>NC_053501.1:46276796-48719296 GCF_905171775.1 Rana temporaria
AATGTCAATCAAGAAGGAACGCCCGCTCCCGAAGACCCATACCCGGAAGCGACGGAAGAAGATGCAGCTCGAAAACGGGTAAGTACAGCTCATATTTTAATATAAATAGCCGATTCCCCTAGACCGAACGAGCAGGAAGCTAAGGGGAGATTTTTTTTTTTTTTTTAAATGGGTGAACTCCCGCTTTAACCACTGACATAAGAACAAGGATGCAGCAAGTGAAGTCAGAACTTCTGATCTGCCTACTTAAAGTGGAGGTTCACCCGAAAAGTTAATTTTTAACATTAGATTGAGGCTCATTTTGTCAAGGGGAATCGGCTAGTTTTTTTTAAATCGAAGCAGTACTTACTGTTTTAGAGAGCGATCGTCTCCGCCGCTTCCGGGTATGGGCTGCGGACTGGGCGTTCCTATTTGATTGACAGGCTTCCGACGGTCGCATACATCGCGTCACGATTTTCCGAAATTAGCCGAACGTGGGTGTGCAGGCGCCGTATAGAGCCGCACCGGCATTCGGCTTCTTTCGGCTACTCGTGACGCGATGTATGCGACCGTCGGAAGCCTGTCAATCAAATAGGAACGCCCAGTCCTGAAGACCATACCCGGAAGTGGCGGAGAAGATCGCTCTCTAAAATGTTAAGTACGGCTTCGATTTTAAAAAAAACTACCCGATTCCCCTTGACAAAATGGGCATCAATCTAATGTTAAAAAAAAAAATTCGGATTAACTCCCGCTTTAATCTGAGTGGGTAAATTAGAAGGTGTGGAAGACAGTCAGGCCACCAGTATTTTCAGCAGCCTCCATAATTCTATTTTAGAAGGTAAAATGTGTTTACTTTGATCTGCCAGCAGAGGTTGTGCGAATTCGGTTTCCTCCGTGTTCTGCTAAATTTCCATTAGATGTCAGGGTTTTAGGCCCTGCAGTAGTGTTATTTTCCTGACAAGTCATATTGGCACTTTCAAGTCTCTCCTGAAAAAGAAAAAAAATATATACATTACAAATTTATACATACATAAGTTTCTTTTTCTTAATGAATGACAAAACAAGCAGCGAGAAGCAGCTGGCCATTCAGTATTCATTTATACATTACCAATTTTGCCATCTCTTTCCTCCGCTTCTCCTCCTTTTTCTCCTCTTCCCTTCTCTGAATTTCATCAAGGATTTCTCTCCTCTGACAATCAACAGGTAAAGTGGATATTATTAAAATGGAAAAAATTCTCCCTTTTATTTTCCATGCTGTGTAGATAAGAAACAGAAAACATGGAAGAAACTACAGCCCTAAAGAGAACACACCCCAAGCTGAGCAGACCTCTCTAGAGACGAACATTCTCAGAAGATGAAGTGACTGGCCAGTTTGGATTCCTGAGTATAACTGCTTTGGTCTGCTCCCCACCTTGCCAAAGAACAGAACCTATATGTGCTGTATACAGTTGTGGCCAAAAGTTTTGAGAATTACACAAATATTAGTTTTCACAAAGTTTGCTGCTAAACTGCTTTTAGATCTTTGTTTCAGTTGTTTCTGTGATGTAGTGAAATATAATTACACGCACTTCATACGTTTCAAAACCTTTTATCGACAATTACATGACATTTATACAAAGAGTCAGTATTTGCAGTGTTGGCCCTTCTTTTTCAGGACCTCTGCAATTCGACTGGGCATGCTGCTCTCAATCAACTTCTGGGCAATTCTTGACTGATAGCAACCCATTCTTTCATAATCACTGCTTGGAGTTTGTCAGAATTAGTGGGTTTTTGTTTGTCCACGCGCCTCTTGAGGATTGACCACAAGTTCTCAATGGGATTAAGATCTGGGGAGTTTCCAGGCCATGGACCCAAAATGTCAAAGTTTTGGTCCCCGAGCCACTTAGTTATCACTTTTGCCTTATGGCACGGTGCTCCATCGTGCTGGAAAATGCATTGTTCTTCACCAAACTGTTGTTGGATTGTTGGAAGAAGTTGCTGTTGGAGGGTGTTTTGGTACCATTCTTTATTCATGGCTGTGTTTTGGGCACAATTGTGAGTGAACTCACTCCCTTGGATGAGAAGCAACCCCACACATGAATGGTCTCAGGATGCTTTACTGTTGGCATGACACAGGACTGATGGTAGCGCTCACCTTTTCGTCTCCGGACAAGCCTTTTTCCTGATGCCCCAAACAATCGGAAAGAGGCTTCATCGAAGATGATCAGTATAAATGAGTGGAGGTATTTCCAGCTTAGACACTTCATAGCCGCGCTTCCTCATCCGTTAAAGAGAAGGCGACGACTTAAAATCAATGGAACGTTTATGTAATACAGAAACAACGCGCAGGAATATATCCCGAGTATATAAAATTTTGATGGAGGTGGAAAGGTTGGAGCTGCCAACATTCATAAAAAATTGGGGAAATGAGGAAGGAACCAAGAAGTGAGTAGAATTCTGAAACTTGTACATGGTTCATCAGTAAACAACAAGATGATGGAAATGAACTACAAATGTATAACCAGGTGGTATGGAACCCCTGATATCTTAGGGAAGTACCAAGTAGGCCAAACAATGGAGTGTTGGTGGAGATGTGGACAGGTGGGAAATATGGCCCACATATGGTGGCAATGCCCTAAGATAGGGAAATGTTGGAAGGAAGTGTTAAGTCATATCAAAGAGATCACTAAGATAGAAATACAGGAGGAAACTTGGACATGTCTAATCCATGAAGTAAATATTCAGTTAAAAGAATACAAAAATTCAATGATAATACATATGATGAATGCCGCAAAAAGTAGAAAGCCCAAAGATTGGGGAATGGTTGGAAAAGATAGATGAGGTATGGAATATTAAAGATGTAGCCATGAAGATATAAGAGAGGAGTTTGCTAAGAGATGGGAAGAGTGGAAATAAGTTAAATCAACAAAGAGATATGGTGAAATTAGGAATGGGGTTTAGGGGGGGGGGATGAGAAAGAGGGATGGGGGTGATAGATTGGGAGGGAACAGGGTAGGAAAGGAATGGGTAAATATGGCAAAGTATATTCCCACTGAGGCAGAAAATGCATCTTGTTTCTTATTATTATGTATTTGTAAATGAAAATTCAATAAAATATAAAGTAAAAAAAAAAATCATTATCTGATAAAGTCCAGAAAGAAGGAGCATGAAAGAAAGAACTTCCAACTTACCATCTGCTCTTCTTTCATCTGTATCTCTTGAATTCTTCTCTGCTCCTCCAAAGCAATTTTCTCTTGCTGCCTCTGAAGGTTCTTCATCATCTCTTCATGAAATGATTTAGATGGTGGCTGGTTATGTTCTGTTAGAAAACACTGAATGTGGTCTGCCAGCTGATAAATCATCACCTGTGTCCAGATGAAAATTAAAGTTAATGCTGAACATGCGTCATGAAGTCCAAAGTTAAAAGACTACCTAACTGAGCCCTCGTATGTGGGCTGCCATGGCTGACCGTCTTCCAAAAGTGCCAACTGCCTCTAGCTTTAATACTTTGCGAGAACCTGGAACAAGTATGTGGCCAGCAAAGTCAGCCTGAAGTAAGTACTCCTGATCTATATTTTCCCCATTACAAGTTTCCATTAACACCGACAAGCCATGTTACTAATTGTGAGAAGATTACCTGTTACCTCTAAGACACACAAAGCAGAAGCCAGCACTGCAGTGTTCCTGGTATGCCAGAAAAATGACAAAATTATGTCCTTGTTAAACAATATTGCTTGCAGTGACTGCATTCGGTGACGAATGACCCAGAAGCGATGGGAATTTAATCATCTTTGGTTTCAGAGCCGTCATTCCCTGGCTGTTATAGCCAGGGAAGCAGCTAGCCAATCACAATATGTGCTTGGTTAGCTGCTTTAAAAGGGCAGAGGAGAAATCAGAGGTCTAATACACCCCTGATGTCTCCAAAGTCATCACAAGCGGGCTATCAAGCACAAACAAACAAAAAATAGAGGGTGCACAGGCCTAGCGCAACATCCTCAATAAATGTCTTTAATAAGTAAACAGAGGTAAGTATTATACTCACAAACGAATACTTGTATCATAGCTTATTATAAAACCATCAGCTTAAGTCCATGTAGGAACACCCACATCACAAAAGGACTATCTTTGCAGTACCATAGGCAGTACTATGTAAAGCATAGTCCCAGTACTATGTAAAGCAGGAAGTCCCACTCCTACCGAAGCCCCCCCCCCTCTCCCACCAAAAAATTACATGCCAAATGTGGCATGTAAGGGGGTGGGGAGTGCCTAAAGTGGAAGTTCCACGTTTGGGGGGGAACTCCGCTTTAAGCTGCCTCACTTCAGCATGCTTATATAAAACTAGCCAGAACGAACAAAAGTAGGCAGAGAATACTGCTGGAAAACGAGCAGTATTTTTTTTTGGGGGGGGGGGGGGTAGAATGAATGATATTAGTGTTTTTATTTTATTTTTACCATTTAAATATTTATTTTAAAAAAATAGTATTTTTTTTTATTTTTATCAGCCCTGTTGGTGGGCTTTGGTAAGGTATCAGTGATCTAAACAGACCTCTGACATCTCCCCTTTGAGACAGAGAAAGGGATTAAGGACACAGAGTCCCCAGTTCCTTTCTCTGCAGCCTCAGCTGCACTGAAAATAGAGAGGAGACAGAGGCCGTTCTCCATTCATAAAACTGGAGGCATCGTAAATACAGATTACTATGCTCAGTTATGTGAACGAGCAGACTCAGTGATCACTGTGCATTCAGAAAAGGAAGGAGCCGGTAAATGACAGATTTCCTTGTATAGATTTCAATAAAGCAATTGAAAAGCAGCTGTTGGCTGCTTTATTGAAATCTATACAGGAAGATCAGTGATTATAACTCCCCCACCGCCGCACAGATCACCCCTTACTGCCCAGGTATCGGCATCGATACCATTATCGGTACAACCCCAGTTCTGACTGTAATAAACAGCAACATCTGGTTATTATGGACCACCGCACATCATTGGGCTTTGAGCCATTGCTAAATACAGCCTACATACATAATAGTTTACCAAACCAAATACTTCTTATCATTTATTAACCTTCTAGTGTAGGTGAATGAATGACAACAGGTATTTGGTTTGGCAAAACTATTATGTATGAAGGCTTTATTTAGCGATGGCTCCAAGCCCAATGAATGTGCCAATGTCCATAATAACCAAATTCTGCTGAGGTCTGTGCTGTACATGCAAAAGAGACACCTTTCCTATGTTCTCCAATAAGATATGAAGACATAGACAAGATCAGCCATCACTCTCAACATAAACAGTATTACCTCCCCGCACAGCTGTGTGGCCAGATCCTCTAAACCAGATGTCAGAGATTGAACGTTTTCATTTGATAAACCCATCACATTTTTCAGTTTTATTTCCGGTGGCCTATGACACACAAAAGAGAAAGAAAGATACAAAATAAACAACATACACTTATTTAAAACACAGAACAAATCTTTTTTTTTTTTTTTTAAGGGTAACTATTAAAGTGCAACTAAATTCCACTGAGTGCAGATGAGCTCTTTGGCATAATGTTCAAATATGCACAGCATACTTGCACATTATAGCTACAACCTGGGTAGAGAAGTCTGCCCCCTGTCAGCATGTTGTAGAGTAGGACACTGCTCTCTGTGCAGAAACAGTAATCTCTCTGCAGAGGTTAAACATGTATGTTACCCCATACTCTGCATTGCTTCCTTTGGGTAAAATACTTGGTTATCCTGCCAGTCCCAATGCTTTCCTATATCAAAATGACCACGCTAGGCATAGTAACACATCAGTCCCAGAGTGGTCAGCTTTCTGGCTGCACTAGGAGCACAGACTGCCTGCCCTCCGATGGCCAAGACTGACACCTCTCCCGCACAGCACTTCACTGGGAAGATACGCTCTTTCCTGCCTCCTACTGTCACGCCCCACTGCAGTCTCCACCCCCAGCTCTCCAAGCCCCTTATGCAGCTGAGAACAGAGGTCAGGTGATCCCTTCTGGAAAAAGAAAACTGTATATATAAATGAAGTGCCCATATGCATGAGAGGCAAGTAACGGCATTAACCTGCCTATAGTCACAAACAGCCATTCAATACAGGATACACATTTGTTGTATATCCTGGCCACAGAAATACACCTGTAATTTACGCTTCTTCTTGAATATTCCCACACTAGTTATCAGATCACCAGTCATCAGTTGGGACATCGGGAAGCAAAGCCCTGCTTCTCCACCAAGATGGCCACCTTCACACAAAGATATAATGCACAACAAGGTATTGCAAGTCATTATTAGGGAAAGATCAACTGCAAGAAGACCAAAGGTATTACTGGGGACTCGCTTCATATGCCCTTTCTGAGCACAGCTTCCAGAACTCAGGTCTTCTTTAAAAAGAGAATCTGTCAAAAATGACACATATTGTATAATAGAGGTGTCAGTATTGGCAGATTGTCCACCACTTACTCCAGCGATTATTTGATTTCACCTGACTCTTTACCGCTAAGGTTTTTTTTTATGTGGCTTGTTCCACCATTCCCTTTCTAAACTAGCTAAAAAATTGGTGTGCCCCGCTGGCAGCTGATGACTTATCAGTTGTTCAGGACACGGCAGCTGACTTCTCGTCCCCTTTTCTTAGCAACCAGCTATATACAGTGTGTTTACAGTGTGTCTAAAGAAAAAAAAACGCAAAATGCATGCAAAAAAGCATAAGAAAGGAGGGTTTAGAAATGCAAAACGCATTGGAGAACGTGCCTGAAAAACGCATTAAGCGCAGCCGCATAGATGTGAACTTAGACAGAACAACAGCTTAAAGGGGTTGTAAAGGTTTGTTTTTTATTTTCTAAATAGGTTCCTTAAAGCTAGTGCATTGTTGGTTCACTTACCTTTTCCTTCAATTTCCCTTCTACTAGCCAGATTCAGAGAGAGTTACGCCGGCGTATCAGTAGATACGCCGTCGTAACTCTGAATCTGCGCGATCGTAAATTTAAGTGTATTCTCAAATTGAGATACACTTAAATCTAGCTAAGATACGACCGCGGGCGCCGTCGTATCTTAGCTGTCTATTTAGGTCAGCCGCTAGGGGCGTGTACGCTGATTTACACCTAGAATGCGTAAATCAGCGAGATACGCCTATTCACGAACGTATGCTTGCCCGTCACAGTAAAGATAGAAAATAAAAAACAAACATTTACAACCCCTTTAATATAAAACAGAATTAGTAGTACAATCAGCAACTGAGGCAAAACATAACTAAAGTGTAGCTGAGGAAATCATCAGCACTCATGGTGTAAGACGAAGGGATATTGAGCGACCACCCCTGAAAGGTCCACCAGTTACTCATAAGGGACAGGGCGCAATGATCTTTCTATAATTCTTTACTTTTACATTTCAAATAGGTCAAAAAAGCCATGGAGTTGAGAATACTCACGCATCAGGGTACGTTTGTGGACACTTCACCCATAGATCTAGTTTGACATGACAATCATTACCCTGAGGACGTAAAGCAAGAGTGACTTCTGGAGGATGCTTAACCTGAAAAAACAAAACATAATATAATAAGAAACTATTCCAGAGACACAGAAGTGAACAGCTGTCACCATATACTATATACACCTCCTCAGATCACTGAAGCTGATGCTTGCATTAATCCCCTGATGACAGGATTTGGTCTGTCTATTCACTTGCTTTGAATCTCAGTTCTGCTCTCACACCAATAAACCCCCTATGGACCAGAGTAAGGATTACATTTCTTCTATGGGCCTGTTTATTCCGCAACTGATGTGCGAGGCTTCTGAGATCACCAGAATTCATTGACAGATACACTTGTATGGGGAATGAAGCGGTTGTAACATGAACAACAACGTTCACAAAAGCCTGTACAACCCATCCCCAACCATTTTTGCAGAGTGTAATTTTTTCATATATTTGTCAGCAATAATGAAGCCATCAATATGTCCGTGCAGGCAGAAGGGACTTCAAAAACACTTTTATGAATTACCCTGGGCATCACAAGGTATGTGACATTTATAATCTGTGTAATTTGCAATAGACAGGTACAGCTCGCCATAATGTGCGGCACAGTAGAGTTGTAGCTCACCACTTTGTTCAGTATAGAAGAGGTGCAGCTCACCACAATGTGCGGCACAGTAGAGGTACAGCTCACCACAATGTGCAGTATAGGAGAGATGCAGCTCACCACAATGTGCAGTGTAGGAGAGGTGCAGCTCACCACAATGTGCAGTGTAGGAGAGATGCAGCTCACCACAATGTGCAGTAAAGGAGAGGTGCAGCTCACCACAATGTGCAGTGTAGGAGAGGTGCAGCTCACCACAATGTGCAGTGTAGGAGAGGTGCAGCTCACCACAATGTGCAGTAAAGGAGAGGTGCAGCTCACCACAATGTGCAGTATAGGAGAGATGCAGCTCACCACAATGTGCAGTGTAGGAGAGGTGCAGCTCACCACAATGTGCAGTGTAGGAGAGGTGCAGCTCACCACAATGTGCAGTAAAGGAGAGGTGCAGCTCACCACAATGTGCAGTATAGGAGAGGTGCAGCTCACCACAATGTGCAGTATAGGAGAGGTGCAGCTCACCACAATGTGCAGTGTAGGAGAGATGCAGCTCACCACAATGTGCAGTAAAGGAGAGGTGCAGCTCACCACAATGTGCAGTGTAGGAGAGGTGCAGCTCACCACAATGTGCAGTGTAGGAGAGGTGCAGCTCACCACAATGTGCAGTAAAGGAGAGGTGCAGCTCACCACAATGTGCAGTGTAGGAGAGGTGCAGCTCACCATAATGTGCAGTAAAGGAGAGGTGCAGCTCACCACAATGTGCAGTGAAGGAGAGGTGCAGCTCACCACAATGTGCAGTGTAGGAGAGGTGCATATCACCACAATGTGCAGTGTAGGAGAGGTGCAGCTCACCACAATGTGCAGTATAGGAGAGGTGCAGCTCACCACAATGTGCAGTATAGGAGAAGTGCAGCTCACCACAATCTGCAGCTCACCACAATGTGCAGTGTAGGAGAGGTGCATATCACCACAATGTGCAGTGTAGGAGAGGTGCAGCTCACCACAATGTGCAGTGTAGGAGAGGTGCAGCTCACCACAATGTGCAGTAAAGGAGAGGTGCAGCTCACCACAATGTGCAGTGTAGGAGAGGTGCAGCTCACCACAATGTGCAGTAAAGGAGAGGTGCAGCTCACCACAATGTGCAGTGAAGGAGAGGTGCAGCTCACCACAATGTGCAGTGTAGGAGAGGTGCATATCACCACAATGTGTAGTGTAGGAGAGGTGCAGCTCACCACAATGTGCAGTATAGGAGAGGTGCAGCTCACCACAATGTGCAGTATAGGAGAAGTGCAGCTCACCACAATCTGCAGCTCACCACAATGTGCAGTATAGGAGAGGTGCAGCTCACCACAATGTGCAGTGTAGGATAGGTGCAGCTCACCACAATGTGCAGTGTAGGAGAGGTGGAGCTCACCACAATGTGCAGTGTAGGAGAGGTGCAGCTCACCACAATGTGCAGTATAGGAGAGGTGCAGCTCACCACAATGTGCAGTATAGGAGAGGTGCAGCTCACCACAATGTGCAGTATAGGAGAAGTGCAGCTCACCACAATCTGCAGCTCACCACAATGTGCAGTATAGGAGAGGTGCAGCTCACCACAATGTGCAGTATAGGAGAGGTGCAGCTCACCACAATGTGCAGCTCACCACAATGTGCAGTGTAGGAGAGGTGCAGCTCACCACAATGTGCAGTGTAGGATAGGTGGAGCTCACCACAATGTGCAGTGTAGGAGAGGTGGAGCTCACCACAATGTGCAGTGTAGGAGAGGTGGAGCTCACCACAATGTGCAGTATAGGAGAGGTGCAGCTCACCACAATGTGCAGTATAGGAGAGGTGCAGCTCACCACAATGTGCAGCTCACCACAATGTGCAGTGTAGGAGAGGTGCAGCTCACCACAATGTGCAGTGTAGGATAGGTGCAGCTCACCACAATGTGCAGTGTAGGATAGGTGCAGCTCACCACAATGTGCAGTGTAGGAGAGGTGCAGCTCACCACAATGTGCAGTGTAGGAGAGGTGCAGCTCACCACAATGTGCAGTATAGGAGAGGTGCAGCTCACCACAATGTGCAGTATAGGAGAGGTGCAGCTCACCACAATGTGCAGTGTAGGATAGGTGCAGCTCACCACAATATGCAGTGTAGGATAGGTGCAGCTCACCACAATGTGCAGTGTAGGATAGGTGCAGCTCACCACAATGTGCAGTGTAGGAGAGGTGGAGCTCACCACAATGTGCAGTGTAGGAGAGGTGCAGCTCACCACAATGTGCAGTGTAGGAGAGGTGCAGCTCACCACAATGTGCAGTGTAGGAGAGGTGCAGCTCACCACAATGTGCAGCTCACCACAATGTGCAGTGTAGGAGAGGTGCAGCTCACCACAATGTGCAGTATAGGAGAGGTGCAGCTCACCACAATGTGCAGTATAAGAGAGGTGCAGCTCACCACAATGTGCAGTATAGGAGGAGAAGTGCAGCTCACCACAATCTGCAGCTCACCACAATGTGCAGTGTAGGAGAGGTGCAGCTCACCACAATGTGCAGTATAGGAGAGGTGCAGCTCACCACAATGTGCAGTATAGGAGAGGTGCAGCTCACCACAATGTGCAGTATAGGAGGAGAAGTGCAGCTCACCACAATCTGCAGCTCACCACAATGTGCAGTATAGGAGAGGTGCAGCTCACCACAATGTGCAGTATAGGAGAGGTGCAGCTCACCACAATGTGCAGTGTAGGAGAGGTGCAGCTCACCACAATGTGCAGTGTAGGATAGGTGCAGCTCACCACAATGTGCAGCTCACCACAATGTGCAGTGTAGGAGAGGTGCAGCTCACCACAATGTGCAGTGTAGGAGAGGTGCAGCTCACCTGTTAACTTAAAGCGATGCGGCATCCCCAAACTCCTTGCCGCTGACATCTTCAGGCGGCTATCTTCCAGGTCTTGATCACTGCCCGCTATCATTGACTGGGCGGGGATGGCGTCACTCCTGCACATGTGCAGGAGTTCAGTCAGATTTGACGTTGCCGAATTTCTACAGTGAGTTGCATGTGCGCGGATCAATGTTCGAGGACAGGCAGGTAAGTAGCTTTAAAAGCATGTCCCTTCTGAATTAAAAATCCTGCCTGTCTGCCAATTTGAATGAAATAGGCCAAGGTTCCACTTTAATCTTTGTTGACTTTCCTTGTCTCCTCACCTTGTAGTCCAGCATTGGATCATAGGGAGGTGGATGAGAAGCACATTTGAAGTGTGAAGGAAACTACTACGCCCTCCCCACCTTCCCAGGAGGAAACTACAGCATTCTGCCAGTCACCTCAGCTATGTCTCTCCCGCCAGACGTCTGAGGCAAAGCTTCGGCCTTCACCTCTGATAAACATTCAGCCAGTCACTTTAATCAAGTCTCCGGCCAGACAACTCAGAGGCGCATTCTAGCAGTTACCTCAGACAAACATTCAGTCGGTCACCTCAGACAAACATTCAGTCGGTCACCTCTGACAAACGTTCAGTCGGTCACCTCAGACAAACATTCAGTCGGTCACCTCTGACAAACATTCAGTCGGTCACCTCTGACAAACATTCAGTCGGTCACCTCAGACAAACATTCAGTCGGTCACCTCTGACAAACGTTCAGTCGGTCACCTCAGACAAACGTTCAGTCGGTCACCTCAGACAAACGTTCAGTCGGTCACCTCAGACAAACGTTCAGTCGGTCACCTCAGACAAACGTTCAGTCGGTCACCTCAGACAAACGTTCAGTCGGTCACCTCAGACAAACGTTCAGTCGGTCACCTCAGACAAACGTTCAGTCGGTCACCTCAGACAAACATTCAGTCGGTCACCTCAGACAAACGTTCAGTCGGTCACCTCAGACAAACGTTCAGTCGGTCACCTCTGACAAACATTCAGTCGGTCACCTCTGACAAACATTCAGTCGGTCACCTCTGACAAACATTCAGTCGGTCACCTCTGACAAACATTCAGTCGGTCACCTCTGACAAACATTCAGTCGGTCACCTCTGACAAACATTCAGTCGGTCACCTCTGACAAACATTCAGTCGGTCACCTCAGACAAACGTTCAGTCGGTCACCTCAGACAAACGTTCAGTCGGTCACCTCAGACAAACGTTCAGTCGGTCACCTCGGACAAACGTTTAGTCGGTCGCCTCAGACAAACATTCAGTCGGTCACCTCTGACATCTCCAGCCTCATCTCGGGATATTCTTATCTCACCAATCCTAGTTCAACTTACTGAATAAAAAAAGTTATTTACAAATGAAAGCCGTCTTCGCCATCAGGGCCCCAACTAAGCTAGCAGAAGAAATCATCTGAGATGATTCCATTTTATCATGCTGGTATTTGTCTCACCATTCATATTGTTGGGGGTTGCTCTATTTCTCACACTTGTAGTGCAAAGTGGATTTGCCTTTTCTCCATTCAAGAAGAGAAAACAACACAAGGGCGGTCTGTAACGTGACTGATCACTGCAATAGCCAATCAGGGATATCACAGCGATCAGGTGACTGGGAAGCGGACCTCCTGGCTCCCAATCATTAGAAGACTTGGTCAGTCCAATATATACGGCCCCGCAGGATTGAGACCCAATTCCGTGAGGCCACAAAATCCATACTCCCCGCAAAGGGGTGAAATTTAACGCAATTTACTGATCATTTACACAGAAACTTTTGGACAGAAAAGAAGCAATTGTTACGGCGGTGTGCGCGTAGTCGTATACGTCTAAGGATCGTTGTCACGTATGATCTTTCTACTAGCGAAGTCTTGCGTAGAGATCTGTGGTTTATTGCACCATGTATGTACATCAGGAGTCCTCACTCTTATCGTATATACATTATATACAGGGGGGAGGGGCTGTCCTGGTATTTTGTATGCAGTATTGGGGGGGGGGATGGGGAGTGTTGTGCACCATATGATGTCATACATGAGGCTCATCTACCTTCCACACAGAAGTTCTCCGGAGGTCGGTGAAGTCTTCCCCATAGATGGCCTCCAGGACCTGCAGTTCGTTCTCCTGTCTGTTAGAATGAGTCTCCTCTGGCTGCAGGGGGCGCCGCTGCTCCCCGTGACCGGAGAGGGACCCCAGTCCGGGGGTGTCATTGGAAATCGTTACATTTCCTTGGCTGCCTGCCATACTACAACGGAGACATCCCGAGACACTTTGCCAGCTACCCGGATAGCAGTACACGCTGGCCACCCCCACTTTGCTGTGCTGGTTGGTACTGCCCATAATGTCCCGAGTTGCAGGACGCCATGATTGTTAAGGGCAGCCACGTTAAAATCGTGCGCTGGTTACGTCGTTGTCCTATCGAAAAAGGTCGACAGGTGTCTTGTCACATTCGGCTCCCCATCACAGAATGCTCCGGAAGTGACGTTTCGGCGCCGCCATCTTGCTACACCCCACACTCTTGCACAGTAATGATATAGTGAGAAGGAGGCAAGCGGACATCTTGTTACACCCACCTGAGTTTTTGATTTCACAGTCAACACAAAACGGAGCTTATATGCTTAAATACAGTGTTTGGAATTGGAAATCCAAAGGACTGTTACATTTTTAAAGCAGCAGAGAACCTGCTGACCTTACATGGTTGCTAATGTGACAGAACACCTCTGATTTTCACATTTAACATGTAAACAGTCCGTCAGATTTCCAAACACTGGCCCGGATTCAGATACATTTTCGTATCTTTCGGCGATCGTAGCGTATCTCAGATACACTACGCCGCCGTAACTTAGGGCGCAAGTTCCGTATTCAGAAAGAACTTGCACCCTAAGTTACGGCGGCGTAGCGTATGTGGTCCGGCGGAATACAAATTTTCCATGCAGTGGGCGTGTTGTATGGTAATGAAGGCTGACCCCACTTAAATTACGTTTTTGACTAACGGCGCATGCGCCGTCCATGAACGTTTCCAAGTGCGCATGCTCCAAATTACGCCGCAAACTGTCAATGCTTTCGACATGAACGTAACTTACGTACAGCCCTATTCGCGAACGACTTACGCAAACGACGTAAAATACGACGCTGTTCGTACGTTTCCGACGTCCATACCTAACATGACTTACCCCTGCTTTATGAGGGATAACTTTATGCCGGAAAAAGCCTTACGTAAACGACGTAAAACAATGCGCTGGGCGGACATACATTTCTGAATAGGCGTATCTACCTAATTTACATATTCTACGCGTAAATATACGGAAGTGCCACCTAGCGTCTAGCGTAAATATGCAACTAAGATACGACGGCATAAGAGGTTTACGCCAGTCGGATCTTAGCAAAATTCCGGCGTATCTTGTTTTCTGAATACAGAAAAAAGATACGCCGGCGCATCCTAGAAGTTACGCGGCGTATCAATAGATACGCCAGCGTAACTTCTTTCTGAATCCGGGCCACTGTATTTAAGCACTTCCATACCAGGCACTTACGCAGCTTCCCGCCCAAGGCAATTTTCAGCTTTCAGCACTGTCGCTCTTTGAATGGCAATTGCGCGGTCATGCTACTCTGTACCCAAACAAAATTGGCGTCCTTTTTTCCCCACAAATAGAGCTTTCTTTTGGTGGTATTTGATCACCTCTGCGATTTTTTTTTTTTGCGCAACAACTAAAAAAAGGCTGAAAATTTGGAAAAAAAATTACGTTTTTATTTTTTTCTGTTAATTTTTTTGTAAATAAGTTTTCTCTTTCAATTACGGGCACTGATATGGCGGCACTAATGGGCACCGATGAGATGGCACTGATGGACATCAATGAGGTAGCACTGATGGGCACAGATGAGGTGGCACTGATTGGCGGCGCTGGTATGCGACACTGATGGGCACTCATAGGCGGCACTGATGGGCACACATAGGTGGCACTGATGGGCACACATAGGCGGCACTGATGGGCACACATAGGCGGCACTGATGGGCACACATAGGCGGCACTGATGGGCACTCATGGGCGGCACTGGGCACTCATAGGCGGCACAGATGGGCACTCATGGGCGGCACTTATGGGTGGCACTGATGGATACTTATGGGTGGCACAGATGGGCACTGATAGGTGGGCATTGGGCATGGATGGGCACTGTGGGGTGGCACTGATGGACACTGTGGGGCAGCACTGATTTTGCCAGGTTGCCAGTCAGTGCCCATTTGTGGGCACTGATTGGCATCTTTTTTCTTTTTTTGAATGCTTTTTTTTTTTTTTTTTAACGTCTTGTTTTTTTTTTTTGCAGGCTTTTTTTTTGCCCACCCTGGTGGTCCAGGGTGGGCATCCCTGGTGGTCCAGTGTGGCGATCCGAGGGGGGGCTGCGCTGATAAACAATCAGCGCGAACCCCCCCCTGTCAGGAGAGCCGCAGATCGGCTCTCCTCTACTCGCGTCTGTCAGACGCGAGTGAGGAAGAGCCATCAACGGCTCTTCCTGTTTACATCGTGATCAGCCGTCATTGGACACGGCTGATCACATGGTAAAGAGTCTCTGCCGGAGGCCCTTTACCGAGATCAGAGATGCAGGGTGTCAGACTGACACCCCGCATCACCGATCGCCGCGGTGCGCGCCCGCGCGGCATGAAATCCTGCAGGACGTTGTGGAACGTCCTGTCAGGATTTCATAACCACTTCCCGGACGTAAATCGGCTATAGGCCGGGCGGGAAGTGGTTAAGCATTTGAGCTCCGTTTTGTGTTGAAAATAACTGTGGAATCTAAAACTCAGATGGGTGTAACAAGATGTGCGGCAACGGAACGTCACTTCCGGAGCAATCTGTGATGGGGAGCCGAGTGTGACAAAACACCGGTTGGACCGTCATCGGCAGAATATCGTATTGGTGCTCTATCGACCTGCTGAAGCGAAGGTTTCCATATTTAGTGTGGTAACCAAAAAAAGCGTGGAATAGCTGAATAGTACAGTATTGGGGATGTTCTTCTGTACCGACCCTAATAGTAGTAAAAATACCTACATGGAAGAGTTTTACATTCATATTTTTTGCAGCTGTGTATTTCAAATGTTGTTAAAGTGCACCCGTCATGTTGATACCTTAGAAATACAGTTATTATGACATCAGGCAGGGAATAGGCGTGGCTACATGGCTCTGAATATTGGGGGGAATTCCATAAAGCAATTACAACACAATTTTCACCCTTCCTCCTCATTTGTCCCTCATTTTGGTCTGATCTATATACACTCTCTGGCCACTGAGGTACACATCTTCAATTATTATTATACAGTTATAAATTGTTTGGTAACACAAATTTCTAATCAGCCAAGGCAGCAACTTAAAGGGGTTGTAAAGGTACATTTTTGTTTCCCTAAATAGCTTCCTTTACCTTAGTGCAGTCCTCCTTCACTTACCTCATCCTTCCATTTTGCTTTTAAATGTCCTTATTTCTTCTGAGAAATCCTCACTTCCTGTTCTTCTGTCTGTAACTCCACACAGTAATCCAAGGCTTTCTCCCTGGTGTGGAGTGTCGTACTCGCCCCCTCCCTTGAGGGGGGAGGGGGCGAGCAGGAGAGTCAGGACCACACTAACATACAGCTCCTTTCTTTATCTGCAATGTAGAGAGTGTCCCGACTCTCCTGCTCGTAAAGAAAGGAGTTCATAGATCCATAATATATGAGGATGGCCACATCCCTGGTATGTATAGGAAAAAGAGAGAAATACCCCCAAAAATAGGACTTTTTAGGCTAAACTCAAAATTACAAAAAAAGTTTAATAAATGGACCAAACAAGATGCGGTTGATGCTTGTTGACAAATAAACCTTAGAGATCAAGGTAAATGTACATAACAGCAGTTGCAAAATTGTATGCAGATGGACAACACCAGGGATGAAAGTGCACCAAGTGTCAAAAGAAGAAGGGAGGGGGGGGGGGGTTTTACAACACAAAAACAGTGTATTATACAACATATAATTTAAAAAACACTCTCCAAGGGACGGTGGAGGATGCCCGACGCATTTCTGGTCTTATGGGGAAGCAGAAGACCATCATCAGGGGCCAGAGAAGTGTACGGTATATAGATTCTCAATCGTTGTTATACGGATAGAGTAATCCCTTGATGGTATGACAATGGTGTATGGGCTCAGGGTAAGATCCCCAAGGGTTGAAAGTACAACTGTGCGTGTCCAGGAGCAAACGGAGGTCCCAATGCGGGGGGGTCCTTATTTGTAAAAACCCTTAAAAACCTTTGGGGTTTGCTCAGGTGAATCCAGTTTGGATCAGGGGAGGGGAACAGTTGCTGGAGGTGGATGCAGGAGCGGCCCAATGGCGTTAATCCCAAGTGTGGAGGGTTACCTGGCAAAGTCGTGCCGACTTTCAGGTCGCAGCATTGATGGCCATTGATGAGCACTGATGAGGCTGCACTGATGGGCACTGATTGTCAGCACTGGTGGGCATTGATTGTCAGCACTGGTGGGCACTGTTGAAACTGCACTGATAATCAGGACACTAATAATCAGTGCCCTGATTATGATCAGTGTACATGTCCCTTTTACGCAAGCCGGTTATCCGCTCTCCTTTCCTTTCCTTTCCTTGCGCTGGCGTGAGGAAAGGAATGCCGATAACTGGCTTATGTTTACATCGTGATCAGCTGTGACTGGACACATCTAAATTTATCGGATTTGATGGGGAACTAGTCTTGCAGGCTGTGGCCACCCAGTTCAACTGGCCACCCAAGTCATTTCCCAAATATGGGCATTGGCCATGTTTGGATGATGACATCACTTGTATCCTTCTTACATTTAGACTTTGTTCACAGGGGGCATATGTATCCTTGCTCTTCATGGAGGGGCCATGATTACCCACCTGTGCATCCCCATGCAGACAGTCCCATAGCTGTTAATTGTAACACAAAAGCATCACGAACACAGCCCTTGTCGACAATGTGCCATCCGTGCAGGGTCCAATCTCACAGTAGTTTTTGGCCGGGGGAATCTTCTAGCCAACAGCTGAATAAGGTTGGGGAATAAAGCACTGTGCAAGAAGCTGTAATGCCTCGTACACACGACCGAACATGTCTGCTGAAACTGGTCCGCTGGAAGCCTGTCCGTCGGACATGTTCGGTCGTCTGTACGACTCACCGGACATGTCCGCTCGGCCGAAAACCCTTGCATGCGTCAAAGTGATTCGACGCATGCGTGGAAACATTGACCTTCCGGGGTCGGCGCGTCATCGTCGCGGCGACGGTGCGGCCACGTCACCGTGTATCCTGTCCGCGCGGATTTCTGTTTGATGGTGTGTACAACCATCAGACAGAAATCTCTGAGTGGACATGTCCGATGAAAACGGTCCGTGGACCGTTTTCATCAGACATGTCCCCTCGTGTGTACGAGGCCTAAAAGGGACCTTTGTACGCCAGCTTAGAATTGGTCTTAATTGCCACCAGTTTCCTTGTTTTTAAACTGGTGGGAATTTGTTGCTGCTATGGTAACAGATTCTTAAAATGCCTGAAGTAAAAACTGCCTGAATTTTTCGCATGTGTGGGTAATGCTCCAGACATGGAGGCCAACAGTCACCCAAGCAACAGTCCATTCAATCCGGGTTCAATAAACAGTCTGGGGATTTTGTAATTTATTGCTTGTAAAACTTGAAACCGGTGAAGCATTGGGGCATGGGATACTCCAAAACGTTCAGTAACATTGATCAGAGAATACTCTTTTCTTTGGGGATATAGGACAGTCTAAGGCCTCACAGCTCAAGACCATGAGACAAGTCTCTCTGGCATCAGGCTACCTGCACAACTGCCAGCCAGCCAGTAACCGGTACAATTTTAAAGTGTTAAAAAGTCAAAAGAGATCAGTTAGGGTCTTTACTCACAAGTCCAAAGCTACCTCCTCTCCATTGCTGCATTGCACAGAGAAGGTAAGTATGGCATGTTATTTAAAAAAATAAACCTTAAGGCTCCTTTCACACTTGTGCGACTTGGGACTGCAAAGTCGCACGACAAGTTGTACCCCATGATTTCCAGTGAGTATCATTCATATCTGTGCGACTTCAAGTCGCACCGACTTCAACGTAGTCCTTGTACTACTTTGGTCCGACTTTGATGCAAGTTGAGGTCCATAGACCTCAAGTTTACACAGGCATTCCCATCAAGCAGCACCTCTAGTAACTCCCCCTGCTCTTTGGAGAAGCTTCCAAAAGTAGAGGGTGGAGTCTAGGAGGAGATGTTTGGAGTATTGAGGAGGGCCCCTGGAGGGATCCTCTAACAACACACAGAGGAATCCTGTCCTGGATGCACAGGAGCAGGTGTGAGGACAGCAGAAGAGAGTCAGCAAGTCCAGGAGTTCGCTGGGAGAAGAGAGCCGGGTGGGCTGGTGACTGTGCATTCAGGGAGGACTGAGGAGAGCCAGGAGGGCTAGTGAAAGGGGCAGCCGCAGCCAGGCAGGCTGGCAGTGCCTGAAGAGGTGGTGCTGGGATCAGTAACCACAGAATTAAAATGTAACACATTTAAAGGGTCCTCAGGTTCTGTGCTGTGTCAGGATCATTTTTGTCAAGTGTGTCAGTGAAGTTCTGCAAGCAAATGTGTTGGAGGAAGCAGAGGAGTGTACATAGACTGTATATTAGATATGTGCATTCCCGTTCGTACGAATGTTATTTTCGTACGAAAATGTTAATTTTAATTTTCGTACCCGCAGAATAATGTGTACATACGAAAAATTTAAAGCACCAAAATACGAAAACGACGGGATTACGAATGAGCCGCATAACGAACAACCGCAAATACGAACGAACGATCCGACGAAAATGACAAAACGAAAACGGCAAAAGAACGAAAATTACATCTATAACAAAAGACTTGCATTCTGTATTTTGTTTGAATCCTTGTTCTGTTCGTATTTTGATTTTCAGTCGTATGTTCATATGACATCTATAACAAAAGATTTTCATTCTGTATTTTGTTTGAATCCTTTTTCTGTTTGTATGTTCATATGACATCTATAACAAAAGATTTGTATTCTGTATTCTGAATTCCTTTTTTCTGTTCGCAATTTGGTTTCAAAATACAGAATACAAATCTTTTGTTATAGATGTAATTTTCGTTTTTTTGAATGGGCAGTGAGTGTAGTTAGTTAGTGAAGCAGCTTCTCTTTTGTGCTGAGTACAGTAGTACAGTAAAGCCAAATAAACTTTTCTGTGGATTTTCGTCTGAAGGGAGATCAGTTGGCCAGACTTTTGAACCTGGAACCCAAAAATGGTTTTCTGATGGAGTTTAAAAACGAACGAACGTTCGGTACAACGATCGTTTTTATGTTTGTTGTTAAAAAAGTCTGACCAAGTATATGGGGCTTAACAATAGTTAATATGGATGAGCCGCGTGTTGAAAGTGCCGCGAATCCCGCGATATATTTACGAAAGTACAAAATGACGAAAATTCACGAAAATTATTGTCTAACAAGTAACGAACATGAATTAAACAGAATAACGAACCATCCCGCATGTACGAAAATAAAACGGTAACCAAAATACGAAACGATCGGAATACGAAAAAATTGCGTCGTACGAAAAACGAACGGGAACGAACAGGAAAACGGGCGTCTTACGAAAAACGAACGGGAACGAAATTTTTTTCTGTGCACATGTCTACTGTATATAGGAAAGTTGTTCCTGATGTTTTACTGAAAGTTCTCTAAAGTCAAGTGGGCATCCCATAATACCCCTACTCCCTATCCAAGTTTTATCCCCTCAATTAAAATACAAAAAAACAAGCACCGGACTGTTTCCTGACTTTGAGAGCCTGTGAACATTTGGCAGCACGTGGAAATACACTGTAAAGTAAACATACAAACAATTATTTTAGTATAAGATAGGGAGGGGAAGGCATAGAACTGTCAGATTTTCCTTCACTTCTTGTATGGTAAAACGATTGGACAGGAAATGAGGGGGAAATCTTTTTAAAGTGGAGTTCAACTCAAAAATGAAACTTCCGCTTTTCGGAACCCCCCCCCCCCCCCTCCGGTGTCACATTTGGCACCTTTCAGGGGGAGGGGGGGGGAATAGACTCATGCGGGAGTCACGCCCTTTCCCGCACCCCCGCTGTCTCCTGGGAAACACACTGTTGCCGGGAGAGAGCGGGGACGCGCATGTGCAGTAAGGAACCGGGCACTGAAGCCAGCTTCTCTGTCTGTCTCTCGCAGGAGAAAGGTCCATTCTAAAGTGAGCAAAGTTCTGTTTTACAGACCTGCCAACAAGAATGGTTACCATCAAATATATGTCCCTTATGTTATTAAATGCCTAAAAATAATGCAACCCAAAAATGTATTCTTCAAAACTTTATTTGTGATTACAATTTTAGTAAACAAACTTCTAAAAAAAAAAAATGTGGAACCACCATTGATTTCTTAATACATTTCATAATAGCCCTTATAATGTTCACGCTATTACAGATATTGCTGATAGCACCTTTGGGATCAGTAGTAAAATGACAGTAACAATACTGTAAAACAATTTAAAGCTGCAACTTTTATTTAAAACAAAATTTGACATATGCTTTATAAACAGTGCTGAGTATAGTATGGCACAGATAGCCTAGACGTGGTCTTTAAGTTCCCTTGAGTTGTCAGGATTTCTTTCTGTGAAAAGCATAAAATAACCACCAGCTGAAATAATGTGAGCATTGTAGATCAGAGTTGAGCACCACAGCTGCCATAGAGGAGGATGACCATCATGCTTCGGTTAGTGCAATGTAAGAGTCTTATTCACTTAAATCAGTGGTTCTCAACCTGGGGGTCGAATAATGATTCGCCAGGGGTCACCAAATCCTGGCCTGTTGCTGAAGCCCGCACCGCTCTCCCAGCCTTTTCTCGGCCGCCCATCTGGGCTGTTCCTAGAGCTCGCGGCCGCCCACTCAGCCTCTTTGCAGCCATTCAGTTCACGGCATGGCTGGGGGGGCAGAGACTATAAGTCAGCTGACTGATGAGGAAAGTGAAGTGGGAGGGGCTGAAGGAGACCCTATCTCCTGATTTCAGCATAGGTGTCACTGCTGCGAGACACCACACTATGACAATTATTTTACTTTTAGGGGTCCCCACAATTTGTGAAATGTTATCAAGGGGTCACGACACTAAAAAGGTTGAGAACCACTGACTTAATTGATGCAAACAGCAATGGCGGTATGCAGCGTAACCTGGTTTCTCCACAAAGCCTACTGCACATTTTCTATGCTGAGAGCATCTGCAGAAAGAGTGGTGTTTTGCAGTGTGCCTGTGTGTGTTTGGGAGTTAGCACAAGCTGTTATTTAGGGCGGTGCCTGGCAAGGTCACGTGGACAGACATTACAAAGAAAAAACAAATGCTCCTGCGCTCGAGAGGTTGCTCTGGGTAAACTCGAAAAAGTGTGAGGAAGACTCTTTCCAAACCACACCACTGCATCGGCTGTGCTGCCACTCTCAACAGTTCAGGGAGAACCCAGGAGTAATAAAAAAAAAAAAGAGGACAGAGGACACACCAGCCTTGTGCATTACCTTTGCAACATAAAATAGTTTTTATTGAATAAAATATTATACTCACAAATGAGTGATAAAATCAAGCAAGAAATTTGTAGAGTCCATCAATGGCCTCGTCCAACAGGGTCCGCTGGCCAGTAAACTTGAGTGGGATGAGTGTAGTCCAAACTTACCTCACACGTTTCGAGGGTGACCCCTCTTCAGAGTAAACCTTGGACTACTCTCATTGATGGACTAAATGTTATCACTCGTTTGTGAGTATAATATTTTATTAAATAAAAACAATTTTATGGTGCAAAGGTAATGCACAAGGCTGGTGCGCCCTCTGTCTTTGTTTTCTTTTAGATTTACACGTGGACAGACATACCTGTATCAGCTTAAAGTATACCAAAACATATTTTTATAATTTGGATAGAGTGGTAAGGGGTTAGAACCCATCTGGTTTTTATTGTTGTCTATGTCACCATTAGGGGGATCCACTCTCCCTAGTTGCCCTGATCATCAATGCCACTGAGAATTTAAGCGAGAGGTAAATCCAATAGTAATGCCTCGTACACATTTCAATGGGGACATTAGTTCTGGTGACCTGGGGGTCCCAAGGGATTCCCTTAATTTGCAGGGATTTCCGCTGACTTCGTTTTTTGGCTATGGGGCAGGAAGTAAAGGGAAATCGCCCCAATGAGACACAGATGGCAACAAATAAACTGACAGGGGTTATAACCCTCCCTTACTCTATTCAAAATGAAGAGAGAAAAAAAGTTTTGCCTTTATTTCTTTTTTAAACCTTTTCTAAGAGACACATGGGGCTGCAACTGCCAGTGACCCTTCTGAAGATGCTAGTTATCTGGCTGGCACACTAACCAATGGACTCCATCAGGATTTGAGTCACTGAACTATGGAAAAACGGCATCCTTAGTTGCATGCTTGTTCCAGGTAACAGACGCACACTATATTAAAGCAAGGAGGTAAGTGTGACAGTCAGGAAACTAGCATTCGTGGAAAATAGCAATTGCTTTCTCCATGTCTCTTTCTTAGGAAATTGTAGTGTAGGCAAGGGCTGACATTGTAATCAGATATAGATAACACTGTGACTAGATCCAATTTCAAGGCTGTCCACAGCCTTTTCTTATGCATAGGCTCCTTTCAGATGGAGCGGATCCATCCAATCAGAATCTGCCTGCTCGCTGATCCCTGCTGAGCAGGCAGATGACAGGTCCGTGTCCTCTCCGCTATGCAGAGTGGACACGAACACAGCCCATTCTTCTCTATGGGGCTGTCGAATGGAAACAGACTGCATGTTCATTTCAATTTGATTATTATCTGATCCACTGAACGGATGGCGAATGCCCATACGTCTATTTTTAGTGGATTTTATCGGACCAGGTGCCCGGCGGGTGACAGCAGGCACCGCCGCCCCATAGAGAACAATGGGTGATCCGATCAGGTCTGCCTGATCGGACCCAATCGGTCCGCTTGTGTGAAAAGGGCCTTATCCTTATTGCTAGTAATGATACACTGCAACGTATTTGCATACTGAGAAGGAGAAGTAGACTGGTGATATTTAGTACAGTCTATGGAGAGAATTGATTCACACAGAGAGCAGTCAATAAAATGTGAACCGGAGTGGTATAACATGTAGCCTGTGCATTTTATAACTTACAGCTGAACTCCTAGCTGACAGCTAAATACGCAGCTGAAATACATGCATAGGAGATGGTTTACCTGCCAAATTATTGTCCAACCAGTCCTGAAATTCACACAGCCCTTTTAATACTGTAGTTAAGCGATACAGCTACAACTCCCTGTTCCCTGCAGCTGATTGGACAGTGAAACAGGAAAAGTAGACTGACTGGGTCATCTTGCTCTTCTCTTGCCCTGTCAGTGCTGCTGCCCGGAGGAATACAGGGGGTTGATATCAAGACAGATTCAGGTACTCTTTATCGGCATTTAAAATACATTTAGTTATTTTTAGTAAACACACAACTGCATTTAAAGTTGGTTTACAAGTGCCTGGAGTTCAGCTTATAAACACAGAATGTTGTAGCAAATGTTCTTCAACGCAAACCTTTCCTGGGAGACATATGGAACTACCATTGCCAATTCTCTTTTGAAGAAGCTAGTTGTCTGGCTGACCAACTGGGATCAATAAGGTTTTCATCACTGACCTGAAACAAGTATGCATATCTGTAAAGTCAGGACCCTTTACTCACTTGTTCAGAGAAAGGAACAAATAATATTAAAGAAAGAGGTTAAAAATTCCATTCAAGCTGTCTTACATACACACGAACACACCGTCAAAAACGCAGTGATGTACAACACTACGACGTGCCTAGAAAAATTAAGTTCAATGCTTCTGAGCATGCGTCAAATTGTTTTTGAGCATGCATGGTTTTTCTCCATCGGGGTTCCATACAGATGAACAGAATTTCCGATATAATTTTTTTCCGTCTGAAAAAAAGAGAACATGTCCTCTTTCTAACACTGTTGGAATTTCCGACGGAAAAAGTCTGATGAGGGAATACACACCGTCGGAATATCCGATGAAAAAATTCCGTCTGACTTTTTCCATCGGATATTCCGATCGTGTGTACAAGGCATACAAAGTAGAAATGGCAGCCGCAATGTCTCTCTCAGAAAATGTTTCCTTTTTTTTATTTTTAAGTAAAAAATAGAGGTGACTATTACAGTGATGCAGGATGATCGTCAATTATTTTAAACAGTACATTGCTTCATATCACCATAGGACATTTTTGCTGTCTACAAAAGTCTTGCCATCATAGAAGGGTGGATTTATAAAAAAAAAGGAAAGGAAAGTGGAGATGTTACCAAAACAACCAATCAGATGTTAGCTTTTTATCTTCTTTAAATACTAAAAAAAGACAGTTGGAATTGGTTTGGCAACACCTCCCCTTTTCGTTTCTCCAGCCCAGCCTCATACAACTGGCACTAGGCACTACAATGGCATGAAATATAATCATATAGAAGACATATTCAGCTGATACAAATTTATAATAAAATTCTGTGAGCATGGAACATTTTTTTTTTTAAAGGTCGAGTATGGAACATTGATATACTTTTTTCCGTTTTAGCATGCCTTATAATTAGAAGATCCAGAGATATGTCTACTAAAAATAAGGTCCTTTACTAATAAGTTGAATCTTCATTGCTCAACAGTGTTCCCAGCTGTATGTGCTGGAACGGCAGTGCTGGTGGTTTAATTACAGACAGTGCATTTATTTCATTGCTTTCCTTTGTTCAACTACTCTTCTTTGATGGGAAAAGGCTGAATCTCTTTTCCTTTTTCTCTGGTTTGCCCTCTGAGGTGGAAGCGGATGGGAGAGGTAGACTTTTAGACTTTGGCTTTTGATCAGATGTCTCCGCAATGGAAATTCTGATGTTGTCGACCCAGGCTTGTCGATCGACCTTTGACACGAAAATAAAAGTGGTAAACATCAGATGTGACAATGGGATCTGTAAAATTACAAAATCTACTATGGTATCTTATAATGGGACCATACTATATACTTTCTACACCATACTGGCTGAGACAACATTATAGTTTTTATAAAGTAGGAAACTCAATGATATCACGGTGCTATTTATTATACATAAATTGAATGGGGAAAACAATGTTCAAAATACAACCTGATTATAGGTACTTTTGGACATATTTTTTTTCAGTGAAAGTTTTTTTTTAAGATACAAAAAGACTAACTAGCCTGTAAGTCCAGGTACAGCAAGTATTGTGTCTAGTACACACGTACGGGTTTCCCGGCAGACTTTTTACCGCCGGGAAAGCCGAGAACCTGCTCGGCCAGTCTTTCCCCCTACACACAGCAGTGTTTGCCGACAGGAAAAGTGCCATGAGAGCTTTGGTCGGGAAACCCGGCCGTGTGCATGCTCCACCGCAGTCTTTTTCCATAGGAAAACTGCCGGCTTTAAAACCGCTGGGAATCCCGGTGGGAAAAAAGAGAGCTGGTTCTCTTTTTTTTCTCGGCAGTTTTCCTGGAGCATACACACGGCCGGGATTCCCAGGCCAAAAGCTCTCATGGCAGTTTTCCCCACGGGAAACCCGTACGTGTGTACGAGGCTTTAGAGTTGATTTATTAAAACTAGAGAATGCAAAATCTGGTGCAGCTCTGCATAGAAACCAATCAGGTTCCAGGTTTTTTTTTTTTCAAAGCTAAATTGAACAAGCTGAAGTTACCAGCTGAATTGCTACCATGCACAGCTACACCAGATTTTCCACCCTCTAGTTTAAGTAAAGCAACCCCATTGTCTCAGTCTGGAATGCAACCCAAAGGTTTTTGGCATACGTTTGGCCTAGGGTTTCTGTCTTGGAAATGTTGTCAGTACAGAGTACACCTTTGCACTGTTATGCTTTTAGCTCCAAAACATTTCAGCCCAATGACATGGAGATACCCCAGGTCTTTTAGGACCCTAGCAATGCCAACATAAAATACTGTACCAGATATTTTGCCATGAACAAGCATTATTTTTAAATCACCCATTAAACAATGACTTGTTAATGCAACTGTACCTGTGGCACTTTCAGACCAGGTACACTGGCATGTGGTCTGTGTGGTAGGCATCTCTAGGTGACTGCATGCATTTTCAGTTTATTTACAAAGTGCCCATATCGTAGCATAAGTAAAAGGAAGCTGATCAAGGCCTCTAGCTTTCACATTGTCAATTACTTAGGCCTGGTGCTGGCCG
Source organism: Rana temporaria (assembly GCF_905171775.1). Taxonomy (NCBI): domain Eukaryota; kingdom Metazoa; phylum Chordata; class Amphibia; order Anura; family Ranidae; genus Rana; species Rana temporaria. The sequence continues at coordinate 46,303,956 of NC_053501.1, forward strand.
CAAGTAGCAGGGATTCAGGGGTCCTCTTGACCCAGAGTGGGATAACTTTGGGTCAAAGGTAAGTATTTGGGTGCTATTTTTAGCTTTTACAAGCAGAGCTAAAGTCAATTCCAAACTTAAGGTATGCTTTAAATCTTTTATTATTACTGTGACTTACAGTGCCTTGAAATAGTATTCATCGCCTTGAAATTTTCCACATTTTGTCATGTTACAACCAAAAATGTAAATGTATTTTATTGGGATTTTATGTGATAGACCAATATAATGTGGCACATGATTGTGAAGTGGAAGGAAATAATAAATGGTTTTCAATTATTTTTTTTTTGGTGAAAAGTGTGGCGTGCATTTGTATTCAGCCCCCTTTACTCTGATACCCCTAACTAAACTCTAGTGGAGCCAATTGCCTTCAGATGTCAGCTAATTAGTAAATAGAGTCCATGTAATCCATAAAATCCAGATAAAATACATTTACGTTTTTGGTTGTAACATGACAAAATGTGGAAAATTTTTAGGGGTATGAATACTTTTTCAAGGTGCTGTAAATAAAGAACACATGCTGAAATTACAGCTTTAGGTCACTGCCTTACATTATGGTGGCCAGTAGTATTCCCCTAAATAAGCATTTCATTAGTCATACTGTATCCTGTAAAAGTTTTTATCAGGCAGACCTCCATGGTCTTTTTTAGTCATTTGTCTATTTTGTACCTACCTCATCCTTTGCCTGCAAAAGCCACTCATTGCCATCACTCAACCTGGAAAACAAGAATTTTTAATATTATTGGTGTCCTTTCCGATTTACAGAAAAAACTTTGTATAAATATTGGATGCAACACATGTTAGGTTGTATGCTGTCCATGCATGATAAACATCTTTTCAGTTTTGAGAAAGAGTAAATGAAAAAGAAAAATCTATATCAGAATGATTATGTTTTAACAAATATACATTGATTTAAATGATTTAATGTAAATGAATATTGTTTCTAACAATCTTTTAATAGCATTTTTTGGAAAATGAACGGCTACAAAGAATGATTTTCCAAACCACCATTTCTGGAATCTCCCTTAGTCCTCCTTCAGTCTTGCAGTCATTTTTAGCAACTTAAAGTTTAACTTTGTAATTTCTAAGGAAGGTACAGTTAGGCCTTAAAGTAAAACTGTAGCTGTAACTTTTTATTAGCTATGGGCAGAGCGGTAAAGGGTTAGAACTTCTGTAAACATTTTTATTCATGTCTTTGTCTCAGTTGGCAAGACATTCTGCATTTCATGTCATGGTGACAAACGTCACAGATTTACTTCAAGAACGTAACCTGCCCCAGGCCGCATTATAATTCATAAAAGGGGCACTTTCTTACATAATATTATTACTGAATAAACTGCTATGTTTTTGTCCCTTTTCTCATCAACAAAATATTTTGCCATTTATTATGTTAATTAACAAAGTGTTATAAAATGTATTGGGAATTACATTATTTTGCATTGGAGCTTGACGTGTTATCATAAACGCATTATAAAATTCACATTACCTGAGCCTAAAGACATGCCGTTTCTTCTTATAATCCGCTACAGCCTCACAGGATGCACTGCCTAGGAATAGTCCCTCCTCGCCTTGTAGGGGTTCATTCAGAGCAAAGTTCTTTGCGTCTTTGTAGAAAAAGAAGTCATTGTTCTTCAACACACAGTAGACATTACTCCATGTTCTGCAATACAGAAAAAAGAACGAACATTAATATAATACAGTAAGTGTGTACATTGGGCCAGATTCATCAAGAGGATACGACGGCGGATCTCCTGATCCGCCGTTGTATCTCTTAGATCCGACGGTCGGATCTATGCGACTGATTCATAAGAATCAGTTCCGCATAGATCTCCCTTAGATCCGACTGGTGTAAGTGACTTACACCAGTCGGATCTTAGGCTGCAATCTACCGCCGGCCGCTAGGTGTCGTCGCAGATTTTTACGCGTCGGATATGCAAGTGAGGAGAACCGCCGATTCAAGACCGAACGCCCGCCCGTCGCTTTTTTTTTTACGTCGTTTGTGTTCGGCTTTTTCCGGCGGATAGTTACCCCTGCTATATGAGGGGTAGCTAATGTTAAGTATGGCCGTCGTTCCCGCGCTGAGATTCAAATTTTTACGTCGTTTGAGTAAGTCGATCGGGAATACGGATGGCCGGAATTTACGTAGCCGCCGAAAACATTGACGTCCTAGCGACGTCATTTGGAGCATGCGCACTGGCAAATTTTGCCGGCGACGCATGCGCAGTTAAATCGGCGCGGGAACGCGCCTGATTTAAATTGTACACTCCCCCTAGCCGCGGAATTTGAATTCCCGCCGGGGGAGTTACGATCCGACGGTGCAATTTTCGAGGTAAGTGCTTGGTGAATCATGCACTAGCCTCGCAAAATTGGACCGGCGGATCGTAAATCAGATAGATTACGCGGATCAGTGGCAGTGGAACCCTGTGCTACCTGGAAGATTGCTGGTTTACACCAGATTTTGGAGAGACCGGCACTGATTGCACAGCTGTGTGCTGGGCTAATTAGTTGTGACCTGACTATGGCTCAGGGCCCCACCCAACAGACAGGAGGTCTGTGCATGGGAGTCAGGTGGACTCCCATTCCTCTAAAAGGGGTCAGAGGCTGCATGTGTGCAGCCAGAGCATGCATTTCTGCAGGAGGCAGAAATACAGCCGACGCGTTTCACATTGAACCTCAATGCTTAGTCATAGCTATGACTAAGCATTGAGGTTCAATGTGAAACGCGTCAGCTGTTTTTTTTCCCCACTGTATGCTGTTTTTTGTAGTGCATTTTCTTTTTACCCAATAAAGGGCACGTCTTTTTAAGACTTTGGAGTGCGGCTGTCCATATACCTTTCTCTCTTTGCATGCCTTGTGCATTGCCGGCACCTGTTGGTTCTTGAGTGGACAGTGATTACCTTAGGTGTGCTCACCTGGAGCGGCAGCTTTCCTACCTGCCAGATCCTTATTGCTACTGTTTCTAACGTCAGATGAGTGAAATATTTATTTGGATTTTTTGCTGTGGTTTACCAGATTTTCTACTCTTCTTTGTTTTACTTTAAAAATTTGATTATTTTCACACTTTGCTGCCTCAACTATAATTTACCTGTTTTGCGCCTTTTTGAGTGTTCCTTCTAGATCGTGCTTTCTCAATAAATATCCCTGGATTTTGATGGCAGAAGAACTAGGTAAACTTGCTGGTAAAGTAGAAATGTCTTCTGTAACAATAACGGTGGGATGCAATGTACTGTGCTCAGCTTGTTCCATAGGATCTGTCTCTTGTTCCTCTGTTGTGATCTTCCACTCCTCCATGATATGGGTCTCATTAATGACCTCTGGTGTGCCTGGTACATCAGTGTCATCAGCGCCTTCTGCTTCTGTTACCTGGATCAGAACACAATCTTAAAAGTTAATGACACATTTTGGAACTTTTCTTTTATTAGTGGTTAGTACTTCTGCCTGGCAGCACTAGCATACCTCCCAACCCGCCCGGATTCTGCGGGAACTTCACGCACAGACTGCATCCTCCCGCAGTCCCGCGAAGTGGTTAACTTTCCCGCACAGGAAGGAGAAGAAAACGTTCTGAGGGGAGACATGCGAGGAGAACTGACAGGCTGTGCAGTGGTGAGTGGCAAGAATTTCACATCCATCCACGGCAACCCCCCCCCCCCCCCCCCCTGGTCACCCGCGATCGTCGCCCCCCCGTGATCGTCCTTTGTGTTTTGGCCTTGTTTCCTGAGTCTTTTACTGAGTGACCTGATCCTCTACATCAGGGCCCATAATTCACGTAGAAGGGCGTATCTTTGTGCGGGCGTAGCGTATCCTAGATACGCTACGCCGCCGTAACTTGGAGAGGCGAGTACCGTATTCACAAAGAACTTGCGCCCTAAGTTACGGTGACGTAGCGTAAATTGGCCGGTGTAAGCCCGCCTAATTCAAACTAGGCTGGTAGGGGGCGTGTTGTATGGTAATGAATCGTGACCCCACGTAAATGATGCACCTAACGAACGGCGCATGCGCGCACATGCTCAGTATCACGTCTAATTTTCTCCCTAACTTACGCCGGCTCAATGTTTAGTCGACGTGAAAGTAACCTACGCCCATCCCCATTCACGGACGACTTACGCAAACGACCTAAAATACAACGCTGTTCCGATGTTTCCGACGTCCATACCTAACATGACTTACCCCTGCTTTATGAGGGGTAAAGTTACGCCTGTCGGACGCCTTACGTAAACAGCGTATTTTAATACGCCGGGCGCAAGTACGTTCGTGAATCGGCGTATCTAGCTCATTTGCATATTAGACGCGGAAATCAACGGAAGCGCCACCTAGCGGCCAGCGTAAATATGGACCTAAGATACGACGGCGTAAGAGAATTATGTCAGTCGTATCTTATACAAATTCTGGCGTATCTGATTCTTTGAATAAGGCGCCGAGATACGACGCCTCAAATTCAGACTTACGACGGCGTATCTGGAGATACGCCGTCGTAAGTCCTTTATGAATCTGGGCCATGGAGTCTCTAAACTATGGCCTGCAGGCCACATTCAGCCTGCTGGGTGATTTTATTCAGAAACTAGGGTCAGTGGTGTATGCTCCTCAGACTGAGAACTCACATAAATTGGTCTCCGCTTCTCTAAAAATGCTAAGCCTGGCTTATGTAAAAGACGTAATTTGCAAGAATAATCACGTTCAATCCTTTTATCTGCCAAAGGTTGTATACAAATAATAAAAAAATAGAAGGTTCTGCCTATTGTTTTACCTCCATAGGCTGATCTTCTACTTGTCTAGGATGAGGTTCTAAGTATTCTCTGTCATGTTTTGGTTCAGCGCTAGGAAAAAAAAGTTCAGAAAAAAATATTAAATTATTTTGCTTTGACCTGATTTTACCATCATGTGTTAAAGGGGTTGTAAAGGTACAATTTTTTCCACCTAAATAGCTTCCTTTAACCTTAGTGCAGTCCTCCTTCACTTACCTCATCTTTCGATTTTGCTTTTAATTGTCCTTATTTCTTCTGAGAAATCCTCACTTCCTGTTCTTCTGTCTGTAACTCCACACAGTAATGCAAGGCTTTCTCCCTGGTGTGGAGTGTTGTGCTCGCCCCCTCCCTTGAACTATAGGAGAGTCAGGAATCTCTCTACGTTGCAGATAGAGAAAGGAGCTGTGCGTTAGTGGGCGTCCCGACTCTCCTGTATTTCAAGGGAGGGGGCGAGCACGACACTCCACACCAGGGAGAAAGCCTTGCATTACTGTGTGGAGTTACAGACCGAAGAACAGGAAGTGAGGATTTCTCAGAAGAAATAAGGACATTTAAAAGCAAAATCGAAAGATGTGGTAAGTGAAGGAGGACTGCACTAAGGTAAAGGAAGCTATTTAGGGGGGAAAAAATTGTACCTTTACAACCCCTTTAACACTATAGACTTAATTTAACAGTATAAAAATACAGCAACAAATCATCTTAATTGATAGTCAAACTGCAGTGAACTAATGCAGTAAACATAGGTGTGCGCAGCCTATTGCAATAGGGTGTGCACCCCAAAACTCAAACACACATGCATGTGTATGTGTCTACATATATATGACCCCGGCACATTTATCTCCCTGCCGGCACAGTGAAAGAGAAGAGCATAGACACTTCTCTTATGGCAGAGCAGGTAGAGGTAGGTCTTTCCCATGTTCCTGCTGCTACCTTGAGCAATATTACTAATGCGCATGGGGTGATTAGGGTGTGCCTGGGCACACCCGGCACACCCTGTGCCTGGGCACACCCGGCACACCCTGTGCGCACGCCTATGGCAGTAAACTATAAACGGATCTAATGTAACTGCTGGGAGTCAGGATAGCCAAAGACAAGCAACTGTCTCATTAAAATAGCAGACGGAGACGTGGCCCATCCTCTTTAACAACAGGATTTGCTATCCAACGTGGTCAACAACTCCCACATGTACCAAGCATGTACTGTATACATAGGGTGGAATGGTTTTATAACCATAGAGGAGAGATATGATAAAAAATAAGGAAAAAAATAAGGAAAAAACACGAACATTTAAAAAAGAAGACATGGGTAGACAGGGTTACTGAAAAGAGATACAAGAAATGTGTTGGGTGTCACTGGGTGGCCTTCGATGAAGTCATGCAGACTAAACTTGTTGTTTTATGTAATGTACAGTATATCTGCTTTTCTAATAAACAATTTTCTAGTCAATTTTCTTGCAAATTTCTGTCCCTGGTTAGTACTGGAGAACCTTGCTTGTTGAATTAATTTTGACAAGCCCAGAAATGGATAAAAAATCTAAGTGCAGCTATATGACACACATATTTATTTATGTCCCTCGTATTTAACAGTGTTGGGCCACCGTCATTTAGGCTTTTTCTCTTACTGTATTTCTACTTGGACCTCTCTTGTTTCAGCTTCAGATGCATAAGCCATTTGTTGCATTGCAGCTTCTTGATATTTCCGTATCTCCAGTAATTCCAGCTGCAAAAATGCAAAAGGCATTATAAAAAAATAATTCAGAAGCTATCTAAGTTTTCTCAAATCTACTATCTTAGACCTCTTTCACACTGGAGGCGTTTTAGCACAAAAAATAGCGCCTGTAAAGCGCCTGAAAAAGGCCTCATCTGCAATCCCAGTGTGAAAGCCTGAGTGCTTTCACACTGGGGCACTGCGCTGGTAAGACGTCCAAAAAAGTCCTGCAAGCAGCTTCTTTGAAACGCTTTAGGGTGGGTTAAAAGCGTACAGCTAGCGCCCGAAAAAGGCTGGTAAAGGCTAATTGCCAGCACATTATTAAAAGGAACAAAAACAGTCAAATCCAGTAATTATGGATGTACAAACATAACAGTGTCAATTTCAACAGGAGATAATGAAATATGATGGTATAGATGTTCTATCAGGAACCGACATTGTAACTATATAATATAATAGGTAATTTTGGGGTAATCGGCCCGAGTTCCGGTTTTGAAAGGCCCGCCTCGTTACTTGGACATATATATCTTTTGTGGCCCCAGACGATCTCCCAGCGCCGGGGCCACAAAAGATGTATGTGCCTTGGAACGGGACATGGAGGAGGAGGCGGGACGAGCGCCATACACACACACACACAGAGGAGAATTTCCTGTTTATGGGCGCCCTCTGTACTGTAATAAAAAGTACCGTGCTTCCATTAGATGACTGTTCTGTCCATCAAAAGAGGCGGGGCTTTCTATTAAAGAGGCCGCTGTGTAAACAGGAAATTCTCCTGTAATCTTTGGCGCTCGTGAATGCATTCCTGGCAATGATGAGTGCATTCCTGGCAATGATGAGTGCATTCCTGGCAATCGTGAGTGCATTCCTGGCAATCGTGAGTGCATTCCTGGCAATGGTGAGGGAATTCCTGGCAATGGTGAGGGCAATCCTGGCAATGGTGAGGGCAACCCTGGCAATGGTGAGACTACATTCATGGCAATGGTGGGTCTGCACATGGTCATTGACCCTTATTTTGCTTCACAGTTCTTTATTTAAATGTATTTATTTTTTCCTGAAACTTCGCTCTTAAAGTGAAGGTGTGTGTTATATTCCAATAAATACGGTATATCCAAATAATACGCCCAAGCTCATCTCTTTACTCACACACAGCCACAAAGGCACGGGAATTCTTGTTGGACAGTGTATTAGTGCTCGGATGAACACACTTAGACCGAATTTTAATGGTTCAAAGAATGTCAGGAAAAAGGGCCAGCCCACACACATGTTCACTTCATCAAATCTGGCCCTCTTTGAAAAAAGTTTGGACACCCCTGACTTAGAGGCTCCTCTCATCTTTTTTATACTCATTTGTGACATGACGCTATTCTTATATCAAGACATCGCTTGTATATCAAAGCAAAATGTATTAAAACATTTTGTTTGTCTTGCAAAACGCTCTCAAACCAAGGTTTTACTGTACATTACAAGACAACCTTTGCTTGAATGAGAAGCAGCTGTTATATCCAAATGAACTAGAAAGTGGGGTTGTGTCCAACCAAATACATATGTTCTATGGGTACTATGTTTTTTTACACACACACAAGGGCCCCCTGCCCCAGCCCTATACAGAGGGGGGGAAGGGGGTATATATGTACAGAGTAGGACTTTAAATGTACCACATAGAAGCAAACATATATAGATAAAAAACTAATATTTATTTCAAAAATTAAAAAAAAAGATCCTCAAAAAAAAATTTAAGAATATTATTCCATCAATCAATCAATCAGAAAGGGAAAAACATTTTTTTTCTAGATTGTGCTAATGGGATGATGTTTTTTAGATCAATGTGGCTCGCAACTTATTTGCTTCTTCAGGATCTTGTGTTGAGACATGTATGTATATGGTGTGATCCAATGTAGAAGAATCCAGTCATCCAAGGGCCAAGGGCCGCAAACTCCAAAACACTCCTGATTCACAGTGAAGTTGGCTTTTAATGTAGAATTATATGTACATTTCATATACATAAGACGGGGGAAGGGGGCAAATTGACAGCCTGGTGTTCCAGAGCAACAGTCCCAACTGTTGGCACACTTTCTTTTTGGTGAATGGGGGAGGGGGGGGTTTGATATTTTCCTTCCTAATCGCCAAAAAGTGTGCCAATAGCTGGGACTGCTTTACGTTGGCAGTTGGCAATGTTACACAGAGAAAGACACCATACCCTCACAAAGTGTCAGGGAGATTGGTGTCCAATTATTCCTGGGAAAACACCAGGTCGCCATTTTGCCCATTTCCTCCTCTTTCTATGGAACATATACAGTGTGGGGTAGATCCACAAAGAAATTTCAAAATTCCTGCATCGTATCTTTGTTTTGAACCCTCAAAACAAGATACAACGGCATCTCGGCTAGATCCGACAGGCGTACGTCTTCGTAGGCCTTCGGATCTAAGATGCAATTTTTCGGCGGCCACTAGGTGGCGTTCCCGTCTAAATCCGCGTTGAGTATGCAAATGAGCTATTTACGGCGATCCACGAATGTACGTCAGCCCGTCGCTTTTTTTTCCGTCGTTTGCGTTTGGCTTTTTCCGGCGTATAGTTAAAGCTGCTATACTGAGGCGTACTCAATGTTAAGTATGGGCGTCCTTCCCGCGTACAATTTTGAATTTGAATTTGCGTAAGTCGTTCGGGAATAGGAATTTGCGTAGAATGACGTCACCGTCGTAAGCATTGGCGGGTTCCGGTTTATTTTCGAGCATGCGCACTGGGAAAGTCCCACTCTGCACATATACAGTATACCCCCCTTCCTACCATTTTTTTAATGGGTGGGGGGGGGTGAGGGGTCCTTGAGGAACAGCTGTTAGCAATGCTTATAATAGCACTCAGACCACACATCTTATCTAAATATATTTTTAAAGTATGTATCTATATATTGTAAGATATTGCTAGAAGCTGGACAGCTGGGAACTGCAGCTCTCTGTGTTGATCCTACTCAGCTCTCTCATATATACCACTTTCCCTCACTTAGAAGAATTTCGAAAAGCTGCCTCAGCTAATGTGAAGTTGCAGCCTATCGTGTTGCATACATACCGTGGTGAGCCTTTCCAGGGCTGAAAATCTCTCTTCCCATGTTACTGTGGATTTCTCAAAGGCTTCATGCTTTTTTAATAACTTTTCCACATCATCCATACTATTTCCCACATGTGTGGTGTTCAAGTAAGGTTCCTTTGCGATAAGCCAGGCTTCTGCCATGGAGGCATCTCTTGCAAACTGGCAAACCTCCAACACTAAAAAAAAGAAAAAAAGACAATATCAGTAAAGCTGTTCGTAGGTATTAGATGGAGGCTGCCAAAGGGTGTGCAGTCTATTGCATCAGGGTGTGCACCCCAAAGCTTAAACACACATGCGTGTGTTATATGTATAGAGCAGAGGTTGGTGTCAGTAGAGCAGTGGACAGTGTCAGTAGGGCAGAGATTGGTATCATTATTTTGTTTTTATTATTATTTTATTAAGGGCCCTTTCACACGTACAGATCCTGTGAGGATCCGTTCCTTTACATCCGCGTGCTCAGCGGGGATCGCTCCGTTGATCCCTGCTGAGCCGGCAGATGACAGGGCGGTCCCCGCACACTGTGCAGGTACCGCCCTGTCAGATCGTCGCTCTACTCTATGGGGGGGGATCGGATGAACATGGACCGTCTGTCCTTGTTCATCGGATGCGCAGACGGATGGAAAAATAGGACTTTCCTCCGTCTGCAGAAACGGAGCATCCGCTGACATCCCTAATCCCAAAGGGATACATGTATGTCCGTTTTTCCAAAATATCCTTTTGGGTGGATCTTTCTACTTAGAAGTTAGACAAAACATGTATATCATATAAGCAGGCAGAAGCTGGGATATCTGGCACACTTGCCTTGATTTTAACATTTGTAGCTATTTTATAGCATAGATGTAAGTTCTTTAGATAAGTTACTTTTTATCTTTATACATACGAATGCCACCCAATGGTCATGCTCCCCTTTTTATTCTCTCTTTATCTCTGTATATATACTGTGTGTGTGTATATATATATATATATATATATATATATATATATATATATATATATACAGATGCATAGAGAAAGAGGTTGTCTTTTATCTGTTTTGTACAAAAATTTAGGAATGCCACCTCAAGCCACAGGTAGCACAAGATGTAATGCTTTTACAATGCTGGCAGCCAACAATATGAATTATAAATGGAGACAGTAAGACAGTCAGTCACAATAGACAGGTCATTGTGGAGACGTGTAATACTTTACCAGTGCAGTCCAATCCAATAAAATGGACAGCAAAGTGAGTAATAAAGACAAGACATGTGGGGACAAGGATGGGGGTGATGTGTGTGGAGGTAATGTCATTCCTTCAGACAGAGGATACAGCACCAAAACACCTCCAACTCAGGGGCGGACTGACAACTCATGGGGCCCCCTGGGCAATAGGAGATTATGGGGCAACACAGTTTACACACACACACACATACAGTATACATACACAGTATACACACACTAAAAAGGTACTGGAGAGGTGGGGAAGCTATAATCTTGAGATTTTTTTAAAAACACAGATTTTTACATACTATCCCTAGTTTTACTGAGGCTGGCAACCCTGATGGGGCCCCCTAGTGGCATGGGGCCCTCGGGCAGTGCCCGAGGGACCAAATGGTCAGTCCGCCCCTGCTCCAACTCCCACAAATGGGGGTCCAATGTTAGCTATTAATAAATGTTTCCATCAATTATTAAATGAAGAAACAGTATGGTTTTTGGAACCCCATCCCCACTACAAACTATATATAGTTACAGAGATAAACCAATTTTCAGAGTTTAATTTCTGCTCTTCCACTTCTATTTTTAAGGGCTCCAAAATTATTTTATCTATAACTCAAAAAAGTGCTAACTCTGATATTTCACATGTTATGATATGTTGTTTATTGTGTTTAAAAAAAAATGAATAAAAAGTAAAAACATTTTCCTGTGAATGAAGCCAGAAATCTTAAGCTGGCCATACATTGGTAGATATTTGAATGAACACTTGTATAAACATGAATGCAAAAATTCTTAGTAAACTCGATTTGCCAAATGTCATTCAAAAGTACTTAAAAATGTTATTCTCTTATTCGTTTTTTTTTTTTATTATTATTATTTTGACAAGAACAGACTTTACTGAATGAAATTCACAATGACTGTTAGAAATTAATTTGTTTGAGAATAATTTTCCGTCCGCTCCTTAAAATTTTCTTGTTACTGCAGCCGAAAACAAATGTCGATTTGACCCCACTAACCAATTAGAAAATTGAACGAACGTTCTTAAAATAAATATTCTCAAACAACATTCTACTAATATATGGGCAGCTAAATAATGTAGGCCAATGTGGTGGTTTGCCTTTAAACACATTCTCTAACTAACCACTAGGTGGCACTATTTACAGTTACTTACACACTCGTAACCAGTCCCAACGCTTTTCCCACCTATCCATCATTCCAGCTCTTCTTTCTGCTAGTTGTTCAAGTTTTTCTTGTATCTGAAAAAAAGAAGAGGAATGCAATACTATAAGTACCAAAAAGCTAAATATTTTCATATATTCACACATTTGCGATCTCAAAACGTAATAAACCTTGTAAAAGAAAATCTAATGCCTGTGCTCCCTAAAGTTTATATGTTGTATTGTGTTACACATTTCAACTTCTGTGGTAGAGTGGTTGGTAGGAGTTTAGGGACATTTCCACAAGCTAAATTTGCAGGTTATGGTCTCATCGCCTGCAATTGGACAAATCCAGATGTGTACGCAGTCCAATGTGCACCACCTAAAAATATCCCACTAAGCTTAGACCCATATTTTGTATACTTTCTGTAAATGAAGGGTTAGTCACAAGGATATATAGTGACATCCAAAAAGTAAGCATAAAATAAAATACATTTTCCTTTCACCTCTCATTACATTAAAGTGGATGTAAACCCTCACATATACCCAGTGAAGTGAACAGCCTCAGATGATACACAGAGATGAAACAAATCTCCCTACATACATTTTACATGTTTATCTTCTTTCTTCAGCTTTATAAACTGTTTAGAAAGTTCAGATCATGTTAGGAGATTTTCTCTTCCTGTTCAGCACTACAGTAAAGTCTAGGCATACAGTCAAGACAGCTGATTGGAGGAAAGGCACACACCCCCTCCTCTCCTCATAGGTAGAGACTTTTAGAACTGTTCATGGAATCGTTCAGCACTCTGCTAATCCTCCCCAACACAAAACTCAGGCTGCTTTTATCTCAGTTGACAGAGAACTTGTTGGAAGTTATCAGGCTGATAACAGAAGAACAGAGCAGGAGACAGCCATGGGAAATAGTGCTTTGAAGAGAGATAAGAAAACACTGCAGATATATGTGCCCTGCTAAAATTTAATGAATCGGGTTTACATCTACTTCAAATGCGTCTATTTTAGACATATTTGGGTTGATTTGAAGGCAAATAAACTGTTCACTTTACAAGGGAATTTGCGCAGATCTTAGTGAATCAGGTAAAGCTCTTCTGACATCCATCATTCAGTCATGTGCAAGCAAAAATACTGTTTTATTTAAATTTTTTATTTCCTTGCTTATGATTGAGTATTCTTTGCACAGTGAATTTTCACCATATTCACTAAGCAAAGTGAAAAAATCCCTGCAAAGTAAAAATTCACTTTCCAAAGTGAACATGCCTTACACTTTAGTATATTGTCAGGGCTGGGCTCAGCCCTTCCTTCTCTGTGCTGGCAGCTCAGCTGTCAGCTAATTGCCAGCTCCCATCTCTCCACAGTGATCCACCTGTTGATGATCCTGCTTGTCAGCTCTGCCTACTTAAAGCCTTCCAGTTCATTTGCTCTTTGCCTTCGCCTATGTTAACATCACAAGAGACTTTCTCCTGGCTATAGATCCTGCTTGCTGTATGTCTACCTTTATCGCTGGCTCTTGGACATTGGCTTGGCCGACTACCCGATCCAGTTACTGAACTCTGGCTATGTTTTGACTACGCTTACTCTGTTTACCTTTTTATTATTAAACAAGTGTGATTTAACGGTATATTGGTAGCTTAAAGGAGTTCTCTAAGCTAAAACTTTTAACCCCCGCTGTGCCCGGGCTGTAAAACTATACAAAATAAACTTTCACTTACCTGCCTACGATCCCCCGTTGTTCCGATATCGCTGTCCCGTTCTCCGGTCCCGGTCTCTTCCACTTCCTGCGGGTAGGTGACTCACAGTGCGCTCAGCCTATCAGCGGCCGTGACGGGACATTGCTGCGGCCGCTGATAGGCTGAGCGCACTGTGAGTCACCGACCCGCAGGAAGTGGAACAGGCCGGGACCGGAGAACGGGACGGCGATATCGGAACAACGGGGGATCGTAGGCAGGTAAGTGAAAGTTTATTTTGTATAGTTTTACAGCCCGGGCACAGCGGGGGTTAAAAGTTTTAGCTTGGAGAACTCCTTTAAGACAACGGCAAGTCTGTGATTAACTATGCCTATGTTTGTCTAGGCTTGCTACTGACTCTAGCATTTTGCACTTTTCCAATAACGTTTTTACCTCTTCTGAAGCTGGGTGATTCCGAGCCAGTAATGTTTCTCCAAGGTCAACGCAGCTGGAATAACTTGTATTCCTGGCCTCTATCTCAGCCCTCAGATCCTGGTGATATTTTATCAGTAATTCCACAGATGACACATCCCTGTAAAACATCAAGGGGGAGTAATCAATAAAACATGAATCGGGCATTAAAAACCTGTTACATAGTTACATAGTAGGTGAGGTTGAAAAAAGACACAAGCCCATCAAGTCCAACCTATGTGTGTGATTATATGTCAGTATTACCTTGTATATCCTTGTATGTTGTGGTCGTTCAGGTGCTTATCTAATAGTTTATTGAAACCATTGATGCCCCCCGCTGAGACCACCACATGTGGAAGGGAATTCTACATCCTTGCTGCTCTTACAGTAAAGAATCCTCTAAGTAGTTTAAGGTTAAACCTCCTTTCTTCTAATTTTAATGAGTGGCCACGTGTCTTGTTAAACTCCCTTCCGCAAAAAAGTTTAATCCCTATGGTGGGGTCACCAGTACGGTATTTGTAAATTGAAATATCCCCTCTCAAGCGTCTCTTCTCCAGAGAAAATAAGTTCAGTGCTCACAAACTTTCCTCATAATTAATGTCCTCCAGACCCTTTAGTAGCTTTGTTGCCCTTCTTTGTACTCTCTCCATTTCCCAGTGCATCCTTCCTGAGGACTGGTGCCCAGAACTGGACAGCATACTCTAGGTGCGGCCGGACCAGAGTCTTGTAGAACCGAATAATTATTTTTTTATCTTGTGAAAATGTGATTCGTGAAAATGTGATTTGTGAAAATGTGTTTTCACTGTGACATTAGTGAATATACACAAGTAGTAGTGAGCATAGATCAGTCCTGGTAGAATAAGGATATTTATATATAGTTCCTAACTGTTCCAAAGGGTCACACATAACAATTATTAACTGCGTTTAGTAAATTGGGGAGGAAAAAATGGAACGCCCATATTTTCCAGTCTGGAAAGACAGTAAGTATGAAAAGTAATATTATTTAAATGCCATCAGTGACATGGCTTTTATGCCCCCCCAAAAAAGTATCAAATCATAATATAGCTGTAACAGTAACACTGTACCCCCCTTCCCTTGCAGATATTTAGTTTTATTTTATACCACCAAGAGAAAGATGCTTTAGAGGTCTAAAGCTGGCTATACACCACTCACATTCTTTGACTAGCCAGAGGACTGGACAAAAAAACAAAAACAAATGGACCCATCCACCACTCAGGTATGGGCGGATCCGGTGTGGGGGGGCAACAGGGAAAATGCCCCCCTCCCTAGAAGATAATTACTCTGAGTCTCACATTC
The DNA here is from genome assembly GCF_905171775.1 of Rana temporaria. Taxonomy (NCBI): domain Eukaryota; kingdom Metazoa; phylum Chordata; class Amphibia; order Anura; family Ranidae; genus Rana; species Rana temporaria. The sequence goes on from NC_053501.1 coordinate 46,319,344, forward strand.
AGAATCAGCAGCAGCGGCACTGGTTTCTATTGCCTGCTGCCTGGCGTCTAGCAACCAGTGACGTCATATCCGAGGAGGAGAGCGAGGTCCCAGCATTCAGAGCGGAGGAGGATTTAACTTTGTCCTCCTCTGCGCCTAGTGAATGTTGGCTCCACCTACCTCCTCCCTCCATCTTCTCTAGTGCGACGTGAGGAAAGGGAACTGTGCTAGCCAGCCTGCAAGGATTAGAGCAGAGCATGTCTGAAGAGCTGGCTGTTGACCTGCACCTGCCTAAGGTGACGGTAAAGCAGATCGCGGATGAATTGAAAGTTAAATTAGACGTTAAAGGGGTTGTAAAGGTAAATGTTTTTTCACCTTAATGCATCCTATGCTTACTTTAGTGTTCCTTTAGTAGCAACACCTTGTTTTCTGGCAGTGCCCCTCCCAAGAGAAGACACTGGATCCACCCCTGCACTCAGGCGAGGTAGATGGAGGAAGCATCCCCACTGAGACATCGTACTTTGGCAGCGGGGCTGTCAGAATACACTTTTTCCAACATTCCTGTTCAACAGAAGTTGATCATTTTGAACAAGCTGAATTTCGATCCATCTATGGCCAGCTTAGGTATAATAAACTGATATCTGATGGGGGTAGTAATATATCTTAATACACTTGTACCTGTCGAGAGGAAATAAACCTAAGCCCGTTTAAGTTAACACACGCTACACTCCCCATTCCTCTATTTCAGGGCATTGTCCACCCAATTCATGTATTCGTTTTATTAACTGAAGACCTATTAAAATATCACAGATACACTTAAAATGGTACCTCATAGAATAATATTGCATGTTTGATTTATCATATCTTACACAAAGGACCTAGAAGATCCCACCAGCCCCATTTCTGTTCTTACTTTACTGTCTGACAGTCTTATTTGTCCTATTTGGTTTTATGCACTTTGAATAAAAATACAATACTTTTCACTGTCAATGTTGAATATGCCAGATTGTTGAGTAAATGGAGCAACTTAAGCAAAGATAATTGAAAAGATTTTTACTCAAGCCTTAATCTGTGATGCCTTGCCATTAGAATTCTAAGGGCCTATTCAGACGTGCCTCCCCTTTGAAAGGTGTTCCATGGTAGATTGCTTTTTAGAGGGCAATTGACAGGCAGTGGGGAGGCTATATGTTGCCTTGTCACCTTCTGTTTTAACCAGTGGCGGCCAGCCAATAAGAGGCACAGGGGTGCCGCCACCCTAGTTTGCATGCAGGGCACCGGACTAATAGCTTTCTATTAAGGTCTGTCATTTTTTTTACAAGCACGTGATTAGAGCCCGAGGCTCTAATTGGCTTTTAAAAGGCTGTCCTCTCTGCGCCCTGAACCCTCCCACTTGGAATGCTAGTGAATCAATATTTGCCATTGGTTTCCGGCTTCTCGTCCCAGCCAATCAGGACAGGAGGCAGATCTAAAGAAAACCGGGATAGCTGGGTGGAAGCTGGGGAAGCCGCGGCAACGGAGGGCTCTGTTTTTTTACAGCCACTTTAACTATCCATGCATTTATTTTAATTTACTAAACCAAAGTATAAAATATCTTCATATACTGAATTGCCAGATATTTGTGTATGTTATGCTCGTGTCGTATGGACTTCCAGACTAGAATTGCTCATATGAACAGTTACCTTGGCTTTTCCTGGGTTTCGATTTGTCTAATAATGTTTTCCATCCAGAGCATCAAATCACGAACCATGCTAAAGAAGCGGAACTTCTCGGCTGCGCTAACCAACTCTGTTCTCCTACCATCACTGGCATCCAGTAGAGCTTTCCAGGCTTCTGTCACCTCCCTCTCCATTTTCTGGATATCGGTAGCCTGATCTCCTGCATAGGCAGAGTAAAGACGTGCTGCAGTCTCCTGGAATGCCTGAACCTGCAATGATTTAAGGCTTCCATCCATCAGTTTTTGTTAGATAGCATATGACAGCTAAGTTATCAACTTACAGTGCCTTGAAAAAGTATTCATACTCCTTGAAATTTTCCACATTTTGTCATGTTACAACCAAAAACATAAATGTATTTTATTGGGATTTTATGTGATAGACCAACACAAAGTAGAACATAATTGTGAAGTGGGAGAAAAATTATAAATTGTTTTCATTTTTTTTTTACAAATAAATATGTGAAAATTGTGGCATGCATCACCTTTTGCTGCATTTAGAGCTGCAAGTTTCTTGGATATGTCTCTACCAGCTTTGCACATCTACAGAATGACATTTTTGCCCATTCTTCTTTGCAAAATAGCTCAAGCTCTTTTAGATTGGATAGAGGGTGTCTGTGAACAGCAATATTCAGGTCTTGCCACAGATTCTCAATTGGATTTAGGTCTGGACTTTGGGCCATTTTAACACACAAATATGCTTTGATTTAAACCATTCCATTGTATCTCTGGCTGTATGTTTAGGATTGTTCTGCTGGAAGGTGAACCTCTGCCCCAGTCTCAAGCCTTTTGCAGACTCTAAGGCCTCGTACACACGACCGAGTTTCTCGGCAAAAACCAGCAAGAAACTTGCTGGGAGATATTTTTTTGCCGAGGAAACCGGTCGTGTGTACATTTTCGTCGAGGAAACTGTCGAGAAACTCGACGAGCCAAAAAGAGAGCAAGTTCTCTATTTCCTCGACAGGAATGGAGAAACTTGCCTTGTCGAGTTCCTCGACAGCCTTAACAAGGAACTCGATGAGGAAAGCGATGTGTTTCGCCCGTCGAGTTCCTCGGTCATGTGTACGAGGCTTCACAGGTTTTCTTCTAAGATTGCTCTGTATTTGGCTCTATCCACTTTCCCATCAGCACTGACCAGCTTCCCTGTCCCTGCTAAAAAAAAAGCATCCCTACAAAATGATGCTGCCACCACAATGTTTTACGGTGGGGATGGTGTATTCAGGGTGATGTGTAGTGTTTGTTTTCAAGCACACATAGCGTTTTTCTTTTAGGACAAAAAGTTCAATTTTGGTCTCACCTGAGCACCTTCTTCCACATGTTTGCATTGTCCTTCACAAGGCTCCTCGCAAACTGCAAATGGGACTTCTTATGGCTTTCTTTCAACAATGGCTTTCTTCTTGCCACTCTTCCAAAAAGGCCAGATTTGTTGAGTGCATAACTAATAGTTGTCCTGTGGACAGATTCTCCCACCTCAACTGTGGATCTTTGCAGCTCCTCCAGTTACCATGGACCTCTTGGCTGCTTCTCTGATTAATGCTCTCCTTGCCGGCCTGTCAGTTTAGGTGGATGGCCATGTCCTGGTAGGTTTTCAGTTGTGCCATACTCTTTCCATTTTCAGATGATGGATTGAACAGTGCTTCATGAGATGTTTAAAGCTTGGGATAGTTTTTTATAACCTAAACATGCTTAAAACTTCTCCACAACTTTATCCCTGACCTGTCTGGTGTGTTCCCTGGCCTTTGTGATGCTGTTTGTTCACTAAGGTTCTCTAACAAACCATTGAGGGCTTCACAGAACAGCTGTATTTATACTGAGAATACATTACACACAGGTTGACTCTATTAACTAATTAGGTGACTTCTGAAGACAATTGGTTCCACTAGATTTTAGTTAGAGATATCAGAGTAAAGGGGGCTGAATACAAATGCACGCCACACTTTTCAGATATTTATTTGTAAAACCATTTATCATTTTCCTTCCACTTGACAATTATGTGCCACTTTGTGTTGGTCTATCACATAAAATTCCAATGAATCACATTTACGTTTTTGGTTGTAACATGACAAAATGTGGAAAATTTCAAGGGGTGTGATATTTCAGGTTTGTTAGATGCTGGAGTGGAGCTATATGTGACTGTATTTATGAAATATTTGAGCTTCAGTTCCTGGGTGTGCACACACACTGTGGCCCTTAGGAGGGCACCATACTCACCAAGTTGGATTATTAATTTATATGTATCATGAACAATACATAAGGACATGCTGGAACACACAGTTATGGACTAAACCTTTAATTTGTTGACATAAACTTAATAGACTTCAGAAAACATATAACTAATGCATAGATATGTACATACCTGTGACCCAATAAAATGGAAATCCCTCTCAAAGGCCGTATGTACTCTGTGCAGGGACTGTGCTGTATGTACGTCACCACCCAACTCCTCTGGTAGCTCTTTGTGTTTTTCCTCAATCAGGCTCAGGATCTCTGTACCATCATAGAAGAACTTGTGGAGATCATAAGAGGCAGACAACAGCTGTACACGAGTGTCAATCAGTTCCAACAGATCTGCCCAGCTCTCATTCAGGTTGTCCTTCCATTCTGCTATGGTCACAGCCTCAGAATGTCCAGCGTCAATCAGTTCTTCAATTAGGATATTCACATTGTCAATTCGCTCTTGGCCAGTTATTCCCGTCTCTTTGGCAAAATCACGGAATTTATCTCGGAGCACCTGTGAAATTAAATGTATTTCCATTTAAAGGAAATCAAGACAAAACTACTATATACATAGATAAAACAAATGTATTTGTAGCCATGCACTGCTGACTTCCATAAGGAATGATGGAGCATTCTCCAGAGAATGGAAATGGTCTTGAGGTTCGGCACAGTGGATGAATTCCTCAAGTGCCAGATGTAAATCAAACTAAGGCTCCTAGTAGGCCATACCTATCAGCTCTGGTAATCATCCCTCTGGGGTAGGTAAATGAGAACTTATTTTAGCTGCAAACGGTGAAGTAGGTGGGCTAGGCAAATGTTTTTGAAACCACTCCTAATCTTTTAGGTTGGACACCCTTCATAATTTTAAACACACAATCTCTATCAACTCTAAAAAAGATTTTAATGTGTGCTTACAGTCACATGGTCCAAATCTTGACCCATCTCTTGGGATGAGGCTTTGATGTCTCTCTCTGCAATCCATTGCTCCAAGTCCTCCACTTCACGCCTCAGTTGAAACATATGATAGATATTGTCCAAATGTCGTCTTCGTTCATCTGCCATGTCTCTCAGGGCTGTATACTGCTTCTCTAGGTTGTCCTGGTGTCGGATTATCTGTTCACTGCAAACAAAAGACAATGTAAGTACCATCTTTGCCAGCCTGATAATGGCCATAAAAAGGGAGATTTTTCAGCAGTGTACAAACTTCGGGATTCGGGGGTCATTTGAGTTATCTGTGTTTTTGGCTAAATTAGTAGGAATCCTGCCAAATGGCTCTCCTAGATGTGTGTGCTATCTCATCAGAAGAAAATGTTTTGCTTTAAAGATAAAGTTTTTCCGATTGCCGGGTTGGATGTTTTTTCATTATGCTCAACCCCGCCATGCTGCCAGGGCTCAATTTCCCACTCCTCCTCTCCTCCAATTGGATCCTGTTGAGGAACTGTTGTCTCAGAAGGATCTTGAGAAACCTTTATCTGGCCTATATGGGACCCTGCTTGTTACTCCTCCAAAATTGAGAAACTGTGGGATTCATGGAAACAAGACATTCCCTCTCTAGACCGAGAGGACTGGGAGGATTGTCTAGATAGAGCAATGCCCCAAATTGGTAATTTCCTCTAGAGACAAATTAATCCAAATTAGGTTTTTACATTGGGTATATTATACTCCAGTGAGACTGCAAAGCATATATCCGGATAGAAACCCTCACTGTCACCGCTGTCAGACACTGCTGGATACCTACCCTCACATGTTCTTGGAGCGCCTTAGCATCTTTACATTCTGGTCCGAAGTGTTTGAGCTCATTAACCTCAGGCTTGACTCGTCAGTCCCTATGTCCCCCGAACTGGCCCTGTTAGGGATCCATGATGATGCTCAAAGGTCCCAACATAGTAAATAATTGATTTCATATTTGCTCTTTTATGCCAAAAAATAAATTTTCTGTAGATGGTCCTCCCCTACCCCTCCTATAGTCCTGGGTGGCCATGATTGATGCAGCCCTGCCTCTTTACAAGTTGATGTACATTAGTCCTGGCTGCCCTTGAAAATTCAATAAGGTCTGGCTGCCATGGACCTCCCAATAGAGTGAATTTCATGTGCCCCCTGAAAAGTAGGCCGCAATTTCTGTTACTCCTCAGTTTTTCCATTCTGCCTTGGGATGTTATTGGTTATTGTACGCTGTGAATGCTGAGATTGGTACTATGAAAATGTAGTATTTTTTTTAAAACATATCTGTTCATTTGAGCTGTTGCTGGATAATTGTTTGGATTATGTCAAAATGTTTCTTTATACTGACAATGCTGTATCATACTATGTCAAACTGTTTTTATTTTAGATAAAGTCTACTCATATTATCCATTCCCTCGTTCTTCCGACCCTTTCCTCAACATGCTAATAATATATATATTTTTAAAACCCTTCCTTTTTTTTTTTTAGACTCTGTGATGTCATGTGCTTTTCCATAGAATCACGCAGATCATAGCTGGTTGGGGGGGCTGGTACAGTGCTGTCCATAGCATCCTGTAAACATCAAAGCACCCTGTTCCCGTACTCTGCTCTAGAGCCCTCAGCCCTGATGCAATGGACTGGTACTTGGAAGAAGTTAGGCAAATATCAAAATGCCTTGAGGAGTAGAGCGTTCCTAGGCAGGCTGCATTTGCATACAAACTGCCCTAGTTAATACCTAAAATGTGATGCTGATCCTCCATGACCGAAGGAACAGAAATCCAATAAATGAATGGGGCAGGCTGGGGGCAGTAAGGCTAGGGAGGAAAAGTCTAAGGCCGCGTACACACGGTCGTTCCAAACCGATGAGAATGGACCGAGGTTCAGTTTCATCGGTTCAAACCGACCATGTGTATGGCCCATCGGTCTGTTGTCCTTCGGTCCAAAATTTTAAAACATGCTTTAAAATCGAACCGATGGACCGCTGCCCGATCGGTCCAAACCAATGGTTAGTACACAAAAGCATCTGTTCAAAACCCGCGCATGCTCAGAATCTAGTTGACGCATGCTTGGAAGCATTGAACTTAGTTTTCTTCAGCACGTTGTGTGTTTTACGTCACCGCGTTCTGACCCGATCGGAATTTGAACTGATGGTGTGTACGCATATCAGGCCGTCAGGCCACTTCAGCGGTGAACCGATGGAAATGGCCCGTCGGACCATTCTCATCGGTTTGGAACGACCGTGTGTACAAGGCCTCATTGATGCTGGACATCTTACAGCTCTTTATTGAACTTGCTGCAACTTTTATTACACACTTTGAGTGGCTTACAGTGTGCAGTGAAATCATAATAAGCTATTTCAGTATGGGAGAGGAGCCTATACAAACATGCATAACATAAATCATAGATAAATTTGGGGATAAATGTTTTAATTCTAGCCACCCAAAGATTTTTTTCTATAAACATGCAGTTATGTGGAATATATGGTTCTTATCAGCATTTATCTGTCATCACAATCACCCCAGGGATGGTTACTTTGTAGTTCTTCTTAACACTAGTACTGCCAAGAGTCTGCCATAGGTTTTAAGCAATACCACAGTTATGAGAGTGTAAATATGCACTCTAAAAATCATCAAATATTTCAGTAGTGACGGGCTGCTACCACCTGTATTCAGAGCTAACCATGAATTCTTAACAGTTTTGACTAATGAGCTAAAAATGTTAATAATAGTAAGAAGAGGTGCCTATTATCCATCTGTTTATACCCATCAGGATGATCCAAGGCCAGCAGTTTCTGAGATTGCTCTGCCAATTCCTTGATATTTTTTCCATACTGTTCAACGCCTTGTTGCAAAATCAGGTGCTTCTTCAGCATTAACACCACGCTTTCTTCATCCTCCACATCCTAAAAAAAAAAAAATACCAATTTAATTATGAACTCACTTTCCTGGCCAAGAGTCAGAATTTTATGAAATCTCAGGATTGGATTAATTGTGCCCTTGGTCCAAATAATACTAACACATTTTTCACGGTATCTTCTGTGTCATTAACCTTTCAATGAGTTCCTGAGAATGCTGAGTATCACGAATCTTGCAAGAAGAAGCTTTAGCACCGTTTTCTCACACTTTGGCCTGTATCAGGTGGCTTTAGGCCACCTGAAGTCTGACACTGCCTGTCCGCTACCTGACCTTACATACTCAACTTCTGAGTGTGGTCACTTGGCTGATAGAGCAGCAACTGTCAGTCTTCACATTATCCCTGAGGACCTTACTCAGGCTGCAATGTCAGACTCAGGTAAGGAAAAGCTAAATAAGGTGGTAAATACAACATCATTTTAGGGAAGCCTGAACAACTATATGAATTAAAGACTATTAAAGAGTATTCAGATTCATGCAAAAATGATGATTTATTGTCTTTCATTTTATTTAATCTAGTTACATAGTTACATAGTTAGTAAGGTTGAAAAAAGATACAAGTCCATTCAGTTCAACCATAATTTATTTTTAAAGGGGGCTGAATACAAATGTGCGCCACACTTTTCACATATTTATTTGTAAAAAATCTATAAAACCACCCATCATTTTCCCTCCACCTCACAAACACGTGCCACCCTGTGTTAGCCCATCACATAAAATTCCACCAAAACACACCTACATCCTTGGTTGTACCATGACAAAATGTTAATCTTTCTTCAGACATAAATATTTGGCAAAACTGTGTATTGTTTACCCATAAACAATAGATGCATGCATTTTGTAGTGTGGTACAATATTTCCAGAAATTAAGTATTTTATTAAAAATAATAATGACATCATCAGGACCAGTTCAACAAAAAGTTGAACCTATTTATGATACAGAACAAACAGCATGAAATTTTGCAGACTTACAGTAAATCCTGAAATACCTTAGTATATGTCATAACGATGAAGCCTTCTACACATGCTGTGCTCTACAGACAATTCTGGGCATCGCTATGGCACCAGTTCCTCAGTAAATTGGCTGCCTAGATACTAGATTAGCAGTGTGTGATATGATTCATTTTAACTAAAAAGCTGGCTCATTAATGTGGACCCAAAATATAGAAGAAAATAAGTGTCCCCACAATATAGAAAAAATGCATCAGATTGTGGAGAAAAAAAAAACCTTTACACTGTAAAGTTAGAGTGGATCTGAAATCTAAAACAAGTTAGGAGATCGAGCTTTTTGTCAGAAGAGACTTTGCATGTTTTTTTTTTTTTCAACATAACTCATTCCCCTTGCTCTTAGCAATTCTTTTTCTTGTTTTACTGATTGTGAAGAAGGGAAAAAAATATTTTATACAATCCTATATACACAAACCTATACCTAGAGTTGATCAAGAGGAAGGCAAAAAAACTATTTGCTCCAGCAGGGGTAAAAATTCCCCTAGAGGTAATCGGATATTCCCTGCATCAACTGTACCTATAAATATTAGTATCCAGTTATACTATGTTACCTAGATTCAGGTACGTTGCCGCAACTTTGCGGCGGCGTAGCTTAAGGCATTTAAGCTACGCCGCCGTAAGTTAGCGAGGCAAGTACATGATTCACAATGTACTTGCCTGCTATGTTACGGCGGCGTAGCCTAAAGCGGGCGGGAGTAAGGGCGCCGAATTCAAATGTGTGTAAGGGGGCATGTTTTATGTTAATAAGGCTTGACCTTACTTTTTTTTTACTGCGCATGCGCCGGGCGCCTACATTTCCCAGTGTGCATTGCGGCTAAGTATGCCGCACGGGCCTATTGATTTTGACATGGACGTAAACGACGTAAATCCCGATTCACGGACGACTTACGCAAACGACGTAAAAATTTCGAATTTCAACACGGGAACGGCGGCCATACTTAACATTATTATTCCATGTAGGGCTAAGCTCTAACTTTAGGCGGCCTAACTAACGTAAACGACGTAAAAGTACTGCGTCGGCCGGGCGTACGTTCGTGAGTCGGCGTATCTACTCATTTACATATTCTACGCCGACCGCAATGGAAACGCCACCTAGCGGCCATCCGAAATATTGCAATCTAAGATAGGACGGCGCAAACCGTCATATCTTAGATATGTTTAAGCGTATCTCTGTTTGAGCATCCACTTAAACATAAGTCAGCGTAGATTCTGAGTTAGGTCGGCTTATCTACTGATAAGCCGGCCTAACTCTTACTGTGTATATCTAAGAAATAATCCAGGCTTTTTTTAATACAATCTACTGAGCTGGCCAGAACCAGCTCTTGAGGTAGTCTATTCCACATTTTCACAGCTCTTACTGTAAAAAAAGCTTTTCTGTATTTCCTGGAAATATGGCCCCTTGTCATCTGTGATGGCATTAAGGTGAATAACTCAACATTGAATTCTCAAGAGAGAATAAATCCAGTTCCTCTAATCTTTCCTCATAGCTGAGCTCCTCCATGCCTTTTATCAGTTTGGTTGCCCTTCTCTGCACTTTCTCCAGTTCCCCAATATCCTTTTTGTGAACTAGTGCCCAAAACAGCTGAACTGAACTTTAAATTTAGCACCTCTATTTCTTATGACATACCTTTGACGTTTCATCCCCAATCATGTAAAGCTGTTGTTCATCAATCCAAGCCTCTGCTTCACTGGCATCTACATAGTACTGCTGAGCCTCATTTGCTTGGTTAAGGGATTTCTCTCTGTTCAGTGTTGCGGTCTTCAAGTAATTCCATTGCTCTTGTAGTGATTCACGCAGCTTTTTGATTGGCTGAGGTTTGATTTCTGGTTCACCCTCAATAGTCTCAGTCTCTGCCCTTTTGATAACATCATCAACTCTTGGCTCATGACCGGCAATTTCTTTCTGTAAAGTCTGAAGCAGAAGCATTTTACCAGTAATGTATAAGGGGTGGTGAGATGCACCACCTCAAATCTCACCTCACAGGAAATAACAAGGGCATTGCATTTCAGGCAAGATCAACAGGTATTTGCTCTATTCAGTGAAAATAGTCTTATCTTGAAAAAAGAAAACGATTGCAGCCACCAAATCTAAGGACAGGTAAGCTGCACAATTTTAAACTTTTCTTCTTGGGTTAAGTTATCGTTTAAGGATACATATTTGATTGAGGGAGAAATAGGAAGCCTCTGGGTATCGTGGCTTCAAATATTCCAAAATGAGGCCCATGATGGAGACTGGAAATAGATGCTCTGGTTTGGGCAACCTCTGGAATAAAAGCTCAACCTCAGCAGCATTTCAGAGGTAGAGGAAGTCAAGAGGAATATGGTTTCTCTATGGTTTCCTAGGTCACTGGGTCAGCAATCTGTTTGGATGCTGGCTACCCATGTGACTCTGGCACCCATTTTAGGTGTGGCAGAGTCTATTTAAGACCTTTCTCTTGGTTTTCGCGAACATTCCAACATGTGCGTAGTCTATGGACAGGTCACCCATCTGTCAGGGACAGTATTAAAGATAGGAAAAGGTTCCAGATGAGTAGGGAAAGTGTAGGGATTTGCCACTCTCCTGGAAACCTCCTCACTTGGGCTCAAACCAGCCAGGCCGCACTCGAGACAGACGTCGCCAGCTCAGCTGAGACCTGCTCCACTACACCTGGCTTCAATTCGTCAGTGTTTCCCGGTTAGGTCTCCTTCCACCAGGCGTGTTGTGAAGTGCTGTACTTCAATACAAGTTTTCAACTGCATCTGGCAGTTGCATCAGGCAATAGAGACAGGCAAGTCCTAAGAAAACCTATGTAGCTCTACTTACTGATATTTTGAAAACAATAATGAAAAAAGTTATATATGGCAAGAAGGAGTCATATCTATTATGATCCCCCCCACCATGGATGCCTTTTCATTCCAACTGTGAAAATAGTTTTGACATTATGAATCATTCAAGCACATAATTGCCAACTGTTGTGTAAAAAGGCCAGGGATTTTGTAGACATACCTGATTCTTCTTTAAAAGCATCTGCACCATCTGAAGATTGTTTCCATAATCTTTGGATTCTGCAAGTGGCATTCTTTCCTGAACCCAAAGCTGTAAGCAAACCGACGTGTTATAATGTTATAATACACAAGAAGAATCCAAACCTAACATTCTGACTTCTTTAAAGCAATACAGCCATCTGTTGAAGTCCAACTCAAGCCAAAATGTTTTAGAACAGGGAATAGTTAGAGCTTCTGACAGGATTTAAATGCCACCTGTGTCCCTATTGGCATTATTTCCCCTCACCTCCTCTCAGGACAGAAAGTAATGAGAAATCCCTCAAACAGGAACACAAAAAAATATATATATAGTAGGGTGAGGAAAGGTTAGAACGAACAGTGTTTTTGCACTTTTGGTCACAAGGTAATAAACCCCCAGGTGACATACCCTTTAGGGCACGGACTCACCTTATGGCTTACACTATATACATAACAGTTTATAGACACCATTACACCTATATGAGTTTATTCCAAAAAAACAGGCATTATTATCGAGGCTGACCCCAATTTGTGACTATAACAGCATCCACCTTCCTTGGAAGACTTTCCACACGATTTTGGTCTGTGGGGATGTGTGCCCATTCAACCAAAATATTTGAGAGGGCAGGGGGTGATGACAACCTGGCTCACAATTGGTGTTTCAATTAATCCCAAAGATGTTTAGTGGGGTTGAGATTGGGGACACCGTGCAGGGCACTTGAGTTCTTACAACTCATCAAACCACGTGTTTATGGAGTTGGCTTTGTGCACAGTGGACAGCCATGCTGGAAAAGAAAAGGCCTTTTCCAAACTGTTGCCACAAGGTCAGAAGAGCACCCTATTCTAAAATGTCTTTGTATTCTGTATTATAACACTATCCTTAACTGGAAGTAATTATGAAGGGGTTTTCATATACTTCTGACTGTGAGAGACCCAAATGTGGGGGGGGGGGCTTTTGAAGGGGACTTAAGGCTAGCCTCTTGCCTACTGACTATGGACCTTGGCATTTTAGGAGGCTCTATTCTTAGGGAGGTGTGTGCCTGGGGGTTCTTTGGAGTAGTTTTACTTTGGATTCAAGTCCATGTCTTCCCGAAAAACACACAGACTCTGAGAACTGGAGGATCCGGATACAAATTTGGGGGCTCTGTGTTTTGTTGGGGTATTTAATCAACAGCCCAAACCAGCACTGACTACTTCAACCCCCTCTTAGATTCACAGACTCAAAGCAGAACTCAGAGACTCAAAACAACCTGATGCTGGGGTCTCCTGCTGTTATGTGTACCTGTGTTTGCCTATCCTGTCTAGGTGTGGAGTGTCTCCCTCCCATTGTGTAATTTCCCCATTATGTGCCTCCTAGGTGTGCATTCCCATTGTTAATTAAGTAACCAATGGTTTCGATTGGTTTGCTAATCCTCCTGGAGATTCCTACAAGATGTTATTAGTATTGTATCAACTTTACTATGTTGCCTAACCATTGTGGGATGTTTACCCCAATGTTTAATATTTGTTTTTATTGTTCATGTGATAACTGCCCCCTTTTTTAAAGTGTATAAAAACCTGTATTTCTGTTCAATTAAGTTGTTCCTTTGGTTTTACCTCAACATCTTGTCTGTTTGGATGCCTGGGGTAAAGGGCTGGAATAAGCCACCAGTTTGCTGGAAGGGTTTGGAAGTCAGAAGGCACCACTTGGCTAAGGCACCCAGTCCGGTGGCAGGCAGTCCGTCACACTGACTATATAGTGTATATATACAGATATATGGTCCACTAACCAAAACAGGAAGCAGTGAATGCATGTACCAAAATTTATTTTGCTTCTGCCTCCTACCATTGGTTGTATGGTGAATGTGTTGGAGAACCCCTCCAACACCCTCCCCATAATTCAGTGGCATGTGATGATAGTAGGAAACATTAATCTACTTCCTGTCTCCAGTCCACTTAGGAGAAGGAGAACAGTGTTTCCTCTGAATGATGAGAAGGAGGGACCAGGGAGAAGAACACAACGTACAATTTCATCTGCCAAATCCCGGTGTAGCTGGTGTACTTGCTTCGAAGATTGTAGCTTTCTTTTTCTTTCCTGCATTGGTGCTTGAAGCTGTAGGAAACGCATTTTGATATTTTGTTCCTTTTCCCCAAATTCCTTGTCTCCAGCAGCTGATGGTATGTCTGGAATAACCTCATCCATTTCTTTTCCTTTATGATCTATTTGATCTTCAATTCTCTACAGATATACCAATAAAAGAAAATCATATTCCAAATTTAGAGTCAAGTAAAGGTGTTGGTGTCACAGATAGATAAAAAAATGCATAATGAATTGGTTATCGCAATAGCTTTAATATGCCAATTTTTAGAATACTTATGCTTCTGCAGAGTTAGCTAGTACATTCTATTCCTTTGTAGCTCCTCTACTTGGATAACACATTTATAAAAAAAATCTAGCTGCCACTAATATGACAATAGATTTAATTTAAATTTGGCCCTGGTTCACATTGGTTTGCATGCCAAATGGACAGCAATGGCACCATCCGAATCAGTGTGACGCAACGCCAATTCCCAAAAGTAGTTCCTGTACTACTTTTGGCGATTTCGGGGTGTGATTTTTGCAGGAACCCACACAGATGTCTCTGAAATCGCCCCTAAGTTAGGACTGGTTTTCCTCGGTTTCACAGCAAGCCGAAAACTGGGACAGTATTAATTGTACAGAATATTCTCAAAAATAAAGGTCTTTTTTTGTTGTCTATTGTTTTTGTTCATGCACAGTCTTTTGTATCTTCTTTTTCTCATACTAAAACCATACACATTAAACGAAAATCATTCGTTCACACACGACAAAAATTTTGTTTGTTCCTTCAGAAGTTTTCATTTAGAAAGTCTGAACTGGACGTCGAAAGTTGTCTACACACTGACACTATACAAAAATCTAACGATCGTGCCTCGTACAGGATACAAATGTCCCGTCACCTACTGTACTAGTAATATTTTTTGGATTTTCCTAAACTTTCTGTCCCATTGAGAATGGTCAATAAATAAAGAGGGCAAATTACCTAGTAGGGGTACACAGCAATATAAACCAGGATACAAGAAAATAATTGGGAGGTATTCCTTTTACATATTCACAATATCCTCACAATCTCCACACACATACACACATCATATATACAATATTCTATTTTTCATTATTTTTACATTTTTACTTTATTAAATGTATAGCTTTATCTTTATTTGTATTTATTATTATTTTTACATTCATTTTTATTCATTTTCATTCATATATATTTTTTCACACACATTTTCACCTTCAATCTGACATGCAATTATGTTTTTTTCATATATATACAATTGTTTTTAGGTTAAATACCTGCCCCAACACGCAATTGACGCATACATGTGGGGATTGCAGTGGTGCATTGGTCCTAGATCTCTCGCTTGCTCCCGGCCTAACATCAGAGCTCTCCCCGATTACATCTGGGGGCATGGGGTGGGGCCACCTCCGTCTCAACACCGGGTGAGACACTCTGTCCCGACCCCTAGTCTTTCCATCTTGGATGTGGGCTTAGTCCATGAACCTGATCGTAAGTTTTTGATGAATTAATTTGGACCCTCTTTCATAGCTGTGCCCCCCTACAGGGCATCCTATATCAATGGTAAACTTTTTTTTTTTTTCAATTACAGTTTTATCTTGGCATCATACTCCTGATGAGTAGCTTCAGGCTACAAAACACGTAGAGTCTACAATAAGGGTGCCCCGACAAGCTTGTTGCAATCATGGATTTTAATTGAATGTTTTTTTATTATAATGTTATATACTGAAGTGTACATTGGATGTAATATGTTACTATGTATTTGAGTTGTTGATCATGTCTATGTGATTTTACATATGCTCCCTGTTTTTTATCAGTGTTTAATTTCTGTATCATCTGACTATGAATTGACATGTTTTTTGATTAAAGCATATGGATATTAGAGTTAATGTTGTTGTTATTATTATTATTATTATTATTATTATTATTATTATTATTTTGAGTATTATTACAAGTATCATGAGTATTAACATTATTAGTGGTGATGCATTATTGCTACCACTACAGTTAATCTCTAATTTATTTTATCATATTATTCACATTATTGGTCAGATGTGTGCGTTTGGCTTTGCACAAACTTGCGGAACCAACGCATCACATCATGCCGACATTAAACTTTATTACAGAAAAAATATATAATATATTATTTATCCTAATTATTTAATGCACAGACGCGCCTCATTTAAAGTCCCACCAATTTTTTTTACTTTTAACATGTGGGACTTTATAGGTGCACTTGATAAAAATCCATATAACACAGATTATATAAAAGATATATATATAAATAGTTGTGATTCCACGCCTTTTCCTGAAGAAGCCTCACGGCGACACATGTTGAATTAAAAGCGTGAAAACAGTAATATAACATTGAAAGTCCTATCCTTTACTCACAAATGGATGTGCATGTACTGTATATAATGGTTTTATCTTTTTCTATGTGATTTAATAAATATATATATATCTTTTATATAATCCGTATTATATGAATTATATGGATTTGTATCAAGTGCACCTATAAAGTCCCACACCTCCCAATTCTTTTCTTGTATCCATAATTAGGGGATGTTGGTGCCATATGTTAAACATTAGTTAATCCTGGATTTGACCACATACTTTATGATATTTAGCAATATAAACCAGGCAGTAAGTAACCCTTCCACATTTCAAAGCTAAAAATAAAAAAATGGTTTGGATAAACTCAAAGATGGAGGCAACTCTTTCTTTCATCATAAAAAATAGCATCAGAATAATCTTTAGGTGTTGTATGTATGCCTGATGTAGAATGTCAACTGTATAACAATGCCTAATCAATACCAGGATAGCGCTATAGCAGATTTTTACTGTACATACACAGTTTTTTCCCTACCTTGTGTTCACTTAGAAGTATGTTGACACTGGTTAAATCCTTTCCATACTCATCAGATTCTACTTGCTGCTCCATGTCTTTTATCCACTTAGCAATATCTGCGAACCTTTGCTCATACAGCTCAGAGCGATTGGCATCAAACAGAGTCTGCTCTTTCTTTAGGGTAGTTGTCTCCAGCTCATCCCAGTTCTCATGTAATCCATGGAGTTTTTCAGAGACTGTTGGAGCAAACTGTGGTTTTTCCTGTGCCAACTCATTTCCCTTCTGAAATAAAGAGAGAAGAAAGTGACAGCTGTTACATATCTGGTGGACATGTTCGAAAGTGCAAAGATTTTGGATAAGGATTCATAATTTTATTTATACCTTGACAGGGACAAACCTAAAAAAATTAACAACAGGCTCTCTTGGGCCACCCTGCAGTGGAGGCTCCTGGGTACACAAGACTGCTAATTGCATTTGTTTTCATAGCTGCAAGAATTGCTTTTGCTAGGTCTTGGAAGTCTTCGATAGTCCTGTTTGACTTGGATAAGTCTAAATTATCCTGGATATTGGTTAACGAAAGACTTTCAGCTCTTGAACGATAAAATGAAAAGGGTCTGAAAAAACCTGGGACACTTGGATCAAATATCTTACAGGGAACACCTAGTGCCAAGCTGACCAAAAATTTCCATAGATGCCAATGTAAATATTACGGGAGCATTGCCATGCCAAGCTGATCAAGATCTCCCAGGAGCCAATGCAAAACCGGAAATGCCGTCCATGGCCACGGCTGCTAAAGCAGGAAGTGAAATTACAGTATATATAGGCTTAAATCAGGTAAGTGAACAGCAAAAAAAATAATAAACTGGCAATTCATTTTATGGATGCACATTAGTGCTGCATGGTGAAGAGTGAAAAATGTGGGTGGAACTCCGCTGTAATGTGTACTCGATAATGTTAAACATCAGTTTCACATTGGCAAACATACTTTTGCTCTGCTATGGTAATATTCACGGCTTTGTTTAAATGAGCATTTGTAATTTTGTTACATATCTTTGAAAAATAATACAAATTATTGGAAATTAAAGTGACAGCTGTTTGATTGGAAAATAATCCTAAATGTTTAGTGTTCAGAGGCTCTATATGAGACAGTAGTACCGCTATTGACTATACCTTTCACAGTTTGAGGATCTTGTAATAACTGCACTGGTTTTTAAATGCACTGGTTTTGGATATTGTACTAAATATACAGATCTATAAGTCGATCCAAGCAATTACTCTGTGTCCTATAGCTGGCCATAAACTGATTGAAATTCCCTGATGCATCGGCTAAATTTTGATCAGTGTGTGAACCACTAGACAGAGATTGTTTGTTTAATCGACTTCTGCTGAGCGGGCATGTTGGCAAATTGTTTGGGATTAGCAGCTTTGGCTAGTACCCCTGTCAGATTGGGATTTCTTCAATCTTTTTCATTGGTGTGGATAAAGATGGGAGAGTCCCAGACAGCCGACTGACTTGTTGACATCTCTGGCACAGAGATGGGGCTCAAATAAGTCATAGGGGGGCTGAGGGGGACTGCTACACACAAAAGGCTTTTTATCTTAATGCATAGAATGCATTAAGATAAAAAACCTTCTGACTTTACAACCCCTTTGAGTCAGGAGGTGGAGTATAATGCCCCGTACACACCATCACTTTATGTGATGAAAAAAAACGACATTTTCTGTTAAGTAAAAAATGACGTTTTTGAAACTTAAATTTTCAAAGCCTACACACCATCGTTTTTCTCACAATGTTCTAGCAAAGCGAGGTTACGTTCACCACGTTTTTCCATTGAAGCTTGCTTCATAAGTAGCTTCTGGGCATGCGTGGGTGAAAAAACGTCGTTTTAAACAACGTTTTTTGCTACACACGGTCAATTTCTGTGAAGTAAAAAATGACGTTTTGAAAAACGACACATAAAATTGAAGCATGCTTCAATTTTTTTTTGTTGTTTTTTACAAGACATAAAACGACGTTTTCCCCCACACACGGTCATTTAAAGTGACGTTTTTAAAAAAGTCATTTTTTTTCATCACATAAAGTGATGGTGTGTACAGGGCATTAGGCTTGTTTTCACATTTTCCAAGGGCAGTAAATCAGATAGCTCTTTTTGACATTTCAGTTAGTTACAACAGGCCTAAAAGCATACTGTTTGCTGTGCCATCTCTTTAGTTAAGCCAGGGTGTTCTGGGAATCCTTTGTCATGTATAACATGATTATTTGTAAAACAGATATTGTACACATACAGTGAAAACAGATATAAAAAGAGAGTTTAAACCATATAAACTTAAACTATAAAAATAATATAAAACTAAAAAAAAGGCTGCCTTTTCACCTGTCTTATGTGTTACTCCAGCTCACCAGAAATGTACATACTATGGTGGGGTGCTTTGCAGGACTATTCTTTTGGAATGGCACCCCCAACATACTCTCGTGGCAGCACTTCACAGCACACAGGTTTGCTCTACTATTTGTTGCAGAAAAAAGTTTCCCCTCAAGGGCTGGATTTTTACCCTTTTGTGGTTATACAATCTGTGCCTACAAAGTCCAGCCCTTGAGGGGAAACATCAATTTAGGTTGTTGGCCAGTATCGCAACAGAATTTTTTTTTTATAAACCATCTCCTTTTATTTTGATACTATTTGTTGCAAGAAATATAAGTCTGATTTTGGTTCTGTTTGGTGCGTTGGAAGCCCATTTAAATGAATGGGTTGCCATAACACAACACATATCATAACACGCATTAACACACATTAGGACCACAAAGCTGTAAAGGGACCCTAGAGCCATTATAATTTCCCCTTGAAGAGCAAAAAGATAATCCAGCATTTACCATGTCAATGTTCTGTAGTCTGTCTTTGTTGGACTCAATTTCAGCTTTAAAAGCTTGGTGTTTCAGCCACTTGCTGTGCAAATTACGAGCTGCTTCATAGGATGTATCTTGAGCAGTCAACATTTTTTCATTGATCCAGATTGTTAGCTGTAAAAACATCAGATAACATCAGTTACAACTGATAGCTGAAATTCTGCAGACACAAATATTCAGTATCAACCACGGGTTTCAAGGGTTTAGAAGACAGTTGTCTTCTATCTAGACAATATTTCAGGTCAACATATTGAACCTATATCTAATGACCTAACAATGGCTAATGAGGAACATACGGTATATCAAAGCATGATTCCGATGTCAATTTTCATTGTCCCAATAAGGAATAGATCTCTTTCTTTAGTTAGAGCATAACTAACCAAAGAAAAAAAGATTTCATATATTGCAGTTTACTAGCCCTTAGGCCTCGTACGTTTCTCGGCAAAAACCAGCAAGAAACTTGCTGGGAGATATTTTTTTGCAGAGGAAACCAGTCGTGTGTACATTTTCGTCGAGGAAACTGTCGAGAAACTCGACGAGCCAAAAAGAGAGCAAGTTCTCTGTTTCCTCGACGGGAATGGAGAAGTTTGCCTTGTCGAGTTCCTCGACAGCCTAACAAGGAACTCGACGAGGAAAACGATGTGTTTCGCCTGTCGAGTTCCTCGGTCGTGTGTACGAGGCTTCAGATGTAGTAGTGGCTTCATTAGTTTACATTTTTTAGCCTAAGAACAATTCCAGCAAGTACAGAAAATACCCCTTTATCTTTTTACTGCCTGTCAGCTAAACTGAAAACAACAAATATCTTTTCTTTCTCATGTAAACTACTAATTCCATTACCCACTATGTAAGAGAGATGAACAAAGAAAGACATATTAGTAGTCCAGCCTGGGTGGCAACCATGGCTGCCTCCATAGATACAGTGGGGTAAAGGTAGCCAGGGACAGTATGTGTATTTATTTACAGGACTACCAGATGAAAATAAAGTGAAAAAAAGGCTCATCAGAGCCCGTACAAACATTGTCCTTCAATGTCAAATAGCTCTATGCCAGTGTATGCAAAATAGCTATCCATGCCCAGTATGATGACTTAGTCACCCATATGTAGAAACACACTGACAAAGAAAATAGTCTAGACGGTAAAGAAAAATTAAAGGATGAGTTCATCTTTACAAAAAAGTAAGGTAGTTCAAACTGCAAGCTAACAGCCGCAAAGGCTGTTGGTACTTGTAGTTTTCACATTCACAGAACACTGAATGAATTAGTTTTAAAAGCAGTGGAAGGGGTAATTTCCCCACCCCCACCACTCGCTGGTGTTTCTTGGGCTTACCATTCTCACCGCAGAGCCCAAAAAATTATCTGGAAGATCTCTTTTAGAAGCAGCGGGAGAGGTCATCCCCCCTACTGCCATTTTCCAGTGTTTCTCGGGCTTACCATTTTCAGCCCAGGAAATGATCCGGCGGTTTTTGCGGCTAGCCACAGAGGTGAAAAGAGACCAGATCGTCTCTCCTCACCTCTATGATCTAGGTAGGAGGACCAGAGCGACGTCATGACGTTACTTCCAGTTTAGGGCAGATGTACATTTTTATTTTTTTAAGGATTAGATCAATGTTTTTATTTTTATTTGGATCTGATCCTTTCAAGGCTAGAGTAGAGACCCGGGGACTTATAGACCCCAGATGTCTCCACAAAGAGGACTGCCCATGCCTCTTTGCTATCATAAGGGGTTTCTTGTGATAGGAATAAAAGTGATAAAAAAAGTTACAGGGATTGCGTAAAAAATTAAATAAAAATAAATAAATACATTTTTAAAATTATAGCTCCCATCCCTCCGTGCTCGCACACAGAAGTGAGCGCATATGTAGGTCGTTCACGCATATGTAAACAGTGTTTGCACCAGTCGATGACTCATCGGCTGATGACTCATCGGTTGTTAAGGAGCGGGCAGCCATGTTGTTTAGTGGTTGTTACGGACATGGGCGGCCACCCGCTCCTTAACAATGCCTGTGTTAATAAATAGGTCGGCTACCGCCAGGCGTTATATTACTGCATGTGTTTACTACTAAAATACCACATGACTTCATTAAATCACTTTTAAGTGAATGTCAAAAAAACGTTTTTTTAAATGCTGTGCGGTATCTTTTCGCATACTCGGATATGGCAAGATACCGCTTTGTGAATGGAGCCCATTGCCTCCTAAGTTATGGAGATGAAGAGAGATAGGAAGGTGTACTATAGTCCTGCATAATACTGGCAGGATCACCAGGTAAAATCAAAGGAAATAAGGCCTAAAAAAAAGGAAACTAATGAAGCCACCATATCTAGGAAAAGTTTATCTGCAATATATCACAATTTTTTTTTAGATCTTCAGAAACATTAAATTATCTAATACCTATGATTCTGGTAACACTGAAACTTTAATTTGGTTACCTGTACATGTTGCAGATCTATGTAAAATGCATACTTATAGAATGAATAGGCTTACATTGCTGTGTGAGTTAAGTGTGTGTATATATGTAAAGTTGTGGTGTAAACCAGCCCTAAGAAATGTAAAAAACTGGATTGTGTGTCAATATCCTGCTGCCTTCTAAACTCTGAAGCTGACTTTGGGGGTTATTTACGAAAGGCAAATCCACTTTGCACTACAAGTGCAAACTACACGTGCAAAGTGCACTTGAAAGTGCAGTCGCTGTAAATCTGAGGGGTAGATCTGAAATAAGGGGAAGCTCTGCTGATTTTATCATCCAATCACGTGCAAGCTAAAATGCTGTTTTTTTTTATTTTCCTTGCATGTCCCCTTCGGATCTACAGTGACTGCACTTCCAAGTGCACTTTGCACTTGTAGTTTGCTCTTGTAGTGCAAAGTGGATTTGCCTTTCGTAAATAACCCCATCTGTTTCATCAGATGATATAATAAAAACACATTTATATCTACCTCATCACAGTTTTCCAGGAAATCCTGAAGATCGACATGGTCCTTCAGCAGAGATGACACCTCTTTAGCTTTATTCACATTCACTGCATATCTGAAAGCAATATTAAATCGATCAATCAAAAGAATCAGATCTACAAGAATTCAATGGAATTGATTCATTAAACTGGAGCACTCTGTTGCTTTGTTTCTGGAATCTGGTGCAGCTGTGCATAGAAGCCAATCAGCTTCTAACTTCAGCTTATTCAATTAAGCTTTAGCAATAAAACCTGGAAGCTGATTGGCTTCTATGCAGAGCTTTTTAGTAATTCCCCCCCAATCTGTTCCATGTCTGAAATCCATCTCACAGCAGAGCTGTTGGCCATAGATTCCTTGTTTATCTTTACAAGTCATATTAAACCATGAATGTTAGGAACTTGCATGCCACTACATTTGTTAGTACACTTTTTTGTTGAAATAACATAATTTTTAATGATTGTCTATCAAAATATAAATATATCAGTTGTCTTTATTTTCAAGTTATATAAAAAAGTAATACAGGGCCAGATTCACATACAAATACGTTACGCTGCGGCGGCGTAACGTATCCCATTTACGTTACACCGCCGCAAGTTTACAGCGTAAGTGCCTGATTCACAAAGCACTTACCTGTAAACTTGCGGCGGTGTAACGTAAATCCGCTCGGCGCAAGCCCGCCTAATTCAAATGGGGCGGGCACCATTTAAATTAGGCGCGTTCCCGTGCCGAACGTACTGCGCATGCTCCGTCCGTAAAATTACCCGACATGCATTGCGCTAAATGACGTCGCAAGGACGTCATTGGTTTCGACGTTAACATAAATGGCGTCCAGCGCCATTCACGGATGACTTACGCAAACGACGTGAAATTAAAAATTTTGACGCGGGAATGACGGCCATACTTAACATTGGCTAGGCCACCTAGAGGGCACCCTTAGTTTTACGCTGCGTATCTCTACGGAAACAACGTAAATTTAGAGCGACGGGCAAAGCGGACGTTCGTGAATCGGCGTAACTAGTCATTTGCATATTCTACGCCGACCGCAATGGAATCGCCACCTAGCGGCCGGCCTAGAATTGCAGCCTAAGATCCGACGGTGTAAGTCAATTACACCTGTCGGATCTTAGGGCTATGTATGCGTAACTGATTCTATGAATCAGCCGCATAGATACGACAATCGTATCTCAGAGATACGACGGCGTATCAGGAGATACACCGTCGTATCTCTTTTGTGAATCTGGCCCACAGTTTCTAGCAGGTATAAAGTGCAGGCATGTGGAAGTTATTAATTTTTAACTTTAGTCAAAGTAGGTAAGTGACAGAACTTTGGTCAGATTTTTATTTATGGCATGCGTCCCCATTAGGGAGATTTCTCCTCACTTCCTGCTGGGACAATGAATGATGAGAATTCTGTCCAATGGAGACACCAGATACTTTCACATGGGCTTTCCAATCAGGGACATGATCAGACACTCCATTCATTCCTAAGGAGCGGCGGATGTCAGCGGTGACATGTTCACTGACACCCGCTGCTATCCGATCCTGTCCAGACGGATGGAGACCATATTTTCCATCTGATATAAAATAAAGGGAGAAGGGAACCCAAAGGTGAACCCAATTCGGACTTTAACGGCACAGTAAACAATAGAAGCATATATAGACATGATTTTAATAGAAAAAAGACACATACGTGATATAAAAAGGGACATAACAATTAATAAAAATCATACATATGAAATGCATATAATATGATAAGAGCCCGAGTGCATCAACGTGTTTCACCGTAAGGCTTCTTCAGGACGCAATGCAGGATACAGTGATTGCAAGAGCAAAGAAAGGGTCTCACTATCTTGCAAATCACTCAAGTCTTGATCAGCAGATAGCTAATGAAGATATCCAATATAGGAAAGAGATTGACTCATGCGGAGAGAGCGCAGTGCGAGAGCGAAGTCAAGGGAATCGGTGGTTCCTAGGTGAAGGATGCAAATATCTCCAGGATGAAGCTACACACAGGGGAAGGTAAGTACAGAGAAACGACAACCAGCCCTTCGAGAAGGAACTAGGAAAATCTAGAAGTATATTTCCGGGTAGTGCACTGAGTCAGTCGGCTAAGCTCCATGCAACCATAGGAGTATACTGTATATAGAGCCGAATCAGTAATTCATAGTAGGTTCATAGACTGGCCGTATCAGAGTAATCCCCTGGGAGCGAGCGAATGCTCTGCACTGGAGATATTTGCATCCTTCACCCTAGAACCACCAGTTCCCTTGACCTCAATCTCTTTCCTATATTGGATCTGCTGATCAAGACCCTCTCTATCTGTCCTGATTACCATTATCATAAAAAGTGAAAGTAAAAGAAAATCCCAAATTTCAGATTGTCCTCTGAAAATTAATAGAGGGGAAATCTTCCAATGGGGACAAGAAATTCCATAAATTTTTAGGGATTTCCTTTTACTCACTGTTTGGCTATGGGACAGGAAGTGAAGGGAAATCTCCACAATGAGACACAGATGGCAAAAAGGGCTAAATCCCACCCTTGCTGTATCCAGAATGAAAAAAAAAATGTTTTGTATTTAGTTCTAAGAGCTGCAGCATTTATTTTTTGATGGGAGGCCATAGTTCTACTTTAAATCTGGAAGGGCTATAATCTCTGTCAGGTTATTTTACTGCCTGTATCTTCCTATTTTAATGAATTATGCTCCCTATATTTCTCATCCTGTAGTTACAGGAACAGGAAGTGAGATGACATCTCTCCATTGGGTCACAGATGGCAATAAAATATTGACAGAAGTATTTCCAAATCTATCAAATTCTCAAAGAACAACATTTTGGACACAGGTGGGATTTAAACTAATAATGCCGCGTACACACGATCGTGAAAAAAAATGCTCGAGCAAATCGCGGTGACGTACAACACGTACGACGGCACTATAAAGGGGAAGTTCCATTCGGATGGCGCCACCCTTTGGGCTGCTTTTGCTAATTTAGTGTTAGTAAAAGTCTGGTGAGAGACGATTCGTGCTTTTCAGTTTTCGTGCTTTTCAGTCTGTTACAGCGTGATAAATGTGCTATCTCCATTACAAACGCTAGTTTTACCAGAACGAGAGCTCCCGTCTCATAACTTGCTTCTGAGCATGCGCTTTTTTTCCCCCGTCGTTAAAGCCTACACATGACCGTTTTTCACAACGTGAAAAAACGACGAGAAAAATGAGAGCATGTTCTAAATTTTTAATGGCCATTTTTCACGTAGAGAAAAATGCTCTGGTGTCGTTTTTAATGACACCATACGCCTCATATAGCAGGGGTAACTATACGCCGAAAAAAGCCTAACGTAAACGAAGTAAAAAAATGCGCAGGCGGGACGTACGTTTCTGAATCGGCGTAAATACCTATTTTGCATATTCCTCGCCTAACTATACGGAAGCGCCACCTAGCGTCCAGCGTGATTATGCAGCCTAAGGTACGACGGTGTAAGATACTTACACCAGTCGGATCTTAGGGATATCTATGCGTAACTGATTCTCTGAATCAGGCGCATAGATACAACGGCCCGCACTCAGAGATACGACGGCGTATCAAGAGATACGCCGTCGTATCTTGTTTCTGAATCCGGGCCTGTCACTTTAGGTGGAGTGAGTTGGGGAAAAAAAAATCTCTAATCTCTTCAAGTCTATCAACAGAAGGAGACTCGGATGTATTGAAGAATGAGAACACACAGGCTCAGAAGAAATTCAGATCTTCTTGGATTTTGATGATGAAAGGAGGACAAGGAAAATATCTCCACATTTTTTAAATGGGACTTAACTGAATCTAAACACCAAAAACTAAAAATTAAATATTTAATTTGTAATATTAAAAGCAAAGGCACACATCCATCCATGTCTCCATGCTTTATCTTGTTAAGAAATCCCTTTGAAAAACACCCCTCTAGTATATCTAGCTGTGGTCATCTTGACTAAGGGCAGATGATTCATGTAGCATTTACTTCCTGGAATTTCTTCGGCCTTAGCTCAGGCATGCAGGCAGAAAAATGTGCTCAACTGAGAATGCCCCTCCTCTCTTCCTCTAGATCAGTGGTTCTCAACCTTCTAGTGCCGTGACCCCTTGATAAAATTTCCCAAGTTGTGGGGACCCCTAACAGTAAAATTATTTTCATAGCATGAGTTGAAAGCACCCAAGGCAAGACAAATATTTTGCGCCCCTAACCTGCGGACATTTAGCCCTCCCTGAGTGCCTTCCACTCGTACATTTTAGGATGTACCACCCTTCTTCTTTGTTCTCCTTTCTTTCCCTTTTATCTCTCTCTATTCTAATTCCTTGTTTATTTCCCCCATCTTTCCCTCTAACTGTCTTTCTTGCTCTCTATTTTTTTCCTTTCTCTCCCTTTTTCTTTGTTCCTCCCCCCTTATCATCT
Source organism: Rana temporaria (assembly GCF_905171775.1). NCBI lineage: Eukaryota > Metazoa > Chordata > Amphibia > Anura > Ranidae > Rana > Rana temporaria. The sequence continues at coordinate 46,346,309 of NC_053501.1, forward strand.
CCCTTCCTGGGAAAACAGTGTGGGCTTCAGGAACAGCCCAGGATCTGGTGACCCCTGGCTAATCATCATTTGACCCCTGAGGGGGTCCCGACCCCCAGGTTGAGAACCACTGCTCTAGATGAAAGGAGAAAAAAGCCCAGGAATACTCCTGTGATGTATGACAACATTTTGGCTAGGGCCAGAAACCAGGAAGCAACTGAAGAAGTGTAAAATAAATAAAAATAAAAAAAAGGTTAAAACAAGTGATCAGGTAAATGGAGTTTATCAAACATTTATTCCGGATTATCAAAACATGCATTTCTGATTTGGTATATATATATATATATATATATATATATATATATATATATATATATATATATATATATATATATATATATATATATATTGGTTGTATGTTCTGTTAGATTCATATTGTGTAACAATTGTCTTGATTGTGTTCAAAGGCTATATTTACACCTTAATTTGCAAAGAATTCTAACTCGGCTTTTAAAGACATGGTCAGCCAACGAGCCTTGGAATTGACAACAAAGTACTGTATTTTGCATTTCAATCAAGATTTGACTTCAAAGACACTTTAGCTAGCTAGATCACACCCTTTTAGTAAAACATATACAGTGTATTGTTCTCCCTAGCTACGTAGAGCAATTATTTTTGAATGTATCGCCATTTACTGTATAAGTTTGCTCCCCTGCCTATGGCTAAAACTATAGGCTTGAATATTAAATACATCTTTTTGAATGTGGTTCAGCAGTCAACGTGTTATTGGGAACCTTTGAGTTCTGAGTTTCCCTATCACAAGTAAATATAATATACCACCCTATCTGTTTACTAATGCTAGCAGCATAAAGAATCAAAATAGTTCATGTTAATTGAAAGAGTTCCTCTTTAATATATTCTGGCTGGCATGGTTGATGTTAGTGGTTTCCATATTTATCAGCCTTTCCCCATGCAAAACTTTTATTGAAATCTATCTTTGTTGTCAATCCCAGATACTAAGGCTGGCCGTACACTGTTTGATTTTTGTCGTGTAGCTTGCAGGATGAACAAAAACATATTTAACTGATCCCTCCATCCACACTATACAGTGCTGATGGACAAATTCCCCCGCTGCGCTATTTTGTTCTAACAGCCACCACAAGCAGTTTGGCTAGCAGGTTCTCACCCAGTTTCCTTGATTTTTCAATCAAAGGATCTCTTAAAGGGAGGAGGCCTACAGAACCACTCAAGAAGTGCATTTGGGCTGCTTCATTAGGAACCGGCTGAAATTTGCGCATTGCATGGAAGGCTGGTGAGACAGCCAACAAATGTAAAAAGCAGTAAGACAAAGATCCCCTGTAAATTGCAAGCTTTGGGAGGCAGGGAATCATCCCAGTTCAAGTTAGGTCCAAATCATCCAATTAGCTGAAACCTTCTGCAAAATATTCTACAGTACTTACTTTTCATGGATTGAAGCTGCTTTGTCCAAAGCCTTATCTGCAAAAAGGTTTTTGTCACTGTTTAATTTTTTTGCATTTTCTATAGTTCCAGCAATCTTCTCTTCATTATTTTCCATAGTAGTTAAGAAATCCTCATGTTTCTTCAGTCTGTTTTGTGATGCTTGTAATGTACTGGGTAATTCGGTGTGAGTAAGAGTATATTCCTACGAAATGAAGAAAATCATTAGACTCTACACAGTAAAACTGAAGTGTAAATTACACAGTAAAACATATAAACATATAAATAAAAAGTGGAAATACACATGTGAACTGTCTTATATGTCAAGGCATGTGCAGTTCTGTTTTGTTGCACCATGAATTTATTTATTATTTAAATAAATTTCATTTGTTTAAAAAGACCAATGAACATCAAGTTTAGCCTCTCTCAAGTCCTACCGTTTTAGTTCCAGATGTTCTCTGGAATCTCTGGTACCTCCACTGCAGGTCTTATTTCTTATCATCAGCAACTAAAGAAAATGTAGAAAAAAGTGCAGCGCCAAGGAAACGGGGTCTACCTGAATAGGGGGTCCCTAAGTAGTTCCTTGACAAGCCTAACAAGGAACTCGACGAGGAAAACGATGTGTTTCGCCCGACGAGTAACTCGGTCGTGTGTACGAGGCCTAAGACTAAAATAAAATAGTTTTGTCTTGTGTTCTACTTTAACCCTTTGTTACACAGTTAGTTTAAGAATATTTTTAAAATGTACCTGATTTCTCAAAATGGCGTCAGACTGTTTGGAATCTTTCAAGAACCACTGAAATGCTAGACACTGTGAAAGAAAATGTTCTCTGTTGCTCCACATCTTAAGGAGGGCATCCCATCCCACTTCTATATCTTTAACCCTGTCTGCAAGTTGTTGATATTGAGGGTCATCTTGTCCACTGGTTACATTCTTGCCTGTGTCAACAACTTCACGGAAATCAGGTTCATGGCGCTCTATATCGTCTTTAAGAGCAAGGTGATTATTATACAGTTCTTCTGCTTCTGTTAAGGAGCTCGGTGTGTCTTCTGAAGCTGTGGCCTGCTGGGCTCTGTAAAGCCATGTCTCAAAGTCAAACAAATCAACCAAAAACTTTTGGAGCTTACTGCTCTCCCCCAGGGAGTCCTCTTGATTTTGTAGTGCCTTGTGCAGCTCTTGCCAGGTATTATTGATCTCAATTAATCCGTCAAAAACATCTTGGGACCGATCTGGATTTTCGTCAGCCAGCTTTTTTGCCTCTTCTTGTAGAGTAACAAGTTTTGTCTCGATAGCACCGAGATCTCTCTCAATGCCATAGAGCTTCCTCTGAATTGACATGACTGAGGCCAGGTCATCTCCAAGGTTCTGAATGGAATCCACAACTCTGATCTTTTCCAGTATCCAGTTCTTGGTCTCTTCACACTCCACAAAATAATTGTGAAGACCAAGGGCAGAATCAACTGCTTTCCTTTTATTAGCAACCATTTCCTTGAAATCAGCCCACCTGCATAAACAAAAGACAAGGAGTGTTTCAATTGCTAAAATGTTATCGTGTAAATGTGCCCTACTGGCTTGAGGCTTGTTTTGGAAGCCAAATGCAGCTTGCTGTTAATTGCATTCAGCTGACATTTGTGATCGGTTTGAAGCTGCTTCTAAGATCACTTCCAGCTCATTGACAGGTGCATTCAACCTGCAGCTGACTTCCTTCTGACCTGTAAATTACCTCCATCTAAGTATTCTTCAATCTGCTTTTGCATTACCTATTGATTTGTATGCAGAAAGAAGCAGGTATGACACTAACAGTAGCTTGTCGACTCAAAGTCAGCTGGTTACAAGATGGTGTTTCAATAATATTACACAAAGGACAGAAAATAGTTTCCATATTACCTGCCATTCATGTGATCCTGTCCTTGTTTCACTTGCATTCTATTGGGATGTCCACTTTCAAAGAGAGAATCAGAATCACTATTGACATTTTCAATTTGCGATCCCAAAGCATTCATTTCTTGACCCAGAGTATTAAACCTAGAAAAAGTAGATTAGATATCATAAACATTTAAAAATATATATGTTGTGTTTCCCTGGTGTCCAACCTGCGAACGTGGGTCTGCATGCAGCTCTTTGGCACTTATTATGCAGCCATTGGGGCCCCTGCAGACAGTGGTCAGTTACAAGCCAATAAGGCCCCATTCACATAGGGCGGATTCGTTTGACGGACTCCGTTGCTCAGTGGGGATCGCTTTGTTGATCCCTGCTGAGCAGGCGGATGACAGGTCCGTCTCCACTCACTGTGCAGGGACGGACCTGTCAGAGTCCCGCTCTCCTCTATGGGGAGAGTGGATAAAAACAGACCGCCTGTCCGTTTTCATCCTATCCCATCTGATCCGATCCACCAGATGGATGTTAAATAGGATCACCATCCGTCTGGATTTGGCATGCAGGATCAGATTGGAAATCCGCCGCTCCATATGGATGAATGGATGGTCCGATCAGGTCCACCTGAAAAACAGACAGGCGGACCTGATTGGACAGCCCAGGTGAAAGGGGCCTTTTTAGGAAAAATATTCTTTAGGCCCCTTTCACATTAGCGGACCGTTCGTCCGTTTATTACAAGTCCGTTTACGGACTTGTACTGCACCCCTATGGGATCGCCACCGTTAGCGGATGGAGCATCCGCTAACGTCGGCAACCATCCGCGTCCGTCAGGATCCGGTTTTTCGGACCGTCCGGCGGAGCGGATCGGAAGAAGACGGACAGACGGTCCGTCTTCATCCGATTCCCCATAGGGGAGAGCGGAGGAAACACAGGGCGGTCTCTGCACAGTGTGTGGGGACCGCCCTGTCCGCCGACAGCTCAGCGGGGATTACGGATGATCCCCGCTGAGCCGACGGACACACATGGAGCGGACACAAAAACGGTCCGCTCCGTGTGAAAGAGGCCTAAGAGTGGCTTCCTATAGGTAATGGTTTAGAGTATTTCTTTGACAATACTGTATTTTTTCCTATGATGCCTATCAATTTTGCATTTTTATTTGTTTTCTTCTGATCTTTTATAATGGATTTGCTGAGAGAAATATCAAATGTGGCATAAGTAATTTAAAGATGGCTGTAGGGAGCACAAATGAGGAGGTATTGATATGTAAAGGGAGTATTAAACAGTCAGCAGTCTCATATAATAAGTCTCCAGTCTTTTTCTCCTAAAACATGTTGCTCTTCTTCAACATGCCCTAAAGCGTGTTTGCAGTCTCTGACCATCTCCTGTTGCATATCTGCAATCACTGACAGCTTTCTGTGGCATTGCTTTCACTGAATGATGTGTGTGATCATTTGGTGATGTAAGGGGCCATACTTGAGCACCCCTATATCAAGTAAATTGGCAAACGCTGTTCTAGATGTATTCTTAAAACAAAATCAGTTATCAATGACAAACTGCCATTTTTAAATGTTCACATTTTTCATTTAAATAAGAGACGGGATAAATATCCTTAGTAATTAAATTAATAATATCATATGATGAGACTTTTTTTTATAAAAAAGGAGCATACAAATAGGTTTTCACTTCATGTATTACTGAATTTGGTGTTTTGTATTCATTTCACAGCAGCAAAAAACATAAGGTAATTTAGGGCTAATTGCTTACTGTGACTTGATCACTCCACCTGTGATGATATGATCAGATATACAATAATGGAAATAACAGTTGTGATTATTTAAAGATTTGGCTATGCTGGACATGTCTGCAAAATTTTACGTTGCCCCATATTTTATTTTACAGCATTTTCTTATTTTTATGTTCCCTAAAGCAGCCTTTTTCACCCTTGAGGTTTCTTCAGGGGTGCCTTGAAAAAATACCTAAAGATTTATCAAAAATTGTATACAAGCAAGCAGGTGTAATAAGCTTGCCTTTTAGTTACACAAAGCCACAGGTATTTATGCACCATTATGACCTTCTAGCCACCATCATCCTAACAACCGATAACATCATCAGTTGATAAGGAGGATGTTAGTCGCCTGCATGGCATCATTGTTTTACCCTCCTCTGCCCCTCTCCATCAGGCACTGGGGTCACATTAGCTGAGTGATTTAGAGAAATTGAGGGAGAAGAGAAACGTTGGAATACTAGTCAATACCAGTGTGCAAAAGTGTATTTGCTTTGGAAGAATAATTCACCTCTAATGCTTGTGTGGATTTTGCTGCATTATGTAAAACTATTAAAATACCTTTTTACATTTTAGAATGAGGTGCCTTGACATTGTGCAGAATTTTAAAGGGTGCATTGACTGCAAAACAAGTTGAGAAACACTGCTATAGAGTAAGAAAGCATTGAAATGGTCATTCCACCAAAACTATTATTTTTGATACATGTTCAAGTGTTAAAACATTTTCTGGCATTACCTTATTCTTCACTATAGTTTCCAAGCTGAATATCTATTGTAGCCCTTATAAGATCCAATCTCTTAGGCCCCGTACAGACGAGCGGACAGTCCGATGAAAACGGTCCGCCGGACCGTTTTCATCGGACATGTCCGCTCGGAGATTTCTGTCTGATGGTTGTACACACCATCAAACAGAAATCCGCGCGGACAGGATACGCGGTGACGTGGCCGCGCCGTCGCGGCAACGTGCGCGTCCCTGGAAGGTCAATGCTTCCACGCATGCGTCGAATCAATTCGACGCATGCGAGGGCTTTCGGCCGAGCGGACATGTCCGGTGAGTCATACAGAGGACCGAACATGTCCGACGGACAGGCTTCCAGCGGACATGTTTCTTAGCATGCTAAGAAACATTTGTCCGCTGGAAACATGTCTGCTCGGCCCGGGAATCCGGTCCGGTCGCCCGTACAGATGACCGAACATGTCTGCTGAAACTGGTCCACAGACCAGTTTCAGCAGACATGTTCGGTCGTGTGTACGAGGCCTTAGCTGAATTTTTAACTGATTTCATATTTTGGAAAACACAGCAAGAGTGGGAACATCCAAAAGTGGGTACAGACAGCGGATGGGAACAGAGTGAAAAATATAGCAGGGAATTCTTGCCAATGGACTCTGGTGGTACCTATTGTGACCTGCCATGATCTTTAAAAATAGGCCCTGCTCTGCTTAATTTTTTATTTGTTTTAAATTATGGAACATGTAATAGAAAGAGTAGGTACTTCAACAATTAATCCAACAGAAAATATACTTATTTTTAAAGGTGTATGATACTGTAGTGTGCAGCTAAAAAAAAATATGAAGCATGTGGCACACTAAAAGTGGTCTAGGTGTTTTTCGGTTTAGAGGGGTTACCTGTGCTGGACTACTCCCATGTCTTCAAGGGATTCTGGAATCTCCATATGTCGAAGCCACTTTTCTTTCTCATTCATCCACATTTCACAGGAATCTATTTCCCCAAGAAGTGTGTAATATGCCAGAGTATCTTGAAGTTTTTGGGAGCGTAAGTCTGCCAGAGATGCCAGATCAGAGTAAAGTGCTTTCAATTTTTGAAGTCGGCTGTCTATCTCAGGGGAAGATTTGTATTCTTCTGGAAAGTTTTGAGCAAGCTGACTAAGGTTTTCTAAGACATTTCTATTCAGCATGATGTCATCTAAAAGGTCTTTATGTTTTTTCACCAGCACGTTAGTGGAATATTCATCATGACCAATGTCTTCTGTTTGCATTAGACGATATGTGTCCTGCAATCTGGCAACTAAATCATCAGCATCAACCTGAAACTGGAAAAAGTTTTCAGTATCACGTAAAACTTTCCAGCGGAATGCAGCCAACTCTTTCAGCTGTGCCCATTCATCTTTGATATTCTCAATTCGTTCTTGAATCTTAGGTGCCCCGTAATGTTTGCTGGCAATCAAAGTTTCTCCATCTTTAATGACTTCCTGTAAGATAGACTCCAAACCTTTAAGTTCATCTTCAAAAGCCTTATGCTTTCTTTGAAGGATAGAAATGGTGGTAAGATCTTTTCCAAAGTCCATAGAAGTATAAATGTGTTCTTTCTCCTTGATCCATCTTTCAATCTCATCCATGTCTCCAAAGAACTTCCACATACATCTACATTGTAGTAGGCGAGCCTTCCGTTGATCTGCCAATGCAACAAGGTCTTGATAACAAAGTTCAAGGTGTTGAACTCTGTCTTTAATCAACTGTGGATCACAAGGCTTGTACCCTATAAGGTAAAGATTCAAAAGTAAAATAACTTTTTTAAATAACTTTAACACATTTATGTAACCAAATAAAAAAGGAACACTCTATATCATAGATTTAACAGAGAATTAAAGCCAAACTGTCATAAAAGTTAAATTACCTACACAACCTGAACCTTCAAGGAGGAAGTGGATACTTACCTCCCCTGCTGCACACACCACCAAATAAAGAACAAAAATGAAAACAGCACACTAAAATTGAGCAATAGGTATTAGCCAATGATGTAGGAAAATCTTGTCCAAGAAGAGGACAACATTTTCGACTTCATTGACTACTAACTCTTGCTCAATTTCAGTGCGCTGTTTTCATTTTTGTTCTTGGTTTGTATTACTTTGCTTCCACTCCTAGGAGATTTATACAGCTGCATCTAATACTCATTGGTCCACCTGGCTCCTTAGCGCTTAGTCCTACTCTGATTTTTACACACCACCAAATACAGTTCAAAATTCAGATAAATAACCAAAAGACAACACTTCTAAGTGTGTCAATGTCTTGGTCCCCCACAGATCTTAGTGATTCTACCTTCTGTTGACTTCCATGTCACTACAAGAATCTGTGTAAAGTCTTCCCTCTAGACTCATGCATGCGCTTTTGGAAGTCCATATGAATGAATAGGAGACCTATGCTATGCAGAGCAGATTTTTGACAATAGGGTGTATATCCAGGCATTCTATGTCACTGGATTGGGGACAGGTAAGTATAAACTAGGAGAGGAACTGGGTCAGGACTGGGTCTAAGTTTGGGTACCCTGATAAATACAGTATGTAACTGCACCAAAGGTTACCCAACGTAATTATATACATAAACATTTTTTTTTCAAAGACTGCATGTTGCCATAGATAAGAGGAACAGATATGGGGGTCCAAACCACCCCACCCAAAGCACCCATCCACAGAGCAGGCTGGCAGCCATTTTAAGGGATGGGAACTACACAGTCCATGCATCCTCACAGCAACTTACTCTTTTCCCCCCAGGCCATGGATGGGCAGCTTGTCCAGGAGAGAGAAAGGAGAAGGAATCTGGTTGGCTGTATGGATGGTCAGACTTTTGGTATCACTTACTGGACACATAGCATGAACTGTATGATTCCCGGGAGCCTTAGAAAGGAGAGAAAGCTACATAGGAATGCAGGACAGTGTGCTGTACAGAAAGAGTACTTCTCTATAGTAAGAGAAGCAGAGAGAGCCAAGAGGTGATCTTTGCTGTGTGGGGAGAAAAGAATCCCAGAGAGCTTGGATAGGGGTGAGCACTGCAGGGTGAAAGAAGAAGGGTGGGCTGTATATGAAAAGCTCCTGACCTCTGCACTCTGTATGCTGGGCTGTGTATGACATACTCCTAAACACTGCATTCTGTATGCAGGCTGTATATGACATACAGTATATCACAAAAGTAATTACACCCCTCACACTTTTGTAAATATTTTATTCTATCTTTTCATGTCACAACACTGAAGAAAGGACACTTTGCTACAATGTAAAGTAGTGAGTGTACAGTCTGTATAACAATGTAAATTTGCTGTCCAATCAGCCTACCAGCATGTCTTTAGAGGAAACTAGAGGAAACCCACGCAGGCACAGAAAGAACATGCAGACTCCAGCCAGATGGTGTCATGGTTGGGATTTGAACCAGCGACCCTTTTTGCTGCTAGGTGAAAGTTCTAACCACTACACCACGGTTCTGCCTAATATAATAAAATATTTACAAATATGTGAGGGTTGTACTCACTTTTGTTAGCTACTGCATGTCTCACCACTCCACTTTGTACACAGCAGTTTATGACATATTCCTGACCACTACACTCTGTACACTGGGCTGTATATGACATACTCGCAACCACTAAACTCTGTACATTGGACTGTATATGTCATGCTACTGAGAACTGCACTCTAAGGGGCAGATCCACAGAGCGAGTACGCCGGTGTATCTACTGATTCCGCCGGCGTACTTTCAAATTACCCGCGTCGTATCTTTGGTTTGAATCCTCAAACCAAAATTCGACAGCATCTGGGTTAGATCCGACAGGCGTATGGCTTTGTACGCCTTCGGATCTTAGATGCAATACTTTGGCGTCCGCTGGGTGGAGTTCTCATCGCTTTCCGCGTTGAGTATGCAAATTTTCTATTTCCGACGATCCACGAACGTACGCGCGGCCGTCGCATTCTCTTACGTCGTCTCTAGTCGGCTTTTTGTGGCGTATAGTTAAAGCTGCTGTTTTGTGGCGTATAGTTAGACTTGCCATGTTAAGTATGGCCGTCGTTCCCGCGTTTATTTTGATTTTTTCTTTTTTTTTGTGTAAGTCGTCCGTAAATCGGGATGGACGTAATTCACGTCTATGTTAAAAAATATGACGTCCTTGCAACGTCATTTAGCGCAATGCACGGTGGGAAATTTAGGGACGGCGCATGCGCAGTTCATTCGGCGCGGGGACGCGCTTCATTTAAATGAAACACGCCCCCTAATCGCCGATTTGAATTCCGCGCCGTTACGCCGCTTGAGATACACTACGCCGCCATAACTTACGGCGCAAATTCTTGATGGATTCGATTTAAAGCCAGGTAAGGTACGGCGGCGTAGCGTATCTTGGATACGATGCGCCGGGGCAGATCTTTGTGGATCTGCTCCTAAGTGTTTTATATACTCCTGACTACTGCACTCTTTATATTGTACAATATTTACTGGTTGTTCAGTAGCCACAGTATTAATGAAGTTCTTCTTGGAGGTAGACTGTGCAGAAAAAAATAATATGTAATGGAAGAATTTTTACAAATGATTGTGCTGAGGTTTGTACATGTCTGTTAAACTCTCAATTGTGTCACAGTAACTAAAGCATATTTTGTGGGTAAAAGGACCATGCCATAACAAGTACATAGCAAGTAGGCTCAAGTATTAAGAACCTTTAACTGCAATTTTGCCACACCCATAATTCACTGCAATGCGTTGTGCACCTTGCCTACTTATATTTTTCCTAAGGCTGAAACCCCTCCCCCCAGGAAAAAACATATCTACAGCCCTGCATGCTACTGTAAGGAGAATGAGTCAACCTTCTCTGTTATCTGCTATCCGGCAGATGAAAAGATGCCCCCTATTTCCCTTTTGCCTTCTTTGCAGCAGAATCTCTGTTACTAGGGAATGGGCTGGCCTGTTCCGTGGATATCACCTCCTTCCTCCTTCATTGGCTGGCAGTGTTGCACTGCCTCTATAGTGTCATGGGTTGCTAGGCAGCACTGCTGCGCTGCTTTGGCCTCCTCCACTACCCTGATTGGCTGTGGCATTCTATTTGAGCATTGCAAGCATATAGTTGTGGGCTTGTGATAGCATTCTGCTCCCTACCTTTTGTATATTGTGTGTTCCTACCTCTCAACTTGTCTTGGATTCCTTTGTTGCCAACTTCTGCCTTGAACTTGGAATAATCTTTCAGAATGCCACCAGCCCAAAGATTGGATTATTTACTGGATTATGCTAGCCCACTACCTGTCTTGACCTCAGACTGTTTTCTGGATTATGCTTGACTGCTACCTGTTCTAATTTCAAAACTGTTCACTGGATAAAGCTTGACATCTGCCTGCCCTTACCTTAAAACTGTTCTCTGGATTACGCAACCAGCTTCAGCCTTTTTAGACCACTACTAGACTCTGGACTGTAGCATGGACACTCCTCCACAGTGACCACGACCCTCCCCTGACCAGCCTATATTACAGGTACTCTTTCCTGTTCTCTTCGTTCAGTCCCAATGCCATCTAGTCAGGAATTAAGCATTATGGTTTTCAATTACAATATGGACATATTTGCATTAACAGGATCCCAGGCAATGTAGCCTCTCCCCCACAGGAAAGAGAGTATGAAAATGTATTCTCCATTAACAGCAACCAAACTGGTTGTTCTTAAAAGATCACAGACCATTAGACCAATGTGTGGCCCAACAAATTAGATACTCTTTATATACCAAAAACAAAAAGGAAAAAAGGTAAATCTGGTTGGTTTTTATGAATTTGTTATTCTTTGTTTAGTAGTTTGATGAATGAGGCACAGATTTTTACTCCTGACATGCCCATGTCATGAACCTGAAATTGTTGCACATGGGATGTCTTAATGGATCAATGCAGTGTCTCATTTGACGTGAATTACACTACCAGAACTATATGTATCTCAGTAATAAATTAAAAAGTCAAGTATTATTAACTTACCTTCTTCGGTGATGAACTTCTGCATAGCTGTGTTATAAGAATTCACTTTGTTATTTTGTGTAGCAATGTCAGCTTCAGTTAAGGCATGTTTTTGGAGCAAATATTCAACTTCATTGAGGTGTTTCCCAAAGTCTGATGATAAAAGGCCATTCTAGGAGCATCAAAGAAGTGAAGCAAATAAAGTTAGGGTTTCATGTTTGCCAACAAACCTCATAGAAACAGCTTTTTGAAAAGCAAAGTGGATTCAACCTAACTTACCTGGGATATGAACCAATAATTTGATAAAAAGGTTAGTGACTTAGTAAACTAAGTCTATTTATCCATGTTTTTACAAAAGATTCAAACAACTTTACCCAAGATTTACACAATTTTCTAATTGCATTTAATTAGAAAAATGTGTGAATCCTGAAAGTTGGGTTAATCATGCATGAAAACATTTAATTTAATTCCCCATGAAAAGTTGCAATGCATTTTCTGACATGTGACAACGCCTAGGGTCTCTACTTCCTATAGCCTTATAGCTTTATATCTGGATATACTGTAAGAGGTCATCTAAGGCCATCTTTATTGACAGTTATGTCACTATTGTGCTGCTAACTGTTCCTCAGGAAGCTGTATCCGAAGACATGCAGTATAAGAAACCTATTGCTCCTGCATTATTTACCTCTTCAGGGCTGGTTTGACACAAGGAATCAAAGCTCTAAACCTCCACCAAGATGGCTGCTACCACACCAAGACACAGCATGGAAAAAAAGTCTGGCATTCCAGTGCCCCACCACCTTGTTTCTCTAATGCCGCGTACACACGATCGGTCATGCCAATCGTGTCAGAACGCGGTGACGTAAAACACAACGACGTGCTGAAAAAAACGAAGTTCAATGCTTCCAAGCATGCGTCAACTTGATTCTGAGCATGCGTGGATTTTTAACCGATGGTTGTGCCTACTAACGATCGTTTTTTTTCTATCGGTTAGGTATCCATCGGTTAAATTTAAAACAAGATTGCTTTTTCTTAACCTATGGATAAATAACCGATGTGTACGCGGCATAACTCTTCCACACAGGCGAACTCCGTTGCTACGGAATCAGCCAGCTCCCGCTGGCTCAGCGAGAGATCTTTCCGCTGATCTCCACTGAGCCGGCGGATGACAAGTCCCTCTTTGCTCACTGAGCGGGGAGGGGATTGTGCAGCACCGCTGTCTCCTATGGGGAGATCTGATGAAAACAGATCATCCGCCATGGACGGATGGGGACATATCGCTATCCATCCGATTTTGGCGGATCGGGTCGGATGTCAGCAGACATGTCTCCGATGACATCCGACGCTCCATAGGACTGCATGGAGTGGCTGTTCAGGTCCGCCGTCAAAACTGACTGGCTCACCTGAACAGTCCGATCGTATGAAAGGGGCCTAACGTTTCTCTGAGGAGATGTAGTATGTTGGTTCTGGACAAAGAACAACTGCAGGGAACCAACAAACATTATCGGTTATTAGTCCTTTGTCCTCTACTTTTTTGGTCATGGTTTCCAGAGTCTAGGTCTACTTTAATAATACATTAGAATTATATAGATTAAATAAAGTGAACGTGACAACAACAAAATTAAGAATTTAGAGAATGCATTACAGTAGGCAATATGAATTAATTTGGGGTGAATTGAAATATAGCAGTTAGATTTAAACAAATATAATAATTTGAACATGATCAGATAAACATGCATGTTATTTGGCATTTCCTCAGGTGATTTCCAGAAGGCTGATATGAATTTTCATGCTTAAACCACTAAGAAGCAGTCTTTGACTAATTAACTTTCATAGGCTGCTAATTAACTAGCTAGGCCACTGTTGAAGGAAAAAATGTTTGGGGGCACTATGTTTTACCTTCATTTCATCCATCCATGTGACAGTGTGTAGCATGTCTTGAAACAAGATTTGAAGTTCTAGGTTCATGTTAAGCCGCTGGCGTCGATTTTGTAAGTTTTCCAAAAGAAACTGCCACATCCGTACAATATTGTCCTTTCTAGCAGTGATTCTCTTGACGTCATGATAATTCTCATTTTCCAGTTCTTTAGCTAGATTGACTAATGACTGAATGCGACTTTCATAGGCCAGAATATCCGTTTCAATGGCTTCATGTTTCTTCTTGGCAGCCTCCACTGATGGCAAATCACAGCCAAAATTATCCTGTTAGAAACAACATATATGTAAAACCACATTCCCACAATATACAAAACTAATTATAGTTAAACATTTTGCACTTTCTCTGGGAATTCATAACCATACCTGACATTTTGGTCATTTTGAAAGGTAAAGAGTGCAGTTTGTCTACTATTCCACCAAAGTATTTTCTGATAAACTTTGTTTAGTTACAAAAATCCATTAAACGGATTGTCAGCCCAGGTTCACACTGGGTACGATTTGGTTCGATTTAAGATGCGATTTCACTTGTGAAATCGCATCTCAAATCGGCAGCATTTGCCGGCAATTGTCGGCAATGACACCGTCCTAATCGGTGTGACGCCGCATCTGCGGCGCTGCACCGATTTCAAAAAGTAGTTCCTGTACTACTTTTTGCGATTTAGGGCCGCGATTTACATAGACATCTGTGCAGAAACCTGCACAGATGTCTCTTAAATCGCGGCTGAAATCGGGACTGCCAGCGGGAGTGAAATCGTGCGAGTTCAGCTGAACTCGCACGGCTTCACTCCCGCAGCCCAGTGTGAACCAGGGCTAAAGGTACATTTTTTATTTTCTAAATAGGTTCCTTTAGGCTAGTGCATTGTTGGTTCACTTACCTTTTCCTTCTGTAGCACTACCCCCGAAGGAGCTGCTGGTTTGTTTTGGGTGGCATGTTACCTCATGGCTCTTCTGCGGGTGTATGGTGCATATAGCAGTAAAGGAATGTCCACGACAGGTGTCTTTTACTGTGCTCTTTATTACCCAGCTGGGTAAAAACATTAAAACTTGTGATGAAGAGTAGAGGTGAAGTAGAAGAAGAAATAGCAGACTCAGGCGCAACAATAGGGAAACAGTCCTGCTCCCAACAATACTTTGTATTCTTCACCACTCCAGCCAGAGTGGGTATAGCGTACCTGGACAGGCCCACTTTCACTGACCTGGCAGCCAGAGTACCGCTCGAACTTTTAGGAAAAGTCTCTGCCACAGACCCTCCTGAAATGGACTCAGGGAAAAACCTCTGCCACAGACCCTCCTGAAATGGACTCAGGGAAAAGCCTCTACCACAGGCCCTCTCTGTGATTGTGATTACCGAGATGATTCTCCTTGATAGGATTGCATCTGGAACTCCTTCAGATAATTCTCAGGTACCGACTGAGAGGTGACCAGTCTCTCAGTGTCCGGCTACCTTGATCCCCGGTGGTTTGTTGAGACCCTATTGGATCGCCAGCCTCTCATTGGCTCTCCTCAGATGGACTCCCCACCGAACAACTATCCCGCTTGGGATCTTCAGGATTGGAAACCCAGTCGACCTACCCTGGGGGTAGGAACTACACCCCAGTAACAACAGACAGCCCACAGCACAGCCAAGCTGAGACAGAGACCAGCTTAGAACATAATAATTGGATCAGAGTCAGATAACACTCTGATCCGCCTCTAAATTTGACTAGCATTGGTACCTTTTAGGTAACCAGGCGCTACACTTCGATTTCCCTTCTAAATGTTTTTTTTTCTTTGTCTGAATTTCTCACTTCCTGTTTCTCCTCAGTACGCTTGCACCCATCATCCGAGCTGTTCTGGCTGGGGGTTAGTCAGCCAGAACAGCTTACTGAGGAGGAACAGGAAGTGAGAAATTCAGACAAAGAAAAAAAAAAAGGGAAATCTAAGGAAAAGGTTAGTGAACCAACAATGCATTAGCTTAACCACTTAAGACCCGGACCAATATGCAGGTAAAGGACCAGGCCCCTTTTTGCGATTCAGGACTGCGTCGATTTAACTGACAATTGCGCAGTCGTGCGACGTGGCTCCCAAACAAAATTGGCGTCCTTTTTTTCCCACAAATAGAGCTGTCTTTTGGTGGTATTTGATCACCTCTGCGCTATAATCCAAAATAGAGCGACAATTTTGAAAAAAATTCAATATTTTTTTACTTTTTGCTATAATAAATATCCCCAAAAAATATATAAAAAAAAAACTATTTTTTTCCTCAGTTTAGGCCGATACGTATTCTTCTACCTATTTTTGGTAAAACAAATCGCAATAAGCGTTTATCGATTGGTTTGTGCAAAATTTATAGCGTTTACAAAATAGGGGATAGTTTTATTGCATTTTTATTAATATTTTCTTTTTACTACTAATGGCGGCGATCAGCGATTTTTTTCGTGACTGCGACATTATGGCGGACACATCGGACAATTTTGACACATTTTTGGGACCAGTTGCTCCAGGACATAGTAAATGAGATAAAGCTTCACTTTGCAAAGAATACCCAATCACGTGCAAGGAAAATAGAATAAACAGCATTTTTGCTTGCATATGATTGGATGATGGAAGTCAGCAGAGTTTATACTCATTTACTAAGCTCTGGAGCAACTGCTCTTGCAGAATGCAAATGCACTTTGCAAAGTGCACAGTTTATTTGCCTTTAGTAAAACAACTCCTTTATTTAAATTGATGTGAAAGAGGTGTCCAATACAGCAAAATAACAAAGCTCTTTCAACACGCTGCCAGTGCAAGAAACAGCAGACTCAGTTCCATATAATGTAAAGCGCTGCGCAAATTGACGGCGCTATATAAGTAACTAAATAATACTAATAAAGTCTACATTGGTCTTAAGGCAAAAAAGGTTAACATCCCTAAACATCCCTAATTGTCGAAACATACAAGGCTTGGTACAAAAAAAGGGGGGGAAGACGGGGGCAGATGCAAAGAAAGGAGAAAAGGGAAAAAAGCAGACGAGAACTGCAAGTAAGTTCTAAGTAATAAAAGAAAAGGACAGATCTATGAAGAAAAAGTCACCCCATCCAATTCAACACCCAGCTTGCCCGGTAGGCCTCCCCTCATATGGGTGACTAAGGACATGATCCAAGGATTCCAGATGTTATGAAATCTAGCTCGTTTGTCACAGAGAATGCTAGCTACTGTAGTTTTTGTGTAGCACTATGCAGGATAGCTTGTGTTTTATAGTTGCCATATGCACCAGGGGGGATTTTCAAGCCTAAGGCCTCGTACACACGACCGAGAAACTCGACGAGCAACACACATCGTTTTGCTCGTTGAGTTCCTTGTGAAGCCGTTGAGAAGCTCGACAAGCCAATTTTCTCCATTCCCGTCAAGGAAATAGAGAACATGCTCTCTTTTTGGCTCGTCGAGTTTCTCGACAGTTTCCTCGACGGAAATGTACACACGACCGGTTTCCTCGGCAAAAAATATCTCCCAGCAAGTTTCTTGATGGTTTTTGCAGAGAAACTCGGTCGTGTGTACAAGGCCTCAGATTTCAACATTTTATGCCAGTTTACTGAACTCTACCTAGAATGCAAAATTTGAGTTTACCTGAAATGATGGTAAGGGTAATCTCTATTCATCATGTGTTGCTCTTCGTAAAACAAATTTGTTGCACCACTAATCGCATTGCGTGGCTGTTTTTATTTAATGACTATATAATACCAAGGCTGTTAACTATTACAAATCTTACCTGTGAAATAAGATGTTGGTTTTCGCCTATCCATGCCTCTCTCATTGCAGCCTTGCTGTCAAAGCGTTTTGCCAACTGTTCAAGCTTCTCTTGTCGAATCAGTTCATTCCTCAAAGCTGTCTCACGGTCATGTTCAGCCTTTTCAAGGCAGCCCCATGCCTGAATATCAAAAGGAAATGGATTACTATTTCTAAAGAAATGTCAGGTTTTCTGTGAACATCATGGACACTTTTTTTCTGAATTGCTAGGCTCTGTGCTAGTTCAGTTAAGAGCAAAGGGGAGGCTTCTTCTTTGCCCCAGTGTGATAGATAATATATGGCTGAGGAAAGGACTTCCCCTCTCTCTGAACCGCCGCTGCATCTGAGGTCTGTGAATTGCTGCTGCATATTTGCTACTTAGGAGGGGTAGATCTGTGCTGGACAGTGAAATATGTGCTTGGGGGTCTGTGCTGTGCAGGTAGGTTGTGAGGGAGGGATATGTGGCTGGGGAACAGTGGATCTGTACTGTAAGGGATATAGGTTTAAATGGGAAGGGGATTTGTACTGGGAGGAGGGGATCATTTATGACTGTGTTTTGTACAGTGTGTTACACACCCCTGGCTCCTGTATCCATCCTGTGCATTATGCACTCATGGCTTCTGCATTTTGTGTGTTATGTACTCATGACCCCTGTAGTTTGTGCATTATATACTCCTGACCCCTACATTCTGTATATTATGCCCTTTTGAGCCCTGCATTCTGTGCATTATACACTCCTGACCCCTACATTCTGTATATTATGCCCTTCTGAGCCCTGCATTCTGTGCATTATACACTCCTGACCCCTACATTCTGTATATTATGCCCTTCTGAGCCCTGCATTCTGTGCATTATACACTCCTGGCCCCTGCAGTCTTTTTTTATAGAGTATAACATACCCTGTTGATGTCGGAAACCAGCTGACCATCTCTTGGTACATACACTCTTTGTTTATTCTCCCTCATTGTGGATTGTATAGTAAACAGTTGGACTTCTAGGTCACCTTTTTCTTTAAATCTGTGGATTGGACAATATTTTTAACCTCAAGAATTATTGCTTTTGCTGTATATAAATAACAATGGTTGCACATAGTAAAATCTAAGAAAATCCAAACATCACATACAATTGCTAACATACAATGTAATATATGATTTAGAATACTAATGACATATAAAAGAAAATTAGTGGCAAATGTCAGTTAATTATCAAATAATCAGTGAACAGTGATAGTTTCCAGAGCAGACTGGAAGATTTCTCTGTTCTATTACCTATGTCTCGGAACTACTCTATTTTGCTTACTTTTTAGGCTTCTCTGTAGTTCTGTATGTACTGAATGACTGTAGTTGTTGTTGGACTCCCAGTAAAGAATTAGCAAACTTCCAGTTGGTGAGGGCAATAATTGTTTGCTCAATCCATGTCAGCAGATCTGAAGTCAGTCTTCCATAATCATATATCATCTTTTCTGTGTCAATGGCGTTATCCAGAACCTTGAAGAGAAACATATGCAATGTAATGCAATCTTAATGAATTTTAGTCCTTCCAATATCAAATAGACAAATAGGTAATTTTATTAGGAGTCAGTCTTTGGCTAGTAACAGTGGTGGCATCAAGGAGGTCTTTCAGGCTGACACCGTGGCTGTACCCAATTCATGGGCTACTATAGTAATAAAAATACAACAGTGAGCAATCAGCTATTAGAAAAAAATGAGTAGGCCTTTAATTCGTTGATAAATAGGATGACATTATGACAGATTTCTCATTCAAAATTCTGTGCAATGAAAGAGAGCTTGCCTCACCTTGCCAATTCTTTTTCCTTCCACAGCCAAAACCTTCATCTTGGAAAAATAGTGATAAAATGCTACTACATATGTGATAATAGATTTCTCATCTGGATTTTCAGTGAACACATCTGTAAAAAATAATACAAGCACTGGCTTAATACCAGTGGCACACAAATAATACAAGAGCATGTAAAAACATCAACATGGTTTCCCTTGCAAAATTAGCCAACCTCGTGCCAGGGTAAGTCAAATTTTTCACGAAATACTGTATTTATTGGTGTATAACACTCACTTTTTTACCCTGAAATTAGAGGGTAAACTGTGCCTGCGTGTTATACGCAGGGGGCTGTGGAACGTTTTTTTCCTGAAATTTCCCTCTTAAAGTTAGGGTGCGTGTTATACGCCTGTGCGTGTTATACACCAATAAATACGGGTAAATGGAAGTCTTGATTGAATTGATATTTCTCCCTTCTGCATTTCTTCACTCAGTGCCCCATGTGTGCCAGCCTCATTCTCTATTATGTCATGGTGTTGGCTACTACTACAGAGTTTTGGTGCTTGAAGTATTAATTTTAAGATCTAGTCATAAAGATGCAATTGGCATAGCGGGGTTGATTTACTAAAATTGGGGAGTGCAAAATCTAGGGCAGCTATGCATGTTGGCCAAGCAGCTTCCAACTTCAGCTTGTTCATTTAAGCTTTGACAAAAAAAAATGGAAGCTGATTGGATTCCAAGCAGAGCTGCACCAGATTTTGTTATCCCCACCAGAGTGATTGTTCTGAGGAATTTTAACAACTGTGCTGTCGTGCAACGCTGTACCTAAATAAAATTGATGTCCTTTTTTTGCCAAAAATAGAACTTTCTTTTGGGGGAATTTGATCACCTTGTTTTTTTTTTAAAGATTGTCAATTTTGAAAAAAAATATATATTTTTTTACATTCTGCTATAAAACATATCCAATAAAAATCTAATTTCTTCATAAAGTTAGGCCAATATGTATTCTGCTACATATTTTTGGTAAACAAGGTGTATATTGATTGGATTGTGCAAAGGTTATAGCATTTGGAAACTATGGGATATTTTTATTTATTTATTTTACTAGAAATGGTGGCAATCAGCGACTTATAGGGAACTCTGATGATGATCCTGATATACGGGGGAATCTAAAGGGGACTCTCATGTAAGGAAGGACCTTAAAGCGGGAGTCCACCCGAATTTATTTTTTTTAACATTACATTCATGCTCATTTTGTCAAAGGGAATCGGGTAGTTTTTTTAAAAACGAAGCAACACTTACCGTTTTAGAGAGGGATCTTCTCCGCCGCTTCCGGGTATGGTCTTCGGGACTGGGCGTTCCTATTTGATTGACAGTCTTCCGACAGGCTTCCGGCGGTCGCATACATCGCGTCACGAGTAGCCGAAAGAAGCCGAACGTCGGTGCGGCTCTATACGGCGCCTGCGCACCGACGTTCGGCTACTTTCGGAAAATCGTGACGCGATAGATGCGACCGTCAGAAGCCTGTCGGAAGACTGTCAATCAAATAGGAACGCCCAGTTCCGCAGCCCATACCCGGAAGCGGCGGAGAAGATCGCTCTCTAAAACGGTAAGTACAGCTTCGTTTTTAAAAAAACTACCCGATTCCCCTTGACAAAATGAGCATGAATCTAATGTTAAAAATTAACATTTCCGGGTGAACCTCCACTTTAATATTTAAGGGAGGATTCTGATGGGAACTGTCGCAGTGGGTATCACAATGGCTAAGTGGTTAGCTCTTCCACCTAGCAGCACTAGGGTCGTGGCTTTGAATGACACTACCTGCATGGAGTTTGCATGTTCTCCCTGTGCCTGTGTGGGTTTCTTCCCACACTTCAAAGACATGCTGGTAGGTTAATTGGATCCTGTCTAAAATGGCCCTAGTATATGTATGTATAAATGTGAGTTAGGCCCCTTTCCCACGGGGCGGATCAGTAATGATCCGCCCCGTGAACCTCCGCTTGCTCAGCGGGGATCGCTCCGTTGATCCCCGCATAGCCGGCGGATGACAGGGCGGTCCCCGCACACTGTGTAGGGACCGCCCATTCTTTTCTCCGCTCTCTCCTATGGGGGGATCGGATGAACACGGACCATCTGTCCGCGTTCACCCGATCCGATCCGCCAGACGAATGGAAAAGTAGGTTTTTCCTCCGTCACACTTTGGCGGATCGGAGCGGGTCGGATGTCAGCAGGCATGTCACCGCTGACATCCGCGGCTCCATAGAGGAGCACGCAGCGCCCATTCAGGTCTGCCTAAAAAACTGGCAGGCGGACCGGAACGGGCCGCCCGTGTGAAAGAGCCCTTAGGGATCTTAGTTCGTAAGCTCCTTGAGGACAGGGACTCGTGTGAATGTACAATATGTATGTGTAAAGCACTGTTTAAATTGCGGGAGGTGTGTAAGTACCTGAAATAAATGTAAGGGGGGGGCTCTGAATTAGGGTTGCCACCTCATCCTTTTAAAACCAAACACAATAATTACTGTGGCTGATTAAGGTGGTAATTAACCACTTACTGACCTGCTGCCGTCATTGTACTGCCGCAGGTCGACACGATCCCGCCAGGCGTCGTAGCTGTACGTTGGCTCCTTTTTTTATGCTAATTACTCAAAAAGCTCTAGGTTAAACTCACCGTATATACTTGAGTATAAGCCAAGTTTTTCAGCACATTTTTTTGTGCTGAAAATGCCCCTCTCGTCTTATACTCGAGTCTCTCCCGGTACTGTACCCATCTGCAGCCTAATCCCCCGGCGCTGTGCCCATCTTCAGTCTTATTATCTCCTGGCTCTGTGCCCATCTTTAATCTTATGTCCCTGCGCTGTGATATTTTCCGTGTAAGCCGTGTAGTGTAACCAAGCGCCTCCTCCTCGTCTGTGATAAGCTGACTCACTGCTGGGAAACTGAGTCAGTGTTCCGTCACGGAGGAGGAAGAGGAGGAGGCGGCGCTTGGTTACACTACACGGCTTACACTGAATGTATCACAGCGCCGGGACATAATAAGATTAAAGATGGGCGCAGCACCCCGGAGATAATAAGACTGAAGATGGGCACAGCGCCAGGAGATAACACCAATCAAGGTACCATACTTGAGGCACAATGGGACATGGACACAGTGAGGTATGGGCACAGTGAGGCATGGACACAGTGAGGCAAAGTGAGGCATGCACATGAACACAGTGAGGCAAAGTGAGGCACTGTGAGGCATTCAGATGGACACCCTAGGCTTATACTCGACTCAATAAGTTTTCCCAGTTTTTTGTGGTAAAATTAGGTGCCTCGGCTTATTTTCGGGTTGGCTTATACTTGAGTATATACGGTATTCATTCATTTAAATCTGATTCATTCATTTATAAAATATATATTTTTTATGCAAATATCTGAAAACTATATGATGTGGCCCTTGCACCATAAAGTTTGGAGACCCATGGTATAGATGACTGTTGTCCTTAGCAGTGTCTCTAAAGTTAGTATTTACAGGGTGGTTCTTGTATTTTTAGCACCACATATATTTCCTGTCTTTATTGCTGCTAACAGTGATACAAAGAACACGGCAATGAGGAGTGTATGAAAATCATCTGGAACTATAAACAAGCAGACAAATTCACTGATCGGGCAATATCTTTTTTAGCAAATCACACATTCCTATTTATCTGTATGCGTATGGATATTTTCCCAATCTCTGCTGTCACACAGTTTCTAAATCCCATTGACTTGTTACTGTATATACCAAGTTGTCTATTTGGAAGAGTGGCTGATTGTGAAATTATAAAATAAAGGCAATGAAGTCTTAACTGTTTAATAAAACTTACCCTCCGGATCAAGCAGCTGCGTTATACCGAGCTGTCTGTCAGCTACAGTAAAGGCATTTTCCAGATTATGTTTAGCATTTGATTTCTTCAGCTTTTCAAAATTGATGAGATCTGGCCTAGGAAGGAAACACCAGCATGGTCAGAGTACAACATACTGTGCCTGGCAGCTGGATCTTCGGTGCCCATTGTATCTTATATATACAGAGGTTATTTGTAGTGTTTGATAACCTTGGGAACTAACATAACACAGAATACCTTGACATATACAGTATAATGCATAACTCTCTTTATTGGGTCCTGGCACTGTGCTCATATATGTCTAGGAAAGATACCAGCTCTGCATCAGGCCATTTTTATAAATAAGCAATAACTGAACAAAGAAACATGAATTTGGAACATACATATTTCTTAAAGTGTTTGTCCAGCCACAATGTTTCTTTGGACAGAGTGGGGCAATATTATAATTCCTGCAGGCTCATGGAGCAATTACCTGCGAATGATCGGCCCTTGATGCAGACCATCTGTGTACAGGGTCATTCATTCCCGTGTAATATAATTCCTGCATGCGTGATTACATGTGAGCAACCACAAATAGACTTGCATTACAAACTTCCTAACTAACATATCAGCATGGATGTCGCACCACTTTCTTAAACTAAATCTCTCTAAAACCAAGCTTCCCCCCCACCCGTGCCCCCTTCCATGACTTTTCCATCAAGGTTAATAATGCAACCATCAATCCCTCCCCTCATGCCAGGGTACTAGGTGTAATCCTAGACTGTCCTTTCAGACCCAAATCCAATCATTGTCAAAAGCTTGTAGACTTCACCTTCGTAACATCTCTAAAATATGCCCCTTTTTAACGAATGAAACCACCAAGCTACCCATTCACTCCCTTGTTATCTCTCGTCTAGACTAGTGCAACTCCCTTCTCATAGGCCTACCTCTCCATATCCCCTCTTCAGTCTATCATGAATGTTAGACACATGTTTTACATTGCTCAGGCAATTAGTGAGACAAGTGACAGCCGTGGGTGCTCACCTCGGCTAGCCACTGTGGATACAAATGAAGGAAGAAAGGAAATGGCACCACAGACAAAGTAAAATTCTTGAAAGTGGTTTATTTGTCACCAAGCCAGAGATGAACACAAGACAGTTTGATGTATTTCACACAAGTCACTCGTGTTTATCATAGCTAATGAATACTGCTGCCAGACTCATCTACCTTACCAACCGCTCAGTGTCCGCCAACCCTCTCTGCCAAACCCTACACTGGCTTCCGATCGCCCAGTAAAATAAATTCAAAATACTAACAACAACATAAAAAGCCATTCAGAACTCTGTCCCGAACTACATCACCAATCTTGTCTCCAAATATCACCCAAATCGTCCTCTCCACTCCTCTCAAGACCTCCTACTTACAAGCTCCCTTTTTTCCTCCTCCAATGCATATCTCCAGGACTTCTTCAGATCCTCTCCCATCCTCTGAAACTCTCAACCTCAATTTGTCTGGCTATATCCGACTCTGGCTGCCTTCAAGCGATCCCTGAAAACTCATCTCTTCAGGGAAGCCTATCATGCCTCCAACTACTCTTTTATCACTTCTTTCATCAGCTCATTCCCCACAGTTACAGCATTTTGTACCACTTGCCCCATCCTTTTAGTTTGTAAGCTCTTATGAGATTAGCCCTCTTGTATCTTGTATTTTATTGTTTTGTAACTTTTATTATGCAAAGCGCTGCGTAAACTTTTGGCACTATATAAATCCTTTATAATAATAATAAAATAGCTGCATAAGCTGTCAACCTCTTATTGCTTTCAATGGGGCTTCTGCCCTAAACTAAATGTCGGGGTCCCCCGCTGGGTCTCTGGCTTCTAATCGCTAGCAGCCCCATTTGCAAGTATAAATGGAGTCTTATGGAGTTGATTTACCTAAGTCAAATAGGCTATTCACTTTGCAAGGTCATTTGCCCCAGAACTTAGTAAATGAGGGAGATGAAGATTTCTGCTGGCTTTCATCATCCAATAATGAGCAAGCAAAAATTCATTTTTTTTCCTTTTGCATGTGATTGGGTATTCTTTGCAAAGTGAAACTTCACTAAATTCACTAAGCTCTAGGCATAATTCTCTTGCAAAGTGCAACTTCCCCTGCAAATGAACAGCCTAGTAAACCAACTCCTATGTGTCTACATCATATGGAGTGATAATATAGATTACACAAATGCAGAGGCAGTAAAAGTCAAGTCTTTTTTGTTCAAAGGTAAAGCCTTGTACACACGACCGGTTTTCTCGGCAAAAAACAGCAAGAAAACTGCTTCTTGCCGAGATTTCCGTTCATGTGTACGAGGCTTTCAGGTTTCTCGTCAGGAAATCTGGCCAGAATCTCAACGAGATTCTTGTCGGCCTGTTTTCCGAAGAGAAACCCGAGAGTGTGTATACTTACCTGTCGCCGTGGAAACCCACGCATGCTCGAAATGACTTTGACGCATGCGTGGTAGCTTCCACGGCATAGGTAGGGTGAAGCAATATGGCGGCAACGGCATCGAATGTGACAGGCGCATGCTCGTCGTACGCGATGACGTCACCACGTTCTTTCCTTTCAAGAGAACCGCGGTTCTTTTGAAACGAAAGTCTGTACACTCGGGTGGCAAGAGTTTCTTGCCAAGAATCTCGTCAGGGAAAACGACGGGTTTTTCTGACGAGATTCTCGGTCGTAAGGCCTAAGACTTGGAAGTGGCCTGGAAGTGGCCAAACACAGGAATTATTTCCTTTATCTTCTATAGAGCAAACCCGTGCTTTGTCCATTTCAAACTTCAATTTTTTTTTAAAAGATTTTTTATTATAAATCTAAAAGAGGGCAACATAAAACTAGTGTGATATTTCACTCATCAATATCTGGTTTAATGGATATAGAAGCAATTCTCAATGAAATGCTCATTAGATATTTTGGTTCTAATCTTGCCCTTCATATGCAGTAACCTTGAAAATAGTTGCTTACATACTGTATTTATTGGCGTATAACACTCACTTTTTTACCCTGAAAATAGAGGGTAAACTGTGCCTGCATGTTATACGCAGTTTTCCTAACACTTCCCTCTTAAAGTTAGGGTGCGTGTTATACGCCTGTGCGTGTTATACGCCTGTGCGTGTTATACGCCTGTGCGTGTTATACGCCGATAAATACGGTATATAGGTGCTGCCGAAGACTGATGACATGAATAAGGGAGGCATCATTGTGCAGAGTGGGATTTTGTCTTTGGGGAGCTAAAACTTATAAAAGTCCAGTAAATAGACAAAATGTTCTTTGGCTGCATGTGTTTGCTAAATAATAGTGCATTTTTACAAATTATTACCCCCAAAAAAATCATAATTTTTAAGTATTTAAAAATGTTGTGTTGGCCCGCATTCAGAGCCGTCTTGGGCCACAGGTTGGACACCCATGATTTAGGGCAAAGCAATACGCTTGCTTATACACCACCACCCATTACCAGCAGTATATACCACTTCTCTGCCACTCAGTTCAGCACTGGGAGCTGAAGGAAAAACACAGCACACTGGGTATGGAGAAATATTGGACCCACTTATATGGGTTCAAATTGATCCATGGGGAGGCTATTGCCATGTACGAGCTACAACTCCAGCTTACACAGGAAATTCTTTGCTCTCTCCAAATGAACTAAACAGCAGGGAATGAAAGGAAGATAATTTTATGTGTCTGTGGAGGCCTGCATTAAAGCCAACACATTGCATTGCCCAGCATAAGCAAAGCACTAATTAATTAAGTAATAGACATTAGGACAGCACAAGGTTTGTTTCTTTCAGAAGAGCAGTTGTAGGTTTTATAGTTTTTCCATAGTTTTTTATTTGGTCAGTGTAGATATAAGGGGGACTCAGGCCTCGTACACACGACTGAGTTTCTCGGCAAAAACCAGCAAGAAACTTGCTGGGATTTTTTTTTTGCAGAGGAAACCGGTCGTGTGTACATTTTTCGACAAGGAAACTGTCGAGGATCCCGTCGAGAGCATGTCTTCTTTTTCCTCGACTGGAATGGAGAAACTTGCCTTGTCGAGTTCCTCGACAGCCTAACAAGGAACTCGACGAGGAAAACGATGTGTTTCACCCGTCGAGTTCCTCGGTCATGTGTATGAGGCTTCAGAGTACTCTTCTCAGTTCCTCTTTTAATAACAAGTCATAGTTGACTTTTGGACGTGGTAGTATCTTACCTGTGTTTGTGAATGAGGGCATTGAAAGCTAAGCCATCTTTCCAGCAGGATGTAAAGTTGGTGACGTTCACATTTGGATATCTAAAAGTATAGATTTACATGAAAATTAGTTAGAAGGAAAAAGAGATATGGATTGAAAAAATTTGATTGCCACTATTTACTGGTTCTCCCCAATTCAGTGCTTACATATAGATACAACTCAGCCACATCATATTGGGGGCTGCACAATGGACATTGGCTTATAATTGGAAATCACCTAATATCCCCCTTAAACAAATTATCACCAGAGTTGATTCCGTGATGGAACATGTGTATTACCTTATTCTTGACTCTCTTCCAAATTACCAAGCTAAGTGGGAACCATGGCTAACTCATAGTCATCTCCTTTAGGGACACTTTTTTTATTGGTCAAATCACTGCCCTTATTTGGCATTCAATACTTATATTTAGCTTTAGATTATCTGGCAATGCTCTGTTATCACTTACTGATTTAACACATATTATGCTAAATTCATCCATTATTATTGTGCATCAACTATGATGTGCTACTATTTTACTATATTTTGTATGATGTAAGCTTTTTGAGGCAAAAACAATAAAGCACTGCTTATGGTATAGGATAAATACCCTAGCATCAGTAAAAGAACTGTGATCAGTCAACTGTCAAACAATTTTATTTGGCAGTTTTTAAGCCTAAAGTCCTGTACACACGGCCGGGAATCTCGTCAGGAAAAAAACGTCGGTTTTCCTGACAAGATTCCTGGCAAGCTTTCTTGCTCGCCGAGTGTACACACACACCATTCAAAAGAACCTCCGTTCTTTTGAATGACAAGAACGCGGTGATGTCATCAACTACGACGAGCATGAGCTCATCACATTCGATGCCGTCGCCGCCATCTTGCTACACCCTACAATATGCCTTGTGAGCTACCACGCATGTGTCAAAGTCTCATTGAGCATGCGCAGGCTTACGGGGGCCAGGTAAGCATACACATGCTCGGGTTTCTCGGCAGGAAAACACTGCCGAGAATCCAGACGAAAAATAGAGAGCAGGTTCTCTATTTTTCTCGTCGAGATTCCCGGCGGTCTTCTCGACGAGAAACCATACACACGCACGGTTTTCTCGGCAAAAAGCTCTCCCAGCAGCTTTCTTGCCGAGAAAACCATGTGTGTGTACGAGGCCTAAATTGAAATTATTTATTGTGAAAGTATTTTCAGTTAAATAGTGGTAGTATTTATTACTAATATAGGGGGTTATTTACGAAAGGCAAATACACTTTTCACTACAAGTGCACTTGTAAGTGCACTGAAAGTGCAGTCGCTGTAGATCTGAGGGGAAGAACTGAAATAAGGGGAAGCTCTGCTGATTTTATAATCCAATCATGTGCAAGCTAAGATGCTGTTTTCCTTCGCATGTCCCCCTTAGATCTACAGCAACTGAACTTCCAAGTGCACTTGTAGTTGCCTTTCGTAAATAACCCCCAAAGTATACATTTTGCACTAATGTTAGAGTTTAGGCTTAAGTTAAGGATATTTGAGGTTAGGTTCAGGTTTAGTCAGAGGTGATGTTTGCAGTTATGTTGAAGATTTAAGTTGGTATCTAACTATTATTGATATTAATATATTGATATATATATTAAGATTAGTATAGAACTATCATTTAGTACCTATATTTACAACACTACGATCCTGACTCCGTATAACAATTAATACAACTGGCATTTGGACTTATATTGCAATAAATCTTGCCTGGAGTTGAACATCTTCAGTTACTTGGATTGTGGACTAATGTGAAGCAAGAGTATCCTCCAGAACCTTGGCACCTGCTGATTGCAGGAAATTGAGGAGGATACAGGCCAGCCTGTGAGCTGTGAAAGATGTTGGGCTCACCATACAATCTCTGTACAATCAATTTTAGATCTACCAAAACAATGTAATATGAAGACCTAGCTAATCTAGCCAATCCATGTGTATCCAATTTGGCAAGCCATTGTACTTCATAGTTATTAGAAGATCTAAACGAAATGGTACAAGCAGATCGTATAGTGTAGGGCCA
Source organism: Rana temporaria (assembly GCF_905171775.1). Lineage (NCBI taxonomy): Eukaryota > Metazoa > Chordata > Amphibia > Anura > Ranidae > Rana > Rana temporaria. The sequence goes on from NC_053501.1 coordinate 46,375,686, forward strand.
CCTTTAGTCACTTTGATGCTTGTGATGCCTAATAACATGTGAAATACACAGTTTTCTGATACTCACCCAGCTGTCTTCATCTGACACCAGAGCAGCAAAGCGTCTTTAGCAGAACGAGTTTCACTACCTTTTGTCTCTACGATAATGTCTTGCATCTGCAAACATGAACCGAGTAATGGGTCAGCTAAATACCCATAGATACAATTTTTTAAACAATGTGTGTAACTGCTTATGATAACGCTCTTATTTTTTTGCCAAGCGAGAATATTTTCTATTTGTTCACTGATTCTCTCAATTCAATAACTCCATAATTTGGGGTTTGGTAAAACAGGACATACCTGGAAACGTAATATGATGGTCCAGATGAGCCCTAGTATTAACCTTTGGTTACCATTTACAATGTCATGGGGGCCGATGTTTTCAAGATGGACTCTCTGTTCCTTGAGAAAATGGAGGGCTTTGTCTACATTTTCCAGACAGTGAATTCTCATTCTTCCCTTCGTCCTTCTCGGCTAAAATATGACACAGTGATCAAACATTGCATGTTTGTATTAACTAAAGTCACACATACTTGTATCAGAAATATGTATATATATATTAAATGCACATTTTACAAAAGGCCGAATTCCACTTTAAAGTGTAACTTATAGCAGAATGGTCTGTTTTTAAAACCAAGGTAATTTCCAGGGAGAATAAATTAGGGACAGATCTCCAATATCTTAGAGGACATTGCCCTGTTTTAAAAATGATAGGGTCCTAGGACCACTCTTGCCGGACCAACCTGTAGTTGTATACAGGGGAGCTCCAGGGCTTCATCATTAAAATGCTCCCAATGTGATAGACCCCCCCCCCCCTAGAAATGTGTCCTTTTTTCTGTCAATGAAGGGTTTCTACCCCTGTCGTAAGTGTAACATGTGTAGGTTTAATACATTTAAAGGAAGAAGGCTGTCCACAGAAAGTCCCCTACTTACGAATGTTCAAGCTGCGAACTTTCAGGATGTATGGAAGCAAGCATAAAAGTAGTAGTGATGTAGTAGGGACTGCTAAGGCTACTTTCACACTGAGGCGGGGGTACGTTAGTGGTAAGGTGCCGCTAGTTTTAGCTGTGCTTTACCGTCGCTTTAACAGCGCTTTTCGGCCACTAGCAGGGTGCTTTCAATGTGCAGGGTGTTTTGAGACAGCAGTGTATACACCGCTCCCAAACCACCCCAAAGATGCTGCTTGCAGGACTTTTTTTCCCGTCCTGCAAAGCGCACTGCCCCAGTGTGAAAGCGCTATTTTTATCGCTAAAATGCCTGAAAAGCGCCTCAGTGTTGAAAGGGATCTAAGAAGCGCCAAGCAATAACAATGGAAACAAAATAATTGAGAGATTGGAGCGAGGTGGTAGATGTCACCAATTTCATAACATGAATTGTTCGACCATCGGCAGAGTTCTAAAGAGCAAGGACAAGATCATGGAACATGTGCAGTCTGCTGTGCCAATGATGCCCTGAGGAAGCCCTTGGTATCGAAACATTTGGGGATAGATATTTAACCGTCACTGCCTCTGTGAAAAGGAAAAGAAAGTAATCCTATGTGTTTTTAACTTTTACATTTGTACAAATAAAAATGTGTTTTTATAAATAAACCTTTTGGTTTCACTGTGTTTATGGCACCCCAAAAATCCCCTAAAAAAACTTCTCTGTAGCTACCTTCTATTCAGGGATGTTGGTGCCTTTTTGACTCTGTCACTAATCCACATCACAACCCATTATTTGCAGTTTACTCATGATGTTTGTGGGTGTGTGAGGAGTCCAAAAGGGTCCTCAGCAACTTAGTGACCCTCAGTAAGAAGCCGGAGCTTTATCTACAAAAGGACAACTTCTTGCTGTGCAACACGAGGAGCTTACTAATACAGACCTGATGGAAGTGGAGGCCTAGCGAATAGCAAAAAGATGAAGAGAGCCAGGAGGATGAAATAACTGAAGAACCAAAGAGAATCACAACACATGTAATGGCAAGAGGATTTTCTTTAACTGAGGAGGCACTGTTCGTTTTTGAGGCAAAGGACCCAAGCGTAGAACGGTACACAAAGGTTGCAGCAGCTATTCGGAACGCCATCCAGTGTCACCGTGTCATAAAGAGAAAAAAAAAGCTACTACCCAGATATCACTGGATTGTTTTTTCAAGAAGGTAGATAAAACTGAATTCAGCAAGGAACCATACATTTTTGGCATTTATGCAGAAAGTAAGAGAATGTAAATAAATTCAATATCACAGTAATCACATGATTGGGAGCCTGTCCGCGTGGTTTCCGATCATAAACAGTGGCCTGTGATCTGTTGGTAACAGTGCAGGTCCAGTGTTCAGGGCATCAACTGATTGCGCTCCCAGCACAGAACAGTGATTCCAGCTGTGAGCATATATATGCCAGTTTGGCGTTAAAGAACTAACCGTGCAGTCACATATATGTTTACAACCAGCATTAAGGCCGGGCTCACATATATGCAAATTGAAAGCGGTTTTCATCGAATCCAAATCGCATTACAGGAGAGTGTGATCGGCTCTCATTGGAGCCGATTCACACAGCTATGGGGCGGTCGTGGTCCATATTTGGAAAGGGGCCTGTGCATGTTCTGGTCTGATTCAGGTGCATATTCAGGCTAAAAATTGGACCTGATTCTCACCAGAATCGGTGTACAGGGACGCAGCGGATGCTGTGAGCCGCGGCTGCAGAATATGTGAACGGAGCCTAAAGGGTTCAAAAGAGGGGACTGGTGTATAGTAGCTATATATTTAGCATAGATGACATGGAAATGAAAGCATTTAACATTTAATAGTCATGTTAAAAACAACTTTAAGATAAACACTGCAATAATACCTTAAACTATGTGCTTACTGAAAATATACTATACTTTCCCTTAAAGAACAATTGAACACATAGTTTAAATTTGCTAAATAGATTCCAGGTGTATCAAATAATTATTTAATATCTTACAGTGTGTTTTCTTCAGAAATCAACCACAGCCTGAGTAGAAAAGCCTCTCACCTGCCAGCATGCTATAGAGAAGGGGCCCCCTCCTCTCTGTGTGGAAGCAGTGATCCCTTTGCAGAGGTCTGACACCCCCTCTGCTGAGACAGAGCCAAACCTCTCCAACCAGCAGGGAGCATGAGCTTTGCTGACTGCAGAGCTACAGGTCTGACTCAGTTGGGGCCATGCCCGACCTCTGCAGATGCTCGCAATGAAAGGCGTTTCTTCTTGGACTCAGCAGCTTAAGAAGGAAAACAAACTTTGCTCACCTTTTGTTTAAATGCAACTGGAATGTATTTAGCTGATTCTAGTGGGATTTATTGTCTGTTAGTCCCGTTTTGTAAAATAATAATAAATCTATGATAAAATATGAAGGATGTTCTGCAAACGTACCAACTGCTCCCCTGAGAGTACTTCAAGTAATTTTATCAACATTCGTCCATCTCTTAGGTCCAGGTAGAGATCTGAAATCCGACAGCTCACAAAAGCAAGATGTGAGTTCACCCATTTTGTAAACGTCTTTTTTTGCACAGCTTCACGTTCATCTGAAACACAAAACATGTATTGATCTTACAGTGGATTTTATCCAGAACCTTATTGGGACTGGAACCTCTGTCAGGTTTTCTTACTGTATGCATTCCTTCTTTGGAAATTTCCTCTAACATTCTGCTTTCAAAGACAGATGGCAATGACACAGATGTAAGAAATAAAAAGCAGTGCAGCGCAAAAAACATACAATAACATACAATAACATAATATAACATCAGAGATTAAGAAAATCCATATTATTTGCATCCAAGATAATACTTCAAACACCACCAAGTATCCAAGTAAGGCCTCGTACACACGACCGAGGAACTCGGCGGGCGAAACACATCGTTTTCCTCGTCGAGTTCTTGTTAGGCTTGTCAAGGAACTCGACGAGCCAATTTTCTCCATTCCCGTCGAGGAAAAAGAGAACATGCTCTCTTTTTGGCTTGACGAGTTCCTCGACAGTTTCCTCGATTACAAATGTACACACGACCAGTTTCCTCGGCAAAAAAACACTCCCACCAAGTTTCTTGATGGATTCTGCCGAGGAAACTGGTCGTGTGTACGAGGCCTGAGTGCTTTGATGAATGAGATACAGGGTGATCAAGTGTTAACTTCCACCAACGGCATTCCTAGCAGCTCACCTCAATGAATGGACCCCTGAGTGAATCAGACAGGTCATACAGGCAGTTCCCTTACAAGGGAGATATGGCTGTCACTGGTAACGCTGGGTATGTTGAACACTGAAGGGGGACACACACTACTGATTGCTAGATCTCCTGCACTCTAGGCATAAGCTTCAGTTCGTACAAAAGGTTCCGATCCGTGCATGTAATAAAAGCAATAGAATATAGTGCTCTGCGTATGAGTTAAAAACAGTCCACGAAGATCAAGGACAAGACACGGGTGACGTCACATAGTCATGTGGTTCCATATGCGTAACGTCCCAGGGGGTGGGACTTCATCAGCAGGGTCACTTCACCATACGCAGAGCACTATATTCTATTGCTTTTATTACATGCACAGATCAGAACCGTTTGTACGAACTGGAGCTTATGCTTAGAGTGCAGAAAATATAGCAATCAGTAGTGTGTGTCCCCCTTCAGCGTTCAACATACCCGTAACCCAGTGTTACCAGTGACTCAGCCATATCTCCCTTGTAAGGGAACTGCCCTGTATGACCTGTCTGATTCACTCAGGGGTCCATTCATTGAGGTGAGCTGGTCGGAGTGCCGTTGGTGGAGGATAACATTTGATCACCCTGCATCTCATATTTGGACACTTGGTGGTGTTTGAAGTATTATCTTGGAAGGAAATAATATGGACTTTCTTAAAGGATCACTAAAGTAAAAATGTATTTTTTTTTAAATAACAAACATGTTATACTTACCTCCACTGTGCAGCTCGTTTTGCACAGAACGGCCCCGAACCTGGTCTTCTGGAGTTCCTCTGCGGCTGTCTTGGCTCCCCCCCGCAAGGACTCAACGCCTTCATGCGAGCTCGCATGGTGTTGAGTTCTTGCGGGAGCGCTCCAGTGATACAGCCGTTGGCCATAGCCGCCGACTGTATCACTCGGCCCCGCCCCCGGCGTGAAGCGTCATTGGATGTAATTGACAGCCAATGGCTGCGCTGCTTTTAATAAACCAATGAATGAATCGGTAAGACAGCTGAGAAGCCTGCGCATGCACGGGGCGGGACTTTCGAGGGGTCAGCTAAATAAAGGGGGGGTTCGGCGGGCCTTTAATCTGCAGATGTTTTTTCACCTTAACACATAGAATGCATTAAGGTGAAAAAACGTTTACCTTTACAACCCCTTTAATCTCTGATGTTAAATTATGTTATTGCATGTTTTTTTGCACTGCACTGCTTTTTATTTCTTACTGCCTTCTGGAATTTGATATTTTAACCCTCAGTGTTCAGCTGCTGTTAGGATTTATTTGTGCTGATTTATTTATTCATTTGATATAAATTACACAGATGTCCCTACTCTACCCCATGCCAATAAAAAATGTATTTATATCTGTCTTGCCCTGCTGTGCTAATACAACAGAAGTAAGATGAAATCTGATTGAGCCATAGTTTACACTTGTGGTTGAGTGACAGTAAAAACACGTGGTTGAGATACCTTTTTACCACCCCCCAACTGCTTTCCCCATTGTCGCTTTTGGTGGGCAGCACCATCCTCCAAATGCGACTCGTTCAAGTGAATAGAGCCACACCCCAACTGCCCGCGCTTCCCTGCAGATCGCACTTCAGAGGGCCAAAGCAAGTTTAAGCAAGCCCAAGAGGAGGCATATATACAGTACATGGAAGGAAAACAAATGAACAGGATATAGAGGCTGACAATTTTCCATTCTTTAATTGATGAAGTAACGTGGATTACCCGGTCTCTTGTGGAGCATAGCTGTAAAATATTATATTTTACCCATAAGAAGTATTGGTCAGGTAGACAGAATTGGAAAAGGGCATACAAATAAATGCCTTATTATGACACCAACCTAACAATAAACTCCTCCTATTTGCTCCCTTTTTTTGTCTCCTAGAAATACGTACTGCACCATTGAATTTGTTTTATTATACAGTCATGCTGTTGGCACCCCAGAAATTTTTCCAGAAAATCAAGTATTTCTCACAGAAAAGTATTGCAGTAACACATGTTTTGCTATACACATGTTTATTTCCTTTGTGTGTATTGAAACCAAACAACAAAAGGGAGGACAAAAAGGAAATTGGACATAATGTCACACAAAACTCCAAATATGGGCTGGTCAAAATTCTTGGCACCCTTAAATTAATATTTGGTTGCACACCCTTTGGAAAAAATAACTGAAATCAGTCGCTTCCTATAACCATCAATAAGCTTCTTACACCTCTCACCCGGAATTTTCGACCACTCTTCCTTTGCAAACTGCTCCAGGTCTCTCTTATTGGAAGGGCGCCTTTTGCCAACAGCAATTTTAAAATCTCTCCACAGGTGTTCAATGGAATTTAGATCTGGACTCATTGCTGGTCACTTTAGAACTCTCCAGCGCTTTGTTGCCATCCATTTCTGGGTGCTTTTTGACGTATGTTGGGGTCATTGTCCTGCTGGAAGACCCAAGATCTCAGACGCAAACCCAGCTTTCTGACACTGGGCTCTACAGTGCGACCCAAAATCCTTTGGTAATCCTCAGATTTTATGATGCCTTGCACACATTCAAGGCACCCAGTGCCAGAGGCAGCAAAACAACCCCAAAACATCATTGAACCTCCACCATATTTCACTATAGGTACTGTGTTCTTTTCTTTGTAGGCTTCATTCCGTTTTCGGTAAACAGTAGAATGATGTGCTTTACCAAAAAGCTCTGTCTTGGTCTCATCTGTCCACAAGACGTTTTCCCATAAGGATTTTGGCTTACTCAAGGACATTTTGGCAAACTGTAGTCTTGCTTTTTTATGTCTCTGTGTCAGCAGTGGGGTCCTCCTGGATCTCCTGCCATAGCGTTTCATTTAATTTAAATGTCGAGGGATAGTTTGCGCTGACACTGATGCTCCCTGAGCCTGCAGGACAGCTTGAATTTCTTTGGAACTTGTTTGGGGCTGATTATCCACCATCCGGACTATCCTGCATTGCAACCTTTCATCAATTTTTCTCTTCCGTCCACGCTCAGAGAGATTAGCTACAGTGCCATGGGTTGCAAACTTCTTGATAATGTTGCGCACTGTGGGCAAAGGCAAATCTAGATCTCTGGAGATAGATTTGTAACCTTGAGATTGTTGATATTTTTCCACAATTTTGATTCTCAAGTCCTCAGACAGTTCTCTTCTCCTATTTCTGTTGTCCATGCTTAGTTTGGCACCACACAGACACACAATGCAAAGACTAAATGAACTTCTCTCCTTTTTATCTGCTTTCAGGTGTGATTTTTATATTGCCCACACCTGTTACTTGCCCCAGGTGAGTTTAAAGGAGCATCACATGCTTGAAACAATCTTATTTATCCACAATTTTGAAAGGGTGCCAACAATTTTGACCTGCCCATTTTTGGAGTTTTGTGTGACATTATGTCCAATTTGTTTTTTTTCCTCCCTTTTTTTGTTGTGTTCCAATGCACACAAAGGGAATAAACATGTGTATAGCAAAACATGTGTTACTGCAATACTTTTCTGTGAGAAATACTTGATTTTCTGGAAAAATGTCTGGGGTGCCAACAATTTCGGCCTTGACTGTATCTGTTCAATAGATGCAAAAAAGTACCTGTTGGTCTTGCCAGAAATCCAGTGAGCTAATAACTTCCTGCTCTAAAAAAAACTTTAATAGAGTTTGAGACATTTGGGGGTAGAAACAATGTTTTATTAGTTAGCCAATCGTACCTGCAAGGGCTTTAATCCTCGATCGCTCAAACATACGAGCAGAGCTGTTGTCATTGTCCAGGTCATCTTCAGTGGCTTCCCAGCGAGAGTTCACACAGCTATACTGCTGTTCAATTTCCAGATGATCAAAGTCTGTGGTTTGCATTTTCTTTTATTGTCCAGTTATTTTCCAGCACTAAATGATCATTCCTAAAGAACAGAAACATACCAATTACATATCAGCAACTGACCTTGTATATGAATATTCACATCTTAAAGTCTCTCACCCTAAAACGTATCTCCCCTTGCTCTGCTTCCTCCTCCCTCCCTTTATATTGTATGTTTTTATTATTTATGTTACACATTTATTGACTAAGCTGGACGTTTGCAGGAACTGACCCTTTAAGTTGGCATGTTGGCAGAGGCCAGTATGAGGTGCTCCTGTTCATTCTTTTACTTTGATGGGTAGCATAGTGAGAACATAATCAGGAATCCTTCCTACTTCCTACTGATTACAGGCATACCCCACTTTTAACCACTTCATTACTGGGCACTTAAACCCCCTTCGTGCCCAGACCAATTTTCAGCTTTCAGCGCTGACGCATTTTGAATGGCAATTGCGCGGTCATACAACACTGTACCCAAATTATATTTTTATCATTTTTTTCCCACAAAGAGAGCTTTCTTTTGGTGGTATTTGATCATCTCTGCGATTTTTATTTTTTGCGCTATAAACATAAATAGACAGAAAATTTTGAAAAAAAACACAATATTTTTTACTTTTTGTTATAATAATATCCCAATTTTTTTTAAAAAAATAAAAATTTCCCTCGGTTTAGGCCGATACGTATTCTTCTACATATTTTTGTTAAAAAAAAATCGCAATAAGCGATTGGTTTGCGCAAAAGTTATAGCGCCTACAAAATAGGGGATAGATTTATGATTTTTTTTTTTTTACTAGTAATGACGGCGATCTGTGATTTTTTTTGTCAGACCTGCGATATTGCGGTGGACGTATCGGACACTTTTGACACAATTTTGGGACCATTCACATTTATACAGCGATCAGTGCTATAAAAATGCACTAATTACTGTATAAATGTGACTGGCAGGGAAGGGGTTAACACTAGGGGGTGAGGAAGGGGTTAAATGTGTATCCTGGGTGTGTTCTAACTGTGTGGGGGGAGGGGACTGACTGGGGGAGGTGACCGATGCTGTGTCCCTATGTACAAGGGACACAGATCGGTCTCCTCTCTCCCTGACAGGACGTGGAGCTCTGTGTTTACACACAGAGCTCCACGTCCCTGCTGTCACCGCCGATCGCGGGTACCTGGCGGATATCGCGGCCGCCAGGCACACGCATCGGCTTCCCAGCGACATTCCCCGGCGCGCCAGGGAATGTCAACAAGAGGACGTCCAAAGAAGTCCACTGGGCACTTGGGAGCCGCGCTGTGGATGTCTTTCGTCCATAGCGCAGATCCCAAGTGGTTAAGTACACATTGGGGTTTATTTACTATCGCTGGAGAGTGCAAAATCAGACTCACTTCTGCATAAAAACCAATGAGCTTCCAGATTTTATTACCAAAGCTTTATTGAACAAGCTGAGGTTAGAAGCTCATTGGTTTCTATGCAGAAGTGAGTCTGATTTTGCACTCTCCAGCGATAGTAAATAAACCCTATTGTGTACTCTACAAGTGGGGTATGCCTGTAAACACATAGACATATGAGTGGGCAAAACAGACAGTATCTTGCAATACGATTTCATAACCCTTCTTGTAAGGAATGCAATGTGTCTACTCTGTATATTTACCTAGCGGTCAAATGCCAGACGTTGTTTACTAATCATAGTAAGAGATGAAATAAGAGCTGCCATATGCATACATAGTGCAACTGATCTGCTCTATTTATTGGTTCTAATGGACTTTCCATTCATTTACAGTGGGTGGGCGTCAGACCACCAGTCAAAAACGAGGGAGGTGCAGCCCTTACTAGACCAAGCAGTAGAAGTTGGTTATTTAAATGTGCCCTTGAGATCTGTAATTGGAACATTAGTGTCATTGATGGGAAAGTGGCAATGTTATTCAGTGAGACTTCAGTTCCTTGGATAGTTCTGAATGAGAAGGAGGGGCAAAAATTACAACTGTCAACTTTTTTTTTTGTCCTTCATGGGAAATGTGAGCCTGAAGGGCAAGTAGAAGGAGCTAACATTATCACAACATCAACACCTCAGCGCTTCGATGGGGCGACAGCGCAAAGAGCATGCATTAACCTATAATGACCAATCAGCAGCAACACCTAACTGGCCCTACCACAGTAAAAGAATAAAACGATTGTTCCACTGTACACATTACATTGTACATCAGACTGCCTCAATGAAAAAATGTTCTCTACACTCTCTTAATTCTTCATGGCTCTAGTCACATACACACATGTCATTTGTCAGTAAACCTATGGGGGTGGATTCAGGTAGGGGCGCGCAAAACTGCTGCGGCGTAACGAATGACATTTACGTTACGCCTCCGCAAGTTTTACGGGCAAGTGCTTGATTCACAAAGCACTTGCCTGTAAAGTTGCGGTGGCGTAGCGTAAAAGGGGCCGGCGTAAGCGCGCGTAATTCAAATGATCCCGTAGGGGGCGTGGATCATTTAAATTAGGCGCGTTCCCGCGCCGAACGTACAGCGCATGCGCCGGCCCTAAAAAATTTCCGACGTGCATTGCGGTAATTGACGTCGCAAGGACGTCATTGGTATCGACGTGAACGTAAATGGCGTCCAGCGCCATTCACGGACAACTTACGCAAACGACGTAAAATTTTCAAATCGCGACGCGGGAACGACGTCCATACTTAACATTGGCTGCGCCTCCTAATAGCAGGAGCAGCCTTACGACAAAAACGACGTACGCAAACAACGTAAAAAACTACCGCCGTGTGCACGTACGTTCGTGAATCGGCGTAAGTATGTAATTTGCATACTCTACGCTGACATCTATGGGAGCGCCACCTAGCGGCCAGCGTCAGAATGCACCCTAAGATACGACGGCGTAAGAGACTTATGCCAGTCGTATCTTAGGCTAAAGTCGGCGTATCTAGCTTTCTGAATACAGAAAGTAGATACGCCGGCGCTACTTAGCAATTACACGGCGTATCTATGGATACGCCGGCGTAATTGCTCTCTGAATCTACCCCATGGTGTTTTAATTTCCATGTCAGTAGTTCATAGCACAGTTCTAAGAAACAAAAAGAGTGCCCCCCCCCCTGTGTCCTGACCCTAAACTATCAGTAAATGTAAAGCGCACCCTAACACTTTTAAATTTTACTACTATGGATTACAGGAGTGCAGTTCATTCTGCAATCCTGTGACCCACTTTCAGCCGTAGCGGGCAAAAGTCCACTGTCAGCTGATTTCACTCAGTATTGTGTGTATTTACTTTTTTTAAATTTGGCACCGATCTCCGCCCCCGTGCGTCGTAACGTCGCAGGGAACGGAGCTCGGCGGCACACGGGCACTGTGAATCGAGCGAGTAGACACAGCTCGATCACACAGAGCGGCGGCATCGCAGGATCCAGGGGCAAAGTAAGTAAACCATGCCTGTGGACTCTGCAAGGCGATCCCGAGTCTGATTAGGGGTTACCGCTTTTGGTCCTGAAATTCCACCCCGAGCCAGACTCAGGAATACCGCCAGGGGGGTTAAAGCAGAACGTCACTCTCTTAATCAACATTGACCATTTTTTACATTTCTTATGTGACTTCCTTGTTTCTGGCCTAGGCTAATGATATCCTACATCCTAGGAGTCTACATGAAGGAAAGAGGGGTTATCCCAGCCAAGCATACCTTCCTGCTTGCATACCTGTGCTGGATTGCAGAAAGTAAATGCTACATAAATCATCTACCCTTACTCAAGATGGCCATAGCCAGAAATGCTAGGGAGGTGTTTTTCAAAGTGATTTCTCAAGCACAATAAAGAATGGAGACATTGAAGGATTGGTGAGTTTGCTTTGAAAAATAAAAATGAATTGAATTAAATAAAAGATTTAATAACAAAAAATGTACTAGCGGTTTTGGTTTATGGTATTTAGAGTGGTACTAAAGTCTAAACATTATTTACCTTAATCCATTCTCTGCATCAAGATAAAAAACAAAAACACCCCACTACCCCCCCCCCCCCCCGCCAGTTACTAAACACTTTCCTGATTTTTCTCAGCACTCCAGTGCTGTCCTGGCTGCAACATCACTCCTCCTCCCTCTTCCTGATCTCACAGGAAGCCATAGGCCGCGTACACACGATCGGTTAACCAGAGGATAACGGTCTGATGGACCGTTTTCATCGGTCCAAACCGATCGTGTGTGGGCCCCATAGGTTATTTAACCTTCGGTTAAAAAAATGGCAACTTGCATTAAAATTAACCGATGGATTGCTAACCGATAGGTCAAAACCGATCGTTAGTACGCACAACCATCGGTTAAAAATCCAGGCATGCTCAGAATCAAGTCGACGCATGCTTGGAAGCATTGAACTTCGTTTTTTTTAGCACGTCGTTGCGTTTTACGTCACCGCGTTCTGACACGATCGGTTATTTTACCGATGGTGTGTAGGCGCGACGGACCATCAGTCAGCTTCATCGGTTAACCTATGACAGCGGTTCGTCGGTCCGTTCTCATCAGATGGACTGATCGTGTGTATGCGGCAATAGACTCCTGCTGCCATCAGTCAAGGAGGGAGCGGCTTACCAGCGCTGTGTGTGTGCCTATAGAAGCACATAGCCCAGCTTGAGACCCAACAGAAGCCTCCTTAGAGCCCAGCTTGCTACAGGAGGCATCTGAAGGAGGGAATAGTTGACAATAGTGGCAGGGACTGCCAGAAGAGGAGGTAAGCGAACTTCCTGTGCAATATTGCACAGAGCACATAAGTGTGACCTCTTTTTTATAAAAAAAAAAAGCTGACATAGAAACACTGTTGTACACTTACCCTGTAAATCAGGGATCTGCAATTAGTGGACCTCCAGCTGTTGCAAAACTACAAGTCCCATCATGCCTCTGACTCTGGGTGTCATACTTGTGGCTGTCAGAGTCTTGCTATGCCTCATGGGAATTGTAGTTCTGCAACAGCTGGAGGTCCGCTAATTGCATATCCCCGCTGTAAATGGATAAACTACATATGAGCAATGACCCAATCATGTATCAATTTACACAAATACAGGAAGAAATCAGGATGGAGGAATTCCAATGCTGATATATTTTATGCACTACATATACAACCCATGCTTGAATATTTTATTTTTACAACACTAAATCCCAAGCACAAAACAACAGTCCTTCTTTATATCCAAAGTGGTATCCCCCTTGGCTGTATCCTCCTCTCCTACTACACCTATTTATACTATATGCCTTAAAAAATATTTGACATGAATAAATATTAAATAAGACAGTTTAGTTAGTGTCGCTTACCTCTTTAAATGGGTGAATTCTAAGAATGAGGTTAAGCCATGGTTCCTGATAACACTGCGCTGACTGTCCACAGCACTCTGGCATCAATTGATAACACCTGACACAAGTAGGCGAGCGGGAGAACAGCTGAACAGACTCGCATACGGTGACGTCAGCGCTAAATGGCTGACATACATATTGATTGACTCACAATTTCTGTAAGTCTGCAAACATGATATCTAGATATGTACTGAATAACATATAATGTCTGTGTTAAGACTAAAATTATGAATCAATGGTACATCAAAAATTGTAGTCTTGGGATAATATCCTGTTTACAGTAGAACATTACCCAAAGTTTATTATACATTTAGGTTGGAATGAGCCAAGGTTTGATCCTCTGTTGGGTCTTACTGCCATCTCTAAGGCCTCGTACACAAGATTGGAATTTCCGATGGAAAAAGTCAGACGGACTTTTTCCATCGGAAATTCTGACCGTGTGTATGCCCCATCGGAAATTCCGATGAATTCCATCGGATATTACATAGAGAACATGTTCTCCTTTCCTCCGATAGAATACCGTTGGAATTCCGATGTGAATTTGGTTGGACAAAAGTCCGATCCTGTGTACAGATATAAGGGCTATTTTAGGCATCATCTGAAGGGAGATGCATGGTGGAACACTCCTCAGAGGACATTTTAAGGTTGGTGAGGAGGTGCTTTTTGTCACTTCCTCATCGCCTATTTTAACCCCTTGTGGAGACCCCATGTCACAGGTGCATATGAGCAGTATATGCCTGATTTTGGTTGGCTTGCTAATTGCACACCTGTGCGCTGGCTTCATAATCAATCCAGCAATAGAGGTCAGTGCTCATCCAAGGAGAAAGCTCTGCCTGGCAGACAGGAGTTCTGGCCTAGGAGTTAGGAGGGAGTCATTTCATCACAAAGCTGCAAGCACAGAGGTGCTGAGTGCCAGGTCTGGGGAAGACAGACTAAGGCCTAAGGCAGGGGTGCCCAACCTTTTGAAGAGCGAGGGCCACTTAAGCAACTTGGTAACTGGTCTTGGGCCACAATGAGCGGAGCGGGTGGATGGCATGTCTGTGTTTTGCTCTGCATATGCAGAGCGGACACGGACACAGCCCACTATATTTTTTTAGTGGATCGGATTGGAAGTAGGATACAAGTCGGTTTATATCTGCCACTACTTAGAGGTGAATGGAGGGTCCAATTGGTCGGACTGTTGTACTGACAGTGTGAAAGGGGCCCAAGGCTATTTTCACTCTGATGCGCTGTGGTTTACCCGCACGGCGGGTGCAACGCATATACCTTTGGCTTTCCTGCACTTTACAAAAGACTTCTATTATATTCTGCAGGTTTGGTGCACTTTCAGAAAGCTCACCAAACTCGCAGGTAATAACAGAAGTCTATGGCTCAGTGCAGCTAAACTGCTCTGCACCTGATGATCAGTTTGAAAGCAGCCAATACAGAACAGATATGCCCATATATACACTGTGAGATTTTAGTAATAAACTGACCTTTAATAACAGTATTATATTCTATTTCATCCCAGAGCAGGAGGTCACGGGCCACATCAGAGGGCTCCACGGGCCACCCATGGCCTAAGGTGTAAGGCCGGAGCAGGAGTGCTGTGTTTTAGCCAGGAAGGCTTGTTCTGAAGCAGGACTGTGAGGCCCCGTACACACGTCCGAGAAACTCAACGAGCAAAACACATCGTTTTGCTCGTCGAGTTCCTTGTAAAGCCGCCGAGGATCTCGGCGAGCCAAGTTTCCCTGTTGACTAACGAGGAAATAGAGAACATGTTCTCTATTTGGCCCGACGAGATCCTCGTCGGTTTCCTCGGCCGAAAGTGTACACACGCCCGGGTTTCTCGGCAGAATACGGCTCCGATCGAGTTTCTGGCTGAATTCTGCCGAGAAACTCGGTCGTGTGTACGGGGCCTGATGCTGAAGACTCCTGTGAGGGAATATGATGTTTGTTTTTGAACTTTCTTTTAACCACTTAAAGACCGGCTCACGACTAAATACATTGGCAGAATAGCACAGCTGGGTCAAAGTGACGCATATTTACGTCACTTTGAATTTTCCTGCCGTGTGCGCGCCCCTGCCGTGAGCTCCGTGCCCATGGGACCCGCGGACTCGATGTTCGCCCGGTGTCCCGCTATCGGGTCACAGAGCAGCAGAACGGCGAGAGGCCAGTGTAAACAAGGCATCTCCCTGTTCTGCCTAGTAACACTGATCTTCTGCTCCCTCTCATCGGGAGCAGCGATCAGTGACGTGTCACTCGTAGCCACACCCCCTAACAGTTAGAATCACTCCCTAGGACACACTTAACCCCTTTCCTAGCTCTCTAATGGTTTTTCAAAATTGTCGCTCTATTTTTCTTCTTGCTTTTTGCGCAAAAAATAAAAACCGCATCGGTGATCAAATAACACCAAAATAAAGCTTTATTTTTGGGGGAAAAAGGACGTCAATTTTGTTTCGGGGCCAAAACGCTACACTTGAAGTGAACCCCTAAAAAAGCATCACCACCATGGCGCAAACGTGTGCATTGCACATAGTTGTAAGACGGTAGCAGCCCCATTCAGGTGAATGGGTCACTTTCAGCGAGTGGTGCTGCCTTCTAGGTGTATATTTTTTTCTTCACACACATGTGTTTTTACCATGAGTCCTTGTCCTGTGACTTAATGATTTCCTGTTAGTATGGCACTCATTTAAAAAGTAGCATGTGGTTGTCACTGAGACAGAAAAGCACAGACAGCAATAAAAACATTTTAAGAAGGTCTAAAGCTGGTCTACACTAGAATAAATTAGTTTGAAATGTTTTGTTTTAAGAGTTTTCATTTGATTTTTTAATGGTTAGTAGGTCAAATCAATAATCATTTTTAACCAGAGTGTTGAGAAATTTTTAAGGTTAGGAATATGGAAAATTCTTTGTGAATAAATGCATTTCTAACAGTAGAGGTGATTTTAGTCTGGTAAAGACCATTCATTCCAAAGACAATTTTTTTTTAAGTATTTTTAAACGTCATTCAGCAAGTCATTAAATATTCTGATGAGAATTTTTGTATAAATCTTTGCTAGAAAATCTACTATTGTATGGCCACCTAAACCCTTTTCACATTGCTACTAAAAATGTGTTTTGTGTCTTTGCTCTGATTTCCCATCACTTCATGTCCTAACAGGAAATTTCCCAAAAGGACAGAGAAAACAATAAAAATCTGACAGATGCTCCAAACTTTTCCCACCAGATCCAAAATAAATAAAATGTTGTCTGGAGTTGCCATATAAGGGGCAATTTAACATAAACTTGTGTACTCTCTTGTAAAAAATGTATTATAATTATATTTGGGACTTTTTTGATGCGATTAACATAATATATATGTTAAAATCCTTTTTTTTATTTGTGAATAATTTAAAACAACTAGTAAAAATATATTTCAGGGTATATATAAATACATTTATTTTATTATCTTCCTATAGAATTCACTTATAACTTCTAGCGTGCTCATGGATCAGCATCCCCTTCATAAGGACAGAGAACTAAGAATGAGATGCAGGGCTGGACTGGGACAAAAATTTAGCCCTGGACTTCATCCAGACTGGCCCACTTTAATTTTGCGAACATGCACAAAAACAGTTTATAAACTAGACATGGTACAGGAGATGCTCAGAGACTGCAGACATAGTACAGGAGATGATTAGAGATTCGGGGCTGTCACTGAAAATCGGCCCACTGAGGGATCGGCCCACCGGGAATCTCCCGGTAGTCCCGATGGCCAGTCCATCTCTGATGAGATGCTCATAAAGACTAATGAGATCAACATTTTTAAAAATTGTCCTAGGGTCTAACAATATTTAACCCCCCCCATTGGGCATATCAAATGGTCAAACACCCACGCCTAGCAGAAAATATTCGAGTGGCCCCTGGAACCACCCATTATTTTGGCGGTGCTAACCTTCCCAGTTATTTTAAAACAAATTTTGCCTGGGTTTCTACTTTAAAGTGTAAGTTCACCATTGAATTACTCTATGTACATTTAATAGCCGTATAACACATGCACCCTGATAAATGCAAAGCACCACTTAGCAAGACTTATGTCTGCATTCCAGTTGTCCAGAAATCAGCTTTGGAAACTTCTTGCCTTTTACCAATGACACCATGCAACTTATAGTGCCACTCAGCCCCATCTGCTATCTATATCTTTGAATCTTTGACAGCATCAGCACACATAGGAAACATTATCTAATCCGGGTTTGCAATTCCAAAATATAGATTGTATCTAGATGATGCATAGTGTCACTGGAAAATGGAAAGCAGTTCCCATTGCTATATGATACCAGGGTGCTGTTAGAAGTCATGGTGCGATGCATTTATCAAGGTAGATATGTTGCTGTTTAGTGTTCTGGTGTGAACTTCCACTTTAAGAGCCTGTCTAAAAACACGCTGGGCGTGCCGTCTGCTGCAGGTGGCAATGTAATCCTAACAACACCCCAAACGCAGATTGTAAACGCAATGCGTTTATCTGCATCAGTCTATGGTTGAAGTGCATTTTTAAAAGTAGTGCATGAACTATTTTTGGTGCAATCCAGTGCAATTTCAGTGCATTCAAATGAATGGCACATGCCACTGAATCACATAGGAATCACACAGGTATGGTGGAGTGCGTTCCTGTGCAATTCTGGTGTAAACTGGCACTAAGTGTTTTGGGATCTGAATAATTTTTATTTACTTTGAAGAGGTTCATTGAAAGATACAAACTTCATTGTATTTTTTTTCCATTGTGAAAAGTCAGAACTGAAGTGTGTAACGCTAGTATCATACATTGATATAAGTACTGTGGGCCAGATTCATAAAAGAGATACGACGGCGTATCTCCTGATACGCCGTAGTCAGGGGCGGACTGACAACTCATGGGGCCCCCGGGCAATAGAAGATTATGGGGCCCCTCTGGCTTACAGATGGCCACCACGCCAGGAGGCAGTGCAGAGGCAGGGCAGCTATGCAGAGGCAGGGCAGCTAAAATCTTGGGAAATTCACATTAAAAGCATGTCAGTTTCGGACATATCAGGGACAGATCTAAAAAAAACACTGAGGCCCCGTACACACGACCAGTTTCCTCGGCAGAATTCAGCTTCCGACCGAGTTTCTGGCTGAATTCTGCCGAGAAACCCGGCCGTGTGTACACTTTTGGCCGAGGAAGCCGACGAGGAGCTCGGCGAGGAAATAGAGAACATGTTCTCTATTTCCTTGTTGCTCTATGGGAGCTCTCGTCCCGCCGAGCTCCTCGGCGGCTTCAGTGCTGAACTGGCCGAGGAACTCGATGTGTTTGGCACGTCGAGTTCCTCGGCCGTGTGTACGAGGCTTGATTTTTACATACTGTCCCTGGTTTTACTGAGCCTGGCAACCCTGATGGGGCCCCCTAGTGGCATGGGGCCCTCGGGCAGTGGCTCAATGGTGACTCAATGGTCAGTCCGCCCCTGGCCGTAGTATCTCTGAGATACGACTCTCGTATCTATGCGCGTGATTCAAAGAATCAGGTTACGCATAGATCTCCCTAAGATCCGACAGGTGTAAGTGACTTACACAGTCGGATCTTAGGCGGCAATTCTAGGCCGGCCGCTAGGTGGCGATTCCATTGCGGTCAGCGTAGAATATGCAAATGACTAGTTACGCCGATTCACAAACTTACTCTTTGCCCGTCGCTGCAAATTTCCATTGTTTCTGTAGAGATACGCGGCGTAAAGATAAACCTGCCCTCTAGGTGGTCTAGCCATTCCTGCGTCGAAATTTGAAATTTCACGTCGTTTGCGTAAGTCGTCCGTGAATGGCGCTGGACGCCATTTACATTAACGTCAAAACCAATGACGTCCTTGCGACGTCATTTAGCGCAATGCACGTCGGTACATTTTAGGGACGGAGCATCCGCAGTACGTTCGGCGCGGGAACGCGCCTAATTTAAATGGTCCCCGCCTCATTTGAATTAGGCGGGCTTGCGCCGGGCGGGGCACATTTACACTACGCCGCCGCAACTTTTACAGGCAAGTGCTTTGTTGAATCAAGCACTTGCCTGTAAAACTTGCGGCGGTGTAACGTAAATGTAATACGTTACGCCGCCGCAGAGTAAGCCGATTATACCTGAATCTGGCCCTGTGTATCTGAGAAGACAACAATTAAAATTGAATTACTAAAACAAAAATACAAAAATTCAATCTTGGTCCACCTTCTAAATGTGGCTAGGGTCTGCATTCCGGCCCGGTGGAAGCAGGAATTACCCTCTACGTTTTTGCTGTGGCTTACCAAAGTAGCTGATATTTACTCCATGGAGAGTATACCGCAACCTTGTAAGGAGAAACGTAACTAAAAGTGGTTCTATCGGTCCGTTTATGTTTGCTCTAGGGAATATGGCTCGATACTAGTAGAGGAGGAGAAGGGGCCCGAAACCCTACCCCCCCCCCCCATCTTCCCCTTCCCTCCCTATCTCCCCCCCCCCTTTTTTTTCTTTCTTCTTGTGTTTTCTTCCTTTATATATGTTTTGTTGCTTAAGAAAAATTACGAACTATCAGGATGGTGGAGACTCAAGTGCCTGTTATAACTGGTGTTTCATGACATGGAATTAGGAAAATTTATTCTTACCTGAAATTTTCTTTTCCTGTAGTCCGTAGGCGGCACACAATGGGTTAAGCTCCCTTCTAACCCCTAAGGAAGAAAGAACTAAACTAGCAGTGAGACAAGTTAAATTGATTAATTAAGCGCAGTGAATCCACCTGCCTTGAGCCTATAAACCGCCCCCAAGAACACACACAGACTTATCTTATGCAGCAATAGAGTAATTTTAATGGGAGGGAAAACCTGTGCCGCCTACGGACTACAGGAAAAGAAAATTTCAGGTAAGAATAAATTTTCCTATTCCTGGTCGTCCTACGGCGGCACACAATGGGATTTGCAAAGCAGTGCAAAAAAGAAAGGGAGGGATATCAATGGTTTAAGGCACCCTGAAGCACTCTTGAGCCAAAGGCCGATCCCTTGGACGATACTACATCGATTCTGTAGTGTCTTATGAAGGTGTTCGGTGAAGCCCACGTTGCCGCCTTACAGATCTGGTCCATTGGAACGTGATACTTCTCAGCCCAGGACGCAGCTGTAGATCTTGTAGAGTGAGTTCTCAAGAGAAGAGGGGAATCTTTGCCTTCTAAAAGGTAACAGTGCTTGATGGTGTCCCTAATCCATCTTGCCAGTGAAGATTTACTTGCTTTTTTCCCCTTGTTCGGCCCTTGGAACCGTAGGAACAGGGCCTCAGACTGTCTGAATTCCGAGGTTCTCTGTAGGTAAGCAGAGATGGTTCTTTTTACATCCAGGAGGTGCAGGTCATCTTCAGAACCATCCTTAAACACAGGCAACACAATTTCTTGATTAATATTCGAGGAGGTGGAGACCTTGGGAAGGAAACCCGGCATAGTCCTTAGGACAACCGCATCCGGAAGCAACCTGAGATAGGGTTCTTTGGATGACAGGGCCTGAAGCTCACTTATTCTTCTGGCGGATGTAATTGCTACCAGAAAGATACATTTGAAAGTGAGGAACCTTAAGGATGAACTCTCCAGAGGCTCGAAGGGAGGTGACGTTAGCCTCTTCAGCACTAAAGGCAATCTCCAGGCTGGTAGCGGCTTATGGAAGGATGGTCGTATCTTCTTAATGGCTCTGAAAAACCTGCTGACGAGAGGTGTTTTCGAAAATGTTCCGTTTAGGTAGGAATTAATGGCGGTCAGCTGGACCCTCAGAGTGTTCGGTTTCGGCCCCTTTTGGAAGCCCTCTTGTAAAAATTGCAACAGAGATGCTACTTGTTCAGGAGAAGATGAGCTCCTGGCGCACCAGGCCGAGTATAGGGACCACACTCTACTGTAGACTTTCAGGGTAGCAGGCTTCCTAGAGGCCAAAAGGGTAGCTATAACCTCCTGAGATAGGCCTTGAGCCGTCAAGGTTCTGTGTTCAAATTCCATGCCGCAAGCTGGAGTTTCTCGAGGTTTGGATGGAGCATCCCCGATTGGAGAAGAAGGTCTTTCTGGATGGGTAGTTTCCAGACCTGACTCTTTGCCATATTCA
Organism: Rana temporaria; assembly: GCF_905171775.1. Classification (NCBI taxonomy): domain Eukaryota; kingdom Metazoa; phylum Chordata; class Amphibia; order Anura; family Ranidae; genus Rana; species Rana temporaria. The sequence goes on from NC_053501.1 coordinate 46,397,107, forward strand.
AGGCTAGCGGAAACCATGCCCTCCTGGGCCAAAATGGTAGGATTGCTACTGCTCTCACCTTCTCGTCCCGAATTTTCTGCAGTACTTTCGGGATCACTGGAATCGGAGGAAAGATATAGATGAAAAGCCTCCTCCAGCTTATCGACAGGGCGTCTATTGCCAGTGGGTTCCCCACACTGGATAGAGAGCAGAACTGTGGAAGTTTCTTGTTCTGGAAGTTCGCCATTGCATCCAATTCGGGCAACCCCCACATGGAGGTGATCTTCCTGAAAACCAAAGGGTTCAGTTCCCACTCTCCCGGCAGGACCGAATTCCTGCTGAGCCAATCCGCTCTCACATTGTCCACACCTCTGATGTGAACGGCCGTCAGGGAAAAAAGATTCTCCTCTGCCCAGAGCATGATGCGGGCACACTCCCTCTGCATTGAGGGGCTTCGTGTTCCCCCCTGTTTGTTCAGGTAAAAAACTGTGGCTAAGTTGTCTGACTGAACTTGAACCGCCTTGTGGAGAACTTCGGACCTGAAATGGATGAGCGCCTTCCTGATTGCCGTAAGCTCTTTCAAGTTGGACGACATTAGAAGCTCCTTCCGAGACCAGGCTTCTTGTACCCAAAGGTCCCCCACATGAGCACCCCAGGCTAAGCCTGAGGCATCCGAGGTGAGGACCGTCTTAATCGGAGTCCTGAGGGATCTGCCCCACAGGAAGCGTTGAGGATGCATCCACCAAAGGAGATCCTTCTTCACTACAGGAGAAATATTGATAGGCTTCTCCAAAGAGTCTTGGCTCCTGTTCCACTGGGACAAAATGCAGCCCTGAAGTATCCTGAAATGGGCCCCGGCCCATGGAACAGCTTCCAGGGATGATGTCATCATACCTAGGACCCTCATCGCCTTCCTTACTGAGCAGTGATTGGTTTGTAGAAGATCCTGCACTGTCTGTTGAATATTGGAAGCCCTCTGATGTGAAAGGAACAACCTCATCTGAAGGGTGTCTATTGTGAACCCAAGGTAGGGAATGATTGGAGTAGGGATCAGAGAAGACTTCTTTACGTTCACAATAAAACCGTGAGAGTCCAGTATTTGAAGGGTTTTGTGAAGATGATGCCTTAACAAAACTTCTGAGGGGGCTCTGACTAGCCAGTCGTCTAGGTAGGGTGTTACACATATCCCCTGTAGGCGAAGAGCTGCAGTCAGGATCACTACCACTTTTGTAAAGACTCAAGGTGCCGAGGTAATGCCGAATGGTAGGCAAGTGAATTGAAAATGAAGAATCTGGTGATTGAAGAGAAGAGCGATCCGTAGATATTTCCTGTGTGATTTTAGAATAGGGATGTGCAAGTATGCATCCTGAAGATCGACTGACGCTAGGAAGTCTCCCTCTTCTATGTTTGCAATGGCAGACCGAATTGACTCCATTCTGAATTTGCGCTTTGCAAAGAATTGATTTAGGTAAGAGAGGTCTATTACTAGCCTCCATCCTCCTGAGGCCTTGGGCACTGGAAATATCGGGGAGTAGAGACCTTGGAACCTCTCCTGATCTGGAACTTTTTCTAGAGCGTGCTTTTTTATGAACTCTTCCACCAACTCTAGAACTACTGGGTTGGAGGGTTTGTTGAGCATGAATTTCTGTGGAGGAAAAGAATTCAGCTCCAGAGAGTACCCTCTTGTGACGATGTCCGTCACCCAGGAGTCTGATGACGTCTTTTGCCAGACCTGAGAAAAAAACCTTAGCCTGCCTCCCACTGGAGGAGAGGCGCTGATGGCGTTAGGCTTCTTTGGGTTTGTTGAAGGGCTGCTTCTTGGCTGCCGCTGGATCTTGCCTTTTCCTATAATATGGCCTTCTGCCCCGAAAGGAATAGTTCCTTTTTGGGGAGTATCTGGATCTTCCATAGAACGGCTTACTAGACCTCTTCTTCTCCAAGGGAAAGGTAGCGTCTTTTTCTTCATTGTAAGACTTGAGAATATCCTTCAGATGAGGGCCAAACATGGATGAAGGGTGAAAAGGCATGTTAACAAAACTGAACTTTGAAGATAAGTCACCCATCCACTGCTTTATCCAAAGCGCCCTCCTGGTCGCATTGGATAAGGCGAGGGATCTGGACGAAAATTTTAGAACGTCCACAGGAGCGTCACATAAAAATTCTGCGGCAGACTTCATCATGTCAACTCTCTTCAACAAAGAGTCCCTAGGGACCCCGTCTTCTATATCCAGAGACAATTGACTCAGCCAGACCCTTAGGGCTCTTGCTACCGGAACTGAAGAAGCCGCAATTTTGGCAGTGGAGGCTGCAGCTAGATAACTATTTTTGGCTAAGCCATCTGCCTTTCGTTCCAAGGGGTCAGACAGTTTGGAGGATTCATCTGAGGGAAACAGAGATTTCTTGACCATCCGAGCAGCCGCCAGATCAAGCTTAGGTGGATTTTCCCACTCGGATGATACTTTAGAATCCAACCTATAAGAAGATTTAAAGCGGGTCCCCGCATCGGATTTCTTGTCAGGGTTGGTCCAGTCCTTTTTAAACCAGTCACTTAGAATGGGGTGGAAAGGAAATCTCATATCTGGGATCTGAGGAAAATAATACAATTGATCCTTTTTCGGTCTAGCGGATACATGTTTGGAAGATTCTATAGTGTCCTTTACTGCCGACAGCAATTTAGGAATTTTATCCTTAGGCAATAAGTATAAATCGTCATACAGATCCTCAAACACTACTTCCTGACCAGATGAGGAGGCACTACATTCTCCAGATGAGGAGCTAGATGCGGCTGGGGATATATCTCTGGTACTACGCTTCCTCTTTTTGGATACCAGAGAGTCTTTAATTTCTTTAAATGTGCTAGACATTTCCCCTTTAAACCATGACAGGAATGAACTGGCATTATCAGGTGGATTCAAACAGGATGCACAGGTGTCATTTGAATATGTTTCCGGTAGGGGCTGTTCACATTTATTGCATACATTGTGCTTGGATTTTCTCCTGGCTTTTCCAGAGGGAGCCATCTGGGAGAAAAAATAGACAGAGAGAAAAAACCCCCACCTGAGTAACAGCACTATAAATATGTGTATATAAACATAACATAGGGAACATGCTCTCACCTCTGACCGGCCAAGGAATCTGCTGCCTAGGCTGAGTGCAGCCATAGCAGACCCCTGCCGGTCAGAAATAACCTGTAGCCCTGGACCGGAAGTGACGCGGCCGCCCTGGGATTCCCCCAGAGTTCAGACCCGGCCGTATATACAGCAAAGTAATGCGATCAGCCCATCATACATTTTGCAGTAAAGACATAATGAATTGGAGCCGTTACCGGCGCTCACCGTCCCTCCGGTCGTAGATGCGAATTCCGGAGTCCCGGAAGTGCGTCATCCATCTGCGCGGCTCCTTGCGGCGACTTCCAGCCAATGGAGCGCAAACACCCCCGGCATCCATATAACCGTCGTAGGACGGGGGATTACATGGCGGCCTTTTCGGATCACGTTCTTGCCGGGCCGGGGGATGTTGGGGTGCAGGCTGAGGGACCGAGGATAGCACCCGGTATACGGCCGCCCCTTAGCTCAGGAACCCAGAAGCACCGGGTGTGAGCACTTGCCTCACGCCTTCTTCATCTGTACTTTCAGGTAAGAAGAAAGAAAAAATACGTCTGTGTGTGTTCTTGGGGGCGGTTTATAGGCTCAAGGCAGGTGGATTCACTGCGCTTAATTAATCAATTTAACTTGTCTCACTGCTAGTTTAGTTCTTTCTTCCTTAGGGGTTAGAAGGGAGCTTAACCCATTGTGTGCCGCCGTAGGACGACCAGGAAATGACTTTTGTGCCTTGTGTTCCCACTCATGATGTGATTTATGTTGCTAGCTATATGGTTGGTATGCACTGCTAATGTTTCTCCCATGTCTGTCTGTATGTAAATTATTTAAAATAAAGAATTAACAAAAAAAACTAAATTACTTGACACATTTTGCCCCTGAGGGGAGCATCTACTGGTAAGGTAGAGTGTTTGGTGAATACCATCAATTTATTTTGTTTATAGAATATGGGAATCCCTATAGATAGAAAAAGAAAAGGGGATTGAATCAAGATTGAAGCACAATGATAGAAAACATTTAGGCAAGGTTAATATGAACTGTGGGTCTTGGGTGGGGGTGAGGGGGAATGAGGACAGAAAGGGAAGGACTAACTAGAGGTGGGACAGAATTAGGGAATAAGGAAGGCCTGGGGGAAAGTACACTACCCCCCCCCCCCCATCTTCCCCTTCTCTCTCTATCTCCCCCCCTTTTATTTTATTTTTATATATGTTTTGTTGCTTTGTTGCTTAAGAAAAATTACGAACTATCAGGATGGTGGAGACTCAAGTGCCTTTTTTAACTGGTGTTTCATGACATGGAATATGACTTGTGTGCCCACTCATGATGTGATTTATGTTGCTAGCTATATGTTTGGTATGCACTGCTAATGTTTCTCCCATGTCTGTCTGTATGTAAATTATTTAAAATAAAGAATTAACAAAAAAAATTAATTACTTGACACGTTTTGCCCCTGAGGGGAGCATCTACTCGTAAGGTAGAGTGTTTGGTGAATACCATCAAATTATTTTGTTTATAGAATATGGGAATCCCTATCGATAGAAAAAGAAAAGGGGGTTGAATCAAGATTGAAGCACAATGATAGAAAACATTTGGGCAAGGTTAATATGAACTGTGGGTCTTGGGTGGGGGTGAGGGGGAATGAGGACAGAAAGGGAAGGACTAACAAGAGGTGGGACAGAATTAGGGAATAAGGAAGGCCTGGGGGAAAGTACACTACCCCCCCCCCCATCTTCCCCTTCTCTCTCTATCTCCCCCCCCCCTTTTATTTTATTTTTATATATGTTTTGTTGCTTTGTTGCTTAAGAAAAATTACGAACTATCAGGGTGGTGGAGACTCAAGTGCCGTTTTTAACTGGTGTTTCATGACATGGAATATGACTTGTGTGCCCACTCATGATGTGATTTATGTTCCTAGCTATATGGTTGGTATGCACTGCTAATGTTTCTCCCATGTCTGTCTGTATGTAAATTATTTAAAATAAAGAATTAACAAAAAAAATGTAATTACTTGACACTTTTGGCCCTGAGTGGAGCATCTACTGGTAAGGTAGAGTGTTTGGTGAATACCGTCAAATTGTTTTGTTTATAGAATATGGGAATCCCTATAGATAGAAAAAGAAAAGGGAATTTAATCAAGATTGAAGCACAATGATAGAAAACATTTGGGCAAGGTTAATATGAACTGTGGGTCTTGGGTGGGGGTGAGGGGGAATGAGGACAGAAAGGGAAGGACTAACAAGAAGTGGGACAGAATTAGGGAATAAGGAAGGCCTGGGGGAAAGTACGCTACCCCCCCCCCCATCTTCCCCTTCCCTTTCTATCCTTCTATCTCCCCCCCTTTTATTTTAATATATGTTTTGTTGCTTTGTTGCTTAAGAAAAATTACGAACTATCAGGATGGTGGAGACTCAGGCCTCGTACACACGACGAGTTTCTCTGCAAAAACCAGCAAGAAACTTGCTGGGAGATATTTTTTTGCCGAGGAAACCGGTCGTGTGTACATTTTCGTCTAGGAAACTGTCGAAAAACTCGACGAGCCAAAAAGAGAGCATGTTCTCTATTTCCTTGACGGGAATGGAGAAAATTGGCTTGTCGAGTTTCTCGATGCCTTCCTAAGGAACTTGACGAGCAAAACAATGTGTTTCGCCTGTCGAGTTCCTCGGTCGTGTGTACGAGGTCTCAAGTGCCTTTTTTAACTGGTGTTTCATGACATGGAATATGACTTGTGTGCCCACTCATGATGTAATTTATGTTGCTAGCTATATGTTTGGTATGCACTGCTTATGTTTCTCCCATGTCTGTCTGTATGTAAATTATTTAAAATAAAGAATTTACAAAAACAATGTAATTACTTGACACGTTTTGCCCCTGAGTGGAGCATCTACTGGTAAGGTAGAGTGTTTGGTGAATACCGTCAAATTATTTTGTTTCTAGAATAGGGGAATCCCTATAGATAGAAAAAGAAAAGGGAATTTGATCAAGATTGAAGCACAATGATAGAAAACATTTGGGCAAGGTTAATATGAACTAACAAGAAGTGGGACAGAATTAGGGAATAAGGAAGGCCTGGGGGGAAGTACGCTACCCCCCCCCCCCCCATCTTCCCTTTCCCTCTCTATCTCCCCCCCTTTCCTGGGGGAAGTAAAGAAGAAAAAAACGGGGGAGGGGATTTTGAGATTGGAAATCAGAAATGGAGAGTGTGACCTCCTAGGCCACTAAAGCAAAGATCTTTCTCATATATAGCAGATATTCAGGAGACTACTAACATTTTTCTAAATAGAATCATCTCGCAGTGTGTTCTGCTAAATGTATTCGATCATCACTGTAATTATACCTCGGCATAAGAACAGTATAATACAAAATTCACATTAAGTATCATATCATATGGTAGAGGCTGCAGATTTCTACAGTTGTTATAGTGAAGACCAAACTGATAACAGGGAAATGCAGAATGTGTAGCTCTCATACTCATGATGCTGCTTTAAATAGCCTTGCTAATACGATCTCACAACAGCTGCCAAATTCCTTGACTACACAAAAGTGCCAGTGAAGGACAGATCAATCCAAGATGGCGGCGTGCTCATGACAATAAGTGTAGCTGGAATGGCATGACAAAGGCAGAATGAATGTTTGCAGCAATAACTGATAATGCTATTGTAGTTTACATAGTGTTGGGTTTTGTCCCTTTTTTACTGTGACGTGCAGCAATATCTCCATACTGAAGCTTCCAATTAATAAATAATCTTCCTATAGCTGAGGGCAAATCTTTTATTGTAGTTGAAAAAGAGTTCTCAGAAACTGTTGTTCTGAATCCACAAAACAGAACATTGTCTGAGGTGGGCTTAATTTCCTGGCAGAGGCCCAAAGATGACTACAAGAACACAATTCATTTCGAAATGGTTGGCTTCGCTTGGTTTGGAACTTCGAAGTCGGGGAAGTCACAGTTAACGAATGAAGAAAACAGAATCCCAGGATGAGGCAGTAGCCTGTTTATGGTCATTTGACAGGACTGTCCTCCTATTAGACAATCTATAATAGGCATACCTCCCAACATTTTGAGATAGGAATGAGGGACACCTTCTAACAAATGTATGTAGGCATAGGACACACCCTCGGCCACACCTCCTTAACCACTTCCCGACGGCCGCATGTATATGTACGTCCACAATATGGCACGTACAGGCAAATGGGCGTACATGTACGTCCTTGCCTTTCCGCGGGTCGGGGGTCCGATCAGGACCCCCCCGCTACATGCGGCGGTTGGGTTCCCTCGGGGAGCGATCTGGGACGACGGCGCGGCTATTTGTTTTTAGCCACTCCGTCGCGATCGCTCTCGGGAGCTGAAGAACGGGGAGAGCCATGTGTAAACACGGCTTCCCCGTGCTTCACTGTGGCGGCGTATCGATCGAGTGATCCCTTATATAAGGAAGACTCGATCGATGACGTCAGTCCTACAGCCACACCCCCCTACAGTTGTAAACACACACTAGGTGAACCCAAACTCCTACAGCGCCCCCTGCGGTTAACTCCCAAACGGCAACTGTCATTTTCAGAATAAAGAATGCAATTTAAATGCATTTTTTGCTGTGAAAATGACAATGGTCCCAAAAATGTGTCAAAATTGTCCGAAGTGTCCGCCATAATGTCGCAGTCATGAAAAAAAACGCTGATCGCCGGCATTAGTAGTAAAAATAAAAAAATTAATAAAAATGCAATAAAACTATCCCCTATTTTGTAAACGCTATACATTTTGCGCAAACCAATCGATAAACGCTTATTGCGATTTTTTTTACTAAAAATAGGTCGAAGAATACGTATCGGCCTAAACTGAGGGAAAAAAATGTTTTATATATGTTTTTGGGGGATATTTATTATAACAAAAAGTAAAAAATATTGCATTTTTTTCAAAATTGTCGCTTTATTTTTGTTTATAGCGCAAAAAATAAAAACCGCAGAGGTGATCAAATACCACCAAAAGAAAGCTCTATTTGTGGCGAAAAAAGGACGCCAATTTTGTTTGGGAGCCACGTCGCACGACCGCGCAATTATCTGTTAAAACGACGCAGTGCCGAATCGCAAAACCTGGCCTGGGCATTAAGCTGCCTAAAGGTCCGGGGCTTAAGTGGTTAAAGGATAATTAACCAAAAAAAAAAGGTTAATTAAATTCATAAGTGCCTATTTTTTTTACCACTGCTATTCCTTTATATTGGCTTTTAAAATGTACACATGCCGCACTTTAGAAATTGGATGAAAGGTTTAGCACTGGAAAACACTTTTTGAAAGATAAAAAGTGCATTTTTATACAACTATATAGACCAGACCAAAATGAGGGACAAATGAGGAGGAAAGAGGGACAGAGGGACATTGCTCCATATCAGTCACAGTCCCTCAAAACCAGGAACAGTTGGGAGCTATGAATAAGCAGAGAACATACTGCAAGACATCAGCAGGTCCACACTAAATTCTGCATTTTATAAATAAATGTAATAACAGCACAGTGAGTTTTTTTAGAGATGGTGAAGCAATGATAATGTTCTTCTTTTTTAAATCTGAGCCTATAGGCGAATATACTAAAGGCAAATAGACTATGCACTTCCATCATCCCACCATGTGCAAGCAAAAATGTTGTTTTTAAAATTTTCCTTGCACATGATTAGGTATTCTTTGCGAAGTGAAGCTTTACCTTATTTACTAACCCCCGGAGCAGCTGCACTTGCAGAGTGCACAGTGGCCCGGATTCAGTAAGATTTGCGCATAAATTACGGAGGCACAGGGCAACGATTTTGCCCTGCGCCCCCGCAAATTTGCGCCGCTGCCCTCGATTCACGGAGCAGTAGCTCCGTAAATTGCGAGGGTGCGCCTGCAAAATTGCCCGGCGTAAGCGCGCGCAATTTAAATGATCCCGCAGGGGGCGGGAATCATTTAAATTAGGCGCGTTCCCGCGCCGATCGTAAAGCGCATGCGCCGTCGGGAAACTTTCCCGACGTGCATTGCGGCAAATGACGTCGCAAGGACGTCATTTGCTTCAAAGTGAACGTGAATGGCATCCAGCGCCATTCACGAATCACTTACGCAAACGACGGGAAATTCAAATTTCACGACGCGGGAACGGCGGGTATACTTTAGCATTGGCTGCCCCTACTATTAGAAGGGGCAGCCTTACGCTAAAGACGCCGTACGGAAACTCCGTAACTTGCGTACGCAGGGCCCGCGCAACATTGTGAATCGGTGTTAGTATGCAATTTGCATACTATACACTGAGCACAATGGGAGCGCCCCCTAGCGGTCATCGCAAGAATGCAGCCTAAAATCTGCGTGGCATAAGAGCCTTATGCCACGCAGATTTTAGGCTGCAGTCGGCGTTACGATGTTCCTGAATCAGGAGCATTCGTAACGCCGGAGCAAGTCAGCAATTGCGCTGCGTAACTATGGTTATGCAGGCGCAATTGCTCTCTGAATCCGGGCCACTATATTTGCCTTTGTTACCCCCAATAAATGTTTTATTCAAGGAAAAAAACAAATAACAAAGAGAATTGTCCACAGACAGTTAAGTAGACCAGCTGAACAAATACAATAGGAAGAAAAGAATGGCTGCACACCACAGAAACGTTCCAACTATTTTATTCCAAAAATAGCTAGTGACGGCCAAAAAAGACAGAGTGTCCGAACCCAGGGGGTGACGCGTGCGTTTCACACTGACCCCAGTACTTACAAACCAAGCCTTGAAGAAGCACTGAGGTCAGTGTGAAACGCACGCGTCAACTCCTGGGTTCGGACACTCTGTCTTTGTTGGCTGTCATTTGCTATTTTTGGAATAAAATAGTTTGGAACGTTCCTGTGGTGTGCAGCCGTTCTTTTATCCCTGTTGATCATTGGTGGTAGGCCGTGGCTTGCACCCAGCGCATTCAAACTCCAGTGACTGCTTGTCTGAAGCGGCATCTTCCTTGTTTAAATCTTCTGAACCTTCTAAAGATCCGCTAACCTATGTGAATCTGGCCCCTTAATCTAAGGACTGATAAGCTGCAATATATTAAATTGTCGTTTGTGGGTTTAGACTATCCCAGCTATTGTAGTAACAAGAACATTCTAGTGCTAACACTGCCTTAGTAACAAATAAAATACATAAACATTTAGGGATCTATTTATCAATGTTTTCTCCCAAGATTCATACATCATGGGTGAAAATTTGTTAAACCTTGAAAAATAGACCCGCTGCATATTAAATTAAGATTTAGAACAAGCATAATAAATCTGAATTTTAAAACAATATTATAACAAAACACACTGGATTTAAATTCATAGGGGTGTACTTATAAATGTTTTCCCAAGATTTTCAAATTTTCACCCAAAATTACATAAAAAAAGCTGAAAATATTGATAAATAGAGCAGGTTGTTATGGCGCAGGTGTAGACTTTCAAGCGGCCCAGAAATAACAGTTCTTGCACTAATGACATTGAAGCCAATACATTATATTTTCAGGGCCATGAACTTTATAAACCTTTCATCAGAGATATTTAATAAAACTAGGTCCTGTCATGCAGTGTTAATTTTGGCAGCAAATTTTGATTTAGTTTTAGGCCTCGTACACACGATAGGTTAACCAGAGGACAACGGTCTGATGGACCATTTTCATCGGTCAAAACCGATCGTGTGTGGGCCCCATAGGTTATTTATCCATCGGTTAAAAAAAAGCCAACTTGCTTTAAAATTAACCGATGGATTCCTAACCGATAGGTCAAAACCGATCGTTAGTAGGCACGACCATCGGTTAAAAATCCACGCATGCTCAGAATCAAGTCGGCGCATGCTTGGAAGCATTGAACTTCGTTTTTTTCAGCACGTCGTTGTGTTTTACATCACCGCGTTCTGACACGATCGTTTTTTTAACTGATGGTGTGTAGGCGCGACGGACCATCAGTCAGCTTCATCGATTAACCGATGAAAACGGTCCTTCAGACCGTTCTCATCGGATGGACTGATCGTGTGTACGAGGCTTGAGTCTTATGGCTAAAATGGCATTTTAGTTATAGTCCCATTTTAGTCTTCTGAAATTGTTTTAGTTTTAGTTGTATTTTAGTCTACTAAAATGGTATTAAAGCGGGGGTTCACCCTATAAACCCCCAAAAAAATGTTTTCTTCTACCATAAAATCAGGCATTGTAGCGCGAGCTACAGTATGCCTGTCGCGATTTTTTTATCCCCGTACTCACCGTGTACTCGTACATCGAAGATACCGACTCCCCTCGGGGAATGGGCGTGCCTATGGAGACGGAGGATGATTGACGGCCGGCTCTGGCACGTCACGCTTCTCCGGAAATAGCCGAAATAGGCTTGGCTCTTCACGGTGCCTGCGCATAGCCTGTGCGCAGGCGCCGTGAAGAGCCGAGACCTACTCTGGCTGTCTTCGGGGAGAGTGACGTGCCAGGGCCGGCCGTCAATCATCCTCCCTCTCCATAGGCACGCCCATTCCCCGCGGGAGCCGAAATCTATAATGTACGAGTACACAGTGAGTACGGGGGTAAAAAAATCGGGACAGGCATACTGTAGCTCGCGCTACAATGCCTGTCTCGATGGTAAAATCGTGTCACTGAGGGTGAACCACCGCTTTAAGTTACTCGACTAAAATGTTTTAGTCGGTTTTATTGGCCAAAATAACACTGCTGCAATGGCATCTATTTATTTCAACCACAATGCAAAACCATTCAACTCTCTGTGCATACAGGGCAGCATACTATTCAATGAAAAATTCTTAGGGCCTTAGCACAACAGAGGTCACAACAGATTATGTTACATTCTTTGGATATATGCAAAGCATTTGAAACATTGTTATGGTTTATCTATGCTCCACTAGGCAATATTCTGAAATTAATAGACACACTATATATTTGCCTTGTTCACTGATGACATATTACTATATATTATTAACCCCGTTATCTAATCTCACTTCTAATGGGATTTGCTTCTGTTTCAGGTCTCAAACACAACCAGTGCAACTCATTCACACTAAGGGCCAGATTCAGGTACATTTGCGGCAGCGTAACGTATCGTCTTTACGTTACACCGCCGCAAGTTTTCAGCGCAAGTGCCTGATTCACCAAGCACTTGCGTGTACACTTACGGCGGTGTAACGTAAAGCTGTCCGGCGCAAGCCCGCCTAATTCAAATGGGGCGTGTACCATTTAAATTAGGCGCGCTCCCGCGCCGAACGTTCTGCGCATGCTCCATTTGGAAATTTCCCGCCGTGCTTTGCGTGAAATTACGGCGCCCCGACGTGTTTTTTGAACGGCGACGTGCGCAACGTATTCCCGGACGTCATAGGAAAAAAAAATTGAAATTCAACGCGGGAACGACCGCCATACTTTAACATGGCTGGTCTAAAGTTAAGCCATGAAAAAGCAGGCTTAACTTTGCGACGGGAAAAAACGACTTGCGACGACGTAACGCACGCGAGTACCTTTGTGGATCGCCGTAAAAGCTAATTTGCATACCCGACGCTGGAAAACGACGCAAACTCAACCCAGCGGCGGCCGAAGTATTGCAGCCTAAGATCCGAAGGCGTACGAAGCCGTAAGCCTGTCGGATCTTAGCCAAATGCCGTTGTATCTTGTTTGTGAATCACAAATTAAGATACGACGCGGCAAATTTGAAAATACGCCGGAGTATCAGTAGATACTCCGGCGTATTTCTTCTGTGAATCTGGCCCTAAGGCCTTGTACTCACGACCGGATCTGTGCGCTGGAAACTGTCTGCCCGACAGTTTCCGGCGTACAAGGCTGATTTGTGTTTTGTTCCGCTGGCGTGTACACACCAGCGGACCAAATTCCCGTCGTACCGGAACGCGTGCACGTAAACTACGTACGACGTCACTATAAAGGGGAAGACCAAAGTTAATGGCGCCGCCCTCTGTTCCTCTTTTGCTAGTTACGGGTTTGCTCGTGTTAGTGAAGGTTTGGTTAGAGCTGATTCGCGCTTCTCGGTCTCCAGGCTTTGACAGCGTGTATTCACGGGTTCAGTGCGTGTGCTTGCGGTAACGTAGTTGTCATTCGGCTATAGGCAAGCAGGTTGTTTCTGCTTTAGCAGTTGCATCCTGTGCGCTCGTATCTGTTTGTCACGCGTTTGTCGCAGGTAGTGCTGGATTTGCGAGTGCTTTCTGTTTCAGTGTGTTCTTGACTGACCAGCCGGCCGGTTTGAAGCCATGATGGAGCAGCAGCGTCAATTTTCGCGAGTTGGTGCTGTTTATGGGATGGCTGCTGGATATGTTCATTTGTCCAGTACTTTGGCCAGAAACAGGGGGCGGAGGCGTTTCTGGACCAAGAATTGGTTGCGCCAGCGTGACCAGTTCTCACATATGCCTCTGCTTAGGGAACTCCAGGAGAATAATCCTAATGACTTTAGGAATTTTCTCCGCATGACGGACCCCGTATTCAACAGTCTGCTGGAACTTCTGTCCCCCTATATCACGAGGCAGGACACTGTGATGCGCCAAGCCATCACGGCCGAGCAGAGGCTTATTGCCACGTTGCGGTACCTGGCGACTGGGAGGAGCCTGCAGGACCTCAAGTTCTCGACAGGCATCTCTCCGCAGGCGCTTGGGGTCATCATACCGGACACGTGTGCTGCCATCATCAAAGTTATGCATGAGGAGTATATTAAGGTAAGTTTCCTGGCTGTAATAATGTTGCTAACTAACTTTATTTTTAATTTCCCAGATATGCTGTGTGTTTAACTAACGTTACCTTTTCTCCCTATGCATGTTGATATAAGCTTTACATGTTTTATTCTTGGCCTACCTGCATATTTGTCCCTTACCCAATATTAACCTGTCCAGCATGCTATCCTAGGGACAAACCCACCTTGCCATTTTTTCAAACAGGACTTTTTGTTTTTTGTGTCCCCCCCCCCCCCCCCTTCAAACTTTTATTGTCCCCATCAGAGGGCTGTGGAGTCTCTTAATGAAGTGGCCCTATATATTTCATTTCCCAAATTCTCCATGCACATTTTTCTAATGCAATTTTAATACTGTGAACTGTCACAAGGATGCTTGTAGGATGTTTTTGTTACAAAGTACTAAATCTCTATTTTTGTTTGTCCCCACAGCTACCCTCCACACCACAGGAATGGCAGTCTGTGGCTTCCCAATTTGCCCAGCGGTGGGATTTTCCAAACTGCGGTGGAGCAATAGATGGGAAACACGTCCGCATTGTGCCCCCACCCCACTCGGGGTCCTACTATTATAACTACAAGGGTTATCATAGTATTGTGTTGATGGCGGTGGTGTCGGCACAGTATGAGTTTCTATATGTGGACGTGGGGAAGAACGGCCGGATGTCTGATGGGGGAGTGTTCGCACGGACTGATTTCTATGATCGTCTCCAAGCTGGTGGTCTGGCATTGCCACCAGATGAAGATAATGTGGAAGGACTTCCGTTTGTGTTCCTAGCGGACGAGGCTTTCGGGCTTGGTCCTCACCTCATGCGGCCTTTTCCCCAGAGGACCCTCACCTCAGAGAGGAGTGTGTTTAATTTTCGGTTGGGCAGGGCTCGGAGGGTAGTCGAGAATGCCTTTGGGATACTCACCAACCAGTTCCGCCTGTTCAGGACATCGATACATCTGGCGGAATATAAATTGGACACCGTTGTATTTGCCTGCTGCATTTTGCACAACTTTTTACGCAGGCACTCCCAGACGTACCTACCCGACATCGGTTCTGAGGCAAGACTACCCTCAGATCCCCTTCCCGGGCTGGACACTGGTCGCGCTGGCTTGGCCCCCCAATCAGCTCGTGAGGTACGCGACAAATATGTTGAGTACTTCATGGGTCGGGGGGCCATTGCTATGCCAGATCATATTTCTTTCTAATTCGGCCCCCAAAGAAAGGAATATTCTAAAAAATAATAAAAAATTAGACCATTGGACTTTATACAGTTGTTTGTCATTAATGCTTTTTCTCTTTTTCTGTCTTCCTGGTTCTCTAACTAACTTCTTCAATTGTAATGCATAATTGATTTCTCCACTTTTAGTAACTAACCACATTTTGCACAGTATTCACTCATCTACAAACAGGGTATTGAGTCTAGAAATAAGAAGCAACTCCATTTGTAAATTTTGAGGTCAAGTATTTTAATTTTTGCTTGTTCATGACCCCAAAAATTATTTTATAGTTTTTTCATTACTCCCTGCTTTTGTACTTAGGAGTCTACAAAATTTTTTTATAATTTTTTTTTTTTTAAGGTAATTCAACCAAAAATATTATGCAGATTATACATTTATTAACAAGTTCACTTTTTTTTTTGGCAAATATAGTTAGATTTATTGTTTACATATATATATATATATAGATTATTTTTGGTGGGGTGTTTACCGCCTTAATTTTTTTTTTTGGGCATATTTTTTATGCACAAAAAAATAATATTTTTTGGAGCATTTTTTTTGTTTTTGGTGTGTTTTTCTAAAAGTAAATTTTTAGGTGAGATTTTGGAGTCAAATCTCTACTTCACTAAATTCAGTGATTAGAGAGATTTATAATTCTATATATATATATTTAAAATTTTTTGGCGTTGTTTATTCTTTATGGTCTAAACTTTATAGTATCCCAAAATGTTCAACATGGTCAAAAAGTAACAAAATCCAATTCCAAAAATATCAAAACTCACAACAGCAGTCAGTCATGGTGTGCTTTCACACTGGAACACGCCAAAATTGGAAGATACACACATTCAGTGCAAACTCGCCAAATGTCATTGGTTCAACAGACAAATGGCCACATGTGCTATCTGACATCATGGGTGATCAATGTCTGTGTTCTGTGGGAGCAAACCCTTCCTCTCAACTACTTGAGGATGGAGGAGGGGGTTGGACCCACAAAGCACAGACATTAGATATTCTGTGATGGCAGATAGCACATGTTGGCACACTGTGTGTGTATCTTCAAATTTTGGCGTATTCATTATTAAAACTGTAAAAATGTTTGTGGGGGCGGGGGATGGGCGGGGGGTGTTTCAGTCTTTGACACGGCCCATCATGTCAATAATGTTTTTAAAATTAGATTCGATCACCATCATTCTTTGCCGCATATTGTCCATTTCCGTGCTGCATTCCAAAAGGACATTTGTTACATTCTGTTCCATGAGAAACATCCTTTCACGCATATTGTGCATTTCAGTGCTGCACTCCATTACCTGCTGAATAATTATAGCAGCACTTGCACGTGAAAATATTGGCACACCATCCTCCTCCCCTAAAAAAACAAAAACAAATGGCATTTACAACATTATTTTTCGATGAGGCCTATCTACATATGTTTATTTGAAGCAAGCTAGGGTGACACTGACCTGATGGGCTTCTCCTTTCCACCTCTTCGACATCTTCTATCACTCCTCCTTCTTCCACCACCTCCCCATCATCTTCTATCACTCCTCCTTCTTCCACCACTTCCCCATCATCTTGGACTCCTCCTTCATCCATCAATCCACCTTCTTTCAATTCGCCAAATTGTTCTTCCGCCACTTGCCCTTCATCTGCTATAACTTCTAAGTCCAAAATTACTTCTTCCTCCTCTCTTCCTTCCTCCTTTCTTCCTTCCTCCTCTCCTTCCACATCCTCCTCTCCTTCCACATCCTCTTCTCCTTCCACATCCTCTTCTCCTTCCACATCCTCTTCTCCTTCCACATCCTCCTCCTCCTCCACATGTTGAGATGGCAGATTTTGGCCTTGTCTGGCCCTCTCTGCCTCCTCCAAATGCTGGCGACTTCTTTCCCCTGAAATAAACCAAAAAAAATGTAGACTCATCAGCACACAGATATTGGAGAGCATAAATCGCACACATTGCTTAGAAGATGCTTTCATTTAGTTACTTTTATCTTTCACCAAACCTACATTTTGCAATTACTTCTATATGGCAAGCTCTGATCCTGCCCCTTTTTAGCAAAGTGACACACATGGATGTCCCCCCTAAACTGTATTTCTGGGAGACCCTACCAAAACCCATTTTTGATTTGGGGAGACACAGGTGCTCTGCATTGCAGATGTGAAAACATCTGCTTTATTACCACTGTTTTTAGAATGAATCCTGTTTGCCTTTCCCATTATCATACTTTTTTTTCTAGAACTAGCTTTTACACAATGTTTACAAACAAAGTTTTTGGCCAGTGAGCCATGTCCAGGTGTGTTGTTCCTGGAATAACCAAGCCTTTCTGAGAAACTATGTGATGTTACGTTGTTTACTAAGAACACTATTTGTAAATATGTAGTTATTTATGTCCTAAAAAATAAATGACAACATGTCTTTAAAATTACAAGCAGGCCAAGGAGGCAGATGGTGAAATATACATGGCAACACATTATTGCAGACAATCACCCCCCCCCCCCCCAACCCCAATATATATTTACTTACTTTTACGCAGAATTTTAAGTATTTTCTTCATCTTATGTGGCTCCCTCAATTTTAAGTCTGACCATCGTTTCCTCAGCTGTTCCTTGGACCTGGTGATCCCAAACATCCTCTGCATTCTCCTCGCCACCTTGTCCATAATATGTGCCTTTCGGCGGTTAGGGGTCTTGTATGGCCCTAATTCACCATCATAGTCCTTCTTTCGCATGATGTAAACTAACTCCACCATTTCCTGGAACCGCATATTAGTGGCTTTATATCTTCTTTGCCTTGATCGGGACGTCCCTGCCTCTGTCCCTTCACTTGTGGCATGAGAGCATCGTGCCCGCTCGTGTGACATCGCCATCTTTCCTTTCCCACAGAGATTATGGGCGTGGAAAAGATGAATTCTTACGCCATGGGCGGAGAAGAGGGCGGCGTTTAATACATACGTGGAGTGTAGAGAATGCAAACAACGTGTTTACGTCGGTTACGCGGAGAATCTTCGAGCGCATCCAGAACATACACAGTTAACGCCATATTTCCTCAACTCATTGATTAGGGGCCTCGCAAAGGTGACGAGGGCGGGGTTTAATAAATACGCGGAGTGTTTAAAAGGTTTACGCCGTGATTACGCATCTTACGCGGTAATTAGGCGAGCGTGAGAAACGAGGAGCGAGAGACAGGAAGGTAAGGAAATTAAAAATGTGATCAGCAGAGGCCTTGAAAATTTAGACACATGGGATGGGGGTTTGGGCTGTTGGTTGCACCCTTTTTAAGCTATTCTGTCTATGGGGTACCACAATGTTATTTTGGTTTCCAAATGCTTTTGGACACCTCACAAAATAGAGATGTGAACAATGCTGTACCTCATTGACAAGTTTTTGAATGGTGTATTCAGATCAGGCAAAGTATTGTTCAAGTGTTGGTAGTACAGAGGTCATTAGGAAGTGTCTTTTATGTCATCCATTGTCAGGGGCAGGAGATCTACACATGAAAGAGTGCCTAGATGAAAACTGTCATTTGTAAGCATTGTTTATTTTTCTATATTTAAAATATTTACTGCAATGTGAACAATGGCTCTGCATCTAGCAAATCAATGTTTGGTACAAGCAATGCGGCCGAGCTGCCAATCATTGTTTAAACAAGAGAGACTGTGTTTGTAATTAGATATAGGTAATAAATTTGAAGACACATATTAGATCAAGGTCAACGCTGATCCTTTGGAATATTTATTTTTCTGTGGTTTATGTTTTTGTAATCTAGACTCAAAAAGAAATATAATTTTTGAAAAATTACAATGGACCTCCTACAAAGCAAGGAATCTATAGAGGCCTTACTCCAAAAATATCAGGAGACGCCCATCCTGTGGAATTCCAAGCACTCTTTATATTGCAATAAAGAGGTACGAGCGGCAGCACTAGAAGAGCTAGCAAATTATATGCAAACTTGGGTGCCAGGATGCACTGCCAACATGGTGAAGGATAAACTTGCCAACCTCAGAAGCACATACAGGAGAGCATACAAAGCTAATAAAAGCAAAAAATCGGGAGCAGCAGCAAGACAAGCAAAGGAACCCAAACTGTGGTATTATAAACAGATGGCTTTTTTGCGGGACGAAATGGAAGGCAGGAAAACGATGTCCAGTCTTTCTTCCAACCTTTCCTCCATGCTACCTTCCAGCGGACCTTCCCCAGATGACCACAGCCCTGCAGAGTCGGAGGAAGAGGGCCTGGCTGACAGAGATGCAGATCTGCCACCCTTCGATGAGGAGGTATAGTAGTTTCCTCTATATTTCTGGCGTAAATAATTCTTGGTGGATTAATGATTAGATATTGTAAAAAAAAAACCAAGCTGGGAAAAAGCAAAAAAAAAAGGTGTTCAGACAAATAGGTGTCAGAGATGACAACTGCAGGGGTCAGAAGTAGAGTGTATTCAAGTAATAATGAACAGAAAATACAAAACGAAAAACATGAAAATGAGTGTGGTTTTATTAAGCGAAATTGTAAAAAATGTCCTTTTTTTTCCACACAGGAAGAAGAGATCAGCCAGGAGGTGGCAGATCCTCAGGTGTCTGTCAGCCAGGAGGAGGCCGGGGTCAGTGGCAGCCAGGAGGAGGCCGGGGTCAGTGGCAGCCAGGAGGAGGCCGGGGTCAGTGGCAGCCAGGAGGAGGCTGGGCCCAGTGGCCTGCAGCAGGTCCACCCGGCCAGGAGAACCACCACCAGCCAGTCTTCTCCCCCCCAGGTGAGGCCATCAGGCCGAAGGAGGCAGTTGAGGCCTGTGGAGGAGGCAAGCCTCCGCATGATCCAGGAGGCAAGCGCCATCATGAGGGCCCCCCTCAACCCCACAGAGGCCTTCAGTGCCTCATTGGCCCATGATTTAAATGAAGGGGAGGAGGACCAGAGAAGACTGGCAAAGGCCCTGATGAACCAGGTCCTTTGGTGGATGCAGAGGGGCCTGCTGACCCCAGACACTGGGCTATGTGACCCGGCCCGGCTTGCGGAACACCATCCTCCTGCTGCCACATCAACCCCACCTGCAAGACCCCGTGTTCGATCCGCTGGAAGGCTGCCTGGAGGGAAGGCTGGAAAGAGGAGGAAACGTTGATTTTCTGCCTTCCATTTCCTTCCACATAAAGGACATCTTGTTTGTACTACCACAGTTTGGGTTCCTTTGTGTGCTGCTGCTTCATATTTTTGTGTTTGGCTCCTGAGGCTTGGAAGTTTATCCTTCACCATGTTGGAAATGCAAGTTTGCATATAGTTTGCTATCTATTCTAGTGCTGCCGTTCTTTTTATTTTTTGTGATGACATTTGCCTGAATAAAAGGCTTTTTGCTTTCATTTGAAAACATGTCTATTGTTTGTTATACTGTGGGGATTATTAGGCAGCAAACCTTTAATAAATATACAATGGGTAATTTACAAAGGACACACTCCTTGGGGGGGGGGGGACATTTGGTGTGCCAACATGGTTTAATATTCTCTAATGAAACACCAAAAAAAAATAAGAAAAAAAAAAATGAAAAAAACATGTAAAAAAAAAATATTTTAAATGGTGACATAACTAGAAACAACAAAAAAAAAAAAATATATGCACATTCCTTTACAAAAATGACTACTATAAATTATGGAGGACCACCAACCAAAACACACGTCTGGCATAGAAAACATTATTAAAGGATTACATCACAAGCAAGAAATGTGACATTTCAGTATGGGACAACTCTATTGAAATTGCATCAGCAAGAGAACGGGGTTATTCTAGCAAGAGAAGAATTAATAAAACGAGGCTTGAAAATGTGGTTTAGTGCGCCTTTTTAAGACATTGTTCTCTTGCTAGAATAAAAGGTTTCTAATGACGAATGTGCCATATCCCAAACAAACGCGAGTTTTACCTGAACGAGCGCTCCCGTCTCCTCATTTGGACTGAGCATGCGCGGGGTTTTTGTACGCTGCTTTTGTGTACAGACGACCGAACATGTCTGACGGACACGATTCCAGCAGACTGTTTTAAAGCAAGACCAGGAAACAGTTGTTCGTTGGAAAACGGTCTGGCCGACGATTGTTTGCTGGAATTCTGTACGTTACTGCCTACACACGAACGAACATGTCCGCTGAAACTGGTCCGCGGACCAGTTTCAGCAGACATGTTTGGTCGTGAGTACGGGGCCTAAATGTGACCTAACCTAAATCTGTTCAACAATCCCTACAAACCCTGTTCTGATTTCAGGGGACACATCATTTTTATTTATTTTTTGCTATTTACACATTTGTCATTTTGTAGATTTCTTGCTTAACCACTTGACACCCGCACGCCGTCATATGACGTCCAAAACGGGGACCTGTTATCCTGGGTGGACGTCATATGACGTGATGGGCTTTGCGGGGGGGATATCTCAATGATGCCTGCACCCGGAGGCATCATTGAGATATCATTTTTTAGCGGCGGCGATCCTGCGCACCGTAAGAACGATCATAGCGGCGGTTCCGCCGCTAGATCGTTCTTACAGGCGGCGGGAGGGGACATCCCCCCCTCCCGCCGCCATCCGGTGCTTCTCCGGGCTCTCCCGTCCCACCGGGGGCCCGGAGAGATGATCGCCGTCCGCCGGATGTTTGCCATAGAGAAGACTGATGACCATCTGGTCACCAGTCATCTCTATGACCGTCGGAGGCCCGGGCGCGATGTGATGACGTCACGCCCGGGTCCCCGTAAGTAAACAAACCGCAATTGCGGCTAGTTTGAATGAGATCTGTGAATTTTTTTTCACGATCTCATTCTTTCCAGCCTGCAGGAGAGATGTGGGGTCTTATTGACCCCGCATCTCTCCTTAAAGAGGACCTGTCACACACATTCCTATTACAAGGGATGTTTACATTCCTTGTAATAGGAATAAAAGCGATTAAAAAAAAAAAAAGTGTAAAAAAAAGTGTAAAAAATAAAGAAATATGTCAAATAAAAAATAAAAAATAATAATAAAAAAATTAAAATGCCCCTGTCCCCGGTAGCTCGCGCTCAGAAGCGTACGCACGCGTAAGTCCCGCCCACGTATGTAAACGTCGTTCAAACCACATATGTGAGGTGTCGCCGCGTGCGTTAGAGCGTGTGCAACAATTCTAGCACTAGACCTCCTCTGTAACTCTAAACTGGCAACTTGTAAAAATTTTAAAGTGTAGCCTATGGAGATTTTTAAGTAACGAAGTTTGACGCCATTCCATGAGTGTACGCAATTTTAAAGCGTGACATGTTAGGTATCTAGTTACTCGGCGTAACATCATCTTTCATATTTTACCAAAAAATTGGGCTAACGTTACTGTTTTGTTATTTTTTAATTTATGAAACCATTTTTTTTACAAAAAAAAGCCGTTTGAAAAATTATTGCGCAAATACGGTGCAAGATAAAAAGTTGCAATGACCGCCATTTTATTCCCTAGGGTGTCTGCTAAAAAAACATATATAATGTTTGGGGGTTCTGAGTAATTTTCTAGCAAAAGAATGATGATTTGTACATGTAGGAGAGAAGTGCCAGAATAGGCCCGGGAAGGAGGTGGGTTTTAAAGCCCGGTATTGAAGTGGTTAAAATTTGAAACTCACCCCTGTCCTTGACAGCATTAAAATTGAGGTATAAAATCTAACCCCACGACGCATGGTGAAGTCTTCCTTCTACATTACACTATATTAGGAAACTGTTATGCCGCGTACACACGACCATTTTTAATGGTCTAGAAAAAACGACGTTTTTTCAACCCAATTCTTGTCAAGCCTGCCTTGCCTGCACATGATCGTGAAAAAAAAAAAATGCTCGAGCAAAGCGCGGTGACGTACAACACGTACGACGGGACTATAAAGGGGAAGTTCCATTCGGATGGTGCCACCCTTGGGGCTGCTTTTGCTGATTTCGTGTTGGTAAAAGTTTGGTGAGAGACGATTCGCGATTTTCAGTCTTCGTGCTTTTCAGTCTGTTACAGCGTGACAAATGTGCTGTCTCCATTACGAACGCAAGTTTTACCAGAACGAGCGCTCCCGTCTCATAACTTGCTTCTGAGCATGTGTGTTATTTTCACGTCGTTAAAGCCTACACATGACCGTTTTTCAAGACATGTAAAACGACACGAAAAAATAGAGCATGTTCTACATTTTTAATGCCCATTTTTCATGTCATGAAAAATGCCCTGGAGCCCACACATGATCGTTTTTAATGACATTAAAAAAAAAATTTAATTTTTCACGTCATGAAAAACGGTCGTGTGTACCCAGCATTAGAACCAACCCCCTATTTATTGTTCTAAAAGACTTCAACAAAACTCTTCTTCCCAAAGAATGATACGAGATCTGGCTAGCCCCTTTCAAAAGTTCCGGCAATGTAAAGGCCCTAAAAAAGTCTTTTAAGGCTTCATTTCCACTGGCGTTTTTACAGCCACTGTTGTTAGCCTTTTTTACAGCTTAAAAAACGCCTGTCCATGTTTATTTGCGTTTTCGCGCGTTTTTGAGCATTTTTAATGTCTGGCGTTTTTACAGCTCTATTGCTGGAGCCACAGAACGCCCTGGTCCCGCGTTTTTTTTACAGCTCAAAAACGCCTATGCCATTTGCAGCTCAAAAACACCAATGTGGTCATAATGCCATAGAATAACATGGACAGGCGTTTTTAAGCTGTAAAAAACGCTCAGAAAAGTGGCTGTAAAAACGCCAGTGGAAATGAAGCCTAAAGTCAATCACTGAGCAGCAAATGATTTAACCTTTGATGTATTTTAGTTATCTTGCAAACCTGGCCTGTTAGTGGGTCCTTCAGCTGTTCCTCCCATTGCAGTCTGAGATTGTGTAGATCAACTGTTGCCATTTACTGTGAATGCTCCAGTTTCATCGGTCCAAACCGACCGTGTGTACGCCCCATCGATCTGTTGTGCTTCGGTCCAAAAACAGAGAACTTGCTTTAAAATTGGACCGATGGACGCCTGACCGATAGGTCAAAACGCCTGACCGATAGGTTAGTACGCAAAAGCATCGGTTCCAAACCCGCGCATGCTCAGAATCAAGTCGATGCATGCTTGGAAGCATTACACTTCATTTTTCTCTGCACGTCGTTGTGTTTTACGTCACCGCGTTGGACTCGATCGGTTTTTTGAACTGATGGTGTGTACGCACATCAGACCATCAGTCAGCTTCATCAGTTAACCGATGAAACGGACCTTAAGTCCGTTTTCATCAGTTTGGACTGATCGTGTGTACAGGGCCTAATTGTTTTGGACTGTGCCCTCATCGAAGAGATTTCCCATAACTTCTGGTCCTGAAATCTGGACCATTGAAAAGCAGACAGCCATAAAAAAAAATGTAATCTGTTTATGCTTTTGAGGAAGGAAAGCAGAAATCCACCAGTTTGTTGGCATGTTTGAAGCTTTTTATTGGCTTTGAACCAGACAAATCCTCCAACTACTGTTTACTTTTTATAAACCGACATAGAAATCAGTTAGCACTGCTAATTGCCAGAAGAAATTAATTTCAAATAATTTCCTCTTTCAATTATAACAATTTGGTCACCTGAAACAAATGAAACTGTGGATAGCTATGCCAATGTATTATAATATAATGCTGGTGGAAAGTTCCAAAAACTGCTTAGCCATCATTAAAGTGTATCTGTACCCAAAACTTTCTTTTGATTTGGATAGAGCGGGAAATGTTTAGAACCCCTGTCAGGTTTTGCTTCTATCCAAGGTCCATTAGGGAGCTCTTTCCTCACTTTCTGTTCTGCTAAAAATAGATTTACCAGGACAATGGGGAATAAACAAATAAATTATTTCTGTCTGTGTTGGAGAATGTCCTTCAATTCCCATCTGCAGAGGTTGTCACCTGAACAGGAAGTGGGAGGAAATCTCTCTAACAGAGCCCTGGACAGCAGTAAAACCTGACAGGGGTTCTAATCTTTCCCACCAAGGGTTTGGCTATAGATACCACTTACATTCAAACTCTGGGCACCAGTACTACAGCAGCTATATGTTCTCGGCTTAATCTATAGCTGTCAAAATGGTTCATTTACATGCAGAGGACCTCATCACTATGGTCACATCTCTCCCTGGTCATTTACAAAATATGCAGCCCCCAGGCTTCATTTAGTAAATGCCCTGAAGGTCAGGGGGGCAGAGATACAACCTTTCTAACCAATGACACAACAAAGCTCTTAATTCACTCCCTGGTCATCTCTCGCCTTCACTATTATTTATTATTTCAGGTACTTATATAGCGCCGTCAATTTACACAGCGCTTTACATATACATTGTACAATCACATCAGTCCCTACCCTCAAGGAGCTTACAACCTAAGGTCTCTAACACACTTTCATACATATACTAGGGCCAATTTAGACATGATCCGATTAACCTACCAACATGTCTTTAGAGTGTGGGAGGAAACTACTGCAACGCCTTTCTCATTGGCTTACCTTTACATACTCTACCCCCCTTCAGTTCATCATGAATGCTGCTGCCAGACTCTTCCACCTTACCAATCGCTCTGTGTCTGCTACTCCCTCCACTGGCTTCCGCTCACCAACAAATTTAATTTAAAATATTACAAAGCCATTCACAATTTAGCCCCCAGCTACATCACTAGCCTAGTCTCAAAATACTAACCTAATCGTTCTCTTTGTTCCTCTCAAGACCTCCTACTATCTAGCTCCCTTGTCACCTCATCCCATGCTCACCTCCAGGACTTTTCCAGAGCCTCTCCAATCCTATGGAACGCCTTACCCCAATCTGTCCGATTATCTCCTACTCTATTAGGTTTTAGACCAGTGGTTCATAACTCCTGTCCTAGGGACCCAGGCCATAGTTTAAGTATTACCTTGGGGAAATGCAGACTAGATTACTGCAATCACTGAGCTGCAAATGATTTAACCTGTGATGTATTTTAGTTATCTTGCAAACCTGGCCTGTTAGTGGGTCCTTCAGCTGTTCCTCCCATTGCAGTCTGAGATTGTGTAGATCAACTGCTGCCATTTACTGTGAATGCTCCAGTTTCAGTGCCCTTCTAATCTCTTCATTTCCTCCTTTTTCTTATTTGTGCAGCCCAAGTGACTATAGAGTGACACGTATGGGTAACACACAGTGTAAATGACACGCTCCTCCTCCTCTATGTCCTCCATTTTGTAAACAATATAAGGGCGGGATATAATATGCTGATTGATTACGTTCACTAAGAAACTCACCAAAGCTTTGTTTTAATATAAATCAGTATAAAATATATTGTATGTAATTGCTAGTACCTGTAAAGTAAAAAAAAAGAGCCTTGGATGCAGACACCATTTGAACAAAATAAAAACTACTGTCAATCATCTTTGACTCCACCTACAACTTATTAATGCACAAAAGATAGACATTTTATGTTCAAAAAAGATTTAAAGGGAGCTGTAAAACTTTTCTTTTATATGTATAATTTAATTTAATTTAAATTACTCTTCTGAAACTCACATGATTTTTTAATCATGTAATTAGCACAGCACCAATCAGGACGGGCCAGACACAGTCTCATACTGTAGACACATACATCAGCAGAGTAATAGAAGCCCTTCCCAAAGATCTTTCCCTGAAAATGCCAAAGAAAAGGGAAAGATTATGTGACCACACAACAGCGCTGCAGGAATAAGGGGCCAGATTCACATACAATTGCGTTACGCTGTGGCGGCGTAACGTATCCCATTTACGTTACACCGCCGCAAATTTACAGCGTAAGTGCTTGATTCACAAAGCACTTACCTGTAAACTTGCGGCGGCGTAGCGTAAATCCGCCTAATTCAAATGGGGCGGGGACCATTTAAATTAGGCGCGTTCCCGCGCCGAACGTACTGCGCATGCTCCATCCCTAAAATTTCCCGACGTGCATTGCGCTAAATGACGTCGCAAGGACGTCATTGGTTTCGACGTTAACGTAAATGGCGCCCAGCGCCATTCACGGACGACTTACGCAAACGAAGTGAAATTTAAAAATTCGACGCGGGAACGACGCCCATACTTAACATTGGTTAGACCACCTAGAGGGCATGCTTAGTTTTACGCGACGCATCTCTACGGAAACTACGGAAATTTAGATCGACGGGCAAAGTGGACGTTCGTGAATCGGCGTAACTAGTCATTTGCATATTCTACGCCGACCGCAATGGAATCGCCACCTAGCGGCCGGCCTAGAATTGCAGCCTAAGATCCGACGGTGTAACACAGTTACACCTGTCGGATCTTAGGGCTATCTATGCGTAACCTAATTCTATGAATCAGGCGCATAGATACGACAATCGTATCTCAGAGATACGACGGTGTATCAGGAGATACGCCGTTGTATCTCTTTTGTGAATCTGGCCCAAGGTACTTAGAGGATTTAAAAAATATACAGAAAATACAGTGGCATGATATATATGATTATGATGTGAATGAATTATGGCAATTAGCACTTCTTTGTGTAGTATCACTTTAATACCCCCACTGCACTGCAGTGCACCAACACACTAACATCCTGTCCACGCCAGCGGGTGCATGTATAGTGCACATAATGCAATCCTGCTGGTGTGCATTGTGCATGTTTGCTGAGATGCACTGTTACAATGCATCACAGAGCTTGATTTTTTTTTCTTTTTTTAATAATTTCTAAATTACATTGATTGTGTGACACGTTCCTGCGCGTTGTAACCTACTGCACAGTGATAAAATGTAGGCCTGCATGACTGTATCACAATGCATACCAATGCAGAGCACACTAGATTTATAGTGTAAGTCGGCTATTTCAAGTTTTGAAGATGTTACATTTTCACAATTTACAATTACAAAATGATTTGGGGGAATTTTACAAACTGTAAGTAAAAAATTGTGAAACATGATAGAAAAGTAAAAAATATTAAAAATGTTCTGGCCATCTGAGGTTAAAAGGGTTACATTTCGGGGTTGATTTACTAAAATTGGAGAGTGCAAAATCTGGTGCAGCTGTACATGGTAGTGTATCCGCTTCTAAAAAAAAAAAAAAAAAAAATACTGGAAGCTAATTGGTTTCTATGCAGAGCTTCACTCCAGTTTTAGTAAATCAACCCCTTTATTCCTAAAAACCTGACTTGAAGCCTGCAAAGCAGACCAAGCACATTCGGCATATACTCTGACTATGACTACAATAGCACTATATACTTTAGCAGGTGTATAAGCAGTGCCACCATATCTGCAAAGCCTAGACTTTGTATATTTGTCTTCAGAATTCTTTTTTTTTTTTTTTAAGAACTAGTAAGGGCATTATCAGTGTGCGTACACGAGCAATAGAGGGATTCCCCACCCAAATGATGCTTCGTCATGGTTTTAGAGAATCATCCCATCTGACATCACAAGCAACACGTTGCAAGAGAAACTATATCTCCAAGCTAACTATCTCCTTTTTCCTTTAATTATGTACATCATCACAATGCACGCTTGTCTTGTCTCTCTTTGCTGCTGGCTTCCCCAATTTTTTGTTGTCCGTACCTGTTTATTGCCAAATTATATTGAAATTGGCAAAAATCAATAATTTCTTGTTTGCGTTAAACAATTTTTAAGTAATAAAAATATATTATCTTGAATAAATTGTCCAACATTAGTAAATAGTAAATAAGGTGGCACTGTCTTTACTTTGAATACCAAATCTTACACAAAGGAAATGTAAAATATTGTGCATTTTTCCTTGGATTGGATGAGTAGAGTCAACACTCCGTAACCTTATATACTAAGCTCAGTGAACATTCACTTTACCAAGTGATCGAGGTCTACTCCTTTAGCACATTAACCCCCTTGTCTGATATTCTGCATATTCAGTTTTAACCTAATTTTGCTAATAACTGGCGTGTCAGTAGGACCAGTAGTCTTCATTTAGTAGAGTTAATTAATGATTGCCTAAATAAATGATATTCAACCTTTGGTGTTACGTACTTCTATACCCATCTTCTTTGTGGAGAATTATACAGTATATACCAAGTAAATGAATGTATTAAATAGGAGATATATATACCTCCTGATCTGAAAGTGCTTCATCAACAAACTTTCCTGATCTTACAAACAGCGTTATCACTACGTCGCAGCTTTCCCTTATCAGACTTTCCGCACTTCACTCTCCCGCCCTACAGAAGTCTACTTATCAAGAGCTGCCTAGTGAATGTGGTAGTTGTCCTAATCTTGTACCTTAACCACATTAAAATAATGCTTTCCTACCAAAACTGTAAACCACAACTGACTTCAAACTGTAGAAAGAAAAGCATCCCAAAGGTACACTTAGATATGAGATAGTTTTTTAATCAGGACTAGGCAATTGTTCCCCTATGAATAAGCCTGATGTCTACCATATATTTCTGCTCATTTATCAGTAGCCATAACAGGCATGCCTTGGCAGCAGAATCAGATTGGTTGCTGTAAGCAACACCTCCTATTTTGCTGTAAGATTTTCAATACGTGAGAACTAAGGTAGCTTTTTTGCAAAATGCGAGGCTTGGTGTTTGTCCCCTGACCTGATGTCACTGTGTGGGAATCGCATATACTTTAAAAACTGGATGAAAAAATACTGTTGGTGTGTCAAGAGAAACCAAATATATTGGGGTTGATTTACTAAAACTGGAGAGTTCAAATTCTTGTGTAGCTGTGCTTGGTAGCCAATACGCTTCTAATTTCAGCTTGTTCATCTTTGACAATGAAACCTGGAAGCTGATTGGTTTCTATGCAAAGCTGCACCAGATTTTGAATTCCAGTTTTAGTAAATCAACTCCATTGTTTTATTTTATCATTTGCACAAGTAAAATAAGTAGAAGATAATTTAATATACTTGCAACTCTGCTAAACTAGGTGGCCACACTTTTATTGGCACCACTTGGGAAGATGTGTGAAAGCAACAAGTCAAATGCATTATGCTTTCAGGTTTTTCTTAGCGGCATAATTGTTCGAGTTTTCCATAGAGTTGCTTTGTGCTGTCTGAGATACATTGAGCTGTTTAGAGTTGAGCAAACTTCTTTTTTTGCATTCACATTGACTTGTACGGGGTAAAAAAAGCAAACTGTAACTTCTATACTGTATGTTATGTATCAGAGCGGCATGTTTGCCACCACTACCTCTTTTGCACCTGTCACTGGTTGTTAAGGACACAGTTGGCTTTACATCCGGCAGCCTCCTAGCAACCAGTGATGCTGACAGTGAACGGAGCCTGATGTGGAAGCTAATTTCCCATCAGGTCCACTCTCTCCATGTGATTGACAGCAGGCCCTCTCTGATTGTAATTACGGAGGAGATCCTCCTTAGGTTAATTACGCCTGGGTCTCCTTCAACTTGTTGTTCAGGTACCGAATGACAGGTGATCAATCCTTCAGTATCTGGCTACCTTGATCCCGGTGGTTTGTCGAGGCCCTTTTGGACCGCCAGCCTCTCAATGGCGCTCCTCAGATGGACTCCCCACCGAACAGCACTAACGCTTGGGATCCTCAAAGGTGGGAACCCAGTCGCTTACTGGGTCCCTGTCGCTGCTCAAATGCTCCAGGCCAACATGGCCCCAGAACCAGGAACACCGTGTGGCACGCACGCCCTGGCCAGGTAGGCCAACAGGATAGACTACTACCTCTTTCAGTAGCTGGGACTGGGTTGTTTATGGGGCATCAACACAAAACAAGTGAGTAATGTTTTCAATGGGTATCATTTGGAGTCAGCTATTTAAAGACATGCATTCCATGCCAAAGAAATATTGGCTGTAAGAATCATTCCATGTGAAGTAATTGCCAGGGAAAAATGGTACTTCTCTCTGTAGTAGTGTGCACTCAACTTTACTATATAGTAAACAAGAGTTGTTACTAATTCATGAGGTATCAAATATCAAAAAAGGCAGTAAACAAAATTAGCATCTTTAATATATAATAATAATAAAATATGAATTTGTTTGTACGCTTGGTGTAAAGCAGAAGTAAGCTGATATAAAGAACCAGAACCCTCTATGGACTAGACAACAGAAAGAAAAAAAACACTCATTATACTCATAGATCTCATGAAAAGAAACGTATGGCCAGAGTCCAAGGCAACAAAGGGAGAGAGGCATGCACCAATACAGAATTATATGTAAAGGGGGGTTGGGGGTTGAGAAGAGTCACAATGCTTTCTGCAGCTCATGTAAAGTGGCAGCAACCTTTCTTTGCATACTCATGATTGGTGCACTGATCCAAACATTTCTGTATATTAAAAACGATGAAAGCGGAAGGTTTGGGAGGGCAGTTGGATTTTGTTTGTATTGTGAATCATAGGCGCTTTAATTAAATCATTCTCAACAACATCAGAGTATGATTCCAGACTAGCAGGACGGAAGTTCAGTGGTATTGTTAGAAAGTATTATTTTACAGAAAGATTAGTGAATGTTTAGAACACATTCAGCAGAGGTAATGAGTCAGTCAACAGCGAGTGAATCATGCTTGGGATAAACATAGGTCTGTCCTTGGACAAAAATTATATTTAAAGAAGAGCTCCGTGCAAAATGTTTATTTTGCCATGCAGTGAGGCTGTGCCCACACCGCATGGGTTAACTCCTTGTTTTTGTCTAGGAGATTGCACAGCTGAGATATACTTACCTAATTCGACAATCCTCTAGGCACAAGACAGGTCCCTGATGCTCCTGCCCCGCTGCACACTGTGAATGGACTGTTCCTGACATCATCACGCCCATACACCAGCTCAGGACAGCAGGAACAGTCAACTGCCGAATATGGGGGGTGCTGTTTTCCGAACGATCGAGTAAGTATAGCCCTTCGGTGCACCCCTAGACAAAATGAGCAGTGAACCCATGCAGTGTGGGCTCAGCCCCACTTCATGGGCGAAAACAAATTTTCATGGAGTACTTCTTTAACCACTTGCTCGACGTGCTATAGGCGAATTATGGCTACAGTGCGGCCTGCTAGTTCTGGGAGGGCGTCTATTGACATCCTCCAGTGCACCCACTTCTCGCGCATCACCTGGGGAGCACATCCGGAGGTGTCTGTGATTGCTGGGTCCGTGGCTCTGGGCAAGTGTAAATCAGAGCAAGGGTCAAGGGTCACTGGGCAAGGGTCAATCACAGCAGCCCTTTACCACTGGGCTTAGAGGCAAATTAGTCTAGTGCCCCCATGAAGTGGCCTCACTGCTTCCGGAATATGGGAACTGTTCGGGGGGGGGGGGGGCATCGCTGCTTCTAATTTTGACTGTCTTATCATCCTGGACCCTAAACCTTCCTCACTGTGCTATATGTTTTCTGCTGAACCATTGGCATGGTTATATATTCTTAGTCCTCTCCATAAAATTATCAGAAATGTGTGCTTAAAGTAGAACTATAGGCAACACTTTTTAAATTTTGGATAGAGTAAGGGAGGGTTATGGCCCCTGTCAGTTTAATTTTTACCATCCCTGTCCCATTGCCGAGATTTCCCTTCACTTCCTGCCCCATAGCCAAACAGGAAGTGAGAGGAAATCTATGCAAATTAAGGGAATCCATTGCCCCCCCCCCCCCCCAGACCCTCAGAACTAGTGTCCCCACTCGAAAACTTCAGGGCGGGTCTTAAACAGAAAGGGATGTGGCCTTGACAGGAAGGGGTGGGTTATATTTAAATTAGGGGGTGCACGAGTTTAGTCAGGCCTAGGGCAGCACAAAACCTGAATACACTACTGATTTTAGAGCCTTTTTTTCAAACTGTCTCAGTATAAAACAGAAGCTTTCAAAAGCCAGTAATGTCAATTCATAAAATGCTCTCCTTGATGGTCTTAACAAAGACAGACAAATATGAAGTATTTAAATCCCTCGAGGTTCAACTCGAGGGAATAACCTATATTGCACTCACTTGAGTCCTCACTAATAAAACATCCTGAATCTCCCAGATTTGCCCCAAATGGTGTGATATTATATTATAATTGATGACGAAGGAATGGGAAGACATTGAGGAAGCTTAAATGACTTCAGTTATCTCCTCAAAAGATAAACTCATCCAACTCACACTCTACTTTTAGATTGACTACCCCTACGTGGCTGTGTAATTTAAACAGGTTCTCTATCTAAGGTCCGTCGGACTCTCGACAAAAAGTCAGATGGAGGCTACACACAGCCGGACTTTCTGAGAAAAAAAGTCTGTCTGACTTTTTTTCTCTGAAAGTCCGGACGTGTGTACGAGGTATTAGGGCTAGTGGAGGATGTTCCCATTATTATCACATAAAAAAAAGAATAAAGGCCCTACATCTTTATGTCAAAAAATTATTTTATTCACCTGGAAGTGACCTCTTCCTTCTACTTTACCTGAGTGGAAAAAGTTAACCAACTTACACTATTAGAGGATTCCCAAAGAGTTTTGACCTCTAGTCCCGCTCTTCTCTTAAGACCTAAAACCCCAATGTAGTCCTCGGGAAACCACTACTCTCAAAACTTTTTCTCCATACTTTTCTAATGTATGAATTTATTTAGCTCTATGTATTGTGACTAATGTAAATGTGTTATTTACCACGGACGCATTTGTAAGGACATGAGACCGTGCTGATTCCTTTATGGTTTCTGTCAGAAGATTTAGTCTTACTTTATTGTAATTGTATTGTATTACAGGTTTAAAAAGCAATAAACAGCATCTTAAAAAATAAAAAAAGGAGTATGTTGTCCCTAAAATGTTGTCACCCTAGCTTATGTTTCCATTCCACAAGTCCAGTCCTGCTTGGATCATAATGTATGTGACTCCCATAACACATTTGATCACACATATTCATCGAACAATCATAATACTTGCTTCTAACATTTTAAAATAATCGCAATAAACAGTTCCTCTACATTTTCAAACATCTCTGAGAGCACCGAAAACTGAGGCATATGTAGAAATTACTAATCTGAGAAATTTCCTCATATCTTTGCAAACATATATAACTGTTTTTATTAACCAGAAGGTTTTCCTAAGTACCTTTTGCTGACTCTAAGGACTGGATGCTGGGGAGTTTGGATAATGCACATGTAATGAACGGCTCCATTCATGTGCACCCAAGCTGTAAGGCATATTTTTTTAATGATGCATATGATATGAAAACTCAGTGGTAGTGCCTTTTAGAGATGCGCACATCAGAAAACTTTGTTAAGTTAATTATTTTGTTTCATCATATTCATTATGTCAGAATGATTTGTTTTCAGAATTTGTTTTGTATATTCAGATTAGTCTTGTATATACATTTTTTGGGATTCTATTCGCATTTCGGAAGTTATGCAACATTTGTTTTACTGTGTTAATTCATTATTTTTGGAGTTTACATATGCACTCTGTCTGGGTCAGATGGAGGTGCATCCAGTTTAGTCTCCGAATCATAATATAACAAATGGAACAAAATTTTATCAGATTAATTCATTATGTTATAATTCAGAGATTCTAATGGATCCACTTCCATTTAATCCAAAAACAATATGTAGGAATTTTCGCATCTGCAACAAAAAGGATCATTATCTCGGACTAGAGAAATGCCTTACTTTAATAGAAAATTGGATGACGAAGAGTTATCTTAAACTCAACGGTTCGAAAACAGAACTTCTCCTGTTTCACGCCAATCGAAAGAATCATCCCGCGACAACATAGACACCCCCGCCATTCTGGGTAAAATCATCACCCCTAGCACCAAAGTCAAAAGTCTCTGAGTCATTCTTGACACCTACATGACAATGGATGCACAAATAGGGTCAGTAGTCAGCAGATCGCACCATCTGCTGCGCCTACTATGCAGACTCACCCCCTTTATCCCAAAAGAAGACATAGCAGTCGTGGTGGGAACAATTATCAACTTCAGACTTGACTATGCAAATGCCCTCTATCTCGGACTGCCCAAATACCAAATCACTCATCTACAAGTCGTTCAAAATACGGCCGCTCGACTTGTGACTGGGGAAAATGGGATTCAATCTCACCTTCACTGAGATCCCTTCATTGGTTGCCAGTAAAAGACAGAATCACTTTCAAGGCACTCCGACACATAAGTGTGCCCAGGGAAATGCCCCCCAATATCTATGCGAAAAACTAAAAGCTCACAACCCCAATCGCGTTCTGCGATCCACCAACCAAAATCTACTTCAGGTACCCAAAGCTAGATACAAGTCCAAAGGAGAACGAAGATTTGTGGTCCAAGGACCCAGACTATGGAACGCTCTACCAACCAGCATCCGATTAGAGGTGAACTACTTGGCCTTCAGAAGAAAGATCAAAACCCATCTCTTCTGAGGGGAAAAAAAAAAGTTCACTCAGGGAATGGATACTAAGCACCCAGAGGCGATTCAGTTTGCATGTGTTGCGCTATACAAGTTTCTCACTCACTCAAGTTTCTCACTAGGAATCATCTTATTTTAAATAATAATTTTTTTTAATGCAACATAAAAACAAAATAGATCCTAAATCAATTTGGATCATTCGTTATGTTGTTACGTTTTTTGCATGCTTCAAACATTAACATAAGTTCCAAATGAAACAAATACATAGATTCAGATACATAAAAATATCTAAATAATGAAAATTTAGTCCGAACTTCGATTCGTAATGAAATGAGTCGCACGTGTCTAGTGACTTAAGTAACCTACTGACATAATCTATGTTATATGGGTATCACTATATTCCTAATACAGAAAATATTTTACTGTTTTTTTTTCCCCTCTATTTTTTAGTTATTCAAGTCACATGTTTATTAGAAGTATGCGGTCTACTATGTGTATGTATGCATGTGATATATGTGTATATATATATATATATATATATATATATATATATATATATATATATATATATATATTTATTTCAAATATTTCTCTACAATTTCCAAATTCATTATATACTCCTGGAGTGAAAAATGTTAATATTTATGGTATTAAAGTTTTAACATGCACTACAGACCAGTGTTAATTTTGACGTCAAATTTCAATGTAGTTTTAGTCTTTTTTGACTAAAATGCCATTTTAGTTTTAGTCGTATTTTAGTTGACTAAATAGTATTAATTTAGTCAACAAAAATGTTTTAGTCAACAAAATTAACACTGCTCCAAACCCAATCTTAATCGCATCTAAAGCCTGGAATTATTTTATTAGTTAATAGCCATAGATAGCTATATGCATGTTCCCTGCTCCTGTACTCACTGGAACTGTATGAAATGTAGGCATCTTCTTTGGCAAAAATAATGTGATCGGTTGTTAAGCTCCGGCCACAAAACGCAACAGCTGAGGGGTCTAGAATTTCCAGTGATGGTGTGTACAGCGATTATTAGAACAGGTAGGTTCAAACCCTGCATATTACTCTGAGAAATTATGGAGAAAAAAAACGATATTGGAGCTATAGGTCTGCTTTAAAGGCATTCCAACTATTGTGTCATTCTAAAAAAATTATAATGCTGTATTCCAATAAATAAATGTATGTCTTATAATTTATAAACAACTATAAATATATAGAGACTCAATATTCCTTAAAAAATCCTGCTGATGTGAATATAAAAAGAAAATGTACCTTGTTCCGTCCTGCACGGTTCTTCACCTGCTGTCACCGCCACAATGGAAAAGAAGAAACAAAACTTGGGGACAAAGAAGAAAGGACAGCTGAAAAAAAGGTCACAAATCCACATTCACACAGCACTGTACATTTTGCAGGCACAGGACCCGCCCCGTGTTACCAAAATAAAATTATCAGTAAGTGAGCAGGGACATTCCGGAGGTGCTGAGATCCTCTGTATAAGGGAAGCATGGACTGTCAGCTGTGGAATGCCATGGGCTGAGTGTCACCCTGCTGCTGGATCAGTGAGGAGACAGACTTTGAAAATGAAGATTAAAGAGAATGATCCCCCACCCATACTACAATTAGATTATGCCTATTGAAAGAACCTTCAGGGACTGATTTGTCAAAACTCTAGCAGAGAATTTTCTTTGGGCATTGACATCATGTTTGATTGATTGCTATGTAGCAGTAGTAATATTTCTTTGGACTTGATACTTATGAGTGTTTTTAGACCTCTTTTATTTAGAATATAAAATAATTGTACTACACTTGCTATATTAATTTTTAAAGAAGCTCCCAGTGTAGGTTTATTCTTCTGAAAGCAGCACCTTGGGGGTCTAGTTACAAAGCAATGCCAACTTAATTTTCGATTTTTACTATTGCAGCTAGGGATGCACCGATTATCGGTGGCCGATACATATCGGCCGAAAATAGCATTTCTGGCTCCCTGCCGAAATAAAGTTAAAATGCCGATATAAAGCTGGGTGATACCATTTTTTACTAGAGGGGGGGGGAGGCAATGTTCACATTCACATTCACATTCACAATGAATGCAGACCCACACGCTGGCCGCCAGACCTGCACATAGCAGCAGCAGTGGCACTGTACAAACTGTGTGCCGACTGCTGACCGCGCTCCACCTTGTCCTCCTAGCTCCTATTCCTGTTTGGACTCCCCCATATGGGGGAGTCTCTTGGTTTAATCCAGCCGCGTGAGCCGCGTGACGTCATCGGCCGGAGGCGGGGAGGACTCGGAGCGTGCAGGGAGCTGTGTCGCGACTCGTCGGAGCATAGGCTGAGAGACTGAGGCAATCACACTGCCTGCCTAGGAGGAACCTAGCAGTGTCCTCCACTACAGTAAGCAAGCACTCTAAGTTCAATATGTACAAAACCAAACCTGTTAGGACTAACTAGTAACTACTGTGTTTAATCTGTTAAATCGCTAGTTCCTGGTGGGGGGCGGAGGCAAGTGGTTAACTAAGGTGACCAGGTAAAAAAATAAATAATTATCTGCCATTTTTTCACAGTAGCACAGTGAGGCTGCAATTGATATTTGTTTTGGTAGTCAGATAAGGCAAGCATTGCTCAATAACACACAAACGTTTTTTAAAAAAAAAAAAAGTTTGTGTTATTGAGCCATGCTTGCCTTATCTGACTACCAAAAAAAACATTAATTGCCGCCTCACTGTGCTATCACATGCAGCCACTGTGCCCATTAAACGCAGCCACTGTGCCATCACATGCAGCCACTGTGCCATCACATGCAGCCACTGTGCCATCACATGCAGCCACTGTGCCAACACATGTCGCCACTGTGCCCATCAAACGCAGCCACTGTGCCATCAAACCCAGCCACTATAACCATCAATTATTGCCACTGCCTGTTTGCCCCATCAATTGCCGCCAGTGTGCCCATCACACGCAGCCACTGTGCCATCACACGCAGCCACTGTGCCATCACACGCAGCCACTGTGCCCATCAAATGCAGCCACTGTGCCCATCACATGCAGCCACTGTGCCCATCACATGCAGCCACTGTGCCCATCACATGCAGCCACTGTGCCCATCACATGCAGCCACTGTGCCCTCACATGCAGCCACTGTGCCCTCACATGCAGCCACTGTGCCCATCACATGCAGCCACTGTGCCCATCACATGCAGCCACTGTGCCCATCAAATGCAGCCACTGTGCCAACACACATCGCCACTGTGCCCATAAAACGCAGCCACTGTGCCAAAAAAATGAAATAGGGGGGAAAACAAAGAAAAGTAATTTTCGGTTTCGTTTTCGGTTTCGGACTGAATTTTTTTTTTATTTCGGTTTCGTTTCGGTTCTGAAATTTCCATTTCGGTGCATCCCTAATTGCAGCTATTTATATTAGTATTTTTCTCTTCATCAAAGGTATACATTTATCAGGGGCGGACTGACCATTCGGGCATTCGGGCACTGCCCGAGGGCCCCATGCCTCAGTAAAACCAGGGGCAGTATGTAAAAATCTGTGTTTTTTTAAAAATCCCAAGATTATAGATGCACCGCCTCTCCGGTACCTTTTCAGTGTGTGTATGTGTATTCTGTGTGTATGTATACTGTGTGTGTGTATACTGTGTATGTATATTGTGTGTGTATACTGTGTGGCCCCATAATCTATTGCCTGGGGGCCCCATAATTTCCTATTGCCCGGGGACCCCGTAATCCCTATTGCCTGGGGGCCCCATAATCTCCTATTGCCCGGGGGCCCCATGAGTTGTCAGTCCGCCCCTGACATTTATTAAAAGGCTTCCGACCGTCGCATACTGCGCGTCACGAGTTGCCGAAAGAAGCCGAACGTCGGTGCACAGGCGTCGTATAGAGCGCTTTAAAATGAATCTGTGCAAAAAAATGTTTTGCAGAACAGTTTCAGCATCAAAGCATGCCCTCCAAATATCATATGATATGCAAGTTTCAACCGTCTAAAAGTCATAATTTGCATAAGGCTAAGCAAACCCTCCCACACACACATGTGACAGAGCACTGTATGGTGATTGGTGGCTCAGACACTGAGCAATCAAATGCGGGAGACCTGTGGTATAGTGATTTTGCACATAAAAATGTAGACATGTTGTTTTAAGATTGACACCAACACTGGGGCACTATTCCTTCCACTGACACCAACACTGGGGCACTATTCCTTCCACTGACACCAACACTGGGGCACTATTCCTTCCACTGACATCAACATTGGTGCACTATTTCTTCCACTGACACCAACACTGGGGCACTATTTCTTCCACTGACATCAATGTTGGGGCACTATTCCTTCCACTGACACCAATACTGGGGCACTATTCCTTCCACTGACACCAACACTGGGGCACTATTCCTTCCACTGACACCAACACTGGGGCACTATTTCTTCCACTGACATCAATGTTGGGGAACTATTCCTTCCACTGACATCAACACTGGGGCACTATTCCTTCCACTGACACCAACACTGGGGCACCATTTCTTCCACTGACATCAATGTTAGAGAACTATTCCTTCCACTAATACCAACTTTGGGGCATTATTCCTTCCACTGACACCAATGCTGGGGTACTATTACTTCCATTGACACCAACTTGAGGCACTATTCCTTCCACTTACACAAATGCTGGGGCACTATTCCTTCCAATGACACCAACGTTGAGGCACTATTCCTTCCACTGACACAAATGCTGGGGCACTATTTCTTCCAATGACACTAACGTTGGAGCACTATTTCTTGCACTGTCCTCTAAAACTATGCTGGGGCACTATCCCTTCCACTGACACAAATGGCAGGGCTCTATTTCTTCCACTGACATCAACGTTGGAGCACTATTTCTTGCACTGTCCACTAAAACCATGCTGGGGCACTGTTCCTTCCGCTAACACCAACGTTGGGGCATTAATTCTTGCACTGACACAAACAATGTGGCATAATTTCTCCAACTGATAAAAATGATGGAACACTGTTCCTCCCACTGATGCCAACAAAAGGGCACTATGCCTCCCACTGACTCCAACAATGGGGCAGTATTCCTCCCAGTGACACTTAAGCTGGCAATACCCAGAGCGAATTTCTTTCCTGCAACCAAGAGTTGCAGGAAAGAGATTCACTTGATTATCCCATCAACACAGACAACCAGGGGCGTCAGGAGGGGGTGGCTAGGGGGGGTTGGAGACCCGAATGTGACCCGAAAAGCCCTGAGTCTCAGAATTTCAGGTCTCCATTGTTAGCCACAAGCGAGCGGCGAGCG
This sequence comes from Rana temporaria, assembly GCF_905171775.1. Taxonomy (NCBI): domain Eukaryota; kingdom Metazoa; phylum Chordata; class Amphibia; order Anura; family Ranidae; genus Rana; species Rana temporaria. The sequence goes on from NC_053501.1 coordinate 46,437,558, forward strand.
CCGAAACCGATCTGTTCCTGAGGCCGCCGAATGTGGCCGAGTGTGGCTGAGTGCGGCCAGGTGCTATAGCAGGTCCCGCCTTCTGGAGCCTGTGCAATGCCTATGATGGACGTCCCACTGGTCCAATGTCGGGACCGTGAGACATGTGACGACCATCATAGGCACTGCAGGCTCCAGAAGGCGGGAAATACAATGCGGCCGCAGCGCCATGTCCCCACTCGGTGCTCGGGCAGGCGGCTCTCCTCCCCTCCTCAGTTCTCCTTTCCTCCCCCCGAGGCTCGCAAATCGCTGTAAAAACGTGTGTCCAAAAACACAGCAAGCACCGCAAAAAGCAACGCGGAAACTGCAGAAAAGAGAGGGAGCAAACAGCACCGACGGGCGAATTCAGGAGGTAAGGAGGAGGTATTGCACAGAGCAGGTAAGCATAGCCTAGTGTTTAATTTTAGGGAAAATTTAGGCTTAACTTAATATCATCTTTCAGTCTTCTGCTCAAACTGTATCATGTGTTGTTACTACACACTCTTAAAGGGTCACTAAAGGAAAAAAAAATTTTGCTGAAATGACTGTTTACAGGGTATAGAGACATACAAGTTAACTGATTCCTTTTAAAAATTATTAAAAATAGATAAAAATCAATCATATAATGTGCCTCTAGTTTCACTTTAGTTTTTGTGAAGTAGAGAGACACACAGAACAAAAACAAACAAATCCAGGGCAGTGTTATGTTTTTAAAATGAATCCGATTGGTTCTGAGGAGTTTTAGACACACAGCTTGGACCACAGCTTGGACACACGCTCTCCCCGTTCTTCAGCTCTGGGGACTGATCACGGGACTCCAGCGGCGATCGGGTCCGCGAGTCCCGCGGTCACGGAGCTTCAGACCGGGTTGCGTGCACGCGCGCGACCCCACAGCTGGGCTTAAAGGGCAATGTACAGGTACGTTGATGTGCCCAGCCGTGCCATTCTGCCGACGTATATCGGCGTGAAGGGGTCCTTAAGTGGTTCAATAGATGTTCCAGCCCCCCCACGAAAAAATTAAAAGTCAGCAGCTACAAATACTGTAGCTGCTAACTTTTATTATTATGACACTTACTGTACCTGTCCAGCGTTCCCATAATGTCGGCACCACACTTTTTTTTTCCGAATGAGCTGTCTGGTACTGCCGCCACCATTCCTGGTAAGGGAAACCAGCATTGGAGCCTTTTGGCTTCACAGCCGGGTCCCTACTGCGTATGCACGAAGTGCGCTGTGCTTTCTTATTGGCAGCGGAGGAAGGAGGCCGAACTTCCGAGGGACGGCGTTGTCTCCAGAAGTGGGAAGGGAGACCTGTCAAAAAAAACAGGTACCTGTTCCCCCCTCCCCCTGAAAGGTGCCAAATGTGGCACCGGAGGGGGAAAGGAGACAGATAAGCAGAAATTCCACTTTTGAGTGGAACATCTAACCAGTCAGACTGACTTCTAAGTACTTTATACACAGACTTTTTTATATACAGCCTGAAGATCCTCTTTGCTATTACAAAGCAGAAATTGTCTTTTGAAACCTTGTGATGTGGAAAAACCAGCACCATCTGCTGGTAAATGTGAAGACCTACAGGTCTGAGAATGGATGTTCTGAATATGAGTCTAAGATTTATGGCCCATACAGTTACAGCTAACAAGTGGCGACTGGTGCTCAACATTTTTTAGGGAGCGCAATCAAACTGAAAAAAAAAAACACATCAATTGCAGCCACTGCGCCTATCAAAAGCAGCTACTGTGGCCATTAAACGCAGCGACTATACCCATCAATTGCTGACACTGTACCCATCAATTGCTGCCAGTGTACCCATCAATTGCCGCTACTGTGCCCCATCAAATGCTGCCAGTGTGCCCATCAATTGCCGCTACTGTGCCCCATCAAATGCTGCCAGTGTGCCCATCAATTGCCGCTACTGTGCCCCATCAAATGCTGCCAGCATGCCCATCAATTGATGCCACTGTGCCCCATCAGATGCTGCCAGTGTGCCCATCAATTGCCTCTACTGTGCCCCATCAAACACTGCAAGCGTGACGATCAATTGCCGTTACTGTGCCCCATCAAATACTGCCAGTGTGCCGATCAATTGCCACTACTGTGCCCATCAATTGCCGCATCAGATGCTGCCCCGCACTTACCTGTCTTTGAGCGGGTCAGCGGCGCTCTCCTGCACATCCTCCATGTCTTCTTTCCGCCTCTCTCAGGCGTCCAATCACAGCGCCTGGCGTTTCAGCCAATCAGGTGACCGGTAACAGACCACTTTAGGACCAGGCCTTCTTCTGACACTTTTTGTTTGCAAGTAAATATTTGTATGTTTGCTAGAAAATTACTTAGAACCCCCAAACATTAGATATTTGTGTAGCAGAGGCCCTAGAGAATAAAATGGTGGGTTTAAAAAAAAAAAAATACTTTAACGGTGACATTTAAGCAACTGTTTTTCTAACGCAATTTTTCACACTAAACGCATAAATGCATTTTAATGAATTTCAATGCACACAAAGACAATACCCAAATTTTTGTTAAACTATAAAATAGGTGACACTTTTTAAGTGTTTATTGGTTACCATTTTAGAGTCACACAGGAGGTCTGGTGCTAGAATCAGCAAGCACAGGGGGGCGGAGGCACTTTAACCACTTCCTGCCAGGAGGGCGCACACGGATGTCCTCCTGTTCCAGTGGTTATACCGGGTTGATGCCTGCACCCACAGGCATCACCCCTGTATAGTTCTTTTCAGCCGGCGATTCTCTGCACCGTAAGAACAATCACAGCGGCAGTTCTTACAGGCGGCAGGAGGGGACATCTCCGGTGCCTCTATCGGCTCGCCCGTGCAATCAACAATTTAATTACCCCTGCCAATGTTAAATGGTTTATCTCATCCATATAAACGGATACACTCTGCTGGAGAGCTAGGGCTTTTGAAAAACAAGAGACGTGCTGGCTGGATCACCAGATGAAAAGAGGAGAAAGAAAGCCTAAAAAAGAAAGTTAATGCAGCCATCACATCTAAAAATTGGTAAGCTGCTATATAATAAAAACGTTTGCTTTTGGGTTGAATACCACATTAAGAGCACAGATTCAGATTCCTTTGCATAGCAATTCCAAAATGATTCAATAAGTAAACCATCATCTGGACATATCTTTAGAGGTCTGCTTAAAAGAGAAGTGAGTTTTTTTTTTTATTTTTATTATTATACTTACCTAGTTGGATGCTGCATCTGTCCCCCGGCGCCTCTGCACTGAAAACGGAGTGATCGAACACTGCCGATCACTCAGTTTTCAGAACGGCGTGAGCAGAGAGATGCAGACTGTTAGTCACAGCTCTTTGCTTGGAACGCCGAGTGGTGGATGGAGGGGGAGTGGCCATCTCAGGCTCTCAGTCCAGGCACCTGGCGGATCCAGACTTCCATTGTCGGGGTGAATCGGTGCCTGGACCAGGGGTGGACTGACAACTCATGGGGCCCCTGGGCAATAGAAGATTATGGGGCCCCATGCCAGGAGGCAGTACAGAGGCGGGGCAGCTAAAATCTCGGGATTTTCACATCAAAAGCATGTCGGTCTTGGAAATATCAGGGACAGATGTAAAAAAAAAAAAAACACAGATTTTTACATACTGTCCCTGGTTTTACTGAGCCTGGCAACCCTGATGGGGCCCCCCTAGTGGCATGGGGCCCTCGGGCCTCAATGGTTAGTCCGCCCCTGGTCCTGGACTGACATTGGTGACGTCAGCAGACAGCGGACTTCAGCCCACTCTCTGCTAAAAAAGGTTCATAGGAATGCAAAACGAATTGCACTCCTGTGACCCATACGAGAAGCCCAGCTAAACAAGCTTTGGCTGGACTTCTTTAAGTGCCCTTAACCAATGCAAATCTCATCATTAGCATCAAACTTTCCCACCCTTTCTCACTTTTAGTAAATCAGGCTCTCACATACACTAATGGAGAAATAGAGGTGTTAAGGAGTCATCTGTTCCCCTGGGACACTCTGCGGTCCAAAAGGTGTGCCGATGCCTAAAAGGGAAACCTGTCACAATAGAAACCTGGAGAGTACCACTGTAACTTACAGGAAATGCTAGTTGCCTGACTGTTATGCTGACAAAAAAAAAAAAAAACAGAGTCTAATATGAACAACTAGGAACTTCTAACTTTCTGGATCATTCTATTTGTTCAATGACTCAAAACAATAAAGTCGGAGGGTCAGAACGACAGCCAGGCAACTAACATTTTTTAGAACATGGTCAGCATTTTTGTAATCCTCATGCTGCTAGCATGAAAATGTCATCATACATCCCAGGAGTCTTCAGGAGAGGAGGAGGGGTTTTCTCAGCTAAGCACACCCTCCTGCAAGGGCAGATAGATTCCAGGAAGTAAATACTACAGGCGTTTTTCAAAGTGATTTCGCAACAAAATAAAGCATGGGGACATGGATGGGTGGGTGAGTTTGCTTTGAATACTAAAAATAAATAAAATTGTGTTTTTGGTTTGTGGTGCCGAGATGCAGTGAAAATCCACTTTCAGGCTGGGTTCACACTATTGCAAATTGGATGAGGTTTCACCGCATCCAATTCGCAACAGCAGGAGATTGTGATCAGCTCTCTATGGAGCCGGGTCACATATCTCCCGCTGTGGCTTCAGTGCGAATTTGCACAGGAGTCCTGTGCGTCTTTTGGTCCGTTTCAAGTCCAAATTCAGCCCAAAATTTGGGCTCAAATCGGACCTGAAACAGTGAACAAGGATGCACCGGACCCCTGCTGGGAGCCGCATCGACATTAGACGTGAACCCAGCCTTTACACTCTATTGCTTTACCTAGAAAGCAGAGAATAATGCCAACATATCAAAAACAATAAACACTGCTAATGACACTTTTTTTTAATAATTTTTTATTGCCCAATGACACTTTAATATAAAATTATTATTTGAAGGAAACACTGGTTGCTGCATGCTGCTCAGTAACATTATCATTCTCAATGTGTTCAGTTGACACCACATTTTACAATGGCTGGAAAATATACATAAGGCAAGCAAGTATAAAAAGACTCTGTGGTTAGAATATCGCTAGAAGAGTGGAGCCATCTGTCGCGGGTCATCAGGCAGAACGCTGATGGAGTCCTCTGCTCTCCCACACAGCATACACAGCATGGTGTACTCCTGAAATCAGACATCATTGGTGAGAGCAAATATACCAACAATCAAAGACACTTTCATGGAGCTTCAGTGTTTGTGTTGGGAAAATGCAAAGTGAGAAAAAAAACAGGAATACCATCAAGGCATAAAGTATAGCTTATGTGACGTTTGATTAACAAGCACACTGTCCCTTCATATGTACTAATATGTCCCCCACCTGTTTCACTCTGCCCCCAGAGCTTATTTATGGGGAACATGATTAAGCTCAGTGAAACGCGTTGGGGGGTGTGACCTGGTTGGAGCCCAGGCTGAGGCCGTCATACCCCTCCGCACACGGTTTTGCTGTGATGTGCGACTTTTAGGATTTATTTTTTCCTACAAACTAACTATGGAACTACAGGCCCACTCTCTGGAATTCATAAAGACTGGCATAGGCAGATTTTTCAAAAAGTGTCTCTCATGCTTTCTAAAAGAGGTGAAAATTGCACCAAATTTATATAGCCGTCTAGAACTTGTACTTAAATTTGGCTCATGCTGTGCCACTTTAAGAATGAACATGAGACACTTTTGCAATATCTGGCTGAGCCAGTATAATGTCGCATTATTGTGTTATAAGTCAAAAATTGACCAGGCCAGATTTCAGTCCAGGATGGGTCTATTTTACACATTAAACCTATAATTACATGTTACACATCAAAAGACGCTTGTCGATAGGCAAAGAGACAGATTGGGTCTATTTTACACATATATACTAATATTACAACATATATGCCAAAAGAGTCGCTTTTAATTAGCTCCACTTTTACATTTGGCACATTCAATGCAACACAATGGGGGGTATTTACTAAAAGCAAATATACTGTGCACTGCAAGTGTAGTTACTCCAGAGCTTAAAGCGGGGGTTCACCCTTAGAGGGCACTTTTCCCCCTTCGCTTCCTGCTCGTTATTACTAGGGGAATCGGCAATTTATTTAAAAATATGTGCAGTACTTACCCGTTTACGAGACGCATCCTCTCCGTCGCTTCCGGGTATGGGCTTCGGGAATGGGCGGTCCTTCTTGATTGACAGGTTTCCGAGAGGCTTCCGACGGTCGCATCCATCGCGTCACGATTTTCCGAAAGAAGCCGAACGTCGGTGCGCAGGCGCAGTATAGAGCCGCACCGACGTTCGGCTTCTTTCGGCTACGAGTGACGCGATGGATGCGACCGTCGGAAGCCTCTCGGAAGGCTGTCACTCAAGAAGGAACGCCGGCTCCCGAAGACCCATACCCGGAAGCGACGGAAGAAGATGCAGCTCGAAAACGGGTAAGTACTGCACCTATTTTAATATAAATAGCCGATTCCCCTAGACCGAACGAGCAGGAAGCTAAGGGGAGATTTTTTTTTTTTTTTAAATGGGTGAACTCCCGCTTTAATAAATGAGGGAAAGCTTCACTTTGCAAAGAATAATCAATCACATGCAAAAACTATTTAAATAAAACAGCATTTTCACTTGCACATGACTGGATGATAGAAATCAGCAGAGCTTCCCCCTCCTCTACCAAGATCTGGAAAAACTTCACTTGCAGTGCACAGTATATTTGTCTTCAGTAAATCAACCTCGCTGTAAAAGTGGTGCATTTTAGGTGCACGAGTTGCTGTCAGAACCAAAAGTGTTGCAGATGCTTCATGAATTTGCTGCAATACATTAACACAGTGGTTCTCAAATCCAGTCCTCAGGCCCCCCCAACAGGTCAAGTTTTCAGGATTTCCATTATTTTGCACAGGTGATTTGATCAGTTTCACTGCCTTAGTAATCACCACAGCCTTTTCATCTGAGGGAAATCCTGAAAACCTGACCTGTTGGGGGGGCCCGAGGACTGGAATTGAGAAACACTGCATTAACAAGAGGGATAAACAGCAGAAAAGTGGTGCAGCAGCTTTATTAAATTCCCCTTACTGTGTGAGTGACGGCGTTCTGCAACTTGCAGAACACCGTCACTCACACAGTAAGGGCCCTTTCACACGGAGCGGATCCGCATTGATCCGCCCCGTGTGTGTCCGTCTGCTCAGCAGGGATCATCCGTAAATCCCCGCTGAGCTGTCGGCGGACAGGGCGGTCCCCGCACACTGTGCAGAGACCGCCCTGTCTTTCCTCCGCTCTCCCCTATGGGGAATCGGATGAATACGGACCGTGTGTCCGTATTCATCCGATCCGTTCCGCCAGACGGAAGAAAAATAGGGTTTTCTTCCGTCTGAAAAAGCGGATCTTTGCGGAGGCGGATGTTTGCGGATGCATCATCCACTAACGTCCACAATCCCATAGGGATTCATTACAAGTCCGTAAACGGACTTGTAAAAAACGGTCCGTTCGTCCGCCCGTGTGAAAGGGCCCTAAGGGGAATTTAAGACTGCAAGTGTGATTAGAAAATAAAGCAACGCAAACTGACCAAGCTGGTGCACATCTGCTTCCACACCAATTTGGTTGGAAACTTGCAGCAGAGAAAGGGGACTGGTAGGAACACCACCATTTAAGTGTACATTTTATTATACAGAATTTATCTAGCGCCAACAGTTTACGCAGCGCTTTACAATATAAAAGGGAGACAATACAGTTATACAATAAAATACAAGAGGATTAGGAGGGCCGTGCTCAGAAGAGCTTACAATCTAATAGGGTGGGGCAGGTGGTACAAAACTAGTCCGAGGTTTGTAAATAGATAGAACTAGTTTGTGCATTATGGAGGGAACGCTCTATTGTTATATGCCTGTTTTTTATCACTACAATGTGAGTACCCAGTGTATTATCTTGTTTGAATAAATCCTTTTTTTAAACGATACTGCACTATTGGCACTTTTATCTCCCTGGGTGCGAGTCACTGTCACTGGTTGGACGTGACTACCGAGAGGGATCTATTTTTCCAATTACAGCCCTTTTGGATAATACCGTATGTGGATTTGACCAGAAAAGTGTACCTGGGTTTTTACGCTGTTACCTTACAGCAGTAAGGTAAGGGGACATCCTCACTTACTCTGAAGAAAACACCGGGAATTAAGCTCGTTTCACGTCACTTTGGCATTTACACCAGCACCTTTATTTTGGATTTTCTCCTGCTGTTATGGTTACAGCTATCTGCTGTATGGACATTTAATTTAGTGTTATTGCAGTCACCGCTGTGTGTTGTAGTTTGCACGCTGTACACCCGATTGTGTATCAGTACATTTGGTACCATTATATTGCACTTTATGACACTTGCACTGTCACTTTGTACTACTTCATTAGTTGGCAGCTAGCCTTGGCTGCACTGTAGCACGTTTATTTTGATGTTATTCACTTGTTATGGTATATTATTATCATTTTTTTACTATTGTGATTATTAGACAGACCTTATCTTTCCATATATTAGGATCTGCCATATTTCCTTTGCACATTATCCCACTCCCCATTCACAGCGCAGCACTACCCCCCTATTCTCTATTTGCTCCTGGTTTGATACACCATACAGTGCAGCAGCTGTACCCCTCCCCTTTCCCCATTCCCCCACTCTTGTGGTAAGCACGGTAATACTCACTCCATCAATGGCTGTTTAACCACTTCTCTACTTTGGGTGTTTTTCAGATTTGGTGTTTACAAGACTAAAACAGTTTTTTTTGCTAGAAAATTACTCAAAACCCCCAAACATTATATATTTATTTTTTTCTAATACCCTAGAGAATAAAATGGCGATCATTGCAATACTTTTTGTCACACCATATTTGCGCAGCGGTCCTACAAGCGCACTTTTTTTGGAAAAAAATCACTTTTTTGAATTAAAAAATAAGACCGCAATAAATTTTGCCCAATTTTATGTATTGTGAAAGATAATGTTACGCCGAGTAAAATGATACCCAACATGTCACGCTTACAAATTGCGCCCGCTCGTGGCATGGCGTCAAACTTTTTCCCTTAAAAATCTCGATAGGCGACGTTTAAAAAATTCTACAGGTTGCATTTTTTTGAGTTACAGAGTAGGCCTAGGGCTAGAATTATTGCTCTCGCTCTAACGATCGCGGCGATACCTCACTTGTGTGATTTGAACACCGTTTTCATATGCGGGCGCTACTCGCGTATGCGTTCGCTTCTGCACGCGAGCTCGTCGGGACGGGGCGCTTTAAAAATTTTTTTTTTTTTTTCTTTTTTCTTATTTATTTTATTATTTTTTACACTGGAAAAAAATAAAAAAATGATCACTTTTATTCCTATTACAAGGAATGTAAACATCCCTTGTAATAGAAAAAAGCATGACAGGTCCTCTTAAATATGAGATCTGGGGTCAAAAAGACCTCAGATCTCATATTTAGGCTTAAATGCAAAAAAAAAAAAAAAAAAAAAAAAAAAAAATTTGAAAATGTCATTTTTTCAAATGACAAAAAAAAAAAATGTTGCTTTAAGAGGCTGGGCGGGACTGACGTTTTGACGTCACTTCCGCCCAGCAGAGCCATGGGGACGGGTGAAGGAGATTTTTCCTTCACTCGTAACCCCGCTCAGCTGCCAAGCGGTTCCGATCTCCTCCGCCGCTACCGACGGCTCTGGTAAGCGGCGGAGGGCGCGGGAGAGTGGCGGGAGGCCCTCTCCCGCCGCCGATAACGGCAATCTCGCGGCGAGAGACCGCCGTTATCGTTAACAGAACCGCTGACACTAAACATTGATACCTCGGTTGTGGCAGCAGCTGCTGCCGTTACCGAGATATCAATCTTTAAAGTGTGGACGCATATATGCGTACAGCGGTCTGGAAGTGGTTAAACCTGTGTAGTTTTTTTCCCATTACTAACCTCTGTGCCACCTGTAGTGTTCTGAGAGAGGGGAGGGGAGGAGACGTTGAGGCTTGGTTCACACTACTACACTACTTTCATCCTATTTTGCTCCGCTACATTGGTCCTACATTTATCCTACATTGGTCCTTCATCCATCCTACTTTCATGAACAGGATACTACTTTGGTCCGACTTCAATGATATTCAATGGGCCTGAAGTAAGATCAATGTAGGACCAAAAGTAGTACAGGGAGCATTTTCAAAGTCAGACCGACTTGTGTAGGACGCTACAAGACGCTCTCATAGTGAAACATTGAACACAGAGCAAAGTAGGATGAAAGTAGTGTAGTAGTGTGAACCCAGCCTGAAGCCAGGCTTTGCAGCAGGGAAATGGAGCTTAGCTAACATAACACACATGGTGAGCTTACAACTCCTTACTCCCCCCAGTGGCGGCATTTAGAGAAGGCACTTCACTTAAAATTTAGGAAAAGCCCTTAAAAATAATTTTTTAGGACTCTGACCTCTTACCTTACGCCGCAGGTTTCTGCTGAGATCAGACAGTACCAATCTTCGCCCCTCACGGCGTGCATTGGGTGCCAACCTTCAGGGATATGGGTTCCTGTTTAAAGGATACCTCTTCCCTGGGCCTTGTAAAAGACTCTGACCAGGACTTTTAGCGAAGTAGCGAAAGTGCTGGACCTCAGAGCCCAGTCCTCCAAAGAGAGACATTACAGGCGACGCCTCGTGCATGAGGCCCGGATTCCATCCAGTTTTGACCTACTTTAGGCGTCTTGGGTGGGTCCGGAAGCATAGCTCTTTTACCCCCAGAGCTTTCCTTTTAGCATCCTATCGTGTCCAACACCTTTAGACACTGGCGAAAAAACTGAGGCGCTTCCCTGATGGGAGGGGTTATATGGAGGGGAACTGTCTTCAATTGGTTATGCCAGTGTCCAATCACCGCTGGTGACCCTTAACCCATTATGTAATGAATGGCTCTGTGTCCCGCGGTGTACGATAAAGAAATGTGCCTTTGGTTGCCTCGATATTTATCTCTCTTTGATGCCAGGCCTCACCATAGAAGAGCTAGAAGAAGGGCTTTTGGGAAACACCTAAATACTTGGCCTAGAAATGGATATTTGGATGACAGAAAATGATCAGACCCCAGAAGAACCTTGCAGGTGTAGCTCATATCCTAAAAGCAGACATCGCCCTTGTCACTGTAATCTCGGGGGAAAACCATCTTCCCGATGCACCCGCTGTCCTGCTGGAAGGTGAACCTCCAGTCTTTTGCAGACTCTAACAGGTTTTCTTCTAAGATTGCCCTGTATTTGGCTCCATCAACTCTGACCAGCTTCCCTGTCCCTGCTGAAGCATCCCTGCAAAATGATGCTGCCACCACCATGTTTCACGGTGGGATGGTGTGTTCAGGGTGATGTGCAGTCTTAGTTTTCCACCACACATAGCGTTTTGCATTTAGGGAAAAAAAATAAAAATTTTGGTCTCATCTGACCAGAGCACCTTTTCCCACATGTTTGCTGTGTCCTCCACATGGCTTCTCACAAACTGCAAATGGGACTTCTTATAGATTTCTTTCAACAATGGCTTTCTTCTTGCCACTCTTCCATAAAGGCCAGATTTGTGGAGTGCTCAACTAATAGTTGTCCTGTGGACAGATTCTCCCACCTGAACTGTGGATCTCTGTAGCTCCTCCAAAGTTACCATGGGCCTCTTCTCCGATTAATATTCGTCTTGCACAGCCTATCAGTTTAGGTGGACGGCCATGTCTTGATAGGTTTGCAGTTGTGCCATACTCTTTCCATTTTTGGATGATGGATTGAATAATGCTCTGCGAGATGTTCAAAGCTTGGATATTTTTTTTTTTTATAACCTAAACCTGGTTTGAACTTCTCCACAACATTATCCCTGACCTGTCTGGTGTGTCCCCTGGCCTTTGTGATGCCGTTTGTTCACTGAGGTTCTCAAAAAAACCTGTGAGGGCTTCACAGAACAGCTGTATTTATACTGAGATTAAATTACAACAGGTGTACTGTATTTACTAATTAGGCGACTTCTGAAGGCAATTGGTTACACAATTTTTCAGTTAGGGGTATCAGAGTAAAGGGGGCCAAGAACAAATGCACACCACACTTTTCAGATATTTGTAAAAAAAAAAAAAAAAAAAAAAAAAAAAAAACTTTTATTATTTTCCTTCCACTTCACAATTATGTGCCACTGTGTTGGTCTATCACATACAATCCCAATAAAATACATTTATGTTTTTTGGTTGTAACATGAATAAATGTGGAATCTTTCAAGGGGTATGAATACTTTTTGAAGGCATTGTAGCTGGCCATTGTACGTGCCATGTAATCTCTGCAGTAGGAAATACATAATGGGTGACAATTAACTGAAATAAATACACTGTACCTGGTATTCATCCACCACACTGAAGGTGTACTCATGTTTTGCAATCACATGGTGACAGTTTTTACACACATCTGAAAAACAAAACACATTTTTTTTATATGGACAGTCAACATGCATACATATACATATGTATTACAGCTTTATTTTTTGGAGTGTAACATGCTCCAGCAAATACACCCCACCCCCACCGATTGCTGCAATGGATTTTTGATTCTAAAGGTATGGGAGCTATGAGAGCTGTAGTTCTCAAACAGTGAAGGATCCTGTTTACCCTCCTTTTTTTCCCCCTATCCATTTGCAGAACACCTTGTATTCTGTTCAAAGAATGCAAGAGGGGGGGGTTGGATTTACTAAGACTGGAGCAGCCAGAATCTAGAGCAGCTCTGCATAGCACCCAATCAGACTAACTTTCATTTACAATGCTTAACCACTTCCAGACCGCTGCATGTACATATACGTCGGCATAATGGCACGTACAGGCACATTGGCGTACCTGTACGTCCCTGCTTAGATGTGGGTCGGGGGTCCGATCGGGACCCCCCCCCGCTACATGCGGCGGTCGGAAACCTGGGAGGAGCGATCCGGGGCGAGGACGCGGCTTCCCCGTGCTTCACTGTGGCGGCTGCATCGATCGAGTGATCCCTTTTATAGGGAGACTCGATCGATGACGTCAGACCTACAGCCACACCCCCCTACAGTTGTAAACACACACTAGGTGAACCCTAACTCCTATAGCGCCCCCTGTGGTTAACTCCCAAACTGCAACTGTCATTTTCACAATAAACAATGCAATTTAAATGCATTTTTTGCTGTGAAAATTACAATGGTCCCAAAAATGTGTCAAAATTGTCCGAAGTGTCTGCCATAATGTCGCAGTCACGAAAAAAATTGCTGATCGCCGCCATTAGTAGTAAAAAAATAAAAATAATAAAACTATCTCCTATTTTGTAAACGCTATAAATTTTGTGCATACCAATCGATAAACGCTTATTGCGATTTTTTTTACCAAAAATAGGTAGAAGAATACGTATCGGCCTAAACTGAGGAAAAAAAAATTGTATATATGTTTTTGGGGGATATTTATTATAGCAAAAAGTAAAAAATATTGCATTTTTTTCAAAATTGTCGCTCTATTTTTGTTTATAGCGCAAAAAATAAAAACCGCAGAGGTGATCAAATACCACCAAAAGAAAGCTCTATTACCGCGCAATTATCTGTTAAAGCGACGCAGTGCTGAATTGTAAAAACCCCTTGGGTCATTTAGCAGCATATTGGTCCGGTCCTTAAGTGGTTAACTGAACAAGCTAAAGATGGAAGCCGGTTGGTACATATGCACAGCTGCTCTAGATTCTAGATCCAGCTTTAGTAAATTCCCCCCCTAGGTGCTCTGTGAATGGACAGTTGACTTCCTTTATGAGGGTGGCTACACTGGCTCTACATGATAATCCCACTGTAAGTGGGAGGTAGCCACCCCCTCCTCTCTGTGGTCCTGCTACAGACTACATACCTTGCCACATCATCCCTTTAATCCAGGACACACATGAATTACACAGGTTCTGTGGCTGATTAAGGTGGTAATTAAACTCACTTGGTGCCTTATCTGCATTAAATCAGCCTCAGAACCTGTAATATGTGTCCTGGATTAAAAGGGATGATGTGGCAACCCTAGTACCGACTCATAACAATAAACATATACTCTTGCGCACAAGTGTGTTGATCAGGCGATCTATAGTTCAGGATGGATAATGTCCGTGGTCTTGCTGCCCTCCAGGATGGGGGTATCCTAACAGTCAAAGAGAGAATAGAGAAAAGGAGGGTGCACCAGCCTTGTGCATTATCCTTAAACGAGTTGATTTGAAAAACAAATTAAAAACGACTCATAAGCATGTATAAGAAACCACAATGTAAAAGCCTTTGATGGCAATTGGCCTGATAACCACAGTCTCCAGACAATGAAAGAGGACGCAATGCTGACGCATTTTGAAGGATTTCCTTCTTCCTCAGAAAGCCATCACTTGAAAGGCTTTTACATTGCGGTTTCTTTCACATTCTTGCGAGTAGTTTTTAATTTGTTTATTAAATAAACTCATTTAGGGATAATGCACAATGCTGTGGGAATTTACTAAGACCCCTTACACACTGGGGTGTTTTTAAGGTGCTTTTGGGCTAAAAAATAGTGCCTGTAAAATGGCTCCCCTGCAGTCTCATTGTGAAAGCCTGAGTGCTTTCACACTGAGGCGATGCGCTTGCAGAACATTAAAAAAACTCCTGCAAGTAGCATCTTTGGAGCAGTGAATGAGCGCTGTGTATACCGCTCCTCCCTATTGAAATGAATGGGCAGCACGGCCGAACTGCCGGCAAAGCGCTGTGGTTTTTAAACATTTCTTTGGCCACTACCTGGGGTAGCTCTGTCGCCGACACCACCCCCGCCCCAGTGTGAAAGCAGCCCAAGACTGGAGCAAACAGAATCTTGAGCGGCTATGCATGGCGCCCAATCAGATTCCACCTCTTATTTTCAAAGCTCAACTGAACAAGCTGAATATAGGAACCAATTGATTACTATGCACACTGCTCCACATGCTGTCTGCTCCAGTTTTTGTAAATTCCCCCAGCGCAAGGTGTTCTGTGAATGGACTGGGGTAGAGCAGTGGTGGGCAGGGCTGCTCTTAGACCCCTTTCACACTGAGGAGTTTTTCAGGCAGTACAGCGCTAAAAATAGCGCTGCTATACCGCCTGAAAAACTCCTGCCCAGCTACCTCAATGTGAAAGCCGGAGGGCTTTCACACTGAGGCGATGCGCTGGCGGGAGACAAAAAAAATCTCCTGTCAGCAGCATCTTTGGAGCGGTGAGAGGAGCGGCGTGTATACCGCTCCTTCACATTGAAAACAATGGGAAACCGCGGCAATACCGCCCGCAATGCGCCTCTACAGAGGCGCATTGCGGGCGGTATTAACCCTTTATCGCCTGCTAGCGGGGGTTAATACCGCACCGCTAGCGGCCGATTCCCGTGGAAATCCCGGCGGTATAGCACCGCTATTTTTAGCGGCGATATACCGCGGCTCGCAGTCCAATGTGAAAGGGGCCTTAGGCTGTGTGGGGCTCCATGATTTCTATCTGACCTGCTCTTCATCCTGAAGGAATACCCCATACCCTGTAGCAGCCAGTAGGAGGGAGAGGGAAGAAGCTGTCAGTGCAGAATGACTATGGGAGGGGTCCTCGTGGGTTGAATTTTCTAGAACAGACCCCCTGCAGCATCTGAAAGATGAAGCCGGCTTTTAGCTGCTGCAGGGAGTGCCATAAAGGGGATTTGTTCTTGTAGTTTGCCCTCCCCCCTCCGCCACACAGGTCACCCCCTCCTGTCCATGATCCAATTCCTCCTGCTGAACTGTAGTGTGAACCGATGCATTGTAGAGTCTATATATGAAGGAAAGGAACTCACGATCAAATGTAATAATCTCTTCTCCATCCTCTTCATCGTTTGTTTTATTGGCGATGAGCACAAAGTCTTTTGTATTGCACTTCACGCAGCTCGCGTAGTTCACCAAAAACGATCCCGTCTCCAAGCAGGTGTTACCCTAACAATACAAACAGATCATATACTACATGTTAAATCTCACCAAAACAGGTGACTGCGCGCGTGTGCAATTCGGCATTATCCTTAAAGCTACACTCCAGCCTTCTCTTTAGGTACTGTTGTACCGGCTCCTCTCCTGTATGGAAATTCCTTACGCCAATCTCACTGCACACAGTGTGCATTAAAAATAGGGATCAACCGATATCGTTTTTTCAGGACCGATTTTTCGGCTGCCTTTCAGGCCGATAGCCAATATCAGGTGCCGATATTCTGCACATTTAACATTTTTTATTTTTACACTGTCCTTTAAAAAAAAAAAAGTTATCACTTTAATTGCTGTCACAAGGAATGTAAACATTCCTTGTGTCAGTAATAGGCAGGGACAGGTCCTCTTTATGGAGGGATCGGGGGTCTGTAAGACCCCAAACCCCTCCTCTGCACTTGAAAGTATTCAAAACGACTGGCATTTTTAAATACTTTCTATTTTTTTTAAACTGGCGCTTTTAAGATTCCAGTAATCCAGGAAGTGATGTCATGACATCGCTGCCAGTAATCCAGGAAGTGATGTCATGACATCGCTGCCAGTAATCCTGGAAGTGATGTCATGACATCGCCGCCGGATTACTAGATCCAAGACTAACAAAGCAGCAGCTTTTTTCGGGTCTCTGGCCAGCTGGCAGATGTGCCGGCTGATGGCTCGGGTCTCCCGGTGGGACGGGAGAGTGGAGGGGGGGTTGGGGGGGGCATCCCCCTCCTGCTTGTACTAAGAGCTGGGCGGCTGCTGAGCCACATCGGTTAAAAATACAGAACTCCAGAAGTGCCTGACCTCTCCTGTCATTAGGCAGAAAAAAAATTGAGGCTGCTAGAGCAGGGTGTGGGATATGCCCGGGGAGCCACGCCCCCTGGGAGGAGCTGCACTAAGTAAAGGTTGTTAACGCTTTAAGTGCTGTAAATTCTGCCTAAACTCTCCTGGAAGGAAGGTGCATAACCCTACTGTCAAAGGATGCTGTGTCCGTCCATGAACGAAAGAGAAAATAGGATTTTTGTACTCACCGTAAAATCCATTTCTCTGAAGTTTATTACAATAAATCCGACTGTCTGCTCTAAAGAACGATACCGTCAGGCATCACCCCGGCACAACCCTTCGAAGCAATATCGGTAAGTTTTGTGACCGATACTTCAAAAAAAGTGAACATCTGCCGACCCCTAAAAAAAAACTGCAACAAGTCAGACAGAGCCTGCCTTGTTTCCTGGCTGGAGGATGTCCAGATTTATCTAGCCCTTTACTCCTCAGTAAGGATGAGCTCCGGCGTGTTCGCATTGAACACGTGCGGAGCCCGCCAGAAAGTCGGCACCCGCGCTGCGCTAATCACAGCCAGGCAGACATTTCCCGATGCTCGGCTGCAGAGATCGGGAAATGTCTGCCTGGCTGTGATTAGCGCAGCGCGGGTGCCGGCTTCCTGGCGGGCTCCGCACGTGTTCTATGCGAACACGCCGGAGCTCATCCTTACTCCTCAGCCTCACTGTCCCTGACGCCCCTCCCCTTTCATTCATTGGGTCTCAGTTCTCACAAACAAAAAGGCTTGGCATGACATGTCATTGGCATTAACTAGGGTGGTCAGCCTGCCTAGGAACGCCCACTCGTCCAGACTGACACCCACCAAGACCTTTTGTTATTTACATATCTCCTCCCAAAAGCCAGCCCACTGCTTCCATCAGGCCTGAGGGCTCCAGAGAGGAGTATTGAGGCAGGGGACTGTGATGTTTGCAGGGAATCTATGTGCAGGACCCTCACACCACCCATGATCTACATGCATTGCATAGAAAAGCACAGAGACCTAGCGATGACATCACCGGGTCTAAAATACAGCATGTCATGAAAAGAGAGGTTTACTTATGTTGGTGAAAGAGTTAAAGGGGTACCAATGGAAAAGCAAAATATAAGAAGATTACATTTCAGTTCTAGACTAGGCTTACACTGCAATAACAATTTGTATCTCCCCAAACCACACCCCTTAAAGCAGAGCCTCGCCCAAAAGGTTTTGACAGGTACCCGCTCCCACTTCTGGCCGAGTTCACCGCGGCAACGACAGCCAGAAAATTATCACCCTCCCCCACCTACCTCCTTCGCCCCGCAGCCGGCCCCTTCACAGCGTGATTTGTGCATGTGCAGTAGGGCAATGGTCATCAACCTTGTCCTCAGGGCCCACTAACAGGCCAGGTTTGCAATATAACTGAAATACATCACAGGTGATATCATTTGCTCCTCAGTGATTGCAGTATTCTAGACTGCATCTCCCCAAGGTAATACATAAAACCTGGCCTGTTAGTGGGCCCTGCAGGACAGGGTTGATGACCACTGCAGTAGGGAACCACCCGTGAAGCCACACTGCCAGTTTCCCTTTGCCGAGATGGCAGTGCCAGCACCCGAGAGCCGATTAAAGAATGGGCTCGGGTGAGGAGAGGTAAATGCCACAATAGTAAAAGTCAGCAGTATTTGTAGCTGCCGATTTTTAATTTTTGGAGAGGGGGAGCCAGAACTCCGCTTTAAGTTGCCAAGGCAGCGCAGACAGTGGTGTACACATGATGCTTTCAAAAATGCCCCCCCCCCCAATGCATTAGGTGGGTAGTACTGCCTGCAGAATGCCACCCATGGCAGGATAGTGCAAGCTTTTAAAGGGTTAAATCAGGTTGTGGGAAGGTGACATGATGCCTCCTCATTGTCTGTTAATCCTCCTATGAAAAGTAATCCACTGCTGGTCACTCTTCAAAGGACGACGCATGTATAAACAAGTCCTAAAAGTGACTGTCAAAAAAATAAACGCATCCTGAATAAAAATGTCAGAGTACATACGTGTCCAGCGGGTGACAAGGGAAACGCTGAGCTGTGGATGGCAATGCTATGGAACATGTCCAGGTGTCATATAGTGCCCCCCCCCCAGCTGTGTGCTGTGGTTCCTCCCACTGACCCCCATGTCACTACTGTGCCCTGTAGAAGGAACCAAAGCAGGGAGGGGGGGGGTATGCGATATCCGACAACCCCAGAAATATCAGATTGTAGTATCACCTCCATCTGCCAGGCTGGGGAGTATTCAGTCTAATCATCTACAGGGAATGACTTTTGGGATGACAGGGGCACTTTAAAATAACATTCTATTATGTGTAAGAAGTTGTGAAGTGCTGAGAAGGTTCCTCAGTTTGTATTGCTGGAGGGATCTTCCCTGACTTCCTGTTCTGGGGAGAGGAGCCACCTGGGACAGGAAGTGAGAGAAATCCCCCCAGCAGGGACACCAGTAATTTCCTCCCCACCTATAAACATTCTAATAATTAATATAAAAGATAGCAATTCCCTCAACCCCATCGCACTCACCCGGTCCGGGTACTCCTCCTGCACACACCCCCCACACATCGCAGCCGCCTGTAATAATAATAAATAAGACGATCCTATCCCTGGGGAGAGGCCGGAAGTGCCAACCAGCTGGGCTCAAGGACCTCTACTGACGTCACTGTCATGTGACCGGTCTTCCTGTGGGGGAGGAGTCACCTGACATCTGGGGTCCTCCTGTACTGATCTGTGTGATCACAACACCGCACTGTGCTGCTCTTCAGTGAAGCGTGACTGATGTGGAACTACAAGTCCCAGCATGCCTTGATGGCTGATCTGCAGCAGCAGGATGTGGGGGAAGTGTGGGGTGTACTACCACATTCATTGTCTTCTCCACACATTTTCTTGTCATAAAAATGCTGGTGGTCCAGAAATCAGACATACAATGAAATGATCCTTCTGAAATCGTCATCCCACAGAGCACTGATGAGATGCGGAAAATGCAGCGAAAATTCCTGCGCGTTTCCAGCAGCGCATTGAAATCGTACTTTGTTCATGCGATCTGCTGCAGGTGTCAATGGAAAATGAACAACACCCCGCATCAGCTTACAAAACAGAACAGTGCGATTGGCAGAATTGGATTGCATGGGTGCGAACACCAATGCGATCTGATTCAGGTAGCCATTTTGGTATGGCTGTGGTGCGATTGGAGCCATACAAAATGATATACCGGCAGCTAATGGGAAACTCCCGATCGCTTCCTGCAATCAGGAGTTGTGACAGCGAATCATGGCGGTCAGTGGCCTAGATTCAACAAGCAATTGCGTCTGCGTAACCATAGTTACGCAGCGCAATTGCTTAGTTGCGCCGGCGTATCGACTGCTCCTGATTCAGGAAGCTCGATACGCCGACTGCAGCCTATGCCGTCGTATCGTAGGCTGCATTCTTACGATGGCTGCTAGGTGGCGTTCCCGTAGTGGTCAGCGTAGAGTATGCAAATTGCATACTAACGCCGATTCACAACCGTACGCGCGCCCTGCGTACGCAGTTTACGTCGTTTGCGTTCGTCGGTTTCTGCGTAAGGCTGCCCCTGCTATTAGCAGGGGCAGCCAATGCTACGTATACCCGTCGTTCCCGCGTCACGTTTTTGAAAAATTACGTCGTTTGCGTAAGTGAATCGTGAATGGCGCTGGACGCCGTTTACGTTAAAGCAAATGACGTCCTTGCGACATCATTTGCCGCAATGCAAGTTTCCCGACGGAGCATGCGCACTACGTTCGGCGTGGGAACGCGCCTAATTTAAATGATCCACGCCCCCTATGGGATCATTTAAATTACGCGCGCTTACGCCGGGCAGTTTTCAGAAGCGCGCACGCAAATTACGGAGCTACTGCTCCGTGAATCAAGCGTAGCGCAGGTAATTTACGGAGGCGCAGTGTTAAAACGGTACACTGCGCCTTCGTAAGAAATGCGCAAGTCGTACCTGAATCTATCCCATTCTTTCTAAATCTGCTCTCCAGTGTTTTTTAGTCTACAGATTTCCTCAGATCCTCATGAGATCTTGCTGACATCCACGGACGACTTTGCGGTGGTGCATCGATTTTGAAGAATAGTTCCTGCACTACTTTTGGCGATTTTGGGTGCAATTTGCATAGACATCTGTGCATGAAGCTGCACAGATGTCTTCAAAGTTGCACCAGAAGTCACACTGATATGCGGCTTTGAAATTGTGCGATTTCTCATTGTCAATGAAGGGTCGCTGTCGCAACAGATTTCCAAGGCTCCGCTCGCACCTATGCAGATGCAACAGTGCACATGCGTTTTTGTGCATTTTTGCACATCAAGTTTGAGCAGCCTATTTATTTGGATTGCCCTACATGTGAAAATGTCACAAATTAAGTACATGACCCTTTGGACCCCTTTCACACTGGGGCGTTGTTCGAGCGAAGCCACATCTGCAATCCCAATGTGCTGGTAAAGCACCGCTAAGACCCTAACGTTTTAAGGCGTTTTTGCAGTGCCTCAGTGTGAAAGGGTAAGGCGTTTTTACAGCGCTTTCAATTTATTTCAATGGAGAGGGGCGTTTTTAGAGCATTTTTTTCAGCGCCCAAAAGCTGCTCCAAAGATGCTGCTTGCAGGACTCAGTGTGAAAGGGTCCATTGAGATGCATGGAGAGCGTTTTATGAGCGTTTTAATGGTGTTATTTTTAACGCTATAAAAACGCTTCAGTGTGAAAGGGGTCTTAAAGCAAAGTTTCACCCCAAAATGCTTATCTATCTTCCCTCTGTTTTCGACTGGTACCCTGTCCCCTCTTCCGTCGGACCTCGCAGTGGCAAGGTACGTCAGAAGTTTGCCCCCCCCTTCTCCTTCCCCATGCTCTCGGGCCTGTAAGAGAGTGCAGCGTGCTTCGCGCATACGCAGTAGGCAGAGGCGTTGCTAGGGGGGTGCGGTCCGCACCGGGTGACACCCGCTAGAGGGGTGACACCATCCCGTTTTTTTTTGTTTGTTTTTTAGCTGACATGCCCAGCCTGCCCTGTGCAATCCCAGCCTGCCCTGTACCACCCCAGCCTGCTCTGTGCCACTCCAGCCTGCCCTGTATCACCCAGCCTGCCCTGTACCACCCCAGCCTGCCCTGTACCACCCCAAACCAAACAGCCCTATACCACCCCAGCCTGCCCTGTACCCCCCCAAACAGCCCTGTACTACCCCAGCCTGCCGTGTACCACCCCAGCCTGCCCTGTACCACCCCAAACTTTCCCATGCCACCCCAACTTGCCCTGTGCCACCCTAACTTGCCCTGTACCACCCCAATCTGCCCTATGCCACCATAACTTGCCATATACCACCCCAACCTGCCCAATGCCACCCTAACTTGCCCTGTACCACCCCAACCTTTCCCATGCCATCCCAACTTGCCCTATGCCACCCTAACTTGCACTATACCACCCCAACCTGCCCTGTACCACCCTAACTTTCCCTATACCACCCCAAACTACCCTACATCACCCCAATATGCCCTATACCACCTTAACCTGTCCTATACCACCCCACTACACCAACCTGCCACTATACCACTCTATACTACCCTAACCTGCCACTATACTATCATTTACAGGGGCTGGTTTCGGGTGCGCCCCGTGCCCGTGCGCTGCCTGCTTGGTGCTGGGCAGCCTAGACAGAGGGGGGGTGACACCATGTTTTACCGCACCGGGTGACACCAACCCTAGTGACTCCACTGGCAGTAGGGACCCGCCTGTAAAGCTACAAGGCTTCACTGCCAGGTTCTCTTACCAGCAATGGCGGCGGCAGCACCTGACAGCCAATGGAAACATCAGCTGCGGTGCCGACATCGCTGGATTCCAGGACAGGTAAGTGTCCGAATGTTAAAAGCCAGCAGCAATTTTTGAAAGGGGAGGCCGGAACACCGCGTTATAAGCACATCGCACCAACATGTATGGTACATTGGTGTGATTTTGCGCTCGTGTTAGCAAGGCGTGTTGAAGTGCCACTAAGAATTAATGACACCGTCGCACACCTGCAAAAGGGACGCTTGTTTTTATGCGCATTCCTGCAGTGCGCAAACGGGGAACCTAACCTAAGGATTAATTATAAAAACAATCAGAGAACTTTAACAGAACATGATGAAACATTTCAGCATAGTTAATACTTGTCAGATTAACCTCATTGAACCCTACTGGTTACGGCATGCATACAATGAGTCTTGTGATGAACTGATATCCCTCACTGCAGTGTGATCATTATGGGTGTCGGTTTTAATGGAGACCCATTCCATGAAATTATCATTATGTAACATGCAAATGAATGAGGGTTGCTGAAGGCTGAACCTCCATTAAAGGATTATGTTACATAAGATGATTTTCTGTTTCTACAATTCCAGTTTTACCGTGTGACATAAAATCTTATTATATGGGAAGGAGGACTCTGATGAGCATTATTCACATGCAATCCAAATAAATACTTAGCAGATATTTGTAGAGATCCAAATTATTATTATTATTATTATTGTAGCGGCTTGCTCTTTTTGAGCCAGCGCTATTGTAAATTTAGGGGGAAGTCTGAGAGTTAGTTTACTCAGACATTTGTAATTTTGAGCAAATTTGGCTTCTGTTCCAGCCATGGCTGTGCTGTGAGTGACCACTATTGTTCGCCTCGGGTGTAGTTGTTACTCCAGGCCAAGGGTGGCAGCAGCTAGGTCAAGGTTATTTGAGTATTCTATCTCGGCAGCCAATCAGTGGCGTTGATCGTCCCACTGTGCATGCTGGGACATCTTTTTTTTTTTTCGACGCAACTTTTTTTACTCGGCGCGATTCACAAAACTCGGCGTAACGTAATTTCGCGCAATGCACGTCGGGAAAATCGCGTCGGGAGCATGCACAGTACGTCCGGTGCGGGAGCGCGCCTAATTTAAATGGGACTCGCCCCATTAGATTGGGCACGCCTTGCGCCGGCCGGATTTAAGTTACACCGCAGAAAATTTCTAGGTAAGTGCTTTGTGGATCGGGCACTTAGGTAGAAATTTTCCGGCGGTGTAACTTAAATCCGAATATTTAAGTTACACCCGCTGGCTGTGGATCTGGCCCTTAAAGAGGAACTTCAGTCCCCTTTAGCCCCACCTTCCCCTCTGGTGTCACCATATTTGGTATTCTGGTGCATATGCAGATGTACTGAAGTCTGCTCTGCCAGGGTCTGAGAAGATCTCTATGGCACATCTGTGCACATGTAGGGGATTTTGCGTGCATGTGCACAACACAACGAAATGTGGAACTTCAGTAGCAGCCCTGTCTTTGTGCATGTGTAGGAAACCCACATGTGCACAGAAGTGCCACAGGGCGCTCCCACACCTCCCCAAAGATGCTGCTTGCAGGACTTTTTGTAACGTCCCGCAAGCGCACCACTCAGTGTGAAAGCACTCAGGTTTTCACACTGGGGGTGACATGGGAGGCGTTTTTCAGGCACTTTACAGGCGCTATTTTTAGCGCTAAAATGCCTGAAAACGCATTCAGTGTGAAAGGGGTATAAAGGAAAAAAACTGCTTTAGCTTGACATACACTTTATTGGCTACTAGGACTCAAGCTGGAAACTCTCACTGACTGCTCAAGACAGAACATAGGCTTAAAGCAGAGTTCCTCCCAAAAGGGGAAGCTCCGCTTGTCTGCCCCCCTCCGCTGCCACATTTGGCATTTTTTAAGGGGGAGCAGGTACCTGTTTTTCACAGGTACCCGCTCCCAGTTCTGGCTCAGTTCGCCGCAGCAAAATGATCCAGAAGTGCAGCCCCCCTCCTTTCCCATTCACAGAGCACAGCGCAATTTGCACACGTGCAGTAGGGAACCGGCTGTGAAGCTGCAAGGCTTCACTGCTGGTTTCCCTTAGCCGAGATTATGGTACCAGCACCTGAGAGCTGATTCAAGAATAGTCTCAGGTGAGGACAATGCTGGATTAGTGGACAGGTAAGTAAGTGTCCTAATAGTCTAATAGTAAAAGTCAGCAGCTACAGTATTTGTAGCTGCTGACTTCTAACTCTATGCCCAGCAGCTGTGTCACCCAGGGCTGCCCGGCCCTCTTTTGTTGGGTGCAGTTGATTGCGAACTGTTTGTTGCCATAGTTATAGGAAAACCATAGATAGACCGGGTTCACACCTATGCGAATTGGTTGCGGCTTAAACCGCATCCAATTCGCATAACATTATAAAATACATTGATTTCAATGAGGCTGGTTCACATATCTGCGATGCATTTGCACTGCGCATTGCCGAAAAAACGTGTGCGTTTTCTAGGCATTGCGGTGCGGCTCAGGTGCGAATTCAGGCCCATTATCTTCTATGGGCACGCATCTGATTCGCAGATGTGTGCATTTCTCTTCAGGATTTCTCTCATTCACCTCAATACTTCCCCCCTCCCCTCTCCCAGGTCTCCAAATTCGCAGCTAAAACGGAGATGATCTGCTGAACAGTTCTCTTATCTCTCTGCAGAGATAGGAGAGCTGAAATTTGCACTGCACTAGTGTGAATCCGGCCTAAGAGATTATCGCTTGTGAGATACTGCACCAACTGTACCCTACCCCACCCAAACACACACATGCATTCCTTGTGAATAAGGGCTGGTTGTCACCTGATTTGCTCTCTGAAAAGTGATCCACGTTCGGATTGCTATTTAGAGTGCAACTAGAAAGGCAGTGAGGAGGCGTTGTATTGCCTTCTCACCATCTGCTTTAATCACTTAAATACTGGACAATTGCATACATTGTATATGGTTTCGGGATGATTGCAGTGCGGTTCTATTCACCTGAATGGGTCGTGCTTGGCAGGTGGTACCACTACCACCCCTGAATAATTCCTGCTGCGACCATAGCATGTGTGCACCCCGGCCGCTGCAGCAAAAGAGGGAGCAGTTGAGGTGAGCAGTTAAATGTCTGGTAAAATAAAGGTTAATGGGCATTGTATTCTATTTTAAACCCAAATCAAGAGGCCATGACCATCATTTTCCACACTTCAACTTCCTGACTTTCTTTATTATCCTGAGTGAGCAGATGGTGATGGTTATTGTGTGGATGGAATTAGGGGGGGGTTGTACAATCCCATCTGCATGTTGCCTAACAAGTTTATCAGGTCCGGCTTGCCAAGTAACTGCCTTATCCTTATCTTTTATGTCTCCAGAAATGTTTGTTGGGATGGGTTCACACTGCTTCTAAAGTGCCCCTTTCCATTGAAATCAATGGGCAGCGCCGCTTTTAACTCTTTATTCGGCCACTAGCGGGGGGGGGGTTAAAAGCGCCCAGCTAGTGGCCGAAAAGCACCTCTAAAACACTGTCAGGCCTTGTACACACGACCGAACATGTCTGCTGAAACTGGTCCAGTTTCAGCAGACATGTTCGGTCGTGTGTACGGCCGACCGGACAGGTTTCCAGCGGACATTTGTCCAGCCGACCGTTTTGCAGCGGACAAATGTTTCTTAGCATGCTAAGAAACATGTCCGCTGGAAGCCTGTCCGTCGGACATGTTCGGTCGTCTGTACAGACTCACCATACATGTCCGATCGGCCGCCATCCCTTGCATGCGTCAAAGTGATTTGACGCATGCGTGGAAGCATTGAACTTCCAGGGCCGCGCACGTCGCCGCGTCATCGTCGCGGCGACGGCGCGGCCTCGTCACCGCGTATCGTGTACGCGCGGATTTCTTTATGATGGCGTGTACAACCATCATACAGAAATCTCGGACCGGATATGTCCGCCTAAGTGTGAAAGGGCTCTAAGTAGTTGTAAATCCTTACATATAACCAGTGAAGAGACTCAGAAAGGAAAAAAATACTCCTACATAAGTTGTAGATGTCTATCTGCAGTCTTCTCTTGTCTACATCAGTTCAAAGTGCTAAATTCATAAGCGTGTTTGAGAGTTCGGGGAAAAGGGGGCGGAGCTGAAGTTACACTCTGCAGAGCTCAGTGAGAAGAGGTCTGAGAGATAATTGGAGGGAAGAGACCCCCCCCCCCCCCTTCATACGGCTGACAGGAACAAAGCCCCCCCTACCCTGAACCAGCCAGATATATATCCATGTATGGCCAGCTTATATCATGCAAATCTCTTTGTAGGCAAACACCAGAATTGTAAGCTTTTTTTTTTTTGTGGTGCAAGTATTAAATATTATCCATTCAGTTATAAAAAAGAAAAATATGACACAGTTTGATGGACATTTATTTAGCTATAATACAACATTATTCAGACACTGTCCTGATACAACATTCGTGTACCCTTCCATTATGATTTAAAAGAATACAGTCATCTAGTATTAGTCTAACATCTGAACACGAGTTGCTTTTTCAATGAAAACAGTATCTAGTAATGGAGAGAAGCAGGCTGAACACACAATGTTACTGTCTGATGTTTTTTTAATGGTTAGTAATAAAGTTTATGTCCGGCCAAAACTGTCCCAATGACAAATGATTTATAAGAGAGGGAGTTATGCCGCGTACACACGGTCGTTTTTTGTGATGAAATAAAACAACGTTTTAAAAAATGTCATTTAAAATGATCGTGTGTGGGCAAAACGTCGTTTTTTGTCTCTGAAAAACGACCAAAAAAAAATTTTCATTTTTTGTGTCATTTAACTGCTTGCCGACCAGCCGCCGTCATTCTACGGCGGCAGGTCGGCTCTCCTGGGCGAGAGCCCGTAGCTCTACGTCAGCCCCCCGCTCGCCCCCGACTCCCGTGCGTGTGCCAGGCGGGCGCGATCGCCGCCGGGCACACGCGATCGCTCGTTACAGAGCGGGGACCGGGAGCTGTGTGTGTAAACACACAGCTCTCGGTCCTGTCAGCGGGGGAAATGCTGATCTTCTGTTCATACAATGTATGAACAGAGGATCAGTGTTTCCCCTAGTGAGTCCACCAGCCCCCCCCCCCCCACAGTAAGAACACACCCAGGCATACTTAACCCCTTCCCCACCCCCTAGTGTTAACCCCTTCACTGCCAGTGGCATTTTTATAGTAATCCAATGCATTTTTATAGCACTGATCGCTATAAAAATGCCAATGGTCCCAAAAATGTGTCAAAAGTGTCCGAAGTGTCCGCCATAATGTCGCAGTACCGGAAAAAAAAAAAACGCTGATCGCCGCCATTACTAGTAAAAAAAAATATTAATAAAAATGCCATAAAAATACCCCCTATTTTGTAAACGCTATAACTTTTGCGCAAACCAATCAATTAACGCTTATTGCGATTTTTTTTAAATTGTCGCTATATTTTTGTTTATAGCGCAAAAAATTAAAACCGCAGAGGTGATCAAATACCACCAAAAGAAAGCTCTATTTGTGGGAAAAAAAGGACGCCAATTTTGTTTGGGAGCCACGTCGCACGACCGCGCAATTGTCTGTTAAAGCGACGCTGTCCCGAATCGCAAAAAGGTCTCTGGTCTTTGGGCAGCAATATGGTCCGGGGGGTAAGTGGTTAAAATGATAGTGTGTGGGTAAAACAACATTTTTAAACCCGCACACAGAGTGCCGTTGTACGTGCTGAACATAACCGCGCTTTGCTAGAGCATTTTGAAAAAACTATGGTGTGTAGGCAACGTCGTTTTTTAAAATGAAGTTTGAAAAACGTCATTTTTTCACAAGACAAAAAACGACTACGGTTTGCACTCTTCTAAAGCCGTACTGGACCAAAAGTGAACCACGCCGGAGACAGACCACCTCTTCCAAGATATCCCAGGTATGGTACCATTCCTGGTCATGGTTCAGGGAAACTCACACTACACAAACAAACCAGACCAAGGGGGCGAACCACTCCTAGGGTCGGGTAAAACTGCCAGAATGAGTGCACCCTATCCTACACACTTTTGGATGAACTGGCCCTTTATTATGACACCTCTGCATTACCCCGTAGGACATACTGAAAGTGCAAAGTGGAGATAAAGGTGATTAAGTAGACAAATGTTGGTAAGCAAAACTGAAAAACTGACCAATGTTATTTGCCGAATGAAAACATTGTGAATTGCTTTATTTGGCAAGTTTTAGGAGCCTCTGGATGTCGGGCTCTATGTTAATGGTTTGGAAGCTTTTACTGTAGCGCTTAAAAGGTTCTCCTTCTGGGCCGATTAGAAACTTCTCAAAGTTCCAGGATATGTCGGCCCTGTGTACAGGGCTCCATACGATATATCGGGGGTCAGTAATCAGACCAGATGGCTCATCATCAGGTGCAGGAAGCTTGTCCTTCAAGTAAGCAAAGACTGGATGAATATCTTTCCCGTTGACCTCACATTTCTGGAACACAGTAAAACCAGGTTCAAAGCCGTTACCTGGTCGAACGTATTTTAAGGAATTCAGAATCTCTTCATTTTTACAGTTCTCCTGCAAATAAAAAATTACATTTTCAGATTTCAGTATTATAGCTTTATTTTATCTTTACATACCTAAAATACTTAAGGATTAAAAAATGAATGAAAGCCTGGTTGGGAAGTTTTGCAGTTTATCAATCCTTAGATGTGATGGCTGCATTTTTTTTCTGAAGGGCATTCTGTTGTGGATCTCCTTTTCAGAGGGTAGTTGACAGGCAGTGAGGAAGCAGTTTGTCACCCGCTTAATACTGACAATTGATGATTCCCCTGTCAACACTGTATGTGTCGATGGGAGAATGCGGCAGGCTGGTTGCACCCAAGTTGATCAAACGATCAATTTGGTACATTCAGCCTGTCCATCAATGGTTCAAATCTCGGCTGGTTCCTGCTGAACCGGCCGAGATTTGAATCGTATATGGCCAGCCTTGGCAAGATCTGTTCATGTAGGATGAGTGTGTGTTATGGGAAGGAGGAATACAGTTTTGCTAACCTGGCTACCAAAGCCACCTTTTATTGCAGTTATATTCCAAGAGTACATTACGTATACTTTAGTCTCAGAGAAGACACATCCAACAAGTACCAATAAGACATCTCAGTGGCAGGACAAGGTCCTTTGGCATCCAAGGCAAAAAGTCCAAAGTGTTCCACCACCCCTTGTTCATGAGGCCTGAACTTTACGCAGCATATGAACATATTCGCCAGCACACCACGGATCGTATATAACGTCCAAAAAAGTTTTAATGCACAGAAAACATCACAAGAGGTGCAACATTTCGAGGCCGCATAGGACCTCTTCGTCAGGCATCACTTGCCTGACGAAGAGGTCCTATGCGGCCTCGAAACGTTGCACCTCTTGTGATGTTTTCTGTGCATTAAAACATTTTTGGACATTATATACGATCCGTGGTGTGCTGGCGAATAGTTTCATGTGGTTGATTGTTCCAGTACCCAGCTGGTGATCGCTTCAGCACCCGTTTTGTACTTTTGAGCCGTTTCCCCAGGAAGGTGTGCGATTGGAAGATTTACTAGACTTTACGCAGCATAGGCGGCAGGCCCTGTCCTTACCCCCCTCCTGGTAAAGCACCTACCCATAGGCCTGGCCCTGAGACTAAACGCAACTGTTTCATGCTTCTCTGACTATATGTTCAACAGGGGAGGACTGAGTTGAGAGCACAGGGCATTTGTGACCCCCCCCCCCCTGGGCCAGTACCAATATGATATGTTGGGCTGGTGGCCCTGAGTGGAGATACTTCACCATTCAGATATTGATCAAAGCAGAATCTGCAGACCTGTGATCACAGCATCTGGAAAAGGGGCTTCCAGCACCAACTTTCTTGGCAGCTCCTAAATATCATTTGAAGATAGCAACAAAGGA
Source organism: Rana temporaria (assembly GCF_905171775.1). Taxonomy (NCBI): domain Eukaryota; kingdom Metazoa; phylum Chordata; class Amphibia; order Anura; family Ranidae; genus Rana; species Rana temporaria. The sequence goes on from NC_053501.1 coordinate 46,468,008, forward strand.
AGCTGATGCTGCAATATAATGTACAAATTGTCACAATAAACTGTATCCCAACCTCTTTACCAAGACCACCAAAAATGGCACTTTGTATGGTACTCATTCTTTAGCCCACTTAAATCTGCCCCTACCATAAAACCCCATGCTATGCTAAGGAAAACCTGTATCTTTAAAACACCTGGCATGAATACTTTTTGAGTCACTGACCTGGAACAAGCATGCAGATTAGAAAGTCAGAATGAAATTAGAACTGATGTGCAGACTTGTTCCAGATCAGTGCCTTAAAAAGTACTGAGACTGTTTGTACAGCAAGACAGCCAAGAAACTGTCATCTACGCATATTTTATGATGTTTTCTGCATTGTGATTTTATGTTATATAATGTGTGGATATCAGATTTGGAGAATGTGGGCTTGGCCAATCTGGCACGGTGCCCTGCAACTACATATACTTTACATGTACACTTCTGTGGCACTGGCATGTGATGTACATAAAATAACATCCATTTGTGAAGTAAATTGGGTATTCTATCAGTTTCCTGTACAAATAGGTCTTGTCCAGAATGAGTGACTAATTTATTCTACCAAGTTGGGAAAAACTTTCTTAGGCCCAGATTCACATAGAACTGCGGCGGCGTAATGTATCGTAAATACGTTACACCGCCGCAAGTTTTCATCGCAAGTGCCTGATTCACCAAGCACTTGCATGAAAACTTACGCCGGCGGCCTCCGGCGTAAGCCCGCGTAATTCAAAGGGGCGTGTGCCATTTAAATTAGGCGCGCTCCCGCGCCGGACCTATTGCGCATGCTCCGTTTTGAAATTTCCGCCGTGCTTTGCGCGAAGTGACGTCATTTTTTCGAACGGCGACGTGCGTAGCGTACTTTCGTATTCCCGGACGTCTTACGCAAGAACAAAAAATGTTTACATTTCGACGCGGGAACGACGGCCATACTTTATACAGCACATACGTGGGCTGTGTAAAGTTAGGGCAGCTAAAACGACGACTAACTTTGCGACGGGAAACTAGACTAGCAGTGACGTAGCGAACGCGAAAAACTGTCGTGGATCGCCGTAACTACTAATTTGCATACCCGACGCTGGTTTACGACGCAAACTCCCCCCAGCGGCGGCCGAGGTATTGCATCCTAAGATCCGACAGTGTAATTCAATTACACCTGTCGGATCTTAGGGCTAACTATGCGTAACTGATTCTATGAATCAGTCGCATAGTTAGGAAGACCCTAAAACAGAGATACGACGGTGTATCAGGAGATACGCCGTCGTATCTCTTTTGTGAATCTGGGCCTTAATCACTAAGCCACAAGTCTTTATATTGGAAACCCTGTCTTTCCTTCCCTGACTTCATGGTTGTCCCAGATAAGGCCAGCCCGGCCAGTTTCCCTGCGGAAGCCCACCATGGCAAGGTTTCATCTGATTGGCCCAAGCAGGGCTTTCTTAATGAGAGGGCACACCTGGGCACTGCCCAGGGGCCCCAGCTGCATGGGGGGTCCCTGCACCTTCCCCAAAGCAGCTGGTCCTTGAGCCCACGGTGCCCCAAAATTGGGGGCCCCATGATGGTACTGAGAGTGAAAGATACACAGGGGAGGCAGTCTGCCTCCTACCTACTTGATGTCTGTTTACCTACACTGTCACTGTAGGGGCCCCAGAGCATTACTTTGCCCAGGGGCCCATGATGCTATTAAGACGGCCCTGGCCCCAAGCAATAATGGGTCAATTAATTGTGAGTATGGACAATAAACTGAAGATTTTACAGACAAATCATTGAGATCTCTTCTGTATTTTTACCTGACAAAGATTCCTCCAACGTGAACACTAGTGTCACTTTTGTATTAAAAATAAATATTTAAACAAAAAGGGGACTAATTGGTTTTGATATGTTCAATATGTATAAAAAAAATGTGTTTTGCGTCTTATGGTTTAAATGATTGAAGTTGGGAATTTTGTATTTGCCGCCTGAGCCGTAGTGGCTAGGTTAGCTTAAAGCTTATTTATCTGAATTTGAATGAATTTATTTATACATTTTAAAACCAATAATAAACAACCTGTTTTTTTATTTAAGTTAAGGTTTAAGTGCTATTTCCCGCCTGCTGTCCCATGATGTAACCACCTAAAACCTGTAATGTATATTTACAGAATTACGTACCTGGTAGCCAAACTGATTGCATGGAAATCCCATCACAACAAGCCGCCGCGGATATTTGTTCTGCAGATCATTGAGCTGCGTGTAATCCCTGACGGTCGTACCTCAAAGTGAAGCAACATTTTCTATCAAAATTACTCTTCCCCTAAACACGTTGAAATCTACCTTCTCCCCTTCCAGATTTGTGGCTTGCAGGTCGTAGAAGGATTTAGCTATGTACGCCATCGTTGGCTATGACCACACTGTCGGAATGTCTAGAAAGAAGACTTGTCTGAGGCCTTTTATTCGGAGATCATGTGACCAGCTGTCACTGACGGGAATGTGTAATATATACTTCACAGAAAGTGGATATCCGAGTGTCACTGATACACCAGAACATTTCGGAGATAAAGCTATTGTGTCAAGTCAGCCTATGACTTCTCTTCATAAAAGATGCAAAGGCCTGGACACTGATACCAGAAGACATTGTAGGTTTCTAATTCCAGCTTGCTAGTTATGCTTGCTTCGTTATTAACTCTATTATTTATACCAGATGAAGAAAGCTATATTTGGCATTTGTAAATTGTCTGCTGTTTAATATACAGTAAATCCTGCTCTATCTGCATACACCTGGTGCAGATTGGTAGGCAATAATGCAACATAATTTGTAAATGTTAAGGGCAGTACACACGGGCTGAATATCGGGTGGTATCAGCTGGTTCAAGAGAAACTGTCCAACATTCGGCCCATGTGTATGGCAGTCGGTCCAGCAGAAGCTGGGCGAATGTCTGACTTCTGTCGAAGGGGCATAACCAAAAAAGGTCTGCCAATCAGCATCCAACCAATGGCTGAGAGCACTGACCGGTATGTTCTGGCGAGGGGGCCGCCCTCTATCAGAACACAATAGCTCAGCAGGGAGATGGCTGTACTAACATCAGGTGGTTAGCTTTTCAGTTTTTGTTTCGTTCAGCTCACTGGGCTGAACGAAAAAAACAAATAATGTGTACTAGGCTTAACCACTTGACAACTGCCCTATAGCCAAAGTACAGCTACAGGGCGGTTGCTTAACTCTGGGAGGCCGTTAATTAACGTCCTCCCAGAGAATCGTTCCCGCGCGCGCCCTGGCACGCGCACACGGGAACATCCGTGCGCGCCGGGTCCACGGGACCCGTAGCAACACAGATCACGGTAAACGGCCAATGACAGCGACCGTTTACCACGTGATCGCTCCGTCCAATGACGGAGCGATCATAAATGTAAACAAACAGACATCAGGGTCATTGCAAGTTCATTACTCTCCTCTCCTCACACCGATCAAACGTGAGAGGAAAGGAGAGTGATTTGTGACCCAAACAGTGAGCTTTTTTCTATTGAGCAGTGCCCCAAAATGCCACATCTGTGCCACCAGTGCAACCAGTGCAACACCAGTGCCACACCTGTGCCCATCAGTGTCACACCTGTGCCCATCAGTGGCACCTGTGCCCATCAGTGCCACCTGTGCCCACCAGTGCTTATCTGCACATCAGTGCCCACCGGTGCCACCTGTGCCCACCGGTTCTGCATTTGCACTAATCAGTGCTACCAGAGCCACACCAGTGCCACTACAGCCTGTGCACACCAGTGCCACCTGTGCCCATCAGTGCCACGTCAGTGCCGCCTGTGCCCACCAGTGCCACCTGTGTGCTAATCAGTGCCACCAACAAAGGCCAGGCACCAGTAGGGTGTCATCTCAGCACCAAAGGCCTTCCCTATGGCCTTCAAAACCCCCTGTGGCTTCCCCCTAATTCCGGAGCATCAAATATCCCCCCTTTCACCGCCCAGCCAGGTGTCCAGGTGAACACCAATGATTTTGCCATGCTCAATTTTTTTCATTTAGTTTTCACCGAAGAATTATTATCATCCATTGTGGCCCAGTGCAACCTCTACGCACAGCAGTACATAGAAAGCAACCCTGGTTCCAGTTATGCCCGTCCCTTTGAGTGGAGAGAACTCACCGTAGAGGAATTCCAAATGATCTTAGGCCTAACTCTGAATATGGGTCTCTCAAAAAAACAAACAAACATACTTCTATTGGTCTACCAAACCCATCCTCCACATGCCAGTCTTCTCATCCATATGCCCAGATCAAGATACCTAATGATAATGCGGTTCCTCCACTTTAATGACAACACCCAGTGCCCTCCCCGTAATGACACAGCTTTTGAAAAACTATTTAAAATTCGGCCACTCCTAAATTATTTCTCTGAAAAATTCCCCCAGTTATATATCCCCTAACAGAATATCTCCATAGATGAGTAAGAGCCAATAGAAAGGGCTTCCCACAAAAACTGGTCAATGAAAAGCTCAGATGAGGGGAGTCTGCATCATTGAGGAACCAGGAGCTATTGGCTGTCAGGTGGAGGGACAAACAAAATGTCCACATGCTTACAACGATCCACAATAACACCTACGTGGAAGTCCCCAAAAGAAACGGCCCAATCCAAAAACCAACATGCATCTATGATTATAATTTGTTTATGGGGGGAGTGGACTTCAACGATCAGATGATTGAACCCTACCTTCCCACAAGAAAATCCCACCACTGGTATAATAAAGTGTCCATTTATTTTTTCACTTTGGCCATGTATAACACTTATGTTATTTACAAAAAATCTACAGAAAACCCTGTGTCCTATCTGCAATACCAAGAAGAAGTTATCACCGCCCTTTTGTACCCTAACGCTTAACTGTACCTACCTCTGCCTGCTCTGGAACTGACCCTGGCCTGTTATATGACCACGCTTCTGCCTAATGCTTAACTGTTCCTACCTCTGCCTCCTCTGGAACTGACCCTGGACTGTTTGACCACGTTTTTTGCCTGCCTCTTGGATTGATCTTTTACCCTGCTATGCTAGTGGGAACACATATATGAGGGGCTCCAGAATTGTTTTTCTGGATGAAGAAAACTATTTTTTTTCGTTTTCTCATTTCCGGATTAGGGTCTGGTTGCCTGGAGGCTTCAAAGAGATTTGGGTGGGAGAAGCCTCTACCCCTGTCCCCATTCTTTCCTGGCCTGCTACTTGGACCATGTACCTGCTTACTACCAGGACCAATATTTTGGCACTGCTGGCAATGTTTCTACTTGCACTGGCCCTGGACTGTATATGGACAGTATCCCTGCCTGCACTGACTATGGACAATATTCCTGCCTGCCCTAGAACACCTGATGGTGCTTCTTGGATGTTGGGCCTCTATGCGGCCAGGAAGATTAAAAAAGCTCGCACATGTGGTATCGCCATACTCAGAAGGAGCAGTAGAATATATGTTGGGGTGTAATTTTTGCTATGTACATGCTATGTGTTGGAAATATCCTATAAATGGACAACTTTGTGTAAAAAAAATGCGTTTTAATTTTTTTTTCACATTTTCCAAAAACATCTGGAAAAAATGAACCGCCGGGGCGCCGTGATGCGCGGTCACCCTAAAGGTGGGTGCCGCACTCCGAAGAAGAACCCAGAACAATGGCGTCTGCCCCATAAATACTCTCCTCCAGCATGCACAGCGAGGCTCAACCTTCCTGATTGGCTGCTGGGGAAGAGCACCCAAACCTCGACTTAACTGCTGCCACCCATCGCCCTGGGGTAGGAACTACACCCCAGTAACAATAGACAGCCCACAGCATAGCCAAGCTGAGCAATCGGATCAGAGTTAGTTAACACTCTGATCCCCCTCTAAATTTGACTAGCACCGGTACCTTTTAAGTAACCAGGCGCTACACTAGCTACCACAACCCCAGTATCCTCTTCTTCAGCGGGCAGTCTGCTTTCAAATAAAAGTGGTCTCTGCAGCGGATTCGCCGCTAGATCACTGTTATCGGTGGCGGGAGAGGGCCACCCCCCCTTTCGCCGCGCTCCGGTGCCCTCCGCCACTTACCGTGGCTGTTGGTAGCGGCGGAGGCAATCGGATCCTGTCCCCTCTGTAGTATAGAGAGGAGTGAGGGGAAGATGGCCCCCACACGTCAAATGGTCACTTCCACCCATATCTCTTAAAGAGACATTTAATTTTTTCCCAAATCACATATCATTTTTTTTATTTATGTAGCGCTACCCCCGAAGGAGCCGCTGATTTGTTGTTGGGATCGGAATATTAAGTTACCTTGATGTGGCACAGGGGTGCAGTTGTGGAAGCAAAGTAGTGAGCGAATGTCCAGACAGTGAATAAAGGTTTTTCCAATGCTTTATTTCCAGGCCAACACGGCCAACATCAACAACATCAATTTAGGAAAGGAAAGGCTGATGAAGAGAAAAGGGAGAACCTTGCGGTATCAGGCCTGGATATGAACAGAGCAGTCCTGCTCTCAATAGTATTAGATTGCGATTCATCGCCACTCCAGTTGGAGTGGGTGAAGTGCCCCCGGACAGACCCCTCTCACAAGCCTGGCAGCCGAGGTGTCACCTTGGATTTCTGGGAGGAACAGGTCTCTCTCACAGACCTGGCTCTAGAGCCTCTGCCACAGGCCAATTACTTTAAGTGAGCTAAATGGTCGAATGGAGCGAATCCTCCCAGTAGATTTCTGCATAGGTCACCGGATGACAGCAAAACATACCAGAATTCCGGTCACCAGATCCCCGATTGGTTCGTTCAAGCCCTGTTGGACAACCTGCCTCCGGGTCCTCCTAAAGCCGACCCCCCCAATCAAACGGCACCCAGCCTGGGATCCTCTCAATAGAACCAGGAACCCAGTAAGTCACTGGGGTCCCCTTTTACCTCCGGATGAGGTTCTGTGTAGCCTGCAATTTTGGCCAGGTGGGCCGTGCCGGCGGGGTCCATGGATGCGCGCACCCTGAACGTGGATGCCGCACCTGGAACCGGGACCCCGCGAAGATTTTAGAACACATGACACCTGTCACAGATATACCCTTCCCCAGCATAGCACAGCGCCCAATGATATCATCCCCACCAAACTGCTGAAAGAATGTGCCGATATTTTGGCTCCAGCTATCATGCAGCTCATAAACCAGTCATTCAAGGAGGGCGTGGTGCCATCCTTGCTGAAACAAGGTATAATCAAACCAATTCTAAAAAAAAAAACACCCTCGACCCCAAAGACCCAAACCACCGTCGCCCCATAACAGGCCTGAATGTCTTCTCCAAGGTAATGGAGAAAGAAGTTGTACAACAGCTACAATATCACTTAGGCCTTGTACACACGGGCAAACATGTACGATTAAAACGGTCCGCCGTTTTCAGCGTACATGTCTGCCCGGGGATTTCTGTATGATGGCTGTACACACCATCATACAGAAATCCGCGCGTACTCGATACGCGCGGCAACGGCAACGCGGCCGCGCCGTCGCCGATGACGCGGCGACGTGCGTGGCCCTGCCAGTTCAATGCTTCCACGCATGCGTCAAAGTCAATCGATGCATGCGAGGGATGGCGGCCGCTCGGACATGTACGGTAGGTCTGTACAGACGACCAAACATGTCCGACGGACAGGATTCCAGCGGGCTGTTTCTAAACAAGTTTGGAAATATTTGCCCGCTGGAAAAAGGCCCGGCGGGCAAATGTACGCTGGAATCCTGTCCGCTCGGCTGTACAGACGACCGAACATGTCTGCTGAAACTGGTCCGCGGACCTGTTTCAGCAGACATGTTCGGTCGTCTGTACGGGGCCTTAGACACCCATAAATTACTTGACCCATTCCAGTCCGGTTTCCATCCGGGTCACGGGACAGAAACAGCACTGCTCAAAATATGGGATGACGCTCTAAAGGCCGCAGACGAAGGAGAATCTTGTCTTATAGTACTGCTGGACCTAGGCGCAGCTTTTGATACGGTAGACCACAAATTATTGCTGACACGGCTAGTCGAAGTAGCCGGAGTTGCGGAATGTGATTTATCATGGTTCTCCTCCTTCTTGGAAAACCGATCACAAATAGTGAAATTGGGCCCTTTCACTTCTGAAAAACGTGTCATGCGGAGTCCCCCAGGGATCCCCTCTGTCGCCTGTCCTTTTCAATATCTATCTTCGCCCTCTTTTTTAAATCATCAGTAACCAGAAGTTACTTTACCACTCTTATGCAGATGACACACAACTATATTTTCGCATCTGCAACAAAAAGGATCATTATCTCGGACTAGAGAAATGCCTTACTTTGATAGAAAAGTGGATGACAAAGAGTTACCTTAAACTCAATGGCTCAAAAACAGAACTTCTCCTGTTTCAGGCCAATCGGAAGATTCATCCCGCAACAACATGGACGCCCCCGCCCATTCTGGGTCAATCCAAAGTCAAAAGTCTCTGAGTCATCTTCGACACCTACATGACAATGGATGCACAAATAGGGTCAGTAGTCAGCGGATCGCACCATCTGCTGCGCCTTCTACGCAGACTCACTCCCTTTATCCCAAAAAAAGACATAGCAGTTGTGGTGGGGACACTTATCAACTCCAGACTTGACTATGCAAATGCCCTCTATCTTGGACTCCCAAAATACCAAATCACTCGTCTGCAAGTCGTTCAAAATATGGCCGCTCGACTTGTGACTGGGAAAAAAACATGGGAATCAATCTCACCTTCGTTGAGATCCCTTCATTGGTTGCCCGTAAAAGACAGAATCACTTTCAAAGCACTCTGTCTAACGCATAAGTGTGTTCAAGGAAATGCCCCCCAATATCTATGCGAGAAGCTAAAAGCTCACAACACCAATCGCATTCTGCGATCCACCAACCAAAATCTACTCCAGATACCCAAAGCCAGATACAAGTCCAAAGGAGAACGAAGATTTGCGGTCCAAGGACCCAGACTATGGAACGTTCTACCAACCACCATCCGATTGGAGGTAAACCACCTGGCGTTTAGGAGAAAGATCAAGACCCATCTCTTCTGAGGGCCCAGGGAATGGATACCAAGCGCCCAGAGGCGATTCAGTTCGCATGTGTTGCGCTATATAAGTTTCTCACTCACTCACTCAGCATGCCTTGCGAGGAAGAAACTTCTCTAATTGGCTGCTGGGGAAAACTTGCTCTGCCAGAACCCCTCTAGCGCCAACTGCCGGCCAGGGATGGTACTGCATCCCTGGAGTACAGATTGACCCAGTGGACATTTCTGGAATGACAGAAGTCCCAATTTAAATAAATTGTGAATGGGAGCAAGGTAACTCTCCCATTCCCCACTAACTTTAGCGTAGTGCCCATACTGAAAGTAAGGGGGGCGCTACATTTATTTTTTTATTGCATTTTAGTGTAAATATGAGATCTGAGGTCTTTTTGACACCAGATCTCATATTTAAGAGGACCTGTCATGTTTTTTTCTATTACAAGGGATGTTTACATTCCTTGTAATAGGAATAAAAGCGACACGATTATTATTATTTTTTAAGGTATCATTCAGATGTCTTATTTTTTTATTCAAAAAAGTGTATTTTTTCCCAAAAAAGTGCGCTTGTAAGACCACTGCGCAAATACGGTGTGACAGAAAGTCATTTTATTTTCTAGGGTGGTAGAAAATAAATCATTAATGTTTGGGGGTTGTAATTAATTAAGTAATTTTCTAGCAAAAAAAAAAAAAAGTTTATAACTTGTAAACACCAAATCTCAGAAAGAGGCTCGGTCCTTAAGTGGTTAATTAACCTTTTGTTTTTTTGGTTAATTCTCCTTTAAGGGGGTGTGTCCTATGCCTATATACATTCGTTAGTAGGTGTCCCTCATTCCCATCTCAAAATGTTGGGAGGTATGGAATTCCCCCTCCAGTAATAGAAGACCCCCAGCTAGGATGATTGCAGGGGGGGTGATATTAGGGGACCTCCCATCCAGGAAGATAGGAACTCCCCTCCCTCCCTCCCTCACCTGTTAAAAAGACCCCCAGCTGGGAGGACTGCGGAGGGGTGGTGGGGGCTTGCTCACCCCCCCCTCTAGTTGAAAAAGACCACTGGCCATAAAGACTGCAGACAGCTGCCCCCTCCCCCCTTTTGGAGAAGGTGAATGGTGTTTGGTTAGTGAGGTTGAACAGATCCAGAGCCATACACACATAGCAGCCCAGGAGGGGGAGGGGGAAGAAATCCTGCACAGCTCCCATGTCTGCTATGGAGCTCTGGCCAGCCTGTCACTGCTGCTTATGTGTTCTCCACGCTGCTGAAAACATACTCACTGTACTGGGACAGATGATCCCAGGATCTGCACAAGGGGGAGAATAGAAGATCCACAGTGGAGGGGGGGGGGCATGTACAGGGAGTTAAAGCGCCCCCCTCCCATATTTATTAAAAACACAGGAAGCCGACAGTTAGGGAGAGGGGGATTGGTGCTGTGGGGCTGCCACGGATTTGTCCGGGTCTCAAGTGGACAGAAACCCGGGCAGGGGATTCTAAACCTGTACTGCCCGGGTGAGTCCTGGACAGGTGGAGCCCCAAACTATTGTCAGGTCCTAGATTAGAAGGGCTGTGAATGCTTGCGCACTCAGCCTGCTGCTTTCTAGCAAGACCTGGACACTGGATTGGAGACTCCTTCTCTCCCGAAGCACTTTGAACTCTCTGAGCTCAAGACCCTGATTTGGAAATTACAAAACGTGGAGAAAAATACAAAATAAAGCATTTTCTCTGCTTAGAACTGCCATTGTGAAGTCCCACATTCAGCATATGTGCAAACCCTGTGTTATTTTCTCCTGCGATTTCACAATGCCAGGGTCTCGCAGTGCCACACTTTATTTATTTTTTATAACTGGGGTTTTCCTGGCATGTTAGCTTTGTGAATTGGGACTATTAGCTTATGTACAGACTAGTGCTGCTACAATGTCATGTTTTTACAGTGTGCATTTGTAGCATAAATGTATGCATGTTTTTGATGCGTTTTCATGCTTTGAGTATTTTTTAAAGGGGTGTTCCATCCTTTTTTTAAGTTTATTAAAAGTCAGCAGCTACAAAAAGTGTAGCTGCTGGCTTTTAATAAACAGGCACTTACCTGCTCCACGGCTCCAGTGACGTGCCGGCCGGGGCTCCGCTCCTCGCCCCCCCTCGCCGGCCGGCGTCTTCATTCTTAGTGTGGGCACCCGGCAGTGACAGATTTCGGCTTCACGGCCGGGCACCCACTGCGCATGCGCAAGCGGCGCGGCGCCATCCGATTGGACAGGCGCTCGCCTACAGGGAGGGGCTGTGAAAAGGCGATTAAGCTAATCGCCTTTCCAGCCCCTCAGCGGAAGGAGGAAGTGGGACAGGAAGTCCCCTTCTCCTGAAGCCCCCACTCCCCCCCCCAAAAAAATGACATGCCAAATGTGGCATGTAAGGGGGCGAGGAGTGGTTTAAGCGGAAGTTCCATTTTTAGGTGGAACTCCGCTTTAACCACTTTTACCTGTATTAACGAGAGGCCTGCCCAGCTGTCATTTTGTTATAGGCTCGGTGGGGCCTCTCGTCGATCCGGGTGGACATCATATGATGTCCTCCCAGATTGTGCCCCGTGGGCCCATGCAGTGGTGTGATCCAGCTGCCTCCACCCGACAAGGCCAATGACTGATCAGTGCACTGACTCGCTGCCGGGAACCATGTGACTGCTGTGATTGGTCACATGGCAGTTGTAAACAATGGATGGCCTACTTTCATGCAATCCATTGGATACAATTGTATTGCTAGCTGTTATTGGTCAGTGTGGTCACATGGTACAGACAGGGCCAATCACAGCTTAGCTCTGACCAATCACAGCTAAACAAAACTGAATGAATCAGTTGCATTCAGTAAAATGCTAAAAAAAAGAAAAATCCTGATTACTTCCCCAGAGTAGTACCATTTTACTATATAGCTGGGACTGTCCCTGATTTGGAACAAAGTCCCTCTTTCCTTCTCATTTGTCCCACATTTTGGTCTGATCTATACAGTTGTATTCAAAATGCACTACCTATCTATCAAACAGTGTTTTACAGTGCTAAACTATTTATCCTATTTCTAGATTGCTGCATTTGTAAGCTCCAGAAGCCAATATAAAGGAATAATACTGGTAAAAAGGCACTTGTGGGGTTAACCAATAATTAGTTTTGTACAATTCTCCTTTAAGGGGGGTGTGGTCTTTAAGGGATGTGTGTCCTGTGCCTACATACTTTTGCTAATAGGTGTACCTCATTCCCATCTCAGAAAGTTGGGAGGTATGTATTCGTATTATATAACTGTATTACATTATATTGCTCTGGTCACAATGTATTTAAAAAAAAAAAAACGTAAAACAAGGGAAATAAATATAGTTAAAAAAATAAATTATATATATATATATATATATATATATATATATATATATATATATATATATATATATATATATATTTTTTTTTATTTATTATTATTATTATTTTTTTCATACTGTCACTGGTCAATGTACCTGATCACTATCACACCCATTATATTATAATGCACTGGTGACAGTATGTAAAAAAATGAAATAAAATTGGGCCTTAAGAAATGAGATAGACCACAGTAAATCAGGATTGATACATTTTCAGATATCTACTATAGTTAGAGGACTCTAATTTTCACACAGACTAAATAATATACACTGATTTGGGTTATTTTCACCAAAGAAATGTAATGGACTATACTTTGACCTAAATTTAGCAAAAAGTTAAAAATCCAGTGGTGATTAAATACCACCAAAAGAAAGCTCTAATTGTGTGAACAAAATGATAAAAATGTAGTTTGGGTACAGTGTTGCATGACCGCGCAATTGTCATTGAAAGTGCGACTGCACTGAAAGCTGAAAATTGGCCTGGGCGGGAAGGGTGGTAGAAGTGCCCGGTATTGAAGAGGTTAAGCACAAAACCCTGCCAAAAATGCATGTGCCAAAAAAAAAAAAATGCATGTGTTTTTCATGCTCTCCCATTAAAGCCTAAAAGGCCAAAAACGCACTGCGCTTTATCTAAAGAAGAACTTGCACCGTTTCAAAATTGCACTGCACCATGTTGAACTGATGTGAACAGGCACCATAGAAAACCCCCTTCCTTCCTGTATTGTCTTCAATGGGTAACACTTTTAATTGAATTAGTACAATAAAACACACAGAATCTTTTTGCTGGCTCTCTCTGTTTACCTTTTCAGGTCCTCTAGCTCCTCCCCTTCATCTCACATCCTGGTCACTGATAAGAAGGCACAGATAACCTATTGCTAGAAGTAACCCCCCCCCCCCCCCAAAAAAAAAAATATTTTAAAGGAAGAGTGGAACTCCCCCTGGGTGAAGTTCCACTTAAATGTTAAAGGTTTGGTACAACAAAGGTAAAGGGTATCGTATTCTGTTTTAACCCCTGCGCTGCCAGAATCATTTTTGCATTTTGTGCACACATGTTTAAAAAAAAACATTTGCCTTGAAGATTGCATAAAACTGCCAAACATTATATATTTTCTGAAGGCAGACACCCTAGAGAATAAAATAGTAGTAGTTCCAATTTTTTATGTCATTTGATATTACCGTAAAGGTCTAAGAAACCCCAAATTTCAGTAAAAAAACACTAAAGTGAATCTTGGTGCAAACAAACGCAATAAACTGGTAAAATATAAAAGACAAGGTTGCACCGAGAATAGATACACAACATGTCAAACCTTAAAGGGACGCTAAAGGCAAGATTTTTTTTGTTTAAAAAAACCAAACATGTTATACTTACCTCTGCTGTGCAGTTAGTTTTGCACAGAGTGGCCCCGATCCGTGTCTTCTGGGGTCCCTCGGCGGCTGTCTCTGCTCCTCCTTGCAAAAACTTTCTACCTTCATGCAAGCTCCCTCGCATGGTGGAAAGCTTTTGCGAGCGCGCTCCCGTGATACAGCGGCGGCCATAGCCGCCGACTGTATAACTCGGCCCCGCCCCCGGCGCGCCGTGTCATCCGCTGTGATTGACTGCAGCTCCAGCCAATGGCTGCGCTGCTATCAATCCGCCCCACCTAGCCAATCAACGGCCAGGCAGGGAACCGAACAGGATGACGAGAACGCGCCCGGGATGCATTAAGGTAAAATAACTTTTACCTTTACAACCCCTTTAAGCCCTCGTTCACATTGAACACAGTTTTGAAGTCACGCACAATTTCAAAAGCCGCATTGTAGAGTCCGACTTGATAGACTTCTCTGCAGCTTCATGCACAGATGTCTATTGAAGTCACATATGAATTCGGCAAAAGTAGTGTAGGAACTTCTTTTGCAAATCGGTGCAGGGCTGCAAAATCGGCACTGCACCGATTGGAACGGTGCCATTGCCAGGAATAGCCTGTGACTTGTCATGCGATTTGACTTGTCAAGTCGCATGAAAAATTGCTGCAATGTGAATGAGGGCTTAATTTGTGTGCGCCCGTGAAATGGCAACAAACTTCAGTACCCTATATTTTCAATCAACGTTTTCATGCATAATCGCTCGATGCGTGCGTTTGCGTTCGTATGTGTGCATATGTGTGGGTGGGGGGCCTCAAAAAATACTTTTTTTGGGGGGGGGGATTTTATGTGCTTGGGTGTAACTTTATTTTATTGCTTAACTTTTTTTTCATCACATAGGGGACAAAAAGTACCAAATGTTATGATTTTAAGGTGACAGATTCTCTTTAATGAGACATGCAGAATTTAAAGCCCCATATTAGATTTTCTGCAGATTTTTGTCTTTAGATTTACCAAAGCCATATAATATGAGAGTTTTTAATTTGTATGCAATCAGGCAGGCCCTTGCACTACATGGTTTTGGTAAATCTGAAGACAAAGATCTGTAGAAAATCTAATAGTGTGTATGGGGGTTTCACACTGTGGCGGTTTTTAGGCCCTTTAGCGCTAGAAATAGCCTCTGCATAGTGCCTGAAAACCGCCTCTCATTCATTCTTTTGACACCCAGGCGGTGCACTTTTGGGACGGGAAAAAAAGTCCTGCAAGCAGCATCTTTGGGCGGGTTGGAAGTGCTGTATACAGTGCTCCCAAAAGGCCCCTGCCCATTGGAATGAATGGGCAGCGCTTTCCCTTTTTTGGGGTTAAAAGCACCCCGCTAGTGGCCGAAAAGTAGCACAAAAGTGGTGCTTAAACAGGACATGTGCCTGCTCTACCCCTCCACTCGCTCCTGTCATCCACCATGTTGGTCCTGGGCCTGCAGATGGGCAAGTACATGGGAAATGTCATGGCGGAGGTGAGTGCATGCGTGTGGGGGCACCAGTACTGGGGGTGTGAGGAAGCCACTAGAATGCATCCACCTGACAGGCAGACTCCTGGCTGCAGCCACCGGATGTCGCTGTCAGGTCTGTATGTCATTCAGACCTGGCAGCAAAAGGGTTAAACCCCAAACAAAGGGACCATGGCCGTAATTTTCCACAGTTTCCTGGCTTTCCCATGAATGATCAGATGATTATTGTGTGGGTGGTTGTTTATGGGGCTGTATATTCTCACGTGATTTCCATTGTCATCCATTGCAGCACAACGCAGGATAAAAATCTTTATTTCCAAAACAGTATAGAGATGTGAAATTATAGCAGAGGACAGGAATTTAAGGCTACGTTCACATGTTTCACAAAAAAAAAGCTTATGTAGTCAAGGGGCCCCTAGTAGATAATAAAAAATCTGTGCGTCTTTATGAAATGTTCATTCATTTTATTATCATACTTGTAGGTCACCCTGAAAGCCTTGCCAATAAGCTAGAAAGTTCACTTTCAGTATTGCAAGGGTTAAAAGCAAAGGTTTGGTTGTGCTAGCAAGGCGGGACATAAGGATTTCTACAAGACTTCCTGGGTGGGGGAAGGGACCAAAGCAGCATGTCATTGTCAACGCTTTTTTTTTTAACAAAGACTTTGCTTCCGCTTTAAACTGACCATAGAGGGATCGAAATGTAGGCAATTCAGCAGGGACCAACTTCGATCCATGTATGTGCAAAGAGGATGGACAGAATCGACTTCTGTAGAACCACTCTGTTGGATTTTCCCTGCTAAAGCCGGCAGCGCTGATCAGTGTATTCTGATGGTGGATAAGTCTCCATGCTGGCAGAATACAATAACTCAGGGGGAGGGTTCCCCTTTCCCCCCCGCCGTCCTTATGTCCTTATCGAGTGTATGGATGCGAGAATCGACTAGTTTTTTTCTTTTAGTTCAACCCACTGACTGAATGAAAAAAAATACAAATTTATGGGTTGCTTAACCACTTCAAGCCCGGTCCATAGGGGATTTACGTCCGGGAAGTGGTTCTGAAATCCTGACTGGACGTCCTGCGTGATTTCATGCCGCGCGCGCCCGTTTATCAGCGCAGCCCCCCCTTGGATCGCCACACTGGACCACCAGGGAAGCCCACCCTGGACCACCAGGGAAGGGCAAAAAAAAAAGGGGGCAAACAAAAAAAAAGTCATTGGGAAAAAAATAAAAAAGAGCATTAAAAAATAAAAAAGATGCCAATCAGTGCCCGCAAATGGGCACTGACTGGCAACATGGATAAATCAGTGCTGCCCCACAGTGTCCATCAGTGCCACCCTACAGTGTCCATCAGTGCCACCCCACAGTGCCCATCCATGCCCAGTGCCCACCTATCAGTGCCCATCTGTGCCACCCAGAGGTATCCATCAGTGCCACCCATAAGTGCCGCCCATGAGTGCCCATCTGTGCCGCTTATGAGTGCCCAGTGCTGCCCATGAGTGCCCATCAGTGCCGCCCATGAGTGCCCATCAGTGCCGCCCATGAGTGCCCATCAGTGCCGCCTATGTGTGCCCATCCGTGCCGCCTATGTGTGCCCATCAGTGCCGCCCATGAGTGCCCATCAGTGCCGCCTATGTGTGCCCATCAGTGCCGCCTATGAGTGCCCATCAGTGCCGCATACCTGTGCCCATCAGTACTACCTAATCGATTGTCCATCAGTGCCATCTCATCAGTGCCCATCAGTGCCACCATATCAGTGCCCGTAATTGAAAGAGAAAACGTATTTACAAAAAAATTAACAGAATAAAATAAAAACTTATTTTTTTTTCAAAATTTTCAGTCTTTTTTTAGTTGTTGCGCAAAAAAAAAAAAAAACCCAGAGGTGATCAAATACCACCAAAAGAAAGCTCTATTTGTGGGGAAAAAAGGACGCCAATTTTGTTTGGGTACAGTGTAGCATGACCGCGCAATTGCCATTCAAAGTGCGACAGTGCTGAAAGCTGAAAATTGGCTTGGGCGGGAAGGTGCGTAAGTGCCTGGTATGGAAGTGGTTAAGCAGCATGTTTCAACATACTATTTAAATTTTTTTGGTAAATTATTTATTATATACAACATTAAACTTGCATAAAATCAAGGCCTTTAAATATTAATTTATTACTGTAAATTAAACGCCATCAGTAGAAGAAATTGGGAAATACAGATGATACAATATCAATACAATCATGGAAAATATTTATTGTTGAATAGCAAAACATACCACAACAATACTAAGATACAATTACAAAGAGCCCTGCCCAGGGTCTGCAAACAAACCCACCGCACTTCCTATTGTACTGTATTGTTATTCCTCTTCCTATTGTCTCCCTATCGTTACTACAGAAACACAATTCCAAAGAATTGCTCCTTGGGTTTGTTTGTACACAATCATCTGCCAGGGTGCGGTTCATGAACAGTTTTGTGTTTTTCGCTCGAAATTTGAATTTCACAAACTTTGAAGCAAATCTCATCAATGGGGGGAGTCCTGTTATTCAATCCCGGCCATTTTTTTGGCCTAATAAACAAGCTATTATCAAATAGCACAGGAAGCAAGGAACTGCCATGGGGGGGCATGTGGCAATTTCAAATCTAAAATGAAATCCCACTACCTCTCCCTATACAGAATTAGAATCTCTCCCTTGGTTCACATTGCAGTGATTCGGCATATGATTTGACATGTCAAATCGCATGCCAAATCGGTGGCTATTGCCGGTAATGGCACCGTCCGAATTGGTGTGATGCTGCATTTGCGATTTCCAAAAGTAGTTTCTGTACTACTTTTGGTGATTTCTGGGTGCGATTTCAATAGACATCTGTGCAGAAACCCGCACAGATGTCTCTGAAATTGCCCCTGAAGTCAGAGTGCTATTGCATTCTACCAGCATCGGCCGAATACAATGATCATGGCAACGATTGCGCGAAAAAACCCTGGTGGGCTGGTTGTGCTGAAGTTGATCGATAGATCGACTGCAGTACAACCAGCCTGCCCATAGATGGATCAAAATTCAGCCAGTCCCTGCTGAACCAGCTGAATACAGTGCGAGATAAAATATTGCAACAACCCCCATTTTATTCTCCAGGGTCTCTACAAAAAAATATATAATGTTTGGGGGTTCTAAGTAATTTTCTAGCAAAAAAAAAAAAAATGATTTTAACTTTAAAACAACAACTGTCAGAAAAAGGTTTGGTGTTTAAGTGGTTAAACGTTCCTAATTTAAATACAGAAGTCTATTCCTTTGATGTAAAAGACAAATTGATACAATGTTTAGACCTAAAGTTCCACTGATAAAATGTTTTCAAAACTTGGCAGACTGCCCAGACTGACTTTTGATGGCTGAGAGCAGAGAGAAAATTCTCTGCCTACTGAAGAATGGAAAACCCTTTGTCAAGATCGCAACGCTGAAAAAAATTGCGATAACGATTCTTGACGATTAATCGTGCAGCTCTAGCTTGTCATATAAACTATACTTTGTACAGATTATCAGAAAGTCCATTGTAGCAGCTTTGATGATCCATTATTTTTGTGATAAGGACAAAATGATACAAAGCGTAGTTCTTGGTTGTTTCTCTTTTCATATTTATTTGATACATTTCTAGTGGTTATACTGTATATTCACAAAAGCACAACACATGTTGTATTTTCTTTACTGTGCAGTATTTGCTTTGTTTAGCATTGTAAACGGCTTTTCACAGGAGTACTTTTTAGGCTGCATTCACACCTTGGCGTACAAAATCGCTGCATTTTGTCCCACGAATTGCAGCGACAAATTGCGGCGTTTTGTACCGCGATTTGCGGCGACAAAATGCCGCGATTGTGAATGCAGCCTATGGAGATGGTTCACGTCTCCTATGCCGAACGCCGAAAGCCGCCTGAAAAAAAGGTCCGGGACTTGTTTTCAGGCGGCAGACGTACGGCGTTCGGCATTCAGCGTGGAGATGTGAACCATCTCCATAGAGGGCAATGTGAAATCATCCCTCCAGCGTCTCAGGGGCGGCTGCGGCGTCGCACTACAGGCGTATATACGCCTAGGTGTGAACGGGGGCTCAGAGGATACATGCAGTATTGTATTTTATAAGGCTTTGGTTCACACTTGTGCAATGTTAGACAAAGCATGTGATTCGCACCGCACTGCAGTGAAAATCACTTGCGACATCTGTGCAGTGCTAATTCAGCAATACATATTGTATGGCTAAATTCGCACCAAAATTATGCAGGATCCTTTTTTTGGTCCAAACTGGAATCGGATCGCATAGGTGTTCACATCCATGCCATACATTTCCTGCTCCATTTGACAGTTTGAACTGCGATATGCGAACCGATCTGGGGGTGTCATTATCTTTCTATTGACATAGGGCAGTGTAAACCGCAGGCAGGTGACATGAGATGCGGGAACCCGCACTGGAATCGCACGGGTTCACGCATCGAACAAGTGTGAACCCAGCCTAAACGTCAGTTCAGAAAGATTACTATGTGTGTTATCATTCCTTATGATACTCCTGTCTTCAGGTTCCCTGTAAGGCCTTGTTTACAATGGTGGCAATCGAGGACAGTAAAAACACAGATCAACCACCTGTTTTTTACTGTCCCTGATTGGCCAATTAAAGCCTAACATGGCAGCTGAAGGGGTTGGTACACATGTCATGGCAAATTTAACTCAGCATGCCACCTATTAAACCCACTTCTTGATATCAATAGGCCCATGCCACAACCACAAACCAAGCACTTGGTATTTGACAATTTGACACTGGGCGTTCCTAATTTATTGACAGGCTTCCGACCGGCGCATACAGCGCGTCACGAGTTGCCGAAAGAAGCCGAACGTCGGTGCGCAGGCGCCGTATAGAGCCGACTCGCAGTTCGGCTTCTTTCGGCAACTCGTGACGTCGGAAGCCTGTCAATCAATTAGAAACGCCCAGTCCCGCAGAAGACATACCCGATGAAAATACGGTATGTACGGGGATAAAATTAAAAAAAACAGCCGATTGTCATTATGACAACTCGGCTGAATGTAATGTTAAAATTTTTTTTGGGGTGAATCCCCGCTTTAAGAGATTTGACAGCAATGGAAGATAAATTAACAGCAGGATACTGGACTTACCATTGGTGGAGGAATGCACATTAGGAGGCAAGCGTGCCTTAAAATAGGACTATAGGCAAAATGTTTTTTTTTTTCATTTTAGACAGAGCAAGGGAGGGTTATAACCCATGCCAGATTTTTTTCCTCATCTGTGTCTCATTGGGGAGATTTCCCTTCACTTCCTGTCCCATAGCCAAACAGGAAGCAAGAGGAAATCCCTGCAAAAAAAGTTTTGTACTTTAATATCAAAGTATACTGTGCTACCAATGAGGCAAAGTTAGGCAGCCCTTGTGGCCTGGCTGTCTTAAGGAGAGGGCACATCTGGGCACTGCCCAGGGGTCCCAGCTGCATGGGGGGCCCCTGTTGTTTCACCAAAGCAGCTGGTCCTTGAGCCCACGCTGCCCCCAAATTGGGGGCCCCATGATGGCACTGAGAGTGATAGATACACAGGGCAGGCAGTCTGCCTCCTACCTACTTGATGTCTGTTTACCTGCACTGTCATCATTGTAGGGGCCCCCATATCATTACGTTGCCCAGGGGCCCATTATGCTATTAAGACGCCCCCGGCTTGGTGGGGGGGCAGCAATGAGACTGGCGTGTCCATACCGGGTCACAATGTCCTCCCTGCAGCTCAGTAATGTTGGCATTATGTACACAGAGCAGTGTTACAAAGCTTTTTGCCGTACAGTGGCATCGGTTGAAATGATATTGCTTCCTGCATCCTATCCACACATCGCTACTGGCTGCCCGGCCAGATCATCATTGGTTGCTGTGCCAGAGTCCTAACATCAAAATGAGGTGCAGGAAAAAATGGGGTATGGGGGGGGGGGGTCTTGTGTGAAGGCACCCTGGGGGAAGGGGTGCAACAAAAATGGCTGCCTCAGGGGGCAATTAACCTAAACATGCTTTTGAGGCCGTGCATACTGTACTTGCAGATAATTACAATGCCCCCCACAGCCTCAGATATTTTAGTATTGCTTTATAAAGATTTGAGTTTTGCAAAATACCTCCAGTGGTAATATCCTCAGAGCTGCTGGGAAACAGCTTTGCTTTATAGAAACATAAATCCTAGCACAAACCCAACTGCTATACATCATTAATTGTATTAGTGTGTTGGCTAAAAAAAAAAATTCATGTCTAAATCACACTTTTGCGTGATTACCGCAAAACATACGTTATGTGGTAATGTAGCTCTGCTGCCTATACATTACAGTCCACCATGATGCACATTATTGCACTGCGATGCATTATGTCAGAAAAAATGCCAAATGCTGTTCTCATGCATTGTCAGCCCATTCAAAATAAATGAGCTGCCTCAATACAACACACAAGAATGACGAAGTATATATGACCAATCACACTAATGTACGATGTGGCCATCTGCCCTCATCATCCAGACCCCTCTGCTCTCACAATGGTAAACACTATGCCCCCACCCTCTGAACAAAGACTGAGCACTATGCACATGAAGGGCGTTGTTTTGGCAGTTACACGCTGTTCCTTTTCATTTCAATATGAAGAGCATGGAGATCACCTCAGGCATTTTAGCTTCTGCTGTATGAAACCTGTACACTTCCTGTAACGTTAATCTACACTACGTATAGCCCATACCCAGATTTTATTCTATATACAATACTCTCAGTGTGATATAGACCAATGGCAACCTTTTTTCAGTCAAGGCATCCTTAAGGCTGCATTCACACTATAACGCGGCGTATTTTGCCGCGACAAATTGCGGCGTATTGTACCGCGATTTGCCGCGACAAAACGGGTCGTTTTAACCTTTTTTTTTTTTACAACACATTGTTGTCTATGCCGAACGCCACCTGAAAAAAAGGGTCCGGGACTTGTTTTCAGGCGGCAGGCGTTTCGGCGTGACATGTGAACCATCTCATAGACAACAATGTAAAATCGCCCCTCCAGCGGCACGAGCGTCGGGCGTAAATACGCCAAGGTGTGAATGCAGCCTTAAAATTCTACACAATCTATAATGTAAAAAACCAAACTAATAGTTATATGTAAAGTAGCAACATCTTCACACATAGGCCACTCAACATTAGAGGTGATTTATTTTTCCAAAGCAAATACACTTTTGTGTTTTTTTGGACTAGTATTATAATGTGTCTCTTCTCCCTCAGTTTCTTTCCCTGATTGCAGCGGCGCATGCGCAGGGAGGATCCTCGGCTGAAGGGCCGGCCCCGCCGACCCATGCCGGAAAGGAAATCTCCCGTGCGCATGCAGCGCGCAGCTCCAGCCAATCACAGCGCTGGAGCGGCGATACCTGGAAGACACGCTCGGCTTGGCATTGACCAGGTAAGTTCCCTACCTCGTTCCGAGGTAAGTATTTCATAATGAGCTAATATGCTGTGCATACTAGCTCAGCATGGCTTTTTACTTGCAGGTGTAAAAAAAATAAAAAAATGATATGCGGGTTTACAACCGCTTTAACAAATGATATTATTGGTTATTAGACCCCTTTGACACTGAGGCAATTTTCAGGCGTTTTCGCGCTAGAAATAGCACCTTTTAAAGTGCCTGAAAACTGGCTCCCATTCATTGCAATGGGTGCTTGTACACCCGGGCTGTGCGCTTGCAGGACGTTAGAAAAAGTTCTGCAAGCAGCATCTATGGAGCGGTTTGGGAGCACTGTATACAGCGCTCCCAAAACGCCCCTGCCCATTGTAATGAATGGGCAGGGCTTCCAAAACGCCTAAAAAGTGCTTTGCAAGCACAGCATCATGGGAGTTTTTAATCCCTTTTTTTGTGTTAAAAGCACCCCACTAGTCCCCAGTGAGAAAGGGGTCTTACGAAGCCAGTGACTAGAAGGTTGTAATGGTGCACAATGAAAACATGTGGCTTTGTGTAACAAAATGGCAGGCTTCATCCACCCACTGGCTTGTATAAAATTTGTAGCCATTTTTTTAGTTTTGCAAGGCAGCCCAAAAGAAACCAGGAGGCACTTCGGGGTGCCTGGGCACCCTGGTTGAAAAATGCTGATATAGGCAATGAGGAGCTGAGTACAGTGCACTACAGTATATAGTTATTTTATTACAAAATGCCCACCCTCCAGGTTTTGACTCATTGTCATCGTATATGACCTCCAGCCAATCAGCTAGAGCCATCCCCGGTTCATGCTCTGCCAGCCACCATGGGATTGCAGACCCCACAAGCACCCCTTAACCAAATATTAAGAAAACCATCTATAATAGAAAATGTAATTACAAGAAATAACATAAGACAACCATTTTGGAAAATACTAGGCCACGGACCTTTATTGGTGTTAAAAGCATATAAGTAAAATCATTAAACTTTCTTTAACCGTTATAACCATAAACAAACCAATAATTATTTTGAAATAAATATCAAACACCAAAGCTCAGTCACCAAGACTCAAGCAGGATGTAACAGGCCATTAAAGTCTTTTACAAATTTTCTTAATTGAGCCTAGGTTCACATTGGTGTGTGGAAAACACTGCATGTGATTCGCACAGAAATTGCACCGCCTTCCTGTGCACATCACATGCGATGTCTGTGCAGTGCGATTTCAGCCATACATTTTGTATGGCTGAATTCCAAAATGGTGCATGACCCTTTTTTCCTCCACACTTTAATCACATTGCATGGGTGTTCACCACCATGCAATGCGATTCTGACAATCACACTGCATTTTGCGATCTGTTTTTTAGGGTGTCGGTAAGATACCATTGACACCCACAGCAGATCGCATGGATGCTGTGCAAGTGCTTTGGAGTGCAATGCGGAGAAACACAGCAAAGCTTGTGCGTTTTCCACAATGCATTAGTGTGAATCAGTTAACTGCTGACAAGCAACTCAGGCTTACCTCAGAAAGTCTGTAAGCCAATCAGAGGGTGAAAAGCAGCAAGTTGATCTGCCTAGCAACAGTTGTTAGCTAAAATCCTGATTGGATACAGCAAAGGGGGAATCTGAAACAGACAAAAAGAGAGGCAGTAGACTGCCTACTACAAAGTCCCTATTACAACTAAAGCCAGCATTAATACATTTTTAAAAGGGGTGCTAAGGGTTTGCAATACCATGCATAATACTTGTGGCCCTGACATTCTGTGGATTCAGCAACAAGAGTGGGTGGAGCTCCGCCTGTTCTTTCCTCCTATATTCTCCTTTGTCCTTGTAGAACTGAACATGTATCTGCTGCTTACTTCATGCACCCAGCACACTGACCGAGCTGTCACTGACAGCTCGGATTGGCTTCTGAGGGCCGCTCACGGAGGTCACATGGCACAGAAGTCACACTGCCACTTGTGCATTTAGACCCCTTTCATACTGAGGCAGTTTTCAGGCGTTTTACAGTAAAAATAGCACATGTAAACTGCCTCTAATGCCAAAACCTGAGCGCTTTCACACATGGGCGGTGCGCTTGCGGGACGGGAAAAAAAGTCCTACAAGCTGCATCTTTGAGGCGGTGTGGAAGCGCTGTATACATCGCTCCTACACCGCCCCTGCCCATTGCGGTGTTTACCCTTCAGCCTCCAGCGGGGGTTTTTAAGCACCCTGCTAGTGGCCGAAAAGTGCCACTAAAACACCGCTAAAACTAGCAGCCCTTTACTGCTAGCGGACCCGCCGCCCCAGTGTGAAAGGGGTCTAAGGCTGGGTTCACACCTATGCAAATTGGATGCAGTTTTCTCTGCATCCAATTCGCACGACAGGCAAGTGTGAACGGCTCTCAATGGAGCCAGTTCACATGTCTGGGGCAGTCACGGTCCGGAATTTAAAAAGGGCCCGGTGCGTCTTTGGGTCCGGTTCAGGTGCAAATTCAGGCTAAAATTTGGACCTGAATCGCACCTGAACCAGTGTACAGGAACGCACCGGACTCCAGGCACAAACCTTTGGCCGCACATGTGTGAACATGGCTGGCATAAAGTCTTCACACCTATGCATTTTTAGTGCTTTTTGCATTTTGCAGATTTGCACTACAGAACGTGTTCCATAGGAAACCATGTTAAATAGACTGCACTACAGAACGTGTTCCATAGGAAACCATGTTAAATAGACTGTAGTGCAAAAAGCACTAAAAATGCATAGGTGTGAATCAAGCCTAAAAGGCTGCAGAGTGGCAGCTTTATTGGGTTAAGGAAATCAGAAAAAAGAGCCATTTGAGGTGGAAATTAACACTTTGTGATATAAAATGAAGGGTTCAGCAGTTGCTATGGCAATTGTATGCTATAAACACACTTCCAACACTACTGTCAGGAAACTTTTTGTGAGTTTGTACAAGTGTAGAGAAACTTTGAGACTACAAATTCCTGCATGGACATGTCAACATCGTGTGCATTGGCTTTCCGCTTGTAGTTTTCTTCAGGAATGTGCACAGGCATGTACACTGCAAGCAAAGTAGCAATGTCACTCGATTAGTAACACTGTAGTCACTCGATTAGTAACAGTGTAGGTGGGCCACGATTTTAAAAAGGAACTAAAGTTTGAAATTTGAGTTCTGTGGGCAGAAAATACATAAATTCTCCTTTGCCCAAAAGAAAAAAATCTAAGCGATTTTTTTTTTTTTTTATAATGGTCTTCTGTACCATGCATGACAGGTGTACATCCCGGCTCATGCTGAGAATAGAGCACAGTGTCAGGGACGATGTAGCTCTTCCGTGCATGTCCAACTGTAGTAGAGAAGCGGAGTAGGACCTGAAAGGTTTTGTGGCAGATGAACTTGCGACAGGATACCGGAATTTTCATTGGTGGAGGAGGATACAGTAAAAGACACATGTGCCATAACATGCAAGTATGCTATGTATTGGTGCACATTGCCAGGGGGCAGGACTGAGGCTCCTTTCACACTGAGCAGAATGGGATGCATGTAAATTTTTTTTACATCTGTGCCCATTTATAGTTTGTATTCGTTGGATACAGGCAGACCCCTGACAGCTCTATGGGTGACCAAATGTAAACGGACTCTGCTGTCCATTTAGGCCTGGTTCACAACTATCCAGGTTACCATATTTATCGGGGTATTGCGCGCTCCGGCGTATAGCGCGCATCCCTAAAGTGGACCCGACATTCCTGGAAAAAAAAAATGTTATTACATTTTACTACTTACAGTTTTGGTGTCTTGCGCGGCGTCCATCGGCGGCCTCGTCGGGTCCGGCGTCCATCTGCGGCTTCAGGTGTCCTCTTCGTCGGGTCCGGCTTCCGTCTGCGGCTTCGGGTGTCCTCTTCGTCAGGTCCGGCGTCCGTCTGCGGCTTTGGGTGTCCTCTTCGTCGGGTCCGGCGTCCTTAGGCTGCGGTGTCCTCCCCGCTGCCGCTCGATCCCCTCGCCGAGTTTGAACACTGCGCTGGCATATACCGAGTGCAGTACACTCGTGTATAGTCTGGCAGGCTCGGCTACTCTTGCGCTCACGTCCTGGACGTCCAGGACGTGAGCGGGAGAGGGGCCGAGCCTGCCCGACTATACACGAGTGTACTGCGCTCAGTATATGCCGGCGCAGTGTTCAAACTCGGTGCGGGAAAGCGGGTATCGGCGTATATCGCGCACCCACGATTTTGCCCTGATTTTCAGGGCAAAAAAGTGCGCGGTATACGCCGATAAATACGGTACATATTCCAGATGCAGTTTGCATTTTTCATTACACATTTTTGGTCCATTGAAGTCTATGGAACCAAAAAAACAGAAAAAAGTCCCTGGTCCTTTCCATAAAATGCATAGATGTGAACGTGACCCATAGAAAAACATGTTAAATGGACTGTCGTGTATTTCTTCAAAACTGAAAATGCACTAAAAAATGGATTTAGGCCAGGTTCACACCTAAGCGAATTGAGTGCGGTTTCAACCGCATCTAATTCGCAGGACATTTCAAAATACATTGTTTTCAATGAGGCTGGTTCACATATGTGCGATGCATCCGCACTGCGTATTGCCTCCAAACCGCGTGCGGTTTTTATGTCTTGCGGTGCGGTTCAGGTGCGAATTCAGTCCCATTATCTTCTATGGGTACGCAGCTGAATTCGCAGATCTGTTCATTTCTCTTCAGTATTTGTCTCATTCAGTTCAATACACTTCCCCCCTCCCCCTCCCCTCTCCCAGGTCTCCAAATTCGCACCTGATCTGCAACTAAAATGCAGTTGATCTGCAGAACACCTTATAGAGAAATTCGCAAAGACAACAGAGCTCCAAAACGCAACGCACTAGTGTGATTCTGGCCTTAGGACTGTTGTGGGTGGACTTTAAAGGTGCCAAAGGGAATTCAACATAATTTGAAAAAATATTAATTTATTATTACATATTATAAAAAATAACAACATTCCACATTAAAAACATACAGATTTGACTCTCTATGGAAGTCGCACAATTTGAAACAATACCCTAATGATACATATAGGAAAATATAAGTCTACGTTTCGCTTGTCGTTTCCTCAGGACTTATTGTCACATATCAAAGAAGATGGAATCTGTATAAAAAGAACAAATAATAATCAAATGCATGCAAGGACAGTGGGTATACATATGTGTTTAGCGGTAAAAGGTCATGTATGATGGAAAATGCGTATATATAGGAAACCACCTACTGAAATTGGCTGATAACACGCACTAAAAATGCATAGGTGTAAACCAGGCCTAAGGCTGGATTCACACCTATGCATTTTTATCTGGACTGTAGTGCAAATCTGCAAAATGCAAAAAGCACTAAAACTGCATAGGTGTGAATCCGGCCTGTGTGTACTGCAGCCAGTCTGACAGAGACCGGACGTTTAGCTGGCTTCTGTCAAAGGGGAATGACTGAAAAAGGTCTGCCGATCGGAATCTGATCACCGCTCTCACTGTCTGGTGTGTTCTGGCGGGAAGGCCATCCTCTTGTCAGAACACAATAGCTCATCAGGGGAGGTCGCTGTACTAACATCAGATAGTTAGTACATTGGCTCCTCCAGAGCTGTCGGTTTTGTTTTTATTCCCGCTGGGTTGAATGAAAAAAAAAAAAAATATGAATAGTGTGTACTAGGCCTTAGAGGCAGGTGGGTGCAAACAGATACAAGTCAGTTTACATCGGCCTGTCCATAGGGCTACATAGCGCTTGGTGAAAATGACAGGCAGACCTGATCAGAATACTTGTGTGAAAGGGCCCTGAGGCTGGAAGGCCCATACCGGACCACTATGTCCTCACTGTAGCTCAGTAATGTTGCCCTGTATACAGAGGGCAGTGCTATAAAGCTGTTTGCTAGGAAGCTGGCGAATGTACCTGTAATGGAGCAGAATAGATGCCCATTACATCATAACAATCAGTGACGATGTATGGTCCAGCATCCTACCTCCAGCTTTTAGATGATCCCTGACTTGATTGTAGCCGTATTAGTGCAATTGTGACAGAGAAAATTGGGTACTTTCCGTGATACTTTTTTTTTATTTGCACTAACATACAATTTTTCAGGACAAGCTTTCGGGGTATGTCCCCTTCTTCAAGGTCCAAGCAGACGATCCCTGAAAACCCTCCTCTTCAGTGAAGCCTATCCTACCCAGGCCTAACAACTGTGTGTCTATTTTCTCCATCAGCCCATCCCCCACAGTTAATATCTTTTGTTTCACTTGACCCTCCCTTCTAGATTGTAAGCTCTAACGAGCAGGGCCCTCTGATTCCTCCTGTATTGAACTGTATTGTAACTGTACTGTCTGCCCTCATGTTGTAAAGCGCTGCGCAAACTGTTGGCGCTATATAAATTCTGTATAATAATAATAATAAAATCCTACCCACCAATGATGCACAATTGGTGGCAAGGACGATGATAGGCCAGCAATGATGCACAGCATCTGAAAAAAAATTCGAACCTGGCAGAATGAGCGACCCGCGTCACTTCCATTTTCTTTAAAGGGGAGTTCCAGCCAATTTGTATGTTTATTAAAAGTCAGCAGCTACAAAAAGTGTAGCTACTGGCTTTTAATAAACAGACACTTACCTGCTCCAGCGCTCCAGCGACGCGCCGGCCGGGGCTCCGCTCCTCTCCCCCCCTCCCCGGCCGGCGTCTTCATTCTCAGTGTGGGCACCCGGCCGTGACAGCTTTCGGCTTCACGGCTGGGCACCCACTGCGCATGCGCGAGCGGCGCGGCCCGGCGCTGCGCCGTGTAATTGGCCAGGAGATCGCCTAGGACCTGTGACGTGTTCTAGGCGATCGCCTACAGCAGCCCCTTCCTGTAGGCGATTAAGCTTAGTCGCCTACAGGAAGGAGGAAGTGGGACAGGAAGTCCCACTCTTCCTGAAGCCCCCACTCCCGCCTCAAAAAAATTACATGCCAAATGTGGCATGTAAGGGGGTGAGGAGTGGGTTAAGCCGAAGTTTAAATTTGGGTGGAACTCCTCTTTAAACCATCATGAATTCCAGATTTGGGCAAGGACGATGATGGTAAACTTCAAGCCAAAGTGTGTGCTCTCCTAGCAACCAAAGGGGAGGGTGCAGAAAAAATGTAATATCGAAAGGGCAAGATTTTGTGTGGTTGCACCCTGGGGAAAGGAAGGGGTGCAGAAAAACAATCACCTCAAGTGCCCATTAAACAAGGCATGCTCATGCTGTACATTACGACAAGACCTTCCAAGATCCTCAGGTTTTTTTTGTTTTTCTGAATTTTGCCAAGCTCAATAACGTTAGTGGTGAGAGCCTCAGGCCCCGTACACACGACCGGTTTTCTCGGCAGAAACCAGCAAGAAACTCGATGGGAGACGTATTCTGCCGAGAAAACTGGTTGTGTGTACACTTTCCGCCGAGAAACCCGTCGGGAAACTCATCGAGCCAAATAGAGAGCATGTTCTCTATTTCCTCGTTGGGCAATAGGAAAATTTGGCTCGACGAGTTTTCTGACAGCCGAACAAGGAACTCGACGAGCAAAACGATGTGTTTTGCCCGTCGAGTTTCTCGGTCGTGTGTACAGGGCCTCAGAGCTGCCAGGAAACAGCTTTACTTTAGAGAAACGTGACTCAAGGTGCAAACCCAACTGCTATACGTCAGTGTGTTGGCAAAAAAAACGGCATAGCCGAATCAGTTTTGTGTGCTTATGGTAACACACCTTACATAGTCATGTAGTCCCCCTACACGGGTGCTGCAGTGCACCGCAATGAATGTTAACGCACTACCATGTACTTTTTTTTCGTGGGTTCTCATCCTATTCCAAATAAATAAGCTGCCCCAATGCAACGCACAAGAATGCAAAGTATGAATGAGCCCTTGCGCTAATGTACGATGCGACCATCTATGACGAGGCTGCATTGATGATCCAGACCCCTCAGCTCTCACAATGGTATCCATGTGTGTAAACACTATTCCCTCATCCTTCTCCGAAGAAAGACTGAGCACTATGCACACAAATGGTATTATTTTTGGCAGTTACAGTCTGTTCCTTTTTATTTCTATATGAACAGCATGGAAATCACCTCAGCCATTTTAGTTTCTTCAGCATGAACGCTGTACACTCCCCTGTAACATGTATCTACACTGTGTTTATCCTGTATTCTTATTTTATTTATTATATGGCCCTCTCGCTACAATATAGACAAAGAAGAGTTGAGTACAGTGCACTATATGGTTCTTTCGTTACAAATACGCAATATAAAAATGTGCGCCCTCCATTTTGTTGAAACTCCAAACTACAGCAGTTCTGACTCATCGCCTTTGTGCTCGACCCCCCCAGCCAATCAGCTAGAGCCGCCCCCAGTCCCCGCCCCGCCAGCCACCATTTTGTGGATTGAGCAGCGAGAGAAGGAGGAGCTCCGTCCGTTCTTTTCTCCATCGTCCTTGTAAAACCGAACACGTCCCTGGCCAGTCACATGACTCGGGCACACCCCCTTCTGCTAAGATACGCCTCTCCGGGTACATTTTGTTCCTCTGCAGAGTCGAAGCTGCGTCATTCGGAGATTGAATAGCTTGAGGTAAGTTCGTGTGGCGGATGGAAACGTTTTATTGGATTCCCTTTTTTTTTTTTTTACATTATTGTTAGTTACTGTACATAGCTTTTCTTGTTAGTGACGGAGTAAGGGTTACTCAGGTCTGTGTGGGGATTTTAGAAGATTTTATGTGTTGATGTGAGTTGTGCTTTACTTTTATAGAATACAGTTCCCTATTAAGGTTATAACACCGGGGGATGTATATCTGTATTGGCGGGCGGATGTGAGGCGCTGTGGAATGCGGTGAGGGAGTCTCCTCCTCGTGCTCGGAGTCGGCGCCATTTTGGACCATGCTGAGGAGGCGGGTGGGGGAGGGGAATGGCGGTGTCCTTTTCTATGTGATCTCCTCCTGGGTTCTTTCTCCGATCTCCTCCTGTGCATACACATGGAGAGGAGGGTACATCGTTATTGAGGAAAATAAACAACTTCTCTCTAAATGCAGGGTAGTGTGGGGGCAATCGAATATAGATCACCGTGTATAGCGGCCATGTAATCTATGGATGCAGTCCAATGTACATGTAAATCATCCAGTGTGTACACGAGGATGTATGGGGAACATTCTTATGTATACATCATCTGCAATCTATGGGCTGTGCTAGTATGGCTGCATGGAGGAAATGCAATCATTGTTTTTACAAAAGGAGGGGAACATGGCGGACTGCAATCCTAATGTTGGCCTAAGGTTTGATTCACACCTGAGGTGTTTTATTTATTTTATTTTTTTTGCAGCTTTTTATGATTCTATAACACTTCATATGAAAACTTTGTATTGCAAGTGTTTTTTTTCCCGGGTGTTTTTGTTTAGCTAATAGAAAGCTAAACCAAAAATGGTTAATCTGCCCATAAGAAGCTCATGTATGTTTTTGAGCTGCAGGCCTTTCAGGCAACAGAAATGCTCATGTGATCAGGAGCCATTGACATCAATGGGATTTGGCTTGTTGAGCCTTTTAGAGCTTCAAGCAGAAAATTGCTCATTTGTGAACAAGGGGCCTGAGACGTGAGGATATGTGTTTGTATAGTTGGAGACAGATTTGTTAGATTAGTGGGGGAGGTGTTACAGCTGTATGCATCTAGCTTATGTCTCTATGTAGCTCTGTTTTGGACTGGGGGCAACCACTAGATGCATATGGCTCTACTATGCCCTCTGCTATAAGATTTTACATAAGTTTCAATCTGGTATGGAAATAGATGCGTAATATGGGGGGGGGGGGGGGGTAGCGCTGTATGGAGGTATAGCCAAGAATATGGGGGGGGGGGGGGTAGAGCTGTATGGAGGTATAGCCAAGATGTCATGTAATATATTTGGGGGGGGGGTAGAGCTGTATGGAGGTATAGCCAAGAATATGGGGGGTAGAGCTGTATGGAGGTATAGCCAAGATGTCATGTAATATATTTGGGGGGTGGGGGGATAAAGGTGTAGTCATAATGTGATGTATTATGGCTGTATGGAGACAAAGCTCCTATCTACACATGTGGTGGATGCACTCCTCTCCCTTTTTGTTTAGTACCCAATATAAGAGAGCCAACACCCATGTAGATCTGCTTAAACTGCAGATCAAGCTTTGGCTTCTGCCATAAAAAATATTTTTTTTAGTTTCCTTGGACCACTCCAGAAATGTAAGGTTACCATAATCTAAAGGCTGGACTTCTGGTTTTAGTTTGCATCCAGTCTCATTGTTCTTTATGAACATTACAGCACCATAGATTTCAATGGGGGCAGTCTGACCCTCTCTGGCTGCAGGACATGGCCTATGCTGGACATTGAATGTAAGCAAATCCTGGAGGATGTGGTCATGAGATTACACTTCATCTGAATTACAAATCCCTTGTGTGGGGGAGGGTGTGACTGCAGAGGAAAGAAATTGCAGGGATGTGCTCACCACCTAGTGGTAGAGTTGCAGTATGACATTTGAGTTCAGTTTTTTTATTTATTTTTTGGACCAAAGAGCAGAGTAACCTTTTGATTTCGTTTTTATCGACTGTAACCAAATTTTTTTTTTTTTTTTTTTTTTTTTTTGCAGACTTTGTTTCAGAATATTACAAATATGAGTGGTTGCAGAGTCTTCATTGGTCGGCTGAACCCAGCTGCCAGAGAAAAAGATGTGGAAAGGTTTTTCAAGGGTTATGGAAGAATCAGAGACATTGATCTGAAGAGAGGCTTTGGATTTGTGGTAAGTGCCTTGTCCTGTTTTCTAATACTATGCACTGGCTGTTAGAAATAGTCTTGATGGTGAGCTGCGGTTCTGTTAAAGTTTTAATGGGAAGCTTGTAAAACTATTGGGTGCCGGTAATAAAAATACGAGACCTTTTAACAAAGACAGTGTGGAAATATTTATGCTGAGCTTATTGGGCTGTTTACCTGAGAAATTGAAGTATATTATTGGTACTAATCATTCATGTTCTTTTGTTAGGAGTTTGAAGATCCACGAGATGCAGATGATGCGGTTTATGAACTTGATGGAAAAGAACTGTGCAATGAAAGGTATGTTAATGTTTTTGGTAAACTGTACACAAGACATGATGATGATGATTTGACTTTAACCTTGCCTTGCCATTCTGTCTTCAGGGTTACAATTGAGCATGCCCGCCTGCGTTCCAGAGGAGGTGGACGAGGAGGAGGAGGGGGTATTGGTCGTGGAAGATATTCTGATAGATTTAGTAGTCGTCGCCCACGTAATGAAAGAAGGTATGTAACAAGCTACCTCCAAGTTCATTGCTTATAATTAATTGCTAGTCGTGTGTGTGTGTTTTGACTAAACAACTTTTTTTTGCCCTGTAGTGCTCCACCAATAAGGACTGAAAATCGTCTTATAGTAGAAAATTTGTCGTCAAGAGTCAGCTGGCAGGTTTGTTTACTTGTTCTAAAGGGGATTATGGGTATATGTGCTTTTCACAATTACTCATTAATGTCTAATGTGTTTATTTTTTTTTATATATAATTGGGGTTTATGATATTGGGATGGGAGTTAAATTTTTTACCATAATTTTAACCAAATATTAAACCCTTTATTTGCCAGCCTATCTGTGTCTCGTTGGCCTTGTGACGAGGAGCGCCTGTTGGTTATTGCTCTGTCTTGGTCACTTTTGGTTGGGCCGGGTTGAAATTGAGCTCCTACTGCCTGTTGGCCTCCTAGATCCGTTGCCGGTCTAGACATACCGGAGCACTTCCTTGCAAATACCAGGTTGCAGCGACCCCCTGAGAGTAAACGAGATCTGGTCCTTAAGTTGAGATGCTCTTCATGTAAAGATTCCGAATGAGAGATCGTGATCGCAGAGTTGAAAGATACGCAATTAGGTGGTCGTTGGAATTCTGGTCGCAGTAAAGTCCTTGGTAACGCCACAGGAGTACAAATGATGGCCATCGTCCATAGTCTTCTAATAGGGAGGGGTCGTTCGCTATAAAGGCTTCCATCAAATGGTTAGCCCACAAGTGGGTGTGAAGAGCCAGTCGAGTCGGGCTTGTCTCATGACGGTTCCTCCAGTCGCTTAATGCAGTTTGCTGGTTGACTAGCCTAGGGATGTAATATTAAAAGGTAAAGTAACCTATATTTTTATTGACATCAAGGGCACCAAATAAATGGCTTTTATTACACATGCTTGTATTACTACTAATTTTAGTATCTCTATATTAGCAGTACTTACACTATTTTTCCACGTTGACCTTAAGTCCTACTTTTATCTTATTTCAGAAGACTTCTCACTTATTTTGTGCCCTACTGTAGTTTTTGCTGTTCTTAATCTTGAAGGATGGTGAAATTACAATGTCAAGTTCCAATCTAACATTTTGCATTTCTTTTCAGTCTTTAAGTTTGTTGCAATGCCTTCTGTATCTATTCTAATGAATTCTGATCTTGCATTAGGACTTGAAAGACTTCATGAGACAAGCTGGAGAAGTAACTTTTGCTGATGCGCACAGACCAAAGCTCAATGAAGGGTAAGTTAAATGTGTGTGTGTGTGTGCCCCCCCCCCCAGCAAAATTGGTAATGTAAAGCCGCGTCTGTTGGGGAGATCACTAATTTCATGTGTAGTAATCCAACATATGAGGGTGAAGAATATTATTTTTTTTATTTACGCTTCTGTGCTTTTTCCTTTGCAGGGTTGTGGAGTTTGCATCTTACAGTGATCTCAAAAATGCCATTGAGAAACTATCTGGCAAGGAAATAAATGGAAGAAAGATCAGACTGATTGAAGGAAATAAGAGGCACAGGTTTGTGGAATATTTATGTACCTTTGTGACCAGTTGCCCAATATTTAAACCAACTGCTTTTTCAAGCCCCACTTTAGTTACTAATGATATTATGCAAATGTTTGCATTCTTTCCTTGTGTCAATTCTGCTACTTACAGGGCATCCCTTTTTGCTTCTGGTGCTCTTTCTGAAATGGTGGAAAAAAATTTTAAGCCTTTTTTTTTTTTGTCGTTTTTTTTTTTTTATTTATTTAACCCCAAACTTACCTTGTCATTGCAGTCAATTACTAGATAGGAATTGGTCCAAGGAGGGGACTGGTGATATAGATAGAAAATCAAGAGTCTGCTCACATTTGTAGTATCTTTGACAGTCTGAAGCTTCCCTCCAACCATTTTGCTAGATAGAGCAATCTCCCTCTATACTGTGGGTCTTCAAACTACGGCTCTCCAGTTGTTCAGGAACTACAATTCCCATCATGTCTGTGAATGTCAGAAATTTACAATGCCTCATGGGATGTGTAGTTCCGCAACAGCTGGAGGGCAGTAGTTTGAGGATCCCTGCTCTATACTTTCCAAATTGCGGCAGAAATCTCCCCCCCACCAAGTCTGGTTGTAGCCATTTTAAGGCCGCATTCACACCGTAGCGTATTAACTTATTTGCGCGTTTGCATTCAGCGTTGTCCGACGTTTTTGAACTTCGTCATTTTTTTATTTTAGCCAATGGGAACAATGCTCATCTTTCATCATTTGTTATGTTTGTAGATTTTTTTTTTTTTTTTTTTTAAATCTTCTTCCTGGGTGAATATTCTTTCACAGAACAGATTAAAGCGACTAAACGCCCATAGAAACGCTCGTTCAAGCGCTAGACACTTGAATCGAGCGTTTCCATGGGAATACAAATGTTTAAAGCCCAAATCGGCCCGATTCACGCGACAAAGGGTCAAGAGCTTGTTTGAGCTTCAGGCGTTTTGGAGTGGAGATGTGAACCATAGAGAATAATGCATTTTTTCCCCCTCTAGCGTTTTGTAGCTTCAGGCTACAAACCGCTCAGGTGTGAATGCAACCTAACTGGGCAGCTAAAGCTGCAATCGGTTCACTTCCTGGATATGCACACATGGATCTCTGCAGTTTCAGGCCCCTCTAGCTTTTCTGTGACTCATTACTCCTCCCTCGCAAACTCTCGCATTTAGGTGAACAGGAAGTCGCTAGCCAAGGCAAATGACCAGGCAAGAGGAAGTGGGCTGTTTAATGGCAGAAATGTTTACTATACAAAGTTGCAATGGCAGAAGATTAAGACTGAAGGTCCACTTTAAGCTTGCAGTATGGCTTGCCTAATGTCGGTCTTCTGGTTTTGTAGTGTTCTAGCTGCTGTGCAATGGTGTTTAAAATCTCTTGGATGCATTTATAAATTTGCTTTACTTGAGATGTTTTGTAAGTAATGCAAACCTCAGATGTTCCTAACCCTGAATTTTTTTATTTTTTTTTAGCAGCAGGTCAAGAAGCCGATCACGTAGCAGAAGCTCATCTAGGTCTCGCAGCCGATCCCGCTCCAGGAGCAGGAAGTCCTACAGCCGCTCTCGTAGCCGCAGTCGTACCCCTCACAGCAATCGCAGTAACCGCAGCAAATCAAGATCTGTCAGTAGGTCTCCCGTTCAAGACAAATCTCTAAAGCCTATTGCTGCATCTCGGAGTCCATCCAAATCCCCTCCTGCCGAACGGCAAAGGTCTCGGTCGAGGTCCAGGTCTAGGTCCAGATCCCGATCCAGATCTGTTGATAGCAGAAACTGAACTTTTTATACGCCTCCACCCCCCCACCCTTTATTTTTTTTTATTTTACCCCCCCCCCCACTTTAAAAAGTATACTTGCTACTCCTTGGTAAGTAAGATTATTGAGATTGAGCAGGAACATAGAAGACAAAAACCTAGTGTGGACCACCGAGACAGATTCTCAAGCTGTCTTTTAATACCTTCCACCTGCTTGTTGACTGTATAGTTTTGTGTAAAGTACTTTAATTTTGTTCCATTTTTGGATGTGATTGATGATCTGACTGTGTATTTGAGCTTGACATGGGACATAACACGTGTGTGCTCATGGCTGTAAATAAAGCTGTTGTGTGTTTGCCCTTCAAATCCCTTGGCTTCCATATGTTTCATTTTTGTGAAATATATACTATTCTAATAAACTTTATTATAAAACCGAAGTTGTTTAATGTGAATAGGTTGGTATTGTACATGGCAACATCTGGAAGCAGATTTTTTTGCAGGGTTATTACAGAATACTATGCCAGCAATTGCTGCTTTATTACATGACTTCAGCACAAAATGCAGTAACATGAATCGTAAAAGAAAAATGTGTAGTTTTTCCTCAGTGGAGAGATTGGATAAACAGGTTTCTACTGCAGTGTTTGCCTTTGGGGAGATCAATTCCTGTATACTGCTATCGGCAAGAGTGCCAAATCTTGGGTTGTAGGGTGAGGCTTTCTGTTGTGCCATTAAACAGGAAGTCAAGGTAAATGTCCCTACTGGGACAAATTATGTTATGTAACCCTTGCAAGCAATACAATTAACCACATGCTGACTGCCATAGCCGAAAAACAGCTACAGCGTGGTCGAGTTATTCTGGGAGGACGTCTATGGACGTTCTCGCGCGCCTCCTTTTGCACGCTCGTGAAATTGTCCGCACTGACCCGGCGGAACATGGTAAAGGGCTAATGATCGCGGCCCTTTACCACGTGATCGCTCCGTCAAATGACGGAGCGATCACTTGTAAAAAAAAAAACGGTGTCATGTGATTACGCCGGTTTCCTCTCTGTGCCGATTGGTACATTGAGAGGGTAGAGTAGATGGCAGCAGTGCTGCTCTGCGACAATTGAAGTCAGACAGCCACCCCTGCCCATACTCTGCAATATAATACCCAAAGCCATAACTGTTAAAAAAAATGTTTTACCCACTGGCCGTCATATGACGTCCTTGACTTTGTGCGGGAATATCTGAACGATGCCTGCAGCTACAGGCATCATTCAGATATCAACTTTTTCAGCCAGCGATTCCCTAGATCAGGAGTATCCAAACTGTGCTGAGCTGGCCCTTTGCTAGCCTTAATCCGGCCCTTGGGGCACAATTCCACTGATATGAGGCACTATTCCTGCCATGAACACCAACAATGGGGCACTATCTTCCATGAATACCAATGATGGGATACTATTCCTCCTAATAGGAGATTAATCCTATTGACTACCAACCCTGAGGCCACATTTATTCTCACTGATGTTGGCCCATGACATTTTCTGCCCCTGCTGGCCACAATCCAGCCCTCCCAAAGCATGAAGGACAATAAAGTGGCCCTTTTGTTTGAAAAGTCTGGAGACCCCTGCCCTAGACCATAAGAATAATCATAGCGGCTGTTCCGCCGCGTGATGGTTCTTGCGAGAGGTCACCCCCCCCCCCCTTCTGCTGCCCTCCGGTGCTTCTACCAACTCACTGCTAAGATCGAAGCCAGGATCGTGTGGGTTTTTTTTTATTTCAGGCTTCCTAGCCTAGTTGAGATGTGGGGTCTTATTGACCCCATATCTCACTGTAAAGAGGACCGGTCATGCCATATTCCTATTACAAGGGATGTTTACATTCCTTCTAATAGGAATATAAGTGATCAAAAATTATTTTTGGGGGGAAAACGTGTCAAAGTGAACAGTACCTTATTTCTCTAGTCTTCCAGGACAGCCTCTTGAGACCTTGGGCTCCTCCCTCTGGGTCAGGAAACACGCACACCCCTTTCTTTAAAAGGTGGTCCTCCAGGCCTCCCTCAGTTATTGTGTTTCCTGCCAGTAGGGAAGAAGCATGCTAGGGAGCTCGGATTCCCAAGACTGTCCTGGGTAGGAGACCCTGGCTGGACTCTCATCTGCCTGCGGCACCCCTCTGTTCTAGATGGAAGAGGTGGTTGCCGTTCCCATTGCTGTCAGTTGCTCAGAGAGAGCAGGACTCCTTTTTGGCACCAGTTTCCCCAAAGCCCTGGTACCTATAATCCGGTCATCCTTGTGGCAGTGCTGGGCAAGAAGCTCCTGTGGAGGAGCTTCCAGCGGACTGGGGGGGTACAGCAGCGATGGCGGTGAGAGAGACGCTGGCTTGCCATGCCAATCCACGCTGTAAACTGGGACTTCTGGAACGGCGCTGAGGGGCGGGGTCTCTGCGTTCCACCGAGCGCAACGGCCTCATCAAGGAGTGCTGCTGGATACAGTCCCGTCCTGCAAAGCGGCGCAGCGTGAGATAGCAGGCACCCGGAGCGGTGCAAACAAGCTTGGCGGGGCCGCGCAGACACCAGGGGCTATAGAGGAAGCCGGTATGGCTACAGACTCTGGGTCCACCGGCTCCAGCATCTCTCAGGCAAGGGTGGGCCATACCTGGGGGGATTAGGTATTTTTTTTCTGTGGGACCTTGCTTATTCCCTCTCTGGGTGGGGAACCCAAGGGGACGGGTTTCGGGCACTTAGGCTGACTCAACAGTGGTGTAATGGGTCAGGGCAGGTTCTAATTGGTTATTGTCCCGATTGTTTGCATTTAGGTTAAAGCTCAGGATAAGACGCCGGTTAAGATACCCAAGAAGAAATGTGCTGTTTGTGGGGCTAGGTTAGGCTCGAATTGGAGGAAGCCACTATGCCCAGATTGTATCGCCAGACTCCTCAAAGATGACTGAGCGGCAGAGTGCCAAAAAGTCCTGGCGTCAGACTACGGTCACCTAAAGTCTGGCTTCCAATAACCATGTTGAGCAAGTCAGTGACTGTACAACAGGAGGAAGTATGGGACCTCGAGACAGAGGAACCTCCTGCCCTGGCAACTGCCAGGATACCTCCGCTACCAGGTGCCCGATATCGGCGTACCAAGGACGCTGAGGTCAATCTGGAGCGATTAGAATCATCGGGATCTCCTCAGCCTCCCCGGCTGAGGAAGCAACTACCATGGAGGAACGGCAAAAAGTCGCCGATACAGGGCCACCAGTGTGACTGACGCGTCTGTACCAGATTACTAGACCTGGCCACTAACTTTGACACCCTTGCGGCAGAGATGAGCGGCCAGGAGATCCATGCCCTGTGAGGCTCACCCCCTGCAAGGGAGCCGAAACACCCCAAGCACAAAGACCAGTCGCCCTGGTCCAGCATCCGGTGACTCCAGTAGTCCGCCTGATGGTAGACCGCAGCAACGGTCGTGGCGTTGTTCGGCTGCAATCAGATCGGTCGACCACGAGGAGAAGCATAGCCTGATCGCCTAAAATAGTAGGACAATGAACAGTAGACAGCACCTGGTATTCCCAGGCGGTCTCCCACCCTGGGTAGCTATCGAGACCAGACACATTCAGGGAGGTGTGGCCGTAGGTCCACGCAAGTCCAGCAACTCAGGGCCGACTGGACCCCCCAGTTTTGTGAACCCCCCAGGTTCACAACCCGTGAGCTGGCATCCGTCATAAACACCGACCACTGGAAGGAAGAAACAACTTCCCGGACTGAAGAGTCGGGGATCTCTGTCACCAACTCAGAGAGACTCTGACTAGGTGGCGCACCGGAATCTGATGATTTCAGAGACAAGAGATTTTTACCACCTGGACAGTATTTCCCCTGGAAAACCAGGGTGTGGAACTGGGCATACAGTACCGCCTTGAAGGAGGCTACCCACAGGCCCCGAACCAGCAGGCGCCCGGAGAGAAGATCGATTGCGTGATTCTAATACCTTCACCGCAGACTGAAGAGTCTGCAATTTCTCCAGGGGAAGAAGGACCTTTGCCACCGAGGAGTCTGGATCAACACTAGATACTCCAACACTGAGTCGGAACCTAACATGCCCAGGATTTGAACCCTGGGTCGCACACATGGAGGGCAGGCTTGCTGCCACTGAGCTACACCTTCTGGCCTAAACGTTTAACACCCACCCGAATCTTCGGAGGGTCTGAATGGGAATAACCCATTCACTAGGTCGGAGACAGAAGTTGCTCTCAGAAGAAAGTCGTCCAAGTAGCCAAAGCTTCGCTGTCCCAACAAAGTTAGGATAAGTGGGAGCTCATAGCTGAAAACCCATGGTGCTGACGCCAGATCAAAAGGGAGGGCCACAGGCTGACAGAGACCCTCTCTCATCACGAAGCACAGAAAAAAAACACTGTGACATGCGCAAAACGGGACATGCATGTATGCGTCCCTGATGTCCGAGGACGTCAGGACATCCCCCAGATGGAGCGCAGCTACCACCGAACAAATGGATTCCATGCGGAACTACTCGACATTCACAAAGGTATTTAGGGCCTGAGGCCCATAGAAAATCCCAAAACTCTCGTCCTGCGGGAAAGGTAAAATTACCCTGCAACTTAGCAAATTCCACACTGCCCAAGGCAGACCGACGGGCCCGGGAGAGGAAGACACGAGGAAAGAACTTTGTTCTGTGGATAGGAGGAAACCCTATCTAGTACTCCGAAGAGACCACCTCGCAGACCCACTGGTCGGAGAGCAGGGAGGTTTCACCGAATTGTGAACCTGCAAACCGCCCCTCCCACCTAGAGACAGGGAGGGAAGGCTACATACATTGGCAGGATTTGGGTGCCGGCGTGATCGGCTTACGTACCCAGGGAGGGATTAGTCCCCCAGCTGGGCCTTTGACGGCCTGGGAGGGTTGCCCCTAAATAATACACACCCATAGTGTGTATGTATATTATGTAGGTGTATGCACACATGCCTTTGGAGGAAACCGAAGTACCCGGAGGAAACCCACGCAGACACAGGGAGCGACAATGCAAGCTCCAGGCAGATTGGCGTCAGTGTCCGGATTCGAACCAATGACTCTCTTGCTGCCAAGTAATGGAGTTAAGCACTACACCACCGTGTGCATAAAACCATTCTGATACAGAAGCCCTGGATAACAAGGGTGCAGCATTCAATGAAGCATCACAGACCTATATGAGGCCCTGGACCAGCTGGTCCTCTAGCCTAATAACCACAGGAGAGAGTCGGTGCTCCTCCACTGTCTGGTGCAAAATGCTCACTCCGTGAGATGTATACAGCACTAGGGGTCAGGACTACTCCAAGATGGCTGCCGAGCATTCAGAACGCGGCCACAGGAAAATGGCTGGCGCAATGTAAGCTGCGCCATAGCGTGGCTACGACAAAAAGGCCGCCAATGGGAGTTTTCAATGTAATTGAAAAACCTCCCAAAAAATGGCACCAGTGTCGACTGAGACCCCAGTGTAGTGGCCACAATAGGCCCGCAAGCTAGACCCCAGCATGGTAAACATGGAACGGGTCAGTACTTCGGATCTTCTATTAGTCAGATCCATACAAGCGGGAGTTCCCGCCCGGCGGTGAGGGACTACAAAAGCCCTCAGCGGCTTTTTTCATTCCGCATCTCAGAAATTATCAAAGAAGGGCACAGAAGGAAAGAACCTACACAGCGGTCTGATTTGTGTGATCCAAAAAAGACCGAGCCCTCGGCGGAAACCCAGCTGCACTATCCAGCTTAGGAGAGTCCCTTGCAGCAGTAAAAAGCGCACCCATAAATGCCTTATTCTGCTTTTTTTTAAACTAGGTACCTGGTCCATGGCTTCATAACAGAGCATTCCCCAGGGGATAACGGGGGAAGGGGCACTCTTTTACCTCCCGCCCGCAGTCCACCCCACCCTGGCACAAACATGTCCAAGACTAACAATAAAAACTCTGTGGGAATCCCAGGTGCTAACACCTGCTGCCACCACCAGCATGTGGGGAAGGACCCATATACGGACTCCAAATATTAATTAATATTTACATAGTGTGTATTATAATATGCACACCTGCCCTTACAAATAAACAAAAGCTCCTAGAGCCCTATTCAGGGCCTCTCACCTACTTGCTGCGATGACCAGGGGACTCGCCTCAGGAGAAGACTGCCCAGCGCTGCTGTCCGCTCTCAGCACACATCGTGTGAGAGGAAAAGAACCATGAGGTAACTGTGCGGCATCTGCAGGGACCTGTGTTTAAACAGGAAAAGTCTCCTAGGGCTTTTTTATTTAAGCATAAGACACAGATACAGCATAAAAAGCAAAACCGTTACAGGTGTCACCAATCAGTCAGCGTCTAACTACTCGCTGAAGTATAATCATAAACATCTGTGCTCATCACAGGGCTTTTTAACAGTGAAAAAACCCTCACAGGAAAGCCCAATACAAAAAATAAAACACAGGCCAGATAACACAGTCCCCTCAGGAAGGCCCCCTCCCCCCTGACAGCGGCAATGTTAACAATGCAGCAAGGGAAAAGGAGCAGGGCAGGGAGGAGAAGAGGACCCAGGAATGCCCAGTCGTACCAACCCACCGAAGCAGGAGGGACTGTACTTACTCATCCAAGCGAGGACTCGCTGACGCATCCCTGACAGAACTACAACCGCAAAGGAGGTAGCTGTTGGCCCGGTCCACTGTGAGTGAGACAACACCACAGCCCAGTCATATGTGGACCTCGGAGCAAAGCTCACCGGCCACCTCAGGAGTCATGGGGTATGGCGTGGCCTCTTTGCAAAGGTGTGTCCACGCTTGCTGGTCGGACTGAGTAGACTACAAGGATCTATATTATCCAGCCTGTCTCTCAGCCGACAGTTGAAAGAAGATTCTTCAAGAAAAAGTAAAATAAAATAAAATTTCTCCTCAGGGCGCTGGGCTCAAAGGGAGCCATACGTCCTTCTCCTTGCTAGGCAGAACGAAACTGGAGCTGCATGCTACAGTGAGGATATCCGACTCCCCGACCGGCCAGTGCAGCCCTCCACCCCTGCCAGCTAGAGAGCCCTTCAAGGTTTTCTTGGGGAGGACTGCCGCTCAGGTAGCAGCCTCCACCAATACTAGCCCCTCCAGACCCTCCGTCAACCCGGCGGATTTGCATGGTCCTGCCCCGTCCTACCACAGGGCATTACCAGCTCCTCCAACTGGATCGCTGACAGAGATAGCACTTACACCAGCCAGCCAGAAGGCCAGACTAGAACTCGGCAAAAAGACCAAGACCAAGCGCAGCACCCATCCTCACCAGGAGCACCCTTCCAGATGGCTCAGACTCAACCATGAGCGGAGATCCGATCGTACTACACACTGTTTATACAGCTCTGTCTGTAAGTGTTTTA
Source organism: Rana temporaria (assembly GCF_905171775.1). NCBI lineage: Eukaryota > Metazoa > Chordata > Amphibia > Anura > Ranidae > Rana > Rana temporaria. The sequence continues at coordinate 46,512,536 of NC_053501.1, forward strand.
ACTGTTTTTACTCATTAAATTGTGAATGGTCTTACGCTATGGAAGCCTCCTTGTGTTCTTTTTGATTGCCATTGCTGGGATCAGGTCTCTGTTTATGCAGTGTAAGAACGGCAGGCTGGCTGTGGGACATCCTTCATTTACATGTTATAAGGCTTACATACAAGCCGCTTCAAGGTAAGGGGCTTGTATTAACTATTTCCATCTTCACTACTGCACTGTGGAAAGGTTTGGAGTCTGTCATTTTGGAAGCACGTTTTTTACTTTGCACTGAAGCACTCATCGTGGAATCTTAATAGAAGTGAAGCACAGATGCACTTTACTGTATATTCATTCATTCTTTGTTTGATATTGCATTCTTGACGATTGGATTGTTTTTCATTTTCACGTTATTATTGCACTGGACACGTTTCTTTATATATATATATATTTTTTTATATATATTTTTTTTTATATTGACATTTCTTGATTTATTTTTTTTTTTTTTTTTTTTTTTTTTTATTCCTTGGTGAATTATATGGGACATTTTTCACTGCAGTCATTTATGGATTGAATTTTTTTCACTTTTATGCATGGATTGTAATTTTATTATTTATATTTCTTCCACTTTTTGATGTTTTTTTCACTTTTATGGATATTATTAATTTATTGCACTATGCACTTTGGATTGGTTTGAGCTCATTTGCATATTTACACTATATTATGTTATATGTTTATGAAGATAGCTACTGCTTGTTAATTTTATCTGAACGATTCCAGATCACTCGCTATTAATATTGTGCGGGTCACTGGCACATTTGTCTTTTTTATCATCATTTATCCATTCTTATTACTCTCCACATTACCCAGTTAATGTAGGGTGGGTATTTGATTTTATTCAGAGTGGAACACATTTTACACAGGAACCAGTGGAGCACATTTTCCTGACAACTTATTCACATTATGGAAATCGTTATTGGTATTTAGTTTTAATTAGATCCTGTTGCAAGCGCCATTACACCCCCCCCCCCCCTTGTCATTAATTGCTTTAAGTGTGTGAACACTATTAGTCGTGGCAGCTGCATTATTAGTTTGATTTTCTTATTTTAGCTTTGTTGTGCCCTTGTTTAGGTTAGTTTTGCGCATTAGTTCCCCCCCGTTTTTATACTATCAGGAGTGTTACCCCCCCACATTCACACACCAGTCACACTGTAGCAGCACTCCTCACCGTGTGCTTTCAAAAATAAATAAACTCATCACCTGAGCAGATAACAAAAAATAAACTCATCACCTGAGCAGATAACAAAAAATAAACTCATCACCTGAGCAGATCAAAAAAAGTCATGAAAAAAAAAGGCAGTTATTTTGCCTAGCGGCGGCTGCGCCTGCTGCGACCTCTCTGGCTCCTCAGCTGCCTGAGAGGAGCCTGGGGTGGGGGGGGGGACATCTGGAGGTGGCTCATCCCCGGGTGGGCCACTCCTGGCAGGTGATGGCTGCCTGCCCTCCAAGGCAACGGCAATCCGGCTGAGGAACAGGTTGGTCTGGGCCTGCATTCTCAGCTGGCGGGTGAGGTTAGACCACTGATTACGTTGCCTTCGTCTCCCCTCCTCCTGGATGGCAGCCGTGTTGGCGTTTACGGCCTCAGTAAGGCTATCAACCTTGGCCACCAGGTCGACCACACAGGTGGCCACTGCAGAGCTGTTGCAACTGGCATCCAGCACTGCCTCATGTATTTGGCCAGCCTTATGAGCCATCTGCTGCAGGTGCCCGGCTATCTCCCCCATATGCCGGGTCTGCTGGCTCTGATCCAGGGCTATTTGGTCCTGGACATTAATGGGTACACCCCTCGTCTTCCGCGTTGCCTTTCTAACACATCACCCCAGATGATGTGTTACTGAACACGAAACGCGTCGGGTCGTCTCCACTGCCACCTTAACATTATTACATGCAAGTTTTGTACAGGATACATGTGAGTGTACTTGATACTTTTTAATAAATACATAGTTTTTATCGGATTACACTATGTGGCCATTTTCTTCCTGCTTCCTGCTTAATGTGGAGCGAAATGGACTTAAGGTTCTATACCACACTGACATATATGGAGTGACTGCATCCAGCTTCTAGCAAGTGCCTTAGATGACTTTATTCATCGATCCTGTGTACTCTGATTGGTACCATAAGCCCATTTAGACTTGCAGTGATGTATGTCATCTCAAGTCCACCAGCTCTGGTAAGCCTCCATTTTCCTTCATTGGTGGCGGTGATTGTCTACACTTGGATTTGAACAAGAGTTGCTTCATTTTTTCACGTGGTGATTCAAGTCTTCATGGACTTTTATTTAATTACACATATTGGATTTGTTTTTTTTGTTTTTTTTCACTTGATTTATTCCACATATGAATTCCTTCATTGGACTTTTTATGTAGTACACATCTGTGTATATTATTTATGTTGAACATATAATTTGTATTAGTTTCTATTTTTGCCTTTCTTGGGGCAGAAGACTCAAGGGAGCCCCTTGAGGTGGTTCCCCTGCTGGTGGGAGACGCAGAGGGGCTTCTCCTCATGGGGGTGGAGGTGTGAGAGGGCCCAGCCATCAAAATGGACTCCTCTATTATCAGACCTATCTGCCCTAGGTCCACAGACTCCTCCACCACCTCCTCGAGAGGAGAAGTGTGGACATTCCCCTCCACCGCAGCATCTTGGGGGTCTTCCTGAGGCTGCTCCGGGGAAGATGTGGTGGGACGGACACCGACACCAGATGGGCCCGCTCCCTCCTGCACATCTGTGGAAGACATAAAGCAGTCACATGTTGGGGGACCCACACACTTGTCACATGTTGCCTTCCACCCCCTCACATGCTACACACCAAATAGGGAATATAAAACACTTACCTGTCCTCAAGGCATCATCCCGGGAATCAAACCCCTCAACTCCCTCCACCTTCTCCCTCTGCAGACACTGGGCGACCTTCTCTTCATCTGGGGTCAGTGCAATGTTGCAGGGTGGTCCACCCCCCGTGCCACTCTGGTGCTTCCGAATAGTCGCAAGCTTCTCCCGCACACGGAGCCGCAGGTCATTAATTTTTTTATTAATGTCCTTTCCGCAGCGGGGGACATTGCCAAGGGCATTGACCTGAGTGGCAATAGTGTCCAGGATCTCTTGCTTCCTGGCGCGGGTGGTATCCCGACTCTCCGCACCATGGAGGAAGCGATCATACTGCTCCATACCAGCAATAATTATTGCCCTCTCCTGTGGAGAAAAGTTCTTCTTCCTTTTGCTGACGGGAGCAGACATCATAAAGCAAAAGAAGCAATCCAAGAACAGCAAAATTACCTTGCTCAGGGGGGGAAAAGCAGGATGTAATTTTGCGTTGGACGGACGCAGGTCTGGGCGTATTTATGCGCTCGGCGTAAGCCGATAGGCCGGCGTACAACGGGAAGTTCAGCCGGCGTAGTTGTGCGCATGCGCACAAGGGAGCGATCAGACTTAGACATCACTGCGCATGCTCCGTTGAAGATAAGCCTGGCGTAATCCACTGCACCATGCTCAGACAATCATTTGCATAAGTTCACACCCACTTACACTTACACCGGCTTACACCTTCAAATTTAGGTTCGGCCAGCGCAAATTGGAGAGCAAGTGCTTTGTGAATGATCTATTTTGCTCTCCAACTTATGCCGGCGTAGCGCATATACGTTGCGTTACGCCGGCACAAATATGCGCAAATGGCAAATGAAGTTCAAAAAACAACCAAAAACAATGCAGTCAAAAAGAAGAAGTGGACAAAAGGAAAAGGATGGCTGACATGTTTCACATCGTATAATGCTTACTCGTAAGCATCATACGATGTGAAACATGTAAGCCATCCTTTTCCCCACTTCTTCTTTTTGACTGCATTGTTTTTGGTTGTTTTTTGAACGTCATTTGCCAAATAAAGACATTGTTTCAAGGAGTGCGGCGGTTCAGGACCTTTTCTATCTACAGTGAGGAGGGTTATGTCTGGAGGGACCGCCCCCTGTGCGGGGCTGTTCAACTCTGTTAATGTAACATGTATTTAACAATTTAACATGTTTCTGCCTAGTCCTCTCCTGTAAACAGGGAACATAACCCACTTGTCAAGATTTAAGGAGCTGTGTCCGTCCATGGACTTCAGAGAAAAGGATTTTACGGTGAGTACAAAAAATCCTATTTTTTTTTTTTACAGAATTTTCAGTCTTTTTCGCGTTTTTTTTTTTTATTGTAAAAGTGGAAATGCACTTTAACAATTTAAAAATTACACATTCACCCCCTTCCTGCCCAGGCCAGCTTTCAGTGCTCTAATTTTGAAGCCTTGTATTTCTCTCTTTCCTCCCCTCCCCCCCCTCACCTTCCAGGACATCTACTTAAGAGATGATTGGCTCTGTCCTCTACAGGAAACACAAATCAGATACAATTTAAAAGCCCCCTCCCTTTCCTCTGACCCTTGGTTGTTTTGTGTTTCCAGGAGCACCAACACATTTTTCTAGGTCTGGTAACTGGTTGGCGGACCCCCCCTTCTCTGGCATCATCCAGTACTGGTTGTGGCCAAGTCCTTGGTGTATTGGTCCCCGTTTTTTCTGCCAAAGGGGTTCCCTATTTTGGAGGTACTTGCTTACCTAGTGCAAGTGGTGGCAACTTCCTTCAGTTTTTTTTTCCCCCCAAGCTCTGCCTGGTGGAAGCCTTGTCCTCGGCTTCACCGAGGTGTACCAAAATGGCGTTGTATTACTTCCTGTGACGTGGCAAGATGGCGCCGCAACGGAAAGTCACGTGATGCACTTTCGGGCGCCGTGTTGATAAGGAACATGGCGTTTTACACTGAGGACATGCTGCCTGGGACAGGAGCCCTTTTCTCCGGCCGATCTTAACTCACCGCATGGAGCTTGAGAATGGAGCACCCGCTCGGATTGAACCAGCGGCAGCCCTCAAGGTAAGCCCTTGTCTGTGATTATACAGCAGGGGATCTTTTGTTTGTATGGGCCTTCTTTTCTTATGGTTCTTGTTTTTTTTGTTTTTTTTTTACTAAAAGAAATGTAGAAACTGTAGAGCCAGGCTGTCTTATGGATTTAAAAAACTTGTTTGTGAGGATTGTATTCCATCTAGGGCTAGTTCAGAGACTACCTCTTTGAAAGAGTTAACGTCTTTTATAAAGGAGGTTGTAGCCTCCTTCCGGTCTTTTAATGACAGGGCAGCAGGTCTGGGGCCTTTTTCATCTGGTCCCAGAACTCAAGTGCCTTTGGCCTCAGTTAGACCCCTTCCTCGGTCCGAGACCAGTATATGCCTCTGATCTGGAAGAAGGGGAGAACCCAAGCTCTTCATCTGATGGGGATTCTACATCGGTGGAGGAGGCGGGTAGCTCTAAGTATCTTTTTCCAGCAGAGGATATTGATGAACTTTTTAAAAATCAATATATACCTCGGAAGAGATTGAGATGCCACAGCAAATCCAATCTGTGGAGGGGTCTTCAGGGGCAGAAATCAAGAACTTTCTCGGTACACCAGTCATTTAAGGATAGAATGGAAGGAGGTTGTTCCAGTCTAAAGGGCACAAAATAATTTTCTTTCTCTTATCGTCCATGGACGGACACAGCTCCTTAAATCTTGACATTTGGGTTATGTTCCTGTTCATAGGAGAGGACTAGGCAGAGCATGTTAGTTGTAAATAATGGTAACAAAGATAAATCGTCCCTTTCTGTGTTCCCACCACTGCGCTTATGAACAAATAGTGATAATCAAATTTGCAAAAGAGTGAAGCAGCTACTTTAAAAAAAATCAAACTGTGAATTTTTTTTCTAAAACCCTAAAATTAGTGTAATAAAATATAAGCAGCTCTGTAAACAATGTAAGATGAAATATCCATTTTCACAGGTATTCAAAAATAATGCCCATAAACATCACCATGTGACAAAAGTGAATATGTGCACAAATTCCCCAAAATATACATAAATGTGTTTAATTATTAATTAAATATAAGTCCATATATCACATCAAGTAGGTTTGTGAAAAAATAATGATAAAAGCTTCCAATCTTTCACCACACCCGGTGTCAGTGAATCCTCTCCCGTCAGATGCAAAACTCACCAACTCAAATTGCCTTACACGCTCATGTTCGGCATGTAAATGTGTACAAAAAGACCTCATTGGTAGGTATAGCAGATAATCCCAGTTCCAAACAATTCAATTTGTTTCTGCTGATTGTCAGCTCTGCCATTCTCAGACTTGCACCATGTGAATCGGAGCTTGTGGTCATTCCGACATCTCTACAAGAGAGAAGAGGAACGTTCATCAACAGCTAGTAGAACTATCACAAAGCAGCGCTTCTAACTTTGCACTCAGGAACAACCACAACAGCAGCTCATCGTGATTGTATTTGTATATTGCTTGCTGGTTCCATCTGGTGGACGTTTTTGGAGTTGAGCCCTGAAAGCTGCTTGCCACTTTGGAGGATATGATTATTGCTTTTTGACCTAGCCACAGGTCGAATTGCTGAGGTGAGAGGCCATCCATTAGCCTTGGTGGAGGATTATCCTGTCCTATGGGTCACAGATCTGATGAAGATTTCTGCACTTTTTATCACCATTGTATTTTTGGAGCACCTTTATCACTTTGCACTTTATGGACTTTATGTTTTTTGATTATTCATATATTTTAGATTTATTTGCGCTGCACTATTTATTTATTTATCCAAACAATTCACTGCCAGAAATCGCCGCATGTAAATAAAATAAGTGCTCAAAATAGCGTGATACCGTAAAATCAGTTTAATAACACACTTAAATCTTGAAATATAGCACTCACATGAATCTCAAAAAATAGAGCAATACACTGCACAGCAAACACTTGTTCAGAGATGAACCGAAAACCGAGTATATTGGTCACAGCGGACCCAAGGTGTCAACTGATCGCTCACCACCTCCTCGCTGTTCCTTCCTGGATCTCTGCTTCCTTGATACGTCACACGTTCACTTCAGATGGTTGCCGCACAGCCACACCCCGACATGTTTTGTCATAAAAGACTTAGTCATGGGATTAATCCCATGAATAAGTCTTTTATGACAAAATATGTCGTGGCGCTGTGGCGCAGGTCGGTATTGCGGGCGGCCATTTACTTGTGGTCCACATACTTTTATCTGAGGCATTTGGCTGCCATTTTGGAGTGGGTTTTGGCCTCTAGCACTGGCTTCCTGAACGGAGCATAGCTCTTTAACCTCAGTTACCTCACACACACACACTGTGTATACATGTATACAAGGAAGGTGGGCAGCTGTGCTTAGCGGTCTCCCTCTGGGTAACACCCCCCCCCGGTCGGTGCAGCAAGGAGGGTGGACTTCTTAAGTGTTTTTCACTTAGTCCCTGAGAGCTGTCAGTGGGTGATAATGGAGTCACTATCTGGCCTTTCTTCCCCTACATTGCCAGAGGCCGCAAATGGTGCCCCTGCACCTGCGGTTCCCATGGATACACTGTCGGCAGTCCTGGAATCATTTGTTGCCAGGGTAGAAGTGGCATAAGGGGGGGTAAAAAGCACCCCCTCCATCTTCTGGGGAATGCTCTGACTCACATTCGGGCCTGGCTGTGGCTCAGGACACCGGTTCTGGTATGTTAGAGGATGCGGACCAGGACCTCCCTGGTGAGGAGGACCCCTCGTCTAGGTCAGTGCAAGACAGGGCACTTGTGAGTGCACTTATTGATGCTGTGAGGGACTCTTAAGCTGGAAGATGCAGCTGGGACTTCCACAGAGGGATCTGTCTTCTTTGGGTCACACAAATCTCACCGCTCTGTGAAAGTTTTTCCTTATGTTACTTTCTTTGATATGTTCAAAGATAAGGAATGGGAACGGCTGCAGAAGTCCTTTTGTGGTTCCTCAGCGCCTGGCGGTCCGTTACCCTTTTGAAGACAGCCTTTTGAAAAAATTGGCTTTTCCTCCGGTGGTTGACCCCCCCCCCCCCCCCGGTTGCTCGGTTAAACAAGGTAACCACTCTCCCTATAGAAGGGACCCCTGCTTTCAAGGAGCATACTGATAGGAGGTCCGAGGCGGTGACCCGCTCCATGTTTACCATGCTAGGGTCTGCATTGCGGCCTATTTTGGCTGCAACCTTGGTGTCTCAGACACTCACTGAATGGGCAAATGTTTTGCACCAGACTGTGGAGGAGCATCAGCTCCCTCCTGAATATGTTAGACTGGCCGACCAGTTGGTCCAGGGCCTTGTATATGTCTGTGGTGCTACCCTGGATGCAGCCCCCTTGATACCCAGTGCCTCTGTTTCTGCGGTAGTGTTGCGCCGCCTGATTTGGCTGAAATGCTGGCTGACCAAGCATCCAAAAAAGCCCTGGCAGATTTACCCTTCAAAGGTGGGAGACTTTTTGGTACCTCGCTAGATGACATTATTAAGGATGTCACTGGAGGTAAGAGCACTTGTCTCCCTCAGTCCACCAAGGGGAAGGAGCTGCGCCATAAGCCGGGTCCTTCTTTTCCCACGCAGAAGTGGTATTTTCATCAGTCAAGGCCCGTGGGTAGACCCTCCCAGGCTGACAAAGGCTCAGCTGGGGGACAGAAACGTCCCTGGGTGCGTAAGCCGAACAAGCTGGCATCCAAGCCCGCCACCGCATGAAGTTTTGCCCCCGCCCGACTCGGGTGGGGGGACGGTTTCGCAGGTTCACAGCTCGGTGGACCTCCCTGCTCTCCGACCAGTGGGTCTGCAAGGTGGTCTCTTCGGGGTACAAGATAGAGTTTCTTTCCTGTCCGCCAAACAGATTCTTTCCCTCAAATCTCCCTCTACTTCCGGCTCGTCAGTCTGCCCGATTGGGGGCAGTGCAAGACTTACTGAGTTGCGGGGTAATTTTACCTGTTCCGCAGGACGAGAGGTTTCAGGGATTTTATTTGAATCCATTTGTGGTCCCAAAGAAAGACGGATCCATCCAATCTTGGACCTCAAAGCCCTAAATGCCTTTTTGAGAGTATGGAATTTCCGCATGGAATCCATTCGCTCAGTGGTGGCTGTGCTCCATCCGGGTTACTTTCTGGCGTCCTTGGACATCAAGGACGCATACTTGCATGTCCCAATTTGTGCAGGACACCAGACGTTTCTGCGCTTTGCATAGAAGACCACTATCAGTTTGTGGCTCTTCCCTTTGGCCTAGCGTCAGCACCGACAATTTTCACCATGGTGCTCGCACCGATTCTAGCTTTGCTGAGACAGCGAGACATTGCCGTTGTGGGCTACTTAGACGATCTTCTTCTGAGAGCAGCTTCTGGCTCAGTATTATAGGTGGATGTGACTATTGCCAGCCAGACCCTCCGAGAATTCGGGTGGGTGTTAAACATCCAAAAGTCGGTCCTGGTACCGACTCATCATTTGGAATACCTGGGGTTGATTTTGTACTCCGCGGAGGCGATAGTCTTTCTTCCCCCTAGAAAATTGAAGACTCTTCAGTCTGCGGTGAAGCTGTTGACATCCCGCAAATGGTCATCTCTCCGTTGTTGCATGCAAGTCCTGGGTCTGATGTTAGCCTCCTTCGAGGCAGTACCATATGCCCAGTTCCATGCTCGAGTATCGCAGAAGGAGATCCTGTCCAAATGGAACAAATCTCCATTGTCTCTGGATCGCCAGATTCAGGTAAGCCACCTAGTCAGAGTCTCTCTGAATTGGTGGCTGAGATCCCTGGCTCTTTGGCCTGGGAAGTCGTTCCGTTCCTTCCAGTGAACGGTGATTACGACGGACGTCAGCCTCACAGGTTGGGGGGGCATCTGGGGAGTCCAGTCGGCCCAGGGTCGCTGGACTTTGCAGGAATCCCGTCTGCCGATCAATGTCCTGAAACTTCGGGCGATCAGGATTCAGTCAGACAATGCCACCACGGTGGCTTATGTCAACCATCAGGGGGGAACACAGAGCTCGGCTGCAGCGTCCGAGGTCGCTCACATCCTGCGTTGGGTGGAAAGAAGCGTGCCGGCTCTATTGGCCGTCTACATTCCGGGCGTAGAAAACTGGCAGGCGGACTTCCTGAGTCGCCAGATCCTGGACCAGGGGGAATGGTCATTGCATCCGGAGATGTTTCAACTCCTTTGCAGGAGGTGGGGCACACTGGACGTGGATCTCCTGGCCTTTTCGTCTCAACCGCAAAGTGTCGAGGTTCGTGGCCAGGTCCAGAGATCCCTGGTCAGACGCGTTAGTGGCCCCGTGGGGTCAGTATCGGCTAATTTATGCCTTTTCCCCATTGAAGTTGCTTCCTCAGCTGCTCCGCAGAGTAGAGGCCGAAGGAATCCCGATGATTCTAATTGCTCCAGATTGGCCCTGGCGTCCTTGGTACGCCAATCTCGTGGGCCTGGTGGCGGATGCACCCTGGCAGCTGCCAATGCGGGAGGACCTTCTGTCTCAGAGTCCCATACTTCATCCTGCTTTACAGTCGCTGGCTTTAACGGCATGGCTATTAAAAGCCAGGTACTAAGGGACCAAGGTTTTTCCGACTCGGTCATCTCAACCATGCTGAGGGCACGGAAGTCTTCTTCCGGGAAGATCTACCATCGCACCTGGAAGGTCTACATCTCTTTGTGCGAGGAGATGGGGTGGTGTCCACGGACGTATTCGGTTTCCAGGGTCCTGCTGTTTTTACAGCGTGGAGTAGATCATAAACTTGCCTTAAGCACCATTAAGGGACAGATTTCAGCTTTGGCTGTGTTCTTTCAGCAGGCCATTCTCTGGTGGGTACCTTTGTGCAGGGGGTGCGTCATATACTTTCCCCTCTTAAACCACCTCTTCCTTCATGGGATCTGAATATGGTGCTCTAGGTTCTTCAGGAACCTCCCTTTGAAACCATCAGAGAGATTCCTCTCTTGACACTATCTCAGAAGGTGGCCTTTTTAGTGGCCATTACGTCTGTCAGACGTGTTTCTGAATTGGCGGCCTTGTCTTGCAAGTCGCCATACTTGGTCCTCCATAAGGATAAGGCAGTGTTGCGCTCCGCAACCTTCCTTTCTTCCTAAAGTGGTTTCGGCCTTTCACCTTAGCGAGGATATTGTACTTCCATCCTTGTGTCCTCGACTGGCGCATGCTAAGGAGGTTGCACTGCATACTTTAGACGTGGTACGTGCTTTGCGGCTCCGTTTCGGAGGTCTGACTCACTTTTTGTGTCGGTATCTGGTCCACAAAAGGGCCTGGCAATCTTGTTGGCCACCATTTCTCGTGGATCAGGCAGATCGTCATACAGGCCTATGCTCTTTAGGGGCGGGCGCCCCCCTTTCCGGTCACGGCACATTCAACCAGGGCAATTGGTGCTTCCTGGGCTTTCTGTCATCAAGCATCTGTCTCACAGGTGTGTAAGGCAGCAACTTGGTCGTCCGTTCACAACTTTCCCAAATTTTACAAGGTTGATATGAGTGCATCTTCAGATGCTTCCTTCAGCCGCAAGGTTTTGCAGGCGGCTGTTTAAAGTTGCAACTCCTCCGTTGAGGAGCTCTGCTGGTTTTGGGGTGAAGTTAAATTGTTTTTACTGATACTGTTCCCACCCCTCGTTTTTTGACACTGCTTGGGGATGTCCCATATGTCAAGACTTTGAAGGCTGTGTCCGTCCATGGACGATAAGAGAAAATAGGATTTTTTGTACTCACCGTAAAATCCTTTTCTCTGTCGTCCATGGACGGACACAGCATCCATCCCTCCTTTTTAGGTTTGTACTGCTTGTTTACAAATTGAGGCTGCATGCTGCAGGGAGGAGGGTTGTGTCCGGAGGGGGCGGGGCTGTTCAACTCTGTTAAAGTAACATGTATTTAAATATCTAACATCCTGCCTAGTCCTCTCCTATGAACAGGAACATAACCCATATGTCAAGACTTTGAAGGCTGTGTCCGTCCATGGATGACAGAGAAAATGATTTTACTGTGAATACAAAAAATCCTATTTTATCAATAATAGAAACCATGGTATTCAAAGGGTTAACACTTACTGGAGTGGCGGCGTTACCCTGTGAAAAAACAGCATTATCTGACATACTTATACCACCTGAGCCACCGCCATTCCATACAGTACCAATATTATGAGATTCACTCAGTTTAGCAAGTACATTGGCTAAAGAACCAACTACTTTACCTACCGTATTTATCGGCGTATAACGCGCACCCTAATTTTAGGAGGGAAGTTTTAGGAAAAAAGCTTTCAACAGCCCCTTTTATATTCCAAAGCCCCCCTGCACATTACACAGATCCCAGCACATTACACACAGATCCCAGCAAATTACACATAGGGCCAGATCCACAAAAGAGATACGCCGACTTAACTCGATTTTTCTAATTTTACACGGCGTGTATCTTTGCGCCCGATCCTCAAAACGAGAAGCGCCTGAAATTCCGGCTTTTCCGTCCTACCTAAAAAAATTACACCGGCGCATTCTCGTGCGCAAATTACGCTAGGCACGCCGCTTTATTTGATAGGCAAAGATGCAAATGAGGGAGATAGGGCGATCCACAGAATTAAGTGTGTGCGCCGTAGATTACGCCCTGTGCGCACCTGTTAGTTTCCTGGTGGGAATTTACACTTTATAAAAGCAGCCCTAATTTTACACATGCCGTCTGAATGTCTGCTGAAGCAACACCATTCAGGAAGAGCTCAGCACACACACGTTCAGGACTAAAATCTCTCTGCCAAAATGCCAGGACCATCAATGATACTAGCTGCATTAGTGTCTATAGAGGCACAAAGAAGGAGGAGGGCACAGAGGAGGAGGAGGAGGGCACAGGAGAGGGTATACCGCCCACGGCAAGATTTGTTTGGCATGCCTGCTTCTGAAGTTTTCCGCAACTACAGATTTACCCGTGAGGCCATCCTGGAATTAACAACAATACTTCAGGATGATCTTACCAGCCCAACCCAATGCTCCCATGCACTGCAGCCACTCACCAAAGTACTGGCCACTTTGCATTTTCTTGCCACTGGCTCATTCCAACGCACAAGTGGAGGCGTGGCTGGGATGGCACAATCCTCCATCAGCAGGTGTGTGCACCAAGTGGTCCCTGCAATCCTGCGGCGCATGGGAAATCAGTTTCAAAAACCCACCCAGGAGGATCAGCGTTTAAAGACCATGACCGACTTTTATCACATTGCCAGATTTCCACGCACCATCGGGGCCATTGATTGTACCCATGTGGCACTACAACCACCCCATGATACTGAGCACATGTTCCGGAATCGTAAAGGCTGGCATTCCATCAATGTGCAAGTCATCGTAGATGCCCATGGCCTCATCTGGCACGTCTGTGCTAAATTTCCGGGATCCTGCCATGATAGTTATATTTACCGGCAGACCCAGATCTCAAGAGATTTGGACCAGAACATGTATGGAGACAGCTGGCTGATTGGTGAGTGACATGTGTGTCAGGTATGTCCCCCCCATGATGCTCACATCACAAGGGGCACATGCATGACTAATATCCTCCTGTCTTTTCCCTTACAGGTGACTCAGGATATGCCTTGGGACCTCATCTAATGACCCCATTCAGGAACCCCCAAACCCCAGGAGAGCAACGCTACAACCAGGCGCACATACGAACCCGGGGAGTGGTTGAACGGACCTTTGGGCTTATGAAGTCCCGCTTCAGATGCCTGGATAAGTCTGGGGGTACACTGCTGTATTCCCCTGACTTTGTGTGCCAAATAATTGGGGCATGTTGTATACTCCACAACTTTGCCCTCAGAAGGGGACTGCATATTGACTTATGTGATGACCTGACCCCTGACCCAGGCAATACTCCCCCAACCAACTCTACCCGGTCTGCTGAGGGCACAGCAGCCAGGAGACGCCTTGCAGAAGGCATTTTTTCCCAGTAAATGTACATGATTAATGTCACAATAAGAATGTATCTTTTCCCTGTAAATGCACATCAATAAAGTCACAATGATAATGCATGAATGCACACCACTGTGGTTCCTAGCACAGACACATCACATGCACATCGAATTGGATTAGATCCAAGTCCCCCCCCCCTTTGGGACTTGGGAGCAGTAACGCCACGCCACGGCTCCAATTATGTCACTGTGCATTCATACACCATTCAGGAACCTGGGATTGCACTTCTCCCTGGTCCTGGGGATCCCTTCTCCACCAAAACTGAGGGTGACACCCTTAATTTCTTAGGAATGCCACCCCCCCACATTCACACATCATTCACACACATAAATCAAATCATAAGTACAGAAGACCAAATTAAATAATAAAAAAAAAAATGCATAAACAAAAAAACAAAAGTATCCCAGCAAATTAATTAGCGGCGGCGATTGCTACGCCTTGGCTGGGCAGGGGCACGGGCAGGGGCACGGGCAGGGGCACGGCCACGGCCACGGGCACGGCCACGGGCACGCCGTCGCGGAGGATGTCCATTGGGGGGGGGGGGTGAGCTGGGGAAGGAGGAGCCTCCTGGGGGGGTTGAGGTGGGGAAGGAGGAGCCTCCTGGGGGGGTTGAGCTGGGGAAGGAGGAGCCTCCTGGGGGGGTTGAGCTGGGGAAGGAGGAGCCTCCTGGGGGGGTGAGCTGGGGAAGGAGGAGCCTCCTGGGGGGGGTGAGCTGGGGAAGGAGGAGCCGCCCCTGCTGGCCTGCCCTTCATGGCCCCTGCAATGCGAGTGAGACAGGCAGTGAGGGCAGCCGCATTGGCCTGGCCAGACCTTGTATTGTCCTGCACAGCCTGGGTCAGGGCACTCAGCTCATGGGCCACGCGCGTTGTGGCGGTCTGTATGTCGTTCAAACATGTAATGACCGCCGTTGAGTTGGTGGCCACATCACCGAGTGCCTCCATCATTTCACCCTGGCTGTGCTCCATCTGCGTAAGTTTTTCCAGTATTTTTCCAAGAGTGCGGGTCTGCCGGGCATTGTCCTTCACCACACTGGCCGACAGACGCTCGCCCACAGCCACGGTCTTCTGGGTTGGCCCCCTGGCTGCCGCTGAGTCTTGCGGGCCTGGAGGAGGGGAGAGAGTGACCCTGGTGACTGGAGGCCTGTTGGGGGAGAAGTGGGAGGGGCTACCCCTGATGGTGGCCTGACTGGTGCCAGCCTCAGGGGTAGTCTCAGGGGAAGACTCAAAGGTCATCATATCAGTGGCCAGGAGGACTTCCCGGCCAATCTGCATATTTTCCTCCTCCTCCCCCTCATCATCCTCCTCCCACTCATCCTCCTCCCCCTCAACCTCCTCCCCCTCAACCTCCTCATGAGTGGAGGTTTGGCCAATCCCCTCCCCTGGGGAATCCTGCCCTTCTTGGGACTCATCATCAGCCTGTCTTGGGGGTGGTGCTGCAGCCTGGCCCGATGGGCCTGCAACCTCCTGGCCTCCAACCTCCTGGCCTCCAACCTCCTGGCGTGTAACCTCCTGGCGTGTAACCTCCTGGCCATCTGTGGAGGACACAAAACAATCACATGTTTGAGGAACCACACACTTGGCACATCTTCCCTTCCCCCACCCACACATGCTAATCAACAGAGAATAAACAAAAAAACCTACCTGTCCTCCTAGGAACATCTGACGTATAGCCAGGCAGGCCCACCACCTGCTGTGGGTGGAAACACTGGGCCACTGCCCATTCCTCCTCCGTCAGTCTGACTGGGCAGGGTCCCCCTCCTCCAGTGCCCCTGGTATGGGCGTCGATCCTTGCCATCTTATTCCGGACGACGCTTCTCAGATCATTTATTTTTTTCTGTATGCCAGCGGGGGTCCTAGTCTCCCCCCCCCGCCGCATTGATCTGGTCGGTGATTTTTTTTATAAGCTGCCTCCTCCTGGCCGGGGTGGTGTTCTGGCTCTCAGGGCCATGCAGAAATCGCCCATATTTCACAATGCCCCGAGCAAGAATTGCTTCTCTCCCAGGGTGAAATTAAGCTTCCTGCGTTTGGGGGGCATCACATACACCACCCAGCAACAACAAACACACCCGACAAACAATCTACAATACACACCCAAAAACCTGACAAAAAATATATACCACAAAAAACTAACCAAAATCTAAACACACAAGGACACAGCTAATAGTAATTCAAAAACAAACACGCACCAACAAACAACCAAAAAACAAACACCAAAAAACAAACACCAAAAAACAAACACCAAAAAACAATCAGCAAAAACAATAACAAACAAAATAAATAAAGACACTTCTCAAAAACAAACAACAACTAGACTCTCCAACTCCTCAAACACTTTTCTCACAAACACAACTTACCAACACACAAACAAACAGAGCAGAAGCAAATTGCTCATGGAAGGGGAACAATGGGATATACTTTTGCAAGGGAAGTGTGTGTGTGTGGTGCTTTTTAGACACAGGGCGATCCTCAAACTAAGTACACTTGGCCTTTTACCTATCTCACTGATTGCGCCGAGACCAGTTCTGCACATGCCCAGTGAGGTCCCGATTCGTGCGCGCATGCGCAGTACGGCCGGCGCCTCATTTGCATGGGGTCACGGCTCATTACAATGAAGCACGCCCACTTCCTTCCCACTTGCAAAAACCCCGCCTTACGCCTCTGAATTTAAGTTACGCTGGCGCACATTTAGACGCAAATGTGCTGTGGATACGGCACTTACGACACCAACTTAGGGCAACGTAACTTAAATGACATAAGTTAGGACAAACTAAATTTGCACCGCTGGCTGAGGATCTGGCCCATAGATCCCAGCACATTACACATAGATTCCAGCACATTACACATAGATTCCAGCACATTACACACAGATTCCAGCACATTACACACAGATCACATTAAAGCACATTACATTACACATAGATCACATCACAGCACATTACACACAGATCTCATAGATCTCAGTTTTCAAACTGCCTGTGAGTGCTGTATGGGTGGGGGGGGGGGATACTCTGCCCTCCTACCTGCTTCTCCTGTCACAGCATGAGCCGCTCCACTCACCCAGATTCGGCCGATACCCGCTTTCCCGCGCCAAATTTGAATACTGCGCCGGCATATACCGAGCGCAGTACACTAGCGTATAGTCAGCAAAGCTCGGCTACTCTCGCGCTCACGTCCTGTACGTCCAGGACGTGAGTGCGAGAGGAGCCGAGCCTGCCCGACTATACACGAGTGTACTGCGCTCGGTATATGCCGGCGCAGTATTCAAACTCGGTGCGTGTATCAGCGTATATCGCGCACCCACGATTTTGCCCTGATTTTCAGGGCAAAAAAGTGTGCGGTATACGCCGATAAATACGGTAATTCAATTAAATTTAAATCACCAACTCTCACCAGAACTGAGGTCCACGCTAACAGGTTGCCCAGACGTTGCCACCTCACTGGATATGCCCACAGAAGCTAGCTGAGGTAATTTCTGTCTCTGTTTGAGGAGCGTGACCTTGCCTGCTTTCATTTTTCTCACAGGAGAAGAGAGAGAATCTTCCCTTCTCAACCTCTTTCCTTACCTTTGCGGCCTCTTTTTTGAGCACTAGGGGGAGCTGGGCAACTGCCATTCTCCATAGCTTCAATGGGCACAGACTGGGCATGCTTCATATCAGCCGAAGCTAATACGGATGGGACTGCCTCTTCCTTCAGACACCTCCTTAGCCACTCTGCCCCTCCGCAGCTCTTGGCTTTGAGAATAAGACGGCGCAGTAGTTCTTTCATGTCACAGGTAACGCTGCCTATAGCAGCACGGTGCTCTGTCATCAGCGGGTTCTCCTCGGGTGGTGAACGAAGCGGGAATGCCTTTCATAACCAAAGCCCAGCTCAATCCCCCAATGGGACCCATTGCTATGCTGCTCTACATGGGACAGCACGAAGGACTCAAGAATAACTAAATAAAGAGACATAACAATTTATTTCATGTTGGCTATAATGGCTATGGCGTTTATAAAGAGGTTACGCAAAAATGAACAATATTCTTCCATGACAGCAAAATATTTAATCTTATAATTACATAACCATCAATTATTTAATTCATTAATACTATCAAAAATAGATGGTAACTCAAGTATGTGCGCCCTCCTGATTACCACCGCTGCGCTATAGAGGGTAGACTATCAGAGATCTCCTAGCTGCTGTTTTAAACAAAATAAATCTGGAAATGAAATGTATAAATACTAATGTGATAACTCTTACACCATATGTATATATACTAAACAGCGCTCATGTGCGTGATGAACAAACACAAAATATAGTGACAAAAAATGTATAAATGTCCAAAAAAAACAAACTATGTACATGAACCCGTGAATAAATGAAAGTGAAAAAATGGAACTAAAAAAGTTCATGAATGTTAAATAATCTTCTAATCTTCAAAGATCTTCCACCGCACCAAAAGTGCTCCGTGAATCCTCCACCCATCAAAATGGTCACTCACCAGAACGATTTGCCTAGCACTCTCGTGTTTCGTCAAAAAAGCCCATGAGTAAGTCATCCGTGACGAAACATGTCAGGGCGTGGCTACACAGCTGGTATTTGATATTGTGAAGACTGTGAAACCGAGGTGACAGGAGGGTGAGAAGCGGATCGCGTGTAAACCAGTGGACAATAGCGAGAGTGTGGGTGTTTTTTTCCATGACCTGGGACCTTTGCAGTGCAGTGCGGTGGAGATGGTGAGAATAATTGTTTGCAGTGTGTGCAGGCCTGCCGAGGCTATAATTCACCAGCTGAAAGATAAAGGAGAGGATCTTGAGCTTGCTGTGATTATTGCTTTTTATTTGGTTACTTTTGTGAGTTTTACCATTGAGGATTTGTATGTGGTGTGTTATTAAACTACTTTTGCAATTTTACACTATTGTACAATTCTCTTTGATTTTCATATGGAGCCAATCTAATCACTGCGGTGCAATACGGAGGTTTATGATTTAATTGGAAAATTCTACACTTGATTTGGAAAATCTTTTATGCTTTTTTGCCGAAACACGAGAGTGCTAGGCAAATCATTCTGGTGAGTGACCATTTTGATGGGTGGAGGATTCATGGAGCACTTTTGGTGTGGTGGAAGATCTTTGAAGATTAGAAGATTATTTAACATTCATGAACTTTTTTAGTTCCATTTTTTCACTTTCATTTATTCACGGGTTCATGTACATAGTTTTTTTTTTTTGGACATTTATTCATTTTTTGTCACTATATTTTGTGTTTGTTCATCACGCACATGAGCGCTGTTTAGTATATATACATATGGTGTAAGAGTTATCACATTAGTATTTATACATTTAATTTCCATATTAATACTATCACATAGTCCATCCAGAACTGAACTGGATGACAAATCCCCATCAACAAACGACAAAATTCAAATATATATATGTAGCGCACCCTTACTTTCAGTATGGGCACTATGCTAAAGTTAGTGGGGAATGGGAGAATTATTTTGCTCCCATTCGCAATTCGTTAAATTTGGGCTGCTGTCATTCCTGAACTGTCCTGTAGGTCAGTCTGCGCTCCAGGGGTGTCGTTTCCACCCCTGGGCGACAGGTAGGGCTAGAGGGGTTAAGGCAGAGCCGCTTTTACCCAGCAGCCAATTAGAGGAGTTTTCCCTCGCGGAGCATGCTGGGGAGGAGTATATCTGTGGCAGACGCCATTTTTCTTGGTCCTTCGCGGGTTCCAGGTTCCAGGTGCGGCACCCACCTTCAGGGTGTGCGCATTCAACGGACCCCGGTGATGGCCTACCAGGCCGGGGTTGCATTCTACGTGGAGTTCCACGTTCCTGATAGGGACCCCAGTAACTTACTGGGTTCCCAATTCTGTTGAGGAGATCCCAGGCAGGATGCCGTTCGATTGGGGGGTCGGCTTGAGGAGAACCCGGAGGCAGGTTGTCCAACAGGGCTTGAACGAACCATCGGGGATCTGGTGACCGGAATGTGGAAAGGTACACTATTGCTGTCATCCGGTGACCTATGCTTAATTTACTGGGAGGATTCGCTAAATCTCAATCTGTTCATCTAGCTCATTTAAGTAATTGGCCTGTGACATAGGCCTGATCCTCCCAGAAACCTAAAGTGACACTTCGGCTGCCACTGGCTAGAGTGGCGACGAACTGACATTGATACTAGTGAGAGCAGGATTGCTCGGTTCACATCCAGGCCTGATACTGCAAGGTTCTCTCTCTCTCGCTTCATCAACCTTTTCTTCCTATTTGATGTTGATGTTGGCCATGTTGGGCCTGGAAATAAAGCATTTGAAAACCTTTATTCATTGACTGGACATTTGTTCACTACTCTACTCATCAAATACACCCCTAGACAACACTGAGGTAACTTAATACGCGGATCCCAGCAACAACCAGCGGCTCCTGAGGGGGTAGCGCTACATATATATATATATAAGAAAGGGAGGGGGGTGGGAGCAGCACAGGGCTTCGCCTTCATCAGGGTCTCCTCAGGCGGTAAACGGAACCGGAAAGCCGTTGGATTTTTATAACCAATGCCCAGCTCAATCCTGCCCGATTCAACCATTCAGGACCCGTTGCTATGCCGCTCTGAATTTTGTCATCACCTGGAGCGACCTAAAAGAGAAGAGGGGGGGGGGGAGAACCAGGGAAGGGAGGCAGCCCTCTGTACTGTCCCATAGAGCGCCGCATAAGCGCTAGGGGTTCAGTCATTCTCCTCTGACCCCCTAACATCACAAGGCATTTTCTTCCACACAACTGCCACTCACTGGATATTTTCTCTTTTTTTGCCAAACGATTTTTGGAAAATTCAGTTGTCAAGAAATGTTATACTCACAGCATAGGCATACTATAAATTACACCCCAAACACATTTTACTACTTCTGAGTATGGCGATACCATACGTGCAGGGACATCTTAATAGCCTCATGGGCCCCTGGGCAAAGTAATGCTATGGGCCCCTACAAGGTTGCCCCAATTTACGCACCAACTCTCAAGAATGGAAGTACAATATTTCTACTTTACAGTATGTGACTTGCCACCGTCCCCTTTCACCAGATTCAGTGTGTCACTTGCCACCAAATTCAGCGTGTCACTTGCCACCAAATTCAGCGTGTCACTTGCCACCAAATTCAGCATGTCACTTGCCACCAAATTCAGCGTGTCACTTGCCATTGTCACCTGCCACCAGATTCGGTGTGTCACTTGCCACTGTCACCTGCCACAAAATTCAGCGTGTTACTTGCCACCAAATTCAGCGTGCCACCTGCCACAAAATTCAGCGTGTCACTTGCCACTGTCACCTGCCACAAAATTCAGCGTGTCACTTGCCACTGTCACCTGCCACAAAATTCAGCGTGTCACTTGCCACTGTCACCTGCCACAAAATTCAGTGTGTCACTTGCCACTGTCACCAGATTCAGTGTGTCACTTGCCACCAAATTCAGTGTGTCACTTGCCACCAAATTCAGTGTGTCACTTGCCATTGTCACCTGCCACCAGATTCGGTGTGTCACTTGCCACTGTCACCTGCCACAAAATTCAGTGTGTCACTTGCCACTGTCACCAGATTCAGCGTGTCTGGAAGGGGGGGAGAAGGAAGGGAGAGAAGGATGGGGGAGGGTGAAGGAAAGCGGGCAAAAAAAGAGGAGCGAGGAGTAGGGAGGAGAGAGAGGAGGAGGGGGGAGAGGTGGGGGAGAGAAGGAAGGCGAGGGAGAAGGAAGAGGGGAGGTGGGGGAGAGAAATGGGGGGAGAGAAGGAAGGCGAGGGAGAAGGAAGGAGGGAGAAAGAAGGGGAGGGGGAGAAGGATGGGGGGAGGAAGAAGAAGGGGGAGGAAGAGGGAGGGGGGGAAGGAAAGCGGGAAAAAAAAGAGGAGAAGGGAGGAGAGAGAGGAGGAGGGGGGGAGAGAGAAGGAGGGTGAGGGAGAAGGAAGAGGGAGGCGGGGAGAAGGAGGGGGGAGAAAAGGAAGGGGGGAGAGAGAAAAGGAAGGGGGGAGAGAAGGGGGGAGAGAAAAGGAAGGGGGGGAGAGAGAAGGAAGGGGGGGAGAGAGAAGGAAGGGGGTGAGAGAGAAGGAAGGGGGTCTGGTCACAGTGCTCACTTACTTGAATGGTCCCCGGGCTCTTAGTGACTTCTTCTTCTTGTGATCTTTGACTTTTTATTCTTCTCGCCCACAGTCACTCATCCCCTTCACAGACGTAGCTAGCAGCACACATGCAGGGAGAGAGGGGCGGGAGAAGGGATGTAGAAGGGTACAGGACGGAGCGGCGTGTCACTGCACATTGAGCAGTGAGGGTGGAGCGGCTCAGCAGCCATCAAGGGAGAAGAGGAGAAGCTACAGGTTTCCTGGCCATTCCCGGGTGTGCTGCGGATGTTCCGCGGGCGACGGAAGGTGTTTCTGAACTTTCTAGTGCTGTGGAGAGCCTTAGTTAGCTGGTATATTCGGCGGTGATGTGGAGCTGTACACCGCCAAAGATACCAGCTAACTAAGGCTCTCCACAGCACCAGAAACCCCTTCCTCTGCTCCCGGATCATCCGCAGCACACACAGGAATGGCCAGGAAGAAATGCACCATACCAAGCTCCCTCCCTCACGTCTTTCCTCCTATAGATAGAGCGCCGCCGCTGCCGACTTCTCATTCAGCTTACCTCGAGTGCACACACCAACTGACACTCCTCAGGGGGCCCCCGGCTAGTTTTCCAGCTCTGATGGGGAGCTATTTGTCCTGCTCTGATGGGGCCCCCGGGCTGTGCCCAGGGGTGCCCGCTCAGTAAGATGGCCCTGCATACGTGTGAGACTTTTTGGACTGATTGTACCAGACGTAGTTTATTTACTAAAGCTGGAGAGTGTAAAATCAGGCTCACTTCTGCATAGAAACCAATCAGCTTTTATTTCCAAAGCTTAAGAGCCGGTTCACTGGGGCGACCTGGGATCCAACTTGAAGTTGCCCCAAGTCGTGTGGTTGAGAAAATTAATGGAAGTGAATGGAGCCGTCTTAATACACACTACTGAAGTCGTTCCGACTTCAGAAAAGGTTCCTGTACTACTTTAATCCGACTTCTAGGCAACTTGTACCTATTGATTTCAATGGAAGTTGCCTCAGAAGTCTGATCACTGTCTTAACTGAAGCAACAATACAGGAAGATAACATACATTTCTCAGGCAAATCCCTCCCCCCCTCTCCCTCCCACAGAGCTGATTGTTGTTTGATTGGCCACTGGAAAGCCTCCTGTCCTGGAGGCGACTTGAAGTTGCCTTGTACTGTCCTGGAGGCAACTTGAAGTTGCCTGATGATTCATACTCAAGTCGTGTCCAAGTTGCCTCCCAAAGTCGTGCTGGAAGTCATGTTGCCCCTGTGTGAACCGGCTCTTATTGAACAAGCTGTTAGAAGCGGATTGGCTACCATGCACAGCTGCACCAGATTCTGAGTGCACCAGTTTTACTAAATCTACCCCACTGTATCTTGTGTGTCACACGAATCAACCAATTGTATCAAAGCCACTGTAATGGTTGCCTCTATACAAGTGATCAAGGAATATAGCCCAGTGTAGTGTCACCTTAGCAGTCCCAGTTCCTATAAGCCAAGCAAGCCTACTGGTACATCAGAAAACACACAAAAAGGCAAAGGCGCTGAACCCCTGTGATTTGACTAAGAGACTATGCCTCAAACCATGTAATCTTGGAGACCAAAGACGCTGTTGGGGACTCCGGATTGTTGATCTACTTCTGCTCAGTTCTTTCCAGTGTGACAGTTCTGATGTCTCAGCTGACTGCATTCTCTGTCACTGCCACTTCTCATCACAATACTACTGGAGCACCACCATTTGGTACTTGAATCAGTAATCTGCTGTGTCTTGTGGACACAGCGATGACAGGATTGCACCAGGGGCACACACAAGGTACAGATCTTGGAGGACATACTTGTCCCACATGGCCATTTATATGCAGTGGCCAAGTGGGACGAGGTTAAAGAGACCCTTTCTCTGTTTTTGTACCTTTTTATGCTCCAATAACCTTTATTTTCAGTATAAGTAGGCAAGTGATTAAAGTGGAACTAAAGGCAAAACCTTTATTTTCTGATAGACTTCCATGGCAGCATAAGTTTGGGTAGCCCTGCCCTCGCTCCTACCCCACTCCCATAGATTTTCAGGCAGAGGCCGCATTCCTTTTTTGTCCTCACCATTTCGTATGAAGTTTCCTAACCTTTAGAGAACGTGGCGACCGGTTTCTCACGCGGGACAGCCATGCAGATATTTGGAGCATCCTGTGATGTCCAGAAGTTTCCAGGATGGCTCCAGTAGTCACGAGTCCCTAGCTAACAGTGGGGTGGCGAATATGCACACATGCGCAGAAGATAGACACCTGTAATATCGGAAGCTCTGTCAATAGCGAGTAGTTGCGCCAGGTCAGATGTCCTGTTAACAGCGGGTGACCTCTAAAGTGTGCCCAGCATGATAGTGTGCCTACCTCTGGGTTGCACTGCGGACGCATAAATTGCCTTGTGGAAGAGGTCCAGGATTTGTGAGTATATTTGGCTTGAGGTCAACAAAAGAGACCAGACGCCACACAGGGCTGCTAGGGAGTAGCTCCACTTATGTTTAAAAAAAAAAAAAAACATATAATGATGTCTCTGCTCTGATGTGCATTGTAGCATTTTTATCAAAGTTTGGTGCAGTTGCTTTCTGTCCTAAACAGATATCTGTTAAGCCCCTTTCACAAATACGAACCGTTGGTTTGTTTTTCATCCATTCGTTGACGGATGAAAAATGGACATTGATGCATTCCTATGGAAAATCGGATAATCATCCATTTACATCTGTTTTCATCCGCTTCCATCAACAACCTTTTTTTTTTGGAACGGATGAAAGCCCTATTTGTCATCTGCAAAAAAAAAATGGATTGGATGAAAAACAGATGGTAAATGGTCAGTTTTTTACCCGTTTTTTTGCATTGGTAGTGGATGTAAAAAAAAACTATGAAAAACGGATGAATACTTTATCCGTTTTGACGTGACTGAACTGATGAAATGAACAGTCCATATGTGTGAAAGGGGCCTTAGTTTTAGCAAGGATTTTTTTCTGTGTTGGAGGCTCTATCTAATGAATCACCTGTGTAGCGATGCTCTGATGTGAAAACCTGCAGTGTTGATATTCCTTTAGCAGTAGTTATTTCTCTCACCTAGCAAACAACTGCTACTTTGTCTGACTCAGAACAGTTTAGGAAACTTTAGCAGTTACAGTTTGAATTAGGAAGGTTTTTTACTATATTACTGCATGGCTTTTGTACATGTTATAATATATATATTTTTAACAATGTGGAGTTCTCCCTTAAACTTACGGAGATCTGTTTATTTCTGCAACAAGTCCTTGTCTAATACCTCTATGCCTTGACTGCTCTAAGCAGGCTATAGCTGGAGTGGGGCAGCTTCTTCCTTACTGATACTGTTCCTGGATTGTCAGCCCATCTGCAGGCCTCTTAAAGCTGGTGTATGGAAAGCTGACTAATGGAAACTTGCTATTAATGTGTCTCCAGATCTACATGTATTATGCACACTGTAAACTGGGCCTTTGCTGCTTATGCCTTGACTGGTAAAACCCTATATGAATTTCCTGCCTTGTTCAGGCATCCAGGGAGCAAGATGACTGGGACGAATTGGTTGCCACGGGTAGTCAAGACACTCTATAGGAGTCTGTTACAACTCTCCCTGTGCAAGGATTCTCTACTCTGACAATATCAAGCTTTTCCTTGCAGGAACAATAAACTGGCCAATTTAACCCTTTTCAAACCATTCCTAAAAGGAATATGTGAATGAGGAAGATCTTTAAGCAGGTTTGTGTACCTCCTTTTGTAAGGCTGCTAGGATGCCTAAAATGGCAGCGGTACCTGCATTGCAAGTATTTTAGCACTTCCAAAGAAATGCATTGCCTTTTTTCCTATGAAGTTTAAGCTAGAAGCTCATCTTGAAGAGGGGTGCAAATTGAACAGAAGGACAGAGCAACAGAATGAGAAGGGGGCATTAATTAGTGCCCTCAACATGGGATTGTGGCTGGCAAAAAAAAAAAATGTGTGTTTGTGCGCTTTCTAGTACTGTCACTTTAAGGCCTCAAACAGCTGTCATGTGTGTCCCAGGCGGGAAACACGTGTTTCTGAGCGGGGGAAAAACATGTGTTTCCCAGGCTAATACACGTGCGGGGGGCCTATATAAGCCCTCCACTCCAAGGAATATTTCAATTGTGACCAAACGGTGTGGTGTGCTCCCCCCCCGCGTACCGTTTGTCATGAAAAACCTCGTCAAGCATATCCTGGAGCGGGCGGCAGCTGAGGGCGGTGAGGAATGGATGAGGAGATGCCTAGCTGACATGGAAGCCGAGCCAGCTCTCACTGCGGAGGAAGATGAGCCAGTAGCCGGTCCGTCCGGGGTATCTCAGGACCTTCCTCTTTCTCTGCCATCTTCTCATTTCCACAGGTCTCCCAGAAGCCAGCCTCCCGAACGTCAGGCTGCTGTGTCAGCATCTCGCGAGGATGAGGAAGCCGGCCAATATGAGAGGGTCGACATCACTCCGCAGCGCAGCAGTCTTCGGATTCAGAAAAAGAAGAGGACGGCCTCTCATTCACCAGTGCGCGTCACTACAGGGCGGGGTAGAGCCCGTCAATCAACAGCAGGAGGACGGCAGTGTCTTTTTTCTTTTCAGCTGCCCACAGCACGGGAGGAGCATACAGCGTCACCAGTTGCCAGGCAGATTCAGCCGGACGATGCCACGGCTCTGCAGCGGCTGGAATCCCCTTCTCAGCCGGCTGTTACCTCAGACAGGACACAGAGCAGTGCTAACCCAGCAGTGCAGGCTGTAGCAGGAGCATCTTCCGATGGTGAGTCTGCTAATCAGCTGCTACTAACTCAATTATTGAATTCAGTGAATAGATTGCATGAATCTTTTAATAGCCAGAAGCAAGTACAGTTATCTCCAGTAAATGTCTGGTCAGCTCAGCCATTATCAATTGTTTCTCAGGCTTCAGCTAGCACACCTAATGTTAATCCTGTGCAGGAATCGATTTATTCTTTACCAGTTTCTCCTCAAGTCCCAGAAATTTGTTTTAAAGAACCCTTGCCTTGTGAGATCTCTCCTTTAGGTTTTCACCTAACAACTAATGTAAAAGAAAAATTTGGAAGGGTGAATTTATTGACTTATTATCTTTACTTCCTGGTAAGGATTTTTCTGGGAAAAGTGAAAAAAATGGAAGAGGTATCAGAGGATAGGCGTCGTACAGCCCCAAAATCTTTTTGTATATATGCTGCTATCATGGGCGAGAAATTTCCTGATAAGTGTAGTGGTTTATTCCAGCATCTAGAAAACATTCTTGAAGCCTACAGAAATTTTGGCGGTTTTGGCTGGTACAATTATGATGAGTCATTCCGACAAAAAATGTCTGTTTACCCCAACTTAAAATGGGGAAGGAAAGACATTGGTTTGTGGTTGAACCTAATTCTGCCACAAAAAATGGCCTTTTCAAGACAGTCACCAGTAAGCCAGAATGTCGCACCAGTATACAAGAAAGGGTTTTGTTACGCCTTTAACGAGTCCCAGTGCAAGTGGTCAACGTCATGCCGTTACAAGCATTAATGTTCCTTTTGCTTCGGGACCCACCCCGTTACAAAATGTTTTAAAAGAGCTACTCTCATACCCAGACCAGAGATAGTTCAAAAAGTTTGCACGCCAGTGAAACTGGAAAAAATGTACTCGTGGTTAATGCAGTACCCAGACAGGGAGAAGGCGGAGGTTTTAATTGAGGGTTTTTCCTCAGGTTTTAAACTGACAGTTTTTTCAGGTTTTGGTTGTAATGTGGTGAATAACTTAAAATCGTTTTTTACGCATAGTGAGGTGGTGAGACAGAAACTAATAAAAGAAATCGCAGCTGGCAGAGTTGCTGGTCCTTTTGTCTCACCTCCTTTTAAAAATGTTCGTATTTCTTCGTTAGGCGTAGTACCAAAAAAGGAACCCAATTCATATAATTTAATACACCACCTTTCTTTCCCTAAGGGTGGTTCATTAAATGATGAAATTGACAATTCACTAGCTTCTGTATCATATTTTAGTTTTGATGATGCAATAAGGCTTATTAAAAAATATGGTACTGGGGCTTTGTTAGCAAAAACTGACATAAAATCTGCCTTCAGGCTATTGCCTATTGCATCTGAATCTTTCATTTCTTTAGGTTTTTGTTTTGAGGATACATTTTTCTATGACATGTGTTTACCCATGGGCTGTTCCTTATCGTGTCGGTATTTCGAAACTTTTGCTACTTTTTTGCAATGGGTCATTTCCCATGAGTCGGGTTGCGACGGAATTATTCACTATTTGGACGATTTTCTTTTTATCGGCCCTTCGAATTCCCCTATCTTTTTTATTATTAAAATTATTTTTAGGCATCGCTCAGACATTTGGTGTTCCAATTGCTTTTGAAAAAACAGTTCTTCCTGTCACGGTCATATAATTCCTGGGTATCAACATTGATACCATTCTATGTCAATATCAGCTCCCATTGGTTAAAATAAGTAGGATTCAAAACTCGATTTGTCTCTTTTTATGCAGAAAAAAGGTCTTATTAAAAGAACTGCAGTCCTTCTTAGGGTTGCTAGCTTTTGCCACTAGGGTTTTGCCAGTCGGTAGAATTTTTTCTAGAAGATTGCCATTGGCAATGTCTGGATTTAAGTCTCCTTTTTCCCATATCTGCCCTACCTCTGACTTAAAAGATGATCTTTTGGTTTGGTCACATTTTTTGTCAGACTATAATGGCTGTACTTTCTTTCAGGAGGATTTTTTTTTTTAGCTGATATGGACCTCTACACTGATTCAGCGGGTTCTTTTGGCTTTGCAGCAATTTGGAGTACCCACTGGTGTTGTGGTTCTTGGCCTCCTTTCTGGGTGGTCAACAATGCAACCAAAAAATATAGTATTACTTGAGCTATTCCCCATAGTTGTAGCTTTTGAGCTATGGGGAGACATTTTTGCTAACAAAATAATTTTGGTCCATTCGGACAATAAAGGTGTTATTTTTGCACTGAACTGCCTCTCTTCTAAGTCCATTTTTGTAATAAAACTTTTGAAATATTTTGTACTATTATGTTTAAAATTTAATATTTGGGTAAAAGCGCAGCATGTTCCTGGAAAAAGTGATAGCTGATGCCCTGTCTCGTTTCCAGATGACCTGTTTCAGGCAGCTTTTTCCAGAGGCGGACTTAGTTGGTTACACTTGCCCGAGTCATCTATGGGATCTAATATAGCTCCTGTTCTTTTGGCTATCAAGAGCTCTATTGCACCCAAAACATGGATAAAGTATTCGGCCGCATGGAGAAAGTGGCTCTTGTTTACCGATGAAATAGGTTTTTCTGGCTTCTCTCCTACTGAACAAACGGTCCTAGCCTTTCTTTGTTCACTAATGCAGCAAAAATTATCTTTCAATCACATTAACAAGAGTTTGGCGGGTATTTCCTTTTTCTTAAAATTGTATAATTTACCGGCTTGCAACAGTTTATTTTCTGTTCGCCAAGCTCTAAAAGGATATAGGAGGCAGACCTTTACACCTGATAAGCGTAGACCCATTTCAATAGAGCTTTTAAAAGATATCTGTTTAATTACTTCAAAAGTTTGTCGTTCAGAATATGAAGCGTTGCTCTTCCATACAGCTTTCGTGCTAATTTTCTTTGCAGCGCTTCGCATCTCTGAATTGGTTTCAAACAAAAAAAAAGATGATTCTGGTTTAAAATTTGGAGAGGTTTGAATTGCGCAAGGTAAGATTCAGGTTTTTATTAGCAAATCAAAAACAGATTTGGTTGGCAGAGGTCATTGGCTCACTCTATATGCAAGTGGTGACCCCATTATTTGCCCTTACTTAATCCTTTCCAAATATATCTCGGTTAGGCCTACTTTGTTTGTGAAATTTTCTGGTTCATCTAGACCTTTCTCCATTAACAAGATTTACATTTTCAACAATTTTTCAGCGTTGTTTGAATTCTTTAGGGCTTGGTCACCTAAAATTTTCCTCTCATTCTTTCCGGATCGGAGCAGCCACTGAAGCAGCTAGATTGGGCCTCAATGATTCAGTAATTAAGAGTTTGGGTAGATGGGAATCTAAGAGGTTTAATCTGTATATTCGCCCTAACTTATCTCTCTGATTCTAGGTTCAAAAGCTTCCGTCTGGATTGTTGGACATTCATTTGTTCACTGGGCTCACAAACGGGCAAGTCAGCGTTGTTACTCTGCTAATCTATCTTTATCCCCTGATTCCTTTAAAGTTTTCTGGAAAGGTATTTGTTGTCTCTGGTGGCACAATCTTTTTCATCATATTTCTTTGTTCTCTCATATTTTGCCTTATCCTAATATCTTGATAATTCATCTTGGGGGGAATGATGTTGGAAAAAATTCAACCTTAGATTTAATTTTCATGATTAAACGCGATTTACAGCGTGTTCATTTATCCTTCCCTGGTACTAGAGTAATTTTCTCAGAGATAATTCCACGTCTAATTTGGTTATCATTTCCAGAAAATAAATCTTTGGAAAAAATAAGGAGACGGGTTAATCACTCTATTGAAAAATTAATGCCTATGTTGAATAGCTTTTCATATAGGCATATTGAATTAGAAGGTGGTTTCACTGGCCTTTATAGGCAAGATGGAATTCATCTATCTGATATAGGCTTAGATATTTTCAATTTGGATCTCCAAACTATGATAGAAATGGCCATGGTGTTGGGGTAGGCCGTTTTTGTTAGCAGACAAAACCGGCTGGTGGGGACTTTGTATTTATTATTTATGGTATTCGCTCGAGTTCTATGACTGAGCGAGATCTTAAGAGTTAATTTAAAGTTTTGGAAGTTTTATTTATTAAGAATTTAAACAATATTAAATGGAATATTTATGCTTATATATATATATATATTTATACCAATAAAGGTGCCGCGGCCATTTCTATTACCAAAAAAAATAATAATAATATTATATCAATAAAGGTTATTAAATCTAATTTAGTCTATGGTGTTTTTTATTCATAGATGTTTTGAATAAATTAAATTTTGTACAGCCTACACTCCCATGAGAAGGGGGCATTAATTAGTGCCCTCAACATGGGATTGTGGCTGGCAA
Organism: Rana temporaria; assembly: GCF_905171775.1. Classification (NCBI taxonomy): domain Eukaryota; kingdom Metazoa; phylum Chordata; class Amphibia; order Anura; family Ranidae; genus Rana; species Rana temporaria. The sequence continues at coordinate 46,543,492 of NC_053501.1, forward strand.
AAAAAAAAATGTGTGTTTGTGCGCTTTCTAGTACTGTCACTTTAAGGTCTCAAACAGCTGTCATGTGTGTCCCAGATGGGAAACACGTGTTTCTGAGCGGGCTAATACACGTGTGGGGGGCTATATAAGCCCTCCACTCCGAGGAATATTTCAATTGTGACCAAACGGTGTGGTGTGCTCCCCCTTCCCTCCCACCCTGTCGCAAGCACCGGTTATGTGGTACGTCACCCTTGAAGTAAGGGGGGACTTTGTATTTATTATTTATGGTATTCTCTTGAGTTCTATGACTGAGCGAGATCTTAAGAGTTAATTTAAAGTTTTGGAAGTTTTATTTATTAAGAATTTAAATAATATTAAATGGAATATTTATGCTTATATATACAGTAAAGACCAAAAGTTTGGACACACCTTCTCATTCAAAGAGTTTTCTTTATTTTCATGACTATGAAAATTGTAGATTCACACTGAAGGCATCAAAACTATGAATTAACACGTGTGGAATTATACATAACAAAAAAGTGTGAAACAACTGGAAATATATTTCATATTCTAGGTTCTTCAAAGTAGCCACCTTTTGCTTTGATTACTGCTTTGCACACTCTTGGCATTCTCTTGATGAGCTTCAAGAGGTAGTCACCTGGCGCAGCACCCCATCACTCTCCTTCTTGGTCATTGTTCTGTTGGAAAATAAATGATGGGCAAACTGGATGGAATAGCATGCCGCTGCAAGATGCTGTAGTGGCCATGCTGGTTCAGTATGCCTTCAATTTTGAATAAACCCCCAACAGTGTCACCAGCAAAGCACCCCCACACCATCACACCTCCTCCTCCATGCTTCACGGTGGGAACCAGGCATGTAGAGTCCATCCGTTCACCTTTTCTGCGTTGCACAAAGAGACAGGGGTTGGAACCAAAGATCTCAAGTTTGGACTCATCAGACCAAAGCACAGATTTCCACTGGTCTAATGTCCATTCCTTGTGTTCTTTAGCCCAAAACAAGTCTCTTCTGCTTGTTGCCTTTCATTAGCAGTGGTTTCCTAGCAGATATTCTACCATGCAGGCCTGATTCACACAGTCTACTCTTAACAGTTCTAGAGATGTGTCTGCTGCAAAAGGTGGCTACTTTGAAGAACCTAGAATATGAAATTTATTTTCAGTTGTTTCACACTTTTTTGTTAGGTATAATTCCACATGTGTTAATTCATAGTTTTAATGCCTTCAGTGTTAATCTACAATTTTCATAGTCATGAAAATAAAGAAAACTCTTTGAATGAGAAGGTGTGTCCAAACTTTTGGTCTGTACTGTATATTTATACCAATAAAGGTGCCGCGGTCATTTCTATTACCGAAAAAAAAAATATTATATCAATAAAGGTTATTAAATCTAATTTAGTCTATGGTGTTTTTTATTCATAGATGTTTTGAATAAATTTAATTTTGTACAGCCTACACTCCCACGTCCTAGTGGTCAGCACCTTGCAGTACTGGGTTTCTCAAGTTAAAACCCCAACCTGGACACTTCTAACTGCGCTTCAGGATGTCAGATTAACCACTTGCCGACCTGCCACCATCAGGTCGGCACGATCCTGCGAACCCTCGTAGCTGTATATTGGTTTGTTTTAAGCACTGCAGGGGTACCGATGCTTGTGACTGGTGGTTGCGATGACCACCGGCCAGGAGCAATCATGGGCATGAGAGGCAGAACAGGGATGTGTGTGTGTAAACACACACATCCCTGTTCTGTTCTGAGAGGAGGTGCAGATCGTGAGTTCCTATAAGCTGGGAACCTTGATCTGTCATCTCCTAGAGTCCCCTCCCCCTACAGTCAGGGAATACAATTAACTCCTTGATCACCCCCTAGTGTTAACCCCTTTACTGCCAGTGACATTTACACAGAAATCAGTGCATTTTTATAGCACTAATCGCTGTGTAAATGCCAATGGTCCCAAAAATGTGTCCGCCATAATGTCGCAGTACTGATAAAAATCTCAGATGGCCGCCATTACTAGTAAAAAAAGTAATAATAAAAATGCCATAAATCTATCCCCTATTTTGTAGACGCTATAACTTTTGCGCAAACCAATCAGTATACGGTTATTGCGATTTTTATGACCAAAAATATGTATAAGAATACATATCGTCCTAAACTGAGAAAAAATGGGCTTTTTTTGTAAAAAAAAGACACAAAAAATAAAAACTGCAGAGATGATTAAATACCACCAAAAGAAAGCTCTATTTGTGGGGGAAAAAAAACCTGTAAATTTTGTTTGGATATAACGTTGCACGGTCATTAAGCGGCCAAATTTTCAGGGGCTAAAGTGGTTAAGGCACTGATGCGGAAGAGGACTTCCAGCACAATGAGTCACCTGTTTGGTTGATGTGGCCTTCATCAGCATATCATCATGGAGTTGTCTGTTTCATTCAGAGGTTTACGCAACCGGGTCGATTGGGTTTGTCCTTGGGTGGTGTATTGTCTTTCGGTGGTAGCCTTCAGTTGGACTTGTCGATAAGGGGTATATCTGGATGTAGTTGGAGCCTGCCTTAACCCTTGCCTCTCTTCCAATGCAATGGAAGTTAGGATGAAGAATATTAATTCTATCCCAAAGAATAATTCTGACAAGTAAGGACAATCTAGGCTGCATTGTGAAAGTCTAGCAGTCCCCTTAACCACTTGAACCTAAGGGGGGAAAGTTTTACCCCCTTAATGACCAGAGCACTTTTTACAATTTGGCACTGCTCTGCTTTAAACCCTACGGCCCGCTTCTGTCACCACTAACAGCAGCGGCGCCGGGCCCCTGAGAGGCAGCGGCGCCTGCCCTTCTTACTCGCTGACTGCTTCCCTCCAGCTGCGAGTGTCCTCACAGGCAGCCCAGCGCTGTGCTCCTCACAGGCAGCGGAGCGGGCAGAACGGACTGGCTGGGGGGTCAGAGTGCCGCCCCCCTAAAAGTGCCGCCTGGTATTCATGGTACCACCCGGTCCCATCATAGGGCCGGCCCTGCCTATATACTAGAGCAAGTAGCACACCTATACTAGTCCTTTTAGAGGTTTTCCTGACATGCCAAAACCCAACATTTTTGCCAACGTTATTCCTCTCAAGCCTGCCTTGCATACACACGTACAGTCAAAAAAAACGCTTGACCAAAGCGCGGTGACGCCCAACACGTACGATGGCACTATAAAGGGGACGTTCCATTCAAATGGCACAACCCTTTTGGCTGCTTTTGCTGATCCTCCTGTTAGTAAAAGTTTGGTGAGATACGATTCACGCTTTTCAGCCTTGTCCTTTTCAGTCCGCTACAGCGTGATGAATGTGCTATCTCCACCACGATTGCTAATTTTACCAGAACGAGCGCTCCCGTCTCATACTTGATTCTGAGCATGCGCATCTTTTTTCCCCCTCGGAAAAGCATACACAAGCCATTTTTCACAATGAGAAAAAGACTGACGAGAAACACGACGGGAAAAAAATAGAGCAGGTTCTAATTTTTTTGCGGGTAGTTTTCTTGTCTTGAAAACTGCTATGGAGTAAACACGACCTAAAAAGTGTCAGTTTTCTCGTCGGGAAAACCGGTGGTGTGTACGAGGCATAAGTCCCTAAATTTTTTTTTCTTTCTTCATCTGCCTCTGACTTTGTCATTGGTGCCAACGTGCACCATGACAGCCGGGTCTTCCCCAGCCCCTCCCAGTAATCTGTCCACCAGATCCGTGATGTGTCGAACCCGAGCGTCCGGTAGACAACATACAGCGCTTCAGATCTTCGTGACAGATTGCCCTCTCTGTCCTTCTAAGAATTGAGTCCCCTACCACCAGAATCTGTCTTTCCTTCCCCTTTGCTCCCCCCCCACTCTCAATGGAAGAGTCTTTACCCTGGCAGCTAGGGGAGTCCCTCAGCTCCAGCAGTGCTGGTCCCTGACTGGTTTCACCAATGTCACTCAATGGAGCGTACTTATTGAGATGTTCCAGCCGAGGATCGGCCTCCCTGGCACTTTCCCCTCTATCCTTCCTGACTTTCACCCAGAACCTCCAGATCCCCACAAATTTCTCCACTTTAAACACCTCCCAGATCCCCCCTAGATCACATCCCCCCAGGTATTTCCCTCCCCATCACACAACCCCCCCACATTTCACGGGTCTTGCAGCACCAGGGACAAAAGGGTGAGGCCGGCCCTGTGAGTGCCCCACTAAATATTGCGCCTGGAGCAAATTCACCGGCTGCTCCCCCCCCACTGATTATTTGTACCCATGCCTTGTCTTGTCATGAAAGCTCCTGTTGCTGACCTCTTACCTGGAAAACAGTTTACTTTCTGATTGCTGGATACCCTAACCTTCGTTTGCATAATAAATTACTCTCTGATTGCCATATGCACTGACCCTCATTTGGATAACAGATTACTCTGATTGCCACCTGCCCAGACTGTGCAAGCCTTGAGTCTTTTTGAAGCCATCTGACACAATGGGGTTGATTTACTAAAGGCAAATATACTGTTCACTGCTCCAGAGCTTAAATTAGGTAAAGTTTTCACTTTGAGTAGAATATTCAATCACATGCAAAAACAGCATTTTTGCTTCTACATGATTGGATGATATAAATCAGCAGAGCTTTCCCTCATTTCAGAGCTTCCCCTAAAATCTAGAGCAAATTCACTTGAAGTGCACAGTCTATTTGCCTTTAGTAAATCAACCTTGATATCTAAATCTTTTTGGGCTGCTGGGAAGAATTCTAGTTCTTCAAAGATAGCTCTGCACCTTAAGTCCTAGGTGCATCCAAGTATCGGTAGCAGGGCCGTCTTTAACGCAGGGCAAAAGGGGAAGCTTCCCTGGGCTCAGTCATTGTTGGGTGGCCCCTGCCCTATGAGCTCACACTGCTGCCCACCAGGGGCCGGAGTTCCACCACCTCCGGTGCTAGTCACGCTGTTTGCTTGCTACGTTCCTCTGGGAGAGGAGCGCTGCTTCTGTATTTAAAAATGACAGCGCTCCTCCCCGTGCGGCTGTTCAGACCCCTCCCTGCTCCACACATCAATCTCTGTGAGAGCAGAGGAGGGGGGGGGCAGGTCATCCACACAGGTGGAAGCTCCTCTAGAGACTGGCCACTGCACGGACATGCTGTGAGTTGTAGCTGCTCGTCTGCAGCACCACTCTGTTGTTTTCTAGTTGGTGGGAGAGAATTTGGAGGAAAGCTCTGTACTGGGGGGTTGGATGAGCTCTGAACTGTAATCCGAGGGAAGGGGAGATTTGTACCCGGAGGGGATGGGAACTTGATTGTACAGCACACCCCTCAACCATGCATTCTGCACATAGCGCACCCCTCAACCATGCATTCTGCACATAGCGCACCCCTGAACTCTGCACATAGCGAACCTCTCAACCATGCACTCTGCATGTAGCGCACCCCTCAACCCTGCACCCTGTATGTAGCGCACCCCTCAACCCTTCACTCTGCACATAGTGCACCTCTCAACCATGCACTCTGCACATAGCACACCCCTCAACCATGCATTCTGCACATAGCGTACCCCTAAACCATACATTCTGTACACTGCACACCCCTGAACCCTGCACTCTGTACATAGCGCATCCCTCAACTCTGCAATCTGTACATAGCGTGTCTCTCAGCCCTGCATTCTGCACATAGTGCACCCCTCAACCATGTACTCTGTACATAGCGCACCCCTCAACCCTACACTCTGTACATAGTGCACCCCTTAACCCAGCACTCCGTACTCCGTACATAGTGCACCCCTCAACCATGTACTCTGTACATAGCGCACCCCTCAACCCTACACTCTGTACATAGTGCACCCCTTAACCCAGCACTCCGTACTCTGCACATAGTGCACCCCTCAACCCTGCATTCTGTACATAGCGCACCCCTGAACCCTGCACTCTGTACACAGCGCACCCCTGAACTCTGCATTCTGTACACGGCACACCCCTGAGCCCTGCACTCTATACATAGCAAATCCCTTCATCCTGCACTCTGTACACAGCGCATCCCTGAACCCTGCACTCTGTTTATAGCGCATTCCTTAATCCTGCACTCAGCACATTGGACACTCCTTATGCCTGTATGTAGCGCATCCCCCAACCCTGCACTCTGTATGTAGCGCACCCCTCAACCCTTTGCTCTGTAAATAGTGCACCCCTCAACTCTGCATTCCTTATTTAGCGCACTCCTCAACCCTGCACTCCATACGTAGCTCACTCCTCAACCCTGCACTCCGTATGTAGCACAATCGTCAACCCTGCACTCCGTATGTAGCACAATCATCAACCCTGCACTCCGTATGTAGCACAATCGTCAACCCTGCACTCTGTACGTAGCGCACTCTTCTGTATATAGTTTACTCCGAAACTTCTGGCATGTAACAATGCTTCAATGTTAGTGCAGTTTGGCCACACCCACAATTTTATACAGAGGTAAAGATGTGCAGTAACCTCTAGCAACTTATCAGTGAACAGTAATAATCTGCTGTAATATCTTTGGAAGGACTCCATTGTTGCCACATCTTTGCACAAAGCGCCTATATATCAACCTGAATGTAAGTGTTCTTGCTACATTAAAATCTTGATACATAATACAGAGTTACGCTGCAAGGCCCTTTTTTTTTCTTCCAATTTATGATACATACCCTTCCATACTGACCTGGGATTTACCGGACCATCATGAGATCACCTGTTAACCATCTATCCTCTTCTGTGGCACATTCCATCCCGCTGGCGTTTGGTCACTCTTGACACAGCAATTTGAGAAACACACAGGATTGTCCAGGTTCCACCACACAAAGCTTGTTTGACCCATTTGAACGTATGTTCTCCTGGGTTCAAACATTCTGGTAAGCTCTTTACCTATCGATGGTGGTTTTTCTTCACTTCAATATTTTTTCACCTTCAGCACTTCAATCTTGTTTGAAGCTATCACCAAGTTTTGGATTTTGTCAATATTTGTGTTTGATCACTTTAAGGATAGACATTTGTGTACTTCTGCACCTTTTGAGTCTTCTACAAATGGACATTCAATTTAGTATTCATGTGGACATTCATAATCTCATTGTCACATTTGGGATTTGAGCACCATGTCAATTTAATGTTTTCAGGTATTTTTTTCATCTTTTATTATTTGATTAGCGCTACACTTTTTTAGGTAGATTCAGAAAGAGTTAGGCCGGCTTATCTACAGATAAGCCGACCTAACTCTGAATCTGCACCGACCTATGTTTAAGTGTATTCTCTAACAGAGATACACTTAAACATATCTAAGATAGGATGGCTTGCGCCGTCCTATCTTAGATTGCAATGTTTTGGCTGACCGCTAGGTGGCGCTTCCATTGCGGCCGGCGTAGATTATGTAAATGAGCTTTCACGCCGATTCCCGAACGTAGGCGAGCCGCCGCAGTCGATTAACGTCGTTTCCGTAAGGCCTTAGGCGGCCTAAAGTTATTCCACCTATGAGGTGGAATAACAATGTTAAAGTATGGCCGCCGTTCCCGCCGCGAGGTTCGAATTTTTTACGTCGTTTGCGTAAGTCGTCCGCGAATCGGGAGTTACGTCGTTTACGTCCGCGTCGAAATCAATAGGTCCGTACGGCGTACTTAGCCGCAATGCGCCCTGGGAAATGTAGGCGCCGGTGCATGCACAGTGTAAAAAACCGTCAAAAAACGTGAGGTCAAGCCCCATTTCCATACAACACGCCCCCCTCCAAGCAATTTGAATTAGGCGCCCTTACGCCCGCCGTGTTTACACTACGCCGCCCTAAGTAAGGAGGTAAGTGCTTTCTGAATCATGTACTTTCCTCTCTTACTTAAGGCGGCGTAGTGTAAACACGCTAGGCTACGCCGTCCTTAAGTTTAGGTGCCCCTACCTGAATCTACCCATTTGTTCCCACTTTTTCGCTATTTGTCTTATTGCAGTGTCAGCAGCTTATCTAAAGGGCAGCCTGGAATTATTCTGTACACCGACAGTAATAATCTGCTGTAATATCTAGCAACCAATCAGTGAGCAATAATGATTTGTAGTAACCTCTAGAAACCAATTTAGCACTAATGATGTACAGTAACCTCTAGCAACCAATCAGTGAGCGGTAATGATGTGCTGCAACTTCTAGCACCCAATCAGTGAGCAGTAATGATGTGCAGTAACCTCTAGCAACCAATCAGTGAGCGGTAATGATGTGCTGCAACCTCTAGCAACCAATCAGTGAGCAGTAATGATGTGCAGTAACCTCTAGGAACCAATCAGTGAGCAGTAATGATGTGCAGTAACCTCTAGGAACCAATCAGTGAGCGGTAATGATATGCATTATCCTAGCGGTAATGATACGGTGTAATCTCTGGCAACCAATCGCAATCACTGCCTGATCTTCTGCAGTAAACTGATTTTGAGTCTAGCTGCTATTTATTGTGTGTCCCAGAGTTGGGGGGGTCCAAACAATATTAAGGATGGCCCTGATCGGTAGGCATACTAGCCTTCAGGGAAAAGTGCCTACTATAGGTGACACTGTTAATTAGTCTGGCTATTTTCACGAAACAAGATGCACACTAATAAACCTAATTAAGAATTCAGTGCAAAAGGGCAAAAGGGAACTAGTGGTATTTTCTAGGAGACGTGGAGCTCTCTTTCCACATATTGTTGCACCAATCCTTGTCATATATGTGTTTTCATTGTGTGTTGCTGTGATACATGTGTAGCAGAGGCTTTGTATTCTCCACTGGGGCAATGACTGGTGTGAATAGTTCTTTGTGCTGCACTGTAGATGTAAGCTGTTTATAAACCAAAATAATGAACATAACACCATGCATTTGCTGCGTGTGCAGTCTGGAGTATGTCCACTAGGTGGTGCAAACACGCAACGTTTAAACACAGGCACATTGTTTTCTTGACTTTGTAAAGACTTACTGCAGATAATGTAAAAAATACATGGTGCTCCTATAAACACTCACACAGGGGTCTTTTTATATAGTTACTTATGATTTGCCAGCTATACACTTGCAGTTTTTTCAATTTATAAAACTTGTGGCGCCACTTACATCCCATGAGAATGCACTGACCTACTCTGATCTGGTGAATCCTGGTATTTCCAAAACAGATATCTGTCCAGTGAGAATAATGAAGATTTGCTGAATACACACCGCAGACCTTCTGCCTTCTATTTCTTATTATTTGTCAAGTACAACATTAGTTGGTTTCACATTCTTCAGTTTACAAATGGTGTGTTTGGGTCATTGGAAGTCTAGGCAGGAAAATGTCCTGGGATTTGCCCAGATTTTATAAACAGGGTCCTTTGTCTGAGACATAAAAAAAAATTCAAATCATATAATTTACTACACTTTGGATTACTTTGTCTTTTGACAGTGTTTTTCCAAAACAATCAGATAATATATATTGCATAAACTACAGTATTTGTGTATATATATATATATATATATATATATATATATATATATATATATATATATATATTTCACAATTAATGTTTATCCTCTTGAAAACTATAATGTTTTTTTTTATACTTTTATACGTAACTATAAGAAAACGTATACATATAAAAATGTCAGCCCCCTTGCTATTTTGTTCCTGTTCTAATGCTGTTGAATTTTTTTTTTTACCAGCAGCTCCTTGCATGTTCAAAGGGCCAGATCCACAACGAGCGGGCGCAACGTAACTTTTCCGATTTAAGTTACACCGCCGCAAATTGTCCAAGTTAATGCCCGATCCACAAAGCACTTACCTGGAAATTTGCGGCGGTGTATCCTAAATCAGTCCAGCGCAAGGCGGGCCAATTCAAATGGGGCGAGACCCATTTAAATTAGGCGCGCTCCCGCGCCGGACGTACTGCGCATGCTCCCGACGCTATTTTCCCAACGTGCTTTGCGCGAAGTTACGTTGCGCCGAGTTTTGTGAATCGCGACGGGTAAAAAAGAGTTGCAGCGGGAAAAATAAAAAAATTTCAAAAAATTGGACAGCGACGCGGGAAAGACGGGTATAGACTTTTACATGGTGTACTAACTTTACACTTTGTAAAAGCAGCCCTATCTTTGCGATGGCAAACTAACACTTACGGCGACTTCACGAAGGGAAAAACCTTTGTGGATCTCCGTAAGTGCTAATTTGCATACCTGACGCTGGTTTACGACGAGAAATGCCCCCAGCGGCGGCCGCGGTACTGCATCCTAAGATCCGACAGTGTAAAACAATTACACCTGTCGGATCTTAGGGATATCTATGCGTAACTGATTCTATGAATCAGTCGCATAGATAGAAACAGGGATACGACGGCGTATCAGCAGATACGCCGTCGTAACCCTTTTGTGGATCTGGCCCAAAGTCCCTATTAGAAAGCCCAATAAAAAAAAGCAATGGTCAAAATATGATGATTAAACAATCCCCCAATTTCTAAAGCAAATCAGGAATTGTATTTTTACTTTGTAATTCTTTATTTTAAATAAAATTACCCAATTTGTAGCATAAAAAAAATAATAAAATTGTAGCTTGCCCACAGTGAAAACATTGTGTGATTTGCAGCAAATAATCACAGGTGGGGCAAATATTTCATAATTCATCTCAAAATTAAATAGCAAAAATAAAACCTCTACATTTAGAAAATAATACCTCTCAAATGAATAAAAATATCCATAAAATAAAATATATATAGTACCAATACTGATATTGAACTTTTTAACAAATTTTCTATAAATGACACTATTTCATATCATTATGCCATTTTACTTTTAGGATTTTTTTCCCTCTTGGATTTTGTCACGCAAGTTGTGGGGCTTTACATATCTATTTATTTTGGGTTATTTTAAATTAGAACCACATGTGTTGCTAGTGTATTGTTTTAGCACAATTTATATATATATATATATATATATATATATATATATATATATATATCAAATTCCTTTTGATGTGTATACTTCTTGGTGTATCTGGAGATGTAGGATGTAACTGACCATGAAAAATGCTCAGTAATTAATAAGCTCATTTCTGTTGTAGATAAGGATAATTTGGTTAAATAAAAGATTAACGTAGCTACAAACAAGCTGGTTACACAAACTTTTGCAAACTTATAAAACTCTAATAATGCAAATATAATACTAGTTCATATAAATATAATATTAAAACTAAAGAATTTATGTTATTGTTTTGCCCAAGGCCCTTAGTAAAATGTTATTATCCTCTAACTTTAAGGCTGGATTCACACCTATGCATTTTTAGTGCTTTTTGCATTTGCAGATTTGGACTACAATCCATTTAATATGGTTTCCTATGGAATACGTTCTGTTGTGTAAATCTGCAAAATGCAAAAAGCATAAAAAATGTGTAGGTGTGAGACCAGCCCTAAATAATATTTTGCTTTATAACGCCAATATGTTTGTTTGATTTCTTTTCCTATCATTTAAAAAGCAATATAAAAAAGTAAAAAGCTATTCAGTTGATAATTTAGTACAAATAAAATGTTGGTCTTTTTGACAAAATAGTTGCATTTATCTATGTAATAATAATAATAAAAAAAAAGCAACATTTTGTTAATAATTCTAATTATTCTTTTTTAAACCACAGTGGTTTGCGTCTCTTAACCTATGAGGCCCAAACGTTTATTTTTTAGAATTAACTGTATTATTGGAAAAGGGCTTACAATAAATAAATCAAATCACAAGTGCTGTATATTTTTGTTTTAATCAACATACAAAAAAAAAAAAAGTCCACAAATATGAACTTTAGGAAGAATTAAACAAAACTTATGCAAGGTTTTTTTTTTCTTTTTCTTTTTTTTTTCTTAATTTTTTTTTTTATAGCCTAGACATTTCTTTCCTTCTAACAGGTGGATCACCACAACATGTTCTTAGTTGGAGATTATTAACACAAGGTGAGATGAAACATGCCTCTGGCCTCAAATGAAACAAGGTGCTTCATTCAAGGTCAGAGTGCCATTAAACCACTAGTATCAGGCTTCCACTTCTCTGCCTGTGTGTTCTGCCACATGTGGAGAATACAGCTGGGATAATCTTAAGGATGGCGTGTTTAACAAATAACATTATGATGCCTTTGAACTGCTTTGTGGCTGTGCACCTGCATTGCAGAGAGATCTCTGGGAGTTTTCCCATTAGGTCACAAGCCTAAAGGCATACATTATTAGCACTCCAGATACAATTAAAGTACAATTAAATGCATTAAGAGAAATAGATGTTATTTTAAAGGAACTAAATATTCATTTTATATTTAGTGCACTTCTGAAATACTAAAAAAAAGTACAATTAAATGCATTAAGAGAAATATATGTTATTTTAAACAAATTTTTTTTTTTTTTTATATTAAGTGCACTTCTGATATACTTAAAAGTACAATTAAATGCATCAAGATAAATATATGTTATTTTAAAGGATTTTTTTTTTTATTAAGTGCACTTCTGATATACTTAAAAGTACAATTAAATGCATCAAGAGAAATATATGTTATTTTAAAGGAATTAAATATTTATTTTTTATTTAGTGCACATTTGATATTATAAAAAAAATACAATTAAATGCATCAAGAGAAATATATGTTATTTTAAAGGAATTAAATATTTATTTTATTTTTAGTGCACTTCTGATATAGTAAAAAAAAAATAAGTACAATTAAATGCATCAAGAGAAATATATGTTATTTTAAAGGAATTAAATATTTATTTTATATTTAGTGCACTTTTGATACAGTTTAAAAAAAAGTACAATTAAATGCATCAAGAGAAATATATGTTTTTTTAACGGAATTAAATATTTATTTTATAATTAGTGCACTTCTGATATACTTTAAAAAAAAAAGTACAATTAAATGCATCAATAGAAATATATGTTATTTTAAAGGAATTAAATATTTATTTTTTATTTAGTGCACTTTTGATATAATAAAAAAATACAATTAAATGCATCAAGAGAAATATATGTTATTTTAAAGGAATTAAATATTTATTTTTTATTTAGTGCACTTTTGATATAATAAAAAAAATACAATTAAATGCATCAAGAGAAATATATGTTATTTTAAAGGAATTACATTTTTATTTGATATTTAGTGCACTTTTGATATAATAAAAAAAAGTACAATTAAATGCATCAAGAGAAATATATGTTATTTTAAAGGAAATAAATATTTATTTTATATTTAGTGCACTTTTGATAAAGTTAAAAAAAAGTACAATTAAATGCATCTAGAGAAATATATGTTATTTTAACGGAATTAAATATTTATTTTATAATTAGTGCACTTCTGATATACTTAAAAAAAAAAAGTACAATTAAATGCATCAAAAGAAATATATGTTATTTTAAAGGAATTAAATATTTATTTTATATTTAGTGCACTTTTGATATAATAAAAAAAAAGGTACAATTAAATGCATCAATAGAAATAGATGTTATTTTAAAGGAATTCGATATTTTTTTATATTAAGTGCACTTCTGATATACTTAAAAAAAAAAGTACAATTACCGTATATACTTGCGTATAAGCCGACCCGAATATAAGCCGAGGCACCTAATTTTACCACTAAAAACTGGGAAAACTTATTGACTCGAGTATAAGCCTAGGGTGTCCATGTGCATGCCTCACTGTGTCCATGTGCATGCCTCACTGTGTCCATGTGCATGCCTCACTGTGTCCATGCCTCACTGTGTTCATGCTTTACTGTGCTCATGCCTCACTGTGCCCATGACTAGACTGACGTTTAACATGGGAGTCTATGGAAGGGGTGCCTGACTTTGAAAAATCGGTGCTCCCTAGCCGTAGGTCCCCCAGACAAAAAACTTTGCACACTTGTAGAGGAGAAATGGGACTACACGTGTGCCGGGTTCCGGGTTCAGGAGACCTATGACTGGCTGGTACCAGGTCCCCAAAGTCACTGAAGAAATGACCGTTGAACATGGGAGTCTATGAAAGGGGTGCCCGGCTTTGAAATCAGTGAGGAAGAGTGGGGCTACATGTGTGCCAAGTTAAGTGTCCAGGGGAACTACGGCCAGCTGGTACCAGGTCCCCAAAGTCTGGGAGATCAGGCGCAAAAAGGTGACTCGAGTTTAAGCCGAGGGGGGCTTGAAAAAGTTGGCTTATACTCCAGTATATACAGTAAATGCATCAAGAGAAATATATGTTATTTTAAAGGAATTAAATATTTATTTTATATTTAGTGCACTTCGGATATACAAAAAAATAAATACAAATTAGTACAATTAAATGCATCAAGAGAAATATATGTTATTTTAAAGGAATTAAATGTTCATTTTATATTTGGTGCACTTTTGATATAATAAAAAAAGAAAAGTACAATTACAATTCTCATATACTAAAATAAAAAAAAGAAATGTATAGACTTTATTTATTTAAAGGAAAAAAAATGAAGCAGCACATTAGAAGTGAAAACTAAAAAAATCTGCAGGAAAATAAATAGTTTTCATACCCATGTTGATGATATTCCAGACAATCATTCGCATGATGTGACCAGGGTTTAAGCATAGCTTAAAATAATTTGTTAGTGTAAGGATGCTGCTAAATACTGTGGGCCAGATCCAGAGAGAGAGAGTACGCCGGCGTATCTACTGATACGCCGGCGTACTTTCAAATTACCTGCGTCGTATCTTTAGTTTGAATCCTCAAACCAAGATACGACGGCATCTGGGTTTGATCCGACAGGCGTAGGGCTTTGTACGCCTTCGGATCGTAGATGCAATACTTTGGCGTCCGCTGGGTGAAGTTTGCGTCGTTTTCCGCGTCGGGTATGCAAATTAGCTTCTTACGACGATCCACGAACGTACGCGCGGCCGTCGCATTCTTATACGGCGTCTCTAGTCGGCTTTTTCCGGCGTATAGTTAAAGCTGTTTTTTCCGGCGTATAGTTAGATTTGCCATGTTACGTATGGCCGTCGTTCCCGCGTCGAAATTTGAATTTTTTATTTTTTTTTGCGTAAGTCGTCCGTGAATCGGGATGGACGTAAGTCACGTCTAAGTTTAAAAAATGACGTCGTTGCGATGTCATTTAGCGCAATGCACGGCAGGAAATTTCGAAACGGAGCATGCGCAGTTCATTCGGCGCGGGGACGCGTTTCATTTAAATTAATCACGCCCCCTAATCGCCGATTTGAATTCCGCTGCCAGAAATACACTACGCCGCCGTAACTTACGGCGCAAAATCTTTGAGGATTTGAAAGAACGCCAGGTAAGGTACGGCGGCGTAGCGTATCTCTGATACGCTGCGCCTATCCATTTCTATGTGGATCTGGCCCTGTGTAACTAGTATGTAAAAAGATTGAATGCCTTTCGGTGAGAAGATGATTCAAAAATGATTTACTTGTCCCAATAAAAACGAATGGTAGAGCTGATTAATGAAAACCTGAATGTTCAGCTTCAGAATAGGTCAAATCACAAATGATCTTATTGCTGTGCAGGTGTTCAATGTTAAAAAAAAAGAAAATCCAGAAACATCTGGACGGAAAATCACATAGAAAATAACGGACTTAAACAAGATGTATATTACCTCTTCGGGAAGTTTTGACCATTTAGAAGATGTAAAATTATAATATAATATATAATATATATATATATATATATATATATATATATATATATATATATATATATATATATAAAATTATAATCATGATACTGAATAAAAGATCTGCTTGTATGGATACATGACTGTAATCAAATCTGAGAAATAAGTTGCTTGGATTGGTACAGTCATTGAAAAGCTGCTGATATCTAATCAAATATATAAATTATAACCATTTGTTCTTCACCGCCATCTTAAAAGCTTTCACACATTTTTATGTATCAAGTTGAACATGAAAGCAAACAGACTGTTAAAAATTCGAATTATTTTTACGGTCAGTTGTTGGTGTCTGAAGTAATCAATCCGTTCTGAAACAATTACTTTAATTATTTTTTTTTTCAGCCAAATTTTTAAACTGAATTGATGCAGGTAAATTGACTGTTTGTGCTGCACCAGTCAATGGTTTTGGAAATCTGATTGATTAACCACTTTAGCCCCGGAAGGATTTACCACCTTACTGACCAGAACACTTATTGAGATACGGCACTGCGTCGCTTTAACTGACAATTGCACGGTCCTGCGATGTTACACCCAAACAAAATTGACGTCCTTTTTCCCCCACAAATAGAGCTTTCTTTCGGGTGTATTTGATCACCTCCTGAGGTTTTTATTTTTTACGCTATAAACAAAAAAAGATTCACAATTTTGAAAAAAAAAACTCAAGGGCCAGATCCACAACCAGCGGGCGCAACTTAAATGTTCCGATTTAAGTTACACCGCCGCCAAATTTCTACCTAAGTGCCCGATCCACAAAGCACTTACCTAGAAATTTGCAGCGGTGTAACTTAAATCTGTCCGGCGCAAGGCGGGCCCAATCTAATGGGGCGAGTCCCATTTAAATTAGGCGCGCTCCCGCGCCGGACGTACTGCGCATGCTCCAGAAGCTATTTTCCCGACGTGCTTTGCGTTACGTTACGTTGCGCCGAGTTTTGTGAATCGCGGCGGGAAATTTTTTTTAAAAAAAAAATTTGACAGCGACGCGAGAAAGAAGGGTCTACTTTTACATGGTGTACTAAGTTTACACTTTGTAAAAGCAGCCCTAATTTTGCGACAGCAAATTAACACTTACGGAGAATTAACAAAGGGAAAAACCTTTGTGGATCTCCGTAAGTGCTAATTTGCATACCCGACGCGGAATTTCGACGAGAAATGCCCCCAGGCATAGGAATATCTATGCGTAACTGATTCTATGAATCAGCCGCATAGATAGAAACAGGGATACGACGGCGTATCAGGAGATACGCCTGCATATCCCTTTTGTGGATCTGGCCCAATATTTTTAACTTTTTGCTATAATAAATATCCCCCCAAAAAATATATAAAAAAACTAATTTCTTTCGAAGTTTAGGCCGATATGTATTCGTCGGGGGGGGGGTAAGCTGCATAAAAAAGATTTTTTTTTTCCTCAATGCATTCCCTAATGCATTAAGGTAAAAAAACATCTGCCCTTAGAACCACTTTAACTAATCTATATCAAGATGAATAAAGGTCAGCCATGGTCCTGTTTCCTTTAACCTCTTCACGACTGTGCTATAGCTGAATGACGGCTACGGTACGGTCAAACATTTTTTGGGAGGGAGCCTATTGTTGTCCTCCTGTGATTGCATTCCCTGCTGCATGCATTGGCAGTGATCTCTGATCGCTGTGTCCTTCAGACACAGATCAGGGTAAAGAGCCAATCAGAGCGGCTTTTTACCATGTGACCAGCTATGTCCAATCACAGTTTAAACATGATTTTCTGGTTATTGGCAGCCCTCTCCACACGCTGACAGCCCATAAGGAGAGTCAGTAAGCGGGAATTTACACAGGAGACATCTACACTGATAATCAGTGCTGCCAATCAGTGCCCATCAGTGCTCCCAATTAGTAATGCCTGTCAGTGCCTGTCAATGATGCCTATCAGTGCCTCCTCATCAGTGCCCATCAGTGCAGCCTCTCAGTGCCCCCTATAACAGAAACTAAAAAAAAATATTGTTTTTTCAAAAATTTCATTTTTGTTTTTGTTTAGCAAAATATAAAACACCCAATGGTGATTAAGGACCACCAAAATAAAGCTTTATCTGTCCCAAATTTTTGTAAAAATGTTGTTTGGGTACAGTGTTGCATGACCGCATAACTGTCATTCAAAGTGCAACAGCGCTAAAAGCTGAAAATTGGCCTGGGCAGGAAGAGGGGGGGGGTGCAAGTGGTTAAATCTTGGTGATTATCAACAGATCCAATATGGTGTTTTGACTGGTCAGATGGAATGATAACTGTTATGGCTGTGTGTGACCGCAGCAGATACCCTTCACCCCCTTGGCGGTATTCCCGAGTCTGGCTCGGGGTAAGATTTCAATACCAAAATCGGTATCCCTGAGCCAGACTCGGGTCTGCCTCGCAGCATCCACAGGCACAAGTTACTTACCTTGTCCCTGGATCCTGCGATGCATCCCTGCTGTGGGATCTCCGTTCCCTGCGACATTACGACGCACAGGGGGCGGAGAACGGCGCCAAATTCAAAAAAATAAATAAACACATTACATACAGTATACTGTAATCTTTGTCCTTAGTGGCCTGCCCAGTGTTCTGCATGTACTTTTTAAAAATAAAAACTGTTCTTTCTGCCTGCAAACTGTAGATTGTCCATAGCAACCAAAGGTGTCCCTTTATGTCAAAAGTGATTTTAGAGCAGCTATAAAACAGCGATAATAAATTAGAATCACTTGCAGAATTGAGCGATAGCGATTTGTGGGGAAATTCGTCATAAAAAAATAAAAGTAATGACAGTGACAATTCTGCAACTGAGCAAATTTCAGTGATTTTGATTTGATTACATTATTGAATAATTTTTATTATAATTACATTATTATTTGTTATAATTATTTATAGTTATTTATTATATTATAATTTATGATTTTGTTTTTCAAACTTTATCATACCCGAGATGTCTACTAGACTCTTGTTTGGACAGATTTAAGTGAGTTATTCCTAAGAATTACAGGCCTACAATGTAAAACGCCAAATTTTCATGCAAAATAATTGTACCGCTTTCATCACCTAAAACCAGAAAGAATCATACCGCCAGGGAGGTTAAGCAGTATATTTAGAGACTATTGTTTTCCTTACAAACGAGCCAGACGTATTTCTACAATTGTATGTGTCTGTGTAATATTCTTTAGAATAAAGAGGCCTTTGCTACTGTTATTTATATCAAGCACACAAGCATTTTTTAAGCTCCTAGAAGCTGTTAATAGCATATTTTTTTGCTCTTAGGCCTCGTACACACGACCGTTTTCCTCAACAGAATCCATGTTTTTTTGTCGAGGAAAACGGTCGTGTGTATGTTTTTCATCAAGAAAACTGTCGAGGAACTCAACGCGAAAAAAAGAGAACAAGTTCTCTTTTTCCTCGTCGGGAGTCTCAATTTCCTCATCGTGTTCCTCGTCGGGCTGGTTTTCGAAGAGAAACACGTTCGTGTGTATGCTTAGAAACCCGCACATGCTCAGAATAAAGTATGAGACAGGAGCGTGCCTTTGGTAAAAGTAGCGTTCGTAATGGAGATAGCACATTTGTCACCCTGTAACAGACTGAAAAGTGCAAATCGTCTCTCATCAAACTTTTACTTAACACGCAGTAACATGAGAGTAGCAAAAGCAGCCCCAAGGGTTGTACCAGTGGAATCGAACTTCCCCTGCCGTCGTATGTGTTGTACGTCAACGCGTTTGAGAACGACGAGATTTGGTCTTGACAGTATATACGCAAAGAAAGCTTGTCAAGTTTCTCGACAAGCCTAACAAGGAACTCGTCGAGGAAAACTATGTTTCATTTACGACGAGTTCCTCGGTCGTGTGTACGAAGCCTCAGAAGCTAAATCGTGTTATCCTATGTGTCCATGCGCACTACTTTAGGCTAGTAGTATTTTTTGAGCTTCAGCTTCTTCGAGCAGAAAAAAAAATAGTTTTTGTAGAGTTTATTGGAGTGTTTTTAACTGCTACTAAAATTCTACTAACTACTTTTTTTTTAGCTTTTTCTTTTTTTACTGTAAAAATTCCAATAAAATTCTAATGCTAAATTCTCCTAAAAACTTCTAAAAGCTACAAAAATACTACTAGAAGCTGACACAAAAATGCTATTATCAGCATTTTGCATCCAGCGTTTTTCTGCCATTTTTTTTTAGCTTATAGTGTACATGGAGTCTTATGCCCCGTACACACGATCAGAATTTCCGATGGCCTAAAATTGAATTCCATTCAAGCTGTCTTTCATACACACTGTCAGACCAAATTCCGACCGTCCAAAACGCGGTGACGTAAAACACTAAGACGAGCTGAGAAAAATTAAGTTCAATGCTTCCGAGCATGCGTCGACTTTATTCTAAGGAAAATGTGGAGAGACCCCCTAAATGGGGCTTTAAAGGCAACAAAAATATGTAGTAGTCATAGTAGTCAAAAAATGAAATATTTTAATATACAAAGTAGAAATTATACAAAATGAAAATTATACATATAAATTGTTTAAAAACAGTACATGGATGGATGTCATTGAAAAGTAACGTCCATGAAGACGTACACGGCCCTACGCGTTTCGGATTACCCTTCATCAGGGGCCGAAATGTGTGTAGTCAACATATATAGGAACCACTTTTCTAAAAAACAGAAAAAATACATATGTTACAAGTATTACAAAAATGAAAAATGGCAATAAATACATCAAAAGGTGCAGATAAAAACACACATACCACACTGTGAGTGGTATGTGTTTTTATCTGCACCTTTTGATGTATTTATTGCCATTTTTCATTTTTGTAATACTTGTAACATATGTATTTTTTCTGTTTTTTAGAAAAGTGGTTCCTATATATGTTGACTACACACATTTCGGCCCCTGATGAAGGGTAATCCGAAACGCGTAGGGCCGTGTACGTCTTCATGGACGTTACTTTTCAATGACATCCATCCATGTACTGTTTTTAAACAATTTATATGTATAATTTTCATTTTGTATAATTTCTACTTTGTATATTAAAATATTTCATTTTTTGACTACTATGACTACTACATATTTTTGTTGCCTTTAAAGCCCCATTTAGGGGGTCTCTCCACATTTTCCTGTTTACCAGGGGTGTTGGCAACTTCTGGAAATCACACTGAGATGTTCCATTCATACTTTATTCTAAGCATGCATGTTTTTTTTCTCCGTCGGAGTTCCACACAGATGATCGGAATTTCTATTTCTAAACACAGACGAAAAAGATTTTTTTCATCGGAAATTCTGAACGTGTGTACGCGGCATTAGGCTGGGTTCACACCTATGCAAATTGGAAGTGGGTTTCTCCGCATTCAATTTGCATAGCAGGAGAATGTGACCGGCTCTCTATGGAGCCAGTTCACATATCTCTGGGGCGGAGCGCACTGCACAGAAACGCTGTGTGTCTTTGTCAAAAATGTGTCCCTGATTTATCCCTGAAATGGAGAACAGGGATGCACAGGGTTCCTGTACGATCCGCAGCCGGTTTAGGTGTGAACCGAGCCTTAACCTCCTTAGCAGTATTCTCGAGTGTGGCTCAGGGTGAGATTTAAGTGTGTTATTTCTAAAGCCACGTACACATGAACCAACTTTATGACCATAATTATCTGACGGTCATGTTGTGTCGGATAATCCGACCGCGTGTATGCTCCATCAGACAATTATTGGCTGAATTGACAACAAAAGTTGGCTGTTCATGCTCACCAACTGTTGGGCAATAAATCTGTTACTTCGGTTTAAATTTAAAAGCAGAGAACACAATGGTACTTGTGTTTTTTGTTTCATGTCCTTAACCCCTGGAAATATAAGTGGAATTGATTATTAAAAAGCGAATGGAGGAAGGTGGTGTTTGGAGACAATTCAAACATTGATTACCCACACAGAGGTGCAGTCTGGGGACTGTAGGAACTACTACCATTGGTAAAGTGGTTTGTTTGTGGTGGACTCAAGGGGGAAGATCCTCAAAGAAAATACGCCGCGTAATTTCGAATTTTGAGCGTTGTATCTTTGTTTTGGTATCCACAAAACAATATACGACGGCATCTCGGCTAGATCCAACAGGCGTACGTCTTAGTACGCCGTCGGATCTAAGCTGCAATTTTTCGGCTGCCGCTAGGTGGCGTTCCCGTTGAAATCCGCGTCGAGTATGCAAATTAGCTAGTTACGGCGATCCACGAACTTACGTCCGAAAATACATTGTTTACGTCGGGTCACGACATATTTACATAAAACACGCCCCCATTACATCCATTTGAATTCCGCGCCCTTACGCCGCCAGAAATACACTACGCCGCCGTAACTTACGGCGCAAATTCTTTCAGGATTCGAAAAAAAAGATAAGTTACGGCGGCGTAGCGTATCTTAGATACGCTGCGCCCGGCGCAAAGGTACGAGGATCTGCCCCAAGGAGTGATCTGTCTATGAGTTTTAGACTCATCCTTGAGGTGAGCAGGCATTTTAGCAGGTGGTGGTGTGTACTGAATATTGGATCCATTTAAATAGTATTTTACACAGCTGTGACAGCTTTGGAAACTTACATATGAAAATTTTTTTTATAAAAAAAAATCATAAATTGTTTTATGGAATGTATAATTATTTGTTTATATAAGATTTATAGATACGCAGTACTGCACTATTTTCACAAAATTAACGTTGGTTTATCCGATCGTGTGTACGCAAGTCCGTCCAACTAAAATCCAAAGTACAAACACGCATGCTCAGAACCAATGCTAAACATCAGACAACAATAGCAGAAATTGCTCAAAGGGTGGCGGTAAAGAGCTGAAAAACCACGCGATTGGGTGAATGTTGGCTGAAAATTTTGTGCCGTGTGTATGCAGAACAAGTTCACGGCCAACGCCTTTTGGACCAAAATCCACTGATAAGTTGGTTGGAAGTCCAATCGTGTGTACGAGGTTTCGAATTACGGGCCATATCCTCAAAAGAGATACGACGGCGTATCTACTGATACGCCGTCGTATCCCTGTTTCTATCTTTGGAACTGATCCACAGAATCAGTTTCCAAGAGATAGACAGAAGATCGGGCATGTGTAAGGGACTTACACTGCCGGATCTTAGGATGCAGTACCGCATCCGCCGCTGGGGGCATTTTGCGTCGAAATGCCGCCTCGGGTATGCAAATTAGCACTTACGGAGATCCACGAAGCTTTTCAGCTTCGTTTTTTCTCCGTAAGTATTAAGTTGCATGTGTAAAATTAGGGCTGCTTTTACAAAGTGTAAACTGTTTACACCTTGTAAAAGCAGACCATTCTGTCCAGCGACGCGTTTTTTTTTTGTTTTGAATTTTTTTTTTCCGCCGTATCTTTTTTTTTTTTCGACGCAACTTTATTGACCCGTCGCGATCCACAAAGCTCGGCGTAACGTAATTTCGCGCTATGCACGTCGGGAAAATGACGTCACGAGCATGCGCAGTACGGCCGGCGCGGGAGCGCGCCTAATTTAAATGGGAATTTCCCCCAGTTGAAGAGGAACGCCTTGCGCCGGCCGGATTTAAGTTACACCGCTCAAAATTTCTAGGTAAGTGCTTTATGGATCAGGCACTTAGTTAGAGATTTTGCGGCGGTGTAACTTAAATGGCAAAAGTTACGTTGCGCCGGGTTTTTGAGGATTAGGCCCAATATGCCTACAGTATAAGGCCTCGTACACACAATTGTTTTCCTCGACAGAATCCATCAAGAAACTTGGTGGCAGAGCTTTTTTGCCGAAGAAAAAGGTTGTGTGTACGTTTTTCATCGAGGAAACTGTCGAGGAACTCGACGAGGAAAAAAGAGAACAAGTTCTCTTTTTCCTCGACAGGAGTCTCAATTTCCTCATCGTGTTCCTCGTCGGGCTGGTTTTCGTCAAGAAACGCGAGCGTGTGTATGCTAAGAAACCCGCACATGCTCAGAATAAAGTATAAGACGGGAGCGCACCTTCGGTAAAAGTAGCGTTTGTAATGGAAATCGCACATTCGTCACGCTGTAACAGTCTGAAAAGTGCAAATCGTCTCTTACCAAACTTTTACTTAACACGCAGTAACATGAGATTACCAAAAGCAGCCCCAAGGGTTGTGCCAGTGGAATCAAACTTCCACTGCCATTGTATGTGTTGTACGTCACCGCGTTTGAGAACGACAAGATTTGGTCTTGACTGTGTGTACGCAAAGAAAGCCTGTCAAGTGTGTGTCTTTTCCGACGAGTTCCTCGGGGGTGTGTACGAAGCCTAAAACGCCAAATTTCCATGCAAAACATTATACCGCTTTCAGCATCAAAAAACCGACATAATCCTACCGCCGGGAAGGTTAAGCTGGTCTATATTATTAATGTGGACATTTTAAGTATATTTTTTCTGTATTCTTGGCAATATTTTCCATTCTTCTTTTACTTCCTATTTCTTCCCATTGAGCGCCGCAGTTATCAGGTTTGTAAAGTTCCAATACCCCCAAGCTCCATTTTAGAATTTGTCTTGTCCTTAATGTATTCCTGATGCTGCTAAACAGAGTTCATGTGATTTTTTTTTTTTGGCTGAAAACTTTTTCTGGTCTCATTCATCTGGGTTCATACATTTTGACAGCTCTGCTTGCCTACCCGTTGATGGTGTGTTAGCCCCAGGGCATCCGTAGTATGCATAACCGGGCAGACCTCTCCTTGTGCTCCGGTGAATATTTACGATATAAATTCTACTTCTCCCAGTTTTGATTGCCTGTAATTAACTTTTTACGCCAGTGCCAGCACTTCACAATCCCCCAAAATCGTTATTAACTGCGGGGAAAAAAAACTGCAGAAGGGAGGGGACTGGAGTTCCAAAACTTAATTTAATCACAGAGTCCTATGCTCAATTTAACATACACAAGAGCTCAGAATGGGGTCCCTGTGCAATGGGAGGGCAATCACTAGAGCATTGTTGTAAAGAATTAATTGCGGCTGACAATGTGTAAACAGTGCAGCTGAATAGGCAATGCAGGTGTGAGGCATCAGGGGCATCCTAGGGACTTGTTCACACAAATTTCTTCTCCTTCACTGCTGACCTGCTCCCTGCAACGTGATTAGTGTCGGCGTTTGCAAACCGTTGAGGGTGTGAAGAGTTGGCACATATTAACTAGCCCCGCAGAGACAGAAAGACAAGGCTGGACCTGAGGTTGTGAAAAAGATAAAGCCTGGTCAAAGTTGGGCTTGTGAAGGAGGAGGAAATGTGTCGTTGGGTGCACATCCTGGAGAGGCCTGTCAAAAGTTCACTCACTCATCCCAATTTTTTTTTTGTATGGCCTTTTTGGAAAAGATATTTAGTTTTGTTTTTTGGCCTTTGAACAAGTTTTCTGGAACGGATCATCCTCAGCAAGGCAGAAAGGTATCCTGAAATCTGTGCTGAGCTCCTTCAGAAAGGATCATCTCAGTAGTGGTGATAATTCAGTCAATTTGAAAACAAGCACATTTTAGACATTGTTTGATTCTTCTGAATACATGCATATCAGGCCTCGTACACACGACCGAGGAACTCGTCGTAAATGAAACATCGATTTCCTTGACGAGTTCCTTTTTAGGCTTGTCGAGAAACTTGACAAGCTTTCTTTGCGTACACACTGTCAAGACCAAATCTCGTCGTTCTCAACACATATACACATATACGATGGCAGGGGAAGTTTGATTCCACTGGCACAACCCTTGGGGCTTCTTTTGCTAATCTCATGTTACTGCGTGTTAAGTAAAAGTTTGGTAAGAGACGATTTGCACTTTTCTGTTACAGCGTGACAAATGTGCTATCTCCATTACAAACGCTACTTTTACCGAAGGTGCGCTCCCGTCTCATACTTTATTCTGAGCATGCGCGGGTTTCTTAGCATACACACAAACGTGTTTCTCGTCGAAAACCAGCCCGACGAGGATCACGACAAGGAAATTGAGACTCCTGTCGAGGAAACAGAGAACTTGTTCTCTTTTTTCCTCGTCGAGTTCCTCAACAGTTTTCTCGATGAAAAACATACACACGACCGTTTTCCTCTGCAAAAAAGCTCTGCCACCAACTTTCTTGATGGATTCTGTCGAGGAAAACGGTTGTGTGTACGAGGCCTCAGTACAATCTGCAGAGAATCATACATTTTATAAATCCTGATTACTTGATTTGCTACATCTTGTATTCACAAAGAACTTGCGTCCAAAGTTACGGCGGCGTAGTGTAACTGTGCCGGCGTAAGCCCACGTAATTCAAAGTAGTCTGGTGTGAGCGTGTTTTATGGTAATGAATAGTGACCCGACGTGATTGACGCTTTTAATGAACGGCGCATGCACCGTCCGTGAACGTATCCCAGTGCGCATGCTCTAAATTACGCCGCAAATAGTCAATGCTTTTGACGTGAACGTAACTTACGTCCAGCCCCATTCACGGACGACTTACGCAAACGACGTAAAATACAACGCTGTTCGTACGTTTCCGACGTCCATACCTAACATGACTTACCCCTGCTTTATGAGGGGTAACTTTACGCCGGCGTATGGCTTACGTAAACAACGTATCTTGATACGCCAGGCGCACGTATGTTCGTGAATCGGCGTATCTAGCTAATTTGCATATTCGACACGTAAATCTACGGAAGCGCCACCTAGCGGCCAGCGTAAATATGCAACTAAGATACGACGGCGTAAGAGACTTACACCGCTTGTATCTAAGCCGAATTTATGCGTAACTGTTTCTAAGAATCAGGCGCATAGATACGACGGCTCTCATTCGGACTTACGACGGCGTACGTGGCGATACGCCGTCGTAAGTCCTTTGAAAATCTGGGCCAATAATTCTATTTTAAGATCTGCCCATCTTTCATCGCCCTTAATTTGTTAGATAATTTTGGAAGGCATGGGTGAAACGAACATATATATATCCTAAATTAATTAACCAGTTGACCTCCAAAAGTTTTACCCCCCTTCATGACCAGGCACACTTTTTGTCACTTTAACTGACAATTGCCTGGTCATGCAATACTGTACCCAAATAGTATTTATGTCATTTTATTTCCACCACAAATAGAGCTTTCTTCTGGTGGTATTTGATTACTACTGCATTTTTTTTTGTGCTATAAGCTAAAAAAAATATGAAAATTGTGAAAAAAATAATATATATATATTTTTACATTTTTTACTTTCTGCTATAAAACCTATATAATATTTAAAAATCATAATATATATATATATATATATATATATATATATATATATATATACACTATATATTTACTTTCTGCTATAAAACCTATATAAAATAAATATGTGTATATATATATATATATATATATATATATATATATATATATATATATATTATGATTTTTAAATATTATATAGGTTTTATAGCAGAAAGTAAAAAAATACATATATATATTTTTTAAATATTATATAGGTTTTATAGTAGAAAGTAAATATATATATATATATATATATATATATATATATATATAAATAAATGAATGAATGAAAAACGTATATAGCGCGGCACATGCGAACTAAATCGCCTCTGGGCGCTTGTTGTTCCTGTCTCTTTTGATATCAAAAGAGATGCGTCTTGATCTTTCTCCTGAATGCTAAGTGGTTTTCCTCCA
Source organism: Rana temporaria (assembly GCF_905171775.1). Classification (NCBI taxonomy): domain Eukaryota; kingdom Metazoa; phylum Chordata; class Amphibia; order Anura; family Ranidae; genus Rana; species Rana temporaria. The sequence goes on from NC_053501.1 coordinate 46,570,662, forward strand.
ACCGAATGCTGGTTGGTAAAGCGTTCCATAGTCTGGGACCCTGGACCGCGAATCTTCTTTCTCCTTTGGACTTGTAATTGGCTTTCGGTATCTGGAGCAGATTTTGGTTGGTGGATCGCAGAACGCGATTGGAGTTGTGAGCTTTTATTTTTTCGCATAGATAATGGGGAGCATTCCCATGGATACATCTATGCGTTAGACAGAGTGCTTTAAAAACAATTCTGTCTTTTACTGGCAACCAATGAAGGGTTCTCAGTGAAGGTGAGATTGATTCCCAGTGTTTTTTCCCACTCACTAGTCTGGCGGCCGTATTTTGACCGACTTGCAGACGATCGATTTGGTACTTTGGGAGTCCGAGGTAAAGGGCGTTTGCATAATCCAATCTGGAGTTTACAATCGCTCCCACCACGGCCGCTATGTCTTCTTTGGGAATAAAAGGAGTAAGTTTGCGTAGTAGGCGCAGCAGATGGTGAGATCCGCTGACTACTGACCATATTTGTGCGTCCAATGTCATGTGAGAGTCGAAGATGACCCCGAGACTTTTGACTTTGGCGCTAGGGGTGATGATTTTGCCCAGAATGGGCGGGGGTATCCAAGTTGTTGCAGGTTGATTCATACGCTTGGCGTGAAACAGGAGAAGTTCTGTTTTCGCTCCATTGAGTTTAAGATAACTCTTTGTCATCCAGTTCTCTATCAAAGAGAGGCATGTCTCTAGATTGAGGTGGTGATCCTTTTTATTGCAAAAGCGGAAATACAGTTGCGTGTCGTCTGCATATGAGTGATAAAGCAGTTTTTGGCTGCTAATGATTTCAAAAAGAGGATGGAGATAGATGTTAAACAGCACCGGCGACAGAGGCGATCCTTCCTTGAGGGACTCCGCACAATACCGTGCGTTTCTCAGAAGTGAAAGGTCCAAATTTCACTGTTTATGACCGGTTTTCCAAAAAAGAGGAGAACCAAGATAAATCACCTTCTGCGACTTTGGCTACGTCAGCTAGCCGAGTCAGTAATAGTTTGTGGTCTACAGTGTCGAAGGCAGCGCTTAGGTCCAACAGAACCAGGAGACAAGATTCTCCTTCGTCTGCGGCCTCGAGAGTGTCGTCCCATATTTTGAGCAATGCTGTTTCCGTACCGTGTCCGGGACGGAAACCTGATTGAAATGGATCAAGTAGGTTATGGGTATCTAGATGCTGTTGCAGCTGTTGTACCACTACTTTCTCCATTACCTTGGAGAAAACGTTTAGGCCTGTTATGGGATGGCGGTGAAGTGGGTCCTTGGGGTCTAGGGTGGGTTTCTTCAAGATGGGTTGGATTATGCCCTCTTTCAACTGGGAGGGCACTATGCCTTCCTTGAAAGACTGGTTTATAAGCTGCGTGATAGGAGGTGCAAGGATGTCGGCGCATTCCTTCAGCAGTTTGGTGGGAATAATATCATTTGGCGCTGTGCTGTTTCGCAAAGTACCAATGATATTTTTAGTGGCATCGATGGAGATGGGTTCTAGAGTGAACGTTCCTGATTGTGGTGAATTTCTGTGGGTGTTGTGTGAATAATTGCGGGGGGGGGGGGTTGAGGGGGGTATTGTTTTGCTGAATGCTTTCCCAGATTCCCTCAATTTTATTAATGAAGTAATCCGACAATTCATTGCAAAACTCTTGTGTGTCCGAATTGGGGGCTTCAAGACAGACGGGATTCATGGTCTGATTGACCATCTTGAAGAGTTCACGGGGGTTGTTTAGGGCGCTGTTGATAGCCTTGGAAAAATAATTTTTCTTGGCTTTGAAAATTTCTTTGTGGTATTTTCTTGTTGTTGCCTTGTAGATGGTGAGGTTTTCTTCTGAAGAGCTTCTTTTCCAGGCGGCTTCCGCCCTTCTGCGCTCTTGCTTCAATAGCGACAGCTGGTTATTAAACCAGCTGGAGGTGTTTTTCCGGATGCAGGTTTTACGTTTCGGCGCTATTAAGTCGGCTGACTGTGATAGTGCTGTGTTTATGGCATCCAGTGTTTCTAAGGCCGTTTGATGAGGGTGAATTGTTTTTATTTTTTTCCTTAATGTGGTTTTGAAGAGTTCCGAATGGAGCTTCTTCTGACATCTAGTCCAGTGTGTTGTCACTGGTTTTGATGTTTTTGTTAAGGGGGTGGATTTTGGAAATTATGAATTTAATTGCATGGTGATCTGTCCATGGCAACGGTTCATTTTCCAAAATGTTTATTTCCAGATCTTGTCTGAAAATAAGATCGAGCGTGTGACCTGAAGTATGTGTGGGCCCACATACTAATTGCTGTAGCCCTAATCCTTCCAGGTGGTCAATACAGGCGTCGGCAACGGGGTCTTGTGAGGAGTTGGCCCAAAGGTTGAAATCCCCGAGCAGCAACAGGTGTTTGCTGTTAAGGGTGTAAGTGAAGATGAACTCCGTCAATGATGTTAGAAGCTGCGATTTTGGGCCAGGTGGTCTATAGCAGAGTAGAATATGAACAGTCTCCTGGGGATTTGTTTGTAGTTGCAGAGTGAGGGTTTCCATGAATGGAAGGGGGTTTTGAAGGACTGGTTTAGTGATCGCGAGGTGAGTCTTGTGGATCACTGCCAGGCCTCCTCCTCTTTGCCCCACTCTGTTTTGAGTTATAATGCGATAGTTTTCTGGCACCAGTTCGCCTAGAATGGTGTTACAGTTGGCTGTGAGCCAGCTTTCTGTAATAAAGAGGCAGTCTAAATTGTTTTGTAGAATGAAATCATAGATTTCATGATATGTGCTTAAGCTGAGGCAAATGGTTGAAATTTTTGACAGTCGATCGTCGATCGATCAATCCGATGAGAACAGTCTGATGGACCATTTTCATCAGGCCAAACCGATCGTGTCTAGGCCCCATCGGTTATTTATCTATCGGTTAAAAAAATTGAAACTTGTTTTAAAATTAACCGATGGATACCTAACCGATAGAAAAAAAACGATCGTTTGTAGGCACGTCCATTGGTTAAAAATCCATGCATGCTCAGACTAAATTAGGGGACGGGAGCGCTCGTTCTAGTAAAACTATCGTTTGTTATGGAGATAGCACATTCATCACGCTGTAACAGACAGAAAAGCGCAAATCGTCTTTTACTAACACAAAATCAGCTAAAGCAGCCCCAAGGGTGGCGCCATTGGATTTGAACTTCCCCTTTATAGTGCCGTCGTACGTGGTTTACCTGACCGCGTTCTGACACGATCGTTTTTTTAACCGATGGTGTGTAGGCATGACTGACCATCAGTCAGGTTCATCGGTTAACTGATGGAAAAATCACCCGATTGACCGATCTTGTGTACAGGGAATTAGTCATCACCTATTGTTTCTGAGTTGTCACCAGTGGTAGAGTTCTTCTTAGTATGACACGCGCCTTAAAAAGTAATAAAAAGTAGCAAAGTGGCAAAACTAAAATAATAAAAAAATACCTTTAGGGGGCAAATGTGTAATTAAATCTTATCCCAAAATTGGCACAACTGAAGCTTGCTTAGAATTAAGTTAGATAAGCTTTGCCATTGATCCCTTTGTGAGGTCTTGGCTAACATTCCAGATGGTATGTATTGGCAGTTCTTCTATTGGGCTGCTCTGTGAAGTCAATACTCCAAGCTTCAGTAAAGCATGAGTCACCTATCATAAGAGAGCCTCCAGCTATTGGCATAGCCATGTGTGGCTTAACTCAGAGTAATATAGCTAGGAGGGAAATGATATGGATTGATATCAAAGATTCCATTCTATGTTTTTTCATGTAATCAGATAAAATACTTTCGCATCTCAAACCTGTCAACTCTGACACCAGTACGAGTGAAAATATTCAAAGTATGTGTCTTTTTCTGTTATCTCATGAAAGTGATTTGTAGTTTTATTAGTTTTGGAGGTTATACAATACAGATTAGACCTATTGGAAGTATGCAGTGTCAAAGATTGTCAAAATAAATGAAAACACTAAAATAAGATTTATACAAGAGAATATAGATGTGAATCAATGTAAAAATATAATTTTTTTTAAAACCCTTTAAATAATGTGCATGTTTGTATTTATTTCAAGGTAGAGTACTCTTGCTCATAATTTACAGACTTTAATGTGCAATATTTGTCATATGAAGGGTCTGGAATAAATTTTGAGCTAAAAGCGTGTAACCGATAAAAGTAGTACTAGGAAAATTTATTCTTACCTGAAATTTTCTTTTCCTGTAGTCCGTAGGCGGCACACAATGGGTTAAGCTTTCCATCTAACCCCTAAAGGAAGAAAACTTAAACAAGCAGTGAGACAAGTTAAATCAATTAATCAATTAATCAAGCACAGCAAGTCCACCTGTCCTGAAGCTATAAACCTCCCCCAAGAACACACACAGACGTATCTTATGCAGCAATATAGTAATTTTAATGGGAGGGAAAACCTGTGCCGCCTACGGACTACAGGAAAAGAAAATTTCAGGTAAGAATAAATTTTCCTATTCCTGGTCGTCCTACGGCGGCACACAATGGGATTTGCAAAGCAGTGCAAGAAAAGAAAGGGAGGGACATCAATGGTTTATGGCACCCTGAAGCACTCTCGAGCCAAAGGCCGATCCCTCGGACGAAACTACATCGATTCTGTAGTGTTTTATGAACGTGTTCGGTGAAGCCCACGTAGCTGCCTTACAGATCTGGTCCATTGGAACATGATACCTCTCAGCCCAGGACGTAGCTGTAGACCTTGTGGAGTGAGCTCTTAAGAGAAGAGGGGATTCTTTGTTTTCTAGAAAATAACAGTGCTTGATGGTATCCCTTATCCATCTTGCTAGCGATGACTTACTCGCTTTTTCCCCTTGTTTGGCCCTTGGAACTGTAGGAACAGTGCCTCGGACTGTCTGAACCCCGAGGTTCTCTGTAAGTAGGTAGAGATGGTTCTTTTTACGTCCAAGAGGTGTAGGTCATCCTCAGAAACATCTTCAAACACAGGCAATACAATTTCCTGATTGATATTCGTGGACGTGGAGACTTTGGGAAGGAAACCCGGCATAGTCCTTAGAATAACTGCATCCGATAGAAACCTGAGATAGGGTTCTTTGGATGAGAGGGCCTGAAGCTCACTTATTCTTCTGGCGGATGTAATTGCTACCAGAAAGATACATTTGAAAGTGAGGAACCTTAAGGATGAACTCTCCAGAGGCTCGAAGGGAGGTGATGTTAGCCTTTTTAGCACTAAAGGTAAGCTCCAAGCTGGTAATGGCTTATGGAAGGATGGTCGTAATTTAATAATTGCTCTGAAAAACCTGCTGACGAGAGGTGTTTTTGAAAATATTCCGTTCAGGCAGGAGTTAATGGCGGTCAACTGTGCCCTCAGAGTGTTCGGCTTCAGACCCTTTTGGAAGCCCTCTTGTAAGAACTGCAAGAGAGATGCCACTTGCTCAGGAGAAGATGAATTCCTGGCGCACCAGGCCGAGTAGAGGGTCCACACTCTACTGTAGACTTTTAAGGTAGCAGGCTTCCTAGAGGCTAGAAGGGTAGCAATAACCTCCTGAGATAGGCTTTGAGCCGTCAAGGCTTTGAGTTCAAATTCCATGCCTCCAGCTGGAGTTTCTCGAGGTCTGGGTGGAGCATCTCCGATTGGAGAAGAAGGTCCTTCTGGATGCGTAACTTCCAGACCTGATCCTTTGCCATATTCAAGGCTAGCGGGAACTATGCCCCCCTGGGCCAAAATGGCAGGATTGCTATTGCTCTCACCTCCTCGTCCCGAATTTTCTGCAGCACTTTCGGGATCAGTGGAATCGGGGGAAAGATAGACGAAAAACTTCCTCCAGCTTATCGACAGAGCGTCTATCGCTAGCGGAATCCCCACTCTGGATAGGGAGCAGAACTGGGGAAGCTTCCTGTTCTGAGAGTTGGCCATCGCATCCAAATCTGGCAGACCCCACCTGGAGGTGATCTTCCTGAAGACCAGAGGGTTCAGCTCCCAGTCTCCCGGGCCGATCGGATTCCTGCTGAGCCAATCCGCTCTCACATTGTCCACTCCTCTGATGTGGATGGCCGTTAGAGAAAGGAGGTTTTCCTCCGCCCAGAGCATGATGCGGGCACACTCCTTCTGCATGGAAGGGCTTTGTGTTCCCCCCTGTTTGTTCAGGTAGAATACTGCAGGTAGAATACTGCAGCTAAGTTGTCTGATTGTACCTGAACCGCCTTGTGAAGAATTCTGGACTTGAAATGGACGAGTGCTTTCCTGATTGCCGTGAGCTCTTTCAAGTTCGAAGACATTAGAAGCTCCCTTTGCGACCAGGCTTCTTGTACCCAATGATCCTCCACATGGGCACCCCAGGCTAAGCCTGAGGCATCCGAGGTGAGGACCGTCTGAGACGGAGCCTTGAGGGATCTGCCCTTCAGGAAATGTTGTGGGTGCATCCACCAACGGAGATCCTGCTTCACTGCCAGAGAAATGTTGATAGTTCTCTGCAAAGAGTCTGGGCTCTTGTCCCATTGGGTCAAAATGCAGTCCTGTAGCACTCTGAAATGAGCCCTGGCCGAAGGAACAGCTTCCAAGGATGATGTCATCATTCCCAGTACTCTCATTGCCTTCCTCACTGAGCAGTGATCGATTTGCAAGAGATCTTGTACCGCCTGTTGAAGATTGGTAGCCCTCTGATCTGAAAGGAACAACTTCATTTGAAGGGTGTCTATTGTGAACCCGAGGTAGGGAATGACTGGAGTAGGGTTCAGAGAAGACTTTTTTACGTTTACTATGAAACCGTGGGCGTCCAGCATTTGTAGAGTCTTGTGAGGATGTTGTTTCAACATGGCCTCTGAGGGAGCTCTGACTAGCCAGTCGTCTAGATAGGGTGTCACACATATCCCCTGTAGCCGCAGGGCTGCAGTCAGGACCACCACCACTTTCGTAAAAACTCGAGGTGCCGAGGTAATGCCAAATGGCAGGCATGTGAACTGAAAATGGAGAATCTGGAGATTGAAGAGGAGAACGACCCGTAGATATTTCCTGTGTGCCCTGAGAATAGGGACGTGCAGGTATGCGTCCTGAAGGTCGACTGACGCTAGGAAGTCTCCTTCTTCTATGTTCGCAATGGCAGAACGAATTGATTCCATTCTGCATTTGCGTTTGACAAAAACTGATTTAGGTAAGACAGGTCTATTACTAGCCTCCCTCCTCTTGAGGCTTAGGGTACTGGAAATATCGGGGAGTAGAGACCTTGGAATCTTTCTTGATCTGGAACCTTTTCTAGAGCGTGCTTTCTTATGAAATCTTCCACCAACTCTAGAACTACTGGGTTGGAGGGCTTGTTGAGCATGAACCTCTGTGGTGGAAAAGACCCCAGCTCTAGAGAGTACCCTCTTGAGACGATGTCCGTTACCCAGGAGTCCAACAACGTCTTTTGCCAGATCTGAGAAAAAAACCTCAGCCTGCCTCCCACTGGAGGAGAGGCGCTGATGGCGTCAGGCTTCTTTGGGCTTATTGAAAGGCTGCTTCTTGGCTGTCGCTGAATCTTGCCTTTTTTTATAGTAGGACCTTCTGCCCCGAAAGGAATAGTTCCTTTTTGTGGAGTATCTGGAACTCCCGTAAACCGGCTTACTCGACCTTTTCCTCTCTAAGGGAAAGGCAGCGTCTTTCTCCTCATTGTAAGATTTGAGAATATCTTTCAGATGAGGGCCAAACATGGATGAAGGATGGAAAGGCATGTTAACAAAACTGACTTTGATCATATGTCACCCGACCATTCCCTTATCCAAAGCGCCCTCCTGGTCGCATTGGACAAGGCGAGGGATCTGGACGAAAATTTTAGAACATCCACAGGAGCATCACATAAAAACTCTGCGGCCGACTTCATCATGTCAACTCCTTTCAACAAAGAGTCTCTAGACACCCCTTCCTCAGCCACATCCTTAGGGCTCTGGCTACCGGAACTGAGGAAGCCGCAATTTTTGGGGTGGAAGCCGCCGCTAGGTAATTCTTTTTAGCCAAGCTATCTGCCTTGCGCTCTAAAGGGTCGGACAATCTGGAGGATTCTTCTGAGGGAAACAGAGATTTTTAACCATCCGGGCAGCCGCCAGATCCAGCTTAGGTGGATTTTCCCACTCAGATGAAAATTCGGAAGTCCAGCCTATAAGAGGATTTAAAGCGGGCCCCCGCATCAGATTTTCTGTCAGGATTGGCCCAGACCTTTTTGAACCAGTCACTCAGAATGGGATGAGAAGGGAATCTCATATCTGGGATCTGAGGAAAATAATATAGCTGATCCTTCTTTAGTCTAGCCGATACATCTTTGGAAGATTCTATAGTATTCATTACCGCAGACAGTAACTTGGGAATCTTATCTTTGGGTAACAAGTACAAGTGGTCATCCAAATCATCAAAAACAACTTCCGGATTGGATGAGGAGGCACTACGTTCCCCAGATGAGGAGTTAGATGCAGCAGGGGATATATCTCTGGTACTTCCTTTTTGGGCACCAGAGAGTCTTTAATTTCTTTGAATGTGTTACACATTTCTCCCTTAAACAATGACAGGAAAGAACTAGCATTATCAGATTGATTCAAACAAGATGCGTTTTTCACATTTGTTGCATAAGTTGCCACTTAAATAATATGCTGCTGCAGATTTTAAGTTTAAAATAAGTAAAAAAATAAGGACCATGCCTCCTACCTCTGACCGGCCAAGGGATCTGCTGCCTAGGCTGAGTGCAGCCATTTGCAGATCCCGCCGGTCAGAAATAAGCCAGGGACCCGGACCGGGAGTGACGCGGCAGAGCACTGGGATCTCCGGACCCCAGCCGCCTATACTGTACACCATATTCATGCAAGCTGACGGTCAGCAATCGCTATCCAAAAACGAGTATTTAATTCGCCATCGGCGCTTACCGTTTCCTCCGGTCCTAGACGCGAATTCCGGAACTCCCGGAAGTGCGTCATAGGTCTGCGCGGTCCTCTGCGGCGACTTCCGGCCTATGGAGCGCAAACATCCCCGGTATCCATTCAGCCGCTGAGCGGGGAATACATGGCGGCCTCCTCAGGAAAACAACGTCCTTTATTGCCGGACCAGGGGATGTGGGGGTGCAGGCCGAGGGACCGAGGATAGCACCCAGTATACAGCCGCCCCTAAGCTCAGCAACCCAGAAGCACCGGGTGTGAGCACTTGCCTCACGTCTTCTTCATCTGTGGTAAGAAGAAAGAAAAAAAATACGTCTGTGTGTGTTCTTGGGGGAGGTTTATAGCTTCAGGACAGGTGGACTTGCTGTGCTTGATTAATTGATTAATTGATTTAACTTGTCTCACTGCTTGTTTAAGTTTTCTTCCTTTAGGGGTTAGATGGAAAGCTTAACCCATTGTGTGCCGCCGTAGGACGACCAGGAAATGTTTATTTTCTGGCATGTTAAGAGGTAAAGTGTTACCACTAAACCCAGGACCCTGCATTCACTATATCTGGTCTCCCACAGTACACAGAACATGGAACTATTGTTTTAGTAAATATAAACTGCTAAATACCTTTCTTAATCAGCAGTTAGAGCAGACCTCTATCAGTGTCTGGTTAAAGTTCGTAGGAGGAGTTTTCAGTCTGCTCTGGCTGTCCTATGAGGCTGCAGGACCCCTGACCGTCTGTCTGGGCAGGGCTGATTGGCCCTGTGCTGATCACATGCACTCTCCCAAGAAAAGCACACGCACAACTGTTTGTCAAACTTATTTTTACATATTTTTAGTAAAACAAAATTAAAAAAGTTAAATTTGGTGCACAAAAACACAATGCCAAATAACCCAACTTTCAATAAACTTCAAAAAATTAGGTTGCGTCAAGTAAATAGATACTAAACATGTCAAGTCTAAAAATTGTGCACACTAGTGGAATTGTGACAAACTGTGGTACTTAAAATTGTCCATAGGTGACATTTTAAAAACCTCTACAGCTCACCAATTTAGAGTTAACTGTGAATGATGGCCCTAGAATTATTGCTCTTGCTCCAGCGTGGATGGCAATTTCCAATATGTGTGCTGCACTTGTCATTTTCATATGTAAGTTCACCTGACTTTGTGATTACATTCCTGTGTACATACAAGTAGGGGGCCTTAAACATTCCTTTAACTTTATTTTTTTTACTTTTTTCTCTAACTTTATTGTTACCACACATATGATTGCACTTGTTCGAAGCTAATCAAATACACAGGGCTGTCTTTAAGGCAGGGCAAAAGGGGAAGCTGCCCTGGGCCCTGTCATTGTTGTGGGGCCCAAAGCAGCAGCCTCATTCTTACCAACAATCTCAGTTTAAAATTCTCTTGTCCCTTGAAGTTTTAGTCCTTTGCTGTGTCCTGATATCTCAGTGTGAACTGCTGCTACTAATGCTGCCCAGCTCTGTTGTGTACAGATGACTCACCTGCAGACCCTGTGTTTACATGTAAATAACTGTCATTCATATGTAAATAACTGGAGCATTCATTGGGAGAATTTTTTTGCCCAGGGTCCAATCAATATTAAAGATGGCCCTGCAAAGACAGGTAATGCTTAATCAGCTTTCATCCTGGCCACAGCAATTGGGAAATTTCCGAAAATGATGAGAATATTGTCACTTCCAACTTTATTCTACAGACAGAAAACATCCATTCTCTGTTCTCCCTCTGCTCTCCCTGCAGGCACATACTATGACTGCAGGGCCGCCATCAGGGGGGTACAGGCAGTACACCTGTAAGGGGCCCGGAGGCCCACAGGGCCCCAGATGGCAACCCCCTTTTTTTTTTATTTATTTAAAAAAAAAAAATTTTTTTAGGGGTCTGGAGGTCCCCAGGGGCCTGGAAATCCCTAGGGCACCGGATGACAACCCCCTTTTTTTTATAAAAAAATAATATATTTTTTTATTTCTTAATTTTATATATATATATATATATATATATATATATATATATATATTTTTTATTATTATTAACGGGCTCATAGGTCCCCATGTGGCAAACCCCCTTTTTTTATAAATGTTTATTTTATTTTTTTGTTTATATAGTTTTTTTTATTATTTTTTTTAAAGGGCCCTGGATGGAAACTCCCTTTTTTTTATTTTTATATATATATATTTTTTTATTTATTTTTTATTAAAGGGCTCAGAGGTCCCGGATGGCAACCCCCCTTTTAAAAAAATATATATATATTTTTTATATATATATATTTTATTTTTTTGTAAAGGGCCCCCCGCTTCTCAATTCGCGGTAGCCCCCCGGTTCTCAGGCGGCAGCACCCCCCCCCCCCCCGGTTCTCTGCTCCCTAAAGCTGTGTAAGGGGCCCCATAATTCCTGATGGTGGCCCTGTATGACTGTCCTGGGTACCTCAGTCTGGGATACATGGCAGGGGGGTCATGCAGGCGGAGGGGGGTGCTAGCACCTTCCAGTGTATGGGTAAGTGATTTCTTCCACTAGAAAGCTGACAGTTGGCTGAAGAAATGTAAACAAATTCATGGCTTCTATAGCAGCCACGATCCCATTCACAACCCAGTGCTGCCACCAATATAAGACTTTGGTGGTAGTGAAAGGGTTAAATATGTGTGAAATGTTACAGCTGTAAAAAAAAACCTGTTGCTGCTAAATGACAGTTCAAATTCCCACACTGCTTTCTGTTTGTAAATGAAAGAGCTGGGGATTCCAGGTGATGTCATTGACCACATATAGTCATGATCATGCGTGGTCGAGGATGTCAGCTGCATCACCGGCCAGTTTGTTGACCGTCAGCTGCCAGAAAGGGAACTGTCATTTGTGAAAAGAGTCCAACAGGAAAGGATCATTGACATGGGTGTTGTGTCAGTGGGTTGTCAGTGGGTTGTCAGGGCATTCATTATAATTAATCTACATCACTGGACAATGTTATTGATGTTGTTTTAAAAAAAAAAATTATATTTAAAATATAAAAACAATTATTTATGAAGTATATCACCTTAAGTAAAGAGCAATTTATATAGAGCATATCCCCTTCAAAAAGAGGGAAAATGGTCTATATGAAAAACAGACAAAAAAAAAAAAAGGGGACAATAACCACTTAAGCCCCGGACCATATTGCTGGTCAATGACCGGGCCACTTTTTGGATTTGGCACTGCGTCGCTTTAACTGACAATTGCGCGGTCGTGCGACGTGGCTCCCAAACAAAATGACGTCCTTTTTTTCCCACAAACAGAGCTTTCTTTTGGTGGTATTTGATCACCTCTGCGGTTTTTATTTTTTGCGTTATAAACAAAAATAGAGCAAAAATTTTTTTTTTTTACTTTTTGCTATAATAAATATGGCCCCAAAATATCTAAAAAAAAAATATTTTTCTCAGTTTAGGCCAATACATATTCTTCTACATATTTTTGGTAAAAAAAATCACAATAAGCGTTTATTGATTGGTTTGCGCAAAATAGGGTATAGTTTTATGGCATTTTTATTAATAATTTTTTTTTACTAGTAATGGCGCCGATCAGCGATTTATGCGACATTATGGCGGACACATCGGACACTTTTGACACATTTTTGGGACCATTGTTATTTTTACAGCGATCAGTGCTATAAAAATGCACTGATTACTGTGAAAATGACACTGGTAGTGAAGGGGTTAATAACTAGGTGGCGCTTTAGGGGTTAAGTGGCACCTAGGGAGTGCTTCTAACTGTAGGGGGGGTGGCCTGTATGTGAAACGACAGTGATCACCGCTTCCGATTACAGGAAGCTGTGGTCACTGTCCTGTCACTAAGAAGACTGGGGAAATGCTTATTTACATCAGCGTTTCCCCCTTCTTCCTCACCGTGACACGATCGCGGGTATGCCCGCGGACATCGAGTCCGCGGGACCCGTGGTCAGAGTCACTGAGCTTGCGGCGTCGCGCGCATGTTCTCAATGCCGGCTTCTTAACGGGGACATATATATACGTCCGTTTGCCTGCCCGTACCATGCTGCAGACGTATATCTGCGTGCAGCGGGCGGCAAGCAGTTAAAGAAGATAAAAAGGGGAACCTGACCTATGCAAGGATTTATAATACATGTTTAGACATGTGTGCACTACATGATTTTTCTTTTATCAAGAAATCATCAATCAAGAAATCATTTTGTTGATATTGGGCTGGCCATAATTTTATTTTATTTTTTTGATGAACGAAAAAAAAGTTGAGCTGATTCCCCCATCCACACACTTAATGTGGATGGAGGAATGCTTTTTGCAGAGCTTTTGTATTCTTACAGCAGGGAGCTTTCCTCGTCATCAAAATACTGATCGGTGTTGCCAGCTATAGCTGTCTGCCCATTCATTGATCAAAATTCGGCCGGTCACTGCCAGGGTTGCCAACTGCCAGTAAATTTACTGACAGTTTGTAAAAAATCAGTGCTTTTTTTTACAACTGCCAGAAAATATCAGGAGCTGATAATTTCATGCTGGGTTGACTTTATACGTGTAAATCAAGCAAATTACTTTGTTAAAGATATTGTCAGTGTTTCCAGGTCATGTTTATACTGTCAAATATTCACTATGTTTGTTTTTACCACTAGACTACTGCCCGCCGTCAAATGACGGCAGGACGATAAGCCTCTAGTTCTGGGAGGACGTCATATGACGTCCTCGCCTTCCCAAGCCACTAGGGAATGTGCGTGCCCCGGCAGCCCGCAATGTCCGCCGGGCACCCGCGATTGCCCAGTAACTGAGCAGATCGGTCACCTCCCCCAGTCAGTCCCCTCCCCCTACAGTTAGAATCACTCACTAGGGTACACATTTAACCCCTTGATCGCCCCCTAGTGTTAACCCCTTCCCTGCCATTCACATTTACACAGTAATCAGTGCATATTTTTAGCACTGTTAGCTGTATAAATGTGAATGCTCCCAAAATAGTGTCAAAAGTGTCCGATGTTTCCCGCCACAAGATCGCAGTCATGATAAAAATCACTGATCGCCCGCCATTACTAGTAAAAAAAATTAAAATGCTATAAATCTTTCCCCTATTTTGTAGACGCTATAACTTTTGCGCAAACCAATCAATATACGCTTATTGCAGGTTTTTTTTTTTTTTTTACCAATAATATGTAGAAGAATACATATCGGCCCAAACTAAGGAAAAACAACTTTTTTTTAATATATTTTTTGGGGATGTTTATTATATCAACAAGTAAAAAATATTGCTTTTTTTTAAAAAAAAAAATTGTATGACTCTAGATGCTGAATGCACATAATATAATGTAGATCATTAGATACTATAAATTATCTGTATATGTAAAAATAATTATTTTACTAACATTTTTCACAGTGATCTATTTTGTTTGATTTTTACATAAAACAAATGCATTTTAGATATCACTACCAATACTATTGTTATAGTGGATTATATATTTGAGGAACTCTATGAAGTGTCATACTTGCTCACCCCTGAACAGAAGGACACTTTATATACAGACCAGAAAGTGATTTCACTCCCTGCTGTTAAAGTTACAACAGCTTTTCACATCAGTGACTTTTTTCTATTGAATATTGCACCATGAAAATTCTTTACTGAGCTGAATAAGAAACACTCTGTCAGACATGCAGCATTTTTAGGAGAAGTTTTTCTTATACTATAGGATCGCAGGGATGAAAAGCTTGTGTGAAGCAAAGCCATTGTTGCAATGTTTATATTTAACCTTTTATTCTCAAAGAAAAGCAAGAACATGAGTGCAAATGCAGACCAGCAGAGAACCAGTGGTAATTTTGACATCAAATTTCGATTTAGTTTTAGTCATAGTCTTTGGACTAAAATGCCATTTTAGTTTTAGTCCTATTTTACTCATCTGAATTGTTTTAGTTGTATTTTAGTCGACTAAAAACACCAGTACATTCTAGTCGTCTAAAATCGAATGGGTTTAGTTCAATTTTAAGCATTTCTTTAGAATTGCCAAACTCATTATATACTTCTGGAGTAAAAATCTAATAATATGTTACTATTTATGGTATTAAGGCTTGAACATGCACTACAGACACAGATTTATCTGTTTCATAAACAAACAAATATATTGCTTTTTGACAAGCAGGCATACAATGTAAAAATATCTAAAAAAACAAACAAAACTGTGAACTTTGAGGCCTTGTACACACGGTCGTTTCAAACCGATGAGAATGGTTCGACGGGCCATTTCCATCGGTCCACCGCTGAAGTGGCCTGATGGTCTGGTGTGCGTACACACCATCGTTCCAAAAACCGATCGGGTCAGAATGCGGTGACGTCAAACACACAACGTGCTTAATAAAACAAAGTTCAATGCTTCCAAGCATGTGTTGACTTGATTCTGAGCATGCGCGGGTTTTGAACCGATGCTTTTATGTACTAACCATCGGTTTGGACCAACCGGGCAGCGGTCCATCGGTTCGGTTTTGAAGCATGTTTTAAAATTTTGGACCGAAGGAAAACAGAC
This sequence comes from Rana temporaria, assembly GCF_905171775.1. Lineage (NCBI taxonomy): Eukaryota > Metazoa > Chordata > Amphibia > Anura > Ranidae > Rana > Rana temporaria. The sequence continues at coordinate 46,586,016 of NC_053501.1, forward strand.
CGATGGGCTATACACACCGTCGGTTTGGACCGATGAAACTGAACCTCGGTCCATTCTCATCGGTTTTGTCCGACCATGTGTACGGGGCCTAAGACCCCTTTCACACTGGGGCAGTATTTCAGGTGCTTCTTTGGGGTTAAAAGCACCCCGCTAGCGTCCGAAAAGCACCGCTTAAACACCGGTAAAGTGCCGCTGAACGCGGCCACAGCCCCAGTGTGAAAGGGGTCTAAATATTAAAGGGGTTGTTTTTTTTTTTTTTTTAAATAAGAAACATATAATACTTATCTCCACTGTGCAGTTCGTTTTGCACAGAGTGGCCCAGATCCTCGTCTTCTGGGGTCCCACAACGTGAAAACCCCCCCTAGGAGAAGCGCTCTCCCTGGGGGTTACTATGCGGGCGTGCTCCCGAGTCCAGCATTTGCGTCCATAGACACAGAATGCTGGACTCAGCCTCGCCCCCCAGCACCCGCATCATTGGATTTGATTGACAGCAGCGGGAGCCAATGGCTGCTCTGCTATCAATCTATCCAATCAAGAGACGAGACCCCGGCCAGACAGGGTTTGCGCGTCTCAGGCGTGGTAACGAACGGGCTCAGTTGAGTAAAACAGGGGGGGCTGGGGGGCTGGCCAGTGACAGAAGTTTTTTTTCACTTTTTCACCTTAATGCATAGGATGCATTAAGGTGAAAAAAGGGGTTTTCACCTTACAATTTTCTTTTACCAGCTTAGTAAATACCCCCTACATATTCTTCTGTGGTACTGCAGTGTTTATTTTGACATCAAATTTCAATTGAGTTTTAGTCATTCTCTTTTGACTAAAATGCCATGTTGGTTTTAGTCTTATTTTAGTCATCTCAATTGTTTTAGTTTTAGTAGCATTTAGTCGACTAAAACAGTATTAATTTAGTCGATGAAATTAACACTGCAGAGAACCTGACCAAATCTAAATCTTTTCTTTTAGACAGTGTTAGTTACAGAAAAGGCCTTGATTGATTGTTGTCTCTAAATAATGACAGCCTATGGGTTCTGACCTCACTCTTGTGTTCTTCTTTATGCTGAGAAGCATAGCTTCCAACTGTCCCACCTTTGGAACCAAATTTGTCCCACTTTCCTCCTCAGCTGTCACTCTTTGTGGACTTTTTTTAATAAAAATCTATTATAAAACTCTTTAAATTACCTTTGATTGCTAAGTGGAAATGTGACCTACAGTTAACATTTACTCCTGACCAACTCGACAGAAGACTTCTCTTTTCTCATAAAATCTCCATATCTACCAGATATCAAGAACTGAATTACAAGATTCTGAGAACATGGTACTTGACTCTGACTAAACTTAACCGTCTACACTTTACTCTAATTGTTGCTGGAGATGTGGGAACTCTCTCTGAGATATCCTGCATGTTTTTTGGGCATATGATCGACTTCAGAATTTTTGGGCTGAAGTAAGATGAATCTCTTAATTTGTTTTTTTACACCAAATCCCCTTGAACCCAGCTTGGTTTCTTCTGCACCATCATTCCATTCCACGGAAGACTTCTAAGCACTCTATCCTACCCCCACCTAAAAACCAAAAACAAAAAAACAAAAATAAAAACTGCATACCTGATCTATAGAAACAGACTACACCCCCATCTTTTTCTATGTGGTTGACTAAGGTTGAAGATATAAACAGAATGGAGGATCTTATCTATTCTGATAGAGGTACTCATGACAAATTTTTGAAGAAATGGTTTTGCTGGCACAAATTTATAATTTCTGCAGAATAGAAATCTATTTCAGACCAATCTGAGACCGATGCCCCTACAGGAGAGAAGATGCGATGCTGAATGAAGGCAGTTTAACTAATTTTCTACTCCCCCCCCCAAGTCCCCCCCTCTTTTTTCTTTCCCTTCTCTTCACCCTTCAACTTCACCCCCTTTGTTTTTTTTTAACTAAATTTGGATGTCCATGATTAGATAGGGATATTCCTTGTTAAGTAAAATTTCAGTTTTTCTAGTCTTCCCACCTACATAACCCTTTATGGCTAAAGAAAGTTAAGATTCACTAATTGCATACTTAGGGGCAGATCCTCGTACATCGGCGCATTTATGCGCCGGGCGTAGTGTATCTAAGATACACTATGCCGCCGTAACTTTTTTTTTTTTTTTTTAATCCACAAAGAATCCGCGCCGTAAGTTACGGCGGCGTAGTGTATATTTGGCGGCGTAATGGCGCCGAATTCAAATGGCTGTGATAGGGGCGTGTTTTATGTAAATACGTTGTGACCCGACGTAAACGACATTTTTTTTTTTAACTGCGCATGCGCCGTCCATGGGGGTATCCCAGTGCGCACGCTCGAAACTAACCCGGAACAAGCCAATGCTTCCGACGGTGACGTCATTCTACGCAAATCCCTATTCGCGAACGACTTACGCAAACGACGTAAAAATTTCAAATTTCTACGCGGGAAGGACGGCCATACTTAACATTGAGTACGCCTCAGAATAGCAGCTTTAACTATACGCCGGAAAAAGCCGAACGCAAACAACGTAAAAAAAAAGCGCCGGCCGGAGGTCCATTCGTGGATCGCCGTAACTAGCTAATTTGCATACTCGACGCGGATTTCGACGGGAACGCCACCTAGCGGCCGCCGAAAAATTGCAGCTTAGATCCGACGGCATACTAAGACGTACGCCTGTCGGATCGACCCGAGATGCCGTCGTATCTTGTTTTGTGGATACAAAACAAATATACGACGCGGGAAATTAAAAATTACGCCGGCGTATCAATAGATACGCCGGCGTAATCCTTTTGTGGATCTGCCCCTTATACTTTAACTATGATGTATTACAGGGGGATTTTTATTTGTATGTGGAATTCTACTGTAGGTTTAAATATGATCTGATAATTGTTCCATTGCTTAAGATGTTTAAATGTATGTATCTTAAGATTGTACACACCCTCTTACTATTTAAATAAAGAATATATATATATATATATATATATATATATATATATATATATATATATATATATATATATATATATATAATATATAAAACTTACTATGTAGTTATCAAAAGTGTTATATTGCATTAAATGCTTTTTCTAACCTCTAAATTAGTGCATTTGTTATTTTGAAAAACCATTATGAAGAAAAGTAGCAAGGAAAAAGTATCTGTACCTTTTAACTATTTATTTTTTATATTAATTCTTTGTTGTCAGAGTAACTGGGCATGTGGCAGTGGTGTGTTCTTTACTTTGTTACCTTAAAGTGTATGTTGAGGCAAAACATTTTGGATAGAGTATGGAAGGGTCAAAACCATGTCAGAACATGTGTTGCTGTCTGTGTCCTGCTGTAGATATTCTCTCTAACTTCCTGTCCTGGAAACACAACAGGAAGAAGAAAAAAGCTTTATTCTTTTTTTTTATTTTTGTATTCTTTATTTCAAGAAGGTACACGGTTATACAGAAACATCTAGAATGTTGAACATACAATGGGTTATCTCCACTCATGAAGCCACATGCCCGGTTAGCACAGTGTCGTCAATAGGTAAACAATGAAGTAAGTAACAGACAATGGGCCTCATGAACTAGGAAGTCTCTGTATCCCACACATATTTTTAACGGTTGTCACTGTTTAATTTATTAGTGAAAAGAAGCAAAAAAGAATAAGGATTGAGGGAACAGGTAAGACCCAGAGGGCCAAACAATAAAGAGAGCGTTAGCGAGGATGTAGAGAGAGAAAAAGAAAGGGTGAAAAAAGAAGGGGGGGATGTCAGAAAAAGACGGGTGATATGCGGAGGGGGTCAACCACCGGCCAGCACCTCCAACAATTTCCAGGAAACCATTCCAGTAGGCTCAGCTCTCCGAGGAGTTAAAGCTTAATTTTTGGTGCAAAAGCTACCTGAAAGGAAGTTACTTCTCAGCAGATAAACCTTGATTACAGATCCATTTGTTTGCTTCAATAGTAAATACAATGTATTAATTAGTAATATTTCATATTTACCTATTTCAATATATACATTCCCTTAGTGAGTAGCCATGTCTGTCATGCATGTATCTTTTTTTTGTGTGGCAAAGAAATGATCAAATTGGGAGGATAGAGCTTGCATCAAATTTTATGTTCATCCCTGAAGCTACAATATAAGTACGGTATGTAGAACTAATCTGTAACTGAGTGGTAATGTCCTATAGCCAGTGGTAGCCAGTAGATATGAACTGAATATAATGAGCTATATATGCCTGGGTTTGGTTCAAGGAAGGCTCTGAGAACATTACTGAAGTGCTAAATCTGAATACTCGTCGCAGTTAAAGGGAACTGAAGGTTAAACAGTAATGGGTAAAAGGCAAGGAATAGACTAACAATCATCATGGTGAGCTGGGCAATGTACCAAAGTAAATAATACAAATTGAATTCTGTTTGGTGGGGAGCAGTGATTTTATTAAAGCTTTAAGAGCAAAATTAAAAATGCAAAATTCCTTTAACTACCATGTTTGGGGGATGCCCTCAAACTGACTGTGAAGTGGCACATCTACTGTATATGAGGTATACAACCTACTGACACAAAACTAATATTCCAAAAACAGAAAATTGCCTTTTAAATTGCTGGAAAAATACAATTTGACAATTTTATTTGTGTTTGTAAGCCAATGGCCCGGCGAGGATCTGGAATCAATGTTAGTTGGGGACCCAAAGCAAAAAAAAGCGTCAGTTTCCCCCTAAAAAAAAACATACCAGAACCTTCTTATTGATGAGGGTCTGGCATGGATATCAAGTGGGACCCCAAGCAAAAAAAAATGGCATGGAGTTCCACCTGAATTCAATGATAGACCTTTTAGGTCTGGTATAAATTTTAAGGGGAATCCCATTCAGGAAACAAGAAAGAATAGGCGTGGGGTCCCCCCCCAAATCCACTCCAGACCCTTCCGAGTATACAGCCTGGCAGGCCGAATTACCTCAACATGGAGAGGTACCTTGACAGGTGGGAGATTCTTGCAAAGCACCTTGTCTGCTTGTTTGAGGACAAGAGTCTCTTCCACATGACCTTGGTCCGGTGATTGTGGGAGTCTGCGGGTGTGGGGCTTATTAGAATCTAGAAGCCCCCTTTAACATTAAGGGGTTCCCCAGATATGCTGCCCGTTGAAAGAGAAAAATCCAGGTGGCCCATGAACACAACCAAACCCAACACCTTCATGCCCTATATGGAATCTCCTGAGCCCTGCCACTAAAAGTAAACAAAGGTGTAGGGTCCCACTGATGTCATTGACCATAATTGACCATGGCCATATTCGGTTACTGTCATTGTTCAAATATGGTCATGTGTCCATATTTGGACAATAATGTTAGAGTTATCCCCACTCTTTGGTTTACATGGCAGGGTGATGTTACTGGTTGCTAAGGATGCAGAGGGGGCTGGCACCCATTGATTCTTTAGCAACAATTGACAAAAACCTGTAGAAATACTGCTACCGTCAATGATGTTCAGCTCTCACTAAACAGGTAAAAAGTCCCATATTTGCAAGAACACCTGAATTTTGAGCTCTGTAATGGCAGTCACATGTCCCTGGTCTCTAATAGAATCCTGCATGATGTCTACAGTCTCCAACCACACCTGTAGCATGTCCCCAGTATTAAACCACACCTGTAGTCTGTCTTCACTCTCCTATACACCTGTAACAAACCCCTAGTCTCCACCCAAACCTGTAGTATGTCCCCAGTCTCCAACCACACCCGTGGAATAACCCCAGTCGCCATCCACACCTGTAGCATGACCCCAGTCTCAGACCACACCTGTTGTATGCCCTCAGTCTCTAACTATATTTTCTAGTCCCCAACCATGCCTGTAAAATGCCCCCAATCTTTACCACAAATGTAGCATTCCTCCACCCCTCTTATGACACCTGTAACATGTCCCTAGTCTGTAACCATACATATAGCTGCTCCATAGTCCCCAATCAGGCCTGTAGAATTGCCACCAGTCTCTAACACACCTGTAGTGTATCTCCAGTCTTAAGCCAAACGTGTAGCATGTCCCTATTCTCCAACCACACCTGTAGTATGTCCCCAGTCTCCAACCACACCCGTGGAATAACCCCAGTCGCTATCCACACCTGTAGCATGACTCCAGTCTCAGACCACACCTGTAGTATGCCCTCAGTCTCTAACTATATTTTCTAGTATGTCCCCAGTCTTCAACTACACCCGTGGAATGACCCCAGTCGCTATCCACACCTGTAGCATGACCCCAGTCTCAGACCACACCTGTAGTATGCCCTCAGTCTCTAACTATATTTTCTAGTATGTCCACAGTCTCTGACAGTGTTCCGTATCATTACATATAAAAATATTATGCAGAACCCTACAAAATTATCATGGGCCTTGGTTGATGCCCTTTTATACATTATAAGATGACAACCGCTGGTCTAAACCTTTATTTTTGACTCTTAAAATTGGTGTCTCTGAGGCCAGCTTTCGAAAAAATCAGCAGTCTCAACTACTTCATGTGTGCAGTTTCATTTGTTTTATTTCTGAACAAAAGCTTCAAAGTTTCTTATGAAACACTTAATTGTGTGAATCAGGCCCTAGGGCACTGCTCATGTTCCAGGAATAAAGCTGCTAGTGGGTGCTTAAGAATTATGCTAGAAAATGTTATTTTGCTGCAGTAAAGAGTAGCAGATGCTTGTAAGAAACTTTATATGATACAAGAAACGTAAATATGCTTTCAATAAACACTTGTCTAACTTAAAAGTAAATGTGCTAAATGGAATATATCTGTGTATCAGCACTGTTTCTATGCAGCATTTTCTTACTTGATAGCATTGGTGTTATGTTGATGTTTTGGTGATTCTTGATCACAGCCTAGCATCCTGGTGCTATCAGACGTGTGTCGTGTAATTGTTTGCTGACCCTTCAAACAAAGTGAGAAGGTAATAGGAATTTCCTGGCAGCTGTGGGAAAACACTGAGGGGATTCTTATTGCACCTGACTGGTCTGTACATCTGTGACCAATAAAGTCACACTCCAAATAGTGGTGCTCACTTATGAATAGACCAGTTAAGCCATCTTAATGTCTAGCCCTTTCAGTTTTGTTTTGCTAGTTCTTGAAAGTAGATATCTGTGAATATCTTGTTACAGAGAATAATTTGAAGGGCACTTGTCAGGATTGTACAACATGTTGGTGTAGAGAACGTAAAGTAATGATGCCATTCTACTGCACAGAGGGATTGCCATACATGAGTGGCTTTACTGTGCACACAAAAATGTATCTATGTTGATTTAATTCCCTAAGGCTGTACACATGATCAGAAAATTAGATGGAAAAATACCAAGTTTGAAGCGATCGTATAATAATCTGATAGTTAGTACACAGTTTTCGAGAGAGGACCACGACAGTTTGTCTGATATTATCTGAAGGGACAAACACCAAGGCCCAAATTCTCGTCCATCGGCGTAATTTTGTGCGGGCGTAACGTATCCGCTTTACATTACGCCTCCGCAACTTAGACGGGCAAGTGCTGTATTCTTAAAGCACTTGCTCCGTAAGTTGCGGCGGCGTAGCGTAAATTGGCCGGCGTAAGCCCCGCCTAATTCAAATTTGGAGCAGGGGGGCGTGTTTTATGTAAATGTACTGTGACCCGACGTGATTGAAGTTTTTCCCGAACGGCGCATGCGCCGTCCGTGGAATTTCCCAGTGTGCATTGCTCCAAAGTACGCCGCAAGGACGTCATTGGTTTCGACGTGAACGTAAATGACGTCCAGCCCCATTCACGGACGACTTACGCAAACGACGTAACTTTTTCAAATTTCGACGTGGGAACGACGGCCATACTTAACATTGGTACGCCACAGTTATGCCTCATATAGCAGGGGCAACATTACGCAGGGAAAAGCCTAACGTAAACGGCATATCTTTTCTGCGTCGGCCGCGCGTACGTTCGGGAATTCGCGTATCTAGCTAATTTACATATTTTGACGCGTAAATCAGCTTACACGCCCCTAGCAGCCAGCGTAAAAATGCAGTTAGGCTCCGACGGCGTAAGAGACTTAAGCCAGTCGGATGTAATAGAAATCTATGCGTAACTGATTCTAAGAATCAGGCGCATAGATACCGCTCGGATTCGGACTTACGACGCCGTACATGGCACTACGCCGTCGTAAGTCTGAGAATCCGGGCCTATATGTTCCACGAACGATACCAGATCATACGATTTTCGCTTAATCAATACAGTCTTCGTCTGAAAATACAACATATTTACAATACAATACATGGCATCACTTCTGAATTTATATTCTGCCGTACGAGAATCTTTGTAACTTTAGTAACCTCTTCATTTTTGATATGGAGACTAGCATGCAACAAAAAACAGACGGTCATTCGTCCGATAATCTCATCATGTGTGCGAGGCATTCGAGAATGCTTTACCAGTTAGGGAGTATTGGCAAAAACCATAATTGACAATATATAGGATCATTTTCCTAAAACTAATGGTATCCAGGCTAAGGAAAGAATATTGTTATGAAGGGGACTAAGCTTGGGGGGGTCACAAAATCATTTTTTTATATTCCAGTAAGGCAAAATTGGCAACAATAATTAATTTCCAACAGTTCATATCTCACAGCTGTACCCCATTTGGATGGGCTGCCTGTCTTTTCAAACCATATCTCTCTTTCCTCTTCAGTTCTTAAATCAGGAAGGCTGGCAACTCAGGAAGGCTGGCAACGTTTTCAAGTAAGAAGCCTTCATCAAAGCATGCTTAATAAAGGCTTCATAGCCGAAACATGTCAGTATATAGCCTGTACCCGTGTATCCATGTAACAAATTAAGTACAGCCTCCTCTGTGGCTGTGTTGTGTTTTGTTTTGCATGCCGACTTTTATTGAATAAAGACAACTTTTTTGAAGTTCTTTTTGAGTGCGGCTGTCCATCATCTCTCCATTCTCTACATTTGCCTTGTGCATTGCCAGCACCTTGGTTTCCTGGGAGGTTCCTTAATTGCTCACAAGACTCACCTGGAGCGGTGACTCCCTTCCCCTCAGAACTAGTGTACCCACTCGAAAACTCAGCGCGGGTCTTAAACAGCAAGGGACGTGGCCTTTACAGAAAGGGGTGGGTCATATTTAAATTAGGGGGCACACGAGTTTAGTCAGGCCTAGGGTAGCACAAAACCTAATTGCACTACTGTGTGTACCTTTTACAACCCAGTGAGGCTAATTTATAAAGTTAAGGCTGTTGCCCATAGTAACCTATTGTTTTCCAAGCCAAAGAAAGATGAAACCTAATTGGTTGTTATGAGCAACATTAATACACTTTTTCAGCTTTTCAGATGACATGCTTACTGTCAACTAAACCTCAAAGTTAAAGGATCAGTCCATTTAACTGTGCTATAAGATTTTAAAGAGGATTCTGGTGAGCTGGCTCATCCCCAGCTCTTCATATCTCTCGGGAACAGATGTGTAATGATCTCCTGGCCATACTTCCTGGCTCTATTACTGCCCACCTTGGAGTGTGTGATGTTGACACTCATCTTTAGGTGTTCCTGCTCTTTCTGTTGGATTCTTTAAATTATAAAATAAATTAGGAATTCCAAGGGGCACCTGGAACATTTGTTATGGCCATGATAAGTATGCAGACCCTATAGCATAATCAACAGAGGAATCCTTGAGGGATAAAGGAACAATTAGGTGGCTCAGTTCTGCATCAAGTAGCAAAATCTGACATTTTTAGTTTGTACAGGTTTACCCCTTAGGCTTATGTCACATTAGCAATTCCACCACTGCTACAATTCTCCGGAGACAGGATTACCAGAGAGCAAAGAGGGCAGAGAAACTACTCACCATCGCTCTGCAGTTTAATCAGTAAGGCATTATTCCCTTGTATTGAGGAAATTCAGCAGTGTTTTCCTCCATCAGGGTATCAATACAATAAAACAGTAATGTCGCGTACACACGGTCGGAATTTCCGATATATAAAAAGTCAGACGGAATGTTTTCATCAAATATTCTGACCGTGTGTAAGCCCCATCTGACTTTTTCCGTCGGAAATGCCAACGGATTTAGAAAGAGAACATATTTTGTTTGTCTGTATGGAATTCCGACGGAGAAAAAAACAGGCATTCTCAAAAACAATTTGACGCATGCTCGGAAGCTTTGAACTTTTTTTTTCTAATCTTGTGGTAGTGTTGTTGTATGTCACCGCATTTTTGACGGTCGAAATTTGGTGTGTCCGTGTGTATGCAAGACAGCTTGAGCGGAAATCCGTCGGAAAAACCCTTCTGAGTTTATTCCAATGAAAAAACTGGTCGTGTGTATGCGGCATTAGTCGTTTCTCTGCCCTTTCTAGTACTCCTGTTGCTGAGTGAGTTGTCAGCAACAGGATCTCTAGTGTGATTTAGGGCTTATTTACTGAAATGTATCCACAGACAATGCTGAACGCTATATTGACCTCGGGGAAGGGAACATTTAAGGCTCACTCCAGCTAAATTTTAAAACTAAAATTGAATCTTCTTAAAGCTGGGGTTCACCCTTAGAGGGCACTTTTTCCCCTTAGATTCCTGCTCGTTTTCTCTAGGGGAATCGGCTATTTGTTTTAAAATATGTGCAGTACTTACCCGTTTACGAGATGCATCTTCTCCGTCGCTTCCGGGTATGGGCTGCGGGAATGGGCGTTCCTTCTTGATTGACAGTCTTCCGAGAGGCTTCCGACGGTCGCATCCATCGCGTCACGATTTTCCGAAAGAAGCCGAACGTCGGTGCGCAGGCGCAGTATAGAGCCGCACCGACGTTCGGCTTCTTTCGGCTACGAGTGACGCGATGGATGCGACCGTCGGAAGCCTCTCGGAAGCCTGTCAATCAAGAAGGAACGCCCGCTCCCGAAGACCCATACCCGGAAGCAACGGAAGAAGATGCAGCTCGAAAACGGGTAAGTACTGCTCATATTTTAATACAAATAGCCGATTCCCCTAGACCGAACGAGCAGGAATCTAGGGGAAGAAAAAAAAAAATTTAATAAATGGGTGAACTCCCGCTTTAAGTTTACCTTTTTCGGGGTTTTCCTTTGCCCCCTTATCAATATGCTAATAAAATGTCTAAGAATTTTTTTTTTTAAATAAATGCCCTATTTTAGACCCAGTGATATCATCACTGATTTATTGTGTTTCTCCATGCATTGCAGACAGATCTTGATTGGTCAGAGTTGTAGGCAAAGTGCTGTACATAAAACATCATAGTGCTCTAGCACCCTGCCTCAGTACTTCCTTTAAGAGCCCTCTGCCCTGATGCAAACAGTGGGCTGATTCTGCAGAGAAGTTAGGACTTGATGGGTGATGTCAGTCTATAGTGTGTCGGCATTCCAGGCAGACTGCCCTAGGAAAGGACCACATGTAATGCTGGGTCTCCATGATTGAAGGAACTGAAATGTAATTGATGAAAGGGTGGTTTAGGGACAGTAAGGTGGGCCATAGATTGTGCAATTTTCTTTCCTTCCATTACGGGTGGAAGGAAAGAAAATTGCTTAGTTCTCCAATCAATACAGTCAGTGTTGATAAGTGAATCCCTCCCGAAGTACTAATGTGATGTACTAGCAGGGAGCCCTCCCAGCTGGCAGAACACAATGTTAGTGTTGCAGGCTTTGGCCTGCGGCACTAATCTTTCAGGAAAAACTAGACAGGTTGGCTGTTTACAGACTTGTGTAAAACCAGGGTGTCCAAAATTCGGCCGATCCCTTCTAAACTAGCCAAATTTCGATCCATGTATAGCTGGCTTAAGGCTGGGGAGCAAAGGATTAGATGATACTGGACATCCTTGAGACAGGAAATAAGACCAGCTCTGACCTTCTGCAGCTTCTAATGTGCCAAATGTGACACCGGAGGGGGGGGGGGGATCCGAAAAGCGAAAGTTCAATTTTTAGAGTGGAACTCCGCTTTAAGCTACATACAGTAAACAGTGCTGGTTTCCTCCTGTGAGACAGAGGGCCTGATTTACCAAGCCTTTACTCCATGACTCATGGAGTAAAAGCAGGAGTAGCAGCCGTTTGGCCATTTACTAAAGAAATACGCTGCTAGTGCAGTGTATTTCCCTAGTTACTAATGTGCTCCGTGCGCCCAGGAGAGGGTGCATTGTGCACCAGTACAGACCTGGCGCACGGCACATTAAACTGTAAATTGCGGGGGTTTGGGCGGGAGTTTATTAGGGGGGGAGGTGGGGGGATGCAGGGGAAGTGAAGTGACATGTGTTTTAAAGTGTTTGGCGGGCCGAATTGAAAGGGAAAGTGTTTTTTTCAAACAGATCCCCGTACGCTTGCACAGTGCGCCTGAACCTCGGGAGGTTCATTTGCATACTGGGCATGCGCAGAGAGAAAAGTCAGGGATTCCCGTGCGCCTTGTCAGTACGCCGTGACATCACATTCCCTGGGCATGATGGGAATGTGATGTCACATGGGTTGAGGTCACATGGTGGCATTGCCCTATATAAGTCCATGCCCGCCGCTGACACGGCATGTCAGCGCGGAACCACGTCGTGTCAACATCGAATGGAAGAGAAGGAAGAAGACAGCGGAGACAAGCCCTGGGCTCCCGGAGGAGACAGGCAGAAGAAGGAAGAGAGAAGAAAGAAGACGGAAGAAAGCCCTGGCTCCGCGGGGGAGCCAGGCAGAAGAGGGAGCAGAGAAGACAGAAGAGAAAAGACCGGGGAGTTGGCGCACCCCCGGCAGAAGACCAGGAAGACCGGAACCCTGGCGGAAGGCACCGGAAAGACCGGGGGATAGGCGCCATCCCCCGGCAGAAGACCCCGAAGTCCGGATGCCCCTCCCTAATGAAAAAGAGCTTAAATGGGGTGGGGGCATCCGGCGGAAGGCTCCGGAGAGGACCGAGGGATGGCGCCCTCCCCCGGCAGAAATCACCGAAGCCCAGGGTCCCGGCGGAAGATCGGGAGAGAAGAAACCCCCCCTTCTAAGAGAGCTAAAGAAGAAAGGGGGGGCTCCGGAGCAGATTAATAAAATATTTTATTCTGTGTGGTGTTTTTTTTACTTTACATTTCCCCCATGTGAATGGGTAGAGGTACGATGTACCCCATACTCATTCACATAGGGTGGGGGGCCGGAATCTGGGGACCCCTTTATTAAAGGGGTCTCTCAGATTCTGATAAGCTCTCCGCCCGCATACCCCGACAACCAACGGCCAGGGTTGTCGGGAAGAGGCTCTTGTCCCTATCGACATGGGGGCAAGAGTGCTTTGGGGTGGGGGGGCAGTGCCCCCCTCCCCCACAGCACACACTCCCCCATGTTGAGGGCATGTGGTCTGGTATGGCTCAGGAGGGAGGGGGGCGCTCGCTCGTCCCCACCCCCATTCCTGTCTGACCAGACTGCGTGCCTGGGATAAGTGCTTGGTTTGGATCTTGGGGGGGACCTCCACGCTTTTTTTTTTTGCGCGGGTTTAACCCCTTATGTTCCAGACCAAGCCTAAGAGCCTGGTATGCACCTGGAGGGAACCCACCTTATTTTTTTTTGGGGGGGTCTGGAGTTCCCCTTCATGAACAGCGATCTGTCATTTACACATGTCAGTCCCCCCCCTTACAGTTAGAACACACCCAGGGAACATATTTAACCCCTCCCTCGCACCTAGTGTTAACCCCTTCCCTGCCAGTGGCATTTTTTGAGTAAGCAATGCATTTTTTACAGCACTGATCGCTAGAAAAATGCCAATGGTTCCAAAAAAGTGTTCGATGTGTCCGCCATAATGTCGCAGTACCGATAAAAATCGCTCATCGCCCCAATAACTAGTTAAAACAACAAAAAAAAAAATTTGTAGACGCTATAACTTTTGCAAAAACCAAACACTAAACGCTATTTGCGATTTTTTGGAACCAAAAAGATGTAGAATACGTATCGGCCTAAACTGAGGGGTTTTTTAGTTTTTTGAATATATATTTTTGGGGATATTTATTATAGCAAAAAGTAAAAATATTTTTTACATATGTGGGCGGGACTTACGCAAGTCCCGCCCACATATATAAACATCGTTCAAACCACACATGTGAGGTATTGACGCGTGCGTTAGAGCGAGAGCAATACTTTTACCACTAGACCTTCTTTGTAACTATAAACTGGTAACCTGGAAAAAAAAGAAAAAGGTTGCCTATGGGGATATTCACGGAATTCATTTTGGCCCCATTGCAGGAGTGTTTCCAATAGTAAAGCGTGACATGTAAGGTATCTATTTACTCAGTGTAACATCATCTTTCACATTATCCCCAAAAATTGGGCTCACTTTTGTGTTTTGTTAATTTTTAACCACTTGAGCCCGGACCATATTTCTGGTCAATGACCGGGCAAGTTTTTGTGATTCGGCACGGCGTCGCTTTAACTGACAATTGCGCAGTCGTGCGACGTGGCTCCCAAACAAAATTGGCAACCTTTTTTTTCACACAAATAGATTATTAAATGTGCGTGTTTACTTCTGTCTTTAACACCTCCCCTTCAGGCTGGAAAAAGGAAAATTTATTACCAAATACTTACCGTAATTTTCCTTTCCTGATAGGCTCCATGGCAGCATACGTGTGGGTTAGCCCCGCCTCCATAACTACCCAATAGGACCCCTCCCCTATAAATCTTAGCTGTGGGCTCTCAGCCTTGTTCCGTAACTATCCTACTCCACGCATTTTGGGAGGGACTCCTGCTGCCATGGAGCCTATCAGGAAAGGAAAATTACGGTAAGTATTTGGTAATAAATTTTCCTTTTTCCTGACTGGCTCCATGGCAGCATACGTGTGGGAAATAACTCACAAAAAGAAACCCGGGTGGGCAAAAATGCTGAGAACATAAATTTATTTAACACTGTCCACCGACAGCACTTGTAAACCAAAATTTAAGGAAGACAAAGCAGCCGGTTCAATACAGTAGTGAGAGACAAAGGTATTAATTGAAGACCACGAAGCCGCTCTGCATATAACTTCAGGTGCGACATGTCGTGAGGCTGCCCAAGAAGTCGAGATGCTCCTAGTTGAATGTGCAGTTACTGCCTCTGGAGGAGCCAGGCCCTTCTCCTTATATGCCCTCTGGATGGTCTGAACTATCCAAGTTGAGATGGATCTGATTGATGCCCGCTTCCCTCTATTCTTCCCATGGAGAAGGACAAAAAGAAAGTCTGTTTGCCTGAAA
Organism: Rana temporaria; assembly: GCF_905171775.1. Taxonomy (NCBI): domain Eukaryota; kingdom Metazoa; phylum Chordata; class Amphibia; order Anura; family Ranidae; genus Rana; species Rana temporaria. Next base: position 46,601,148 of record NC_053501.1, read on the forward strand.
GAACTTGTCATTTCTAGATATAGATTTAATGTGCGTCCTACATCAAGGGGATGAACACTTTGATCTTCAGACAACCCAAAGGTGGGCAGGACAATTTCCTGATTTTCATGAAAAATGGATGTCACTTTAGGATTTGAGCCCAGCATAGGAATTAATACTGCTCTGTCAGGAAAGAAGGTCAGGAATGGTTCTTTTGAACCCAGATTTCTTATGTCGGAGATCCTCTTAGCTGAAGTGACTGCAACTAAAAAGATGGTTTTGAGAGTAAGGTCTCTAGCTGAAAGAGGTTTATCCGGATTAGAGCTGATCGAGGTAAGATAGTCCAGAACAAGAGGTAGATCCCATTTGGGGAACCTCGGTTTTCTTTTGGGGCCTGAGCCGAATGGCACCTTTGAAAAACTGGCGAACCAGGGAATGGTTAGCCCAAGAGATCCCTGTAAACGCAGAGATGGCTGAGACTTGCACTCGGAGAGAACTGACTGCTAAAGGTAAGACCAAGCCCGTTTGTAGGAAGCTAAGGATATCTTGAACTTCTGGAGAGCTAGGAGGGTTGGACCTCGACGACATGTGGTCTGAAAATTTTGACCAAATACGTTCATACACTCTGTTAGTACTGTTTCTTCTGGCGTTAAGCAGGGTTGACATGACTTCTTCTGGACAACCTAGTGCTTTAAGCCTTCCCCTCTCAAGAACCACGCCCTGAGGTGCAGACGAGCTGGACATGGGTGCCATATTGAGCCTTGGGAGAGAAGATCTGGTTTGGGGGGGAGAGGAATTGGATCCCGATAGCTGAGGAGCGATAGGAGAGAGAACCAGGGCCTGTTTGGCCAAAAGGGGATCACTGCGAGGATTTCCGCATTCTCTGATTTGAGCCGGTGAAGGAACCGAAAGATCACAGGGACTGGTGGAAAGGCGTAAGCTTTTTGAAATCTCCATTGATCCGTGAGAGCGTCTATCCCATAGGCTTGGGGATCCCTGCCCCTCGCATAATACTTCATCAACTTGTGGTTGCGCGGGGACGCAAATAGATCCACTTCTGGGGATATTCCCAAGGTTAGAAGCCAATTGAACACATCTGTGTGTAGGGACCATTCGTTGTTGTCCAACTGGACTCGAGATAAGAAGTCCGCTTGAACATTCTGAATCCCCGGAATGTATACTGCCGAGATGTTGGCCAGATTCTTCTGGGCCCAGTTCATAATTGGTTCTACTTCTCGAAGTAGGGTCCAACTGCGTGTTCCACCCTGTTTCCTTATGTAGGCCACTGCAGTCGTATTGTCCAGCCTGAGCATCACTGAACATTTTGCTAATATATGGCTGAAGGACAGGAGTGCTTGAAAGGCGGCTCGTAGTTCCAATATGTTGGAAACAATTCCGTGAGAGGGTGTGCTCCATCTGCCTTGAGCTATCTCTGAAAGGCAATGGGCGCCCCAGCCCAGATTGCTGGCATCTGATGTTATTGTAACCCAAGTGATGGGACGAATTGAATGGCAGTTGCGAAGATTCTTCCCCTGAAGCCACCATAGAAGAGATCCTCTCATAGATTGAGTGATCGTGATGCGCTGACTCTTCCTGGAGGAGACCCATTGTTGGAGAAATCCTTTCTGGAATGGACGAGTATGCCACTGGGCCCATTTCACCATTGGAATTGTGGCTGACATGGTACCGATTAACTTCAGACAATGAAGGGCAGATAGCTGAGGAGCAGCGAATGCTTTGCGGATCCTGCCTCTGATCGTGGTAACTTTCTCCTCCGGTAATGAGATGGTGCCTATTGATGTGTTGAAGAGGGCACCCAAAAACACTAGGCTCTGTGATGGGACTAGATGACTTTTCTCCACATTTATTAGCCATCCGAACTCTTGCAGAGTGGTAATTACTAGATCTCTCTGTTCTATCAGTTGATTTCTGTCTTGGGCTAGTAGCAATAGATCGTCTAAATAATGATGAAGACGAACTCCTTTCACCCGCAGAAGGGCTACGACGGCTAGCAGGACCTTGGAGAACACCCGGGGTGAGGTCGTGAGGCCAAAGGGTAGGCAGGTGAACTGTAGGTGATGGTCGCCTACCGAGAAGCGGAGGTATTTTTGAAAACCTATTGCCACCGGAACATGAAAATAAGCGTCTTTCAAATCTATTGACACTAACCAATCCCCTGGATGGACCGACTGTTGGATGGTTAACAGAGATTCCATCTTGAATTTTTCTTTCCGAATAAACCGGTTGAGATGAGTTAGGTCTATTACTGGTCTCCAAGTACCGTTCTTTTTCTGCACTAGAAATAAAGGGGAATACATGCCTTCGCCTCGTTCTGTTCTTGGTACACAGACAGCTGCGCCTTGAATTAATAAAGAGTTCACGTAGGCCAAAAGGATTTGTTTTTTCTCTTCTGTGCCTGGAAGGTTCGTGGGAACAAACCTGAGCCTGGGGACGCTGTTGAAGATCCAAGTGTGGCCCGACGAGACCGTCTTGATGGTCCAGAAGTCCTGAATAGAGGCCGCCCAAACATGCCGAAAGTGGGAAAGGCGAGCCCCCACCTGAAATGCTTGGGCGGGCCCAACCTCAAAAGGACTTCGTAGATTCCTGGCTGTTAGAAGTAGTGCCTTTAGTTTGCTTCTTAAAGGGAGGTTGTCTGGACCTCCATGGTCTAGAGAATTCACGACCGGGTCTATAGTTGCGTGCATCCCTCCAGCGATCTGTATTCTGTGGTCTGAAGAAGGTGCGTTTTTGATTCTGTAAACGCCTGTCTTGAGGGAGAAACCCTGACTTACCTCCCGTGGCCCGAGAGATGGCACTATCGAGTTTATTGCCAAAGAGGGACCCGCCCTCAAAGGGAATACGGCACCAAGCCTGCTTTGAGGCTGCATCCGCAGACCATGGACGGAGCCACAAAGCACGGCGGGCAGTGACTGCCGACAACATCACCCTGGCCACTAGGCGAGTAATATCAATAGAGGCCTCCCCCAAGAAAGCGGACGCTAGCCTAATTTCCTGGATAGGAGAATTCTTAGCTGTGTCCTCAGAAATGCTTCTCAAGGAATCATTAACACTGTCAGACCAGGCTTCTAAGGCTTTTGAGGCAGCTGCTATAGCCAGAATGGGTTTACAAGCGGACCCTGCTGTCAAGTAGATTCTCTTTAGGTCCGAATCGATCCGTCTTTCCAAAGGATCTTTAAAAGAAACTGTATCTTCCAAGGGAAGGGTCACATACTTCACCAAACGCATCAACGCTGCGTCCACTGACGGGGCAGCTTCAAGATGGGTCACGTCTTCTTGTTTGAAGGGATATAATTTTGTTATCTTCGACTGCATAGAGCCTTTTTTATCAGGTTTACTCCACTCGTTGGAGATAATGGCGCCTATCTCCGTAATAAACGGGAAATAATGTCGCTCCTTGTTAAGCTGTTTAAAGAGTTTTCTCTGTTTAGGGGGGGAAGTAGCTGGATCCTCCAAATTCAGGGTTTCCTTAATAGCTTTCACTAAGGCAGGGACTAAGGCATAATCAAAGCCTATTACTGTATCCTCCAATTCTGAACCACTTTCTGAAGGAGAAGCAGCCGACTGGCTGGCCTGAGTGGCTGCGAAGACCTCATGTAAATGTCCCTGATCCAATAAGGGAATCATTGGGTCTATAGGAGAGTCCTGCTGTATTATAGTATCTCTCTCCTGCAGGGATTTATCCACGACCCTTTTGACAAGAGCTTCCAGGTGTTTATCTACACCTCCCCTTTCATTGGCTACTTTAGAGAAACAATGATCACAAAGGGATTTGTTAATAGATAACGAAGCCTTGCACCCCCAGCAAGAATTTTCCAATCTTTCATCATGGGGGGAGAGATGAGGAGTACTTCTACTAGCATGACCAGTTCTGGATGAACTATGGTGTCTGGAGGATGAGTGCCGGTGATGTGACCTAGAAGACCTGCTGTGACCGTGGGACTCATTATGCTGCTGGTCAGACCTAGAAGGGCTGAGATAAAGAGAAGAAGAAACACAAATAGTCACACTATGTCCCTATACTCCACTCTCTTCCCCCCCAGCAGGTGCAGAAAACATAGTTTTCCCCTTAGCCATACCTGTTGAGGGAGGGCTGGCCACTGAGAGGCAAAGAGATGTCCATGTAGCCTTGGATAGACACTGTAACAGGAAAGTGACAAGCTGTCAAGTAGAAAACATGAGAAAGGTTTTTAGCCCAAAACCGCACCAGAACACTTACCTAGATGTGGACAGGACAGTACACCGGGAACCGCCGTACGAACGCACGCCCCCGGTGTACACATGTCTCTCGCTCTGTTTTAAAGGCTGGGCGTATGACGCCATGGCCGCGTCAGCCGTAACCAGTGCGCATGCGCGAGTCGAGTCTCGCGCATGCGCTAGCCAGGCCTCGCTCGCGTGTGAGCCAGGCCTCGCTTTCAGTCCTGGTCTGTCTGTGTAGAACGCAGACAGAACCCGGAAGTCAGAGGGAGCGGCGGCTGGAACGCAAGGGAACCAGACGCTCACAGGGCAAGTAAGACTTAACAAACAAGGAAAAGACAAACCACAAACATAAACACTGCTGCCATGAAAAAAAGAAACGATACTGCTCACCATCACCACCATGATCCGTTCGGCCAGGGACACACACTGGTCTTTAGATAAAAGAAGGCTACCTGCACCGCTAGGCATACCAATCTTGCGCAGTAGACTCCATAACTTCAGCGCTATTCCATGCATTCCATACCCTGCTTAACAGACAAGGCTTATTGGAGAATTCTTGGCCGAGCTTGATCAAGGGATGAGTTGTGTATGTGTTATATATATTTTTTTTTTTTTTTTTTTTTTTTTTTTTTGGTAGAAGAACCAAACACATGGTCCTACGGAGGAGGACAAAAAAGGAACAAGGCTGAGAGCCCACAGCTAAGATTTATAGGGGAGGGGTCCTATTGGGTAGTTATGGAGGCGGGGCTAACCCACACGTATGCTGCCATGGAGCCAGTCAGGAAAGCATCAGATCAGGGGAAACCAAAAAAAAAAAGCTCTCATTCCATTGCAGCTTGGTTCCTACATGTGTGATGAACTGAGCATGCTCAAACACTTAGAAAAAAAATATCCTTTCTTTTTAAAAGGTGAAAAACACTCATTGGATGCTCATAGAGCGTGGTTTGGATTAATTGCAGGTGTGCCCAATTACAAGCTCACCCAAACTAGAGACTGCAATTTGGTCATGTGATTTCAATTGCTTCATTACTAGCACTGTTATAAAAAGCTTGGATCGATCAGTCCTCAGCTGCCCTCAGAAGGGGCAGGCTGGCAGAAATGCTGTTGCTAAACACAAATGTGGTTTGTTGCATGGGTTTTGTTTTAATTTGCCAATGGTTTTGGTTTATTTTTAAATGATGTTCACTTTGATGTATTTGTCTATGTGGCCTTATTTTATGAAAAATGTGTAAAGCTATGGTTATTTAGAATTTTGAAATGTATTTTTGTTTGTTTGTCTTTTTTTGCTTTCCTTGTTTTGTTGACCAATAAAAATTACTTTAAAATTGTTAAGTTTGTCTTTTGTTACTTTTTCATGCTACATATGTTGACAGCTGCAGCTGAACTAGGTTTGGGCCTAACAAATTATGTGTGATTTTTGTCTAAGCTTCTTTCCTGGTGTGTAATCATGAAATGTTTGCCATGTTTATTCTCCCTGACTTTAAAGACAAAAACTGGTAAGTATTTTATTCTGCAGTGGTCCTCAGCCCTCAAGTACCCCCGACAGGACATGTTTTGGGGATTTCTCTTATCAAGAATTGCTGTCCAGACTGTATTTTAAAGCACATGTGCAAGATGAAGGAAAACCTGCAAACATGGCCTGTGGGGGGGGTTTGCTATTGGTGGACAGGCTTGACGTGCTGATTTACAGCACTGTGCTTAAATCTAGCGCAAGGCAATCCTATTCAAATTGTGGGTGTTTGAGGGAAGCCAAGTGAGTGTTAGAACCCCTGCTTTGTGTTTTTTTATTTTTGTGTTGAGCTTTGTGTCCCTTTTCTTAAAATTGGCTTCACTTCCTGTCACACAGCTGAACAGGAAGTGAGGTTAAAACCCTACCAGTGTCATTTCTTGGGGACACAGGTCAATCTAACTAGTGTCCCCATTAAGCAAATTGCACTCCAGCACTGCTGTGTACACCCCAAATCATGGGTCTTCAAACTACGGCCCTCCAGTTGTTCAGGAACTACAATTCCCATCATGCCTAGTCATGTCTGTGAATGTCAGTGCATTACAAGGCCTCATGGGATGTGTAGTTCTAAAACAGCTGGAGGGCCGTAGTTTGAGGATCCCTGCCCCAAATGATTATTTAGTTTGGGGTTTAGTAAAGGCAAAGCCACTCTGCAGTACAAGCATAGTTGCTGAAAATCAGAGAGGAAGCACTGATGGTTTTAACATCCAATCCTGTAGAAGCAAAGTTGTTTTGTTTTCTTTCTTCCTTGCTTTGCACTTGTAGTGCAAAGTGGATTTGCCTTTAGTCAATGGACCCCAAAGTCCAAGATCCCTAATAATTTGGGGTGTACACAGCAAAATGCTAGAGTGCAATTTACATAATGGGAAACTATTTAGCTTGATCTCTGTGTCCCCAAGAAAAGATATTAGTAAGGTTTTACCCTCACTTCCTGTTTGGCTATGTGACAGGAAGTGAATGAATTAGAAAGGGTGAAGACACCTCACAAATGTTGTCACTATCAGGGGTGCAGACATCCCCAAAAAATGAGCTGATAATATTTATTTGCAAATTAATAATTTTTTAGTTAACATTGGGTGGGGTGCTCTAACACACACATTCCTACATATTAGCAACGCTCTATCCTGGCCTATTGGCATGGTTATATTTTTTGGGGCTCTCAATAAAACTCTATGAAATTTGTGCTTAAACTAGAACCAGGGGCGGACTGACAACTCATGTGGCCCCTGGGCAATAGAAGATTATGGGGCCCCTCTGGCTTACAGATGACCACCACGCCAGGAGGTAGTGCAGAGGCGGGCAGCTAAAATCTTGGGATATTCACATTAAAAGCATGTCATTTTCGGACATATCGGGGACAGATCTAAAAAAAACACAGATTTTTACATACTGTCCCTGGTTTTACTGAGCCTGGCAACCCGGATGGGGCCCCCTAGTGGCATGGGGCCCTTGGGCAGTGCCCGAGTGACTCAATGGTCAGTCCGCCCCTGACAAGAACTATAATCAACAAGTTTTATTTTCTTTAATTTTGGATAGAGTGAGGGAGGGTTATAGGCCCTGTCAGTTTATTTTGTATTATCTGTGTCCAATTGGGGAGATTTGCCTTCACTTCCTGCCCCATAGCCAAACAGGAAGTGAGAGAAAAACTATGCAAATTAACAACTTCCCGCCCAGCCTATGGCCGATTTACGTCCGGGAAGTGGTTACACAATCCTGACAGGACGTCCTGCAGGATTTCATGCCGCACGCGCCTGTGGGGGCACGCAGTGCGGCGATCGGTGATGCGGGGTGTCAGTCTGATCTCAGTAAAGAGTCTCTCACGGAGACGGAGACTCTTTACCACGTGATCAGCCGTGTCCAATCACGGCTGATCACGATGTAAACAGGAAGAGCCATCGATGGCTCTTCCTCACTCGCGTCTGACAGACGCGAGTATAGGAGAGCCGATCGGCGGCTCTCCTGACAGGGGGCGTTCGCGCTGATTGTTTATCAGCGCAGCCCCCCCTCGGATCACCACACTGGACCACCAGGGATGCCCACCCTGGACCACCAGGGTGTGCAAAAACAAAAAAAATATAGAACAAAAAAACAAAAAGCAATAAAAAATAAGAAAAAAGATGCCAATCAGTGCCCACAAATGGGCACTGACTGGGAAAATCAGTGCCACCCCACAGTGTCCATCAGTGCCACCCCACAGTGCCCATCCATGCACAGTGCCCACCTATCAGTGCCCACCTGTGCCACCCATAAGTATCCATCAGTGCCACCCATAAGTGCCGCCCATCTGTGCCGCCCATGAGTGCCCATCAGTGCCGCCTATGAGTGCCCATCAGTGCCGCATAGCAGCGCCGCCAATCAATGCCACCTCATCTGTGCCGTCAGTACTACCTCATCGATGTCCATCAGTGCCATCTCATCGGTGCCCATCAGTGCCGCCATATCAGTGCCCGTAATTGAAAGAGAAAAACTTATTTACCAAAAAATTAACCTAAAAAAATAAAAACTTTTTTTGTTTCAAAATTTGCAGTCTTTTTTTAGTTGTTGCGCAAAAAAAAAAACCGCAGAGGTGATCAAATAACAACAAAAGAAAGCTCTATTTGTGGGGAAAAAAGGACGCCAATTTTGTTTGGGTACAGTGTTGTATGACCGCGCAATTGCCATTCAAAGTGCGACAGTGTTGAAAGCTGAAAATTGGCTTGGCGGGAAGGTGCGTAAGTGCCTGGTATGGAAGTGGTTAAGGGAATCCAGTGCCCCCCCAGAACTAGTGTGTGGGTCCCCTGAAAATTACTGGGCGGGGTTATACAAAAACAGGGTGTGACCTTGACAGGAAGGGGTGGGTCATTTTTCTATAAGGAGGTGCAGATATGTAGTCAGGCCTAGGGCAGAACCAAACCTAAATATACTACTGCATATTAGGGCTTATTTAGACCGGAACCGATTTACAGCGTGTTTTTATATTGTGGGAGGAAACCCACGCAGGCACAGGGAGAACATGCAAACTCCATGCAGATGCTGTCACGGGCGGGATTCGAACCAACGACTCTTTTGCTGCTAGGTCAAAGTGCTATACACTACACCACTGTGGTGAACGAACATGATTGCAGCTGAAAGCATGAGAACTTTTATTTTTTTTTTCAATACCATGCTTTCCAGCCTTATTGACCCCGCCTCTCTCCATAAAGAGGACCTGTAACACACTAGTCGTATTACAAGGGATGTTTACATTCCTTGTAATAGGAAGAAAACTGATCATTTTTTTTTTTTTTTTTATTTCAGTGTAAAACATTATAAAACGAAATAAAAATAAATAAGAAAACCCCAAAAAAATTTTTTAAAGCGCCCCGTCCCGACGAGCTCGCGCACAGAAGCAAACGCATATGCGAGTAGCGCCCGCATATGAAAACGGTATTCAAACCACACAAGTGAGGTATCGCCGCGATCGTTAGAGTGAGAGCAATAATTCTAGCCCTATACCTACTCTGCAACTCAAAAAATGCAACCTGTAGAATTTTTTCAACGTCGCCTATCGAGATTTTTAAAGGGTAAAAGTTTGATGCCATGCCACGAGCGGGCGCAATTTTTAAGCGTGACATGTTGGGTATCATTTTACTCGGCGTAACATTATCTTTCACAATATATAAAAAAATTGGGCAAAATGTATTGTTGTCTTATTTTTTAATTCAAAAAAGTGATTTTTATCCAAAAAAAGTGCGCTTGTAAGACCGCTGCGCAAATACGGTGTGACAAAAAGTATTGCAATGACTGCCATTTTATTCCCTAGGATGTCTGCTAAAAAAAAATATATAATGTTTGGGGGTTCTGATTAATTTTCTAGCCAAAAAATTGTGATTTTCACATGAAGGAGAGAAGTGCCAGAATTAACCCGGTGGGCAAGTGGTTAAAGTACTCATGGCTATAAAGAATAGAGTCATTGCTCATTAAAAAAAAAAAAAAAAAAAGGGGGTCCCTCCAAATTAAATTACCAGGCCCTTCAGGTCTGGAATGGATATTAAGGGGAACCCCGCCGTAAAAAAAAACCCAAAAAATGGCGTGGGGTCCCCCCAAATATCCATACCAGACCCTTCAGGTCTGGTGTGGATTTTAAGGGGGAACTCCACCCCAAATTGAAAAAAAAAATGGCGTGGAGTCCCCCTAAAAATCCACACCAGACCCTTATCCGAGCACGTTGACCTGGCCGGCCGCAGAAAAGAGGGGGGGACAGAGTGCGGCCCCCCCCCTCTCCTGAACCGCACCAGGCCACATGCCCTCAACATGGGGAGGATGTCCCCATGTTGATGGGGACAAGGGTCTCATCCCCACAACCCTTGCCCGGTGGTTGTGGGGGTATGCGGGCGGGGGGCTTATCAGAATCTGGAAGACCCCTTTAACAAAGGGGACCCCCAGATCCTGGCCCCCCCCCTATGTGAAATGGTAATGGGGTACATTGTACCTCTACCATTTCACCCCAAAAAAAATGTCAAAGTGTTAAAAATGACAGTAGCCGGTTTTTGACAAATCTTTTAATAAAATCTTCTTTTCTTCTTTCCTTCGGGTTTCTTCCGCTGCTTCTTTCTTCTCGTTCACATCTTGCCCGACGTCTTCTTCTATCTTCTCCGTCCGTCCTTCAGCCTTCTGGTCACGCATCTTGCCCGTTGTCTTGTCCTGTCTTCTTTTCCGTCCGCCTCCTCGTCCGCATCTTGGGTCTTCTGCGGTGTTCTTCTCGTCCCCGGACCCAGCGTTTGAATTTGATTTGGCCGCCGTTTTCCCGCTCCTGGGACCCGCCCCCCTCTGACGCCACAAGTAAACTCCTTAGAAGGTCATGTGCGTCAGAGGGGGGCGGGGTCACATGAGTGTGACACGGCGGGAACTTCTTCTCCGGGCGGCGCGATTGAAATTGAATTCCCCCGCTGTGTGACGCTCTGCGACCCCGCCCCCCTCTGACGCACATGACCTTCTAAGGAGTTTACTTGTGGCGTCAGAGGGGGGCGGGGTCACATGAGTGTGACACGGCGGGAACTTCTTCTCCGGGCGGCGCGATTGAAATTGAATTCCCCGCTGTGTGACGCTCTGCGACCCCGCCCCCCTCTGACGCACATGACCTTCTAAGGAGTTTACTTGTGGCGTCAGAGGGGGGCGGGTCCCAGGAGCGGGAAAACGGCGGCCAAATCAAATTCAAACGCTGGGTTCGGGGACGAGAAGAACACCGCAGAAGACCCAAGATGCGGACGAGGAGGCGGACGGAGAAGAAGACAGGACAAGACAACGGGCAAGATGCGGGACCAGAAGGCTGAAGGACGGACGGAGAAGATAGAAGAAGACGTCGGGCAAGATGTGAACGAGAAGAAAGAAGCAGCGGAAGAAACCCGAAGGAAAGAAGAAAAGAAGATTTTATTAAAAGATTTGTCAAAAACCGGCTACTGTCATTTTTAACACTTTGACATTTTTTTGGGGTGAAATGGTAGAGGTACAATGTACCCCATTACCATTTCACACAGGGGGGGTCAGGATCTGGGGGTCCCCTTTGTTAAAGGGGTCTTCCAGATTCTGATAAACCTCCCGCCCGCATACCCCCACAACCACCGGGCAAGGGTTGTGGGGATGAGACCCTTGTCCCCATCAACATGGGGACATCCTCCCCATGTTGAGGGCATGTGGCCTGGTGCGGTTCAGGAGAGGGGGGGGGCCGCACTCTGTCCCCCCCTCTTTTCTGCGGCCGGCCAGGTTAACGTGCTCGGATAAGGGTCTGGTGTGGATTTTTAGGGGGACTCCACGCCATTTTTTTTTTCAATTTGGGGTGGAGTTCCCCTTAAAATCCACACCAGACCTGAAGGGTCTGGAATGGATATTTGCCGGGAACCGCACGTCTTTTTTTTTTTTGTTTTTTACGGCGGGGTTCCCCATAATATCCATTCCAGACCTGAAGGGCCTGGTAATTTAATTTGGGGGAACCCCTACACATTTTTTTGTTTGTTTTATGAATGAATCCCTTTAGAATTGTCAGAGCCGACAATTCATTATAGCCGCGTGTGAATTTTTAAATGACTTTTTTCCTTCTGAATGTCATTTTGTGCAGGGGGAGTTCTAAGTGCGGGAAAAATGCGCTATTTCACATGCTGACATTACACCCCCCCTAGGTACGAAATTTAAAGGAATATTTCACTTTTATTGTTTCACTTTAAGAATTATTAATTTCACTGCTCCCGAAAAAACGGCCGTTTAAAAAAATAAAAAAAGCATTGATACATGTTCCCTGGGGCAGGACTGAGGTCCCCAAACACTTTTTAGGACAAAACTTGCAGATTAGCCTTTAAAATGAACACTTTTGATTTCTCCCATAGACTTCTATAGGGAGTTCGGCGCGGCTTTACATATTAGTTTCAATGCGCCGGCTGCTACGCTGGTTCATGCGCCCAATTAAGCCTCCACCCGGAGTACTAATTAACGCATGAACCAGCGCAGCGCACAGAGCATAGTAAATCAGGCCCAGAGACTTTCCATCTCACACCTGGAAAAATGCAGTGGGTGTTCAGCCATTCAAATGCAGCTTTGCATTTTGTGAATGATTCCAAAGCTTCCTTTAATTGGTTGAGGTGGAGAGCATGGCATCATCAGCCCACCCCATCCACTTATAGTGTGTAAATAAAAATAATACTGCGGATGTGAAAAGATAATTCAGTGTGAAAAAAAGCAGCACCACAAAAAAACAAGAAACCATATAAAGGTGTGTTGCGCTACAGTGATTGATACTAAAAAACTGAAAAAAATTATAAATAAATTTACAGTCTGGAAAAATCAGTCTTTCAAATGGACCATAATGGTCAAATGGCAAACTCCATTTTACATGTTTGGAAGTTCTGTGGTGGCCTCCTTCCTTTTTTACCATGCAATGCTGTTTTTACTATGAATATGTGTAAATGCAATACTTCATATTAAATGCAACCCTTAAGGCCCCGTACTCACGACCAAACATGTCTGCTGAAACTGGTCCGCGGACCAGTTTCAGCAGACATGTTTGGCCGTGTGTAGGCCCGAGCGGACCTTTTTCGGGCGGATCGGACAGGTTTCCAGCGGACAACTGTTTCCTGGACTTGCTTTAAAACAGTCCGCTGGAAACCTGTCCGCCCGGACATGTACGGTCGTCTGTACAGACCTACCGTACATGTCCTGCCGCCCGCCATCCCTCGCATGCGTCGAATGACTTCGACGCATGCGTGGAAGCATTTTAAAGGCAGGCCGCCCACGTCGCCGCGTCATTGTCGCGGCGACACCGCGTCATCGACGCGGCGACACCGCGGACACACCCCGCGTATTGTTTACGCGCGGACCTCTGTTCGATGGTGTGTACAGCCATCGAACAGAAGTCCTCGGGCAGTCCCCGGGCAGACATGTCCGATGAAAACGGTCCGCGGACCGGTTTCATCGGACATGTATGCTCGTGAGTACTCGGCCTAAGAGGTTTTACACTATCCAGCGTTTTATGTTTTATTTGGATCTGACTACACAATCATCATTTGGGTGGAGTCCCCTGCATGCTCTTGAACTGTTCCTGACATGGTTCCTTTCAGAGGCATAGCTTGAAGCTTGTGGGCCCAGATGCAAAAGTTGACCTGGCCCCTGTGCAGTTCTCACCCTGTGCTTCTCTCCATTCAGGAAATGGCTCACAGCTTTTCCCAGCCAATGAGAATGGAGGGGTGTGGACCGTGGAAGGCAAAGTGGAAGCCCAGTACTGGAGCGTGGCTGTGGGGCCCTTGGGCAGATCAGAGCTGAACTTGGTGGTGGATATGATAATATGACAGAGAGGCTGCAGGGGCCCCCTGGAGCTAGGGGTAGGGTTGCGATTGTGACCCCTGCAACCCCTTATGCTACGCCCATGGTTCCTTTGTAAATCCCCTGCTGATGACCCCTACCGGGACACATTTATCAAGCCTGTTTGACCCTTCATAATAAAGGGTCCAGGCTCTCTGGTAAGAGTCCAACCTATTGTGGTGGTGGTGTTTTCACTCGGTGAAGGGATTGGATAACCTTATCCACAGTTAAATAATGGAGTTTGCCATTTGACCATTATGGTCCATTTGAGAAACAGATTTTTCTGGACTGTTTATTTATAATTGTTTTCAGTATTTTTAATATCAATCACTGTAGTGCAACACACCTTGATTTTGTTACTTATGGTGTGTACCCTGAATAAGGAGTGAATTATGGCTGATTATAGTAAACAAGGGTTAATAAGGGGTTAAACAGAAAAACATTTTATTTAAAAAAATTTTTTTTTTAACTTGTTGGGTTTCTTTAACTGACACCCTCATCAGGTGTAAGTTCATCCCTTTGATCTGCAGATGAATGAACAGAATGAACAATATGCTACATGGTATCTTCGTACAATCCAGCCTCTCACAGTGTTGTTTATAAACATTAATCAAGACTGCTTTTTTGATAGCTAGAATTGCTGACTTCTTATCTGAGTATACTGCAATGCTGGCTATGATTATTCACAGCCAACAATTATGGAATACTTGGAGGGGGGATTCCAGAAGCATGGCAGAGAGACTGTGCATGCTACACATGCCCTTTGTACAAGTATGACTTTTTTTGGCATGTGTAGCATGCCCACGGTCTGCAACTAGTTATTACTGACCCTGATATTATTGCTGTTTAAAGGTGCTTCCTGAGGACTGAATCAGCCTGGCACCTTTTACTTTTTCACATTGGATCATCAATACTCTCTTGTGAGAGAGTGAGTGCTCCAACGGGAGATTCTTAGCCCCAGCATAGGCTAACTGTATTCTCAATCAGGTCATCTGTATAGTTTGCTGTTCTTTACAACATATTTGTATAGTGTTTCTTTTGTTACAATTATGCCCTACTTTAGATGCTCTAATGATTTGTATTATCATTGTTTGCCTGTCCATTAAAGCAAATTTAAAGTCACATTTAAATCAAAGATCAGGTGTAGATCTTTATGATCTTTTTTTTTATAAAATGGTGGACACATCACACTGGTCAGTTGGCTCAGTTGATCTGTTTTCATACCTACGGGACAGATTACTAGCCACACATGGATTTAAATCCCTACACACCCCAGTGGTTCAGTTGTTTGGTAATCCTCCGTTCACTCTAGGTCTTCATCCCCAAAACTTTGCTTGGTGGACCAACAAAGGTTTTCTGTGAATAGCAGATCTCTGTGACTATAGAGGTGTCTTGTCAAAACAATTCCTTCAGGCAAAATGTCAGCTTCCTAATTCAGATTTATATTGATACACTCAGTGCATTTATTGATGAGACTGAATCATACCTCTGATTTAACCTCTTCTACGTCAATGGAATATCTATGTAGAGTGGAGTAAGTTGACACAATGTGCATCCAAATCATATATTAATACCTCGTTGATTGAGGCAAACTACAAGGACTTCCGGAGGTGGTACATGGTGTCGGCAAGAGTAGCATGTCCTGGGTGCTTCCCTGCAGTGCTTCAGAGGGTATGGAATGGATGGCACCATGTTCCACATTTGGTGGACTTGCTCAAAATTGAGGAGGTTCTGGATTTAAACCTATAACTTCATATACTTACTCACTCAAGTGAACCTCATTAAATCGCCTATGTAGGCACTGTTGGGGCGTCTGGTGAAGGGGACATCGAGACACACAATGAGGCTCATAGCCTTTATATATGTAGCAGCTAGAATTTCCATAGCCAGCACTTGGAAATCCCCTACGGTTCCCCTCCACCTGCTAAAGTCCAAGTTGTCTTGGATTAAGGTAAATGAATGTCTTTTGGCAATCTTAAATGACAAAATATTTTTCTTTGGACAAAACTTTGGACCCCTGGATTAAATACCTCTCGGATGCCTTATGAGATGGGAATGTTTTGAAGAGCTCTTCTTTTAGAATGGGGTGCACTCCTCTCTTTCCTGCCTTGTCTTCCTTTCTTCTGTTGTCTATTTCCTTTTCTTTTTTTCTTTCCGTCTGTATTTGACCCCCCCCCCCCCCCCTGGATAGGCACGTGGGCCAATTGAGGTCTTTACAACTACAGCAGAGTTACGTTTGTCTGTTGCATCAAATGGATTTAGCAGTGAGGGGGGTCCTTTACCCTTCTCTATGTTATCCTGCATCCATGGATTACTGAGAGATGGATTGCTCTCCCAGTTCCTGTCACTGAAAAATATGCCCACAGCATGATGCTGCCACCACCAGGCTTCACTGTAGGGATGGTATTGGCCAAGTGATGAGCAGTGCCTGGTTTTCTCCAGACATGATGCTTGCCATTCAGGCCAAAGAGTTCAATCCTTGGTTCAGCAGACCAAGGAATTTTGTTTTTCATGGTCTGAGAATCCTTCAGGTGCCTTTTGGCAAACTCCAGTTGGGCTCTCATGTGCCTTTACTGAGGAGTGGCTTCTGTCTGGCCACTCTACCATACAGGCCTGATTGGTGGAGTGCTGCAGAGATCTTCTTCTGGAAGATATTCCTCTGCACAGAGAAATGCTGGAGCTCTGTCAGAGTGATCATCGGGTTCTTGGTCAGCTCCCTGACTACGGCCTGCTTCAGTCGAAAGCTCAGTTTGGCCAGTCGGCACGCTCTAGGAAGAGTGCTGGTGGTTCCAAACTTCTTCCATTTATGGATGATGTAGGCCAGTGGTCATCATCCCTGTCCTCAGGGCCCACTAACAGGCCAGGTTTGCAAGATAACTGAAATACATGACAGGTGATATCATTTGCTGCTCAGTGATTGCAGTATTCTAGTCTGCATATCCCCAAGGAAATACATAAAACCTGGCCTGTTAGTGGGCCCTGAGGACAGGGTTGATGACCACTGATGTAGGCCACTGTGCTCACTGGGACCTTCAATGCTGCAGGAATTTTTCTGTACCTTTCCCCAGATCTGTGTCTTGATACAATCCTGTCTCGGAGGTCTACAGACAATTCCTTGGACTTCATTGCTTGGTTTGTGCTCTGACATGCACTGTTAACTGTGGGACCTTATATAGACAGGTGTGTGCCTTTCCAAATCATGTCCAATCAACTGAATTTACCACAGGTGAACTCCAATCAAGTTGTAGAAACATCTCAAGGATGATCAGTGGAAGCAGGATGCACCTGAGCTAAATTTTGAGTGTCATGGCAAAGGCTGTGAATACTCATGTACATGTGACTTTTACATTTTTTATTGTTAATAAATTTGCAAAGATTTCAAACAAACTTCTTACACCTCGTCGTTCTGGGGTATTGTTTGTAGAATTTTGAGGGAAATATAGAATTAAATCCATTTTGGAATAAGGCTTTGAACATAACAAAATGTGGAAAAAGTGAATGCTTTCCGGATGCACTGTATATATTGTTTTTTTATCTCATAAATATGTTTTAATAAATGCTACACGTAGGTAGTGGAACCTTTCTTTTTGATTTTACACAGCAGGAAGATCAGGAAGATAGAAAGGACTGCTAGCCAGAGTAAAAACAAAAAAAAAATGGCTTTATGAATATAAGTTCAGTTATTCCTTGGCACTTGTGACTCTTGTTTAAAGTGGTCCGTAGATCAGTAGAGCACAAACTTTTGAGAACTTGTTGGAGAAGTGTGCCCTAAAAGCAGCACAGGGGAGGTCTGCTCCAGCTGCACTGACCACAGCCAGATGCTAATGGCGCAGGAGTATTGTATGAACGCCCATGTACACATAGCCTAAGGCAGCTTCTGCTTTCCCCACTAGAGTTGTGGTTAACCTTAGTGATAAACATGGCTGACATCCCGAGCACTAGATGCTTGGGCAACTAGCCTGGAAGTTCAGCTTCTGAGTGTATTGGGATATTGGCAGGCCTGCAAAAGCCACATAGGCTCCAGCCTAATTCGACAGCAGGGGGCAGCGGGTTGTCTCTTGTTTCATGACCTTATCGCACGTCACTCTTTTATAAGCTATTTTTGTTTCAGAAATGTGCCATTCACGGAAAGCAGTGAAGCAGGAAGAGACAATGCACATTTAAAACTAAATCTGTCCATACACAGGGAGGTGCTTGATGCGTTCCCCTTTCATCTGCAGGGACCTCAGTCCATACCAGATTTGCAATGTGATGACCAGGTCTCACAGATATTGGTGTTTGCAGAAATGCTAAAGTCCATACCATGGAGGACACATATGTACTTACAGTATGTGTACATCTTAATAGAACCACTTATTTCAGTTATACTATTCCATATGCTATTGCAGGGGTGCCCAACCAGCGGCCCGGGGGCCACATTTGGCCAACAGAGCCCTCTGATGTGGCCAGCGGCCTCCTGCTCTGGGATGGAACAGAATAGAATACTGTTATTAAAGGTAATTTTATTACTACAATCACAGTGTATATGGGCATATGTTTTCTGCAGTGGTTACGCGACCTTAAACTTCTATTACCTGCGAGTTTGGTGAGCTTTCTGAAAGTGCACCACACCTACAGGATATAATAGAAGTCTATGGCAAAGTGCAGCTAACCCACAGGAAAGCCACAAGTGCTGCACCTGCGGTGCTGGAAAACAACAGTGCATTAGTGTGAAAGCAGCCTTAGGCCCCTTTCACACAGTCAGTCTGACACAATTGGACCTCTAAGGAGTTGCAATTGTAAATGGACTTGTGTCCATTCACAAACGACTACCTCCAATCCGATCCGCTAAAAAAAAAAAAAAGTAGAGTGGGCGCCGCTCATTGTGGCCCACGACCGGTTAACAAGTCGCTAAAGTGGCCCTTGCTCTTCAAAAGGTTGGGTACCCCTGTGCTAGTGGATATGTCATTCTCAAAATTAAGGCCAACCCATATACCTGATGAACATTGGCACAAAAGGTCTTCAGTTTGGAGTGTGTATTTACATGTAACTGTTTATATATACACAAGTGTGTGTGTGTGTATATATATATATATATATATATATATATATATATATATATATATATATATATATATATACATATACACAGTTGCAATAAAAAGTATGTGAACCCTTTTGGAATAATATGTATTTCTGCACAAATTGGTCATAGAATGTGATCTGATCTTCATCTAAGTCACAACAATAGACAATCACAGTCTGCTAAAACTAATAACACACAAAAAATTAAATGTTACCATGTTTTTATTGAACACACCATGTAAACATTCACAATGCAATTGGAAAAAGTATATGAACCCCTAGACCAGGGGTGTCAAACTCAATTTCATTGTGAGCCGCATCAGCATTATGATTGCCCTCAAAAGGGCCGGTTGTATCTGTAAGATTAGATGTCCAGCGCATCCCCTCCCCTTACATTGGATGTCAAGAGCAACCCAACCATCAGAAGTTGAGTCCCCCACTCTCCCTTACATCACAGTGCGCCCCCCTTTCCTTATGCTGCTGCTGAGAAGAAGCTGAAAGCATTGTTTGAAAGCAGAAAGTAGGGGTCTGGAGGAGGACCAGAGGAGGGTTGGAGCTCTCCTGCAGCTGCAGGAGAGGTGCGAGGGCCACACAAAATGTCCTGGAGGGCCGGATTCGGCCTGCGGGCCTTGTGTTTGACACTTGTGCCCTAGACTAATGACATCTCCAAGAGCTAATTGGACACCTGTTGGCTGACACCTCACTCCAATTAATGAGATGAGATGGGAGGTGTTGGTTACAGCTGCTCTGCCCTATAAAAAACACACACCAGTTCTGGGTTTGCTTTTCACAAGAAGCATTTCCTGATGTGAATGATGCCTCGCACAAAAGAGCTCTCAGAAGACCTACTATTAAGAATTATTGACTTGCATAAAGCTGGAAAGGGTTATAAAAGTACCTCCAAAAGCCTTGCTGTTCATCAGTCCATGGTAAGACAAATTGTCTATAAATGGAGAAGGTTCAGCACTGCTGCTACTCTCCCTAGGAGTGGCCGTCCTGTAAAGATGACTGCAAGAGCACAGCGCAGACTGCTCAATGAGGTGAAGAAGAATCCTAGAGTGTCAGCTAAAGACTTACAAAAGTCTCTGGCATATGCTAACATCCCTGTTAGCGAATCTACGATACGTAAAACACTAAACAAGAATGGATTTCATGGGAGGATATCACAGAGGAAGCCACTGCTGTCCAAACAAAACATTGCTGCACGTTTACAGTTTGCACAAGAGCACCTGGATGTTCCACAGCAGTACTGGATTTCAGCCTGGTCTTCTCGGCTCTTCATTGGATAGATTGATAGCAGCGCAGCCATTGGCTCACGCTGCTGTCAATCAAATTAATTGACATGGGCGCCGGGGGCGGGGCCGAGTCCCGCATTCGTGTCTATGGACGCGATGTGTGGAGGAGCCGAGACAGCTGCCGATTGACCCCAGTAGAGAAGGATCGGGGGCCACCTTGTGCCAAACGAGCTGCACAGCGGAGGAAAGTATGACATGTTTGTTATTTTTTTTTATTCTTTTATTGAACCTTTAGTACACGTTTTGTTTCTTTTTTTGGTGCTTTATACAGTTGATCTATAGTCCTGCATAGAGCAGACTCTATGCCTCCAATTATGCATTCAACCATTAGTTTTTACGAAAATGATCACATGACAGGCAGAGTTCAAAAAAAGGTGTCCTTCTGTGGTATCAAGGTTAGCATGACACCTAAATACAGCCCTGCAGATACAGGTAAATCGCTTGTGGTTTTATGTCTTTATTACTAAATGTTGTGTTTTCTCCAAGTTGTCTTTTAAGCACTCTTTTATTGACGCCAACTTGTGATTTATGTTTATTTGGCCCTATAAATGTATTATGCAGTCATCCTAGATAATACATACATAACATCGCTATATATAATCCCTTATAGCGCAGTTTTTCTGTTTAGTCACAGTTTGAAGGGTTGGCATTTGAAATTGCTTTTTGTCCCCTCGTACTCAGCTGACCCTGACCTCATCAAAATAACACCTGCAAAGACCAAATGTTTCTGGTTGCCAGACGTGTACAGAAAACATCTGCAGAGCGAGCCCCAGACAAAAGTGTTCTTATCCCTTCTTTACACTTGTTTTGTGATGTCCAGCAATCCCCTCACCTCCATACCATAAATAACTCCCAATGATTTTAATTGCTTGCATATTCACTAATCTGACTCTCCAGAGAGGCCTTGTGTGGCTGAAATGAGGACTTGTACAGCTGCAGCCCAGGAACACACCACCGTATGCTACGCCAGAATGCTGCTTTGGGCTTATTTATAAAGACTTCCAACAAACAAGACAGGCAAACATGGAGCGTTTTCCTGCCGCACTGAAAACCAACTGGAGTTCTTGTCTCTTTATGCTCGTATATGAAATATTAAACCTGATTGGTTTCTCTTTTATATGGCTACGTTTCTTCTCCCTTTTCTTACTAATTAGCTTTAGAATTTGTAAATATTAACCACTTCCCGACGGCCATACGACTTTGTACGGCCGCAGGGTGGTTCTACTTCTCTGAGTGGCCGTCTTTATACGGCCTCCGCTCCTCCTGGCCGTATAAAGCGCAAAAAATAAAAAACGCAGAGGTGATCAAATACCACCAAAAGAAAGCTCTATTTGTGGGGAAAAAGGGACGTCAATTTTGTTTGGGAGCCACGTCGCACGACCGCGCAATTGTCAGTTAAAGCGACGCAGTGCCGAATCGCAAAAAGTCCTCTGGTCAGGAAGGGGGTTTAAGTGCCCAGTAAGGAAGTGGTTAAAACTAGAGGTGCACCGAAATGGAAATTTCAGAACCGAAACGAAACCGAAATAAAAAAAAATGTCAGGCCGAAACCGAAACCGAAAATGACTTTTCTTTTTTTTTTAAATAATTGTATGTTAAAACAGTACAGTCAGATTGCAAAAATGTATGGAGCATCCTATAACTGTCCCCCAATTGCCGCCTCTTGTTTCTTTCTTTTTTTTTTTATAATAACTTTATCACTTTTTTTTGTAGCTTGACGGTTTTACTTTTTTATTTTTGTATAATTTTCTTATTTTTGTATAATTTTCTTATTTTTAATATTATTTTTCTTATTCTTTACTTTTTAATTACTTAATTACTTATTTTATTAATTTAATTATTATTTCTTATTTTTTTTACACTTAAAGCGGGGGTTCACCCTTAGAGGGCACTTTCTCCCCTTAGCTTCATGCTCGTTTTTACTAGGGGAATCGGCTATTTATTTTAAAATATGTGCAGTACTTACCCGTTTACGAGACGCATCCTCTCCGTCGCTTCCGGGTATGGGCTTCGGGAATGGGCGTTCCTTCTTGAGTGACAGTCTTCCGAGAGGCTTCCGACGGTCGCATCCATCGCGTCACGATTTTCCGAAAGAAGCCGAACGTCGGTGCGCAGGCGCAGTATAGAGCCGCACCGACGTTCGGCTTCTTTCGGCTACGAGTGACGCGATGGATGCGACCGTCGGAAGCCTCTCGGAAGACTGTCACTCAAGAAGGAACGCCCGCTCCCGAAGACCCATACCCGGAAGCGACGGAGAAGATGCAGCTCGAAAACGGGTAAGTACTGCTCATATTTTACTACAAATAGCCGATTCCCCTAGACCGAACGAGCAGGAACATTATGGGAGAAAAAAAAAAAATTCTTAAATGGGTGAACTCCCGCTTTAACTTTATTGCTATCATACAGGAGAAAAGAATCCCCTGTGTGATAGCAATTGAAGGTGACAGGTTCTCTTTATTAACCCTGTCACCTCCAAGAGTGCATTGGTGGCAGGGAGAGGAGCCAGACTTTTTTTCTCTCTCCCTCCATCCATCTCTCTTTATTTCTTTCTTTCTCTCTCTCTCTCTATTCCTTTTTCTTTCTTACTGCCTCCCTCCATCCCTCCTTTTTCTCTACCTCCCTCCATCACTCTTTTTTTTATCCTTCTCTTTCTTACTCTCTCCCTCCGTCTTTCTTACTCTCTCCCTCCGTCTTTCATTTTTTTCTCTTTTTTTTTCTTTCTCTCTCCCTCCATCACTCCCTCCATCCTCCATCTTTCTTTTCTTTCTTCCTTTCTTTCTTTCTTTCTTTCTTTCTTTCTTTCTTTCTTTCTTTCTTTCTTTCTTTCTTTCTTTCTTTCTTTCTTTCTTCCTCCCTCCTTATATAATATAGATATTATATAATAAAGAAAAAAAACTTAGTGGTGATGATCAAATACCACCAAAAGAAAACTCTAGTTGTAGGCAATGATAAAAATGTCATTTTGTACAGTGTTGCATGACCGCGCAATAGCGGAGTGCCGAATAGCAAAAAATGGCCTGGTCATGAAGGGGGTAAAATCTTCTAGAGCTGAAGTGGTTAAAGTGTATGTTTAGCAAAAACATATTTTTTTGTTAAATTTAAATGGAGTAGAGAAGGACTAGACCCCATGTCAGGTTTTAATACTCGCAAAAAAAAATAATCAAAGCTCTGTTCTCAGAAGGGCACAATTAATTTGTACGAGATAGAGGTACCTGTCACCTTAAGAAATCCTATTCTGTATTAAAGATTACAATTGTAAGTATATGTTCCCCATATAAATCCAAAATGTACACACCAATACCAAAAAACAATAAAAAAAAGACACCTTTGTCCTATTAAAAATTCAGCGCTGTACACTAGCCCAAAGCCTGCTAATCACACCCACTATAACCTCAAAGATATTTAGGAATAACATGATTAGGTTTGAACTCTTGTGCAATATTAGTGAATCATTACTTAGAAATTTAACTCGCCCTGTTTGTGACCCAAAAAGACCATCCACTAGCTAGTTTTCACATAAGGGGGCATATCCTCAAAAAACGGGCTTAACTTAAATATTCCGATTTAAGTTACACCGCCGCAAAATTTCTACCTAAGTGCCCGATCCACAAAGCACTTACCTAGAAATTTTGAGTGGAGTAACTTAAATCGGGCCGGCGCAAGGCGTTCCTCATCATCAGGGGGCGAATCCCATTTAAATGAGGCGCGCTCCCGCGCCGGCCGTACTGCGCATGCTCGTGACGTCATTTTCCCGACGGGCATAGCGCGAAATTACGTTACGTCGGGCTTTGTGGATCGCGACGGGTCAATAAAGTTGCGTCGGGAAAAAAAAAAGATACGGCGGCAAAAAAAAATTTGAAATCGAAAAAAAAGCGCGGCGCGAGGAAGAAGGGTCTGCTTTTACATGGTGTAAACAGTTTACACTTTGTAAAAGCAGCCCTAATTTTGCACTTGCAAACTAAAACTTACGGCGACAAAACGAAGCGTAATAGCTTCGTGGATCGCCGTAAGTCCTAATTTGCATACCCAAAGCGGCATTTCGACGCGAAATGCCCCCAGCGGCGGATGCGGTACTGCATCCTAAGATCCGGCAGTGTAATTCAATTACACCTGTCGGATCTTCGTCCTAACTATGGGAAACTGATTCTGTGGATCAGTTCCATAGTTAGGACAAGGGATACGATGGAGTAACAGCAGTTACTCCGTCGTGTCTCTTTTGTGGATATGCCCCAAGATGTCTGAAACTTCAAATAGTAGAAAAGTCTAATATAAAAACTGATGCCCAATCCCCAGCTCAGAGCCCAAATTGTGCCCAAGTTCACTGAATGGCAACTGAAACATCAGAGCAACGCTATCAGTGGCAGTTATTATTGCAAGTCAGACCACATTTTTTGCAAACAAATTCCCTCATTGATTTCCATATGACAGATAACATAGGAAACTGAATAGGCACTTCCTTGGCAGGCTAATATCTCTAGCATCCACCATTTCTTAAAGGGTTACACCAGGGGTCAAGTCCTGGGGAAAAAAGTGTGGGAATCGACGGTGTATCTACAGATGTCATTCAGTCAGTCAGTCAGTCAGTCAGTCAGTGTCAGCGGTGGAGTAGGGCGCTCCGGACCTTCCACTACGAGCCTGCTCTCACCCAGACCTGGCAGTCAGAAGCTAGGCAGGCTCTGCATACCTGTGCTGCACAAGGAAAACCGCAGCTCCTAGGAACCAGGGACCAGCTCCTCTCTCCTCTCTCCCCGTGGACTCCATCTTTCTCCGCAGGTAAGACCCTGTCTCTCAGGGCCTGCCATCCTGGGGAACCACTGACGACCGTCCTTCTCAGGACAGCCATCACACAGACCCCTCACTGCGGCTCTCTGCCCCGCTTTCGCCCGGCATCGCCGCCCGCACGGCCACCCACGATTGTGGTGGCCCCCAGCCACCCCCCCTGGGTGAATTTTCGGCGCTTTCCGGCGTTTTTACACGCCCGCGCCAGCCTGCTCCTTTTCGCGGCCGCCGCGCCTCAGGAAAGTCCGCGGCTTCAGCCGCGGCCTACCGGCGCGCCGACCATACACCCTGCACTCGCCACCAAATAGTGCAGATCTCTTAGGACTATCTCCCCCGCACCCCTAGAGGTCCCCTCCAGTCCCTGTTCAGCAACCAGATCGGTAAAATTATCTTTTTACCCAGCTGACAGCCCCCCTAGCCTGGGTCCTGTGTTTTGTCTGGCGGCCATCTTGGTACACCCCAGCAACAGTGACACCCCGCATCCCCCCCTTTTCCCCTCCACAATCCAACAGTGTTTGATCCAGGGATTGATCCGATCGCCTTTCAGGGATCAGGAAGGAATTTTTTTCCCTGCCGCAGCACATTGGCCAGCACGGCCAGGGTTTTTTTGCCTTCCTCTGGACCAAAAAGCCGAGAGTGAGGATTCAGAGAATCTTCTCTCCATTCTCACGCAACACCTGCACCCCCGTCCACGGTGACTGGCAACAATGGTTAAAATGCGATACTCTGCAGAAACTATTTGGGGTCTGAGACAATTCGCAACAGTATTACCTGCCATCACCAAAAAGGCCTTAAAAATAGATAAACTTTTGAGATTCGATCGTCGATCGATCATCAAAAATTTCAACCATTCAACACAGCTCAAGCACATATCATGTGCTTTGATTAACACTAGATCGGCAGTAAAACACCGATCAGAAATCCACGATTTCTTACTACAAAACGATCTAGACTGCCTCTTTATTACAGAAAGTTGGCTTTCAGACGACTGCAACACCATTCTCGGAGAACTGGTGCCAGTAAATTATCGCATCTTAACGGAAAACAGAATAGGGCAAAGGGGAGGAGGCCTTGCGGTGATTCATAAGTCTCATATTGCAATCACTAAACCGGTCCTTCAAAATCCTCTACCGTTTATGGAAACCCTTACGCTTCAACTTCAAACTAACTCCCAGGAGATCGTTCACATTCTCCTCTGCTATAGGCCACCTGGGCCCAAATCGCAGTTTTTACCATCATTAACGGAGTTCATATCCACTTACTCCCTTAACAGCAATCATCTTTTGCTGCTCGGGGATTTGAATCTGTGGGCCAACTCCTCACAGGATCCCATCGCGGATGCCTGCATCGACCACCTGGAAGGGTTAGGACTACAGCAACTTATATGCGGACCCACGCATGCTTCAGGTCACACACTCGACCTAATTTTCAGACAAAATCTGAAAATAAACATTTTGGGTAATGAACCTTTGCCATGGACAGACCACCATGCAATTAGCTTCACAATTCCCAAAATTCCACTAGTTATAAAAGCACCCAAGCCGGTGACAATACACTGGGCTAGATCTCAGAAGAAGCTCCACTCGGAACTCTTCAAATCTACCCTGGGAAACCGAATTGGGGCTATTCCTCCTCAGCTAGCAGCCTCAGATACACTGGACGCCATAAATGCAGCTCTGCTACAGTCAGCCGACTTAGCAGCACCAAAGCGCAAAGTCCGCATCCGGGAAAAAAAGTCCAGCTGGTTCAATAACCAGCTGTCGCTACTGAAGCAAGAGCGCAGAAGGGCGGAAGCCGCCTGGAAAAGAAGTCCTTCAGAAGACCGCCTCACCATCTACAAAGCAATAACAACACGATATCACAAAGAAATCTTCAAAGCCAAAAAACATCACTTTTCCATGGTGATTAACAGCGCCATGAATCGCCCACGAGCAGGGCCGGACTGGGAATGAAAACCAGCCCTGGAAATAATTTCATACCAGCCCCACAGCATTAATATACCAGCCCAAAAAAAAGAGAGAAATCCATGAGAGAGCCAGAGAGGGGCCAGGCTGCAACGGCGAGAGAGAGAGAGGGTGCAACGGTGAGAGCAGAGGCATTTCTAGTGAAAATGGCGCCTATGGCAAGCACTGAAACTGTGCCCCTGTCAAAACATTTGAAACCCATCTTTCAGATAACCATAACAAAAAAAACACCCAAGATTGCAGTAATAGCAGCACCCATAATTGCAGTGATATCAGCACCCATAATTGCGGCCTTACCATTACCCATAAATATGGCCTTACCAGCACCCTTAAATGCAGCAATATCAGCACCCTTAAATTCAGCAATATCAGCCATAAATGCAGCAATATCAGCACCCATAAATGCAGCAATATCAGCACCCATAAATGCAGCAATATCAGCACCCATAAATGCAGCAATATCAGCACCCATAAATGCAGTAATATCAGCACCCATAAATGCAGCAATATCAGCACCCATAAATGCAGCAATATCAGCACCCATAAATGCAGCAATATCAGCACCCATAAATGCAGTAATATCAGCACCCATAAATGCAGTAATATCAGCACCCATAAATGCAGCAATATCAGCACCCATAAATGCAGTAATATCAGCACCCATAAATGCAGCAATATCAGCACCCATAAATGCAGCAATATCAGCACCCATAAATGCAGCAATATCAGCACCCATAAATGCAGTAATATCAGCACCCATAAATGCAGTAATATCAGCACCCATAAATGCGGTAATATCAGCACCCATAAATGCGGTAATATCAGCACCCATAAATGCAGTAATATCAGCACCCATAAATGCAGTAATATCAGCACCCATAAATGCAGTAATATCAGCACCCATAAATGCGGTAATATCAGCACCCATAAATGCAGTAATATCAGCACCCATAAATGCAGTAATATCAGCACCCATAAATGCGGTAATATCAGCACCCATAAATGTGGTAATATCAGCACCCATAAATGCAGTAATATCAGCACCCATAAATGCAGTAATATCAGCACCCATAAATGCAGCAATATCAGCACCCATAAATGCAGTAATATCAGCACCCATAAATGCGGTAATATCAGCACCCATAAATGCGGTAATATCAGCACCCATAAATGCGGTAATATCAGCACCCATAAATGCGGTAATATCAGCACCCATAAATGCAGTAATATCAGCACCCATAAATGCAGTAATATCAGCACCCATAAATGCGGTAATATCAGCACCCATAAATGTGGTAATATCAGCACCCATAAATGCAGTAATATCAGCACCCATAAATGCAGTAATATCAGCACCTATAAATGCAGTAATATCAGCACCCATAAATGCAGAGGAATCGTGCGGTGTATCATGGGCACAGCACTGGGCAGAAAGGCAGAGTGGAAAGGAACATCAGACAGTGACTGCACGCAGTGGTACACAGACAGGTCACACTCACTGGCACTGTGATGGTTAGGGACACGCAGCAGTGCAGGGGGTGTTTCCTTGTAATGGATACAGTCCTCTGCCAATGCTGCGCCAGTGTCTCTGACACTGTACAGGGGGAGAGAGGGAGTAGGATCACCAGCGGCCCCGTCTGCTTAGCACACACGCACAATCGCACATGATAATGACTTTAAGGCCTCTGTCACACTGGGGCGGTGGGGGCATCAGCAGTAAAGCGCCGCTATTTTTAGTGGCACTATTCAGCCGCTAGCGGGGTGCTTTTAATGGCCGCAAAGTGTCACTTTGATTCCAATGGGCAGGGGCGCTTTAGGAGCCGCTCCTATTGCGCCTCAAAGATGCTGCTTGCAGGAAATTTTTTAATGTCCTGCCAGCGCACCGCTCCAGTGTGAAAGCACTTGGGCTTTCACACTGGAGTGGAACCACTCTTTCAGGGCGCTCTGCAGACGCTATTTTTTGCGTTATAGCGCCTGCAAAGCGCCTCAGTGTGAAAGGGGTCTTAGACTGCTTTCACACTGAGGCGCTTTGCAGGCGCTACAAAATAGCGCCTGCAAAATGCCCTGAAAGAGCCTCTCTTCTCACTCCAATGCGAAAGCTTTTACACTGGAGTAGTGCGCTGGCAGGATGCTCAAAAAAGTCCTGCTAGCCGCATCTTTGAGGCCCTGTAGGAACGGTGTATACAGTGCTTCTAAAGCGCCCCTGCCCATTGAAATCAATGGGCAGCAGTGCTGAACCGCCAGCAAAGCGCTGCTGCAGCGGCGCTTTGCGGAGGTTTTTTTTATCCTTTTGGGCCGCTAGCATTGTGCTGGCAGCACGCTCAAAGTCTATGAGGCGCCCCGCTAGCGGCTGAATAGCGCCGCAAAAATGACAGTAAAGCGCTGCTAAAATACTGACACTTTAGGTGGAGCCTCCTCCAGTCAAACAAATGACAATCTGGCTGAGTGGCCGGTCACACTCGTAAATGAGCATGGGGGGAGTGCCTGTCACACTCCTCCATACTGCCAACAGTTAAAGTGGAGGTTCCCCCTAAAAAAAAATCTAACAATACATTGAGAAGACCTAGTTGATTGACGTTCCTCCGACCGGCGCATACTGCGCGTCACGACTTTCCGACAGAAGCCGAACGTCATTGCGCAGGCGCCGTATAGAGTCAGCTCTATACGGCGCCTGCGCAGCGACGTTCGACTTCTTTCGGAAAGTTGTGACGTCAAGTATGCGTCGGTTGGAGGAACGTCAATCAATAGGAACGCCCAGCCCCACTAGAATCATACCCGGAAGCCGAGGGATGAAACGGCGATAACGAGGTATGTACGAGAAAAAAAAACAACAGCATACCCGCAGTGTAATCAGTCTTCTCAATGTATTGTTAGAATTTTTTTAGGGGGAACCTCCACTTTAAGTAACCAAATTTTTCAGGTAAATTGCCGTACCGCGGGGCTATAGTGTGGGAGACAGCCGCAGGAGGACAGGTGGGAATTTTTTGGGCGTTTTTTTTTTTATTACAATTTGCAGGGGCAGCAAGGTGACAGAGAGGAGGGTGCAAATTGTAACCTAAACCTGTATAATAATCTCTCTCATGAGGCATTGCACGGTGCACCCCCCCCCCTCCTCCTCTCTGAGATTATTATACAGATTTTAATCTTATTGCAGGGGCAGCAAAGATAGGTGACAGAGAGAGAAGGGGGGGGGGGCCGGGGGGTGCAGATATGGTAAGATAGAGAATCGTTTTTATTGAATTTAAATGTATTTCTTCACCTTGTGCTCCAAGGCAGGGTGGCGACGCCGTTCTTCTCCCCTCACTCTCCCCTCACTCGTG
Organism: Rana temporaria; assembly: GCF_905171775.1. Taxonomy (NCBI): domain Eukaryota; kingdom Metazoa; phylum Chordata; class Amphibia; order Anura; family Ranidae; genus Rana; species Rana temporaria. The sequence goes on from NC_053501.1 coordinate 46,631,077, forward strand.
ACCGGGTAGACACTGCAGAGACATTGTACTAGGAGCTGGTGTTGGCGCCGCGCGGGACGATGGAACTAGTCCTGACGTTTTTTTTTCTCCTGCTCGGCTCCTCCCCGTAGACACATGATCAGTGATGCTGCTCACTGATTAGCTAGGTAAGTTCTTACCTAGCTAATCAGTGAGCAGCATCACTGATCATGTGTCTACGGGGAGGAGCCGAGCAGGAGAAAAAAAAACGTCAGGACTAGTTCAAGTCAGGGAAGTGAGGTGACGAGCATGGCGGCCGCAATCTGCCGGCCTGTGGCTGCTTTTAACTACCGCAGTCTGCAGGTATGAAAAAGCAGCCCCAGGAAACTCAGTGCAGCCGTCACCTCTGCACAATTGAAAACAGCGGCGGCCGCGGCGATCGCGGCTGCGGCCCGCCGCTGATTATATTTGACTGACAGGCAGTGACAGCAGGCAAAAGCAGGCGGCCTACCGGGAATTTTCCCGCTATCCCGGTTGGCCAGTCCGGCCCTGCCCACGAGAACTCTTCAGGATGGTCACCCAGACCATGAATCCGGGATGTCTTGAAGTCCCCACTTCAGACACCCAAGAGTTCTGTAATGAACTATCGGATTTCTTCATCAACAAAATTGAAAGAATTCGGGTAAGTATTCTGCAAAACAATACTCCGCTCAGCCCCCTCTTCAATCAACTACAAAACACTGACAGAAATCCTCTACAATCAACTAAGTTCATTCTGGAACCAATCTCCGTCAATACCACCAAAAATATCATTGGTGCGTTGCGGAACAGCACAGCACCCAATGACATCATTCCCACCAAGCTACTGAAGGAATGTGCCGACATCCTGGCGCCTCCAATCACACAGCTTATAAATCAGTCATTTAAGGAAGGCATAGTGCCTTCCCTGCTGAAAGAGGGCACAATCCAGTCCATCTTGAAAAAACCTAATTTGGATCCCATGGACCCAACTCACCGCCGTCCCATAACAGGTCTAAATGTTCTCTCCAAGATAATGGAGAAAGTGGTGGTACAACAGCTGCAACAGCATCTGGATACCCACAACCTACTTGATCCATTTCAATCCGGTTTCCGTCCCGGACACGGGACCGAAACGGCCTTACTGAAAATATGGGACGATGCGCTCGAGGCCGCAGACGAAGGAGAATCTTGTCTCCTGGTTCTGCTGGACCTAAGCGCAGCCTTCGACACAGTAGACCATAAATTGTTACTGAGACGACTAGCAGAAGTCGCCAGAGTCGCAGAAGATGCTTTACCATGGTTTTCCTCTTTTCTTGGAAACCGATCACAAACAGTGAAACTGGGATCTTTCACGTCGGAAAAACGCACGGTGCCATGTGGGGTCCCCCAAGGATCCCCCCTATCACCGGTGCTGTTCAACATCTATCTTCGTCCTCTCTTTGATATTATCAGTAGCCAAGAACTACTCTATCACTCTTATGCAGACGACACGCAACTGTATTTTCGCATCTGCAACAAAAAGGATCATCATCTCAGATTAGAGAAATGTCTCTCTTCAATAGAAAACTGGATGACTAAGAGTTATCTTAAACTCAATAGCTCTAAAACAGAACTTTTTATGTTTCACGCCAGTCGGAAGAGTCAACTGGCAACAAACTGGACACCATCGCCCATTCTGGGACAAATCATCTCCCCTAGCTCCAAAGTCAAAAGTCTAGGAGTCACTTTTGACACCTTCATGACAATGGACGCACAAATAGGGTCAGTAGTCAGCGGATCGCACCATTTGATGCGCCTACTACGCAGACTTATTCCATTTATTCCCAAAGAAGACGTAGCAGTCGTGGTGGGAACAATTGTGAATTCCAGACTGGACTATGCAAATGCCCTTTACCTCGGGCTCCCTAAGTACCAAATCGCTCGTCTACAAGTCGTACAGAATACGGCCGCAAGACTTGTGACTGGGAAAAAATCATGGGAATCAATCTCACCTTCACTGAGATCCCTTCACTGGTTGCCAGTGAAAGACAGAATTGCATTCAAAGCACTCTGCCTGACACATAAGTGCATCCATGGGAAGGCTCCAAGATATCTATGCGACAAGATCAAACCTCACAATTCCAACCGCATTCTGCGATCCACCGACCAAAATCTGGTCAAGGTTCCAAAAACCAAATACAAGTCCAAAGGAGAAAGAAGGTTTGCTTTCCAAGGTCCCAGGCTATGGAATGCTTTACCAACCAGCATTCGGTTGGAGCAAAACCACCTGTCTTTCAGAAAGCAGATCAAAACCCTGCTCTTCTGATGGCTTGAGACACGAACAACCAGCGCCCAGAGGCGATTCAGTTCGCATGTGCCGCGCTATATAAGTTTTTCATTCATTCATTCATTCAACTCCCACCCAACATCCACTCCCCCACCAAAAAAAATAAAAAATGATACGCTCATATGCATAATTACTAAACCGCGTGTTTTTTTAAGCAAGTTCTTTCTAAATCCCGCGATAACTCATGGCAGTCCTCCGGAATGTCTCCTAGGAACAATGACAAAAGTGAGACATTGCGGCATCGAGGAAGTGACGGAATACCCGCACACTACCTGATGAATCCATATACAGGAAGCGGCCAGTAACATAAAGGATTACTAAGGTTCGCCTGCCCCTGACAGTGACTCGAGCTGGGCATCGCCGCTTAGTGAAGGATTGGCTCGGACGGCTCGGCTGCTCTCGGCTGCTCTAGTCCTGCAAAGGAAACTGCGTTCCTGCAGTGAAAAAAGTGCAGGAACTCTGTTCCCACGCGTTCCCGCAGGACTAGAGCCCTGGGTTACACCCTATCTTCTAAATAAAATACTCTGTGGAGCGCACTATATCCATGCATTGCAATTAGTATCAGCAACAATCTACATTGTTTCATATCACATTTCAAAAATGCTCTTTGTAGTCAGTAGCTTAATTCATCAGGGCTGCACACAGGACAAACTGCCCACTTACATATCCCCAGAGCATGACTCCCATCTGTTCACAGATCCAAGGGAACTTGGCGCTCAATATCCAGTCTGCCATATTGCATAGGTGAAAGGTGTGCAGACTCTGGATGTGGCATGCAGTTTCTTTTAAGAACCACAAAAAGCCTTACACCAGGAAGGTGTTCGGCTCACAGGGCTACACTCTCCCTGAATTGACCATAACAAACCAAAAAGCTATGTGTGACATGAAGAAAAGGAGGAGTCCTCGTAACGCGTCCTGCGAACCCAGTTTTACAGGAAAGCTGTTCACTAACGTCAACTTCAGCATCAAAGAAGCTCTCCCTAGCCGATAAGAGATCCCTTGAGAATCTCACTACAAACTTTGACCTTGTGATCAAATTGGCAGATAAAGGAGGAGGACAGAAATGATTATGTCACAGAGGCACTATGGCTACTATCAGACACTCAGACCTATATCAAATTCAATTCTGATCCATTACCTAAATTCACACTAGAGGCCAGTGCCCTTGTCACTGATGCCTAAAGGATCATCACATCACATCACAGGAAGCTTCCTTTCTGGTTAGAAAATTCCATCATACACCTTTTTTTATCACCTACCCAAGGTGCATAAGAACCTCACAAATCCCCCTGGTCGCCCCATTGTGGCAGCAATGAAGAGCATCACCACTGGTTTTTCATTTTATGTCGATCAATTACTCCAACCTATTGTACAAACACTACAATCCTATATTAGAGACGGTATACACCTACTGGAACTCCTTTCCCTCTATTCATGAGAAGAATCTTATCTTTGGGTATCCCTCGATGTTCCGACCCTCAATATTTCCATAATTCACAATGTTTGATTACGAGCCATACAAAATGTTCTATTTGAGGATCCCATGCTCAATCCTAGACAAGTCAGCTTCATTTTGTAAGCTACAGCCTTTTGTCAAAGGGCCCTTTCACGTGGTCGGACCGTTCAGGTCCGCCTGTCAGTTTTGTCCACGGACCTGAACGGTCGCTCCATGCAAGCCTATGGAGCGTCGGATGTCAGCGGTGACATGTCCGCTGACATCCAACCCGATTCGATCCACTAAAATCAGACGTATGGCGATACGTCGCCATAAGTCCATGGCGGATCAGATCGGGTGAGATCTGATGAAAACAGACATGCTGTCCATTTTCAGCAGATCTCTCAATAGGAGACAGCAGCGTTCGACAAGCCCCTCCCCGCTCAGTGAGCAGAGAGGGACCTGTCATCCGACAGCTCAGCGGAGATCAGCGGGGCTGGCGGGAGCTGGCGGACTCTGTAGCGACTTTTAAATTTGATGGGTACTTCTTCCTTCAGGTCACTGGGACAGCCATGGGCACCAAGTTTGCCCCTTCACACAATCTTATAATGGGTCTATGGGAATCTTCCCATGTTTGGCATAACAACCCTTTTCTCTCCAATATCGTGTTTTATAGACGGTACATTGATGACGTCATTGTCATCTGGGGCGGCAGTCTATCCAAGGTTCAAGATTTCTCTCACATTGCAATTCAAATATTGGGACTTTCCTTCACTTCCAACATCGATAAAGACAGCTTAGCTTTCCTTGATCTGAAATTATATCATGTAGAACAACCAAATACATGCTCAAAACTATACCAAACCAACAGCAGGCAACTTGTTTCTTCACTGCGACAGTTGCCACCACCCTCGATGGCTCAATAAAAAGAGCCAATTTTGCCAACTGAAAAGTAATTTTACTCAAGTCTTAGTCTATCAGAATCACAGCACAACCTTAGCATGGTTGTAAACCCTATATAACCACTTTTGCCTACATGTAAGCCTATAATAAGGCTTTCCTGTAGATACTGTGAATTTCTCCTAAACTGTGTGGCTCCGGCCAATCACAGCACCAGCCAATCACAGCAGGTTGTTTTTTTTTTTTGCAGAGTTTACAACCACTTTAAAAGACAAATATTATGAAAAAATCTTCCCAACAGACATTGTTGAAGCAGCGTGATCCCAGTAAAATAATACTGTGAACGTTTCACATTGTACCGCCCAAACTGAGACCAATAGTATTAATTTCATCACCCAGTTTCACTCTGGTTACAGGCAGATGAAACATATTATCAAAAAATATTGGTCTTTATTGCAACAGGATCAGCACCTCCTTCCAGTTTTGACCGACAAACCTCAGTTTGTATATAAAAAAGCTTCCAACATCAAAAGCAAAGTGGCACCAAGTAAATTAAAACATAAACCCACACCTCCTGGTAGCTTCATTCCCACTTTTCCGGCCTTAACTGGCATGTTCCAGTGTCGCAAACCCCTCCCCAAGACTTGCCATTTTGTCCAACATGGACAGAAAAAATTCAAAGTAAAAGGGAAAACCTATCCAAAAAAGGAATTTTATACATGTTCCTATGAATATGTGGTTTACTGCCTCACATGCCCCTGTGGCCTTTCTTATGTAGGACGTACTTTTAGAACTTTAGGTAAACGTTTCAGTGAGTATCTTCATCTCACCACAGAGGGCATTTTCACACAGAGTGTGCCTAGGCATTTTTTATCACACTGTCAAAAGTCTACAGGTTTAAAGGTGAGGGTTATTGAGACCATGCCCAGAGATCACCCTCTGGCCAAACGGTTCAAGAAACCATGCCATAGGGAGACGTACTGGATTTACTCCCTTGAAGTTTTATCACCTGGTGGGATCAATGAGGAATTAAGATGTAAACATGTTATTATGATTATACTATCAACTAGTTACATAGTGTAATTGTATTTTTATCCACTTACTTTCAGTGTTCACATGCTCTATATGCATAACAAGCTTACATTTAATATTACTGACACAAGTCTTGAGGTTACACTACTGGTACTTGGACTTTGCTCTGAAACACGTCCCGCCTAGTAGACGTCAGTTCCGGCCTGTGTGGTTCACGCTGGCTTTGGTGCACTTCTGGTGATGTCATCTACAAGTCCAGCATCCTATGCTGGTATACTTCAACACAGCCATCTCTCTTGGTTTCTGATCATGCGGTTTCCCTCTGCTGACCAGTCGGGATCAACAATACCTACTGTGAATCTGATTATCTAAGGACTACCCCCCAAGCTGGACTTTTTTACACACGATACGTTTTTAACTTTTAACTCTAGTAAGTGTTTTTAATCCTTTGGTGAATTAAAGTCTTAATGCTGCTGAACTTGGAGGCACCTTCTTTTTTATCCTATTTCCTTTAGAGTTGTTGCTTTACTCTTGAAGTGCTGCCTCAGTGCCCTATACAGGCATCCATCAGCCAGAACTATAATCACCCTTTGAGGATATTTTCTCTGGTCAGATACGGCTATTCAGAAGCACCCTTTATTCTCTTATCCTGATCAAAGAAGCTCTGCCAAAAGAGGACATCCTCAGGGACTCTAGGTCCTCAGGAGCTCTAGGGGCCCTAGAGCCCCTGAGGATGTTCCCTTCCAGGCAGAACAGTCTCATAAAAACAACCGTTATTTCAGGGCATGTCTTAGGTCATTTTCCCCCTTGCGCCTGCGGAAGCCAAGGATTTGAGTGCCATGAGATGATGTCACCCAAACTTCTGCAAGGTATTCAATTAACAAAAAAGAGGTAAGTACAAAATAAATAAATAGCAGGGGGGACTTTTCATAAAAAAATTGACTTTTCTGGAGATGGGCTTATTTTACTATAAATCGCCTAATACTATGGGTTACTGCATTTTGCCAGTCATCATTCTTTTTGCACTGCTTTATTGATTATGCCTCTTCATCCTCCATTATGGAATAATACACAAGACCAGAAATACCACAGAAGTCCAGAAATCATTGTGGGCACTGGGGATGCTGTTCCTAAATTCTAAAAATAAGAACACGCTTAGACTATGTATACACAAGCACCAGGTGCGTTTGTGTTAAAAATGCTGGCATCCCTCACGGCTACAGAACTCTTCCCAGCTTAGGGGCCCACTCAGGGGATCCCTTCAGAAGAATGTGGACGGCAGTATCAATGTGATACCACATTCAGCTCAGCTTCACTAAGCAAAGGTGTGCATTGAGACATTCAGCTCAATATACTCTTAGTATTCAAAGCACCAGGTAGAGCTTGGGGCATATCAGGAATGCACACAGATTACAAAATGATGCTATGGTAATAAGGAATATGTCCCGTTCACACAGGTAATAAAGAAAAATAAAAAAGGATTTATTTATGCCCCTTGATCCTACTGTACTTGCCTGCACTTACCTTGTGAGTTACTGACAAACATATAGGGCCAGATCCAGAAAGAAATACATTGGCGCAGCGTATCAGAGATACACTACGCTGCCGTACCTTACCTGGCGCATTTTCAAATCCTCAGCGAGTTCGCGCCGTAAGTTACGGCAGCGTAGTGTATTTCTGGCGGTGTATTTCAAATTGGGCGGGTTGGGGGCGGGTTTTATTTAAATGAAGTGCGTCCCCGCGCCGAATGAAATGCGCATGCGTCGTTCCTAAATTTCCCGCCGTGCATTGCGCAAAATGACGTCGCAACAACGTCATTTTTTTTACTTAGACGTGAGTTACGTCCATCCCTATTCACGGACGACTTACGCAAAAAAAAAAAAAATTCAAATTTTGATGCGGGAACGACGGCCATACTTAACATGGCAATTCTATCTATACGCCGCAAAATACCAGCTTTAACTATACGCCCGGAAAAAGCCAACTACAGACGACGTTAGAAAATGCGACGGCCGCGCGTACGTTCGTGGATCGTCGTAAATCGCTAATTTGCATACCCGACGCGGAAAACGCCACCCAGCGGACGCCGAAGTATTGCATCTTGGATCCGAAGGCGTACGAAGACATACACCTGTCGGATCTAACCCAGAAGCCGTCGTATATTGTTTTGAGGATCCAAAACAACGATACGACGCGGGAAATTTGAAAGTACGCCGGCGTATCAGTAGATACACCGGCGTACTTAGTCTGTGGATCTGGCATAGACATTAAAGTCTAAAAGCCTGAACTGCATACTTGTTCCAAGTCAGTAACTTAGTAGGTGCTGAAGTGTGGATGATGACAGTGAAAAGATAACTGTAAGCAGTGATTACCCAGTTGCTTACGTTCAATGATAATCTGAAAAAACCTGTTAAGCCCTGTACACACGATCGGATATCTGATGGAATCTAATCCGATGGATTTTTTCATTGGATATCCGATGAAGCTGACCTAAATCAGTCTTGCTTACACACCATCAGTCAAAAATCCAACCGTGTCCAACGCAGTGACGTAAAACACTACGACGTGCTGAGAAAAATTAAGTTCAATGCTTCCGAGCATGCGTCGACTTGATTCTGACCATGCGTGGATTTTTGGCCCCTCACCCCGTTTCTCAAATCGCTGGCTGCATGGGAGAAGAGGTAAGAAGTCAGCATCCCCCGCTTCTCAACTTTAATGTGACATGTAATTTTGCTTAGGCAATGGAAAGTAGCAAAGGACGGATGGATGGCCGCACACCAAAGAACTCTTTGGTGTGCGGCCGTCCATCCGTCCTTTGCTACTTTCCATTGCCTAGGCCCTAGTGCATTGCCAGCACCTCACTTCGCTTAATTTTGCTTAGGGCCCCAGGGAGGTCAGGATCGGCACTGGATATAAGTCTCTTATTTCACAATTGATGAATAAAGTGGTCCAGTAGGATTCGCTGTTTCCTTTCTACCAAACAGATACAGAAAATACATTGGAAGAGGTGCACTTTTGGACTCACTCCCACACCAATATGGCATTGATGGAAGTTACATAATATTACATGTGGTTTAAATATGCATCTTGTTACTGTTCATTTTTTGTAACATCAATAGGATCTCCTCCGTAGCTTTGTCTTTTGATAAAAAGAAAGCCTTGGCATATTTTGATGTCCTTGTCCAGATAATCTTTGTTCATTCATTTTTCTTGTTCAGTTCGCTCCTGCACTTCATTTTCTTTCCCCTGAAATGACTGATCACCAGAACTTGACTTTCACAGTGCTAATGCCTTATAGCGGAATAGATTTAACATCTTAAAAGTTCATTCTTAAAGTGTGAATTGCACGTGCCTGGGGCATCGGCAGGGCAAAATATCTGCGATTCTTGTATCTAATATTAGTTCTTCCAAGTGCAGGCCATATATTAAAGAAGTTCTCTACACCAGTTCTACCAAAGTCACAGAAATAGATAATCAGTCAGCTAGATATTGTATTATCAACCTCCTATCTCATGGGATCGGAGCTCCGGTCAAAAAAAAAAAAATTAAAAGTCAGCAGCTACTAACAATGTAGCTGCTGACTTTTAATAAGGACACTTACCCGTCCTAGTCGCCAGCGATGTCGGCCCCCGCCAAGGCCGATCCTCGATCCTGGCAGCTCCAGGCGCAGCCATCCATAGTAAGGGAAACATGCAGTGAAGCCGCTGCGGCTTCACTGCCCGTTTCCTACTGCGCATGCACGAACAGCGTGGCACTTTGTGAATGGGCCGGCTGCTTTCTGGGATACACACAGTTCCCAGAATGCAGCGCGCCCCATTCACAAGAAGAAACAGAGTGTAGGAGGAAGAGAATCGACCGCGGTGAATGAAGAGGCAGATTTGGCACTTCCGCATAGCAACAGCTATTTAGAGTAAGTAAAAAAAATATATTTTTTTTCATTTTTTTTTTTTTTTTTAGTGGAAAGATTTTTTTCAGGGTGGAACTCCGCTTTAAGAGATCATGTAAGGATCCCAGGGTAATGAAGACTTTGTGGGGGAGCATCTCTGTGGTTAAGTCATTGCCATAGAAACATTTGTAAAGGGGAGGAGTTAGTAAAATGACCATGCCCATGTGGGGGCGCCAGAAATATTTCTGCACCCAGGCACCTGTGACCCTAGGATCGGCCCTGCCCATTCCCATCACTGCACTGTGGTAATGTCCATGTTAATGCAACACAGGTTACCTGTGTTGGTGCGCTGCGGTGTCATTCATTGTGTGTTGCAAGACAGGTTGCATGTGTGTTGCAAGACAGCACCTAGTCTATTGTTTCCGCTCTGTGATAAAATGCTACCTGTCCCATTTTGGCATGTCTATTGATTCTGAATGCGACATGTAACACAACATGTGTCAATACACATCAATATGTGCATTGCAGCACACAGTGTCATGGTGTAGATGGGCCCTGAGGGCTATTACACATCTACGGCAGCACTGAGCAATAGAGTAGAAGTGCAGTGGGCAGCACTTTTACTAAAAGACAAAGGTATTTTTTTTAATTAAAATTTCATAATTTTCTGGGCTAGTCTGGAATAGAGTAAGTAGAAAAGGGCGAAAGGGAGATAGGATACAATACAAGTATAACGTCTATCAAGTGTGTCACACACTTAATACCTCACAGTTAAAAAAAAAATATTTGGATACCATCGAAATTTAGAACATTTAGCACAGGCACACAAGACTTAACTAAAACGGTATTTAAGGTTTGGGACTTTTTATATCGAAAAAAAAAAATGGGAGTATAATTCCCCATTAATTCCAGCAACACATTTTTTTCCTCCAGGGAATGGGACACGGCTGGGAACATATATGGGAAAAACACAGTAATGGACATTGTGACACAAGGTAAAATTAAGACCAGAGAAGAATTAAAGGGTCACTAAAGGAAAAAAATGTTTTGCTGAAATGACTGTTTACAGGGTATAGAGACATACAAGTTAACTGATTCCTTTTAAAAATTATTACAAATAATTTAAAATCAATCCTATAATGTGCCTGCAGGTTAGTTTCACTTTTAAACTGGTTTCATGTTTCTGTGAAGTAAAGAGACACACAGAACAAAAACAAACAAATCCAGGGCAGTGTTTTGTTTTTAAAATTAATCTGATTGGTTCTGTTAAGTTTTAGACACACAGTAATGACAGCTTAGACCTACAGTGAAAAGCTCCCAGTATGATGACTATAAGGAAAAAGACAACCAGGAAGTGTGGAGATCACAGCAGAATTACAGCTACTTCAAAGCAAAAACGAGCAATGAGGACATGAAACCAGTACTGCAGTAAGGTAAAGGAAGCTATTTAGCTAAAAAAAAAAATTCCTTTAGTGATCCTTTAAGAACAATACACGGGTGGTGGCAGTTTGGTGGTTGGGAGTATTTGCAGCTTAAACATTTAGGGCTAGATTCAGGTAGAATTAGGCGGGCGTAGCGTATCTGAGATACACTACGCCGCCGTAAGTTTGAGCCGCAGGTCCTGTATTCACAAAGAACTTGCGCTGTAACTTACGGTGGCGTAGTGTAACTGGGCCGGCGTAAGCCCGCCTAATTCAAAATAGGCTGGTTGGGGGCGTGTTCTATGTAAAATACTAGTGACCCCACGTATTTGACGGTTTTAACGAATGGCGCATGCGCCATCCGTGGACGTATCCCAGTGCGCATGCTCCAAATGACGTCGGCAAATCGTCATGCTTTCGACGTGAACGTAAATTACGGCCAGCCCCATTCACGGACGAGTTACGCAAACGACGAAAAATTTGACGCGGTTCCAACGTCCATACTTAACATTGGCTGCGCCATGTTTTTGGTGGTTTATCTTTCCGCCTGAAAACCCCTTACGTAAACGGCGTATCTTTACTGCGACGGCCGGGCGTACGTTCGTGAATAGGCGTATCTAGCTGATTTACATATTCTAGGTGTAAATCAGCGTACACGCCCCTAGCGGCCAGCGTAAATACGCAGTTAAGATACGACGGCGTAGGAGACTTACGCCGGTCGTATCTTAGCAATATTTAAGCGTATCTCAGTTTGAGAATACGCTTAAATATACGACGGTGGGGATTCGGACTTTGTGAATCTACCCCTTAGTTAGTACAATCCCTCAACCACTTAGAGATGGGAATAAATTGAACCCAATTCAAAAGCTTTGCAATATTAAAATGCCTAAGAAACATGGAATATCTCAAATGGACGATATACTAACAGAACTAGAAGGAGGTGAGGTATAAACTTTTATAGGAAAATGGCAACAAGAGTTAGATCAAAGACAAATGATAGAAGCAGTATACAATTATGCATCCGATATTACCACAAAAGAGGCAAATTATAAATATATGGTGAGATGGCATTTGACCCCGGAGAGAATTAACAAATTTCAGCCAAATACATCCCCTAAGCGTTAGAGAGACTGTGGAGAGAAGGGAACAACAATACACATATGGTGGAAGTGTCCAAAAATAAAAGAATATTGGCAGTTGATATTAGAACACATAGAGGACATAATTGGGGAAAAGATTGCACAAAACTCCTGGAACGTTTTGTTCCATAGAACCAATAAAACAAAAAAACAATATAAGGAGACCTTGATCACACCCCTGCTCAATGCTGCAAAGGGGTTGATCCCAAAAAAATGGTTACAGGTGGGGAATCCAACCATAAAAGAATGGATACAGAGGGCCAGATTCAGATAGAGATACGACGGTGTATCTCCTGATACGCCGTCGTATCTCTGAGTTCCGTCGGATCTATGCGCCTGATTCATAGAATCAGGTTCCGGATTGGTTTCTCCCTAAGATCCGACAGGCTGATCTTAGGCTGCAATCTGACGCTGGCCGCTAGGTGGCGCTTCCGTTTGTATACGCAAGGAATATGCAAATGAGGAGTTACGCCGATTCAGAAACGAACGACCGCCCAGCGCTTTTTTTTTTACGTCGTTTGCGTTCGGCTTTTTCCGTCGTATAGTTACCCCTGCTATATGCGGCGTATCCTATGTTAAGTATGGTCGTTGTTCCCGGGTCGAATTTTTAATTTTTTACGTCGTTTGCGTAAGTCGTTCGCGAATTCGGATGGACGTAATTTCCGTTCATGTCGAAACCTAGCGACGTCATTTAGAGTAAGGCAAGCTGGGAAATTTAGCGGGCGGCGCATGCGCAGTTCGTTCGGCGCGGGGACGCGCCTGATTTCAATGTTACACACCCCCTAGCTGCGGAATTTGAATTCCGCCAGGGGATTTACGATACGCCGCCGCAACTTATGAGGCAAGTGCTTTCTGAATAAAGCACTTGCCTCAAAAACTTGCGCCGGCGTAACGTAGATCAGATAGGTTACGCGGATCTAAAGATCCGCTGACCTATCTGAATCTGGCCCAGAGAGTGGAGTACACTTGTAAAGTGGAATACCGATGCAGCCTTGACCAGGGATGTGTGGAAAGGTATAGAGTTAACTGGGAGAAATGGAGTGCCTTTAAACTGTCAGAGAAGTACGCACTAGCTATGACAGAAATAGAAGGACAAATTAATGCAGGGATAACAACGGATCTGGGAGGAGGTTGGTGGGGGGGGGGGGGGGTGGGGGGGGTGGGGGGGGGGGTGTGGGGGTTGGGAGGGGAATGGGTTTAATAAAAAGAGGATGTACGTGAGATTTTAATAGGTATATGGATTGTACATAAGTATGTTTATAGATTTTGTATTGGAAAAATGTCCTCGATAAAGTAAATTATAAATTGAAAAAAAAAAGAAGTATAACATCTATCAATGTCAATAACATTAGCATGAGGTGTTGGGTCATAACAGGGCCTATTTAGATTTGTTACAATGCACAATAAATTTCAAATATTATATACAGTATCTCACAAAGGTGAGTACACCTCTTAAATTTTTATTATACCTTTTCATGTGACAACACTGAAGAAATTACACTTTGCTACAATGTAAAGTAGTGAGTGTACAGCTTGTATAACAGTGTAAATTTGCTGTCCCCTCAAAATAAACGAGCCTATGCTTTTCCGCAGTCAATGAAACAATACAGAGAAATCAGGATACTTTTTCATACAAGTACTGTACATGGTACAGCAGACACATATCAGGAAAATTTAATTCTGGGTTCTTTAGGATGTAAGGCGACGTTCATACTGGCATTAACCTCCCTGGCGGTATGATTCTGTCTGGAATTACGTACCAAAAGCGGTACAATTATTTTGCAAGGAAATTTGGCGTTTTATACTGTAGGTCTGTAATTTTTAGAAATAACTCACTTAAATCTGACCAAGCAAGAGTCTTGTAGGCATCCCGGGTATGATTTTTTTTTTAAAACAAAATTATAAATTATAATATAATAAATAATTATAAATAATTATAACAAATAATAATATAATTATAATAAAAATTATTCAATAATGTAATCAACTCAAAATCACTGAAATTTGCTCAGTTGCAGAATTGTCGCTGTCATTATTTATTTATTTTTTTATGACGAATTTCCCCACAAATCGATATCGCACATTTCTGCAAGTGATTATAATTTATTATCGCTGTTTTCTAGCTGATCTAAAACCATTTTTGACATAAAGGGACACTTTTGGACAATCTACAGTTTTTAGGCAGAAATGAATTTTTTTATTATATAAAAGTACATGTAGGGCACTGGGCAGACCACTAGGGACAAGGGGGTGTGTATTTTTTACATACAGTACTGTAATCTATAAGATTACAGTATACTGTATGTAAAGTGTTTGTTTACTTTTTTGAATTTGGCGCCGTTCTCCGCTCCCGTGCGTCGTAACGTCGCAGGGAACGGAGATCGGCGACACACGGGAACACTGTGAATCGAGCGAGGAGGTCCCGCTCGCTCACACAGCGGGGTGGCATCGCTGGATCCAGGGACAAGGTAAGTAACTTGCCTGTGGATCCAGCGAAAGGTAAGCCGCGCCGCTGCACACTCTGCACGTCCAGCCCGAGCGTGACTCGGGGTTACTGATCCTAGCATAAAAAATCAACCCCGCCAAGGGGGTTAAAGGCAGGCATTTGAAAGGCGTTAAAGATGCCCCTCAAATGCTTATGCACAAGATATAATAGCTAGCACACAGTGCTGTTCACACTATAAAAACATGAAGCGTTAGTGTTGTGTCGCTTCAAAATTGAAGCCTCATGTCGAGTCAGGAGGAGCTTGCCTTTCAGCGCCTCTCATTCAATTCTATGGTAATGCTTCGCAAACACTTGGGCAGGCAGTTTTGGTGCAGTTGCGGGGTATTAAACTTAGTTAATTTACTGTAATGTAATATGCATTTGTGAAGCGGGTTTTAACGCACCTTGACGCTCATCAAGCGCTTCAAAACTGCCATTGGGGCTTTTGGGGAGCAATTTTAACTCATTATTAACACTTTTAAAATGCCCGTCTAATGCCCATACTAAAGCTCATTAACACGAACCTAATGCACATACTAACGCTATAGGAGCATTTGTTAAAGGGGTTGTAAAGGTACCATTTTTTTTCCCTAATTCGCTTTCTTTACCTTACTGTAGTCCTCCTTCACTTACCTCATCCTTCCATTTTGCTTTTAAATGTCCTTATTTCTTCTGAGAAATCCTCACTTCCTGTTCTTCTGTCTGTAACTCCACACCGTAATGCAAGGCTTTCTCCCTGGTGTGGAATGTCGTGCTCGCCCCCTCCCTTGGACTACAGGAGAGTCAGGACGCCACTAACACACAGCTCCTTTCTCCTGACTCTCCTGTAGAAAAATGGAAGGATGAGGTAAGTGAAGGAGGACTGCACTAAGGTAAAGGAAGCTATTTAGGAAAAGTAATTGTACCTTTACAACCCCTTTAAGAGTTAGAAAATGCCACGTACACACGATCATTTTTCGGCATGAAAAAAACAACGTTTAAAAAAATGTCAGTTAAAAAGATTGTGTGTGGGCTTCTGAAAAACGACAATTTTTTTTTCCGAGCATGCTGCATTTTTTAACAACTTTTAAATTATGTTGTTTTTCGGGTTGTAAAAAATTATTGTGTGTGGGCTAAAACGACGTTAAAAACCCGCACATGCTCAGACAAACAAGCGCGAACCGTCTTTTACTAACAGGAAATCAGCTAAAGCAGCCCCAAGGGTGGCGTCATCCGCATGGAACTTCCCCTTTATAGTGCCGCCCTACGTGTTGTACGTCACCGCGCTTTGCTAGAGCATTTTTTAAAAACGATGGTGTGTGGGAAACATCATTTTAATGATGAAGTTGGAAAAAATAAGTTTTTTCTACATGCCAAAAAACATAGTTTTTTTCATGCCGAAAAATGATCGTGTGTACGCGGCATTACATGTAGTAGATGGTACTGCCACATGAATAAACGTAAAATGTATGGGCCAGCATCTCGGCGCCTGATTCATAGAATCAGATACGCCTCACTGTTGCCTAGATACAAGCGGCGTAATTCTCCTACGCCGTCGTATCATAGGGTGCATATTTCCGCTGGCCGCTAGGTGGCGCTTCCGTTGATTTCCGCATAGAATATGCAAATGAGCTAGATACGCCGATTCAGAAACGTACGTCCGCCCGGCGCATTGATTTACGTCGTTTACGTAAGGCTTTTTTCGGGTAAAGTTACCCCTGCTATATGAGGCGTAGCCAATGTTAAGTATGGACGTCGGGACAGTGTTGAATTTTCCGTTGTTTACGTCGTTTGCGTAAGTCGTACGCGAATAGGGCTGTGCGTAAGTTACGTTCACGTTGAAAGCATTGACTATGCAGCGTAATTTGGAGCATGCGCACTGGTATACTTTCACGGACGGCGCATGCGCCGTTCGTTAGAAGTGTCAAATACGTGGGGTCACAAGTAATTAGCATACAACACGCCCCCTTCCAGCCTATTTTGAATTAGGCGGGCTTACGCCGGCCCATATATGCTACGCCGCCGTAACTTCGGGCGCAAATTCTTTCTGAATACGGGACTTGCCTGTCAAAGTTACGGCGGCGTAGCGTATATGAGAAACGCTACGCCCGCCTAAAGATAGGCATTTCTCTCTGAATCTAGCCCTATGTGTTTTACTGCAAAGAAAAGCCCAATTCTGCCCTCTTTTCCCACACAGGTATAACAAATAATGAAAAGCTTTTAAATGAATTAAACAAAACTAATGCAGATATCATAATATATTTTATATTATAGCTTGTATTATGTATAGTTTATAATTTTAATGCATTTTCTGTAATACTTTTTTTTATTATTATTAATATACAGCATATAGACACAGTATTGCATTGTATTGACAACAGACATGAAAAGGTGCCAGTAGATTCTTCTAGTGAAGGCCTAATTCAATCCTACATGAATATGTTGCATTTACACTCAATCAGGGAGACACATAATACCTGCTGAGTGACTGTGATTGTTATCCTGGTGTTTGTCTTGTGCAGCTGGCTGCTTTCTGGCCTAAACCCGGCGCTCCTTTTATCTTTTATATTTGGAAAGGTCCAGAAACCAAGTCTGCTTAGATGTAAACTAAGATTTCTATTCGTAAAACATAAAAGTTGGGTGAATTTGGGGTATTCACCTATCTAGATTAACCCACATTCACAGTCAGGGTGGCCAGAGATTTTTTTCAATTAGTGTTCTGTTTAAAAAAAAGAAAATGAATAGATTCCCCCATCCACACAGGTAATGTGCCATTGTATTCTGACAGTGGGACTCCTCTGCTGTCAGAATACCCTGATCAGCGGCTGCAGACCATTGGCTGATCAAGAAAAAATTTCAGCCAGTCCGTTCGATCGACTTCTGTTGAGCGGTAGTGGCCACACATTGATCGGATTGTCCGATCCCTGGTGAGTCGGACACATTTTTGATCCATCTATCCAGCTTTTTTCACAAAGCAGCCCTGATCCTCCTCTTCTCTGCCCTCCCCCCCCCTGAGCTCCTGGTACCCCCCTGCCAGCGGAGTGCCCCCATAGCAAGCCACTTGCTTTGGGGGCACTTGTTTGTGCTTGCTCCTGAGCCCCCTCATACTTGCCAACTGTCCTGAATTCCCCGGGACATTCCTGGGATTTAGACCATTGTCCTGGTCTTATCGTTTACCTGGAAATGTCCTGGAAAATTGCAGTTTTCACGATTTTTTGTATTATTTTTTGCCACCGCTAGAGGTCCGCGGCTGGACTTAACTGTCTCTGCCGGCCACCATTTTACAGAAGACCAGCTATCGTGAGGAAGAAACAAGAGGCGGAACCCAAGCTCTGCCTCTTGGTTCTTCCCTTCCACCTCCACGAGCTGGTCTTCTGTGAATGCAGTGGAGAACAAATTGTCAAATCGCCAGAGCGTTGCCAGCACCCAGGGGAAGAGGGGGGGGACACCTGATGTAAGGTAGGGCTCTGCTCTGGGGACACCTGATGTAAAGTAGGACTCTGCTCTGGGGACACCTGATGTAGTGTAGGACTCTGCTCTGGGGACACCCGATGTAAGGTAGGGCTCCGCTCTTGGGACACCTGATGTAAAGTAGGACTCCGCTCTGGGGACATCTGATGTAAGGTAGGGCTCCGCTCTGGGGACACCTGATGTAAAGTAGGACTCCGCTCTGGGGACACCTGATGTAAGGAAGGAATCTGCTCTGGGGACACCTGATGTAAAGTAGGACTCCGCTCTGGGGACACCTGATGTAAGGTAGGACTTCGCTCTGGGGGCACCTGATGTAGGGCAGGACTCTGCTCTGGGGACACCTGATGTAAGGTAGGACTCCACTCTGGGCACACTTGATGTAAGGAGGGACTCCACTGGGGGCAACTGATGTAAGGAGGGACTCCACTGGGGGCAACTGATGTAAGGAGGGACTCCACTGGGGGCAACTGATGTAAGTAAGGACTCCACTGGGGGCAACTGATGTAAGGAGGGACTCCACTGGGGGCAACTGATGTAAGGAGGGACTCTGCTGGGAGTGCCTGATGTAATGAAGGATGTGTTGGTTAACTAGGTAGGTAGTTAATTTGGCTGCCTGAAAATGATGGAACATCCAAAATATTACAGTGGTCCTTGATACAGGAATAGTGGGGAAACATTTAATGGGAACTCACCTTGGAGAAATGTAATCTTACTTCCTGTCACTGCGATAGAAATTGAAAACAAATTTCTCCAACAGGACAAAGAAAAAAAAAACTGACAGGGATTTCAACCATGTCCTAGAAAAAAACGTTTTTGCATTAGATGCATACCCTTGCATACCATACTTTTGCACTGTAAGATTTTCTGTTGTAGCACTACCCCTGCAGGAACCGCTGGTGAATGTTGGTCATCTCCCACCCTACACAGCCAGGCACATGAATTTTCCAATCACTCCTGAGACAAGAAGCAGTCCTTGCAGCTTTGTTTGTTTTGTTTATTTAGGGGGATTAAACGTGGATGGGGAAGGGATGTTATGGGATTCCCACTTGATCAGAAAGAAACTCTTCGGGGAACAAACTAAATACATCTGGTATAGACACACTCTTCTACCTCCAGCACAGACTTTCTTATAAAACTACAACTCCCATGACCAGCTAGCACTGACAAATTGATCCAACACACTCTCAGATCCTTGTGAATGCCCTTTGCAGGCAGGGACCGCAGACCCCATTAGTAGTGCAGCAAATATAGTGGTCTTGCTAGCTGTGCTACTCCTGTCCTATTCCTGTGGCTACTGTTCCCAGCACCACCTCTTCAGGCACTGCCAGCCCGCCTGGCTGCAGCTGCCCCTTTCACTAGCCCTCCTGGATTCTTCCCCATAGTCCTCCCTGACTGACTCTGCATGACAGCATCCATCCCAGACTACTTGCACCCAGTCCCTTCAGGCATACCTCTCAGTCCTCTGACTACAACACCTCCCTGGAGATTTGCCCGGGAGTGTTCACATGCTGTCCTCTTCTTGCTCCTGTGCTCCAGGTCAGGATCCCTCTGTGTGTCATGAGAAGGGGGCACTGAGCCCAGTACTGAGTTCACCCCCCCCCCCCTCAGACTAGGGAGCTACTCTCAAAGGCCCTGACAGCCTTACACTCCATCTCCATCTTCTACCCAACTCACACTGCCACAGCTGGGCTGACCCTGAGTACATTAGGGGGGCCTGCCCCCTGCCAACCCATCAGTTGGGGATTGGTCAGGGCCCTCAGAACACTCCAGCTAGCTCCTCCTAGACCCCTCCCAACTGCTTCTGGAATCTTCTCCAAGTTTCCAGCAAGCAGCAGGAGTTACCAGAGATGCTGTTGAGTCAACTGCCTACCCTAGTCACTCAACCCTGACCCAATTTACCTACACTAACACAAACATCCTATTCTAGCACTCTAGCAATGCTAGGGGGTGCTACACTATTATTATGGAAAATTTCCGCAGTTGCTCAAGGATCTGTTCTCTTTCCAGTTAGAAAGAGGGCTCCTACCTACACCATATACAGCCCCTCCATATATTAAAGTCAGGAAGGGCGGATGCCCCATATCACATTTTTAAGTAATTTCGGTGAACACAGGCTGTTCTCACCAAATGATATCCTTTATGAAAGATCTGCAGGAATATGGAGTCTGATGACCTAAAGTGGGAGCTAGGTAACACCCAACTGTTTGTTGTCACTTGGCTTTATAGATAAGATTGACAAAATTGTACAAGGTGTAAAGGATAAAACATATTAGGAGAAAGGTAACCTCCATCACTTTAATCAACAGTGGCTTTGTCACTTGCCACTTAACTGCGTTTATTGTAGTTGAAATCTCTTTAGCAATAGCTGAAAAAATAGCACCACAAATGGCAATATGTAAGATACCCGAGTTTATAATCTCCACACCCACCCTGTTCAAATATGTGACTGATTTATACACACAATACCCCTGGCATCTTCTCACCAAATCCTCTTTTCTTATCTTTCTTCATAGATTTACTGTATATTGCCCTTTAGCACTGCAGGTAAGTACATTTAGCCTTAAGAACAGTGGTGGTCAATTTACCCAATATGAGAGTCCATAAGTGTGGGCCCTGCATATAGTTATAGCAGAATGTAATGCTACAAGAGATTGCCAGAGACTGCACACAGGCAACAGATGGTGGTCAAAGCATACAGACATATTACAAAAGATGGTCAGAGATAGTAGACATGCAGCAGGAGATGGTCAGAGATTGCAAAAATACTGTAGATGCTGTAATGCCCTGTACACATGATCGGAATTTCCGATGAAAAAAGTCAGACGGAATATTTTCATCGGATATTTCGACCGTGTGTGGGCTCCATCTGACTTTTTTCGTTGGAGTTTAGAAATAGAACATGTTTTATTTTTTTCCGATGGAAAAAATTCCTATTGGAAATTCCTATCGTCTGTGTGGAAATCCGACGGAGAAAAACCCACGCATGGCTCAGAATCAGGTCGAAGCATGCTCGGCCGGACGGAATTTGGTCTGACAGTGTGTATGCAAGACAGCTTGAACGGAATTCCGACGGAAAATTTCATCAGATTTTATCCCTTCGGAAATTCCGATCGTGTGTACAGGGCATTAGAGTTGTTGGAGACTAGGGACATGCTTTAGGAGAACAGTCATAGGTTAGCCATACACGTATAGTCATGTATAGCGGACTGAGTGTGAGAGATCCTCTATCCACTCTAAATCTCCCATGCCAGCTATTCTATTCTAACAGTTGCCACCCGTGGCTGTCAGAATACCCAAACATAGGCTACATCTGATCCATCTGACAATTTTCCACTTCACTGGTGTCCAGGTCAGTGGCGGCTGGTGCTCAAACAAAGGAAAAAAACAAAACAAAAAAACAATTGCAGCCTCACTGTGCCCATCAATTGCCGCCACTGTGCCCATCAATTGCATGCACTGTGCCCATCAATTGCCGTCACTGTGCCCATCAATTGTCGCCACTGTGCCCATCAATTGCAGCCACTGTGCCCATCAAACGCAGCCACTGTGCACATCAATTGTCGCCACTGTGCCATCAAATGCAGCCACTGTGCCCCTCAATTGTCGCCAGTGTGCCCATCAATTTTCACCACTGTGCCCATCAATTATCGCCACTGTGCCATCAATTGTCGCCACTGTGTCATGCCATCAATTGTCGCCACTGTGTCATGCCATCAATTGTCGCCACTGTGTCATGCCATCAATTGTCGCCACTGTGTCATGCCATCAATTGTCGCCACTGTGCCATCAATTGTCGCCACTGTGTCATGCCATCAAACGCAGCCACTGTGCCATGCCATAAAACGCAGCCATTGTGCCATCAATTGTCGCCACTGTGCCATCAATTGTCGCCACTGTACCATGCCATCAAACCCATTCATGCAATGCATGAATCTATGTATTGTTGACTTCAGTGGCGGTGCAGGAGATAGAGTATGCGGTGCGCCTGCGCCCACTATCAACGCACCGCCACTGGTCCAGGTGGAAAACTGTTACAAGGTGGTGCCAACAGGACCACCAAAACCTACAGGAGTTTGAGTCATAGCACAGGCTATAGACTGAAGAGAAATTGCATGAAGAGAAATTTGTTAAAGAGAAAAAAAATAAAAAATGCAAAATACATATATGTTCAAAAACACAAGACGCATCTGAAAACCGCATCAACCCCAACCACATAGAAGTGAACCTAGAATTAATAACACCTCCCTGTTGTGTAGTCCATGGAGATCAGGGAGCAATAATAAGGCTCCAGTCACACCTAGGTGATTTGAATCATGGGCGGAATCATCGCGATTCTGCCCGCGATTCCAAATTGTGCCAAAATGCAGGGCACGTTTGCGGTGCCATTACTTCTTAATGGCACCGCAGGCATGCAACAATTAGGTCGTGCGATAAATCATGCTGCGATTTAAATTGCCTAGGTGTGGATGGAGCCTAAAGCCTCATACACACGATCGGATATTCTAACGGGAATTGGGTGATGACAGGCTGTTGTCGGAAAATCCAACTGTTTGTATGCCCCACCGGACAATTGTCGGATTTTCCGCCAACAAATGTTGCATAGTATGCTTTAAAATATTCCGACAACAAATGTGTGTTGTCGGATTATCCGAGCGCGTGTACAGAAGTCCTTTGAAAAAAAAAAATCCAAAGTACAAACACGCATGCTCAGAAGCAATGCTAACCATAACACATCATTAGCAGAAGTAGCCCAAAGGGTGGCGCTAAAGAGCTTAAAAACATGTAGTTTTGTGTTTGTTGGCCGACAGCAGAAGTAGCACAAAGGGTGGCGCTAAAGAGCTTAAAAACCATGTAGTTTTGTGTTTGTTGGCCGAACAAAAGTCCTACGCTTTGTCCGATCGTGTGTAACAGGCTTAACCGTCCAGAGACATATAGCCAGATTCAGAAAGAGTTAGGCCGGCGTATTAGTAGATACGCCGACCTAACTCAGAATCTGCGCCGACCTATGTTTAAGTGTATTCTCAAACAGAGATACGCTGTTTGAGAAACAGCTTGCGCCGTCCTATCTTAGGTTGCAATATTGAGGCTGGCCGCTAGGTGGCGCTTCCATTACGGTCGGCGTAGAATATGTAAATTAGTAGATACGCCTATTCACGAACGTACGCCCGGCCGCCGCAGTACATTTACGCCGTTTACGTAAGAGATAGGCCGCCTAAAGTTATTCCATCAAATAGATGGAATAGTAATGTTAAGTATGGCCGCCGTTCCCGCGTCGAAATTCGAAAATGTTACATCGTTTGCGTAAGTCGTCCGTGAATAGGGATTTACGTCGTTTACGTCCACGTCGAAATCAATAGGCCCGTGCGGCGGACGTAGCCGCAATGCACACTGGGAAATGTAGGCGCACGGTGCATGCGCAGTTAAAAGAAAATGTCAAAAACGTCAGGTCAAGCCCCATTAACATAAAACACGCCCCCTTAGACAAATTTGAATTAGGCGCCCTTACGCCCGCCCGCTTTAGGCTACGCGCCGTAACTTAGCAGGCAAGTACATTGTGAATCATGTACTTGCCTCGCTAACTTACGGCGGCGTAGCCTAAATGCCTTAAGCTACGCCGCCTTAAAGTTGTGGCAATGTATGTGAATCTAGGCAATAGAAAGATTTCTGGCTAAATAAACAACATTTTTTTTTTTTTTAACATGTCAAACAGATATAATAAAACTTTTTCAGTGGTATATTTAAAAGACCAAAGGGAAGAAAATAAGAGAAATATATATTGTTAGAGTTTACATACATTTGCAGCAAGCATGGAAACCCTCCTGAGGACTGCAAAGTAAGTGACAAAAGGCTGCAGATTGGACAGAACAATGTAATACAGAATTATGGTCGTTCCCTGATTGAACACTAGGTGGCAGCAGCGTCCTCAGCAAGTAATGCTCTGAGTGACATAGAAGGGGTCAGAGCCGTTCTGCCTCCCCCTCCACTCCCTCCCCTTTCCAGGCGGGTTTATAATGGGATCCCAATGGAAGTGTTAATGCTTTAAACTTTGCTGCCGGTACGGGACAAGGCAAGAGCTGCAGGGAAGACATCTGTGCCTGTCCACATAGCATGCCTCCCCTCTGTGTGTTCTAATATTCCGAGTCTTCCCATCTCACACACAACACACAAAAGAAGAACTTTCCCAAGATTTCTGCAGAACTTCTTTGCACCTGTCAGAAGAAGAGAATGAATGTGAGAAGCCCGTCCTTGATGGTCCTGCTTGTGCTGCTGCATGTGCCAGGCTCCCAGAACCACAGAACCACTGGACCCAGGGTAAGTGGGCACCATTGATCTACCTCCTTTGCCTTCCATTCTCTGCATACAGAACCACTGCACCCAGTGTAAGTGGGCACCACTGATCTACCTCCTGTGCCCACAGAACCACTGTACCCAGGGTAAGTGGGCATCACTGATCTACCTCCTGTGCACACAGAACCACTGCACCCAGTGTAAGTTGGCATCACTGATCTACCTCCTTTGCCTTCTATTCTCTGCATACAGAACCACTGTACCCAGTGTAAGTGGGCACCACTGATCTACCTCCTGTGCACACAGAACCACTGCACCCAGGGTAAGTGGGATCACTGATCTACCTCCTGTGCACACAGAACCACTGCACCCAGTGTAAGTTGGCATCACTGATCTACCTCCTTTGCCTTCTATTCTCTGCATACAGAACCACTGTACCCAGTGTAAGTGGGCACCACTGATCTACCTCCTGTGCACACAGAACCACTGTACCCAGGGTAAGTGGGCATCACTGATCTACCTCCTCTGCCTTCTATTCTCTGCATACAGAACCACTGCACCCAGGGTAAGTAGGCATCACTGATCTACCTCCTGTGCACACAGAACCACTGCACCCAGGGTAAGTGGGCATCACTGATCTACCTCCTCTGCCTTCTATTCTCTGCATACAGAACCACTGCACCCAGGGTAAGTAGGCATCACTGATCTACCTCCTGTGCACACAGAACCACTGCACCCAGGGTAAGTGGGCACCACTGATCTACCTCCTCTGCCTTCTATTCTCTGCATACAGAACCACTGTACCCAGGGTAAGTGGGCACCACTGATCTACCTCCTCTGCCTTCCACTCTCTGCACACAGAACCACTGCACCCAGGGTAAGTGGGCACCACTGATCTACTTCCTCTGCCTTCCATTCTCTGCACACAGAACCACTGCACCCAGGGTAATCGGGCACCACTGATCTACCCCCTGTGCACACAGGACCACTGCACCCAGGGTAAGTGGGCACCACTGATCTACCTACTCTGCCTTCTATTCTCTGCATACAGAACCACTGCACCCAGGGAAATGTGGGCATCACTGATCTACCTCCTGTGCACACAGAACCACTGAACCCAGGGTAAGTGGGCACCACTGATCTACCTCCTCTGCCTTCTATTCTCTGCATACAGAACCACTTACCCAGGGTAAGTGGGCACCACTGATCTACCTCCTCTGTCTTCCATTCTATGCACACAGAACCACTGCACCCAGGGTAAGTGGGCACCACTGATCTACCTCCTTTGCACACAGAACCACTGTACCCAGGGTAAGTGGGCACCACTGATCTACCTCCTGTGCACACAGGACCACTGCACACAGGGTAAGCGGGCACCACTGATCTACCTCCTCTGCCTTCCATTCTCTGCATACATAACCACTGCACCCAGGGTAAGTGGGCACCACTGATCTACCTCCTGTGCAGACAGGACCACTGCACACAGGGTTAAGTGGGCACCACTGATCTACCTCCTCTGCCTTCCATTCTCTGCATACATAACCACTGCACACAGGGTAAGCGGGCACCACTGATCTACCTCCTCTGCCTTCCATTCTCTGCATACATAACCACTGCACCCAGGGTAAGTGGGCACCACTGATCCACCTTCTCTGCACACAGAGCCAGTGCACAAGGCTGCCTTCTGCGCTACGCTCATGTTGGCCAAGTAGAATTATTTGGAACGCACTTCAAAGGAAGGGAAAAGTAGAAAGCGTGGAATTATTGTAGCTTAAGAGAAGAAAATATTCTTTTCAGCAGTGAAAAGCCGCCCTCCCTTCCATAAGTTTTACATTCTTTGTGGTTTGTTTAGAATGATACGTGTGGATGGAAAAAATAAAATATTGATGTGTTATTACAGTATATGAATCGCATAAAATAAATGAAAATGGAACGGATTTTCTTTGAAATATTTCTTCTGTTTTCATTTTGTTTTACTAGAAAATAAACATGCAGGCTTTTTATTAAGAGTTGTAATGGATGGATTTTAGGGCAAGGTTTGCGCATGAGCGTTTCTTTTATATAAGTTTGTGAACACGCCTGGGCCGTTTTGTTTTTAGACAATGGAAAGTTAGTAACTAAGAGAGGCAAGAAATTGCGCAGTAAAAATGCACGGTACGCGTCTGCAAACATTTTTCAGGTGCTTCTCTTTAAGCCTTTAGGGGCCAAAAATGTGCGACTGCCCCAGAGAAACTCACATTTTCAAGTCGCATGTGACCGAGGACCATAGAGGACAATGGGGGACCATAGGGGACAATAGGGGACCATAGGGGACAATGGGGGACCATAGAGGACATTGGGGGACCATAGGGGACAATGGGGGACCATAGAGTACAATGGGGGACCATATAGGCCAATGGGGGACCATAGGGGACAATGGGGGACCATAGAGGACAATGGGGGACCATAGAGGACAATGGGGGACCATAGGGGACAATGGGGGACCATAGAGGTCAATGGGGGACCATAGGGGACAATGGGGGACCATAGAGGACAATGGGGGACAATGGGGAGCCATAGCGGACAATGGGGGACCATAGAGGACAATGGGGGACCATAGGGGACAATTGGGGATCATAGGGGACAATGGGGGACCATAGGGGACAATGGGGAACCATAGGGGACAATGGGGAACCTCGCTATGCTAAAAAAGTGTTTTTAACAAATTGTATTGTAACTGTAATGTCTGCCTTCATTTTGTAAAGTGCTGTGAAAACTGCTGGAGCAATATAAATCCTGTATAGTAAAACACTGCGCAAATTGTTGGCACAATATAAATCCTGTATAGTAAAGTGCTACGCAAACTGTTGGCACAATATAAATCCTGTATAGTAAAGTGCTACGCAAACTGTTGATGCAATATAAATATTGTATAGTAAAACACTATGCATACTGTTGGTGCAATATAAATCCCGTATAGTAAAACGCTGTGCAAACTGTTTAAATCCTCTCTAGTAAAACACTGTGCAAACTGTTGGTGCAATATAAATCCCGTATAGTAAGCGCTGTGCAAATTGTTGGTGCAATATAAATCCTGTATAGTAAAAAGCGCTATGCAAACTGTTGGTGCAATATAAATCCTGTATAGTAAAAAGCGCTATGCAAACTGTTGGTGCAATATAAATCCTGTATAGTAAAGCGCTGTGCAAACTGCTGGCGCAATATAAATCATGTATAGTAAAACACTGCACAAACTGTTGGCACAATATAAATCCTGTATAGTAAAGCGCTGTGCAAACTGCTGGCGCAATATAAATCATGTATAGTAAAACACTGCACAAACTGTTGGCACAATATAAATCCTGTATAGTAAAGTGCTACGCAAACTGTTGGCGCAATATCTTATATAGTAAAGCCCTGCGCAAACTGTTAGTAATATAAATCCTGTATAGTAAAGTGCTGTGCAAACTGCTGGTGCAATATAAATCCTGTATAGTAAAACACTGTGCAAACTGCTGGTGCAATATAAATCCTGTATAGTAAAGTGCTGCGTAAACTGCTGGTGCAATATAAATCCTGTATAGTAAAGTGCTGCGCAAACTGCTGGTGCAATATAAATCCTGTATAGTAAAGTGCTGCGCAAACTGTTGGTGCAATATAAATCCTGTATAGTAAAGTATTGTGTAAACTGTTGGTGCAATATAAATCTTGTATAGAAAAAGCCCTGCGCAAACTGTTGGCATAATATAAATCTTGTATAGTAAAGCATTGCACAAACTACTGGCGCAATACAAATTCTGAACAGTAAAGGACTGTGCAAACTGTTGGCGCAATATAAATCCTGTATAGTAAAGTATTGCGTAAACTGTTGGTGCAATATAAATCTTGTATAGTAAAACACTGCACAAACTGCTGGCACAATATAAATCCTGTATAGTAATAATAATAATATCTCTCAGGTGTAAACAATATTCAGATGACTCGACACAAATACTTCACATACCAACACATATGAAGAAGAAAGAGCCGACAGTTTGCGCAGTGCTTTATAACAAAGGGAGATAGTAGAGTTCCAATACTAGAGGGGGGAGGGGGACCCTGCTCCGGAGAGCTTACAATCTAAAGGAAATTATATATAAGCAACACAAGATTTTGTGTAAGGTTCAAAGCAATTTTTATGCTGTAATAAAGAGGACAGCACAAGTTTACTACACAACTGTATCAGAGGATAAAAAGAGATCAGAAATATTCATCCAATCAGAATTGCCTTCTGTTTGTGCTATTTATCGAATGATTCACCAGCTGTACATGGTAGCCAATCAGCTTCTAACTTCAGCGTGTTCAATTAAACTTTGACAATAAGCCCTTGTTCCCATTGGAGCGATTTTCCATGCGATTTGAAGTCGTAGCCGATTGCCGGCAATGGTAGCGTTCCAATTGTTGCGACGCTGACTTTTACCACCGCACAGATTTGCAAAAGTAGTTCCTGCATTACTTATACCGATTAACTTCAACAGACCTCTGTGCATGAAGCCGCACTGATGTCCTTCAAGTAGCGCCTGAAATCGCGCTGACCTCCTACTTCACTTGAAGTAACACGATTTCAAAGTAGCATCAGTGTGAAGCAGGACTAAGATGCGCTTCACCCCGATGTGACATCAGAAGTCGCACCCCATTCTGTGCAATGGAACGGTTCTAATCGGTGCGACTTGAGTTGCTTCGATTTAGAGAAAGGTTCCTGCACTACTTTTGGTCTGACTTTGGTACGACTTGCATTGACTTCTGTTAAAGAAATCACATGACAAATCATCGTCAATAAAAATTAATTGTAAGTCACATGACAAATCATCTTCAATAAAAATAAATAAAAAAATAAATAAAAAAGAAGTCACATGACAAATCATCGTCAATAAAAATAAATTGTAAAAAAAAAAAAAAAGAAGTCACATGCAAGTCGTGCCGAAGTGGTGCTGGAGTGCGACTTTAAAGCCGCGGGCAGTGTGCACCCGGGCTGAAATGTGGAAGCCGATTGGTTTCTATGCAGAGCTGCTCTGGATTTTGCATGCGTCTGCTTTTAGTAAATCTCTCCCAAAGCATCCTTTTAGATAAACCTGCCAATGCAAAGCTATTTTTTTTTTCGGGATACACATAAATGCTATTTTATCCCCCGTTCACTTTCACTGTTCCAAATCGCATGACAAGTCGCACCTCATTTCTGGCAATGGAACTGTTCAAATAACCACGACTTATGTTGTGGCGACTTTGAAAAAGGTTCCAGCTGTACTTTCTTCTGATTTCACTGCAACTTGCATTGACTTCTGTTAAAAGAAGTGGCAAGCCGCAGTGAAATCGGATGTAAAAATCAATCTAATGTTCAACTTTTCAATTTTGTGATTTTAAAGCCGCACCGGGCTTAGTTGACTTTTGGATACACATAAATGCTATTTTGCATGTCAAACGAACAGGGCTGACCATAATTTGAAACAATGAAGGGGGGGGGGGGAGGGGACATAATGAAGTTTCCCATTGCAAGACTAAATTCTCAGATTTGAGTGTTGCATGGTTGCCAGATGCGATTTTTCTGATCACAAATATGCGCACACGTGACAAAACTGCAAAACCAAATTTCTCGGACGCCTAGGTTTTCCTACTTGCTGCAGGAGCTGGCAGTCTGTTTAGATTCCACAGGGGTCTCAAACCGACGGCTTTTGTAGAACTACAATTCCCATGAGGCATTGCAAACTCCAAAACTCTCAATAAAAAGATTGCAGTAAATCGCTACGCTCAGGTGTGAATGCCGCCTTAAAGCAGAGGTTCACCCCAAAAAAATTGTTTTAACATTACATTCAGCCGAGTTGTCATAATGACAATCGGCTGTTTTTTTTATTTTTATCCCCGTACATACCGTATTTTCACCGCCGCTTCCGGATATGTCTTCTGCGGGACTGGGCGTTCCTAATTGATTGACAGGCTTCCGACCGTCGCATACTGCGCGTCACGAGTTGCTGAAAGAAGCCGAACGTCGGTGCGCAGGCGCCGTATAGAGCCGCACCGACGTTCGGCTTCTTTCAGCAACTCGTGACGCGCTGTATGCGACGGTCGGAAGCCTGTCAATCAATTAGGAACGCCCAGTCCCGCAGAAGACATACCCGAAAGCGGCGGTGAAAATACGGTATGTACGGGGATAAAAATAAAAAAAAAACAGCCGATTGTCATTATGACAACTCGACTGAATGTAATGTTAAAATATTTTTTTTGGGTGAACCCCCGCTTTAAGTGCCGGTTCACACTAGCGCGACTTGGGATCCAACTTGTGTCGCGCGACATGAGAAATTCAATTGAAGTGAATGAGAGCCGTCTTAATGCACACTACTAAGGTCGCTCCAACTTCAGAAAAGGTTCCTGTACTACTTCAAGGCGACTTCTAGGCAACTTGTACCCATTGATTTCAATGGAAGTCGCCTCCAAAGTCGGATCTCCATCTTACCTGAAACAACTTTACAGGAAGAGAAAATAGTTTTCTCAGGCAAACCCCTCCCTCCCACAGAGCTGATTATTGTTTGATTGGCCACTGGCAAAGTTGCCTGTCCTGGAGGCGACTTGAAGTTTCCTCAAGTTGCAAGTCATGCCGATTTTCATGTTGCAGTAGTGTGAACCGGCACTCAAGTGTCTTTATGTAGTTTGATAAATATTTATTGAGCCTAAATTTTCATTCAGACACAGGGGTCTCAAAACGGTGGCCCTCCAGCTTTTGCAGAACTACAATTCCCATGAGGCATTGCAAGGCTGACAGTTACAAGCATGACTCCCAGAGGCATGATGGGACATGTAGTTCCGCAACAGCTGGAGGGCGGCCAGTTTGAAACCCCTGGTTTCGAAGAACAGCTTGTGGAATGATACAATTGAGCTGCGGTTAGAACTCGCCGGCGGCCTCAATGATCATGAGAGCAGATGGTTCTCAGTGGTGACAGCGCATGGCGGACATGACCACAGAGGGCCGTCTATATGAATGTTACATTATGTTGTCATTCACAGATGTATGGACAGGGTACTATTACTATAGCTTGCCGCAGTTATTGGCGTGTAAAGTCTTTACTAGGGTTGTCCCGATACCAGTATCGATATCGGGACCGATACTGAGCATTTGCGGGAGTACTTGTACTCCCGCAAATGCCCCCGATGCCAGATCCGATACTACCCCCCGCCGCCGTCACCTCCGTAATGCCGCCGCATACCGCAACGCCCCCGCCGCCTATTTAATCAGCGTGCGGGCAACATTACAGCTTTCATTTGAAAGCTGCACCGCGTATAGACACTCCCCCTTGCTTGTGATTGGACGGGTGATCTGTCTATCAAAGTGCAGATCACCCGTCCAATCCCGAGCAAGAGGGAGTGTCTATACGTGGCGCGGCGGGGAACAGACAGCTATTCAAATGAAAGCTGTAATGTTCCCTGCACGCTGATTAACTAGGCGGCGGCATCTAGGTATGGGGAGACATGGCTGCATATGTGGGGGGACATGGCTGCATATATGGGGGACATGGCTGCATATGTGGGGGACATGGCTGCATATGTGGGGGACATGTCTGCATATGTGGGGGACATGTCTGCATATGTGGGGGACATGGCTGCATATGTGGGGGACATGGCTGCATATGTGGGGGACATGGCTGCATATGTGGGGGGACATTTCTGCATATGTGGGGGGACATTTCTGCATATGTGGGGGGACATGGCTGCATATGTGGGGGACATGGCTGCATATGTGGGGGACATGGCTGCAAATGTGGGGGACATGGCTGCATATGTGGGGGACATGGCTGCATATATGGGGGACATGGCTGGATATAGGGGGGACATGGCTGCATATGTTGGGAGACATGGCTGCATATGTGGGGGACATGGCTGCATATGTGGGGGACATGGCTGCATATATGGGGGACATGGCTGGATATAGGGGGGACATGGCTGCATATGTTGGGAGACATGGCTGCAAATGTGGGGGACATGGCTGCATATGTGGGGGACATGGCTGCATATATGGGGGACATGGCTGGATATAGGGGGGACATGGCTGCATATGTTGGGAGACATGGCTGCATATGTGGGGGACATGGCTGCATATGTGGGGGACATGGCTGCATATGTGGGGGACATGGCTGCATCTGTGGGGGACATCGCTGCATTCGTGGGGGACATGGCTGCATTTGGGGACACATTTAAAAAAAAGTATCGGTATTTGGTATCGGCGAGTACTTGAAAAAAAGTATCGGTACTTGTACTCGGTCCTAAAAAAGTGGTATCGGGACAACCCTAGTCTTTACCCAATGACAGATTGTGACATACACGTATATGATTGTACTATGTATGTGCATGAAGTTTGATACGTTTTTTTTCCATAATCTTTTATTGGAATACCAAGACAGAAAGAAATCTGCGATGAGATTTCAAAAAAGTGCAAAATGACTTTTTTAATATAACAGAACACGATATACAGTAGTACCAGTAACATAGTAATCAACTAAAACATCCTGCCGATCAATCGTTGCGTATTGGAAGCCCCTAGATATGGAAACGATCCATCCTGCCGATCAATCGTTGAGTATTGGAAGCCCCTAGATATGGAAACGATCCATCCTGCCGATCAATCGTTGAGTATTGGAAGCCCCTAGATATGGAAACGATCCATCCTGCCGATCAATCGTTGAGTATTGGAAGCCCCTAGATTTGGAAACGATCCCACAGGGAAGCTACAAATGAGCAGCCGACTCGTCTTTTCTGTTTTTGAACTATTATTTTAATGAGATGCGTTTCCTTGTGAAGCCTCTTATCGTCCTGACCGGCTCACTTCCTGCCAAAGTACAAAACCGTCTTAGAGGAATAATAAAAGGAGACGTTTCTGTGTCTGTTACAACTTACAACATGCATTTCAAATGATACAGAACATTCCTTTGACTGAACTGCCTAAAAAAAAATCCCCAGACATGGGGGCTTCTAACAGTCCCATCAGCCCCTGGAATAATCCTTTTTTTTCCCCTCACCCGACATCCGCTGGATAGTGCATGCCAGGTGAGTTCCCATAGACCACGGCCTACGGCTTATCTCTGCTTGGTCAGCCCAGATCAAAGCCTGAATCACCTGAACATTTCCCAAGCCCTCCGACTGATGTCTTTGAAAGCCGCCACTTGTCTGCTATGCAGGTTGTTCTGCCCATACACTGCCATATTGTCCTAATAAATGACAGTTTGGATTAGTGTCAAATCACCTCACACGTTTAGTAGATCGCCTCGGACTGGTTCCGTCATTTCGTAGATAAATAACTGTAAAGAATGCTACCCCCAGATGCTGGCAAATGTTATTTTTGCCCTCAGATGATGGGATTTTCTTTTTTGTCATAATATATTTAGATCAGACGTTAATCTTTTGATAGGTTTACGAAGAATTAGAGGTGAGACAGTTAGGTGTAAAATGTTACACCTATTAGCTGACCATTGACAAACAGATTAACGGAAGCTGAGGCACGCCCTTGTTTTTAATTGCATCAGCAGGATGAGAAAATCAGCCGCAATCTTGTCCCTAGCTGTATTGTTTGATCACAGGTATTTATAGAAAATGTACGCAGTGCTTTACATACACATTAGTCCCTGAGCTGAAGGAGCTTACAATCTAAGGTCCCTATCTTACACGCATACATACCCAAATTAGGGCCAATTAACCACTTAAAGCGGGGGTTCACCCTAAAAAAAAAAAAATAAATTCTACCATGCCACCCAGCATACTAGCGCGAGCTACAGTATGCCTTTATTTTATTTTTTTGCGCCGTATTCACAGTTTAATCCCTTAGTTAAGTTTCAGACTCCCCGCCAAGGTCCTTAAGTGGTTAACATACCAGCATGCTGTAAAAATGTCAGAGGAAACAGTAGTATTCGGAGGAAACCCACGCAGGCACAGGGAGAACATGCAAACTCCATGCAGGCAGGGACGGACTGACCATTCAAGCACTCGGGCACTGCCTCAGGGCCCCATGCCACTAGGGGGCCCCATCAGGGTTGCCAGCCTCAGTAAAAATCTGTGGGCCGGATTCAGAAAAGAGATACGACGGCGTATCTCCTAATACGCCGTCGTATCTCTGAGTGCGGGAGGTCGTATCTATGCGCCTGATTCAGAGAATCAGTTACGCATAGATATCCCTAAGATCCGACAGGTGTAAGTGTCTTAGGCTGCATTTTCAGGCTGGCCGCTAGGTGGCGCTTCCGTATGTTTGCGCAAGAAATATGCTAATTAGGTAGATACGGCGATTCAGAAACGTGCGTCCCGCCAGCGCATTTTTTTACGTCATTTACGTTCGGCTTTTTTCTGCGTATAGTTACCCCTGCTATATGAGGCGTAGCTAATGTTAAGTATGGCCGTCGTTCCCGCACCGAGTTTTGAAATTTTTACGTCGTTTGCGTAAGTCGTTTGCGAATACGGCTTTACGTCATTACGTTCACGTCGAATCCAATACGTCCTTGCGGCGTAATTTGGAGCAATGCACACTGGGATATTTTACGGACGGCGCATGCGCCGTTAAAAAAATACGTCAAAAACGCGGGGGTCAAGTACAATTTAAATAAAACACCCCCCCAACATCCCCATTTGAATTAGGCGGCCTTACGCCGCAACACATACGTTACGCCGCCGTAACTAAGGGCGCAAGTTCTTTCTGAATACAGAACTTGTGCCCAAAGTTACAGCGGCTTAACGTATCAGAGTTACGCCAGCAGAAAGATGCGCGCATCTTTCTGAATCTGGCCCTGTGTTTTTAAAAGAAATCCCAAGATTATAGCTGCCGCGACTCTCCAGTACCTTTTCAGTGTGTGTGTGTATTCTGTGTGTATTTATACTGTGTGTGTATATTGTGTTTGTGTGTATACTATGTATGTATACTGTATGTGTGTGTGTGTATACTTTGTGGACCGATAATCTATTGCCTGGGGGCCCCATAATCTCCTATTGCCCGGGGGCCCATGAGTTGTCAGTCCGCCCCTGCATGCAGGTAGTGTCCTGACCTGGATTTGAACCAGGGATGCGTGTATATATAGCACTCCCGCTGAAAGCTTTCGTCACTATTAACTTAAAAAGGCAACAATTGTGTGTCCAACATGATCAGAGATCTCTGTATGTCACAATGAAAGAAAATTCACATTGTCGCCTTCTAGCTAGCCTCTAACTCAGCGGTCTCAAATTGGCGGCCCTCCAGCTGTTGCGGAACTACAAGTCCCATCATGCCTCTGCCTATGGGAGTCATGCTTGTAACTGTCAGCCTTGCAATGCCTTATGGGAATTGTAGTTCTGCAACAGCTGGGGGGCCACCGGTTTGAGACCCCTGCGTCTAAATCCTGATAAAATTTAGGCTCAATAAATATTTATCAAACTACATAAAGCCACTTTAAGGCGGCATTGACACCTGAGCGTAGCGATTTACTGGCGTTTTTTTAATTGAGAGTTTTTGAGTTTTTAGAAGTGTATTACAAGTGTTTTACAGCTTCAGGCATTTTTGTTTAGCCAATAGAAAGAGAGGGAGGGGAAATTCGAGGTGGAAAACGTCAGTTTGAGCAGAAAACGCACAACAAATGCTTGGAAAACAGTTGTTTCTATTAAAGTCTATGGGACCAAAAACACGTGTAATCTGCTAAAAATAAGCTTTTTTGAGTGACGGGCGTTCTGTTTCAGATGACAGAACATTTAGATGTGAGCAGGGATGATTGAAATGAATCTGTTTTGGCTTGTTGAGCGTTTTAGAGCTTACAAGCTTCAAGAAGAAAATCGCTCAGGTGTTAATGGGGCCTTAAGGGCTCTTTAACACTTTAATGTCCGTTTTCACGAACTCCATTTCCTCTGCGGGGATCAATCCGTTGATCCCTGCTAAGCCGGCAGATGACAGGTCCGTCTGCTCAATTGTGCAGAGACGGACGGACCTGTCAGAGCCCCCGCTCTTCTCTATGTGGGATCGGATGAAAACAGATCCGCCTGTCACAGCGCCGGAGCCCGCGAACCCAGAAGTATCTCCGGTAAAAGATGTCGGCTGTGTACTCTGTGTGCCGGCGCCGATTCAGGGCATCGTTCTGAAGTGAATACTTCATAATGAGCTAGTATGCATTGTGTAGAAAGGCTGTTTGATCCTGTCTCAGGATGCATATAGAAAATGCAGGGTCCATGGTTTAGTAGCACTTTAAGTTGTAATTGTGTACTGCAGGGCTCGACAAAATCCGGGCGCCAGGTCGCAATTGCGACAAAAATTGTGACCTGGTGCCTGCCGGTAATCGAGGCTGCAAAGCCTCGTCCTCAGTTACCGGCTGTCGCGGGCTGCGGCTTTTTATGCCTTGTGAAGGCCCAAGCTTGCTTCTGTGACCTGGCGCCATCTGGTGGTGGCCGTTGGCATCACAAGTAAAACAGCTGTTCTAATGGTTTTTTTTTTTTTTACTGTTTTCACTGCCATCGCCTTCCCTCTAATTAGAACCCCCAAACATTATGTATATTTTTTTATTCTAACACCCTAGAGAATAAAATGGCGGTCGTTGCAATACTTTCTGTCACACCGTATTTGCGCAGCGGTCTTACAAACGCACTTTTTTTGTAAAAAGTACACTGTTTTTTATAAAAAAATACACTTTTTTAAATAAAAAAAATACACTTTTTTAAATAAAAAAAATACACCTTTTTAAATAAAAAAAATACACTTTTTTTAATTAAAAAAATACACTTTTTTAATTAAAAAAATACACTTTTTTTAA
Source organism: Rana temporaria (assembly GCF_905171775.1). NCBI lineage: Eukaryota > Metazoa > Chordata > Amphibia > Anura > Ranidae > Rana > Rana temporaria. Next base: position 46,668,170 of record NC_053501.1, read on the forward strand.
TTAAAAAAATACACTTTTTTTAATAAAAAAATTAAGACAACAGTAAAGTTATCCCAATTTTTTTTATATTGTGAAAGATAATGTTACACCGAGTAAATTGATAGCCAACATGTCACGCTTTAAAATTGCGTCCGCTCGTGGAATGCCGACACTTTAACCCTTTAAAATCTCCATAGGCAACGTTTAAAAAATTCTACAAGTTGCATGTTTTGAGTTACAGAGGAGGTCTAGGGCTAGAATTATTGCTCTCGCTCTAACGATTGTGGCGATACCTCACATGTGTGGTTTGAATACCGTTTACATATGCGGGCGCTACTCACATATGTGTTCGCTTCTGCGCGCGAGCTTGGCGGGATGGGGCGTGTTTTCTGGCTCCTAACCTTTTTAGCTGGCTCCTAGATTCCAAGCAAATTTGTCAAACCCTGGTGTGCTGTATGTACATTGCTCGGTCCAGTACTGGAGCTACGTCCCATAGATGGGAGCACCACGCTTATGCCGCGTACACACCTTCAGAATTTCCGACAACAAAACCGTGGATAAATTTCCGACGGATGTTGGCTCGAACTTGTCTTGCATACACACGGTCACACAAATGTTGTTGGAAATTCCGAACGTCAAATACGTGGTGACGTACAACATGTACGACGGCACTAGAAAAGGGAAGTTCAATACCAGCCGTGTTAGTAGAAGTTTGGTGAGAGACGATTCGCGCTTTTCAGCCTCACGCTTTTCAGTCCGTTACAGCATGACAAATGTGCTATCTCCATTACGAACGCTAGTTTTACCAGACCGAGCGCTTCCGCCTCGTACTCGATTCAGAGCATGTGTGGAATTTTGTGCGTCGGAATTGTCCAAACGCGATCGGAATTTCCGAGAACGGATTTTGTTGACGGAAAATTTGAGAACCAGCTCTCAAATTTTTGTTGTTGGAAATTCTGACAGAAAAAGTCAGATGGGGCCTACACACGGTCGGAATTTCCGACTAAAAGCTTCCATGGAACGTTTGTTGTCGGAAATTCCGAGCGTGTGTACGCGCCATGATTATGGCTCTCATTGAAACAGTGGATTGTGATCCACATGTGGCTCTCATCTTGATGTTGTTTGGTATTACTCAGCAGGTGGTCCTTACGTCAGTGAATACATTATACACTTCCATAGGCATGAGACCAAGCAGAAGATTTCTCATTGTTATATATACATTAACAAATTGTTATTCATCCGCATATTTTTTAAACTTAGTGTGGCTCACGGCCACTTAGAAAGGTTGGAAGGAAGATCTGATGCTGAATTTATTGTTTTTGGAACAGCTTTACAAGAAAGACAATTGGCATTTGAAGGTTGCTTATATTAGTTGTAACTGAAGTAGAAATGCTTGAAATTATGAATTATAATAGGTCATTACACGTCTAAAGATTTTAACTAATTGTCTAATGAGACATAGTAAGAATTTTGTTTTGAATATATATATATATATATATATATATATATATATATATCTAGGGCTAGATTCAGAGAGAAATGCCTATATTTAGGCCGCCGTTACTTTGACAGGCAAGTCCCGTATTCAGAAAGAATTTGCGCCCGAAGTTACAGCGGCGTAGCGTATATGGGCCGGCGTAAGCCCGCCTAATTCAAAATAGGCTGGTAGGGGGCGTGTTGTTTGCTAATTACTCGTGACCCCACGTATTTGACGCTTCTAACGAACGGCGCATGCGCCGTCCGTGAAAGTTTCCCAGTGCGCATGCTCCAAATTACGCCGCAAATAGTCAATGCTTTCGACGTGAACGTAACTTACGCACAGCCCTATTCGTGTACGACTTCCGCAAACGACGTAAACAACAAAAAATTTGACGCTGTCCCGACGTCCATACTTAACATTGGCTACGCCTCATTTAGCAGGGGTAACTTTACGCCGAAAAAAGCCTTACGTAAACAACGTAAATCAATGCGCGGGGCGGCCGTACGTTTCTGAATCAGCGTATCTAGCTCATTTGCATATTCTACGTGGAAATCAAGGGAAGCGCCACCTAGCGGCCAGCGTAAATATGCACCCTAAGATACGACGGCGTAGGAGACTTACGCTGCTCGTATCTAGGCACAAGTGAGGCGTATCTGATTCTATGAATCAGGCGCCGAGATGCGACGGCCCTCATTCTGAGTTACGACGGCGTATCTGGAGATACGCCGACGTAACCCTTTCTGAATCTGACCCATAGTTTCATAAGCCATGCCACGTAAAAGCCGGTTCACACACTTTGGGGGCGACTTGGCAAGGCGTTCCCAAGACGACTTGAGAGGCAACTTGCAAAATACCTTCTGTATTGAAGTCAATGCAAGTCGCCCCTAAAGTAGTACAGGAACCTTTTTCTAAGTCGGAGCGACTTGCGTCGCTCGTATTAGAACGGTTCCATTGAATAGAGCGGATCCGCGACTTGTCAGGCGGCTGAGTCACCTGACGAGTCGCCCCTGTGGTGTGAACCGGTTCTAAATGTGATTGTAAACCCTTACCGTGAAAAAGAACCCATTCATTTTAAAATAGAAATTAAAGCCAAAATATCTGTGTATAGATAGAAATTACATTATACATTTTTTTTCCCCCTTTTTTTATATGTGATCACATTTCCATGTTAATAATTGAATCGTATCACTACAGGGTGGTACTGTGGATACGAAAAATCGATAAAAAATGCCACATCCCGATAAATTTGAATTTCAGAAAATAAGTTGGCAGATGATGGTCTTCATAGGCATAACACAGATATGTATTTAAAAAATATATTTATTACAAAAAGCATACAAAACAAATTACAATAAAATGTATTGGTTATTCATAAATGAGCCTTGAAACAAGAATAACACACATATCATATATAGTATACTTAGAATATCTCATTATGAAGTATTTACTTTGTACGCTTTTGTAATAAATATATTTTTAAATACATATCTGTGGTATGCCTATGAAGTCCATCATCTGCCAACTTATTTTCTAAAATCAAATTTTCATGTTATCGCTGTATAAGAGCTGGGGGAGGAGAAACAGCATTACACTAATCTTACCAGTGAATGGTGTTGGGGGGTGTCAGGACAAGTCTGATCATTGAAGGAGAGCAGGCTGAGTTCCCAGCATAGCTGGAGAACTTACCATACTGTGTTCTCCTGCTTAGTGTGGTCAGTTTTTAATAGGAAAGCAGAGGGACCGGCAGAATCACCAGAGATTTCTCACAAATGAAGCAATGCAAAGGCCTCGTACTCACGACCAAACATGTCTGCTGAAACTGGTCCGCGGACCAGTTTCAGCGGACATGTTCGTTCGTGTGTAGGCAGTAACGTACAGAATTCCAGCAAACAATCGTCGGCCAGACCGTTTTCCAACGAACAACTGTTTCCTGGTCTTGCTTTAAAACAGTCTGCTGGAATCGTGTCCGTCAGACATGTTCGGTCGTCTGTACACAAAAGCAGCGTACAAAAACCCCGCGCATGCTCAGTCCAAATGAGGAGACGGGAGCGCTCGTTCAGGTAAAACTCGCGTTTCTTTGGGATATGGCACATTCGTCATTAGAAACCTTTTATTCTAGCAAGAGAACAATGTCTTAAAAAGGCGCACTAAACCACATTTTAAAGCCTCGTTTTATTAATTCTTCTCTTGCTAGAATAACCCCGTTCTCTTGCTGATGCAATTTCAATAGAGTTGTCCCATACTGAAATGTCACATTTCTTGCTTGTGATGTAATCCTTTAATAATGTTTTCTATGCCAGACGTGTGTTTTGGTTGGTGGTCCTCCATAATTTAGAGTAGTCATTTTTGTAAAGGAATGTTCATTTTTTTTTAATTTTTTTTTTTGTTTCTAGTTATGTCACCATTTAAACTATTTTTTTTTTACATGTTTTTTGAAAATTTATTTTTTTTTTTGGTGTTTCATTAGAGAATATTAAACCATGTTGGCACACCAAATGTCCCCCCCCCCCCCCAAGGAGTGTGTCCTTTGTAAATTACCCATTGTATATTTATGAAAGGTTTGCTGCCTAATAATCCCCACAGTATATCAAACAATAGACATGTTTTCAAATGAAAGCAAAAGGCCTTTTATTCAGGCAAATGTCATCACAAAAAAATCAAAAGAACGGCAGCACTAGAATAGATAGCAAACTATATGCAAACTTGCATTTCCAACATGGTGAAGGATAAACTTCCAAGCCTCAGGAGCCAAACACAAAAATATGAAGCAGCAGCACACAAACAAAGGAACCCAAACTGTGGTAGTACAAACACGATGTCCTTTATGTGGAAGGAAATGGAAGGCAGAAAATCAACGTTTCCTCCTCTTTCCAGCCTTCCCTCCAGGCAGCCTTCCAGCGGATCGAACACGGGGTCTTGCAGGTGGGGTTGATGTGGCAGCAGGAGGATGGTGTTCCGCAAGCCGGGCCGGGTCACATAGCCCAGTGTCTGGGGTCAGCAGGCCCCTCTGCATCCACCAAAGGACCTGGTTCATCAGGGCCTTTGCCAGTCTTCTCTGGTCCTCCTCCCCTTCATTTAAATCATGGGCCAATGAGGCACTGAAGGCCTCTGTGGGGTTGAGGGGGGCCCTCATGATGGCGCTTGCCTCCTGGATCATGCGGAGGCTTGCCTCCTCCACAGGCCTCAACTGCCTCCTTCGGCCTGATGGCCTCACCTGGGGGGGAGAAGACTGGCTGGTGGTGGTTCTCCTGGCCGGGTGGACCTGCTGCAGGCCACTGGGCCCAGCCTCCTCCTGGCTGCCACTGACCCCGGCCTCCTCCTGGCTGCCACTGACCCCGGCCTCCTCCTGGCTGCCACTGACCCCGGCCTCCTCCTGGCTGCCACTGACCCCGGCCTCCTCCTGGCTGACAGACACCTGAGGATCTGCCACCTCCTGGCTGATCTCTTCTTCCTGTGTGGAAAAAAAAAGAATTTTTTTACAATTTCGCTAAATAAAACCACACTCATTTTCATGTTTTTCGTTCAGTATTTTCTGTTCATTATTACTTGAATACACTCTACTTCTGACCCCTGCAGTTGTCATCCCTGACACCTATTTGTCTGTACACCTTTTTGTTTGCTTTTTTCCAGCTTGGTTTTATTTTTACAATATCTAATCATTAATCCACCAAGAATTATTTACGCCATAAATATAGAGGAAACTACTATACCTCCTCATCGAAGGGTGGCAGATCTGCATCTCTGTCAGCCAGGCCCTCTTCCTCCGACTCTGCAGGGCTGTGGTCATCTGGGGAAGGTCCGCTGGAAGGTAGCATGGAGGAAAGGTTGGAAGAAAGACTGGACATCGTTTTCCTGCCTTCCATTTCGTCCCGCAAAAAAGCCATCTGTTTATAATACCACAGTTTGGGTTCCTTTGCTTGTCTTGCTGCTGCTCCCGATTTTTTGATTTTATTAGCTTTGTATGCTCTCCTGTATGTGCTTCTGAGGTTGGCAAGTTTATCCTTCACCATGTTGGCAGTGCATCCTGGCACCCATGTTTGCATATAGTTTGCTAGCTCTTCTAGTGCTGCCGCTCGTACATCTTTATTACAATATAATGCGTGTTTTGAATTCCACAGGATGGGCGTGTCCTGATATTTTTGTAGTAAGGCCTCTATAGCTTCCTTGGTTTGTAGTTGGTCCATTTTACTTTTTGAAATATGATATTTTTTTTTGAGTCTAGATTCAAAAAACATAAAGCAAAGAAAAATAAATATTCAAAAGGATCAGCGTTGACCTTGATATAATATGTGTCTTTAAATTTATTACCTATATCTAATTACAAACACAGTCTCTCTTGTTTAAACAATGATTGGCAGCTCGGCCGCATTGGTTGTACCAAACATTGATTTGCTAGATGCAGAGCCATTGTTAACATTGCAGTAAATATTTTTAATATAGAAAAATAAACAATGCTTACAAATGACAGTATTCATCTAGGCACTCTTTCATGTGTAAATCTCATGCCCCTGACAATGGATGACATAAAAGACACTTCCTAATGACCTCTGTACAACCAACACTTGAACAATACTTTGCCTGATCTGAATACACCATTCAAAAACTTGTCAATGAGGTACAGCATTGTTCACATCTCTATTTTGTGAGGTGTCCAAAAGCATTTGGATACCAAAATAACATTGTGGTACCCCATAGACAGAATAGCTTAAAAAGGGTGCAACCAACAGCCCAAACCCCCATCCCATGTGTCTACATTTTCAAGGCCTCTGCTGATCACATTTTTAATTTCCTTACCTTCCTGTCTCTCGCTCCTCGTTTCTCACGCTCGCCTAATTACCGCGTAAGATGCGTAATCACGGCGTAAACCTTTTAAACACTCCGCGTATTTATGAAACCCCGCCCTCGTCACCTTTGCGAGGCCCCTAATCAATGAGTTTAGGAAATATGGCGTTAACTGTGTATGTTCTGGATGCGCTCGAAGATTCTCCGCGTAACGGACGTAAACACGTTGTTTGCATTCTCTACACTCCGCGTATGTATTAAACGCCGCCCTCTTCTCCGCCCATGGCGTAAGAATTCATCTTTTCCACGCCCATAATCTCTGTGGGAAAGGAAAGATGGCGATGTCACACGAGCGGGCACGATGCTCTCATGCCACAAGTGAAGGGACAGAGGCAGGGACGTCCCGATCAAGGAAAAGAAGATATAAAGCCACTAATATGCGGTTCCAGGAAATGGTGGAGTTAGTTTACATCATGCGAAAGAAGGACTATGATGGGGAATTAGGGCCATACAAGACCCCTAACCGCCGAAAGGCACATATTATGGACAAGGTGGCGAGGAGAATGCAGAGGATGTTTGGGATCACCAGGTCCAAGGAACAGCTGAGGAAACGATGGTCAGACTTAAAATTGAGGGAGCCACATCAGATGAAGAAAATACTTAAAATTCTGCGTAAAAGTAAGTAAATATATATTGGGGTTGGGGGGGGGGGGGGGGTGGTGATTGTCTGCAATAATGTGTTGCCATGTATATTTCACCATCTGCCTCCTTGGCCAGCTTGTAATTTTAAAGACATGTTGTTATTTATTTTTTAGAACATAAATAACTACATATTTACAAACAGTGTTCTTAGTAAACAACGTAACATCACATAGTTTATCAGAAAGGCTCGGTTATTCCAGGAACAACACACCTGGACATGGCTCACTGGCCAAAAACTTTGTTTGTAAACATTGTGTAAAAGCTAGTTCTAGAAAAAAAAAGTATGAGAATGGGAAAGGCAAACAGGATTCATTCTAAAAACAGTGGTAATAAAGCAGATGTTTTCACATCTGCAATGCAGAGCACCTGTGTCTCCCCAAATCAAAAATGGGTTTTGGTAGGGTCTCCCAGAAATACAGTTTAGGGGGGACATCCATGTGTGTCACTTTGCTAAAAAGGGGCAGGATCAGAGCTTGCCATATAGAAGTAATTGCAAAATGTAGGTTTGGTGAAAGATAAAAGTAACTAAATGAAAGCATCTTCTAAGCAATGTGTGCGATTTATGCTCTCCAATATCTGTGTGCTGATGAGTCTACATTTTTTTTGGTTTATTTCAGGGGAAAGAAGTCGCCAGCATTTGGAGGAGGCAGAGAGGGCCAGACAAGGCCAAAATCTGCCATCTCAACATGTGGAGGAGGAGGAGGATGTGGAAGGAGAAGAGGATGTGGAAGGAGAGGAGAATGTGGAAGGAGAAGAGGATGTGGAAGGAGAGGAGGATGTGGAAGGAGAGGAGGATGTGGAAGGAGAGGAGGAAGGAAGAAAGGAGGAAGGAAGAGAGGAGGAAGAAGTAATTTTGGACTTAGAAGTCATAGCAGATGAAGGGCAAGTGGCGGAAGAACAATTTGGCGAATTGAAAGAAGGTGGATTGATGGATGAAGGAGGAGTCCAAGATGATGGGGAAGTGGTGGAAGAAGGAGGAGTGATAGAAGATGATGGGGAGGTGGTGGAAGAAGGAGGAGTGATAGAAGATGTCGAAGAGGTGGAAAGGAGAAGCCCATCAGGTCAGTGTCACCCTAGCTTGATTCCAAAAAACATATGTAGATAGGCCTCATTGAAAAATAATATTGTAAATGCCATTTTTTTTTGTTGTTTTAGGGGAGGAGGATGGTGTGCCAATATTTTCACGTGCAAGTGCTGCTATAATTATTCAGCAGGTAATGGAGTGCAGCACTGAAATGCACAATATGCGTGAAAGGATGTTTCTCATGGAACAGAATGTAACAAATGTCCTTTTGGAATGCAGCACGGAAATGGACAATATGCGGCAAAGAATGATGGTGATCGAATCTAATTTTAAGAACATTATTGACATGATGGGCCGTGTCAAAGACTGAAACACCCCCCGCCCATCCCCCGCCCCCACAAACATTTTTACAGTTTGAATAATGAATACGCCAAAATTTGAATATACACACACAGTGTGCCAACATGTGCTATCTGCCATCACAGAATATCTAATGTCTGTGCTTTGTGGGTCCAACCCCCTCCTCCATCCTCAAGTAGTTGAGAGGAAGGGTTTGCTCCCACAAAACACAGACATTGATCACCCATGATGTCAGATAGCACATGTGGCCATTTGTCTGTTGAACCAATGACATTTGGCGAGTTTGCACTGAATGTGTGTATCTTCCAATTTTGGCGTGTTCCAGTGTGAAAGCACACCATGACTGACTGCTGTTGTGAGTTTTTATATTTTTTGAATAGGATTTTGTTACTTTTTGACCATGTTGAACATTTTGGGATACTATAAAGTTTAGACCATAAAGAATAAACAACGCCAAAAAATTTTTTTAATATATATATAGAATTATAAATCTCTCTAATCACTGAATTTAGTGAAGTAGAGATTTGACTCCAAATTCTCACCTAAAAATTTTCTTTTAGAAAAACACACCAAAAAAAAAAAAAATGGTTAAAAAATTATTGTTTTTTGTGCCTAAAAAATATGGCCAAAAAAAAAATTAAGGCGGTAAACACCCCACCAAATATAATCTAGATATATATATATATGTAAACAATAAATCTAACTATATTTGATGAAAAAAAAAGTGAACTTGTTAATAAATGTATAATCTGCATAATATTTTTGGTTGAATTACCTGAAAAAAAAAAGAAAATTTTAAAAAAATTTTGAAGACTCCTAAGTACAAAAGCAGGGAGTAATGAAAAAAATATAAAATTATTTTTGGGGTCATGAACAAGCAAAAATAAAAAAAAATTGACCTCAACATTTACAAATGGAGTTGCTTCTTATTTCTAGACTCAATACCCTGTTTGTAGATGAGTGAATACTGTGCAATATGTGGTTAGTTACTAAAAGTGGAGAAATCAATTATGCATTACAATTGAAGAAGTTAGTTAGAGAACCAGGAAGACAGAAAAAGAGAAAAAGCATTAATGACAAACAACTGTATAAAGTCCAATGGTCTAATTATTTATTATTTTTTAGAATATTCCTTTCTTTGGGGGCCGAATTAGAAAGAAATATGATCTGGCATAGCAATGGCCCCCCGACCCATGAAGTACTCAACATATTTGTCGCGTACCTCACGAGCTGATTGGGGGGCCAAGCCAGCGCGACCAGTGTCCAGCCCGGGAAGGGGATCTGAGGGTAGTCTTGCCTCAGAACCGATGTCGGGTAGGTACGTCTGGGAGTGCCTGCGTAAAAAGTTGTGCAAAATGCAGCAGGCAAATACAACGGTGTCCAATTTATATTCCGCCAGATGTATCGATGTCCTGAACAGGCGGAACCGGTTGGTGAGTATCCCAAAGGCATTCTCGACTACCCTCCGAGCCCTGGCCAACCGAAAATTAAACACACTCCTCTCTGAGGTGAGGGTCCTCTGGGGAAAAGGCCGCATGAGGTGAGGACCAAGCCCAAAAGCCTCGTCCGCTAGGAACACAAACGGAAGTCCTTCCACATTATCTTCATCTGGTGGCAATGCCAGACCACCAGCTTGGAGACGATCATAGAAATCAGTCCGTGCGAACACTCCCCCATCAGACATCCGGCCGTTCTTCCCCACGTCCACATATAGAAACTCATACTGTGCCGACACCACCGCCATCAACACAATACTATGATAACCCTTGTAATTATAATAGTACGACCCCGAGCGGGGTGGGGGCACAATGCGGACGTGTTTCCCATCTATTGCTCCACCGCAGTTTGGAAAATCACACCGCTGGGCAAATTGGGAAGCCACAGACTGCCATTCCTGTGGTGTGGAGGGTAGCTGTGGGGACAAACAAAATTAGAGATTTAGTACTTTGTAACAAATACATCCTACAAGCATCCTTGTGACAGTTCACAGTATTAAAATTGCATTAGAAAAATGTGCATGGAGAATTTGGGAAATGAAATATATAGGGCCACTTCATTAAGAGACTCCACAGCCCTCTGATGGGGACAATAAAAGTTTGAAGGGGGGGGGGGGGGCACAAAAACCAAAAAGTCCTGTTTGAAAAAATGGCAAGGTGGGTTTGTCCCTAGGATAGCATGCTGGACAGGTTAATATTGGGTAAGGGACAAATATGCAGGTAGGCCAAGAATAAAACATGTAAAGCTGATATCAACATGCATAGGGAGAAAAGGTAACGTTAGTTAAACACACAGCATATCTGGGAAAATAAAAAGAAAGTTAGTTGGCCACATTATTAGAGCCAGGAAACTTACCTTAATATACTCCTCATGCATAACTTTGATGATGGCAGCACACGTGTCCGGTATGATGACCCCAAGCGCCTGCGGAGAGATGCCTGTCGAGAACTTGAGGTCCTGCAGGCTCCTCCCAGTCGCCAGGTACCGCAACGTGGCAATAAGCCTCTGCTCGGCCGTGATGGCTTGGCGCATCACAGTGTCCTGCCTCGTGATATAGGGGGACAGAAGATCCAGCAGACGGTTGAATACGGGGTCCGTCATGCGGAGAAAATTCCTAAAGTCATTAGGATTATTCTCCTGGAGTTCCCTAAGCAGAGGCATATGTGAGAACTGGTCACGCTGGCGCAACCAATTCTTGGTCCAGAAACGCCTCCGCCCCCTGTTTCTGGCCAAAGTACTGGACAAATGAACATATCCAGCAGCCATCCCATAAACAGCACCAACTCGCGAAAATTGACGCTGCTGCTCCATCATGGCTTCAAACCGGCCGGCTGGTCAGTCAAGAACACACTGAAACAGAAAGCACTCGCAAATCCAGCACTACCTGCGACAAACGCGTGACAAACAGATACGAGCGCACAGGATGCAACTGCTAAAGCAGAAACAACCTGCTTGCCTATAGCCGAATGACAACTACGTTACCGCAAGCACACGCACTGAACCCGTGAATACACGCTGTCAAAGCCTGGAGACCGAGAAGCGCGAATCAGCTCTAACCAAACCTTCACTAACACGAGCAAACACGTAACTAGCAAAAGAGGAACAGAGGGCGGCGCCATTAACTTTGGTCTTCCCCTTTATAGTGACGTCGTACGTAGTTTACGTGCACGCGTTCCGGTACGACGGGAATTTGGTCCGCTGGTGTGTACACGCCAGCGGAACAAAACACAAATCAGCCTTGTACGCCGGAAACTGTCGGGCAGACAGTTTCCAGCGCACAGATCCGGTCGTGAGTACAAGGCCAAAGAGAACAGGATACCTTTTCATACATGTACATGGTACAGCAGACACATAACAGGAATATAAAGTGTTGGGTTTACATATTCTTTAAAGTGGAGGTCCGTCCACCCTTGCGAAAATTAAAAGCCAGCAGCTACACATACTGCAGCTGCTGACTTTTAATAAATGGACACTTACCTCTCCCGGAGTCCAGTGATGTCGGCACCGCAGCTTATGTTTCCATCAGCTGTCGGGTGCTGAGGCCGCCATTGCCAGTAAGGGGAACCCGGCAGTGCAGCATTACGGCTTCAAGCCGGGTCCCTACTGCGAATGCGTGAGGCACCGCAGCGCTCTCCTATTGGCCCGGCGGCAGGGGAGGGAGGAGGAGGAAGCCGAGCCACTGACGTAATTCGTCACGGCTGGACTTCCGGAAGTGGGGACAGATTTCACCCCCCCCCCCTTTGAAAGGTGCCAAATGTGGCAACGGAGGGGGGAGGAGACAAATGAGCGGAGGTTACATTTTTGGGTGGAACTCTGCTTTAATTAGTGAAATTTCATTTTTATTATATCTTTCATGTCACATATTAAGTTAAATTGGCCAATGCTATTATGTAATGTTAAAATAAACTGATGTGTTATATATGCAGACTAAACTAAAGGACAGGTGCTCACGCCCACTGTATCTCATGCACAGACCGATGTACAGGTACGTCGGTTTGCGCAGCCGAGCCGCCTTGCCGCAGTATATATGCGGAAGGTGGTCAGCAAGTGGTTAAGGGCCTGTTCAGACCAGCAGCTGCCCTAGGATGAAGCTGGGGTGACAGTGGGTGGTGCCATAAGGCGCCATGTCAGCGTTCTATTGGCCGAAGCATGGTGCAATGTGGTGAATTCTGCATGCCGTACTTTTTCTCAGTGCACATCACTGCCATGGGGTGGTGTGAACTGGCCTTTTAGGAGACAAGGCATTTTGTCTGGTCTTACAGTGAGACTGTACTAGGCCAAGGCTGTCCGCAACAGTTCCACTGCACCTGATGTGAATGAGCCCTAAAATAAAGTATAATAATCCTTTTTTTGCCCCCCTTCCCTGACCTGTTCAAACCCACCCTAACCATATGCATACTTACCGCAATCTAATTGCAGAGGCTTCTAGCGTTTGTTGACATCCCACACCACAAGACTTCGGTTTCCTGTCTGTGACTGCACAGTACATCCCTGTAGATTGCTATGGAGCCATCTCTGTAGGCCGGAGAGGATCAGGCAAGGCCTTATAAAAGCGTATAGGGAGCTACAGTCCAGACACGGCTGGGACACTGGAGATGGATAATGTTTATTATGAATTTGTAAGTGCATTGTGGAGTGTCGCATTAAGGCCTGCTTTCAAAATGAGTTATCAGTCACCCTGTTTTTTACCCCTGTCACCCTGCATAATGTACTAATCTCCCTTGATTTCTCATATTAACCACGGACTTGAGCAGCTCTCTTCCCTGCAAAGCTGTCAGGTGATCGTATTTTGTAGTACAGGCCTAATATGTTCCTATGTGTAAAATACTGTATACTATTAGGTGGATTCAGGTAGGCGGGCGCATAGTTGCGGCGGCGTAGCGTATGGCATTTACATGTACATGATTCACAAAGTACTGGCCTGCTAAGTTACGGCGGGAAAAACGTAAATCGGGCGGGCATAAGCGCGCATAATTCAAATTCGGCTGAGGGGGTGTGTTTTATGCTAATAGAGGGTGACCTGACGTGATTGACGTATTTTCCGAACGGCGCATGCGCCGTCCCTGTACATATTCCAGTGTGCATTGCGGCAAAGTACGCCGCACGGTCCTATTGGTTTCAACGTGGACGTAAATTACGTCCAGCCCTACTCACGGACCACTTACGCAAACGACGTAAAATTTTCCAATTTCGATGCGGGAACGACGACCATACTTAACATTACTATTCCAGCTATTTGATGGAATAACTTTAGGCCTGACAGTGCGTTACGTAAACGCTGTATCTTTACTGCATCGGGCAAGCATACGTTCGCGAATCAGCGTATCTACTCATTTACATATTCTAGGCCGACCGTAATGGAAGCGCCACCTAGCGGTCAGCCTAAAAAGTACACTTTAGGATACGACGGTGTAAGACACTTACGCCGCTCGTATCTGAGCCTAATTTAAGCGTATCTGGTTACCAGAATACGCTTAAATTAGTGTCTGCGCAGATTCAGACTTAGGCTGGCGTATCTACTGATACGCCAGCCTAAAGCCCCATACACACTATCAGTTTTCCTGATGGTTTTCTCTTCAGGTTTACCAAAACCATCTAATATGAGGTCAAACCTTAAGCGTTTCAATTTGAATGCAATCAGGCAGGTTCTTGTACTACATGGTTTTGGTAAACCTGAGGAGAAAACCTGCAGGAAAACTGATAGTGTGTATGGGGCTTAAGTCTATCTGAATCCACCTATATATGTGTATTCTCCTGTTTTCATTTACAAAAGTTTACTTTACATTTACATGACATAATGGACAACATTCACATATGAACAGTACATTGTCTCTGTGTACATTCCAACTGTAATAAATGTATTTTTTTGTACTGTATGTATGTAAATGTGACAAAGTATCTTGTGACGTATTCTGTATGCTGTGTGTAAAATCCCAAATCTTTTTTCTTATCCGAAGTATAGACAATACACAGTAGCCTTTCTCTTGTTCTGTATGCTGCCATACATGCGTCCGGGTCCTAATGAACTGGCCAGCAGTTCAAGCCAATGGGTGACCCTGTCGGCATGCTCCTGCCCAACATCCTTTGATCTGAAAATTGAAGTTGCTGGGCTCAAATGTGTTTTTTTGCGACCAGGGCCTGGACAAGGCGTGGTCAGGAGGGACGGCTGCCCTGGGCACTGTGGTACAATGTAAGGTGGGGGGCACTGCACAGAGATTGAGGGGGGAGGGGATTTGTGTTGGGAGAAGGAATTTGGGGGACAGCATGGGGTAAGAATTGTTCCAGGAGGGAATATTTGTTGGTGTGTGGTTGGAGTGGCGATTCAGGGGGGATTTGTGTTGGGACTGAGTTGGGAGACGAGGATTTGTGCTAGGAGGGTCAATTTGGGGGGGTTTGTGCTAGAAGAGGTGATATGGTAGAGGGGGGAATGGATTTGTGCTAGTAGGGATGATTGGGGGTGCTTGTGCTAGGACGGGGTTTGTGGGGAATATTTATGCTAGGAGGGAGATTTAGAGTAGGGTGGAGAATTTATACTTGGAGCGGAAATTTGAGGGGTGGAGGATTTGTGCTAGGAGGGGTGATTATTTTTTTGGGGGAGGGGGACATTTGTGCTAGGGGGATATGGGGGATGGAGGGGGCAGAGATCTGTGCTGGAGGAATTTCAGCAGGGGTGCGGATTTGTACTGGATTGTTACCGACACATTATGCTCATACATCTTGAGGTGGTCAGGTTGCGACTGCCACTGTTCTGGTATTCTTACAGCTGAGGGTGTCGTTGTCTTGTCGAGCTAGTTCCCCTATCGATATGGTTCCCTGCTTGACTGCACAGGCACAGACGAACCCCCACGGAAATCTCCGAAACTCGGGCAGCATCCAGGCTCATTCCTTACCATCCCCGTGGATTGGAGGATGTTAAAAAAGGGCCAGGGGGCCGAGCGAGCGCAACGAGGCCGACGTGAGGCCGACTGTTCTACTCAATGGCACTCTCACTCCCTGTGCAGTGTTGTTGATTGGAGCAGGGCTCAGAAGTGAATGGGGCATGTCAGCCCATTAGAGAGCCAGGTCACTGCTTTGTGTCAGAGAAATGTGGTCTGACTCTCTATGTGCTGCCAGAAAACAGTATTTTGACCCTTGCTGCAGCACTTGGCAGTTAAAAAATGCTAAAAAAACAACATATTGTAACTTTTACATGCAGTCTTATGCCGCGTACACACTATCATATTTCAGCAAGAAAGAAAAACGGTGTTTTTCAGCATGTCGAAAAATGATTTTTTTTCCAACTTCATCATTAAAATGACGTTGCCCACACACGTTCGTTTTTAAAAAATGCTCTAGCAAAGCGCGTGACATACAACACGTACGACGGCACTATAAAGGGGAAGTTCCATGTGGATGACGCCACCCTTGAGGCTGCTTTAGCTGATTTTGTGTTAGTAAAAGACGATTCGCGCTTTTCTGTCTGTTACAGCGTGATGAATGTGCTTACTCCATTATAAACGGTAGTTTTACCAGAACGAGCGCTCCCGTCTCATAACTTGCTTCTGAGCATGCGCAGGTTTTTAACGTCGTTTTAACCCACACACGATCATTTTTTACAACCAGAAAAACGACATAGTTTAAAACGTCATTAAAAAATGCAGCATGTTTGAATTTTTTTTTTTTTTCGTTTTTCAGAACCCGAAAAATGATGTGAAGCTCACACACGATCATTTTAAATTACATTTTTTAAAAATGTTTTTTTTCATGCCGAAAAATGATCGTGTGTACGCGGCATAACTGCATTATAATAATAGAAATGGAGGGTTCAAATGGGCTTTCAAAGGCAATGGGCAACAAAGGGGTTTAAATACAACTTGCAGGATTAGGCCTTATGTACACGGGTGTATGAGGCTGCGTACAATGTGCGAACATGAACGGAGACTTTTCACATTCACAAACTATGTCCGTACGCTATACTGGAGTTTACATGACTACGAAGGCATACCTGCATACAACTACACACAGCATTCAGCTTTTCGGGTACAGAAATACATCCAATTTCATGTCCTGCGTGGCCTCATGTGCCCATGGGCATGAGAATTTACTGGGTTTTGGAAATGACATCTATTTAGGTAGACAATGGTTGCCTTTTGATTTTGGCTTGGGATCTTGTTAGCTATATTTGAGAGGGCAGATATTTCTAGAAAATAGATCAGTACCAGTGAATCCTTCCTAACTTGTATTTTATCATTTGTAGTTAGAAAGCACTGCTGATATGTACATTATGGGCCAGATTCACAGAAAAAGTACGCCGGAGTATCTGCTGATCAAATTTGCCGCGTCGTATCTTTATTTGTAATTCACAAACAAAGATACGATGGCTTTTGGCTAAGATCCGACAGGCGTACGGCTTCGTACGCCTTCGGATCGTAGGTGTAATTCTCCGGTGGCCGCTGGGTGGAGTTTGCGTCGTTTTCCAGCGTCGGGTATGCAAATTAGCTGTTTACGGCGATCCACGAAGGTACGCGCGTTCGTCGCATTCTCTTACGTCGGTTTTTCCCGTCGTACAGTTAAGAGTGCTATTTAGATGGGGTAAAATTACACCATCCATGTTAAAGTATGGCCGTCGTTCCCGCGTCGGATTTTAAATTTTTTTTTTTTTTGCGTAAGACGTCCGGGAATACAAAAGTACGTTACGCACGTCGCCGTTCAAAAAACACGTCGGGCACCGTAATTTCGCGCAATGCACGGCGGGAAATTTCCTAACGGAGCATGCGCAGAACGTTCGGCGCGGGGACGCGCCTAATTTAAATGGTACACGCCCCATTTGAATTAGGCGGGCTTGCGCCGGACGGCTTTACGCTACGCCGCCGCAAGTTTACACGCAAGTGCTTTGTGAATCAAGCACTTACGACGAAAACTTGCGGCGGTGTAACGTAAAGGGGATATGTTACACCGCCGTAATTGTTCGTGAATCTGCCCCTATATATTTAAAACATAAGTGTCAGCCTTCCCTACAGACAGCACTGAACTCTATTTGTGTAACAAAGAAATCTGCTGTGCTGAACATATGCAATCATTTTCCTACTCAAATTTCCTCAAGTCTGCTGAAAATCTACAAACTTTTATCCTTGTTAAGCTCTAAAGACTGGGGAATTACTTAGTTTCTAAGAACTTGCACTTTTTAACAGCAGTTTGAAATCAATACACAATAATGGATATAGCTTGTATTTACTGAGAATCAACTGATGATACATGTGCCAAAACTTCCCCACTTTGCTTAAGATGTGTTTTGTTGGTGTGCCTGTCCTTGTTGGGGAGGCTTCTCAATCCTTCCTGTCCCTGTGACATCTTGACATCAGGGTAGGAAGTGAGGATAAATCTGCCCATTGTAGGCACAGATTGGAGTAAAAATTTCACAGGGGTTTCTAACCATTTCCTGCTTTGTCCAAAACTAACATATATACCGTATTTGCCGGCGTATAAGGCGAAAGGACGAATAAGACAACCCCCTAATTTTCCAGCAAAAATGTTGGTTTTGGGATATACTCGCCGTATAAGACGACCCCCTTCCTGACAGGAACAACCGCTGACAGGAACAGGCTTTAGTCAGCTTTTTTCAAATCTCACTGTGCCATTGCATGCCTCACTGTGCCATTGTGTGCCTCACTGTGCCATTGCATTCCTCACTGTGCCATTGCATGCCTCACTGTGCCATTGCATGCCTCACTGTGCCATTACATGCCTCACTCTGCCACCCATTACATGCCTCACTGTGCTATTCATTACATGCCTCACTGTGCCATCCATTACATGCCTCACTGTGCCATCCATTACATGCCTCATTGTGCTATTTATTACATGCCTCACTGTGCCATCCATTACATGCCTCAGTGTGCCATCCATTACATGCCTCACTGTGCTATTCATTACATGCCTCACTGTGCCATCCATTACATGCCTCACTGTGCTATTCATTATATGCCTCAGTGTGCCATCCATTACATGCCTCAGTGTGCCATCCATTACATGCCTCACTGTGCTATTCATTACATGCCTCACTGTGCCATCCATTACATGCCTCACTGTGCCATTCATTACATGCCTCACTGTGCCATCCATTACATGCCTCACTGTGCCATCCATTACATGCCTCACTGTGCCATCCATTACATGCCTCACTGTGCCACCCATTACATGCCTCACTGTGCCATCCATTACATGCCTCACTGTGCCATCCATTACATGCCTTACTGTGCCATCCATTACATGCCTCACTGTGCCATCCATTACATGCCTCACTGTGCCATCCATTACATGCCTCACTGTGCCACCCATTACATGCCTCACTGTGCCATCCATTACATGCCTCACTGTGCCATCCATTACATGCCTCACTGTGCCATCCATTACATGCCTTACTGTGCCATCCATTACATGCCTCACTGTGCCATCCATTACATGCCTCACTGTGCCATTCATTACATGTCTCACCTCGATGATCCCATACCTTATCCCTGACATGCAGAGTCTCAGGCCTCGTACACACGACCGAGTTTCTCGGCAAAAACCAGCAAGAAACTTGCTGGGAGATATTTTTTTGCCGAGGAAACCAGTCGTGTGTACATTTTCATCGAGGAAACTGTCGAGAAACTCGACGAGCCAAAAAGAGAGCAAGTTCTCTATTTCCTCGGGAATGGAGAAACTTGCCTTGTCGAGTTCCTCTACAGCCTAACAAGGAACTCGACGAGGAAAACGATGTGTTTCGCCCGTCGAGTTCCTCGGTCGTGTGTACGAGGCTTCAGTCAGACTTCGGGCGTCCATTGTTCAAAAGCCGCGCCTTCTCCTCGTGCTGTTCCATGATAGCCCGAATACTCAGTTTCCCAGCAGAGCCTGTGTTCAGTGTTCCGCCTATCACGGATATCCTCTTGTCCGAGGCCGAGGATGAGAAGACATCCGTGATAGGCGAAACACTGAACAGAGGTTCTGCTGGGAAACTGAGTGTTCCGCATATCACGGAACAGCATAAGGAGGAGGCGCGGCTTTCAAACAATGGACGCCCAAAGTCTGACTGAGACTCTGCATACAGGTACAGGCATATAAGATGACCCCTGAGTTTTGAGGCATATTTTTAAGTATAAAAGGTCATCTTATACACCGGAAAATACGGTAGAAGTTTTATCTGGAGTTCAAAGTTTCAAAGCAAATGATCTTCCATGCAGGGGAAAGCATCAGGTTCACGTAAAGTGATTTTATTTAAACGATCACCTTGTAAAACAACCTATTCCTTTATACCTCTTGGCATCGGCGACTCCCAGCCCTTTAATTGGTTTATGGATGTCGGAAGGTGGCGTGGGGTTTATGATCATGTGACCGCAGTGATTTGCTGTCACAGCGGCCACATGATCAGAAAGCTACTCGCGATCGGGAGCTTTCCATTAGCCGCCGGTAACTGTGCCAGGAGCACGCAGGGTGCAAATATTGTGCGACATAAAAAATTGCAACTGCCACCATTTTATTCTAAAGGATCTCCACTTTCAGAAAATATATACTTTTTGGACGGTTTTAGGTAATTGTTAGGCTCTAAAATGTGTATTTTTTTATTTTTTTTATTCTTTATTTAGAAAGGAGGGACATGCAGAAATCCAGAGACACATCTGAGTCACATTACAGCGAGTGTTGCAACTAAAATGTGTATTTTAAAGCGGAGTTCCGGCCACAATTTCACTTTTTAAATATAAATACCCCTGTAATACACAAGCTTAATGTATTCTAGTAAAGTTAGTCTGTAAACTAAGGTCCGTTTTGTTAGGTTGTTACAGCATTTAGACACTTTATAAAATAGAAATTGACTGGGGCCATCTTAAGGCTGCATTCACACCTAGGCGTACAAAATCGCGGTGTTTTGTCCAGCGAATTGCGGCGAAAATAACGGCGTTTTGTACCGCGAAAAGGTCCGGGACTTTTTTTCAGGCGTACGGCGTTCGGCGTGGAGATGTGAACCATCTCCATAGAGGGCAATGTGTTTTCATCCGTCCAGCGTCTCGGGGCTGCTGCGGCGTCACACTACAGGCGACAAAACGCCTAGGTGTGAATGCAGCCTAAGTGTGGGCATCATGAAGCCAGACTGTATGACTTCCTGGATTTCAGCCTTGCAGATCTCGCACATGCTCAGTGCTGCACAAGCAGTGTAATAGGTTTCAGATCAGGTTTCAGCACCTGTACTGTCCAAGTCACATGATTCTTCGAGACTGGGGAGTGCACAGACTCCTGGAAAGTTACACCCACTACATTCCCAGGAGTCTGTGCGGTGTAGGTTAGGAAGCTTAAGCACCTAGGTGCAGGAAGAGGGAAGATTAACTATTCTGCCTAGCAACAACACTTTGAAGGCATCTAAAAAAAAAAAAAAAAATTCTTAAAGGACTAATGACATTTTTTTAAAACTACTTATGTAATGTTATATTTATGGGTGGAACTCCACTTTAACATATAGGTATATGCAATAAATGAAAGCAGAAGGTGGGAAAGGACTAAATGCACCAGCCTGAGGCTGTACAGCGTAAAATTCAGGCGTATTTTCCCACCTCAGAGCCACAGGTGTTGCGTATAGTTGTCTATAGAAAGCAATGGCTGCAAGCAGTTATATATGTCAATACTTGTTTAAACATGCACATATATATCCAAAGGTGTGGGTACATGTTTATGCATGTACCACGTATACCAGCACTTGTGGCTCCCAGGTGGGGAAATGCTCTTGAATTTTACAATGTACTGCCCAAGGCACCCGTCTGCATGAGGCCAAATGGTATTGCATTTAGTGCTGTGGAGAAGAGTGAGGTCAGGGACCTGAGTGCGCCCTCTAACAGGGGTGAAGGAATCTCAAAAATGGCTGAACAAAATTACAAAACCATTTTCAAGGAAAACATTCACTGTGTATTTCAGCTATGCAGTTAGCATCATGCCGCGTACACGCGATCATTTTTCGGCATGAAAAAAATGTAGTTTTAAAAAAAATGTCATTTAAAACGATCGTGTGTGGGCTTCACATCATTTTTCGGCTTCTGAAAAACGACAAAAAATATTTTTGAGCATGTTGCATTTTTTAACGACGTTTTAAACAATGTCGTTTTTCAGGTTGTTAAAAATGATCGTGTGTGGGCTAAAGCGACGTTAAAAACCCGCGCATGCTCAGAAGCAAGTTATGAGATGGGAGCGCTCGTTCTGGTAAAAATACCATTCATAATGGAGTAAGCACATTCATCACGCTGTAACAGAAAGCGCGAATCGTCTTTTACTAACACGGAATCAGCTAAAGCAGCCCCAAGGGTGGCGTCATCCGCATGGAACTTCCCCTTTATAGTGCCGTCGTACGTGTTGTACGTCATCGCACTTTGCTAAAGCATTTTTAAAAAACGATGGTGTGTGGGCAACGTCGTTT
The DNA here is from genome assembly GCF_905171775.1 of Rana temporaria. NCBI lineage: Eukaryota > Metazoa > Chordata > Amphibia > Anura > Ranidae > Rana > Rana temporaria. The sequence continues at coordinate 46,689,911 of NC_053501.1, forward strand.
TAATGATGAAGTTGGAAAAACTTCGGTTTTTTTTTCATGCCGAAAAATGATCGTGTGTACGCGGCATTAGTTCCAGCCACAGAAGTTTCCACCATTTTTTTCTTTATTACAGGTACTTATACAGCGCCATCAATGTATGCAGCACTTTACACATACATCGTACAGTCACATCAGTCCCTGTCCTCAAGGAGCTTACAATCTAAAGTCCCTATAATATGGGAACATTTCAGTGTTCACAAGTTCCCTAAAATTATTGTCAAACATCTACATATATTATTTAATCAATGCATTTATTGAGATGAATTTACCAATTTAGGTACAAAAACACTTTTTGCACCAGAAATCTGAGTGTAATTGCGGCCTGGTTCCCACCTATGCAGATTGCAGTTTGCATATTCCAGGTGCATTTTGCGTTTTTCAATACAGGTTTTTGATCCATTGAAGTCTATGGAACCTAAAACCAGAAAAAAGTTCCTGGCCCTTTCCTTAAAGTGGAGGTTCACCCAAAAAATAAATTTTTAACATTAGATTGAGGCTAATTGTTAGAAGCACAATCGGGTGTTTTTTTTAAAATCAATGCCGTACTTACCGTTTTAGAGAGCGATGTTCTCCGCGGCTTCCGGGTATGGTCTGCGGGACTGGGCATTCCTATTTGATTGACAGGCTTCCGACCGTCGCATACAGCACGTCACGAGTTGCCGAAAGAAGCCGAACGTTGGTGCGGCTCTATACGGCGCCTGCGCACCGACGTTTGGGCTTCTTTCGGGAACTCGTGACGCGCTGTATGCGACGGTCGGAAGGCTGTCAATCAAATAGGAACGCCCAGTCCCGCAGACCATACCCGGAAGCCGCGGAGAAGATCTATCTCTAAAACGGTAAGTACTGCATTGATTTAAAAAAAAACACCCAATTGTGCATCCCGTAATTAGCCTCAATCTAATGTTAATTTATTTTTTTCGGGTGAACCCCCGCTTTAAGAGAATTTACCTGATAAATGGAGGTTACCAGTCTGTGGTCTGCTAGAGTGCAATGCAGCACTGGGTGTAAAAAACAGCCCCACTTTAATATAACGGATCCACATGTTTGTAAACCTCATATGTATTAACGATCTCACAGCTCCTTTATTTATAGTGTCAGCTGATTTACATCAGACAAGAAAATATAAATCAAGATAACAATTCTACACAGCGCTTCACATACCAGTCCCCAGGGACCACTTCACAGATCCAAGGGTGAAATGATTCCTTGATTAGATTAGATTAGATTTATATTGTATATAATGAAGACAGCTGTAGAAGCACCTGGATTAAGTTTGGATAAGGTGATATAGGATCCATCCACATCTATGCCAATGCAGTAACATGGCTCTATACGCTATGTGCACTTCTAACACATGTTGATGCTTGTTGCAAAGCTTTTTTGTTCATGCATTAGGGAAGGTGGGCGAAGAATGTTTAAGAATGACCTTTAAAATTGCATTAAACTACATAATATTTATTGTTCATGAGGAAGGAAAGGGGGGGGGGGGGACGACCTCTAAGGGCTCTTTCACACGTGCGGACTGTTTTTTAGATCAGTTTTTTATCATCAGTTGATCCGTTTTTCATCAGTTTTTCATCAGTTGTCATCCGTTTTTTATCCGTTTTTTTCATCCGTTTTTTTTTTTGTTAGAACTTTATTTTTATTACATATTTTGATGAAAAACGGATGTTAGCAGATGTTAGACGGATCGTCCGCTAACATCCGTTTTTCGTCCGTTCCGTTTTTTTGACGGAAGAAAAATAGGGTTTTCTTCCGTTCAAAAAAACGGAGCTTAACGGAGACGGATGTTAACGGACGTTAGCGGATGCTCATCCGCTAACGTACGCTATCCCATTGGAAAGCATTGCAGTCCGTAAACGGACGTATGAAAAAACGGACGAACGGTCCGCACGTGTGAAAGGACCCTAAATGTGAATTCTGAAGTAGGCACTTCTCTTGCTCAGCAGTGATGAACAACCAGAGGTTTAAATACATTCCTGATGCAAACTGTGGAGCCGGGTCATGGGCACAACATCTCTGTGACATTCACAATTACATTTTATTTTTTTTGGATAAGGCATGGAAGGATTAGGTGGTTACTGATTTCCCTTATTTCCTATCCCAGAGACACAACAGAATGAGTAGAAATCCCCCCTATTATAACTAAAATTTAGAGTGATATTAAAGGATTTTTTTGGAATTTTGTGGAATTATGGAATTATTATTGTACAGAGCGGTCCCTTACCTCCTGTTTGGCAGTCCCCCACCAGCGCTCTCTGCTACCACTTCCTACAAGTCGGAAAGAGCAGCTGCCTGGGACTGAGTTAGTTGCATGCTGCAGCCTGCAGAACATGCAGATGCGGAGAGAAACCAGTGTCCGGGCGCCCCTAGGCACTAGGCAGCAGTGCACCCTAGGCGGCTGCCTAGTTTTCCTAGTAGTAGCACCGGCCCTGAATATTGCATACCTCCCAACTTTTTGAGATGGGAAAGAGGGACACCTATTAGCAAAAATGTGTAGACATAGAATACACCCCCTGCCACACCCCCTCAAAGGACAATTATATAAAAAAAAATGATTAGTTAAACCCACATGTGCTTTTTTACCACTACTATTTCCAGGGATGTATCTTGGTCTAGGCCGACAAGGCCTAGGCCTAGGGCGGCACTTTGCGGGGGGCGGCACGGGCACCAAAGCCACCCCCCACACGAAAAAAAAGACCCCTGATCCGTCCTTTTATTTAATTGGCTCCCGCGGCCGCCTTCCGGCTCCCTCATAAATTTAGCCTCTGGCGCGGCGGCCTGTAGCGTGGCACTTGCGCTAGCAACATACATGGGGCATACTTGGCCAGGGGGAGGGAGCGACTGACGCCCGCATTAAACGGCCGGTGATTGGCCAGACTGAGTGCATGTCATACCAGAGGCGGACATCAGTCCCTGCCCTCAAGGAGCTTACAATCTAAAGTCCCTAACTCGCATTCATACATACATACACATGGTAAGGGCAACAATTTAGACAGGAGCCAACTGGATTGATTGATGTAAGTATGGAGTGAATGGTGCGTGAGTGTGCTAATGTACAGAGAGTAAGAGGCGGAGCTCTAACAGGAAAAGGTGGAGCCTAAAGTGGAAGGGGTGTGGTTTACAGATGATAGGGCGTGTCTTAAACAGGAAGGGGTGGGTCATATTTAAATTAGGGGGCGCATGAGTTTAGTCAGGCCTAGGGCAGCACAAAACCTAAATACACCTCTGACTATTTCTTTATATTGGCTTTTGAAATTTACAGGGACAGTTGGGAACTATGTATATAGTATCTAATAGAACACTGAATAGCAGTAAAAACCTTACAGACGTTCTAACATTTCCCCCACTATAACCAAAGCTAAACATTTTGGCTGAACAGAACACTTTAACCACTCAAGGACCGCCTAACGCCGATATACGTCGGCAGAATGGCACCGCTGGGCACAATCACGTACCTGTACGTGATTGTCTAAAGCCCAGCGGTGGGTCGCGGGCGCGCGCCTGCGGCCCGGTCCGAAGCTCTGTGACCGTGGCCGCTGGAGTCCCGCGATCGGTCCCCGGAGCTGAAGAATGGGGAGAGCTGTATGTAAACACAGCTTCCCCGTTCTTCACTGTGGCGCTGTCATCGATTGTGTGTTCCCTAATATAAGGACACACAATCGATGATGTCAGACCTACAGCCACACCCCCCTACAGTTGTAAACACACATGAGGTCACACTTAACCCCTTCAGCGCCCCCTTGTGGTTAACTCCCAAACTGCAATTGTAATTTTCACAGTAAACAATGCATTTTAAATGCATTTTTTGCTGTGAAAATGACAATGGTCCCAAAAATGTGTCAAAATTGTCCGAAGTGTCCACCATAATGTCGCAGTCATGAAAAAAAATCGCTGATCGCCGTCATTAGTAGTAAAAACATTTTTTTTTAATAAAAATGCAATAAAACTATCCCCTATTTTGTAAACACTATAAATTTTGCGCAAGCCAATCGATAAACGCTTATTGCGATTTTTTTTACCAAAAATAGGTAGAAGAATACGTATCGGCCTAAACTGAGGAAAAAAAATGTTTTATATGTTTTTGGAGGGATATTTATTATAGCAAAAAGTAAAAAATATTGAATTTTTTACAAAAGTGTCGCTCTATTTTTGTTTATAGCGCAAAAAATAAAAACCGCAGAGGCGATCAAATACCACCAAAAGAAATCTCTATTTGTGGGAAAAAAAGGATGCCAATTTTGTTTGGGAGCCACGTCGCACGACCGCGCAATTGTCAGTTAAAGCGACGCAGTGCCGAAAAAAAGGGGCCTGGTCTTTTACCTGCATTTTGGTCCGGGTCTTAAGTGGTTAATAAAGGGCATTCAGGGAACGGCAATATCTGTAAAACAATAATATATGGAAATATGGTACTAAAAGTGTACCCTACAATGATACCGTCAGATTTAATATATGAAATGATATGGTCAGTATATGGCTTTTAGAATGAGATTGTGTATGACGGGTTAAAAATTAGTCATCTTCATGTTTTTGTGCTTAAAGTCAAGAGCTGGGATTTTCCAGTAGAGAAGTCGGCTTGGGGTTTTGCAATGACCTGTATGATTGGGATGGAAAAACAAGCAAAGGCACTGTGTGACTTGTGTTAGGCCCATGTGCATGGAAGTGTGTATACAATAGTTAACATGATAAATTAAAATAAAACTGTCAGGAGACTGTCAATCTGTTTTACACATTAGCTCCTGGCAAGTACAAAACTGCTGAAACATAATCAAGTGATTGTTCCCACAAATGTCTTTATGTGCATCTGAAACAAGGAGAGCAGTCAAAATACGTGAATATATTCCAGACCACTTGAACGCATGCCGCGCCTCATTGAATTTCTTGCAAATATTGCCCTATTTGTGCTCCCTGCTTTTACAGTTTTATTATTGCATAAGTCTCTCTTATAAGACCGCTGCTTTGTAACCATATCCACACATTGCTCCGGTCTTTTGTATAAGACTAGTGAGCTCTAGGATTTATAGGATCAAATTAAAGGCATAGTCCACTTTTTGAAAACAATTGGTAAATGCACCAACACTGATAAATCCAAGGAATATCCAATATTTGCCTTCTGGAGGCTCAGGAAGGGATCTATGCCCCCCGCCCCCCACTACCCCCAGAACAAATTGGACCTTCATGGGGTTCATTGCCTTCCCTTGTATTAACTGTCGGTAGGATTCTGTATATGGAGGGTTTCTCTGGGGGTTTTTTACAAAAGAAAATTTTTGCACTACAAGTGCAAACTACAAGTGCGAAAAATCCACTTTGCACTACAAGTGCAAACTACAAGTGCGAAGTGTACTTGAAATTGCACTGAAAGTGTATTTGGAAGTGCAGTCGCTGTAGATCCGAGAGGGACATGCAAGGAAAATAAAAAACAGCATTTTAGCTTGCACATGATTGGATAATAAAATCAAATTTGGCACACATATAGCCCCACGCTTCCTCTACAAGTGTGCAAAGTTTGTTGTCCGGGGGACCTACGGCCGGGGAGCACCGATTTTTCAAAGTCGGGCACTCCTTCCATAGACTCCCATGTTAAACGATAATTTCTCCGGTAAATATGGGGACCCGGTACAGGCCGGTCGTAGGTCCCCTTGGCACACATATAGCCCCAGTTCTCCTCTACAAGTGTGCAAAGTTTGCTGTCTGGGGGACCTACAGTCGGGGAGCACCGATTTTTCAAAGCCGGGCACCCCTTTTATATACTTCCATGTTAAATGTAAGTCTAGTCATGGACACAGCGAGGCATGGGCACAGTGGGCATGGACACAGTGAGGCATGAGCACAGTGAGGCATGGGCACAGTGAGGCATGGGCACAGTGAGGCATGGACACAGTGAGGCATGGACACAGTGAGGCATGGGCAGGGCTGCTGTTAGGAATCATGGGGCCCCGTACAGCCTACCTGATGCCCCCCCCCCCCCCCACAAAGGGGCCTAACTTTTTGGGCTAGATTTAGCATTGATTTACGCCGGCGTATCTATAGATACGCCACGTAAATTCAAAGCTGCGCCAGCGTATCTTCTTTCTGTATTCAGAAACCAAGATACGCCGAAATTAGCCTAAGATCCGACTGGCGTAAGTCTCTTACACCGTCGTATCTTAGGGTGCATATTTACGCTGGCCGCTAGGTGGCGCTTCCGTTGTTTTCGGCGTAGAATATGCAAATGACCTAGATACGCCGATTCACAAACGTACGTGCGCCCGGCGGAATTTTTTTACGTCGTTTGCATAAGGCTTTTCCTGTGTAATGTTGCTCCTGCTTCTATGAGGTGTAGCCAATGTTAAGTATGGACGTCGTACCCGCGTCAAATTTTGAATTTCTTACGTCGTTTGCATAAGTCGTTCGCGAATAGGGCTGGACGTAATTTACGTTCACGTCGAAACCAACACGTCCTTGCGGCGTACTTTGGAGCAATGCATACTGGGATATGTACACGGACGGCGCATGCGCCGTTCGTAAAAAACGTCAATCACGTCGGGTCACCACCCATTTACATAAAACACGTCCCCCTCATACTCATTTGAATTAGGCGCGCTTACGCCGGCCCCATTTACGCTACGCCGCCGTAACTTAGGAGGCAAGTGCTTTGTGAATACAGCACTTGCCTCTCTGATTTACGGCGGCATAGCGTAAATATGAGGATATAATCAGAAAAAAGTATTAAAATGCTGAAAGGATGGAATAACCTTGTGTGTGTGTGTGTCTGTACGTTTCTTTGCTTCCTCCCAGTTCTTTTCTCCTCCAGGCATGCATTTCTATTGCTCTCTTCATTACTGTCTGTGATAATGATCTTAATCACCTCAGGTAAAAGCAAGGAAACAAACCTGTAATCCTGGAACATTATTCCTGTGTGTGAGATCTGCAAATTGTTTCCTTTCCTTACTCCCATTGCAGGCGCACCCTGAGAGATCAGACACACATCAGAATAATAGAACAGACGGCCAAATAGACTGTGCCTAACAAAAATATTGCAGCGCTTTGTTGTCCGCCAGTTGTTGATGACGGCTTTACTTGTGAAAGTCATTCCACAACATAGAATCTAGTCAAAACACAGCTGGAGAAAAGGAGGACTGACAGGTTGTCATTTTGTGCAGGAATCCAGTGAAAAGGGAAATAAGTAAAGACTGGAGGACGGGGAGGCATGGGAACTAAAGAGGCCTTGTTCACCAGTAAGTCCAGACTCCAGGAGAAATGTTTGCAAAATTCTGCAAACTTTAAAAATGGATTGGATCATCCCTTGGTTTGAATTGTACTTTTGTGCTGTCCCTCTTTCACATGTTGATCCAATGGAGATTTCAAGTGGCCTCTTTAACACCAACAGGAATTGCACCCATGAAGCCTTCACTGTGGAGCAGGGGTGTCAAACCTAATTTTATTGCGGGTCGCATCAGCATTATGGTTGCACATTGTATCTGTAAGACTAGATGTACAAAGCAACCCCCCCCCCCCCCCCCCCCTTACATCAGATGTCAAGAGTTTTCTCCACCAGAAGTCTATTACTTCATAGTACACACCACCCCTTGCCTTGTGCTGCTGCTGGGAAGAAGCTGGGGTAGAACTTTCAGTGCACTTGTAGTGCAAAGTGGATTTGCCTTTCGTAAATGACCCCCTCAGTGTCTATGCGTTTTGTGGAAATCTTTATCAGCTTCTTCTGAACATGTATATTCCAGCTTTTCCTTTCTTCAAACAAGGTAGTGTTTTGTAGACAAATAGCCAGATTCACGTAGGCGGGCGCAACGTTAGGCAGGCGTAGCGTATGGCATATACGCTACGCCGCCGTAAGTTAGAGAGGCAAGTGCTGTATTCACAAAGCACTTGCCTCCTAAGTTACGGCGGCGTAGCGTAAATGGGCCGGCGTAAGGACGTCTAATTCAAATGAGGAACAGGGGGGCATGTTTTATGTTAATGACTCGTGACCCGACGTGATTGACGTTTTTAACGAACGGCGCATGTGCCGTCCGTGGACATATCCCAGTGTGCCTTGCTCCAAAGTACGCCGCAAGGACGTATTGGTTTCGACGTGAACGTAAATTACGTCCAGCCCCATTCACGGACGACCTACGCAAACGACGTAAAAAATTCAAAATTCGACGTAGGAACGACGTCCATACTTAACATTAGCTAGTCCAACTTTTTGTTGGACTAACTTTACGCCTGAAAACGCCTTACGTAAACGGCGTATCTTTACTGTGACGGGCAAGCGTACGTTTGTGAATAGGCGTATCTCGCTGATTTACGCATTCTAGGCGTAAATCAGCGTATACGCCCCTAGCGGCGGCGTAAGTAGAAAGCTAAGATACGACGGTGCAGACCGTCGTATCTTAGCTAGATTTCAGTGTATCTCATTTTGAGAATACACTTAAAGATACGACGGCTTGGATTCAGACTTACGCCGGTGTATCTACTGATACGCCGGCTTAACTCTTTCTGAATCCGGCTAAAAATGTATTGAATTCTATATTAAAGAAAAATATACACATAGTGAATTTACATATATTATACAATACAGGCATAAATACAAATTGCCATGTACAAAAATATCTATACCTAGGCTATCAAGTTCTCAAGTTCTGTGTGTGTGCAGCCCATAATCCCCAAGGGATATCATGATTTCAGGTCCAGATGTCACTTTAGCAGGAAGGCTGAAACAAACAAAAATGGCAGCTAAAAAGATAGGCACCCAAACTCCATGCAATTTTCCAGTGAAGGGAAGGGGGGTTGGAGAATAGATATTGTTTCTGTGATGGAATTGGCTTCAAAGACCTTTTATAGGTCCACCAACCTCCTACCTCCTGACCACACAGCAGAAAACTCTTCCGTTCCACCACCTTCGTATTTCAAACCCCATGTTATCCCACCCCTGAAGTATGCCACCTTTAGGGCCAGGATCAGATGGTTTCCCGCCCTTATATTTGTGAGTGCCATTAGACCAGGGGTGTCAAACTCAATTTCATTGTGGGCCGCATCAGCATTATGATTGCCCTCAAAAGGGCCGGTTGTATCTGTTAGATTAGGTGTCCAGCGCATTCCCTCCCCTTACATTAGATGTCAAGAGCCACCCCACCGTCAGAAGTTGAGTCCCCCACTCTCCCTTGCATCACAATGCACCCCCTTTCCTCATGCTGCTGCTGGGAAGAAGTTGTATGCATTGCTTGAAAAGTAAGGGTCTGGAGTAGGACCAGAGGAGGGCTGGAGCTCTCCTGCACCTGCAGGAGAGGTGTAAGGGCCACATGAAATGGCCTGGAGTTGTGTTTGACTCCTGTGCATTAGACCATACATCCTGACATCCATTTGGACTAATATGACATCCTTCTGGTGCCGCTCCCAGGTGTAGACAGGCTGGAAACTGAAGCTTCATATTGGTCTGCTCCACCTTGAAGCACAAACAAAGATGGAGGGGAACGACCCTCAAAAACCCAAAACACAGGTAGATTGGTGGGTGTTTGGAGCTGTTTGTCTTCCATCTTTGTTTGCGCTCCAAGGCGGAGCGCACAAATATGGAGGCATGATTCTCCTTGCCTACACCTGGGAAGGACATCATGTCAGTCCGGATGGGACGTCAGGACATCCACCAGTAAATACCAACTATTTACCTATTGCTGACCATGAAAGTGCTAGGTGCCTGCTTGTTGTACTGACTCCCTGTCATTGATCTTTCCAGAGTCATTGACCCAGAACAAACATATCAGGAAGTCTTGGGAAAAAAGTTCAAAATTTGCTCTGGATCGGCTCATTTATTTTCAGACCAAGCTGTCCAGCAAAAATGCCGGTGACAGGTGTTCCATTTTTGCTTTCAAATGTAATTAGATATGTTGTGCATGGCTGCGATGGTCTGTTCATTTTGGCACATCGAAGATAAATAATCAATTAATTGTAATAATATTGAAGTTTCTCTGCTCCATTAAAAACCGCATGTTTAATAAAAACTGGCCATCCTAATTAGAGTCAGGTGAAAGTATTCCTTGATTAAAAGCAAATGGTGAAGCAAAACATGAAAAACTTTGTAAAAGCTGGAGGGACACAAATGGAAGAATGAATAGCACAGAAAGCAATAGTGTGACCAATGGGTCATGTAGGGGTTAACTGCCAAGCAATTAACAAGCAGTTGTGAGCGCCAGGAAATTTCTTGCCTCAAACCAAGTTGTTCATACATTTTTGGAAAATCTTTGCAGTCACTTGGTGATTGCTTCTGTTGTTCCATAGAACAAGGAATGGTGCCTTCACTGTGCGCAAGCTGGATGGAAATGCCAGCCAAACTGAAGCAAATCATTCACAATTAGGGCTCTTTCACACGGGCGTACCACATGTCCGCTTTTTCATCCATCCGTGTACGGATGAAAAAGGCACATACATTGATCCCTATGAGATTGCAGGTGTCAGCGGATGGAAGACAAACAGCTCCAAGCACCCATCAATCTACCTGTGTTTTGGGTTTTTGAGGGTCGTTCCCCTCCATCTTTGTTTGTGCTTCAAGGTGGAGCACACCAATATGAAGCCGATCTCATCTGGGTCTGCAATCCTCCTATTCTGCAGATGGAGGAAAACTTCTGAAAGTGCAATTTCAAGTGCACTTTGCACTTGTGGATTTGCCTTTCGTAAATAACATCCAATGACTGCATCTGACAAGAGGCAGTTACTGTTCGGCAGAAGTTTTTCGCAGGGCTCTTTGCGTTTTCAGTTGTCTTTTGATGAGCCAGGCTGTGCCAACAGGATCACCCGAGGCTCAAATTTCAGCTGGTTCAGAAGATATCAGCTCAAATTTCAGCTGTATATGGCCAGCTTAAAAGCTCTTGTTTTTTTTAAATAAAAATAACAAACATGCCTATACTTACCTGCTCTGTGCAATGGTTTTGCACAGAGCAGCCCAAATCTTCTTCTTTTGGGGTACCAAGCCGGTGCTCCAGTCCTCTCCTTTGGGTACCCTCATGGAAAGCAGCTTTCTATAGGGGCACCTGTGCTGGCTCACTCCTGAGTGCCACTGCCACATCCATTGACACAGACAGTGGGACTCGACTCTGCTCCCTGCTCTCATGTCACTGGATTTGATTGACAGCAGCAGGAGCCAATGAGGAAAGAGAGAGCACATCGCTGGATCAAATCGGGCTCAGGTAAAAAGTGGGGGTCTGGAGGGAGCTGCAGCACAGAAGGTTTTTCACCTTAATGCATTAAGGTAAAAAACCTTGAGCCTTTACAACCATTTTAAAGTAATAGTTGTGGCTAAGTGGTTAGCACTTCCATTAGAATTGTTGGTACAAATCCCAACCATGGCTCTACCTGGAGATTGCATGTTCTCTCTCGGCCTACATGGGTTTCCTTCCAAAGTCCAAAGACCTGCTGGTAGCTTAACTGGCTCCTACCCAAATTGGGCAGGGACTGATTTGAATCTGCAATATATCAGTACTGTGTAAACTATTGACTATATATAAGTACCTGTATTAAATAAATAGTAAACGTTTTTTACAAAAAGAACCAAAAAATTAAAACCTGCAAGACACTAGCATAATTAGCTAGTATGCATTGCATACTAGTACATTATGAAATACCGTATTTATCGGCGTATACCGCGCACTTTTTTCCCCTTAAAATAAGGGGAAAATCGTGGTGTGCGCGATATACGCCGATACCCGCGCTGTGTTTGAACGCCGCCGCTGACATATACCGAGCGCAGTACACTCGGCCAGGCTCGGCTCCACTCGAGGTCACGCCCTGTGCCGCCTCCTAGCCTTTATGCGAGAGGAGACGAGCGTGGCCGAGCGTGCCCGAGTGTACTGCGCTCGGTATATGTCGGCGGCAGCATTCAAACACAGCGCAGGAGCGGGGATCGGCTCAAAAACAGCGCGGGAGAAGCGGGGAGGACACCACCGAGGCCGCAGACGGAAGCCGGACCGGACAAGGCCACCGATGGACGCCGGGCAAGACACCGACGAGGGGCATTCAAACTGTAAGTATTTTTTTTTTCCTGAAATTTCCCTTCTAGGTTGGGGGTGCGCGCTATACGCCGGTATGAAGATAAATACGATACTTACCTTAGAACGAAGCTCCCGCAGTGTTCCCGGTCACCGCTAAAGGGGCTGACATGTTCCCTCTGCGTTTCTTCCGGCATGTGCGCGGGAGTCCTCCTTTCCGGCAAGTTCCAGCACGATCCGCCAGAACTTCAGAGCGTATGTGCCACTGACATCAACAGCTGCATGCAGGGTGAATATCTCCTAAACATTGCAGGTTTAGGAGATATTCATTTTATCTACAGGTAAACCTTATTATAGGCTAACCTGTAGATAAAAATGACCAAGCGGAGTATATAACCTCTTTAAACACTGTCAGCAGCTGATTTAATCACTCACTAAATATACAGCTTCTTTATCTTTTAATTCTTGCCTGTGTTCCTGTTTATGTTTGTGCCATGACCTCTGCCCTGGGTTTCCTATTTCAGGGTGGCTCCTTTCTCTTGCAGCATTCTATGGAGCCACCCATGCATGCAGGAACTAGAGTTGTGTCTCCATACATTGTATGAATCAATACCGGCGATGCTCTTTGAAGAGCAATCCACAGTCGATCACTTTCTTGCAATACTGCCACCTCCTAAATACCTGTTTGTTTTTTCTTGATGGTTCTAGGGGCTTTTTGAACAAAAATATGGCACCACAGTGGAGAGCCTTGAGTTTAGCTTGCTGTTGCAGTATGACCCCTTTAACTTGAATCAGTCACTTTCAACAGAGGTAATGACCACTGAATGCAACAGGGGGGATCGTTTTTGCTAGGGTTGTCCCGATGCCACTTTTTTAGGACCGAGTACAAGTACCGATAGTTTTTTTCAAGTACTCGCCGATACCGAATACCGATACTTTTTTTAAAATGTGTCCCCAAATGCAGCGATGTCCCCCACAAATGCAGCGATGTCCCCCACAGATGCAGCCATGTCCCCCATATATGCAGCCATGTCCCCCACGAATGCAGACATGTCCCCCACGAATGCAGCCATGTCCCCCACGAATGCAGCCATGTCCCCCACGAATGCAGCCATATCCCCCACATATGCAGCCATGTCCCCCACATATGCAGCCATGTCCCCCATATATGCAGCCATGTCCCCCATATATGCAGCCATGTCCCCCACGAATGCAGCCATGTCCCCCACATATGCAGCCATGTCCCCCATATATGCAGCCATGTCCCCCATATATGCAGCCATGTCCCCCACAGATGCAGCCATGTCCCCCACAGATGCAGCCATGTCCCCCACATATGCAGCCATGTCCCCCATATATGCAGCCATGTCCCCCACATATGCAGCCATGTCCCCCACATATGCAGCCATGTCCCCTACATATGCAGCCATGTCTCACCATACCCAGATGCCGCCGCCGCCTAGTTAATCAGCGTGCGGGGAACATTACAGCTTTCATTTGAATAGCTGTGTGTTCCGCGCCGCGTATAGAAACTCCCCCTTGCTCGGGATTGGACGGGTGATCTGCACTTCGATAGACAGATCACCCGTCCAATCCCGAGCAAGGGGGAGTGTCTATACGCGGCGCGGAACAGACAGCTATTCAAATTAAAGCTGTAATGTTCCCCGTACGCGGCAGTGGCGTTGCGGTATGCGGTGGCGTTATTGGATCTGGCATCAGGGGCATTTGCGGGAGTACAAGTACTCCCGCAAATGCTCAGTATCGGTCCCGATACCGATACTGGTATCGGTATCGGGACAACCCTAGTTTTTGCTGCTTAAGGGGCAGTGGTTGGGGGCAGTAAAAATGTTAAAGTATTTAATAAAAGTATGGCATTAAGTTAACAATATGCCACACCCAATTTGAATTAAAACCCCATCCCTAATTAGAGTACATCCTCCATCTACAATGGCTTACACACACAGGTTTCCCTGGAAATATGTCTAAAATGTTGGCAAATATCAAATTATTTTTGTTCCTCCATCCTGACTGTAGACTGCACTGTCCACTATTGACGTGACAATTAACAATATCCTTAATGAATGAATGAATGAATGAATGAAAAACTTATAAAGCGCGGCGCATGCGAACTGAATCGCTTCTGGGCGCTCACACGTGTTGATTATGAAGAAAGAAGCAATGCTCATTGACGTGCCTATAAGCATTCATGATGTGTTTTTGTTGTATTTTTGAAGTGTTAAAAAAGTTTCAAGATTGCTTGATAAATACCCATGAAAGTGTTGCTTTTCTAGTGGGAAATGCTTAAAGAGGAAGTGATGTAGAGGAAATGATCTACTTTGAGACATGGTTAGGTTGTGGAGTGATAGCGGCCATTTTTGTGAATTCTCTCCAAGATGGATTTGTATACTTTGATCTCTTTGACGCTTGGCTAGGTCCAGCTCAGATTTTGCTTACACAAAAAGGTTTGCAAATGGCAATAATGCTCAATGCCTCTGTTCCTGCCTGGAATGGTCAATTTTGCTGGCTTGATGATTTTGCTTGTACATAGAAGCAAATGGTGTTACCACACAACTGTTCTGTATAGCCAGGAAGTGACTGGAGCTGCTCTGTCCTAGTTCTCTATTACTTCCCAGTGCATTCTGGGATACAGGAACCTCCACTGCCTCTCCTCCAGCACCCAGCTAACACATTATACATGCTTCACTAATACACCATAAATGCTTTAGGCGTTGTTATGCTGTGGTTAAGAAACTCGACGGGCAAAACACATTGGTTTGCTCGTCGAGTTCCTTGTTAGGCTGTCGAGGATCTCGGCGAGCCAAATTTCCCCATTGCCGTCGAGGAAAAAGAAGACATGCTTTCTTTTTGGCTCGACGAGATCCTCGACAGTTTCCTCGTCGAAAATGTACACACGACCTGTTTCCTCGCCCCAAAAAAACAAAGCAGCAAGTTTCTTGCTGGTTTTTGCCGAGAAACTCGGTCGTGTGTACGAGGCCTAAGGCTAGCGTGTTTATCAGAATTATTGGATTCATATACCAAACTATTAAGTCAAACAAGTGTTGTGGAGGCTCTAAATCACGCCAACAGGATCCAAACGCTCCCAATAGCTGGATGTCAGATCAATCTGGAAGATAACACCGCTCGGAGGACAGACTCCCCGCATATGGATACCCTCATAAGGAAAGCTCCCAGTGCACAAGTACATGTGGAAAAACAGCAAGCATCCACACATATAGGTAGATTCAGGTAGAGTTAGGCCGACTTATCAGTAGATAAGTCGACCTAACTCAGAATCTACGCCGACTTATGTTTAAGCGTATGCTCAAACAGAGATACGCTTAAACATATCTAAGTTATCTATCTAAAGTTAGAGCTAGGCCCTAGTGGAATAGTAATGTTAAGTATGGCCGCCGTTCCCGCCGCGAAATTCGAAATTTTTACGCCGTTTGCATAAGTCGTCCACGAATCGGGATTTACGTCGTTTACGTCCACGTCAAAATCAATAGGCGCGTGCGGCGTACTTAGCCGCAATGCACACTGGGAAATGTAGGCGCCCGGCGCATGCGCAGTTTAGAAAAAACTTAAAAAACGTGAGGTCAAGCCTCATTAACATTAAACACGCCCCCCCCCCCAACACATTTGAATTAGGCGCCCTTACGCCCGCCGATTTAGGCTACGCCGTCGTAACTTAGCAGGCAAGTACATTGAGAATCATGTACTTGCCTAGCTTACTTACGGCGGCGTAGCCTAAACACGCTAAGCTACGCCGCCGTAACTATAGGCTCTGCTACCTGAATCTAGGCAATAGTGTACGACTGTTTAAAACCTTTTATTTAAGAAAACAGGTATATACTTACACAGGTCCACTTGTAAACAGCGCTGAGAATGTATAGCAAATCCATGAAATATCAATAAATATGTGCAAATCGCAGTGACATCATATACACAAACTTCACCGGATGTGTTTCGTCCTATTGCACATCATCTGGGGTGTCCATATTCGGACATAATTGGACATCCACCTTTAAGTGGTTTACCTCTAGGTATAGTTGTATTTTTCGAGATCAGCCATGTGACATTTCTAGGCTGGAAATTACATACATTCCCAGTAATCCTGCTACAGTGTTTATGTCAGTCTCCAAGTTTATGCTGGGTTCACATATGTATGAATTGGATGCGGTTTTCATTGCATCCAATTCGCATGACATACGAGTGTGACCAGCTTTCAATGGAGCCGGTTCACACATGTCCGGGGGAGCCACAGTGCGAATTCCAAAAGGGTCCTGTGCGTTTTTGAGTCTGGTTCAGGTGCAAATTGAGGCAAGAATTCGGACCTGAACCCTTGAACAGGAACACACCAAACCCCAGGCTGGAAACTGCGGCTGCACATATGTGAACCCGGCCTTATATAATGCATTGCAGTCGGATACAGCAGGCCGGCCTTTCATAGTGCTTCCTTTTGTTACACACTCTTGTGTGTATTGTCTATCTTTCCCCAAAAAGCTACAGTGGGTGGTGTTTGGGACCTGGGAAGATTTGGATTACATTTTTGCAAGCTTGCTTATGAGGGGGGGTTGGAAAATAATCATCTCTGGCAACTATGGTCATTTAGTAAATGAGTCAACCAGATTTATAAACTGCAGCCAAGATAAAATCCGCACAGCAGGTAGGCTGAGCCCCCTCCATGAGTGTAAATACAAAAATGTCATATTTGTCTGAAGTCTAGAAGTTTTGTTGCTTCAATTCATATTGTTTAGGCACAAAAAAAGTTGTCTCCCTGAATCTCTAAGAGTCTGATGCTCTAAATACATATGTAATTGTGGGCTAGAAACAAATTCTGGTCTAGGATGAGAACAGGGCTGGTGCAAGGATTTTTGACACCCTAGGCGAAACCTCATTTTGCCGCCCCCCTGGCCCCAATCCTAAATCCATCCCCTTTGCGTTGCCGATGTATACCCCACCTTTTTATTGAAGCGCCCATCAAATGCAGCCTCACCAGCGCTCATCAATGCAGCCTACCAACGCCCATCAATGCAGCCTTACCAGCCGCCGCCCATCAAATGCAGCCTCACCAGCGCCCATCAATGCAGCCTACCAGTGCCCATCAATTAATGTGACAGACACAGCCCTCTGCCACCGCTGCGCCTCTGACACTATGTGCAAAACGGAGTGGTGGCTGCCTGCTGATGCTGAGACTTAGTTGCTTGCTGCAGAAAGAAGAGAGTAGGAACACCAGTGGCCAGGCGCCCTAGGCAGCAGTGCGCCCTAGGCACCTTCTTAGTTTGCCTAGTGGTAGCACCGGCCCTGAATGAGAATATATACAGTGTAGGTGCGTGTCTCTGAACGCAGACAGTGTGCATTCGGGGGCCCACAATGACACGGCTGTCAAATTGGGACCAGCAGCTGTGTCTGTGCAGTCGATGCATCCCAATAGAAATGAATGAAGTTGCCTGCACGTGGATGCACAGAATACCTATGCATTCCAAGAGGGCAAGGATGACCCTTCCCAAGGGTTTACAGATAGGTACTCTTAAGTGAATGAGGCCTTATTCTGACTGCAATAACCAGCTAAAATGTATTGAAGTAGAGAAAAACCCAGAATGACAGAAACAGAATGAAATTTCGGTCCATTCACACTTGAGCTGAGCATCTTTTTTTTTTATTATTATTTCTGGCTTGCGTGTGTGCTTTTTTCATTTATAACCAATAACTAGGTACTAGACACGAAAAAGCACGTAAACCGCACATTACACACATTTTCCAGGTGCTCCCATTATAGTCTTTTGAGACCAAAATGCACAGCTCTGCCTCAAAAGGAGCTTGAGAGCGAGGAGCTTCTTAACACAATGGAAATGTCAAGTGTTGAAGGCCTTCTGATGAAGTTTTAAATCGCGTAGATGTGAACAGGACCTTTTTTTTTGCTAAGGCATGCAAAATCATAAACAACTGCCTTTTTCCTTTAAGACTTGGTTCGCGTGCTGCGCAACCTGAAAGTCACACAAATTACAGTGCGACTTTGCCAGGCGAGTACTACTTTGATGCAACTTTAGAAGCGACTTTCAGGAATGCTTTGGTAATCTTCCTGTAATGTCGGATCCAAATCACATCAATATACCGTATTTATCGGCGTATACCGCGCACTTATGCGTGGATGCGCGATATACGCCGATACCCGCTTCCCGTGCTGTGTTTGAACCACTGCGCCGACATATACCGAGCGCAGTACACTCAGGTATAGTTGGGCAGGCCCGGCTCCTCTCGAGGTCACGTCCTGTGAGTCCTGTACGTCCTTTACGCGAGAGGAGCCGAGCCTGCCCGACTATACCCGAGTGTACTGCGCTCTGTATATGTCGGCGGAGTGGTTCAAACACAGCGCGGGGAGAACACCACGATGGCCGCAGAAGGACGCCGGACCGGACGAGGCCGCCGATGGACGCGATGGACGACGGGCAAGACAACGACGAGGGGCATCCAAACTGTAAGTATTTTTTTTTCCAGGAATTTTCCTTCAAGTTCGGGGGTGCACGCTATATGCCGGGGGGCGTTATAGCAAGATAAATACGGGATGAGGATCCAACTTGGAGGTGACTTCCATTAAAGTCTATGGGCTCAAGTCAGATAGATTTTGCTTTGATGTAGTACAAGAACCTTTTCTAAAGTCAGAGCGACTTCAGTAGTGCTTATTAAGGCAGATCTCATAGACTGGGATTTCACATGTAATGCGACATGTCATGGATCTCACAAGTTGGATCCCAAGTCGCAACAGTGTGAATGAAGCCTAATGCCCCGTGTTTCTGACTTTTTAGCAATCCTTCATCTAAAGCCGGGTTCACACCTATGCGAATCGGATACGGGTTAAAATGCATCCAATTTGCATGTCATTAGAAAATACATTCATTTTTATGAGGCTGGTTCACATATCTGTGGTAGATTCGCACTGCGATGTGCCGAAAAAACGTGTGTGTTTTCTAGGCATTGCGCTCCGGCTCAGGTGCAAATTCAGGCCCATTATCTTCTATGGGCACGCATCTGATTGTGAACAGGCATTCTCTCCTTCTCCTCACTACACCTCCCCCTCTCCCTGCTCAGCTAATTCGCAGATAGAACGGAGGGGAACCGCTTAACAACTGATTGATATCTTGCCAAAGACTCCAGAGCTCAAAAAACGCAACGCACAAGTGTGAATCCAGCCTAAGTGCTGCTGACCTCCAGCAGTCTCTTTGCAGGCATCTCTGTCTACATAAAGTGCATGGCATTTCTCACAGCAGGTTTGCCGATGATAACAGGGATTGTGTTGAAATGACCACTTGCCTTCATCAAGAAGCACATGTGACAGGGTGACAATGTAGGAGAACAGTTGAGAGTCAGGTACGGATTGTTGTCACTCTATAGGTGCCTAAACATGGACATTCATGTCAAGATCACCAGGTATAAATCTAATACAAGCTGCAGAATTAAATATATTGAAAATGACTTTTAAAAAAGGTCTTCAAAAAGTTTCCACACTTTTTTTAACTCAATTACATATAAAAAAGTGTAAGGCCCCGTACACACGGCCGAGAAACTCCTTGTGAAGCCGCCGAGTATCTCGGCGAGCCAAGTTTCCCCGTTGACTAACGAGGAAATAGAGAACATGTTCTCTATTTGGCCCGACGAGATCCTCGTCGGTTTCCTCGGCCGAAAGTGTACACACGGCCGGGTTTCTCGGCAGAATACGGCTTTGATCGAGTTTCTGGCTGAATTCTGCCGAGAAACTCGGTCGTGTGTACGGGGCCTGATACTTTTTGAAGACCCTTCGTACATCTGCTTTAACATAAAATGCTCTAATTCATAAAAATAGAGAAAAGGGTGCAAAAGAGTTTCTTTTTGCATTTTGGACAATTTTTTATTTGTCGATGTTTTAAATAATGGTGTTTTTATTTTGGTTAACTTGCGAGACGCAGGTTGTTCATCTTTTTTTTTTTTTTTAACAAAAAGATTTTTATTGATGTATAAACAGAGCAAATATACAGTTGCCAGACATTGGTTATACATAGATCAGCAGTAAATGCAGTTTAGATACCCAGGTTGTCCATCTTAACCATTTTCTTCCTGGAGTGCGTAAACCTTGTCTGTAGCCAGGACCTGATGGTTTCTCCCACCTTCTGTGCTAGCTCATTACCTCTCCCTCCCCCCTTGTGAGACAGGATGCGGTGCAACCCCCTCCAGACTCTTCCTCTTTTATCAAAGATAACATACACACATTAATACCCCCTGGTAATAAACATGCCATACCAGGCACAACCTTCCCCCTGGATAAAGTCCAGGTCTGCATCCCTACAATACTTTCAGGTCATTGGAATGTGCTTAACCTTCTCTCATGTACACATGCCTGGACAGGACACTTATAGTTCATGATTGGCATGGATCTTCTTATCAGGGTTACTTGCCATTGGGCAACTCCCTCTCTAGGAGAATCAAATATTTCTCTCTGTGCATACCATGAACAGTACACCTTCTATTATGAATCAAAAGCTTTAGCAGAATACGAAGAAAAGTCACAACATCTACTGTACCTAAGCTCAACGTTAAGATAGGGTTATACTTTTGGTGCAATTTTTATGCTCTCCCACTGAAGTCCTTGAAGCCAAGAACCACTATAAGCGTGTTGCATAGGTGTGATTAGACAATAATGGGATTCCTCTTGTTGCACATAGTCGTTCAATGGCTAAAGAGTTATGCCAAATACACACAATTGGATTTTCCGTCGGAAATACCTTGGATGATTTTTCCGACGGAATTACGCTCAAGCTTGGCTTGCATACACATGGTCACACAAAAGTTCTCTGAACTTTCGTTCGTCAAGAAAACAGTGATATACAAATCTACGACGAGCCGAAAAATGAAGTTAAATGCTTCCAAGCATGCGTCGAATTGTTTCCGAGCATGTGTCGGAATTCTGTGCGTCGGAATTGCTACAGATAATCGGATTTTTCGATAGGATTTTTTTCCGTCTGAAAATTTGAGAACCAGCTCTCAATCTTTTGCTGGCGGAAATTCCACCAGTAAAAGTCCGATGGAGCATACACACGGTCAGAATTTCTGTTCAAAAGCTCACATCGGACTTTTGCTGTCAGAATTTCCGACCGTGTGTACAGGGCATTACAAGTCGCACAGGTGTGAACAGGAATGTAGTTGAAAGTTTGATCATTCACACACAGCCTGACCTTTTTCCCATCAATGGCAGCATAGACATGCACACAAGAATTAGACAAGCATTAAAGTGTATGTTTAGACAGACCTTTTTTATTTTTATTTTATTTGATAGTGTACAGGCTATTTTTTGCTTTATCCTTGGGAGAGTTTCCTTCATTTCCTGTTTTAGAGTACCAGCAGGAAGTGAGAGGAACACATGTCTCTGTTGGAGGTTCCCCTCTCCTATTTTTCTCCTGATGTTAAATATAGGATTTCTTATCACTATCTATCTGGGTGACAGTGGTCACCAGGACGAATAGAGGAATAAATTCCCCCTAAGCGAGTACACTTGCCAAAGAGTCTAAAGCCTCGTACAAAAACTGCTATGAGAGCTTTTGGCCGGGAAAACCGGCCGTGTGTATGCTCCATCGCAGTTTTCCCGACAGGAAATCTGCCGGGAAAAAAAAAGAACCAGCTCTCTTTTTTCCCGCCGGAATTTACGGCGGTTTTTAACCCGGCAGTTTTCCTATAGGAAACACTGCAATGGAGCATACACACCAAAGCTCTCATGGCAGTTTTCCTGCCAGGAAACCTGGTCGTGTTTCCCAGCGGTAAAAGGTCAGCCGGGAAACCCGTACTTGTGTACGAGGCTTTACAGCTCAAAACAGTGCTGCCTTTTTATACATTTAAACAGGAACGTCTTGGCACTGATACCTATTATTAAATAATAGCAACAGGATCCATAAGTACGGTAGTAACATTTGGATTGGCTCAATGTTCTGTGCATTTATTGGAGGGGGGTTCTCTGAGTTGTCCTAACTTATTCAACTATGCTATCGTTACAATTTGTAATTCAATATTACATTTAGGATGGCTGAAAATTGCTATTTTGTATTTACTGGCCCACATTTAGCACTATTCTTAACCAAAAGCTTTTACTGTAGAAATGTACTTGAATCTGTAGTTGAACATATGAATTTCACCATGAATTTTGTATCCCATAACTTACCCATTGATCTCTTTTGGAATTAGAAAAGTTTCAGCTCATAAATGTTTGCCTTAAATGACCAAATAGAAGAAGCTATTTTTGTGTTCTTAGTTCTAGCATTAGGGTTCTCTTTGAGGTTTGTTGTGTTGTAAAGAGGAGGTCTTTTCTTGACTATGAAAGCCACTGTGATGCTCCTACATTGGGGTCCTGGACTCCGTTGCTATCAAGGAACGTGTTGTTCCTGTGCTTGTATTTCATTTAATTATATAGGTTCAAACTATATAAAATGATTTGAATACTTTGCTACTGAGATAGGGAATCTCTGACTGTTATGCTCCATGATGTTCTAAAATATCCACTCTATCTATTCTAAATTGGTTTTAAGATTTGTTTCCACATTAAAACACTGGTGTTCAATAATATTAGGTTGAAGGGACAGTCCACCCAAAACTTATATTTTTCAGAGTTTGGTGGATGCCGGAGAGTTATGCTGGGTATACACGATTGGAATTTTCAATGGAAGTCAGACGGACTTTTTCCATCAGATATTCTGATTGTGTGTAGCCCCATAGGAGTTTTTTCATCGGAAATTCCGATGAATTCCATCGGAGTTTAGATATAAAACATGTTCTATTTTTCTCCGATGGAATTCTGTCGGAATTCCAATGTGATTTGGCCGGGCAAAAGCCCGATCGTGTGTATGCGTCATAACATATCTCTTGGAGATATACATCACAGTCCACAGAGTGCCACCCTATGGCAGAGCCCCCCAGAGTGCCACCCTATGGCAGAGCCCCCCAGAGTGCCACGCTATGGCAGAGGCCCCCCAGTGTGCCACCCTACGGCATTGGAGTCCAGGACCCCAATGTAGGAGCAACACAGTGGCTTTTATAGTCAAGAAAAGACCTCCCCTTTACAACACAACAAACCTCAAAGAGAACCCTAATGCCACGTACACACAATCGGAAATTCTGACAAGAAAAGTTCGATGAGAGCTTTTGGTCGAAAATTCCGACCGCCTGTATGCTCCATCAGACTTTTGCTGTCAGGATTTCTGCCAACAAAAGATTGAGAGCTGGTTCTCTATTTTTCCGACGGAGGTAAGAATTCCTAGGTCTACATAGATGCTGCGACCATTATGGGGGGGGTTCTTTTTTTTCTCCCTTTTGGATTTTTCATGATGCTATAAAGACTACAGGAGAAGGTGTGTACACCCCACAAGATGAACAGGAACACCTAAGATAAGGTGAGAAATTCAGGAACCATTACTGGAGGATCTCGTCCCTAAAATTCACAATTAATATAAGAAGATAGGATGTAAACTCTTCCTTCATCCTGAAATATAACTCTTGGTTGAACCGACCCTTATAAAAGCTAACAGAAAAGGAAAAATTATTATGTAGAAAGTGAATTTATTGTGCATTTGGCTGAAAATGCAAACTTGGAACCTTTAATTTCAGGATTAAAAGGCAGGGAGTGCCCCTGCAATGACAAAGAGTTGGCAACCATTGAGGTTCTCCAGATTCCTCCTAAAGAAACACTGGTAGGTTTTGGGTTTCTGTCCAGACTGACCTTACAGTGTGTATGTATGGCAACAGATGGGGATATTGGAATGTCCGTTACTTCGAAAGCAGTGACTGATGTGCATTGCTGTAAATGTATTATAAAGTGCTGCAGAATATGTTGGTGCTATAAAAAGGAATACAATAAATTAGCCGGGGGGGTGTCCAGAACTTCCTGCATGCCACACTTTAATTGCGTGAGCAGGATTATGCAAACTCATGCAATTTTACACAAGTGTGTGATAATTCTGCCACAGGCCTCAGCTTATGCTGCATGCCCACAAAACCGTGCCTGCGAAGGAGTCATATGGAACCACAGGCCGTCTTTTAAGTTGTCTTGTAAATCCAGTACACAGTACGTAATATGTGTGTGTGAATGCAGAACCCCCCGCTATGGTGAACTGCAGTAATTATTGCTGACAAGTTCAGAACATATGAATAACTCTGGGAAGAATTATTCTTTTTTAAGAGATATGTTATTAATAAGAACCAAAAAAAAACAAAACAAAAGGAAACCTGAACTATTTGCTGTTTCTGGCATCAATAAATGGAAGGACAGGCAAGCCTGATTTAATTCTTATTGGCTTGCTCATCAAAATGATGTTGCCGGGAGACATTTTTATTACAGTAAATCACCGGGTCACATTTATTCGCTGCATTCCCAGCTGTAAACATGCTTCTAAAAAGAAAAAGGTATTCTACTTATCAAAGAGGAGAAATGCAAAACAGACTTTCCTCTTGCAGTTCAGAACTTTTAAGCAAGGCTTTAGCTGTAAGCTGTGCATCCTTCTCTTGGGAGGGGGGAATAAACTTCAGAAGATATCTGCAGTGTAGATGAGGGTATGCCAAGTTCTTCTGATTATCTCCACTCTTGGCTGTTCCTACTGCCTTGCCTCTCAGCTGGCTATACCCATTGGGTCACTCAACTCTGACAGGCCAGATATAGCCATACACATAGAGCCAAGTCCAGGGCCAGGAGCCTGTAGGCACACAAACTTTGGCACTGAGGGAAACACTCCTATGCTAGAATCACCTTTTTTATACAGAACAATTTTGTATTTAAAGGAACACTAAGGCCCTGTACACACGAGGAGACATGTCCGATGAAATCGGTCCGCGGACCGTTTTCATCGGACATGTCTCCTGGGATATTTTGGTCTGATGTGTGTACACACCATCAGACCAAAATCCCCGCGGACAGAGAACGCGGTGACGTGGCGGTGACGGTGACATGGCGAAGTGCGCAAACCAGGAAGTTCAATGCTTCCACGCATGCGTCGAATCAATTCGACGCATGCGCGGGATTTCGGTCCGCTGGTTAGACGTACTAACCAGCGGACATGTCCGACGGACAGGTTTCCAGCGGACAAGTTTCTAAGCATGCTAAGAAACTTTTGTCCGCTGGAAACCTGTCCACTAGGCCAGGAAACCTGTCCGCTAGGCCGTACACATGACCGAACATGTCCGATGAAACTGGTCCGCGGACCAGTTTCCTCGGACATGTTCGGTCGTGTGTACGGGGCCTCAAGGTTTGTTTTTTATTAGATAAATTGATTGCTGTAAGCTAGAGCATTTAAATATCACTTACCTCGTTTTTCCTTTTGACCTCCAAAATACAGTAATCCAGGTTTGAAAATGCCATTTCCTGTCTCTCCTCTTCTTGCTTTCCACCAGCATCTGAGCCGTTTTGCATGGTGGAAAGCAGAATGTGCTCACCTCCTCCCTATGACTACAGCCCTGCGTGAAGATGCTCTCTTATCCCTCACAGGCATGGAGGCTATGGGAATGGGAACTGGGAACTGTAGTTCCCATTAGGCCGTGATGTAGCAAGAATGAATGCGCACCGCAAACCAAGAAGTCAGTGAGTTCATGATTCAGGAGTGACAGAGGTGAATAAAACAGCTTGATTTCAACAGGTATCAAACTAGTTATAATGCAAAACATTACTTTTTACTTTATCAGCTACTGTCAAACTTTAATTTAAGAGGAAAATATTTTTGTCTTTAAAACCCCTTTAACTGGTCCTACCTTGGTCTAAAATATCACGAAGGAGTAAAAAATTTGCTTATTTGAACTTTCTACTGATGATGTGAAAAATATGTAAAAAGATAACTGCATATACAGTATCTCACAAAAGTGAGTACAACCCCTCACATTTTTGTAAATATTCCCTTTCCCCTTCAACCTCTGCAGCAATGCTGGCAGCACTCATGCCACGTACACACGATCGGTTCGAACCGATCGTGTGTGGGCCCCATCAGTTTTTTCCCATCAGTGAAAAAACGTAGAACCTGTTTTAAAATTATCTGATGGTTAAAAATCCGATAGAAAAAAACAATCGTCTGTGGGGAAATCCATCGGTTAAAAATCAACGCATGCTCAGAATCCAGTCGACGCATGCTCGGAAGCATTGAACTTTATTTTTCTCAGCACGTCGTTGTGTTTTACGTCACCGCGTTCTGACACGATAGTTTTTTTAACTGATGGTGTGAAGGTACGACTGATGAAAGTCAGCTTCATCGGATATCTAATGAAAAAATCCATCAGACCGTTTTCATCGGATGAACTGATCGTGTGTACAGGGCATCATACGTCTATTTCCCAAAGACAATCTCTGGATATTATGCTGAGCATGTGCACTCAACCTCTTTGGTCGACCATGGCGAGGCCCTTTCTGAGTAGAACCTGTCTTGTATGGTCTTGGCCACCGTGATGCAGCTCATTTTCAGGCCCCGTACACACGACCGAGTTTCTCGGCAGAATTCAGCCAGAAACTCGGTCGGAGCTGTATTCTGCCGAGAAACCCGGCCTTGTGTACACTTTCGACCGAGGAAACTGACGAGAATCTCGTCGTGCCAAATAGAGAACATGTTCTCTATTTCCTTGTTACTCAATGAGGAAATTTGGCTCGCCGAGATCCTCGGCGGCTTCACAAGAAACTCGACGAGCAAAACGATGTATTTTGCTCGTCGAGTTTCTCGGCCGTGTGTACGGGGCCTCAGGGTCTTGGCAATCTTCTTATAGCCTAGGCCAGTGATGGCGAACCTTGGCACCCCAGATGTTTTGGAACTGCATTTCCCATGATGCTCCACTACACTGCAGAGTGCATGAGCATCATGGGAAATGTAGTTTCAAAACATCAGGGGTGCCAAGGTTCGCCATCACTGGCCTAGGCCATCTTTATTTAGAGCAACAATTTTTAAGATCCTCAGAGCGTTCTTTGCCATGAGGTGCCATGTTGAACTTTCAGTGACCAGTATGAGAGATTGAGAGCGATAACACCAAATTTAACACACCTGCTCCCCATTCACACCTGAGACCTTGTAACACTGAGTCACATGACACCAGGGAGGGAAAATGGCTAATTGGGCCCAATTTGGACATTTTCACTTAGTGGTGTACTCACTTGTTGCCAGCGGTTTAGACATTAATGGCTGTGTTGAGTTATTTTGAGGGGATGGCAAATTTACACTGTTATACAAGCTGTACACTCACTACTTTACACTGTAGCCAAATGTCTTCAGCGTTGTCACATAAAAGGTATAATAAAATATTTACAAAAATGTGAGGGGGCGTACTCATTTTTGTGAGATACTGTAGATACTGTAGGCATAGGCCTATTGTATTGAATGGTAAATGCGACTCTGGCCACACACGCATGTGCAATGTGTCCACGCTTCTGGACTTTGGAAGTTAGAGACGAGGCAGGGCAAGTCCTAAGCTGGCCATACATGAATCGAAATTCGGCCGTTTCACCAGGAACTGCACAAATTTCAATCCATGTACGGTCGTTCCCGTTCATGAAAAGTTGATCTATCGATCAGCTTTTCGTGAACGCGCTTGTTAGAAAATATCAGCTCGTGCAGCCAGGGGGCTAAGGTGCTTATCAATTTATTCTGGCAACGGGGGAATCCCAGTGTCAGAATACAAAGACACAGTGGAGGGGATTTCCCTATCTACCTTGAATGTGTGGATGGGGAAATTGGCGCAGTTTTTTGGTAATCCGGCTGGCTGAACAAAAAAAAACTGACTACAATATGGCCAGCTTTACAGTCATAAGGACACTTTAAGGGGAACCTGTGTATTTTGAGGTATTATTGCAGTGTTTACCTAAAAAAACTTCTATTGTGACTCTCACATTTTTGCAAACTTGCTTGTACCAAGTTTTTGCAATTGCCGTAAATGTAGAAATACAGGGCCAGATCCACAGACGAAGTACGCCGGCGTATCTACTGATACGCCGGTGTACTTTCAAATTTCCCACGTCGTATCGTTGTTTTGAATCCTCAAAACAAGATACAACGGCTTCTGGGTTAGATCCGACAGGTGTACGTCTTCGTACGCCTTCGGATCTAAGATGCAATACTTTGGCGTCCACCGGGTGGCGTTTTCTGTGTCGGGTATGCAAATTAGCGATTTACGACGATCCACGAACGTACGCGCGGCCGTCGCATTTTCTAACGTCGTCTGTAGTCGGCTTTTTCCGGCGTATAGTTAAAGCTGGTATTTTTTGGCGTATACATAGACTTGCCATGTTAAATATGGCCGTCGTTCCCGCGTCGAAATTTGATTCTTTTTTGCGTAAGTCGTCCGTGAATAGGGATGGACGTAACTTACGTCTAAGTTCAAAAAATTACGTCGTTGCGACGTCATTTCGCGCAAAGCACGGCAGGAAATTTCTTGATGACGCATGCGCATTTCATTCGGCGCGGGGACGCGCTTCATTTAAATGAAACCCGCCCCCAACCCGCCCAATTTTAAATCCGCCGCCAGAAATACACTACGCCGCCGTAACTTACGGCGCAAAATTGCTGAGGATTCGATAGTTGCTTTCACCATATACACAATTACCTGCAAATTTGTTCCTTAAACTTCCTTAGCTGGTAATCCTCCTGAGAATTCCATCCTCATTGATCTTGCTATCCCACTGATTCTACTACTGATATCATTTCAAGATTACTGAATTTGTATGTTGGAATGCTGCTAGGTACACAGAGAAAGTGACCCAACCAACCATACTGTCTAGATTGTGTTTGACCACATTTTTTTGGACGGTATAGAAGCCATCCTGGATACCCAGCAAGAAAAGGGCAACCATAGACATGTGGGTCACATTATCTGCTTTCAGGGCTGATTCACACCACAATTTCTTCCGTTCTGGAAGGGTTTCTGCATGCACATTTTTGATGCGCTTTTGATGTGTTCCGGTGCATTTTTGATGTCTTAGTGTTTTTTCCCTTTTTTTTTCTTCACCTCAATTCAGGCCATGCGCCTTCTGGAGCATTTTTTGTTTGTTTTTGATGCATTTAGGTAGGGCCGAAACAACTAATCGATTAATCGACAACTAATCGATTATGAAAATAGTTGTCAACTATTTACATAATCGATTAATCAGCCAGTTGATTAGCTGGCCTGCATATAGTATGCATTATTTGTTTACATATCAGGAAATACAGTGCAGCACACATACAGCTCAGTACACCATCCATACATGTCACGAAGTGCCTGAGAATTTGTGAATGTTAAAGTGTGAGGAGCAATGCCTCATGGGACATGTAGTCCTGAAAGTGAGTGGTTCTAAAGGCAGAAGTTTTTTTACTTTGCAATAGCGGGCGCTCTATACTATACTTTGCAGCTTGCTATTGAGGCACTCTGAAGGCAGGAGGAGCCAGAAGCATTGGTGAGGGACCCCAGAAGTGGAGGATCTGGGCTGCTCTGTGCAAAACCATTACACAGAGCAGGTAAGTATAACAAGTTTGTTTAAAAAATAAAATAAAATCACTTTAAAGACTGTGCAGGGAAGATCAGCATCTGAACCCAGAGAAACTGGAGGTAATAGAAAGCATTACAATTACTGTAGTTGGTTATTTATATTTACCACTGCATATGGATATTTAAGAATAAATTGCCTTTTTTATTTTTTATTTACATATTAACTAAATTGTACACCACACTTTTTTTTAAGATTATCCGATCAAAACAATAATCGGCCAACTAATCGATTATGAAAATAATCGTTAGTTGCAGCCCAACATTTAGGTGTGTTTTGCTGTGTTTCAGATGCATTTCATACAAAAAGAATGCAGGATGTTCTACTTTTGTTGACTACACTGGAACACATTGCACTGGACAGGACCATTGGAATACATGGAAAAAACGAATACATTTCCTTCTTAGCACACTTCATAAAAAAGTTCCCCAATTCATACATACATTTCTTCCCTCGCTCTTCCTAAAATGTAGATGTTTATAAAAAGCAAAACTTGTGATTGATATACTAAAGATGTAGAGCATGTTCACTTTGTAAAGGACATTTTTGCTAAGCTTAGTGAATGACGTGAAGCTGAAAATTCACTTTGTAAAGAATTCCCAATCACGTGTAAGGTAAATAAAAAAGAAACTGAAGTCACCTTATTGCCCAAGTTAAGTAAAATTGCAATAAAATTTTTTTTCCTAAATTTTCTTTGCAAAGTGAATTTTTACATTGCTCCCCCTCTGTCTCTAAACTAAGTGCAAATTCACTTTGCAAAGTGAACATTTATTTTGCAGTGAACATGCTCCATTCCTTTAGTTATTCAGCCATATTAGATATTTTATACATCTAGGGGCAGATCCAAAAAAGTATTACGCCGGCGTATCTCTTGATACGCCGCGTAATTTCAAATTTTGCACGTCATATCTTTGTTTTATATCTTCAAAACAAAATACGACGGCATCTCGGCTAGATCCGACAGGCGTACGTCTTAGTACGCCGTCGGATCTAGGCTGCAATTCTTCGGCGGCCGCTAGGTGGCGTTTCCGTCGAATTACGCATCGTGTATGCAAATTAGCTAGTTACGGCGATCCACGAATGTACGTCCAGCTGGCGCATTTTTTTACGTCGTTTGCGTTCGGCTTTTTCCGGCGTATAGTTAAAGCTACTGTTATGAGGCGTACTCAATGTTAAGTATGGCTGTCCTTCCCGCGTAGAAATTTGAAAATTTTACGCCGTTTGCGTAAGTCGTTCGCGAATAGGGATTTGCGTAGAATGACATCACCGTGGGAAGCATTGGCTTGTACCGGGTTAATTTCGAGCATGCGCACTGGGATACCCCCACGGACGGCGCATGCGCAGTTAAAAAAAAACGTTGTTTACTTTGGGTCACGACGTATTTACAAAAGCACGCCCCCATCACAGCCATTTGAATTCCGCGCCATTACGCCGCCAAAGATACACTACGCCGCCGTAACTTACGGCGCGGATTCTTTGTGGATTAGAAAAAAAAAAGTAAGTTACAGCGGCGTAGTGTATCTTAGATACGCTACGCTATGCGCTGCTGTACGAGGATCTGCCCCCTAGTCTGCTAATAAAGAATGGAAAATACATAGACTGACCAACAGAAAATTTACTCTAATGTATTCTTTGGACATTCATATATACAATCAGATAGCAGTAAAATTATCAGAATTAGTTATATTTTACATTTATAAACCAATTATTCTACTGTACAAAAGGCATAAAACATTTTATCTTTAATAGGTAAGGGTACAAATAAACTTACTTAGCTCTTTATTCATCTCTATTCAAACACTACATTTGTCCATCTATAACATTCCAGTAAGTTAGAACACTGAACTGGGAAAATAAACCCAAAACAAAAAACCTATAGGGGGTAAGCAGTACCATTACTGATGATGGACGAGGCGTAACATTGCTGACTGCTTTCACTTTATTTCATTCTTCTTTACAAACTGATAAACAAAGCCCATCATTAGGAAGGAACCAATTGTGGTGCAATTAATATGAAAACCCACAGGCTAATTGTAGAATTGGGCTGTGTTCATTTTCAGTTCTTATCTTAATTGATCACTTGTTTGTATTAGTGTCCTCCCCATGTCTTAAGATGTAGGAATTTTTCCTGTCCCTTATGTGTTTATTTTACATTAAGATCTAACCTGCCTGCGGCAGAGGTTAACGATTTCACAACACACAATGCCACATACCTATTGTGTGTGTTATTTTGGCAGTTTCTATAAAAATAGTTCCATGTGCCTAAAGCTAACTATAGACCCTGGACAGAGGTCAGATTAAAAAAACTGATTGGCGAAAGTTTTTTTTTGCTTAATTCTAGTAACAGATTACTCATTTTGTGGTCTGTGTAATAATGCGAACCTCCAAAAAAACGAATTTCACGTCTTTCCTATAAACTTGTCTCTCGCTACTGTCATTTCCTGTTCCAATTTACCTCTGACTCTGTTCGCAGTTCACAGTCTCCGGTGACAGATTTCTTTTTGGCCCCAGTCTGTTGGCTGGAAAAATTATTAGTATTATTATAATATTATTATATAGGATTTATATAACCCCAGCAGTTTGCACAGCACTTCAAAGTCTACACTTTTTTACTTAAAGTGACTGTAATCCTAAAAAAAGTCTCCGGTTCTCTTATAGCAGATTAAACAGCACTATTAAAAAAAAACTGGCTGATCCCGCCTGTTCCTGTGTCCCCTCTGTGTGCTGACCATGGTAATCATGGCTGCTGATTCATGATTACCATGGTCAGGTTACCTGCCTCCGTCATCCCGCTGCTCTCCTCTCTCCCTCTCCCCCTCCCTACCTGCCTGTCAGCTCCTGTGTGTGTCTCTTCCTCTCCCGCCGCTATTAGTAGTTGGCAGTAAAAGTAAAGAACAATTACAGCCAGCTCCTCTGTTTTTTTTATTTTCTCCTACACTGTGTAAATGTTTTCTTTAAAAACGATGCCTGTAAAATCTCTTCTGGCTGGTCACGTGACCTCCGGCCGCTCTCCTACAGCGGGAGAGGCTGACCGGCAAGCTTAGCTGTCCAGTGACCTCCCCGGCTGACGTCAGAGGGGGTCTTGGGCCCTTCCGCTGTAGCCGGTAGATCAGAGGAATAGAGCAGCCGGAGGTCATGTGCCCAGCCATAAAATATTGAAGTTGAGGTATTTACAGGCATTGTTTAAAAAAAAAAAAAAAAACATTTACACAGTGTAGGAGAGATTAATAGAATAGAGGGGCTGACTGTAATTGTTCTTTACCTTTACAACCACTTTAACCACTTGCTGACCGGGCCTTTTTCTGACATGTGTTGTTTACTGGTAGAAATTTGCATTTTTTGCTAAAAAATGACTTAGAACCCCGAAACATTATATTATATTTTTAGCAGAGACCCTAGAAAAAAAAATGGCAGTATTTCAATATTTAATGTTACACTGTGTTTGCGCAGCAGTCTTTCAAACATGATTGTTTTGGGAAAAAATACACTTTACGGTCGCTCTGGTCCTTTGAAGGGAATAGAGCCGAGTGTGGGCTATCTTGCCCTCACTTGACTTCCTGCCTAACCATCAGCCACATCAGATCAGTTCTGGGCTTACCAACAACTCCGGTAAGCTTGGAAATGACCAGGAAGCTGCAGGAGGGCACCTCTCCCACCGCCTATAAAAGTGATCCTGCGGCACATTTGCCACTGGGATCCCTTTTAATAGAAGGCCGACCGCCTAACGAAAAAAGAAAGATACAGGGGGGGGGGGGTTAAATGACGTAAATTTACAGTTAGGTTTTAACCTGCAAAGACAATCCACACAAAAGTGATATTTTATTTGTAGGTGGAATCTAGTGGGCTGAATCAGACCTTGATGCCTTGGATAGCCCAACAGGGAGATCTTACTGCCATAATTCTTGACTTTGTTCCTGACCACTAAGGAGTTTTGGTGTATTTAGGTAATGGTTACAGCAAATGTGCAAGCCCAGGAACTCAAGCACAGATATCTTACCAATAGAGTCTCTGAGAGATATAATAAATGCTAGATAAGGCAATGTAACTCTCCAAAGTCTACCAAAAATGGAAATGTTATTTTTGGCTAGCTTTATCCTTTAATGTGACCATACACAACCATATATTTACGAGTACTGTGTCAAGCTTTGTTTGCAGTGATCTGATGAGCACTGGATGGTGTTGGGGATAAGAAGAACGGAGTGAAAGCTGTTAGCCATTTGCTGGTACTATTACATTAGTCATTTCAGTAATGTCAATACTCGGGTACACTTTATGGCAAAAATCCCTGAAATTTTTTGAGGATTTGTTCCGAGCTATGGTCAACAAAACCAAGGGGCAGTGAGTTACGCTAGTCATAAAAATACTACACAAAAAAAAAAACGTTTGTTAATAATATTGTTAAAATTTTGTAAAATAAAATTTAACCACTGCTTCTTAACGTTATATTTGCATAAAATGCATAACATGGAGCATTCAGGGTGACTACTAGGAGTAAAAGCATCCTATGGGAGGCTGGTTTGTGAAACATCAGTTACCTGAGAACCACAGATGACCTAAAATAGAACTGAAGGCAAAACTTATTTTCATTTTGGATAGAAGGGTTAAAACCCATGTCAGTTTTTTTTTTACCTGGGTGCCATCGGGAAGATTTCTCTTACTGTCCCATGGCCACAATAGGAAGTGAGAGGAAATCTCTCCAAAGTGAAGGAAATTCCTGGTAGTCCTCAGTGTCACCAGAGCTAGGTTCCCTATTGGAGGATTTCCCTTCTATTCCTGTGCTAATGACCACCAAAAATGTAGGCTGTCTTTCACTTTCACTTTTGGTGAAACAGTTCCCCGGGACAAATAGAGTGAATCTCCTTAACAGGCACACAGACAACAATAAAATAATGACAGGTGATTCCCAATCTATTTAAACTTAAAACATATTTTTTTGCTTTCAGTTATGTTTTAAGAAGCACTGATTGGGCGATTACTCAAAGGGGTAACCAATGGTTGGTCTTTAAAGGAAAGGAAACAACTAGAAATAGCAAAAAATATTATTTATTAAAGAAAATACAAATATATAAACATAGGCCCAGATTCACAAAAAACTTACGCCGACGTATAACATGTTACGCCGACGTAAGTGCAAATGTGCGCCGGCGTATGTGTGCGGCAGACCCACAAACCAACATGCGCCTAAAAACAGGCTACACCCCGCCGACGTAGCTTTTACACGCCGGCGTAGGGTGGGCGC
Organism: Rana temporaria; assembly: GCF_905171775.1. Classification (NCBI taxonomy): domain Eukaryota; kingdom Metazoa; phylum Chordata; class Amphibia; order Anura; family Ranidae; genus Rana; species Rana temporaria. The sequence goes on from NC_053501.1 coordinate 46,724,637, forward strand.
ACATATGGGCTGGGCGCATGGTGCTGCTCCCATTGATTAGCCATTTAAACATGCAAATGAGGGAAATATGCCGATTCACGAACGTGTGTGTGCCCGGCGCATGCTACGCGAGATACGCGTAAGTTGTACATCTGGCGTAAAGTTATTCCCCATAAATGAGGTGCAAACCAGCAACAACCATGCACAGGTCTGCACCAGGGAACACAAGCCGGCGTATTGTGCTTTGGACGTATGTTCACGGCGTACGCAGTGATCCGGCGTAGCTTAGGCAGTTGTGCCGGCGTGGTTGTGAGCAGGCGCAGGGGGGTGCTGTGCATGCCTCCATGTCATGGCGCATGCGCAGTTCGTGATACGTACCTGTCTGGCGCTCGGCCCATCATTTGCATGGGGTCACGCCTCATTTGCATGGGTTCACGCCTACTTCCACCTACGCCAGCGTGCGTCTTCGAAACCCATGCCACGCTGGCGCATCGTTGGAAGCACTGGCTTGCTGAATGCAATGCTTGCCTCTCCGCGCTATGTTGGCGTAGCGTACAGTGTTTGCTCTACGGCGGCGTAATGTGCGCCTTGCTCTCTGTGAATCTGGGCCATGGTGTTCAAGAGTTAAAACCATACAGGATGATACAGAGTATAGATTCGGTCCCTTGTGCGTCACGCACAAGAATTTTCCTTGTCAAAGGGGTTTATTGATTGCATAATAGAATGGAAGTACAGTTTTTACATGTACAAGGAAATATAGACAAGCTTTTTGTTAAACAATAACAAATGTAGGTAACGTAGTATGTTCCGGTTAGTGCTAAATTTCAATGCATACACATAATTAACTGTTCTATGTTATTTTATCATGTTAGTATAAGTATTGTAACTATTAATACCTAATACAAGTAATGCTTTAAGAAATTGTACATGTGTAGGGCAACTAAGAATTTTCATTCGCATTTCTTATTAGTGAGCTGCAGCAACGACCCATTTTTATGCGGCCATCAGATTTGAGTTATCGGGCATGTTGGAAATGTTTGTAAAAATTAACGAATTTCCAACTTAAACAATAGTGGCACCATCATATCACAACATGCACAAAATAACACATTTTCAAAAGAAAATTTGCTTGGAATTCAAACCATTACTAAAGCCAAATTCGTGTTTTTAGTTTTTAAGAAGGAAAGGGTTTATACCCCTGTCAACTTTATTTTTTTACTGACGTGTCCTCTTTACTGACGTGTCTCTGACGTGTCCCCAAAGTAGTTAGCCTGCACAGGAGGATTTCCCAGTGACAACCATAACATTTTGGATTTCCTATCACTTTCTGTTCCTGGTGACAATGGACACTCGGACAAATAGAGGGAGTGAATTTTCCTATAGACCCAAACAATTTGGTAAATGACATCCAAATATAGCCGTTTTTCATTTAGAATCGTTTTAAACACGCGGAACAATGATTTTCACCAGTATCTTTACTTGATGCTTTTATTGTAATGTAATATTTCGTTTTCTATTTCTTGCACGTATCCTATTTCCTTTCAGCATTAAAAATGACATGAAGCAAGAAGAAGTAAAGGGTCTAGGGGAGGGAAGGGTAATGTCCTGGCTTCCTGGAATACAGACAGTTTCTTTTTTTTATTATGAGTCAAGTTTGAACAGCAGAATTGAAGCAGTTTTTTTTTTAAATCCCTTTCGAGCAAATACAGCTGCAACCCTGTTCAATTGAAGTCATTTGTGAATGGTGTTAGCAGTGAAATGATCCACCGCTCTGAATCATTCTCGGCATGGGGTAACCATTACAACAGTCCTGGCCAGTTGTTGGCCAAAGTGTCCAGATGCCTTCTCTAAAGGACTAATGATTGGCTGAACAGTGGGAACAATATACAGGACTGAACAAGCGAAAAAAGGTTTCTAAGAGGGCTTTATCACCATTGACATCTGATTGCTCTGCATACCTCCCTCTGGAAGGGCTGAAATTCCCCCTTTATTGGCAGAAAGGTTTAAAACATAGGAAGGTGTTGCATTATTATTATTATTATTTAGGATTTTATATAGCCCCAACAGTTTGCATAGCATTTAACATATTCTTAAAATTCATGACTTTATTGACATCGGTCAATTTACCCCGAAGCAACCATTAAAAGTAGATGTAAACTTTTTTTTGAGTAAAAGTAACGACAGCGACAATTCTGCAACTGAGCAAATTTCAGTGATTTTGAGTTGATTACATTATTGAATAATTTTTATTATAATTATATTATTATTTGTTATAATTATTTATAATTATTTATTATATTATAATTTATAATTTTGTTTTTAAAAAAAGTCATACCCGGGATGCCTACTAGACTCTTGTTTGGTCAGATTTAAGTGAGTTATTCCTTAGGCCTCGTACACATGGACGGACTGTCCGCTGAAAACGGTCCGCCGGACCGTTTTCAGCTGACATGTCCGCTCGGAGATTTCTGTCTGATGGCTGTACACACCATCAGACAGAAATCCGCGCGGACACGATACGCATTGATGTGGCCGCGCCGTCGCCACGACGATGACGCGGCGACGTGTGCGGCCCTGGAAGGTCAATGCTTCCACGCATGCGTCGAATCACTTTGACGCATGCGAGGGCTTTTGGCCAAGCGGACATGTACGGTGAGTCTGTACAGACGACCGAACATGTCCGACGGACAGGCTTCCAGCGGACATGTTTCTTAGCATGCTAAGAAACATTTGTCCGCTGGAAACCTGTCCGATCCGCCGGAAAATTGTCCGGTCGGACGTACAGACGACCGAACATGTCCGCTAAAACTGGTCTGCGGACCAGTTTCAGCGGATATGTTCGGTCGTGTGTACGGGGCCTAAGAATTACAGGCCTACAGTATAAAACGCCAAATTTCCTTGCAAATAATGGTACCGCTTTCAGCACCTTTTTTCTGAAATAATCATACCGCCAGGGAGGTTAAAACAGCATTGTGATTTTCTTGATAATAGACTTTGTAGCACACAGTATTTACAGTATGTTGTGAATGATGTCCATAGATACTGGCATCGAACAGTAAAGTGTCTCTGGAAGTTGTATGGAAATGTTTATAGCCAGGAAACACAGGTGATTGATACAAGGCGTTTAAAAGTACGCTCTTGCCAAGCTAAAAGTAATGTGCTTGTTTAATTTAGACATTTAGCAACATAACTTTCAAATTAGATAAGATGTTCTTGGCCTTTAAAGACTGCCAAAATTCTCATACAGGATGCTGCTCGAATCTCCAACTTTCTCTTATCTTTTAGCTGTCGATATATATCTCCAAATTATTACCATACATTGTTGTTCCACACACCTTATTTTTAATTCATTACTTCATTTTTCATACATTTCTTTACAGATTTGCATTCTTCACAAGAGTTTGGCATTGTCTCATTTCTAAAGTTCAATGTTGTTGACCACACACACGGTGTGTTTTAAAGGTGGATTGTTTTAGTTAAATATGTTTGATTATGGGCCGTGTATGAGGTCAGAGCAATTGATCTGTCTGTGGAAATTTCGACTGGATTGTCTTACTGGTGTATTTAACTGGGATCACTGGGTTAAATGACCAACTTTGCATTTCTTAACATTTCTCCGGCAAGAGATCTCCCATCTCATCAGTTCCACTTTCTGTCTCCATAACAAAAATAGGAATAGAAAATACAATGATAATGACTGTTAAACCTCCTCATCATTGTGGGTGTAAATAGAGGTCTTCCTGAAATTATGGATTATTCAAACAGCTGGCTTGCAATCAAACATGTAATACTAACTTTGGATGGAATTACCATGAAGGAAACCTCCTTTGCCACTAACAACCTCTTTTAGAATTTCCTATTTTCCTATAAACTGATATTTTCCTTCCTTAATAGACCACTGGACTTGGCGTATTTAGACTCTGCAGAAGTTACCAGTTCTCCTTATTACTATGACAGGTTCCGTTTAAAGTTTAACTCCAGGCAAACACAAAAATACACAGATAAAGTACATATATGGGAGCTTTTTTACCTGCTAAAGTATTTGTTTTTCTGTTCATCCAGTTTTGAGATTTTACACATCCCCAGACAGCACAGGGCAAAAAGACCTGACTTTTCTCTATTGCAGTTAAGAAGTACTAACAGGTCTGGCTCCTCCCCAAGCCTGTGACTGGATAGTGGAAGGAGGCACAGAAGACTGATTACTTTTTTGCTACTCTCCTCTTATTGGCCTGTTTCTTGTTAAAGCAAATTTGTTTTAATTTTTTTTATTTTTTTTTTTATTTGATCTGAGCTCTACTGTATAGTGGACTGCAAGAGGTTGATATCAAATCTTAGGTAATAACACTACTTGCATTAAAAAAAAAATTGTATGATGTGTTCATGAATACAAAGCTGCATTATTTTGCCTCGTTTCCACTGAGCGGATCGGTTCGGTACATTTCGGTTCGGTACGCTATTTTGGGTGTTTCCATTATGAAAGTGTGCTATAAAACCAAACTGTACCGGACCATTCTGGGTCCTGCTTCAGATGTGGGGCCATAGAAAATGGAACGGTTCCATTAGGGCGGAGATGCAATACATTCCACTGATTGGTGGACGTGTTAGGCATTTTTTCTAAATCCTGTATGGTCCCGACGGTCCGATTTGCAGTGGAAACGCTCACGAGAATAGACCGGTCCGTTTTAAACCGTTCCAAATCTACTGACCCGAACCGTTTCGTTCAGTGGAAACAAGGCATTAGTGTCTTGTATATCTGCTCGGAGTTCACTGTTCAATTTCTGCTTAAAGCTGGCAATAAATTCTGTCCACAAATGTTAGTTTTCAGAACTTTCGTACTATTTTCTAAGGGTTAGTGGAGTAAAATTGATGTTTGTTTTGACCACAGTGATGAGAAAGTTTGAGCTGGATGAAAATCTGTTCTTAAACAAATGGATTTCTAACTCTGAATGTGGTTTTCATTCTGGAAAACTTGTACATATTGTACTGGAACTCATTTAATACATCTGAGACTCCATCCAAATAGCAGGTCTGGACAAATTGTAGGGCCTTTCGAACAAAATTAGTTGACTCAATGATGGCACGAAATAATGTTATGTCGAGTGATTTTTCTATGAACGTTCAAATGAAAATCCAGCTGTGTATGGTTAGTTACCCGTCTTTCAGTGTCTGTAACCAAGCAGATCATTTGCAGAGTAGCAGGGGATACAGATTGTAGGACCACTAAACCTTTAGACAGTCAACAATAAATAGTATTGCTACCCTTGCTAATGTGATTACTTTGCTGCCCATCTTCAGGGTGATCTATGCGCCGTGGATACATTTACTACCAACTTACAGTGTAAGAATTTTTATCATTTAAAAGAGAAAAAAAAATCATATATACAAATCCTCTGCAAGTGACTCAAGAACCAGTTTCAGTTGCAGGTTGCCCCCTACTATACCTGAGGTTTGAATCCAATGTCAAACATGGTTACACCACAGCTAAAATCAGGTACTGTGTGGCCGGAAAGGTAAATAACAAACTTTTGCAGGCTTATTTTTTTTAAAAGCGTAAAGAGCAATAATGATGCTCCAAGGGCAATTAGCCCAAGTGTCCAATCATAAATCAACTCTTGGGGGTCTGACTACAGCAAGCTAATATATAATTGGCTGTTATCGTCACCGCTTATCCCCTTCCTGTGCCTGTATTCATTTATAGATTGCGGTGGTATTGCTTGACCTCTGCCTTAAGACCGTTACTGTTTCCAAACACTGGTTCCCAGAAACCTTCCTTCGTTTTATAGTGAAATCTTCTTCTGAAAAGAGTCGTAATGTGCAAGTGTTTTCTTAGAGCCGACTGGATGAATAATTCTGAGAATCTTAATCATAACTGTTTATATTACCCTGTGTGTTTGGAAAAATGTATTTCAAATGTTTTTTCACCTCATCATTAATTTTACTTGTTTTTTCACCCTCTCTGACATCAGACTCACCTTTACTGGAACACTAAGATTCATTTCAACTACTAAATAATTTGATTTAATGTTCTTTGTTGCAGTTTCTAGACTGCAAAACTTACATTATTTAGGAAAATTTAGTGCATACTCATCCTGTCCTCTTAGAAAAATAGCATTCTCATAGATACCAACTGTACCGGATTTGCCATAGCAGTCCCACATCTAGGTGCTCTGTGTCGATGGTGCTGTATTACAGACTATATCCTGGCATCACAGCATCACCCTAAGCATGCGTGTCATGACTCTGCAGTAATACTTTCATGCCCTGTCCGTCTCTTACCTGGTCTGTGTATCAGCCCTAGGGCCTATACTCTCACACCTGCATGGTTAAGTAATCTTCCCTCAGTGTGGCTCCACCCTAGCCTTAACAGGAACCACTATTTAACACTGTGTTCTCCAAGTCTGCCTTGCTGAGCAATATTGTGTGTTTGGTTTCCTGTCTCCTGCTTGTCGTGTGCGCTATGTCTGTCTCTGTTACCAATCTTGGCTTGTTCTTTGACTGTACCTGCCAACTTGTTACCCTGAGCTTTGGCGTGTTCTCTGTCTATCCTTATCTGCTAGTTGCCCTGACATTTGGCTTATCTCCTGACTATACCTTGTTGGGCAACTGCTTCCTCTCTATCATCCTGTACCCTACCGTGAGTATGAGCTGGGAGACCATGGGGGCCGTGACCTGGAGCCAGTTGCAGCGCAGTCCATCCTCACCACTAGAGGCTCTGGTGAACACCTGCTGGCTGTTAGATTCTGCGTCCTGGGGAATCTTATGCTCTAGCTCCCAGTGGGATCCGTGTTGGTGCTCCAGTGGACCTGCCTTCCTGAACCACCCAGAGTTCCATCCACAGCAGTCAGCACTAGGATCCACTACCTTATCAGTGCACTCCTGACTCCAATGGTGTGCATATTTCGTTGAATCATTAGTGTAATACAGGCCCCTGATAGATGGACATATCTATACAACTTTTCCTAGGGATATTTGATTCTGATGTTCTCACCATGAAAGGACATTAAAAAGGTCATTGGTTGCTGAGATATAGTGGAAAATCAGTTGCTGATCAATTATTAACTATCAGTTAGAAGCTGTACAACCTCCCTATTGCTTGTTCATTTATCACTACCACCAGGAATAATGAAACTAGCTCCATTCCTTGCAAATATTGAGGTGTGTATTGGTGGCCATACCAAAGATAGTCATCAAGCCATTCATACTTGCTTTTACTATTTTAGCAGTCAAGTCCATATTGCCAAAATCTAAATAAAGTAACTTCAAATATTGTTCTTCTTCCAATTGAGGTTCTCCCCAAAGCTCTGCATACATTTAAATGCAAGACGCATTGTAAATATCTATCTTTCTTGACAGCAAAGCTCTGATCTCTCACTCGGTCTGTTGCGGCTGGTGGGAGAGACTTCTCCCCCTTGGAAAAAACTAGAGGAGTAGGTTCCAGAGGGTGATGTCACTGCCTTATGGAATTCATCCCTGTTATTGGACCTCCATATTACACAGAGAAACCGGAGCAATATGATCATGTGACTACATAGAAAAATTTAACTAAAAAGAGGATTTACATTGCAGTTTCTTAGAAAATATATGCAGGGCCACAGTAGAAAAATAAGGGAACATTTAATACTGGTTTATTATCTAGCCTTTCCTTCCTTTTTAAATTAACTTTCAGACTTCAGTATTCTCAGGATTTAAAAAAAAAAAAAAAAAATTGGATCCGTGCGCAGTGGTGATGACTAGCTGGCCAACCGTATATGTAATAAAATTTTGCAAAGCAACAGTATCATGATTTGTATGATTAGTATAACTGAGGGTTAGTGCGTAAATATTTGTGCATCCAATTTATTTTGTTACTTGAGAGTAATTACGAGTAATAATGTTAGGATTGTTTTAAACATACTTTAGGTGGTTGAATAGTATTAAAGTTGGCATTCCTGCTGTAGAACATTGCCAGAATATTTATAACTGGAAATTTAGAACTATAGCTGGTAAGCAGATCAAAGCTTTACCATCCTTTGACCAAATGTGAATCTTAAGAGCCGGTTCACCCTGGGGCGACTCGTCAGGCGACACAGCCGCCTGACAAGTCACGTCCCATGTAGTCAATAGAACCATTCTAATAGGAGCGACGCAAGTCGCTCCGACTTAGAAAAAGGTTCTTGTACGACTTTGGGGGCAACTCGGGGCGATTTGCATTGACTTCTATACAGAAGTCATTTTGCAAGTCGCCTTGGAAGTCGTCTTCAGGTCGCCTGGCCGAGTCGCCCCCGAAGTCGTGCCGCCCCTGTGTGAACCGGCTCTAAATTGGTGTATTATTAATGCATTAAGATAAAAAGCCTTCTGGGTTGCCAACCCCTGATGTAGAGTTTGTAATGATATTACATATGAGGGGAGCCATATTTGCATGAAAGGTGGGAGTTTGAAAAATCATTCTTGTTGGCCACACAAATTCGAATCCTTGTTTTATATTCAACACTGGACTGTAGAATGACAACTGTAATCTGATTGCTATGTTAAGTCCCTGGTTGGCATGGGATTTGGAGAAATTTTGAGAAAATCAATAGATTTCGATTTGGTGACATGCATTGGAGTCAGTAGGAAGGTGCAATTTAGGTGATTTTGGTGGTCAAGGGTACATTGGATTGGAATACAGTAAGACCTTGGATTGCGAGCATACTTTGTTCCAGAAACATGCTTGTAATCCAAAGCACTTGTACCATATAAAAAAGATTATAGCAATGTGATAGGTTGTGTAACCATAAAATGTCCATCCACAAATTGAAGCCTCCACAAGGGGATCAGAAGCAAATTCCAGCAGGAACTACAGAGTATAAAAGAGAAGAGTAGCAATATGGTTGCATTTAATGAAGGTACAACATTTAGCAACTCACATGGTTGATGATTAAAAGAGGCAGGTATCCGAGGTAAAGTTGTCCACATAGACCATCCTCTGCACCGCCGGCTCTCACCGCTGTGAGTCTGCAATCGTGACCAGAAAAAACACCCTGCAGTAGAGCGATCTGCAAGCAAGGCTTGAACCACTCGTGGAGCGCAGCGTGGAGTCAATGGTGGTGAGGAGATCATGTGGACAGCTTTATCCAGGATGCCTGGATACTTACAGTAGATGTGCCTCTTTGAATCATCAACCATGTGAGTTGCTAAATGTTGTGCCTTCATTAAATGTAACCATATTTGCTACACTTGGAGGCACCTCTCTTCTCTTTTATACTCAGTTGTGACATGAAGCTACTTGTATATCAAGACATCGCTTGTATATCAAGTCAAAATTTTGAAAACATTTTTACTTGTCTTGCAAAATGCTCTCAAACCAAGGTTTTACTGTAATTAGATCCTAAGGGTTATAGAAGCTCTTTTCACCTACCCAGGACCTGTTCTTGTGCCTAAAGGCAGTCTCTCATTAGCCCCACTTTAATTTTTTTACAGAAATAAAATAACTATCCCTGCTATCCCTGCTTAAAGGTCCAATGTACGGCTACGACGGCTAGCGGGTACGTGCCGACCTGCCACAGTATAATGATGGCGGCTGGTCAGCAAGCGGTTAAAGTAAAAAGCCTCTAGGCCTCTTTCACACATGCGCACCGTATGTGGACATACATTGATCCCTATGAGATAGCGGGTGTCAGTGGATGAACAGGGCAGTCCCTGCACAGTGTGCGGGGACTGCCCTGTTATCCGCCGGCTCAGCTGGGATCAGCGAAGCGACCCCCGCTGAGCAAACGGAGGTTCACGGGGCGTATCATTACGGATCCGGCCCTAAGACTTTAGAACCATTTTAGGGCACCTTTCAGACGAGCCTTCTGTCTGGTTGTTTTTTATATGGATCGGACGGAACATAATGAATTCTCTATAGCCAGGAGGTTTAAACCTGACATGTGTCCGCTTACATTCACTCACATCTGAATATGCTTAGATCTTCAAACGCAAACAGAGGCTTGCGTCCTCTTCTGTTTTTGTGGACCCGAACGTGCCAGTCCAGATGAATACTGATTTGAAGTGACGCACATCTGACCATATCCACCCGCATGGGTCAATTTTTCCTTCCTCACAAGAGGGAAAACAAATCGCATGGACACGCAAGTCAGAAAAGTGACATCCAAACCCATTTAGCTCCATCTCAGCAGGGGATTAGTTTATAATGGAGGACGCCCATGTGAAAGGGCCCTTATAGGAAGCTGCAGAAGTACTTGCACTCAACGTTAGAAATCACTTCCCAGCAGATGTGTGGGCTTTCTCTTGTGCTTATGGGGAAGGGGCCATTTTTGCATCAATCTATTTTATGTGCAGTTGTTATTTTGGATTGGATTTCTACTGCAGGATCTAAACTTGGTAAAACAATGCTTTTTCTTCCTAAGAGTGCATGACAAGAAAAACAGACAAAGGTTAACGGTGGTTCATCTGGCACACGTGTTCTTGAGTTGTGTTTTGCCTGGAGATCTCTTTAAGTGAGGTGTCTGCTCATGCCATTCCACTTACGCCAGCTGCAGGTTTCTTGATGTGTCTGTATATGTTTACTAATGGCAGAGCTGATGTGAAAGGTTTGTTGTGCAGAGGAAATGACATGGTGGCATCTACAGCTGCCCTCTTTAGAGATGAAAGACTGTTGGAGTGGCTGACATTATAGAGGGCTGATGGTAGTCCCTGAGCAGCCATAAAACCAGCTGAGAAGCTCTGCGGGGGATTTATTGGAAGGAATTCCCTCACAAAAAACCTGATAGCAGAGAAGCAAGGATTCCACAATAATTCAAACACAGGAACATGTCTACAATAAATGGCAGACAGGCCCGTTCTGTTTGTGTTCCCCTTCACCCAGACAAGAAGCAGGAGGCAATTGACTAACATTATGTCTGTGAATACACATTTGCAATTTGGTGCCAGGTTTTACACTAAGTTTATTAGTACTTGTAATCATCATTAGCAAATTGAATGCTAATTTTCTCCATTTGCATTTCTGTGTGAGGTATTTTGGCAAGCCTTTAATTACTTTTTCCATTAGCAGCTTAAAGCCACAAATTCAGTTGTTGGTGTAAAAAGTCAGTGTGACTGTACATATATTTTTATATGTCTGTAGTAGATAGTAATGCGGGAGACACTCCTAAAGGGACTTCGCATATATTTGGTGAGACAGTCCCTTTTTAGAGTCTTAGGGCCAGATTCTCTTAGAATTGCGGCCGTGTAACGTAACCCGTTTACGTTACACCGCCGCAAGTTTTCAGTGTAAGTGCCCGATCCACAAAGCACTTACCTGTAAACTTGCGGCGGTGTATCGTAAACACGTCCGGCGCAAGCCCGCCCAATTTAAATGGGGTGGGTACCATTTAAATTAGGCGCGCTCCCGCGCCAGACGTACTGCGCATGCTCAGTTTCGAAATTCCTGCTGTGCTTTGCACGATGTGACGTCATGTTTTACAACGGCGACGTGCGTAGCGTCCATTCGTATTCCCGGACATCTTACGCCAGAACAAAAAAAAATTGAAATTCGACCCGGGAACGACGGCCATACTTTAACATGGCTCAACTAAAGTTAAGCCGTGTTAAAGCAGGTGTAAAATTGCGACGGGAAAAAATTACTAGCGACGACGTAACGACGGGAAAAAACTTTTTGGATCGCCGTAATTCCTCATTTGCATACCCGACGCTGGAATACGACGCAAACTCCCCCCCAGCGGCGGCCGAAGTATTGCATCCTAAGATCTGACGGTGTAAGTCAATTACACCTGTCGGATCTTAGGGCTATCTATGCGGAAATGATTCTATGAATCAGCCGCATAGATACGACAGGAGATACAACGGTGTATCAGGAAATACGCCGTCGTATCTCCTCTGTGAATCTGGCCCTTATTCTCCTGCCCCTCCTTTCTGCTCAGTTTTCCTCTTTCTAGGCTGATGTATGAAACCCCCAAAATCTACTATTTAGCGACACCAAACTTTAAATTATTTCATTTGTTAACCGAATCCTTAAAAATAAAAAAACTGCAAGACAATGGAGTTGTCTTTTGCCAAAAAAACAGAAAGTTTGATAAACAACACATACTACAATTTATTGAAATCCACTTAATATTTTTCAGCCTGTCCAAACTCCTTTTGTTAAAAGCAGCACTTTATAGAGCATTGCGCCAATGTTGTCTGCACTGTCTGATTTCTGGACGGCTGTGATTGTAAACCATAGGCAGTCATATTAGATATTATAAAATGAGTCCACTCACTCTTTCAGCGACATCTAGTGGACAGGATCATTTACATCTTTAAATAACTTTGTCAGGTTTATGGCAAAACTATGATTGCACTAGCTTAAAGGAACCTATTTAGAAAATAAAAAAACAACCTTTACAACCCCTTTAACCACTTAAGCCCCGGACCAAAATGCAGCTAAAGGACCAGGCCAGGTTTTGCAATTCAGGACTGCGTTGCTTTAACAGTCAATTGCGCGGTCGTGCAATGTGGCTCCCAAACAAAATTGGCGTCCTTTTTTTCCCACAAATAGAGCTTTCTTTTGGTGGTATTTGATCACCTCTGCGGTTTTTATTTTTTGTGCTATAAACAAAAATAGAGCGACAATTTTGAAAAAAATTCAATATTTTTTACTTTTTGCTATAACAAATATCCCCCAAAAATATATAAAAAAACTTTTTTTTCCCTCAGTTTAGGCCGATACGTATTCTTCTACCTATTTTTGGTAAAAAAAATTGCAATAAGCGTTTATCGGTTGGTTTGCGCAAAATTTATAGCGTTTACAAAATAGGGGATAGTTTTATTGCATTTTTATAAAAAAAAATTTTGTTACTACTAATGGCGGCGATCAGCGATTTTTTTCGTGACTGCGACATTATGGAGGACACTTCTGACAATTTTGACACATTTTTGGGACCATTGTCATTTTCACAGCAAATAATGCATTTAAAATGCATTGTTTACTGTGGAAATGACAGTTGCAGTTTGGGAGTTAACCACAGGGGGCGCTGTAGGAGTTAGGGTTCACCTAGTGTGTGTTTACAACTGTAGGGGGGTGTGGCTGTAGGTGTGACATCATCGATTGTGGATCCCTATAAAAGAGATCACACGATCGATGACACCGCCACAGTTTACACACGGCTCTCCTCGTTCTTCAGCTCCGGGGACCGATCGCCGGACTCCAGCGGCGATCAGGTCCGCTGGTCCCGTGGTCCCGGTCACGGAGCTTCGGACTGGGTCGCGGCCCACGGCTGGGCTTAAAGATCAACGTACATATACGTTGATGTGCCCAGCCGTGCCATTCTGCCGACGTATATGTGCAGGAGGCGGTCCTTAAGTGGTTAAAGTTCTATATGCACAGAGCTTTGTCTTTTCTTCTTACTGATCACCATGATGTGTGTTTTTTTATTTTTTTTTACCTTAATCGACAAATTCAGTTGATTTTTATTTTGTTAGGAAAGTCTTGTCTGTAATCATTTATACATGCTTATGCCACGTACACACGACCATTTTTCACGATGTGAAAAAATGAATTATTTTTTAATGTCATTAAAACGATCGTGTGTGGGCTCCAGAGCATTTTTCGCGACGTTAAAAATGGCCATTAGAAATTTAGAACATGCTCTAAATTTTCGCATTGTTTTTCACGTTGTCGTTTTTAACGTTGTAAAAAATGGTCGTGTGTAGGCTTTAACGACGTGAAAAAAACGTGCATGCTCAGAAGCAAGTTATGAGACGGGAGCACTCGTTCTGGTAAAACTAGAGTTCGTAATCAAGATAGCACATTCGTCACGCTGTTTCAGACTGAAAAGCACGAATCGTCTCTCACCAAACTTTTACTAACACAAAATCAGCAAAAGCAGCCCCAAGGGTGGCGCCATCCGAATGGAACTTCCCCTTTATAGTGCCGTCATACGTGTTGTACGTCACCGCGCTTTACTCGAGCATTTTTTTTTCACGATCGTGTTTAGGCAAGGCAGGCTTAACAATAATCGGATTTAAAAAAACATGTTTTTTTCTAGGCCATTAAAAATGGTCGTGTGTACGTGGTATAAGAGGTAAAAATTTAGATGATGATCGCTTACCTTTTATATACCTTTTATATTGAAGCTACTGTAGGGACCATTCACATTGATGTGTTGTGTAAATGCACTGTAACGTGCATTGTTCCTGTGCATTATCGCTAAAGGTGCACTGAATGGAAATTTTGGTACCGAAAATACAGGATTAAAACCGAACTGAAAATGACAGTTTTTAAAAAAAAAATTAATTTCATTCGACTTTCTAAATAATATCATGAATTTAAATGAATATGAATTTATTGTCGGCTATTATCGGCACCTGTAGCGCAAGAAAGGCTCAAGAAAAATGCATCCCTTTAAATTCTATGTATGTCTTCACACTGACCTGTTGCACTTCAGTTGTTGTGTTAAAAATCTTGGGCCAGATTCACAAAAGAGATGCGACGGCGTATCTCCTGATACGCCATCGTATCTCTGAGATACGATTGTCGTATCTATGCGACTGATTCACGGAATCAGTTACGCATAGATAGCCCTAAGATCCGACAGGTGTAAATGTGTTACACCGTCGGATCTTAGGCTGCAATTCTAGGCCGGCCGCTAGGTGGCGATTCCATTGCGGTCGGCGTAGAATATGCAAATGACTAGTTACGCCGATTCAAGAACGTCTGCTTTGCCCGTCGATCGAAATTTATGTCGTTTCCGTAGAGATGCGTCGCGTAAAACTAAGCATGCCCTCTAGGTGGTGTAACCCATGTTAAGTATGGCCGTCGTTCCCGCGTCAAAATTCAAAATTTCACGTCGTTTGCGTAAGTCGTCCGTGAATGGCGCTGGACGCCATTTACGTTAACGTCGAAACCAATGACGTCCTTGTGACGTCATTTAGCGCAATGCACGTCGGGTAATTTTACGGACGGAGCATGCGCAGTACGCTCGGCGCGGGAACGCGCCTAATTTAAATGGTGCCCGCCCCATTTAAATTAGGCGGGCTTGAGCCGAGCGGATTTACGCTACGCCGCCGCAAGTTTACAGGTAAGTGCTTTGTGAATCAGTCACTTACGCTGTAAACCTGCGGCGGTGTAACGTAAATGGGATACGTTACGCCGCCGCAGCGTAACGTAATTCTATGTGAATCTGGCCCCTTGCTTGCTGCATTTTTGGTCAGTTAAAAAAAACACACCAAAAACGCACCCTCCCGTTGAAATGCACTGAAAACGTACCTGTGTTACATTTTTGATGAGTTTTTTTGAGTCACATGACCTATGAAAAACACACCATAAGCACAGTAAAATCGCTATTTTTCTTTATCGGCAAAATGATGGCATCATTGTATCATAAAGTGCACAAAATTTCTTTTGAAAGAAAATTCTTTCAGAGTTTGACCCCATGCATTACACGTGTTCAACACATATACAGTATAAAATGGTAATTTATAATCCCTGTTGTGTTTGTACATTGTATTTACATTGATTTAGGTAGTAAAAGGATTTTCAGCATGTTGTTGATGAGAATGATTACACATTAAACTAAAACTAATTTGAATATACACATGATCAGCTACAGTGCATAGACGGTGTGTATTCTGGGTACTCTTTTGATCACATATTATTAATCCAGTAGCTTTATTATGTTAAAATGTGTTTTTATAACTTTTGTGTTTAAACACCAAAGTGTTTATTCTATACAGTCGTGTGAAAAAGTAAGTGCACCCATGCAAATTATTGACTTTTTCAACTTGTTTGAACAGACCTTCATTCAAATAAGTACCTCCAGATAAAGGTGATATATTTAAACAAATGACGCATAAACACAGTGACACGTATTAAAGCGGAGGTTCACCCAAAAATCAACTTTCTGTCACTAGATCCAGCATACTGCTGACATCTGCAGTATGCTGGATTTTTTTTTTTTTTTTGTACTTATCGTTTTAGCCGTATTTCTTCTCCGGCTCCGAGCGTGGAATCCTGCGGGGAGTAGGCGTTCCTAAATCAAGCGCAGTTAATTGACGGGCTTGGATAGCGCGCCACGCCATCCGGAGATAGCCGACGTGACTCTCGGCTGCTTACGGCGCTATACGGCGCCTGCGCCTGACGTGTAGAGCTGACTGCGCAGGCACCGTAAATTGCAGAGAGTCACGTCGGCTGTTTTCGGAAGGTGTGATGCGCTATCCAAGCCCGTCAATCAACTGCGCTTTATTTAGGAACACCTATACCTGGAAAGATACGCCGCTCGGTGCAGAAGAAGAAATACGGCTAAAATTATAAGTACAAAAAAAAATAAAAAAATACAGCATACTGCAGATGTCAGCAGTATGCTGGATCTAATGACAGAAAGTTGATTTTTGGGTGAACCCCCACTTTAATTTTCATGATCTAAATCAGGGGTCTCCAAACTTTCTAAACAAAGGGCCAGTTTACTGTCCTTCAGACTTTAGCCAGTAGGTGTAGAAAATGCCCTAGTTTCATTGGAAGTAAACAATGCCCCATACTTGGTTTCTGTTGCAGGAATAGTGCCCCATTGTTAATATCAGTGGGATGAATAGCACCCCATCCTTGGTGTCAGTGGCAGGAATAGTGCCCCATTGTTGATATCAGTGGGATGAATAGCACCCCATCCTTGGTGTCAGTGGCAGGAATAGTGCCCCATTGTTAATATCAGTGGGAGGAATAGCACCCCATCCTTCCTCGGCAAAAAAGCTCTGCCACCAAGTTTCTTGATGGATTCTGTCGAGGAAAACGGCCGTGTGTACGAGGCCTCATACACACGATCAGACTTCCATCAGACTTTTCAATAAATTTTTGTCCGAAGGGGCGTTGGCCGTGAACTTGTTCTGCATACACACAGCAGAACATTTTCAGCCAACATTCAACAAATCACGTGGTTTTTCTGCTCTTTACCGCCACCCTTTGGGCAACTTCTGCTATTGTTGTCTGATGTTTAGCAATGGTTCTGAGAATGCGTGTTTGTACTTTGGATTTTAGTCCGATGGACTTGTCTTCACAAGATCGGATTATCCGACGTAACACATTTGTTGTCGGAAAGTTTGAGAGCATGCACAGCGAACATTTGTCCTTGGAAATTACGACAACAATTGTACGATGGAGCGTACAGACGGTCGGATTGTCTGATAAAACACGTCCTTAGGACCGTTGTTGTCGGAAAGCCAAACCAAACCCAGCTACTTATCACATGAACTAAAAATGCAGATCTAAGTAGAATAGAGAGCTAATTACTGAGAGGTGTATAAACATTGCTTACAATACATGCAAACATTGTACGACCTGAAAACTCTGTAATGTTCCTTCAGGCATAAATAGATGTAAGAAATACAAACAGTCCTAATAAAGTGCATATAATCAGTGCTTCTTTGATTTGCTTTGCTGGAGCGGAAAATCAATCACACCTCATTGATCACAGAGCTATGAACCAGAAGCGGAAGCTAAT
Organism: Rana temporaria; assembly: GCF_905171775.1. Taxonomy (NCBI): domain Eukaryota; kingdom Metazoa; phylum Chordata; class Amphibia; order Anura; family Ranidae; genus Rana; species Rana temporaria. The sequence goes on from NC_053501.1 coordinate 46,742,045, forward strand.
ATACATTGATTTACAATTGATTGTTATTAACTGGCTTGACAAACATCCCATAATCCATCAGGTTCAGTTGACGTGGTTTGGCTTTGGATGCAAAATGCTCTCTGCAGAGTTTGGATCACATACAAAGTATGGTGTCAGTAAGCAAGAACGTTGGCCCAGATTCTCAAAGGGCTTACGACGGCGCAACGCCATGTACGCCGTTGTAAGTCCTAATCTGGGCCGTCGTATCTATGCGTAGATATCCATTAGATCCGACAGGCGTAAGGCTCTTACGCTGTCGGATCTTAAATGTAATTTTTTTTTTGGCTGCTAGGTGTCGCCTCTGTCGTTTTCCCCGTCGAGTATGCAAATTAGCTAGATACGCGAATTCCCGAACGTACGCGCGGCCGACGCAGTAAAGTTACGACGTTTCCGTTAGGCTTGTCCCGGCGTAAAGTTGCCCCTGGGTATATGAGGCGCAATCAATGTTAAGTATGGCCGTCGTTCCCCCGTCGAAATTTGTAAATTTACGTCGTTTGCGTAGGTCGTCCGTGAATGGGGCTGGACGCCATTTACGTTCACGTCGAAACCAATGACGTCCTTGCGACGTCATTTGGAGCAATGCACCCTTGGATATTTTTCAGACGGCGCATGCGCAGTATGTTCGGCGCGGGAACGCGCTTAATTTAAATGCTCCACGCCCCCTACCCGGCTAGTTTGAATTAGGCGGGCTTGCGCCGGGTGATTTACGCTACACCGCCGCAACTTTACAGGCAAGTTCTTTGTGAATAAAGCACTTGCCTGTAAAACTTGCGGCGGTGTAACGTAAATGAGATACATTACGCCCGCGGAGTTTTACGCCCATCTACGAGAATCTGGGCCCTAATGCTTTGGTGTTTTTTTCTAGCTGGACACGGGGTATTTTATGGTAAATCCAAACAAATATTTCCTATGTCTTAAAGTGGAGGTTCACCCGAAAAGTACATTTTTAACATTAGATTAATGCTCATTTTGTCTAGGGGAATCGGGTAGTTTTTTTTAAAATCGGAGTAGTGCTTTTAGAGAGCGATCTTCTCCGCCGCTTCCGGGTATGGGTTGCGGGACTGGGCGTTCCTATTTGATTGACAGGCTTCCGACAGGCTTCTGATGGTCGCATACATCGCGTCAGGATTTTCCAAAAGTAGCTGAACGTCGGTGCGCAGGCGCCGTATAGAGCCACACCAACGTTTGGCTTCTTTCGGCTACTCGTGACGCGATGTATGCGACCGTCGGGAGCCTGTCGGAAGCCTGTAAATCAAATAGGAACGCCCAGTCCCGCAGCCCATACCGGAGCGGCGGAGAAGATCTCTCTCAAAACGGTAAGTACGGCTTCGATTTAAAAAAAAAACACCCGATTCCCCTTGACAAAATGAGCATCAATCTAATGTTAAAAAACACATTTCGGGTGAACTCCCGCTTTAAGTGTTATAGCTGAATGGTAAAATGTTTCCCAGTTCTTGGTATTTGTGAGCTCAGTCCTAAAACTTTAATCAAAAATTTGTTTGTTAATTTTTTCCCAAGTTTTCAGTAAAAGAAAGATCACCGTTTTCTAGAACACATCAAAACAATGTGGAACTAAAAGGCTAAGTCCACCTTGAAAAATAAAATAAATGCATATATATTTTGCAGAAAAAGGTGAATTTATAATTCTTTTGCATAGGAGCCTACAAAGCATTTCATCCACGATCATGGGATCATGGGTGCAATGCCAGGCTTCTGCAGATTCTTTCTTCAGCTCTCTGTACTGATGGCAGACGGTGCTTGTCATTTATTTATTCCCAGATCTCTGTGCAGGCAGAGACAATTTTAAAAGTGACAGCAGCTGCGGGGGAGAAGAAACCCTGTCATGGGGTGAGTGGTTTGGGGGTGGTCACATTTGCACAACATGTTACACTCTAAATACACGTGTAACATGATGCAAAAAGTGGAGTTGCCTTTTAAAGTTGGGATGGCCACTATTGCCATAATGTTATGACAGAATAAGCCTTGGGTTTGAGCTCCTCCAGCACTGATAGTCCCTTAATCCCCATCACTGCTGCCATCATCTCTACCACTTCTTCAGTCCGGCTTCTCTCTATGGCCATTGGATGACCACTAATAATGTTAGTTCTGTTGCACGCTGGAGTTTCTTTGTCCCACTTTCATTTTAAGCATTTTACAAACACTAGTAAAGGCAGAAAGTGTACACTGCAGGGAGCTGTCTCTGGACATTGTGATTAGAACCTTTCCTAGAGCTCCAGGGGTGCAAAAAATTGGGCCCCCGGTGCACTAGTATGCATCCAGTGCCGCCATGTCATGGGTCCTGGAGCTTCCATCTTTACCTGGTCTTCCTTCCATGTTCGCGGGCTTTGGCCTTATGAATGGCTGAGCCGCGATGCCGTCACTCCCGCACGCATCACGGGCGTGGCACAGAGTTCTGAATGGATGGCGCAGTTCATTCAGAGCCCAATGTGCATGCATCGGCTGGTACTAAAATAAATATCTCCTAAACGGCGTACGTTTAGGAAATGTTTACTGTACCTATAGGTAAGTCTTATTATAGTATTACCTATAGGTAAAAATCAATATTGTGACTTTACTAGCACTTTAAGGCTGTAATTGAGGAACTGTTCTTGACAATTTGTCCTTGTGCACTTGTTTGTGTTTTGGGGATACTGCGGCCTCATACCTCTACGTGCCTGTAAGTACTGCAGTAAATCTTCAAAAAGACACCCCTAGTCTGAGTTTTGCCGGTGTGCTCTGGAATTGGTACCTGGGACTGGCAGCCTCTGAACAGGTAAGGGAGACCTAGGTTATTCCCAGTGGCCTCTTTGGGGCTTAACACTACATATGCTTTTAGAGGACATTTCTAAGGATATATTTACACCAGGTGTGGTGGGACTGCATTGGGCATCCCACGACACCCCTACCGCAAAACAAGGCAAAATGCCCTGTTTCCGATGTGACATTTCAATAAAGTTTGTTAAAAAAAAGAACATTGAGATGCAACAGAATTGGTGCATCAGAACTGCTTTCACCACAACACATATCAGCTTCTGCCTTATAATGGCATAATGATTTTTCAGTGGCGCCATACTCATATGAATGCATATACCTGCATTTCGTTTTTCTGCATTTAGAGAAAATTCTGTGCTTCTGGGATCTGATTAGAACCCTAAAAGACAGCTAACCCTGCTTTAAATTCAAAAAAATGTTATTTGGAAAACGTAAAAGTTGTGTATTTACCTGTGTTTAACACCTTCCCTCCCGGCCTATAGCAAAATGACGGTGGGGTGGGGGTTCATTGTTCTGAGTGGACATCATATGATGTATGCAGTTATTCATCTGGAATATGCAGTTCAGTTTTGGGCACCAGTTCTCAAAAAGGATATCGGAGAACTGGAGAAAGTGCAGAGAAGGGCAACCAAACTGATAAGAGGCATGGAGGAGCTCAGCTATGAGGAAAGATTAGAAGAACTAAATCTATTCACTCTTGAGAAGAGGAGAATAAGGGGGGATATGATCAACATGTCCAAAAATATAAGAGGTCCATACAGTGTACTTGGTGTTGAGTTATTCACTTTACGGTCAACACTGAGGACAAGGGGGCACTCTTTACGTCTAGAGGAAAAGAGATTTCACCTCCAAATACGGAAAGGTTTTTTCACAGTAAGAGCTGTGAAAATGTGGAACAGACTCCCTCCAGAGGTGGTTCTGGCCAGCTCAGTAGATTGCTTTAAGAAGGGCCTGGATTCTTTCCTAAATGTACATAAAATAACTGAGTACTAAGATTTGTAGGTAAAGTTGATCCAGGGTAAATCCGATTGCCTCTCGGGGGATCAGGAAGGAATTCTTTCCCCTGCTGTAGCAAATTGGATCATGCTCTGCTGGGGTTTTTTGCCTTCCTCTGGATCAACTGTGGGTATGGAGTTGGGTGTATGGGATTGTATTGTGTTTTTTATTTTGTTTGTTTATTTTTTTGTGGTTGAACTGGATGGACTTGTGTCTTTTTTCAACCTGACTAACTATGTAACTATGTAACTATGTAACTATGTAAAACAAGCCACATGTGTGCACCCCCGCAAAGCGAGACGATCAGTGGTATGGTGTGTTGCATCTCTTATCATGGTAAAGAGTCTATGAAGTAGGCTCTTTACCATGTGTCCAATCACAGTTGAACACAGTGTAAATAGGAAGTGCCAGTTATCAGCATTCCTCTATTCATGCTGACAGACGTTTTATCGATAAGCAGCTCTCCTGACAGGGGATGTCTGCACTCTTGAACAGTTCATTGATTATCAATGCAGTCCCATCAGCGATGCCCGCCTGTGCCCATGAGTGGTTGCCAATTAGTGCCCATTAGTGATACCAATCAGTGCCCATCAGTGCTGCCTTTTAGTACCCATCAGTGATGTCTGTCAGTGCCTCCTCATCAGTGCCGCCGATCAGTGCCCATAAAAGCTGCCCATCAGTGCTGCATATCTGTGCCACCTATCAGTGCCCATTAGTGCTGCATATCAGTGCCTCCTATCAGTGCTGTATATTAGTGCCGCTTCATCAGTGCCCATCAGTGCAACCTATCAGTGTCCGTCAGTGGAACCTCATCAGCACACATCATTGAAGGAGAAAAACTACTTATTTACAAACTTTTTTAACAGAAATTAAGAAACAGAAACGTTTTTTTTTATTTTGTTTAGCAAAAATAAGCTCTATCTGCCTCAAAAAAAATATAAACATTTTGTTTGGGTACTGCATTGCATAACCATGAAATTGTCTTTCAGTGACAGCGCTGAAAGCTTAAAATTGGCATGGGTAGGAAGGGTAAATGTGGCCGGTATTGAAGTGGTTAAATAGCTAATCACAGGAGTGCCAGTGGGAAAGAGGCCTGGGGGCTCTTTTAAACAGGTGGAGGGGGTAGTACAGCATGAGGAGGCATGTGTTTATACGGCTTGAAATTGCCCAGGAGTGACAAGTGTTTGCATTCAGCCGCCTGTGCAAATCAATGACAGGCTGCGGCTGTACATGTGTCATCTTATATCCAAGTGCCTCCTGCATCCAGTGCCGCTTATCCATCCCTGTACACTCAGATGTGTGGTGACATAACTGCATCGGCAGCTTGTCAGTCAGTACTTTGAACACCCTCATTGGTCGAGAGCCAAAGCTCTCAAATGTTTCCCCAAAAGTTCCAAACTTCAGTTAACATAACAGTCTTTCTAATCTTGGTCTGAGCTTGTTTTCACGTTTTTCCCTGTATCTGTATTATTCTTCGATTTTGAGGTGTTTTGGGTCTTCTCTCCAAGAAATATCCAAATTCTTTTCAGCTTCAGTTTCTATACTGGATCTGGCACATTAGCCTCTGGGATTTGTTGATACTTCGTAGACAATATTCCTTCCTCTCCCTTGCTGGCAGCCATACAGCCCAAAGAATAATAGATCATCCCCCACGCTTAATAGTTGGCAAGGTGTTCCTTTCGCCAAAGCGTCTCCTTTTTTAACTCAATATATACCTTTGGCTATTATAACCAGAGAATTGTGTTTTTTTTTATCAGCTTAATACGCCTGATTCCAGAATGCTTATGAAAATTTTGAGTTTAGACAGATTTTTATGATGAGAAACAGGTAAGGTTTCCTTCTGATGGGAGGGATTGGCCTTGCTTGCCTGCCTAATACAATCATCTGCCCTCAAAGGACAATTAAACCTTAATATCAAAACTTTAGAAAAAGTTACAGTACATAAATAGAGAAGTTGTTAAAAGCTTTTCTTTTTTTTAATTGATGAAATGACACCCCCAAAATTCACTTCCCCGCAGCAGGCTGAGGAAAAGAACTACTGCTTTCTGTGAGAGAGCGGCAGTCTATCTCTAGTGGTCTGATATGCACCTGCACAGATTACTGCTCTCCATTCACAAACACTGAAGCCTCGTACACACGACCGAGGAACTCGACGGGCGAAACACATCGTTTTCCTCGTCGAGTTCCTTGTTAGGCTGTCGAGGAACTTGACAAGGCAAGTTTCTCCATTCCCATCAAGGAAATAGAGAACATGCTCTCTTTTTGGCTCGACGGGATCCTTAACAGTTTCCTCGTCGAAAAATGTACACACGACCGGTTTCCTCTGCAAAAAAAAAATCCCAGCAAGTTTCTTGCTGTTCTTTGCCGAGAAACTCGGTCGTGTGTACGAGGCCTGAGGCTCCCTGCTGATTGGAGATCTATAAGTCTGACAAGATGGGGTGTATTGGGCCACCAGAGCTAGACCAATGTTCTCTTTCCGTCACCTGTTGTGTCTCCAGGACAGAGTGAAAGAAAATCTCCCCAATGAGACCCAAACAACTAAAAGTCAGACTAAACTCTAGTATAAAGAATAACTAAAGGTAAAACTTTTTTTTAGTTTTGGGTAGAGTGGAGATGGATTCGAACAACTATTTGGTTGTTATTGCTGTCTTTTGCCCCTTTAGGGGGATTCACCCTCTCTATTTGTCCTGTTTACTATTATCTTTGAAAATCCCCAATTTTGGGTTGTCCCCAGATAAGTAATAAAGGGGAAATCTTCCAACGAGGACCTGGGGGGGCAAGGAATCCCCTTAATATGCAGGGATTTCATTCCACTTCCTGTTTTTGGCCATGGGACAGGAAGTGATGGTAAATCTTCCCAATGGGACACAGATGACAAAAAAAAATCTGACAGGGGTTGAAACCCTCCTTTACGCTAACCAAAAAGAAAAATGTCTATAGTTCTATTTAAAAAAAAAAATCTCAAAGTATGTAAGTTTAACTCAAAAGAGTACATTATATTGCCCCCAGCCTAATTTAATTTTTTTTGGGCTGTGATTTGACTTCCTTTCAGGTTATATTCATTCTCCATGGTTCAACTGTATCTAGGAACATAGCCACTCTCACTTGCTCGCTTCTGATATGGACTAGGGACTATGGACTTAGGGTATTCGTAATATGCACAGAGCAGTGCACATGACCACAACTATTGTACACTGCTCATTCCAAGCAAACAGAAATGTGGGCGAAACGGAGGACTTTACAAGAAGGCCCTGTATACATGATCAGAATATCGTACGATAATCTGATCGTTAGTACACAGCTTTTGTCCAAAAAATTTCGAAGGGACAAACAAGAAAATATTTCTAGTACGATATCAGATTGTACAATTTTCATTTCATTTGTACAGTTTTTGTCCAAAAATACAGTACGAATACATTATTACGTCACTTCCAAATTTTTATTCTGCCGTACTAGAATGTTTATACTTTAGTAGCCTATTTGTTTTCGATATGGAGACTAGCATACAAAAAAACAGATGATCATTCGTCCGATAATCTCAGCACGTGTACTAGGCTTAATAGATTACAAGGTCATTAAGTAATGGATGTGTAGGGATTATTTTTGGGAGAATAAGAATATTGTTTAGTATTATTTTCAATCCCCACTGGGGTTTTGGCTATTGCATACCCCACCCAAGACATCACTTTGAGATGCTTTTGAGATCATTCAGATTTAATAGACAGATGCACTTGACTGGAGTTGATCTACTTCTAGTCTGATGTTAAAGGGGTTGTAAAGACAAAAATATTTTCCTCTTAAATTAAAGTCTGACAGTAGCTGATAAAGTAAAAAGTAATGTTTTGCATTATAACTAGTTTGATACCTGTTGAAATTGAGCTGTTTTATTCACCTCCAGCACTCCTGAATGGTTATTCTCACTGACGTCCTGGTTTGCGGTGCGCATTCATTCTTGCTACATCACGGCCTAATGGGAACTACAGTTCCCATTAGGCTTAGCCTCCATGCCTGTGAGGGATAAGAGAGCATCTTCACGCAGGGCTGTAGTCATAGAGAGGGGGTGAGCATATTCTGCTTTCCACCATGCAAAACAGCTCAGATGCTGGTGGAAAGCAAGAAGAGGAGAGACAGGAAATGGCATTTTCAAACCTGGATTACTGTATTTTGGAGATCAAAAGGAAAAACGAGGTAAGTGATATTTAAATGCTCTTGCTTACAGCAATCAATTGATCTAATAAAAAACAACCCTTTAGTTTTCCTTTAACCTCCTTCTAAGCTGCATCGGATTGCTTCAAGCTGCTTTTGTGTTCCAAAATATTTAAATAGGGGAGACAAACCATTCTGGAGCTAACAAATGCCTGTCCGGGTATTGCACTTCATACATGTTGGTCACTGCTGTGTTGGCTATCATTTTTCCCTTAAATAAATGAAATTGCTAAGACCTTCCATCAAGCAATAGCAATGTACACACAATCACACAACCACTATCTGCAAGGTCGAAAAATAAGAAAAAATAAGAAAAATAAGTAGTTACAAGAAGTTTTAGTGTCTCATTTATACTTTACCTTGATGCTGTGATCTGTAGTCTCAAGACTCGTTGGGAATAGACTTCTAACAGCACTTGAGGATCCCAGCCAAGGGTTATGCTGTTCTGATGATGTCAACCCTTCCATTAATTGAACAGAACACAAGAGACCCATGAAGATAGGATCAAAAAGGCACCAATCAAATAGACAGAGGGAAGAAAGGGCCATCAGGGGAAGGCTTAAATGAAAACAAGCTTTCAGACTGTAGACAGTACGCAGAACCACCTATCATGTTGATCAGCATGAAGATAAACAGCAAAGAAGTGCAGGAATACATAGCTGCTGAATCATCCCTTGAAGCTTGAATCTTTATTTTTAAAGAACACATTTGTTATTGATGTCATGCCCTTAGGAAACAGCAATATTTGGGGGCTTTAAGTTTCTTTTTGTTACTGTAATGTTTGAATGATATTATTCATTGTGAATCTTCCTGTGACTGTATGCAGTTGGACATACTTGGTTGATTTTACCACTTCGAGTAGGTTTTTATTGGCTTCCTGCTATAAAATAAGATGGTGGTTTTCTTGATTTGACATAATACTGGTCCCTTTACTGAGGATACAGAGTGAAGACTAATTGCATGTTTTTGTGGTTTAACAGTGCCAGTAAGTGCTATCATACATTGCCTAGTTTTCAAAGGTGATGCAACCGCTGCCTGCAACAATCAGGCAGTGTATGTATGAGTTGTTACAAATCTTATAATGAATACGTTGATGAGTGGTGCAATTGCCAATTATCACTTGCAGAGGTTTTTTTTTCAGCATGTCTGGAAATATCTGGGACCAGTCACAGATCATTTATAAAAAAGAAAGGAGTTAGTCATTAACTGTGTGGGTGCTGCTTCCAACTGTCACTTGAGTAAGGTGGATACAGTTGTGGAGTGTCGTGCTCGCCCCCTCCCCTGAAATACAGGAGAGTCAGGACGCTCTCTACGTTGCAGATAGAGAAAGGAGCTGTGTGTTAGTGGGCGTCCTGACTCTTCTGTATTCCAGCACGACACTCCACACCAGGGAGAAAGCCTTGCATTACTGTGTGGAGTTACAGACAGAATAACAGGAAGTGAGGATTTCTCAGAAGAAATAAGGACATTTAAAAGAAAAATCGAAGGATGAGGTAAGTAAAGGAGGACTGCACTAAGGTAAAGGAAGCTATTTAGGATTTTTTTTTTACCTTTACAACCCCTTTAATTCAGTATATCGCAAAGCTTAAAGCGGAGGTTCACCCATAGCTTACACATTTTCCCCTTAGCTTCATGCTCGTTTTGTCTAGGGGAATCGGCTATTTGTTTTAAAATATGATCCGTACTTACCCGTTTACGAGATGCATCTTCTCCGCTGCTTCCGGGTATGGGCTGCGGGACTGGGTGTTCCTTCTTGATTGACAGTCTTCCGAGAGGCTTCCGACGGTGCGCAGGCGCAGTATAGAGCCGCACCGACGTTTGGCTTCTTTCGGCTACGAGTGACGCGATGGATACGACCGTCGGAAGCCTCTCGGAAGACTGTCAATCAAGAAGGAATGCCCGCTCCCGAAGACCCATACCCGGAAGCGACGGAGAAGATGCATCTCGAAAACTGGTAAGTACGGATCATATTTTAAAACAAATAGCCGATTCACCTAGACAAAACGAGCAGGAATCTAAGGGGAAAAGAGAAAAAAAAAAGGAATTGGGTGAACTCCCGCTTTAACTAGCTCCTTGCTCAGTCCTGGCACACCTAATGACACGGAGCATTGGGTGCACGTTTGAAATTTATGGCTGAGCACTTATTGGCACAAGAGGACAGATTTGGAAAGCTCACATTTATTATATAAAAGGACTACATGACATTTTAAAAGCAGAAACCACAAACGTCATAATTGTATCTGTATTTTACAAGCTAATCTTCAGTGGATTTAGGGCTTTCAGCTCTCCCAGCTTATATGTGTTATTTATGGGGAGAAGTAGTCATCGGGTGCTGTGCACATAAGCTATTTAGCATTGCATGATGTAGACATTTCCTATGCAGTAGTTTAAGGATAACATGAATATCCTTTACTTCCTAGAATTTACGGCCTTGTAATGCCGAACACATTGTGATGTACATTAACATATTTTCAAAAGGATTATTTGTACATCTTTGTGGTTTCAGATGTTGATTTACTCATATATTAAAGCTAAAGTGGAATTTACTTTCCATGTATTTGCGTATTAATGTTGATACATACGCATGAGCAGCTTTGGCAAGACGACCTAAACGCACTTAATTTCAGGCTTTTTCTTTTCAGACATCATTTAGACATTATTTATAAAATGTGTGAAATGAGGTGAAGTGCTGAAAAAATAAGCAGGCAATTACTGGCAACTTCCACTCAGGGCCTAGGAAAGCTCAGAACACCCAAAAGTGATACTTTACTTATAATTGGAGCCTGATGCAACGGATTAACACCTATCTTCTTATATAGTATATCTGGAATACCTTATATAAGTGAGACGTATTTTCCATCTGCACTCCTGTTGTCCTGGGAGTGTTGGGTGTCCTGTCCACTTCAGCATTTTCCATTTGTCCACCTCCTGTTATATTCTCCATAACATAAAATAAACCAAACATCCAATATGCATAGTGGCAAAACAGGTTTCAGAGATCTCATCAATAAAATTAGCTCAGATATAAAAAAAAAATGTTTGAACTCCCCAGCATATACCAGAAACTAAAATATCAGATTAGGGTGGAGAGAGCCTTAAAATTTGGCTGAATGTGACTGAATATTTTTATTCACTTTACTATACTTTATTGCATTGTTCTTCTCTTGAAACTTTAATAAATTAGGCCCATTGATAAAAAGCTTCAGTAACTGTGGATGGGTACGTATATTTCAGAATAAAGTTTAGGACTACATATTTTTACATTATCTTATACTACATAATAATTGAAGCTTAATTGTTAAAGTGGTAGTAAACTGCATCTAAAAAGAGAAAAAAAAATAGGCATATGGTAGTTTAAATCATAATGTGCTAATATGCATTGCATACTAGCACATTATGACAGTCTTACCTGAAAACTAAGCTCTCCAGCAGTGCACTTTCACCACTAAAGGTGCTTCCATCTTTACCTGGTCTTCTTTCAAGATTTGCAGGCTTCAGCGACATGAATGGCCGAACCGACGATGACATCACTCCCCTGCATGTGCGCAGGAGTCGCTGTTTGTGGAATGGCATTGAAGGAATGGCACAGGTATGTCGTTCCTTCAGAGGACATGCGCCGGTGACATCACTGGCTCTATTTAAAGTAAATATCTCCTAAACGGTGGACATTTAGGAGATATTTACTGTACCTGTAGGTAAGCCTTATTATGGAGCGTCGGAAATCAGCGGTGACATGTCCGCTGACATCCGATCAGCCCCGATCCAATGAAAGTGTAACGGATGGAAACCCTTTTTTGCATCGTCTGGCAAATCGGATCGTATGAAAACGGACAGACGGCGGTTAGTTTTCATCCGATCCCCCCCATAGAGGAGAGCGGAGATCTGACTGGTCCGTCTCTGCGATCCTCGCTGAGCAAGCGGATGTCCAAAAATTGATCCTCCAGGGATCCACACGTGTGAAAGGGGCCTTAAAGTTAATCTGCTGCCAACAGACTACACTATTGTAGATCTACAACTAGAGGTCGACCGATATGGGTTTTTCTCTGGCCGATACCGATGCCGATATTCCAAAATTGGGGCGGCCGATGGCCGATATTTTAGGCCGATTTTTGCAGCCGATATTTTAGGCCGATTTTTTTTTTCATTATATCAGAAAATCTAGGTTGGGGAGGAGGTTATTGTTTAGGGTGGAGAGGTGGAGTGCAGCCTATCGGTGTCCATCAGTGCCCACCAATGCAGCTCACCAGTGTAGCCTATCAGTGTCCATCAGTGCAGCCCATCAGTGCCACCTCAATTATTAAAAAAGAAAAAAAATACACTGGGCATGGGTGGGGATGCATTGTGGAGAGGGGTGGGTGGGGATGCATTGTGGAGAGGGATGGATGGTGCTGGGCGTGGGTGAGGATGGGTTGTGGAAAGGGATGGATGGTGCTAGGTGTGGGTGGGGATGCGTTGTGGAGAGGGGTGGGTGGTGCTGGGCATGGGTGGGGATGCATTGTGGAGAGGGGTGGGTGGGGATGCATTGTGGAGTGGGATGGATGGTGCTGGGTGTGGGTGGGGATGCGTTGTGGTGATGAGTTTTGGAGAGGGGTGGATGGGAATGCGTTGTGGAGAGGGATGGATGGTGCTGGGCGTGGGTGGGGATGCGTTGTGGTGATGAGTTGTGGAGAGGGATTGATGGTGCTGGGCATGGGTGGGGATGTGTTGTGGAAAGGGATGGATGGTGCAGGGAATGCGTTGTAGTGGGGTGGATGGTGCTGGGTGGGGATGAAGATGATTGTGTTGCATTGTGAAGATGGATGAGGATGACTCTGTGAGGGGATGAGAGTTACATTGTGAAGAGGATCTCCACAATGTAACTCTCATATCCACCCAGAGTCATCCTCATCCATCTTCACAATGCCAGCCTCAGCCAGGTTTCCCTTTTAAAAGGAGTTTAAATAAATTCTGCAGGGGGGCACAGTAGCACATAATTTGGGCAATTTACCCTCCATACATGCTGGTATCATAATCCAATTCTATCTGCATGCACCTAATAGGCTAGGTGCATGCTGATGAGCGGATCAGCCAATCATTGTTTAGAACTTGGTGTAATGCCAGCAGGTTCCGCCTCAGCAGGGAAGGAAGACATTCCTGCTGGGGGGAGTTACATTAGTCAGGCGGCAGTTGTAAACCAATGATTGTTTCTCCCTGTCCCTAATACAGCACACTGAGGGGGTGGGGCACGGCAGACGGCGTGATGCCAGTGAAATCTATGTCCCTTCTGTGGTGGCCATGCAGATAGGAGGAATCGGATACATGGGAGCGGGGTCAGTACTGCAGGGCAGGCGGCCATGCAGGCCGGACACTTTAGCCGCAAATCGGCCGATTCTTTCACAAAAATCGGCCGATGCCGATTTCACAAAAACGGCCAAATATCGGCCGATATATCGGCCGACCGATATATCGGTCTACCTCTATCTACAACCCCCAAAGTTTCTTCTTTTTTTCTTTATGCTCTGAAGGAGATTTTTATTAAGTTCCTGTCTTAGGACGCAACAAGACTTGAGAGAAAACTGAATCATCCCTCCCAGATGATTATAATTGTCCACATTGGAGGATTTTCTCTTCAGCCTCGTACACACGTCTGAGGAACTCGACGAGCGAAACACATCGTTTTGCTCGTCGAGTTCCTTGTGAAGCCGCCGAGGGTCTCGGCGAGCCAAATTTTCCCATTCCCGTCGAGGAAAAAGAAGACATGCTTTCTTTTTGGCCCGACAAGATCCTCAACGGTTTCCTCGTTGAAAAGTGTACACACGACCGGTTTCCTCAGCAAAAAAAAAAACCCAGCAAGCGTCGTGCTGGTTTTTGCCGAGAAACTCGGTCGTGTGTACGAGGCCTTACCCTCTGTTCTGGTGACAGCTGTAAAATTTACCATCACTTTGTAACAATGGTCCTATGACCTAAACCATTTCTCCAGCCAGTGTCTAAACATTTTTTTTGGCATTAGGTATACATTAAAATAATTTTACATAAGCAATCTAGTAATCATAAATTGTGTTTATAGAGAATTACATTATTACAATATACTGTTTTGACTGTAAACATGACTTATAAAGGGTTAACAGCATTCAGCTCCCACCAAATGATTTGTTGAAGATATCTAATTTATATTGTGAGATACAATGTATCAAAGCTATCTCCAAATCACTTTGATGGTGACATAACACTGAGGTCAATCCTTAACAGAATTAAGGGAATTTCACTGTAAAGTTAGTCACAAAAACAAGACTGTTCCTGCAGTTGTGATAATGTGCCATTGTTAAGTTCTTTTTATCAAAAGCTGGAATTGCACTGAAATTTACAGTAATATCCGGTGCCACCTTTATATCTCATTGAGAGGAGACAAGTCCTGTATTGTGCGGTTCCCTGGCAGGACTTAAAAAGGAAAAGAAGCAGCCATGTTTTGGGGGCTTAACAGTGACAAAATTGTTGACATCTGTGGAAACCATTGTGACAGTAAATACACAAATTCAGCAAGCAGCTAAGAGCTGTCTGCCACATCTATATATTTTATTTAGAAGGATGAAAGGTTTAACTTAGTTTTGTCTCTAGTAAACATTTAACTGAGCAAACAATACGATTACCTTAACAATATGGGTCCAATGAGGCCTATGTTTTGTGCTGTGTGTGAGTGCTTTACTTCAGGTAAATAGCAGCCTGTCTGGGACTTTAGGTTGTGTTTGTAATGTGAGGCCTCGTACACACGACCGGTTTCCTCGACAGAATCCAAGAAACTTGGTGGGAGAGCTTTTTTGCAGAGGAAACCGGTCATGTGTACGTTTTTCATCGAGGAAACTGTCAAGGAACTCGACGAGGAAAAAAGAGAACGGGAGTCTCAATTTCCTTGTCGTGTTCCTCGTCGGGCTGGTTTTCGACGAGAAACACGATGGTGTGTATGCTAAGAAACCCGCGCATGCTCAGAATAAAGTATGAGACGGGAGCGCACCTTCGGTAAAAGTAGCGTTTGTAATGGATATAACACATTTTTCACACTGTAACAGACTGAAAAGTGCAAATCGTCTCTTACCAAACTTTTACTTAACACGCAGTAACATGAGATTAGCAAAAGCAGCCCCAAGGGTTGTGCCAGTGGAATCGAACTTCCCCTGCCATTGTATGTGTTGTACGTCACCGCGTTTGAGAACAAGGAGATTTGGTCTTGACAGTGTGTACGCAAAGCAAGCTTGTTGAGTTCCTCGACAAGCCTAACAAGGAACTCGTCAAGGAAAACGTTGTGTCTTTTCCGACGAGTTCCTCGGTCGTGTGTACGAGGCCTTAGAGACTGCAATTTTCATATGTTACTGTTAAAATAGATGTAAACCCTATCTGGATCACATTTCATGTGATAAAACACATTGAGATTGATTTACTAAAACTGGACAGGACCAGACTGAAAATCCGTCTTCTTTCAGACCGGCTGCTGTACACACAGGCTGAATGTCGGCTGGATTCTATTGAATCAGCCGATATTCAGCCCATGTGTACTGCCCTTAAAACTGGAGAGTGCGGGATGTGGCAGCCCTGGATTGCATATATTATGCCAACCTTGGACAATAGAGTACTACTGCCATGGTAGCTGAATCAGTGTGTTATATATGCCATTGTTCAACATCTCTTGGATTGGAGCGGTGGCTCTTGGCTCGACCACTCGGACCCCCCTTATTTTTCCAGTACTCTCTTTTTTTCTCTCTCTTTCAGTTTCTTTTCTTATAATTATCTTTATTTTTGAATTTTTTTGTTTTTCTATATTATTTTCTATTTTATTATTATGATTTTGAAGCTCCCTTTGTATTGTTAATAACTCTTTGCTTCACAGAGGACAATATATATGTCAGTAGTTACTAATAACTACATACAACCTCTAAACTTAATAATCTTAAAGCGGTGGTTCACCCTCCTTAACAACAGTATAGCATTAAATTCGGCATAGTAGCGCGAGCTACAGTATGCCTGTCTGTATTTTTTTATCCCCGTACTCACAGTGCTATTGTACATTGAAGATTCTGTCTGCCGCGGGGAATGGGCGTTCCTATGGAGAGGGAGGATGATTGACGGCCGGCTCTGGCACGTCACGCTCCCCGAAGACAGCCGGAGTAGGTCTCGGCTCTTCACGGCGCCTGCGCACAGGCTATGCGCAGGCGCCGTGAAGAGCCAAGCCTATTTCGGCTATTTCCGGAGAAGCGTGACGTGCCAGGGCCGGCAGTCAATCACCTTCTCTCTCCATAGGAACGCCCATTCCCCGGAATCTTCAATGTACAATAGCACAGTGAGTACGGGGATAAAAAAATACAGACAGGCATACTGTAGCTCGCGCTACTATGCCGAATTTAATGCTAGAGGGAAAATTTTTTTTTTTTTTATATAGGGTGAACCCCCGCTTTAATGTCATTAGTGACTAAATTGTATACCATACTTTGTCCACAAATATTTACTTTGTATATTTACATATTGGAATAAGAATATTTGAACTTCTCTATTTTCGATGTATTTAATGTATTCCCTGTAATTTGTATTACACCTTTGTACTCAATAAAATATTTTTGACAAGGAAAAAAAAACTGGAGAGTGCAAAATCGGGTGCAACTCTGCATAGAAATAAGCTTTCAGGCTTTTTGTCAAAGCTTAATTGAAGAAGCTGAAGTTAGAAGCTGATTGGTTACCCGTTTTGAGGGCTGTACTCACGGGCTGAATATCTGACAGCATTGGCCTGTTTAATAGAAACCATTCGGCCTGTGTGTACGGCAGCTGGTCTGACAGAAGCTGGCTGTTTACTTTACTTCTGTTGAAGTGGCATGACCTAAAAAAATGGTCTGCCGATCGGCTCCTGACCAGCGCTCTCAGCCAATGACTGAGAGAGCTGACCGGTGTGTCAGGGGAACGGATGACCACAACACAGTAGGTTAGCAGGGGAGATTGCTGTACTAACATCACATAATTAGAACGGAGGCTCCGCTGGGTTAAAGTGGTTGTATAGTCATTTTTTTTACTTTTACCTACAGGTAAGCCTATAATAAGGCTTACCTGTAGGTAAAAAAAATATCTCCTAAACCTGTATAGTTTAGGAGGTATTCCCCTCGCAATGAGCCACTGACTTCAGCGGCGCATGCGCACAGGGGATTCTCAACTGAAAGCCTGGCAGACACCGGACCTTGCTGGAAAGAAATCTCCTGCGCATTCGTGGGAGTGACGACATCGCGGCTCCAGCCACTCAGAGGACTGGAGCCACGATACTCGGACGACACGCCAAGGCAACATGTCAGCTACCTCGGCGTGGAACAGGTGAGTAACCGACACCTCATTCTAAGGTAATACAAGCTCATTATACCTTTTGCTTACAGGGGTAAAAAATAAATAAAAAATAAATACGAGGGTATACAACCGCTTTAAGCGAAAAACAAAACTAATAGTGTGTACTATGATACTATGATACACAGGGCTTAAGTAAACCCATGTGTATCATAAACAATTGCCATAACTTTTGGTTTTAGAAAATATTGTTTTCTCCTTTTCTAATCATCTTTTGCATCTCAGTGATATTGATATCCTCCAGGTAACAGACTGTGTAATGCCCCGTACACACAATCGGAAATTCCGACAAGAAAATCGTGGATTTTTTCTGACGGAATGTTGGCTCAAACTTGTGTTGCATACACATGGTCACACAAATTTTGTCGGAAATTCCGACCGTCAAAAACGCGGTAACGTACAAGATCTACGACGAGCCGAGATGAATGAAGTTCAATAGGCAGTTTGGCTGTTCTGCTTGATTCTGAGCATGCATGTTTTTTTGCAGTCGGAATTGCATACAGAACTTTTTCCATCGAAAAAATAGAGAACCTGCTCTCAATCTTTTGCTGGCGCAAATTCTGACAGAAAATATTGGATGGAGCCTACACACGGTCAAAATATCTGACCAAAAGCTCACATCCAAATTTTTTTGACAGAAAATCCTATCGTGTGTACAGGGCATTAGTTTACATGCACTTTAACTTTGAGTATCTATTGAGGAGTCAGAACATATTTGGTAGGGACAAAATAACCCATGAGATTAAATACAGATTTATTAAAAATGAAAGACTTTAATGTATAATTCATGCTTTTGAAATGTTTATGTTTGCAAAGTGAGCAAATGATTATGAGATGAAATAACGATTGCAGATAAAATAACTCCAACAGTCTTGTAAATTGACCCTTTAACTAGTTTTGGGTGGAGCATGTGGTAGAGGCCTAGATGGAAAGCTTAGTCTACACTAATATCAGTCTCTTGGCATTTCTGATGAAATTGGCAGAAACAGTTGGCGTTGAAGCTCCAAAAAAAATATATTTATGGTTGTTTGTGCTTTAATCATTGCACTCATAAATAAACACTTTGCTGTGAACTTGCCATGACCCACACACATGGTAAGCTGGTCAGAACTGTTCTTAACAACATTATGTAGATGAAATCTTTCTTCCCAAAATCTGTTGATGAACACTTACACAACAGTCAAATATGAGTCAGAATGGTAATTAGCACACAAGGATGCTCTCCACATGGCTCGTCGGTCTTAAAAGACTACATTAGAGCAGTTGTAAGCACATAAAAGGCATTAACAATTTAAAGAATACCCTTTAAAATGGCCACCCACACATTACCTTTAGACTTTCTTCACATGCACTGAAATGTGTAGGTCAGATGTAGGGATGACTTTTACTGCTGGTTCTGCAAAAATGCATGCAAAATGCAGGCGGCGTGTTCGGAACTGTAGAAGATAATTGAGCCCCTTTGAATGCAAAGATCAATAAAAGGGGGGTGTAAAGTGCCCATTTTCTATAACAATAAATTAGAAACCATGTCTTGTATGGTATAACTTTAGTAAAGTAAAAATTAGTGGGTTGCTGTAAGTTACTGTGCTTTGAAAAACCTTACTAAATATATCTAAAGCCAAAACATTGTATTTGTTTTGAGTAGAATAGGGCGATTTCCCTAAAAAGAGTATAGGGCTTCAAACCTAGGTGGATACGGCACTGATCTGATGCTGCATCTGCCCCACGCCGCCCCTGCACTGAGAACTGAGCAATCAAACACCACTGATAGCTCAGTTCTCCCCTCACCTCTGAGCAGAGGGCTGTGACCGTCAGTCACTTGCTCTCTGTTATGACCCTCCAGCGCTGACTGTAGTGCAATGCTGTGCAGGGGGCAGGAGCAGCTTGCTCAGTCTCCCAGCGGATTGCTGGGAGGCTGAAGCCTCGTACACACGACCGAGAAACTCGACGGGCGAAACACATCGTTTTGCTCGTCGAGTTCCTTGTTAGGCTGTCGAGGATCTCGGCGAGCCAAATTTCCTCGCCAGTTTCCTCGTCGAAAAGTGTACACACGACCAGTTTCCTCGGCAAAAAAAACCCCCAGCAAGTTTCTTGCTGGGATTTGCAGAGAAACTCGGTCGTGTGTTCGAGGCCTGAGTCAGCTGCCAATCCAAGCATCTGGGTGGAACTCAATTGCAAAGTTGGGATCAATCCAGCGTCCTGACCAGCTGAGTGGTGTCAGCCGACAGCGGAACTTAGCCCGCTATTGGCTGAAAATGGGTCACAGGAATATAGAACAAACTGTACTCCTGTGATTCGTTGGAGATGTAGGGCCAAAAAAGGCATAGGCCATACTTCTCTTTTAACTTCTGGTTCTGTAGACTCAACACGACAACTTCAAGCAAGCACAGGTTCCACAGGGATCAAGCGCCCTCATGGGAAGGTTGCCCCCTATTACTCTTTTGAGAGCAACTCATCATTTTGGATTTTTCCATACCCTGGGATAAATAGAGAGAGTGAATCTCCCCATCCGAAACACAGACAGAAAATAAAGGCTCTAATCGCACCCCATTCTGTCCAAAACAAAGAAAATCTAAGAAAACTTATCCCCCTACTCAGTCACCATTGTTTTATTTCAATTACAAGAGTGCAATCCAATTCTTACTTATCTAAGTTTTTAGTTATGGGTTCCTCAAAGGCGTCTTTCTCGGCAATGGAGACTAGTGGTCCAGCAATTTAGTCTTTGCCCGCACTAACCGTTCCCCTCATTATGACATAATTACAGGGCTACAATGCTGAAGCCTGAGAAGACCCCGCCACTGGACAGCCAATGGGAAGTGACCACCTCACCCATGAAGTGAGAAGACCCTCTAACTCTGCTGTAAGGAAGCTGGAAGACTTAGACTTTTACAATATTTGCACATTTTGGAAAATCAAAGTAGCTTTCACAATTTTTTTTTTTAACTAACATATCAACTTTTGTGGGGGACGGGGGTGCGGTGCATTGGAAACAGCTTCAGCTCAATAAGCCTGCATAATTCTTGAATTTTAAAGCATTGAATAACTGCAGGCCTATAATAGGGCACACCACACTAGCCATCCAAAATATCAGCTGATCTTACAAGGTAAGTGACTGTAGGGTTGGCAGTTCTCGTTGTTTGCCAGCTCTCTGGTTACTGCATTTTGCGCATCATCAATACTTCTTTGTCATCAAATGACAACTACATGTACCTGTGAGTGTGGCCAAAGTGTACTTACATCTTTTTTGTGTCGTCACCTGCAAAGTTTGCACTGTTGGTGAGGACGGGTCTGGGAACGTCTCTCCTAGGTCATCTGGAACTTAGATTGTAGCTTACAGGACATGTGGAGGATTTTTGACTGGATCTTTTCCATTTCCAGATCTTCCCATTGTTTGTTTAAGAGCATGATTATGATCTTGGTGCAATCACAGAGAACTGTAGTTACAAACTGTTGGTTCTGTAATTAATGTGTTTTAGAATGAAAGCAGGAAAAAAAGAAACAGAAAAAAAAAAGTCAGAGTGACCTCAACTATCTGCCTTGGTGTAGTAATTCAAAATAAAAAGCAACCATGTTCAAAGATGCAGTTTAGTCTGGATAAATTATTCAGTGTTTCTCTGTAGTATGAGGAATTACGCTTCAAAAGAAATTTCTCAGTAACAGAGTTCATTTTACATTTTTAATTATCTCTTCTGATTGACATTTCCCCAGATCCACCCAGAAGGTAACGTCACACAGGCAGAAGAAATGGACTAAAGTAACACAACATTGCGATGCTGTAGCATTGACTTGGTTTCATGTGTGTAATGCACTGTAAACACAACAGTTTTTCCCATCGGAATAATCTCTGACGGTTTTTCCGACAGGGCTCCGACGGAGTTCCGCTCAAGCTGTCTTGCATACACACGGTCACACCAAATTCCAAATGTCAAGAACGCGGTGACGTACAGCACTATGACGAGCCGAGAAAAATTAAGTTCAATGCTTCCGAGCATGCGTCGACTTGATTCTGAGCATGCGTGGTTTTTAGTCCGTCGGAATTGCAGCCAGACAAATGGAAATTCCAATAGAATTTTTTTCCATCTGAAAAATTGAGAACATGTTCTCTATCTAATTCCGTCTGAATTTCTGACGGAAAAAGTCAGATGGGGTATACACACGGACGGAAAATCCGGTGAAAATGCTTCCGTCTGACTTTTTCCATCGGAAATTACTCTCGTGTGTACAAGGCATTCGTTTTATGTAGAGGCAAATCTTTTATAAAAAAAATTTGAATACAGTAGAGAAGGGTATCTATTTTTCTGTCTATGTTCCATTGATGGGAAATCCTTTTCTTCTTTTCTCCATCTTTCCTTTCGAAAGATTTCTCCATCTCTTCTATTCCAGCCAAAGATGTATTGTAACATTGTGGATTTCCCATCACTTTGCCTCAGGTGATATTGTTACCAGGGCAAACATAGAGGGTTTAATCTCCTACTCTGTGAAGATGATAGCAATAAAAGCCTGACAGTATTTTACAACCAAAAAAATGATCGTGTGTACGCGGGATAAGCCTTTTTCTGACACTTGTTGCTCAGTATTTTTTGCTAGTAAACTGCCCTCAAACATTTTATATTTTTTTTTTTAGCAAAGACCCTAGAGAATTTCATGTCACACTGTATTTGCACTGCAGTCTTTAAAAAAAACTTTTTAGGGAAAAAATACACTTCAATGAACTTCAAAGAATTAAAAAAAAAAAAACTAAACAGTAAAGTTAGCCCATTTGTTATGTGAAAGATGTTGTTACACCGAGCATCGTGAGAAAATCATGATTTTTATTCTAAGCAAAAAAATTGTGATTCTCATTTTATCCAGAATCTTGTAGCTCTAATTCCAAAGTCAGGCCTCGTACACACACCCGAGGAACTCGGCGGGCAAAACACATAGTTTTCCTCGTCGAGTTCTTGTTAGGCCAATTTTCTCCATTCCCGTCGAGGAAAAAGAGAACATGCCTCAGGCCTCGTACACACGACCAGTTTCCTCGGCAGAATCCATCAAGAAACTTGGTGGGAGAGCTTTTTTGCCGAGGAAACTGGTCATGTGTACGTTTTTCATCGAGGAAACTGTCGAGGAACTCGACAAGCCAAAAAGAGAGCAAGTTCTCTTTTTCCTCGACGGGAGTCTCAAATTGACTCGTCGAGTTCCTCGTCGGGCTGGTTTCCGACGAGAAACTCGAGCGTGTGTATGCTAACAAACCCAGGCTTGCTCAGATTAAAGTATGAGACGGGAGTAAAAGTAGCATTTGTAATGGAGATAACACATTTTTAAAGCTGTAACAGACTGAAAAGTGCAAATCGTCTTACCAAACTTTTATTTAACACGCAAACACATGAGATTAGCAAAAGCAGCCCCAAGAGTTGTGCAAGTGGAATCGAACTTCCCCTGCCGTTGTATGTGTTGTACATCACCGCGTTTGAGAACGAGGAGATTTTGTCTGTTATGTGTGTACGCAAAGCAAGCTTGTCGAGTTCCTCGACAAGCCTAACAAGGAACTCGACGAGGAAAATGATGTGTTTCGCCCGACGAGTAACTCGGTCGTGTGTACGAGGCCTAAGATAAAAACGTTGTCACACATCTAACACATTTCTAGGGTCCACCCCTTTTATCGGGGCTTGAAATGAATAGTAATATATATTGAATGATTGCAAAATATGCATTTCATGACCAGGCTGAGTCCATCAGCGGCCGGTCTGATATTTTTATAGTTGGTATCATTGGTATCCTTGTCCCTGTAGGATGGGAAATCTCTCCAAAAGACAAAGACATATTTTAAGCACAGTGTAGAAAAGCCTTACAACTTCTGACAATGTTTTCATTGCTGTCTGAGCCTTCCTGTCCTGGTAACAGTCAGAGCCCTAATTTTTTGTACTGTATGTCATTTGTATGCCACAGCAGGACAGGAAGTGAGGGAAATCTACCCCATGTGGTCATAGGCAGAAATAACCTTACAGATATTTTAACTCTTACCACCAAGTACATTCATATACAAGCCAGTTTTACAGAGGAACACTGTTCTAATGGCAGGATGTTGTTTAAAAATAAGACACTCTTGAAATCATTATCTGAAACCAAATATAAACCATTACCAATATTACTTCCTTCTCTTACGATGGGAAAACTGCTTTTATGAACAGCGCCTCGTGCCATCCTTAGACAATTTGCATTCCCACCAATCCTGTTCAATACATCATACTGACTGACAGCATACAGTAGCTTCAGTTGTATTTTTAAGCCACATTGCTTACCCATGATAGACTGAGAAAGAGCATTAGACGGGAGCAAATACTGAAGATTTTCTTAAATGGGTCAACGTTATCATTTACATGCAGATATTGCTTAGTGTTGATGTTCTCTAAATAGTGAGAATGAATGAAACATTGCATGCATGTGGAAATGTTTAATGACTTCAGCTTGAGTCTTCATGAGAAATTTCTTCATGTGAAGCAGGGGTCTCCAAACTATGGCCCTCTAGTTTTTCCAGAACTACAATTCCCACCATGCATAGTCATGTCTGTGAATGTCAGGCCTCGTACACACGACCGAGTTTCTCGGCAAAAACCAGCAAGAAACTTGCTGGGATTTTTTTTTTGCCGAGGAAACTGGTCGTGTGTACATTTTTCGACGAGGAAACTGTCGAGGATCCCGTTGAGCCAAAAGGAGAGCATGTCTTCTTTTTCCTTGACAGGAATGGAGAAACTTGCCTTGTCGAGTTCCTCGACAGCCTAACAATGAACTCGACGAGCAAAATGATGTGTTTCGCCCGTCGAGTTCCTCGGTCGTGTGTACGAGGCCTCAGAGTTTTATGGGACCTGTAGTGGTGCAACAGCTGGAGGGCTGTAGTTTGGACATCCCTGAATAGAGGAATAAGGTGCAGGGCATCTGGAATTTAACTCATAGGGGTTGATTTACTAAGGGGAAAATTTGCCTTTAGTAAATCAACCCCTATGAGTTAAATTCCAGATGCCCTGCACCTTATTTCTCTATATCAGGGATCGCCAAACTATTGCCCTCCAGCTCCAGGCCCAGCTCCAGGCCCTCCTCCAAATCGTTGCCACCTCATTCCTTAGATACTGAACACATATTAATTACACTGGTTCTGTGGCTGATTTAAAGCGGGGGTTCACCCTTAGAGGGCACTTTTCCCCCTTAGATTGATGCTCGTTATTACTAGGGGAATCGGCTATTTATTTAAAAATATGTGCAGTACTTACCCGTTTACGAGACGCATCCTCTCCGTCGCTTCCGGGTATGGGCTTCGGGAATGGGCGTTCCTTCTTGATTGACAGGTTTCCGAGAGGCTTCCGACGGTCGCATCCATCGCGTCACGATTTTCCGAAAGAAGCCGAACGTCGGTGCGCAGGCGCAGTATAGAGCCGCACCGACGTTCGGCTTCTTTCGGCTACGAGTGACGCGATGGATGCGACCGTCGGAAGCCTCTCGGAAGAATGTCAATCAAGAAGGAACGCCCGCTCCCGAAGACCATACCCGGAAGCGACAGAAGAAGATGCAGCTCGAAAACGGGTAAGTACTGCACCTATTTTAATACAAATAGCCGATTCCCCTAGACCGAACGAGCAGGAATCTAGGGGAAGAAAAAATTTTTTTTTAGAAATGGGTGAACTCCCGCTTTAAGGTGGTAATTAAACTCACTTGATGCCCTACCTGCAGTAAATTAGCCTCAGAACCCATGTAATTCATATGTGTTCGGGTTTAAAGGAATGAGGTGGCAACCCAAAGACAAATTGACAGTGCACTTTACAAAGAGCAGTAACTCTCTGCAAGTGCAGTTGCTCCAGAGCTTAGTAAATGAGGTAAACCTTTCCTTTGCAAAGAATACCTAATCACAAAAAAAAAAAAAAATGTTTGTTTGCACATGATTGGATGATGGAAGTTAGCAGAGCTTCTGCTCATTTACTAAGCAATAAAGAAACTGCTCTTGCAGAGTGCAAATGCACTTTGCAAAGTGCACTGTCTATTTGCCTTTAGAGAATCAACCCCATAATCTTAATGTGGCTGGTAATATGTCATCATAGCCTAGGGACCATCAATAGGTGGGAAGAAATACAGTACCTCCTTATGAAACAAAGATATCATTGCTAAGGCCCCTCTCAAACTGGGGCGGGAGGTGCGGTGGCGGTAAAGCGCCGCTATTTTTAGCGGCGCTTTACCGTCAGAATTTTGGCGGTATTTGGTTTTTACCCCCTGCTAGCGGACGAAAAAGGGTTAATACTGTCCACAATGCGCCTCTGCAAAGGCGCATTGCCGGCGGTATAGCCGCGGTTTCCCATTGCTTTCAATGGGAAGGAGCGTAAACAAACCGCTCCTTCACCGCTTCAAAGATGCGGCTAGCAGGACTTTTGGAGCGGTCCTGCTATTGCACCCTCTAGTGTGAAAGCCCTCGGACTTTCACACTGGAGAAACAGCAGCCGCTGTTTCAGGTTGGTTTGCAGGCACTATTTTTAGCGCAATTGTGCCTGCAAACCGCCCCAGTGTGAAAGGGGTCTTAGGGCAATCTGAGGTTCCTGTACATGTGGAGATTTTAGATGGCTTCAACTTGAGCTGTCATGGGAAGTATCTCCATATAGAGGAATAAGGTGCTTGGCTTCTGGTGATAAAGTCACAGAAAACAGTAAATAATAAAATGTATTTTATTTATTTTTTCAATGTTAATTCCTCATACAGTATATATATATTGCATGTAAAATAATAGTTTTGTAAAGGTATTTTTCAGCCGTCCCCGGGACCTATTCATTAAAGCCTTGTTTACAGGGGTGGCCATGGGGTGTGGTTTTACAGTCCCCTGACTGCCATGCTGTAAGTTAACATGGCCAGTGGGCACGTCAGTAAACATCTCTACAGCGAAAAGGATACAACCTGTTGTGTTTGTTCATACAGTTGTGCCTTGGTGCTACAGGCTTTCACTAGTTAAAACAGGCATTCAGGAGATGACATATCACCTCTGAACTTCTTGTCAAATGCTTTTCAAAAGAGATCCACCATTTTCAGAGGGTCGGTAAGCAATGCCGCACATGTAAACTAGGAGGCAGCATCACAGCCACCAATTCTTAGGGCCCATTCACACCAGTGACTGCCATTTTTGCCTCACTGGAGGAACAGCAATCACCACTAGGGCACATAGAAAACAATTCTTCTCACTACAATGCAGCCTGGAGGTGTGGTGCAGCAAGGTGCGATAAAATGCAGACATGCTCAATAATATCACACCTCACTGGATGGCACTGTGGTGACATGTATGAAGTGTCATTTTGTACACTTCAAATAAAGTTCCCGAAAAAAAAAAAGAAGAGCTGTGTGATGCATTAGAAGGTGCATTACACTGTCCCTGTCACAGCCCAAATAGACTGCTGCCCATACACCTAACTACTCTGGTTTAGTGTACTGGCAATCATGAATGGGCCCTTTAAAGATATCTACACACAAGAACAAATATTGAATATATTGCAGCCTACCTACCCTTGGATGTGTTGGCTACATTCGTTTTTCCCAAACCAAGAACATTTTCAGTAAGTACAGAAATTATCTATTGATCTTGCCAAACATGCAGCCCGTGTTAATTTTGGACATTACATTATGATTCGTAGATAGTTTTAGTCTTTTGCGTAAAATGCCACGTCTTTATAAATAAAACCAGGTTTCATAAACAAACAAAAATATTGTTTTTTGATATAAAAAAAAACAAAACTGTAAACTCTATTGGCTGTAATGCCATTGCACATATTACCAGAATGAATTACCAAAATTAAATATTAAGAAAAAAATAAGAAAAGCCTTTTTCTTATTTTTTTTTATTCTTTCAGGAGCTTAGTAGATGCCCCCCTACTTATTCTTATTTGGTAATGCAGTGTTAATTTTGATGTCAAATTTCAATTTTGTTTTAGTCATAGGCCCGGATTCACGTAGCACTTACGCCGACGAATCTCGAGATACGCCGCGTAAGTGCACATATACGCCGTCGTATCCATGCGCCTGACTCTGAAAGCAAGATACGCCTGAAAATAGGCTTCATCCGACCGACGTAAGTTTCCAGGCCGTCGTATCGTGGGCGCATATATTTACGCTGGCCACAAGGGGCGCTCCCATTGATTTTTACGATTCGAATATGCAAATGAGTGAGATACGCCGATTCACGAACGTAGTTGCGCCCGGCGCAAAATATATGCGGTTTGCGTAAGGCTTACGTCCGGCGTATAGTTATTCCCCATCTATGAGGCGCAACTCAAGCAAAGGTATGGACCAGGGAACAGCCGTCGTAATTTACGTTGTTTACGTAGTAGTACGTGAATAGGGCTGGGCGTAGGTTACGTTCACGTCGTAGGCAGTGATCCGTCGTATCTTAGGGAGTAGTTTCGACGTGATTCTGCGCATGCACACTGGGTTGCGTCCACGGGACGGCGCATGCGCCGCACGGTATTCGTATCTTTATGACGCTCGGCCCATCATTTACATGGGGTCACGCCTCATTAGCATGGCTCACGCCCACTGCCACTTACGCCGAGTTATGCCGAGGGAACCCAGAGTAGATTAGGGAGCAAGTGCTTTGTGAATACTGTGCTCGCCGCTCTGTGCTACGTCGGCGTAGCGTATATTCGATACGCTACGTCGGCATAACTATGCGCCAAGGTATGTGAATCCGGGCCATAGTCTTCTGACTAAAATGCCATTTTAGTTTTAGTCGTATTTTAGTCTTTTGACTAAAATGCCATTTTAGTTTTAGTTGTATTTTAGTCATCTGAATTGTTTCAGTTTTAATTGTAATTTAGTTGACTAAAATATTATTAAATTAGTAGACGAAAATATTTTAGTTGACAAAATTAACACAGAATATTTTTTACTGGGCTGCTCAAAGAACTTCCAACTGGCAAATTTGTACACAAGTGGAAATTAACACAATTTCTTTTTTGTTCTTTATGGAATTTTTGGACTGCCAAGTCATTCAATACTATTTAAGTTATTATTTTTTACTCAAATCTTGTCCGTTAGAACTTAGGATGTGTGTTTGCCTGGTTGCATGGATGTGAGCGCAGCTGCGATTTTGTTCCCTAAAATGCAATCGTTGTCTTTTTAATAATTTTTTGGTAGGCTTTTTCACCAGATCCTTGTTGTTGTTTTTCTATAATTTGCTTTTTCTATAGTAACAACCGTGGTGACCTTCTTGTTTGGGTTTCCCTTCCTCTTTTTTGGACAAAAAATGAACACAGCATGCAGTGTCCTTGGGCTGAACTGAAAGCACAAAAAGTATTATATCTGTAAACAGCCAAAAATTGCCCATTGCCCGTGTACTGGTCATAAAATAAAAATACATTTTTGTAGTTCTAATCAGGAGGCTAGCATGGATGACAACCATGTTTCCCACCATAGCTACAGTGGAGGAGTAAATGGAGCCACCCAGGGACAGGAAGTGGAGAAATTTGTCACCATAGCTCTCAATGGGCCAGATTCACAAAAGGGATATGACGGCGTATCTGCTGATACGCCGTCGTATCCCTGTTTCTATCTATGCGACTGATTCATAGAATCAGTTACACATAGATATCCCTAAGATCCGACAGGTGTAATAGTTTTACACCGTCGGATCTTAGGATGCAATACCGCGGCCGCCGCTGGGGGGAGTTCGCGTCGTAAACCAGCGTCGGGTATGCAAATTAGCAGTTACGGCGATCCACGAAACTTTTTCCTGTCGTTACGTCGCCGCAAGTGTTAGTTTGCCGTCGCAAAGATAGGGCACCTTTTACAAAGTGTAAAATTACTACACCATGTAAAAGTATACCCGTCTTTCCCGCGTCGCTTTTGAATTTTTTTTCCCGGCGCAAGTCTTTTTTTCACGTCGCGATTCACAAAACGTCGGCGCGTCGTAATTTCGCGCAAAGCACGTCGGGAAATTTGCGTCGGGAGCATGCGCAGTACGTCCGGCGCGGGAGCGTGCCTAATTTAAATGGTATCTAATGGGGGAAGAGGGCGCTAGTAAAAAATACCTCTAATGGGGTGTTGAAAACGTGATCCCAAATGGTATATGTGGGATATGTGTATATGGTACACTCTAATGTCTAAACAATTATAACAAAAAATCTCGATTTGACCATATGCAATCACTGTGCTAATTTAAATGGTACCCGCCCCATTTGAATTGGCCCGCCTTGCGCCGGACGGATTTAGGATACACCGCCGCAAATTTCCAGGTAAGTGCTTTGTGGATCGGGCACTTAGACAGAAAATTTGCGGCGGTGTAACCTAAATCGGTTACGTTACGCTGCGCCCGGGCTACGTGAATCTGGCCCAATGTTCTTTTATTTGGAGGGACTGGCTCTTTTTAAAAACAAAATCCCCTTTTCCCTCTTGTCTTCACAGTTTCCCTCTTTTTGGTATGATGTACAGACTCCTATAAATAAAAATTCACTATATAAATCCTGACAGTGTTGTGCTACACTAAGCTTTATACCTCCAGATGACTGCATTTGTTATTTTGATAAGCCAATATACTGTATTTATTGGCATATAACACTCACTTTTTCACCCTACAAATCGGTTGCAAATAGTGTGTGCATGTTATATGCCAATTCTGCAATTTGGGCTGCCACGGAGAGAACCCCCTACCCGCCCGGGAATGCAAGGACGTCATATGACGTCCACTCTGAGGGAGGGAGGGTTCCCGCCGACGTCATTTTACAATGACTCGTTAGGGAACGTGTTAAAGCAGTGGCATGCAAGGCATGGGAATTCATACAGCAGTTTGATGCTGTGTGTCTAAGTGGTGTAAACTGTAAATAACCTAGTGTGGGCTATGTATTCAATGATTCAATGACTGAAAATCGGCTTTCGACGCGATCGTACGATAATCGGATCGTTAATACAGAGCTTTTGAGAGCCGATCATGACAGTTAATCCGATATTCTTTTATTGGACATGTACGAAAAATGTTCTCATACGAAGCCAGATCGTACGGTTTTCATTTAATTAGTACAGTTGTCGTCCGAAAATACAATACAAATACACTACAACACATGACATAATTTCCGATTTTGTTTTCCGTCGTACGAGAATTTTTGTGACTTTAGTAACCAATCCAATTTCTACTTGTGACTAATCAGCGAAAAAAGTCATCCGATCTGTCGTCCAATTTTCAGGTCGTGTGTACGGGGCATTAGACTAGCCGTGCCATGGGGCTGAATGAAGCCTCGTACACACGACCGAGAAACTCGACGGGCGAAACACATAGTTTTGCTCGTCGAGTTCCTTGTTAGGCTGTCGAGGATCTCGGGGAGCCAAATTTATCCATTCCCGTCGAGGAAAAAGAAGACATGCTCTCTTTTTGGCTCAACGAGATCCTCGACAGTTTCCTCGTCGGAAAGTGTACACACGACCGGTTTCATCGGCAAAAAAAAAAAACAGCAAGTTTCTTGCTGGTTTTTGCCGAGAAACTCGGTCGTGTGTACGAGGCCTGAGAAGAATCACTTGTTTCCTCTATCCTTGCTAAGGAGTGTGGATGAAGGAGTCTCCCCTGCCACCTGTTGAACTCAGACAGCTGCAGAACCTGGAGCTGTGTGAACACCCACATAATGACAGCATCAAATGCTACTTTTAGGATTTTCATAGTATATGCAAACTCAAAGTAGCTTTCAAGTGTCTAAAGTTGGCCAAACATTATTTTAATTATTTTAATTTTGTTTGATTTCTGCTGAATTGGCCAAACTTTGAGTCATGGGTGGCCCTATCAACACTACCTGATTTAACAGGCTTGATGCTGTGAATGTGTGGTTATTCAGACAACCGCAGTACCTGCCACTGTCTCAATACCCAAACACCCATGGCTCAAATTATGGCCGATTCAGCAGGAATCAGATGAAATTCAAGCTGTGCTTGGCCAGCTTTAGGCACTTGTTTGAGTTATGAGACTGATTCAAGGGCACCTTTTAAAGGACAGAAATAAAGGCACTACAATTGCTCACTTTAGCGTGCATGCTCTATAGTTCTGTAACTACTTATTGAGTCACTGACCAGATAAAAGCACGTAGATATCAAGTGTTCTGACAGCTGGTATCAGGGTTGGCAACCTGGCCAATAAATTTACTGACAGTTTGTAAAAATCTGTGATTTTTTTGTACAACTGCCAGTAAATATCAGGGACTGATAATTTCATGCTGTGTTGCCTTTTTTAAGTGTAATGCAGCGTACACACGATCGGTCTATCCGATGAGAACGGTCTGATGGACCGTTTTCATCGGTTAACCGATGAAGCTGACTGATGGTCAGTCGTGCCTACACACCATCGGTTAAAAAACCGATCCTGTCAGAACGCGGACACGTAAACCACGTACGACGGCACTATAAAGGGGAAGTTCAAATCCAATGACGCCACCTTTGGGGCTGCTTTAGCTGATTTTGTGTTAGTAAAAGACGTTTCGCGTTTTTCTGTCTGTTACAGCGTGATGAATGTGCTATCTCCATAACGAATGCTAGTTTTACCAGAACGAGCACTCCCGTTCCTCATTGCGTGGATTTTTAACCGATGGTCGTGCCTACTAACGATCGTTTTTTTTTTATCGGTTAGGAATGCTTCGGTTAAGTTTAAAACAAGATTGCTTTTTTTTAACTGATGGATAACTAACCGATGGGGCCCACACACGATCGGTTTGGACCGATGAAAACAGTCCATCAGACCGTTCTCATCGGTTTAACCGATCGTGTGTACGCAGCCTAAATCAAGCAAATTACTTTGATATCGGTATTGTCAGTGTTTCCATATCATGTTTCTACTGTTCAAATATTCACTGTGTTAGTTTTCAATAGGAGTTCTGTAATTTCTAAAGTTGTCAGTAAAAAATGTGCTCCGCCAGTAAATTTTCCATGTTTTGTCGGTAAAAAATGCTGCGGCAGGTTGGTAACCCTGGCTAGTATAAACATGTCCTCTCCAGGTCAGCAACCAACCAAAGTAGTAACAAAAAGAGAAGAGCCCAGGAACTTGAGCCTTCAAAACGAAGTCAGCTGGGATAGTTCCCGTATTACAGTCTTGGAAGGCTCTTGTGAGTGCTTTGGAACCACTGCTCCACCCATTCATAAGTATTGATCATATCTGTCACATCTCCTGTGAAGCTCCTGTAGTGTATAATCAGAATTTAACAGATTAAAGGCATCTTCAGTCATCTGTGATAGTACAGTAAAACCTTGGTTTGAGAGTAACTTGGTTTGAGAGCGTTTTGCAAGACAAGCAACATTTTTTACAAACTTTTGACTTGATATACAGTACAAGCGATGTCTTAATATAAGAGTAGCGTCATGTCACAACTGAGTATAATGCACACGATCGGTTCATCTGATGAAAACGGTCTGATGGATTTTTTCATCAGATATACGATGAAGCTGACTTTCATCAGTCTTGCCTACACACCATCAGTTAAAAAAACGATTGTGTCAAAACGCAGTGACGTAAAACACAAAGACGTGCTAAGAAAAATGAAGTTCAATGCTTCCGAGCATGCGTCGACTTGATTCTGAGCATGTGTTGGATTTTTAACCGATGGATTTCCCCACAGACGATCGTTTTTTTCTATCGGTTTTTTAACCATCAGATAATTTTAAAACAGATTCTACGTTTTTTCACCGATGGGAAAAAAAACGATGGGGCCCACACACGATCGGTTCGTCTGATGAAAACGGTCCATCAGACCGTTTTCATCAGACGAACCAATCGTGTGTACGCGGCATTAAAGAGAAGAGTGGCGCTTGTAAGTGTAGCAATATGGTTACATTTAATCAGGGTTTGACAAATTTGCTTGGAATCTAGGAGCCAGCTAAAAAAGTTCCCGTCCCGACAAGCTTGCACACAGAAGCGAACACATGCGTGAGTAGCGCCCGCATATGTAAACGGTATTCAAACCACACATGAGGTATCGCCGCGATTGTTAGAGCGAGAGCAATAATTCTAGCTCTAGCCTTTTCTGTAACTCAATACATGCAACCTGTAGATTTTTTTAAACATCGCCTATGGAGATTTTAAAGGGTAAAATTTTGTCGGCATTCCACAAGCAGACGCAATTTTGAAGCGTGACATGTTGGGTATGAATTTACTTGGCGTAACATTATCTTTCACAATATAAAAAAAAATTGGGATAACTTTACTGTTGTCTTATTTTTTTATTTAAAAAAGTGTATTTTTTTCCCAAAAAAGTGCGCTTGTAAGCCCGCTGCGCAAATACGGTGTGACAGAAAGTATTGCAACGATCGCCATTTTATTCTCTAGGGTGTTAGAATAAAAAATGTATATAATGTTTGGGGGTTCTAATTGGAGGGAAGGAGATGGCAGTGAAAATAGACACACATTATAATTGCTGAAATGCCAATGCCAATGTAATGTAATGCCAACGGCCACCACCAGATGGCGCCAGCTCACAGAAGCTTCCGAAGAGCTTGGGACTTCACAAGGCCGCAAAGCCGCGGCCTCAATTACCGGCCGTCGCGGACCCACTGCGATCGCGTGGCGGGGGAGGTGGGGGCACACGGAGGCACAGGATCCTGTGCCTCCGTGCGCCCCCCACATCGCGCGGCGGGCCCGCGACGGCTGGTAATAGAGGCCGCGGCTTCACGACCTTGTAGGCTGCAAAGCCGCGGCCTCAATTACTGGCGGGCGCCAGGTCACAATTTCTTGTCGCCAATGCGACCTGGCGCCCGGATATTGTCGACCCCTGCATTTAATGAAGGTACAACATTTAGCAACATGTTGTTAGCTCCTGCTGGAATTTGCTTCTTATACCCTTGTGGAGACTTCCATTTGTGGACGGACATTGTATGGCTACACAACCTATCATATTGCTATAAGAACTGAAGGACCTATGAATACATGGTTGTGGAACAAATCATTTGAGTTTCCATTATTTCTTATAGGGAAATTTGCTTTGATATACAAGTGCTTTGAATTACAAGCATGTATCTGGAACGAATTATGCTCGCAATTCAAGGTTTTACTGTACTAAGTGTTCTCTTTCTGGGTATGCCCAGCCAAACACAACAGACTCTTCTTATGACAGTGCCTATAGTGTTTTCTGTTTGTATCCTAACTACATGTTATCTTTTTTTTACAGTATTTAATAAGCGAGAGGGACAGAGACCCCCAGTGCAACCCTCATTGTATCAGAACACAGTTCAGACCAGTTTGTGCTTCAGATGGACGAACCTATGAATCCACATGTGACTTCCAAAGAGCCAAATGCAAGGATGCTGCCCTCAATGTGGTCCATAAAGGGAAGTGCAAAGGTAACTTACTGCCTGATGAAAGAATAGTGTTTGTTCTCCATGATAAATGAAGTAGACTCTGTATCTTTGCCCATTCAGTGCAAAGTGATGGTGACCATTGATAACTCACCAACAGAAAAAAATATTCACCTTCCAACGCATTCCCCCACCAGTCTTTGCTCTGCAAGAGTCCAAGCTCCATTGCTGTATCTCAAATACTCTAAAGCCTCGTACACACGATCGAGGAACTTGACGGGCGAAACACATCGTTTTCCTCGTCGAGTTCCTTGTTAGGCTGTCGAGGAACTCGACAAGGCAAGTTTCTCCATTCCCGTCAAGGAAAAAGAAGACATGCTCTCTTTTTGGCTCGACGGGATCCTCAACAGTTTCCTCGTCGAAAAATGTACACACGACCGGTTTCCTCTGCAAAAAAAAAATCCCAGCAAGTATCTTGCTGGTTTTTGCCGAAAAACTCGGTCGCGTGTACGAAAACTAAGGCCTCGTACACACGATCAGTTAACCAGAGGATAACGGTCTGATAGACCGGTTTCATCAGTCCAAGCCGATCGTGTGTAGGACCCATAGGTTATTTTACCTTCGGTTAAAAAAATGGCAACTTGCTTTAAAATGTAACCGATGGATTGCTAACCGATAGGTCAAAACCGATCGTTAGTACGCACAACCATCGGTTAAAAATCCACGCATGCCCAGAATCAAGTCGACGCATGCTTGGTAGCATTGAACTTAGTTTTTTTCAGCACGTTGTTGTGTTTTACGTCACCGCGTTCTGACACGATCGTTTTTTTAACCGATGGTGTGTAGGCGCGACGGACCATCAGTCAGCTTCATCGGTTAATCCATAACAACGGTCCGTCGGTCCGTTCTCATCGGATGGACTGATCGTGTGTACGCGGCTTAACAGAGCAGGAAACTATATATAAATCAAGTGGCCACCCAAAGGACCTTATTTTTGCAGCATACATCCCTTTTGCTCCATTTACACTCTTCCTTCACTAAATACGAGGTACCACGCTGTATTACTTTGCGTATTGCAAAGTATCCTTATACCTCGTTATGCTTTGATAGCTGTGTATTAAAATGGCTCCTATTGCATTCACTTACTATTGGCTCTCATTGATATACCTGTCTCCTGTGAAAAATGGTGCAATACAAATGTTGATATTTTATATCCCAGATGCCGGCCAGAGTAAATGTCGTCTGGAAAGAACTCAAGCGCTGGAACAAGCAAAGAAGCCTCAAGAAGCCGTCTTTATCCCAGAATGCAATGAGGATGGATCCTTCACTCAAGTGAGTAAAGAAAAATAATGTGCTGGCCATAAAGGCCACATACTTCTAGGCATAGGTTTGCAGTGCCAATTCATTTGTCAAAATATAAAATTGTACTACATTACAACTTTTAAGGAGAAAGTATAGTGATGGGTGATTTATTTTATTTTATTTTTTGAAAGTTTAAACACCAACATTTTGTTTCAGTTTTTATTTTTATTTTACTGTTTAATTATTATTATAGTAATTGTTTATTTATAATGACATCACTACAAGTGACAAAGTCCTTCTATATCCTATCACAAAAGCTGGCTCATGAGTAGAATTTATTTTTATTTTTTTAAAGTTACAATAGTAAGGAGTGCCAGAGAGCAGTGGAGGGAAAGGACATATAACTCCCTGATTTTGGGTTGACATGTTCTCATGAGCAAGAGAATACAGGATGAACATACTCTATGAAAGTAGGATATGAAAAGTTATCATTTCATTGATTTAACAGTACTTTTGGCATAACATTTTTAAAGCGATAATATATTATTAGTCCCCAGGTTGTAAAGGTTCAGTTTTTATTTACCTTAATGCATCCTATTCATTAAGGTGAAAAAAAAACTGGCAATGACGGCCCCCCGTTTTACTTACCTGAGCCCCGAATCTGCTGTGCGTGTCCACCGGTATCCTCTTCTACTCGGAGTCTAGCTGTCGATTGGCTAGATTTGCTAGACTGATAGCAGCGCAGCCATTGGCTCGCGCTGCTGTTAATCACATGCAATGGCACGCCGGGGAGCAGGGCCGTGTGATACAGTCGGCTATGGCTGTCGGCTGTATCACAGGAGTGCGCCCGCAAGCTAAACCCCTTGGGAGAGTGCTTCCCATGAAGGGGGTAAGCTGATGCGGGGAGGAGCTGAGACAGCCGCCGAGGGACCCCAGAAGACCAGAATCGGGGCCACTGTGTGCAAAACGAGCTGCACAGTGGAGGTATAACATGTTTGTTATTTATAAAAAAAATTTAAGGGGAACCCTTAGTGTCCCTTTAATATTGATTTACAAGGTATTTAGAAGTAGGTTAAGTTCAAGTAGGTTTTCAGGTTAAAGTGAAGCTTATCATTAGGTGTCATCTTTTGTACTGTAATGTGGAAGCTGGACCCAAAAACACAAAGAGAGGGCAAAAAGTCTAGCCAACAGTATTGCCTGTAGTAGGGTTGTCCCGACACCGATACTAGTATCGGTATCGGGACCGATACTGAGCATTTGCGCGAGTACTTGTACTCGCGCAAATGCTCCCGATGCCTGACCCGATACTCCCCCCCCCCCCCGAGAGCTGGTGGAGTGCAGGTGGAGAGGGGGTGGAGAGGGGGCGGAGAGCGGAGCAGAGCAGTCCTCGTATGGAGGAGAGGAGAACTGCTGCCGCTGCCGCCTAGTCCCCCAAGAGAAAGCCAAGTCCCCCCCCGCCGCTGCCGACATCGAGTTAATTTGCGCTTGGGGACACAACAGCTTTCATTTGAATAGCTGTGTGTTCCCCGCCGCGCCTCATGTATAGACACTCCCCCTTGCCCAGAAACTTTGATAGACAGATCACCCGTCCCAGGATTGGACGGGTGATCTTTCTATCAAAGTGCGCGGGCAAGGGGGAGTGTCTATACATGACGAGGGGCGGCGGGGAACACACAGCTATTCAAATGAAAGCTGTTATGTTCCCCCAGCACTGATCAACTGGATGTCGGCAGCAGCAGGGGGGGGGAGGGAATTGGCTTTCTCTTAGGGGACACAAGGCTGCATTAGGGACATGGCTGCATTAGGGACATGGCTGCATCAGGGACATGGCTGTATTAGGGACATGGCTGCATTAGGGACTTGGCTGCATTAGGGACATGGCTGCATCAGGGACATGGCTGCATCAGGGACATGGCTGCATCAGGGACATGGCTGCATCAGGGACAAGGCTGCATCAGGGACAAAGCTGCATAGGGGCCATGGCTGCATCAGGGACATGGCTGTATTATGGACATGGCTGAATTTAGGGACATGGCTGCATTTAGGGACAAGGCTGAATTTAGGGACAAGGCTGCATCTAGGGACAAGGCTGCATTTAGGGACAAGGCTGCATTTGGGGACACATGGCTGCATTTAAAAAAAAGTATCGGTAATCGGTATCGGCGAGTACATGAAAAAAAGTATCGGTACTTGTACTCGGTCCTAAAAAAGTGGTATCGGGACAACCCTAAGGCCCCGTACACACGTCCGAGGAACTCGACGTGCCAAACACATCGAATTCCTCGTCGAGTTCAGTGTTGAAGCCGCCGATGATCTCGTGGTGCCGACTTTCCTCATTGAACAACGAGGAAATAGAGAACATGTTCTCTATTTGGCCTTACGAGTTCCTCGTCGGCTTCGTCGCTGAAAAGTGTACACACGACCGAGTTTCTCGGCAGAATCCAGCTCCGATCGAGTTTCTGGCTGAATTCTGCCGAGAAACTCGGTCGTGTGTACGGGGCCTAATATATACTGTTCTTTCTGCCTTGAAAATTTAGATTGTCCATAGCAACCAAAAAGTGTCCCTTTATGTCAAAAGTGGTTTGAGACCAGCTAGAAAACAGCGGTAGTAAATGAGAACACTTGGAGAACTGAGTGATAGTGAATAGTGGGGAAATTCATTTTATTATTATTTTTTATAATTATTTATAGTTATTATATTATAATTTATGCTTTCGTGTTTAGAACTCATTCAGGCTCGGGAGCGAGCCTGAATGAGTGCTCCGAATAGAAAGCGCGGTGGAAGGAGCCAAGAAGAGGAGGTTCTGGGCTGCTCTGTGCAAAAACCATTGCATGGAGCAGAAAAGTATAACATGTTTGTTATTTTATTAAAAAAAAATTAAAAATAAAAGCTTTAAAATCACTTTAAGGAAGATAAGCTCCTAAAATTCAATGCAGTCCCTCAATGCATTCTTATGCATAAGCTGTTCCCCATTATATAGTGAATAGCAAATAGCTCACCGTTTGATCTTCAGACCAAAGTTCATACGTAAGATTTAATTTCCACACTGTAAATTAAAATTATTACCCAGATTTCGATGTATTAAAGTCTATGTGGTCAGAGGTCAGATAATGGCCTCTCGCGGTGATGATTCCAGGCTGTGTTGCCAGGAAGGGGGGTGAACCTGAGCTCAGGTTTCAGTGAAATTTGTTGGAAAACGTAGTCTGTTGCCTCCGCTCTTACTCCCTACTGGTGGTAATTTGGCAGTGTGTACATTGTTAGAGCCGCCTGATTCAGATGACTGATGATTCTGTACTGGACAGATTGTTCTAACACCTCCATCAATCATATTTCTGGCAACTGCAATAGACAAAAAGATTGTACGAAGTTGAAGGCATTTGTATTAGCTGTGAGGTTCATGCACTGGGAACTGCATCGTAATCTTGTGCAACATTATTTAGTTATATGTTATGTATACTGTAGGGGTCTGTACATGGGGTCATTATTTCATAGATGGCTTATTTGAAACCACCAACCAGGGGTCAAGTCCTGGGGAAAAAAGTGTGGGAACTCCCACCCAAGATCCACTCCCCTACCAAAAAAAAAAATGATACGCTCATATGCATAATTATTAAACCGCATGTTTTTTTTTCTCGATCCACTGTACCTTAGTAATCCTTTATGTTACTGGCCTTCTTTCTAAATCCCATGATAACTCGCGGCAGACCTCGGCAATGTCTCCTGGGAACAATGACAAAAGCTCCCAGGAGACATTGCGGCATCGAGGAAGTGGCGGAATACCCGCACACTATCTGATGAATCCATATACAGGAAGCAGCCAGTAATATAAAGGATTACTAAGGTTCGCCTGCCACTGACAGTGACTCGAGCTGGGCATCGCTGCTTAGTGAAGGATTGGCTCGGGCGGCTCGGGCGGCTCGGCTGCTCTAGTCCTGCAAAGGGAACTGAGTTCCTACTGTGAAAAAAGTGCAGGATCTCCGTTCCCACGCGTTCCCGCGGGACTTGAGCCCTGCCACCAAAGTTTTGCACAGATACCTTATAGATGAGGTGGAAGATATGATTGTTCAGCTGGCTCATCTGTGCATGTATGTGGTTCTCAACCAATCAGTTCTGTTGTCTCTTACAGGATATGGGCAGCAAGCACTTTCCTAAACTGATTAGATTGGTCATTACCATTCCTGACCAAAATGTACAAGTTGGACAGCCTACCACTGGGAGTGAAACGTTTCAGACAGACCTATTAGTAGATATATAGATACCAGCTCATAATTCATTTCTAGGCACTGAGTGCGGTCACTTCTGTACCTCTTTCAGAGGAATATTTAAGATACACATCAGTCAAATCATTCAGTTTAACCATTTGAGCCCGGGAAGGTTTTACCCACTTCCTGACCGGGCCATTTTTTGCGATACGGCATTGCATCGATTTAACTGACAATTGCGCAGTCGTGCGACGCTGTGCCCAAATAAAATTGTCCTTTTTTTCCCACAAATAGACCTTTCTTTTAGGTGGTATCTGATGGCAAGGTTAGTTCGCATTTGTAGCGCTATACAAGTTACTCACTCACTCAACGGTTTTTATTTTGTGAGCTACAAACAAAAAAAGAGTGAACATTTAAAAAAAAAAACAATATTTTTTACTTTCTGCTATAATAAATATCACAAACAAAAATGTAAAAAAACAAATTTCTTCATCAATTTAGGCCAATATGTATTCTGTCAGGCCTCGTACACACGACAGAGTTTCTCGGCAGAATTCGGCGAGAAACTCGGTCAGAGCCGGATTCTGCCGAGAAACTCTGTCGTGTGTACACTTTCGGCCCGATGGAGCCGCCGAGGAACTCGTCGAGAAAATAGAGAACATGTTCTCTATTTTCTCGTTGTTCTATGGGAGCTCTCGGCCCGCCGAACTCCTCGGCGGCTTCAGGGCTGAACTGGCCGAGGAACTCGATGTGTTTGTCTCGTCGAGTTCTTCGGTCGTGTGTACGAGGCCTTACATATTTTTGGTAAAAAAAAATCCCAATTATCGTATATTGACTGGTTTGCGCAAAAGTTAGTGTCTGCAAACTACGGGATAGATTTAGGGACCTTTAATTTTTTTTTATAGTTTTTACTGGTCATGGCCGCGATTTGCGATTTTAATGGGACTGCGACATTGCAGCAGACAAATCTGACACCGAGTGACACTTTTTTGGGGACCAGTGACACCAATACAGTGATCAGTGCTAAAAGGGCACTGATC
Organism: Rana temporaria; assembly: GCF_905171775.1. Classification (NCBI taxonomy): domain Eukaryota; kingdom Metazoa; phylum Chordata; class Amphibia; order Anura; family Ranidae; genus Rana; species Rana temporaria. The sequence goes on from NC_053501.1 coordinate 46,783,189, forward strand.
AATGTATAAATGACACTGGCAGGGAAGGGGCAATCAAGGAGTTAAATGTGGTCCATGGGAGATGTTTCTTTTTTTTAAATTCACTTTATTTTTTATATAAATGTATCCTTACAACTGAGGTGTTTCTAACTGTGGGGGGTGGGGGGAGGGTGGATTAACTGGAGGAAAAGAGAGATTGTGATTCAGCTGCCTGATTGGATTGAGATCTGGTGAATTTGGAGGCCAAGTCAATGCCTTGAACTCATTGTTGTGTTCCTCAAACTATCCTTGAATTCATCAAGCCAGGTCACCTTCTTTCATTGCCCTGTGGTTCAGTTTTGATGCTCCTCTGTCTATGTTAGGTACCTTTGGCTGTGGACAATGGTCAGCATGTGCACCCTGACTGGTCTGCTATTGTACAGCTCCATAAACAACAAACTGTGATGCACTGTGTACTCTGACACCTTTCTATCAGAACCAGCTTTAACCCTTTCAGCAATTTGAGCTACAGTAGCTCTTCTATTGGATTGGACTACACAGACCAGCCTTCATTGGTGCATCAGTGAGCCCATGACCCTTTTGCTGGTTTCCATTCTTAGACCACCTTTGGTACCAGGTACAGTGATTATCGCTAGCGGCTGTAGCTGCCTCTTGTGATAATAGTTATGCCGTATACACACGATCGGTTAAACCGATGAGAATGGTCTGATGGACCGTTTTCATCGGTCAAAACCAATCGTGTGTGGGCGCCATCGATTATTTAACCATCGGTTAAAAAAAAGCAATCTTGTTTTAAATTTAACCGATGGATACCTAACCAATAGAAAAAAAACGATTGTTTGTAGGCAAGTCCATCGATTAAAAATCCACGCATGCTCAGAATCAAGTCGACGCATGCTCGGAAGCATTGAACTTCGTTTTTTTTTTTTCAGCACATCGTTGTGTTTTACGTCACCGCGTTCTGACACGATCGTTTTTTTTAACCGATGGTGTGTAGGCACGACTGACCATCAGTCAGCTTCATCGGTTAACCGATGAAAACGGTCCATCAGACCGTTCTCATCGGATGGACCGATCGTGTGTACGCCGCATAAGTGAATCCGGCAGGCTGGTTGTACCCAAGTTGATCGATTGACTTGGTACATTTATCCTGCCCACTAATGGTTTGAATTGAGATTGGAACTGTGTATGGTTGGCCTAACATTAGCTGATGTATTTTGTTGAGTGGAAAGATTTTGCATTGCTCCTTATGTCTATAGGTAGGCATAGACAATTTTCAGCGCGTTTTGTTTTCAGTGCATTTTGGGACTACTAAAGCACAACAGTGTCTGTTACATCATGCACTTCACACTCAATAAAGATAGTTTATGAAAGTTCAAATGTGCATATGCTACAATAAACAGTTTTATATGTACTTGCATTTTACTCAGATCTTCATTTTTCAAGTCCAACTGGCAATGGGGTCGGTTCACAAAGCTGTATGAATTATCTTAACTGTTTTCCTTATCTAATATGAAATTTCCCATCAAAATATTAAGCTCATAAAAATAAATATCACTGATATAATGAATTATACATGAAATGATTACTTAATAATGGAAAGTCTTTGTTTTCAATGGATCCTGTTATATCTGATAAATGATTACTTAATTTCATCCTTAAAGAGTTCTATTTTCTGCTCTCCACAAAGATACCTTGGAAAGCCTCAAAATTAACTCCAGTCTGAAGCTGGTGGTATTTTAAGGGAAACCTGAAAAATATGAAGTCTTTCATTCCTGACCTTTATCTAAAATTATTGCTTGATTTACTAAAGGAGTAAAGGCTGTTCACATAGCAAAAGTAAAAGCCCACGTAGCAAAGTGTATGTTTACTTTCCAAAGTTAAGGTAGCACTATAGGCAAAACATTTTTTTTCTTCATTTTGGATAGAGCAATGGAGGGCTATAACCTCTATCATATTTATTTAATTTTTTTGTCCCTTTGCGAAGATTTCCCTTTTTACTGTCCCATAGCCAAACAGGAAATGAGAGGATATCCCTGAAAATTAAGAGAATTCCTTGGGGACCCCCATGCCACCAGAACTAGTGTCCCTATTGGAAGATTTCCCAAATTACTTTTTCTGGGGACAACCCAAAATTTGGGATTTTCTTTTACTTTCTCTTTCAATGATAATGGTAAACAGGACAAATAGAGAGAGTGCATCTCCTAAATGGGGACACAGACAGTAATACAAAATGACAGGTGTTCTAATCCCTCTGTACTCTATCCAGTTATACTTTAATATTGGTAAAAAATACAAAAGTGTGTTCACTTAAAATACCCAGTCATGTGAACACATTGATCCACAGAGCAAGTACGCCGGCGTATCTACTGATACGCCGGCGTACTTTCAAATTTCCCACGTCGTATCGTTGTTTTGAATCCTCAAAACAAGATATGACGGCTTCTGGGTTAGATCCGACAGGTGTACGTCTTCGTACGCCTTTCGGATCTAAGATGCAATACTTCGGCGTCAGCTGGGTGGCGTTTTCCGCGTCGGGTATGCAAATTAGCGATTTAAGACGATCCACGAACGTACGCGCGGCCGTCGCATTTTCTAATGTTGTCTGTAGTCGGCTTTTTCCGGCATATAGTTAAAGCTGGTATTTTGAAATTTGAAATTTATTTTTTTGGCGTAAGTCGTCCGTGAATAGGGATTGACGTAACTCACGCCTAAGTTCAAAAAATGACGCCATTGCGACGTCATTTCGCACAAAGCACGGCGGGAAATTTCTGGACGACGCATGCGCATTTCATTCGGCGCGGGGACGCGCTTCATTTAAATGAAACCCACCCCCAACCTGCCCAATTTTAAATCCGCTGCCAGAAATACACTACGCCGCCGTAACTTACGGCGCGAACTCGCTGAGGATTCGAAAATGCGCCAGGTAAGGTACGGCGGCGTAGCGTATCTCTGATACGCTGCGAGGAACTAAATGTATGTGGATCTGGCCCTGTGTCCATAATTTAACTTGCATATGATTGGGTATCCAAAGTGATTGCATTATGATTTTCTTAACATTTAAGATGTAGTTTTTTGTTTTGAGAACGTTCGCTCATTTTTCTAATTGTTAATGGGTTCAAATTGATGTTCGTTTTCATCAGCAGTGGCATGAAAATTCAAAAGAGCAGGAAGAAAAAAGATTCTCGGAACAAGCGCATTTCTAACAGTGAATGTGGTTTTTGTTCGATAAATTTCCTTCATTCCAAAATTAAATGTTAAGGGCAAACAACTTTTTGAAATACTTTCAAATGACATATGTCAAGTCATCGAATGTACTGAGAATTTTCTTTCAAATTTTCCGACGAAAGTTCATTCGAAAATCTACTAATGTATGGCCACCTTTGCAAGGTGAACATTCATTTTGCTAAGTGAGCAGCCTATACATCAGTGGTTCTCAACCTTTCTAGTGTCGTGACCCCTTGATAACATTTCACAAATTGTGGGGACCCCTAACAGTAAAATTATTTTCGTAGCGTGGAACCAGTACTACATGGTGTCTCGCAGCAGTGACACCTATGCTGAAATCAGGAGATAGAGTCTCCTTCAGCCCCTCCCACTTCACTTTCCTCACCCGTCAGCCGACTTCTAGTCTCTGCCCCTCAGCCATGCCGTAAACTGAGAGGCTGAGTGGGCGGCCGCGGGCTCCAGGAACAGCCCAGCTGGGTGGCCGAGAAAAAGCTAGGAGAGCGGTGCAGGCTTCAGAAACAGGCCAGGATTTGGTGACCCCTGGCAAATCATCATTCGACCCCCAAGTTGAGAACCACTGCTATACATCTTTAGTAAATCAACTGCTTTGTCTGAAAAACCTGATGAGCATGCACCTAGTGAACGCATAACTGTACTTTATGCATTAGGATAATAAACCTTCTGTATGCAGCAGCCTCCTTCAGCCCCCCTAATACTTACCTGAGCCCCATCTCTGTCCAGCAATGTCCACGAGTGTCTCGGCTGTCAGAGACTCTCCGTCCTGATTGGCTGAGGCACAGCAGTGGTGCCATTGGCTCCCACTGCTTTCAGTCAAAGTGAGTCAGCCAATCAGGGGGGAGAGGGGGAGGGGCCAGGCCACAGCTCCGTGTCTAAATGGACTTGGCTCGGGTGCCACCATAGCAGGCTGTTTGCTGTGGGGGTACTAGACAGGAGGGAGGGACAAGGAGCAAAGAAGAGGCACCCAAGAAGAGGAAAATCTGGGCTGCTCTGTACAAATCAACTGCAACAGAGCAGGTAAGCTTTTGAAAAAAAATATTAGACATTACAATCACTTTAAGTTACCCCCCTTCCAGCATTTCCCAAAAGTCTTTTAGTCACCTGTGAACACTTCTATCACATGCATCTATCGTCTCAATGACAGGTGCCCTCTATAGGAATAAATGAGATTTTTCCACTCTTGCGCAAAATAAACAAAGGACCAGCTGGAGAAGTTTGCAGCAATGGTTGGGTGGGACGTACAATGTGGTTTTGGCAGGAGCATGGGCAGGCAAGTATGAGACTTGGGGGGAAGGGTTGGTGGCTGAGTAAATTAACAGATAACTTTATGAAAATGAAGTTGTCCTTGACGTCAGAAGAAAATCAGAACTTCTTACACTTCTATCTATATTGCTTACCATTACTGCCTTTTCTTTTGTTGATGCTTTGCTAAATTAAAACCTTGTTCTTTAATATATAGTAAATGTTGACATTCCTAAGAGAGTCAATAATATCCATGCCCACTGCCCTGCAACCACTCTCCTACTATCTTCCTGCTTCCTCCTTCACAAAGTCATGTGTAATCTAACTCTACCCACTGTTCACTTTGATGGGTCATGTGCAGGATGCTGGGACTATGGATAGTGATTGTCAGCCTGTACCTGCCTACCTGTTACAATAAGTAAATAAAATAACATCTGGGGAAACATTCTTATATGCGAAAGAGGGAAAAAGCAATAGGTGAGGAATTATCACTTAAAAGTTGGCAAGTGATTTGGTCACAGGCAAGAGCTCCATTTGTACACACTATAAAGAAAATTTGTGTAAAATGCTCTACTGTTGGTATCAAACACCTGAGCTCCTACACGCTATGTACCTAACGCAAGTGATTGTTGCTGGAGATGCTTCAAGGAATGAGACTCCCTGTTGCACATATATTGGCAATGTCAATATATTGAACTATACTGACAAATGGTCCATCACTTGCTTCAGTGCTTGTTTGACCTGAATTTCCCTCTCACGCCCAAAGTTTTCCTGTTAGGCTTGCTCCCCCCCTACCCCTTCCAAATTCGCTAAAACACGTGCACATGTTCTCACTGTGGCACAATGCCTGGTGGTGCTACACTGGAAATAGAGAGAACCGCCATCCTCTAAATTATGGAGACTCTCGCCACACGCCTAAATATCACTTTGGATAAACACAATAAGGTTTGAGAGCTTTGGCATCTTATAGAAGACCCGACATAAGAATTCTTGGGTTGTGCAATAGGTTCTGCCTTTCGGCTGGCAGTTGGGGGTCTGGAGAGTGGAGAGTTTTGCATCTTCCTTTTTTTCCATCTTCCTTTCTACTTTCTTGAAGTCTAATTTGGTTCACTTTGGAACACATACACTGCTGCGGAGAATCTAATATCTGGATTGGTATCTGTAAGGAGTGTGCCGCCTTTAAAGCGGGGTTCCGGGCATAATTTTTTTTTGCAAGCTAAAATGAATCACATTAAATAGTCCCTAAAACATATTAAAAGCTCCCCAATCATTCCAGAAATCTTTGCAAACACTTGCCTTCTATCCTCCAGCTCATGTTGTGGCCGTATCCATCATATGTGTGGGCATGTGAAGCCCAGTTCTTTTTTTCTTCCTGGTTTTCAGGGAGAGGTGCATGCTGGGCGATTTTTAGGCACAGTAATACCCAAAGACTCCTGGGAAATGAGTGTCATCATTTCCCAGGAGGCAATGGGGTCTTAGGACAGGAAGTTGAACCACCTAGGACCAGGAACTAGGCAGATTACGAAATTTGCCTAGTAACAGCCAGATAGAAGTGAGTAAAACATTTTTTTTTTTTTTTTTTTTTTTACATTAAATGCAAGCTGTTAATAGAAAGTTCATTTTTATGGTGGAACTCGGCTTTAAGCGTCTTTGCTTCCATTACTTAGTGTACTGTCTTCCCAGATGGATATGCTGTGCTAGAATTATATTTTTCCTGCATGAAACCTACTGTCTTATATACTGCCTAAGTTGGATGCTACTATGGGTCAGGTATGCTTTCTTTCACTCTTTTAGGGACCTGGGAAGTAGCTTTTTGGTTTACGGAGATTGTATCAGATGAGTTTTTCTCTTGTGATATACTGTATCTCTTCTTTGTCTACATTGTCTAACACAAAATTTTGTACAAAGTATTCTGTTTAAAAATTACATAGAAAATTGTTACTTACAAAAAAAGTGTCTGCACCCAACACAATGAAAATCATGCCTCTGGAAAAAGCCCAGGGAGTGATGTGGATACTAACCAGCGGCTTGTGAATATGTTTATACATCAAACTCTTGGATTGAGTCAATAGCTTTTTATATTGTGCATCCACATACTGGTCTGCTTTAACTGGTATATGTCTCCTTATAACAGAATTTTCCATCAGTCCCTCCACCTTTTAGTTCATTCTGTCCATAGTCCACAAGGTGTAATACTTGGAATCTGCCTCGACTGAAACTCTTATTATTTAACATTCCAAGAGTTCTGTTCATGCTGAAAAGAGAATTCCAAGATACTTGGAAGCAGGCTTTCTGTAAACACATCTGAGGCCTGTAAGCATATTCTTCTGGAGTTTCTTCAGCTAAACAGAATTGTAATGTATCAACCACAGTTTATCTTATGTGCTGCTTGTATTCATTGCTTCGTAACCCAAAGCAATAACCACATAATGCCCTTCTGTTATGATAGGGAGTTTTTTTTGTTGGCAGTGGAAGGAAATATTGCCGAATGTCTAATAGGATTCAACATCCATAAAAGGAGTAAAAATGTCAAGAAATCGAAATGTCCCTGGTGTAGCCGTGTATCAAACAGATTGTTTAGACCAGATCAGCACCACTTAGTGGGCAAGATGGAGAGGCTACATTTTGCTTCTTCTTATAGACAGTGGTAAACCGTTAATGCCATTCACAAAAATGGCACTGCTCAGTGTGCCTGCGCAGTTGTCTACAGCGCACATGCGCCGTAGACAGCTGTGCCCGTTTTTGTGAAAATATCTCCGTGTAGGTTAAGAAAATATTTCTTACATCTACAGGTTAGCCTTAATCTAGGCTTACCTGTAGGTGCAAGTTGTAACAGTGGGTTCACAACCACTTTAAGGACCTTAGATAGTAAGCTCCTTGAGGGCAGGCACTGATGTGAATGTAATGTAAAGCACTGCATGATTTTTTTGTTTTCATGTACACTTTGCAAAGTGAAATTTCACCACATTCACCACATTTACCTCTGGTGCAAATTTTTCATCAAAAGTGCAACTTCACTTGCAAAGTGAACAGCCTATTTGCATTTAGTAAATCAACTTTACATTATACATTGAAAAATCATATGGAATAGAAAAGTGATGGCATTGCAGAAATTGCTTTTATTTTGTAAATTCAAGTATTTATCAGTTCACACACCCTTTATTTACATAAAATAGATTAAACACCTAAGACCCGGTTCACACAGGGGCGGCACGACTTTGGGGGCGACTCGGCAAGGCGATCTCAAGATGACTTCAGAGGCGACTTGCAAAATTACTTTTGTATTCAGGTCAATGCAAGTCGCCCCCAAAGTCATGCAAGAACCTTTTTCTAAGTTGGAGCGGCTTGAGTCGCTCCTATTAGAACGGTTCCATTGAACAGAGCGGAGCGCAACTTCTCAGGCAGCTGAGTCGTCTGAAGAGTCGCCCCTGTGAATCGGCTCTTACTGAATAATATTTAGTTTGCTCTGTGTGTCTGTTTTTTTTTTTTATTATTTTTTTTAAAATACTAATTTTCACCTTTTTGTCATTCATTGTTAATTCTCAGTGCTCCTGATCTTCTGCAACCATTTTGAACCTTTCCCTGTGTACACATGTACTTTACAGATAGCTGCATGGTATTTTCCTGGGTGGTTTCCTGATGGTTACAACAGTGGACCATCTCTGCCTAACGTATTGAAATGACCACTGTTCTTCAATTGAAGTTGCCTGACAGGGTAACAAAGGAAAAGTACAATTGAGAGACAGAGACACAGTGTTGTCACTCTATAACAGGAAGTTGCTGAGCAAAGACTGCCATGGCAGCATAGGTGTGCACAGCCTATTGCATTAGGGTGTGCACCTTTAAGCTCAAACACACATGCGTGTGTATGTGTCTACATATATATGACCCCGACACATTGATCTCCCTGCCGACACAGTGAAATAGAAGAGCGTAAACACTTCTCTTATGGCAGAGCCGGTAATATGGAGATCTTCCCCATGTTCCTGCTGCTATACAGAGTGATAACACAAATGTGCATGGGGTAATTAGGGTGTGCCTGGGCACATCCGGCACACCCTGTGCGCACACCTATGCATGGCAGGATCATCAGGTATTAGTTTAATAAAACCTGCAGATAAGAAAATATGGAAAATTATTTATGAGATTTTAGTGATTTTGTTTAGCTACATAGAGAAGCAGTAATATAGTCATAGCAGTTGGCACTGCTCTGTCCTATGGTGATAACAGCATCTACAACAGACTCTGTACAGATTACATTTTTACAGACACAAATATATTCTCTAGTTAAATTATTTAAACTTTAGCAAAACTTTGTTTTTTAGTGGCGAGGTGTAGAACCAATGTGAGATTTCTATTGCTGTCTGTGTTCCTGTTAGGAAGCCCCCCCCCCCCCCCAATATAAAAGAAGTCTAAATAGAGGGGAAATCTTTCAATGGGGACAGCTCTCTAAAGCTGGCCGTAGATCGAGGATTGAAATTCAGCCGGTTCAACAGGGACTGCTGTCAGGATGCAATTCCCCAATGCAATTCTTTCATCCACCTTGAATGTGTGGATAGAGGAATCAGTTCATTGTTTTGATCAGCTGGCTGATAGTAATTGCAGCTGTGAAGCTACTACAGAAAGCCCAGAGCTGTAATTGTTCGAGCAAAGCAAACACAATTTACTGTGATGCACAATTATGGTTGTATATATTTTTATTACATTATTACAGTCAAGGCTAAAAAATAAAAAATGCTGATCCGCCTTGCAAGGAGAGGCCTGGTCTAAGGGGACCTAATCTTCTCAGATTTGTTTTTACTTTTCTCTTTTCTTTCCCACTTTTCTCTCTTTTTTTATTTTTATTCCTTGTTTTTGGCTCTGTCATACCATATTGATAAATGTTTTGGTAGGATGGTGAGGTGGTATAGTACAGCTTCTCCAATTATACTACATTCTCAGGATTGGGGCCCCTAGAGTTGAGGTATCAGGGTCCATTTTAGATGCCAATGTTATATTTCACCATGTTCTGGAAATATTCGTGACTGACAACTTGATGTAATGTCACATTTTGGAATCTTTGGGTGCCTAGTGGTTGATACCTATGGGCTTATAGTCTTCGAAAAATGGTCATGCTAACAAGTAGACCTGGATTGCTAGGCCTGTAACTTCTTGTAGTAGCTCTGTTACAGCCGGTCAGGGACTCTGCTCACTTTGGTTAATTCATCCTCTTTTTGACGATTACTTGATAATGTTCAAGAAATACGTTTTTAGTATTGTGCCTAAAATTCTAATACCATTTTTGGAAAAGAAGAAAAAAAAAATTGTAAAAATACAATCTGTTCCAAGGAGATTGTATTGTGTATGTCCAGTTTTCATTTTCAAGATTTTTTTTTGCTTGTTAAGAAAAGTTTAGTGGAGTCATTATATAAGTAATATATTTTCTTACCAAAAAGGAAAGAATGATATAGAAAAAAGAAGAGAGAATGCAAGACAGATTTCCTGTCTTTGCATGTGTTCAGCAACATTCACTTTAACCAGAAAAAACAGCAATCAGTAGAACAAATGCTTTCAAGATCAAGAAGAAGACAAAGTACAGTAAAACCTTTGTTTGAGAGTAATTTGGTTTAAAAGCGTTTTGCAAGACAAGCAAAACATGATAATACATTTTAACTTGATATAAAAGCGATGTCTTGATATACAAGTAAACAGAAAGGGAAGAACTGCCGCTCCAGGTGAGTGTACTAAGCAATCAGTGTCCTCTCAGAACCAGATGGGTGCCGGCAATGCACGGAGCAAAAACTTGGAAAGAAGATATGGACAGCCGCACACCAAAAAACCTTAAAAAGGTAGCCTTTTAATGGTAAAGGAAAGAAGGCACTACAAAAAATCATAGCTATGACTAAGCACTGAACCCCAGTGCGAAACGTGTCAGCTGTATACCCCACTGCTTGCTGTTTTTTTGTAGTGCCTTCTTTCCTTTACCATTAAAAGGCTACCTTTTTTTATTTTTTTGGTGTGCGGCTGTCCATATCTTCTTTCCAAGTTTTTGATATACAAGTAGTTTCATGTCACAACTGAGTATAAAAGAGAAGAGAGGCGCTCTAAGTGTAGCCATATGGTTACATTTAATGAAGGTACAACATTTAGCAACTCACATGGTTGATGATTAAAACAGGCTCACCTAAGTATGCAGGCATCCGGGGTAAAGCTGTCCACATAGACCATCCTCCCCACCACCATCAACGTCATCCCTTCCACACTGCACACCATGAGTGGTTCAAGCTTCGCTTTCAGATCGCTCTACTGCAGGGTAGTCTTCCTGGTCACGATTGCAGACTGAGAGCGGTGTGAGCCGGCGGTGCGGGGAATGGTCTGTGTGGACAGCTTTAACCTGGATGCCAGTGCCATGTGCTTCCTTTAATCATCAACCATGTGAGTTGCTAAATATTGTACCTTCATTAACCACTTCCATACCAGGCACTTACGCACCTTCCCGCCCAAGCCAATTTTCAGCTTTCAGCACTGTCGCATTTTGAATGGCAATTGCGCGGTCATGCTACACTGTACCCAAACAAAACAGCTCAGTGACCACTGCAAGAGAGTGGCGAGGTATGAGTGCCTGTATGATCTTTCTCTGGTTGCAGAGATGTAAGCAGGTGCATCACCAGAGCTGGGCCGGAAAGCTGGAACAGCAGGTGACAGCAGTAAAAGCAGATGCTTGGTAGGCGGCAGCTGGCAGCAGGTGCAGGAAGACTGACAGCACATGGCAGACGAATAGTCAGCGGGAAGACAGGCAGTATGCAGAGCAGGGCAGACAGAAATCTGGAGGCAAGCTAAGACAAGCCCAGGTCATCAACGGTTGGTCAGGTGCAGGCAAAAATGGCAGGCAGAGAATGGTCAGGATATAGGCAGAGGTCGGCAACACAGGATAAGGCAGAAGCGCAGTAGGTAAACAAAGTCCAGAAGAAAGTTTAGGTAAGGGCAGGTAACGTACGTAATGTGGTTAGGACGGGTCAAACACAGAAGTCAGGCACAGAAGTAGATATGGAAATAGGTAATAGCTGCAAATCAGAAAGCAACCCACTAGTGCAGCTGCTGAACTTATATAGACCACTTGGTGACAGTATCAGTGGCGAATGTGTGCGTGTCTGCACATTTATGTGCGCCTTGGAGCTTCAGCTGTATTTTGACCAGCGCATCCCTGACTATCTATCTATATTAACTTTATACTAACAATGAATCAGATTATTAGGGGCAAAGATTTATTTAATCAGTAATAATTAATAAACCTAAATAGTACTGCCTGTACTACTGATCTAATGTAAAGCTGGACTTTGTGCATTGATAGTTAATGTATTTCAATTAAACAGTTCAGCATATGACTGCAGGACATTACTGTGAGGCCTCGTACACACGACCGAGTTTCTCGGCAAAAACCAGCAAGAAACCTGCTGGGAGATATTTTTTTGCCGAGGAAACCGGTCGTGTGTACATTTTCATCGAGGAAACTGCCGAGAAACTTGACTAGCCAAAAAGAGAGCAAGTTCTCTATTTCCTTGACGTGTGTACGAGGCCTGAGACATCTGCAGCAAGTTTCAGGAATATTCATTATAATTTGCTGTTCATGGAGATCGTTTAATCATAAATCACATAGATGGTTCCTGATCGACACCCCAGGACCTGAAACAGCTAGCAGGAGCACAGTTCTGGACCCTAACTCTGGAGAAAACAGAAAAATCCCTTTTATGTCCCTTCTACGGTTGTTGGAAGAATATCACCATAAGCATTGTGGTTGCATACATTTTTGGCAAAGCTTTTTACTCACTGAATGACAGCCCTTTCTGCCCAATTTCTAAAACGCCAATAAAGTATAATTTGTTTTCTTTTAATACTATTCTCGTGTTACTCTCTTGAGGAAACTGAATACTTAGTGAAACCATCTTTAAAAATTTATTTTTTATAAATGTTACCAGTTTTGGCTCGACCCACCCTTGTATGCAGTCAATACTGTTATTAATAAGGAACGGCCACATGAGCATGGTTCGCTGTTGCATTGGGCAAAGGGGACTTTAGCTACACTTCTTGTCACTTTCATGATTATATGATCTATCACAGGAAGTGTGGTGTTACCAGTAATGTTATTATGATGGAATATTTACATTTCATATGACCACCCCTGGTTTGGTACTGTAGGCTTTCTTTTACTGCTTAGGTAAAAGAGATACACTTAAGAAAACATGGGGTTTCTCATGCACCATGTTAATTAGCATGGTCTTTCGTCTGGTTTAGTCAAACATGTTGATGTTGGAGAGAGCTATATTTAAGATATACCCCTGTCAGGCTAATTATACATTCATTTTCCTAGACCCTTTCAGCATGTGTAACCCATCACGTACCATTCAACACCACAGGATTAAAACCACAGAAAGACTTTTGGAAAGACTTGGTTTTCACCCAGACGGAGGAACGTTAGTGATATATGGAGAACCGTACAGTGCTGTTTACATAAGGGAACATTAGAGCAGCAAATCTTGCTGAGCTGGTGACGAAGCGAATATTTTGTGTCCAGTTTAGGGATCTCTTAAAAAAGCAAACTGGTATTTCTGAACAGGAGATATCAATATTTATAGGCCTCCAAGGAACATCTAAGATTATTCAGACATAACTAGAATTTTGCAGGAAAAGTTACAGAGGCTGTTAACGTGGTAATTTATGCTTACGGGGATACTTATGTCATTAATAAAAAATAATAATGTAGTCTTTGTAGATTTAAAACAAGCAAAAACATTATAGGCTAGACCACAGTGGAAATAAAACAAGCACTGTTGACTAGACCACAGCATGGGCTTTTGGATGAAAAGTATAAGTAAACATTGGAATGCCCCTTTAAATTGCACATAACCTCCTATTTTTTATTGCTGTATTTGGTCTGATAAAAAAAAGAACAAAAAACAAAACAAAAAAAACAGCGATTCAGTAGATTTTAACATTGCTTGCTATAAGGGTCATGTAGAGGTTAGGTAGAGAGCAATAACACTTGCAAGCACCAGAATCACTTATTATCATATACAGAATTTTGGGTCATTAAAGACTGGAGGCTGATAATTTACTATGACGAAAAGGGAGCCTGTGCCTACTGCAGTGATGCTTTAATACAATATAGATATGGGTCAAGGATACAGTAGTTCTACTATCTCTCAAAAGTAATCCTTACAATTCAATTGAGACCCATGTGAACCATTATTGCTAATATCAAACATATTACTATTGTAAGAAAAAACACTGCGCTGTACACAAACCTAAAAACTCCAACTGCAACTCAAAGCGAAAAACCCACAAGTAAAAATAAATGAAAAAGGGAGCTAACATATCAACCAAATATAAATGTAAATAAATAAATGAATACAAATGATAACAAGTCCCAATAAGTGAATCATGTGACATATATAAAGTCCTCCGATGAATAGTGAAACTTTGGAAATTCCTCCAATGGAAAATGACTTTAAAGGGGTTGTAAAGGTTTGTTTTTTTATTTTCTAAATAGGTTCCTTTAAGCTAGTGCATTGTTGGTTCATTTACCTTTTCCTTCGATTTCCCGTCTAAATGTTTTTTTTTCTTTGTCTGAATTTCTTACTTCCTGTTCCTCCTCAGTAAGCTTTGGCCAATCATCCAAGCCGTTCTGGCTGGGGGTTAGTCAGCATGCTTGCCCCCCTCCCTTGGGAGTACATCCCTGCGGGGAGATGCTGTGAACGTTCATTTGTAAATGTCTTTCCCCAGTACCTGCACTGTTCAACTTTCAGTGCTGCTGGCTCCTGCTCTCCTGAAGTTCTGGTCTTCACAGGAAAGAGTTAACAATGGACAGTGCAGTCTACAGTTGGTTTGTTATTTTTGAGAAGGGGGAGGGAGGAGCAGAGGAGTGACTTGCCATCCTAGGCTATAGGGCAGGGATATGCAGTTAGCGGACCTCCAGCTGTTGCAAAACTACAAGTTCCACCATGCCACTGCCTCTGGTGTCATGCTTGTGGCTGTCAGAGTCTTGCTATGCCTCATGGGACTGGAGGTCCGCTAATTGCATATCCCTGCTATAGGGCTATGCGTTTCTATTGATGTACACAGTGTAGGGAGACAACTCTAGTCCCTGCACGGTGGTTCTGTAGGGTGCTGCAAGAGAAAGGAGCAGGAATACTGAGCATAGCACCAGCTTTAACAGGAAAATGGGCAAGAATTACATTGTAAGCTGCATACTCAGTAAACGATTAAGTCAGCTGTGAAAAATGTTTTAAAAAAACTGAAGCTTTATTATCAATTTAAATCTATTCTCAGATTATACATTCCCCTGTTGCTTAAGCTAGAAAAGCAAAAAAATAAAACAAACTGAAGATGTGTATACCTTTAATACCTCTGGGACTGCTGGGATTCCTTTAAATTAGATTTAGCACTGAGGAATCACTGCTATCTTAAGCCTAAAATCATTGACACACTGGATGTAGGGAGTCTGTTTTAAAACAAGACATACTTTGGCAGTTTCCTTGTTTCATAAAATATATCTTCATCATCCAGCTTTCTTCAGAGCAGGTCCCCTTGGAAGAGTTATTGCAGAAGACATTTTTATTGCTTGATCTGTAATTAATTTGTAAAGAATTTGTGATAAGAGCCCTTCTGGTTATTCTTTGCCAAATATTTGCAGCATATTCCCTTTATCTTGGCATAAGCTGTGAGCAATGTTCACATTCTGACATCTGCACCTTTAATCTGAATATTTCTGTATAGTCTAGCTGTTCTAGCTGCATAAACCTGTCTGGCCTTTTATCTACAAATCCAAAGTAACCGGGGAATCTCCAGCAGCTAACGAACTGTAAGGCTAGCTTGAGAATGGATCAACTGAACTGGTATTGTATATATAAAAAGGGGGGGGGCAGTAAGATTTCCTCTGTTCCAGTCATATCTTGGGGAAATAACAGTCATTTATTAAAATCTAACTAGGTTTCTATAGAAAAGTTGGCCATTGGTGAGTGTATATAACAACCCAAGTTCATCACCTAATCTGACCCAAACTGACAGGAGGGTAATTTCAGGCCTATAAGTAATCCTAATATATAAAAAATGGGTGTATGCAGCGCTAATAGCATAAAAGGTAAAGCCTCGTACACGCGACCGGTTTTCCCGGCAGGAATACTGCCAGGAGAGCATTTGGCCGGGAATCCTGGCCGTGTGAATGCTACCTAGCAGTTTTCCCATCAGGAAAACAGCCGGGAATCCCGACGGGAAAATAGAGAACCTGGCTCTCTATTTTCTCGTCGGAATTCCTGGCAGAGTGTTTGCTGCTGAGAAAACTGGTCGTCTGTATGCTTACCTGTCCAAAGGCATGCTCGATAAGCCTTCGACGCATGTGCGGTAGCATACAAGGCATAGTGTAGGGTGTAGCAAGGTGGCGGCAACGGCATCGAATGTGACGAGCGCCGGCTTGTCATAGTCGATGACGTCACTGCATTCTTGCCATTCAGAAGAATGGCGGTTCTTTTAAATGGCCGTCTGTATGCATGGCTTGGCAAGCCAAGCTTGCCAAAAGTCAGGAAAACCAACGTTTTTTCCTGACGGGATTCCCGGCCGTGCGTACAGGGCTTTCGAGCCCATAGTGTTTATAGTAAAGTCCTTGTTCAGGAAAGGAAGCTGTAACCACCCACGGTGTAAACAAAGACACAATCAGGTGAGCATGAAATTATCCTCCACTGAACATCAACACCCTGGACCTCTTACCAAAGAAAACGGACCACTGGATTACAGGTGGTCAAACAAGCATGATATGTCCACAGCGCCACGAAACTACTTGGATCATAGATGGCTGGGTCTTCTAGTATTTTGTCAGATAAAAACAGGCATGCCAAAGGCTGCAGTCTGTCATGAATAGCATTTGTTTCCAACCACAAAGATGGCCGCAGTCGACACGTGACAGTGTGGTGATGTCAGAATTCCAGTGGGGTTTCGTCCAATGGAACGTCGTCAGGGGCGTGGTCAGAGCTCATCTTATCCTCTTTATATAGGAGGGAGGGCAGGATAGAAACGCCTATTCCTCTTGCACTCCAAGCCTCTCTCTCATCCACAGGAAGTAAAACCACGTCAAAACAGGATGTTTACATCACAGCTTGGACATACATGGCTCAATACACCAACGGTGGCCATGTTTAGGGAGACCAGATAGAAACCATAAATAGTAAACCTGTGCAGTTTCTGAGAGAGGGAAGGAGAAAGAACTGGACCAATATGGAAACAAAAATCATGAAAATAGAGGTCCAAAAATGAAAATAATGGTAATATTAAGTCCTAATATATAGTTGAAAATCCAAGACAACAGCTCCACATATTCTCTTCATTAAGGCTCTTAGTGCTGTTATGGATAAAAACAAAAATGGACTTGAATTTGGGTTTGAACCAAATCCCGAAAGAAGGTGTCGCTCTCACCCATGGTCACCTAAACAGCTGCAGCAACAACATTCCCTGCCCCTCATCTGCAGCCCCCTGAAGTCATTGACCTGGCCAATGTTGATTGGGCAGCAATGGGCGGGGGTCATAATTTCCTTCTGGTTTAGGTCCAAACCCAAGTTCAGATAAAATCCAAACTCATCCCTATTGACCATCAACAAGGATGGTCATTTTTTTACATTCCAAAACCATTGGATTGGCACTCCTGTTTTTTCTGTAACTCTGGAGTTCTTTTTTAAACACCTGAATGTTAAAGAGCCACCTAACCATTGCACTGTACAACACCTACAAGACCTTACTCTGCACATATTATGTTGAATTAACCTGTAATCCATTACCTACTACATAGAGGGAGAAAGATGGGCCAATATAAATGCATCATGCAGTCCACTGTAATTTCAAATTTATGGCTTTAAAAATGCTTAGCTTTTGTACTTTAAGGCAATATATTTTATCACGGGTTGTGTTTTTCATAGGTCACTAATGAATCATTGTCTCGTGGGGGTCTAGTCCTGAAAATTTTATTTTGTTCTCCTCTTTTGTTTAACAGTCTAACTGTATTTTGTGCAGAGGAAGGGGATGCTAGAGGAGTCAGAGGGCTTCTTATAGTTTAAGAAACATATTTCTTTTTCTCCTGTTTAATGTTCTATATATTTAAAACATAGGGTTGTATAAAAAGCAGACCTCAAGCTGTTCCCAAAAATGCATTCACTGATAGTTCAGGAATTTGTACTAAAATAATAAAATGACACAAGGGTGGAGCTTTAAAAAGGGAGCCATTATTCAGGTCTTCTAAAGGGAACATGATATCTTAATACAGCCCTGACCTCAAGAACATCATATGTGAGTGAGTGTTTTATGAGTGACAGGAATGTGTAATCAATGCATCTTTTTGTTTGTGTACATGGGCCTTGAGGCAGGCCAGCACAATTGTTCCACAATACAGATAAATCCAAATTATCTTCTGATACTGCGTGGAATAAAATATCACTTTTGGAGGCTGGTATTAACATTGCAGGGAAATCTGGGAAGTTATGGTGGCCACTGTCACTAGAGGAGGGTTAGATGCGCAGGCATTATCAGTTATGATGTAGTTACAGTCTACTTAAAGCAGTAGTAAACCCGCACCCAAAAATAAAAAAACAGGAAAAAAAAACCCTGCAAGGCAAAGGCATAATGAGCTAGTATGCTAGTATCGGAGCCCGGTCCACGCTGAGGGAGCCGATATCTTGACCTTGGCGTGTCTTCCGTGTTCGCGGCTCCGGTGCTGTGAGTGGCCGGAGCCACGATGACGTCACTCCCGCTCATGCGCGCTGGAGTTTTTTTTCCCGGCAAGGTCAGGCAACGCTGCTGAACCTTAAGCTGGGGGAATGCAGAGTGCATGCACCACTGACGTCAGCGGCTGCATGCATAGGGAATATCTCCTAAACCGTACAGGTTTAGGAGATATTAATTTTACCTGCAGGTAAGCCTTATTATTACATATGGGGAGATGTCTGTGGATATTACAGTGGGGAGATGTCTGTTGATATTACAGTGGGGAGATGTCTGTGGATATTACAGTGGGGGTGATTGTGGATATTACAGTGGGGGAGATGTCTGTGGATTACAGTGGGGGAGATGTCTGTGTATATTACAGTGGGGGAGATGTCTGTGGATATTACAGTGGGGAGATGTCTGTGGATATTACAGTGGGGGAGATGACTGTGGATATTACAGTGGGGAGATGTCTGTGGATATTACAGTGGGGGAGATGTCTGTGGATATTACAGTGGGGAGATGTCTGTGGATATTACAGTGGGGGAGATGTCTGTGTATATTACAGAGGGGGAGATGTCTGCTGATATTACAGTGGGGGAGATGTCTGTGGATATTACAGTGGGGGAGATGTCTGTGGATATTACAGTGGGGAGATGTCTGTGGATATTACAGTGGGGGGAGATGTCTGTGGATATTACAGTGGGGGGAGATGTTTGTGGATATTACAGTGGGGGAGATGTCTGTGTATATTACAGAGGGGGAGATGTCTGCTGATATTACAGTGGGGGAGATGTCTGTGGATATTACAGTGGGGGAGATGTCTGTGGATATTACAGTGGGAAGATGTCTGTGGATATTACAGTGGGGGGAGATGTCTGTGGATATTACAGTGGGGAGATGTCTGTGGATATTACAGTGGGGGGAGATGTCTGTGGATATTACAGTGGGGGGAGATGTTTGTGGATATTACAGTGGGGAGATGTCTGTGGATATTACAGTGGGGGAGATTTCTGTGGATATTACAGTGGGGGTGATGTCTGTGTATATTACAGTGGGGGAGATGTCTGTGGATATTACAGTGGGGGAGATGTCTGTGTATATTACAGTGGGGGGAGATGTATGTGGCTATTACAGTGGGGGTGATGTCTGTGGCTATTACAGTGGGGGAGATGTCTGTGGATATTAAAGTGGGGAATATATATGGTGGTGATCCGAAAAATGTATGTGCGTTATAATTAATTAAAATATAAATAAAAATTATTCGAACACGAAAATTTTAATCAATAACAGCCCTACTATAAAGTGAAGAAAATTAGGAATTTTCTGAACCAGTCAGTCAAATTTAATAAAACAAACCTGTACTTTTCCCATACAAAGTAATTCACTTACCTTCCATTCAGTCCTCTATTGCCTTAATTTGCTACCAGTCAAGGGTAAGTTTACATTTAATTGAATTCTATGCAGCATGTTCATGCTCCCCCCCCCCCCAACTCCTTTGGGCCTAGTGCCTACCCACTTAGGCGCCAAGCACTTCAATGAAGGCAGGGGGAGTTCCAGTGTTTGTGCATATCTGAAATAATTGGGTATTTCTTTGGGTTCCAGTGGCATATTAGAAGAGAAAGTGCAGGGTAAGTACATTTTCTCAAAAACACCTACAATAAACCAAACTTGTAACTTTTCTCAGTACAACATTTACATCCACTAAAAAACTAGGGAGATTTCCAGGAACTAAGATTAAGAAATCAGAACAGCTGTAACTGATGGTCATGGGGGCAGAAGGAATGATTTGCCAAAGTTCAGATACTTTATTGCCAAACAGTCAGATCTATCTTAGTCTCAGAGCAGAAAAACATAGGCTGCCCATACTAGTAATATCGCATTCTGGGACTTTTACTTCCTTGGCAGGAGTTGTCTGATGTGGAATGCAGAGAGATGTAGTTCCTAGAGCGCTGTAGTCTGACTGTGCCTCCTTCAGAAGAATTGAATATTTTAAACCAAAATGCATGATTTATGAACACTTTTAGGCGGGGTAGAATAGAATTTATAATGTACTGGATTATTAAGGATGGGTTACTCTGAAGCATTCTTAACTAGGGAGGATCTTGTAAGATAAAGAACCAAATAAGTCAAAGATGTTCTGCTGATATCAAATCTCTGTTTACATAAAATATAGAATCTGCATGGACATTGCAGCTAAAGTGGGAATATTATTTTGTGAAACTACAGAAAGTGGGGGCAATATCTCCAAATGAAATACATACACCAAAATAACCATACTTGTAGAGTAGAGTGGGGAAAGATCGGATAATTTGTTAGTGACCACAATCTCCTCCAATAAGAACACAGACAGACAGACATAATATTGTAAAAGAGGTTTGAAAACGTTAAGGCTAAGTTCATGTTTGGAACATGTTACACATCATTCCAATATTTTGGCTCCATCACCTCACCCCTGATTCCCCAAAACCCCTCCACTTCATGAATGGTAGTGGTGGTTCCTCTCCCCTGTAGCCGCTGTCACATTTAAAATCGTCGTGGCTGTGCGGGGCTCCTCCTGCACAGTTGTCTCATTCAATCATTCATTCATTGAGATCTGTAGATAAAGAAAATACATCTGCCACCGCTTTGTGACTTGTAGTTCTAAGTGGACTGCAAGGATGCTGATGAGCCCCCTCATAATCCATTCACACTTTCTCCATAGTCCACTGACACTTCTTCCAGCTCTCAAACAAAAAGCCTGTGCAGAGGTACAGGCAGAAAGCTAGAGTATGTGTCTGCAGGAGCCTGACATTTATTCTGTAAAGCTCTGCAGGCTCTTGGGGGAGAAAAAGGCAGATGTACCCTTTAACAATATACCCAAAACTAAAAAGGGTTGGCTGAAATTCTGCTGCAGTGCTGACACATGCTAATAAGAGGAGAGAACAAACGGACGGCTTTGGCAGTGTGCTCCTTGTTCAGTCGTAGAGTGGGGTATAGACCAATGTTTTTGACCAAGTTCTCGCGTATGTACAGAAAAACCTTGGTTTGAGACATTTTTAAATACATTTTGCCTTGATATACAAGCAATGTCTTGATATAAGAGTAGTGTCATGTCACAACTGAGCATAAAAGAGAAGAGAAGCACCTCTAAGTGTAGCAATATGGTTACATTTAATGAAGGTCCAACAATTAGAAACTCTCATGGTTGATGATTAAAATAGGCACATCTAAGTATGCAGGCATCCAGGGTAAAGCTGTCCACATAGACCATTCTCCTCACCGCCATTGATGTCGTCCCTTCAACGAGCGGTTCAAGCCTTGTGTAACGGTCACCACCGTTTACGATCTGACACTCCAACCATCCAACAGACACGATCCTAAAGAATTCCCTCAGAGAGACGAGACATACGCTCTGTGTTCTGAGTCAAATGAATGAACTTTAATGGTTCCTTAGCTTTCTTATATGCAGTACAAATATGTTACAGTAACCAAAGGAACTCTCCACCCACACATCACACAATGGGGCTTCAATCACATTCTTTTCAGAGAAGTTAATTATTCCCCAAACGTCCGGACTCCGATACTAAGTGATTCACCTGCATAATACACATTTCTATGTCAGACGTTTTTGGCACCCATTTAACATGACCTAATTACTACAGCTGAGAAGTCAGGCGTTATGACTCTCACCTGCTATTCCTATCACATAGTATCATCAATAGACTTTTCACACAAACACATTCCTTTACTAAACATAATTGACATGCTAATTCCCTACCCCTATAAGGAGACATCTGACCTTCCAGACTTAATCAATACAATAGACACAACACAGTATTAGCATCACAGCATCACACAATGGACAATGAAATGTCTTTCAGAGCCTATTGACCTGTTGAGTTCAGAACAACTTGTAATATTTCAAGATATCCTGCAATACATGAATTATCAGTAATGTCCCATCTCATGTAATTTATAATTAGTCACCCTATGCCCAAAAGGGACATAGGATGACCCTAGACCCAAGAGTCATCAGTGACACTGGCACAGGTGTACCCCACATCCTTCAAAAGTTTCTGGGTGTCCCGGGCCATTCTGTTACACCTCGCTTTCAGATCGCTCTACTGCAGGGTAGTCTTCCCGGTCACGAATGCAGACTAATAGCAGTGAGAGCCAGGGGTGCGGGTGATGGTCTATGTGGACAGCTTTACCCCAGATGACTGAATACTTAGATGTGCCTCTTTTAATTATCAACCATGTAAGTTGCTAAATGTTGTACCTTCATTAAATGTAACCATATTGCTACACTTAGAGGCACCTCTCTTCTCTTTTGTACTCTGTAGATCCTGCTAGATTTTGCTTCTAATCCCCTTGGGGAGGCTTCCATTTGTGGATGGACATTTTATGGTTACGCAACCTGTCACATTGCTATAATCTTTTTATATAGACTATAAACTGAAGGACTTATGAATAAATGGTTGTGGAATGAATCATTTGAGTATCCATTATTTCTTATGGGAACATCTGCTTTGATATACAAGTGCTTTGGATTACAAGCATGCTTCCGGAACGAATTATGCTTGCAATGCAAGGTTTTACTGTATTTCATTTAGTTGTTCGACTTCAAAAGTCAAAGTAGTAAAATAATCCGCTAAGTAGATATTATTTATCAAGTGTCTTGATCCCTTTTAACTGGACATGCTTTTTAAAAGAGAAACTTGAACAAGTTCAGTGATTCATTTGTGAACTTTCAGGATAAATTGATCCACAGTGTCAACAGCTACAGAGATCAGTGAGGCTTATTAATAATATGTAAATGTGTCAGTGTCCATAGCTTGGCTATGCTTCACTTTAAAGTGGATCTGAATTAAAATTTTGACTTTAGGTCTGCTACTTTATTGGCTTTCCCCCTTATTCAGTTAGGCAAGGCAGGGAATTTCTCTGGTTTTGTCTTGCATGTGTTGCCCTTCGATGTGCTCCTTGCTGTGAAAGCCATTTATAGTTGGGGGCAGGGGCCATTTGTTTGTTACTAAGGCAGTTACTAAAGCCTCTTCCTTACACATAGCTGTACTAAAAACGCATAGAAGGCAACAGCCAAGATGACCCAGAGAGAGCCTGCACCTAATGACAGGTAAAAGTATTCAGTGGTGTGGAAATTTTTTCAAATTTTTGTCAAAATTTTAACTTAGGCCCACTTTAAAGAAAATGTTCTATATCACTGATTCGAGTGAGGTGGGAATAGAGCAAAGTTGAGGACCAATGCTCTTTATCTCCCAGCACCACATCCAGGGCCATTTGAGGGAATTTGGGGGCCCCAAGCAAAATGGACAACGACATTTGTTTTCAAATTGAGAAGTGGGGGGGGGGGTTGGCTGCTACGAGTGAGCGAGGGGGGGGGGTAGCAGGCCAGCTCGGGGTCCCAAGCAATTGCTTGGTTTGCCTGCCCTGTCGCAACAGCCCTGGCCACATCTCTCAGGGCCACTTTGCAGGTAACTAGAAATTCCCACACACATCATGTGATTCAAGCTGACTCCAGTGTGTGATTGTCTCAGGATAAAGTGTAGCACAACCACATTTCAGAAATATTGTTGTGTATCTAAAGTCCATTTTTTAAAATGTTATTTATCACAACGGTTGATTTACACTTTAAAGTTTCACAGGTGTCAGATCTGATCTTTAAAAAAACATTTTCCTTTTCTTGCTTTCTGCAGATAAATTACGTATACTTTTATTGTTACCCTGGCCTAATAAGATGGTGTATTTAAACACCCTGGAGATTCAGTGGTTTCTTAAATATCCCATAAAATTATTTTTATTTAATATATATTTACATTATTATAAACAAGTTAAATATGAAATCATCTATGTACACGTTTGTGTGGCAGATAAGAAGAAAACATGTAAGCCACTCTGTTAGTTTTGGCCCCTGACATTTGATTTTGGCATTACCTTAAGCCAACTGCCTTGCAAGGCAGCCTGTCCCAAAACAAACACTCACTGCTGGGATTGCAATTGCTTGAATATCACATCTGATTGGAAATATTCACAGCCTCAAAAAAGCATCATAAAAGATCCAGAAATTCTTTGCCACCTTGGGGAGAGCGAAGGGTTTGCTGTCAAACCAATAGGATTCAGATTCTAAGTTGAAAACAGTGAACAATCGTGCTGGGGTGTCTTCGCTTCTCAGAAATTTCACACTGATTTATTTCAACACAATAGAAGTTAATTTTAAGCTTTAAGGGGGAACTATGTTGTAATTTTTGTTTTTATCACATCCTGAGTTATTATTGTAACCGTTATCTGAATGTAATTTTTAAGATATCTTTCACATTTTAGCATACCTGTACTCTATTTTTATGATTGCATTTTCTATGCTCATTATAGATTCTATCATTCTAGTGGCTATACGTATATAAAACAACTCAATGATTAGAACAACATTGATGTTGTCTGATTTGTATATAGAGCAGTCAGCAGGGCAGGACTTAGGGTGGTGGGGGCTTCTGGGCTTAATAATCAAAGGGGCCCCCTGGAGCAGAGACGCGGGGGGGGCTTGGGTTGTTACCGCCGACCGATCAGAGATGTTAAGGGGGGGTGGGGGCTCTGTATCCGCCGACCGGACTATCGAAGTTGTTGAGGGGGGGTGCAGAGTGCACCGACTTGTTGAGCAGGGGGGGACATCCATTGAACAGGGGATTGCCGCAAAATTGCGGGAGGGGTTGCCGCGAATGGGGGGGTTGCCTCATTTGAGCCCGGGGCCCCCTATTGGGCGGGGTCCATGGGCTTGAGCCCAGTCAAGCCCAATGGTAAGTCCAGGCCCTGGCAGTCAGTCAACATCTATTCTTAACAACTGCTGAGATGAAACTTTTACCATGGAGAGTAAATGTAATTTGAAAAAGACTGATTGGCAGTGAGGGAGAGGAATAATACATGATTGCTATGAAGCGGGAAGCATATGTAATCTTGCACATAAATATAATTACTAGCTATGTTAAAAGCAGTTTTAAAAAAAAAATTGCATATATGATTATTTACAATAAAATAAAATTGGGCATTGTCTGTAGAAGGAAACCTAACTTTCCCACCAACATGTACCTTCACCTTGCTGCTATAGTTTTGTTGTATCGTGGCCTAGTGATGTTATGCATGGGGCTTTGCGATTAAAGCATTTATATTTCTGAAGATTGGAGTGCCTAGACTGGACCAGCACCAGATCTTCAGTACAGCTATTTTATCACCTGGAGCTTTATTGCAGCCTCTCTTTGTCTTATATGTACCTTCACTTGACTGCCCCACTATCTGTTCAGCTACCAGAAGCATTTTTTTTTCTTTATTTGAGAATCCTTGTAAAGTGTTACAGAAATGTCATTGTTATAGCCAGGGCACAATAAGATGTTGGCACACACTGCTGTCATCAGGTGAGATCTGCTGGGACAACAATCCCTTCATCAGCTGACCACTGTATACAGATGGAGCCAAGTACAATGATGAATCCCCCATCCAAGCCCCCTATGTTATACACACTCCTTTCACTACAAACAATGGATGAGTGCATAATGCCAGGCTCTATTCACATGGGAGACAAGGCCTATACAGCCTGAATGAGGCATTCAGAGTGGCCTGGAGCTGTGTGGTAGCTATACAGACACAGCCACACATTGACAGATAGTAGTGGGTGTGCAGCCCTAAAGGCAGACAGATCGCACACCAACATACACACACCTGTCCAATTCGGATGTGCAGCTGCTGTGTCTACATTCAGTTAGGCTTGGTTCACACTAGTGTGATTTTACAATGGAATGCCTATAGTATGCCTATGGGTGACGTCACCCCACAGGATCTGCAGCGGTTACTGGAGGATCGATCTCTTTTCCCCTCTAGCTGGTGCTGGGGAAATCACATGACTGGAGCGCTCTGAGAAGTAGTATTAGCATCTTCCTTCTACAGGGTAGAAAGGCATTTTTTAAGAGTCAAGTTGCAACAGTTCATATAGACTCTTTCACTATCCCATACAACTGCTTTGGCCAAATGCCTAGGATAAAGCACTACCACAAGGGAAGAAGGGGAGTGGGTACTGTGTACTTCTATTCACCTTGCATCATTAATACTTAATAAAGGTAATACAGTAATAGATCTTAACCACCAATAATTAGACATGTGCATTAGTTTTCGTCCGAATGCATTTTCGTCCGAATTTCGGGTATTTTCATTATCGTTTTAACAAACGAAAACTAACGCGCATAATCCGAAAGATCCAACATAAAAAAATGCTTTATTTTTGTTTTCGTTGCTACAACAGTTCAATATAGATAGGAGATTCGACATGACGCTGACAATAGCAATCTGTGTCTATAGAATCTGCCATCGAATGTGCCTAACCTTAACTCTATTAGTCCAAGATTATTCTACATAGAGAGGAAATATTTGACATTATAGAGACAGTGTTGGGGTAGACCATTCGACATGAACGACGAAGGTTCGACGAAGCAGCGAAAAACATACAAACTTCGAATCTGTCATTGAAGGCTTATGGTGTCTGTCGAAAGTTTTAAGAAGATTCGACAAGCAGCTAAACTGTACAAAGCCTCAATCGTACATTTCCGGTCAAATGCTCGGCTCATAGGCTATAGAAGAATTTGAATGTTGGTTGACTAGTAGTAATAATTTATAAATATAATTATTACTAGTGTCATACAACATTAGAATTCTTCTATAGCTTGTAGGAGGAACATTCGACCAGAAATGTACAATTGCAGCATCGTACAGTTTAGCTGCTCCGTCGAATCTTCTTAGAACATTCAACAGCATAAGCCTTCAATGACATATTCGACCTTAAATAATTTGTGTTTCGGACTAATGCATTTTTTAACGAAACAAAATAAATAAAAAACTTATTGCGGGAGTAACTAAATACATTTATTTTTCGGATGAAAACAAAATTTCGAAACAAATATTTCAGTGTGCACATGTCTACCAATAATTGTCTCATATTTTGGCTCCTGGATTGACCTGTCATGCCTGTAAAGATCTGTTTGAATATCTTTCGTAAAAGATAAATAATGAAGACAAACATGTGATGATGTGATTTTGAATAGCATCTTTTAGTAAAAGGTAGACAGTTACAGCATGTAGCAAACATTGGCCTTGGTTAGATATGATATTTACCATTTGAATGCCTAGATAGGTTTCCATTTAGGTCCCCTGCTGAAGATGAGAAGTTTTGGCCAGGCCAAAGCTAACTGCACATGAGGATATTGGGCTGTCTGACACAACTTGGCTAGCTAGTTGAAACTTCCAGATTGGCCCTGTCAAAAATAACAGTGGGCACAAGAAAGCCAGTGCACCCCTTAACTATATAACATGCATTTTACAACTGAGCAAATATGTACTCTCAGATTTTTGGCAGGTGAGGTTATAACCACCCAGTTGGCCACTAGTTGTTGCCTGTACGGGCACCTAAAAAGGTTTCTGAGTGCTTTCACAGATCTCCATTGCAGTAAACTTGACTGCATTACAGTTAAAAAAGAGAAAGCATTTATCTCTCCCAATACCCTTCTTTGTGTTAAACAATTACTCTATGGCGTTTTTCCCAGCATTCTTTAGTTCACTGTGTGTATAAATACAATTTATAATATAAATTTTAACAAGATATACAGCAAAAAATCTGAATACAAATCATGATAATAAAAAATATAGAATAGCCAACTATGACCTCCTAAAATGTGTTAATATTCTGGAAGAGGGAACTACACGGGGCTCTTGGTAGATGGCATGCTGAGAATATGCACACGTTAGCCAGGAATAAGGCTGGAACTCTTCTCACACTTTCTCAACTGTTCCCTGAAAAGGAAATATGCAGACATATTAAGACTAACGACATAGGTATTTGCCCCCCTTGGTGACTATTAATGTTCAACCTGGCACCCCTATCCTAATATTTTTTATAACCATTTTCTTAAAATCAAGTGATTTATTATTATTTTATGTTTGTTTAAACGTACATTCCAGTAAAGCTCAAACATTCAGCATGGAAATACATAAAGATGGTTCAGCCTACGTGTCCAGAACTTTTTTATTTTATCTGAGAAGTGCTTGAGCATTCTGGTCAACTGTACTGTCCTATTACTTTTTACGCATGGCAAAAAGGCCTGACACCCCGGCCTCCTAACATTTTGTACAAATGGCAGTCAGTCACCTGTGCATTTTAAACAGCTGGTAAATTGTGAGTTGAGAGGGGGCAGGAGCCTTTAATGGTATGGTTCATTATGTGATCCATTGTAGCAACCTTCCATGTGTGTGGCCAGAGCTGAATATGCATAGCATAAAAGTGGTAACTGATTGAGAGTTTTATGAGGGAGCAGATGGGATGTAACACCATTGGACTGCACAAGGGTTAGGCCTGTGTGTCCCCGCAGACGAGTGACGTAGGGGTAAGTAAATGACCTTGTTGATAGGCCAAGGGGCCATTCATACTTATATATCCACCTATAGTTTTACTTTGAAGGAGGGTATCTCCAACCTGATTTGTGATCAGGCAAGTTGTTTGCATACTCCAGGGATATTTTTTCAAAATTAGGTCTACCTACCTATATTTGTTTTATATAAAATAAGAGATACAGTACTTTTTTTTGTCATCTTTTATCAGTTGGTACCTTAAGATAAAAAAAAGTTATCTCTGGAAACAATATAGTGTATGAGGAAAATTGATCCTGGGGGAGAAGATAGTTAATTTATCCCTGGAGTATAAGGAATAGTTAATAATCCACTCAATCTGGAATTGTTTCGTTTGAGGCTGATCCTGCCTTGTATTTTTTCATGATAATCAGAGAGCATCAAATTACTCTTTCTGTAACCAATTGAGGCATCCATTATTACTTGCAGGGGCATTGTGTATCAACATAGGGAATAGATTACTTCATAAAAAAGATAAAACAGCAATGAAGACATTATTCTGGAGCCAGACTTTTTTATCACCAAAAGAGAAAAAGTTTTACTAAAGTAACAGAAATGATTACAACGAGAAACACTCCATAAACCAATGTGAGCAGTGTACCCATCAGATCCATATGCATAAGATCGTTTGTGGTGTAGCAAGCTGTAGTGGCAGAAAGTGGACCTGACTCCAGAAAATTTAACTTTTTGTATTTATATGCCCACATATAAATCACATTTGTCACTCTAATTGCATGAAGTGTCAATTATTTCACTTCCTATCACTAAAGACATAACAAGAATTATGAGGAAATCTCTCCAGCGCAAGGGAAATACACCTTTAGAGTTGAAAATATGTTTATTGGAAATTTCGACATATCAAACAGAAAAAGGACAATAAACATTAGAAGGCACAGTCCGCATACAGTCACAATAATGATTGGGGGGAAGAGTCAGCCAAGTGGCTATCGCCCACAGATAGTTTTCCACCGATAAGCATAACAATAGGTATGACAACAACTGTATATAAAATAAACCAATAATAAAAGAAATTATGTGCGACAGCTAGGGCCTCTTCTTTTAGCAGAGCTGCGACTGTAAACTACGGTATTGATACAAAAAAAAAAAAAAGGGGGAGGGAAAAAGAAACAAGGAGGAGGAGAGGAACAAGAATACAGAAAAAATTTAAATGAGAGGGGAAAGAGGAGGGAGGAGGGGGAGAGAGAAGGGAGGCGAAAGAGAGACAGGTAAGAGGGGATTCGAGGGGGGGGAGTGTGGGCTGCCGACAGGACAATCTGGAGGGAGGGTGAGGGAGGGTGTATCTACAGGGAGAGATCCCGAATCGGGGCCTCAACCCGTCCCGGGGTATAGAACAAAACACTAACGATCATGTTGCGGGTGACAACATGCTCAACAAAGCATCAGAAGAGGAGAAGTGGAGCCAGGTGAGCCACAGCTGTTTATATTTATCATAGGTATCATTGTCAAGAGCCAACATCTCCTCCATTCTCATAGTGTCATTCGGAAATACACCTTTAGACAATTGTCATAACCATTCTACAGGCCTAAAGCTGAGGCCAATGTTTAATGAGCCTATTTATAGAGCATTTGAAGATTATTTTAAGATTCCTGCAATCCACCGTCATTTGCCATCTTTTACAGTTTACCGACATTTACATTTACTTGCAACCCGGCCTTTTCATTAACAGTGAATTGATATCAGTGTGTTGCATATTGGATTGGATTGGATTGGAATAAATACTTACAGAGCGCCGAATGCGAGTTGTGAAACTCGCGTCTAAGCGCTTACCAACAAGCTGGGGGTATCCAGTTCCCAAGAGCAAAAAGAAGAAACTAGGACATCTAAGTAAAAGAGGGGAACAGACAAGAAATAAACAGAAATATAAGAAGAAGGGGGGGGGGGTGTCAGGGCACAAAAAGCCTAACCCTACTCCGTGACCATGGACCGCAGCCTGGGATTAAGGCAGCGTCCTGCTAAGGGCTTGGAAGGCCAAGTCTCTATCTGTAGGCTTGTGAAAAAAGAAGTGTTTTCAAGCCCTTACGGAAGGCCATCAAGGAGGAGGATGCTCGGAGCTGATGAGGGAGCTGGTTCCAAAGAGAGTTCCCCAGTGTTTGGAGCCGGCGGACACCTTTTGAAGCTGATCGACTAGATTGAATAATTGCTAACAGGGCGTCAGTCGAGCGAAGCTCTCTGGGTGGACAGTAGTGTTGTGTCATATTCGATAAGTACATCGGACCTAGTTGCCAATAGGCCCGAAACACCAGACAGAGTGCCTTGAACTCAACCCGTTTTGCTATCGGGAGCCAGTGTAGATTATTAAGCACCGGGGAGATGTGATTCCGCCTTGGGCAGTTTGTGACTAGTCTTGCAGCATGATTCTGTGTAATCTGCAATCGTTTTATCCACTTCTGTGGGAGCCCTAGAAAGAAAACGTTAGAACAATCTAACCTAGAGTGGATAAGTCCATGAACTAAGATCATACGGTTGTGCTGAGTGAAGAGATTCTTAATAATTGCAGATGATAGTTGGCTGATTTTATGCAATATTTTGCGTGAGGTACGAAGCTTAGTTCAGCATCAAAAATTATACCCAGATTTTTTACCTGCTTAGCTGGAGTTGGGGCAGGGCCAAACGAGGATGGCCAGGCAGGTAGAGTTGGCCTGTGGGCCGATCAGCAAAAGCTCAGTTTTGTCGGCGTTAAGGCCTAGCCTGTTTGAGTCCATCCATTGTTGGATGTTAGATAATCCCTTATTCAGCTGCTCAGGCATATTAGGTCCACTTGCAAGGTCTGCCAAGATATGAGGTGAGTAGCGATAGAAATATAATTGTCAGTGTGGCACTTTCATTAAATAGGAATTATTGGTAATCACCTACCCACTACATGATTTCCACTCAATAGTTTTTCCATATTTATACAGCATATTTGTTCCAGTTTCACCCACATGCTTGAAAAGAGTAGGTGTGTGATCCCGCGCAAGGAAGTATTCAAGGCAGAGGGAAAAAAATTATATAATAATACTAAGCGTAAGAGAGGAGAGAAACGGCTGCCTCCACAAAATACTGCCACCTAGATATTATAGTATAGATATTATGAAAAGAAGGAATGTTGCCTAGAGGAACAGCGCCACAATCCACATTTCTTCTTTTCATTCTCACCCACCTGCTTGCCTATTATATAATGACGAACCCAGGTCTTACTAAACATCACCATATTTGCAGTACATATTACATAAAAAATGTAACATCTGCCTGTCTTGATCTGGTATTTTTTTTTTAGTCCCCTGCACCTGGTGCCCCTTGATGCAATAAATACCAAAAATTATGGCAAATGAATGCCAAAGAATGAGATCGTGCTCAGACACATATGTGTCCTTGGATACCCAGTGAGTGTTTAGCTGTGGATGTAGGGCACAGGTGAGAGAGGCTATGAGAGTCTGACAGCTGCTGGATGAGGTTAGGTGGTGCACTCAGTGGTGCTCCTGTTTAGGACAGTAAAAGGCCATAAATGACTGCATGAAAGGCAGAGTTTTGGGTATTCGTCCCTGGGTGCATACTGACCTAAATGTAAGTACCGCTTGGTGCACTGGCCAGCCGCAGCAGCTGTCAGCCTCTCACAGAGTTTGTCAGGCTGTGCACCTCTGCTCCCCACCTGCGGATAAATGACAGAGCCTGGTGCACTGGGGCTAAATGTACAGTGTGCAAGAGACCTTATAATACTGTAACCTTGCACATTATGTCATGTAGCTAATTTTTGCTTGCAAACTATATTAAAATACCCTTTTCTGACAGTGAAAATGCTTATTGCGTCCCTCATGATGCTGTGCTTTGTGCTGGCACAACTCCATAACAGCCATATCCTTCAGCACAAGCTTACTTAGACCACTTTTACACTGAGGTGCTTTACAAGTAAAGCCCCTGTAAACTGCCTCTTCTGCAGCCCCAGTGTGAAAGCCTGAGTGCTTTCACACTGGGGCGGTGAGCTTGCAGGACAGGAAAAAAAGTCCTGTAAGCAGCATCTTTGGGGAGGTGCGGAGAGCGGTGTATACACCGCTCCTCCACCGCCCCTGCCCATTGATGAATGGGCGCCGCTTTCAAAGCGCTATAAAAGCAATTTAAAAGCAGCGCTAAGCAGGCACTTTTAACCCCTTCTGGGGGTTAAAAGCACCTCGCTAGTGGCACCAAAGTACTGCCATAACAGCGGTAAACTGACCAAACCAAACAAACCAAAACTGAAATGGCGCTGGTTCCCGCATCGCAATAGTGTGAACAGGGGCTGAAGAGACAATACAGACTTGACTATAAATATTCAATGAGCTCATATAGATCAGCCCACTCATTTATTGTTTATCTGCGTTATACCAATATGTGTATATGTTATGTACAAATAGATATGTACTTATTAATGTGTGTGAATAATACACTGTATGTAAAAATGTCATTTCTAAATCGTTCATTACAGAACACAGGATGAGCATTCAGGTAAATATAGATATGCTGCTGCCTTCAGGAGATTGGACACTGGTAAAACATAGCTGTAAGGACATTCCAGTATCCCCTCCCACTCCCAGCATGCCTCAGTTTTTTGCTAGTGTTCTAGGAGATGTACATCTTCTTTCTACTGAGAGAAGCAAGATTTTATTTCTTTTAGCAAGTTTTCACAATTGCTGCTAGACCAGAAGGGACTTATTTTGCAGTTTCTTGGGTCAGTTGTGTTCAATATTGCCACAGGGGCTGTACATGGACCCCTCTGGGAAGAAGAAGCTTGGCCAGCCTTTAATTCTCTTGAGGTCACTGGGCTCCGCATCAGACACTTGTCTTGACACCTAGTTTGTAATGTGTTGGGTTAGACACAGAGCACTCTACAGGTTCAGGGAAATGGTGCATGCTGATGGAACGCTACTCTTTAGAAAGATTGCCCACCATTAGGGTGAATATTATCAGGATAGGGCATGTCCACTCTATCCTGCCCCCTGTCCTCTATTATTAATATGTTGTACCACAGGGCAGTTTTTGAACTTCAGTCACCGAGAGTCAGGGCTTTTCCCTTTATACAGAGTCCTAGTGGCATTTTTTATTTTGACTGGTGCCTCTAAGAGGGTAATGTCTGGAGCACTGGCTGCAACAAATTCACATGCATAATAAGTGGTGGGAACTTTAAAAGTGATACCATTACAGATCTCTCCTGAGTCTGTGTGAGTCTTTAGACGTTACTGTGCCCACACAAATTTTTTTCTAGGCTGCCTCACTATGCATGTGTACACCATTTTCCTTGGGCATGTGCCTCTGCCTTTGCACCACCTCCACAATCATCTGGGTGCATTGGGCTCCCTGCTGCCTCTAGTGATAGAGTCACAGACCTACATTAACCCTTCCTGTTCCAGCAGCAGTTTGTGAGTACCCTTTTGGGCAATTCCTCACTTGCATACTTTAGTTTAGCACATTTGAAGTGCAAAATGACTGGTTCTGCAGACCTTGTTAGCTTTCAATCCATTAGCAGTACCTGTGAATCTAGGTGCTAGGAAGCAGGGATGAATTCTTAAATTAATTTACTAAACACCTTTTATGGCCCAGAAGAAGCATGAAGAAATTCACTGGCATACATGTGCTAGGTCCCAGAATCACTTAATAAAAGAATAAGAATGACAAAACCAGAGCATAACATTTGTTAATGGCATCTACAATAATTCTGTCTGACAGGTTCCCTTTACAGGATATGTTCACCTTTGAAACATGTTACATGTTCCACCCGTATTTAGGGTAGGACATGTAACATGCCCCAGCTGCTGCTGCCTCTCCCACCAGTCCCTCTTCCCCCATGACAGCAGGTGGGAGTTCTTGTCCCAGCACCCGCTGTCACTTTTTGACAGAGCCAACACAGCCACATCATTCATTCACAGTTTTCTGTGATTAAATAAACTACAAAGACTTGTAGTTTCAATGGGCTGTATGGGTGCTGATGAGCGCTCTCATAGTCCATTGACATGTCCTTTTAAACAAAAATCCTGTACAGAGGTACGGGCTGAAAGCCAGAGGACATGTCTGTAGGAGTCCACATTATACATGCTGATCAGGGGTTCAATGCTTTTAAAAAATTATAAATGCACATTTGTTTTTTTCTGGAAAATATGTGCAGCTAGTATTTTTTCTCATAAATGTGAACTTATGCTTTAAAGGGCAGTCTAATGCCCAACACAAAAGCACTATTAGAAAGTACAATACAATGTATAAATTGTAGTCTTGTAACAATGTCTCTATTCTCTTTTGCCAGGTGCAATGTCACACTTACACAGGATATTGCTGGTGCGTTACACCTGATGGTAAACCTGTCAGTGGCTCCTCTGTGCAGAACAAGACTCCTGTATGTTCAGGTATCGAAGAAAGCCTAGGTAATATCATTACATGGCTGCTAATGTTGAAACGAATGAGGATATCTCCGCTACTGCTGAGATATGAATTTTTTCTTCAGAATGTAATCCTCTTAAACCTATTCATAACCCGAGGTTGTTCAGGATCCTTTCAGTTACAAAATGCCTCAAAATGCATTTCTGTATTTTATATTTTTTTATAATGTTTATTTAGTTGAATTGTTCTGTAAAGGTAGCTATTAGATGACTGTACTGAATAGTAGTCATTTGTGTTAGTTGATTTTGACACACGTGTTCTAGTGTGCATGTCAGTGAACACATCTGCCTTAGGATTTTTTTTTAACTTGGTAGTTCAAACTAAACATATAGTAAAAAATACAAAAACTGCTTAATGATCTTTAAATTTTTTGATAGGTGGCCACTTTGACCAACTGAGAGTTGGTAAGGTGGAATGAAGCTTGACTTTAGAAGAAAAGTCAACATTTGCATATAAATTCTGGTGCCCATATCTAAAACCTTACTGATCATTTTGGCATACAGTTTTTACTTATCACAACCTTTGATTTTGCATTTCCTACCAAATGATCAGTTGAAATAGCTCAGGGTCATGACCAGTTTCTTTAAGGGCTCTTTCATACTTGTGGCAGCCCTTGGCGTCACGTTCACTCCATGTTGAATTGGTTTCACAGGTGTTTGACAGGGGGTGTTATGTTACCTCCTCACCAAAAAAAATAAAAAAAATCATGCATGTTGCAATGCGCTTAAATCACTTGAATGGGTCATGTTTGGCGGCCAGAATACAATAGCGCAAAGGGGACGATTTCCTTATCCACCTCACTTGTGTGGATGGGGGAATCCATTTTTTTTTAATCAGCCTCAGGGGCAGATAGAGAAATAATCTATGGCCAGCCTGGAAGACAACCCTTTGAGGCTGTATCCCAAACAAAATAAAAAGTTTTAGCTGCGATTGAGCTTTAAAGTATTTGGTAAAACTTATTTCAAGTACTTGACATGGATACATTTATTAACAACCCATTTTACCATGTCTTCACATCCTTTTTGGTATTGGTACATTTTAACCACCCCTGCTTGTCACCTTTTCTCAAGTATTTGTTGACAGGGGTAGACTTGTTAGTACACTACAATTAGGTCAAATTTAAAACTGATATCTGTTGCTAATTTGTTTGGAATTAACCAGAATCTCAAACTGTTAGGTAAAAATTACTAAAAAGCAGAAATACACCTAATCACGTGAGAAGCATCCTCTAGGCAACCAGGGGCCCTCCAGCTGTTGCAAAACTAAGTCCCATCGTGCCTGTGGGAGTAATTGTAACTGCCAGCCTTGCAATGCCTCATGGGAAATGTAGTTGCCTACCCCAAGTTGCCTACCCTTTCTCTAGGGTACACATACTAATCACTAAAAACCAGTACCCTTGAACTGTGACATATTGAAAAGAGGCTACAGGCATACCCCACTTTTAAGTACACAATGGGGTTTATTTACTATCGCTGGAGAGTGCAAAATCAGGCTCACTTCTGCAAAGAAACCAATAAGCATCTAACCCCAGCTTGTTCAAATAAGCTTTGGTAATAAAACCTGGAAGCTCATTGGTTTCTGTGCAGAAGTAAGCCTGATTTTGCACTTTCCAGCTTTAGTAAATAAACCCCATTGTGTACTTAAAGTGAGGTATGCCTGTAATTGGTTTCGGTATTGGTTAATGGGTCGGATGTTATGGTCCAGGTGTAGGCTTGGACAGTCATGGTGTTAAAAAAAACAATGGGGTTGATTTACAAAAAGTGAAGAGTGCAAAATCTGGTGCAGCTCTGCATAGAAACTTATCAGCTTCCAGGTTTTTGTCAAAGCTTAATTGAACAAGCTCAATTTAAAAGCTGATTGGCTATCATGCACAGCTGCACCAGATATTTCATTCTCCAGTTCTAGTAAATCAATCCTAATGTTGGTGACCTGCTCTTCAGAACATATCATAAAGAAGAAAGAGCACATTTACCAGCAGAGGTCAGTCAAGGTTAAAGCAAAACAAAACCCTTCTCTCCTTCTCTCTTCTCTCCTTTGGCATGTGATTTCACATGCCAAATCACATGCCAATTTGGTGGCTATTGCTGGCAATGTCGAAACAGTGCAGCGCCACACAGATTTCCAAATGTAGTTACTATAATACGTTTGGTGACTTCGGGGGGTGATTTGAAAAGACACCTGTGCAGGAATCCGCACAGATGTCTGTCAAATGACCCCCGAAGTCGGACTGCATTGCCAGTTTGAAATCGTGCAAGTTCATCTGAACTCACATGATTTCAAACCCGCCCTCAATGCAAACCTGGGCTTAGGGCCGGTTCACACTAAATGCGGTGCGAATTCACACGAATTCGCTGCAAATTCGCACTGCATCAAAATCGCAAACTGTTCATGAAAACTGATTGTTGAGTGTATGTAAAGTTAACGACACCCCAAAAGCAGTTTGTAAAACGCAGCACAATTGGCAGAATCGGAGCGCAGGGGTGTTCACACTCTGCGCTCTGATTCCGGTGCGGACAAAAAAAGTGTTTGATCCCAATGCAATGCAAA
Organism: Rana temporaria; assembly: GCF_905171775.1. NCBI lineage: Eukaryota > Metazoa > Chordata > Amphibia > Anura > Ranidae > Rana > Rana temporaria. Next base: position 46,820,759 of record NC_053501.1, read on the forward strand.
TTTAGGCACACCGTTTGTATGCCTGAATTTGCTTCGCACAGACATCACAGGTGATCTGCACAGCAATGCGGTGCGAATCGCATGCAATGTCTGGAATCGCACTAGTGTGAACCGACCCTAACAGTCAAGGATTCTGCCACGGTAGCTTATGTTTGATCTGCAGTTACCATGGTGCTACACATGCGATCAGTTATGACACCAGTTACATCAGTTGGCTTGACAGTTGGGATGAGAGCAAATCCAAATGTGAGTTATTATTCACAGCATGCTTTGAATTTAAATGTATTGGGACACTATTAATGGGTTTGGTTTCGCTTTAAAGAATTAACCAGAAAAATCCAGCAATCTGCTTTATCACTTTTAAAGTGGAACTAAACAAAACAATTTAATGATCAATCCCAAAACAGTAACATTCCAGGCTCACCATGAAATATAATTGTCCAGGGTGCTTTTAGGCTCAACTGAACTGTCAAGCCGTCAAATGCCTGGTTTCCTAACTGATAATACTGTATGTTTAGCACCAAGGTAACTGCAGACTAAACAGACAAAGATGGCATCCTTCTTGGCTGTAAGTGCCAGTTCTCACAATTGCGACTTCAAGGTCACCCGGCTTGCATTGACTTCTATACAGAAGTCATTTTGCAAGTCGGGTTGCCATCGGGGGCCCTGGGGACCTCCGGGCCCCTAACAGGTGTGCTGCCTATACCCCCCTGATGGCGGCCCTGGACGCATGTTCGGAAGTGTTGAACTTCATTTTCTTGGCTCGTCGTAGTGTCCAACGTCACTGCGTTCTTGACGGGCGAAAGTCCAGAGAACTTTTGTTTACCGTGTGTATGCAAGCCAAGCTTGACCGAATTCTGTCAGAAAAACCATCCAGGGTTTTTCCAACTGAAAATGCAATTGTGTGTACGAGGCATTAGAGGTTTTTTTGTTCTTTTTTTTTTTACTTAGATCGATGCATTATTGGACACCTATTAAATAATTTAGTGCAGTCCTCCTCCACTTACCTCATCCTTCGATTTTGCTTTTAAATGTCCTTATTTATTTTGAGAAATCCTCACTTCCTGTTCTTCTGCCTGTAACTCCACACAGTAATGCAAGGCTTTCTCTCTGGTGTGGAGTGTCGTGCTCGCCCCCTCCCCTGGAATACAGGAGAGTCAGGACACCCACTAACACACAGCTCCTTTCTCTATCTGCAACATAGAGAGCGTCCTGAATCTCCTGTATTCCAGGGGAGGGGCTCGAGCACGACACTCTACACCAGGGAGAAAGCCTTGCATTACTGTGTGGAGTTACAGACAGAAGAACAGGAAGTGAGGATTTCTCAGAAGAAATAAGGACATTTAAAAGCAAAATCGAAGAATGAGGTAAGTGGAGGAGGACTGCACTAAGGTAAAGGAAGCTATTTAGGAAAAAACTTTTTTACCTTTACAACCCCTTTAAAGGATAGTTACAGTTATAAATATTTTTTGGATAGTAAACTTGAAAACGTTATGATGGCCAAGAGTTGCAATAAGTAAATACCTGCTGTAGCAGCAATGCCAGCTTGGAACTGGCCAGCCTTTAGTGTCCATGGCTCTCAACTTTTTTACTGTAATGTCCAAAATGATTTATAATCACACTTTTCATCTACGGTTGTTATAAAAATTAGCCAGCGCAGTTTCCAGACTGGTACTTTATACAGATAATGATCAAGTGTTTCAAAATGCATTTTCAAAAGAATAACACTTGCAAAGCACAGCAGACAGCACTATTTATTTAGAGGAATTAGCAACTCTATTTCAGATTTGGAAGTGAGGATGTGTTAATACCGTGCGATTTCCATATATATAAAGACCAGTTCAATATTGAATGACAGCTGTACATGTGCTGCTCTTGTCACAGATTCTATGGGGTTGATTTATTAAAGGGAAGAAGGTTGTTCACTCTGCAGAGAAATTTTCCCTTAGGTTAGTAAATGTGGTGAACATTCACTTTGCAAAAAATACTCAATTATGTGCAAATAAAGAAAAAGTATTTTTTGGTGTATATGATTGGATGACGGAAGTTAACAAAGCTTTATGCTATCTGCTTTAATAATGAAAATTCCCTTGCAAAGTCAAGAACCTAATTGGTTTTGGTAAAGCAACCCCTATGGTTTCTGGGGGGAACGATTAACCAAGACATTAACAGTGCTTCTTTATCAGGATTATAATTGAGCTTCATCAATATTTCAAACACAAAAAGCATTAAATTGTTAGCTATAGAGGCCCGATATTTGAGAGCAGTGCAGCTTTTTCAGGTGCTGTTAGCAAAATTTGAGCTATATTGGGGTTAACCCTGAAGTGATAATGAGCATTTAGCATGTTGGAATCGTATACTGGAGAGTGACTACATTTAGTGATCATTTAGTACCAGGAAATAATATCTTTATCACACTTTGACAAATAGATTACTGAATTTGGGGGTCTGTAAAAAATGTCTGTTAAAATCTTTCATCACAGAAATCCAGTTCTGATGATGGCAGTGTCATCTGAAGGAAGTGATAACCGACATCAATAGCAGTCACCACTTTGTCCACTTTGGGGAAATCTTTCCTTACTTCCTAGCTTCCATCTCTGGGGCAGAAAGGAAAACTTCTTCAAAAGAGAACCAAACAATAAGCAATAAAACACTTATTTTCAGTAGAACGTGGGAGGTTAAAAAATTCGATTTTTTTAATTGCTATCTATATCTACTTTGAGAAAATTTCCCCTTACATTCTGTCCTGGTGACAATCTGTGTTGTGTGGGTATTGCAGGACATTCTCGCAAAAGAAAATGAGGGTAATGGCCCGTACACACGATCCGAATATCAGACGAAAACGGTCGTCCAAGGAAGAATCGTAAGATTTTCGAATCATATGTGCACTACTTTCGAGAGCCGATCACGACAGTTCATCCGTCATTATTCGATAGGACAAGCACGAAAATTTTCCTCATCCGATACCAGATCGTACGAGTTTCGTTTAGTCAGTATAGACCGAAATACAATACAAATACATTACAACACATGACATCACTTCTGATTTTTTTTCCTGTCGTGCGAGAATTTTCGTGACTTTAATAACGTATTCAGTTTTTATTCGCGACTATTAAGCGAAAAAAGTTGTACGATCTGTCGTACGATATTCGGATCGTGTGTACGGGCCATTAGTTTACCCAATTAAGGCACAATACAACAAAAAACTTAACAAAGGTTTTTACTAGGGTTGTCCAGATACCGATACCAGTATCGGTATCGGGACCGATACCGAGTATTTGCGCTAGTACTCGTACTCGCTCAAATACTCCCGATACCAAAATAGAATACTTTTTTTTTTTTTTTGTGACATCGAGTGGTGCATAGAGGCAGGGCCGGATTAACCGTGGGGCTGATTGAGCTGCAGCTCCAGGCCCCCATCATAATATAGGCCCAAACTTAATTCCCTCACCAGGGCCCGGCGGCCGGCCGACGACCGCTATATAATAAATCCACACGTCCAGGCAGCTGCAGCCTGCATTATGATATAGGCCTAATTGACGCAGTGAACAACATTTAATCGTGGGCCGCGAGTAGCGGCCGCGAGCCGCTGCTATGATTCACAGCAGAGCCGCGGCTATCCACAACAACACAGCCTCTTGTAGCGCGGGCGGTGCCAGTGCGCCGAGGCTGAGCGTGCTCCTCCCCTTCAGTACTGTACTGAACACTGACTGTAGGCGGAGCTTGACGTCCCCCGGCGGCGTGCGTGACGTCATCCAGAGGCCGTCCCCGGCGTCCTAGGAGTCTCCATTGCCTTGCGAAAGGACCGTACCGCACGATCGACAGGAAAAGTACAGTAAAAAGCAAGTAAGCCATGAGCGCTGGGGAAGTCACTGTCATACAGATGAGATAATGTTTAATTGTGCAGAAGAAGTGTGGGTACAGTACTGGCTGCAACGAACCTGAAGTGTTTTTTTTTTGGGGGGGGTGCTATATCAGTGCAGGGAGGCAGCTTATTAGTGCATCTCATCAGTGCCACATTTATGAGTGCCATCCAATCAATGCCAGTGCCACCTATCAGTGCCATCCATTTATGAGTGCCATCCAATCAATGCCAGTGCCACCTATCAGTGCCATTGGATGTCACTGATAGGTGGCACTGGCATTGATTGAATGGCACTCATAAATGGATGGCACTGATAGGTGGCACTGGCATTGATTGGGTGGCACTGATGAGATGCACTAATAAGCTGCCTCCCTGCACTGATGCACTAATGGGCACTGATCTGCACTGATAGGTGGCACTGGCTAGCTGCACTTTTGGGCACTGGCACCGATGAGCTGCACTGATAGGTGGCACTGGCAGTGATCACTCCTTCAATGACATGTAGTTTTCCAGTACCGTATGCTAAAAAACAGCCCCACACCATGATGTACCAGTTCTTCATAATTCTAAAGAAAATATCCTTAGTCTGTATTGTGGTTTGAAAATGGTCACATGACATTTAAAAAAAGTATCGGTATTCGGTATCGGCGACTACTTGAAAAAAAGTATCGGTACTTGTACTCGGTCCTAAAAAAGTGGTATCGGGACAACCCTAGTTTTTACCTTTTCCCAGTCTGTCCAAAAAGAAACTGGTCTGGGCTGGGCTGTTTTTTTTTTTACCCTGCTTGCTTGAGTTGGCTAGATGCTGAAGCATGGCAGTCATATATTCCTTTCTTTATGAAGCTTGATGTTTTATATCTAATAGCACCAGACCAAATATTTGAGTCATTCTGTAACATGAAGAAGATTAAAAAAGCAATAATCAACTTATGTGACAGAAGAGCTCTGACTATTTAAAATATCACAAATGCCTATGGCTTGTTTTGTTGACATTGTTTTTTTCTTTTCTTTGCAGGTTCAGTAACAGATAAGCCCTCAAGCCAGGGTAACTCAGGCAAGAAAGGTGAGTGAAGTTCTATGATGAGCTGTGAATTACTAGTCCACAGCAGATTATTTTCCATATGAATTTATTTAGATTTTTAATTAGAATGATAATCAGGGGCGGATCTACCACTAGAGATGAAAAGCCTGGAAAAAATTGGGGGAAAAAACATTTTCCCCATTTTTTTTAAGTCATTTTCTTTTCTTTTTTTTCGGAAAAATTGGAAAAAAATAAGCATGAACTATGTTTAAAATAATATATCTTTGACATGGCATTCAAACTATATGACATGAACATGAAGATCTTAATGAATGGTTTCTGGGACTTTAAGTAAATTCTTAAATTATTGCAAATTTTTAGGTGAAGACAAGCAAATTCTGGAATACAATTCAAGTAACACTGTACTTCTCAATGCGGTTCTCAATAAAGAGAAATATGCATTTTGGCCACTAGGGGAGCATGGCAGGGGAAAGGCTCCAGTTTAGTTTGCCTGTGAGATCCTACAGTTTGCTGGGATACAGTAGATAATAGTGCCTGTCCTCTCAGGCCTTAATTGACAAGTAAGAGGGTCAATTTGCCTGACAAATTAGTTTACCCTTTTAACCTTTAAATGATTCCTAATAATGTTCAACAACTTAAGTGTGCAAACATTTCCATAGTGCAATTTCTGCTGATAGTAAATATGCAATTTGCAAATATTGCGAGAAGGAATGTTATTTTCCAAATGCTATAAGGTTAACAAAACCCATCCTTGCGTGCCATATATGCCCTAAAGACATTAAAAACTACTTTATGGAATGAAATGATGAGGACCATTATGAAAGTTTGAGTAGCTTTTCCCTCCAAAGTTCTCATTCCAGAAACATTCTTTCTGCTGCTTCTGGATCATCACAAAGTGTTTCTTCAAAAGCAGCATCTTCAAGTAAGGAAACCACCGCCTCCCAAAAATACACAATCCATTCATTTATAGATAAAATTACACATGAAAATCAGGAGAACATTGATCAAGCTCTTGCAAGAGCAATTAATGCTTCTGGATCAGCATTGTCAATAACTGAATATGCATATTGGTAGGAAGACTTTAAATTATTGTGATCGAAAGCGTGGGGGAGGGGGGGAGGGGGGTTATCTGTTCTCATCTGTTCTCATGTATAGTTGAAGTGTTTTTTAACATATAGTCCTTGTTATTCCATTTGTAGTTTTTTTTTTAAACGCAAGTTCAGTTTAGATACTGAATAAGCTGCACATTTATTTCAAGCATATTACTTTCATATACACTGCATATCACAGTCCCAGTGTAACAAAATTACATTTAATTTATACAACCACTGCACGCTGACATTTAAAAAAATTGAGAACATTTCCTTTTTTTCCGAAAAAAAAATGAAAAAAATGTTTTTTTTCCAATGTCTTCAAAATGTCCTGGAAATCTCTATCTTCCACCATAGCTTTATGTATGTCTATCATGGGGCCCCACAGTACAGGAAGCTCAGTTCAGCCTGATTTAATAAACATTTTTCTGGGCAGCATAAAACAGTATATAAGTGTGGGCACTCTACTATTAAAATATTTGGTATGGCATGATGCAAGGGATTGCCTTATGCCGCATACACAGGATCGGAATTTCGGATGGAAAAAAGTCAGATGGACTTTTTCCATCGTTTTTTCGATCGTGTGTAGCCCCATCAGAGCCTTTTCATCGGAAATTCCGATGAATTCCATCGGAGTTTAGATATAGAACATGTTCTATTTTTTTTCTGATGGAATTTCGATGTGATTTGGTCGGGCAAAAGCCTGATCGTGTGTACGCAGCATTAGAGTTTATTTCACAATAGTGGGCTTGCCTTTAAAATTACATTTGGAAAGCCAGGGCCTTTCTAATGAATTTTCTAGATTTGTCTTTACTACTTCAATATTTACTTTTCCTAAACAGCTGAACTCACAACTCCGTTATTATATAGATTGATATAATTCCCAGAGAGTTGCTATACTGGTAGATCTTTTGCTCTCAGAACTTGATAACTAAATTTACATATTGCTGTAAAATGTAACCTAAAAGGCCCACTATAGAAAAAAATGTACTCTGTTATCTGTATGTGGTTAATACTTGTAATAATAGTATTCAGTATATGAATACCTTTTTTTTTATTTCACAGACCTTTATTTATATTTTTTGTCTACACGTACATGCAGACCAAGTTGTCCAGCAAAAGTAACAGTCACAGGGTTTGAGACAAGCCTCATAACACTTCCGGGGGTTCTTACAACAGTCAGCTTTTAGTTATACGGTTTAAAACTTTTTTTTTAATAAAAAAAGTGTTAGCTAGAGTTGGGCTTTAATTTGTTTGTTGCCTAATTAACCTCTCAATTATTGAGGCCCTAAAATGTCAGGTTGCTACAAATACCTCCTAAATTACCCTTTTTGGAAAGTAGACAATGCAAGGTATTTAGTAAGAGGCATGGTGAGTTTTTTTAAAGTTGTATTTATTTGTCACAATTTTATGGAGAATTAAAAAATTAAATAAAGATTGTTTTTACATTTTTTGTTTACATACTGGCAATGTGGTCTCATTATATGACTGGTGTGGTGGTGATCAAGAACATTGACTGGTGACAGTATTGAGAGTATGTAAAAAAAAAAAATAACAAAAAATTTAACATTTTTTTTTTAATTCTTTTAACTTTTCTTCTTTTTTTTTTTAACATTTTATTTTTACATACTGTGACCAGAGCAGTGCATTGTTACCAGAGCAACACTGTACTACTCTGGGAAAGTTATCAATATTTTGTATAATTGCTTATATCAGTGATGATTTTGGTGTGATCCAGTGCGATTTCACCCCATTCAAGTGAATAGGCTGAATTGCTGCACCTGGATCAAATTTGCACAGGAATGCACAGCATGTTCCTGTGAAGTTATTGGTGTGAACTGGCCGTAACGCCACAGGTACATCTAAGATTACCATGTTCACAAAGTGATGTCCTGCTACACATTTTCACTGCGTTTTCACTTTGTTAAAGTCCATCTCAGAGGAAAGGAAAAATGCTTCCTTGCACTAGGGTTGCCCCCATGCAGGTTTAGGTCATGGGGGCTGCAAAAAGCAGATTTTCTTATCTGAGCCCCCGTTCCACAGCAGCCAGTGCTCCCATCTTCTCCCCTGCACTCTGGCTATGGCTGACTGTCCCTTGGCATCCTTATATCCAGTCCAGGGCTTTGGGCTATTGGGTAGAAGATACACAGTCAATGTACTCAGGGCCAGCCTTATAGAGGAGTAGAAGCAGTCTGCAAACATGCAAAAAAAAAGAAGATACAGGCACCTCTAAGTGTAGATTGCAAAACATTTAATAATAGAGCAAAGGAATACAACTCACATGGAGGACATAAATGATACGCATATGTAGTAATCCGGTAGAAGGGAGCTGTCCTGGCCAGCAGGATGCTGGTAATATTGTGGGACATTGAGAGTGAGGATTGGAACTCATGTTGGAACACAGTATCATCCGTGTTAACATCACTGGCATGCTTATGACATGTTTCTGAGCATGCGCACTAGAGGAAATACACTGAGAGCGTGATCCTTTCTCCTTTCAGAGCTTGAGAAAGGAGTGCGCGCTGAGTGTATTTCCCCTAGTGTTCCAGCCTAAGTTTCAGCTTGCCTTCCAGCCCTCGCCATCTTACCAGCATCCTGCCGACCAGGACAGCTCCACGAGTGGCGTGACACGGCTCTCAGCGCTGACCAGTGCAGTTCCCTTCCACCGGAAGATTACATATGCCTATCATTTATGTCCTCCGTGTGAGTTTTATTCCTTTGCTCTATTATTAAATGTTTTACAGTCTACACTCAGGCCTCGTACACACGACCGAGTTTCTCTGCAAAAACCAGCAAGAAACTTGCTGGGAAACCGGTCGTGTGTACATTTACGTCGAGGAAACTGTCGAGAAACTCGACGAGCCAAAAAGAGAGCATGTTCTCTATTTCCTTGACGGGAATGGAGAAAAGTGGCTTGTCGAGTTTCTCGACAGCCTAACAAGGAACTCGACGAGGAAAACTATGTGTTTCGCCCGTTGAGTTCCTCGGTCGTGTGTACGAGGCTTCAGAGGCACCTGTAAGCATTTAATCCTTCCTGTTGTGGGGGCAGCCCCACTGCAAGGGAGCATTTTTGCTTTCACTGGAGTTCAGTTTTAAAGGAGGTGGAAAAAATAACAGATCTACTGGTAGGTTCAACATGTAATAAAACATGCCAGTGATAGACTGCAATATAGTTATACATTTTTTCAGGGCTTTTTTTCTGGCAAATCGAGTGGGAGCAAAGCACTCTCTCTTGGTCTGTCTGTAGCATAGCAGGGCAGTCGCGCAGTAAGCATAATGCGATATATAGCTCAGTTCCGGCTGCAGCTTGAGAGAGTGGAAGGCGCAGTGATATCATTTGCACTCCGGTCCACCTCTCCCTGCAGACCAGAAACTCATTTTGTTGCCAGTCTGCTCAGCTGTGTGGAAGAGATGCAGTTTTATTATGCAGATAGCTTGTCCTGGAAGCATGTTTTTAGACATATTCTGGTAAATTGAATTGCCAGTGCTGCTGAATGGGGCTGTGTGTGCACTGTCTAGTAATGCTGCTTGGATGTGGACCTGTACTGTAACTGTCTCTTTGCTAGATTGGGCTGTCTCATTACTGAATAGGACCATCTCTTTTCTGGATGTTTGGGGATGTCTTTTTGCTGGTTTGGGCTGTCTCTTGTTGGATTGGGCTGTCTCTTGTTGGATTGGGCTGTCTCTTTGATAGATTGGGTTGTCTCTCTTGTGGGATTGTGCTGTCTCTTTTTAATGGACTGGGTTCTCTATTGTTGGATTGGGCTGTCTCTTTGCTAGATTGGTCTGTCTCTTTGCTGGATGGGGCCATCTCTATGCTGAATATTTGGAATGCCTTTGCTGGATTGGGCTGTCTCTTTGCTAGTTTGGGCTGTGTCTTTGCTGGATGGGGCCATCTCTTTGCTGGATATCTGGGTATGTCTTTGCTGGATTTGGCTGTCTTCTTGCTGAATATTTTATACCGTCTCTTTGCTGGATTAGGCTCTTTTTGCTGGATTGGGCCATATTTTTGCTGAAGTTTAGAGGATGTCTCGTTTCTGAATATTTGGGGATGGTCTCTTTGCTGAATATGGGAATGTCTCTTTGCTGGATTGGGATGTCTATTTGCTGGATATTTAGGAATGTCTCCCTGCTGGATTGGGCCATCTCTTTTCTCAAGAATTTGGGATGTCTTTTTGCTGATTATGAGGATGTCTCTTTGCCAGATTGGGCTGCTTCTTTGCTAAATATTTAGGGATGTCTCTTTGCTGGATTGGGCCATATTTTTGCTGAATATTTTGGCATGTCTCTTTGTTGAATATTGAGATGTCTCTTTACTGTATTGGGCTGTCTTTGCTAGATTGGGCCATCTTTTTGTTGAATATTTGGGGCCGTCTTTTTGCTGAATATTTGGGGGTGGCTCTTTGCTGTATTGGGTTGTCTCTTTGCTGAATATATATGAGGCTGTCTTTTTGCTGGATTGGGCTGGCTCTCAAAAGCTTTCTGTGATTGGATAGGGTAGAGGAGGAGCGGGCAGAGTGGCTGCTGTGTAGGAGATCTATATCACTTTTCTCAGAGTGCCGGAGTATAGCAAAAGCTATACTGTCATCAGTCAGTGAACCAATACATTGTAAATAGAGAGAGATCCAGGTGATGGCATCCAACTCTTTGCACTTAAATCCCTGCTTGTCAGCACAATTTAAAGGCTTATTTTTTTCTGGAGTTCTGTTCAAGTAATACACTTTTATTGGCTAACTTAATTTATTAAAGATGCAAGCTCAACATTTCTAATTAGGGTTGATTTTTAAAAAAATGTTGTTCCTGGCTACTAAAATGGAAGGAATTGGTCAGAGCAAGAGCTTATAGGAGTTTCTCCAATCGGCAGTTTTGAAATCTTAAACTTCAGGTTACAGATGGTGGATGGGCAAGGTGCAGAGTAGAGTTCAGACATTCATTAGGATACTGAGTTCAAATTCCACCCCATTGATATATTTTAGCCTCAGACGTCAATGTAAAGCAACTATATTTAATGAGGAACACATGGAAACAAGTACTTGTATACCAAAGAATGTTTTAAAGCCTTACAGGGTCCTTACAGTTGTTTTACAGCTTTTTCATTTTGATTGGAGTGTCTCTTTAATCGGTACCTTGCCATGTGGACATGTTAGGACACTCTGAGCAAACAACACATTAAAACTGTAAAGTGAACAGAATTTTACCAGCTTAGTTCTCTTCCAACACAAACCTTAACATTACATTTCCGTCTGTTAACAACCCTCAGTAAACACAGGAAATAAAAATCCATTTTTGGAAAATCAATAAACAAAGACAGACTGCAAATAGCTGTGCTTGTTTAACATAAAATACTGTGGCTCGTGTAATGAATATCTATATCTACAGTACAGACCAAAAGTTTGGACACACCTTCTCATTCAAAGAGTTTTCCTTATTTTCATGACTATGAAAATTGTAGATTCACACTGAAGGCATCAAAACTATGAATTAACACATGTGAAATTATACATAAAAAAGTGTGAAACAACTGAAAATATATTTCATATTCTAGGTTCTTCAAAGTAGCCACCTTTTGCAGCAGACACATCTCTAGAACTGTTAAGAGGAGACTGTGTGAATCAGGCCTTCATGGTAGAACATCTGCTAGGAAACCACTGCTAATGAAAGGCAACAAGCAGAAGAGACTTGTTTGGGCTAAATAACACAAGGAATGGACATTAGACCAGTGGAAATCTGTGCTTTGGTCTGATGAGTCCAAACTTGAGATCTTTGGTTCCAACCCCCGTGTCTTTGTGCGACGAAGAAAAGGTGAACGGATGGACTCTAGGTGCCTGGTTCCCACCGTCAAGCATGGAGGAGGAGGTGTGATGGTGTAGGGGTGCTGGTGACACTGTTGGGGATTTATTCAAAATTGAAGGCATACTGAACCAGCATGGCTACCACAGCATCTTGCAGCGGCATGCTATTCCATCCGGTTTGCGTTTAGTTGGACCATCATTTATTTTTCAACAGGACAATGACCCCAAACACACCTCCAGGCTGTGTAAGGGCTATTTGACCAAGAAGGAGAGTGATGGGGTGCTGTGCCAGGTGACTACCTCTTGAAGCTCATCAAGAGAATGCCAAGAGTGTGCCAAGCAGTAATCAAAGCAAAAGGTGGCTACTTTGAAGAACCTGGAATTTGAAATATATTTTCAGTTGTTTCACACGTTTTTGTTATGTATAATTCCACATGTTTTTATTCATAGTTTTGATGCCTTCAGTGTGAATCTACAATTTTCATAGTCATGAAAATAAAGAAAACTCTTTGAATGAGAAGGTGTGTCCAAATTTTTGGTCTGTACTGAATATCTAATTCCAAGGTGGGACACCAGTGCCGTAAAGCTGATTTCCTTACACAGGATTACATCTGATTTTGGCACTCCTTTTCTCCACCAGATATATATATCTGGTGGATATTTCGGACATCACATGTCCTTCATCAAGCTGCATGTATAATACTAACTGTTTTGATATATATATATATATATATATATATATATATATATAGATAGATAGATAGATAGATAGATAGATAGATAGATAGATAGATAGATAGATAGATAGATTGATTGATAGATGGATAATATCTTTACAAATAGTACATTTACAGTAAATTTAAAAGATGAATTACATATTATTTACTCCCCATGTTAAAAACAGTAGAAGAATCCCTTCTTTAATATTGTTTACATTACTTGGTTGAATATAACAGGGTAGATTTAGACATATTGCTGCCCTAGGTGACCTGGTGGTGGTGAAAAACTAATATTAGAATGTACAATTGGTTTCACAGCTTTACAGACCAACATACCAGAAGTCGTAGAGACAGCTTCTTGTTGTAATCTGAAATGAAACTTGTGATTCCCCTCAACAGTATTAAATTTTTTTAGGCTTGTTGCTACCCCTCTACCTTTCTTTCCAATGTGAGGCTACTCTTGGTCCAGCAGAACAAGTGAGATTTTCAAGGACATAAAACAGAGAAGAAATCTCTGACTTATCTAAAGACTCTTGGAGTCTTTGGATAAGTTATTAGCGGAGTGTTCAACCCACCAAAAATCTCCCATAACTCAAATATCTATTTTGGTTAGACCAACATTTTAAATGTTACCTATATTAAGAAAATAGACTGAATTTGTTGCTCTCTTCACCAAAAATATAGGCTGAGAGCTGGTGCTCTGGCTGGAGAGTCTCTGCACTCACATAACAAACTTGTAGTAAACTTAAGCCGCTCATTTGGTGTCATCCATTAAAACGTGCATCCTTATTGGCTGTAAAACACAACCATATTAGACCAACGCATTTCTGCTGTAACAGCCTTCCTCATATGAAGGCTATAAGAAAGGCTGATACATCCAAAAGCCATTAGCCTGAAACGGTTGTGTTTTGCATTACTATGGATGACACTGAGTGGTCGTCTTAAGTTTACAAAAAATATATATTACCTGGTTTTTATTCTGATCTAGGGGCTTCAGTGCTTTTAGAGTCGTTGACCCGTGTGAAGTAGGAAATGTAGAAGCTATGCTGTTCTGCATGCTTGCTTTAGATACGATCAGCATTGCAGGTGTTAAATTATCAGGAGAGCCAGGTAACTTGTATTTTTAGAAGGAGGTCCACTATTCGCATTTTCCATATTTTTCTCAATACCGGTTACTTTTATATACAGTTCTATTAAAAATAGGTCATAAAACAAATGAAGATAAAGTAACTAGGAGAGAGCAATGTATTTATGTTACTAGCTACAACTTAGCAGCCTTCAAGGTGTATACTGGAATAATAACTCTTTCTTTATGATCTGCCTAATCCTGTGGCGTCTAATTTTAGAATACCCCCTTAGCTTTGTATACTTTTGTACAGTGCTTGCCAGGTTTCAGTGCCAAGTCTAAGACCTCATCATTTACTTCATAGTTTAAATAGTGTGAAAACTCTGGAGGTGTTCCTGTTTTGGGGAAAAAATGACAGGCCATGATTAATCATACCGAATCAGCGTGATGGACAATCCTAATAACAGCTGTGTCATACTGAGACTTTTGACCTGCTGCTGATTTGTGGAACGTGCAGTTATTTATTGCTAAGAGGATTTCAAGGGAGAAAGGCTATGCTAATAAATTAAATTTCATCGTTATGATTGTATGATTTATTACTCGTGTAGTTTCTAAGCCTGAAGACTAGCATGCTCGTGTTTAGGTTTCAGACTTACTGTTTAAAAGTTATATAAGGTAAAATATTGTAAGAGTTTTTCATTTGGGTAGTCATTTTTAACTCAGTGGTGCCCAAATCATGGTTCTCTTGGTCTACTTCTCTCACGTAAGAAGTGTAAGAGTTTTTATGGTACCTGACAAGGAACTTTAAGTATGAAGACACTGGTGACAAATAATAATAATATCCCTCAAACGTATCTGCATGATATCTCCACCAGCAGCACAACTTGTATCATCTTCAGCAGTAAATCATTTTTCTCTTCCCAGAAGTGTATCCCTTTTGTCTTCAGCGACCGATCTCCCCTTGTCCCAGTGATATATCTCCCCCTGTCCCCAGCAGCATATCTTCACCTGCACCCAGATACTTTTCTATCCCCCCTTCCACCAGCAGTTCACTTCCTCCTGTACAAAGTAAATTCCCACTGTCTCCAACAGCATATCTTCTGCTATACCAGCAGTATCTCTCCCCCATTAGTATATCTCCTCTATCCCCAGCAATATATCTCCCCTTTCCCAAGCATAACATCTCCCTTTATATATGTGCAAAATGAATAAAGATAGGCACTAGCCCTACAAATATATAAGCGCCCAAAACAAAACTTGAAACAAATGAATCAAATAATATCCACAATTAAATCAAATACATACATTGAACTTAACATATATATATACAGTATATTCATAGGCCCGGATTCACAAAACACTTACGCCGACGTATCTCGAGATACGCCGCGTAAGTGTAAGTATGCGCCGTCGTATCTATGCGCCGTGCCCATAAACTGAGATACGCCTGAAAATAGGCTTCATCCGACCGACGTAACTTTCCTACGCCGGCGTATCGTGGGAGCATATTTACGTTGGGCGCATTTGCCGCTCACATTGATTTTCTATGCACATATGCAAATGAGGGAAATATCTCATTTAATCTCCCCTTGTCCACAACAATATATCTCCCTTTGTTCACAACAATATATTTCCCCCTGTCCCCAGCAACATATCTTCTCTAATCCCCAGCAGAATATCTCTCCCTGTCCATATAAGCACAACCCACCTATCCTCAGGAGCATATCCCCTATCACCTTGGTATATCTTCCCCTTTTCCACAGTAGTATATTTCTTCTTGTCTATAGAATACATTTATACCATCTCCAATGGCATATCTTCAACTATACCACGAGTATTTCTTACTTTGTCCCCCACTGTATACCTTCCACTGTATGAGCAAATTATCTCCCATTCTCCAAAGCACTTCATTCTCTGTTCCTAGCATTACATTAGTCTTTTGACTCCGGTGCAATTATTGGATATAAACAGACTGCACAAGAGATTGCTGTAAATGTTATATATTTAATTTTGTCTATTTGTTTGGGTACTTTTGTGCACACACTTGTCATTTTTTATTTTTTTTTATCGTAATTCACAAAAAATAAAATATAATTTTTTTTTGATGATTTTGCGCTCATCGGTTAAATACATTTTTCAGGCAAAATAAAAATATAGGCCCGGATTCACATACATCGGCGCATATTTATGCGGGCGTAGCGTATCTAATATACGCTACGCCGACGCAGCGCACAGAGGCAGGCACTGGTTTCACAAAGCACTTGCTCCCACTCGCTCTTAAAGATATGCTGGGTTTCCTCGGCGTAAGTCAGCGTAGGTGGAAGTGGGCGTGAGCCATGCTAATGAGGCGTGACCCCATGCAAATGATGGGCCAAGCGCCATAGAAGTACTTAAAACAAACGGCGCATGCGCCGTCCCGTGGACGCATCCCAGTGCGCATGCTCAGAATCACGTCGGAACTACTCCCTAAGATACGACGGATCACTGCCTACGACGTGAACGTAACCTACGCCCAGCCCTATTCACGTACTACGTAAACGACGTAAAATACGACGGCTGTGTTCCCTGGTCCATACCTTAGCACGAGTTGTGCCTCATATATGGGGAATAACTTTACGCCGAACGTACGACTTACGCAAACCGCGTATATTATGTGACGGGCGCAAGTACGTTCGTGAATCGGCGTATCTCCCTCATTTGCATATGTGCATAGAAAATCAATGGGAGCGGCAAATGCGCTCAGCGTATATATGCTCCTACGATACTGACGGCGTAGGCAAGTTACGTCGGTCGTAGGAAGCCTATTTTTAAGCGTATCTCAGATTGTGGGCACGGCGCACAGATACGACGGCGCATAGTTACACTTACGCGGCGTCTCTCGAGATACACCGGTGTAAGTGCTTTGTGAATCCGGGCCAAAGACTTTTCATCCGTTTCCCCCCCAAAAAAAACAATGGATGGTGTTTTTGGCACTAATATTTGGGTTAATTTCAGTTTCATTGTAAAGTAGGTTTTATCTGGTTTTGGTTGCACAGCCATTGAGTTCTCCTGTATGAGGAATGGATGGAATGTGATTAGATATGTCTTATGTAAGTCCATGGAAGACAAAGTTTAAAGGGTGCAATGTATTTTCAGAATTCCATACATTTCATTGATGTCCAGGGTATACTCCCAGTTTGCACCTGGGGGTTCCACCAATATTTTAAATTCCCCCAAAATAAGACCTTCAGTGACATTGCCTGGCTGTTCTTTTCCATTTACAAGAACAAGAATACTCTGGCATTATAGACATCCATATTAATAGCTGGTTGGACTGTTCTTTCACATCTGACCATCATTTAATATACACAGATGGCTTAGGTTTTCTATGGAACAGGCAAACACAATTTATAAACCCTTGCAGAAAGTGATTTATATATATATATATATATATATATATATATATATATATATATATATATATTTTGCACCTGCAGTGTTATGGTATGCTTCAGGACTTTTACACAGGTCGCTATGTGGCCAACGGCAGTAACATACTTGGGGGGAAATTGTGTTGATCGTCTTAATCTCACGCATATACCTATTATTATCTCTTTTTCTAAATCAGAGTGAAAGATATTTTGTGCATTTTATGGTGCCTTAAGGGTAGTAGTTTCTGTGAATTATACACATTTACGTTACAGTCTTGTTACAACATATTTAAAGTGAACATAAAAATATTGTATATGAGCAAATAAGTTGCAATGTCCAATACTGACTGTGAATACTGAATAGTTCACAGTGCAGTAAGTTTCAGTGATGGCCGCAGTAATTTATTATTGAACAGGTAAATGGTCAAGGAGTGCTAAGAGCACAGTTACACTGGCTGTGGAAATGTTCAGCAGAATAGCATTTAGAAGGAACATTGTTTGAAACAGGATTTGAAATAACGGGCGATGTAGGTGTGTGTGGGCACTTCTCATATCTTTCCTCGCAGCTAACAAAAAAAATGCACGGTCATACAGGGTTGCATCAGACATGAGCCTTGATTGCACCCCTGTTCTTTAAGTGCTGATGTGTGCCCATATACATGAGATTACAGTTGCCTGAGATTGGCATTTTTAGGATGTGCCAGGCACCCACAGTAAACAAATCTTGGGGTAAATCGATATATACTATTATTTCCCCCCTTGATATGTCAGCTTAGATGTGTCTGACGGTGTCTCATTTTCTCCTCTCACAACACCTCCCCCTCCCCTTCCCGTAAGCATCACTGATCTGAGCATGCATGTTCATAGACATTTTCATTAAAGATAATCATAACAATCTGGTCATACAATCTGATTGTACCATCTTCTTTAGATCTTCCATCAACTATATAGTGTAAGGGCCTGTCTGATTGGGAACAAATGTAATGGACTGTTTAGGCTTGTTTTTATATTACATTGATTTGGTAAATCTAATACTTTGTAGTGTTTATGGTCAGACTAAGAAACAACCCAGAGGGCTAACAGATTGTACCGCAAATCTTAGCATCCTGGGTGTAGCTCCACTAAAGGTAGAAGCCCAAATTGGGGGCATTCCTGTGGGGAAGGTATAGGCAGCACTCAAGCAAATGCCCCCTCTAAATTCTGCAGCCTTTCATGCCATGTAGCCTGTGCCTCCTCCGCTCTGTTCCTACGGATAAAAGCCCAAGACCACAACCTCCCACAGTAGTCCCCTGTTTCATTCTGCATTTAAAAGACTGAGCCTGCCACTTCCCACACCCACTACAGTGGTAGCTGGTGGCTTATGTTGTGTGAATGACAGCAGTTGGGGTGCAGCATCAGTCATTAACAAACCGGACAACAGCACTTGCCAGTTGCTACTACACTAGTCAATTTCGGACAAATGTGGTAGCTGCCGACAAGTCCCGTTGTCAGCTGGATTTATATATGTTCCAGGTAGTGATACATAATTTACTAAAGCTATTGGGTCAAAAATGCTGCTAGATTTTTTTTTTTTTTAAAGTTAGGTCAGCAACGGCGGCCAGTACATGTGTGGGGAGGTGCAGCATAGTGCGGTGGCTGTAAACACTCAGAGTCCAGTTGAAGAAACAGAACTGTATTGAAGTTCAGTAAAGCACAACTCCCTCTGCAATGCCGCTGTGGTTGAGTGCTACTT
The DNA here is from genome assembly GCF_905171775.1 of Rana temporaria. Lineage (NCBI taxonomy): Eukaryota > Metazoa > Chordata > Amphibia > Anura > Ranidae > Rana > Rana temporaria. The sequence goes on from NC_053501.1 coordinate 46,839,476, forward strand.
ACAGTGGAGAAAGTAAACTGCACCTGCCTACACTTTTCTTTTAAAGTGGATATAAACCCAAAAATGTTTTATTTTTTAATTAGGGCTTGCACCTTGTACAGTATAGGATTTCATGTCATCTGTTCCCAGTCTTGCCAAGAAGAGTTAATCCAACCCCTTGCTGTGAGTGACAAGTGATTTACATATCTCATGCACAAGTGTGAGAGAAACATTTGCCTGAGAAATGTATGTTATCTTCCTGGAAAGTCGCTTCAGTTAAGACAGTGATCCGACTTCTGAGGCGACTTCCATTGAAATCAATGGGTACAAATCGCCTACAAGTCGGATTGAAGTAGTACAGGAACCTTTTCTGAAGTCGGATCGCCTTGAGTCGTGTGTATTAAGACCGCTCCCATTCACTTCCATTGTTTTTCTCTACAGCGCGACTTGGGACGACTTGAGGCGACATGAAGTCGGATTGCAAGTCGCCCCAGTGTGAACCGGCTCTTACGCTTCATACACACCATCAGATTTTCTTCAGATTTACCAAAACCATGTAGTGCAAGGGCCTGCCTGATTGCATACAAATTGAAACTCTTAGGCCTCGTACACACGACCGAACATGTCTGCTGAAACTGGTCCGCGGACCAGTTTCCGCAGACATGTCCGACCGTGTGTAGGGCCTAGCGGACCGGATTCCTGGCCGAGCGGACAGGTTTCCAGCGGACAAAAGTTTCTTAGCATGCTAAGAAACTTGTCCGCTGGAAGCCTGTCCGTCGGACATGTCCGATGGTCAGTACGACTCATCGGACATGTCCGCTGTCCCGAGAACCCACGTATGGCGTCGAAGTGATTCGACGCATGCGTGGAAGCATTGAACTTCCAGGTTCGCGCACGTCGCCGCGTCATCGTCGCCGTGTACACACATCAGACCAAATTCTGCCAGCAGACATGTCCGATGAAGACGGTCCGCGGACCGTTTTCATCGGACATGTCGGGTCGTGTGTACGAGGCCTTAAAGGGTCACTAAAGGATTTTTTTTAGCTAAATAGCTTCCTTTACCTTACTGCAGTCCTGTCCTCATTGTTCTCATGCTTTGATGTTGCTGTAATTCCTCTCTGTTCTGGACACTTTCCTGATCACCACAGTACTGGGAGATTTCTCACTGTGGTGACTAATCAAGGAGGTGTGTCTAAAACCCCTCAGCACCAATCCAGTTTTGTTTTGCAAAACCTTCACTGCCCTCTATTGGCTCTCTGGCTCTGTACATCAGAGAACCAGGAAACAACAGCAAAAACGAAACTAAACTGCAGGCACATTATATGATTGGTTTTTATCTATTTTTAATCATTTTTAAAAGGAATCAGTTAACTATTATGTCTCTATACCATGTAAACAGTCATTTCAGCAAAAAAAACTTTTTCCTTTAGTGACCCTTTAAGATTTGACCTCATATTATATGGTTTTGGTAAATCTGAAGACAAAAATCTGCAGAAAATCTGATGGTGTGTATGGGGCTTTATAGCGTGTGGTACAATTTACTTTAACAGTAAGAAATGATTTCCCAATTCTAGTGGCAATTGAACCAGTTTCCTGTCTTGGCATTCTATTGTGTATTTTTAGAAGAACAAATCCAACCCTTTTCGTTAAAAACAATGTACTGTTTCTGCTAGAATCACTCCCTATATAAGAATATTCCAAATTTTCACAGCTCTTACAGTAATGAACTATTTCTAAAGAATAAACCTATTTTCTTCCAATCACAAGAACTACCCTTGTTTCTTTTATGGTAGCCTTGAAGTAAACAGTCTCACACTTCATGTAACTATATGAGCAATTTATATATTTATAGAGGGTGATTATATCCCCCCCACAAGGGAAGTCTACCATGAGAGTAATAGGTAGGATGTCATTACTGACTGCTGTCCAACTACTTGACTGATGTTGATGCTTTGATTTCAGTACTTTCTAAATCATTGACCCAGATCAAGTATATTGTTGCAAACTTTACTCAACTATCATTATGGAATGCTTCCATCTGGGTCTGTGACTTAGAAGTGTTGAAGCCAAGCAGGACAAATGAACAAGTATTTTTAGAAGGAATTCAGCAATGAAAACCCACATATTTCTTTTTATGATAGGTGTACTTTAGATCAGTGATATGTTTTTTTTTTTGTTTTTTTTTAACCAAAGATGGAATCTGTAGAGTAGAATATGGAATACTTATGTCTAACTTTAATATAGTTAGTAATAGTTTGTTCTCCTCCAATTATACCTCGTTGTAATACTGTATAATAATAAGTACTTGGCAAGGTTCAACTGTAAATGTGAAAAGGATGTTATTAATGCAGTAGGCTCGGGACTTTTGACATGATGCTATTGAAGGACCTGAGTGAGAAAATTCTTTGTGTGCTATCAGAATACATGTATTGTACACTGCACACAATTAACTCCTCTATAGTCCTTTCCTGAAAACCCCATGCAAGAATAGGCAGAGCCAATGAACATTGTCATCTGGGTAGCATTTGCCTGAGCCACACAGTGTATTGTCAATCACGAATCAAAAAGGCAAACATAAGAGGCTTTCATTTGTGCCATTAGGGGTCGAGAGGGCTTCCCGCTGTCTCCACTCCCTGGCTTTTTACCAGAAGAGAGGAAGAGAAGAATTGCTGTCACAATTAGTCGCATTCAGTGCTTTGCGCTCGCTCTCCTAAGAACCGGTCTATTTTCTCCCAGAGATGCACCTGCACAGTGTGTTAGAAAAAGGAAACACACTTGTGTGTACTATAAAAGCCCAGCGAATTGTGTCCTAACCCTTCTTATTGCATACTAATTTCACATCTGTGAACTGGATAACCTTTGAAGTCTCCAAGCTATACAACCACAAAGCTTCAGAGGAAAATATATTTAACCAGAATAAGCTTACAGTTTTCCATTACAGGAGTTTTTGTTACTTTCATTTAAGAGCCATCTGCATAGTTTTTCTCGTGACAGTAACCACATCAAATACACTTAAATTCTTTTGCCTATATAGATTAGAAGAGTTTTTATTGCAGTTTATCCTGTTGATGGCCATTGTCTACTGTGCTGTAAATGTGCCTCATCCTAACAACTATTTAAGTATATTTTCTTTTCTTTTACTTCATCAACCCTCCTCTTATGTTAGCTTTCTGTTACTATCCATGATGTTAACGGGTCGATTTTGACCCGTGTCTTAAATCAGCCATAAAATACCCTCTGAACAATTATTTATCATCCAATTTGTTTCTTACCTCTTGGTTACCTTGTTAGGCTTCTTTATCCTTGAAAAGATTGGTTTTAATATTTTTGGTGTGACCCCTTAGACCTTTCTTTTGATAGCATACCTCTCATTTTCAAATTTAAAAAATGGTAAAATAAACCTCAATAGAATATTATGTATTGGTCCTATGTTTCTTTACTTTATTTAGAGAAGCAGACAAGCAGGCAAAGAGATAGGCCCCTCCCTAACTACAGCTTACAGGGTTGAGAGGTGATTGGCTGTCAGTGTTACTAAGCAGAGAGAGTGTTTATGATTTCAGTTTTGGCACTTATTAGTGTCCTATATTATAACTGGGTCAGAATTGACCCTAACACCATAAACGTCTTAATTTTCACCACAGTATTTTATAATTTAGTGAAAAGGATTATTTTTCTATTACATTGTTTAAATAAAGGTTCCTGACAAAGTAAAAAAATCTTGATGCAAGAAACAAATTTATGTGATGCTTATAGACATTCAAAACCTGAAAAATGGTTGGTTCTGACCCTAACACAAGAGGAGGGTTAAGCAAAGCTTGATGACAATTGGTTGCCAGGGATCAAATTAAAGCCCAATTGTAGCTTTAATTTTTTTAATGGTTCTATGAAGTTGACGTGTTCCAAAGTAATGCTTATCAGCCCTTCCCTGGCAGCATGCCAGAGACCCAGACCACAGCGCTCTGTGTGAAAGCAGCAGACCACATTTCATGTCTGATATTCCCCCTGCAGAGTGCTTCAATCATCAGTGCTCCTTACTTAGAGTGAGCGTTGATTGGAGTACAACAGTTGTGACTGTGCAGAGGACATATGGGACCCCTGAGACCTGGACCACTGCTCCCACACAGAAGGGATACTAAGCATTCATTTGAAAAAAATAACATATATAACATACAAATTGCTCATTTTTTTTGTGCACTCTCCTTTTAGAAAACTAAAGCTACAATCTGGGCTTTATGATTATTCATAAACATATTTTATATAACTGAAGCCTTGATTCACCAAGATGAATTATTTTAACTGTGTTTGTTATTTTATCGCATGATAAATTTATCCTGAATATGTTCGGTTCACAAAAAAATAAAATAAAAAAATATGTGTGTAATTAATTTTTTTCCGCATGAAATAGGCATTCAACTCTTGAAAGCCTTATTTTCTCATGAGTCGTTATTTTATTTCAGGAAGCGTTATTTTATCACCACCTCAAATGGCTCCTTTTCCTGCTCTCCTCAACAGACACCTCATTGAAACTCACAGTTATCGCCAGCCTGAAGCTAGAGGTATTTTAAAGTGAACCTGTGGATTAATCAAACCTGACAAACTAACATCAGCAGGAGGGTGCTGACTGCATAAGATATCAACACATGCTTTTGGCTTCAGGATCAGTGCAGTCCAGCCCCTTCTGACCTAAATATGCAAAAAAGCAACTTTTTCAAAGTTGCTATTCGGATAGGTATAGGCAAACCCCCTGCCCCCACATGACAATACCCAGGCCTGCTGATAGTTCTCTCTGGCACCGGTGCTGCATTATGGGTTGGGAGCAGAAGGTTGTGCCTAATCTTCACTACCAGAAAATGAAGACACAACAGACAGACAATGCAAGACTGCAATGATGCCGCAAAAAACAGGTATGTGCTAACAGCTTATTGTGTCATCTACTTCCTGAGGATGTTAGTTTATCACTTTTGGTTTATCCACAGGTTTGCTTTAAGGAGCATATATTCTTTGTGAATTTACTTTTACAGTTGAATACCTCAATTAATTAGTATGTGTCTTATGTCAGAGACCCATAACACCAAAACAATATTTGTATGGGTGTTTTACACACACACTATTTAAAAAAATGTGCACAAACCAATCCCTATGAACAGAGCTAACAGGAGAATGTTATCACCTTTCACTGCTATTGCACTATCATGAGACAAGAACCACAGGAGTGGAAGCTCCTATTAGTGTAGCTGAGACTTTTCTTTATTCCTGATTCAGACCTGCTCTTACAGTATATACAATGCTGTGAAAAAGTATTTGCCCTCTTTCAGATTCATTTTTTTTTTTGCATATTTGTCACACTTAAATGACTCAGATCATCAAACAAATGTTATTATTATGCAAACAAGCTGTCTAAACCTGACTGGCTTTATGTGAAAAAGTAATTGCCCCCTAAACCTAAACACTGATTGTGCCACCCTTGGCGGCAACAACTGCAATCAAGCATTTGCGATAACTGGCTATGAGTCTTTCACATTGCTGTGGAGCAATTTTGGCCCACTCTTCTTTGCAGAATTGTTTTAATTCAGCCACATTGGAGGGTTTTCCAGCATGAATGGCCTGTGTAAGGTCATAATAAAGCATCTCAATTGGATTTAAGTCCAGGCTTTGACTAGGCCACTCCAAAACCTAAATTTTGCTTTGTTTGTACCATTCGGAGGTGGACTTGCTGTTGTGTTTCCGATCATTGTCCTGGTGCATAACCCAAGTGATCTTGAGGTCACAAACTGTTGGCCGGACATTCTCCTTTGGGATTTTCTTGTAGAGCTCAGAATTCATGGTTCCCCAGACCACCATGTCTGACTGTTGGTATGATGTTCTTGTTATGAAATGCTGTATTCGTTTTATGTAATGGGACGCACACCTTCCAAAAAGTTGTCAAGTTTTTTGGTAAATGTGAGCTGAGCCTTTGTGTTATTTTTGGTCAGCAGTGGCTTTGGCCTTGGAACTCTCCCATGGATGCCATTTTTCCCAGTCTCTTTCTTATTGTTGAATCACAAACACTTATCTTACCTGAGACAAGTGAGGCCTGCAGTTCTTTAGATGTTCTGGGTTCTTTTATGACCTCCTGGATGAGTCGTCGTAATGCCCTTGGAGTAATTTTTGTAGGCCTGCCACTCCTGGGAAGGTTCACCACTTTTCCAAGTATCTCCATTTGTCGATAATGGCTCTCCCTGTGGTTTAGCTGAAGTTCCAAAGCCTTAGAAATGTCTTTGAAACCCTTCCTAGACTGATACATGTACATTACATTGTTTCTAATCTGTTCTTGATTTTTTTTTAGATTTTGGCATGATGTGTGGCTTTTTGTGATCTGTTAGTGTGCTTCACTTTGTCAGACAGCATCTATTTTTGTGATTTCTTGATTCAACAGGTCTGGCAGCAATCAGGCCCGGGTGTGGCAAGTGAAATTTAGCTTTACAAAAAATTGTGGTTATTCGCAGTTCATTCTTGATTCAGCATGGGAGGGGCGATTATTTTTTCACATAGGGCCAGGCAGGTTTGAACAGCTTTTTTCCCTTGATAAATAAAATAATAATTTAAAAACTGCATCTTGGATTTACTCGGGTTATCTTTGTATAATGTTACAATTTTAAATGTGTTTGATGATCTGAATCATTTAAGTGTGAGAAATATGCAAAAAAAATTGGAAGGTTGCAAATACTTTTTCACAGCACTGTATAATTAGATAGGCTTAGAAGGAGTGGCCACATTCGGCTCCTTATTTTTAATTTCTCCACGAGTATGTGTATGGTAATAAGAACTATTAGGCCCCATCAAACTCCACAGAAGGAGTTGCTTTGGTGGAGATCTGAGCAATACCATCAGCTAGGAACTGACGTTGACTCCAAATATCAATTATGGAAATAATTCCTCCTCTTTCTATGGTTTTACCCTGTACCTTAACTTTTTAAAACATACCCACAATAATGTTCAATTGTAACTCCAGCCAAACCTTGGGAAGGGCTAGAATTTCTATCAAGTTTTAATTAGAGTCTTAGTCCCGACTGCAGAGATTTTGATTTGTCTCGTTTTTGTCTGTCTATGTGAGCACTGTCATTGGAACAGGGCCATTTCCACAACAGGGGCACAAACAGCAATAAAAACCTGGCAGATGTTTTATTCCCTCCATGTTCGATTCACTGTTGCAGAAAGTGAAAGCAATCCTCCAATGGGGGCACAGATAGCAAAACCTTCCTCAGTCTATTAAAAACTAAAAATAAATGTTATAATATCAGTTGCTCTTTAAAGCAGAACTATAGATGATTAACTTAATGCATAGATTAAATACATATACAGCAGCTTTACCTGAAAAAATCATTTGTATTTATGCCCACCCAGCCTTGAGAAATGTCCAGCTTTGTCATACAGCAAAGTGCTGTCTGCTGCAGGCAAAGTGGAATTCCAGGCTCTAACTAAGCTTTAAACAGTTTCCACCCCCCCCCCCTCCTCCTAACTCCTATTCTAACCACTCTGAAAAAGGAAGATGCTTAAGTTACCTATCAGGGTCCTCTGGTCAGGTCACATGATTGGCTACCAGCACTTTGAGTGATTCGGTTTACTCAGGAAGAACCAGCAAGAAAACTGCTGGCAGAGCTTTATTGCTGAGTATACTGAGCGTGTGTACGAGGCTTTCAGGTTTTTTCGACAAGAAAACTGCCCAGAATCTAGACGAGAAAAATAGAGAACATGTTCTCTATTTTCTCGTCGTGAGATTCTTGTCAGTTTTCCTGCCGAGAAACCCGAGAGTGTGTATACTTACCTGGTCGCCGTGGAAACTCGCGCATGCTGGAAATGACTTTGACACATGCGCGATAGCTTCCTAGGCATAGATAGGGTGCAGCAAGATGGCGGCGACGGCATCAAATGTGACAAGCGCATGCTCATCGTACGTGATGACGTCACCGCGTTCTTGCCTTTCAAGAGAACCGCGGTTCTTTTGAAAGGAGAGTCTGTACTCTCGGGCGGCAAGAGATTCTTGCCAAGAATCTCGTCAGGAAAAACAAAGTTTTTTTTCCTGATGAGATTCTGGCCCGTGTGTACAGGGCTTTACAGTCCTTCGTCAGCCTGTGACTGCTCAGTGAAAGCAGAAGCAGCTCATCTCTGCCATTCTGCTCTCTCCTATCGGTGTCCTTGTTACCACATTAGCACTGCAGCACAACCATTTGGCACACTCCTTGTGCTGCATTTCCCACTGTTAGTTTGAGTTCTGCTGTGCAGGAGCTGCAAGAGGCTAACATCAAATCAAATTGAGGTACTTGACCTGTTTGCTCGTAATCCAAAGTACTCGCATATCAAAGCGAGTTTCCATATTGAAGTCAATGGAAAGGAAAATAAGTTGTTCCTCATTGACTTCAATGGCATGCAATACCGCATGCAGTCAGAGGCGGGGGGCGCCGGAAAGCCTCGGAAATGGCCGGAAAGGCCCAAGGACAGTTTAGCTGACCTTGGCAAACCTCGGAAAGACTCAGTTCACGAGCCTTTCTGAGGTTTGCCAAGGTCAGACGAACTGTCCTCGGGCCTTTCCATGCATTGCCGAACGGTGCCAAACGGCTGCGATCGCCGCAGTTCGGCTCCGGCACCCCCCACCTCAGGGCAAAAGTGGTACTGCACACAGCTTTGGCCTGAATCCTGCTCGTTTTGCGAGACAACACTCACATACTGAGTTAGGATTTTTAGAAATACAGTGCACGTATTGCGAAACGCTCGTTAACCGTGTTACTCGCAATCCAAGGTTCCACTGTATTAGGGAATACAGAGCTGCAATAATGTATGTGTTTTTAAAAATATATATGTATATATATTTAGAAAGGTGTTAGGTTGTACAGAACATTGATAACCATACACAGGTGGGAAAATAATTATTGTTACAATATAATAAATATCACAGAATGCACATTGATAATAGATGAGAACAGCTGTGTCACAGAAATTGCATATACACTATATTACCAAAAGTATCGGGACACCTGCCTTTACAGGCACTTGAACTTTAATGGTATCCCAGTCTTAGTCCGTAGGGTTCAATATTGAGTTGGTCTACCCTTTATAGCTATAACAGCTTCAACTCTTCTGGGATGGCTGTCCACAAGGTTTAGTAGTGTGTCTATGGAAATGTCTGACCATTCTTCCAGAAGCGCATTTGTGATGTCAGGTGCTGATGTGGACGAGAAGGCCTGGCTTGCAGTCTCTGCTCTAATTCATCCCAAAGGTGTTCTGTCGGGTTGAGGTCAGGCCAGTCAAGTTCCCCCACCTCAAACTGGCTCATCCATGTCTTTCTGGACCTTGTTTTGTGCACTGGTGCACAGTCATGTTGGAACAGGAAGGGGCCATCCCCAAACTGTTCCCAAAAAGTTGGGAGCATGAAATTGTCCAAAATGTTGTGATATGCTAACGCCTTAAGAGTTCCCTTTACTGGAACTAAGGGGTCAAGCATAACCCCTGAAAAGCAACTCCACACCATAATCCCCCCTCCACCAAATGATTTGTACCAGTGCACAAAGCAAGGTCCATAAAGACATGGATGAGCGAGTTTGGGGTGAGGAACTTGACTGGCCTCAACTCGATAGAACACCTTTGGGATGAATTAGAGCAGAGACTCCAAGCTAGGCCTTCTTATCCAACATCAGTCCCGGACCTCCCAAATGCGTTTTTGGAAGAATGGTCAAACATTCCCATAGACACACTCCTAAACCTTTTGGACAGCCTTCCCAGAAGAGTTGAAGCTGTTATAGCTGCAAGGGTGGGCCAACTCAATATTGAACCCTACCTACTAAAACTGGGATGCCATTGAAGTTTAGTGTGTGTGAAGGCAGGCGTCCCAATATTTTTAGTAATATGGTTTATTATGTGCTGATCCAAACTACTGTACATGCATAGCTATGAAGGAGTACTGTACAGCCAATGTTTTTTTATTAATTCCTGTAAAGATGACTGAGGGAGGCAAGCAGAGGGGAAATTTGGAATGTGAAGATCTATAGGTGAGGTCAGCCAAGAAATTCCAATTTGGAAGACACAGAAGAAAAGTATGATGTAAGGAGACTGGGGGGAGATGGTAACGCAGGGGATTGGGAAAGTCAGGAAAGAGAGTGAGAAAAAAAGGGGGAGGAAGAAAGGTGGTAGAAATAGGAAAGAAAAAAAGATAAAAATAACCTTTTCCCTCAGGGGTTCCAATGAGCTTTTAATCTTCTCTGACTATGAGAATTTTACCTTCCTCAGAGAACGTGTAGACCGTCCAATAGAACAATGTTTTTTTTTTTTTTTTTTATAGATTTCTTGTTTGTTTCGTGAGGAAAGGACCAAGTCCTCCATATTGTTAGCATCCTTGATCTTAAGTAGCCACAGGAAGATTAAGGATTAGGATCTTTCCATTTTAAAGGGATACAAACTTTAACCACATTCAGTAGATGGCATAGTATGGATCCTTGTATGTCTTCAGTGGAATTGAGGAGTGGTGTAGCAAAAAAGAATGTTGGACAGTCAGGTATGGTAAAATTTGTGAATCTTTGTGAAATTTCCCTAACCTTGTTCCAGAATGGTCCCAACAGCAGGCATGCCCAGAAAATGTGTAGGGGTGAACCTCTGCCTTCATTGCATTTCCATTAAACATCCATACAGTCTGGAAATTGTTTATGGAGACTTGTGGGTGTTTTGTACCGTCTAGACAATATCTTGAAATTGGTTTCTTGGTGCCACATGCAAATAGAAAACTTAAGAGAAAGGTGTAAACATTTTTGTTGTGGAAAGAAGGACGTATTTAAGTCTTGTTGCCATTTATAGTTAGGTTTGTAGTCCTCTGACAGTGAGGAAATGAGAGAATAAATTGTAGAAAGAGAGTGTTTAATGGGGGTTTTAATCGGAACAGAGCTTTTCGAGGGGGGTCAGGGGCCTCTGAAATTTGGAAGGGCAGTAGGGTGCAGAGGAAATGTCGTCATTGTGAAGCTATCCAGCAATCTACTGTACCTGGAATGAGCCCGTGGGATTTGTGAGCATTGCAATAGAGGACCGGTGGTTACCTGTGAGGACGTATGAAGCCTCTGAACGGTCCAGGAGATGTGCTAGGTGGAAATACGGGATTGCCCACATAAGGCACAATGAAAAGTTTTAAAAGTCTAATTTTACCCAAGCTTTCAAATCACACCAGTCTAATAGTCATATGTTGCTAGATGATACTTCATCATATCTGGGACAGCTAGGCCATAATGTATTAGCTGGATTCAGTAAGAGTTAGGCCGGCGTATCAGTAGATACGCCGACCTAACTCGGAATTTGCGCCGTCCTATCTTAGGGTGCAATATTTAGGCTGGCTGCTAGGTGGCGCTCCCATTGGGTTCGGCGTAGAATATGTAAATCACTAGATACGCCTATTCACGAACGTACATGCGCCCGTCGCAGTAAAGATACGCCGTTTCCGTAAGAGATAGGCCGCCTAAAGATAAACATGCCCCCTAGGTGGTGTAGCCAATGTTAAGTATGGCCGTCGTTCCTGAGTCAAAATTTGAAAATTTTACATTGTTTGCGTAAGTCGTCCGTAAATAGGGCTGGACGTAATTTACGTCCACGTCGAAACCAATACGTCCGTGCGGCGTACTTAGCCGCAATGCACACTGGAATATGTACAGGGACGGCGCATGCGCCGTTCTTAAAAAACGTCAATCACGTCAGGTCACACTTCATATACATAAAACACGCCCCCCACATCCTCATTTGAATTAGGCGCGCTTACGCCGGCCCCATTTACGCTACGCCGTCGTAACTTTTTAGGCAAGTACTTTGTGAATACAGTACTTGCCTTGCAAACTTACAGGAGCGTAGTGTAAATGCCATACGCTACGCCGCCGCAACTATGCGCCCGTCATCCTGAATCCAGCTATATGTCTTTTTTATCTGCCTGGAGTTCAGCTTTAAAGATCCATACTGCAACAATCATCATGTTTAGTAGGACACAAAAAAAGAACACAATGGGGTTTATTTACGAAAGGCAAATCCACTTTGCACTACAAGTTCAAACGACAAGTGCAAAATGCACTTAAAATTGCACTTGGAAGTGGAGTCGCTGTAGATCCAAAGGGGACATGCAAAGAAAATAAAGAACAGCATTTTAGCTTTCACATGATTGGATGATAAAATCAGCAGAGCTTCACCTCATTTGAGATCTACTCCTCAGATTTACAGCGACTGCACTTACAGTGCAATTTCAAGTGCACTTTGCACTTGTAGTACAAAGTGGATTTGCCTTTCGTAATTAACCTCCTATGCCCTTAAAGTGTATGTCAAGGCAAAACCTAACAAACTCTAAACCTACTCCCAGACACATTCTAATCTAATCTATCTAGTCCTGTAAAGAAAAAAACACTATATTTACCTGTTCTGCAGCTGCTCTAGTTTGGTCTCTAGCGGTGCCCTCTGTGTGTGGGAGAAAGACAACAATGGCTGAGAAATGCCTGGGAAGTGACGTCACCCATAGAGTTACTATGGGACTTTCGTTGTCGGTTGCCTCTTTTACACACTGAAGACGCTGCTGACAGCTCAGCCTGGGACCGGACTGGAGCGGCTGCAGAACAAGTAAGTACAGTATAGTGATTTTTTTTCTTTACAGTGGCTGACAATAGGTTTAGAGTTAGTTAGGTTTTACCTTTACTTTACTTTAAATACTTACATTTGCAACAACATTTTTGTTCTACTTCCCTTTTCTTCAAATTTAAGATTGACCATATGCACATTTTTTCATGTGTCAGGCCACAATATATTCGGGTTGCAAAGTAAAGTATAAAAAGAAATGGTAGAGGGGCACTGGATGCACAGGTTATCAAAATGTCATTACTTGAGCCTATTTGGTCTGAACACAAATACGGGGATCCCCCTAAAGAGGAAATTAACCGAAGCTGAGAAAGTGCAATAGATCGTTTAAAGTCTTCATTGTTTACCTTGGTTACTTTTACTTTTAATTCTAGCCCGACTATTTTTTAACATCCTCTGCTTGCCGATTGACCTGCTTAGGAGTATTTTTGAGGCCATTTGACATTTTGCCATTTCACTCAGCCCTGATTAAAATGGGTTATGTCCTTTGCAATGCCTGTTGTAACCAGCTCAACAATAAAGACTTTGGTCTCCTAAGGATTTTTTATTTGATGCTCTCTTGGACCTATCACGCAAGGTAAAGCAAGTCGTGGCCTTGGTTTTATTTAGGTGTTTTATTAAGCAGGATGGTCTAGGTGTTGTGCCTGTATGTGTGTGTGTGTGTGTGTGTGTGTGTGTGTGTAGTAATTGGGAGGGTTATTGCAGTACAGTTCCACTTGCTAGTTCACACAACAGTTACATACCTCCCAACTTTTTGAGCTGGGAATGAGGGACACCTATCAGCAAAAGCATGCAGGCATAGGACACACCCCTTGTCACGCCCCCTTAAAGGAGACTTGCACAAAAAAAACAAGATTGGTTAAACCCACAAGTGCTTTTTTTAACCACTACTATTCCTTTATATTGGCGTTTGGAATTTACAAATGCAGCAATTTAGAAGTTGCATGAAAGGTTTAGTGCTGCAAAACACTTTTTGATAGATAAAAAGTGCATTTTATATACAACTATATAGATCAGACCAAAATGAGGGACAAATGAGGAGAATGAGGGACAGAGGGACATTGCTCCAAATCAGGGACAGTCCCTCCAAATCAGGGACAGTTGGGAGCTATGCAGTTACTGTGTTTCAGATGCGTTTCTGTATGCGCATTTACATGCATTATTTATATGTTTCGGTGCATTTTTTGCCTCTTTTTTTCTTTATCTCAATTCAGAACATGTGCATTCTGATGTATTTCTGGTGCATTTTCTATGTGTTTTGCCACTTCCAGATGCTTTGTATACAGAATAAATGCAGTATGTTTTTATTTTGTTGACTGTTCTGGAACGCCTTGCACTGGTGTGAACTAGGGTCATTGGAATACGTGGAAAATACTGTGCATGCGTTTTTGATACAGATTAAAAATGCACTGGACTGCTTCTGCTGTGAACCAGCCCTTTACGTAAAATTACTCACTGTATATTAGTTAAGATCATTGGGCGCATACCTTTTTGGATTTTCCAGATTGTAACTAGGAGCTCCAAATCTCAGGGCACCTAAATATGTAAATACAAATTTGAAAAAGTAGAATCTAACCTGTGCCCTGAGCCTTACAACTAGGTGTTAGATTTAATAAGCTGTCTCAGTGACCAATCGTTAGGCATGGAGGTGAGAGCTGTGGGCCAATTTTTGACTTTAATCTCCCTGGCAGTAATCCCAAGTGAGACTCTGGATGAATTTTCATTACCAAAAGCGGTACACTTGGGATTGCATAACAGGATCCAGGCAACGTTACTTACCTTGTCCCCAGGATACTGCGATGTCCTCCCGCTGTGTGTGCGAGATGTGTTCTCCGCTCGATCTAGCACAGTGCCGGGCTCCGTTTCTTGCAAGCATCGCAATGTACAGGGACGGAGCCTGGCGCCAAATTCCAAAAGTGAAAAACACAGAACACATAGAGTACACTGTAATCTGTAAGATTACAATATGGTATAAAATAATTTCACATCCCTTTTGTCCCTAATGCTTTGTCCAGTGCTCTGCCTGCAGTTTTATATTATATATACTGTTCTTTCTGCCTTTAAACTTGAGATTGTCCATAGCAACCAAAAAGTGTTCCTTTGAGATTTTAGACCAGCTAGAAAACAGCGATAATAAATTAGAACACTTGCAGAATTGAGCGATAGTGATTCGTGGGAAAATTTGTCATCAAATACTGAAAGTAATGATAGCGACAATTACATTATTGAATAAATGTTATTATTATATTATTATTTGTTATAATTATTTATAGTCATTATATTGTAGTTTATGATTTTGTGTTTCAAACGTTATCATACCGGGGGTCTACTAGACTATTGTTTGGACAGATTTAAGTGAGTTATTCCTAAGAATTACAGGTCTACAATATAAAATCGCCAAATTTCCATGCAAAACAATGTACCTCTTTCAGTATCAAAAATCTGAAATAATCATACCCCCGGGGAGGTTAAGGGGAAAATAAAGAAGAAAAAAGAGAGATCTTCAGTCTTTGACTTTGCCTCTCAAATTAGGATTTGGTGCTTTGTGACAACCCTAAGTAGAAAGCTATATATGGTGGTTTTGAACTTGGGGATACATATGACCTCTTTGACAGCTGCAAGAGGTCTCCAGACTTCCTGTTGCTTATGTCTAGTGTGTGTTTGCACATTAAATATGGTGCATGCTTTTATTTATTTAACTTAGCTAACCAATGTTAAGGTGTCATATTGTTGAAAAGATTTATTTTTCCACTTTAGACTTCCTTTTTGTCGTGTCTTTGTTTTAGACCAAAGCTTTATGACTATTAGTCCTTTTATCGACAGCCAACAAATTCCACAGCTGACTTTTTACACTTCATTGCATTTGCTAAATAGGCACTTAGGCATCTTATCTGGTCCATCGCTGTTCCATAGTGTTAGAATAAATGCGTGAATGTATTCTCTTTATTTAGTCACACATTAATTACAGGTAAACCAGAGCCTGAGCAAGACTGTGTGACCACACAAACAAATCTAGCAATTATACATCAGTTTAAAATAACCTTATACTGGTAAAAACAAAGGCATATGGATGCAGTTGAAAAGAAGTGAGTCAATTACTGGCATGCTGATCTTGCCATCCAATCAGATGCAGATGAAACGGTTTAAACTATTTCCCACGATTTCCCTTTCATCTGACTGGTGTGAAATACTTATCTATCAAATGTGCCAGTAGGAAAATATTCAGTGGTTATAAATGGGTTTTGCTCCGTTGCTGTAAATTATCCTCATGAATTCCCTTGCTGCCATTACTAAACGTGTTTTCCTGGAGGCAATGAGTGACTTAACGGAGATTTTCATACAAGTAGGAGTTCTGCTAAGTAGGCATATCTGTGATCATGCTACAGCACAGCCAAGAATCCCCCTCCACTGATCTTGGCTTTTACAGCAAATAGCAGCAGTACCTGTGACTCACTACAACAGCAGCACATGCAAATATCTTAAGCTAAAATGTCTGGGAGGTCAGCATTCAAGAATAGAGCTTTACTTTGAACAGGATACCCTACTAAAAACCAACCAGTGATGATCACATCTGTCACCTTAGCAGTTCTGTATCCAGCTATATATCATTTGGCTATGGTAGCCATATTTGCCCCATACACAGTGTTGCTAATGACGTATTTGACCTTTAAAGAGACCCTGTCACCAACAACATTGCACGCTAAAGAACACCAAAAATTAAGTATGTACTATGCTTAGTTTCTGTGTTTTTATTACTTTTTCTCTCTAGTGAACTTCTATACATATAATTTGGGAATGGGCATGGTCAGGTAATCATAGGATGTGATTTGCATAGCTGCTTAAAGATAGTTAAGGGGAGTAAACAATAGAAATAGTTATGGTAAACCCCCAAAAATTTGAGAGAAGGAGCAGTGCAGTTCTGCGAAGCAGAGCCTTCATATGTAATGAGCAGGTATGGCTTCCTCCACATCCATGTAGATTATTTACAAATTATTTACACAAAAACAAGGTTTTAAGAACAGTAACACTCACTGACAGTATTATATACAAAATGATAATAATACTCGCATGTGTAAAAACTGTAAGAAAATAAATGAAAAACGTCATTTTAAACATCTCCATATTTGGATTTGTTCAGATTTAGATACCCTTTAACTTGAAGGAAGGCCCATATACACAATACAAGCCTATATGACTATTAAGCAATGATGACATTTTCTTAGAATCCTTTCATTTCCTCTTATCTACCAATCTGAAATACATTTGCTAGTAATACAGCAAGTGGAGCGCAGATCAATCCAGAATTTGGTATGGCAGTCTGTCATTGATTTCAGTACAGATGAGAAACAAAAATGCACCCTAGTTAAAAGTGTGATTAAAAGTAGACTATTGAGAACTCAGAGACGATGATCTGCCTAGGACCTGACAATGTCTGGCTCTGGTTATTTTAACCTAAATGCCAACTTCAGGTATTGTAGCTTAGCTCATTCTCAGAGCAAAGTCTTCCAGCAATATGGATGTAATTTCTGATATTAGTATATACTTTTAAATCAAAAGCATCATTACCTCAAGAGAAAAGGTCTGATCTTTCGGTCTGAGATTCTTTAATCATTCAACATAATAGAAAAGCAGATGCTGAAGAGCACCGCCCATTTTTTCCTCCCTTTGAGAGATATCGCTCTTAAAAATGTCATTATGATTTTTTCTTTTAAAAATTATTTCTCTATGTCAGAGAAATAGCTCAAAGACATGAGTTGTGCTAGCATATCTACCATTTATTATTTTAAAGCCTTCATACTTGGGTAAATTATTTGTGTACTTAAGATGCACGTATATATGGCAATGGGCATCTTTTGGACATTTTAATTTACCTGGAGCATCACAGGGCACCATTGGAAAGTGGACTTTGTGATGCATGAAAACACTATACATTATGTGGCAAGTAGATATATCACTGGATACAGCCACTACCTCTCTATGCCTCAGACAGCACCATGTGACCCCCCCCCCCCTTACCATGGCACAGAGTGCTATACCTCTACCATAGACATCCTGCACCCTTTTATTACATTCAGCCCTGTATTCCACAATACAAACAGTACCCCACCAGACTAGCTTTATTTGCCTGAGCTGAGTTGCTGCAAATCAGTCACATTCCAGGCAGGCTTATCCTTCTGGAAGGCCAGGAAAGCAACCCTTGTATCACCATAAATCCTGTAAGTAAAGCAAAAAGAAGGACAGTAAAATAGGCCTTTAAACTGGTAGACAGTGTTGGAAAGTTGCAGCCTAATGTGACTATGTAAGCTCACACAGTGGCCACCTTCCCTCATCTCCATTTATAAGAAAACAAATATAAAAGTACATGAAAATAGGAAGTTGAATTAAAAGAGTAGAACCAGTGATAAAAAAAAAAAATAGCTCTTGTGTTCGAGAACACAAGTCTGGCTGCTCTGTCTGGTGTCTAAATACCAGTAAGTGATGAAGCTTTCTAGGAAATACAGCAGTGGCTAAGGTTTTGTGGCATTCCTTGTAATTATAAACTTTCACGTCTGACATGAATAGAGTACATGGTTATTTTTAATTTTCGATGCACTTATGTGCTATGTTATCCTGCCAATACATTGGAGAGTCTATGATAAGTGTGGATGAGTCTGGAATTGCTACTCCTATGGTGGCGCTGTTTTTTTACTCTCCTTGGAGATTCATTCCTGCTTTTGTGATGCTGAGGCTGCTATTGTAAAGAAAGCATACATGGACCACTCTTAGTAGGGGGTCACATGTATTCCAGTAAGCATAGCATGAGAGTGGATGGTGTCACTTGGCTATCTTGAAGATATTTGTTTCCATCACGGCTTGTGGCACTATAAATCTTGATCGGATATCAGGACACGGTGTACAGCTTCTGTTTATATTCTCTTTCATTCATCTTAAGCACAGGTTTAGCACATTTTATTGAATAAAACATAATTATTAACCTAATATTGGTCCCAGGCACTACATAACCAGCATAATATGGCTAAGCCAGGCACCCCAGTCTGTTAGTGTATAGCCTCACGCTATTCTGTTCTGGTGTTTTGCTATGCTGAACCCTCCTCATCATGTGCAAAAGTTTAAAATAATGTAGCGTTACACAAGTATAGTCTGCATACATTTTTTTCCAGCATGGGGTGAAGCAAAGCCAATATTATTACCCATTCACATACATGTACCCTGGCTTAGGTGTAAGAAATAGAGCATCCCTTTAGATTCTTGTACGTACAGTAGAGAGCTAAACTATCACTAGATGTCATCACAGACTGTTACAGCATATTTAAACACACAAATAAAAATATCATATATTGCAGCTTGCCAGTCCTTCGATATAATGGCTGCACTTGTTTTCCTTGTTTTTCTGGCTTTTCCCCCTCATTTTCACCTGATTAATATGCCATTAACTAATTTTCTGTCACAGTGTGACAATGCTTATGCACCATACTGTATCTACAGAGAGGGCCCTCAGCCCTTTCTTTTCTTATGGGGAGGAGCACGTGTGTGGTTTACAGAAATTAGCTGGGAAAGCTAAAGATTTAAAAAAACAGCAACATATAAAGATACTGGACATATAACAGGTTCAGTGCATATTTTTCTGTACTTGTTGAAAATGTACTTAGCCCGAAAAAAAGAAAAATAATGCCGCCACCACATCCCATATATTATTTGCATTTTTCTTTGGTTTAGATATACTTTTAAATATTTTCTTGGAGGCGGATTTTGGGGTTGACTTACTAAAGGCAGAAAGAATACCCAATCACTTTTAATGAAAAAAAAAGTGTGAATGATGGAAGTCACTTCATTTACTAAGGTCTTGAGAAAATTTGCTTAAAAAGTAAACCTCACTTGCAAAATTAACAGCCTTTAGCAAATCAACCCTGGTGTCTTTGCAAATCAGATATAAAACATGCACCAGAATCTCACAACATCAATTTTTCATCATCAAGTGTAGCATGTATTCAAATTATTCATAGAATATGTCAACATTTCTGATCATAATAGTAGCTTCCATCCAACACGTTATTACAATGTTTTCAGTGGCTTCATTTGGGGCAAAAGAGAAGAAGATTACTGGAAGGATTAGCTGGAACCATCTCATGGCTTAGTAGGGCTTGATGATTGATCTATACTGTTGAGTGGTTATAATAAACATAAACCATGGACATACATATAGGATCTGGAGCTAGATTTGTGCAGAAGGGTCAGTCATGCTGGAACAGAAAAGGGTATTCCTTAAACTTTGGCCACAAGGTTGGAAGCCCGCACTTGTCCATTCACTAAAATGCACCTCTACTCAAAAATTTGACTGTCCACATACTTTTGGCCATATACAATACTGTATTTTAGTGTGTATTTAAAAAGAAAACATTAAAAAAGTGGATACATTTCTTGTAAATAATTTCAGTATAAGCTAATTTTTTCTTTGGCTCTAATGCATAATGCAAGTTAACCTGATTTTTGATCAGAAAACATTTTCAATAGATGCATTTAACTGAAATTTAGATATTTATATGTTAGAATATATTGAAATTTAGATATTACTCAAAGTAAAGTGTGGTTTCTGTCTCTGTAATATAGTGTATGTGGAGGCCATCAGTGATGCTTAAGGGAACCTCCAAACCTTCTCTGGTATCTTTTTTAGATGCATAATTTCTACCAATTCCTATATAAAGCCATGGTCCCATACCCCCTTGAATTATATAACTTAGTAGTTGGTATTCAGCTGCCAAACCTTTAAATAGATGCCTAAACGACTTTGGATTACACCATTCCCTATTCCAAGAGCTGGAATTGACTATAATGGGCTTTCCCATCTGCAGATCTCCTGGAACCAATGTCATCGCCATCAAGGTATACAGGCATACCCCACTTTTAAGTATACAATAGGGTTTATTTACTAAAGCTGGAAAGCGCAAAATCAGGCTCACTTCTGCATAAAAACCAATGAGCTTCCAGGTATTATTACCAAAGCTTAATTGAACAAGCTGGGGTTAGAAGCTCATTGGTTTCTATGCCGAGGTGGGCTTGATTTAGCGCTTTTCAGCTTTAGTAAATAAACCCCATTGTGTACTTAAAAGTGGGGTATGCCTGTAGACACAATACATATCTTCTTTGTTACCAGGTCTCCTTAGGACACCTAATGATGGTCTAGGTTCTGGACCTTTACCAGGCTCTATGTATAGGCCATAATTGTAATATTTCCTAAAAAGTGTAAAGACCTTCTCCAATGAGATTGGCTTGAGTACACACCATAAAACACCCTAATCAAATGGAATGTATGCCAAATAAGTCCATAGCACTTAGCATATGCAGAGCCTTCTTAAACATGCAAGCTCCAGTAGACAATCTGGGTAAATGGGCTTACTTGCTTTTGATGAAATAAGTAAGTAGTGTAAAGGGGCATTTATGGACTGCATTAGATCATTTGACTTCAGTTTTATCTTATACATGAGGGTAAGGCTTCTATATGCAAAATCAATGGCCAGGGTCCAGGCCAATAGCTTATTGGGGTTGATGTACCATAGACAAATAAACTGTTCACCTTGTACGGAAAGTTGCCCTTTGCAAGAGACTTTTAGTAAATCAACCCACTTTTCATTTATAAGGGTATAAAACTGGGGTTTCCCCCAACACCAATAATTTTTTCCATCGCCTTAGAGCCTCTTACGGTGCTTTTACAACAATACCAGAAGGTCTGAAGAAGACAAAGTAGCTTTATTTTTTGACGTTACCTTATGATTTCCTCCCTAACAAGGCAATAAACCTGCTGTTTGGTTCAGCGTCTTTTCTAGACTAATTTATTGACTGGGAGAAGTCCATGCTCCTTTCCCATGGATACTCTCCCAGACTGTTTGAGTGCTTTCTCCCATTTGAAGATTGTACAGAAGATTACCTACCTTGGTATTCACATTTCTCCTACTGATTTTAGTTCTATTAGCCTGGTCCCTCTAATGCAATCTCTTAAAGGAACACTAAAGGAATTTTTTTTTTTGTAAAATAACAAACATGTTATACTTACCCCCACTGTGCAGCTCGTTTTGCACAGAGTGTCCCGAACCCTGTCTTCTGGGGTCCCTCAGCATCTGTCTCGGCTCCTCCTCGCAAGAGCTTTCCACCTTCATGCGAGCTAGCTCGCAGGGTGGAAAGTATTTGCAGGTGCGCTCCCGTGATACAGCGGCAGGCATAGCCGCCGACTGTATCACTCGGCCCCGCCCCCCGGCGCTCTGCGTCATCGGATGTGATTAACAGCAGCGCCAGCCAATAGGTTTCTAGGTTTTCTTGTCAAAGCCTAATTGAAGAAACTGAAGTTAGAAACTGGTTACTATGCACAGCTGCACTACTTTTAGTAAATCTCCCTCATGATTTCCATCCCACAGTGCAACTTTTGGGTATGATATGGGGTGTGACTAAGCAGGTATTGCACATAGAGGTTTTTTCAAGATTTATTCCCCTGTGGACTAAAAAACTTTGACTTCGAGGTTTTTTAAACTTCAGGACTTCTAGTCATGGAAGATATCTGGTCTTACTGTTAAGCAATTGTATTCCAATAGTCATTTAAAAAACGTTCTCTGACAGTTACAGTCAGAGTTTCCCCGGGGAAATACAATGTAAGACCTCCTGCCAGTACCTGCAGATGTGTCGTGCCATTCAGGCCAAATTTGGGTCTCTTAGCTCAATGTTTGGCAACTCCTAAATTCTGGATGCCTAGTTCAATTATTCACAACCTGTAAAAAGAAGAGGCATATACCGCGCTAATGTTAAAGAGCTAGAAAAATGCTAGTGAAAAAAAGCTGCGACACAAAAACATGTGGTATCCATGCAAGAATAAATGTGTAAGGGAAATAGTCGTGCTATTTATAGTTAAATAAATGAAGAATCCTTAAATCTTAAAATTGATGTGTACTAAAAACTGTGTAGTTAACATATACGCAGTAAACCATAAGTTTAAAGCAAAATACCTAACAGCATCTATACACCAACATAAAATTCAAAAATTCAATAAAATGAATTAGGGTTGAAAAATAGTCCACATATAATATATATACTCTAAAGAAAAGGTGCTCAAATAGATGAGTGAATAAATAATATAAATACGCCCTCAAAGTCCACTAATATTGAAAGAAGTGAATCCAATTCCAAAGTGTAGCAAAGGAAGAGGATGCGTTGAAGATGAAAAATGGAATTGCAGATGAATTTCCACCATCACCAAGGAAATTAAGGATCTGCCTCTCCTTGTGGTACACTTAATTGGGGCACTTACTGAATAAGGTGGACCTCCTAAAAGTAGGAAGGTCGTAATCGCCTGCAGATGGTCTTGGATCGAACTGGGATGCCAATTTCCTATAAATAACATGACTATTTCCCTTACACAATTATTCACAACCAAATGCCTAATATTGTCCCCCTACATCCAATCTGCTTCATAACTTCACTAAATCCCATAAGTCCATTCTCTCTACCCTGTAAACAGTGGCAATCTTCAGATCTCTGTTTGCAGTAAGCAGAACGTTAGTACTGAAATAAGTTATCAAAGTCCCTTTTTCCATTAGAAATTGGCTAAACATATATCTTATGAAAAACGTAGGTCTCTCAATAAATATGCACTAATCTGGTCCAGGTGGTTTGAGATGTGGGTTGGATGTGAGGGAGATGTCTTTCCTAGTCTGTAAAGGCAAAGATCAATGATTGTTGAGTTGCGAGGTAAAGAACATATATTCTCTGTGGTAATATTTCTTTCTTCTCTCTTTTTTACTATTTTATGGCTACATCTGTGATTTTTGGCCTCTATAAGTAGGTTTCTGTAAGCAACTTTTTATGTTGTTTAAAAATGTACTCTGTACACATTTTTAAAACTGAAAAAAATCGGACTAAAAAAACATAAGTTGAGATGTTGAAAATTTGCCAAAATTTTCCTTAGATAGGACATGCTTATTATGAGTCAGCTCAATAGATAAGCATGATGACCAGGGAACTAGTATTTCAAACATAGAGGTAAACATTCACAGAATCAATAACATCTTTTAATTTTTTTGGGCACATCTCTTATTTGATATGTATATCATACATTTTTAAATGATTAGGATAACTCAGTTGTTGGATATGTTGGATATATCAATCCATTATGTCCCTCCGTTATTGAGGGACAATTTACTTAGTTTTCCCTCTGGACAGCAGACATGTTGGAAGGCAGATGTGTGTGAAATAAAATCAATAGCAGATGAGAAGAAGGTGCGTATTTTAGGCCCACCTTAGATGACCAAATTATCCTTGTCTTGATGAACCCTTAAAGCCAGTCTTAGTGGACAGTTTTCAGTTCTTTTTTTATGATTTCATTGATGATGACCAAGACGGTGCAGTTGCAGTACCATCCACTCGATGCCAGATTGCTGTGGTAGGTGGCTTTATATATTTGTCATGGAAGGTGAAATTTATATACTCCATTACACTCTTTGTGTTTAAAGAGAACTCCAGGAAACTCTTAGCAATCCCTAATAACTATACAAAGTATAATACTGCATTCTTATGTCTATTCCTTTGGATGCACTTTGCGGAAAGACAATAATGTGCTTCAGCCCCTTTCTGAAAAATGTGCTTTAGGCAGTGAGTTAATTTGCTAAAGAATATCGGCTTTTCACGTAGAAAAAGAAATAGAAAGTATATGTCCACTTACAAAGTGAATGTTAGTAAATAGATGAAGATGCATTCACTTTGGATACCCAGTCATGTGTGAGGTCAATGAATAAAACAGTATCGTTGCAGAACTTAATTGAGTTCAAAATTAACTTATTTTTACCTTATTCATTAAACTTCACTTTGCAAAGTTGAATCTACACTTTCCAAAGTGAACAATCACTTTGCTAGGTTAACAGCGTCTGATCCTTTAGGTAAATGACCCCAACATCTCACTTCTGTGCAGTCCTTGTGACATGCTAGCTGTTGCTTAAAATACAGCTTGACTTAATAGTGAAAACCCTCCCACCCAAATACCTTGATCACAAAAACTTGCCTTCAGGTGATGTTAAGGGATTCATGACATTCAAGTTAGCTAATACTGCAGCTCAGACGAAAAGAAAATAGTAAGAATATATAACTTGATATTACATAAACTTTCTGCAATTATTATCCCAACTGGAGTTCTCCTTTAATTGTGGTGTGATGGATATGTATATATATATATATATATATATATATATATATATATATATATATATATATATATATATATATACATATTTTACAATAGCTTTTAAAAGACAAAAAAAATTTGTTAGTTAATACAAAGTGCTTTGACATATTTTCAAGTTTAACTCCAGGTTTCAGTAAAATTTAAATAGTTTGTTTTGATGAAACTGGTCCAAACAAACTATTTCCTACACTAACACATTCAGCGGCTGCATTCGCTGTGTAAACTGTATGTAGTGTTAGCTACCTACAGCATACGGTGCTGTGCGTTTGGCTGAAAAATGGAAACTCCTGCTCTCAGGACAAATTCGGGTCAGGCTGAGTGCCGTTTAGTCATTCACAGGAGTCTTTGTATTTCATGAATGAATACAAGGCTTCCTCTAATTGGCTAAGATGGATATCCTGAAGTCATTCACCCACCTCCCCACCTCAGCCAATCAGAGGAAGCCTTGTATTCATTACTGTAGTACACAGCCTCCTGTAAATGGCTAAGCAGCACTCAGCCTGACGGCATTTTGTTCTGGGAGTGGGATGGGAAGTTTCCACCCCACTACCAGAAGGTGGTATACTGTATATAAGCTAATGCTACATAAAGTCTACAAACACACACAGCTGCTTTATGTGTTAGTGAATTGGACATATTTGGTTAGGCTTTAAGAGAAAAGTGCAGCACCTGTTAGAAATGGGCATTTGTAAGAGAAATTTCCATTCTTGAAAATGTATAATAATGCTATCTTAACTCAAAAGGCTAGCAGTTTATCCTTTGACTTAGATGTATTCTCTTTCTCTTAGAGAATTGTCAGCTCAGGGTCAGGCTAAGAGTCCCCGATAGTCTGCCTCACCTCAGTTATAATCAGTTATAATCAGAGATACCCATAAAACTCTCAGATAAAGAAGCTGTTGAGTGGATTGCATGGAGGTCTTTCTCAGTCCAATGAGAATGCGAGTTTCTGACACTAAGCGGAGGCAGAAAATAGAACAGCCTCTGTGAAGGCGCACAGTCTGGCAAAGAGCTGATACTTCTGCTTTTAGGAAAAAAGAATACAAGTAAATAACAGAATACACAGCTATTCTGCTGAATTAAAGCTGCACTTCTGTTACAATTTTAGAGTGGAGATTTGGATTCTTACAAATGTCTATTCCTTCCTTTTTTTTTCTAAATGTGCAGACCTGTTTTCTTGTATATGTGTATGTGTGTGTCTGTGTGTGTGTGTTAACGTGGCCGGGCCACGTGCAAACCCCCAAAATTCAAAAGTTCTGTAGAGTAGATAGCATTTACCTCAATAATGGTAGTCTCCTTTCGTTTCTTTCTTACTCTCAATTCAGATGATGGATCCAAACCAACCCCTACAATGGAGACCCGGCCTGTTTTTGAAGGAGATGGTAAGAGGGCTTTTCATCATTTCATGATATATATTTTTATATATATCTACTCTAATAATTTGGTGTGCCTGATATTTGCCTGAGCATTTGAGAGAGTGACACATTAGTGTTATATGATAATTAAATATTAAAGCGTGATTCAAACTTTTTTTTTTCTAGTTTTGGGTAGAGTTGGGAAGGTCTATGAGTAGTACTGTAACTTACTAACGTGTAAAGGTTGTGCCGTTACCAATTCCAGTAAAGCGTGTGTTTTACCATGGGTTAACACAACACAGATAGTGTGAATGAACCATAACTCCACTTAACACTTTTTATTTAGTTACAGTTAAAAGAAAATGTTTGACGCTCTTCCCGCAATGTTATAACTTTAGAGAACTCTTTCAAAGTTCTGTCTCGTTGGTACTTTACCCTGACTAGAATTGCGAAATGCCTTTTTTTCGGCCCCTCTACATGCTTTAGGGGATGCTCAGACCTAGAAGACATGTAGCATATTTAGTGCACGTACCCTAAGGTTAAATGCCTGTGGATTAGAGTCTATAACATTGTCAATTTGGTGTTACATATAAATCTGCACAGAGATCCTTGGGAGGCGCTTTTTGCTACCAAACGAGAGCGTACACTAGTGAAACATATATTTTCCTGCCGCAAAGCAGACAATTGTGGAAGTCAGCAATTCTCAACTTCGACGAGGTGAAAAGCCAGGTGCATGGTATTCTGGTAAATGAGAAACTGACGTAAATAATAACTGACACACATGGCATTTGGCAGTCCTGGCTAGATTATTTCTCTCTAACACAACCACCTACACGCTTTCTGGAATTAAAATCTAACATTATGGGTGAACATACCTACAGTGAACCTCCAGGACATAGATGGTCTAACCCCCCCCCCCCCTTTTTTTTTCTTGCTCTCTCTCATTTTTCTATCTCTCTTTCTGGACTCTGTTAAAGAGCTGCTCTTTTTTTTGTAAATTACTTTTTTTTTAACCCCTATTCTTTTTATGCCTTTGAGCAAAAGCAGTACTTCTTTTTGTTCCTATTAAGGGCCTCTAGATGAAAGGCTTTTTTGCAAAACAAAGCGTATCACATTTTCAGGCAGGGCTTTGATATTTGATTATTTACTGGTATGATATTGCTTGGGACCAATGGTCTTTCACCCCTATGTTATTGCTGAATGTTACAAATTTGCAGAGAGGAACTTCTTCTGTACTTGTTAATATTTTTGCACATATTTTTGGATATAAAACAGTTTATTTTTTCTTGTCATTTCTATAAAAATATAATAAAATTCAAGTGAAAGAAAATGAATTATTAATAAAAGCTGACAATTGTAAGTAACCCTTTTATAGTGTTAAATGGTTAGTCCCAACCCCTGTAAGGGCCTGTTTACACATGCTACAACGATCCAATTTAGTGTATCTGCTTTGCTGGGCAGAGAGGGGTGATGCACTGCTTAGAATTTTTTTTAAATTTGTCCAAAGGTAATCTGCATTCAAGTCTCTGGACTGTGGTGACCTGCATTGTTCTGTGCAGAAAATGCAGGTCACCGCATAGTGTGAACGAGCAATAATTCGGGATTTTCCTAGCTATCATGACGGAAAATCTGAGTTATATGATGACAGGAGGCGAATATCTTGCATTAATCTTTCTTTTTAATGCTCATAGCAGAAAACATAAACATTTGTTTCTTTAAAATTTTGAGAAAAACTTCATAGAACTACATTACCCAGATGCCCCATGGACCCCTCCCCCATGTCCTAGTCTCTATATAAGGGGCTGTCTGGGTCTCCTCCTCCTCTTTCTTCATGCGATGCTGGCAACTCCAAAACTTCAGATAACCTTGCCGTAGTAGACAACACGTTCCACAGTGATCGGGAAACCTGTCTCCGACGCTGGAAGTAGGCCAACCGGGCCTTGTCGACAGTAATACCTGGAGGATGCTCCGACGGTCATAATTGTGCTCAACTGGAACAAAAACAAAATAACCGTCATACTGGAACTCCAGAACCTTTTCTTATCTTCCGCATAGGCGTAGACTCCACCCATCAATAACCTGAAACGAGAAAATATATCGTGATAGGGTGGGTAGGGTGGGAAGATATTCGCCTCCTGTCATCATATAACTCAGATTTTCCGTCATGATAGCTAGGAAAATCCCGAATTATATATCAGACAGGAGGCTTCATATCTTGCATGTTTAAAGCTAACAGATTTATTATGATACATGCAACAATGTTAAAGTACTGAAGAGGAAACATGACTTTGAGGTCGGAAGTAATAACGTCGAAAAGTCGTTTCTGACGACCAATCCGCCGCTAATAAGAGGTCTGAGAGAGAACCGCCCGATGTGACCACCTTAGTAGCCATGGCCCCTCTGGTGGAATGGGCTCCGAAGAGCGAGATGTCGATCCCAGCCATTTCCATGGCCGTTCTCACCCATCTGGCCAATGATGCTGAAGACACTGGTAGATGGGGTTTTACATAAGAGACCAGTAACTGGGTACAAGTGGGCGACCTCAGGATCGCGGTCCGATGTTCATATTGCTGTAAACATCGCACCACGCAGATGTGTGGGTGGTCAGTGAAGAGGGGGTAGAACACCGACTGTATTCCTGTTTTCGTCCGACGAACCACAGAGAATCTAACTCCTTCTGGCAGGAATTGGCGCCGAGATATGTCTAGAGCTCTAACATCCGAGACCCTTTTTATGGAAATAAGGCATAAAAGGGTAGCGAGTTTGACGGACAGTTTCTTTAGAGAGAGGACCTCATTGTCCCCCCATGAGGTGAAGAGTTGTAGAACCCGAGAGACGTCCCAAGTGGATTGATACCTTGGTCGGGGAGGTCGTTTGAATCTCACTCCCCATAGCAGTCTACAGACCAGCGGGTGTTTACCCACCGGTGCCGCGTCAACCTGACAGTGATAGGCCGATATGGCAGACCTATAGACATTCAGAGAGCTGTAGGATCTACCTGTCTCGTACGCGTCTGCTAAGTAGTTCACGACCGCAGCTACAGGTGCATGAACGGCATCAATTTGCCGTTGATCACACCAACGAACCCACATGGTCCAGGCCGATCTGTACGCCGACCTAGTCCCGGGGGCCCAGGCCAGGGCGAGGAGATCTCTAGCTGATTGTGAAAAGTTGATGTCCGTGTTTCCGAACCCGATACTAACCATGCTAACAGTGGGAGGTTGTCCTCCAGCAGCAATGGATGGCAACCCATGGACGCGTTTGATAGGAGATGAGGTGAGAAGGGGAGCAATCGGGGATAATCGATTGCCATCCCCAGCAGAAGGGGAAACCACGGTTGCGTCGGCCACCAGGGGGTGATCAACACCACCGTCGCCCCTTGAGTCACTACCTGTAGCAGGGTTCTGGTAATCATGTTGAACGGAGGGAACGCATACTGCGTCCCCCTCGTCCAAATTTGTCGGAATGCATCGACTGCCAATGCTTCCGGGTCCGGCCTCCAGCTGTAAAAGCGGAGTAGTTGTCTGTTGAGGCGAGAAGCGAAAAGGTCCGTATGAAAGGGACCCCACATTGTTTGCAGTGTCAGGAAGACTGAACGATCCAGTGCCCAGTCGCTGGAATCCGTCAGATAGCGCGAGTTCCAATCTGCGACTGTGTTGGAAATCCCGGGGAGGTATTCCGCTACCGGGGTGGTATTTATCGACAGACAGAATTGCCAGAATTCTGACGCGATGTCTGCTAATATCTTGGATTTTGTTCCCCCCAAGCGGTTGACATATTGAACCGCTGCTATGTTGTCCATGCGTAAGAGTACGCATTTGTTGGACGTATGTGGGAGAAAACTTTTGATCGCAAAGAATGCTGCCAAAAGTTCCAAAGCATTTATGTGGAGACGAGTTTCCTCCACTGACCATTTCCCCCCGGTTGTGATTTGTCCGCATCGAGCGCCCCAACCTTGGCGACTCGCATCGGATTCTATGATCACATCTGGGTATGAATTGAAAATAGTTCTGCCGTTCCATTCCACTGCGTGGCGAAGCCACCACAGCAATTCCTCCACTGCGTCCGAGTCCAACGAGACTTCGTCTGCGTACCGCAAGCCCTGGCGCAGATGGAGTGTTTTTAGGCGCTGTAGAGCGCGATAGTGTAAGGGTGCTGGGAAGATTGCCTGAATAGACGCCGATAGGAGGCCTACTATCCGAGCAATCAACCGCAGGGATACCTGACCTTTGCGCAACGTGGCTCTGATTTCCTTGCGGATCAGAGCTAGTTTCGCCTTTGGTAACAGGAGCAAAGCCTGTTTGGTGTCTACCAGAAACCCCAAGAATTCCATCTCCTGAGATGGTAGAAGAACGGATTTCTTGTAATTGATGAGGAATCCGAGTTCCCTCAGCAATGACACCGCCCATTGGCTGTGTAGGGTCGCTTGTGTTCTGGAACGTGCCATGATCAGCATGTCGTCTAAGTAGATGATTAGACGTACCCCCCTGCTCCTGAGAGCGGCTACTACTGGTTTGAGTAGTTTGGTGAAGCACCAGGGGGCTGATGACAATCCGAATGGAAGGCAGGTGAACTGCCACATGCGGTCCCGCCACAGGAATCTTAGGAAAGCTTGAGATTCCGTGTGTATAGGGACCGTAAGGTATGCGTCTTTTAGGTCTATTTTTATTAGCCAGTCTCCTGGCCAGAGGAGGTCTCGTAACAGGTGAATACCTTCCATCTTGAAATGGCGGTAGGTCACATGTTGGTTGAGCTCCCTCAGGTTTATGACGGGGCGATAGCCGCCGTCCTTCTTTTTTACTAGAAAAACGTTGCTGACAAAACCAGTTGAGAGGGGATCTACCTCCTGAACCGCTCCTTTGTCTAGCAGGTCCCTGAGTTCCTCGTCTATCAGCCCTATGTTTTGAGTGGAAAAACGAATGGGAGGGGGTATGACATTCATGGTCGGGAGGGACACAAACTCTATCCGGTAACCCGTTACCGTCGAGAGTATCCATGCGTCCGCCGAAATCGTGGACCAGACGTGGGAAAAATACATTAGCCTTCCCCCCACCTGAGTGTGTGGAATCGTATGTAGAAGTAAACTCACCGGTCGGTGGTCTTGACCTGGGGAATCCACGGCCTCCGCGTCCCCTCCAGGGGCGTCCGCGGGGAGGGAAGAAGGGTGGTGGTTGAGCCATGGGCATGGCGTACGATTGTGGTGCAGGAGCATACTGCTGGATTGGTCTTGAATAGGGCCTGTACGAAGCGGCGCGGCCGGTAGATCGCCCTCTGCCTCTACCGGCCTTGCCAAAAACCTTGCCAGGTTGTGATTTTCGTAATGAGGTCTGTGCCTTGTCTAGGCTCGAGAATAAGCTGACAAACTTATTTATGTTCTTTATTAAATCATCTCCGAACAGAAGGCCATCGGCGGATGGTCCCGGTTCGTTTTCAGCAAGATGGCTAAGTTGGGGATCCAACTTCATCAGTATGGAGCGGCGGCGCTCCACTGAGCATGTTGTGTTGGCGGTGCCCAGTAAGCATATAGCACGCTGAGCCCAGCCTCTAAGCTGTGTCAGATCCACGGGTTGGGCAGTTGCTACTGCCTGTTCTGATAAATTCAGAATTTTTGTGAGTGGACCAAGGAGGTCCAATATGCGGTCCTGTATAACTTTGAATGACCGCTCAATGCCTTTTTTAGCGTATTTCCCGGATCTTGTGAGGTACTTTAGCAGTACCGGGTCAATCTCTGGGGTGATAGCCACCTTGCTTGCCACGTGAGGCCTGGGGCATTCTGCTCGCAACTTATTGCGATTTGCCCTATCTAGCGACCTTCTGGTCCATAATTCTAGATATTGTGCCACATGAGGTAGTGGGGTCCAGTCCCCCGAACGAGGGTGAGATATCTCGTCCGGGTTAAACAGGGATTGACCCTGGGCATCTAAGACGGCATTTTGTGCCGCCTCAGCGTTGGTTTCTGCTGTAAACCCCGCCTCCTCCTCGTCATTGCTCATGTCAGAATCAGAGGATTCGGCGTTGCCAGACATGTCAGATTCGTCCTCAGACGTGTCAAAAGAATTAGGTTTGATGCGTCTGGTTGATCCTTGCCCTTTTAAAAACTCCTTGGGGCCCAAGGGTCGAATGTGGCTTGGCCTGTGTGAGGCCTGGCAGGTCTGGTCTGATCCTGCTTGGGGCACATTATAAACTTCCCCTGCCGGGGAGTCGAGGTGCACCGACAGGTGCTTTTGTTTTTGGGATACTTTACCCTTTGTAGGGGGGCACCCTGAGGTAGATGGCCCAGGAATTTGTATGTTGGCATTTGCAGTCAGCGCTGCTTGAATCGATTTTGAGATCAATTCTTGTATCTGGGTTGTGGATAGCAGATGCGCAGCATCCACATCCACCACCTCACTGAGCAGTCCCTCAGTAGCCATTCTGAAATAGCCTGTGTATTATATTTATAATTTTATCCGGAAGTGTCAGGGATAAATCACTGACCCTCCTTCAGGCTAAATGGGAAAAAACGCTAGGGAGGGGTGAGTTTGCCCAAGTCCTGGCTAAGTCTGGCCA
Organism: Rana temporaria; assembly: GCF_905171775.1. Lineage (NCBI taxonomy): Eukaryota > Metazoa > Chordata > Amphibia > Anura > Ranidae > Rana > Rana temporaria. The sequence goes on from NC_053501.1 coordinate 46,872,194, forward strand.
GAGGTAATGAGCGAGTTCTATTCCCCTTTAAAAAATACCTGACCGAGGGATTTTTAGGAAAGATGTCAGCAGTCCTGATTAGCAGCGCGCTCCTGTGCTCTCTGCCCGTACAGTGAGAGTCAGGGCTGACGGCGCGTTTGTAACAGCTCCTCGGCCGTAATCTCGCGAGATTACGGCCGGGAGTCTTCTGATAGGACGGCTGACGGTGCAGAGGCGTGGCGTTACGACGCGCGTCGCTCGGCCACGCCCCCGTCCAGGAGAAAGCCCGCGAAGCGCGGTTGGAGTGCAGGAGAAGCGAGGGGGAAGGGAGCTGTGTCCTAATGGATCCTGACTGAGTCTGAGAGACAGTCAGGTTAGTAGACCGATACGAATAGCGGTAGTACCGCACCCTTCCCAAGCCTGCGAATCTATTTACATACCAAACAAACAATATACAGTACAGTACAGTATATGACAATTATCAGTAATAGAATAATTATAACAGATATATGTCAATCATAAATGCATATACTTATCTCTTGCCATGAGCAGAAAGAAAGAGGAGGAGGAGACCCAGACAGCCCCTTATATAGAGACTAGGACATGGGGGAGGGGTCCATGGGGCATCTGGGTAATGTAGTTCTATGAAGTTTTTCTCAAAATTTTAAAGAAACAAATGTTTATGTTTTCTGCTATGAGCATTAAAAAGAAAGATTAATGCAAGATATTCGCCTCCTGTCTGATATATAACTGACAATTTTGCTGGACAACTTGGTCTGTTAAAGTGATTGTAAAGGTTCTTCTTTTTTAAAGTATTAAACATGTTATACTTACCTGCCCTATGCAATGGTTTTGCACAGAGCAGCCCCAGTCTTCCTCTTCTGGGGTCCCCTGCCGGCATTCCTGCCTCCTTCTGCATTCTTCATACCCCTATAGCAAGCTGCTTGTTATGGGGGCACTCATGTGTGCTTCCACATTTTTGCTCAGAATTAGCTAATTCGTTCTTATGTGTGCTTTTGTTTTAAAAAGATGAGTTTACCTTTATAATACAGGGATTTCCTTGTATTGGCTTTATTACATAAAAAAAACAGGCTACTATTGGTGGTATTTGAGTCAGGAAGGTGTGTTCTCTACTTTTTGAACCCGTTGGCACTGTTGTCTGTCACTATGCAGTAGCAAAGCACACTAGCCTACCACAGTGGCTTCTGACCTAAGGGATCGATTCATAAAGCAGTGAATTTGACTTTAAACAAACATTCTCTGGTCGAGAATCTTCCAGGTTCATAAGATGTAAATGGCAGTTATCAATTCGCCAACAGTAAATATTTAGTAAAAGCTGCATTTGCTGCTTTTTTGGCCACTTTTACACTGAGGCGCTGGCCACATTGGCAATTGGCAATTTTTGGCCACTAGCGGCCGAATAAAGAGTTAAAAGTGCCCGCAAAGCAGCGCTGCCTAAACGCTTTGCAGGCACTTCGGCAGCACTGGTCACTGATTTCAATGGCTGGGGCGGTTTAGGAGCAGTGTGTACATCGCTCCCACACCACCCCAAAGATGCCGCTTGTATGACTTTTTTTTCCTGTCCTGCAAGCGCACCGCCCCAGTGTGAAAGCATTCGGGCTGCAGAAGAATTTTTACACACAAGGGGTTAATCCTCTGCATTGTATAAAAAAGTTGTTTGATCTTGTCTTCTCTGATCCTTTCTTCTTCCACTGTCCCCAATCCATCTCCTGATAGAACAGAGCATAGGGGACAAGCTCCACATGCTCAGTGTGGTGTGTATTGCTAGAGAGCTTTTTTTTTCTTGGGGGGTGCATGTGATCAGCACAGGGCCAATCAGCACTGTCCAGACAGAAGGTCAGGGGTCCTGCAGCCTCATAGGACAGTCAGAGTAGAATAAAAAAAATCCTCCTACAAGCTTTAACCAGACACCAATAGAAGTCACAAGACTGCTATCTACTGCTTATGAGAAAAGGTATTTAGAGGTTTATATCTACTAAAACTGTTGCATTTCCATAAGGAAAAATCTTCCTGAAAGGAACAATGACAATAACTTTAAAAAAACTTCTATGTCTTACATATTCTATATAAAAAGGTTTTGACTGAAGGTATGCTTTTGGGGACTTTCCTATTATAAGAAGCACTTATAATCATGCACAGATAGTTGTTATTGGCACAATATTCATCCAATTGACACTTAGGCCCCTTTCACACTGAGGGGTTTTTCAGGCGGTACATTGCTAAAAATAGCGCCTAAATACCGCCTGAAAAAACCCTGCCCCAGCATTTTCAAGGTGAAAGCCTGAGGCGTGTATACCGCTTGTATACCGCTCCTTCACCGCTCCTTCCCATTTAAAACAATGGGAAACCGCGATAATACTGCAGAGGCTCATTGCGGGCGGTATTAACCCTTTTTCGGCCGCTAGCAGGGGTTAATACCGCACCACTAGCGGCCGAATCCCGTGGCAATTCCGACAGTATAGCGGCGCTATTTTTAGCGGGCGCTATACCGCCACCACAGCTCCACTGCCCCGTGTGAAAGGGGCCTTATTCCGAGAAAAAAAGTCAGACAGGCTTTTTTTGTTGGAAAGTCCGGCTGTGTGTAGCCTCCATTAAACTTTTTTGCTCTGAAGTCCGACGGACCTTAGATAGAGAACCTGTTCTCTATCTTTCCGACGGACTCACTGCGGAATTTTGCATGGTCAAAAATTCAGACCATGTGTACGAGGCATTAGGGGTTGATTTAGTAAAGACAAATAGACAAGTGCAAGTGCAGTTGCTCCAAAGCATAGTAAATGAGGGAGAGCTCTGCTGAGTTCCATCATCCAATCATGTGTAAGTAAAAAAGCATTATTTTTTTATTTTGCTTGCATGTGATTGGGTATTCTTTGTAAAGTGGAAATTTACTAAGCCCTGGAGCAATTTTCATTTTTTTTTTAATATTACAAAAGACGTGATTAAATACGACAATTATAAAGAAAAACTTTTTATTGTATATTTGATGCCATGGAATAAATATGCTCATAACTGCTTTGATCTGTACTTGTCAGGCTGATCATTACAAATTGAGTATGCTGCAAAGGCCACATTATGTACAATTTGCTCACAGCAGTATTTTTGGGTTCTGAACAGTCAGCGCTACCCTTTACATTTCCTTCTGCAGAGATGTCCCCCCCCCCTTGCATTTCACCTATGGCTCAGACAATCACTTCACAGTCCAGATAAGGGGCTACTGAACTATCCTTAATCTCTTCATTTAGAAAGTTGTGATGAACACCTGTTTCTTGTTTGATTTCTTTTCACCGCTTGATGGTTTCCAAAAGTGACAATGACCCAAGGGTCAGCAATTTCCTGTTCACAGCACATGGGCAGGTTCAATCTGCTGCTCAGGAAATCGCCTCCCTCCAGTTCAGGTCATGGGGCTGACACATACAATGCACAATACACAGTTGTGCGGCATGGCAGCATACAGCTAATGGTGTGCATCTTGTCTGATTGACGGCCTTTTAGACTTTGTCTGCAGAGGCAATTTTGTTGCTTTGTTGATTCTTTTAGCAATAATGAGAAATTTGTATCAGCTTAGATGGTGTTTATAAGATAGCTGCAATCCCCTATTTGTCTTCAGACCAAATCCTGTAGTGATAAAAAAGGATCTTCATCTCCTGTAATCCCTTTGTAAATAACATTAGGACCTTCATGTGTTTGCAGTGCTCAGTGTTCAGATGTCGGACCATCATATATTTATTCGCTTGCAGGAACATTGTATTTTATGGTCCCCTAACAATTTCAAGGATCACCTGCAGTTGATATCTTGAAATTAGAGAAGTGGGTTATTTTTCCTTCCATTTTTATGGTCAGCAGTAAAATATATAATTAAAGCGGTTGTATAGTCCCAGAATAAAAAAAATGTTGTCGCCTGTAAGGCAAAAGGCATAATGAGCTAGTATGCACCACATACTAGCTCATTATGAAATACTTACCTTAGAACAAGGCATCTGAAACTTACCTGGTCCACGCCGAGGTAGCTGACATGTTGCCTCAGCGTGTCTTCTTGGTATCACGGCTCCAGCACTGTGAGTGGCTGGAGCCACGATATGTCGTCACTCCCACGCATGCGCATGGGAGACGTCTTTACGGCAAGGTCCGCCGTCTCCCAGGCCTTCAGCTGAAAATACCCTGTGCGCATGCGCCGCTGCAGTCAGCGGGTCTCATTGCGAGGGAAATATATCCTAAACTGTAACGGTTTAGGAGATATTTTTTTTTACCTACAGGTAAGCCTTATTATAGGCTTACCTGTAGGTAAAAGTACAAAAAAAGACTATACAACCCGCATCCAATTCACATGGCAGGAGAGTGTGACCGACTCTCAATGGATTTTAAAAAGGGTCCTGTGCGTCTTTGGTTCCAATTCAGGTGCAAATTCAGGCAAAAATTCGGACCTGAATCAGTGAACAGAGATGCACCGGAACCCCTGCTGTGAGCTGCGGCTGCCACGTATGTGAACCCAGCCTTAGGCTGCATTCACACTACAGTGTTTTGAATCATTTTGAAGCGTTTAGACAGCTCCGAAGTGTAAATTGATTTGAATGACACCGCAAATCACGGTGTGGGTCTGCCGCGTTTTTTGTGCGCGATAAATCGTGCTGCAATCATGGCAACCCGCACTGTGGGACGCATGTCGCCCAAAAATAGTTCTGGAGCTACTTTTGGGCGACATGCATCACACGATGCGGTTTGCTGTGATTGCAGCATGTTTTTATTGCGTGACAATCGTGGCAGACCCACATTGCGATTTGAGGTGTCATTCAAATGAATGGCATCTCGAATTCATGTCCTGCATTTTGTGATTTACACCTCGGCGCTGTCAAATCGCAGGCAGATCCGTGGCAAATCTGCCCACAATTTAAAAAGCTGTGTGAATGCAGCCTTAGTCAGCAGCCTTTTCTCTAATTTTCACACATTTTCCAGGTTCTCCTTACCTAATGCTGAATAAAGTCTGTTGTTTACAGAGCTCAATGACTCAAGGTGAAATTTATTTGCACAAGTGAATCTCTGTCTGAAGTTTTATAAGAGACATCTTAACTAAATTGAGATATCTACCAATGTGATTTTTCTTGAGATAGCCCACAGTATCCCAGATGTGAATTTCTGCTTTCTGCACAAATGATGTGCCGCACTCTGATGGTGTCACTGCTACTTTTACAAAGTATTATCTGGGTTTAATTAGCATTTAGATAAACCACAAACAAATGAACTTCCAGTTTTACTAGAATGTTTGTGGATAGAATTATTTTAATGGATTTTTGGATGCATGTATGGGAACAAACATAGTTCTATTTCATTTGGAGGGACCATGGGACCAAATGTCTTTGTACCTCTTTCTTCCATAGTTTTCTTTTTTTTTTAAGTCTATTGTATGGACTTTTATAACAAATGAACTATTTAACTACCAAATCTGTTATACTCTATACCATGGGTGCTCAACCTGTGGCTCTCCAGCTGTTGCGGAACTACAAGTCCCATCATGCCTCTGCCTTCGAGAGTCATGCTTGTAACTGTCAGCGGCTTCCAATGCCTCATGGGAATTGTAGTTCTGCAACAGCTGGAGAGCCACAGGTTGAGCACCCATGCTCTATACTCTTCACCCTGTATAAAATAATAATACCAGGGCTAAAGTCCTGCGGGAACGCGTGGGAACGGAGTTCCTGCACTTTTTTTACAATAGGAACTCAGTTCCCTTTGCAGGACTAGAGCAGCCAAGCCGCCCCAGCCAATCCTTCACTAAGCAGCGATGCCCAGCTCGAGTCTTCCTTCTTTATAAATCCCGCGATAATTCGCGGCCGACCTCCGCAATGTCTCCTGGGAACAATGACAAAAGCTCCCAGGAGACATTGCGGCATCGAGGAAGTGACGGAATACCCGCACACTACTCGATAATCCATATACAGGAAGCGGGCAGTAACATAAAGAAATACTAAGGTACAGTGGATCGAGAAAAAAAACATTCGGTTTAGTAATTATCCATATGAGCGTATCATTTTTTTTTTTTGGTGGGGGAGTGGATCTTGGGTGGGAGTTCCCCCACTTTTTTCCCCAGGACTTGACCCCTGAATAATACGTTGTAAAAAACAGATTTGTGGATTTAAGCAATCATTGGGGAGGATTTACTAAAACTAGAGCACTCAGACTCAGATGCAGCTGTGCTTGGTAACCAATCAACTTCTAATGTCAGCTTGTTCAATTAAGCTTTAAAAATAAAATCTGGAAGCTGATTGGTTTCTCTACAGAGCTGCACCAGATTTTGCACGCTCCAGTTTTTGTAAATCTCCCCCATTGCTGTGTATTTATTCTTTGCGGATTTTGTTCTCTGTCTACATACTTTGTGCTAAAAATTGCCCCTAGTTATCATCATAGTAAATTTGGGAAGTAGGGGATTGGTAATCTGGGCAATACAAACATATGTTAAACTGTATCTTTAGCCAAACCCTTTGTGTGCCTAGAGAACGATAAGAACCTCTGTCATGATTTTATTGCTGTCTGAGTCCCAATTGGTTAGATTTATTCTCTCATTTTGTGCTGGTGACTATAGTTTTTGAGAAAAAAATCCTAAAAATTTACAGTCTTGAGAAGAGGTGAACGAGATTCCTCTAATGTTGATAAAGTTACTTGTCTAAGAGGGATTTGGCCTCACTTTGGAAAGATTTTCTCTTGGGTCCCTTTTACATGGGCAAGTTGGTGCTGCAAAACCAGGCAGCTGAGACCTGTTTTTAATGCACCCCAGACGTATTGTCAAAACCTGGCAATGCCTACTAGATGGCCCATCTTCATTGTCATGATGCAGAAAAAAAAGAAAAGTAGGGTATGATGCGTTCAGAAGTAAATGCTGCCTGCTAACACGCCCCGTAGAAGTGAATAGGGCAGTGCTGCAACTGCTTCTAATGGATGTGGTTGCAGTGCAGTAAAAAAAGATTTCAGTGTAATGTCTCTCTTCAAGTAGGTGTGAGGGACATGCTAACCGGAGGACAGCTGCAGCTGACAAATCGATCCACCATGGATTACGAGTTGGCACCATTGTCCATTGTCCATGTGACAACGGTACAAGAGTTAAAGAAAAAGTGTCCCAGTTGAACACAGATAGTAAACAAAAAAAAGACTTCACATGAGTTTAACAGTTTCAATCATGCCTCCCCTTTCCCTTCTTTGCACAAGGCTATTCATATAAAGTTCCCCAGTCTCTCCATTTTACTCATCGGACCTTGTAGCCCTTTAGTTGCCTGTCTCTTGACTTGTTCTACCTTATGTAATTGGGTCTCCAGGACAGGACACAGCATTCTCAATAAGGTCTAACTAAAGATGTATTTAGTTAAATCATTACACTTTTTTTTAGAGTGTAGGAATGACTCCTTTGGCATGGCTGAAATGGCTGAATAACACATATATTAGAAATTACTAAAAGTAGGTTTGTTTATGATGTCATATGGATATTGTGTTTATAGATAGTGAAATAATATATGATCTATATATATAATATATATATATCATTTTATACTATTGCCTTGTAGATATCACTGCACCAACATTATGGATCAAGCACCTGGTTATCAAGGATGCCAAGCAGAATGGCTCTAGCATGAGGCAGTCAGGTATGTATTCTTTATGATGGAAAATATTTTTTGCTTTTTCCTGTTCTATATTTCAATAAAAAAATTTTTTTTTTTTATCTTTCCCTACTCTATCCAAAACGTAAAATAAAAAAAAACTTGGCTATACATACAGTTTATGCATACGTCTAATTAAAATGTATATGATCTATTATTTAGTGTGTTTGGTATCATGTCTCACTATATACAGCTTTCTTAAGCAAATCCTTTTTTATAAATGTATTGCAAAGTTTCTTGCAAAGATCTTGCCAGTAATATCACTTCCTGTAGCATGCTGTAGTTACTGCCTTGAAATTGTCAGCTTGCTCTGTATGAGCCTTCAGTTGCCCTTTGGGATGCTTATCAGGTCTAGCAGAGAGGCAGTCCAACGGTCAACTGAGGGAGGTCACATGGCAGGGTGACTACATTGCTGCTAGGCAGTGGCTTAAGCCTCGTACACACGACCGAGGAACTCGACGGGCGAAACACATCGTTTTCCTCGTCGAGTTCCTTGTTAGGCTGTCGAGGAACTCGACAAGCCAATTTTCTCCATTCCCATCAAGGAAATAGAGAACATGCTCTCTTTTTGGCTTGTCGAGTTTCTCGACAGTTTCCTCAACGAAAATGTACACACGACCGGTTTCCTCGGCAAAAAAATATCTCCCAGCAAGTTTCTTGCTGTTTTTTGCCGAGAAACTCGGTCGTGTGTACGAGGTCTTAGCGTTGTTAGCCTGCAACATGAAGTGCGGTTACAGGTAGGTTCTCCAGGTATACAAGTTTGCAACAGATTCACCAAAAAAAAAGGCTTTAGAATTGTGTTTACTGTGACGCACAGTGCCAAAACATACTGAAAAATTATTAGGATTTACATACACTTTAAAATGTATCCATATACTGTATGTGGGACTTTCTTTGTCTTTTTTATTTTCCTAGACAATACAGTTTATGTTTCCATTAACATCAACAGATTACTACTTGAATGAAGTGCAGTTTGACAAACATGCAGAAAGTACACCCAGTTCAGGTCCTGATTGAAACGGACAGTCGCAAAACTATAAATAAAATTGCGCAGTAGCCAGATAATCCATTTCATGAAAACATGCAAAGTACACAAGATGGTGGGTGGGAGGATACAGGCCAATAATCTTCTTGTATCCATTGGTGCTGAAAGCCACATGTGGCTGTAAAAATAAATGACAGCGTCTTGGCAGGGATTGATGGACAACTGGGAAAGAATTCCACTTTTCTCCCCTTCTACCTGAATGAGAGCGAGACTAAGAAAACAGATGACTTAAGTAGTGTCAGTGATCCCAAGAGAAGCATTTGGGGAATAAATGTAGCTGAGTAGAGCAGAACTAGCTAATAAAAGTCTTTTGTAAACTTTTTTTCATTTTTGCATATTCCCTTAAACATATACTGCTGGAAACATAATATAAATATATATTAGAAAACGGAAGCTAACAATTTTAATATATGTGCAGATCAAATAGGAAAGTAAAATTTAAATATTCTGGTACAGTTTCAGTTGGGGGGGGGGGCTACTCAGCACTCCCAGACTGGAGAAGTGAGATTTTAAAATACCATCTTTAATAAATCTTCCATAAAAGCAGGGATGGCAAAATGGTGACATTTTGGGCATAGGCCCCGTACACACGACCAGTTTCCTCGGCAGAATTCAGCTTCCGACCGAGTTTCTGGCTGAATTCTGCCGAGAAACCCGGCCGTGTGTACACTTTCGGCCGAGGAAGCCGACGAGGATCTCGGCGAGGAAATAGAGAACATGTTCTCTATTTCCTCGTTGTTCTATGGGAGAACTCGGCCCGCCGAGGTCCTCAGCGGCTCCAGGACTGAACTGGCCGAGGAACTCGATGTGTTTGGCACGTCGAGTTCCTCGGCCGTGTGTACGGGGCCATAGTTCTCAAGTACCATTAATACTGGAAGGTTGCCAACAATGCTTTAAAAATATTGAATTTATTTAAAAAAAATATCCAGCCTTTTGTAACAATATCACTGTAGCTTAGTTGATCGGTTTGTTTGTCATACTGTTCTTTCAAGACAGTATTTGGCTTGCTATAGGGCCACTTGTAAGGGGCGAGGATCCAGGAGCGCCACCCTCAGTAAAAGAGGATTGGGGCAGCTCTCTGCAAAACTATTGCACAGAGCAGGTAAGTATAACATGTTCGTTATTGTTTTAATAAAACAAATTTTCTTTTACAATCGCTTTAAAGCCTAACTAAACCCAAAAACAAAATGTCATACATTGCAGTTCATTAGTCCTTAGATATTGTATCTGCATTCATTTTCTTTTTTAGTCTGAATTTTTTTTTTTAGCAAGTACACAAAATACCTGTTGATCTTGCCAGAAATTCTGTGTCCCTTTTACTGGAAAGCTGGAAAAAAAATGCTATCTTATTCGTGTAAACTATTAATTCTATTATTTCCTATGTAATAAATACACACAAAGGCATGCATGTAAGAAGTCCTGTCTGTGTGGCAACCATGGCTCCCTCCAAATATACAGTGATGGGTGACCATAGCCACCCAGGGACAGCGTAACTGTGTTATTCCCAAGACTACCAGGTGAAAATAAATCCTGAAAAAGAAAAAGTCTCATCTAAGGACTAGTAAGCTGCAAATAATGATGGAAATGCAAAAAAAAAAAAACAACTATACAGCAATGCAGTGCTAAATTGTGACTGCCAAAATCAGTGGGCTCCAAACTGTGGCTTGAGTGTCGAAAGTGGCCATTTGCTTGCATTTGTTTGGCCCTTGGGGTACTTTTCCTTTCACTGATACAAGGCACTATTCCTCCCACTGATACAAATGAGGTTGCACTGTTTCTCCCAGTGACACCAATGAAGGAGTACTATTCCTCCCAGTGAAACTAAAGATGGGGCACTATTCCTCCCAATGATACCAGTAATGGGACAGTATTTCTCCCAATGACACCAAAGATGGGGCTCTATTTCTCTCCCCACTGACCAACATATCTGGGGACTTGTTTGCTAGCACCAATACCAGAACATTTTCTACTTCCACTGGCCACAGTGGCCCACAGTATGGCCCCCCTCAAGTCTGAAGCATAGTAAACGTTCCCTTTGGTTGGAAGGTTTGGGGACCCCTGTTCTAAATAATAGCAGATTACACAACATCTGCAAATCATACCAACAGATTATAAGGACTGATTGTGGTTCTCACTTCAGTCCTTGGCTTGCTGGGCAAGCACATTTGTTAGCATGGTGCAAAAGCAAAGCAAGTTTTGGTCAATTAGTAAAATCTGATAACTGCAATAGCCACAGATACATAGATACCAGTAAAATAAATTATGAATCGAGACCTTACAAAACTGCTGTAATGCTTTGCAAATTTGTTTTGGGGCTGTCTATTATTAGCTAATTTGCCGAGCTCTTGTATTTAGTTACTCTTGCATTAGCCAAGTTTTACACATACACAGTAGGGGTAATATTAATTTCTATATGAAATTTAAAAAAAATTGTAAATTGCATTTTACAACTCTTTTCTAAGTGGGAGCTGTTTCATCATGCTGTCTGCTTTGACTTCATTATGCTTATACAGTATATCAGGTGCCTGCATATCTTGTTAAAGCAGGCCTAGACTCAGGCCAAATTTCATACAATGGACACCAAGCCAGTTATAAATGGTATAGCATTTACAGTAGACACTTTTTTTTACCTAGGCCCGCTTTGTCATCCATTCTACAGCTCTCTGAACCTGCATGTCTTCCACCATAATAGCGGAGACACAAGCTATTACTCGGCAGCTCTTGATCCCCCCCAATGACACCATTAATGTAATTCAGTGATCAGAGAGAGGCAAGAGTGGGCGAGACGATAAACTCTGGGTTGGGCTCCTGTGAGGCTGTGTGTGAAAGTACTTTGCTTGTTCTTCTACAGTTTTATATGCTACATGTATGTCTTTTTACAAATAATTTTTTGAGCAAATAAATCTTGATTAGACAGCCAAACTTTAATGCGCATGATAAGAGAACAGAGGGACGCCAGACTAAGTGCAGCATTAAACGTATTTATTTTATTATGGGTAACACAAGGGGAAACTCACATATAGATGGATAGTTCAGGCACCTATACAATGGATGCGGTCAGTCTCTGGACCCTCCTGGATCATCCTGGTGGACTGGTGGCATCAGGCAGTGGTTGTATAGATGAATGACTGTAGGAAGCAGATTGCCCCCTTAGCCAGCATGGAACTGAAGATGGCGCCAGGACAGACGGGACGTCACCATGAAGGCATGCGCTGATGCAAAAGTGGGTGGTAATGCATTTCAAAACTTCTGCTTCTTCGTCAGACCTGTGACCTGAACCATCTATATGTGAGTTGCCCCTTGTCTTACCCTTAATAAAATTGGTACTTTTAATGCTGCACTTAGTCTGGCACCCCTCTGCTCTTCTCTTTTGAATTAGAGAGTTGCCTGCTTCATTCTAAGGGTGCTGCCGTTGGTGCTGCTAGTTATCATGTGCTCTATGGACTTTTACCAATGACCTTATTACTTATATCATGATGTTTTTTTGACTGAGATTATATTTGCATACTACATGCCTCTAGCGCCACTATAAACTTGTTTAATGCGCGTGGTAAGACTCCGAATAACCCTTACTCATAAAAGGAGGCCCACAGAGGAGGCTGTAGGGGGTCATTGTGTCATCCAGCCATAAGGGGCCCATATGTAGCTGACCACCATGATTCTGCCATTGGGCGATAATTGAGATGGTCATGTTTAATCAGACCCACCTGAATATAATCTGATTTCATATATAAATTTAAGTCTTAAGCACATCTAACAGATTGCTGTGAGCATTAAGTCATTTCTCATCATGTAGTAATCCCCGAGTTATACCATTACAAAAAACTCAGTCACACAAGCATTTGTCTTAACAGAAAGGTCTGCTGTGAGTAATACAGTGCTAACAGAGTTTATCTGTGCTGAATGGACTTCATGGCTCTATAGAGGATTAAGCACACAGTGTGTTATATATATATTTATATACACATCTGTAAAATCTGAGTTGCAAAGCATTTGTTTAAAGGCTCATGAGAACATTTTGAAACTATAACTCATACACTTGTGTTTATAAGCCATCCAAGATTTTAACCTAAACCTTTTAAATACCGAGTTTTAGAAGCTTCCCTTCAGCTCTACAAGGGTTATGTTCTCCGGCTTCCAGACACTAAAACGCCACATTTTAATAACGCTTTCAACTACTATTTATGAATGCCATGGAAAGTTTTTGCAATGCTGTAATAATATATTGCAATGTGTGCCGTGATACCTCAGCAGTGGCATAGGTCACATCTGTGAGGGTCACTTGTAAACACCCGACTCACAGTGAAGTGAAGGAGAAAAAAAATAAGCTTATTTATTTACAGCTTTCAGCCTGTCAGTCTGTCTCTTGACTGTCTTGCGGCTGGTTGCCAGGTAAAAACTGAGCGCTCATATAAACTGTTCATACAGCAAGAAATGACCTAATCTATTACATGTGTTTGCTCTGATTTTTTTTTTTTTTCATAGCGCGTGCTGTAATGTTAACATTTCTAACTTGTTCTGTTCACTGCATTAAGAATAAAGAGGACCTGTCGAATGAATCATAATTCTTTAACAGATTACACTTGTACCAACAAAAATTTGTAGTCTTTGGTGGTGATGGGGGTGGGGTCAGGAGACAACTCCGGTAGAGCTTGTGTCAGCCCCTGGATCATTAGCTGGAACTACAGATGCTTATTTGTTTGTTGTATACATTTTTATTGCATCAGTGTACTTCACAACGTCTTACAGAATGCACAGAACCAGTGTCTTCCGCCGAAGGAGCTTTATAGTCTGTGGTTCTTACTACAATCATACAGACAAACATAAATACATCAAGGGCTGATTTGGTCAATAGCTAATTCACAAAATGGTTGTAAAAATACACATAACAGTATGCAGTGTAAATACATCCCACCAATGACAATACATTAATAGAACCAGGCTTATATCAGAATATGTAAAGCGCTGTGCAAACTGTTGGCGCTATATAAATCCTGTATAATAATAATAATAATAATAATGGTAGTTTATATTAAATTGGATCTTCAGTCAAAACTGTGTTTTAGCTTTTGACAAAATGTGGAGCGCTTAGAAATTGTCACCATATTTCCTATCCCAAGAAGCCGCAGGAAGTGAAAGTAAGTGTGCCCAAAAAGAACAGAATGCCAGGCTTTGCCAAATGTTACCAGAACAGATGTCTCATTTTGAAAATTTCCAATCACTCACTATTTTGGCAACTACTCCAAAGTTGTATTTTTCCCGTCGCCTTTCCGTTCTTGGGAAATTGCAAACTGAAAGTGGTTTTAACATTCTCTCGCCTTACCCAAAACCATCCAAAAATAAATAAATAGAATCTTCACTTCCAATGCAGCATAGTGGTCTTTAGAGATTTTTATGATGTGAGCCTTGTCTTCTGTTGGCACTGGATACTCTGGAGTAGCTACTTTAACTAGTAGCCGACCGCGCACCGTCATTATACGGCGGCAGGTCGGCTCTCCTGGGCGAGAGCCCGTAGCTATACGTCCTATCGTATAGCCGCCACTAGGGGGCGCGCGCGCGCGCTCCCCGCTCGCCCCCCACTCCCGTGCGTGTGCCCGGCGGGCGCGATCGCCGCCGGGCACACGCGATCGCTCGGTACAGAGCGGGGAACGGGAGCTGTGTGTGTAAACACACAGCTCTCGTTCCTGTCAGCAGGGGAAATGCTGATTTTCTGTTCATACAATGTATGAACAGAAAATCAGTGTTTCCCCTAGTGAGGCCACCCCCCCCCCCACAGTAAGAACACACCCAGGCATACTTAACCCCTTCCCCGCCCCCTAGTGTTAACCCCTTCACTGCCAGTGGCATTTTTATAGTAATCTAATGCATTTTTATAGCACTGATCGCTATAAAAATGCCAATGGTCCCAAAAATGTGTCAAAAATGTCCGAAGTGTCCGCCATAATGTCGCAATACCGAAAAAAAAATCGCTGATCGCCGCCATTACTAGTAAAAAAAATATTAATAAAAATGCCATAAAAATACCCCCTATTTTGTAAACGCTATAACTTTTGCGCAAACCAATCAATAAACGCTTATTGCGATTTTTTTTACGAAAAATATGTAGAAGAATACGTATCGGCCTAAACTGAGGAAAAAAAATGTTTTTTTATATATTTTTGGGGGATATTTATTACAGCAAAAAGTAAAAAATATTCATTTTTTTCAAAATTGTCGCTCTATTTTTGTTTATAGCGCAAAAAATAAAAAACGCAGAGGTGATCAAATACCACCAAAAGAAAGCTCTATTTGTGGGAAAAAAAGGACGCCAATTTTGTTTGGGAGCCACGTCGCACGACCGCGCAATTGTCTGTTAAAGCGACGCAGTCCCGAATCGCAAAAAGTACTCTGGTCTTTAGGCAGCAATATGTTCCGGGGGGTAAGTGGTTAAAGAGCACACTATTATCATACCTCTTACCAGTCCTGAAATATTTTATCTTTGGCACTCAATGCATCAAGAATGCTTTACAATTTGAACCCCAATTCACACAATGCATACTCCAATGATTAAATGTAAAACATTTTTTTTTTAATTGGTAAACCTTAAAGTAGTACTTTTTAGCTTAACACACTGAGCACATTAAAATACATACTCTCCGGTAAATTTTTACCCAAGAACTTGCTGTTTGCAACTTTCCCAATGCTTCTGGTTCCCTGAACTTCTGGCCTTTACAGGAAGGAGTTAAAAGTGGAAAGTGTAGTCTCCAGGCAGTCTGTTAGTATGGAGAAGGGAGGAATAAGAGCAGGGAAGATACTAGTCTTTGGGGTTGCCTTGATCCTAGTCTATGGGGCTGTGTAGAGAGACACAACTCCAGTCCCTGCATGCAGGGGAGACTCCATAGGATGTTGCAAGCGAGGAAGTCACTCTCAGTCCCCGTACACACGTGCGAGGAACTCGATGGGCAAAACTCATCGTTTTGCTTGTCGAGTTCTGTGTGAAGCCGCCGAGAATCTCGGCGAGCCAACTTTCCTCATTGAACAACGAGGAAATAGAGAATATGTTCTCTATTTGGCTCGACGAGGAACTCATCAGCTTCCTCGGCCGAAAGTGTACACACGTCGGGTTTCTCGGCAGAATTCAGCTCCGATCGAGTTTCTGGCTGAATTCTGCCGAGAAACTCGGTCGTGTGTACGGGGCCTCAGAAAAGAAAACTGGGGCTGTAGTCATGGTGCCAGTTTAAACTGGAACACAGGCAAGGATTAAAAGATAAATAAGCTCTATACCCAGACTTTCAAAAACATTACAGTGCCTTTACACTCTAGATTGGGATTTGAAGAGAGGAGCATCCCCAAACACATTGTACAAACACTTTGTTGCTTCCAAGGAGGTTCACAGTAATATTGCCTTAACATGCTTTTATATTTAAGGAAGAGCAGTAAAGTTCTAATTTCACGGTCTCTTGGTCAGAATTTGTTCTTTGAGACAACATGTACCCTTTGTTTATTGTGTTTGTGAGTGTCCAGTTAGTTATTCAGAGACTCATAAACTATGTTGATGTTCACTTGGATATAGTTAGAAAAGAAAACTAGAATCATTGTCTATAAATGGTGATTTATTGTGAGTAGACAGAATATGTGAGTTGACTCAGAGGTTACTAGCTCCAACAGTCAACTCAGTCAGACACTTGCTTTGGGTAATTGAACTTTATTGTTCTTTCAGATTGTAAACTTTAGAAAGACATGACACTACTTACCAGTGGATATTTCAAATCGAGCCCCTGGTTCTTCATATAATGGAACCGATTCATGAAAACTCTAGAACACAAAAATATGGTTTCTACCCAGGGCAGCCAATCAGAAATCGTATTAATGAATGCATAAGAAGAAAGGTAAAATCAGATTGGATGCCATTGGCAATAATTCCAACTTTTTTTTCCAAAATTCACGAATAGGCTCCATAATGTAGAACTCCTGTTAAAACCATTGCATCTTAAAGGATACATTTTTAACAATTTTCAAGACAAAAAAAGAACCTGTGAGGGTATTAGACCCTTATAGAGAGTGTACCAACATCCCTTACAAGAATTTCAACATCAATATAACAATGTGGAGCTTTTTGGATACCAGCACACAATACTCTACTATACTATAAAAAATTATACAATTATTATATCAATAATAAAATATTTTTTAAAAACATTATTAAAGAAGGCACACCAGTGTTAGACACATAAACAAAAAAAGTATAGCCCCCCACCTACTGTATCTCTTTATCCCTCCTACATAATATCATATACTTTGGAGTTATACAAAGTGTCCAAAGATCCTCCAAATGCTCAGTGGGGGGAAAAAGATTATTAGTAAAGAGTTTTATGGACTATGGAGATGTACAATACAGTTGTCCCAGGTGGATCAGTGTTCACTCAAGATATAACTGTGGTGGCCACAAAATCATCAAAGTCTAACAGGTATTGATAATTAGTGCAACCATTGCAGGTGATTCAATTATTCGTTGGTTATAAAAGTATTTTTTATAATATATTCAGTACCATGTCCCAAAGCTTCCATTAGCAGGGTAACTGTAATTCGCATATTAGCAGGTTACTTCATTGTTAGACCATACTGTATGCAGTATCTCCACAATCTTTGACAAAGATTATTATGTTGTGTCAGGTAAAAAAGAAAGGGAGATGGGATGACTGGGCACTGCACTCCCACGATTAGGTATTGTGTACTGGTACCTAAAAAAGTCCCACCTTGTTATATTGGCATGACTATTTCTACCTTAAAATTATCAATTATCTTCTTGTGTATTTTATTTTGTATTATATGTGCAGCTGCCTCTCCAAGTAAGCATACTGATACTTAAGCAGGCCATAGATGAGCCAAAAATCAAACAAAAATTATTGGTCGTCTTTTTCGCATCATTAGTGTGCCAGCTGCAACTCATTTTTTGGCGTGATCGAAAGTGCCTGATCATGAAAAATAAAAACAAATGATGGCACAATCGTATTTTTAAATTTAATTTTTTTGATTGATAGAACGTTCGGTTTTCAACTTGTCTATGACCTGCCTTAGTATTGAAAAATATAATACAGCTGCCATAATGCCTTAAAGGGGTTGTAAAGGAAAACAATGTTTTCCCTAACAAGCTTCCTTTACCTTAGTGCAGTCCTCCTTCACTTACCTCATCCTTCCATTTTGCTTTTAACTGCTTGCCGACCAGCCGCCGCAGTTATACGGCGGCAGGTCGGCTCTGCTGGGCGAGATCCCGTAGCTATACGTCATCTCGCCAAGCAGCCAATAGGGGCGCGCGCGCCCCCCGCTCGCCCCTGATGCCGACGCGCATGCCCGGCAGGCGCGATCACCTCTGGGCACCTGCGATCGCTCGTTACAGAGCGAGAACTGGGAGCTGTGTGTGTAAACACACAGCTCCCGGTCCTGTCAGGGGGAGAAATGCCTGACCGCCTGTTTATACAATGTATGAACAGTGATCAGTCATTTCCCCAAGTCAGTCCACCCCCCCTTCAGTTAGAACACACCCAGGGAACATACTTAACCCCTTCCTCGCCCCCTGATGTTAACCCCTTCCCTACCAGTGGCATTTTTATAGTAATCAATGCATTTTTATACTACTGATCGCTATAAAAATGCCAATGGTCTCAAAAATGTGTCAAAAGTGTCTGAAGTGTCCGCCATAATGTCGCAGTATTGATAAGAATCGCTGATCGTCGCCATTACTAGTAAAAAAAAATATTAATAAAAATGCCATAAAACTATCCCCTATTTTGTAAATGCTATAACTTTTGCGTAAACCAATCAATAAACGCTTATTGCGATTTTTTTTATGAAAAATAGGTAGAAGAATACGTATCGGCCTAAACTGAGGAAAAAAAATGTTTTTTTATATATTTTTGGGGGATATTTATTATAGCAAAAGGTAAAAAATATTTATTTTTTTCAAAATTGTTTACAGCGCAAAAACTAAAAACTGCAGAGGTAATCAAATACCACCAAAAGAAAGCTTTATTTGTGGGGAAAAAAAGGACGCCAATTTTGTTTGGGAGCCATGTCACACGACCGCGCAATAGTCAGTTAAAGCGACGCAGTGCCGAATCACAAAAAGTGGCCTGGTCTTTGACCAGCAATATGGTCCGGGGCTTAAGTGGTTAAAATGTCCTTATTTCTTCTGAGAAATTCTCACTTCCTCTTCTTTTGTCTGTAACTACACACAGTAATGCAAGGCTTTCTCCCTGGTGTGGAGAAAGCCTCTTGAGGGGGGGAGGGGGCAAGCAGGCAAGTCAGGAGAAAGGAGCTGTGTGTTAGTGGGCGTCCTGACACTCCTGTTTGCCCCCTCCCCCCCTCAAGAGGCTTTCTCCACACCAGGGAGAAAGCCTCGCATTACGGTGTGTAGTCACAGACAGAAGAACAGGAAGTGAGGATTTCTCAGGAGAAATAAGGACATTTAAAAGCAAAATCGAAGGATGAGGTAAGTGAAGGAGGACTGCACTAGGGTAAAGGAAGCTATTTAGGGATTTTTTTTTCCTTTACAACCCCTTTAAGGAGCAAAGCCAGTTGTAACTTTTCATGATGTAAGGCAATTCTGTGCTGTTGATTGGAAGACTGTGCACTATGGGTCCTCCATGATAAATGGTATGTGGCCTTATTTGAGTTTGAAACTGAACTCATGGGTTCATCTCTATTTTTACATTATATTTCCCTAGGCAAATGTGAATGATGATGTCCTTAATTACATTGCCCAGCTTTTACCATGTACATTTTTCAAACAATATAGGCTACACTATTCATTTGTACAAAAACTGGTGTCCAGAAGGGTTCTGCTCTCTGGGTACCCATACTATAATAATGCCATTTTCCCCAAAAGTCCTGGGCATCCGCTGATGATATTTTAAGATGATAGAAATGTTGCATTTGATTGTGAAAAAAAAAAGAAGAAATGTTGCTAATTTTTTTAATTCCCACATGGATTTTCCAGCAATTTTTTTCACAGTGAGATAGTGCGCCACCCAAACCTCTGTCCTCCCTTCAACCCAGGCTCCGGTAGTCTTCTTCTTAGCTGCTGAATACATTAAAAACTGTACAGAAACATATGTATTTTGGTAGACTTTGCAGTTATTATATTTTTGTACCTGCTTGTTTAATTTATTTTGCACAATAGGTGCAACAGTCTTGCAATAGTGCCATATAGATTGGCGGGAGCTCATTGGAACCACTCAAATTTAAAGAGCACCTTTATTAAGTTAAATATGTAGGCTGCTGATGCTAACTTCCTTCTGAAAAATGCAAGTTGCCTGGATGTCTCAGACATGTAAAAACAAGTTTGTGACCTGTGAAGTAAGAATTTCTCAAGTGCATACTTCCTTTTATTTAGTGACTTTATGAATGCTTTAGGTATTAAAGCCACTGACCAGTAAAAGTAGCATGCATACTTCCCCTTTAATCCTGTGTTTGCAAAAGATACAGGATCAACGGTGTTGACAACAGCTAAGAGGATTTCCTCTAGGTCCTCTTTAGGTATGTTCACTATTGCTTATAAATTCCCTAACTATTACTCCTCCATGTAACTACTAGCTGCAGGAGTCAGTCCCAATCAAGTATCGGATTTCCATTTTTGCAGGCAGTTTCAAGCAGAAATGTGGACCACAGATTTTCTATAGAAAGGCTGTTTGCCTGCTATCCTTTTGTTTTTAGAGCATTCAGAATTGTGCTCAGTAGGCATATGCATTGTCTGCTCCACAAAATTTTAAAAATGCAGGTGATAATATCTTTTTATCTCAAAAATAGCACACAAAACACAACGCTATTCATCAGGAACCGGCGGAGATTTGAACCATGTATGGGCATGCTGAATGTACCAAGTTGATCAATCGATCAACTTGGGTACCATTAGCCTGCCAGATTTGAGATGTGATTATTGCTAGTGTGCGTTTGCCGCTAGCAATAATCACTGTGTTCTCCCAGTGGGGACAGCTTCCCCCGCCCCCACTCTGGGAAAACACAATGATTCCGCGGGAGGGATTCCCCTATCAACACTGTTTGTGTTGATGGAGGAATCACGTGAATTTCTTTTGTGCAACCCATGGTTACAGGAAATAAATTTGCTCTTTCTATGGCAGGCCTAAGCTTTGCCATTAGACCAGCTTCCAACTTCATTTGGACGAAGCAAATCCCTTTTACAAGGACATTTAACGGCAATGTTCATATTTACATTAGATAAAGGGAAAAACACAAAATATTTTTACAGCCCTTGCTTTCTGACCAGCTCAGTAGTGTTCTTTGCATAGTGAGGGTTGTGTTTTAGTATGAATAGACCTGTGCTGTTATAGCTAAATATACTGATTGTATAGAACACAAGTATGCCGTACTGCCATACCATTTGAGTAATGTGTGTAAGTTGGCTTAAACTCCACCTGGACTTCATCCAAGCAACCTTGTCCTCTCATAACTCACCTGCATTCTCCTTTTATGGATAAGAGGGGACATGTCACTGTGAATATGTTCCCTTGGTCTAATAACTAATTCATTCTGTCTGAGCTGCAGAAGCTTTCTCCAGTTACAATAATGATGCCAAGACTTGGATTGGCAGTCAGTTTATTGCATAGGGCCAAGACAAGGCTTTTTGGGGCTATACTACACTGTCATGCAGCCAAAACCTTGCTGGGCTGTGGAGCAGGCTCTATACCAAAAATAAAGCATAGATGTGATGTTGAGCAAAATTTCCTACGATCACATAAGATATGGTGCAGGTATTCTGATTCGTACCCTGCTGGTTTCAGTGTACTCTATACATAATTCATTCAGTGAGATGGCACCTAGTCAGTTCAGTAGCTTATGCGACGTGAACTATCTAAGAT
Source organism: Rana temporaria (assembly GCF_905171775.1). Lineage (NCBI taxonomy): Eukaryota > Metazoa > Chordata > Amphibia > Anura > Ranidae > Rana > Rana temporaria. The sequence continues at coordinate 46,893,730 of NC_053501.1, forward strand.
AACAGAGTGGGGGTCTTCGTCAGTCTTAAAAAATGTAGGTGTGTTCCTTTAGCTCACCATAAGAATAATAAATATACTACAGATATATATTTTAATATTTCAAATGCACTTCATGTGTACTTTTTTTGCCATGTGTTTACCTGGACAAGTGTTTAAAGCGTTATAGTGATATAAGCGTAGCAAAAACTGATGAGGCCTTGAGGCATTTGTTAGAAAATTGTATGACTATTGAAATATTCCTTGTTCCCCTGACACAGAGAAACATTGGGGTGAGTTGTAATATTAAGTTAGAGAAGTATTTGCTCTGACCTACTGTAGTGAACATCACTTACCTCCCACTTAGATCTGCTTTGAGAAGAAGTCGATTTGTAGGAGTTATGTAATGTCAATTAAGTCCACTGTTGGCAGGGATCATAGCTCAGCTGGTGCTGTTTGTAGTGTTCATTGAGTATCTCTCAGAGGTGTGTCTTGCTGAGTCCTCTAGTCCTCTAGCGGGATACATGAAGTCAGTACACATTCAAGAACCCCATGAAAGAGGTTGTTCACTTCAAACTAATGTTGAACCATATTTACAATCCATCTAATAGTAACCCAGAGGGGGTTCTTCCTTCCAGGACCCTCCTTTCAGCTCTACAAATATGGCAGAAGTCATAGAGCTCAATTATATTTGAACAAATAGCCACAATACTAGTCTTCACTTGTGGGAGTAATCAGAGATCCCAGTGTCAGGGTTGACGACGGGGGTTCTATATCATTAACAGGGGTCATCTTTGTAAAAAGTATTTTTCTTCCTCTGGGTCAGCACATTTTGTGTCTTTCCCCAATCTCTCCAGAGGACCATCATGTTTAAAATAAACAGCTACTAATTGTATTCACAAATACAGAAGTAAAAGCCTTGGCACAGAACCAGAAATAATCAACATTATATGCAGCATGGTCTGTGCAATGATCCATTTTAGGCTATAAAAGGCTTATCCTAAATCACAAAGCAACACTTGTAGGTAGTCATCTATGGGACTGCTGTGAAAGAGTCCTAGGTATATATGAGGGCATATGCCCCTACCAATAACATGTAAATACATCTTAGAACATATTAAAACAATATTTTGTTCATATTTACTGGTCCTTAAAAAATGCTTGTATGTTGCTCATGGACTTGTGTGCTACTTTTAAAACAGAGAAAGTGAACTCCTGTGACCAGGAAAGGCAAAGCGCTTTGGAGGAGGCAAGAGATAATCCACGAGAAGGCATTGTGATTCCAGAGTGTGCTCCAGGAGGACTATACAAGCCAGTACAGTGTCATCAATCTACAGGCTATTGCTGGTGTGTTTTAGTAGATACAGGGCGCCCCTTACCGGGAACATCTACACGGTAAGTAATCTTTCAGCTTTGATGGCAAAAGACAGACAGGGCACAAAATCTGATATTTTGTTATAATTCACTTCAATGTAGATATGAAACTCCAGTATGTGAAAGTGATGCAAAGTGGAAAATAACTGACGCAGAGGATCCATTTAAAGACCGAGAGCTGCAAGGTAAAAATCAGCTATGGTCATTATTCTTGTTATTCATGACATCTAGGGCCATGCCAGGTGATGAGTCCATCTTGGATGGTCAATATTTTTTAAATTAAATGATTAGGGTAATTTCCATGCCCCCCGATGACGTTGTTGCGGACAAAACATGTTAGGCGGAGCTAAGGGTTTGTGGTGTAGAGTGAGATCTGCTGCTATTCAGCCATAGGAAACTGGGAACAGTGGTGCTCATGCAGGAGCATGTGATGAAACCCAGCACTGCCCTGTATGAGTCTATTCCATGACCAAAGGCTAAACTGATCTGTTTACATGTAAGGGTGTCTACTTTATTGACCACTTCCTTACTGGGCACTTAAACCCCCCTCCTGCCCAGACCAGCTTTCAGCGCTGATGCATTTTGATTGACAATTGCGCGGTCATACAACGATGTACCCAAATTAAATTTTTCTCATTTTTTTCACACAAATAGAGCTTTCTTTTGGTGGTATTTAATCAACACTGGGGTTTTTATTTTTTGCTAAACAAAGATGTAACATTTTGAAAAAAATAAATCATGTTTCGTAGTTTATTATAAAATTTTGCAACCAGGTCATTTTTCTCCTTCATTGCTATGCGCTGATGAGGCATCACTGGTGGGCATTGATAGGCTGCACTGGTGGGCACTGATAAGCTGTACTGATGGGCACTTATAGGCACAGATAAGGTGGCACTGATGGGGACAGATAAGACGGTACTGATGGGGGGCACTGATAGATGGCACTTATGGGCACTGATAGGTGGCACTGATGAGCACTGGTAGGTGACACTGATAGGTGGCACTGGTAGGTGACACTGATTGGTGACACTGATAGGTGGCACTGTGGGTACTGATGGGTGGCACTGTGGGCACTGGTAGGTGGCTCTGGTGGGCACTGGTAGGCGGCACTGTTGTGCACTGGTAGGTGGCACAGATGAGCAAGCGGCTGCTCTCCTTGATCGGGACTGATGTCCCTCTGACAGCCGCCGGTGATCGACTTTTTTTTCTCCTCACACATCAGCGTGAGGAGAAAAAACAGCCGATTACCGGCTCTGTTTACATCACATGATCAGCTGCCATTAGCTGACAGCTGAACACGTAGTAAGGGGGTCAGGATCGACCCCTCACACTGATCTGTGATCAGCCACGTCTCATTGACTCATTGATCACAGAGAGCGCCGTGCGTGCCCTGCAGGGGGCGTGCAGGCCGCTCGAGCACGGGAGGACGTCCATGGTCGCCCTCCCGGCAAATTAGGTCTGCGCTGTAGCCATCTTTCAGCTATAGCGTGGATCTGAAGTAGTTAAGTAGAACACTATGGGGGTTATTTAGGAAAGGCAAATCCATTGTGCACTGCAAGTGCACTTGGAAGTGCAGTTGCTGTAAATCTGAGGGGGACAAGCAAGGAAAATAAGAAATTTTTTAGCTTGCACATGATTGGATGATAAAATCAGCAGAGCTTCCCCTCATTTCAGATCTACCCCTCAGATCTACAGCGACTGCACTCCCAAGTGCACTATCAGGTGCACTGGCAGTGCACTTGTATGCAAAGTGGATTTGACTTTCGTAAATAACCCCCTATGTTTCTCTTCCTTTGTGTCTTCTGAGCATTGGTTATGATTTTGGAGGTTAAATTAGCTTGCATCCAGCAGTGGAGAGATAGCCCTGTCCTGGCTCCAAAAGGGATATGAGCTTGAAACCTTTTATCATTCAAAGGTCATACCAATAAGGTGAAGAGTGTATTACGTGTGGAAGATTATAGGCCTTTTCATAAAAATTGTAATGTTTATTCATCATTTTTGTGATCACAGTTTTTGGCAACACTGGTGATATCTTAAAGCGGGGGTTCACCCTATCGACAGTAAAAAAAAAAAAAATTTTTTCTTTTACCTTTAAATCAGGCACTGTAGCGCGAGCTACAGTATGCCTGTCCCGAATTTTTTCCCCCCATACTCACCTTGTAGTCGTCCATCGAAGATACCGGGGAATGGGCGTGCCTCTGGAGACGGAGGATGATTGACGGCCGGCTCTGGCGCGTCACGCTTCTCCGGAAATAGCCGAAATAGGCTTGGTCTTCACGACGCGTGCGCATAGCCTGTGCGCACGCGCCGTGAAGAGCCGAGACCTACTCCGGCTGTCTTCGGGGAGAGTGACGTGCCAGGGCCGGCCGTCAATCATCCTCCCTCTCCATAGGCACGCCCATTCCCCGCGGGAGCCGGAATCTACGATGGACGACTACGAGGTGAGTACGGGGTTAAAAAAATCGGGACAGGCATACTGTAGCTCGCGCTACAATGCCTGTCTCGATGGTAACATCATGGGATTGTGGGTGAACTACCGCTTTAAAGTTGATTATCATGCTTGGAGTATTGCACAAATGCACTTCATTGTTTAATTAATATTAAACAATGAAGTGCATTTGTGCAATACTCCAAGCATGATAAAAAAAACACCATATACAACAAAGTGTTATGTGAGGATAATTCCTCACATAACACTTTGTTGTATATGGTGTTTTTTTTGTTATAGTTTGGTAATTATTTAGATATCAGTATACCTAAGATTTTCTCTAATCTAACAATAATTCTCTATGTAACAATAATTTTTATGGTGTTTTTCTTTTTTTTTTCTTTAATGACTCTCAGATTGTACTGCTGTATTAATGCTGTGTGACAACATTTTATTATAATATCTTACAATTAAATCAAAAGAGTATTAAAATGTAAGAAATTATTGTATGTTTAGAGTCACGTGTTTAGAGTCTGGACACACCCCTGGGGTTTCTTCACTACTTTGGATATGTCTGACCACATCATAATGCTGGTTAAAAATGTAAAAAACCAATCAACAATTTGTGTGTGGTTATGTGTAATAGAGCCCAATGGAAAATAATTACTATATTTAACCATACACATGTGTTTGTGATTTGTCTGACATTGGCAGTTGGGAAACTGAAAAGATGTTAGCTAAGTAACAAAAGAAGTTCTGGTGGTATTTCTTTGCCATAACAAAAATTTCTTCTTCAGCAAAAATGATTGTTTTATTATGCTTCTCAACATTCTTATACAAGCTGAAATAAAGTAGTTGTATTAGATTTGTGTTCTTTTCCACATTTATGCCTTAAAATGAACATGTGGCCAGGCTATTGACATTCAAGTATTTACAAAGCCTAAAGTTTTTGCTAGCTTTGCGCAGTGGAAGTATCGTAGCCAATGAGGTTTATCTGAGGCGCGATTATTGCTAATTGAAAAAATAAAATAAAATTTGAATCCCGACCATGGCTGGATGGAGTTTGCATGTTCTCCCTGCTCTGCGTGGGTTTCCCCCGAGTACTTCGGTTTCCCCCACATATAATAAAGACATGCTGTTAGAGCTGTGTAATGGTTAAAAAAAAAAAGAAAACAGATGTCTTATGCCGCGTACACACGACCGTTTTTCGGGATGTAAAAAAATGACATTTTTAATGGTCTAGAAAAAACAACGTTTTTTTCAACCCGATCGTTAAACCGGCCTTGCCTACACACGATCGTGAAAAAAAAATGCTTTAGCAATGAGCGGTGACGTACAACACGTACAACGGCACTATAAAGGGGAAGTTCCATTCGGATGGTGCCACCCTTGGGGCTGCTTTAGCTGATTTTGTGTTAGTAAAAGACGATTCGCGCTTTTCAGTCTGTTACAGCGTGATGAATGTGCTATCTCCATTACGAACGCTAGTTTTACCAGAACGAGCGCTCCCGTCTCATAACTTGCTTCTGAGCATGCGCATTTTCTAAATTTTTAATGCCCATTTTTTACGTTGGGAAAAATGCTCTTGAGCCCACACACGATCGTTTTTAATGACATTAAAAAATATATATTTTTTTTTACAACCCAAAAAACGTTGTGTGTACTCTGCATAAGATCTGCTTAGACAAATGCAGACCTTTTTTCTCCTCAGCTCTTTGCTCTTTTATCAAGATTTGTGTCTACTAACAAGATTCTTCAGCTGCTGAATAGCCACTGATGCTCATTTTCCAAATGAGAAATGCCGCGTACACACGATCATTTCTCAGCATGAAAAAAACGTTGTTTTTCAGCATGTCCAAAAAACGAAGTTTTCCCAACTTCATTATTAAAAACGACGTTGCCCACACACCATCGTTTTTAAAAAATGATCTAGCAAAGCGCGGTGACGTACAACACGTATGACGGCACTATAAAGGGGAAGTTCCATTCGCCTTTGGGCTGCTTTAGCTGATTCCGTGTTAGTAAAAGACGATTTGCGTTTTTCTGTCTGTTACAGCGTAATGAATGAATGAATGAATGAAAAACTTATATAGCGCGGCACATGCGAACTGAATCGTAATGAATGTGCTTACTCCATTATGAACAGTAGTTTTACCAGAACGAGCGCTCCTGTCTCATAACTTGCTTCTGAGCATGTGCGGGTTTTTAAGGTCGTTTTAGCCCACACACGATCATTTTTTACAACCCGAAAAATGACATTGTTTAAAACGACATTACAAAATGCAGCATTACTTTTTTTTAAAACTACGTTTTTTTCATGCTGAAAAATGATCGTGTGTACGCGGCATTACCCCTCAATTCTGGCAGGCCCTTAATGTTGTCCTTTGGGCACTGGACTCTGCATTAGGCACTCCCCTAGGCACGTGATTTACCTGAAGTGTGCTCTAAGGGTCCAGGGGTGTGGTACACTCATCAGTGGAACTCAGTCCCTAAAGACCTGATATTTACTTCTACTGAGCTCACTTTCCTCACCACAGCACAGCCATCCTCTGGATGTTCCTTGGGTCCCTACTGCCTTCAGGGATGGGCCACGGAATACTACTCTGCATTGTATAGTTGTGAGTACCCCTAGTGGGACATTCCTCATGCTCTATGGCCGATGATAGGAACAGAGGGGGTGGGCCAGTGGAGCCTGCCAGCCTACGCTCAGCTAATGGCTCGGTGGAATGGGGGTCTGCAGTATTTTAGCATCCTGATCCTGCAAGCCTGGACCACTATTCCCAAAACTGAGTTGTTACCATCTTCAGAGTCCCCTGCTTCTACCTATTAGGGAAGGACATTTCTGCCACTGTTTCTGAATTTATGGGAAACATTCAGTGATATTATGGGCCGCAGACTGCTACCAGGCCCCCTCTTCCTCTCCTTTAGAGTCCATCTCTGATCTTTTCCTGGTTGCTTCTGCATTACCAAAAAGGAGGATGAGGATGGAACATTGTCTGGTTCAGAGGACTTGGTTCATAAGCAAAGGATATTATTTCAATTCTTACTGATGCAGTGCGTTCTTGCCTTGACTTAGTTGGCCTTGGTCAACCCAGGCGAGGTTCCCTAAAAATGCCTCAACCTGCTAAAACCTTCCCTGTACACTTTCTCAGTTGGTGCCCCCCCCCTTTCCTATACTTAACCATCTATTGACTTGCTTAGTAACCCCTTTTCACCCAACTTGCTTACAGTGCCCCCCCCCTTTCCTTATTCTTCTTGCTGACAGAGGTAATGGACACCCTCTGAGGATGGCTACCTCATTTTACTTTTAATATACTGACTGACCTAGATGTGCCATCAGAGCCACTATTACATTTAATTTTAAAGGCTTTACATCACTAGGAGTGCCGGAACCCCCTCCTTTCTATGAATAGATGGTTAAGTACCAATGCCTTGATTTTATGGAAAGAAGGATGTTAAAACTTGTGCACGGCAGATGCTATAGGGTGTAGGTAGGACATGTATGTTGAATATAAAACTGAGATCCTGAAATCATGTTTTTTTAATGGAGTTTAGCTTCACTGTGTCATGGCCTCGCTTTTTCAAATAGCTAAACACACCTTTCATGCACTGCTTGTGCCAGTGCTCAAGCATGGGAGTAGGCACCAGGTACAGCAATGTGGGATGAAAGATCGATTTTGCAAGTTTTCCTGATACCTGGAGGACAGAGGCGGCTCTAGGCTTTGTGAGGCCTTAGGCAAAACTTGACATGGGGCCCCACTTATGCCTATGATGGGAAAAATAATTCAAGGACAAGAGCCTCTTCCCCACAGCCCTGGCCAGTGGTTGGGGGGGGGGTCTGCGTTTCGGGGGCTTATCAGAATCTGGAAGCCCACTTTAACAAGGCGGCCCCCAGATCCTGCTCTTTAATAACTAAGGGGCGGGGGGCCACCTGGAGTTGTCATCTGGTGAACCTTCCCCCTTGTGACGTCATTGACTGAGGATGTGGTGGGTCATTGATGTCACAAGGGGTGGTGTCACCGATATTCACTGGTTGTTAGGGATGCTGGTGGCCCTGTTCCTGAGTCAGGGCTTATAACGCTGCCTGAGCACAGCAGCGTTAAGGTCCCCTGTCCCTCAAAACTGGGGTAATGCATTGGGTAAGTTAGGCAGGCCACGAGGCCCCTGTGAGTGCCAGGCCTTAGGCGACCGCCTAATTTGCCTAATTAAAGAGCCGCCTCTGCTGGAGAATCATGCTTTTCAAGGGGCATGCAGTGGCAAGTCAGGACAGTGGGCTGGGGTGCTAAGAGTACTGTTGGAAGGTGCCTGGTGTGCAGCTGCATGGTCACTTTATTTTGTCTGACCCAGAACAGGTTTATTTTAAGGCAATATAAATCCCTAATAAATATAAGGCTGGTGATTTTCACAAGCTCCTTATAAGGTTAAACCTGCTTTTTTTAACAGGTCCTTGGCTGCTTTTAATATTACTGTTTATAAAAACGTGTTGTGAAGTTCTCAGGCGTTTATAACAAAACTGTAGTTTCTTCTAGATCTATGCAGGAGGGTATAATAAAATAGGTGGAGACACCGCTGTAATTTATAGTATTTCTCCTCTGTGCATACTGGCCAAGATTTCAACAGAAACTATACCTACATTTGGCTTTTCCCCCATATAGTAGTACAAATAAAATAAATATAAGCGGTAACATTTATATCAAAAGGATAAATTGAGCTGTTACATTATCTGCATAGTTCCTGGCAGTAACATATAGAATTGATTTCACAGCCTTTCTGAATCGTATACATTTTTTCAGTTTGTCTTGGCAAGTCTGCCAGTTTTTAACCTCAAACACCTGGACTCCACGAGTCATTCTGTAAACTCCGCACAGGAGAAAATCTTGCTGGAAAGCCTTGTTTGAAATAAGAGCGTGTCCATGCTGAATAATACGTATGAAAGATCTGCTTGGGGATAAAGTCTCTGGTTGGGTCATTTGTATTGCTTAAAACACCTTTTCTGTGGAAGGCTGTGTTAGAAAGTATAAGCCGGGGCTGTGTGCATTTAAGTATAAATCTGCAGTGTTATACAGAGACCCAATAGTAATAATATTTTCTTTTAAGTATTTTTTTGCCATTTTGTATAACTAAACCTACGAAATGTGCACAGATTGCCTTTTCATTGACTCTGCACTTGTACCTAGTTGGTGTGCATTCTAGATATGAATACGGGTCATCTGGCATTTTAAACATTTGCTCATTTCTATCAATATGATTTAAGGGGTTAGAGATAAATAAACCAATCCACACGTGTATGCCATTCTGCATCCCTTTGTGAAAGATTTATTTTAGCAATGAGATCAGTGGTAATATAACTCCAGACGATCAATCAGCTTTAAAAGCAGAACAAAAGAATATAGGGCCAGATTCACAGAAATAGTACGCCAGAGTATCTGCTGATACTCCGGCGTACTTTCAAATTTGCCGCGTCGTATCTTTATTTGTAATTCACAAACAAAGATACGACGGCATTTGGCTAAGATCCGACAGGCGTACGGCTTCGTACGCCTTTGGATCTTAGGTGTAATTCTCCGGCGGCCGCTGGGTGGAGTTTGCGTCGTTTTCCAGCGTCGGGTATGCAAGTTATCTGGTTACGGCGATCCACGAAGATACGCGTGTTCGTCGCAATCTCTTACATCGTCGCTAGTCGGTTTTTCCCGTCGCAAAACTAAGGCTGCTTTTTCATGGCTTACATTTAGAACAGCCATGTTAAAGTATGGCCGTCGTTCCCGCGTTGAATTTCAATTTTTTTTTTTTGCGTAAGACGTCCGGGAATACGAAAGTACGTTACGCACGTCGCCGTTCAAAAAACACGTTGGGGCGCCGTAATTTCACGCAAAGCACGGCGGGAAATTTCCGAACGGAGCATGCTTTACACTACGCCGACGCAAGTTTACAGGTAAGTGCTTTGTGAATCAAGCACTTACGCTGAAAACTTGCAGCGGTGTAACGTAAAGGGGATACGTTACGCCGCCGCGCGGCTACGTGAATCTGGCCCATATTTTTTTTAATGAAAACATTGTAAAGTTAAGAAATAGTGCATCTGCATTAGCTTTTGCTTTATCTATAACTTATTATATTCATATGCCTTCTTGCAGAGTCAATTTACTATACTATTCTACAACATATTTCCTTTTTCAACAATAGTGGCAGGCAACGAAGAGGTGCTACCATGTTAGGGAAGTGATGGAATCACTACCTTAACCACTTCAGCCCCGGACCATTTGGCTGCCCAAAGACCAGAGCACTTTTTGCGATTCGGCACTGCGTCGCTTTAACTGACAATTGTGATGTCGTGCAATGTGGCTCCCAAACAAAATTGACGTCCTTTTTTTTCCCACAAATAGAGCTTTATTTTGGTGGTATTTGATCATCTCCGTAGTTTTTCTTTTTTGCGCTATAAACACAAATAGAGCGGCAATTTAAAAAAAAAAAAAGCAATATTTTTTCGTTTTTGCTATAATAAATATCCCCCAAAAATATATATATAAAAATTGTTTTTCCTCAGTTTAGGCCGATATGTATTCTACATATTTTAGGTAAAAAATTAGCAATAAGCGTTTATTGATTGGTTTGCGTAAAAATTATAGCATCTAGAAAATAGGGCAGGGATATGCAATTAGCGGACCTCCAGCTGTTGCAGAACTTCAAGTCCCATCAGGCATAGCAAGATTCTGACAGCCCCAAGCATGACACCCAAAGCCAGAGGCATGATGGAACTTGTAGTTTTGCAACAGCTGGAGGTCCACTAATTGCATATCTCTGAAATAGGGGTTAGTTTTATGGCATTTTTATTAATAATTTTTTATTTACTAGTAATGGCAGCGATTTTTATCATGACTGCGACATTATGGCGGACACATTGGACACTTTTCGCGCTATTTTGGGACCATTCACATTTTTACAGCGATCAGTGCTATAAAAAATGATCATTGTGTAAATGTGACTGGCAGTGAAGGGGTTAACCTGATCCCTCCCTACTCACAGGACAGAGAGGCAACAGCAAGGGCCATTGGCTTCTGTTTCTGTCAGTCAAAGCCTCTGACAAGGGAGTGGGGGACGGGCCGAGCCTTGATGTCTGTGTCTATAGATGCAGGCAGCATGGCTTAGGATTCAGGCTGCAGGTGTGCCACCATAGGAAGCTGTTTCCTATGGTGGCACACCGAGAAGTGGAGAATCAGGGCTGCTCTGTGCTAACCCATTGCACAGAGAAGGTAAGTATGACATGTTTATTATTTAACCACTTAACGCCCGCCGCACGACTATTTACTTCCGCAAAATGGCACGGACAGGCAGATGGGCGTATATATACGTCCCTGCCATCTAGCGGTTTGGGGGTTCGATTGGGACCCACCCCCGCTGCGTGCGGCGGGCGGATTCACGTGGGGAGCGATTCGAGACGACATCGCGGCTATTCGTTTATAGCCGCCCCGTCGCGATCGCTCCCCGGAGCTGAAGAACGGGGAGAGCCGTATGTAAACACGGCTTCCCCGTGCTTTACTGTGGCGGCTGCATCGATCGAGTGATCCCTTTTATAGGGATACTCGATCGATGACGTCAGTCCTACAGCCACACCCCCCATCAGTTGTAAACACACACTAGGTGAACCCTAACTCCTACAGCGCCCCCTGTGGTTAACTCCCAAACTGCAACTGTCATTTTCACAATAAACAATGCAATTTAAATGCATTTTTTGCTGTGAAAATGACAATGGTCCCAAAAATGTGTCAAAATTGTCCGAAGTGTCCGCCATAATGTCGCAGTCACGAAAAAAATCGCTGATCGCCGCCATTAGTAGTAAAAAAAAAATAATTAATAAAAATGCAATAAAACTATCCCCTATTTTGTAAACGCTATAAATTTTGCGCAAACTAATCGATAAACGCTTATTGCGATTTTTTTACCAAAAATAGGTAGAAGAATACGTATCGGCCTAAACTGAGGGAAACATTTTTTTTTGAGGATATTTATTATAGCAAAAAGTAAAACATATTGCATTTTTTTCAAAATTGTCGCTCTATTTTTGTTTATAGCGCAAAAAATAAAAACCACAGAGGTGATCAAATACCACCAAAAGAAAGCTCTATTTGTGGGGAAAAAAGGACGCCAATTTTGTTTGGGAGCCACGTCGCACGACCGCGCAATTGTCTGTTAAAGCGACGCAGTGCCGAATTGTAATGCCTTTGGGCATTTACCAGCATATTGGTCCGGGCTTAAGTGGTTAAATCACTTTAAAGGGTTTTGCATATCTCATACACAAAATACACTGTGTTATGTTAACAAAAGTATGTTAATATGTCAGAGGCGAATGTATGAATTGATATGCCTACCCGTGCAAGAATCCAAATTTTCGCCTTGCCCTACATGTATGTGACAGTGGAATATCGTTTGGTCTCTGCTATGCTGTTGAGAAATAAAACAAAAAGGTTTGTGGTTTCTGACTTCCAAACAAAGGTAAGAAATGCCACCTGTTACTCTCCTACAGAGACACTTGTTTGTGTTGCTAAAGTTCTTGTTACATTTACATAATCCCCAACTCGTGGAAGGATAAAATAGTAAATTAATTGAGTATGTGTGGTTGCATTCTGACAACACCTGGTTGCAGGGATATGGGTAAGTTGCAGGCCTCCCACAGCAGACATCGCTTCTACCGTGAACATAAACGCTGAGGTCAAATGAGCATTTCTATTTAGGTAATGGAGAACAAAGGAAGGAGAAAACTCACAGACAGTCCCTTGTTGATGAATAATTGTTTTATCCCCTAAACAATACTTTACTCAGTCTCACTGTGCCTCATAAACATGCTATTATATGGTCCCCTGATCATGCCAAAAGCAGCCATACACCTCTAAAGATGGTCTGGTATATTTTTAGACAGTCATTATTTATTTTTCTCCTAGATGCACAACCTGGTTACATCTATGTTACAACTATATATTTAGCGAGGGATGAAAACTCCTAACTTTTCAAACCATTTCCCTCAGTAGCTCTAATTATCCAGCAGAATTTCAGTTTGGAATATGTCACATTGGAGAAAATGTGCAATAGAGAGACATAGAGCCAAATCCACAAAAGGGATATGACGGCGTAACTGCTGTTACTCCATCGTATCCCTGTTCCTAACTATGGAACTGATCCACAGAATCAGTTTTCCATAGTTAGGCAGAAGATCCGGCATGTGTAAGGGACTTACACTGCCGGATCTTAGGATGCAGTACCGCATCCGCCGCTGGGGGCATTTTGTGTCGAAATGCCGCCTCGGGTATGCAAATTAGCACTTACGGAGATCCACGAAGCTTTTCAGCTTCGTTTTTTCTCCGTAAGTTTTAGTTTGCATACGCAAAATTAGGGCTGCTTTTACAAAGTGTAAAGTTAGTACACCATGTAAAAGCAGACCCTTCTGTCCAGCGACGCGATTTTTTTTTTGAATTTTTTTTTTTTCGCCGTATCTTTTTTTTTTTTTCGACGCAACTTTATTGTCCCGACGCGATCCACAAAGCTCGGCGTAACGTAATTTCGCGCTATGCACGTCGGGAAAATGACGTCACGAGCATGCGCAGCACGGCCGGCGCGGGAGCGCGCCTCATTTAAATGGGAATCGCCCCATTTGAAGAGGAACGCCTTGCGACGGCGGAATTTAAGTTACACAGCCCAAAATTTCTAGGTAAGTGCTTTGTGGATCGGGCACTTAGGTAGAAATTTTAAGGCAGTGTAACTTAAATGGAAAAAATTAAGTTACGCACGATCTTTGTGGATTTGGCCCATAGACCCGTTGCAAATCAACAGCTCCGTTTTTTTGTGTTTGATAAATCATTCTTCTTGTGCAGCACTGAAGGGGTTAAAACGGGTTGCATATGTCCGCCAGCACCCTGATGTAAAGTAGCACAAGCTAAGAAATTCTTCTAACAAAAGCAGTGCTTGGTCCATAAGTTACACCGACAGCTGAAATGAAAAGCATCTGTGCTTCTCTTTGCTCTGTTCTCAATCTCAGCTCATTGTATGAGAATCTGACCTTCTTACATGGATTAGAACACTGTTGAGGTTGCAAGGAGAATAGAACTAAGAGCAGCTCAAAGATAAATGCAAAATTACCTTGTTCACTGCGACCAGCTACAAAAACATAATGAAAGCCAAATGAGTTTGATTTTCTTCTAATAGTCCAAAAATCAATGGTTTCAAATACCGAATAATAAAGAATGCTATTCATGGGATTATCGGATTAGCCAAGTTAATGTGAACACATTTAATGTAAAATAGATAAGAGGTGCTACCGCGCCACCACTGAAGTGTAGGATAAACGTGAATAATTAAATAAAAGCTGCTAAATCTAAATGGGTAGATAAATGGATAAAAAACCTATAGTGAATGTGATAAGGAAGTGATCAGCGCATGTAATTAAATAAATGATGATGAAGGTAATCCAAAACAATGAAGGACTAATGGTGTAGAACAAACATAATATAAAATGAACATAATACAAAATGTGTAACAATGATGTGCAATAAATGCTAATAATCAAAATGTGCAAACACAAGTAAAAACAGAAAATGACAAAGTGGGTGATAAATGTCCTTGTGTAATCCAAATGTCAAAAAACAATGGGCCAGATTCAGGTAGAATTACGTTACGCCGCGGCGGCGTAACGTATCCCATTTACGCTACACCGCCGCAGGTTTACAGCGTAAGTGCCTGATTCACAAAGCTCTTACCTGTAAACTTGCAGCGGTGTAACGTAAATCCGCTCGGCGCAAGCCCGCCTAATTCAAATGGGGCGGGCACTATTTAAATTAGGTGCGTTCCCGCGCCGAACGTTCTGCGCATGCTCCGTTAGGAAATTTCCCGACGTGCTTTGTGCGAAATTACAGCGCCCCAACGTTTTTTTTGAACGGCGACGTGCGTTACGTCGTTTCGTATTCCCGGACGTCGGATCACAGAGATACGACGGCGTATCAGGAGATACACCGTCGTATGTCTTTTGTGAATTTGGCCCAATCTTCGAAATCTTCTTACGTCACTCTTCTAAGTGCTGTGCTCACAGAGCGCTTACCTTAAGGCAGGTATATGAAGGCTTGTATGGGTATGGGTAGGTCCAGGGATGGTTCCTCCGCATTAGTTCCCAGCTGTTATCCATCACCACGGGTGCAGGTGGCCTCAAAGGATCTCTCCTCAGTATAAGCCCCAGTAAAAATCAAAGAGACACTCCATCGTGAAGTACATTAAGGGATTTTAATAAATAAAATGTAGAAACTTACATAAAAGCAAAAGAAAAGCAGCAATGAAAGCAGTGCGGCGTTCAAACTCTTTCTGTTTCCTGGTACGTCGGGTCTTTATCGGTTACGCCACATCACGTGGCTTCATCAGAGGTTGATTATTAGCATTTATTGCACATCCTTGTTACACATTTTATATTATGTTCACTTTATATTATGTTTGTTCTACACCATTAGTCCTTCATTTTTTTGGATTACCTTCATCATCATTTATTTAATTACATGCGCTGATCACTTCCTTATCACAACACATTTAATGTACACATGTATTTTCTTAATTAACATGTATGATGCAGGTTGTAGTATGAAGGCATGCAGAGCAGGTACAGTATTTGTGTGGTTTCCGGACTCCTCAGCCAGAGGCGTCATTCAATGTTTCCTGCATTGGGCCCATCCCACAACCATAAAGTGAATAAAGGGCATTTCACCACTATTGATTTATTGTTCTTGTTCACTTTATAAATTTAATGTTTCTTGATGAATAATCAATAGAAAATGGTTACAACGCCAAAGTAGGAGAAAAATAGCATACCCTAGCTTAACTGCTTAATCAGACTTCAGTGGCCGGAACCCGTGCTCAGGTAGGGTGGTTCCATTTCTATGGCACGTTCACACCAATTATGCTATGAGGAAGGCTGTTGCAGCCGAAACGCAGTAGCATTTTAGACACTCTATGCATTGATATGTAGCCAATAAAGATTCTACAATGAAGAGTTCACCAAGTTGTCGGCTTCTTGTTTGTGAATATACAATGCCGAAATAGACTTGTCTATTATTTCATAGATCTGTACTGGTTACAGCAATACATCTGGTGGTGCCAGTATTGCCACCTTTCCTTGATACGAGCCATGATAGGCTTTGCTCTTTGTAGGTCTGATGTTGCTAGGGTTGGCACCTTTCTTCGATTTTGGCTTTGATAGGCTTGACCGATGTGGTCTGGTGATGAATTCTACTACACAGTGAGGCCTATGGCAGACTAGCTATCCTGTAGCTGATAGCAATTTGCTTAATAGAGCACTTGACTTCTGATAAAGCATTGCTCTTTCACTGGTCAAAACGGAAAAGCTGGAAAATAACACTTTCTGGTCTGATCAGCAAGGGAGACACTCCATAGAAGTAGGGGAGTGTTTTATTAGCCCTCCTAGCTATAAAGTAGTGTGGCAGATTTCAGGTGATGGTAAACACCCCTGTACATTATCCTTCCTATTCCTAACAACACACAGAAAGGTGAACAAAGATGCTGGATACCCCTTAATATGTTCTTAAATCATAAAAAAATACTAAATTCACAATCTAGTGAGTTGATATAAAGTTAAATATACCACTCATTCCTAAAACAAATCTATAACCTTTTTGCGGGGATGCACACACTTTATTTAGAGCATCTCTACTCAAAAAAAGTCTAGAATTTCCCTCCCACTATATAGTATGCATATGCCAATGCCTATACTTACTGTCCTGCTGCCATCTGCTGCTCAAAATAGCTCATTGGTAGCAGTCCCAGTATTTCTAGGTCTGATCATACATTAATATTCTGCTTTCTTCCCACAATGCCACATTTAGTGCCTGGGTAACCAGTCGTCAATCTTATTTAACCTCAGACTTAAACTAGGTTTTGTGCGGTCCTGGTTACCGTTAGGTGGTGACTATCGGAGGTGCCGGCCAACCCTGCGTCAACCTTAGAGGCGGCACTGCTTGGCTCCTATTCGGAGTTGAGAAATCGAATTCATATGGGCTCCCGATCCAATCCACATGTGACCCCCCATGCGTGCAACTTTTAAAGTATTTGACACTGTCAGTCTGAAGATTGGGAAACCAAACACCTGGTCCCCCGCAACCCCTTTATGGGGTAACCCTCGCCTGCCCCATTTTCACTCTATTCCGGACCCGGCCGCATGGGCCAGACATGGGATCATGACTTTGGAAAACATAGTGGCCCAGGGACAGTTAACTACCTTTGATACTCTTAAGAGAGACAAGGGCCTTCCGAACCAAATGTTTTTTTGATATCTCCAATTGCGCCATGCTTTTAGCTCTCAGCTCCCTTCCTCAGTAATACTGCAGATGTCTGATCTAGAGAGAGTGCACTCCGGCCCCCGGAGGACGTAAGAACACTTTCTACTCTTTACAATTTGCTTGCTGTTCTTGACACATCTAAGGTCTAATAGTATTTACCTTTGACGATTTTGGCTAGGGATAGATTTAGCCAATATAAATTTCTACACCGCGCCTACTACTCCCTGGTACACTTGGCGAGAATCTACCCTGACCAATCGATATGTCCCAAATGTGGCACAAATAACGCTGATTTCACCCATGTAGTCTGGTCCTGCCCCAAAGTGGAGGGGTTCTGGAGGGCAGCCCTTGACGACATTAACTTTATAGGGAAGATAAAGGTCCCGTATAGCCCTATCCCTCTCCTGTTAGGCATATGCAATTTCCTTGAAGCTCCTAAGAGGAAAAAACTATTTGTCTTCTATGCATCATTTTACACTAGAAAGGCAGTCCTCCTTCACTGGAACCGAACTCAACCCCCCACTAAACAACTCTGGCTATCCCTGGTAAATGCTGCCTGCCACTCTATAAACTAACATATCTAGGAAGAAACTGCCCAAAGAAATTCAAAATATGGGCCGCCTGGGTAAAGGCGAGGCAGCTGACCCTTAAATAGGGTTCGGAGGTTCACCTCACCCCCACACTACCACTAACCCCCCTGGTCCTTTTCAAACCCTGGTCTAATTGTGAGTGATCTATGACTTGATCAGCCATGTGGGATCCCCCCCCCCCACCTTCGGATATCTAGTTCCTGTGATTAGCTAATACAGTCACTGGCTGCAACCTAATTGCCTGATACATTCACTGTACCAATTCGTACCAGCATTGTTTGTACTACCATTATATGATTCTGTCTGAATGTATTTGTTTCTTGATTTATTCTCTGTCTGTTTGTTAAAATTAAAGAAACTTTATGTTAAAAAAAAAATAGGTTTTGTTAAACTGCCAAGTGATCAATGTCTCTTCAGTTATCAAACGAGAGGTACATTTATATGGGCACCAACATGGGGCAATTGGCATATGTTTTAACACTTAAATGAGGCATCCATAACAGCAAATGACTGAAAAGGGTATACTGAGCTAAACATCAGGCAGTACTAAGGCTATAAGCTTCCAAAGACTTCAGTTACTTATGGCAGAAGCAGCAGGAAATACACAGAGATTCAAAACAACACAGGTAGTTTCTTAACCTATGTCTTACGTCTTTGAGGGATATCAGGCTCCTCTACTTGAGCCATGTAAGGAAGCCCAGTATATGGAAACCTTAAATGACAGGGCCCAGGTAAAAGACTCTTTAAAATAATAGAAAGGCTGGAGAAAATAATGCAAAATATTGGCAAAAGATTTTGCAATGGAAAATTATATATATATATTTTTTATAAAGAGACCACGTAATGACATGGTTGACATACTTTGATGCATGTTTTTTTATTCAACAGGATGTCCGGATGGGAAGAAACTGGAGTTTATCACAAGTTTGCTGGATGCTCTCACTACAGATATGGTTCAAGCCATCAACTCAGCTGCCCCAGCAGCAGGTGGCAGGTTAGTCCTCAAATACAAGCTGGTCATGGACCTTAAATCAATGTAAAACACAAAAATGCTATCATATCTCCAAAACTAGCAGTCACATTTATTATCAACTCAGCATAACATCCTATTAAACCAAGCTTGTGTTATCTGAGTCACTCAGTCTGTGTGGTATGGGGCTCTAGGAAAATCTTTAAAGCAGTGTTTTGTGGTCACATTTATGAAGAGACCTAACATGTAGGACTGCCAAGAATTTTACTTTTATGGCTTTTAAGGGAAACCAAGAGGCAGGACAGTGTAAGTGTGTCTATAGCTATCCCCTTAGGCATTAACCACACAGACTGTATCTTGTTGAGAAAACCTGTATTCCTGTGCTGAAACATTAAAGAACTCTGCTAAGCACTGTTTGTATCTAAACAAACAATTCTACCTATCTGTAACATAATCTCCTATAACATTTCTACCGAAAAAAGATAGTTAAAGTGAACCTGCCATGTCCACCAAAGTGATAACACAAACCTAACTGAGAAAGTGACCCCTTACAGGGTACAAAAATACCTGCGGATGGTTTAAAATTATTTTGTTTGTGCTTGGGAGGATACTGGATTTCAGGCCCAAGTATTTAAGTCAAGATTAGATCCTACCCACTCCCAGTGGTAGATCTACCTCTGTCATTCAGATCTCTAATGCTAGAATATCTGTGATCTGGCATTTGACAACTACCGCATTATGGTTCTGTACTACAGTAGTGATATAAACTTACACCGGCAACATCCTAGATTTTATGGTTATGCCCTAAACAACTATTTATGGCCTAATCTCTTAGGAGCTATAGAGATTGTCTGGAAAAAAATCATCAGTTCTTCACCAAGCCCAGTTAGCTATTTTCTGGATGCCCCCAAGACTTGCCAACACGCATTTCACATCTGAGCAGATTTGAACCACGAAAAAAGTGACTTTTAGTCAGTGCAGTGTAGGAGACAGTGGGCATGAACACAAAAATAATTTTTTTTTTAAGGGGGTCTTATTGCAAATAAAGATGATGAAGCAGTTGCTAGACTTAAGCCTCGTACACACGACCGGTTTTCCCCGGCAGGAAAACTGCCAGGAGAGCTTTTGGCCGGGAAGCCCAGGCAGAGTATTTCCTGCCGAGAAAACTGGTCGTCTGTATGCTTACCTGAAGGCAAAATAAACCGTGCATGCTCGATAACAATTCGACGCATGCGTGGTAGCATAGAACATAATTTAGCCGGCTCGTCGTAGTCTTTGACGTCACCGCGTTCTTGCCATTCAAAAGAACGGCGGGTCTTTTGTGTGGCTGTGTGTATACATAGCTTTTCAAGGCAAGCTTGGCAGGAATCCCGTTGGGAAAACTGACGGTTTTCAAACAGACGGGATTCCTGGCCGTGTGTACACGGCTTGAGGCACAGTAGGCCTATAGAAGGCGGAAGAGAAGCGGCCTTTCCCTAAATCAGCATTACATTATTTACCCATCTTCAGAAATCCAGTCATCTTATGCCGCGTACACACGATCATTTTTCGGCATGAAAAAAAACGAAGTTTTTCAGCATGTAGAAAAAATGAAGTTTTTCCAACTTCATCATTAAAACGACGTTGCCCACACACCATCGTTTTTAAAAAATGCTCTAGAAAAGCGCAGTGACGTACAACACGTACTACGGCACTATAAAGGGGAAGTTCCATGCGGATGACGCCACCCTTGGGGCTGCCTTAGCTAATTCCGTGTTAGTAAAAGACGATTCGCGCTTTTCTGTCTGTTACAGCGTGCTGAATGTGCTTACTCCATTATGAACGGTAGTTTTACCAGAACGATCGCTCCCGTCTCATAACTTGCTTCTGAGCATGCGCGGATTTTTAAGGTCGTTTTAGCTCACACACGATCATTTTTACAACTCGCAAAACGACATTGTTTAAAACGTCGTTAAACAATGCAGCATGTTCGAGAAAAAAAAATTGTCGTTTTTCAGAACCCGAAAAATGATGTGAAGCCCACACGCGATCATTTTAAATGACATTTTTTTAAAACAACGTTTTTTTCATGCCGAAAAATGATCGTGTGTACGCGGCATAACATTGGATTATTGTCACAGTACTGTAAGTAGTAACTATTATATTACTACTATATTTCTAGTCTCCCAGGATCACTAAATAGTAATAAAGTTAAAAATAAAAAAAAAAGGATCGAAAGCTTTTGCATATAATTTGCATATAAGTGACGCCAAAGTATGTGTAAGTTATCCATGGTCCACAATTTGTAATATTAGGTTTTTGAAGGTAATTTGATACATTGGTAAAGATTGCATGGCTCTAATACACATGAAATAATCACTGAAATATCCTACTTTAGATTCTCTGAACCAGATCCCAACCACACACTGGAGGAACGTGTGGTTTTCTGGTACTTCAATCAGCTAGACAGCAATGGCAGTGAAGACATCAATAAGAAGGAGATGAAACCTTTCAAGAGATATGTAAAGAAAAAAGCCAAGCCCAAGAAATGTTCCAGGAAGTTCACTGACTACTGTGATCTAAATAAGGACAAATCCATCTCACTCACAGAGTTAAAAGGATGTCTAGGTGTTCGTAAGGACCCAGGTAGGCAGATGGACTTTCTCATTGATTCTGATTTTAGATGCCTTCTCTCAAATATGGACTTAGCATTGCAACAAAGATGTTATCATCTACAACAGTGGTCATCAACCCCGTCCTCAAGGCCCACTAACAGGCCAGGTTTGCAAGATAACTGAAATACATCACAGGTGATATCATTTGCTGCTGGGTGATTGCAGTATTCCAGTCTGCATCTCCTCAAGGTAATACATAAAACTTGGCCCATTAGTGGGCCCTGAGGACAGGGTTGATGACCACTGATCTACAACACCAAATTCTCAGTTACATACGGGAACAGTTTTGTGCATTTTCAACATGGCCTAGGACCTTGAGAGGCACACAGCCACTCAAAAAATAATGTTGCTGCCTGTAACGCATTCCCCGATATAATGGCATGTTCCAGAATGCCATCCTGCCTGCCAGTGCAATCTGATTGGGGCCTTATGTTTGCTAACTTTCAAGTGCACATTTTTATTAGTGAAATGATGTACAGGGTGCTTACAGTTCATGCACCTAGAATCACACTACTAACAGAGTAGAGCGTTGGTTTGCTTACACTTCTAGTGATCAATAATGAGGCAAAGCAGGTAAACTGATTGGGCCAGATTCACAAAGGATTTAGGACGGCGTATCTCCAGATACGCCATCGTAAGTCCGAATGTGAGGCGTCGTATCTCAAAGAATCAGATACGCCAGAATTTGTCCAAGATACGACTGACGTAAGTCTCTTACGCCGTCGTATCTTAGGTGCATATTTACGCTGGCCGCAAGGGGTGCTTCCGTATATTTCCGCGTTGAATATGCAAATGAGCTAGATACGCCGATTCACGAACATACTTGCGCCCGGCGTATTAAAATACGCTGTTTACGTAAGGCGTACGACCGGGGTAACTTTACCCCTTAAAGCAGGGGTAAGTCATGTTAAGGTATGGACGTCGGAACAGCGTCGTATTTTACGTCGTTTGCGTAAGTCGTACGTGAATGGGGATGGGCATAGGTTACGTTCACGTCGACTAAGCATTGAGCCGGCGTAACTTAGGGAGAAAATTCACTACTGAGCATGCACGCGCATTGCGCCGTTCGTTAGGCGCGTCATTTACGTGGGGTCACGATTCATTTCCATACAACACGCCCCCTACCAGCCTACTTTGATTTACGCAGGCTTACGCCGGCCCATTTACGATACGCCGCCGTAACTTAGGGCGCAAGTTCTTTGTGAATACGGTACTCGCCTCTCTAAGTTACGGCGGCGTAGCGTATATGAGATGCGCTACGCCCGCCTAAACTTAAGCCATTCTTTCTGAATCTGGCCCATTGTTTCCAGCCCTCAACCCCCCTCTCCTGCTTTAGCATGCAGTGTGCAGCCATGATGTTTTTTCTTGTTAGAATGTGGTAGGGGAAAAAGCACAAGACAGAACACGTGAACCAGAACTTGGTGCAAGTTTAATTAAATAAGGAATGTACAGACAGTAAATAAAAATGTAGATTGATTAGGAACCAATTGCACCCAAACAAGTCTTATGTGGTGGCGGGCAAGGCTAATCATATACTGGTCATACACTGGGGGCTGCCTGTAGGGGAAAGGTACGCCTACCAAAATTCCAAATTCTGTTCTTCTGTGATAGCCAATCTATCAATGACTTTTTCTCCCACAGTTTGAGGTATAGGGCCTTGTGTCTATGGGAGAAATAGTGCCTCATTGTTGGTATTAGTAGGCGAAAGAGTGCTACATCATTGGTATTAGTAGGAGGAATAGTCCTCCATCATTGGTATTAGTAGGAGGAATAGTGCCCAATCATTTGGTATTAGTAGGAGGAAGAGTGCCCCATCATTGGCATTAGTGAGAGGAATAGTGCCCCATCAGTGGTATTAGTGGGAGGAAATGTGTCCCATCATTGGCATTAGTAGGAGGAAGAGTTCCCCATCATTGGCAATAGTGAGAGGAATAGTACCCCATCATTGGTATTAGTGTGGAGAATAGTATCCCATCATTGGTATTATTAGGAAGAAGAGTGCCCCACTGTCGGTGTCTGTGGGAGAAAAAGTCCAAAGAACTGGTGTCAGTTTGAGGGATAGGGCCTTGTGTCTGTGGGAGAAATAGTGCCTCATTGTTGGTGTCAGTGGGAGAAAGAGTGCCCTATCATTGGTGTCAGTGAGAGGATAGTGATTTGTAGGGGTGGGGGGAATAATGCCCCAAGGGCCACGTAATGGCAGACAAAGGGCCACAGTTTGGAGATCAATCTAGTATTGATTTTATAGCAATGCACAGCCGTGTTCACTGATATTATTAAAGTGTGTGGCATGAGAACAATAGGCCAGAAGTTCCCAGTCAAGATTACTGGTGGGGGTGCTGTAGTTTGGGTGGTCTCATCCATCCTAGTGTTGCATCATCTGGGCCTATGTCTATTTTGTGCAATAAGCTAAAAGCTTATATTGTTTTCATATGAATAGCTGTAGGTCACCCAGCAGTCCTCTTTATTTCTCAATGACTCTTTGTTCGTACTAGGATATATATTCATAACTGGAACATTTATACAGTACATGGAATAGTATGTATTCTGTAGAAAAAATCTAGGCACCCTTTCTCAACTTGTTTAACATAGAGGAACCCTTGAAATAACTTTCAGGTAACAGGGAACTCAGGGAGCTAATAAATTCCTTGCATTGATGGTCCTTGGAAGAGTCCTCCCAACATTGGTGGGGAATGATTGGTGGTCAGTGGAGAAGCCCCCCCCGATAACCAATCAGTAAAGAAGGGTTCCCTTACACAGTCATTGGCGTAAAGGCCCTATTATACAGGTGGTCAGTGTGATGAATGCTTAGGAGGTAAAAATTGCTCATTGTTCAAGGAATGCCCAGCAACCTCAGAAGGAAACCTAGGGTTCCATGGAAACCTGATTGAAAAATGATGCACTAAGAATTTAACCAGTGGTCTCCAAACTGTAGCCCATGGGCCCTTTGCTCGCCTTTATCCGACCCTTGGGGCGCTATTTCCCTTATTGATGCAAGACATTGTTCCTCCTGCTGACACCAACAATGAAGCACCATTCTTTACTCTGATACCAACAGTGGGGTACTATTCCTTCCACTGATACCAACAGTGGGGACATACATTCTTACACTGATAGAAATGTTGGAACATTATTCCTCCCACCAACACCAACGACAGGGCACTGTTCTTTCCACTGACACCAATGGTGGGGAACTATCCCTTCCACTTACAGCAACGATGGGACTCTACATTTCACTGACACCAACGATAAGGTACTATTTTTTCCACTGACACCAACCATGGGGCACTATTCCTCAGATTGACACCCATGATTGGGCACTATTTCTCCTACTAATACCAATGATGGGGCCCTATTCCTCCTCTTACACAGGTGCTTTTTTTACTCCCAAGGCATTTTATACTTCCACTGGCCTAAGTCCGGCCCTCCTAAGGTCTGAAGGACAGTAAACTGGCCCTTTGTTTAGAAAGTTTAGATACCCCCGGATTAAACAGTGCAGTCTGTCTGTGGTTTTTATCTGGAAACGCTCTATTGAAAACCCAGAAAACACAAAAAGTGATTGTGTTTCCCTGAGCAGTGACTGAGGGCAGCTTTTTTATATACCCCTTTACATTCTACTTTCGAAGAATCCATCAAAAACATCTTGTCCCCAGAATACCCAGGTCTTTCCCTACTGCAATGTCACCAATGGCTAGTAGCTGGATGGTTAGCAGTCTTGCCTTGCCCCACTGGGATCCTGGATAAAAATTTCATTGGGAATACTAATGGGTAAACAATCTCCCATTTAAAACCAGTTGTAGTATGCCGTGTAATGCCTTGTACACACGATTGGAATTTCCAATGAGAAAAGTCAGACGGAATTTGTTCTTTGGATATTTCGATCGTGTGTGGGCCCCATCAGACTTATTTCCATCTGAGTTTAGAAATAGAACATGTTTTATTTTTTTCCGATCGTCAGTGTTTAACTCCGACGGAGAAAAAAACACGCATGCTCAGAATCAAGTCGACGCATGCTCGGAAGCATTGAACTTAATTTTTCTTGGCTTGTCGTAGTGTTTTACATCACCGCGTTTTGGACGGTCGGAATTTGGTGTGACAGTGTGTATGCAAGACAGCTTCAACGTAATTCCGATGGAAAATTCCATCGGATTTTATCCCATCGGAAATTCCGATCGTGTGTACAAAGCATAATAGATGTTAGATTTTAGACACTCCTCCTGTGTACAATTTTTTTATTTCATTTATTTTTTCCATGCAAATACTAATCACAACAAGAGGGTCTCACTTCTGCATTCTTATGCCGCGTACAGACAATCGGACAATCTGACAACAAAACCGTGGATTTTTTTCCGACGGATTGTTCGATCAAACTTGTGTTGCATACACACGGTCACACAAATGTTGTCGGAAATTCAGAACGTCAAGAACGCGGTCATGTACAACACTACGACGAGCTGAGAAAAATTAAAGGAGTTTTTTAAGCTAAAACGTTTAACCCCCGCTGTGCCCGGGCTGTAAAACTATACAAAATAAACTTTCACTTACCTGCCTACGATCCCCCGTTGTTCCGATATCACCGTCCCGTTCTCCGGTCCCGGTCTCTTCCACTTCCTGCGGGTCGGTGACTCACAGTGCGCTCAGCCTATCAGCGGCCGCGACGGGACATTGCTGCGCACTGTGAGTCACCGACCTGCAGGAAGTGGAAGAGACCGGGACCGGAGAACGGGACGGCGATATCGGAACAACGGGGGATCGTAGGCAGGTAAGTGAAAGTTTATTTTGTATAGTTTTACAGCCCGGGCACAGCGGGGGTTAAACGTTTTAGCTTAAAAAACTCCTTTAAGTTCAATGATTCCGAGCATGCGTAGAATGGATTCCAAGCATGCGTAGGATTTTTGTGCGTCGGAATTGCACACAGACGATCGGAATTTCCGACAAGAACTTTTGTTGTCTGGGAAAATTGAGAACCAGCTCTCAAACATTTGTTGTCCGAAATTCTGACAGCAAATGTCCGATGGAGCCTACACACGGGAGGAATATCCGACCAAAAGCTCACATCGAACAGTTGTTGTCGGAAATTCCGATTGTGTGTACGCGGCATTAGACTCCAGCAATGAGACCCCTTCAGGAGCGGACTGACCATTTGGGCACTGCCCGAGGGCCCTATCAGGGTTGCCAGCCTTAGTAAAACCAGGGACACTATGTAAAAATCTGTGTTTTTTTACATCTGTCCCTGAAATGTCCCTTACCGACGTCCTTTTGGCCTAAAAATCCCAAGATTATAGATGCCCTACCTCTCCAGTACCTTCTCAGTGTATGTATGTATACTGTGTGTGTGTGTGTGTATATATATATATATATATATATATATATGTATACTGTGTGTGTATACTGTGTCGCCCCATAATCTATTGCCTGGGGGCCCCATAATCTCTTATTGCCCGGGGGGCCCCCATAAGTTGTCAGTCCGCCCCTGGACCCCTTTATAATGTCAGGTGGGTGGGTTCCTTAACCTGCAGTCATCTTTCCAGTTCTAATATTATGGACTGACCCTTGAAAGCACTATTTATGCATTGTGTAATAGATTATATTTTGCACATGCTTATATTACAGTGTGCGTTGGAAGAACAAAGGCATTTTTGTTGCATGTTCTTCTCATTATTTTGTTGCATATTCTTCTCATTATGTGAACAAACTATACAGTGGGGAAAACAAGAAACTTCTGTTACTTGTTCATAATTCATCATTTTTACACTGGCTGTAACCAGCGCTGCTGTCTGCTGTAGGGGTTAACAGTACTGGATCTTGGCATGTAATCATTATAATTGTATCAGTAATAGAAAACAGAGCTAATCTATCTCTAACAGATAATAGCAGAAAATGTTAAGTGGAGTCTGGTGAGATTTACATTATGTCATCTTAATAACTCTTATGTTATCACAGCTGTCCAAAAATCAGCATTACCACCACATGTACATATATAGATGAAAAGGCGTATAATTATTACTTGCTGCGTAACAACCATAACACTAGAACTAGATTAGATCAATTACCAAACCATTTTCTGATGCATTTTCAGTCATTTAAAGTTTGTGGTCTGGTTGCATGCAAACAGACTTTTCAGTTGGTGTTATGTCGCCATCTAGAGTTACTTTTAGTAATTGAAGATGCAATGTGGTGTAAATTTAAAATGAGTTGGGGAAATGTCTGAATTATGCAGTCATCATTAGGCTCTGGTGGCTGTAGACATACATGCACATCAAATTTAAAAGGTACAATACAAAAACATTAAAATGTAAAAATCTCACTGTATAAAATGTTATATTAAAACAAATTTACTAAAGTTAGCTGAAAGCCTACGAAATCTCAGTAAAAAGATTTTTTTTAGCACTAAAGCCAACGGGCCAGATTCACATAGGTTAGCGTATCTTTAGATCCGCGTAACCTATCTGATTTAAGATCCGCCGCCACAAGTTTTTGAGCCAAGTGGTTAATTCACAAAGCACTTACCTCAAAACTTGCGGCGGCGTATCGTAAATCCCCCGGCGGAATTCAAATTCCGCAGCTAGGGGACGTGTAGTATTTAAATCAGGCGCGTTCCCGCGCCAATCGAACAGCGCATGCGCCGTCCGGAAATTTTCCCAGCGTGCATTGCTCCAAATGACGTCGCAAGGACGTCATTGGTTTAGACATTTACGTAAATTACGTCCATCCGTATGCGCGAACGACTTACGCAAACAACGTAAAAAATTCAAATCTCGTCGCAGGAACGACGGCCATACTTAACATTGGCTGCGCCTCATAGACTCAGGGGTAACTATACGCCGGAAAAAGCCGAACGCAAACGTCGTAAAAAAAAGCGCCGGGCGGTCGTTCGTTTCTGAATCGGCGTAACTCCTCATTTGCATATTCGTTCCGTAAAAAACCCGAAACGCCACCTAGCGGCCGGCCTGGAATTGCAGCCTAAGATCCGACGGTGTAACACAGTTACACCTGTCGGATCTTAGAAAATATCTATGCGTAACTGATTCTCTGAATCAGTCGCATAGATACGACCGGCACAACTCAGAGATACGACGGCGTATCTCTTTGAGAATCTGGCCCAACATGTCTGTAATTAGAAAATATAAAATCCTCCATGACTAAAATCTCCTTCTAAACATACTAGTTACTTAGCTGTCATTCTGATCCGGTGGCTTCAATACTTTCTCAGTCATTGACCTGGAACAAATATTCAGTTTAGAAGATTGTTGGCTGTGTTTTTGTTCTGGGTTAGTTACTTAAAGCGGGGGTTCACCCTGTTAAAAAAAAAAAAAAAGTTTTTTTTTATTAGACCATTACTTTCGGCATCGTAGCGCGAGCTACGGTATGCCGGTCCTAAATTTTTAATCCCCGTACTCACTGTGCTATCGATGATTGAAGAATCCGGGGAATGGGCGTTCCTATGGTGAGAGAAGGTGATTGACGGCCGGCCCTGGCACGTCACGCTTCTCCGGAAATAGCCGAAATAGGCTTGGCTATTCACGGCGCCTGCGCATAGCCTGTGCGCAGGCGCCGTGAATAGCCGAGACCTACTCCGGCTGTCTTCGGGGAGCGTGACGTGCCAGAGCCGGCCGTCAATCATCCTCCCTCTCCATAGGCACGCCCATTCCCCGCGGGAGTCGGATTCTTCAATGAGAGATAGAACAGTGAGTACGGGGATTAAAAATTTAAGACCGGCATACCGTAGCTCGCGCTACGATGCCGAATTTAATGGTCTAATGATGGAAAGGAGGGTGAACTACCGCTTTAATGACCACCTATTCCTAGTGGTCCATTCCTAAGTGTAAGAGGCTTGGCCTATTGTGTTGTTGGGGGAAGACTATTAGGCCTCGTACACACGATAGGTTAACCAGAGGACAACGGTCTGATGGACTGTTTTCATCGGTCAAAACCGATCGTGTGTGGGCCCCATAGGTTATTTAACCATCGGTTAAAAAAAAGCCAACTTGTTTTTAAATTTAACCGATGGATTGCTAACCGATAGGTCAAAACCGATCGTTAGTAGGCACAACCATCGGTTAAAATTCCACGCATGCTCAGTCGACGCATGACTAGAAGCATTGAACTTCATTTTTTTCAGCACGTCGTTGTGTTTTACGTCATCGTGTTCTGACACGATCGGTTATTTAACCGATGGTGTGTAGGCGCGACGGACCATCAGTCAGCTTCATCAGTTAACGGATGACAACGGTCCATCAGACCGTTCTCATCGGATGGACTGATCATGTGTACGAGGCTTTACTCACCTATAGGTCATCGATCACTCACCCATTGGGTGCTTCCCAGGATTGATGGACTTTTTCTCTTCTTCTATGGACATTTACACGCTGCATTTTTTCTTTTATATACTTGTAAATTGCTGCCCACAATATATGTCAGCTGCTGTCCATTTGCCATTTTAGCCTAAGTCCAGTAATTTTCTATTTTTCAATCTATATACAATCTTTGTCTTACAGATAAACATTTAATAAATGATAAAGGATTTTTAGATCATTATGGATTAGCTAAGAAGGTCACTTAAAGTGGTATTAAATACAAAAGCAAACATTTATTATATTGCACCTTAGCAATTCTTAGATGTGGTGACTGCATTAGGTTTCTTTTTTAGGCTTTCTTATATTTGCTTCTATTACAGGAGGTGTGTTACTAACCAGATCACCAGGTAAAAACAGGGAAAAACTATTAAAAGACAAAAGAAAACTAATGCAACCACCACATCTACTGATTGGTAAGCTGCTATATATCACATTTTTGGTTTTGGGTTTAATACTGATTTAAAGTGATGATAAAGGCTTATTTCTTTTTTTTTTTAATAAAAAAAACATAGGGCCAGATTCTCGTAGATATCCGGCGGCGTAACGTATCTCCTTTACGTTACTCCGCCGCAAGTTTAACGGGCAAGTGCCTGATTCCCAAACCACTTACCTGTAAACTTGCGGCGACGTAGCGTAAAGTCCACCCGCGCAAGCACTCCTAATTCAAATGATACTGGTAGGGGGCGTGGATCATTTAAATTAGGCGCAATCCCGCGCCGATCATACTGCGCATGCTCCGTCGGGTAAATTACCCGACGTGCATTGCACTAAATGACGTCGCACGGACGTCATTTGTTTTGACGGTAACGTAAATGGCGCCCAGCGCCATTCACAGACGACTTATGCAAACGACGTTAAATTTTCAAATTGCAACGCGGGAACGACGGCCATACTTAACATTGAGTACGCCACCTAGGAGGCATGTTTATCTTTACGCCGCGTATCGCTTACGGAAACGACGTAAAAACACTACGACGGGCAAGCGTACGTTCGTGAATCGGCGTGACTAGTCATTTGCATATTCTACGCTGACCGCAAAGGAAACGCCACCTACCGGTCAGCGTAGATATTGCAGCCTAAGATACAACGGCGCTGGCCGTCGTATCTTAGGCATGTTTAAGTGTATCTCAGTTTGAGAATACACTTAAACATACGACGGCCTTAGATTCGGACTTACGTCAGCGTATCTGCTGATACGCCGGCGTAATTCTTTGAGAATATGGCCCATAATACTTACATGTTCTGTGGAAGCATATTGCACAGAAATTTTGTTTACCTCCTCTTATGGCAGTCACCTGCTAGCGCTGTCAGATTCTCTTTCCTACAGGTACCTCCTGCATCAAGCCAGGTTCCAAGGAGGCATCCATGCATGCACATTCGCGAGCTGGGCTGTATGCATCCATAGACACACACACAGCATAGTAAATCATGCCCCCCACTGCCACCTCACATGAGTTTGAGTGACAGCAACATGAGCCTATGGCTTTACTGCCCTCAGTTTCTCCTGTGAAAGCAGGAAGTGATGGTTGGATCTGGAGACAGCGCTGGAGCAGTGACATGGAGCCAGAGAAGTGTTTAGGGACAGGGGTTGTAGGTCAGGTAGTTTGTCTAACTAAAGCTTTGGACTGAGGTGAATAATAAGGGTCACTAAGTTGAGTCATTCACTTGTGTGAGTAAATTTCACCTTCAGTTTTAAATCCTGAAAACAAAATGCTTTACAATAAAGAAGCAAAGAGAGGGCCTTGGAAAAGGAGCACAGAGCTCCAAAGACAATGCATTATAATATTTTTCTGACATGTTATGTGGCCAGCAAAGATCACCACTGTGGCTGCCACTTAGAATCCATGTTATTTTGTTATTTTGGTACACCAGGACTGATTGGACAGCTGCAGAACCTCACACCAACCCTGAGCCTTTCCCAGGTACCGGCCTTCCTGTCATTTGCCAGACATTGCAATGCCTGACACCAATCCACATATTGTCTCTAGAATTTATTTATTCCCCAGAAAGTTATGTGCTTGAGAGACTTGCAGGAGAGCCCTCATAGTGTAGTAAACTTAATGCAAAAACATTGGGAGAAATACATGTAGAATATGTTATCTTACATCTGGTGAGGCTGCAGGATTGGTGTGTGCAACCTTACTTATTGCATCCCATTTAGAGGATGCATCTGTCTCTGTGCAGTTCTTGGGGAGAGGTGGTCGCACTCAAATGAAATTTGGTGAAACGAAAAAAAATTGTCAGGTGGCAGAGACGCCCATTATCAAAGTAGAGGATGAACCTCAGGAGCCACATATGGCTCTGATATTTCTGCAGGGCAGCACAGGACATTTGTGTTTACACCACATATCTGATGAAGTGGCAGGTATCCACGAAACGCATTATATGGGGTAAAATAAAATTGACCATTTAGGAAATTGATGACCTCTTGAGATTCATTCTCTCATTTGACTGTGATGCCTCTATTACCTGATAGGTTCTTTTTCAGTTTTCTGCTACAATCCACCTATTGGATTTGTTGGCAGTGAACTACGAAGAGATAGTTATGTATGTTCTTCGCATGGTTTGGGTTGTATAGGTTGCTCATCATCTATCTTTAATATTTTACCCTTTTATTTTTAGGTACTAATGCTGGCAGTTTCCCTCCTGGAAGGAGACCTGGATTGAACCCTTTCAGTGAGTAATCATTACAGTAATGGCAAACAATGTAATAACATGATTTGCTGTCATTCAGAAGCACCAGTGTGTCTATGAAAAATCCCAATACATATGTTGTTGGTGTAGAGAGTTTTATGCTGGTAGTGTTTGGCACAAGGCTGCCCTAAACTTCACCAACAAAGTAACCCTTACAAACAAATCACCTACCTAACACTTTTCTGCCTGAACACTTAATACTTTTAAAATGAGCCCTTGATCCTGCCCAAAATCCAGTGCTGTCTTGTGCACTCTGCGGTGTTATCCCAAAACAGCAAGTGTACCAGGACGGTGACCTCCTTCTCTCCTCCTCACCATAATACAGTGGGAAGGTGTTTTGCAGCCAAAACATACTTCCTGTCCTAGGGTGACAATGCTGCCACTCTATAAATTCAGTGAGTGAGCGTTGTCACCCTAGGACAGCAAATGTTACTAACAAGATCAGGGGGGGGAAATAAAGGAAAAATGCTGAAATGGGAAAAACAAATGACGTACATCTAAGGGTTGGGAAGTAATATATATATATATATATATATATATATATATATATATATATATATACACATACATATACACACACACATACATACATATATACACACACACATACATATATACACACACACATACATATATACACACACACACATACACATACACACACACACATACATACACACACACGCACATACATACACACACATACATATATATATACACACACACATACATATATACACACACACACACACACATACATATACACACACATACACACACACACACACACACACACATACATACATACACACACACTGCTCAAAAAAATTTAAGGAACACTTTTTAATCAGAGTATAGCATCCAGTCAATTAAACTCCTCAGATATTGATCTAGTCAGTTAAGTAGCAGAGGGGGCATACACACACACATACATACATATATACACACACACACATACATATATACACACACATACATATACACACACGCACATACATACACACACACACATACATACATACATACATACACACACACTGCTCAAAAAAAATGTAAGGAACACTTTTTGATCAGAGTATAGCATCCAGTCAATTAAACTCCTCAGATATTGATCTAGTCAGTTAAGTAGCAGAGGGGGCTGTTAATCAGTTTCAGCTGCTTTGGTGTTAATGAAATAAACAACAGGTGCACCAGATGGGCAACAATGAGGCGACCTCCAAAACAGGAATGGTTTTACAGGTGGAGGCCACTGACATTTTTTCCCCTACTCATCTTTCCTGATTGCTTTTCACTAGTTTTGCATTTGGCTAGGGTCAGTGTCCTACCTATGACACTTTTGGGATTCCTTTTCGTCAATATCCAAAAGCCAGTGAAAAATTCTCACAATGCAAATTTATAGTGAAACACAGCAAGTGATCTTGAGGTGAATACAGGTGCTCTTGAAGTGTTAGCGGTGCTCCCCCACATGGGTCCCCACTCACCATATCCAATCACCCCTCCAGGGTGATTTTGTTTTTCACAAACAACCAGTCTGGCAAGTGGAGGAACAGAGAAGTGGAGATCCAGGAGTTTTATCCTATACCCCTGGAGGGGTGATTGGATATGGTGAGTGGGGACCCATGTGGGGGAGCAACGCTAACACTTCAAGAGCACCTGTATTCACCTCAAGATCACTTGCTGTGTTTCACTATTAATTTGCATTGTGAGACTTTTTCACTGGCTTTTGGATATTGATGAAAGGAATCCCAAAAGTGTCATTTATGGGACTTTATATACACCTGTGACTGGACTTTCACTTATTATTTTTTACTTTGTTCACACATTTCCTGCTTTTTATAGACATTGTTGATATATCTTTGCTTTATATACTTACTTGATACATGTGCACATATATATGACCATAACTTATATTGTTTCAACCACTTGAGGCACTAGTCAGCAGCTTTGGCTGTCATATTTATTTTCATTCTATTTATTCACCATATTCTCATAAGGAGGTATGACCAGAGATTTTACTCTTTATGAATTATACTGAATAGACATTTAGGCACCCCAGTATTTAGTTATACAGGTCCACATTTGGTCCCTGGTATCTATTCACACGGATGGTGAGGGATTATCATTTAATTAAGCTTAGGACACAGCACGGTTAACCCTTTGCAGGTCCCCGTAGCTATTGTGTCCCGGTTAGGCAGCGACACTGACCCCACTTACCTTCCATGGAATAAATAAGAGCTATTTTATGTAAAGAAAGTTCCCAAAACATGGCCTGTTGAGGGTACTTGAGGACTGAGGTTGATAACCACTGATGTATTGTACACAGACACTTCCCCCGCCGTATCAGCAAGTGTTGTCAAAAAAAAAAACATCAAACCGCTTTGTTCACCAGCCGCTCACCTCCTTCAGTGCATTGATGCGGCCCAGCTACAAACAGGCCACGGACTGGTACTGGTCCACGGCCCGGGCGTTGGGGACCCCTACAGTAGGCAAATAAATGTAACCATTGCTACTGCAGGATCCCCATTTATTTTTTAATTCCCTCCTTCTTACTAAAATGTATTTATTTTCTAGGATTCTCAGCTCTATCCAGTGGTCATATTGTGGTATTTTCCCGACTGGCTCTATAGGGTTGATTTACTAAAACTGGAGAGTGCAAAATCTGGTGCAGGTGTGCATGGTAGCCAATCAGGTACTAAGTTCAGCCTGGTCTAAAAGACCCCTTTCACACTGAGGAGTTTTTCAGGCGGTACAGCGCTAAAAATCGCTTTGCTATACCGCCTGAAAAACTCCTGCACTGCATACTCAATGTGAAAGCCAGAGGGCTTTCACATTGAGGCGATGCGCTGGCGGGAAAGAAAAAAATCTCCTGCCAGCAGCATCTTTGGAGCGGTGACAGGAGCGGCGTGTATACCTCTCCTTCCCATTTAAAACAATGGGAAACCGCGGCAATACCGCCCGCAATGCGCCTCTGCAGAGGCGCATTGCGGGCGGTATTAACCCTTTATCAGCCGCTAGCGGGGGTTAATACCGCACGCTAGCGGCCGAATCCCACGGCAAATCTGAGCGCTGCTATTTTTAGCGGCGCTATACCGCCACCGCGCCTCCCGCCCCAGTGTGAAAGGGGCTTTAAGCTTTGGAAAAAATAAAAACCTGGACGCTGATTGGTTTCTATGCAGAACTGCACTAGATTTTGCACTCTCCAGTTTTAGTAATTGAACCCCTATGTTCCTTATAAATGAACCTATCTTTACTACTGTCTATAATAATTGAAGACCTTTCAAACAGAAGACAAGATAGCATGGGAACATGCGGTTTTGCCCTCACAGCAGAACATCTAGTTATTCAATTTTTTTACATATAAATCATATATGTGTACCCTTTACATTTTACCTCCCCCCTAGCACTTAAGTGTGTACTGTAATTTGTATTGGCCTCATTAGTAAAATCAAACACCTTTGTTGACTTTAGCAAGTCTCCATCTTCCCTTTCCTTACTGTCTTCCCTTTCCTTACTGTCTTCCCTTTCCTTACTGTCTTTCCTTTCCTTACTGTCTTCCCTTTCCTTACTGTCTTCCCTTTCCTTACTGTCTTCCCTTTCCTTACTGTCTTCCCTTTCCTTACTGTCTTCCCTTTCCTTACTGTCTTCCCTTTCCTTACTGTCTTTCCTTTCCTTACTGTCTTTCATTTCCTTACTGACTTCCCTTTCCTTACTGTCTTCCCTTTCCTTACTGACTTCCCTTTCCTTACTGTCTTCCCTTTCCTTACTGTCTTCCCTTTCCTTACTGTCTTTCCTTTCCTTACTGTCTTCCCTTTCCTTACTGTCTTTCATTTCCTTACTGACTTCCCTTTCCTTACTGTCTTTCCTTTCCTTACTGTCTTTCATTTCCTTACTGACTTCCCTTTCCTTACTGTCTTCCCTTTCCTTACTGTCTTTCCTTTCCTTACTGTCTTTCCTTACTGTCTTCCCTTTCCTTACTGTCTTCCCTTTCCTTACTGTCTTCCCTTTCCTTACTGACTTCCCTTTCCTTACTGTCTTTCCTTTCCTTACTGTCTTTCCTTTCCTTACTGTCTTTCCTTTCCTTACTGTCTTCCCTTTCCTTACTGACTTCCCTTTCCTTACTGTCTTTCCTTTGATTACTGTCTTTCCTTTCCGTACTGTCTTCCCTTTCCTTACTGTCTTCCCTTTCCTTACTGTCTTCCCTTTCCTTACTGTCTTCCCTTTCCTTACTGTCTTTCATTTCCTTACTGACTTCCCTTTCCTTACTGTCTTCCCTTTCCTTACTGTCTTCCCTTTGATTACTGTCTTTCCTTTCCGTACTGTCTTCCCTTTCCTTACTGTCTTCCCTTTCCTTACTGTCTTCCCTTTCCTTACTGTCTTTCATTTCCTTACTGACTTCCCTTTCCTTACTGTCTTCCCTTTCCTTACTGTCTTCCCTTTCCTTACTGTCTTCCCTTTCCTTACTGTCTTCCCTTTCCTTACTGTCTTCCCTTTCCTTACTGTCTTCCCTTTCCTTACTGTCTTCCCTTTCCTTACTGTCTTCCCTTTCCTTACTGACTTCCCTTTCCTTACTGTCTTCCCTTTCCTTACTGTCTTTCCTTTCCTTACTGTCTTTCCTTTCCTTACTGTCTTCCCTTTCCTTACTGACTTCCCTTTCCTTACTGTCTTTCCTTTGATTACTGTCTTTCCTTTCCGTACTGTCTTCCCTTTCCTTACTGTCTTCCCTTTCCTTACTGTCTTCCCTTTCCTTACTGTCTTCCCTTTCCTTACTGTCTTCCCTTTCCTTACTGACTTCCCTTTCCTTACTGTCTTTCCTTTGATTACTGTCTTTCCTTTCCGTACTGTCTTCCCTTTCCTTACTGTCTTCCCTTTCCTTACTGTCTTCCCTTTCCTTACTGTCTTCCCTTTCCTTACTGTCTTTCATTTCCTTACTGACTTCCCTTTCCTTACTGTCTTCCCTTTCCTTACTGTCTTCCCTTTGATTACTGTCTTTCCTTTCCGTACTGTCTTC
Organism: Rana temporaria; assembly: GCF_905171775.1. Lineage (NCBI taxonomy): Eukaryota > Metazoa > Chordata > Amphibia > Anura > Ranidae > Rana > Rana temporaria. Next base: position 46,931,097 of record NC_053501.1, read on the forward strand.
CCTTTCCGTACTGTCTTCCCTTTCCTTACTGTCTTCCCTTTCCTTACTGTCTTCCCTTTCCTTACTGTCTTTCCTTTGATTACTGACTTTCCTTTTCTTACTGTCTTTCTTTCCTATACAATTGTTGGTAAAATAACAGCAGCTTGTATTTTGTTGCAGTAGGACGTCTAGTGTAGAAGCCCATACACATATTATGACGACTGAAGAACAGGAAAGGGACTCATCGCATCCGGATCAATCACAGATGCAGCTGATGGACCTCTCAACGTTTGCACTTTTAAGTGGACTTTATACATAACATTTTTATTCCATTGCCGGAAACACAAGAAGATTCTGCCCTTTTCCCTTTTAGATTTTTTTTATTAAAAAGAATCTGCTACTGACAAATTAGTAAGTGAATTCATTGTGACTCTGGAAAAGAAGAGTTTTTGTATATAAATGTATATGTAAATTGTACAGTGCCATTTGTACAGGTCTTCTTAACACTTTGTGTCTTGTGTCTTTTATAAGTTTCTAGTGGGCACCTTGGCCCTCTTTGCTGGTTTTCATCTTGTGCCTATAGCATTCATGTTTACTTTGCTTGTATTTTGTAAATTAAAAATAAGGATTACAAAAATGATGCCGTGTTTTATTTAAGCAGGTTGCTAATCATAGAGGTACATCCTTGTCTATGTGTAACTAATAATAGTAAAAATTAACCTATAAACAAAATTGTAGAACGAGGAATGACAGGCAATGCACACATTTTTTTTTTTTTTCAAATTCTGTATTTAACAACTTGCCTACTGGGCACTTACACCCTCTTCTTGCCCAGGCCAATTTTCAGCTATCAACGCTGTCGCTTTGAATGACAATTGTGCGGTCATGCAACCCAAATGAAATTGTTATCATTTTTTTCACACACATAGTGCTTTCTTTTGATGGTATTTAACCACTTGCTTACTGGGCACATAAACCCCCTTCGTTCCCAGGCGAAATTTCAGCTTACGGCACTGCGTCGCTTTAACTGACATTTGCGCGATCGTGCGACGTGGCTCCCAAACAAAACTTACGTCCTTTTTTTTCCCACAAATAGAGCTTTCTTTTGGTGGTATTTGATCACCTCTGCGGTTTTTATTTTTTGCGCTATAAACAAAAAAAGAGCGACAATTTAAAAAAAATATATATATTTTTTACTTGGTGCTATAATAAATATCCCAATTTTTTTTTTTTTTTTTAAACTATTTTTTTTCTTAGTTATGGCCGATACGTATTTTTCGACGTATTTTTGTAGTAAAAAAAATCGCAATAAGCGACTGGTTTGCGCAAAAGTTATAGCGCCTACAAAATAGCGGACAGAATTATGATTTTTTTTATTATTATTTTTTTTTTACTAGTAATGGCGGCGATCTGCGATTTTTATTGGGACTGCGATATTGCGACGGACGTATCGGACACTTTTGACACAAATTTGGCGCCATTCACATTTATACAGCGATCAGTGCTATAAAAATGCACTAATTACTGTATAAATGTGACTGGCAGTGAAGGGGTTAACACTAGGGGATGAGGAAGGGCTTAAATGTGTATCCTAGGTGTGTTCTAACTGTGTGGGGGGAGGGGGGTGACTGGGGGAGGTGACCGATGCTGTGTCCCTATGTACAAGAGACACAGATCGGTCTCCTCTCCTCTGACAGCACGTGGAGCTCTGTGTTTACACACAGAGCTCCACGTCCCTGCTGTCTTACCGACGATCGCGTGTACCCGGCGGACATCGGTCGCCAGGTACACGCATCGGCTTCCCAGCTATGCGCCGGGACAGTGTTTACCCGCTGCGCGCCCCCCAGTGGCGCGCGCGGGTAATGCTTTCAAATGACGTCCAAAGACGTCCAGTTGGCACCTGAGAGCCGCGCTGTTGACGTCTTTTGTCAATAGCGCGGGTCTCAAGTGGTTAATCACTTCTGGTGTTTTTTACTTTTTGCTAAACAAACAAAAAAATACAGACATTTTTGAAAAAACAAAAACAGTTTTCATAGTTTGTTATACAATTTCGCAAACAGGTAATTTTTCTCCATCATTGATGTTCACTGATGGGCACTTATAAGGCGACACTGATAGGGGGCACTGATGGGTAACACTGATGGGCAGCACTGATGCTGAGGCACTAATTGGTGGAAATGGTGGACATTGATAGGTGGCACTGGTGGGCACTAATAGGCAGCACAACCTATGGTAGGTGGCACTGGTGGGCATAGATGAGGTGGTGGTGGCTCTCTGTTTGAGGGATTGATGTCCCTCTTAGAGAAGCTGGTGGTATGGGATTTTTTTTTTCTCCTCACCCTGTCAGCGCAAGTTGAAAAAATAGCCAATTACCAGCTCTGTTTACACCAAATGATCAGCTGTCATTGGCTGACAGCTGATCACATGGTAAGGGGTCAGGATCAGCCACTTACTCCGATCTATGATCAGCCAAGTCTCCCTTACTCGCTGATCACAGAGCATGCCCTGCAGGCCAATCGAGCACAGGAGGACATACATGGATGCAATTTAGGCCTGCACTGTAGCCATCCTTTGGCTATAGCTTGGCTATAGCTTGGGTGGAAATGGGTTAGAGTATCCAGCATATACAGAGCGGTAAATCACTTTAGACATATATATGCATGAAGTGACCCCAGGAAAGTCCTGAACTAACCGGAAATACAACACCAGTTATAGTTAGCATGAAGTGCATGTGCAACCTTTCCAGGAACACCAAGCAATAACAAAATCAACAGAGCTTAAAATGGTGTAGGAATACCGTCGGAATTGCCGCGGGTTTCGGCTGCTAGCGGTGCGGTATTAACCCCCGCTAGCGGCCGATAAAGGGTTAATACCGCCCGCAATGCGCCTCTTACAGAGCTTAAAATGGTGTAGGAGAGGTCACCTCTCTTGGATCAAGTCTCTGCCACCATGAATGTATGGGATAAAGCATTTTTCTAAGGCCCCTTTTACACTGGGGCGGGAGGTGCGGTGGCGGTATAGCGCCGCTAAAAATAGCGGCGCTATACCGTCAGAATTGCCGCGGGATTCGGCCGCTAGCGGTGCTGTATTAACCCCCACGAGCGGCCGATAAAGGGTTAATACCGCGGTTTCCCATTGTTTTAAATGGGAAGGAACGGTAAAGGAGCGATATACATACCGCTCCAAAGATGCTGCTTGCAGGAGATCTTTTTTATCTCCTGCCAGCGCATCGCCTCAGTGTGAAAGTCCTCCGGCTTTCACATTGAGGTTGCTGGGCAGGTGTTTTTCAGGCGGTATAGCAGCGCTATTTTTAGCGCTGTACCGCCTGAAAAACTCCTCAGTGTGAAAGGGGTCTTCTTAAATCAAGTGAAAGGATAAGGTAAGAACTAGAGAAAAGGAGTGAGAGAGAACAGTAGGAAACGGACAGTCTGACATATCTGCCAGACGGATGGGGTATAGGCCCCCCATCCACCTGTTTTGGTGGACAGGATTTGATCGGATGGCGGCAGGTGTCAGCGGACATGACAGGAGGGTATGATCAGTTCTACGATGTGGCTCCCAAAGTGCTTTCACACTGGGGCGCTGCGCTGGCAGGATGTCAAAAAAAGTACTGCAAGCAGCTTCTTTGAGGCGCTTTAGGAGCGCTGTATACATCGCTCCTAAAGCCCCCCTTTACATTAAAATCAATGAAAAGTGCCTGCAAAGGGTCGCTTTTAACGCTTTAATTTGACCGCTAGCGGGGGTTAAAAGCGCTCTATTAGCGACAAAAAAAGCCGGCAATGTGCCGCTAATTTTAGCGGCGCTTTACCAGCGTTTTTCGGGTGCTGGCAGTGTGAAAGTGTTCTTAAGGTAACCTGAAGTAAAAAAAAAAAGCTGGAAAATTGAAAGGGTTGTCCATAAAAATGGAAGAGCTTGATGTTATACTGAAAAAAATTAAAGAAAGAAGATAAATGGTTGCTATAGGGAACCACCCCACTCTGACTCCACATTTGAACCAAGTTAGCCCCCATCAGAGCCCATTATAGGCCTTTCTAGCAGCTGTGTAGAGGCCAGCCATGTGACCATTTACCTCACACACAGCACTGGGATGGAGTCCAAAGCAGCCAGGTGTCTATAGGAGCCATTGTGGACTGTCTGTGGTATTATATGTCACTGCTGAGGTAAGATTACTTGAATGTGTTGCATTTAGTAGGGCGGCACTCCAGAGGACAGGAATACTCTTGCCTAAGCGGCATGGTCTTCAAACATTCCATTACCACAGCTTTTGTCAGTTCCTTCCTGGTTGATATTTGGCTCTGTGATATGGGAACATATTCTGATAAGCCTTTCATATTATAACATTTGGTCTTTCTGTCACAATGTACAAAATAGGAACTTTTTGTGTTTTAGCAAATCCCTCTTTTCATTCTTTACTGTGCTGGGAAATACAAATACCATGGGTTCAGATTATTTTATGAATCCTGTAGCTTCTGTTTAACATTGCACAAAGGCTGGAGGACATGCTTGCCATATGAAATTATATGAGGCTTTAAATTGCAAATATGTTGCTTGGAAATCACACTTATGCCACACACACACGATCAGAATTTGACAACAAATGTTCAATGTGAGCTTTTGGTCGGATATTCCGACCGTGTGTAGGCTCCATCGGACATTTGCTGTCAGAATTTCTGACAACAAATGTTTGAGAGCTGGTTCTCAATTTTTCCGAAAAACAAAAGTTATTGTCGGAAATTAAGATTGTCTGTATGCAATTCCGATGCACAAAAATCCTGCGCGTGCTCGGAATCAATTCAACGCATTCTCGGAATCATTGAACCTCATTTTTCTCAGCTTGTCGTAGTGTTGTACGTGACCGCGTTCTTGACGTTCAGAATTTCTGATATTTTTTCTATTGTATTTATTACATGTAATAAATTTATATAATTTTTTATAAACTTTTGAGTTTAATGTCAATGTTGCCTTTAAAATCCCACCCCCTTTTGAGGTTTTTGATTGACTAAGGCCCCTTTCGCACTGGGGCGTTTTTCGAGCGAAGCCACATCTGCAATCCCAATGTGCTGGTAAAGCACCGCTAAGACCCTAACGTTTTAGGGCGTTTTTGTAGTGCCTCAGTGTGAAAGGGTAAGGCGTTTTTACAGCAATTCATTTCAATGGAGAGGGGCGTTTTTGGAGCGCCCAAAAGCTGCTCCAAAGATGCTGCTTGCAAGACTCAGTGTAAAAGGGCCCATTGAGATGCATGGAGAGCGTTTTAATAGCGCTATTTTTAACGCTAAAACGCTATAAAAACGGTTCAGTGTGAATGGGGTCTTAGGGATGATGGCAACCACATGCCATCCTACATGAGTTAATCTTTTCAACAAGCGAAATCCTATTCATTTCAATGGCCCCTGTTCACATCTGAGCATTCTGTCTCCTGAAGCTCAAAAAAATGAGCTTATTTTTGGCAGATTACAAGCGTTTTTGGCCTCATAGACTTCAATAGAAATGTCTGACTTCAGCAGACAAATGCTTGTAAAATGCTGAAAGAGCAGCTCTCCACCCCCTAGTTTGCTTTCCCTCTCCCCAGTGCTTTCTATTGGCTAAACAAAAACGCCTGAAGCTGTAAAACGCTTGTAATACACTTCTAAAACACTTTAAAAAAAGTTGCAAAAAAAGCTTAGAAAAACGCCAGTAAATCGATTTGCTCAGGTGTGAATGGAGCCTTCAGGCATCCCCTGCAACAAACATTTATTTTTGGTAAGATACTCCAAGTAGGAAACCTCTAGTACACACGATCAGATAATCGGATGATAAAAATTGCTTTCGGATTAATCGCACGATAGTCTTATCATTAGTACATAGCTTTTGACAGTCGATCACGACAGTTCGTCCAACAATATCCGAAGGGACAAACACGAAAACTTTGCTTGGACGATAGCCCAGCGAACGACAATTGTTTAATTCAGTACAGTATGCGTCCGCAAAAAATCGAAACACAAACAACCACGCATGATCGGAAACAAGAATATAACCCGGAAGGAGATGGAAGAACGTAAACCATATTCATACCGCGAAAATCCTCCAACATACAAACAGAAAACCGCTTGCAGCCTATCACAATGTACATGAATATGCCTCTCCAATATGAACAGAAATAGCCAAAAGGCGTGGCAGACACAGGGGTCACATTCAGCAGCTGCTTGATAATTAAGAATCCACTCCCATTAACTTACCTTACCACGTGGTGCCTAGGTTCACACTGACTGCGGGTTCAGCTGAACTCGCACGATTTCAAACCTGCATTGCAGTCCAACTTCGGAGGGCGATTTGACAGACCTCTCTGGGTTCATGCACAGATGTTTATTCCAATCGCCCCGGTAGTGCAGGAACTACTTTTGGGAATCAATGCGGCGTCGTACCGATTCAGGCGGTGCCATTGCTGGCAATAGCCGTGGATTTTAAGGTGGGGAAACCCAGACAAACATACAGGGATTTCTTCAGAATAACAAAAGGTAGGAGTCTGCAACAAAGTTTGTTAAAATCCTTGTTATTTCTCAACAGAAGTGGAGTGACTGAAGAGGTGCCTGCACTACTTTGATGCGACTTTGATCCATAGAATGTAAAATCGCACCAAAAGTCGCATCAAAGTCACACTGGAAATTGTGCGACTTTGGAGACACACTAATGTGAAAGGAGCCTAAGAATAAGTTCTCACTATTGCGGGTCCTGCGTGCCACATTTGTGTGAACACAGCAACTTATTAATTTGATTGGATTGCTGTGTACTTATGGTATATGTTGGGGAAAGTCCCTGCCCTTTAAAAAAAAAAATGCAGCAATATGAAGCTGCATGGGGGGGGGGGGGCAGATGTGGACTTCTGAGCTTCACACAGCTTGCCACATTTGGAATGCTATTGACAATATATGGCACAAGAAGTGCTACCTGAATATATTGAAAATGCAGCCTAAGGGCTCATTTACAATAGTGCTGCTCTCTGAAGAGGGATCTGCGTTCAGATTGCTCTTCAGAGAACTTTGACAGGCAGCAAGGAGGCGATGGATGCAACTCCTGTTTTAAGCCCTTAAACTCAGCAATTGTGCACATTGCAGGTGGTTGCAGGGCACCCTGGTTCAGCTGAATGGGTTGTGTTCAGTGGGCAGTGACTTAAAAAAGTATGTGAGCTTTATTTTAAGCAGAATTGAGCGTTTATGGCTCCATAGACTTTATTGGGAGCACCTGAAAAAGACATGTAAGAATGGGTGCTACCCACATTTTTCAGGTGCGCCCATAATTAAAGTCTCCTGGGATAAAAGTGCATGATCCTGCTCCAGAAATGATTGTATGGTACATCACTTCTGAAAAAAAGAAAATCACCTGACTACCATATGCTCAAGTGTAAATGAGAACAAATAGTTTTCTATGTGTCCTGTTCACACTATACATGCTGCCTTTATATGCAACTAAACGCATAAAAATGCATACCAATGCGCAGCAATGCTTCAGCCCCAGATTGATCACAGTGCAGCACTGGAGAGCTCAGTCTGACATTTTAAGTGTACCCTAATGTGCTAATATGCTGTGCATACTTGTACGTTGTGGCATAACCTACCTCAGGGCCTCTAAAAAGTAGTAATGTTAGCGAAGTTTACTACCGATTTAATATCACAGATCCCAGGAGCCTCTCAATGGGGCCCCCTACTGACCCGGTGGCCCTTGGGCAGTGCATAATTGCCAAAATGTAAAACATATTTTCAGGGACACTTTTTTTTTTTACCAGTGGTACATTTTAGAGTAGCTGAGATCCCCTATGTTCCTCTATACATCACAGTAGTAATCACAAAATGAAATGAGTACTAATAATGGGACAGAACAAATATGAGGACTGAGAAGATTTTCTTTAGTTGAACTAACAAAAGTGGGTCCATTCTAGAGCTGGTAACACTGAGGATATTCAGTATAGTTTTAAAGAACTGTTTTTATGGGTAAGAGGCCTAGGGGAGGAGTATGGATGGTATAAAAGTGGGAAGTATGTGCAGGTGAGGGAGAGGAATGTGGAGGGTCTAACAGTGGACAGTATGTATAGGAGAGGAGTGCGGAGAGTATGCCAGTGGACAGTATGTACAGGAGAGGAGTGTGGAGAGTATGACAGTGGGCAGTATGTACAGGAGAGGAGTGTGGGGGGTATGCCAGTGGGCAGTATGCACAGCAGAGGAGTGTGGGGGTATGCCAGTGGGCAGTATGTACAGGAAAGGAGTGTGGGGGGTATGCCAGTGGGCAGTATGTACAGGAGAGGAGTGTGGAGAGTATGATGGGGCAGTATGTACAGGAGAGAAAGATAGTTGGAAGTATGTACAGGAGAGGAGTTTGGAGGGTAAGGTTGGGTTACAGTATGTACAAGAGAGGAGTGTGGATGGTATGATAGTGGGCAGTATGTACAGGAGAGGAGTGTGAGGGGTATGACAGAGAGCAATATGTACAGGAGAGGAGTGTGGACAATATGATACTTTGCAGTATGAACATGAGATGTGTGTGGCGGGCAGGGCCGCCATCAGGGGGGTACAGGCATTACACCTGTAAGGGGCCCGGAGGTCCCCAGGGGCCCGGATGGCAACCCCCTTAAAAAATTTTTTTTTTTTAGAGGTCCGGAGGTCCCCAGGGGCCCGGAGGCCCCGGATGGCAACCCCCGTTTTTTTATTTATTTTTTATAAAAAAAAAAATATTTTTTATATATATTTTTATTTTATTTTTTAATAAAGAGCCATTTTTTTTTTTAGAGGTCCGGAGGTCCCCATATATATATATATATATATTATTATAATAATAATAATAATAATAATAATAAATAAAGGGCCCAGAGGTCCCCAGGGCCCCGGATGGCAACCCCCCTTTTTTTATAAAAAAAAAAATATTTTTTTTAAATATATATTTTTTTGTATATATATATATATATATATATATATATATATATATATATATATATATATATATATATATATATATATATATATATATATATATATATATATATATATATATATATATATATATATATATATTATTATTATTAAAGGGCCCCATGTGTGGCAAACCCCCACTTTTTTTTAATGTTTATTTTTTTATTTTTGTGTATATATATATATTATTATTATTATTATTATTATTATTATTATTATTATTATTAAAGGGCCCTGAGGTCCCCAGGGCCCTGGATGGCAACCCCCTTTTTTTCATAAATGTTTATTTTAAATTTTTTATATATATATATATATATATATATATATATATATATATATATATATATATATATATATATATATATATATATATATATATTTTTATTATTAAAGGGCCCAGAGGTTTCTTTTTTTCATTTTTATTAAAGGGCCCAGAGGTCCTGGATGGCAACCCCCCCTTTTTTGCAATTTCTTTTTATATATATATATATATATATATATATATATATATATATATTATTAAAGGTCCCCAGGGCCCCAGATGGCAACCCCCTTTAAAAAAAAAAAAAAAATGTATATATATTTTTTATTTTTATTAAAGGGCCCAGAGGTCCCCAGGGCCCCGGATGGCTACCCCCCTTCTTTTATATATTTTTTTCTTTATTTCTTCGTTTTTGTGTAAAGGCCCCCCCCGCTTCTCAATCCGCGGCAGCCCCCCCCCGCTTCTCAATTTATGGCGGCAGCACCCCCCCCCCCGGTTCTCTGCTCCAGGGGGCCCATGCCTGAAGCTGTGTAAGGGGCCCCATAATTCCTGATGGCGGCCCTGGTGGCGGGTAAGACAGTGGGCAGTATGTACAGGAGAGGAGTGTGGAGGGTATGACAGCTGGCACTATGTACTATAGAGGAGTTTATGAAAGTGGGCAGTATGTACAGGAGAGGAATGTGGAGGGTATGAAAGCGAGCAGTATGTACAGGAGAGGAGTGTGGACAGTATGATACTGAGCAGTATGTACATGAGATGAGTGTGGAGGGTATGATACTGAGCAGTATGTACAGGAGAGGAATGTGGAGGGTAAGACAATGAGCAGTATGTACAGAAGAAGAGTGGGGAGGATATGACAGTGGGCAGTATGTACAGGAGAGGAGTGTATGACAGTGGGCACTATGTATAGGAGAGAAATGTGGAGGGTATGACAGTGGGCACCATGTATAGGATGTTTAGGTGGTTAAGCGGGCCATACATGGATTGAAATTACGTCCATTTAAGCAGAGACCAGCCATAGTCGATCTATGTATGGGCTAGCTGGTTTTGCACAAGTCCACCTATTAACCGACTTGAGTACAACCAGCCTGTCAGGTTTTTCCCAAAACAATGAGTGCTGCCAGCTATAGTTAGCAACACTGATCATTGTATTCACTGGCAGAACACAATAGCACTGCAGTGCAGGAGTGATTTCCCCTATCCATAGGTCAGTAGGTGAGAGGTTGTGTGGAGACAGGCTGGGGAGAGATACCAGTCAGTGGCTGGGTAGACACTGGCTAGTATCAGAGCCAGATACACACAGGTTACATACGCCACAATCATTAGAGCGAGAGCAATAATTCTAGCACTAGATCTCCTCTGTAACTCTAAACATGTAACCTGTGAAAATATGTAAAGCATCACTTGTGCTAACTTTAGTGTTTTTTTTTTTTAATGAATGAAAGTTTCTTTCCAAAAAAAAACACGTTTGATTGCTGCACAAATACCGTGTAACATAAAAAGTTGCAAAGACCACCGTTTTATTCCATAGGGTGTCTTCTAAAACAATATATATGTAGTACTACCCCCAAAGGAGCGGCTGGTTTAGATTTTGGGTTTTGCATGTTACCTCTAAGTTCGTTGTGGTGGGAGTGTCATGTTCTGGGGCTGTATGAGTGCTGCCAGCACTGGGGAGCTACAGTTCATTGAGGGAACCATGAATGCCAACATGTACTGTGACATAATGAAGCAGAGCATGACCCTTCGGAGACTGGGCTGCAGGGCAGTATTCCAACATAACGACCCCAAACACACCTCCAAGACGACCACTGCCTTGCTAAAGAAGCTGAGGGTAAATGTGATGGACTGGCCAAGCATGTCCCCAGATCTAAACCCTATTGAGCATCTGTGGGGCATCCTTAAATTGAAGGTGGAGGAGTGCAAGGTCTCCAACATCCACCAGCTCTGTGATGTCATCATGGAGGAGTGGAAGAGGATTCCAGTAGCAACCTGTGAAGCTCTGGTGAACTCCATGTTCAAGAGGGTTAAGGCAGTCCTGGAAAATAATGGTGGCTACACAAAATATTGACCATTTGCACCCAATTTGGACATTTACACTTAGGGGTGTACTCCCTTTTGTTGCCAGCAGTTTAGACATTAATGGCTGTGTGTTGAGTAATTTTAAGGGGGCAGCTGATTTTACACTGTTCTACAAGCTGCACACTCACTACTTTACATTGTAGCAAAGTGCCATTTCTCAGTGTTTTCACATGAAAAGATATAATAAAATACAGTGGAACCTCGGATTGCGGTTAATGAGCGTTTCGCAATGCAAGCACTGTATTTTTAAAAATCCTAACTCGGTTTTGCGAGTGTTGTCTTGCAAAACTAGCACAATTCAGGCCAAAGCGGTGTGCAGTACCACATTTGGCCTGAGGTGGGGGGCGCCGTTCAGAGCCGTTCGGCTAACCTTGGCAAATCTCGGGAACAAATAGGTAGATTCAGAGAGAAGTGCCTAAACTTGCGGCGGCGTAGCTTAGCCTGTTTAGGCTACGCCACCGTAAGTTAGCTAGGCAAGTACATGATTCTCAATGTACTTGCCTGCTAATATACGGTGGCGTAGCCTAAAGCGGGCGGGCGTAAGGGCGCCAAATTCAAATGTCTTGGAGGGGGGCGTGTTTGATGGTAATGAGACTTGACCTCACGTTTTTTACGTTTTTTTTAACTGCACATGCGCCGGGCGCCTACATTTTCCAGTGTGCATTGCGGCTACGTACGCCGCACGGGCCTATTGATTTCGACGTGGACGTAAACTACGTAAATCCCGATTCGCGGACGACTTACGCAAACGACGTAAAAAATTTGAATCTTGCGGCGGGAACGGCGGCCATACTTTAACATTGTTGTTCCACCTAATAGATGGAATAACTTTAGGCCTGCTAATGCCTTACGGAAATGGCGTAAATCGACTGCGGCGGCCGGGCGTACGTTCGTGAATCGGCGTATCAACTCATTTACATATTCTACGCCGACCGCAATGGAAGCGGCACCTAGCGGCCATCCAAAATCTTGCAATCTTAGATATGTTTAAGTGTATCTCTGTTTGAGCATACGCTTAAACATAAGTCTGCATAGATTCTGAGTTAGGTCGACTTATCTACTGATAAAAAAACAAAAATAAATCTGCGCTATCCGAATACTTAGCAGCCACAAACAATCCAGTGAAACAAGAAAGCAGTGAAAAAACAGAAAACAATTTTGTGGCGCTAAAAATAATAATAATGATGATGATATGGTACTAATAGTCTGTGTTAACACCAATTGACAGTGTAATCAAATGAAAAAGTCCATATATAATAAATCAATGACAGTAGATAGTTAAAAATAAACTGTTGATGGATGAGTAATCAAGTGAATGGTTCCAAACACCACGGTGAATCAAAGTAAATGATTTGTGAAAATGACCACCACCAGAAGTGGAGGCTTACCAGAGGTATTGAACCCAAATAAGCATACGCTTAAAGGGTCAATACAAGCTGAATGTAAGTTGGTGAAGACCACATCAACCGGATCTGGATATACGATTGGGAGGATACCCTGAAGACCTCACGTAAACCAGCACAGGGGGGAATGGCAGCAACTTGGAGGTAATTCTCAAAGGATCAGGCCGTATCCAAAGTGCATAAAGAAAAACGAAGGCACATAGTGTGATACCGTAACAATGTTGAGATTTAATAACGGTTAAAAACACTTACAGTTTTGCTGAATAAAAAGGACATCAATAAGAAATAGTGCATGGCAGCAGCAGAGCCTGACGCGTTTCGCAATAGTTTGCATCATCTGGGGTAGATCATCTACCCCAGATGATGCAAACTATTGCGAAACGCGTCAGAACTCTGCTGCTGCCATGCACTATTTCTTATTGATGTCCTTTTTATTCAGCAAAACTGTAAGTTACGAGCATTCTCCTGGAACGGATTATGCTCGTAATTCGAGGTTTCACTGTATTTACAAAAATGTGAGGGGTGTACTCACTTTTGTGAGATCCTGTATATTCACATATTTATTCACTTGTGGTATTTTTGTACCATATGCTTGATTGATTTGAGGGCATTTATTTTTGGTATATGTTTTTGTATATCCCAAATTCAGGTATTGGAGTGCAACAGTCTTTATTTTATCATATATATTGACAAAGAGCGCAGGTATTTTGTTTAATATACTTTTTATTTATATAAAAATAAAACGTTGGTATGCATACCTTTTTGCTTTGTGGGTCTTTGTGCCATTTGGGGTCATGAGTAGTCTTGAAAATAATGCCATGACTCCACTCATTGCGGCATTCAGGCCGGCATGACGATGCACCCCCAGGGGCCGAGCCTCTGACAGCCTTGGATCACAGGATGTGGATTGAAAGAGTCTGGCCTTCTTTTAACCTCGACGAGTGGCAGCATCCAGTGCAGAAGAAGTCCTGCGAGGGACAATTTTTGCATGCACTGCTAATTTGAAATCTGAACATACAGGCTGAACACCTTGTTGTGTAGCAGAAGGAAATGGACACAAAAAAACATAGCAGACACTTTTTTTCCTCTGTTTATTTGCAGTAAAACATGACTTATGGCAGTCCTTGCCAGTGGGAGCTTAAGAAAAAAATTCACTGACAAAATTTAGGCCCACTAGACATATTCCTTAAAAAAAATGGCACCCACATTTTATTAAAGAAATATTTTTTCTTTATTATTTTAATAAATAACTGATTTTCATTACCATATAAGCCCTTGAGAAATTGTATCGTCCCCATTTTAGTTTTTGTTTTATTTTCCAGACAAACCGTGTAATATTCTTCAGGCTTTGTTACTTCTATCAATTTTGTGTTAACAAAATAAAGAAGGGGGTAAAAATAGTGGACTGTTTAACAAACTAGTCAAGTCTTTCCTGGGGAGTATTTATAAAATCATAGATCATTTGTTTAGAACCTTGTGCACTTGGAATAGATGGCCATTTTGTGGACAAAACCAAAATTAACTCCCCCCCCCCCCTAACAGGCACCCGCGGTGGTTCTTGGGCTCTCCCATTCCACCAGGAGCCTGGGACTCAGTCATGCAGTAGGAAGTAGTAGGAACAGTCATTCCCCAATCTCATCTGTGATGGATGAACGCAAAAGTAATTATTCTGTCACTTCCGGTTTCAGAGCTGTCATTCCCTGAATGTAACAGTTAGGGTAGCAGGTAACCCATTACAGATTGTTAGCTGCTTTGTGTGGCAGGAGAGACCTTAGAGGTCTAATAGACTCCTGATCTCTCCATAGAGTACCTGCCATCTGTCCAAAACTATCACAAAGGGGGTGTGTTGGCCCTCTTGTGATTGCAATAAAGTTAAATGAAAAAATGTTAAAAAGTGTAAAGAAATTATGAAATAAAAATAATTAAAAAAATGAACATGAATTTGCATTTGATAAAAGGTGGCACAAGTATCATGTGACGGGAAAAAAAAACACACTTTTTTTTTTTCTCCGGGGCCTCTGCTTTCAGACAAGGTTTTGGAGTTCTAAGTAATTTTCTAGAAAACTATTTATTGATTATTATTTTTATTTTTTTTCTTACATGTGTACTAAAAATAAATGCCCTGGATAGCAATTGGTTAAATCAAAAACCTTTTCTCTAGGTTACGAATTGTTTGAGTGTACCTATGTTTATATACACATTTTTTTCATCCCATTAAACTGGTGGTGGTCAACAGCTAATAATTGTATTGAAGTGTCTTGCAGTCCAGGCAGTCCATTAAAAATTTTGGTCCTGCTGTATTTTTTACACATATTGAAGAGAAAGTGTGAGTAAAATAAATCCCAGTGTTGGTGGCAGCAATAATGACTCGTATGTATAAATGGTTGTAATATTAACCCCAGGACTGGTGTCAGTGGATGCAATAATAACCCCCTTTATTGGTGTACATGGCCACAATAATAACCCTGTGCATTGCTGTGAGTGGATGCAATAATAACCCTCAGCATTTACATCAATGGCTGTAATAATTACCCTCAGCATTGGTGCCAGTAACTACAAACATAACCCCCTGCACTGGTGCCAATGACTGCAATAAGAACCCCCAGCTTTGGTGGTTATTAGCAATCCTGTTAACCTCCTTAAACAATTCCATACATTGATGGTCAGAGGCAGTGCTTCTAACCCTCCTTCTTTGATGGTCAGTGGTAGAGCTGTTCTATTTCTGCCCCACATTCTAGGTCAGTAGTATGGCAGTGCTGTTATGTTAGCCTCCCCGTTCATTAGTGTTCAGTGCTGTAAACCCCACCTTAACCCCCCTCAGTGTCTACATACCAGATCGCATGCCACTTTCTCTGTGATGATGTTGGGGATATATGCCAACTGTTAGGCGGAGATCTTGATGGTACTGGCTTAATTTCAGTGCTGGGTGTGGGAAACCAGAGAGCATCCTAGCATCCCACTGCTACTCTGCAAAGTGCCCAACACACAGGGGGCTTTACAGGGAGCGCAGAATTATTAGGCAAATTAGTATTTTGACCACATCATCCTCTTTATGCATGTTGTCTTACTCCAAGCTGTATAGGCTCGAAAGCCTACTACCAATTAAGCATATTAGGTGATGTGCATCTCTGTAATGAGAAGGTGTGTGGTCTAATGACATCAACACCCTATATCAGGTGTGCATAATTATTAGGCAACTTCCTTTCCTTTGGCAAAATGGGTCAAAAGAAGGACTTGACAGGCTCAGAAAAGTCAAAAATAGTGAGATATCTTGCAGAGGGATGCAGCACTCTTAAAATTACAAAGCTTCTGAAGCGTGATCATCGAACAATCAAGCGTTTCATTCAAAATAGTCAACAGGGTCGCAAGAAGCGTGTGGAAAAACCAAGGCGCAAAAAACCTGCCCATGAACTGAGAAAAGTCAAGCGTGCAGCTTCCAAGATGCCACTTGCCACCAGTTTGGCCATATTTCAGAGCTGCAACATCACTGGAGTGCCCAAAAGCACAAGGTGTGCAATACTCAGAGACATGGCCAAGGTAAGAAAGGCTGAAAAACGACGACCATTGCACAAGACACACAAGCTGAAACGTCAAGACTGTGCCAAGAAATATCTCAAGAATGATTTTTCTAAGGTTTTATGGACTGCTGAAATGAGAGTGAGTCTTGATGGGCCAGATGGATGGGCCCGTGGCTGGATTGCTAAAGGGCAGAGAGCTCCAGTCCGACTCAGACGCCAGCAAGGTGGAGGTGGAGTACTGGTTTGGGCTGGTATCATCAAAGATGAGCTTGTGGGGCCTTTTCGGGTTGAGGATGGAGTCAAGCTCAACTCCCAGTCCTACTGCCAGTTTCTGGAAGACACCTTCTTCAAGCAGTGGTACAGGAAGACGTCTGCATCCTTCAAGAAAAACATGATTTTCATGCAGGACAATGCTCCATCACACGCGTCCAAGTACTCCACAGCGTGGCTGGCAAGAAAGGGTATAAAAGAAGAAAAACTAATGACATAGCCTCCTTGTTCACCTGATCTGAACCCCATTGAGAACCTGTGGTCCATCATCAAATGTGAGATTTACAAGGAGGGAAAACAGTACACCTCTCTGAACAGTGTCTGGGAGGCTGTGGTTGCTGCTGCACGCAATGTTGATGGTGAACAGATCAAAACACTGACAGAATCCATGGATGGCAGGCTTTTGAGTGTCCTTGCAAAGAAAGGTGGCTATATTGGTCACTGATTTGTTTTTGTTTTGTTTTTGAATGTCAGAAATGTATATTTGTGAATGTTGAGATGTTCTATTGGTTTCACTGGTAAAAATAAATAATTGAAATATAGTATATATTTTTTTTTGTTAAGTTGCCTAATAATTATGCACAGTAATAGTCACCTGCACACACAGATATCCCCCTAAAATAGCTAACACTAAAAACTACTTCCAAAAATATTCAGCTTTGATATTAATGAGTTTTTTGGGTTCATTGAGAACATGGTTGTTGTTCAATAATAAAATGAATCCTCAAAAATACAACTTGCCTAATAATTCTGCACTCCCTGTATGTTGGGCATGAGGACCCTAAACCTATGTAATTCATGCAATATGCTATGGAGTTCCAAAGAGGTTGTTTCCTAATCTTGCATAAAAAGAAGACTGTTGCGTAAAACATTTCATTGTACGTTCTAGATTAGCTTGCATTTAAGCCAATTTGTAATTCCTTTTTTTTTTTTACTTGATCTAAAGCAGGCCTCACGCATAACAATTTGACTAAAGAATTATTGATGAAATTTGTTTCTTTTGCTTCTGTTAATATATTGGTGGTGGTGTGGGGGGTATTTAAAACCGTACTCACACCTATAACCTTTGCTAATGTTTTGGATAAGATGTGGCAGTGATTTTCTGTACTTGGTCTTATTGTAATGTACATTATATATATATATATATATATATATATATATATATATATATATATATATATATATATATATATATATATATATATTTTAAAAAATGTGTAATCTGAGATGTATGCCAAATGTTTAGCATTGGTAAATAAGTATCAGTTGTCGGCAAATATTTTTTGAAGGGTTATATTAAAATGGCCCCATGGATATAGATTTTTTATTTTATTTTTTATCCTACCCTGATTTTATGTGGTATAATAATGGAAATCATATAAAAAGGGAACTTCAGAATTAAGGATGATGTATTTCAAAGGAATGTTTGCCCACTTTTATGATGTGCATAGCCTGGTAATGAGATTAATCAAACATATATGAGAACTCGGGTAATGTCAGATCAGACTATTAGATAAAATGCAATTTGTATCTAAATAGCACATGGTCCTTTTAAAGTTAACTTGCTGCCTAAAAGGGTGTAGGCAGCTGGTGAGGCCCACAAGTACCTGTGTTGGCTTTCACATTGCTGGACAGTAAGGCCAGATTCACACCTATGCAGGTTGCAGTTTGCATATTGCGTTTTTCAATACATGCTTTTGATCCATTAAAGTCTATGGAACCAAAAAACTGAAAAAAGTCCCTGGCTCTTTCCATGAAATGCACAGATGTGAACATGACCCATAGGAAACCATGTTAAATGGGCTGAAAATGCACTAAAAAATGTATAGGTGTGAACCAGGCCTAAAGGCACATTTCACAGGTGGTGGGGATTACTGTACAAGTGGAAAAAAGGTCTGGGCCTGGAATCCATAGAGATGTAGGTCATATTTAAGGCACAATTAAAATGCCTCTAAAAAAAATTGCTAGAAGTTAGCTTTTGGCCAATAGAGACATGCATAATTTTTTTTTACAACAAACATTTGTCATGGGCTTACCAAGAATAGAGTAGGGGGCTGGGGATTATGCAATCTCTGCATGCATCTAAAGGGGTTACATCAGCAGTGGACACCCAATGGCCAAAAAAAAACATGGGGCCGGATTCAGCAAGAATTTACGCCGGCGTATCTATAGATACGCCGCGTAAATTTAAAACTGTGCCGGCGTATCTTCTTTCTGTATTCAGAAAGCAAGATACGCTGAAATTAGGCTAAGATCCGACTGGCGTGAGTCTCCTCCTACGCCGTCGTATCTTAGGGTGCATATTTACGCTGGCCGCTAGGTGGCGCTTCTGTCGGTTTCGGCATAGAATATGCAAATGACCTAGATACGCCGATTCACAAACATACGTGCGCCTGGCGGAATTTTTTTACGTAGTTTGCGTAAGGCTTTTCCGGCGTAACGTTGCTCCTGCTTCTATGAGGCGTACGCAATGTTAAGTATGGACGTCGTTCCCGCGTCCAATTTTTTTACGTCATTTGCGTAAGTCGTTCGCGAATAGGGCTGGACGTAATTTACGTTCACGAAAAGCAATGACTATTTGCCAACGTCATTTGGAGCATGCGCACTGGTATACGTCCATGGACGGCGCATGCGCCGTTCGTTAAAAACGTAAAAAATGTGGGGTCACTACTATTT
Organism: Rana temporaria; assembly: GCF_905171775.1. Classification (NCBI taxonomy): domain Eukaryota; kingdom Metazoa; phylum Chordata; class Amphibia; order Anura; family Ranidae; genus Rana; species Rana temporaria. The sequence goes on from NC_053501.1 coordinate 46,950,220, forward strand.
TACATAGTACGTGCCCCCAACTAGCCTATTTTGAATTAGGCGGGCTTACGCCGGCCCAGTTACACTGCGCCGCCGTAAGTTTCAGCGCAAGTTCTATGTGAATATACAACTTGCTGCTCAAACTTACGGCGGCGTAGTGTATCTGAGATACGCTACGCCCGCCTAAAGATAGGCGCTTCTCTCTGAATCCGGCCCATGGATTCTGAAAGAAGCAGGGGAGTGGGGAAGAACTGGACCCTTTAGCCCCATACACACCATCAGGTTTCCTGCAGGTTTTTGTCTTCAGGTTTACCAAAACCATCTAATATGAGGTCAAACTTTAAGAGTTTCAATTCGTATGCAATCAGGCAGGCCCTTGCACTACATGTCATGGTTTTGGTAAACCCGAAGACAAAAACCTGTAGGAAAACTGATAGTGTGTATGGGGCTTATACCTATTAGTGCTGGAGGACGGCAAACTAGGAGATACATGTTCCATAAGGTGCGAGTGTGCTTATTATGGTAAAGTTCCACTTTAATGTATGCCATGTGACAGAGCTTTAACAATTGTTCGAAGTTTGAGATGATGTATGCATTTTTCTCTAGCATGTGATCACCAGAAATGTGGCAATATAAGATTATCCATGATGGCAACTAATCGTATAACAATTTCCTTAACCCATATTTGATAGTCTTGCCTTAACCAACGCTGGCCATATATAGATAGTACATTTTCAAATGAACGTTTCTACAGAATTTATACAAACATTCATACGACAATTTTCCATACATTCAATTACTTTTTGAAAAATGTCATTTGAAAGTACTTTAAAATTCAGTTTGCTTTTAACATTTAAATTTTGCAACAAATGGGCTTTCCTGAAGGAAAATACACTGTTAGAAATTTGTGGCATTGAAAGAAAATTTCCATCCTGCTTCTTTGAATTTTGTTGACACTGTGGTCGAAAATGACTGTCGATTTGACCCCACTAACGATTAGAAAATGGAATTAATGTTCTTATAATGAAAAATTTCATATAAAATTCTACTTGTGTATGGCCAGCTTTACTATGGTAACAGATTACCTGTCCTGTGGATTTAAAGCTTCCTATGTGTAAGGCCAATACTTAGTTTTGCCAAGTTTTCACATATAGAGTAATCTTCGATTTAACCGTAGGAACTTTAGTGTGGGCTTTTGAGTTGTTGGTGATCTTTTTGTTCTAGGTATCCTAGTCCTAGTGAATGACTACACTGCTTTGGTAAAGAGAAACTTTAATCTTTTATTTATTAGTATATAGATCTGAACGAGATGGTTATTATTTATGCCCATGGTGGGCAAGCTTTTTTATACTCTCATCTCACAATTTATTAAAATAACAGTGGACTCTATAGCAATCACTGGTAGCTAGAGACCATGTGGTTAACGCTGTCTTGACTGAGAACATTAAAAATGCATTTAAAAAAATAAATAAATGAAGCAATACAGTGAGAGAGAAAGACACCTTTCTACGCAAAATAATAAAATGTGATGCTGATCTGTACCCTAATGAGTTGTGAGAAGTGTGAATGTTAATGGAAGACAGAACTTACAGTGACGTTTTAAAGAGAGATCCTCCTTCATTTTTGATGCAGCTGTGACTTGGTGTTTTAATCCAGCAAAGTTTATTCCTATTGAGAGTCACAAGAATATAGGGAGGGTGTAGGACAAAAGAGTGAAAGCCCAGGATACAGAGGTGATGCATTTAATGGAAATTTTAAAATTTCCATTAATACCACATCTGCTGTGACAACCAAAAACCTTCAGTTTGTGTCAAAGGTAAGGTAAATTCTCCCTGGCCAGATATCAAACCCTGTCCCGCTTCACTGAGTAATGTATTCTCAGCCAAGTTGTACTTCAATGTTGATTAAATCCACAAAATAGTACCATCCCTTTGTTTAGGCCATAAGTGCACAATAAAAAATCAAGTGATTTTTTAATAGAGTATGATAAATAAAAGGACTGAAAAGGTAAAGCTGGGTTGAAGATAAATTATATTCAGTTATTAAGTGAAAACATAAAAAGGTACATATTTGTGGATGGTGACACACAAAGGAAAATAAATATGAATATAAAGCATGTGATATGATGGGACGGTTAGGCGTACTGTAGCTTTTTTTTTTTTTTGTACAAGCAAAGCAGGCAAGGTGAGCATGACTCATAATAAGAGCACTTTATATAGACAAATATCCCATATATGACAATATTAGATCACTCATTTCTTGAAAAATCAATATCTTGTATCTATGTATCAAAATAAAGTTTATCTCCCATATAATAGAATTGCTTTTTAAGGAACATAGAACTTTTAATATTTTTTTTTTTTTTTTTTTTTTTTTTTTTTTTTGTGGATCTACCCAAAGACTTAAAATAATTGTACATCTTTATGTATACATCAGTTCATATATCCTTCCATCACAAAGAGACTTGCTGTTCACTGGAATTCTTGTAGGTGGAGCATGGCATTGGATCTATGCCCCGCCCAAGCTCAGGACGAAACCATGTAAACACAACGGGGTACATATTGCATTTTACAGTTGTACGTGTGCCACACTGTCACTACAGTAAGTGATAAAGGCCAAGAAACAAGTACAAGCACCACTAACAAACATCGCCACACATTGTACACAATAGCTTATACTGATGTTAGGGGAGGTGGAACGCAGTTAGAGTGTTGCAGGTCATCTGAAGAGAAAAGACTTATCACTAGTGGACTGTACAGTGCGCCTGAGATATGTGTACATGTGCCTCTGCATTTTAAACAGTATATTTTATTACCAGTGCTCTTCTTGGATAGTTTGGTTTTTATTAGTGGCAGCAGTTTGTGTTGCACCATGTTGGTTCCGAGTCAAGGTGATACAATTTACTTACTGACCCATTATACTCAAAATTCGAGCTTATGAAGCTGGCTGTTTCTTGGGTGTCTCTATTGAGTTATCCAGTATATGCTATCGCCTTTAAGTTGAACTTTGTTTCCTTTTTAGTAAAGTTCATATTATTAAAATATTTGACAAATCAACAGTTCTTAAAGGGATCTACTCCTGTAAATCTAATAAGTCCATATACCTTTCTACATGCTGCATGTCATTTTCTGTAATCCCTCTTTTAACCACTTACCAACCGCTGGCCGTTATATATAACGTCCTCGGCTTTGTGGTGGTGTATCTGATGCCTGCAGCTACAGGCATCATTCAGAGATTGGCATTTTCAACCGGACGACGACTCCCTACACTATAAGAATGATCAAAGCAGTTGTTCCGCTGCTTGACCGTTCTTATAGGCGGCAAGAGGGGACATCCCCTCCCCCTTCAAGCCACCCTCCGGTGCTTCTACCGACTCACCTGTGCGATCGGTGAGTCGGTGACAGGATTTTTTATTTTATTTTTATTGACCCCATATCTCACTGTAAAGAGGTCCTGTCATGCCATATTCCTATTGCAAGGGATGTTTACATTCCTTGTAATAGGAATAAAAGTGATAAAAAAATATTTTATTTTTAAGGAGGGGGGGAGAGAAGCGGTACAACAAGTGGAATAATTTTTACCTTAAAGCAAGGAATGCATTAGGGTAAAAACATCTTTTGTCTTTAGAACCACTTTAGCTTATAGTGCAACATTAGATATAATTGTAGATGCTGGTTAGTGCAATCATGCAGCTCTATGATTATTTACAATAGGTGGGGTCAATGCCAATGTGCATAGAAATATAGGGGCATGTAGGGGCTTTGCAGCCAGCCAGCAAACATAAATACAAACCATTATGCCTGGCTAGGAATTGAACTGCCTCCCACTGATAGAAGCCCCGAGTATCAGTTGCCCTTCAGGTTGCAGACCTACCTATCAATATCTAAACAATTGGGAGTCAGGAATTATACAATGTATCTCTAATGATCCTTAAGTGCACCTGCTCCCAGGAAATAGATATTGAAATATTAACAAGCAGTAAATAGCTTTAAAGAAGAACTCAAAAGACAAAATGTTTGTTTTATTTTCCCATGCAGTGGGGCTGTGCCCACACGCTAGCGGTCTTGTGAATAAACTGGCTCTTGTAAATAGACTGGCTCTGGACGTGAGGACGCCAGGAACAGTCCACCGCTGGATGTATTTGAGTGTGTTTTTCCAGACAATCGAAAGATCAGGTAAATATAGCATTTCGGTGCGCCCAGGGGCGGACTGACCATTCGGGCACTGCCCGAGGGCCCCATGCCACTAGGGGCCCCAATCAGGTTTGCCAGCCTCAGTAAAACCAGGGACAGCATGTAAAATCTGTTTTAAAAAAAATCCCCAAATTATAGCTGCCCCGCCTCTCCAGTACCTTTTCGGTGTGTGTATATTGTGTGTGTATACTGTGTGGCCCCATAATCTCCTATTGCCCAGGGCCCCCATGAGTTGTCAGTCCGCCCCTGGGTGCACCCCTAGACAAAACAAGCCGTTAATCCATGCAGTGCGGGCTCAGCCCCACTGCTTGGAAGAAAGAAACATTTTCATGGCGTCCTGCTTTTAAAAAAAAAACCTCTAGGTGTTTGTACTGTGAAGTCATTCTCAAAGATCACAACAAAAGACTCTAAAGTTGGGATTCAGTTGGTCTCTAATAGCTTAGCTACACTTGCTGAATATTTGGATCAGAAGGCTGCCAAGACCTGCCCTCCACAGAAAATAGCTGAGATTTTAGTGCTTCTGTTGTGAACTTTCAAGATGAAGTTCACCGCAATGAATATAGCTACAGAAATTAAAATCTGTTTTTTTAAAGTGTTTTATTGCTTGTTCTGAATTTGTAAATATTACAATCTGTTGGCTCTTTTTTCTATATCCAGCCGTTTTCCAAAACTATAAGGAAGCTATTATTATATTTTGACTATTTTCCTAATGTATTAATTTACTATACTATAAATGATACTGACATTAGGTTTGAACTGAAATGCCAAAATTGGATATAGCTTGACAATTGGAAACTGTAATGTGTGTCCAGAAAAATCTTTAAGCTAGCAGTTAACATGCTAACCAAAGTAAATTTGAACTAATATAGGCACTTTTTTTTTATATAGAAAATGGAAATGTGATTTTTTTTAAGCTGCAATAACATAAAAATATATATACAAAAATATAAATTTACTGAAAAAATAATTTCTATTTTTGTATATATATTTTTGTGTTATTGCACATTAAAAATCCCATTTTCATTTTCTATGAATTCTTCTAATTAGGGGATGTGGTGCCAATCAATGCCGGTGATGAGTTATATTATAATATAGGCACCTGTATAGGAAACTCAGTAAAATATGGCCTGCATTTTTAGAATAACTTAAACTATAGGCAGAACGCTTTCATTTTGGATAGCGTAAGATGTTTATAACTCCCGTTGGTCTAAGTTTTTTGCCCTCTTTGTCCCTTTGGGCAGATTTATCTGCACTTCCTGTCCCATAGCCAAAACAGGAAGTGATAGGAAATCTCTGCAAATAAGGGAATCCTTTGGGGACCCCCAGGCCACCAGAACTAGTGTGCCCATTGAAAGATTTCCCCTCTATTACTTTTTTGGGACAACCCAAAATGTAGGATTTTATTTTACTTTCAATGCTAATGGTAAACAGGACAAATCGAGAGGATGAATCTGCCTAACTGGGGCACAGACCGCAATAAAAATTGACAGGTGTTCTAATCTATCTTCACTATGTCCAACACTAAAGAAAAAGTTTTGCCTTTTATTTACCCTGAAAACATAATTAAAGTATATGTATTGGAATCGGTCATAAAGGCTTGATATTTTATTCCACTTTACAAGCAAAGGCAGCCACATGGTTTATTATAAGTGGAAGTAAGTATGTTGCTGACTAATATAAACCTGTTATGGGAGAAATACAGGGGCTAACATTGCTGACTTATTTCTTAAAATGCTAGTTACCTGGCTGTAATTGTGTCCCACATACTTTAATACACTTCATCTCTTTAAAAACACTGCGCATATGTGGGACTACTTATTTCTCCTCGGTAAAAATATTTGTTTACAAATATATCAAGCTACTTAACCGATTGCCGATGGCATTACATACTAACAAGGCGGCTCTGCTGCGCAGGATCACGTTCCTAGTAATTATACACAGCAGGAGCTGATCTGTGGGTACCGCGGACTCTATGTCCATCGGCACCCGCCGATCATTAGACAAAGAGCCAGATGGGCGATCTGCATGTAAACACGGCAGATTGTGGTTCTGTCAGTAGGGAAGGTATTGATCCTGTGTTCATGCAAAGCAGGGACATGGGATCAATGCTTTCCCATAGTAAAAGCACCTCCCCACAGTACACAAGCACTGGCTAGGCACACAGTTAACCCTTTGCTCGCCCCTGATGTTAACACCTCCCCAGCCAGTGTCATTCGTACAGTGACAGCATATTTTTTAGCACTGATCACTGTATTAGTATCACTGGTTCCCAAAAAGCATCAAGTGTTTGATTTGTCAATCACAATATTGCAGTCCTGCTATAAGTGGCTGATCGCCACCATTGCTAGTAAATAAAAATAAGCAAATTCCATAAATATATCCCAAAGTTTTGTAGACACTTTAACTTTTGCGCAAACCAATCAATATGTTTATTGGGATTTTTTTTGTACCAAAAATATATATCTATATATATATGTATAAATACATGTTGGCCTAAAATGATGAAGAAATTGTATTTTTTTTTTTACATATTTATTTATATTGAATATGTTTTTATAGTAGGAAGTGTGGGTGTGTGTGTGTGTGTGTGTATATGTATGTATGTATGTATGTGTGTGTGTGTGTGTGTATATGTGTATATATATATATATATATATATATATATATATATATATATATATATATATATATATATATATATTAAAAATTGTCTGTCCTATTTTGTTTATAGTGCAAAAACTAAAGGATACAGAGGTGATCATATACGGCCAAAAGAAAGCTTGTTTAGAGAAATAGGATAAAAAAAAGGATTTGGGTACAGTGTTGCACGACCGCGCAATTGTCAGTTAAAGTGATGCAATTCCGTATTGCAAAAAATTGGGTTAAAGCTTCCTGTCATCGCTAGCTCAGCGGGAGATCACTACGTTGATCCCCCGCTAAGCGGGAGTCCACTGAGCGGATTCGCCCTGTGTGAATTGGGCCTTACTGTTCATGACTGCACAGGGCCATTCACTTCATTTTTAATGTAGCACTACATAGAATGCATGTATACAGGACAGATAGTGGTGAATTACAGTACCCTAAGTGACTAAATTTAGGATTTGGAAGCTTCATAACGGCTAATATTCTGTCTTATCAGACTGACCATCAAACAGATTGTCACATGGTGCACACACATTTACTTTTTATGCACATCATAATACCAAATCTACTTTTCTGCATGATTTATTTTCTGCAGACTCAATCTATTGCAGCTTTTTCCATGACATAGCTTATTAAAAAATTCAACAAACATTTAATTTATTTGGACTATTCTTGTACACATGGGTGTCCGTGTTTTTAGATCCTCTCTCTCCCCTCCCTCACAAGGGAAGCGATAGCAAATCTGCAATAGGTCTTAAATTGGTAGTCCCCAAACTGTGGCCTGGGGCTGGATTTGGTGCTTAGGAAACAAAGAAGAATGGCGGCACATTGGGAAGTAAAATAAAAAAAAATTATTGAAAGTCCATAAAATCAAGCGAGCATGACAAATATCAATCCAAAAAAGGTGCTCAGTGGATGCGTTTCACAAAGACGTGCTTACTCATATGTGATGAGTAAGCACGTCTGTGTGAATTGTGTCCACTGAGCACCTTTTTTGGATTGGGGTTTGTCTTGTTCACTGGATTTTATGGACTTTCAATCAATTCTTTTGGTTTTAATTCTGGATGTACTGCCATTCTTCTTCGTTTCCATTGGATTTCCCTGGCTGCGGACCAGGCAGGCACCCGGATCTATTCAGCAGCTCATCAGATCCTCACAGGTGGCTTTTGAGCAGTGTGTTCCCAGCTCTTTCTCTCATTGAATGTGGCCCTAAGCTTGCCTTTATCCAGCCCATGGATAACAACAATGTGGCATACATCCTGCCGCTAACACCAACAATGGGGCACTATAGCTCCCACTAACCCCACCGTTGGGGGCACTATTCTTCCCAATGACACTAACAATGCAACCTTCTTTCCTCCTATTGATTCCATGACATTTTCTACTCTCACTGCCCAAACCCTAGCTCCCCTAAAGTCTGAAGATCAGTATTCTGGCCCTTCATTTAGAAAATTTGGAGACCCCTGGCTTAAATAAATTAAAGTATTTATGCACGTGCGAATCTGCTAACACAAAAACATGAGAACTGTGACAAAAGCACATCCTATAGCACCCTTTCTTGCTGTGAACACTTTCTGTTCAGCCTAATTGAAGTGAGGACAAGAGATTTGTAATTTCATAGAGAACTAGGAGTTTTTTTCTTGTACCTGCACTTGGGCACAGAACACAGTCATTGTAAAATTATCAAAAACCATTTCCTCAAAATGATAACTATGTTTCAACTTCCATTTGGAAATGATAAATGTAGATTATAATAGGGTGGTGAAAGTAGTTTTAACCACTTAAGGACTGGAAAGATTTGCCCCTTAATGATCAGGCCATATTTTGTGATGCGGCACTGTCGCTTTAACCGACAATTGCGCGATTGTGTGACATTTTACCCAAACAAAATGTAATGTCCTTTTTTTCCCACAAATACAGCTTTCTTTTGGTGATATTTTTGCTATAATAAATATCCCCCCCCCCCCAAAAAACAAAACAAATGTCTTCATAATTTTAGGCATCATATGTATTCTTCTACATATTTTTGGTTACACAAAATGGCAATAAGCGTATATTGATTTGTTTGCACAAAAGTTACACCGTCTACAAAATAGGGGATAGATTTATGGCATTTTTGTTATTATTTTTTTACTAGTAATGGCAGTGATCTGCGATTATTATTTTATTTTTTTTAGCAGGATTGCGGCAAGCAGATCGGACACTTTTGACAAATTTTTGGGACCATTGACATTTATACCACGATCGGTGCTATAAAAATGCATGGATTATTGTGTAAATGTCACTGTCAGGGAAGGGGTTAACACTAGGGGGGCAATCAAGGGGTTAAATGTGTTTTCCTGGGAGATGTTTCTAACTGTGGGGAGATGGGACTGTCTGGAGGAGAGAGATCGCTGTTCCTGATCACCAGGACCAGCAGATCTGTCTCTCCTCCCCTGTCAGAACAGAGATCTGTCTACATTAATTGATCGATCCTCGTTCTGGCTCTCTGGCATAAACGCGGGTGGCCGGCGGACATCGCAGCAGCTGGCCACGCGCATTGCGCCACGAGCCCCCTAGAGCTTTCAAAAGCGGCCGGCGTACAATGACAGCGATAAGACCAGGAGAGCCAACCTGCCACAGTACAACTGCGACGGCTGGTCCTTGAGCTGTTAAGCAAGATTGTGCTAAACATCAGACAGACATTAAGAAAAACACAAGTAATGTATTTATGAGCTTTACTAATACATATTAAAATACATTTTTGAAATGCAGCTAGCGTAAGCACTTGAATTTGACTTGCAAACAGTGTGTACCAGTGTGTATTTGAAAACCCCTGTGTACTGTACCAGTATGGGGGAAATGGAGGGACAGCACTATGAGCCACAAGGAAAATTTCAGTGCTCATGTGATGTAAAGCTGAACTCCAGGAATTCAGCCACTTTGTAAAATCTGCTGGCTTACTATGATTTAAGTCCAACGAGGTGCAGGCCAACTCCTGGACTCTTCCCTCTTATTTACAACTCCGTTTTACAGATCGCCAGGAAAAAAATGGGCAAGCGTAAGGATTTGATCGTAATAATAGAAATGTGTCAGAACACACAATGCATCACAGTTTCTTGTATATGGAGCTGCATAGACACAGACCAGTCAGGGTGCCAATGCTGACCCATGTCCACAGCCAAAAGCACCTACAATAGAAACCTGAGCATCAGAAATGGATCACGGAGCAATGGAAGAAGGTGGGCAAGTCTGATGTGTTCCTTAAACCATTCTTGAATTCAACATAGCATCTGAAATGTTAACTTGGCCTTCAAATTTTCCAGATCTCAATCCTATTGAGCGTCTGTGGGATGTGCTGGAAGAACAAGTCAAATCCATGGATGCCCCACCTCACAACTTAAAGGATCTGCTACTGACAACTTGATGTCCAGATACAACAGCATATATTCAAAGTCTAGTGGAGTCCATACCTTGATGGGTTATGGTAGATCATCATAAGTTTATGTCAGATTGGTGTATATTGATATGGTTCCGGCACTCAGTATATATGTAAAATGTAAATTACAGAGGTAAGTCCAAGAGGTGAGGTAGTCCAGCACATTTTACAAAGTGGCTGAATTCCTGAGGTTCAGCTTTAACACTAAGAGGAAACTTCAGTTAGGATTTGTATACAACACTGCTACTTTGGAGCTGAAGGGTGATTTAAAGCGAACCTGTACTTGACCTGGACTAGACAAAGTAACTGGCACACATAATGACATGCACCACAAGGATCTTATAAAACATATTTGCAAATGCATGTCAAAACTGATGACTTAACAATGCCTTGTGTTTACAGAACAAATGTTTGGCCTATATTTCACCATTTTTTTTTGTGAGAAATGGAGAAAAGAAAGGTGTGCATCCACATGTAATGTTTGGTCAGCCTGACACTTTACAGCTGGTATGTGCTTATAGAACCTAAATATACAGCTTCAGGGAATGCTGAAACCTAATGCAAACCATAGCAAAATTCTGAATAAAGGGTCCATTCACATAAGCAAAATCTGTTCCATTATGAAAAAAAAAAAAAAAACACATGAAAATGGAATCCTTAGTTTAGCATGAATTTGAACATCAATCTTCAGTTTTTGTTTAGATTGACAAAAATATAAGCAGAGAGTTGTACTTCTTGACTAATAACCGACATAAACTGAAAACATCCGTTTACATTCAGATGTAAGTGCATGTAAATGGACGTACTTCTGTTTATATCCACCCGCTCATAGATTTACACTGATAGATGGATCCAAACTAAACCCACCTGTGAACGGGCCCTAAGACGTGGGTCATGTCCAAAGTTTGTACAGGATAACCCCCAAAAATGCTGTAGCCCTAACTTTCAAATATACTTCTGTGGGGTAGCAATGTAAGGCAAAAATCATAATTTCAACCCGGTTCTGTTGTGTCATGCCAGTAGTGAATTCCATTTAAAAGGTTGTGCTGCAGCAATTTGTTGGCTAGCCTTTACTTGACAATTTCAGCATCAGGATAGCAGGAGAACTCTAAAATATCCACCGTAATGCTCAGGAAGTATCTGCTTTTTACAAGTTGGAAAGTAAAGTGTTTCCCTGCACAATACCAATGCATGTAATGAATTGGAAGGCAGCAATGTAAATGGTGAATAATACATGAATATAAAAGTTTGGGTCAGTAAAAGACTGAGTAAAATGTATACATTTTGTTGGAAAATTATTATAAAGATATAATCACTAAAGCAGGAAATCTTCTTCTAATGAAGATAAGATAAAAAAGTGAACAACAGATGGCTCACTTAAAGACCAAGTCCACCCAGAAGTAATATTTTGGTTTCTGCTGGATGCTTATTTGTTGGGACCTCATGTTAGACCTCCCTGATGGAATTACTTGGTGTGCCCCTTATTCCCTTACTGAGAAGGCAAGCATGTCACCCTTGTTGTATTCTGGTGTAAATGGATTTAGTGACACCAGAAAAGGATGGGGCTCACTAATTCAGGGGCATGAAAAAAATCTATTGAATGGTATGACACACAGTAACTGTACTGCCACAGTTAACATTTTAAAAATGGGTGCACAATGTCCTTCTTGCCAATATAACGTTGGAAAGAAAATTCCCACATGTGCCCAAGTGTAACATCTTCATTATGGCCTCCTGGGAAAGAGGCACAACAGAAGAGAGATCATGGTGATGGAGTCCCTGAGAAATATAAATTCAGTTCTGAATGGACTTGGCTTTAAAGCAAATCAATGGCATATTGTCTAACCATTCCAAGTCCTTGCTGGTCCACATCTCAACCCCCCCACTGGCCATTCAGCTTTCATCTCCCAGCAGATAAACGGACAGCATACTTTTAAAAGTGAATGCTTTCATGTCACTTGTGTTTAAAACTGGCTCTTAATAGCAAACCACACTGGTAAAAAGTATACATATGTAGGAGCTTGCAATAATACAAAGATTTGTTACTCTTCCCATTTATAGATGTATCTGGGGCGGTGACATGTAAACTTGGCGTCTCTTGTATACTCTTTAGCTGTTGAAAAACTTGCATTTTTCCAGTGAGATCAAATTGAGAAAAATGGACATATAGATATACTGTATATAGATAGATAAATATAGATACCACTGTATCTTCAGTTTGAAATTTGTGACTTGAGATCTTTAAATCTATTTCAATGGTTGAGTATAAATATGAAATAAATACAAAAGTTTTTTTTTTTTTTTTGTCTTTTTCTTTTCTTTTTTTTTTTTTTAAAGCGACTCTGGTGAACAAAACAAACAAAAACTCAACAAAAGATTAAAATAAACCAGAATAAGGGAATTGTTGCTGGTTATTATGCCATTGGTCAAAGTATGTTGTTTCTTGGTACCCAGAGTGGCACAAATAGCTCCCTTCTGTTATTCTGATTTAAAAAGTGACCAGTATTTTAAAGTGTATCCACTGTTCTGTTTGTCAAGAATTGGATAGAACGCGTTTTTTTTCCTCTTTATAGGGGTCTCACAGATTCAGAGTACTGCCACTTTGTTTAATGCACCTCAGACAATGATGCCAGTCACATGGTCCTTTGGATTATGATGTCGCTAATCTCCAACAGAGCTCTGATTGGCTGGTATTCATTCTGCTCTGGGGATCCTCCTCAAGGAGACTGCCGACAGTTGAGTGTGGCGGATTGGTTGCTGGCTTAAGCTTGGTTTCATTTAGAACCCCTTGATGTAACAATAGGCTTCCAGAGTAGCAAATAAAATGTAAAGTAACCACAAGGTTACAAAGAGCAAAGTTGTGGCAAGTCTGCAGCTTTTGGGGCCCCCCAGTTCACCACCAATACTAGGCCTCCTCCTATACAGCAAGACGCTGATGCAGACAAATGCAAAAATGGTGAAGAGCGTTACAGAGAAAGCTAAGCTACCAGCTTGGACGTGGAATTCCTCTCCTTTAGAGGCCCAGTAGATGGCAGCAACAGACCAGGCTATACCAATCCCCAGGAAAACATTGACAGCGTTGCTCCCAGTCACGTTTCCAATTGAGGCGTCTGCATACACGTCCTGTGTAGCAGCCACTTTGCTTGCAAATGTATCTAGGAGAGGAAAAATAATACATTGTGCATTAGAAAATACTGAATATTGTTCTCCTCTTCTATTTAGGCCCTGACACCTATTCAACAAACACATCATTTTATCACCATACAGTTTTTATTTCTGCTTGTAAAAAAAAAATGCAGCTTATTTAAAAAATCCACATTTGCAGCGTTAACAAGACAATGTTGTGGCTTTTGGGTTACATCTGAAATGTATTGTCATTTTACAGATAATGTAAATTCTAGTTTGGAGGTGATTTAAAAAAAAAAAAAATTATATATATATATATATATATATATATATATATATATATATATATATATATATATATATATATATATATATATATATATATATATATATATATATATATATATATATATATATAATATATATATATTGTGTGTTTCATTTATGTATGCATATTGTCTTTCAACCAACATAATTTCTAGTTCAGGTTAGAAGAGAAGAGCATCACTTGATTAGCTGGTATGGGGACCAGTGGCGGCTGGTGCACCATCGGTCGGGGGGTCCATGGTCAAGTCTGTCTGCTGCCCCCTAATGGACGGGCCACCACTGGTGGGGACACACATTTTGTTTGGTGGTCAGTACCACTGCCAGCAGGACCAATATTCCCTCTGTCTTGGATTTCTCCTAATATAGGATCACCTACCTCTAATCCAGAAATATAAAATAAATGAAACTACTATATGTATGCATATTGTCTTTCACCCAGTATAATTTCTAGTTCAGGTTAGAAGTGGAGAGCATTACCTGATTATCTGGTATGGGGACCAGTGGTGGCTGGTGCACTATAGCAGTCTATAATTGGGTTTGTGAATGTTCTGCCTGAGATATGTTAATTGTGCCTACTTACTTCTGAAATTCCTTCCAAAAAAATATATTCACGTTGGTACAGCGATTTCCCCAGCTGAGCTATTGTGTTTTGACAGGGGTACTGCCCCTACCCCACCAGAACACACGCCATTGGCCCGACAATCGGCAGACCATTTTTGGGTCATTCCCCTTCGACAGAAGCCAGCCCTTTGGCTGGCTTCTGTCGGACTAGACGCTGTACACACGGGGCAAATGTTTTGTATTCACACCCGCACCCAAGGGCTGTTCTAGTGCAATTAGTTGGAAATGTCAGCCAACTGATACTTATGAACTAATATTTCACATGTTTAACTTTCAAAGAACTCCTCAAGCTCAACATGGAAAAATCACTGATAACATACTACTTATGGGTAATGTTATAAATGGAGGTGTATTTTTATTTTTATTTTTTTTTGTGAATTTTTAGATAGCTCTCTCATTAAGTGATTTGTTTTAATGATTTGGTTTTAGAGAACAATCTCTAATGCAGACTTCTGGGGACTGTTGCTGACAAGAGAGTCTAACCAATAGCATGTTAGGCACAAACAATGAGTACAAATTCTAATTGATCTCATTGTATCTTTGTTATAACTATCGTTATCAGTTCTATGACATCTCTCATGAAAATAGTGGCTATAGCTTAGTGAATCGAGCCCTAATACCTATGAAGTGTAAACAGCGCAATATTTAAAAAAAAAAATTCTAAAAAGGCTGCTTTATTGTCAGATAAAATCAGTATTCATCATGGCACAGTCCCTTTAATTTACTTGTGATTAATGTTTGTGATATCAAATGTGCATGTATAGTACAAGCTACTTGTATGGAGAAGACTTACCGGGCACTGATGTGCCAAAGGCCACAAACACCACAGCTGTTACAGAGTCTTTCAAGCCAATGGTACAGCCAAAATGAGAAGCAAGGTCCCCTATGATGGCAGTGAGGATGCCAATGATGATTATAGATATTATAAAGCAGGCCCATCCATTCATATATTCTGTAGGTGGCACACAAGCAAATAGTACTTTCCAGAAGACAGTCAGAAAATGCATGACATAATCAAAACAGGATGGCAGGCGCTCTTCTCCAGACTCGTCTTCATCTTCATCTCCAGCTATATTGATGACAAATGAGAAAACACATTTACCAACTTGGGAATAACATTGTTGAGAGCACCAGCTGCATGAAAACAGTGGTGGATGTCCTGTTTAGTGATGAATCAGTATTTTGATCATGCAACTTAAACAGTTAATAGCAGAATATAAGTTCTGTAAAAGTATGTGATCTCTCATATTGTGTAAAAAAAAAAAAACTGTCTGCACAAATCCATGTCTTAAAGATAATTTCTATTGTCACTTTGACTCCTTCGTAACAATCCAATCTCCATATTTTTATTCGAACATAGTCTTAAAAAATATTTTTCTATACAGTTGTCTTAAAAATAGTTGTGGGGCACATATAATGAAGCAACAGGCCCGCCAGGGCACCAGAAGCTGTCAGTTGTACTGAATGCCTGTTTTTAACTTCTTTTGCAAGTATATGTCTTTTTAATAAATCATCAATTTTATGGACGTTGTGCAGTGAAGTATTTCTTCTCTCTCTCTCTGTGTGCACTATGCTCCTCTTGCCTTTGTGGGATTGCCAATTGGTTAAATTCCAAGTATTTGAATACTGCACAGGCCTGCCTGCAGAGAGTCATTCTTTGTATCTGAGAGGCCTATATACTAAGGTGGTTTCAGGGTCAGATTTTCTGGTAAGAGGCTAATTCTTTTGCCTTTGGAATGAAGCACGTCTGGGTGACCATTCACAGCACAGATTTAGTAGGTGTGCACATGTGGAACACCACTTTCTTAAATTAATCGGTTTCTGGGAATATTTTTTTTTTGTTTTTGTTTTACATTTTAATATTTTTTTTTCATTTAAAAGCTTTTATTGAGCAAAAGACAACATTTTAATATTTTTATTGAGATTTTACATGAATAGGATACAATCACATTCTTATCGTCAGCCTACATTCTTAGTTCCGGAAATATTTTTATATTTTATTTGTTTACAGGACTTTGCCCTTTATTGCTTGCAAGATAGCATGGACTATTACAGTCGTTAAATATAGAAAAAGAAAGAATATTGGTCAATGGGACTTTGAATGAGGCCAATCACTAACACATAAGATATACAACACAGTATTACTTGTACAAGTTTATTACATAACTAGTAAAATGTTCCAACAAACCCAGGATAAAAACATTGCATTGAGCTGGACCACGGTAGACATGAAAATAAGTACATTTACAACATGGCATAATAACACCAATTAGCAGAGATTGCATGTGGCAGATGGTAAAACAATTAAAACATTACACAGCATCCTATAACTTTACATGTTTTGTGGATTGATCTCCACTTCATCAGGAGTAGATGCAGACTAATGGAGTCTAAAGATAAAAAAAGAACCAAAGTAAAATATAGTAGGTATCATGGGTGTAACCCAAATACAAGGTGATACAGGGACATACGGTAAGTCCAATACTTGCATATCATAGTTTGGGGGGCGGGTGAGGGACCAGTCTGGCAGCTCAGCGGGCAGATGACGCCAAGAAAAATGTCCAGCCCGGTGGTTGAGGAGGCGAATTCTGACCGGACCCCAAGGAACAAGATGGGAAGAAGGGCGCAAAAAGCATCCATGTCCTTCCCTTCTGGGGGGCGGGGGCTCGTGGCCCCCCTCCGCTTTCGGGTTGGGGACCCTTGTGGCTAGATCTGGGACCCCCAGCCTTACAGTATACGGTTAGTCCGGAGGAGAGTATGTTGCAACCTTATTTGCTCTACAAATGAACTTATGTTTTCTTAGTGTATTGACCAGTGTCAAGATAACCTGTCAGTCTCGTTTAATGTATGGTTTTCGTTTCATGGCGCAATCCGTCCTCTGTTCTTTTTCATGCACAATACTTTATATTTTGTTGTATTGACTGTTGCTCTGTACTTTGTCTTTTTTGGAAAATTAAATTCTTTGAAAGTAAAAAGCATCAATGGATCCATAACTTTTGTGCACGAATAGGGCATGAGTGCCTATAGTGGTCAGTAAACAGTAAATAAGGTGGCTTAGAGTTATGGGTTCAGCGGTCTCTGTTAAGTAAAATGGTAAGTGAAAAGAAGGACCAATGAGGACCCCAACCAAGGCAGAGATGTTGTGGCTAATAACTAGGAATGAAAAGTAACAAAGAAGAATAACAAGGTGAGCTGAACAAAATGGTCAGCTGAAAATAAGTGTGTACAGCCCAGGGTAAGAAGGATCCCATAACTCCATCGGTGAAAGAGACAGGGATGCAGGTGATGCTTGGAATGCGCCAGCTGCATCTCAAGTCAGAGGAACAGGACGGGACTGTTGCCAACGCCATGTACGCGCCACTGGTGTGGAAAAGAGGGAGAGCCATGTTGGATCTGGGCCGGTAAAATACCAAAAACCATGGACTTGGCCTCCACCCGAATCCATGTGGTGGCTAGAGATGGAAACAAATCACCGCCGTGGCACCATGACCTGACATGACGTCACACGTCGAGTGTGGGAACATGTTGTCGATGCGCCGCCGGGAAACCACCACCCCCCACATCCCAAAGGGTTCTACCATGGTTCAGCTCAATGCAATGTTTTTATCCGGATTGTGTTGGAACATTTTACTGGTTATCATGTAATAAACATATACAAGTAATACTGTGTTGTATATCCTGTATGTTTACTCTATATAGTGATTGGCCTCATTCAAAGTCCATTTGACCAACATTCTCTCTTTTTCTGTCTATTTTTTGGGATAGAGGCCCATTACCAATGGTGCCACAAACCACACCACTTTTTTCTTGTCGTTGAATATATGAATCATATTTGTCTAACAATGGTTTGCACTACATTTGCACTTTTTTAATTAAGCTATGTACTAATAAATGTATCGAAAACATATTTGTAAACAGCACAACATTCTTCTCTATTACATATCTACCACCTTGATTAACTTAATTATATATCCTTTATAATATTATCATTTGTCCTTGGTCATATGAGATTTATATGAAATGCCCAGTATTTATTATCTGGAGGTTTTTAGTTGGATTTATTATTTATTGGATTTATTATTTATTATCCTTTGTGATTGCCACATTATGAATGATTGTATTTAACAAATAGTATGCAATGTTTACTGCTGGGTATTGCAGTCCTGCTGTCCCATTTGTCTATTTAAAATGGCTCCTTTTACATCCATGATCAGTGTGAGAAAGGAGCACACACACCCCTAGTTGGCACTGTGCCTGCTCTGAAATGCGTTGTGCATCTCCCCGTCCTGGTGATGTCATCACGCAGACACAGCGACTCGCTTTGCATTCCAACTGAACGTCCTCCTTCGCTGTCTCGCTGTTCCTACTGCAGATCGGACTGGACTTGCTGACACTCTCTACGTACACAGCAGCCATTACAGTGACAGCTTGACGTGCAGAGAGTAGATGACCCACACGGATGAACCTGTTTAGTTTTATTCCATGTGAATTGCCACAATTTGGCTTTTACAATAAATGGAAACTTCCATCAATCATCTCTGGATTCACCCCACATGATTGTCCATGTAATTTGAGTGGCGGATATATCGGAGATTAATTATGTAGTATTCATCACATCTGCTAGCTGTCCCACATTATATTACTGTATGTTCTGAAAGCTTGTGAAGTGTTGGGTAGGAGAGGAGAGAGGGAGCCGAGATTACACAGAGACTTGTAGCAGTCCCACAAGTGACAAAAAGAGCCACGTGCGGCAGTTTCAACAGAAGAAATGAGGCACAGATGGAGCATTTCCACAAATTGTGGCAATGGAGGAGCCAGAAGAACGGCTCCCCTAATGTTGACACGCGCTTGTGGGTACATGCATGATTGTGGCAGTATAAACCTGGTATTTACAAGAAAGTAACAGATGGATGATAGAGAAAATTCCTGGACTGCCGCACTCCTTGAAACTATGGGCCTGATCCTCAAAAGGGATACGCCGGCGTATCTACTGATACGCCGTCGTATCTACTGATACGCCGTCGTATCCCTGTTTCTATCTATGGAACTGATCCACAGAATCAGTTTCACATAGATAAGGAGAAGATCCGACATGTGTAAGGGACTTACACTGTCGGATCTTAGGATGCAGTACCGCAGCCGCCGCTGGGGGCATTTCTCGTCGGAATGCCGCTTCGGGTATGCAAATTAGCACTTACGGAGATCCACAAAGCTTTTACGCTTCGTTTCTTCTCCGTAAGTATTAGTTTGCCGTCGCAATATTAGGGCTGCTTTTACAAGGCCTAAACTGTTTAGACCTTGTAAAAGTAGACCCTTCTATCCCGCGTCGCTGTCTTTTTTTTTTTTTTTTTTTCAAATTTTTTTTTTCCCGCCGCAACTCGTATCTTTTTTTTTTACGCCCGTCGCCATTCTCAAAACCCGGCGCAACGTAAAACCGCGCAAAGCACGTCGGGAAAATGACGTCGGGAGCATGCGCAGTACATCCGGCGCGGGAGCGCGCCTAATTTAAATGGGACTCGCCCCATTAAATTAGGAACGCCTTGCGCCGGCGGGATTTAAGTTACACCGCTCAAAATTTCTAGGTAAGTGCTTTGTGGATCGGGCACTTGGTTAGAGATTTTGCGGCGGTGTAACTTAAATGGCAAAAGTTACGTTGCGCCGGGTTTTTGAGGATTAGGCCCTATGTCTTTATTGAGCAACATTTTTTTCCAAAACACAAAACAACCAAAAACAGTGCAGTCAAAAAGGAGAGGTGGACAAAAGGAAAAGGGTGGCTGACATGTTTCACATCTTTCAATGCTTAGTCGTAGCTAGTGAGCAACAGATGGATGATGACAAGCTTCTGCACGCAGGTATAGTGCACAATCGTAAACCGCTATATACATAAAATTGATTTGAGTTTACTGACACTTTAAGAAAAGTGTGACTTATTGAAAATATTATTGTACTAAACAATAATTCAAGATTTTATTTCTTACCAGCACTGACGGTGATTGCTTCCATGAACTGATCCCTCCATGAATGAGTCCCTACTACCAAGGCAAGGTTAGTCTTCTTTATGAGTTTGTCTACTGTGCTCTATCCAGAAACAATAATAAAGCAGATTACTATTGGATACAATCTCAGCCTAACATAGCAATAAAACAGTTAATAATTGGATCTATATTTTAAATAGCCATTTGCTCTTGCAGTAATGCACTTTAATTTAAGCCACAATAAGTGTTTTATATCTTTGAATAAATAATTTTAGTTAAAACTAAACTCCATCTACGATGTGTAATTTTGTTTTGGAAGGGTTAAACCCTCGGTTTTATTATTGTCTTTGTCCCGCTTAGGAAGATTTCACATAATTTCAGGACAGGACGCAATAGGATATCTCTTTAAAGTGGAAGTAAGCCCCCCCATTGTTTACAGCCAATGAAGCTGCTAGCCACTGTGTAATCTTCAACTACCATGGTTCTGCACATGTGATCAGTTATGACACCAACCATTGGATAATTTGACAGTTTGGTTGAGAGTGCAACCAATATGACCGTTAAATCTCTGGCATGTGCCAGGAATGTAACAGTTTTAAGTTTTAAACTGTTAAATCAATGGGTTTACTTATGCTTTAAGAAGGACACAAAAACACACATTATAGCAGAGTGACTGGGAAGGATCAGAACGTCTGTCTATGGCTTCCTGTCCCTATGACAACATCTCCATTCCTGTACAGGCATCACAGATACTGGAAGTGAAGGAAAATCTCCACAATAGGGTCCCAGACACAAATGCAACCTTACAGTAATGTTAACTTTTCCCCACTCTATCCATAGCTAAAAATACATTTATTTGGAGTTAGGCTTTAGGGGGATATGATTTTTTTATTGTTTTCTTCTGAAACAAAAAATATATATTTTTATTTAATTTTAGTAATATTTAATATTTATCACTTGCAGCCAGAAGCTGAAGGCTGCAAACACAAGGTTTCCCAAATTGATCTACTGTTATGCTATGAATAACCTGTTTGTGACATACATTTTCAGTCTGAGGCAATTAACTTGTGAAAATAGCGCATTGTACTCAAAAGCCTTGCATGATTAGTAAACAATTTTGTTTATAGGATAAAAATTGTATACATACAGTATATTGAAAAATTATTTGTCAACATAATTTATTTTTTATTAATTAACCAAAGACCATTATAGTTTCCTGTTAAACTTAAATTTACAATCTTGAATGGGAATCTGGGCATTTTGGGTCAAATCTGGTGTAGGGTGGTTTGCTTGAATAATAATAATTCACTGTCTTGATTCGCTGATCAGAAACTGGGGTAATTGGACTGAACATCGCTTTGTCTAAGTCAAATTTTCCTTTTTTATATCTAAAGTGAATCTAATGCTGATCACAATCTAGTGAATCGCTAACAAAAAGTATGGCAATGTTTGAAAATCATGCACACTTGTTCCAGATCATTTTAAGTACTAGGCAGTGAAGCCAGACTGATTATTAATGTCCCAGAGCCTGCTTCTTTACCAAATCCTTTTAAATTTTCATTATGATAATTTTCTTACTTTGAACTCATAAGACTCTTCAATGATGACCTCCAATTTTGGGTGCTCTCCCAGAACAGGTTTGCCCATCTCAGCTATTCTTTTGGCTTCTTCTTCCTCCACAGAGTGTTTCCTTCCTGCCATATCAGCAGCTAAAAAAGATCAAAGGTATGGTAAGACCTCTGAATATGCATCAATAACACTTGATACAACATTCTGAAATGGACTGCTTTAGTTGGCATGGAAATACAGACATTTTGAGCCATGGCACATTGTCCTACTGCTGATTTTCTCCTTTTTAATTAGGGCTTCTTTAGGAATGACAGCTCCCTTATTAATTGATAAGTTGGCTACAAGTTAAAGTGATTGTAAAGGATTATTTAAAAAAACAAAACAAACATATCATACTTGCCTCCACTGTGCAGCTCCCCAAACACCGACTTCTGGGGTCCACCGTTGGCTCTCGTGGCTCCTCCTCACTTCAGATAACCCCATAGGAGAAGCGCTTTCCCGTGGGTTACCTTACGGGCGCGCTCCCAAGTTCAGAATTCTGTGTCTATAGACACGAATGCCAGACTCGGCCCCGCCCCCTGCGTCATTGGATTTGATAGCAGTGGGAGCCAATGGCTGCGCTTCTATCAATCTATCCAATCGGGACACAAGACACCAGCTACAGATGGTGTGCTTGTTCCCGAACAGAAGATAAAAGCGTCCAGGTAAGTAAAATGGGGGGGGGGCAGCAGCGCTAAAAGTTTATTATTTTATTTTTTGGATAGAATGGAAAAGGTTTAAAATATCTCAGTTTTTATTTCTGCCGGTGCCTCCTTTTAGGGAGATTCATCCTCTCCATTTGTCTTGTTTTAACATTATCATTGGAAGTGAATAAAAAAGACGTTAAAAAAATCCCATATTTTGGGTTGTGCCCAGAAAACGAATGGAGGGGAAATCTTCCAATGGTGACACTAGTTCTGGTGACCTGGAGGACCCCAAGAAATTCCCTTAATTTGCAGGGAATTCCTCTCATTTCCTGTTTGGCTATAGAACAGGAAGTGAAGGTATAGCTCCTCAATGGGACAAAGATGGCAAAAATAAACCTTTACAGGGATTATAATCCTCCCTTGCTCTATCCAATATAAATAAAACAAGGTTTGCCTATTGTACTTCAGGCTCCGACACCAGAGCTTAGCTTAACTGCAGCAGGGAGGTGGCAGTGGAGCGTGGCTTGTGAAGTATAGAAGCTTGAAGAAGAGGGTTGGGAGCTATGTGCAGACACGTTTCACTATATAGTGAGCGGACAAAGTGGCAGTATCTCTCGAAGGCAATTGGGTAAAGAGATGGTTTCTAAATAATGTAATATGGTTTTCTGTAATATGGTTTTCTGCTCTTTAGGCAGCAGTAAATGTTATTCTAAAAAACTTAGAAGCACTCTAAAAAAGTTCGATAATTTTCCATGGCCATGTATTTATAGCTTATTTGTAATTTAGAATTTTTTTAATAAAAGGTTTTTTTTATTATAAAATGAACAAAACTTCAAGTAAAAAAATGAAGTATGAGGGTAATCAATTGAAGCGGGGAAAGGGCATTGCTAGAAGGCAGGAAGAAGTTGGGAAGAACGATCTAGAACTTTTGTAATATAAGTGGGATCTCCTAAATTAGACTATGCAGTCCTGACTAGTCCAAGAGGCAAGCAAATCATTATTTAACGAAAGAGAGAGCGAGCCCTAATCATTATTTTTGTAAGGAAAAGAAAATCGCTATTTTTGTCAGAACGTTACTGCTATTTTTGACCCTCCTGAGAAGATTGATTCGCTTTGTGTCCTAGTGACTATTGTCACAGGACAGAAATCAAAAATTGTACAGTCTTTTCTGGACATTGTGCAGTGAGAAGATGTCTTTTAATGGAGAGACTCGTTCGTACACCAATGTGAGGGCCATGTTTTGCCTGCCGTGAATGTACAGGTGCACACAGGCAACATGCATTAGGATTACAAACTGTCCGTTCATGGACAATTAGTAAAAATCTATGACTTTTACAACTGTCTGAATGTCTGTAAGAATCAGGGCTTTTTTTAGGCGGAGTACTGACACCTCCGCCAAAAGACACTGAGAACGAGTTGGGATTTTCAACAGAAGCGGGGCAGGCAGAGGCCATGGAGTGAGAAGGTCACCGCATTTGCCGATACTGCTCCTCTAGTCTCAGCCGGAGTCCAGTGACAGTCCTAGTGGAGTGATCCATGTGCTTCACTTCTCTGTATCTCTTTCTGCCTAGATGGAACCCAGGCCCTGACACTTATCTGGCTGTAGCTGCTGAGTGCTGATGTCCCCACCCTGAAGCCAATAATCTCCAGTCTCCACACTCCTCCTGAGGTAAGCTGTTGTGCGCTCTTCTACAGCAGCATTTATTTACCAGGTACTATTAAGGAGGGGGATTTATGGGTTGGGATAAGAACACTGTACTGGGTGAGGGGGGAAAAATGGGGTTGTCATTTTTGGTTGTGAAAGTGAATTGGTTAGTGAGATCTGCACTTTGTAGCGCACGCCTGAACTCTGCACTCTACATAGCACACTCCTGGACTCTGCACTCTTTAGATCCCAGTAATCAGTTTCCAGCTGATGCTGGCTGTGGGGAGAGTTTAGATCTCCACCAACTGGTGCCTTTCGCTCCAGTGCTCTGCTCTACCGCCATAGATTGCGTGCCATTTATTCTGATCTTGCTCCTTTCCTGCATCCTGTGCCCTTCTGCCTCTTATCTGCTTCTCTTTTCCCTGATCCCAGTCCTGGTTCCCCCTTCCCATCTGTTCCCTGCATCTCCAGAGTTCTCGGTTGATCTGTGTTCCCCATTTTGTGTGTCTATTGTATATAGCCAGTTTGTACTTTTTCTGAATAGTGCACATCTGAACCATGCACTCAAATTTTGTCTCATTTAGATTGCTTCATGATCTGTATTGAACACTATTTGTGATTTATGTGATATCTAATCTAGGTGGCAAGAATAATACTATAGCTGCGAATTTAGTGTGCCTAAACAGGGCCCTTTTGTGTTTAAGAGTTTTTTTTGTTATGTGTTTTACATGATTCTTGCCATAATAAAATGTAATGTTTATATTTACTAGTTGCATTTATAGTGACAGTGCCCTTAGAACAAAAATAAAATCCATGTATTTTTTTCCCATTTGAAAAAGATTATCTTGGAACCAAGATTGCACCCTGGGTATAATTTAATGATTTTGCCAATATTTTTTCACACTGATGTGGTTGTGACAATTCTGTTTTAATGCCGTTTAGATCTCCTGTAGTATGGCTGCAGTCTCTGACCCTACCTAAACGCACTGGAATGCACATGTCCCTCTTTAAGATTAAGAAAAAGAGGGGATAAAATGCACCAGAACACATCAAAAACACACTGGAATGCATAAAAAAAAATGCATACAAAATACACCAGATCAAAATGCATTGGAAAGCACCTAAATACACTGGAATTCACATGTCCCTATTTAAGATTAAGAAAAAAGAGAGGGATAAATGCATCGCAACATGTCAAAAACGTGCATGCAGAAACGCATTCAGACTGCGTTTCTATGGTGTGAACCGCCACCTTGATGCAGAGAATGCGTTAAAGCGGAGTTCCACCCTATTTTTCAACTTATCAGCATTAGTTTTAACACTGCCCCTTTAAATACATTTGGAATGTCTTTTTTTTCTCTTTTAAATACTCACGTTTTTATCTGTGAGTCTCTTATTCCCCCGCCGCGGCGGAATGCCCCCCCCCCCGCCGCATCCAGCGCTGCTATGCCTCCTGGGATATGTGTCTTCAATCCCAGGAGGCTGGCCTCAACATCGCAGCCGTGGTTATACATCTCGGGGGGCGGGAGGGAGGGAGGGCAGTGCCGCCCATAGAGGTGGTGTCCTTCCTCTTCTCCCTCTCCAACTCCTCCCCCGTCCTAGCACCGCCCCCGTCCGTCCGTCATCGCCGCCGATCCCCCGCCCCCCACCCCCCCCCGTCTGTCTCCGGTGCACGGAGATACAGATCATCAGACAGACAGAGCGGATCTCACTCTGTCTGATAGATCTGTATGTGAGAGCACCGAGCATAGTACAGCCCCGCCTCCCTGTACATTGCAACAGCGCGCTCTGCACTGTGTGTTACAAGTCTAGTGCAGGGAGGCGGGGCTGTACTACATTCGGTGCTCACACATACAGATCAGTGTCCTCACATACAGACCGAGATGTGCTCTGTATGCCTGATCATCTGTACCTCTCCCCACTCTGCACTGGGCACTAACTGTCACCGCACTGATGGGCACTAACTGTCACCGCACTGATGGGCACTAACTGTCACCGCACTGATGGGCACTAACTGTCACCGCACTGATGGGCACTAACTGTCACCGCACTGATGGGCACTAACTGTCACCGCACTGATGGGCACTAACTGTCACCGCACTGATGGGCACTAACTGTCACCGCACTGATGGGCACTAACTGTCACCGCACTGATGGGCACTAACTGTCACCGCACTGATGGGCACTAATTGTCACCGCACTGATGGGCACTAATTGTCACCGCACTGATGGGCACTAATGTCACCGCACTGATGGGCACTAATGTCACCGCACTGATGGGCACTAATTGTCACCGCACTGATGGGCACTAATGTTGTCACCGCACTGATTTGCACTAATAATGTTGTCACCGCACAGATAATGAACTGGTGTCACCGCACTAATGGGCACTGATAATGCACTGGTGGGCACTGACATTTGGGTCTGGTTGTGGTTCTGGGGCCGATGCAGGGTGCTGTGCCGGGGATGATGCGGTGGGCAATGTTATGGTGGCAATGTGCTGTGCTGGGGGAAGAAGGAAGCAGGAGGAACTCAGCACAAGGATGGTGGGAACCCCTCATAATGGGCACAGCGGGGGTACAGACCCGGGAACTCAGCACAGGGATGGTGGGAACCCCTCATAATGGGCACAGCGGGGGTACAGACCCGGGAACTCAGCACAGGGATGGTGGGAACCCCTCATAATGGGCACAGCGGGGGTACAGACCCGGGAACTCAGCACAGGGATGGTGGGAACCCCTCATAATGGGCACAGCGGGTGTACAGACCCGGGAACTCAGCACAGGGATGGTGGGAACCCCTCATGAAGGGTTCCCACCATCCCTGTTCTGTGCTGACTTCCTGTGGCTGTACTCCTGCTGTGCCCATTATGAGCGTACGAATCCGAATTGAGTTTCGGGCACAAAATACGAAATAACGACTAATAATGCGAAACGGAACTAAACGAAATGAATTGATTGACAGTGCACATGTCTGGTATATGTATACACACCACATATATAACAAGAGATATATATCATCTTGTTATGTAGATATATCTGCACAGGAACAAATTATTTCTTATATTTACTGGTTCCTGGAAGGAGGAGGGGAGGGGAGGTTTGCATAGATAAGGGGCGGTAACTTCCTCTGACACTCCCGTTGCTATTGAAACCTGATCTGAAACCATTACACTGCTTGTACAACACTGAGCATGTGCGAGGCTGAAATCCAGGAAGTCATACAGTCTGGCTTCATGATTCCCACACTTAAGATGGCCCCAGTCAATTTCTGTTTTATAAAGTGTCTAAATGCTGTAACAACCTAACAAAACGGACCTTAGTTTACAGACTAACTGTAGTAGAATACATTAAGCTTGTGTATTACAGGGGTATTCATATTTAAAAAGTTTTTATTTTTAAAATTGTGGCCGGAACTCCGCTTTAAGGTAAAAAACTATTTGCTTTTATATCCACTTTAAGGACTGCTGAAATCTAACCGCTTCCCAAAGGCATTATATGCCTTTCTCCCTTCCTCTGTTTTTATAGAAGATACTTGTATGTGTACTGTTAGCATATCACTTATCAAGGCAATAAAGAAAAACTAAATAGATGGTAGAAACCGTTGGAACTCCATCTCTCTAAATGGGTTAAGTGCTTCTTATTTCGCTGTAAGGTTTAAGTTTTAACCAATTCCTAATTATGACTCTTAATACTATCAAAGCAATATTTGAAGTCTTGTCAAGATTAGAGATAACATAAGAGCAAAGTGCCAAATGGATGTTTGCTCAGTATTAGAGGTTGAAAGACACAGCTAAGATTTAAGAACATGAAACACACAAATATTTAAGGAGATGTCAAGTAAAATGGAAGCATACTATAATAATTAGGACTGAATAAAGTTATCTGAATATCGCTGTAAATAAATTCCTTCCATTTCTTATTAGCATGCACCATAGTGTCATGGTTATGCATAAAGTCTGGCAGCTTACCTGTCTCATGTGTCCCATTAGAGGCCCGACCCTCTTTCTGGCTGTCTTTTATCACCTTCCTCCCTGTATGGCCCCACCCAGGCCATCCCAGGAAGTCTATATTAACTGTTGCACTACAGGTCTGCAGTGCTGTTCAACCTTTTGTAGCTTGTTCCTGTCTGCAGTGTGTTGTTTACCCTTGTCTGCCAGTTGCCCCGACCTCGGCTTACCCATCACTATCGCTTGTCCTGGTTGCTGCTCCCCTCTCTCCCTGCGGAGCATGACCTTGGGGACCCCAGGGGTCGCGACCTGGATCCAGCTGCGGCGAACGCCATCCTCACCACCAGAGGCTCTGGTGAACACAAAACTGGGTCTTAGACTCCGCGCCCTGGGGAATCTTGGGCTCACGCTTCCTCTCTGATCGCAGCAGTCCGCCATAGGGTTCACTACCCTGTGGCGTATCCCTGACCCCAACGGGGTGCACTTGTCACCTGGCCACATGTGACCTGACAGTTTGAACAGCCATGAATCCGGAGACTCGAGACGCATGAAGCTAATCGGACTCAGGTGATGCGTTTCCTACAGGATCTGGCTTCCCGTTTTGATCAGCTTCAGACCTCGTTGGGAACACCGACTCCGCAACCCCAAGTACAACTAGTGACTGCGCCTGTCGCACCAGTCGCAGAGTCGCATTCACTGAAACTACCACCTCCAATCCGTTTTTCTGGAGACTCCAAGGTCTGCAGGGGGTTCCTTAGCCAATGCACTATTCATTTTGAGCTCCTGCCCCAACACTTTCTGTCTGATCGGGCTAAGATAGCCTATATTATTTCCCTCCTCTCCGGTGAAGCCTTAGCCTGGGCTGCCCCTCTGTGGTTATTGAATGATCCAGTGGTTTCTAGCCTGTCTGTTTTCTTGAAACTTTTTCGGAATATCTTCGAAGAACCGACTCGTGTCTCTTCAGCGGCCAGCGCCCTTTTACGTCTCCGCCAAGAATCCCGTTCAGTGGGACAATATGCTCTTCAGTTCCGTATCCTCTCAGCTGAATTGAGCTGGAACAACGAGGACTTAGTTGAAACCTTTTTGCATGGCCTTTCTGATAGAGTGAAGGATGAATTAGCAGGAAGAACCATCCCCACTGATCTGGACGGAGTGATCTCCTTGTGTATCCAGATAGATATTCGCTTTCAGGAAAGGACCCTAGAAAGGCGACGCCAGCATTCCTTGGTCCTTAGTCAGCCTGAGCTCCCCTCTCTTCGACCCGAGGAGCATCTCCTGCCAGCTGAGGAACCCATGCAGCTGGGTCGGACCAGGCTATCTCCCGAGGAACGTGCTAAGCGCAGAACTCTGGGCCTGTGTCTCTACTGTGGGGGCAAAGGTCATTTCTGTGACTCTTTCTCTCTTCGCCCGGAGAAACGCTTGGGTTTAATACATCTGGAAGGTGGAGAATTGGACCCAGAAATATCACCTTCACCTTCTCGTCTTCTTCTTTCTGTGTCCCTTCATCTTGGTGCTTCTTCTCATTCGGTCTCGGCATATCTGGATTCCGGAGCCGCTGGCAACTTCATGGACTGGGAAATTGCATCGTCTTTGAGACTTGCCCTCTTGCCCCTCACCACGCCATTGGTGGTCTTGGCGATTGATGGCACTGTTCTCCAAGGGGGTCCTATTCGCTTCCAGACACTCCCAGTTAAGATGTCAGGTGGGACACTTCACCAGAGTGGATATCCTTCCTTATCCTACCTAAGGCCTCAGCTCCTATAGTTTTGGGTCTTCCTTGGTTAAGGCTCCAATCTCCACACATTGACTGGACTGCCGGACAGATCCTGGCTTGGGGTCCCTTCTGTTCTACGTCCTGCCTACCCAAGGTTGCCCCAAAAGAGAAACTTCCTGTTGCCACCATTCCAGTATCTTTTGCTCTTCCTACCGCATGTAGTGGTGTCCAGAATGTGTCCTGCAATAGTCAGGCTAATGCACTTTCCAGCCAATGTGTCACTCTGGATGAGGAGTCTGTCTGTGAACCTGAGCCGATCATTCACTCCAGGTTACTGTTGTCTGTCCCTAAAATGCACAGCCAGGCTAACTTGTCTGCAAGTTCTGCAGTCGCTACGCCTTGTGATGCGATTCGGGCAGTCACTACACCTGACTATGCTATTCAGCTATGCCAGGCCAGCCCATGCCCAGTGGGCCTCCTACCTTTTTCTTGTTCAGGACCTTCTGCAACCTGTCTAAGGGGCTCAATCCATCCTTTGGATAGATTGCCTCATTCGGCCAAGTGGGGGTTTTCTATCTTGTTTTCAGGGCTCTGCATTCTGCTGGTTTTTCTGCTATCCAGCTTGACTCCTGTGTCATGTCACCTTCTAACTAACCTGACCTCAGGGTTCCTCTGACCTCTGCCCAGTATGATGGTCCTGTGCTAGATGCCCAGTTCATCTTTAAGGGTCTGCTTGATCCTCCTTAGATTCCCGTTGATCCTCTCATGCCCTTACTTATTCCTAAAAGGCCTTTGGCCCTTAATACATCCTCTCCTTACTTCGGTTCTGGTCAATGAGGATAATCTAAAGTATGAGGTTACTCAAGTTCTGGATTCTCGTCTCTGCAGAGGCATTCTTCAGTACCTTGTGCTTTGGAGAGGGTTTGGTCCTGAGGAGGTGTCTTGGATTTCTGCATCTGAGGTATTTGCGCCCCATTTGTTGAGGAGGGTTCATCTGGGATTTCCCTTTAGGCCTGGGCCCAGGCTGGGGAGGGGCCATAAGAGGGAGGGTACTGTCATGGTTATGCATAAAGTCTGGCAGCTTACCTGTCTCATGTGTCCATTAGAGGCCTGACCCTCTTTCTGGCTGTCTTTTTATCACCTTCCTCCCTGTATGGCCCCACCCAGGCCATCCCAGGAAGTCTATATTAACTGTTGCACTACAGGTCTGCGGTGCTGTTCAACCTTTGTTTGTAGCTTGTTCCTGTCTGCAGTGTGTTGTTTACCCTTGTCTGCCAGTTGCCCCGACCTCGGCTTACCCATCACTATCGCTTGACCTGGTTGCTGCTTCCCCTCTCTCCCTGCGGAGCATAACCTTGGGGACCCCAGGGGTCGCGACCTGAATCCAGCTGCGGCGAAGGCCATCCTCACCACCAGAGGCTCTGGTGAACACAAAGCTGGGTCTTAGACTCCGTGCCCTGGGGAATCTTGGGCTCACGCTTCCTCTCTGATCGCAGCAGTCGGCCATAGGGTTCACTACCCTGTGGTGCATCCCTGACCCCAACAGGGTGCACTTGTCACCTGGCCACAGGTGACATGACACATAGTCTATGCAAAGTAAAAAAATAAAGAGCAACTCCATCAAAAATGGATTCTTTGTTTTGGATAAAGTGAAGGCAGTGATTGATTCCCCTAGGACAGGGGTGTCCAAACTTTTTTCAAAGAGGGCAAGATTTGATGAAGTGAAGGACCAAACATTTTGCCTGACATTCTTTGAACCATTAAAATGAAATGCAAAATAAATATATAAAACACCTATCAGTGTGTACCGGGCTATAGGCTGTACTGCAAGACTGTCAGAGTTGAGAAGGTCAGTTACTGGCCTCTCAATGCATGTCCATAAGATCTCATTAGCTGCTTCCCGACCGCCGCACGCATATATACGTCGACACAATGGCACTCCTGGGCAGAAGAACGTGTATATATATGTCCCCTTTAAGAAAGCGCCATTGTGCACACCGCGAGTTCCGTAAACCCAACCGTGGGTCCTGCGGACTCTATTGCCGCGGCGATACCCGCGATCGTCTCATGGAGAGATAGAGCGTGGAGATGCGAATGTAAACAAGCATCTCCCTGCTCTGCCTAGTGACAATGACAGGGATCACCGCTTCCTGTAATCGGAAGCAGTGGTGACTGTCTTGTCACACACAGCCCCCCTACAGTAAAACACTCACTAGGGCACACTTAACCCCTACAGCGCCACCTAGTGGTTAACCCCTTCACTGCCAGTGTCATTTTCACAGTAATCGGTGCATTTTTATAGCACTGCTCGCTGTAAAAATGACAATGGTCCCAAAAATGTGTCCGATGTGTCCGCCATAATTTCGCAGGCACGATAAAAATCACTGATCACCGCCGACTAGTAAAAAAAAAAAAAAGCCATAAAACCATCACCTATTTTGAAGACACTATAATTTTTGCGCAAATCAATCAATAAACGTGTATTGCAATTTTTTTCCCCAAAAATATGTAGAAGAATGCTAATTGGCCAAAACTGAGGGAAAAAAATATTTTTTTTTATATATTTTTTTGGGGGATATTTATTATATAAAAAAGTAAAAAATGCCGTCACTGCGCGCAAAGCACGGCGGGAATTTTCAAGACGGAGCAAGCGCGCCTAATTTAAATGGTGCCCACCCCATTTGAATTGGGCGGGCTTGCGCCGGACGAATTTACGTTACACCGCCGCAAGTTTCCAGGTTAGTGCTTTGAGGATCGGGCACTTACACTGAAAACTTGCGACGGTGTAACGTAAACGGGTTGAATCTGGCCCACAGTGTGTGTGTGTGTAATGTGTATACGAAACGTAGGGAGGCGGCGTTCTGACGTCACCGCGCATCTTCTACTTGGATACGGGCTGTGTGTCAAGCTGGCCGGCTTGTTTTTATGCTCCATGTTTGCTGACTATATGTAAGTGCATTTTCACTTGATTTTGACTTGATTTTGGTTTTACGCTATGTGAGTTCCTTCTGTTTTTGCATACCCCTGGATGGTTCATCGGGAGTACTTATCCAACGTAAGGACACAGTTTATCAGGATTTCAGCGCTGTGGCTTCCTATGGGATACTATCCATCCTTGTCTCTTATCACGCTATATTTGATCTCTTATAAACGATGGATATAGAAGACAACAAGACAGAGCTGGCAAAGTCTTTTTTCTTTATTTAGTACTAAATAAAGAAAAAAGACTTTGCCAGCTCTGTCTTGTTGTCTTCTATATCCATCGTTGAGTACGGATTGGTTCTAGTACAAGTGGAGGATTCACTACTGCCTTAAAGATCTTTGGTTGAGAGATATGTTGATAGTGGTCCGGCAGGACCTTGATTTCTGGTAAGCAGCTGCATGATTGGTGGAGGATTCACGTTTGGTGCTTTAATTACAACATTCCTGGAATCTTCACGGGTGTCTTCATTTGTCATATGGACTTACCACTTACTTTCTAAATTTTATTTTTGGACTCTATATCACTATTTTTGTTATTTTCCTTTTCAACAATCATTGGAGTTATGGTTTATAATCATTTATGTTATTGATCACTGGGTTCATATACATTACTGCTAGCAGGGCAAGGCAATCACGGCCCCCTGACTCCATTGAGTTATATATCAATATAAATTCAATGGTTTTGCACATGCACTTGGTCACAAGTTTTAACACAAGTGCACATCTGGGTTTAGCGCAATTATTCCTTTTATCCGGAATATGTTTTCAGACACAAGGTCACGCCTCCATCATCCTCTGATAAAGAAGGCATGGCCTTGCCTCCAAAACACGTTCTGATTGGCAAGCACAGCGGTAGGTGGCACCAAGATCTGACGGCTCTGGAATACTCCAATACTGAGAGGTCTTGCTGATAAAGGAGGCATGGCCTTGCCTCCGAAACGCGTTCCGATTGGCCAGTACAGCGGTAGGCAGCACCAAGGTCTGACAGCTTCGGAATACTCAGATACTGACCTTGGTGCAGCGTTTGACCAGAATTCCTGTAAAACAATGGGAGCAGCAAACTGCCAACTCACTTGTTTTTATACTGGCCCAATATACAACAATGGTATCTATTTTCCCATTGAATTGGAGGGCAGCTTGTTACATATATTTTCAACCGCATTTTTTTTAAGAATTTAAAACACGTTTCATGCTTACTAGTGCTTATTTATAGGTTGTGTGCTGTGTATTTACTGGTCTTTGGTTGTTTTTATGGACTTTCTATGGATAGTTTAAAAAAGTTGATTTTAGTGGTATGGCCGTTTTGGATTTTCACTTTCTAATATCTATAGTTACGAGCTGGGCATCACCTGTGTTGTGTGACACTGGCAGATTCAGATGGGCCAACTTGGAGGGGTGTTCCCCTTTTATACTGTTTCTAAATTGTGAAGTGATTCGTAATTACTTACAATCCTATGCGCGTTGGCAGTATTGAATTTCTTTCAGACTGTAAATGCTAAACTATAATTTGTACCGACAAAATATCTCAAAAATGGTCCTCTGCAGAACATGATTTTGCAGCAAGTTGGGAAAACATTTAGACAAGTGTCTTTCTTTTTATCTGTCATTAATGGTAGTATGCAATGCAGCCTAAGTAACTGAAATACTCTGACCCCGTCTTTAAATGGCAAAATGAACAGGGAATGTTAACTGGTTTGAAGATAACTATGGAGTGTGTAACTGTGTTTTTTATAGGGAACACCTAAGAGGCTAAGGTATAGGTATACTCCAAAAACTGTTCATAGACTCAAAAATGGGATCATACCTGCGCAGAATGTTCAGAAATATTTTACCCTTTACACTTCTGAAGACAGCACTGAAATGTGGCAACTTCATCAATGATAAGCTTTGCCTACTGATGGCATTCCCTGCTTTTACGGCTATTAGGGAAATGGTGCAGGCTATAAATTCTGCATTTTATACTTTTTTCTCAACTTTAGTTGAGACACAAGGGGTCAAGAGGGAGACAAGGTGCTAATTGTAGCTGCGTTTAAAAGGATAAGTGAGCTTTCAAAAAACGCCAGGAGTTTTACATGTCTGGGGAAAAACAGGAAACCTACAAATATGACACAAAAAAGGAATTGCTCCATTGCCACATTCGTAACTAAATGATAAAACATCCCTCTACTTTCGGACTTTAGATGCAAATTTAGGACAAAATATTGATAAAAAGCTATATTTTATTTACACATGAAAAAATATAAATGTTTAGGGCCAGATTCACAGAAGAAGTACGCCGGAGTATCTGCTAATACTCCGGCGTACTTTCAAATTTGCCGCGTCGTATCTTTAGTTTGAATCCTCAAACCAAGATACGACGGCTTCTGGCTTCGATCCGACAGGCGTACGGCTTCGGATCGTAGGTGTAATACTTCGGCGCCCGCTGGGTGGAGTTTGCGTCGTTTTCGTCACGTCGTTTTCTGCGTCGGGTATAGGATTTGGAGTGCACTTGGATGCATCAGATCTTTAATTCTAATCCAGAAATTTGCAAAGGTGGCTTTGCCAACACAGCAAGCTTTATTTCAATGCACAGGGAAGAGGGCAGACAAATGGTTCACATGCTATTTATCTCAGGGAAGTATAGGGATTGGGACACATTTTCTATTATATCCTATTGATGTTTCCCCAAGTGCTATTGGCTATGGGATGTTTGCCTGCTACTGTAGACTTAAGACTAGTGTCACATCCAGCCATTTTTAGGCCATTTCTATGAGCTGCTGTCTGTCAATATTATAATGTTATTAAACTGACCACACTTCCTGTTTGAATGTGAGGACAGCTGTAAGCTGCACCACAGGCATGTTTGCCCAGGCACAACTACCAGCAAGTGGGTTCTGGATCGTTTCTGCCCTTGCCAGTTTGACAGTTCCTGTGGTGCTAATAGACTTTAGACTCTGATCCTGCTAGATTATATATTATCTATGGGGCAGCACACAACAGCCCTAAACGACTATTCTAGGGGAACAAAACATTTGAGCAGGTTAGAAAATAATTACAGGTTTTCCTGTGTTCTAGAATTGTCTGCACACTTCTGTTTTGAGGAGACGCTGGCACAGCAGATATAAGACTGTTGAAATGAAATGCTACAAGGAAGCAGTCAATAAGGTAAAAGTAATCAGTGACCATTTTATTACTATTATTATCAATGTACATTGATTTCTGGATACAGATACACTTCTGGAAAAAGTTGCACAAAGATTTGCTAAGATTTAGTAAGCCGTCTAAAAAGTGATAATTGGGTAAAGAAAAAAATATACTGAACAAATTTGAACAGACGCATTTATCATTCACTTAACAGCAACCCCTGAGCTTAGCTTCCCCGGATACACTAATTCTGCATGTCAACATTTGTCATTATTTAAGTATTTTTGTAACTCTTCTTTTTGATTAGCTTTATGGGCTTAAACTGCGTTTTAAAATTTTCAATTAATTTTAGCACAGTTAGATCATTTTCTTTTTGCTGCTTACTACTAGGGACTAAACAGGGCAGACAAGTCATAGGCACAAATCCTGAACATTTCCTATGAGAAAACAAGAAATTAATTGGCAGCTCTTCTAGTAATGACAACATGATAGGACCCATTTAGCATGCAATAACAGTATACAAGAACTGCATTTATGATTTTGTTGGCTTGCACAAAGAAAATTCTTCTGCTTAACAAAGCAAAATAGTTTTAGTCAAAATCTGAAATCTATTTGTTTTTACTGAAAAGTAATGGGATTAGGTATAGGCTGCCAATACATGGGCTGGTTTACAAAATATATGCATCTAATTTGAAAATTGCCTGAAATCTTCATGGGGTGTATGTGCTAATAACGTAGCAATATTTGACAAACCCATAGAAAAGGTGCAAGTGGATACTTTTCTATGGATAGTATTGCTATAATCAGCATCTGCAGAGGACACGGGCAGTACACACCAAGTAGCTTTAGGTGCAAACTGCAGAGGACAAAGGCAGTACACACACCACGTAACTTTATGGTGCACACTGCAGAGGACACAGGCAGTACACACTACGTAGCTTTAGGTGCAAACTGCAGAAGACATGGGCAGTACACACACCAAGTAGCTTTATGGTGCACACAGGCAATACACCACGTGAGAATACTGCAGCTAGCACAATCACCTGCCTGCCAGTAAATTAGGAAGAGCTGATCTAGCTAAACTATACAGTGTATAAATATATGTACAACACCTGGGATGCATATATATCCTCTACTTTAACTGACTAGCCTGCCTGTTCTATCTACCTAGAAAAAATGACTCTCTCTCTAACCACCACCGCAACACACTGCACAAGGCAGACCTGCAGGCGGCCTTTTATAGTGTGGGGCGTGTACTAAACCCCCTGAGCCATAATTGGCCAAAGCCACCCTGGCTTTGGCCAATTATGGCTCTCCGTTGTTTGCACGCTGTGATTGGCCAAGCATGCGGGTCATAGTGCATGCTTGGCCAATCATCAGCCAGCAATGCATTGCTATGCCGCAGTGAATTTTGGGCAGTGACACGCCACTCGAATTTGGCACGAACGGCCCGTAACGTTCGTAATTCGATGAAACGGTCGAACATACGATGTTCGAGCCGAACACGAAGCTCATCCCTAGTCTAGATAATATGGTTTGCCAAGTATCTACAATGTCCCCATTATCTCTGTGCATATGCGCAGGATTTTGTGGCTTAAAGCTTAGTCGGCTGATCCTGCTTGTAAAAAGCATCTTCTATACATGCCTGTTGAAGGTGAATGACTATTTCGGGAGTTTTTTTTACAGTTTTTTTTCTCTTCAATCAAAATTATTACATGGCAGATATTTTTCTTCTGTAAAGTCAGTCCAGACCTTTAACCAAACTGCTTGAGCTCTTAAATTTCCAGCATCTCTCAGGTTTGGATAATTCTCAGTGATGCCTTGGGGGCTGTATCAAGACTTTGGTGGGCCAAAGATCATGGGGTTAGTTTGTAATATGACCCTAGAACACTGGGTTCTGCCAGCAGTGCTTTCCAGGCTTTAGTGTACTGTGTACTAGGGATGAGCTGAACACACCCCCGTTCGGTTCGCACCAGAACCTGCGAACAGACCAAAAGTTTGTGTGAACTTTAGAACCCCGTTAAAGGCTATGGGACTCGAATGTTTGAAATCTAAAGTGCTAATTTTAAAGGCCAATATGCAAATTATTGTCCTAAAAAGTGTTTGGAGATGTGGGTCCTGCCCCAGGGGACATGTATCAATGCAAGAAAAGTTTTAAAAACTGCACTTTTTTCGGGAACAGTGATTTTAATAATGCTTAGTAAGTAAAACAATAAAAGTGAAATATTCCTTTAAATTTTGTACCTAGGGGGGTGTATAGTATGCCTGTGAAGTAGCGCTTGTTTCCCGTGCTTGGAACTGTCCCTGCACAAAGTGTCATTTCTGGAGGAAAAGTCATTTAAAATCACTCGCGGCTATAATGAATTGTCGGCTCCCGGCAATACAGAGAAAAGTGATTCATAAAAAAAAAAAGCGTGGGGTCCCCCCAAATTCAATTACCAGGCCCTTCAGGTCTGGTATGGATATTAAGGGAAACACCGCGTCAAATTAAAAAAAAAATTACGTGGAGTTCCCCCCAAATATTATTTCCAGACCCTTCAGGTCTGGTATGGATTTTAAGTGGAACTCCACCCCAAATAAAAAGAAAATGGTGTGGAGTTCCCCCCAAAAATCCACACCAGACCCTTTATCTGAGCACGCAACCTGGCAGGCCGCAGGAAAAGAGGGGGGACGAGAGAGCGCCCCCCTCCTGAACCGTACCAGGCCATATGCCCTCAACATTGGGAGGATGCTTTGGGGGTCTGTGACCCCTCAAAGCACCATGTCCCCATGTTGATGGGGACAAGGGCCTCATCCCCACAACTCTTGCCCGGTGGTTGTGGGGGTCTGCGGGTGGGGGTTTATCGGAATCTGGAAGACCCCTTTAACAAAAGGGACCCCCAGATCCCATCCCCCCCATGTGAAGTGGTAATGGGGTACATTGTACCTCTACCATTTCACAAAGAAAGTGCAAATAATTGTAAAAAACACACACACACACACACACACACACACACACCATTGGGAAAGTCCTTTATTAAAAAAAAGAAATTCCAGTGGTGGTAATCCACTCTCGGTCTCCGCTCCAACGCTGTCGGTATTCTGCGACGGGTGATCTCCTCTCCGGATTCCAGCGATGAGAAGATCTCCTCTTCATCCAGGTCCAGGATCCAGCGATGAGCTGTCCATCCAGAGCAGTGTTTCTCAACTCCAGTCCTTAAGGCGCACCAACAGGTCATGTTTTCAGGATTTCCCTCAGATGA
Source organism: Rana temporaria (assembly GCF_905171775.1). Taxonomy (NCBI): domain Eukaryota; kingdom Metazoa; phylum Chordata; class Amphibia; order Anura; family Ranidae; genus Rana; species Rana temporaria. Next base: position 46,989,412 of record NC_053501.1, read on the forward strand.
AACGGCTGTGGTAATTACTAAGGCAGTGAAACTGATCAAATACCCTGTGCAAAATAATGGAAAGCCTGAAAACATGACCTGTTGGGGCGCCTTGAGGACTGGAGTTGAGAAACACTGATCCAGAGTATGCATCACCTGTCTCCACCGGAGACAGCCCGGCGAATGACGCGGCTTCAGCGGTGACAACTCTTATGTAGGTGAGGGTGGGGCCACCCGTCACGTGATCCCACCCCCCTCTGACGCAAGGAAAAGCCCAGGCTTCCCCAATGACGTGCGGGTGACCCCACCCCCTCTGATGTAACGCAGGTTTGTAGGGGATTTGCACAGATCAGCCCAGATCCTCCTTTTCTCAGAGCACCCATGGGGGCACCCAAGCCAAGCTGCAGCTCCATGTGTCCATTCAGACATGGACCTTCCATTTGGTCCGATCCCTCTCTCTCCTGATTAGTTAATCTGACTTTGATTGAGTCGTAGGAGCCAATGGCGCCACTACTGTGTCTTCGGTAAGTATTAGGGGGTGATTGGAAGGCTGCTACACACACAAGGCTTCATCTTTAGCAAACTTTTCTTTCAATAACCCCCCCATACACCTGCAACCCACCTAAGTTTAATACTTGCCTTCCTCATTTATTTACTAATTTTTCCTCTGTCAAAATTTTGGTCAGCTCCTCCTCCTGGTACACATGGGTGTTGTACCCCAATTCATTCCTATGGGTAAGCTGTACTCTAAAGAGACAACTGGAGACAGTCACAAATACATTTACTCATAGGAATACATGGGGATCAAAGAATGCATGCACAGAAGAGGAGCTTGCCGAAACCTTGCTCGAGGTAAGATTGCTGGATCAGGAAGAAAGGAAAGTATAAGCCCAAAAAGGAGGGGTGGGGGATTTATTAAATGACAACTTCACTAACGGTGAAGCGGTCTGTTAAGATGACCATAAAGAGTCCAATACCTGCAAGTGACATGTCGGATTTTAAATATGAATTGTTATTTATCAGACTGAGGGTGAAAAGTCCTATGCCAGTATCAAGCCGTTATTGTATTGTAGAGGGAGATTCCAGTTTTTTGGATAATATCCATACAAAATAGGACTTGACCCTTCCTTCTTTTTTTACAAGAGGGAATAAATGGAAGCGTCCTACATATTTTACTGACATATAATCACACACATAGGTTGGATTTGATGGACTTGTGACTTTTTTCAACCTTACCTACTATGTAACTATGTAACTTATTCCTCCTTCACTGCTAGGTGGGAATCATAATGGCCCTATTGCAAAGTTGATACCTTTTAAGGGCAGGGATAGATCTCTGCCCATCGTTATTGGAAAATCATCCACCAAGTGACTGCCCAATAAGCAGGTCATGGGTGGTGGAACCATGAAATAAATCTGGCTGACTAATGTAGCAGAAATGTGTAAGAAACTTCTTCAGAACAGGTACTACAACTGATACAGTAGGTGAACCCGATTTTGTGTCAATCTCGCTCTCTTTCTCGGCGAGATTGAGCACCTACGAGCCCCATCGCGGGAGCCAGCGCCGAGCTGGCTTGCCGCGATGGAGACAGAGCCGTCATAGAAGCGACGGGAGATCCGACTTGGATTCCCGCCAATTCTACACGTGTGCGGCGTTTGTTATGAATCCTGAGGGGGAAGTCCCCGCCGGATTTTAAATAAAAATCCGGCATGGGTCCCCCCCTCAGGAGCATACCGGGCCCTTAGGTCTGTTATGGGTTGTAAGGAGAGCCCCCCTACGCCGAAAAAAACGGCGTAGGGGGTCTCCTTACAACCCATAACAGACCCGTATCCAAAGCACGCTACCCGGCCAGCCAGGAAGGGAGTGGGGACGAGCGAGCGCCCCCCCCCCCCCCTCCTGAGCCGTACCAGGCTGCATGCCCTCAACATGGGGGGGTTGGGTGCTCTGGGGCAGGGGGGCGCACTGCGGCCCCCCACCTCAGAGCACCCTGTCCCCATGTTGATGAGGACAGGGCCCCTTCCCGACAACCCTGGCCGTTGGTTGTCGGGGTATGCGGGCGGGAGGCTTATCGGAATCTGGGAGCCCCCTTTAATAAGGGGGCCCCCAGATACCGGCCCCCCCACCCTAAGTGAATGAGTATGGGGTACATCGTACCCCTACCCATTCACCTGCAAGAAAAGTGGTAAAAACACAAATAAACCACACAGTGTATTAAAATATTTTATTTTTCTGCTCCGGAGGCCGCCCCCTGTCTTCTTTATTAGCTCTTTTACCAGGGGGGGCTTCTTCTTTGACGTCTTCGGGTGGGTGGGGGCCGCCGTCTGGTTCTCTTCCACCGCCGGGGGGGGTGGCTTTTAAAAAAGCCCCCACCCCCCCGGCGGGTTTCCTCCGGCGTCTTCGGCGGGGCTCTTCTTCTTCCGCTATCCCGACGGGTCTTCTCCGCTATCCGGGGGGTCTCGCCGCTCTCCGCTGTTGACTCGTCGCACCCCGGTTCTTCGTCTCGCAGTCCGGTCCCTTCTTCCGTGCTGTACGTCTTCTTCCGCGCTGTGACGTCATGTTCTTCACTTCTCTTCTTCTCCCGATGTTGACTCGCCGGTCCTCCTCGCTGAAATGACGGATGCGCACCTTGCATCGGACCTATATAGGCCTCACAGTCCCATCATGCTCTGTACCTACCCATGTGATACCTACCACGTGGTAGGTATCACATGGGTAGGTACAGAGCATGATGGGACTGTGAGGCCTATATAGGTCCGATGCAAGGCGCGCATCCGTCATTTCAGCGAGGAGGACCGGCGAGTCAACATCGGGAGAAGAAGAGAAGTGAAGAACATGACGTCACAGCGCGGAAGAAGACGTACAGCACGGAAGAAGGGACCGGACTGCGAGACGAAGAACCGGGGTGCGACGAGTCAACAGCGGAGAGCGGCGAGACCCCCCGGATAGCGGAGAAGACCCGTCGGGATAGCGGAAGAAGAAGAGCCCCGCCGAAGACGCCGGAGGAAACCCGCCGGGGGGGTGGGGGCTTTTTTAAAAGCCACCCCCCCGGCGGTGGAAGAGAACCAGACGGCGGCCCCCACCCACCCGAAGACGTCAAAGAAGAAGCCCCCCCTGGTAAAAGAGCTAATAAAGAAGACAGGGGGCGGCCTCCGGAGCAGAAAAATAAAATATTTTAATACACTGTGTGGTTTATTTGTGTTTTTACCACTTTTCTTGCAGGTGAATGGGTAGGGGTACGATGTACCCCATACTCATTCACTTAGGGTGGGGGGGCCGGTATCTGGGGGCCCCCTTATTAAAGGGGGCTCCCAGATTCCGATAAGCCTCCCGCCCGCATACCCCGACAACCAACGGCCAGGGTTGTCGGGAAGGGGCCCTGTCCTCATCAACATGGGGACAGGGTGCTCTGAGGTGGGGGGCCGCAGTGCGCCCCCCTGCCCCAGAGCACCCAACCCCCCCATGTTGAGGGCATGCAGCCTGGTACGGCTCAGGAGGGGGGGGGGGCGCTCGCTCGTCCCCACTCCCTTCCTGGCTGGCCGGGTAGCGTGCTTTGGATACGGGTCTGTTATGGATTGTAGGGGGACCCCCTACGCCGTTTTTTTCGGCGTAGGGGGGCTCTCCTTACAACCCATAACAGACCTAAGGGCCCGGTATGCTCCTGAGGGGGGGACCCATGCCGGATTTTTATTTAAAATCCGGCGGGGACTTCCCCCTCAGGATTCATAACAAACGCCGCACACGTGTAGAATTGGCGGGAATCCAAGTCGGATCTCCCGTCGCTTCTATGACGCGCTTGCTGGGATGTGCTGTCACTATTCCAGTGAGTGTGAGATGTCGGCGAGATCTCGGCACCCTGTCGCCGAGTATCAGCGCGACGCTGTCCTGCTAAAAGCACAATATCACAAACACCTACTGTACATAGATGTATTTACTCCATAATCTTTATGTATAGTTACAAATAATACTGAAACACTTTGGCTAAAACAATACAAATACAGGTTTTTACACACCACCTATAGACTCATTTACTAAAAATAGATCCCACTCTGTCAAACTTCCCTATTTAGGGCAAAGTTATAGTGTGTATGAAAAGACCCCCTCCCCTCTGATACTAACCTTATCAGTAATCCCCTTCTGCTTGCTACTCCATCATAGCTGGCACCAAAATACCCATTATTGGCTGGTGTCAGAGCCTAGAGGCAGCAGTGGTGGCACCCTCTTCATCATATGACAGTGCTCAGGCCTAGCAGTTAGTTACTAGACCTAAGCACCGTATCATGGCGGGGAAGGGGGTCACATGCTTCCTCATAGCCATATTTTTCATCAGTTGAGGTAGGGGATGGAGAGGTGAATATCTGTGGGTTAGTGGAGGGTCACATTTGATTTCAGTCCGTAAAGTGAAAGTGTCTCTATGCCAAACCTGTACTATGCTCAAGCAGGGAAAAGCAACATGTTTGTTTTAAACTGCCGCCCATTCCCAGCAACACATACTAACCTTTTATTCTCTATTTTGCCACTATGTTCAGCTGCCAGGAGCAAAGGAAATGCCTGGTACTTATGGTCATGGAAGAGTAAGTAACCTGCTCCATGTGAAAGTGCTGAGCCAAGCACCAATGCAGTAATTTAAGAATGAGTCTCCAGCCCAGTGTGAGCTTTGATCAAAGCCACTCATAGCTTACATAGGGTGGCTTCTTTTGCCTCCAGCAGCTATTCAGAGTGGTGAGGGAGAAAATAAAATTTGGAAGCACCTCCACTTTTCCCCAGTTTTGAAATATTAGCCCTGCTGAGACAGAAATGTGTTAACATTTAGAAAGGTGGACTTACCTTGATTCAGCAGAAGAGCTTTTAAAGCAAAGAATAAAAAAGAAAGAAATATTCAAATTAGTTTTTAATTCTAATATTTAAAAATACTGTTATGACTAAATGAACAAAATTGACAATGAACACATTTTAATGCTGGACAACATAAAAACTGTGAAGGCTATTAAAGAAATGCAGAATTAGTATTCAAATATATGTTAAGTTTTAGAAACCAATCAACACATGTATATTGTTATACTATTGTAGGGTCTTTTTGCAAGATGTGGGCTGCCTTGCGTTCCCCAGGTATCTTCCTTAGGATAGAGAAGTCAACACATACAATATATTATACTACTGTCTGTTTTATGCTCCAGTCCTGTATTTAACCAAGGCCCCATCATCTGCTGATGTACCTGATTAATACACATTGGTAGATCTGTAAAGCAGACCTTGCAGTAAAATTCTTCACCTGTAAAACTGTCCGATGATAGCATGTTCAAAACATACCTGCCCAAAAAAAATATTGTACATATTTCAGCCTTGTTCTCCACCTAAAGAGCCTAGGCAAGGGTGACCTCTGGTGCTTGGGAATATGGAGCAGCTCATTCTTCTTGCAAGATTTGGGCTGCCCTGCATTCCCCAGGAATCTTTCTTAGGATAGTAAAGTCACACCCAGTGTGACTTTACTAAATATAACCTATTTTGCCACATCGTCATCAGGCAGTTTTTTTTTTTTTTACAGTGGGGTGGGGTGACTGCACATTGTAGGTGAACCATACATTGTGTTTCAAGCTCCACGTTAACTGTTAGTCCACAGTTAAAAACCGAAGACCACCAGTCCTAGGGCGTTCTCAGACAAACAAGATGTCATACCTTGCTAGTTAGGTTAATGCTGGGCACACAAAATAATACTGTGCCAACTTGAACCATATAGCAGTTTTTGATTGCAAAGAGTTGATTTACACTTTATGCATTGGGCAGCCATTAATAGACCACGCATTTTGCCTTTAGTCCTATTAGTTCAGTTCATATCACTGAGCTGTGGTGGTGTGCACTGCAAAAAAAAAACTGCACTGTGGGGCAAAAATTACATTTTGAAAAAAGGTTAAAAAAAAAAATCATAGGTCCGTCAAAAAATCTAATTTCCCATCAATAAATGTGCTGCGCTTAATTTAAAATGCAAAAATGCAATATCTCAAATAAAGGTTAAATACAAAAGTAATAAAAGTTAAAATCAAAATTTAGTTGCCATGTCCTCTTCCGATGGTCCACAGACACTGGGAGAAGCCCCAGCCCCAACACAACCAGTGCATGATCAGAAATTGTTATAGGTTCAATAGTGACAGCTCTTACGTATTTCAGGTAGTACTGATCCACCAAGATCAAGTCCGACCTGGAGTATGGCTTTTGGAGTAGTAACTATAATCTTTCTTCTCCCCATTTAGTGCCCGCCAACCATCTACCAAGTGGAGAGTTCTTAGAAGTTTTTTTTCACATGTTTAAGGGCTCTAAAGGATACTGCCATTTTCCCTGCTGTGGTATCCAGTTTAGGGTCTAAGATAATAACCCCCCCCCCCCCCCAAGACCACAAACCACTCCCTAAATTTTTCCAATAACCTCAAGCTTTTAACTAAAAAATCAACTGTACGAGTATTCGGAGCATATATAGAGGCAAATGTATAACAGTGTCCATAAAGCATACCCTTAATAAAGAGGAATCTCCCCTCTGGGTCTGTTTGCACAGACATTGGGATCAGGGGGCACGTTTTCCCAAAGGCTATAGTTTCTCCTCTTGCCCTTGCAACTGGGGACACTGCCTGGAACTATTGATTATATGGGAATAATGGTAGCTTAGGAACATATCCTGGCATGAAGTGCGTCTCTTGCGAAAAGACAATATCCACAGCCTGATGACGCAGTTCCTGCCATAGACGACCCCTTTTGTGGGGTGAGCATAACCCCCTCACATTGTATGTCATCATTTTTAATGAGCCAGCCATTGCCTATATCTTAAAGGGGTTGTAAAGGTTTGGTTTTTATTTTCTAAATAGGTTCCTTTTAAGCTAGTGCATTGTTGGTTCACTTACCTTTTCCTTCAATTTCCCTTCTAAATGTTTTTTTTCCTTTGTTTTCTTTGTCTGAATTTCTCACTTCCTGTTCCTCCTCAGTAAGCTGTTATTGCTGACTAACCCCCAGACATAACAGCTCGGATGATGGGGGCAAGCTTACTGAGGAGAAACAGGAAGTGAGAAATTCAGACAAAGAAAAAAAACACTTAGAAGGGAAATTGAAGGAAAAGGTAAGTGAACCAACAATGCACTTGCTTAAAGGAACCAATTTAGAAAATAAAAAACAAACCTTTACAACCCCTTTAAGTAGGTATAAAATATTCTTAACCTATTGCCGCATGTCTCATTTTCTTCTTCTCTAGGTAGACCTGTAAAAAAAACAAAATCCAAACCAACCACCATGACATAATATTCTACTTAGTAAAATATACCACCTAAGAGGGTGGTTGATCCGTATGGGTTACTACCTGACCCCCTCGAACCCCCCCATCTGCATTATGCAGTTTATCCAGTCCCTTATATCAGGACCCACCTAATTATAAAAAAGATTTTTACTCCCTGTGTCGTCCCGGGCATAGCTTACTTCATATTTATTTTCTTTCATATGGCTACATCTCCTATTAATTTATAAATCTTCCATATGGATAAGTGGGGAGGAAAAAAAGGAGAGGGGGGAGAAAAAAAAATCCTCTCCATCCTCTCCTCCAACTCCCAACGCCATAAAGCATATTATTCATTTCTATCTACTTAAAGGATCGCTAAAGGAAAAAATTTGTTTTGCTGAAATGACTGTTTACAGGGTATAGAGACATAATAGTTAACTGATTCCTTTTAAAAACAATTACAAATAGATAAAAAGCAATCATATAATGTGCCCCCTAGATGCAAAAACGAAAGTGAAACTAGTTTAGTCTTTGCATGTTATTTCAAGCCTCTGTGCTGGATAGTGCCATAGAGAGTCATGGCTAGGAAAACTAAACTAAACACTCCCATGACTTTTTTCATACGGAGCCAGACAACCAGGAAGTGTCCACAACAGAGCAGAATTACAGCAACATCAGAGCAAAAACGAACAATGAGGACATGAAACCAGGACTGCAGTAAGGGAAAGGAAGCTATTTAGATAAAAAAAAAATTCCTTTAGTGACCCTTTAAGTCCTGTGTTGTTTTTTTTTTCTTTCAAAGATTTTAATTCGATTTGTACAAGAACAAAATAAAATGTACAGACTTTCCACACTCGGAATGAAGTCACAGTTAAGAAACAGACAGTCAAAAATATTGTGGTGTTTAATATATAGTCTGTGGCTGGCACTAGAATTTATGAGACTCAGTCTCACAACCAGAAATTAGCATCCGGATCAAGGGGGAAAGGACCTCTGGCACCCCCTATGGGATCGAACTGTGCCTGGAGGGGTCCCCCCTCAGTCCAAGAGGCAGAAAATAACCCAGTGGGTGGGGACATAGTGCCAGCCCCTCGCCAGTCTGCTCAGGGGCAGAAATAGCGTGACATACCGTCATTCCAAATCTAAATTCGGGAAACCTTTTAAGACGAAAAATCGGAAAGCATTAAGGGAGAGGAGAAAGAGAAAGGTGAAGAAGGAAAGAAGTCCACAGAGAAAGGAGAGGAGAAAGGGAGCCAATCTACTGGGGAGGAACTGGGGGTCCGTTGTCGGCCCGCCTGGAAGGGCTTGGAGTCCAGGATGTAGGGGGATACCCACGTGCAGGGACCAAGGTTCCCAGATGGCCTCGAACTTTGGGACCGTGTCTGATAGTATGCTAGCAAGTTTCTCCTGAGACATGATCCATGAGATCTTGCGTTTGGCTGCTAAGAGGGAGACCTTAGGCTGTTTCCAAGCTTTGGCTATGGTCATTTTGGCCCCCAGTAACAAAGTGTATTAATCTGCGGTTGGTCTTAGGTATTTTATGAATGTTGGAGTTCAGGAGGGCTATTTCAGGAGTTCTAGGTAACTGATGGGTAGTCATGGTTTGGATCAGGGTAAAAATCCTGCTCCAAAACTATCTAATTTTAGGGCACTCCCACCATGTATTGGACCATGGAGCCTATAAGTTGGCAGCCTCTAAAGCAAAGTGGGTTTGCTGTTGGGAAAAAGGAGGCCAGTTTCGAGTAGGCGAGGACCATCTGGACATTACTTTGATGCTGGATTTAACTAAGGAGATGTTTCTCACCCCTCTGAAAGACCTGGAAAAAGATGACTGCCATCTCTCCCAATCAATTGGAAGGTCCTGTTCCTAGGCTAACATGTAGGACGATTTGGAGGACAGGAGGGCAAGCAACTGGTAAATGACAGATTCCACCTCTCTGATGCACTGCCTGTCCACACCACAAATCATACAGTGTAAATCTGGGAGGAATGGGTTTCCCTTTCCATATCTTGTGAAGGAAGTGCTGTATCTGCTGAAATCTGTAGTGCTCTGAGGCCGGCATTTCTAGTTTCCGAACACAGAAAGTCTGGGAAACTGGGCCAGAGGGGGTGAAATAGTGCCTGATGCTATACAAACCCTTGTCCAACCACCACTGGAAGGACTTGATGTCTAAACCTGGCAGAAAGTCCGGGTTGTGGAATATATGAGCGAGGGGGTCTACATTCTGAGGTCAAGAAGGGTACCCGTCTCATTGCGTCCCACAGGGCCATGGTTTGTGATAGGATGGTCCTGTGTTTGTTTGTTGGGTTTTTAGTTGGTATTTGAGAGCAAGGCTCAGGCCGTTGTGTTGAAAATTTGGTGTTGGCTATTCTCCAGTCCTGAAAGTCAGTTGGAGGGAGAGATAATATCTCCAAAAACTGGTTTAAATCATCTTTAGCTTGAAGTGATGCCATTTTCCCATTTCGGTAGGCTGTTAGGCGGAAAGTAGAAAATGAAAAAATCTGCGCTAACTCTAAATGGGTGGAAATAAGCAGCTACATACAAACAAACAAACAAACAAAGCCAATGAAAATAAAAAATAAAAAATGTAGCGCTAGTGGGTTCAAAGGTACAATAAATGTTACCATGTGAGGCGACAACTTAGTGATACATAAACACATTAAAAGGAGGTACCCAAAATGAGGTATAATAAGGGTAACCTGAAAATAAATGTGAAAAAAAACGTTTAAAAGTCTGAAGTTACAGCATCGAATGAGCAGTCTCTAGCCAAAACATTGAATGAACTCAAGGAAAAGGTTGATGCAGTGCATGAGCTGGACTGATATCCAATGATTTGATTGGAAGGTGATCAGGTTGTCTGTAGAACTCTATAGAAATCACAATCACATCAGGTGTACGGTAAGTATAAACACGCTTACCAGGTGGGGTGGACTCTACTACTGTACAGCAAAGAGTTAAATTAGAGTCCACCCCATCTGGTAAGCGTGTTTATACTTACCTTACACCTGATGTGATTGTGATTTCTATAGAGTTCTACAGACAACCTGATCACCTTCCATTCAAATCATTGGATATCAGTCCAGCTCATGCACTGCATCAACCTTTTCCTTGAGTTCATTCAATGTTTTGGCTAGAGACTGCTCATTCGATGCTGTAACTTCAGACTTTTAAAAGTTTTTTTCACATTTATTTTCAGGTTACCCTTTATTATACCTCATTTTGGGTACCTCCTTTTTATGTGTTTATGTATCGCTAAGTTGTCGCCTCACATGGTAACATTTATTGTACCTTTGAACCCACTAGCGCTACATTTTTTATTTGTTAGGCGGAATGGAAAACCCCCAGCGGTATCTAATATCTGCCGCCCGCAAGGCCTCCAGCAATGGGCGCACCATTCTACGCTACATTAAAGTGCTGCGCGATATATCAAGAAATAACGAGATTTGGCCTCCTTAATATTCAATCATGGGTATATCCTGTACAGTCATTATAGCCTCCTTCACAGAGTATTTATGCAGTTTACATATCGCATCTCTTGACCTGTCTTTATTTTGGCTGGCAAAAGATGTAACACGATGGGCTCTATCTACTTCCACAGTTTCGTATGCAGCAGTCCCCATAATTTGATACAACCGCTTCTGTATTGTACAGGTAGTTCACTACTATAATATTTCTCAGGTAGATCTTGTATACGTCTGTTCTGATGGCAATCTCTATTCTCAAAATCATCCAATTGATCTCTATAGGTATTCAAAAATTCTTTGATCTTTAATTATTTCTTGAATGTCCATTACAACCTGTGTAATCTCCTCTTGACCATTTTCCATTGCTCCACTCTATTTCCTTTTTCCTCCACCTCCTCCCTAAGTTATTTGACTGCTTGTTTGCAAGATCGTTCTGCTGAGGCTATCAATTGCTGAATGTCTGCCTTTGTGGGTAAAGCTTCTCTAATGTCCCAATCATTACTGGTTGTTCCTGTCTCCGTCTCTGTTTTTGTCTCATTTAAGTCAGGTATATTTTGTTCTCTATCAGGTGATGCGATAGACACAGCAGATGAGGTAGACAATTTGGGGGCTTTAACTGTGATTTCTGTCTCGGGGGAGCTTTCCTTTGATTTCCTATGACCCTGATCTCTATCAATGGAGACTGGGTCATCTCCAGGCATTTCCCTGCCATTCTATACCCCCAGGCAGTTTCTCCCCTCTGGCGGCGTTGGTGGGACCTGACTCAGATCTGTTGGAGTGTCTCCCAGAGTCGGTAGCCCGTCCTTGCCTCTCTTGGGTCCGTTATCCCTCCATACCTCCAGGGATCTGCGGGCTATCCCTCCGCTCCAGGCTCAGGACCCCTCCAACGACACTTAGCTCTCTACCGCTTGGTCTCTGGAGGCCGCGACCGTACGCCGCAGGGCTATGATTTAGAACACCACTGCTTGTCGCCGTCCCACCTTCATATGGCCTCCTCCTACCTCTGGGGTCCCATGTCTCTCCTCTCAATTCCAAGCCGCCATTCCCACAGCACTCTCTCTTCTTTGCGGCGTGAAGTACGCTCTCAGTCCATTGGCTGAGTTCCTACTCCCGCCTCCAGCTGGCTGAAGCGCTGCCTGCTGACGAGTCCTCATCTCTCTGTTACCGCTGCTGGCCTCTTTCCTGCTTAGGAGAAACGGTTTACTCTAGACACACGCAGCCGTCTCACTAGGTGCAGCCCGGGAATGCGAGAAAGCTCTCGCATCACGTGTCCCACTCCCATCCTGGCCAGGCTCCCCTTAAAGCAGATTAAAATGTCCTGTGTAATCTACCCCCTCTAAACTGTTAAAAACTTGTCTGAATCTGCCACTTTCTGTGTCCCCCTCTCTGCACTGAATATAATATTCAGTTGTAATCAGTTGCCATTATCAAGCAGTGGAGACTGTTGTGCCTGGCTAGTCTGTCACAACAAGAGTAACCAATATAGCTCTGAAAAACCACCCGTGAAATACAACACAATTGCGAATTGCACCCCTGTGTGAAAAAATAAAATAAAAATAAAATTCTTCTAAGCTGTATTAATACTATATTTTATTTTGTGTGTCTTAGATGTGTATTGAGTCATGGTAATGTAAAAAAAAAATTGTGTTTGATGTGTTTACTCCCACTTTCCAATCTGATGACTTTCTATGTATGGAAAAGCAATTTTGAAATGGACAATAGAGGTATGTTTCAATACACTTTTCTAATTTGCAAATCCATGTGTCGATTAAAAAAAAAGTCACTGGAATAAATCAGTGAGGAAAGTCACGGCTGCCTGCAGCTTCCTCTTACGTCTAGCCTAATTAAGAAACAAGTCCATGGCTAAGCTCCATCTTGGCTGGAGCCCAAAGAACCGCTGCAACAGCACAATGTACCAATATGAAGAATTTGTGTTTTTAGCTCGTGTAAGCATATAAACATTCTAGCACCAGTAAATATTGTGAAACTCAGATCACAGTCACCAATATGTTGTTGTGCTGTAAAAGGAAGCATTAAAAATTAAGCTGTTGCAGAAAATGTCTATCAGCTGCCATTAAGGGGGCTTGTAGTTCCCTAATGCATAAAAAAAATCTAGGTGGGACAGTGTATTACGGTATTCATTCTACCTTTTAATGATTTTCTGATATTATGTTTGCAGTTTTTGTTTTCATTTAAGTGACTATAATCAGATCAAATCAGATAAATTAATGTAATAAATATGTGTTGATACATCTTATAATTTACATAAGGCAATACAGTGGAACCTCGAATTGCGATTAATGCGGTTAACGAGCGTTTCGCAATACGAGCACTATATTTACAAAAATCCTAACTCGGTTTGCGAGTGTTGTCTCGCAAAACGAGCAGGATTCAAGCCAAAGCGCTGTGAAGTACCACGTTTGGCCTGAGGTGGGGGGTGTCGGAGCGGAGCAGCGCCATATGACTCGGAAATACAGAAATACTCTGTTCCCGAGCCTTTGCGAGGTTTGCCGAGGTCAGCCGAGTTGTCCTTGTGCCTTTCTGTGTGTTTCTGAGGCTGTCCGACACTCCCTCACCTCTGGCCACATGCGGTATTGCATGTCATTTAAAGTCAATGCGGAACAAATTATTTTTGTTTCCATTGACTTCAATGGGGAAACTCGCTTTCATATGCGAGTACTTTGGATTACGAGCAATCTCATGTAACGCATTATGCTCGTACTCCGAGGTTCCACTGTATTTGAAATATATATATTGGGTATAATATGTATATTGTGCCTGCTGGTTACACTTACTGTGTTGCACAGTGATTGTGATTTCCCCCTCCCCTCCCTTGTCAGCACAGACTGGCAGTCTCTATGTAGCTTTACCTGTTAACTGGTTTTATCACTGCAGTTTTTAGCAAAAATGTACTTGACGACCCTACAGATAACAGAAGGAGAATGTACAAACTTAAATTAAATATCGCCCTGTGCTCCATTTTGTACACTCAGGTGGCCAGACCATTTTTGCAATTTTTCCTTTGTATTATTTTTCACTTATAGCTTTAAGAATTTGTGAAAGACCCCCTTAAACCATATATTTTCTGAAAGCACATGATAAGTAGAATAAAAAGAAGGTGCTACCGATTTTTTTTTTTTTAGACCCCCACGGTATTTGAGCAAATGTTTATCAATCCAATATATTTGCAAAAAATACACTAAAACCATTATTAGCAGATAAAAACAGCAAATTTTACAAAATTCCTACTAAACATAAAAGCCTGACCTGTATTGAGTGAATAAATAATAGTTGTAACTTTAATTGCGCCTTTTTGCAAAATGGTAAAAATTGAACAGACATAAAAGTGTAAATATCCAAATTTCTCAAAAAATCTGAAAGTTTAAATTTTTCCCTTACAGCTTTCAGAATTTGTGAAAGACCCCCAAAACCATATATTTTCGGAAAGCATATGACATCTAGAATAAAAAGAAGGCACTACTGATTTTTTAGACCCTGCGGTATTTGCGCGAATGTTTATCGAATCAATATATTTGCAATGATGGTGGCTGTGGGGGGTGGGGGGGTCGGATTGGGTGTAGGGGGGTAATTAGTGCTGGGGGAGAGGGGGTGGATGGGGATAGGAGAGGGGAGAGGGGGGTGGATGGGGATAGTAGAGGGGAGTGGGGGGGGGGTGACAGGGTGGAGAGACAGGGAGGTGGCGGCATGTGTGTGTGTGGGTGGGGGGGTGGTCACATTAGGGGTTAATAACTCTGATCAGCAGGTTGTGAACTGCTGAACAATTCTGATATAAGCTTGATGTCTATTGTATACCCTTTGATCATCCTTTTACCAATGGCAATTATTATTTTTTTAACCATGGAAATACTTTTTATTGTATGCTTTTACTCGCACTTCCGGCATGTCCGCGCCTAGGCGATTACTTCACTAGACGATTCAGAAGGGCTCCTGGGATAGCGGCATCATGTATCCCAGGAGTCCTTGTGAATCACCTACTGCCGAAATCTGGCATTGGCGACCTGTCAGAAAGAAGGAGAGCCGCACAGAGGCATTACTGTACGAGCGTGAGATTGTGTGTGTGGGGGGGGGGGGGGGTGCATGCTGGATTCCATCCTGAAAATTAAGACAGGAGGGCTTATTCAGATCTGTAAGTAAAAAACGATTTTTAAAGAAAGTAAAAGTGCAACACATATGACATGTTGTAAATGTTAATGTACATATTTGGACAAAAAGTGTTTGGGTGACTGGAACTCTGCTTTAAGGTAAACTTTACAGTAATAACTACAGTAAATGTATAGGTGAAGTGTATATGTTTCCCAGATTATACTGTATGTAGAAGGGAATTTCGCAAAACTGGAGCAGCCAGAATCTGTAGCAGCTAGACGTGGCAACCAACCAACTTCTATCTTTCATTTTTAAAGCTTTACTAAAGCGAAGATAAAAGCTGATTGATTGCTATGTGTAGTCACTTCAGATTCTATCTGCTCCAATTTTTGATAAATGTCCCTCAATGTACTTTTTGGTTTGTTTTTAGTTAACGTATACCATTAAGTAAACCTATGCATTCCCATGCAGAAAAAAGCATCAGGTTGATTTATTTGCCATTCTGCCAAGCTGCACAAAATATCCTTTTTGTTTCACTCCCCATGGTCACTAGCAGAGGGAAAGCCCAGTGTAAGCTCCAAGTCACAAATTGGAGCGTAAAAAAAGCAAAGGACACTCCCCCCACCCCCATGTGGTCAATTAAAAATCGACACATGCTCCCCATACCCTGAAGTACCGGGTAATTATTTTTGCTTATGTATCGCTACCCACGGAGAAGCCGGTATGTACTCTGACTCTAAACCCCAATAACGATCTCAGCCCCTCTGGCACACCTGGCAATATTGTAAGTGCAAGGGCTAATAAGAAACACACACGTTATGATAAAACACACAAATTAACTTTACTGTAAGGTTTCTGTGGAAAAAGTAATGAACAGTAACAATGTACATATGTCAAGTGAAATAGCAAAACTGTAATAACTAAGACCCAGAGCAATATAGCTCAATACTGTATTTAGGCTGCTTTAATGTGATTCCCAACCTGAGAATAACCTCAAGAACAGAGGCAAATGGTTAGCAGCATGACAATCCTATAGCAGATTGGTTACCTCTGTATAAATGGTCTCTGTGAGTCTAGGCAGGAAACGAGCAGAAGAATGACCCTTTCTTATGTCAAGCCTCTCTATTCTGTCTCCTGACACCACAGGCCCAACAACAAACACTGTACTCAAATCAACATTGGGCCATGGGTCCAATGGACCATAGGTAGAGTATATTGATTGAAAACTGGCTACAGCTTTAGGGGCTGTTCAGAAATGGGCACTTACTTGCATATATGGTGGATATGTCCGATAGCGCAACTTTTCTGGAAAGAAATCTTTGCAATGGCCTCTAAAATGTTTCGACATCAGATACAACCGGATCCATTTACAGCACTACTTAACCTAAAACCGTAATGTTTAACATCTTTCCAATTTAAACTTTGTATTCCACTCCTAACTGCTGCAAAGCAAACTATAGCTAAAGCATGGACAACTCCAGTATTGGGGATGGCAGAAACAATACATAGAATGAACGCCACAATGTCACACACCAAAATGATAGCCATTGATGGGGACCAAATCCCAAAATTCACAAAACTATGGCTCCCATGGATATAAAAATATATACCTCCAGATTTCAATGATGCAGTCCTTCTGCCATGGTAGCTGATTAATTGCTTATTAAATCATTACATACCTATCTACCTATTGAAACATAAATATTATGCATCATACTGGTTTTTGGATCGACCTTGTGGACTTTCTGTTTGACTCACTACCTTTTTCTTCTCCTTACCCTAATTTTTTAATTTTATTTACATAGTTCTTCACTACAATAAGTCGAATATGTTATATCACAACCTATGTATATAACATGACAGTAGTTTAGATATAATTTATGTTACTGTAGTTAAGAGTATAATACTACCCACCGGCTATCTAGATAGTGAAGATCTAATTAATTCTGTTTAGATATTTTATGTTCATTTTTATTTATAGTAAATTCCAACGTAAACTTTACCATCTGTATCCTTGTATAAGAAATTAATGTATTTATTTATTAAATGTGTAATCAATAAAAACTTTTGACAAGGAAAACTGGCTACAAGGGCGAGTTCAGAGAGTGGTGATGAATGGGGAATACTCGGAATGGTCAGGGGTGGGTAGTGGGGTCTTACAGGGTTCTGTGCTGGGACCAATCATATTTAATTTGTTCATAAACGACCTGGAGGATGGGGTAAACAGTTCAATCTCTGTAGCTGTGAATGATACTAAGCTAAGCAGGACAATAACTTCTCCGCAGGATGTAGAAACCTTGCAAGAAGATCTGAACAAATTAATGGGGTGGGCAACTACATGGTCTTTTTATGGTTGAACTAGATGGACTTGTGTCTTTTTTCAACCTGACGATCTATGTAACTATGGCAAATTGAGATTTAATGTAAAATAATGCATTTGGGTGACTAAAATATAAATACAATCTATACACTAGGGTGAGAACCTCTGGGGGAATCTAGGATGGAAAAGGACCTGGGGGTCCTAGTAGATGATAGGCACAGCAATGGCATGCAATGCCAAGCTGCTGCTAACAAAGCAAACAGAATAATGGCATGCATTAAAAAAGGGGTTAACTCCAGGGATATAGCGATAATTCTCCCACTCAACAAGACTCGGGTCAGGCCGCACCTGGAGTATGCTGTCCAGTTCTGGGCACCAGTCCTCAGAAAGGATGTACTGGAAATAGAGTACACAGAAGGGCAACAAAGCTAATAAAGGGTCTGGAGGAAATTGGTTATAAAGAAAGGTTGCAAGCACTAAACTTATTCTTTCTGGAGAAGAGATGCTTGAGAGGAGATATGATTTCAATTTACAAATACCAAAATGGTGACCCCACAAAAGAGGTTAAAAGTTTTTTGTGGCAGGGAGTTTAACAAGACACGTGGCCACTCATTAAAATTAGAAGAAAAGAGGTTTAACCTTAAACTACGTAGAGGGTTCTTTACTGTAAGAGCGACAAGGATGTGGAATTCCCTTCCACAGGCGGTGGTCTCAGCGGGAGGGCATCGATGGTTTTAAAAAACTATTGGATACACACCTGAACGACCAAAACATTCAGGGTTATATAATGTAATACTAACATAGGTTGGACTTGTGTCTTTTTTCAACCTCACCTACTATGTAACATTTAGGGGCAGATTCACAAAGCGAGTATGCCGGTGTATCTACTGATACGCCGGCGTACTTTCAAATTTCCTGCGTCGTATCGTTGTTTTGAATCCTCATAACAAGATACGAGGGCTTCTGGGTTAGATCCGACAGGCGTTCGTCTTCGGATCTAAGATGCAATTCTTCGGCGTCCGCTGGGTGGTGTTCACGTTGTTTTCCGCGTCGGGTATGCAAATTAGCTATTTCCGACGATCCACGAACGTACGAGCTGCCGTCGCATTTTTTTACGGCGTCTCTAGTCGGCTTTTTCCAGCGTATAGTTAAAGCTGATATTTCGTTGCGTATAGTTAGACTTGCCATGTTAAGTATGGCCGTCGTTCCCGCGTTTAATTAAATTTTTTTTGCGTAAGTCGTCCGTGAATCGGGATGGACGTAAGTCACGTGTATGTTAAAAAAAGACGTCCTTGCGACGTCATTTAGCGCAATGCACGGCGGGAAATTTAGGGACGGCGCATGCGCAGTTCATTCGGCATGGGGACGCGCTTCATTTAAATTAAAAACACGCCCCCTAATCGCCGATTTGAATTTCGCACCCTTACGCCGCTTGAGATACACTACGCCGCCTAAAGAAAGTTACAGCGGCGTAGCGTATCTCACATACGCTGCGCTGATCTATTTGTATGTGGATCTACCCCTTAGTGGCTAAACTTACCAGATAAACTATCCTGCACACCCACTGCATATACAGAGCCCTGAGTATGTGTGTGTGCAGGCTCCAGTACCTTTTAGTCCCTTTAAAGAAGGATGAGGCCTTGGATCTTGGGCTAGCCACTCTCGTTTGTGCACTTAAACTCCTGAATAGCAGGGCCAAACAACACAACTGGTCTGGATTATCAAGTAAAGAATGCAGGATCTTCCTCAACAAGGTGAAAGAAAAATAGTGTCTGTATACAGTGTAGACATGTGCATTCGTTTTTATCCGAATGCATTTTCGTCCGAATTTCACAAACGTGCACAATCCGAAAGATCCGACATAAAAAATGCTTTTATTTTAGTTTTGCTGCTACAACAGTTCGATATAGATAGGAGATTCAACATGACTCTGACAATAGCGATCTGTGTCTATCGAACCTGTGGTTGAATGTGTCTAACCTTAACTCTATTAGTCCAAGATTATTCTACATAGAGAGAAAAGATTTGACATTATAGAGACAGTGTTGGGGTAGACCATTCGACATGAACAACGAAGATTCGACAAAGTAGCGAAAAACATACAAACGTCGAATCTGTCATTGAAGGCTTATGGTGTCTGTCGAAAGTTCTTAGAAGATTTGACCAGCAGTGAAACTGTACGACGCCGCAATTGTACATTGCCGGTCAAATGCTTGCCCATAGGCTATAGAACAGTGGTTCTCAACCTGGGGGTCAGGACCCCCTCGGGGGTCGAATGACTATTTGCCAGGGGTCACCAAATCCTGGGCTGTTCCTAAAGCCTGCACCACTCTCTCCCAGACTTTTTGCGGCTGTCTCTGGAGCCTGCGGCCACCCAATCAGCCTCTTCACAGCCATCCATTGAGTTCATGGCAAGAATGGGGGGCAGACACTAGAGGTTAGCTGACTGGTGAGGAATGTGAAGTGGGAGGGGCTGGATGAGACCCCATCTCCTGATTTCAGCATAGGTGTCACTGCTACGAGACACAGCAAAGCCGGAGACACAGTGAGTAACACTACCTGTGATTATAGTTGCCATTAAAAGTCCCCACTACAGTTTTCAGATCAGTAGATGACCTTCATCAAGAGCACCTAAGTTTGCTGATCAGAACACTCCCCAGTGCTGCCACCCAACCCCCCCCCCCCAATAAGGAGTAAGAGAAGGAATAGAGAATACATGGAAGGGAGAGGAAAAAGGCGGAGGTACAAAGAAAAAGGGAGAGAAAGAATAAGAGAGAGAACAAGAAAGACGCCTAAGGGGAGGGATGGGGGGGGGGGGAAACAAGAAATTAGTATAGAGAGAGATAAAAGGGAAAAAAAGGCAAACAAAAGAGTGGAACATCCTAAAACGTACCATAGAGGTTTTAATACTGTACAAGTGGAAGGGACTCAGGGAGGGCTAAATGTCCGTGGGTTAGGGGCGAGAATTGCTTGCCTTGTCTTGGGTGCTGACAACCCACGCTATGAAAATATATTTACTGTTAGGGGTCCCCACAACTTGGGAAATGTTATCAAGGGGTCATGGCACTAGAAGGTTGAGAACCACTGCTATAGAAGAATTAGAATGTTGGTTGACTAGTAATAATAATTTTATAAAGATATTACTAGTGTCATACAACATTCAAATTCTTCTATAGCTTGTAGGCGGAACATTCGACCGACGATTGCGGCGTCATACAGATTAGCTGTTCCGTCGAATCTTCTTGGAACATTCAACAGACGCCATAAGCCTTCAATGAAAGATTCAATGTTTAATTCGGATTTTCGGACGAATGCATTTTTTAACGAAACAAAATAAATAAAAACGGATTTTGGGAACAAAATAAATAAATTTTTTGGACGAAAATGAAATTCCAAAACAAAATATTTCAGTGTGCACAGTGTCTCTGAATGATAAAGGAGACAACTAGGGGCTAGTTGTTGGACTTTTAAGGCACAGTTGGTTGATCAGGATATAGTCACACAGAGAATGTTGTTCTATAAAAATTATTTCAATTTATTAAGACAACAATAGAAAAGAGTTGTACATATTAAAAGGAGATTGCCATTGCATTAAAGACTACCTAAAGTGCTAATTCGGCAAGCTTCTCCAAATACAGTGACAGGAATGGTAAACAGTAGTAATGTATCAAGAAAATCAGGTTGAAAGAAAAACTCTCAAAGGCACGAAAGACAACCTATAATTATAATTGAAAATCCTGTATGTTTGTGGAGATGCAGGCAAAAAGATGTCTGCGATGGTCTGGCTTGCTTGGTTAGCTGACTCGACCGGTTTCACGCTATCTCACAGCGCTTCCTCACGGAGTCTCTGAATGCCCTTGTGTCCTGTGGCACTACAGGTGTCAGCAAGGTGACTAAGAGCAATGATGTCTGTATATAGTGTTCATAAAGCCGGATGCCAAAGTAAAACAATGCTGTCTGTATGCAGTGTTCTTGTTTCCTACAAATGGGCAAGTGCCCTCTCACCAAATCCTGTGGTCAAGCACAAAAGAATGTCCTGGAAATAAGCAGGCTCTTCAAACTGGTCACCTCACACGCTTCACCACTGTCAATACAAGTGCGCCTGGACGTGCACTTGGGATCCCCCTCTCTCAGGCTGGATGTCCCGACCGGCTGTAGACACCTAGAACAGTGCGGTGGACTGACTTTGGAGGCAGCGCCTCTCCCCTGGGTCCAGTCCCTTCTGCTTCGTAGTGACTAAATTCCCTCAGGAAATCAATATAAAGTCCTTTCCTTTCTTTAATCCTGAGGGCAGCTGGTCTGTGTAGTTCTGTGTCCATAGAAAGCACCACTGAAGAGAGTGCTTCTCCAGGTGAGCACATTAAAGCAGAGGTCCGCCAAAAAAAAAAAAAATTAAAAGCCATCAGCTACAAATACTGCAGCTGCTGACTTTTAATATATGGACACTTACCTGTCTAGGGCACCCGCGATGTTGGCAGCTGAAGCCGATCGGAAGTTTTGCAGCTTATTCCGGATTTTGTTTGATTGTAGATCTATAGAAAACCATGTTGAATGGACTGTAGCGCATTTCTGCAAAATGTAAAACGCACTAAAAAAAAAAACGCATAGGTGTGAACCAAGGGTAACTCCAAACCCAAAACATGCCCATTTATTAGTTCATGGTCATTCCTTACAATCTTCCATTTGGAACTCTTGGGAAGGCATGGGTGAGAAGATAACTAGTCTACTGTGAGCTCCCATGTGCTGCTTGGCTTCAGTCAGACCAAATTACTGAATGCCTAATGCCGCGTACACACGATCATTTTTCAGCATGAAAGAAAACGTTGTTTTTCAGCATGTCCAAAAAACAAAGTTTTTCCAACTTCATCATTAAAAACTATGTTGCCCACACACCATCGTTTAAAAAAAATGATGAACAAAGCGCGGTGACGTACAGCACGTACAACGGCACTTTAAAGGGGAAGTTCTATTCGTCTTTGGGCTGCTTTAGCTGATTCCTTGTTAGTAAAAGACGATTCGTGCTTTTTTGTCTGTTACAGTGTGATGAATGTGCTTACTCCATTATGAATGGTAGTTTTACCAGAGCGGGCGCTCCCGTCTCATAACTTGCTTCTGAGCATGCGCGGGTTTAAAACGTCGTTTTAGTCCACACACGATCATTTGTTACAACCCGAAAAAGGAAATTTTTTAAAACGACGTTAAATGCAGCATGTTCGAAAAAAAAAAAATTGTAGTTTTTCAGAAACTGAAAAACGATGTGCAGCCCACACACAATCATTTTAAATAACGGTTTTTAAAAACGACGTTTTTTTCATGCTGAAAAATGATCGTGTGTAAGCGGCATAATAGTAAGCAAATATTCTTGGTGCCACTGCACTTTACATGTTTAGTCCAAATCAAACCATATGAGAAATTCACTACTGTCTTATAATTGTGTAATTTACAAGATGTAAAAACTATAGTTGCAGGATAATGTGCAGCATCCCAGGGTATGATGGGACAAGTGTTTTCACACCATCTAAAGCTAAATCTAAGCTAAAATAATGTAGTTAAATTAAACCTTTTATTGACTGCCTGAGTATATGAAAGTGCATAGATAGCTCAGATAATTTTCTTTACTCATGGAGCCAGCAGTAAATACTATACTTTTCCCGTCTCTGTTTTAGAGTTGAAAATATGTTTATTAGAATTTTAACATGTTATACATGAACAGCATGAGGTGTCACAATTAGGATACAGTCATAAATAGGTAGTGGTAGAGAGTCAGCCCAATGGCTATCGCCCACAGCAGGACCCCCACCAGCATGTAACACAACAGGAAAATTATGACAAGAACCCGAAACAAAAATTGTGAGCGGCCAAGATGGCCTCTTAGTAGGTGACAACCTTACAACCAGAGTCTCCAGGAAGGAAACAATAAAATCAAAAGAAAAGAAAAAAAAAAAAAAAAAAAAAAAATGACACAGAAGGCAAAAAAAAGAACCAAGGCCGAAAACCAAAAAAAAATAAAAAAAATTAGGAATAAAAATGGGGGGGGGGTAAGAATCAGGGGCACGAGAGGGCGGGGAGGAAGGGGGGAGGAAAGAAGAGAGAGAGAATAGAAGGAAAGGAGAGAAGAGAGAAGAAAACCAGAGGAGGATCATGGGGGACTGTGAGAGTTGCTGAGGGGGCGAATGGAAGAAATAATGTAAATAAAGTGGGGGGAGGAGAACCTAGTTTTCCCGTCTCTGTTTTAAACAAAATAACCACTAGAGGGCACTGGTTAGTTCTTCTACTGCTTGTAATAATGAACTTACTCAAGTCAAGACTATAAAAAAAACTGCCATTATATACAGAAAATAAATCAGATGGCAGATGCTTTGCAAGAAGAGAAAATAGGAGCACAAAATATCACAACGTGCTGGGGCTTCCTTTTTGTATGGGGATATTTTCAGCCTTGAAGCTCTGGGGATTTCAGAGAGCACAGAAAGATGCATTCTTCTGCAGTGGTGACTGCATGCTGTTCTGAATACGCAGTCAGCATGGGAGGATCTTTCTGGAGAGGTATTCCCTGCAGTGCATGTATTGCCATAGTACAGCTCTGCATTCTTACTGGCTATTCTATGATTGTTTGCCTTCACATTAGCACAGTTGTTAGATAACTGCAGTGTAACCGAGGATTCCCTGACATTTCCCATTTTGTAAAAAATCTCCAGCTACTCTGGATGGTCACAGCAGCTATAATACATGTACCTTTTAATATTTAATCTAAAGAGTGACACTAGGCAAGTAGAGGTGGTAAAAAAAAAGAATATAAGCCGGTGGTATTCAGTGAACATTCCATTTAATAGATTATAACCTTGTTATAAAAAATTAAAACCCAAGCTCATCATCTCAGCTATGCTAGGCATCCTCAAGTGCTTAAACTTATATTTATTACCACTTCAATCCCTGCTGCTTCCCCTATACTGTTGGTGGCTATTATCAATAGTACACAGTATCGTTATTACCTGCACATTCTATGGTATGCCCTCTGTTACCCATGTACCAGCCATGGGGCTTGTTAATTTAACACTGTTGCCCCAAACTAGGGCCCAGGCAGTGCATCGCATCCTCCCCTCATTCCTTAACCACTTGCCTACTGGGCACTTTCACTCCCTTCCTGCCCAGGCCAATTTTCAGCTTTTAGTGCTGTCGCACTTTCACTGACAATTACTCAGTTATGCAGCACTGTACCTAATTTACATTTTTATAATATTTTGAGACAGGTAGAGATTTCTTTTGGTGGTATTTAATCACCACGGTTTATTTTTTGCTAAAAAAAATCAAAAAAGACAGACAATTTTAAAGAAGAAAAATACTTTTTGTTTCGGTTATAAAATTTGGAAAATAAGTAATTTCTCTTCTTCACTGATGTGCGCTGATAGGCTGCACTAATCTGCACTGATGGACACTGATTTAGCACGGATGGGGCTGCATTTATAATGGGGACACAGCTCACCACCAATTGCCACGCTGCATGCCCCGGGGGGCACACACAAGCGGTGTGACAGAGAAGGCATCATATGATGTCCACCCAGAAGGAGAGTCCCACCCAGTCATCAATCTGCTATAGGCCAGGCAGGAACTGGTTAAAATACTGAGATTTGACCAAACAAGGAAAGGTTAAAGCAGGAGCATTTTCTAACAGCAGTTGGCCTGTGTGCAAGATAAGTGGGGCCCCATTGGTTGAGAAAAAAGTGGGTGTGATTCTTACTGCGCTGAATATTGGACATGGCTTAAAGTGTGGTTAAATGGTGTCTGAGACGATTTATATAGTATAGAATTGGGCAACATAGAACAGAGAATGTACACCATAGTCTACTGACTGCTATGCTATGGTCTAGACAAAATAGGGCCTGGGGTAAACTAAAGGGATTGTGGAATTAAAATATGATCCCTCAGCAATAAACCTCAGTGAATGTGTTGGCTCCAGCAATGAAAAAACCTCAGCACGTGTTAGGGTCAGCAATTATAACCCCCAGAATGTGTCAGGGCCAGCAATGATAACCTTCAGCAATAACCCACATCAAATGTTGGGGGCAGTAATAACCCCCAGCACAACAATAAGCACCCCCAACACAATAATAGAGCTTGAAGAAAGTGCATGTGGGGAGAGAAAGCGGGGGGGGGGGGGGGGAGAAATGCAACAGGGGGGGGGGGGGCTTCCACAAAGAACTGGGTGAAACTAATGGCTATTATTGGAAGATGCCAAAAGATGTGGCCTACAATGAAAAATGAATGGCAATAAGGACATGTACTATACATGCCTCTGCCAGTCCAAGAAAGAGTCATGGATGGTGCTTACCTGCCACCTAGGTTGTGGCATTTCATAAGAAAAACTGGTTGCACTGATGGGCATTAATTACCTCTCTGCGAGTTCTCTGATTAAAGCTAATCACCCACAGTATACTAGAAAATCAAGGTTAACTGGTCATGCATTGATGAGATGTACCAAACGTTCTTTCGGTGAAACCAATCTTCCTTAAAAACCCTTTCACACTGGGGCGATAGCGGTAAAGCGCCACTAGTTTTAGCAGCGCTTTACCATAAATTGAGCCCCAAGG
This sequence comes from Rana temporaria, assembly GCF_905171775.1. NCBI lineage: Eukaryota > Metazoa > Chordata > Amphibia > Anura > Ranidae > Rana > Rana temporaria. The sequence goes on from NC_053501.1 coordinate 47,015,118, forward strand.
GGATCCCATACCTGGGTATCACCCTAATGTCCAATATATCTTCTTTAGTTTCAGCTAATCTTAATCCCCATGGACAAAATGAAGATTCAGCTACCAAAAATTTCACAACACAAATTGTGCTGGGCAGGGGGATTGGCGGCCTTCAAAATGAACATACTTCCCCAAATTGTGTACATATTTAGAGCTCTGCCCATTCCCATACCGAATCAGTTCTTTAAAACCATGTCAAGTCACCTCCGGAACATTCTTTGGAAGGGCAAAAAGGCACATTTTCAACCCGGTTAAACGTAGATTAGTAGGTGGGGTAGGTCTAGTAGACCTCTGCGGTTATTATTATTACTATCCTGGATCAAATTAAGTACTGGTTCAGAGACAAATATGTTCCTCTTTGGACAGAGGTAAAAGCAGCACTAGCTCCTAACTCTAGCCTGCACAATCTTCTTATATGTGACCTATGGAAGCCCTGGTATGTACCCACATTGTCTCCTCCCTCACAAGCTTCATTACTAGTTTGGAGGCACCTTCAAAGACAATCAATGACCCAGGCAGTCACCATTATCACTAACCTCCCATTACCCCTCCTAGAAGCAGTGGCGGTGTGTCCATAAAGGGCGCAGGAACGCCGTCCCCTCTCTCCTGCACCTGTCTATCACCAATAGATTCATGCATGATTCAAACTGATTTTAATGATGCTTAAAGTGAAGAATTCCTTTAAATATCGTACCTGCTGGGTGTCTATAGTATGCCTGTGAGGTGGCACGTGTTTAGAACTGTCCCTGCACAAAAATGAGATTACTATAAGAAAAAAGTAATTTAAAACTGCTTGCGGCTTTAATGTAATGTCTGATTCCTGCAATATGGATGAAAATTATTGAGAAAAATAGCATGGGTTTCCCCCCACTCCCCCCAGGTCATTACAAGCCCCTTTGGCCCTATATACTTTGAACAGCATTATACAGGCGGTGCAAACAAGACAGGCACTGTAGGTTTGTTGTTAAGTAGAATGCTTGTAATTTTGAACTGGTACTTTTTTAAAGTGTAGCTCCAGCCATAAAATCAATTTTTAAGCTTTTCTGAAAACATAGAGAAGGGTTATCACCCCTGTAAACATTTGTTTTTCTGTCTGTGTGCATCTGTTCAGAAGATTGCAATTCACTTTCTGTCCCAATGACAAATGATGTTATGAAAATGTGGGTTTTTTAGTGAAACAAGGATTGGTGATAAAGCATAAATGGACAGGGTACACCTCTTACAGAAGAGAATTTTCCTTCCTAGGGGTAGATTTCCTCTAACTTCCTGTTGTCTCCTTCCGTTTGCAAGTAGGAGTCGTTTGTAAGTTGGATGTTTGAAAGTAAGGGCCTGCTGTATATACTCTGCAGAAATTCGGGCCCTAGGTGTTGGTGTTGTCACAACACTGTAAGCCCTCAGTTAGTCTTGGTGGGCGCTGGAATGCCCTGCTGTGTGAACTATTATATCAAGAATTGTAATTGCATGCCATTGTTGAACAGTGGTAGAAAAATTGGGCCTTTGGTGCTGGTGCCACAACTCTGTAAGCCCTCAGTTACTCTTGGTGGGCACAGGAATGGGCCCTGCTGTGAAATATTAGATCAAGAATCGGTGGAGAGGCGCACCCTGTGATCGGTTACAAAGCCTCCAGCAGCACTGAATGTGCGTTCTAAAAGAACGCTGGATGCAGGACAAACCAGTAGCTCAATTGCGTACTGTGCAAGCTCTGGCCAGTGATCCATCCTCAAGACCCAGTAAGCCAGAGGATTTTCGGTGGGAAAGGTGTCCAAGTCTGATCTTGCCCCTAGGTATTCTCGCACCATGTAAAACAGACGCTGGCGATGGTTGCTGGAACCGGTCATACCTTGGGGCTCCGGACTAAAAAATTGTCTGAATGCATCGGTCAGACGGCCACTTTCTCCACCGCTCCTTCTGTGACTGACTGAAGCCTCAGCAACACGTTGTCCAGGAACTGGAGTTTGTAACCCCCCAGTCTCTGGGAACACGTTGCACAGACCTTTCTGCAAGGCCTCCCAAAGATGTTTCATCTTCTGCTCCCTCTGCGCCGGCAAGATAAGGTCCGCAACCTTATTTTTGTAAAGTGGATCAAGGAGAGTTGCCAGCCAGTAATGATCCCTCTCCTTGATAGCACGAATACGAGGATCCTTCCGCAGGCTTTGCAGGATCAGGGAGGCCATGCAACATAGGTTTGCTGAGGCATTTGGTGCGGAGTCCTCTGGGTCACTGAGGACAGGATCCGCAGCCATGTACAAGTCCATGGGTTCCTTGGGACTGTAATTGATCCCTTGAAGACTGCTGCTGATGCTGAGTGCTAGGCTCCACCTCCATGCTGACACAATCCTCCTCCTCCTCGTCCTCTTCCTGTGTGATAGGCGGGCAAGCAGGAACACTGTCTGGATAAAGGGGGCCTTGGGAGGTAAGGAAGTCCTTCTCTTCCTCCCTCTGTTCTGCCTCAAGGGCCCTGTCCATTATTCCATGCAGCGTGTGCTCCAACATGTGAATAAGAGGGACAGTCTCACTGATGCATGCACTGTCACTGCTCACCATCCTCGTGGCCTCCTCAAATGGTGACAGGACAGCGCATGCATCCCTGATCATGGCCCACTGGCGTGGGGAAAAAAAACAAGCTCCCCTGACCCAGTTCTGCTGCCATATTGGCACAGATACTCATTGATGGCTCTCTGCTGCATGTGCAGCCGCTGCAGCATGGTAGAGTTCCACCTGGTGGGCATGTCACAGATTAGGCGGTTCTTGGGCAGGTTGTATTCCCTTTGGAGGTCTGCCAGCTGAGCACTGGCATTATATGACCGTCGGAAATGCACACACTTTCCTGGCCTGCTTCAGGACATCCTGTAAGCCTGGGTACCTGCCCAAGAACCGCTGCACCACCAAATTAAGGACATGAGCAAAACAGGGCACATGGGTCAGTTGTCCCTGTCGCAGGGCGGAGAGGAGGTTGGTGCCATTGTCGCAAACCACCATTATTGGCTTAAGCTGGCGTGGCGTCAACCACCTCTGAGCCTGCCCCTGCAGAGCTGACAGAACCTCTGGCCCAGTGTGGCTCCTGTCCCCCAAGCACACCAGCTCAAGCACCGCATGGCATCTCTTTGCCTGCATACCTGCGTAGCCCCTTGAACGCCTACGGAGCACCGCTGGTTCTGAGGACACATCAGCACAGGAAGAGGCCACAGAGGAAGAAGAGGAGGAGGGGGTGGAGGAGAGAGGTGTGTCACAACCAGTAGTAGCATTTTGGAGGCGTGGTGGTGGAACAACCTCCAACACTACTGTACCTTGTCCTCCGTCCTTCCCAGCTGCCAGCAGAGTCACCCAATGCGCCGTGAAAGATAGGTAAAGTGCCTGTCCATGCCTGCTGGACCATGAGTCAGCGGTAATATGCACCTTACCACTGACCGCCCTGTCCAGCGAGGCATGGACATTGCCTTCCACATGGCGGTAGAGAGCCGAAATCGCCTTCCGTGAGAAAAAGTGGCGTTTGGGAACTTGCCACTGAGGTACCGCACATTCCACAAACTCACGGAAGGGGGCAGAATCTACCAACTGAAAAGGCAGCAGTTGACGTGCTAGCAATTTTAGCTAAGCTAGCATTCAACCGCTGGGCATGTGGATGGCTGGCAGAGAACTTCTTTCGGCGCTGCAGCAGCTGGGGCAGGGAAATTTGCCTGGTACAATCTGCCATCGGTGTACCGATAGTAGATTGCCCGCATGTACTAGGTTGTGACACACCTAATTCTACACCTTCAGTACTATCGGTGCAGGCTTCAGAGAGGACTGAGGGTATAGTGGGGTTGGAGATCCCAGCTGATGAGGGGCAAGGGGAGGTCCGCTTTGTTCTTTGGTGTGGGTCTTTGAGGTACGCTTGCCAACGAACTGCATGGCAGGATGACATATGTCTGGTCAAGCATGTGGTGCCCAAGCGGGTGATGTTTTGGCCACGCGAGATGCGCTTGAGACATATGTTGCAAATAGCAGCGGTGCGATCTGATGCACTCGTCTCAAAAAAGGCCCACACCAAAGAACTTTTGGAATAATGCTGAGACACAGCAGCGCCCTGCATATGCGTAGCTCTGCGTTGTAATGCAGTTGGTGTGCTGACCTTAAGCTGGCCGCTGGAGGGCATCCTGCCTCGTTGATGTGCCTGTGCCTCCTCCTCCTCTCTCCTATCAGGTACCCACGTAGAGTCAGTGACCTCATCATCCCCTCCCTCCTCATCACTGTTAAAAACCTGGCAGTATGCTGCAGCTGGGGGAACATGACTGCCAGATTGCTGTCCTTCTTGGGCACCCCCTCTCTCTGGGCTCACGTTACTGCTAGCTGTGTACCATCATCGGAGCCTTCAAAACGCTGCGCATCCTCATGCAGCATGTACCCAACACTGTGGTCAAACAGTTCGGGGGACTCCTCAGGAGGACATGGTGGGGCTAGGGAAGGAGTGACTGATGCCATTGAGCAGAGGAAAGTGGACGCCTTGGCAGCAGCTTTGCCAGACAAAGTACCCTGAGCCTGAGTGAGAGAGGATGAGGAGGATGAGGACGGCTTGTTCATCCACTCTACCAAGTCTTCGGCATGTTGCGGCGCAACACGGCCAGCTGCCGAAAACAAGGACGGGCGTGTCCAACGGCCACGTGCTGATGAGGATGCACGACCAGCACTGTTGCCTCTAGACGCAGAGCCTGCTTGCCCTTGTGACTCTCTGCCTCTCCTTGTTGTCCTTCCAGACATACTAATGGCCTGCAGAGGACAAATGCAGTATACACACTACATAGCTTTAGGTGCAAACTGCAGAGGACAAAGGCAGTGCACACCACGCAGCTTTATGGTACACACTGCAGAGGACACGGGCAGTACACACTACGTAGCTTTAGGTGCAAACTGCAGAGGACACGGGCAGTACACACACCAAGTAGCTTTATGTGCAAACTACAGAGGACACGGGCAGTACACACCAAGTAGCTTTAGGTGCAAACTGCAGAGGACACGGGCAGTACACACCAAGTAGCTTTAGGTGCAAACTGCAGAGGACACGGGCAGTACACACCAAGTAGCTTTAGGTGCAAATTGCAGAGGACAAAGGCAGTACACACCACGCAGCTTTATGGTGCACACTGCAGAGGACACGGGCAGTACACACTACGTAGCTTTAGGTGCAAACTGCAGAGGACACAGGCAGTACACCCTACGTAGCTTTAGGTGCAAATTGCAGAGGACACGGGCAGTACACACCAAGTAGCTTTAGGTGCAAACTACAGAGAACAAAGGCAGTACACACACTACGTAGCTTTAGGTGCAAATTGCAGAGGACACGGGCAGTACACACCAAGTAGCTTTAGGTGCACACTGCAGAGGACACAGGCAGTACACACTACGTAGCTTTAGGTGCAAACTGCAGAAGACACAGGCAATACACCACGTGAGAATACTGCAGCTAGCACAATCACCTGCCTGCCAGTATATTAGGAATAGCTGATCTAGCTAAACTATACAGTGTATAAATATATGTACAACACCTGGGATGCATATATTTCCTCTACACACTGTAACTTTAACTGACTAGCCTGCCTGCTCTATCTACCTAGAAAAAATTACACTGTCTCTCTCTCTCTCTCTCTCTCTCTCTGTCTGTCTGTCTGTCTGTCTGTCTTTAACCACCGCCTCAACACACTACACAAGGCCGACCTGCAGGCAGCCTTTCATATTGTGGGGCGTGTACTAAACCCCCCTGAGCCATAATTGGATTTGGCCAATTATGGCTCTCCGTTTTTTGCACGCTGTGATTGGCCAAGCATGTGGGTCATAGTGCATGCTTGGCCAATCATCAGCCAGCAATGCACTGCCGCAGTAAATTTTGGGCCGTGACGCGCCACTCGAATTTGGCCCGTAACGTTCGTATTTCGACGAACGGTCGAACATACGATGTTCGAGTCGAACATGAGTTTGACTTGAACACAAAGCTCATCCCTACCCATCACCCAACTGTTGGCGCAACTGTAACCAAGTAGGGAACCTATTACATACTCTATGGGAATGCCCCGGTTTAACCAGCAAGTGCTTAGACTCATATCCTCGCTAACAGGAATCCTATCATCCCCAAACCTGGGATCGGCCATCCTTAACATTGGCATAAACTTATATCCTAGCTCAGCTAGGACTGTGGTAATGCACATTTTACTGGTAGCCCACACAACAGTTCTGAGAAAATGGAAAACCAATGTCTCAGATGTGGCATCCCTAGTCCAACAAAACCCTACCTATGAACACCTCCTAGCAATTAACACTCTCACAGGTGCCAAGTTCAAGAATATGGGCTATATGGATAGATGGAGGCAATAGATCACTTAACTGATAATCTCACCTAGCAAAAGAGAGGATGCCCTCAATCTTATTAAAGTGTATCACTAATTACTACAGTAGGTCACTAATTATTTTACTTGTCATTCAGCCCAAAATATGTATTTTGATCTATATATTATTGCTACCTTTTGTTTTGTAACATGTACCAAAACCAGCATGTTAACCTGTTTGTTAACTTTTGATTACTTCTTTTCGCATTCTTCTATACCTGTTTGTATACATTTTGAACGCCTACAAACAATAAAAATATTGTATTAAATAATGTGAAATGCCACCCTGACAAAGTTGCGAGTACTTGCACAGTTTAAGCATCTGTTAAGACCAAATTAAAAAGCTTTTTCACTTTTAATACTAGAAGGGCCACCATTGCTCACTGTTGAAGATTTATTGATAAATTTGCTGATTTAAAGAGCCCCTAAGCAGCCCTTACACTTATGCCGCGTACACACGATCATTTTTCGGCATTAAAAAAACCGACGTTTTTAAAAACATAATTTTAAATGATCGTGTGTGGGCTTCACATCATTTTTCGAGCATGCTGCATTTTTTAACGTCCTTTTAAAAAATGACATTTTTCGGGTTGTAAAAAATGATCGTGTGTGGGCTAAAACGACGTTTTAAACCCGCGCATGCTCAGAAGCAAGTTATGAGACGGGAACTTGAATGGAACTTCCCCTTTAGAGTGCCGTCGTATGCGTTGTACTTCACCGTGCTTTGCTCATCATTTTTTAAAAACGATGGTGTGTGGGCAACATCGTTTTTAATGATGAAGTTGGAAAAACTTTGTTTTTTCTACATGCTGAAAAACGTTTTTTTTTCATGCCGAATAACGATCGTGGGTACGCGGCATTAGAGTTGTTTAGGTCTGCATTAGTGATGCATCCTACCTTTAACAACTCAATTGCTTTCAGCTTTTCAAGTCTCATTGCATCACACTAGAAAAGCAGGGCAGTAATATTACATTTGCTACTACACTGGCTCATTTTGAAGCCACTGAATAGCCAGGAAGTATGAGCCCTGGTACTTGGCGATGCAGGAGGCATATGTATAGGCTTTTGAAGTTCTAGCTAAAAGTGAATAACTTTCAACAATGTACTAAATCCTAAGACTAACATTAAACTGCACATTCACTGTAAACTAAAAAAACATATATAATAGTATATGCAAATTCCATTTATTTTCCCCCTGAAGAAATGCTTCCCTGCATTCTGGATACTATGTTCAGAAGACCTTAGCTGGCAAGTGTAAAATCTAATTAATGGGCTTGTTGCAATGTAGCCACGCATAAACTTGTTTATAATACATCATGCCAGCAGCGCTTCAATGATTTAGACCGACCTGTACAGCATTTCTTGGAAAACTTGCAATAATTAATTAATTTAATGGACCCTGGAAAAAATATATTCTCTATTGATAATTCCTTGGAACTGAAAACTGCTGAGCAATTTGACATTATTATATATGTGATTAGGCCAGAACCTTAATAAATGGAAACATCTATACAACTCTGGATTTTGACTTCAAACTATTCTCTAGGGCACTGCAATAGCTAAATGTTGTGGTTCAGTCTAGTGCTGTACAGGTTATAAGTAGACGTTTTGGAGTGGTTTGCTAACTTATTGGAGAAAATCTGTACAAACCATGGAAACCATGCCATCAGAAAAGCCAAAAATGCCCATAATACAAACAATAATGGGAAAACAGAAAACAGCTTGGGCTATGAACACATTAAAAAATCGTGTGTTGCGTTTGAAAATAAAAAATGCAAATCAGTCCATGCATCTTCAAAGTGGAACCAATGAAATGCCTTCACAGTGTGAATATGTGCAGACATTCTAATTCGCTCAGCTCCTCCACCACCTGAATAGACCACCACAATAAGTTAGGATGTACTCTTACCAGAGAGTGTTGACCACCTATTATGGGTGGTCAAAAGGGGCTCATAAATCTCATATGCTCCACCCCCAGTTGTTCCTACAAAGTGTAAAAGGGATCATCCAACTGTGAAATGGAAAATGATACTCCTCTGGTCTCAGATCATAGTATCCAGTGGAATGTAAAGAGATAAACACCACATAGAGTATATCGTCTAAATTAGGTTTTATTCAAGTAAAATACTGACATGCTATTACATTGAAAGAAAAAATGTCATCAGCTGAATACAACGGCCTCAATCCAAACATGAAAACAGGAAACAATGCCTTTCCCCCTCCGGTTGCATCCCAATGGGACTTCTTCTGGGGCGTAGGCATTTCTTCCTGTCATCACTATATACGGTATAGTTCCACTGTCTATTCAAGCTTCGCTCTCATCTACTACAGAGTGTAACTTCCCAATCTAACCACACCTTGCATTGATACACCATTATGTTTATCAGAACCAAGCCTCATTCCTATTCCAAATGAGGCACACTTATTGGCTGGTAATATCCCAAAGCAGGAACGAGGAACTTGGATCTCCCATCCCATGTTTCAATGTTTCAACCATTTCCGGGGGGGGGGGGGTGTTTTATGAGAGGCTGGAGTGGGCTTAAACTGTACCAAACTTCACATATTAATATAAAACAGTATACAAACAAATGTAAATGATCAACATTATTTAAAACAATAAGTTTACATAATTTAAACAGAAAAGTAAATTTAATAAAAATACTTTTAAAATCCTTTTCTAATTATATTCAAAATAGCAGGTTCAAGAATTGTCCAAAAAACTGTTTACATCCCATTCCACATGTAACCCATTTAGAATATAACTCTTTGAAAGGTAAATCCATTTAGTTTCAATTTTGGACAATTGACAAAAATAGGGGTGTTGTAATGGCGGACAAGCATGCTCCTAGCGTGGTGAATCTGTTCATGGCTAGATGGGAGGAGGATGTCATCTATGCCCAACACCGGACTGAACTGGTCCTGTGGGCAAGATATATAGATGACATCCTCCTCCTATGGAGAGGTAACTCTACATCACTGATAGAGTTCATGAACACATTAAATCAAAATGATAAAAATGGGTGGAGTGCAGCGCTCAGGGTGTTTGCACAGAACAATCAACTAAAGGGTTAACAATAAATAAAAATAAAAATGATAATAAAAATAATGATAATAAAGTTGATTGATTAGTTTGAGATAAAAATCACAAAACACATTGGGGATATACAGTGTGACTGGTGATATTCAAAAATCCATGATAGGTTCAGTCCCAGCATAAATGCCTAAAGAGGTTGTAGTTGATAAAAATGAGGAACTGATGTGGTTGAAGGCAGTAGTTCAGGGCTGCTATCCAGGAGCGAAGTCAGCTCGGTGTATGCAAGAGAAAGACAAAAAGAGGGAAGCGCCTCTGAGTATGCTGCTTTTAATTTAAAACATAAAAATATATATCCAGCACTTACATCATAATAATATGGTGCAGTCGTGGAGGCTGGCGTGCATCTGTAGCAGACAGTCCGCAAAGCGTCAGAGCTGGGCAGCCGGAGAGAGCCGGGGAGAGAGACGGCTGAGTCCTGGTTGTTGTGCCGCTGCTGGGCAATGGATTCGTCAGCTGTTGCGTGACGTCAGGTCGGACGGTGGCTGAGGGGGACCACAACGCGTTTCAGAGCCGGCGCACGGAAAAGACCAGCGCGCTCCTTTTTCAAGTGTTCCCGGCTCTCTCCGGCTGCCCAGCTCTGACGCTTTGCGGACTGTCTGCTACAGATGCACGCCAGCCTCCACGACTGCACCATATTATTATGATGTAAGTGCTGGATATATATTTTTATGTTTTAAATTAAAAGCAGCATACTCAGAGGCGCTTCCCTCTTTTTGTCTTAAATCAAAATGATAGAGGCATTAAACTTGGTTATGAGATGAGTCAAGAGGAAATTAATTTCTTGGATCTGACCATTAAAGTTGATAAAGGCCGTTTTGATCAAGTCATCTTTTTTCAAACGGATTGAAATGCGTACACCTCAAGAGATAGTTACCATCATTGACCCTGGTTAGGAGTGCCCAAGGGTCAGTTCATTCAATTAAGAAGGAATTGTACCACCCTTGAGGACTTAGATTGGGAAACTGGAATATTGAAAGGCAGATTTCTATGACCCTATTGCATTGGAGACCACACTTAACCAAGTTAGAACTATGGACAGAGAAATGCTAATTTGGGACAGGGTGAATGAGAACATAAAAGAAGATAGCAAGTTTGGTAGTTTTTCTTTAATTACTTTGTTTTCTACACTGTACACAGTTGTCAAACGCATTTTAGGAAAGCACTGGCATATCTTGCAGAAAGATAGAGTCTTGGGGCCCCTACTCCCACCGAAACCTCAGGTCATCTTTAGAGGGGTTTCATCATTAAAAGACAAAGTTGTACATAGCATTTTAGACCCTCCCTTTAGATCTCACCTATTTCACAACCTCACCGGATATTACAAATGCGGGGGTTGTCAAATGTGCAATCTTAATGGATGCAAAAAAAGGAAGATGATGGATTTCTCTTCCAAAGTAACTTAAAAAACATACGTTGTTAAATCATTTATCCCTTGTAGGACTGCAACGTAGTATACCTACTCCACTGCTTGTGTGGGTTACAGTATGTTGGCCCTACTACACGAGCACTGAATATTAGGCTTAATGAACATGTAGCCAATATTCAAAAGGGCTAGAAAATCAGCATTTCTAGACATTATGATTTAGTTCACAATAGAGACCCGACTGCAATGTTTTTTATGGGTATAGAGAGTTTTACCTCCCATTGGAGGGGCAGTTATAAAGTTAGAGAATTGTCCAAAATTTAAACTAAATGGATTTACCTTTAGAAGAGTTATGTTCCATATGGGTTAAATATGGACTGGAATGTAAACAGTTTTTTGGAGAATTCTTGAACCTGCTATTTTGAATATGGATAGAGAAATATTTTAAAAGTATTTTTATAAAATTCACTTTTCTGTTTAAATTATGTAAACATATTGTTTTAAATAATGCCAATCGTTTTACATTTGTTTGTATACTGTTTTATATTAATATGTGAAGTTTTTTACTGTTTAAGCCTGCTCCAGCCTCCCATTAACATTTTCTCTCCCTGAAAACGGTTGTAACATGGGATGGGGACAGAAGTTCCTCGTTCCTGCCATGGAATATTACCAGCCAATGAGTGCGCCTCATTTTGAATTGGAATGAGGCTTGGTTCTTACTAACATCATATTGTATCAAAGTGAGGTGTGGTTAGATTGGGAAGTTGCACTCTGTAGGAGATGAGAGCGAGGCTTGGATAGATACCGGAACTATATATAGTGATGACAGCAAGAGATGCCTACGCCCTGGAAGAAGTCCTATTGTGATGAAACCGGTCAGGTAAAGGCATTTATTTATGGTTTTCATGTTTGGATTAAGCCCGTTGTTTTGGCCGATGTTTTTTTCTTACAATGTAATGGCATGTCAATGCATTACTTGAATAACACCTAATTTTAATGATTTATACTATGTGGCGTTTATCTCTTTGCTGATACTTTCCACTGGATACTATAATCTGAGACCAGAGGAGTATCGTTTTCCATGTGACAGTTGAATGATCCCTCCTGCTCTTTGTATGCTAACAGCGAATTGGCTAGCACTGCTGTCAATGACATCTAGTGACGTGGCGTGCCGAGGGGCGGGGCCGAGTGATACAGTGAGTGACTATGGCCGCTCGCTGTATCACGGGAGCGCGCCCCCCAATTACTCACCACCATGCAAGCTCTCTCGCATGACTGTGGTCAGTACTGCAAAACAAACTGCACAGTGGAGTTAAGTATGACATGTTTGTTATTTTAAAGGAAAAACATTTTTTCCTTTACTAACCCTTTAACCAAACCACCTATTTCCAAAAAGGGGTATTTTCTTTCATTTACTTCCAGCAATGCAGATTGTGCCTATTTCTCTCACTAACACCAACTACAGGTCACTAGTTCACCTACTGACATCAACTATGAGGCACTATTGCTCCGTCTGAGATAATCCATGGGGCAGTATTGCTCCCACTGACATGAACCATGGGCCACTATTCTTTCCACAGATACCAACCATTGGGCACTACTCCTCCCACTGACACCAAACATGGAGGGTCACTATTCCTGCTCCCACTCCCCACCTATGCCAAGAGTTTCTTCTTTAGATTGACCACCAATGCGTGGACATTTTTAATACCTAGTGACCACCAACCACGATCACTGGGATATTTTTTAAACTCCCACCAACCACTGACCCAGAGACACATTTTACTCCCACTGACCTTAGACCCTCATGCATTTTACACCTGCTGACACACTTTGTTGTCCCCACAACAGTCTGAAGGACAAAGAAGTAGCCCTTTGTCTAAAAGGTTTCCGGACCTCTGCAATAACAAATCACCTATTGAGTATAACAGCGAATTATCAGCAGCCTTATACAATACAGTAAATATCCTTTGTATGTTTTTGCTAGCTAGAACAGCATTATGTAAGGTAATCTTGCTTTACATACAGAATTAAATTATTTGTGACTAGGAAATTGACATTATGGCGAGTGGTGCTGTGTCTGCACTCTCCATGTACTTCTGTATTTTGTCAGAGAATAGCTGGAGATATTTAGTATTCAACATAAACCTGCTCATAATGTGACTATAAAAAAGCTGTACTCTTGTACCTTAATGCTGTCTGTAGAAAAATACACTGATCAGCCAAAACTATATGACCACTGACAGGTAGAGTGAATAATATTGCTTATCTCATTACAATGGCATCTGAAATTGGGTGGGATATATTGAGCTTCAAATTAACATGTTGCTCCTCAAGTTGATGTGTTGAAAGAAGAAAAACGGGCGTAAAGATTTGAGTACTTTGACAAGGGCCAAATTGTAATGCCTTGACAACCATGTCAGAGCAACGCTAAAACTGCAGCTCTTATGGGATAATCCCAGTTCGCAGTGGTCAGGACCTACCAAAAGTGGTGCAAGGAAGGAAAACTAGTGAACCAGTGACAGTGTCATGGGCAGCCAGGGGATGTTAAGGCATATGGGGAGCGAAGGCTGGCCTGTGTAGTCAGATCCAATAGATGAGCTACTGTAGCTCAAATTGCTGAACAAATTAATGCTGGTACCGATTGAAAGGTATCAGAACACACAGTGCATCACAGAGTGTTGTATATGGGGCTGCATAGCCACAGACCGGTCAAAGTACCCATACAGACCCGTGCCCTTTTTACTAAAAATGGCTACAATGTGCACAGCATTAGAAATGGAACAGGGAGCAATGGAAGGAGGTGCCCTGATCTAATGAATGTTTGTTTTTTGGATCATGTGCATAACTGCTGTGTGTGCATCCCTTACTTGGGGAATTAATGTCACTAGGATGCACTATGGGAAGAAGGCAAGCTGGTGGAGGCACGCTGATGCATTGGGCAATGTTCTGCTAGGAAGCCTTGGGCCCGGCTATTCATGTAGATGTTACTTTGACACATACCACCTACCTAAACATCATTGCTGACCAATTGCACCCCTTTATGAAAACTTTATTCCCCAATGGCAGTGATAATGTGCCCTGCCATACTGCAAAAGTGGTTCAATAACAGTTTGAGGTGCTCAACAAGGTGAGGTGTTAACTTGACCTGTCCAGATCTCAATCCAATTGAGCACCTGTGGGATGTGCTGGAAAAACAAGTCTGATCTATGGAGATCCCAACTCACAACTTATAGGAATTGGAGGATCTGCTACTGACAGATTGGTACCAGATACCACAGCATACCTTCAGAGTACTAGTGGATTCCATGCTTTGATGTGTAAGGGCTGTTTTGGTGGCAAAAGGGGAACCTATTGTTCATAATGTTATGGCTGATCAGTGTAGGTCTGAATGTGTTTATATTGTGGTCAGCATCATGGCTGTATCTAAATATTATGCAATAACCCTTCAATCCCTATGACAAGTCATAGCACATGATTTAAACTGGAACATATTAAAGTTGTTACCTTAAAAAAGTGGACATTTATTCTAGTTAAATATGACTGCCTTTATCAAATAAAGACTTATTCTCTCAAACGACCTGATTTGTAACAAGGGAAATATTCTGATGGATAGGCACACCCTTTTAAACAGTGAGGTTGATTTAAGGAGTTGAAAATCTTTACTTAATAATTGTACCTGCAATCACTTTGAATACTCAATCATGTGCGGGTAAACATAAACAGGATTTTGCTTTTCACATGATTGGATAGTTGTATTGAATCTTCACTCAATTTATTAAGTGAACATTCCACACTCTTAATAAATCAGCCTCATTGTCTAAGCTTTACAGATACAAATGAATCCAAGAGGACATAAATAAATATTATTTTACCAAAGTCACAAAATGTCAGACACAAATGATCCATAAAAGAAGCTAGGGGCCATCGGGGTAAAATGTAACCTGGGCACAGAGCACATAAAGAAACTACAAAACTTATAAAAGCCATGCACCATATCTTCTAATCTGTGTCATTTATTGTGCAGTAAATGGATACAGCCAAGATGAAAAGAAAGGGATCTGCATAAATTAATTGGATTAAAAAAATTAATGCAAAAGAAAGTGAGAAGGTACGAAATGAGCTAAGGTGTAGATGACCGAAAAATGGTGAGAGCGGGAATACACAGGAAGGGAGACAGGATAAAAAAAAAAGTTGTTGAACGAGAAAAATAATAAAGAACGAAACGGGGAAAAATGTTATTGGTTTAATTTGTTTTTAGCGAGGAAAGGTGGTAGTTTATTAGCTCACACCTGATATTCCGCGTTTCATCCATTTCGGTTCACCAAGAGCAATGTAGAAACTTTCTTGCCTTTCGTACTCCTCCTCATCTATTATTTTTACTCTTATCGTTTTCCTGTGGGAACATAAGAGGTACAGTGGTGTACAGAGTTACAGTGACATATAACAAACATGACAACATGTGGGCATATCCTGAAACATGAGTAAAAAATTTTATTTCTTTCACAATTAAGCTGGACGGTAAAAAAACTGTTATGGCTGTTTTGGATTTGTCAGGTTCAGGCAAGGTTGGTTTGTCAGGAAATATAAGAGTTTGTCTTAGGAGATACTTTGAGCGGGGAAAGGTAGGTAATCGCCTTACTAGCTGGCACTTCAAGACTTGACACAAGAGAGTCAACGCAGGATGCAGAATAAAAAAAAAGCTACAATAAGGAGATGTACCAGAAATTGAAGGGCAGCATTTGAAATGAAATCTCAAAATGAATACTCTTTTGACCAGTACATTCACAGCAGTATATGCAGAACAATTGTATTATCGTGTGACATTTACATTGTCAGTACATTTTGGAAGGTAACATTTGACCCCCAGCCACAGGAGGAATCCACAGTAGACTCCCCTAATAACAAGAACAATGGGCTTTATCATCAAATGTGTCTTTTGTCGTATATTGTTACTTGAACTGTTCTTTTACAGCTATTACAGTACAGAATACCTTGTTGATGTTAAAGTGCAACACCATTTCATTTGGAGAAAAAAACAACTGATTAATCTTTAAAATAAATTGATAGGAAAGAAATAAAAGCATGGTCCTCGTTGTCTGCATGTTTTGGGGTGCATACTCTGGGGCTGTCATGCTTATCCTTTACTCACCATGTAAGTCACTGACCTGTATGTGTATAGCAGAGGTCAGGACAGAGTATGCACTTTCATAATAAATCACAAGTCAGCAATGGCAGCTCTCATAATTGCCAACAGCTTTGCTTTTATCTTGTTTTCTCCAGCTGCCTTTTGATGTCCCTCATACCATGACATCGGAAGCTAGTAACTGCAGAGGTCAGTAGAATAATGCCAAAAAATGGTGGCAAAATTCCTGTTTTATCACATTGCTACTTTAAAGATAACTTCATCTGACAGATGCATCAGAACCAGCACCAGAGGTTCCTGGGCACTGTAGTTCTCACAGTGGTATCAGTGTCACATGATACCTCCTGAACACAACTATAGCCAAACAATCTTACAGAGACTCCAAAGGCACCAAGGGTGACCAGATAAAATGAGAAATTAAATGTAGCCATGTATCCTGAAAAAATTACCTTTTTTAAATACATCATAATAACCTCAAACATTCTGCAATACCCTATTACAGCACTCACACAGACGGCGATAGCCATGGCCTGCCGTTCAACCAATTAGGCTTTATTGAATTGAAGAATGCTGGCAGTCTAACTAACAGGGAGCATGCTTACAGGAGGAGATGGCACAGATGGCACATACATGACCTCTTTAGCTTGCAGTTCAACTAACAGGCTGGGATGAAGGGGGTTGACATACTTATTTCCCTTAACTGTAATAGAGTAAATAAGCAATGTCACTCTTCAGATGGTGCAGTATGACACAATCTCAACATTTTGTAATGGTAAAGTTTGCATATATGTATTTCAATTGTATATTTAGCAAGTTGGCCTGGTGTTCCCTTTAATAGAAAATGTAATTTAATAGAAAACATCACTGACAACTTACAAAAGTAATCATTAAGGCCTAGTTCATACTGGTGCAGTGCTACTTTGACCTGATTTTCAATGCATTTTTTTAATGCAGCTGCAGTACGACTTGATGCAATTTTGATATGTTTTGTGTACTGCAACTTATCCCTGCTGTCACTGGGTGACCCTTCCTCCTATGACAACATAGGGCATGGTTTCTGAGAATGTCATGTGAAGTCATAGTGATGTCACCTGCAGACCTTTTTTTTATGTTGGCTCTTCTCTTTCCATTTTGCTGTCAGCAGGGAATCCCCGCTGACAGTAGGGATAACTCATCGTTGTCAGGGTGCCAGCAGGTTCCAGCTCCTTAACGACCAATAAATTAATATGCGATAAGTCACTGGTTGTTAGGATACTTCAGAGACCCAAGCATCTGAAATAACATCCATGTGAACCACGCCTAACTAATTGACAGAACTCAAAGCTAACACACTACATACAATGGGGCAGATCCACAAAGAAGTTACGTTGGCATATCTATTGATACGCCGCATAACTTCTAGTTTGCTCCGGCGTATCTTTGTTTTGTATCCACAAAACAAGATACGCCTGAAGCTGTGCTAGATCCGACTGGCGTACGTCTTAGTACGCCATTGGATCTAAGGTGCATATTTACGCTGGCCGCTAGGTGGCGTTTCCATCGATTTCCGCGTCGAGTATGCAAATTAGCTAGATACGGCGATCCACGAACGGCGTATAGGTTGCAAATCAGGGAATACAAAAAAAAGGACACATCTCTTAGTAAAAGAGCTGCTATATGAGGCGTATCCTATTTAAGTATGGCCGTCGTTCCCGCGTCGAATTTAGAATTTTTACGTCGTTTGTGCAAGTCGTTCGCGAATAGGGCTTTGCGTAGAATGACGTTCACGTCGTAAGCATTGGTTTGTTGCGGGTTAATTTCAAACATGCGCACTGGGATACCCCCACGGATGGCGCATGCGCCGTTAAAAAAAAACGTAATTTACGTTGGGTCAAGACGTATTTACATAAAACACGCCCCCATCACATCCATTTGAATTGCGCGACCTTACGGCGCCTTAACTTACGGCGAAAATTCTTTCAGGATAAGGAAAATACGCTGTAAGTTACGGCGGCGTAGTGTATCAGAGATACGCTACGCCGGACGCAACAATGCGCCACGCTACGTGGATCTGGCCCATTGTGTTTAAATAATATATTGCCTTTTTCTGTGTAGAAATGGGAGGGCAATAGGCTGAAAGATCATCATCTAATTACATTAAGTCATTAGCAACATTCATGAAAGTATCACAATTAATAAAACAAAGCTTTTTTAATGTTAGTCAAGGGCAGCTGCAATCATTATTTATAAAAAATTTAGCCTGAGACAAAATAGTCTGACCTATATTTAAAAAAATGAAAACAGTACAAATATATTGAAAATGAAGACATTCAATATAAACTGGCTTCTATGCAATAATACGAAGAGAAATGTGCAAATTACAGTAACCAACAGCAATCATGTTTCATTGTTCTAGCCGATGACAGCTGAAATTTGGTTGCTCTGGGCAAGAGAGAACAGTATTGCCTCTTGCAGCTTTAGTAAATAAGCTGCCATAAATAGTAAAAAGTATAATAAATGATGCCTGTAGCATAAAATTCATGCAGAACTTTTCCAAAAAGTCACACTAAAAAATCTAACTAATTTATTTTAAGTATGTGCTTTAGTTCAATGGTTTTCAAAAAGGGGTTTGTAAATCAATGGGTGTACCTTGAGGTGTAGATGGGCTCAGGTACAGCATGCAATATAGCTGATCACTGATCAACTCCTCCATGACTGAAATGGTACTGGTGTGGCTACATTTTTTCCTGCAACAAACTATGGGTTCCTTTACCAAGTCAAAAGTAATGGCAATTGTGAATATTCATGAAGGGGTTACCTAAATAAGTACTGCTTTTAACAGCCAATAATAAAGCAATTTTACTAACGCCAATAAATCAATTGAATATCTTGACAAAAAGGGTGGACAATCGGCGCTCTACTTTGTACTCAACACAGATTTTTTTTTACATTACAGGCTGGCAACGTGCGTAATGTTTAAGCATACGACACATAAAATTACAATACACACCATAAGGGGCCGTTTCTACCTTACCGGAGCTACAATACCTGCTGTACCAATTTGCTAACGATCCTTAAAAGTCTGGTGCTGATTGGCTGCTCAGGCACCAAGTGTTACATAATTTTGCATAATTTTTAAGGTGTTTCAGTCAGGATGGGAGCAAAGGGTGGCACTGGGAAGATAGAATCCGACTATTTAAGCCCTGTACACACAATCGGTTCGTCTGATGAAAACAGACTGATGGACCGTTTTCATCGGAGGAACCGATCGTGTGTGGGCCCCATCAGTTTTTTATCCATCGGTGAAAAAAAATAGAACCTGTTTGTAAAATTTTCTTATGGTTAAAAAACCGATAGAAAAAAACGTCTGTGGGAAAATCCATCGGTCAAAAATCCATTCTAATCAAGTCGACACATGCTCGGAAGCATTGAGCTTCATTTTTCTCAGCACGTCGTAGTGTTTTACGTCACCGCGTTGGACACGATCTGATTCTTAACCGATGGTGTGTAGGCAAGACTGATGAAAGTCAGCTTCATCGGATATCTGATGAAAAAATCCATCAAATTAGATTCCATCAGATATCCGATCGTGTGTACAGGGCATTAGGGTTCATGCTGTACAAATCACTGTTGTTTTTATTACTTGCAAGTGTAAAATTGCTTACATTTTTTATTTATTTTTTATTATTTTCCAGTTTTAAAAAATAAAAATACAAAATAGAGATATGACAATGTCTTGCATTAGGCAAAAAGCAAGAAAATCACTAGTGTTACAATTTAGTATCACACATAAACTTAAAATACATTATGATGTCATACTTATGAAAAAAAAGATCCTATACCAAAGATTTTAATCCAATTCTTTCTATTTAATAAATACCACCAAACTTCTGATTCTAAAATGTGCAAAACTGATCTACAACCACATCAAAATGTCATTCTTCTATGGAACCTCCATAGTTGGGATAGTATTATAAAAAAACAAACAAAAAAAAACACTACCCCCCTAAAAATTAGGACTAAACACTGAGGCCACTACAGATGTCTTCTACTAAATAATTTAGAAGCGACAGAGACGCCCATCTGTCCTTTCCTTCAAGGATGTAACTCAGCTCAATGACAACAACCAAACTATAAACCACTTGCTGAAAATTAACACTCCTCTAATTGACGACATATATCAACTTGGAGACCATAAAGAGATTGATTAAGGCATTTACTAACAATTCTCTGCCCATAATTCTCTTGCACCTGTTGCCAAGGACTTGCAGACTATTTTTAATGTTAATGTGGAAAGATCCCTGGAGAGGCTCAGTTGTCAATCATGGCATTGCCTACTCAAGCAATATTATTGTGTTGTGTTTGTTTAGAAAGCAGTGACTCACAGCTGTACCCCTACCTGCCAAGAGACAGAAATACCTCGGCACCATAGTAACCTGACATCTGTGCTTTGTCAAAATGGGATTTCAGATGCAGATGAGAGATTACAATACTTATCCAAAACAGTGTTCAAGGGATGTAAGCTTTACCAGCAGGTTTATCCAAAATTACATTACACACGTATATGGATTATTTTCATGGAAGATGTACTTAGAAGGCACAAGACTTGTACTGGCTGCAGACCACTCTTTAAAAATAAACAATTTGATATTGCTTACCTATTGCGGCAAACAACCCCCCCATGCCGTCGGTCGGTTAGGTCACCTGCACCCTATACTCCTCCCCATGTGGTCGGTCATCCTATGGGCAGCAGCCTCCCATCACATCTCCTCAGTCCTCCTCCTTGGCATCCAATAGGATTGCCTGTCCTTTCAGCCAATTGGGTGATGGGTCACAAGATCCGCTTCCTGATTGGCCGGGAGGAGGACCAGTGCAACAATAGTTCTTGCACCCCAAGCTCACCGTTTTTTAGAGCCTCTGCAGATCGCTGCAACATCGATTTGTTGCTGCAGCTGGCTCTACACTGAGAACTGAGCGATCAAAGACTGTTGATTGCTCAGTTTTCGGGTCTGCTCAGAGCACAGAGTGGTGACTGTCAGTCACCGGCTTTCTGCTCTGTCTCTCCAGTGCTCACTGGAGCGCCGGACTGTGGAGGGGGCGGGAGCTGTTGGTTCGAACTCTCAGTGGTGCGCTGAGAGACTAAATCAGCTGCCACTCAGGCACCTGGGTCCCTGATTCTGGACAAGCTCTGTGACATCAGCCAACAGCAGGCTGAATCTGGGTCACAGTAGTGCAGAACTAACTACAATCCTATGGCCCATAGGAGAGGTATGGCAAACAGAGCTTTGGCTATACTTCTCCTTTTAATGTTTCGCCAGTATTAGTACAGTAGTCTGAAACCTGCATGATATAGTTTACTACACATCATTCCTCCTTATGTTACTGTATTAAAGTTGATTTATACCCAATATAGGGTGGTTCTGGGACAGGACTTTGATGTCATTGACCCACAATGTACCAGTTCAGGACACCATGTAACGTATTCTGAAGACAATAGGATGGTAGCATTTTAGGACACCTACAGTATAACAGGCAGTCTTTTCTGTCTTACATTTTGAATATGGGTCTACCCGAGTTTAGTTAAAGAGTCCAGGCTCTGCTAACCTCCATAATCCAATCATATGCATGCAAAATTGGACATGATTGGGTTATCATTGCAAAGTGAAACTGGGGCAATTTCCTTTGCAAAGTGCAACTTCTCATGAAAAGTCTATTTGTTTTCTGTAAATCTACCTATATGTGCATTGCCTCATATCTACTGTACTAACTGATTTTATGTATATTTGAGTTCTTAATATATTGGGTCCCCTCTACCCTAAAAGATATAGGGCCAGATCCACAACGAGCGGGCGCAACGTAACTTTTGTGATTTAAGTTACACCGCCGCAAATTACACAAGTTAGTGCCCGATCCACAAAGCACTTATCTGGAAATTTGCAGCGGTGTAACGTAAATTCGTCCGGCGCAAGGCGGGCCAATTCAAATGGGGCGAGTCCCATTTAAATTGGGCGCGCGCCGGACGTACTGCGCATGCTCCCGACGCTATTTTCCCGACGTGCTTTGCATTACGTTACGTTGCGCCGAGTTTTGTGAATCGCGACAGGTAAAAAAGAGATGCGGCGGGAAAAAAAAAAATTAAAAATAAATTTTGACAGCGACGCGGGAAAGACAGGTATACTTTTACATGGTGTACTAACTTTACACTTTGTAAAAGCAGCCCTATCTTTGCGACGGCAAACTAACACTTACGGAGACTTAACGAAGGGAAAAAGCTTTGTGGATCTCCGTAAGTGCTAATTTGCATACCCGACGCTGGATTTCGACGAGAAATGCCCCCAGCGGCGGCCGCGGTACTGCATCCTAAGATCCGACAGTGTAAGTCCATTACACATGTCGGATCTTAGTGATATCTATGCGTAACTGATTCTATGAATCAGTCACATAGATAGAAACAGGGATACGACGGCGTATCAGCAGATACGCCTGCGTATCCCTTTTGTGGATCTGGCCCATTATTCTGAAGGTTGCCAAAGAAACCTATAATTGTTTGTTTAAAGAAGTTTGGCCTACACTCCCACAAAGCAGTACTATAAGGTTTATTGAGGAGTGCAGTATTGGGGACATAGGAAAAGAAAGACTTCCATTTGAGAAGGCAAAAAGCAAGAACCATAGACATCTGGATTGTAATTATTTTTTCCTTGTTCTAATTGACCTTAGCAGATGTAATGAATCTGATTGGATCTCGTGAGTGCCTGAGCATTGTTATTCTTTGCTTTGTTGTACTGGGATGAGAGATATTCATGCAAACCTTAAAAAACACCAAATACCTGCAAATCAGCATAGCACGAGGTTTGACCAAAGTTTATGTGTGCCTGGGAGACCCTTCCCACAGTGAAATTAGGTTCACACTCCATAAATCCTTATTTATTTATGAAGCGTTCTCAGTCTGGTTGCTACAAATATTTTTGTTAATTTTAAAACGGTAAGTGCACTTGGTTTCTTATTGGCCATGATGGGGGCATTAGTAAAAACGCTTCATGGGGATATTGCCCCCTTAGTCCGAAAGTATATTGGCATGCAGGAGAGGGAGTGATTTGTCCCATTAGCATTCACTCAAATTGAAATATCCGTTTTGGTTTGATGTATTCTATAAAGTTGAATGCATATATAGGATTTTCAAGTGACTATTACACATTCTTATCTATCTTTCATTTTGAGCCAGACCATTAAAGGTCATTGACCTTGTGTAATTGCTGGACAGCTGAACGCCAAACAGTCTTTATGAGGCTTTTTCAGTTTTACTAAGATAGTGGCATGATACATCTTAAAGGGGGTGGAAATCTTAAGTCTGCTTGAGGTCTCCTCCCGAAGTAACACAGACAAATACCTCCCCACAATGCCTCTTAAGCTGGCCATACATGGATCAAAATTTGTCCGGTTCAGTAGGAACGTGCTGAATTTTGATCCATGTATAAGCACTAGACTTGTGCACAACAGAAAATACCATTTAGTTTCACTTTAATTCGTAAAATACATAATTTTGTTCTGTTATATTTGTTATGTTACGCTCATTTGTTTTCAGATAATTTGTTATTTGTGTACAGTGTCGATATTCATTATACCAAATCTATTTCTTTTGTATGTGAGTGAGTGAATTACTTATATAGCGCTACAAATGCGAACTGAATCGCCTCAAGGTGCTTGGCATCCATTTTCCTTCAGTTTGAACCTCAGAATAGATGGGTCTTTGAGTGAGTGAGTGAATTACTAATAAAGCGCTATGTATATCGATTCAATATTTATGTATGCATATATATTTGTGATAACGATTCATAGTTTGGAAAGTCGTTTGTTTATTCAGTCAATTAACACACACACAATTTCAATATCTCCTCTCCTTTGCTCAAATACAATACAATACAACACCCTTCTCAGTTCTCATGAATGCACTTTGCCAGTAACCCAACCTCCAGCACAAAATTGATCAACTGATTGGACTGTAAGATTTACTCAGAGTTGACCTTTTGTTTCATTAGACCTTTAACGAATCATGTCAAATTCATTAGTTATTTTCACTATAATTTCTTTCATATTAGTTGAAATTCGTTTTTTTTTTTGCAAAATTCCTCCCGAAAATGTTGATTCATTATGAAACAAAGTGCACATATCTTGTAAGTATAATAAGCACCATGGTTGTACAGAACTGGATCAACTGATCCACTTCTGTTCAACCACCCTGTTAGAAAATGTTTGCTTGATCAGCGCTTCTGGCAGCACTAATCATTGTATTCTGACAGCAGGGAAGTCTCCTAGCTGTCAGAATAAAAAGCATTCCGCCATCCACCTCGAATGTGTGGATAGGAGAATCAAGTCATTTTTGGGTTGAACGGAAAAAAAAAGAATCCTCTACAGGCTGCTTAATACAAGAAGACCCTTCGATAACCAATAGATGATGATGCATGTGAAATCGACAGAAATGTATCCAATAAAATCTGGGACCTGTGCTACTGTACAAAGAAAACTCAAGCAGACTAGAACTTGCCTTCAAAAGTGAACAAAAACATTTATAACTTTTTAGCTCACGAAGTGGGCAAATATAAATTATAACTAAAATAGTGTTTCCCAAAGTGTGTGAACAGCTCCACATGTATTATGTGTCTTAACTATTTGTGACACTTTTTGACACTTGGGATTTATTAGCAGCACTTCCTTGAGGGACACAGTGTGGCTTTTTCTAACTGTGGTGGTTTAAACCACCTTGAGGGAAAAAAAAAGAAGAAGATGCATGCTCATAATTCACAAGAATACAGGAAACATCCCGATTTATTACATAAATAAAATAAATTATAATATAAATTTAAAAAAAATACATGTTGCCTGGCTGCATCGGGCTTTAATACTATTGGGTCAAAGCATGCTGTATAGGAGTGTGAAATATCCTTATCCCAATGCCAGTTTTGGGTCAGTGACTCAGAAGGCATTAGCTTGACAGCCAGGGAGATAACACTCTCAAAGGAAAGAACAGCAGTCTCCATGTTTTCTCACTGATGGTACTTGGATGTGGCAAAAGTTAGAATTGTGACACATGACTGACCAAAGTTTGGGAAACACTTGGCTACAGCATTGTTAGCAATCAGTAAGTGTTAAATAAAGAAGGTTATTTGTTAGACACAGCACAATCATAAGGGAAGAGGTGAGGAGAGCAAAGATTAAATCAGGGATAAGCAACTTTTGGCACTCAACCTGTTGCTGAATGACACCAGCAGCCTGTCTCTGTTTGCCAAGGAGATCACCAAAAAATGGGAGTGCTAAGAGCTGCTGGCCTATCCCTAGGTTACAGGTAGCAGAAGTCAGGGGCAGAGGCTGTTAGTGTGACAAAGCTGCTACTACACCTTTCTGCACACTCATGTCCACAACGTGTGGCGCCCTCAGTTCAATGTAGAAAGTCTTGTTTTTTTCATACTCCTCGTCATCAATTATTTTGATGTGAAAAGTTTTGCTGTGGATGGAAAAACAATAAGTGTCAAAAAGAAAAGCAGAAGAAAGGAATGAAAAGAAGAAAAAAAATCCATGCTCCATTAGTAATTTGTTTTTAACATAGCAATAGGAAGTGAAGGTAATGCAGAGAGGCAGTAAAAGGTTATTTCAGTTAAAAAGACTGCATGGGGTTTTAATTCAGACACAGACTGGCATGTATAATTTATATTCATTTGGTACTGATGACTGTATCTGGGCGTGTAACCATACAATAAAAAAACATTATAATAAAACTGCATAAATAATGAAAATACTGGAAAAATAGCCCAACAAATACTTTACTTTTTACGAGCGGTACAAAAGTAGTTTATTAACTCAAATATTTACCACAGTCTTGGCACAGTCTTGTAAAATCAATCTTCAAACCCAGATAATTGCCATATCATGTGATGAAAAGCTTAGAAGTGTATTCAACACAACACCTGACTTGCCAACTACATCTACAAGATGATCAAAATAAAAGGGAAAAGACTAGGAAAATTAAGGATATGAACTGGGAAAAAGTGGAAATGAGAGGGAAGTGAGTAGGCAAGTATTCTAACATTTAACCTCTGGTTAAAAAAAAAAAAAAAGCACCTAATCACTTATACTCGGCTTATTTCATATTCAATACTGACCAAAGCATAATCCAGCCAAAAGAGACCCAGATGAATTCTTTGTTTTCCCTCCTAGAACTATAAGGCTCTCTTCAAAACTAAATAGAGTGAGTATCGGAATTTTTTTTAACTGTGACCATAGGCAATGTTACAGTTTTGCATACAATATAAAATACCCGTATATACCCGTACATACTCGAGTATAAGCCGACCTGAATATAAGCCGTGGCACCTAATTTTACCACAAAAATCTGGGAAAACGTATTGGCTCGAGTATAAGCCTAGGGTGGGAAATGCAGCAGCTACTATAAGTGGAAAAGAGGGTCAACAATGCCCATCTGAAGCCTCACTGTGCCCATCTGCAGCCTCACTGTGTCCATCTGCAGCCTCACTCTGTCCATCTGCAGCCTCACTCTGTCCATCTGCAGCCTCACTCTGTCCATCTGCAGCCTCACTGTGCCCATCTGCAGCCTCACTGTGTCCATTTGCAGCCTCACTGTGCCCTCAGTCATTTACCTTTTGATCTTCTGCTGTGTCATGCTGCAGTCGGCGGACGTTCACTGTAACAAAGCCCCGCCTCCTCCTCGTCCGTGATAGATGGAACACTGATCCCAGCATTGTATCAGTGTTCAGTGATCCATCTATCATGGAGGAGGAGGAGGCAGGGCCTTGTTACAGTAGACAGCCACGACTGCAGCATGACACAGCATGATACTCGAGTATAAGCCGTGGGGGGCTTTTTCAGCATCAAAAAATGTGCTGAAAAAGTCGGCTTATACTCGAGTATATACGATAATGAGGTATATTACGGTAATAACATTCCCTGGCTATTTTATCTCCACTAGGGAGACTTCTTGTAGCATTCTGTCCCTGGGACTGGGTTTTGCCCAATGAGAGATTTTTATACCTTGCTTGTTGCCACATAGTCTCTTTATACAGTTTTCAAGGTGTGTGTAAAGAATGTTCATATTCGGGAGGGATTGGAGATGCTTCAACTATCCTAGAAAGTGTTTACTATGGATTCTAAAGTTGCGAAGAATACCTCCCTGACCCTCGCCTAATGTCCATGTGGTTTAATCTAAATTTGAGAGAGTTCTGTAAAGTAGAGATTGAATATAACCCAGGATAGCAAACAATTGTGCTACACTTTGAAAATGATTTTCTAAACCATTTCTAGACTAGCCAGGCTTCACAACTTTGTTTCACAATTGCAGCAAGTCTGCATTGCATGACTCCAGATCAACTTTCTTTGAAAACATTCTGCAAGTCTGCTGCAAGTTCTGGTTCAGTTGTGTTATGCAATAGTCATCCCACCACAGGGGTCAATGTGATTTGCAAAGTTTTTGCAGTAGTCTCACCACTTCAACTTTGCTCTTGCTAAAGACTTGTCACACAAATTGGCTACAAATTGGAAAAGTGTCAACTAGAATTTGATCGACGAGTAGAACAACTGAAACTGTGCAGCAAGTTAACAAGGCTTATGCCGCGTTCATCGGATGAACCGATCGTGTGTACGTGGCATTACAGGTCCTTGTGGACACTTATGCCACGTACACACGATCGGTTCATCCGATGAAAACGGACCGATGGATTTTTTCATCTGATATCCGATGAAGCTGACTTTCATCAGTTTTTTAACCATCAGATAATTTTAAAACGGGGACCGTTTTCATCAGACGAACCGATCGTGTGTACGCGGCATTAGTCCCCAAGTTGCCGAATTGCCTAGCACCTGGAGAGAGACCTCCACCAACCTTGCTTGATACAGTTAGTAAATATACATGATATACAGCATAGGCGTGCGCAGGGGGGGTGCCAGGGGTGCCTAGGCACACCCTAATCATTATGTGCGGTGCCCATTTCCCCAACTTCTCGGGTTTTGCTCCATGTTGGCCCCCTACTCTGCAGTGCTGCTGGCTTCCCTCCCCCTGGCTGCTGTGGGGGATGTTTCAGGATGGATAGTAGGCAAAGGGGCTAGTAAATATGTAATTTTCCAGCCCCTTCCTTTTCTAAATAAACACAGCAAATACACTCGCTCACTGTGTCCATTCATAACTGAAGAATAGCAAACTGTTTTTAATATGCCTCAGTTTGTAAATGAATGGGAAGCCACAGAGCACTTCCCATTCATTCACTGTCCACTGCAGCTGAGGCTGCAGAGAAAGGCATGTGTGTTTGAGCTTTGGGGTGCACACCTATGTAATAGGCTGTGCACACCTATGATATACAGTAATTCTAAGTAAGCCTTTGTCACACAGTAGTCATATGTAACATACATACTAAATGTGATTTTTTTTTTTTAATATAAATCACACTGTTATATTCGCTCTATATTATTATATTGATTTTTATATATTGTATTCTAGAGTTCTATTTAACTCCCTTGAAGAAGGAAAACCTCTGAAACAAGTTGGAATTCACTCAAAAATGTTCTCCCTAGCTGGCCAATTATACGCTGGCAGTTTCCTGGGGCATATCTTGGTGTTGGGTATTCTATGTATATGTAAAAAAAATGCTTTTAAAAAAACTTTGGTTGCTATATGTGGTATTTTTATTGGACTTATGTCCCTTTTCCTATATACTTTACAAAAAAAATTGCCATTGGCCTTTAAATTCAATTACTTTGTTTATATTCTGTCTTCAAAATCCCTGAGGGTTATTTTTTTCTGCACAATTGTACATATGTACATTTGTATTTGGAATGTTGGCAGAAAACGTGTACACTATACAAAGCTTGTTATAATTACATTACCTATGTTCTATGCCTATGTATAGTCATGCTTTATATTGTACATATTTTGTATGTACGATTGGTATTATCCTATCCTACATTACCATTATGTTATTTGATTTATTTATATTATGGTAAATAAAAAGGGAGTGGAAAATTGAAGCTTGGATGAAGAAGGGTTATTTAAAGATATCCTCATTAAGGGAGAATTATCTCTGATAAAGAGGATGCACCCTCAAAATGCATAAGTATTACAGAGAGACAGCATTTTTCATGGCTATAAAGGTTTGGCAAGTTGGTCAGAGAAATTCTGCATTTTGTGGAAGATGTGTTGCATGTGCTTATAATATATATATATATTTTGTTAGTAAGACATTTTATTAAATACTTTTATTAAAGGAACACTAAAGGTTCGTTTTTATTAGATCAATTGATTGCTGTAAGCTAGAGCATTTAAATATCACTTACCTCGTTTTTCCTTTTGACCTCCAAAATACAGTAATCCAGGTTTGAAAATGCCATTTCCTGTCTCTCCTCTTCTTGCTTTCCACCAGCATCTGAGCCGTTTTGCATGGTGGAAAGCAGAATGTGCTCACCCCCTCCCTATGACTACAGCCCTGCGTGAAGATGCTCTCTTATCCCTCACAGGCATGGAGGCTAAGCCTAATGGGAACTGTAGTTCCCATTAGGCCGTGATGTAGCAAGAATGAATGCGCACGGCAAACCAGGAAGTCGGTGAGAATAATGATTCAGGAGTGCTGGAGGTGAATAAAAGAGCTTGATTTCAACAGGTATCAAACTAGTTATAATGCAAAACATTACGTTTAACTTTATCAGCTACTGTCAGACTTTAATTTAGGAGGAAAATATTTTTGTCTTTACAACCCCTTTAAGGATTTTACACTCTGCCAATGCACTCTCTGTTCATGTCGCCATGAATTATAATAGAATTCCCATTTTTAGTGCAGTTTGCTAGAAGTTAGGCTGCATAGTTGCGTGCAAAGGGTTCCTTGAGATTTGTAGTTACAATAAAAAAATAACTATTTGCCCTACAAGCTTGCAGCTTTTTATTGAGACAGCAGCTGAATAACCTTGCCTACATGCTCAATTACCAATGTTAAAATTCAAGAGATTCTTCTCCTGACATCACTGTTTCAATCTTGCAATTTCTCCAGCAGACAAGTGTCCTTCATATTTTCATCGTGCTTTAGCACATAAATCAAGAGACACAGTATATAAAACATTAGTTATTACATGCAACCAATTCATGCTTTGTTTAAAAACTTTCTGTTGATGGACAGAAAATACTCTGTTTGTGAAATCTGTAATTTAAAATCCAAGGCTGGGCACAAACTCCTAGTTTACCTAGTAGCATCCAATCTCATTTACTAAAACAACAATTTAACAATAAATGTTTGGCTGTTAAAGAGGAAAGCAGACATAATCATTAGCTGACCGTCACGTGATACAGCCGACAATCGTCTATGGCTACCTTTGGACTAGTACATCGCCAGACAATTGAGATCAGCCTTGTTGGAATCTTACAGCTGATCATTAAGCTCCCTAGAGATATAAAAGAAGGTAAGTCTGGCACTTGAATTGTTTATGCACTTGATACAAGCATGCATGCCTTTACATCAGCTCATCAATTAAATTGTGCTTTCATGTCCAAAGACTGTGGAGTCTCTCATAAGCTAGAGATAGGACCACATGTACCAGGGTGCTGTGACGAGACCACAGATACCAGTGGCTTATGCATGTATTTGCAAATGTGTGCAGACTAAACCCCTGTTTTAACACATACTGTTAGGCTGATTTGGTTGTCAGCGGCTGGCCGGTGAGTAAAGCTTGGATTTATCCTTGGTCTTGTTTATATCATGTACTCCTCCTGTTAAATGTTGAAATAACTACTGCTGTACTTATATAGATATATACTACTTGTAATACTCATATATATATATATATATATATATATATATATATATATATATATATATATATACTTTTCTGTCTTGCTTTTAATCATACCAGCACCGACCTAGTATTTGTCCAGAGGAAGCTAATAATTTAGTGAAACGCGTTGATGCGCACGTTTTCGGAGGCGTTACTGGATCAATTCTCTTTTTTAGACATATTACAAAGCCAATCTTTATACTTTTGATTCAGCCCTCTGAAACTGCACTATTGGGTAACTGTGTCTATACAGGGTGTTTGTTTATATGTTCTTTTATGTTTTTTAATCATGTTGTAATAAATTGTCTACTTTTTTTTAATGATCTTTCCTCTCATTATGTGCCCACAAAGTCCACCAATTTTTGGAGTTTCTCAATCCTTATATGAATATGCATATTCTTATAAAAATATAAATATATACTGAAAAATAGCAATCGCAAACAGGTAGAGATAGGCTGAAATAAAATAAAAGTTGTCTAAGTGTGTATAGATCCAAAATTACATCCTATTGGGTAAAACTATGAATTGGTAGAACTGGGTTCTAAATGATTATTAATTACAAACCGGCATAATTAAATTTGTAGCAATTATAGGTTTACATTTTTTAAATTTAAGGTTTGAGTATTCATTGAAAAGTTCTCTAACTATTAAATGCAATGTACATGCAGTGTGAACAACATATTGTTCCCTTTCTACAACTATGTATTCATCCTTAAACATTCTGTCTGAGTGACTACCATTATTGTTAGATTTTTAAAGCATCTTGAGTCTGAACATTACTTTTCTATTGCTGTGACACATTTAGCCTTGACTTGTCATTTCCACATAAATGTATACCTAATAAATGCTTATTGTACTAGTAATATGAAATAACATGAAATATTCTAACAATAGAAAACTATGGTAAAACTTTTCAATTGGAAAAAATTGTTCTAAGCACCTTGGTACATAGAAGTCTATGCTATGTCTGGTGGAGTCCCTTCTTGCTAAGCCACCTGGGATGCTGGACAGCTCTGTGGGAAATGTATTGAACAATCTTGCCTTGAACCCTTTGCTCCTCCCATGAACTTTCTTATTTAGCCATGCCTTTGCACTACCTGTTTGCCAGTTTACTGTGCTCTCTCCAGCCAATATCTCGCTTTTGTCACCTCTGCTGCCATCCATCCTCCTCTTCACTACCACTCATTACTAACCTTTGGCTTGATCCCTGCGTGCTATATATGCTACTGAACCCTGGCTTGCTCACCTCAATGTGGGGCAATCCTGAGGACCGCAACCTGGTACTAACATGCAGCAAAACCCATCTCCACCATTGGGAGCTCTGATGAACACCGGTCAGCGCTAAGACTCAGCACTTCGGGGGAGCCTATGTCACCCAGCAGGGTGACCTGCTTCTGTAATGGTCCTCAAGTCTGGCAGAATATTCTGGCGACTGTCAGGACCAAGATCTGAACCTGCGACCTCTGCTGTGATAGGCAGTGTATCCTAACAATAAAGAGCAATGGTAAAACCTTTTATTCTAAAACGTTTTTTCTGAGCACCTGAGAACATAGAGTGCAATTCTAAAAGCAGGTCCATTTTCTGCAAACACTTATGGAGACTGTCTGGACCTGGGTCTGAACCTGTGACCTCTCTTGTGTCTGGTGGTGTCTCTCCTTGTTGAGTCACCTGGAATGCTGTACAGGTCCCTGGATAATTTCTTGAATGGTCTTGCCATGAGTCTTGTTTCTCTTGAACCTTGAACCATTTGTTCCTCTCATGATCTTCCTATTTTAGCTATGCCTCTGCACTTTGTTTGCCAGATCATTCTTACATCTTTACCTGCTATCAGCCTGCTTATTTTTTTAGGCCAAACAAAGCTTTCTTTAGATGATAGTATCTTACAAAATTATCAGAAAATGTAAAGAAAAAATTAGAAGGAAAATAATAGCTAAGGTGAGAAGGAAAGCACAGCGTTAATTAGGCATGATTATGGTGAAACAAGGACTTAAATAGGAGCATTTTTTTAACAATCATTTTTTAACCCTTTCATGCCTATGCCTATGTATGACATTTGGTGTTTTCAAGTTAAAATCCATATTTTTGGCTAGAAAATTACTTAGAACCCCCAAACATTATATATATATTTTTAGCAGAGAATCTACAGAATAAAATGGCGATTGTTGCAATATTTTATGTCATACGGTATTTGTGCGGCGGTGTTTTAAACACAACTTTTTGGGGAAAATTTACTTTCATGAATTTTAAAAAAATGAAAAAGTAAAATTAGCCCAATTTTTTTTACATAATGTGAAAGATGATGTTATGCCGAGTAAATAGATACCAAGCATGACACACTTTATAATTGCACGCACTCGTGGAATGGCGACAAACTACGGTAACTAAAAATCTCCATAGGCGACGCTTTAAACTTTTTTTACGGTTACCAGGTTAGAGTTACAGAGTAGGCCTAGTGCTATAATTATTGCTCTCGCTCTTACGATCGCGGCGATACCTCACATGTGTTATTTGAACACCGTTTTCATATGCGGGCGCGACTTCCGTATGCGCTTTCTTTGCTGCGCAAGCTCGCGGGGAGGGGGGCGCTTTAAAAACATTTTTTTTTGTTTTCTTATTTATTTATTTATTTATTTTTTCTAATATTACATTTTTTTTTTTTTACATTTTGATCACTTTTATTGCTGTCACAAGGAATGTAAACATCCCTTGTGACAGCAATAGGTCGTGACAGGTACTCTTTATGGAGGGATCGGGGGTCTAAAAGACCTCCGAGCCCTCCTTTTGCACTTCAAAGTATTCAGATCGCCGAAAACGGCGATTCTGAATACTGTGTACTTTTTTAAATCCGGCGCCATTGGCATCTGAGAAACCCGGAAGTGACGTCATGACGCCGCTTCCGTGGTTTCAATGCGGACACTGAATCAAAGCCGTTTACGGCTTTGTTTCAGAGCGCGCCGAGACGCTGGAGGCGCCGGATCGTGGATCGGGTCTCCCGGTGGGACGGGAGGCCCGGTCAGAGCGGCGAGAGGCGGCGGGAGGGGGGGGATGTCCCCTCCCGCTCCTCCGGCATAACAACCGAGCGGCTTTTAGCCGCACCGGTTGTTATGTTTGGAAAGCCGATCGCCCGCTCTAAACAACGGTACCGGGATGATGCCTGCGGCTGCAGGCATCATCCCGGTATAACCCCTGAAAGCCGAGGACGCATATATGCGTTCCGTCGGCGTGAAAGGGTTAATTGTGAGGCTGCTTTAACTGAAACCATATGCAGATTATAGCTCATCTGCTTGATCTGCAGATGAATGTCACTTTGTATCTCTCTATCCTATTTTCAATGTTTACAAAGAATGTGACAAAGGTTCCTTCACTGCAACAATAGCCAGCAAAGGGGAGGGAATGTGGCAGTGGAACAGAAGGATATGCTGAGGCAGTGTTTTTTTTTTTTTTTTAATCTGAACATTTTTTTTAAGTGTTTAAAAACCAAAGCTTGATAAAATACTGTATAAAATAATAATAAAAAAAATCATGATGTTCGCATTCCATCTCATTTCCTTATGTATGCATTTTCTCCAATAGGAAAATCCTGCTGGAAGGCAGACCCAAAATATGTACTGTGATATGGATAGACACCGACAGAATCCAATCCTGACAGAATTGTCAGTCTGTCATTGCTAAACGTCTGTGTTTCTAAAAATTGTTGATGAAAGCCATGTAAGCAGCATTTTCAGAAGAAAAACATTTCAGTGGCAGCCAGCATGATTCTCTCAGTACAGGATTTCTTCTTAACTACTTAGGATCCCTACAATCCGAAATGCATGACAGAAATCATCTGTCACAGCAAACTCTAGGAGGACTGTAAAGAATAATGATCTGGAGCAAATGTCTCAATCCTCCAGAGAGGTGGGATCTGTTAAATGCTGTTCCTAATAATACAGTTAGAAAATCAATTTTGACAGTGCACATGAAGTAATCAAACTGCACTTTTAGACAAACATCTGAACTTTTGGTCCTTACTTGTTTTTTTGAGCACTGGGGTATGTAGTCTCTTTACTGTCACCCAATCCTGTAGATTTAGAGGAACGGATGTGCATTTTCCAGAATATGCAAAACATATGAATCTGTCCAGTGCCGCCCCCTAATCCATGTTTCCAGCTCCCCAATCTAGCCAGAGAATCTAATAGGCTTCAAAAAGAGTGCACTGCGCCCCGAGCCCACCTAGTTGTGTGACAATAGCAAATTAATATTAACTATGATCTTCCTGATTCACCTTCTCCCACACTTTTCCCTTCCACATAACTTTCTATTAATGTTCTTTGATACAGCACTTTGGGAACATCCAACTTCTTTTGCAATTACCTTTTGAAGGCTTTTCCTCCTTATTGAGGGTGTTAATGATGGTTTTCTGCACAACTGTCAGGCCAGCAGTCTTTCCTATGATTGTGATTCCTACTAAACCAGACTGAGAGACCATTTAAAGGCTCAGGAACCCTTTTGCAGGTAATATGGCTTGATTAGCTGATTAGAGTGGGACACTTTGAGCCTAGAATATTACACATTTTCACAATATTCTATTTTTCCGAGATTGTGGATTTGGTTTTTTTTTATGAGCTATAAGCCATAATCATCACAATTATAACAAATCACGGATTGAACTATCTTGCTCTGCATGTAATGAGTCTCTTTCATATATTAGTTTCACATTTTAAGTTGCATTAGTGATATAAATGAACTTTTGCACGATATTCAAATTTTTCGAGTTTCACCTTTTATATTGAGTGATCATCACACAACGGTAGACAAGGAAGAATGAACACCAATCTGTACATGAACTAGGGCACAGATAATCAAGATACAGACAGCATTCTGTGATTGGTCGCTTCCTTCCAATGCTTTTCTAAAGTCTGAAATTAAAAATCCAGCTTTGTAAGGTTCAAAAGCAAAGTGAAACATAGAACTGTGAAAAATTCCCTTGGAGGTAGGACAGCTGACAGTGTATGTAAATTTGAGATAATAACTGCACACACTTCAAGAGCTCAGATCTGAAGATCAAGATCCTGTGAGGTTATGATCTAGGCCGGACTGCCTATGGGAGATGGCAGTGCAGGGTAGAGGGAGCCTGCGTGTGCAGCTATTCAATTGGAAATGACCTGAAGCTTCCAAGATAACAATCTGCCATTTTCCTTTCCACTTCAATCCACTTTGTCTACAATTTTCTGCATTTGCAGCCTAATCCTCCCAGCCATCTACTGTGGCTCTAGGCTTTTAGCCGAAAGCATGGGGATTTGAAATCTATATTTAGAGATATTTTCTGTGGAAATCCTGTGTTACTATGGTGATGCTGGGAAGGCGACGGACAAAGGGAAGAAAAAGGCATGCAAGTCAAGTTGTGATAATAAAATGTAGCAGGCTATTCCTTGTGGAACAGCTTTGATCTCAGTCTGCAGCACGGGACAGGATCTCTGCACTGATCGGTGCAAAAGGCAATATTACAAGGGAGCAACAGTAGGCACAGGCATGTCACACAGGGGAAGCAAGTCATACATCAAATATTGTTCAGCGATGCCCTCTGGGAATGGGAAACACCAAACGGGGAAAAAAAACATTTTTAAATGGCTAAAAACAAGATGCAATTCTAGCACTGAGGTATAAAGGAAGTTGTGTATATAACACCTTAAGTGTTTTAAAATTAGGAGATTTCCATTGCTGCCATTTTTTTTCTTTCTTTTATTTCCTGGACAGATAATGTGAAATAAAAAAATGTGTTTTTTTGCAGTCTGTCTGGCACAATATATATTCTTATGACCCGTACACACCACTGACTTTTTCCATCTGAAATTGCGACCGCGTGTATGCCCCATCTGAGTTTTTCCATCGGATATTCCGAGGAATTTCATCAGAGTTTAGATAGAGAACATGTTCTCTTTACTCCAATGGAATTCCGTCAGAATTCTGATGTGAGTTTGGCCAGGAAAAAGCCAGATCGTGTGTACAGGGCTTTACACTTATTAGTGAGGCAATCTCTTTACCCGGAGAGATCCCCATGCCATAAAATAAAGAAATACTTAACGAAATTAATGACATTCCGACAAGACACCCTCTTTCTTAAGTAACATAAGTTACTAGTCCATCAACACATGTATTCTATGACATTAAGAGGTGAAGATTTTAAGCCATCATGATCTATGCAGTAAGGCCAACTTCCGATTGCTTGGGTAACAGCTGCACTAAATGCCCAATTCTGGGTGACATTTCAATATCTAAAGTTCATGTCTGAGAAAATAAATCAAACTCAAGCAGGCAGACATGGTGTGTGAATGTTGGAGAAATGTACATGGCCTTTGAGTTTCTATTTTACAAAACAGAATGTCAAATTAAAATAAGTTGGCAGAGAACACTAGAAACTCAAGCTTTCTTCAGTTCTTGTCTGCTAGAGTCCTGTTACCACCGAACAATAATACTCAAGAATGTAGAAAAATAAACCAAATGGAGGAAACAATATAACTTAGTAGGACCCTAATATAAAACATTATACATAAACACTTATAATGAAAATTGAAAATCCCTATACAGCTGGATTCTCTTAACTTTATTCTTTGCTCCACCCAGCCTTACACTCTCTTCACCACTCACTGCCCTCCTCTACCTCCCCCTCTGTGTCTGCCCCAGTATCTCTAGCCTGAGCCCTGGACCCTTACTGATGATGCTAATTAAGACTCCAAAACTCCTGTTCCTCACCAAATCCCCCACATCTATGTTCCACACCTTAAATGAATAATCTGGGGTTAGTAAAGACCCCTTTCCTCGTTATATCCAGAAAACATGCTATGTGCAATGTTTTTACTGTTAAAACTGTGCAAAGTGCTGTTATTGTACCCATTGGAAAGTCTACCCTTCTTTTGTAAATATGTATTACCCTTTTTGTGCTGCTTTTTCCTGCTTTCTCACCTAGGTGAAATGATGCAGGAACATCCTTCATGCTGCCTCCTGTAATGTCAACATTACTAATCCAGAGAGGCAGTGTTTTGCATGATTCCGCACAGACACATGCCACACTCTGTCAGGTATTTGGGAATGGGCAGAGACCTGGTAGCTTATCTGGGGCCTTCCACACATGTGCACAGATGATGCAGGTCTCTACAAGGTCCCATATACCACAATCAAGTGCCACATGTGCACATGCACAGGAATCCCCCAAGTGTGTGCAGATTTCTTGGGGCAACAAATCTGCACACGCATGGGATATTTGATGATGGCAGTGTGGAAGAGGAGTGAAAGGACAAGATTACGACTGGGTGATCTCTCTTTAAAGCGGAGGTCCACCCAAATATTTTTTTTTTTTTAAAGCCAGCAGCTACAAATACTGCAGCTGCCGACTTTTAAAAAATGGACAATTACCTGTCCAGCGTGCCTGCGATGTCGGCAGCCGAGCCTAAGCAATCGCTCGTCTCTTGGCTGCCCACGCCGCCATCCTCTGTGAGGGAATCAGGCAGTGAAGTGTTGCGGCTTCACTGCCCGGTTCCCTACTGCGCATGCGTGAGCCACGCGGTGTGCCCTCACTGGTTCCCGCAGTCTCCTGGGACCAGTGTGTTTCCCAGAAGACAGTGGGGGCAGACGCAAAACGGTGTGACTCCCGCGGCAGTCTATTACGGAAATGGGTGCAAATACCTGTATTATACAGGTATCTGCACCTCCTCCCCTTGAAAGGTGCCAAATGTGACACCGGAAGGGGGGTTCCGAAAAGCAGAGGTTCGCTTTTTGTGTGGACCTCTGCTTTAAGGCTCTAAAACGTTGTGCTATGCCAATGCACAGTTAGAGTAGAGGCCAACACACCTACAATCAAGTGAACTACAATGCACATGCAGTCCACTAAGGTGCACTGCGTTAAAAAAAGGGGTGTTGTCTGATGATCAGGCGTGCTAATGGGCTATTTAACACGATTAACACATGGTAATAAATTGCCTTAACGCAGCACATCCTAGGTTGCATTAAAGTGTATCTATAGCCAAAACTTTGGATAAAGTAGCAAGGAGTTTAAAACTTCTGCAATATTATTTTTGTTTGCTGTCTGTGTATAATCTGGAAATATCCCCCGAAAATGCAACAGGAAGTTAGAGGAAATCTCCCAAAGTGAATAGAATTACGGTCTTACACATGTGTCCATCAGAAGCTGTTGCCTTACCTCTCATTCTAGGGACAACTCCAAAATACAGGATGTCCACTTACTTTTTTTGACAAGGGCCACCAGGCAAATAGACTTGGGACAAACGCAGCAAGAAAAAAATTGACAGCTGATCTAACCTTTCCCCACCCATTCCTAAACTAAATGTTTTTTTTTCCCTAGAGATATACTTTAATGCAGGTGTGTTAACACAACACATTTACACGTCTATTTACTAAAGCTTGAGAGTGCAAGATCAGGTTCACTTTTACATAGCAACCAATCAACTAACCTCAGCTTTGTTCGTTTGTAAGGTTTGGAAATAAAACCTTGAAGGCGATTGGTTTCTATGCAGAAGTGAGCCTGATTTTGCATTCTCAAGCATTAGTAAACACACCCTTTTTGTAACTTTTACTTTTAAGCACAAAATAACTAAAATTAATTAAACTCTTTGGCCCCTTTTACAAGCGGCGGACTGTGGCTGCAATCCACTTGCTCAGCAGGGGATCTCTCCGCTGATCCCTGCTGAGCAGGCGTATGACTGGTCTGTGTCTGGTCCGCTCATGCAGAGCAGACACAGACAGTTCTCCTTTATGGGTGGTGGAATGTAAATGGACCATCTGACTGTTAACATTTAACTGCCATCTGATCTAATCCACTAGACGGGAGGGGAACCCCTTCCTTGCCCCATCCATCTATTTTTGGTGGATCGGATTGGATGTAGGCAGGTGTAAATGGACACCCGTCCATTTACACCTGCCACTCCATAGAGAAGAATGGAGTTTTCAATCGGGTTCGCTTGAAAAACTGAAAGGTGGACCTGACCGGAACATGTGTGTGAAAGGGGCCTTTCTATTTCTAAAAAGAAATCAAGCTGGAGCTATTCTCTTTAAATTACTCCAAAACTAGACTTGGGTATTTAGTCTAAAATAACATTTGCAGACTAAATATGCCCCTAAATTGTATTTAAAATTATGAGCTCTGCAGGCAGTAAAGAACTAAAACCTTTTAATCTGAAAAAAAAAAAAAAAAAAGGTGTTCTGTGTATATTCACAGTCTATGTATCATTATAAGTGGGAGGTCACCTCCTTTCTTCATAGTGATACGTTTCTTGAAATAACAATCATTGTCTAAAAATAACAGCTTGCAGCAGAGTGAGAACTCTTGCTGAGAAAATGCTAATTTGATGATTTCCCCATAGCAACAATACTCACATGTTTAAAGAGACACAGTCATTGAAAGTGTGTAATTTAAATGTATGCCAATCACTTTAAGGATAATTATCTAACTATAAGCCTGTCCCCACATGCCAGAGTGCTATAATCCTGAACTCTGAAGTCTCCTTTCAGGTCCACATCCAATCCATGTCCGGCCTCAGAGTGAGATACCCTCAACATTGTAACCCCCTCAACATCTTATATACATCCAGCACTCCTAACTCTGCCCAACCACCCCCCCCCCCCCACACACACACAAGGTGTCCCCCCTATTATTGTTATCCTGTTACCACCTCCACACCCCCTGGATTCTCAACCCCAAATACCTCCCCTGCACTATGGCTCCTCTACACCCTATATATCCCCCCAGCACTCTGACCCCTCTACACCCCAGATATCCCCCCAGCACTCTGACCTCTCTACACCCTAGATATCTCAATAGAACTATGACTCCTCTACATCCCAGATATCCCCCCCAGCACTCTGATCCCTCTCTGCACCCTAGATATCCCCTCAGCACTCTGACCCCTCTACACCCTGGATATTCCCCCCAGCACTGTTGCCATATACCATAAGATACCCCTTGTATTGTGAGCCAACTACAACCCTGATACTCCCTACACTGTGGACTCTCTATGTCATTGATACCTCTAGCACTATAGCCACCCAAGATACCCCAAGCATTGCTATCCCTATACACCCCAGACCCCCCTCAGCATTGTTTTTCTCCCATACACCCTTGATATCCCCCAGCACCATTATTCCATCCATGTAGTACCCCCTTTTCCAGTGGAGATACAGTGCATGTGAACTTTTGGCTATGCACCCACCTCCAGCACTGTGGCAAGGACCTATACCAATCAAGTCAAGCAGGCAGAAGGAGGGGCGGAGGAGGGATCATCCCTCCGGGCATGCCAAGCCCTTTGGTGCAAACAGTGCTGGACAGCTCAGCTCACCATGACACCATCCACAATACCACTTCTGCAGGCAGGCTCCCAGTGCTGCTGACTCAGCAGCTCCCACTCCAGCACTCCGGCCCCGCTCCTCCCTGCTGGATGTGAAATAATAGGTATTATTCTGCACAGCATGGTGCATCACTGCAAGCCTGAGTCCCCTATGTATCCATCACTCTCAGTGCCATCATGGGGGCCCCAATATCTGGGCAGTGTGGGCTCAAAGAGCAGCTGCTTTTGGGAAAGTGCGGGGGCTCTCCATGCAGCTGAGGCCCATGGGCAGCGCTCAGGTGTGCCCACTCATTAAGACAGCCCTGTCCATGCTCACCTCTAGGACTACTCCTTAGCCTCTCTCATCCTTTGGAATTCTTTACCCTAATCTGTTCAACTATCTCCTACTCTGTCCACTTTTAGGCGATCCCTGAAAACCCTTCTCTTTAAAGGAGCCTATCCTGCCTTCACCTAACAACTGTTCTTGTATCTTCTCCATCAGCCCATCCTCCACAATTATTACCTTTTGTATCACTTGACCCTCCCTTTTAGATTGTAAGCAGAGCCCTTCAATTCCTGGATTGAGTTGTAACTGTACTGTCTATCCTTATGTTGTAAAGCACTGTGCAAACTGTAAAAAATCCT
This sequence comes from Rana temporaria, assembly GCF_905171775.1. Classification (NCBI taxonomy): domain Eukaryota; kingdom Metazoa; phylum Chordata; class Amphibia; order Anura; family Ranidae; genus Rana; species Rana temporaria. The sequence goes on from NC_053501.1 coordinate 47,056,864, forward strand.
GTATAATAATAATAATAATAATAATAATAATAATAATAATAATAATAATGTGTGTCCTGTTTATTGTTAATCATTTTCTTTTTCTGCACGTTCCTGAAACGTTCATTGTCAGTTGTTATGCTTGCAGCTTTCTGCCATTCTCAAAAGCATGTCACTTTTCATTCTGCCACAAACAATACATAGCTGCTCTATCACTAATTAAGAAATATTATTTGCTGTAACCTAGGCAACCTGAACCTGGCTGGGAGAATAAAGTAAAACATTAAAGAAGGTAGTTATTAATCTCTGCAAACCTTTGGATTTGGATATTACCCAAAGGCTGTGATTCAATTTGTCATTGATTCTGGTAAAACTTGGCCCCAGAGCTTAACCACTTCAGCTCTGGAAGGTGTGACAGGAAGTCAGGTAAATCTGTGGGTGTTGTCACAGATGGGAGATACATTTCTGCCTTGTTTAGACAATACACCAATTATTATCAGGCGTCGGCTGCAGAAGTAGCCAGAAAAGTTTAAGGGCGTTGGAAAACTTCAGCCGTTCAGAATGAGGCCATTAAGGCCTCTATAAGTAATCCAGAGGATTACTACTGATTGCTGCATCCTGAGGCTTTTTGAGTGAAGGAGAGCAGTGAACAGAAATACTTCTGAAGAGGTGAGGTGCTGTTGATTTTTCTATGTGATAAAAATCAAAAAGACTATTTGTTCTGCTGTATGACCAGCAGTGTCTGCTCAGGAGTAGGCTGTGCCAGACTCCATAGATAGGTTCCTGTGTGGTGAAGGTAGACGCCCCAAGTGGCCAGGGTTTATTTTATGTTTGATTTTGTTTATGCTGTTTGGATGCTTGCACTTGTTTCCAGCAAGATGGAAGAATAAACCAGATTCTTTGTTTTCAACCGTCTTTGGCTGTTTCTCTATATCGTTCCGTGTGTAGTGAACCCTTCCCAGGGGGTCACACACCCCCGCTACCGAGCTAACCCCTTACAAAGGCTTTACCCCCTTCATGACCAGGTCATTTTTTGCGTTACGGCACTGAGTTACTCGACCTGACGATTGCGTGGTCGTGTGATGCTGTACTCAAATAAAATGTGTTCTTTTTTTTTTCCACAAATAGAACTTTCTTTTGATCACCTTTTGTGGTTTTTATTTTTTGCGCTATAAACAAAAAAAGACTGACAATTTTGAAAAAAATAAAATGTTTTCATTTTTGCTAGAAAACTTATACAATAAAAAAAAATGTAATTTCTTCATCAATTTCAGCCAAAATGTATTCTGCTACATATTTTTGTTTAAAAAAAAGTCCAAAAAGCGTATATTCATTGGTTTGCGCAAAAGTTATAGTGTCCAAAAACTATTGCATATATTTGTGTAATTTTTTATTATTATCAGCAGCAATTAGTGACTTATAGCAGGACTGAGAAATTGACACTTTTTTGGGAACCATTGACACTAATACAGCGATCAGTGCTATAAATATGCACTGTCACTTTACTAATGACACCGGCAAGGAAGGGGTTAACATGTAAGGCAATCAAAGGGTTAACTGTGTGGCCAACATATTTAATTTTGTGTGCTGTTTTTACTAAGTAATGTGCTTGCAGGAAGAAAAAAAAAACAGCACATCGCTGCTTTCAGAAGAGAGCCCTATGTTTATTTACCTACACAGGGCTCTGTCCGGCACCCACTGATTGGTTCACACTGCAGCCAATCGCAGTACAGCTGGGGCGGCAGGGGCCCGCTCCCTACCCCGCCACTCGGATCACGTACTAGGTATTTGATCCTGCGCAGGAGGCGCATATGTACTGTATAATGTTGGCATGTCACTAAAGTGGTAGTAAACTCCCTTTTTGTTTTTATCTACATATAAGCATGTAACAAAGCACCATGCACCATTTAGGAAATATTCTAGTGATCAGCAGCTGGTGACATCACTGGCGCATGTGCCCTGAAGGAATGGCATACCCTGTGTGCCATGGCCGAGACTCCTGCACACATGCGCAGGAGTGACGTTATCGTGGCTTGGCCATTCAAGCTTCCGGAGCTCACGAACCCGGAAGGAAGACTGGGTGAAGTTGAAAGACTCTGCAGCATTGACAGCGTGCCGCTGGTGGGCTTTGTTTCACGGCAAGTCTTCCCTAATGTGTCAGTATGTGGTGCATACTAGCAAATTATGATATTGCCTTGCAGGATATATATATTTTTTTAAACAAGTGTTTACTACAGCTTTAAAAAGGAAAGAAAAAAAGACCATATAGGTCATGTGATCTGAGGTAGCAGAATTATTAGAGGGAGAGTTGATCAATGTTGGGACAAATACTCGACTTGGAAGCATTTATATTGTGGGGATTTGCTTGAATCGTCCAACAAATAAAACATAGGCACTTATTGGGAACTTTTGTTCAGTCAAAGCAGAACTAAACCCTTCTATCCATGACAGCCAAGGGAGCTGCTATCTTGGCCTCTGTTTGATCCGCAGTTGCCATGGCACCAGCAATTTGATGGCTTCATAGTTCATTGAGAGCACAAGTAACCATGACAGTTATCATTCAAAGCATGCCTTGAATGTAACTGTTCTGGGAAATAGTTAACGTTATATTAAAACCAAAAACATATACATTTTGCAGCTTACCAATCATGTGATGGCTGCATTAGCTTTCTTTTTTTAGGCTTTTCCCCTCTGTTTTCACCTGTAGATCTGTCCGGTAACATACCTCCTGTATTAAGGTGCCTCCATTCGAGATGGGTGAGCAGAGGGGACATCTGGACAGCAGCATTGTCAGTCTTGGGGGGAGTGTTTAACTGCAGGAGGTCTTTTATCTGTTATATACCGTATTTATCGGCATATACCGCGCACTTTTTTCGTGGGTGTGCGATATACGCCGATACCCGCTTCCCGCGCTGTGTTCGAACCACTGCGCTGATATATACCGAGTGCAGTACACTCGGGCATAGTCGGGCAGGCTCGGCTCCTCTCGCGGTCACGTCCTGTGCGTCCTGTACATCCTTTACGCTAGAGGACCCGAGCCCGCCCGACTATACCCGAGTGTACTCCGCTCGGTATATGTTGGCGCAGTGGTTCGAACACAGCGCGGGGATCGAACAGGGAGGACACCACGATGGCCGCCGGACCGGACGAGGACGCGATGGACGACGGGCAAGACACCGACGAGGGGCATCCAAACTGTAAGTTTTTTTTTTTTTTACTGGAATTTTCCTTTAAAGGATCACTAAAGTAATTTTTTTTAGCGAAATAGCTTCCTTTACCTTACTGCAGTACTGGTTTCATGTCCTTATTGTTCGTTTTTGCTTTGAAGTGGCGGTAATTCTGCTCTGATCTCCACACTTCCTGGTTGTCTTTTTCCTTATAACCACAGTACTGGGAGCTTTTCACAGTGGTCTAAGCTGTCATTACTGTGTGTCTAAAACTTAACGGAACCAATCAGATTAATTTTAAAAACAAAACACTGCCCTGGATTTGTTTGTTTTTGTTCTGTGTGTCTCTCTAGTTCACAGGAACATGAAACCAGTTTAAAAGTGAAACTAACCTACAGGCACATTATATGATTGATTTTTATCTATTTGTAATCATTTTTAGAAGGAATCCGTTAACTTTTATGTCTCTATACCCTGTAAACAGTGATTTCAGCAAAAAAAAATTCTTTAGTGATCCTTTAAGTTTGGGGGTGCGCGCTATACGCCGGGGCGCGTTATAGCCTGATTAATACGGTAGTTAATCTGGTTGAAAAAAAGTCCATCCAGTTCAACTCACAGAGAAAAACAAAAAACACTAGAGCTGCGCAATTATCGTTAAAAGATTGTGATTTTTTATTTTTCATACATATGAGAGAATCAGTAACACTACTGGGGTCAAAAAGATTGTGATCTTGATTAGACTTCCCACACAATCTAAATCCAGCATTTCTACGATTCATGTAAAAAGTGCAGAGCAGTTGCCCGGCTCACAGCTGTCAAAAAAAAAAAGCAGCCGGAAACAACATTGTTCAGCTCAGAGATGAAAGAGACAGGATGAAATGAAACACTTTCTGTTTATGCACTTACAGATCAAAGGGATGAACTTTAGTCTGCAAATTAAGTCAGTTTAAAGCAACCTTGTCAAGAATAAAAAAATATATATAGTTTTTGTTATTTCCCCCCCCCCCCCTCTGTTCAACCCCTTATTAACCCTTAATTTACTCTAATTAGCCCCTTAATAAAGTGATTGTAAAGGCTGTTTTTTTATTAAACAACAAACATGTTAAACTTACCTGCTCTATGCAGTTGGTTTTGCACAGAGCAGCCCAGATCCTCCACTTCTCAGGTCCCTCTTTGCTTCTCCTGGCCCATCCATCCTATCGGGTGCCCCCACAGTTAGCAGCTTGCTATGGAGGCACCCGAGCCGAATCGCAGTTCCCGGTGTCGATTCAGACGCGGAGCCTACCCCCTCCTTCCCCCAATTGCTGTGTCTCAGCCAATCAGGAGGAGCGTCCCGGGCGGCTTAGACATTCGCGGACATCACTGGAGAGAGATTGGGCTCAGGTAAGTAATTGGGGGTTGCTGGGGGGGCTGCTACATACAGAAGGTTTTTTATCTTAATGCATAGAATACATTAGGATAAAAAAAACATCTGCATTTACAACTCCCTTAACTCTCCTTTTCCATTTAATTATTTTTTCCTGCTGATTTTCTTAATTTTGTATTATTTACTATATTTTTATAAACTTTAAGAGCCGGTTCACACTGGGGCAACACAACTTTCAGCACGACTCAGGCAACTTGGACACGACTTGAGTATGAATCATCAGGCAACTTACAAGGCAACTTCAAGTCGCCTTCAGGACAGGAGGCTTTCCAGTGGTCAATCAAACAACAATCAGCTCTGGGGGAGGGAGGGGTTTGCCTGAGAAATCTATGTTCTCTTCCTGTCAGCCGTCCATCGGTTCGATTTTAAAGCAAGTTCTCTTTTTTTGGACCGAAGGACAAACGGTCGGTTTGGATCAATGAAACTGAACTTCATTCTGTTTTCATCGGTTTGGACCGATGGTGTGTACGCGGCCTAAGAAGAACAAAAGACTAATGCATTGTACACACGATCTGCATTTCCGATGGAAAAAGTCAGACGGAATTTTTTCATTGTGTGTGTGCCCCATCGGAAATTTCGACGGACTTAGAAAGAGAACATGTTCTCTCATTTTCCGATGAAAAAAAAGGTCTAAAAAAAATTCTAAAAAAACGCTCAAAATCAAGCCGACGCATGCTCAGAAGCATTGAATTTAATTTTTCTCGGCTCGTTGCAGTGTTCTACGTCACCGCGTTTTGGACGGTCGGAATTTGGTGTGACAGTGTGTATGCAAGACAGCTTGAAGGGAATTCCGTCAGAAAAATACATCTGAGTTTATCCCAACGGAAATTCCGATCGTGTGTACGGGGCAATACTGGTTGAATCACAAGATAGAAATAGAGAAAAAAAAGAAAGCCAAAAAACAAAATGAATACAGCCTTTACATCTTAGAATTGGTAAGCTTAAAAAAAATAAACCTTTGCTTTTGGGTTTAATACTGCTTTAAATCAATCAGTTTTGTACTGCTCTAAGTAGACCAATGCTTCTCTCTCTCCTATATCACAACTATATATTTTAAGTGCTGAATCTACATCATAATTTTATCCTTAAAGTGGATGTAAACCCACTCTCATCCTTTCTAAACTAATGCCATAGTGCTGATCTATAAGGATATACATGCCTCCTGCATGTAGCCTTACCTGTCAAATGTTTCCCCTCTGTCTGTTATAAGAACTGAAAAACTGCAGATTCTGTGGGTGGATCTGTTGTCTGGAGCTCTGTGGGTGGAGTCGTGATGTCAGTAGACTCCCTTTACACTCATTTGTCAACATGCATTTTCTCCTTTGTGTTTCTTGCACTAAATTATGCTATGATCACTAACATCCAGTCAAAATCCAGAACAGTAACCACATGACTTCAGAAAAGTAGTGGGGGTAGGAATTAAAAAATAATGCCCATCTCCGGGCTAGTACATAAGATGTATAAATAACCTGTCATTCACAGCAAGGGGGAGTAACGGACAAAGGTTTTCTCCTGTTTGTCTGTTTATTTCACTGAAAAAAAAAAAAAAGAAGAGGATTGCAGAGAACTGGATTAACTTTCATGCCGCGTACACACCATCACTTTATGTGATGGAAAAAAACGACATTTTCTGTGAAGTAAAAAATTACGTTTTTGAAACTTCAATTTTTAAAAACGACGTTGCCTACACACCATCGTTTTTTCACAATGCTCTAGCAAAGCGAGGTTACGTTCACCACTTTTTTCCATTGAAGCTCGCTTCATAACTAGCTTCTGGGCATGCGCGGGTATAAAAACATAGGGCCATATTCTCTCTAAATATCCGCCTGCTTCGCTTAGGGCACTTACACTCCGCTGTCCCAACTTACTGGAGCAGGTGTTGTATTCCCCAACCACTTGCTCCATAAGTTGGGACAGCGGAGTGTAAGTGTCCCGGCGTAGCCTGGCGGATCTCCAAGGGGGCGGCTTCTATTCAAATGAAGCGCGCCCCCGATGCAAAAGAACTGGGCATGCGCCGGGCTGCAAAAAGCCCAGTGCGCATGCTCCAGTTCTCGGCGGAAAACGTCAATGACGCCGACGTGTGCGTCATTGACGTAAAGTCGTATTCAAAAACGACTTACGTAAACGACGTATCCGACGAAAAAACACGACGGGGACCCGACGCCTTCCGTAACATGGCCTACGCGAGACTTGCGGAAACTTACCCCTCATATAGCAGGGGTAAGTTTCCGCTTACGCAAACGACGTTAGCGACGGTTACGCGACGCGAACTCGTTCGTGAATCGGCGTAGAAGGATCATTTGCATATGCAAATGACTCCTTCATGTAAATGCCATCTAGCGGCGGCCGGTGTCATTGCATTTAAGATCTGCCAGTGTAAGTGACTTACAGATGGCGGATCTTAAGTGTATCTATGCAAAAATGATTCTGAGAATCAGGAGCATAGATACACGGGTCAAAAAAGGGAGTTACGATGGAGTATCCTGAGTTACTCCATCGTAACTTTACTCAGAATATGGCCCATAGTTTTTTGCTACAAACAAACAAAAAACGAAACAAAAAACGACGTTTTGAAAAACAACACAAAAAATTGAAGCATGCTTAAATTTTTTTTTGTCGTTTTTCACAAGACATAAAACGACGTTTTCACCCACACACGGTCATTTAAATTGACGTTTTTAAAAATTTTGTTTTTTCACATAAAGTGATGGTGTGTACGCGGCAAGACTGGGCACAGATGATAGGAAATGTACAGGAAATGTACAGGATACTGTACATTTTGACAGCAAAAAAAATGTAAAAAAGAAATTTGGGTTTAACATCCACATCGGGTTTACATCTACATCCACTACAAGCTTCACTTGTCTGCGCCCCAACCCTCCCCTTTCTGCTGCCACATTTGGCAATCCAAGAACCACAGAGAGATGTCGAATAGTGTCTCCTTTGGTCCTCCTAGCAAATGCCAAATACAAAAGGTCTCACAGGAAGTACCTGCAGAATTCTATCACCTGATGAATCAAACATTGGCTGCAAAATGTGCAGAGCAGGTTGGCTCACCTCATACCTATTCAAGGAATAAGCTTTTTTCGTGAAAATTAGGAGGTCTGAGACATAAATATAGGATTGTGATTAGGAAATCTTTATCCATTGTTATAATGTTTGTTTGTACATATATGCTTTTAGCATTATATATGTGAGTTAACAAGATATCTTTAGTAGGACACAAATGAATACGATTTTTTATATTTATAGTTTAATATATGAAAAAAAATTCTGGTACCAATAAAGGGCTATTGGTTTCCGGGAAACACCTAAAGTGATCCACATCAGACCTTTTCCTATACCAACTAACTCCTGGTAAATAGAAGCTGTTGTGAAAACTCAGTGTAAATATAGACTTTTCATTTTACCCCATTTCATTCCTCCCTTCTCTATAAGTGTTAGCTGACCTTCATTAACAGGTAAAAGAAAATAACTCCATTCAATCAGGAAAAGGAGGGATGTTACTTTATCTGGGCTGACTAAATATAGAAATTGCAAATCAGACTTCTGAAGGTAAAGAAAATTTTACACTGAAGTTTATGTACGCTACTTAGGGACTGCTGTGACATGAGAGAGGTAGTAAAAAAGAGCTAACAGCCTCAATGCATTGGTACTATTAGCGCCTATCACAAGAGGAATGTACGGGTCAATTTAGGGTGATGCTCACATGTGACAAGGGAACATGTTCATCTATCACAGTGGTTCTCAACCTGGGGGTCAAATGATGATTTGCCCGCACCACTGTCCCAGCCTTTTTGGGGCTGCCCAGCAGGGCTGTCCCTGGAGCCTGTGGCCACCCAGCTGGGCTGTTCCTGGAGCCCAAGTCCACCCACTCAGCCTCTTCGCAGCCGCCCATTCAGTTAACGGCATGACTAGATGTCCGCTGACTGGTGAGGATTGAGAGATGGGAGGGGCTGTAGGAGACCCTAGCTCCTGACTTCAGCATAGGTGTCACTGCTACGAGACACTACAAAGTAGGAGACACAGTGGGTAACATTACCTGTGAATTAGAGTTGCCATTAAAAGTCCCCACTACAGTTCTCAGATCAGCAGATGACCTTGATCAAGAGCACCTACGTTGGCTGATCAGAACTCCCCCCCCCCCCACCACTGCCACTGATCCCACTCCCCCCCCCCTCCAAGGAGTAAGAGAAGGAATAAAAATAGAGAATACATGGAAGTGAGAAGAAAAGAAGGGGTGGAAGAAAGGAAAAGGGGAGAGAATAAGAGAAAGAACAAGAAAGATGGCTAGAGAGAGGGATGGGAAAACAAATTGGGATAGAGAGAGATAAAATGGAAAGAAAGGAGAAAAAAGAGCGTGGTACATTCTAAAATTTACCATATGAGGTTTTAATACTGTTCAAAGTGGAAGGGATTCAGGGAGCGCTAAATGTCCATGGGTTGGGGGGTGCACATTACTTGTCTTACCTTGGGTGCTGACAGCCCAGACTTCGAAAATAATTTTATTGTTGGGGGTCCACACAATTTGGGAAATGTTATCAAGGGGCCACGGCACTAGAAAGGTTGAGAACCCCTGATCTATCGGCTCTATAAAGAGGCTGCAGAACCTGTATCCCTGCAATGTCTCAATAAGGCTCCCAGTGACAGTAACTGCTGCCATGGGCAGGAAAGGAGATGACAATTAGGCATATTTCTACACTGGTTCTAAGAGGCCAATCAAAGGTCCTCTGAAGTGATTCACACTGTGTGCAGATAGAAAGTCATCTGTGGCTGCTCAAGAACAGATCTGTATCTCGATTATCTTCAATTATAAAATCAGCATTTAATTTAGATGAGTATCTGTTGATTATTAATGGGAAAAGCCATTTGAATACTTTGAGACTGCCATAAATCTAGTACGGATGGTTCCAGTTTACGGTTGTTTAAAAGCGATGTTTGTCTGCACAGTTTAAGAGGGTCAACATCTTCTGTTAAGGAGTTTTGGTTACTCACAATTGGTGTCTCTACATATTCCTACAAGGTAGAATTAATTGTTGGTGTCACTTTGCAGTTTGGAGCGGCCTACTTCTTCCATTTTAATATTTTTCACAATTCGGAATTTGTGATGAACTTTTTCTATGCAACGATCTTTTATGGATAAGGTGGACTTTATTAGCCGGATTCTTAAAGCACTTACGCCGACGTATCTTCTGATACGCCGCGTAAGTGCACGGATTCGCCGTCGTATCTCTGCGCCTGATTCTGCAAATAAGATATGCCTGAATTTTGGCTCCATCCGACCGACCTAAGTCTCCTACGCCGTCGTATCTTGGGTGCATATTTACGCTGGCCGCAAGGTGCGCTTCCATTGATTTACGCATGGAATATGTAAATGAGCGAGATACGCTGATTCACGAATGTAGTTACGCCTGTCGCAGTAATCTACTCCGTTAACGTAAGGCATACGTCCGGCGTAAAGTTATCCCACATAAAGCAGGTGTAAGTCATGTTAGGGTATTGACCAGGGAACAGCTGTTGTATTTTACTTTGTTTGCGTAAGTCGTACGTGAATGGGGCTGGGCGTAGGTTACGTTCACGGCGTAGGCATTGAGCCCTCGTATCTTAGGGAGTATATGCGACGTGATTCTGAGCATGCACGCATGCGCCGTTCGTTCGGCCCTTCATTTGCATGGGGTCACGCTTCATTTTAATAGATCACGCCCACTTCCTTTCTACTTTGAATTAGGCAGGGTTACGCCGGCCAATTTACGTTACGGCGGCGCAACAAAGGGAGCAAGTGCTTTGTGAATACTGTTCTTGCCTCTCTGTTACGTCGGCGTAGCGCATATGAGATGCGCTACGCCAGCCAAAATATGTGCCTAACTACGAGAATCCGGCTATATATACTTAAAATTTGCTTGATTTTTTTATTTCATTTATTCTAAATTCACAAAGGATACAAACACACACACACACACACACACACAATAATCTCCTCATATGTGTGTGTGCTTTACAGCTGTTACAAAATAGCTTTCTAATTTTATATTTAATATCCCGAGATAGGCAATGCATAGATAAGGCTATTTAAAGGTTACAAAAAAACAGACATTAAAAGGTGAGACACACATACACAAATAGTATTGAAAATAAAAGACATACGACTTTTCTCTAGGGTGTTTTAAAACAAAGGGCCAGATTCTCGTATCTGGGCGTAAAACTGCGACGGCGTAACGTATGTCATTTACGTTACGCCGCCGCAAGTTTTACAGGCAAGTGCTTTATTCACAAAGAACTTGCCTGTAAAGTTGCGGCGCAGCGTAATTCCCCCGGCGCAAGCCCGCCTAATTCAAATGAGCCGGGTAGGGGGCGTGGATCATTTAAATTAGGCGCGTTCCCGCGCCGAACGTACTGCGCATGCGCCGTCCCTAAAATTTTCTGACGTGCATTGCGCTAAATGACGTCGCAAGGAAGTCATTGGTTTCGACGTGAACGTAAATGGCGTCCAGCCCCATTCACGGACGACTTACACAAACTACGTACATTTTTTAATTTCGACGCGGGAACGACGGCCATACTTAACATTGGTTGCCCCTCATATAGCAGGGGCAACTTCACGCGTCGCAAATCTAACTTAAACGTCGTAACTTCACTGCGTCGACCGCGCGTACGTTCGGGAATTCGCATATTTTGCTAATTTGCATACTCGACCGGGAAACCGACGGAGGCGACACCTAGCGGCGAAAAAAAAAATTGCATTTAAGATCTGTCGGATCTAATGGTTATCTATGCGGAACTGATTCTAAGAATCAGTCGCATAGATACGACGGCCCAGATTAGGACTTACGACGGCGCACATTGCGTTGCGCCGTAGTAAGCCCTTTGAGAATCTGGGCCATAATGTATAATGTTTGGGGGTTCTAAGTAATTTTGTAGCAAAATTTTTTTTTTTTTAAATAACAAATCTCAGAAAGAGGCTTGGTCCTTAAGTGGTTAATAACTAAGCAAAACCAATGATACTCACTTCACAAGCAGCTTTTTTTTAAAGAAGAATTTTAACAATGGCAGCATACATATTCTTGTTACGGGTTCAACAAAAAAACCAACAGATATGCATTGCACAAACGTAAACTAGCACCAATTTTTTTCACATAACACTGCACTACAACAAATTAGGAATTGCAAACACACATATTGTTCACAAAAAATCATAGTTACAAACAACCCAATAGCAATCAGTTCCAGGATAGATGCAAATTATACAATAACCACATGATTTTCAGTAACATAACAAGGTTTACACAGGCAATTATGTGGTCACAAGAACAGATATTGAGAAAAAGTTAAATCCAAAATAGGGAAAGTAAATCCCCATAACGCCCATCCTGCTTCCCCCAGCAGGCTAACCTCAAGAACTTATGACATAAACCTTTAGGAAGGAGGTGGTGAAAGCATCAGGGGCAAACCATCCATAGAAAAACACAACAGGGAAAAAAGAAGAGGGAGACCCAGGTGTCTTCGATTATGAAACAAATACTAACTGAGAATAGAGTACTATATTCTACCTAGGATTAGATATTGTCAGGGCCAATCTATTCCCTATGTTTGGCTCCCTGTAGAAGGAAGAATTGCACCCATGTATCTCACTTTTTGTAAAACGTAACAAATCTATTCTGACAGGTCTGAACACATTTCTCTGCTTCCATAATGATGTTGACTTGTTTAATCCAGTCCTCATTTGTGGGAAGCATTTAGATGGTGGGGGGGATATATTCCTTGTATATCCCAAAGGGAAAGACAGCAATGTGCAGAAGATATTGCGCCAGATCATCTTCAACTTGTACAGTGGTAATATCTTAGATCAGTTGCCTGACCTCTGTACAGAATGGTCTAATGCCCCTACACACGATCGGAATTTCCGATGGACTTTTCCCATCGGATTTTCCGATCGTGTGTAGCCCCATCTAAATTTTTCATAGGAAATTCCGATGAATTCCATCGGAGTTTAGATTTAGAACATGTTCTATATTTTCCCGATGGAATTTCATTGGAATTCCGATGTGATTTGGCCGGGCAAAAGCCTGATCGTGTATACGCGGCATAAGATTAGGGAATTCCCACCAGATAAACTAGCACCATTTAAACCAATGTCTAACCAGTGTACTGTATATGCATGGATTGTGTTACATTATATTGGTGTGAATATGGCCTAAGGGCCCATATACATCTTTGCATTGTTGCCCTGATGCATCTTCCAGTCAACTCAATAAAATGTATTCAAATTTGTGTCAAATAATGTTGCAGTGCACATAACATTGCATATCCCTGTAAGACATAATGCACATAAATGCATGTTAAAATGCACTTAGATGAATTTTAATAAATTTCCATAAAAAACAGGCTAAAATGCAAAGGTGCGTTACCAGCTATAGCCTCCATTGTGTAGGAGATGGCTGCTGCCATTGTTACAAAAGGAATTCTGCGACTGTGCTATGATCTTTTTTTTCATCTGGCTAGTACATTTTAGTTAAATTATGCAAAAATAGACTTTACCTGGCGGGCTAGAAATTCAAAATTTATGCATCCTAACACTTTGTTCCTTATTCTATGCTAATGTTCCCTGTTCCCACTGATTTAATAAATTCATATGTAGAGACTCCAAATAAAAGTTGAAGACAGGATCCTTGAATTCCTGCTGTGTTTATTTGTGCAAGGCTTCAAGCTTAGCCGAGCCCTTTATCAAGCGCAACAGCAAAGGAATAAACTGAAGTAGCACAGTAACACCAAGGATTTATATAGATCGCAACTCTGAGCTGATAAAATTAACCCATTTACAGACATCGTGCAAAAAAAGCCTCAAAACTTAAACAACGAATCGACAGTCATTTTAGGTTTAATATTGCACACTGACCAGTTATTTTTGAACTTGAAAGATGGGTATGCTATATTGTAAAGGTCTTTCTCCAGTTAACACAAACTGCATTGTCAGGGCTCTGATCTTAAACATATTGGGTTTGGCATTCCATTCTTTTTAAGCAACCTGAAGACACAGCAAAGCTATACACATTGTAATTTTGCTGATTGCAAAGAGAAGATGAACTTTAAATGCTGACAGGAACAACCCATTTGAGGAGACAGGCCACTGAGTGGGTTGTTTAAAATTAAATAAATTTCACTTATTTGACAAGTCCGACGATGAATGGAGCTCCACGTGGAGATACCAAGCTGTCCACCTCAGCTAAACTGTACAGGATGCTTTGGTAATTCTGACAAACATTAGCTGCTACGTTAAATGCCTACAACAGCTAGAAGGCAAACCTAACATATTCCAACTTAAAGAACCATTATGTTTTAAAATGATCCTATATAAAGTGCTGCATTAATATCCAGTTATTTCACTGGGTCTGAAAGATCAAAGATTATACTTAAACGAATATTTTTGATTTAAGGGAAACAAACATTGCATAAGACAAAGTACAGTACAGAACTAGAAAGAGTTGTCAGTTACAGCTTTTCACTTAATGGTTGGGTGGGCAACTAAACGATAATGGGAGTACAACATTACTCATTATTTAGCCATACATACATACACTTTCCATACTGTATGCTCCATGACTTGGAGAAGGCAGCATAGTTTAAGGCATTAATGGCCAGTAATCACTCAAATGTGTAGTTATGATGAACCAATCTTACCACATTGGAGATATTAGGAGCCAGGTTCAATTTCCAATCTCGTAACACCACTAGGTGAGCTGCAAGGAAAATGTGGGTCACAACTGGATGATATGAAGATGGATACAAATCTATCCTGGCATTTAGTAAAGCTAGAGCGGGGATAGGGCTCATTAAGAGCCAGGTAAATTTGGTAGTAGCTGGAACATCTGTTTAGAGAAACTGATGAGACTAGGGCATCCCCAAAGAATGTGAACTAAGTTTCCTATATGGCTGCAATCGTGCCAGCACAAAAGGGATAAGGAGGGGGAAAATTCTGCCATTTACCATATGGAGTATAGTACCATTTATTGGTGATTTTCAATGCCAATTCATTGTGATTAGTGCAGTGAGCCGCTGTATGTAAACAAATATGTTATGTTTTTAGCCATTCAAATAACATCTTTGGTTTTCAAATAAATATTACATAGGTTACTACACCCATGACAAACTTCCAGATAGCTATGAGTTTTCTAAAAAGACAACACAAAATACATTATTTGCAATTTTGGCCTTTATCGCTCGCTGAAATCTTTGACAGTCACTACAATGGCTTATTCACCTGCTTGTGTAAATTTCAGCTTAAGCTACAAAATTCTGTAAACAAGACAAGACTTTGTATCAGAGGGAGTGAAGAAGACATAGGAAAATGTGAAAAGGGTGCATATGAAAATACTAGCATGTAGAACAGAGGTGTTCAATCTGCGGCCCAAGACAACTATTATTGCGGCCCAACACAAAATCGTAAACGTATTTAAAAATGTTTTAAATATTTCGAATTTGGGGGGGGGGGGGTTGTAAAAATGCATTTACACTTAGCAAACATATGCAGGTGAAGAAAATGTGAGAGTTCCTTTAAACTGAACTTTTTTGTAAGTTTTATCTTTCCAAAGAAAAATATTCCACTCTTTACAATCACACCTTATTCATGTCATCAGTTTTTGGCAGCACCTATGTTTATGAGCAACTATTTCCAAGGATGACGCACCCAAACGGCAAAATTAGAACTAAAATATCTGATTAGCACCTTGAGAATTCATTGAGAATTGCTCAGATATCCATTGAACCAGATATTGATGCATTAGTTTATCAAAAACTGTGTCAAACATCTCACTAGTGTTATTTTGTTCTTCTTTACTTTTATGATAAAAAAATATTACAAAAAAAATACGTTTTATTACTCAGATAGGTATATTTTCTATATTGGTGATCGTTAACTTGTGATAAGCCCAACTTTTTCTGCTCAGTAATCGTTGTTTGGTGTATTTTATGTGTGGCCCAAGACAATTCCTCTTCTTTCAATATGGCCCAGAGAGATCAAAGGTTGGACACCCCGATGTAGAATTTCAACTTTTTAAAGAAAAAGTTGGTCATAACAAATAAATAAAAGCATACCCACTATTAATTTCTTTAACCAGTTGCCGCTCATCCACAGTACATTACTGTGGGCGGGCAGCAGCTTCAGGCTAGGAGCGTTTCTATACGTTGATGCCTGTTTCTAGGTTTTAGGGCTTGCATGCCTATGACTGGACACAGCACAAGTTTGTCAGCAGGTTTCAGTCAATGATTTTGGCTCTATGCCTGCTGATTGGCTGTGGCCAAATCACAGCACGGAGTTCTGTGTTTACAAAAACACACAATTCTGTATGCAGACAGTGATCTGGCTGTTTATTATCCATGAAATTAACTCTGAGTCCAGGGATATAAAGCAGCCAGATCTGTGAATAAAAGCAGCACGCATTACACACCTTACACTTGCTGGGCATAGTTAACCCCTTGATGCTAAACTCTTCCCAGCCAGTGTCATTAGTAAAGCGTACAGTATTATCACTTGTCACTGTATTACAAGCGACGTCAGTGTCAGTTTATGTTTCTCCCAGCCAGTGTCTGTTAGCACCAGATTGTCTGCCACACTATAAGTCACTGATCACCACCATTACAAGTATAGCATCTATAGCTGTGTAAATTCCAGTATATATTATGGTCTAGCTCAGAAACTTGAATTTCAAGGAAAGTCTGAAACTCTCTAGTTTGAAGCAGAACAGAGATGCACTTTAATGTTATGTTTATTAGCATATTTACACGTTTCATAGATTTTATAGCTATATTTGGCATACATAGGCTGCCATTATAGACTTTTAAAATCTCTAGTTGCTTGACTGCTTTTGATCTTAAAGGGGTTGTAAAGGCAGAAGCTTTTTTTTTTTATCTTAATGTATTGTACCCCCTAATTACTTACCAGAGCCCTTTCTCTCTCCAGCGATGTCCATAAATGTCTAAGTCATCTGAGACACCACTCCTGATTGGCTGAGACACAGCAGCGGCGCCATTGGCTCCCGCAGCTGTCAATCAAAGCCAGTCAGCCAATAAGGCAAGAGAGGGGGTGGGGCTGGGTCAGGGCTCTGTGTCTGAATGAATACACAGAGTTCTGACTCGGCTCAGGTGCCCCCATAGAAAGCTGTTTGCCGAGAGGGCACTTGATAAGAGGGAGGGGCCAGGAACAGCGAAGAGGGACCCGAGAAGAGGAGGAACATGGCTGCACTGTGCAAAACCAACTGCACAGGGGAGGTAAGTATAACATGTTTGTTATTTAAAAAAACAAAACAAAAAAATTGACTTTACAATCACTTTAATACTCTAAGTCACAGGTTTAGAATAAGTATGCAGAAAGTGATGTCAGATGGAAGTTAGAACTTGATCTACGAACTTCCATGTTAATGATTGCAATTGAAGCCACTGGATCAACAGGACAGCCAGGAAGGAGAACGTCAGGCTTGAATTTGGGGTGGAACGGGATGAGAAGTCATCAATCACTATACCGATATAGTAAAAGATGTACTAAAAGGGAGAATTTATTTTATCCATGCAGGATTTTACCTATTTAAGTGGTATAGCAAGCTGCAACATGTATAGTTACGCTGGATTTATAACACATCTACATAGCCCACAATGGCAGCAATAAGCATAATCATTCCTTTTTTAATAGCAGTTCCTCTTTAACATGTGTAAATTAAGTTCCTGAAACTGTCAGTAAAGCCTACAGTATGATTTGGCCACACAGCTTCCAGTGTCAACCTTAGACCATTATATTAGTAAGCAGGAGGCTGATCTCTTGTGTGTCATTCACTCCTATAACCATCATATTAAATGTAAAAGCAAAACGCAAGGAAGGCCATCTGTTAAACCCATGAGGATTTCTTCAGGGCTTTCTACAGAAACCAGATCTGCAAATCCACAACTTTCATGCTCAGTATAGTCTGACAGCCTTTTCTTGTGAGGTTGCATGCTTCTCTATACTTTACACACTTAGAAGGGATTAATGATGGGGTACCTCTTATGTCCCATATGATATAATCACAAAATACAAGTAATTACGATGGCGGGTTTTGATCATGACAGATTCACTTTAATAAAGATATTCAGAATCATTAAAAAACGCGCATCTTCTTAATGAAGCACCAGATATCATAATTATACTGTTAATGGGGTGCCTTTCCCAACCCCCAGGCATTCAAAGATACATACTTTAAATAGGAGAAAAATGATGAGATGAAACACTTCAAAACAAAATCAAACGCATAACATTACCAGAGCCAGAAATATATGGAGACGTTTGTCACAAAATGTTTTTTTACTTTGAAAAGGTTACTTAAAGTATATGTAAATCCAAATCACTAAAATCTCTTAAATACTTTAATGTGTTAACCCTTTCCGACCAGCAGGAGCCAGCACATTAAAGCTTTGTAACGCCAGAGGCGTTACATGGGCTTCCCAGTCATGTCATTCCTGTGATTGGCCATTACAGTGATTACGTGATTGGGCGTTCACCCCACTGTTTCCTGCTCGCAAACCTTGACCGTGTGTTCTCAGTTTAATAGGTAAAATAGACTGCCAAATGAAAAAATCCAGTCTATTTTGTTCAACTGGTTGCAACCAACAGGACACCTGACAGTTATAATAACCAGCTAAACGAGACTTTGTACTCCGAAGGTTTTTCATTTAGCGCTCTCTATGACCTATTAATGTCCTTTCCTGGGAGATCCCCATCTTTGCGGTGAACTGCAGAACACAGGCCAGTTGGGCTCAAGCAATGGCTTCATCCACATGTTGATAACCTGGGAAATTCTGTGTCCAGCACCCTTCTACCAGTACCTCCGGGAGTTGTCAGTGACTGTGTTGGGGGTGCAGGTCTTTCCTCTTCTTGGGCTTCCCCAGTGACGTAGCAGAGGTACGTCAGAGGGGGCGGGGTCACGTGACGGGTGGCTCTGCCTCCTCTATATAAGAAATGTCACAGCTTCAGCCGCTCATTCGCTGGGCTGTGCCCAGCGGTGAGAGGAGGTCCGGGATGCTGCTGCGCTGGATGGATGGATCTTCTCATCGCCGGAGCGGAGATCACCCAACGCAGGATCTTCTCATCACGGGAGATCACCCGCAGCCGTCGCAGGATCAGGACAACGCAGGAAGCCGGGAACGAGTGGATTTATCACCGTTGGATGTTTTTTTTTTTAATAAAGGACTTTATTCTTTGGTGTCAGTGTGTTTTTTTACAAGACTTTACACTTCCTTCGTGAAATGGTAGAGGTACAGTGTACCCCATTACCATTTCACACAGGGGGGGGGGGTCAGGATCTGGGGGTCCCCTTTGTTAAAGGGGTCTTCCAGATTCTGATAAACCTCCCACCTGCATACCCCCACAACCACCGGGCAAGGGTTGTGGGGATGAGACCCTTGTCCCCATCAACATGGGGACATCCTCCCCATGTTGAGGGCATGTGGCCTGGTGCGGTTCAGGAGAGGGGGGGCTGCACTCTGTCCCCCCCTCTTTTCTGCGGCCGGCCAGGTCAACGTGCTCGGATAACGGGTCTGGTTATGGATATTTAGGGGGAACCACACGTCATTTTTGTTTTAAATTGACGGCGGGGTTCCCCTGAATATCCATACCAGACCTGAAGGGTCTGGTTATGGATATTTAGGGGGAACCGCACGTCATTTTTGTTTTAAATTGACGGCGGGGTTCCCCTGAATATCCATACCAGACCTAAAGGGTCTGGTTATTGAATTTGCGGGGACCTCCGCACATTTTTTTTTCTAAAAGTCCGTGTCCCATTGACTACAATGGGGTTCGGAGTTCGGGTTCCCGAACCCGAACTTTTTTTTTAAAGTTCGGGTTCGGACCCGAACCCGAACATCCAGGTGTCCGCTCAACTCTAGATATAAGCAAAAAAAATTCAGAAATTTGAAAAAAAATATTTTCTTCTTTCTATTTTAAAAGAAATCCAATAAAATCAAATTTTGTCATAAATTTAAGCCAAAATGTATTCTGCTACATGTCTTTGGTAAAAAAAATCCTGTTAAGTGTATAATAATGTGTTTGTGTGAACAAATGTACACAGATAATCATGTACAGATTTGCTCAGGTGATCACGGACATATGTACAGATGATCATTGGGACATATGATTTTACTGTTACATATGTGGGGGGCAGGTGTTTTTACTGTGTGAGGACATTTGTGGGGACATGTGTGTTTTGGGGACACTATTCTGGGGACTTTGTGTGTTCACACTGTGTGGGGACATGTGTGGGGACATTGGACCGGTGATCAGTGTGTAAAAAGCTGTAAAAAACAGCTCATACTCACTGATCACGGGCCGGCTGCAGAGATCCTCCCTCTCCTCACTGACAACATCCGCGTGAGGAGAGGAGAGCCGATCACCTAGTAACCGGCTCTCTATTTACATCAGATGATGGCTGTGATTGGACACAGCCGTCATCTGATCAGGAGGGCCAATCACAGAGCCCTCCTGTAGTTTGAAGATGTGCAGTGTCTGGGTGACACGAGCGCATCGGGATCGCACCACTGCGTGGGCACGCGCATGCGAACATCCAGTCAAAAAGAGGAAGCACCCACCTGGCCGTATATGTGCAGAGGTCGAGTGGGAAGTGGTTAAAGCCATTGTTCCTGTTATAGGGTGATAACACTTTGTTTCTATGCAAAGGGTGCATCAGATTATGCACTCTCCAGTTTTAGTAAATCAACCCCAGTATTTCTGGAAAGGAACTGTAAGATATAAGCAGCACTGACAGTACAAGATGGAAAAAAGGTGAAAAGGCTATTTAATTTCAAAGACTGCAGTCACCCATTTCATGGCCTTCATGTGGTGGTGACAGGCCTATTTTATTGAGGAACTCGGCTACCTTTCAGAAGGCCAGCCATGATGTAGTAAATATCTAATTGCCAATGGAGAAGGTTATTTAGCATAAGATCTTAACAAGGTCTTCAAGCAAAAATAGAAATGTATCCGCTTTGATTTAAAAAACATGTCATGATAGAAATTTAAACAGTTCTATTATTGGCCTCTTTTTGCTAATGCTATTTGCATGCCTATAAATGGCTCCCATACTTTCAAAGCTCCTGCTTTCACATTTATATTTATTTTTGTAAATCAGTATATTGTTTTTATGAGATAATTGCAGTTATCTTAAATAGTTTTTTTTTTTTACATTACGCTGAAGTAGAGAGAGGCTTTTTTCCCCCCCTTTAAATGCATTGGCTGTATTAGATGCTCTGAACCATTAAGGGTTCATGCTCAGGCTTAAAAAAACACACCTCTTTTACAGGCATTTGGCACTTTTTTTTAGCCTGTAAAAGTACCTCTATATTGGCCTATATGTCCATGCACACATAAGCATTTACAGACATATTAGAAGAGGAGCATTTACTGGCTAAAAAAAATAATAATCACCACCAACATGTTCAAAAAAGGAGTTTTTGAGTGAAATGCGCAAAACTTACATAAATGCTAGACATGCTTATGGGCATAAGCATGTGTAGCATTTATGTAAGTTTTGCGAATTTCACTCAAAAACTTCTTTCTTGAATGCATATGTGTGTGTTAATGCAGTTTATTGACCAAAAAATACATTAATTCTGGCCATTCTAATGCATTAATGCCAAACACACATAAACACATGTGCAAAACGTGGCTTTAGGTGTATTTTTTAAGCTGCTTTTTCCTGCTGGGAGTAAAAGGTGTTCAGAGGAAAAATTCAAATACCCTGTGTGCAAGAGCCCTTCATGTTTTAAAAAATAAGTGAAAAGAATTTCATGTACTTTTTCAAGTGATAAGTTTCAAAAGACAATACACTCAGGTATAAATGGGCACCCCTGAATATAATGGAAATCCTAGTGTCAAGCAGGGACGGACTGACCATTTGGGCACTTGGGTACTGCACGCGCGTGTGTGTGTGTCTGTATGTGTATTCTTTGTGTATGTATACTGTGTGTGTGTGTGAGTGTGTATACAGTACTGTGTGGCCCCATAATCTATTGCCTGGGCGACCCATAATCTCCTATTGCCCGGGGGCCCCATAATCTCCTATTGCCCGAGGGCCCCATAATCTCCTATTGCCCGAGTTATCAGTCCGCCCCTGGTGTCAAGTATTGAGGGCAACTAGAGTGATTAGAGATGACTTATTTTAAAGCTCCTTTACTGCTTGTTAAGAATTTGCAAATATTTGAAAGTTTATAGTTGGTACACCGGTGCACTTCAAAAGTTTTGCATTGTATGTTTATTTTATTGTAATCAATGTTATAAAACTGCAGGGGTGATATTCTTTTGAAAAAAATGTCTTAGCTAGAGCACCAGGGAGCTGATATACTGAATTTTCCTGTCTCTCCAGTCCAGGCTAAAGTCTTTTAGTGGTGCGTTTGGGGAAATTACCCTAAATTTGGCCTCTATGAAAACTGAGCTGAAAGCAGAAAGGAGTTTCCATTTAGATGCCTTCAAATACCTTTTATCAGTTATAAAATATACAGAAATGTTGCACAGAAGTGTAAGGTATGAGGTCACATTTAAACCCTCCAGGCAAAGAGAAGCCATCAGAACTGTCAAGAATCTTCTATTACAGCTGCTTGATCGCTGTAGCAAGTCATGCAGAGAGCCAGAGAGGCAAGACATACAAAATAAAGGACATTTGACTTTTTTAAGAAAAAAAAAAAAGGTAACAGAGAGCCTTCTTTACCAAAGTATGCTGGAATTGGAACCCTTTGTATTTCCCAAAAGTAGCCAGTTAGAAACATTGGGCCAGATTCAGAAAGAAAGCGTAAGTTTAGGCGGGCGTAGCGCATCTCATATACGATACGCCGCCGTAACTTAGAGAGGCGAGTACCGTATTCAGAAAGAACTTGCGCCCTAAGTTACGGCGGCGTATCGTAAATGGGCCGGCGTAAGCCCGCCTAATTCAAATTATCAAGGCAGTGGGCGTGTTGTATTACAATGAGCCGTGACCCCATGCAAATTAGGGGCCGAGCGAACGGCGCATGCGTGCGCATGCTCAGAATCACGTCGCAAATACTCCCTAAGATACGTCGGCTCAATGCTTTGTCGACGTGAACGTAACCTACGCCCATCCCCATTCACGTAGGACTTACGCAAACGACGTAAAATACGACGCTGTTCCGACGTTTCCGACGTCCATACGTTAACATGACTTACACCTGCTTTATGAGGGGTAAAGTTACGCCGGTCGTACGCCTTACGTAAACAGCGTATATTAATACCCCGGGCGCAAGTACATTCGTGAATCGGCGTATCTAGCTCATTTGCATATTCGACGTGGAAATATACGTAAGCGACCCTATCGGCCAGCGTAAATATGCACCCAAGATACGACGGCGTAGGAGACTTATGTCAGTCGTATCTTGGCCGAATTCAAGCGTAACTGATTCTAAGAATCGGGCGCATAGATACGATGGCGCTCATTCGGACTTACGAGGGCGTATCAGTAGATATGCCATCGTAAGTCCTTTGTGAATCTGGCCCATTATCCCAAATGTAATTTGGTCAATTGTCTAGGACGAGCTTCAAGCTGATTATTTGGGTTGGATTAGCATAGGCAATCCTAATTTGTAGAAACAGATACAGTATATGGGACAGAGTAGGTGCTGACAAAAAGTCCACAACTATCTTGACTTTTATAGCATTTTAAACTTGTTGATAATAAAATATTAATAAATAATAATAGCTGATAATAAAATAGCCACAGTGCTGTGCAAAGTGTAGGTCCCACATAAGCCAATATGCCTTCACAGTTTACAGAAGTAACAACAATGAAAGATGATTGCCAATTGGCTACTTAGGGTTACTAGTCTCTCTATCAGATGGCTTAGGCCTCGTACACACGACCGAGTTTCTCGGCAAAAAACAGCAAGAAACTTGCTGGGAGATATTTTTTTGCAGAGGAAACCGGTCGTGTGTACATTTTCGTTGAGGAAACTGTCGAGAAACTCGACGAGCCAAAAAGTGAGCATGTTCTCTATTTCCTTGACGGGAATGGAGAAAATTGGCTTGTCGAGTTTCTCGACGGCTTCACAAGGAACTCGACGAGCAAAACGATGTGTTTCGCCCGTCGAGTTTCTCGGTCGTGTGTACGAGGCCGAACTCCCTTGTGTGTTGGCAGCAAAAAGCCAGTTCCTAGAGACTGTTTTAAAAATTGGACCAGAGACACCGGCATTAACTTGATAACTGATATCGCCAAGATAAGTCTTTATTATGAAGCAAAAACAAAAAAACTAACAAAATGGAAATAAAAAATGACTTGGATACACTGTAAGGTGTTATGAAAGAAAGAGAAACTGAAAACCCATGGGAAGAAGTCAAACCATCTGGCAGTCTTAGTAGTAATTAGCAATCCATTTTAATTAACAGAGCAAGGTTAAACCTAAAAGGAAACAATACCCATGGAAATAAGTTGAGCTTAATTACCTTTACAAATTTGTAGTGTCTCTTGCCACTGCGACTCCAGTTTTGTTGTTGCTAGTCTGCTATTTACTAATCAGAAAGTTAGAGAAGGCAGCAGGCTCATTTTACCACAACCCTGTCAAAGTTTGCTCCTTTTTTTAATGAAATATACCTTATACCTATCTTAGGTATTTTGAAATTTCAGTGAAATTTTGTTGACCGTACCAAAATAATATTTTTTACGGTTGGTTGGCAGAATTGTGTAGGGAAGTCACTGACAGATGTGGTACTTGAATGTATTTTCCGATTTCCCAAATATATCTTTACAAAGGTAAACTGCCTTGCTTAAAGGGGTTGTAAAGGTATGTTTTTTTATTTTCTAAATAGGTTCCTTTAAGCTAGTGCATTGTTGGTTCACTTACCTTTTCATTCGATTTCCCTACTAAATGTTTTTTTTTTCTCCTTCCTGTGTCATGACCTAAAGTCTGATCAGGAAAATGCATTACTAATGGAAACGTCTGGAAATGTGGATTAGGACAAGAAAAGTAAGTGACTGTAGATTTAATGAAAAGCTTTGATATTTTTGCAAAAAAAGTACATGACTGCTATATTGGTGCATAGGGGAGCTGAAATTTAGAAAAGTGTACAAAAGGTGAACATACCCTTTAACATGGCCATGTTTGTTCACACAGTTATGGTTGTGCCACACAGTGGTGAACCTTTTACCACCTGTCATGTTTGGCAGGCAGTGCTGCCACCAGTTGCGATTAATTTAACTACTTAAGATAGCACCACAGCAGGGCCGGTGCTAGTGCAAGGCAACATGGGCACTTGCCTTATGGCGCCAGGGAACAGGGCGGAAAATTGACAGTGTCACTGTGTCAGTGTCTCTCACGTCTCTGTGATTCCCAGGATAAAACACAGCAGGCATCTCCCGCTGTGTGTATTGGAACTTAGTGTGTTAACTTTGGCCGAGCTGTGAGAAAAGTCCCGCCCTCCTAGATCAACTTGTGTGATAGGCAGAACAATGCGTCTATCACACAAGCTGATCTAGGAGGCGGGCGGGACTTGTCTCACAACGCGGCCAAAGTTTTCACACTAAGCTCCGATACACACAGCGGGAGATGCCTGCTGTGTGTGAAGTGTAGAAGAGGAGGGAGGGAGGGGAGCGCTGCAGCCACACTGGCAGTGTGTGTGATAAATTATCTCTCATGTCACGCTGCCCCGGCGGCCCCTGTTCTTCTCGTCCATGTGCCAGGTAAATGCCGTGCCCCAATGTGCTCCAATATGCCCTGATGTGCTCCAATGTGCCCTGATGTGCGCCAAGTGCCCGTGCCCTGATGTGCCATGTGTCCTGATGTCCTGTACCCCAGTCTGCTGTGCCTCAATGTCGTGTGCCCTGATGTGCTGTGCTCTGATGTACAGTGACCTGTGCCCTGATGTGCTGTGCTCTTTACCCTGGTGTGGCCTGGTGTGCTGTACCCTGATGTGCTATGCCCTGATGTTCACTGTGCCCTGATGTGTCCTGATGTGCTGTGCCCTGTGCTCTGATGTGCACTGTACCCTGATGTGTTGTGCCCTTTGCGTGCGTGCATGCCGGGGAGGCGGAAAAATGCACCTTCGCCTGAGTTGGCAAAAATCCTTGCACCGGCCCTGCACCACAGCCACTACAGGGTATCAATGGTTAAAGGAAATCTGTAGTCACAGCATACACGTTCATTGTTTAACCTGCCCCCGCACCCACGTTCCCTGTTTTGACACAAAAAAAAAGCCGCCATGCGGGGCACAGTATTCTGTGAATGGGAAAACTACAAGTACCGACAGCCTTTTCAGCTGTCGGCTTGAACTGTCAGCAATGAACTACCAGGGCGCTGCTGCTCACTCTAAGTAGTCTAAGAGTAAGTAAAAATTGTAAATGCAGATTTTTCTACCTGCAAAAAAAACCTTTTTTGTTGTATAGGTGAATTTATCCTTTAACCACTTAAGGACCCCTTCACGCCGATATACGCCGGCAGAATGGCACGGCTGGACACAAGCACGTACCTGTACGTCCTCTTTAAGAGCCCAGCTGTGGGGTCGCGCGCGTCTTAAGTGGTTAAGTGATTCAAATCTCCAAAGGTCCTGTCCATTTTGGTGCAGCAAAACTCTTGTACTTTGTTGCATGAAAATGCAGGACAAGTAGAAATCCCATTCTTTTCTATGAGGCTGGAGTAGCTAGATTCCAAAAATACATCTGGTAAACAAAAAGACAGAAGATGACACTCGAAAGAAAAATCAGATTGTGGAATAATTTACTTTAAGATTACCACTACATAGACAAATATAAATACGTAGGGGGAGATTTACTAAAACTCGTACATGCAGAATCTGGTGCAGCTTTGTATAGTAACCAATCAGCTTCTAATTTCAGCTTGTTCAATTAGGCCTGATTCACACTCGTGCAGTTTGCATATTCCAGGTGCATTTTGCGTTTTTTTCAATACAAGTTTTTGATCCATTGAATTCTATGGAACCCAAAAAACAGAAAAAAAGTCCCTGGCCCTTTCCATAAAATGCACAGATGCGAACATGACCCATAGGAAACCATGTTAAATGGACTGTAGTGTGTTTCTGCAAAACTGAAAGGCACTCAAAAATGCAGAGGTGTGAACCAGGCCTTGAGTGTTGACAATAAAACCTAGAATCTGATTGGTTACTATGCACAGCTGCACAAGATTCTGTGTACACCAGCTTTAGTAAATCTCTCCCATAGAGAGCCTGTATGGGCATAAAATAAAAAAAATGTAGATCCATCTTTTTCTGGCCTAATGATGTAACGGACTTTAAGGCCTCATGCCCACAGAGGTTTAGCAGCTCAAAGCAACTGGCGTTTACACAAGTATGGCCATGTACAGACATTCATTTGTATTGGCGGCTGTGCATGGCACGTGCAGTTGCGTGCACTGGGGATTTTATACTCGAGGACTTGTAAGAAGATAAATGTCCATGTGCATGAGGCCTAAAAGATAAAATAGATTTGAAAAAGCTCTGTGAAACCTTTTCGACAATATAATAACTTTAATGAGCAGCAGGTGGCATTAAAGAGCCAAAGCCTGACCCGAAGATTACAGCAAGAATGTTTAAAAACGCAGTTCAGGTGTGATATTGGTTAAATGAGCTTAGATAATTTGAAATCAATGTGTTGTTTATAAAAAAAAAAAAAAATACATTACTTACTCTGTGCAATCCAATATTCTGAAAATAAGAGAATACATTTCAATGCATATTAAAAATGCATTAACTATTGATTGCCACAAAATTAATAATACGGCAGACTAGAGTAGAGTCAACATGAAAAATAAACAAACACTTATATTTTTTCACGCATAATAATGAATTATTTTACAAGCGTAATCATTAATTTACAGAAACCATGCACAAACCTAGAAATACCAGGGGGTTAGTACAGATGCCTGGAAACAAGTGAAGCCAACAAGTAAAGTTCACTCACAGAGCTCCACGTCCCAGCTGTCACTGCCGATCGCGGGCACTTGGCGGACATTGCGGCAGGCACGCGCATCGGCAGCTCAGCGATGCGCCGGACACAGTTTTTCCCCGCGGCGTGCGCGGGGAATGCACATAAAAGGACATCCACCCGGCAGTTGAGAGCCGCGCTGTGGACGTCTTTCGTCTACAGCGCGGGTCTCAAGTGGTTAAGTGGTTAAACAACTGTAGTATCGGGCTGCAACATAAAAAGAAAAAGAAAAGTGAAGGGGGGTCAGAATACTTTATGAATGTACTGTATATATGAGACTAATATCAAATTTAAATCTATCTGTTAAACAC
Source organism: Rana temporaria (assembly GCF_905171775.1). Lineage (NCBI taxonomy): Eukaryota > Metazoa > Chordata > Amphibia > Anura > Ranidae > Rana > Rana temporaria. Next base: position 47,084,696 of record NC_053501.1, read on the forward strand.
GCTGCACTTTAAATGTATAAATATAGGAATGATCTTGAAGATAAAAATTAAAATTAAATAACAATTATACAAATTGCCAACACTGACAAAACATTAAAAAACTGTGTTGTAGCTTGAAAACTGAAAGAAAAATGATAACATTGAGGATTTAAAATATAGATGCAATTTATAATCTCCTGACCACCCTCCAATGTAGGTGACCACACAGTTAACTGATTCTCGTTATCATAATGTTCATTCATGGGAGTTATTTACGAAGCAGGCCCGGACTTGCCATAGGGCATACCGGGCATATGCCCGGTGGCCCGCATGTCACGTCTCCTCAGAGGTGTACCGAGGGGTTGCAGGCCAAAAGGGGACGCTCAGCTTATCTAATAGCAGAGATTTCCCCCCCCCCCCCCAACACAGCGCCAGATAAAGAGCTCCAGATAGAGAGAGATGAGCTGGGCGTATCACAGTCAGCTCTGACATTTCTCCCCTCCCCTTGCTGCCCACACAACCAGTTAGAGGGTTAAGGGATGTGAGCGGGAATATTCAAGATAAAGCCAAATAGAAAGGAAAGATGGAGTCTGATATCCATCCAGTCAGTCCCTCCTGCCTCTGAGTGAGTACTGTGAGTACTGTACACTTGTAGTGCAAAGTGGATTTTTCTTTAGTAAATCAACCCCTTTGTGTCTAAAAGCGGTGGTTCCCCTAAAAATAAAATGTTAACATTGCCTTTCCCAAATAAATTACGATTAGAATCGGCCGGTTTTATTAAAAAAAAAAGCTCCGTACATACCGTTTGTTAGATTCGTTCCCACCGCCACTTCCGGGTACGATGCTGGCGGTGGGCATTCCTAATTGATTGACAGGCATCCGACCGACGCATCCATCGCGTCACGAGATGCCGAAAGAAGCCGAACGTCGGTGCGCATGCGCCGTATAGAGCCGCACCGACGTTCGGCTTCTTTCGGCATCTCGTGACGCGATGTATGCGTCGGTTGGATGCCTGTCAATCAAATAGGAATGCCCACCGCCAGCATCGTACCCGGAAGTGGCGGCGGGAACGAATCTAACAAACTGTATGTACGGAGCTTTTTTTTTTAATAAACCCGGCCGATTCTAATCGTAATTTATTTGGGAAAGGCAATGTTAACATTTTATTTTTAGGGGAACCACCGCTTTAAGAACACTTGTTCCCACTCAAGAAAGATATTGCTACAACAATACATAAAGATAGAGATATGGCAATCTCCCCATGTACACACCATATATCTATTTGTTGGATGATAGCATTGAATGAACATTTTGATAACAAACATCTCTGAACTTTTCAACGACTGTGGTTACATTTTGAAGCGTGACCAGCACATAATAAGCTTTATCTTTGAACTAAATCCTTATTTTTTATGTTTTAGGTGCACATATACTTGTCTTAATGATTATTTAGTGGTCCCTTTAAGTGCTAATATTTGGATTAAAGCAGAGTTCCAGCCTTTTACTGTTTATTAAAAGTCAGCAGCTACAAAAAGTGTAGCTGCTGACGACACCTTACCTGTTCCACGGTCCAGTGATGCGGCCGCACGGAGCGTCGCCCCTCTTCCCGCTCCTCTCCTCGGCACCTCCATTCACATTCTGGGTACCAGACCGTGACAGCTTTGTCACGTGTCCCAGGAGATCGCCTAGAGGGAGGGACCACCTAGAGGAGGAGTCAGATAGGCGGTCCCTAGGTGGAAGTAGGAAGTGGGACAAGAAGTCCCACTCCTACCGAAGCCCCCTCTCCCCCCCCTCAAAAAAAAACAGCCAAATGTGGCATGTAAGGGGGCGACTTTTGGGTGGAACTCCGCTTTAAGCACCCTTCTATATACTGTTGTATATATGTTGATTTATTGTTATGTATCTTTTGATTGCTGGAACATTAGGACCAGTAATTACAAGAAGATTAAACTATATACAGTATATTAAAATAATTGAGTGCAATAGAGGGAAGACGCAAACAAAACTGTAGGCCACTTTCACACTGAGGCGCTTTACAGGTGCTATAGCGCTAAAAATAGCGGCTGCAAAGCACCTGTAAAGCGCCTCTCTTGTCACTCCAATGTGAAAGCCTGAGTGCTTTCACACTGGAGCAGAGCGCTTGCGGGACGTTAAAAAAAGTCACGCAAACCGTGTCTTTGTGGCACTTTAGGAGCGGTATATACACCGCTCCTAAAGCGCCCCTGCCCATTGAAATCGTTCATGTCGAATGGTCTACCCCGACACTGTCTCTAAAATGTCGAATCTTTTCTCTCTATGTAGAATAATCTTTGACTAATAGAGTTAGGCCCTGTACACACGGGCAAGAATCTTCTTGGCAAGAAGCTCTAGCCGTCCGGGTGTACAGACTCTCGTTTTAAAAGAACCGCGGTTCTCTTGAAGGGAAAGAACCGCGGTTCTCTTGAAAGGAAAGAACGCAGTGACGTCATCGCGAACAAAGAGCATGCGCTTGTCACATTCAATGCTTTCGCCGCCATCTTGCTTCACCCTACCTATGCTGTGGAAGCTTCCGCACATGCGTCAGTCATTTCGAGCATGCGCAGGTTTCCACGGCGACAGGTAAGTATACACACTCTCGGGTTTCTCGTCGAGAAACAGGCCGACAAGAATCTCGACGAGAAAAAAGAGCAGGTTCTCTTTTTTTTCTCGTCGAGATTCTGGCCAGATTTCCTGACGCTCCCCCCTCTGGTGAAACATTTGGCACCTTTCGGGGTAGACGTGCTCTTCTTAGTTTTTAAAGTGGTTCTAAAGCCTAAACATTTTTTACCTTACCTTTCATTGCACAGAGCAGGTGAGCTTTATTTATCTATAGCTGGATTACTAGAAGGTACTACTGGGAACGAGTTGCCATACTGAACCCTGTTGGGTTTTATCTGTACCCAGGCGTTCATGCTGCTGTATTAGTAGCCAATAATTCCGGTGAGTTTTAACGTGGAGTGTTGTTGATTGGACACTTGCTTCTTTTTTTACACAGGCTGATATGCTGATATGCTATTATGGTAGCCTTCTGTTCTGGTCATTTGAACATATTTTTGTATTCACATCCATGTACGTTGCCATCGGTGGAACAAGCTTCTTTGTTTGCTCTACTTTTCTGTTTTGAGGTTAGCTATACTACCTTTTATGTCAGCAGCCTCTGTCATTTATAGATATATTTTTTTCACAGCACAGATTATATCACTATTATTATCTTCCAGGTTGCTGATAACAATAACCAATTTTTTTTTTTTTTTTTTTTTTTAGTTTCTGTTAAAATATTATCTTGTAACAAAAAAGAACTGTTAAATTAGATATCATCTCATCAAAAACTGCCAACTGAAATTTGTATTCACGGTATGTAAATATTTCTATATCTTCATGTGGTGCTTTATTAAAACCAATAAAACAGAGGAATTACTTTTCTGCTTCAGGGAGTTATGTCACCCTTTACATAAATGATATTCCTAATTAAACAAAGTCTAATGCCGCGTACACACGATCATTTTTCGGCATTAAAAAAACAACGTTTTTTGGCATGTAGAAAAAAAGAAGTTTTTCCAACTACATCATTAAAACGACGTTGCCCACACACCATCGTTTTTAAAAAATGCTTTAGCAAAGCGCGGTGACGTACAACACGTACAACATATGCGGAAGACGCCACCCTTGGGGCTGCTTTAGCTGATTCCGTGTTAGTAAAAGATGATTCGCGCTTTTCTGTCTGTTACAGCGTGATGAATGTGCTTACTCCATTATGAACGGTAGTTTTACCAGAACGAGCGCTCCCGTCTCATAACTTGCTTCTGAGCATGCGTGGGTTTTTAACGTCGTTTTAGCCCACACACGATCATTTTTTACAACCCGAAAAACGACATTGTTTGAAACGTTGTTAAAAAATGCAGCATGTTGGAAAACATTTTTTGTCATTTTTTTAGAACCCGAAAAATTATGTGAAGCCCACACATGATCATTTTAAATGACATTTTTTAAAAACAACTGCCGAAAAATGATCGTGTGTACGCGGCATTAGGCCTGCTTTACACTGGCAGGAGTCTGCCAACAGAGCTGAGCAGGCAGATGAGAGGTCCGCTCTGCAGACACGGACACCGCCTGTTGTTCTTTATGGAAGAAACGGGGGGGGGGGCGAACACCTGAATTTGCAGGGTGCTCAGCGGAATATTTGCCCACTGAGTCCCCACAATTCACTGCGTGTTGCATAGTGCATAGCTGATTGCTAAGGAGCGAGCCAGAAAGCCGGCCGCTGCATCCCTAAAAACACATCAGACATCAGCTGTCAACAGCCTTCCCTGCTGACAGCTGAATGAGAATTTTTTTTCCCAGCAATAGAAAAAAGTGGGGGGTCCCCTTCAATCCATACCAGGCCCTTTGGGTCTGCATGGGCGGTGGGCACTTTTTTATGTCTCTAAATTCATTTCCCCCATGCATCCGCCAGTCTTTATTTGGTAAAAAACTTAAAATAAAGTAAAGTACTGTATTTATTGGCGTAAAACACTCACTTTTTCACCCTGCAAATCGGTTGCAAATAGTGTGTGCGTGTTATACGCCAATACTGCAATTTGGGCTGCCTCAGAGAGAATGGGGAGGGGGGGGGTGGGACGAGCGCTGTCAGGTTACATAGAGCGAGAATCTGATTACTCAGCGGCCTCTGTAATAGGAAGTCCCGTCTCTTGAGCCGACATTGGACCAGTGTTCTGTCTATCATAGAAGCCGGTCCAGGAGGCGAGACTTTTTATTAAAGAGGCCGCCAAGTAAACAGGAGATTCTCGCTGTATGTAATTTGATGGTGCTAATCCCGCCCCCTTCCTTGAGATTAATCAGGGTGCATTGATGGCAATGAGGAGGCTGCAGATGGGCATCGATGGGCAATGGTGAGGCTGCGGATGGGCATTGATCGAGCTGCATTGATGGGCAATTTCGAGGCTGCAGATGGGCATTGATCAAGCTGCATTGATGTGTAATTTTGAGGCTGCGGATGGGCATTGATCAAGCTGCATTGATGGGCAATTGTGAGGCCTCGTACACACGGCCGAGGAACTCGACGTGCCAAACACATCGAGTTCCTCGGCCAGTTCAGTCCTGGAGCCGCCGAGGACCTCGGCGGGCCGAGTTCTCCCATAGAACAACGAGGAAATAGAGAACATGTTCTCTATTTCCTCGCCGAGGTCCTCGTCGGCTTCCTCGGCCGAAAGTGTACACACGGCCGGGTTTCTCGGCAGAATTCAGCCAGAAACTCGGTCGGAAGCTGAATTCTGCCGAGGAAACTGGTCGTGTGTACGGGGCCTGAGGCTGCGGATGGGCATTGATCAAGCTGCATTGATGTGCAATTTTGAGGCTGCGGATGGGCATTGATCAAGCTGCATTGATGGGCAATTGTGAGGCTGCGGATGGGCATTGATCAAGCTGCATTGATGGGCAATTTCGAGGCTGCAGATGGGCATTGATCAGGCTGCATTAATGGGCACTGACCCTTATGTTGCTTCAAAGTTCTTTATTTAAAATGTAAGTTTTTTTAATGAAACTTCCCTCTTAAAATGAAGGTGCGTGTTATACGCCTGTTCGTGTTATATGCCGATAAATACAGTATATATAAAAAAATTGACATTGTTTTTTTTTTTAGCACATGCTTAGCAAGATTTAATCATCAAGTTAAATCTAAGTTTATAAATTCAAATACCGCTGCTCTAAAGAAAAGCAAAACAAAAAGCCCAGTGAGGTGGCTGTCAATGTATTCCTTAATTGAGGAAAAAGAAATTCAGTTCACTCCAATTAATCAGTTATGTGTAAGGCATCATATTAAACTTCATTCCATTATGTAACGTCAGGATGTCGCGCTGCTTTTTGTTACCAGTGCTCCTGTGATAAAAGTGCTGCTGGCACAACAGGCTGTGCAACATTGTCAGTGAATAATTTTGCATGCCTCCCCAGCAGCAGGATGGTCAAAGGAAAGAATGAGAAACATAAACGTGAAGCCTTGCTAGAGCGCTAGCAGTGGGAGGAAGGGAGAAATGTTTCAGACAGAATTTTAGCCAGAAGCCATGGCTATGCTTCCACACGGAGATGGAAAGAGACAGCGACATGTAACAAGGCCGACTCTGTTCACCAGGCAAAACCTTCCCTGTGCCGCAGAAAAAAAAAAGACTGGGCACCTGCATTTCATTTACTAGAAGCTAGACATTCTCATGTAGGTGGCACGGAAAGCCCTGGCCACTCTGGAATGCATGCCTTTTTTTGTAGCGGTGTTACCCTGATCTGTTAACAGAAACCAATGCTGAGATCGCTACAGCCGTAGACACATTTGTTGGTAGCTTTACAGCTTATTGAAACAATTGCTTTTCCCCCCCTGAAAAGTGATGAAATGAAAAGACAAAGGGGTTGATTTGCTAAAGGCAAATAGACTGTACACTTTGCAAAATGCAGTTGCTCCAGAGCTTGGTAAATGAGGCAAAGTTCACTTTGCACAGAATAAATCACGTGCAAGAAAAAAAAAAAAGCAGCATTTTTGTTTGCAGATGATTGGATGATGGAAGTCAGTAGAGCTTCTGCTCATTTATTAACTGCTTGCCGACCAGCGCACGACTATATACGTCAACAGCATGGCACAAACAGGCAGAAGGACGTATATATACTTTCACTTTAAGATCGCGGCATTGTGGACGCGCGCCTGCCGCGAGCTCCGTGACTCCGACCGCGATCGTGTCACGGTGAGGAAGAAGGGGGAAATGCTATGTAAACAAGCATTTCCCCAGTCTTTCTAGTGACAGGAGAGTGACCGCAGCTTCCTGTAATCGAAAGCTGTGATCACTGTCTTGTCACACACAACCCATCCCCCTACAGTTAGAACACATCCCTAGGCACACTTAACCCCTTCAGCACCACCTAGTGGTTAACCCCTTCATTACCAGTGACATTTTCACATTAATCAGTGCATTTTTATAGCACTGATCGCTGTAAAAATGACAATGGTCCCAAAAATGTGTCAAAAGTGTCCGATGTGTCTGCCATAAACTCGCAGTCATAATAAAAATCGCAGATCACCGCCATTACTAAAAAAAAATTTAAAAAGGCATAATTCTATACCCTATTTTGTAGACGCTATAACTTTTGCGCAAACCAATCAATATGCGCTTACTGTGATTTTTTTTTTTTACCAAAAATATGTAGAGGAATACGTATCGGCCTAAACTGAGGGAAAAAAAAATTATATCTTGTTTGGGGATATTTATTATAGCAAAAAGTAAAAAATATAGTTTTTTTTTTCAAAATTGTCGCTCTATTTTTGTTTATAGCGCAAAAAATAAAAACCGCAGAGGTGATCAAATACCACCAAAAGAAAGCTCTATTTGTGGGAAAAAAAGGACGTCAATTTTGTTTGGGAGCCACGTCGCGCGACCGCGCAATTGTCCGTTAAAGCGACGCAGTGCAGAATCGCAAAAAGTGGCCTGGTCTTTGACCAGCAAAATGGTCCTGGGCTTAAAGGGTCACTAAAGGAAACATTTTTTTTAGCTAAATATCTTCCTTTACCTTACTGCAGTCCTGGTTTTGTGTCCTCATTGTTAGTTTTTGCTCTGATGTTGCTGTAATTCCTCTCTGTTCTGGACACTTCCTGGTTGTCTGTTTCCTGATCACCACAGTACTGGGAGATTCTAGTTTCGTTTTCCTAACCATCACTCTCTATGTTACATGCAAAAACTAAGCTAGCTGCAAAAACGAAAGTGAAACTAGAGGCACATTATATGATTGATTTTTAATCGTTTTTAAAAGGAATCGGTTAACTATTATGTCTCTATACCCTGTAAACAGTCATTTCAGCAAAAAATGTTTTTTCCTTTAGTGACCCTTTAAGTGGTTAAGCTCTGGTGTAACTGTGCTTGCAGAGTGCACTGTCTATTCACCTTTATTAAATCAGCCCCAATGTCTCCTCTATACCTGCATAACTTTGGTATGTCAGAGTAAAGCAAAGAAAGTGTGAAAAGAGATAAGTTTATGTCTCTTCTGCAAAGATATTCTTTTAATTCTGTTTTTATTGAAAGGTTTTTGGCTTTTTTTTTTTTTTTTTTTTTACAAAAAAAATAAAGCTCCGACAAGAGGTCTCCATAAAAGAGAATCGATACTAATAAAAGTGCTGCGTTGCCTATAATGTGACAAAATAATATCAAAACAAATGTATTGTGCAACTATACCATAGCATAGTACGAAAAATATTGCTTAGTTTTGGACACAAGGACTGTACATTGTTTGGGGTTGTAGATCAATTTTTTAACACATTTTTCACAATTTAAATATTTTAGGTTATATGTAGGTTTTCCCGCGGTGGCCCTATTATTGATCTAAGTTTCACTTGTCTGGGGCATAAGTTTGTTCCAGCTACTGAGCTATAGAGAGAGTTTATTTATCGTTCAAAGAACAATTTGTCCTGAGTGCTAAATTATTAGGCTCATCATTTTTGTCCATTCTATTTCAAATTGTTTTATCATTTAAAATATTTAATTTAGTCAAAATACAAAATCAAAGTCTGGTGTTTATTTAATATTAAATAAGCAACAATATGTGTAAGTTTATTTCACAGAAAATTGTGGGTTCATCGTTTTTTGTGGAAGAGAACCAACAGATTTGTACATGGCTGTAGGTAAGCTGCCATTGCTGACCCCCTAAAATGGCTAGCCTGGCACAAGTATGTTGATATGGAAAGTAGGCATAACGCCAGAACAGCTGGTATGACTCAAAGTAACAAAGCCATTGAATGATCATGGCAGCCAATCAGCTAGAATTAGAGGTCAAATATGGCAGCCTCCACATACCTCTTGGTACAGATTCCCAAACAATTTTATAATTCTTAATGGTCTTTGAATGATGATTACACAATGAATGCTGCATGTGCGTCAAGAAAACTATTACTTTAGTTTCTTCCCATGTAACATTTACTAACCTTAAAGACCAAAATAGCAGCTTAGCATTCAAAGGAAAATGTATTATTATACCTAAGCTCTATATAATAGCTGAGAACATACTGTATTTACAGTTCACTCTGACCTATATACCATTGAATGGGATGATCATGCTGTGCAATCAAAACTGAACGACTTTGTAAGCAGGACTGCCACTAAAGGATACTTACTGTTCAGTAACCCAGTGCCTGCATGAAAAAGTTTGATGCTTGAGCTAGAGAGAGTCTTGTGACCATCTATTCTGTAATTCATTTTTATTTTATTTTAAAACACTGAAATAAAAGTACCAAAGTCACTGCCTTTAAAGCTCCAACCACAATTAGCATTTTTTTAAATGTATGTCCTTTCATCCTGCGTTTTTATAATATAAATCCAGTCACTTACTATTTTACAATCCGCCACCGATCCGCATAGATATTCAAAATATATAGTTTATAAAACTATGTCTACACAGTTGTCATTTTGCTTGTGGGCATTGTGAAGCCCACAAGCATTTACTTCCTGCAAGTCTTGGATGGAGAGTGATAATTGGACAGCGCACTGCATCCTGGGAAATGATGACACACATTTCCCAGGAGCATTAGAGGGAGATGATGTCAGAATCCTAGGTGCTTTCAAAGGCAGATTTCATGGGACCGCATAGCAACAGGCATTTCCAGATGAGTAAAAAAATATATATTTTTTTTTACTTTTTTAGGTCTAATGAGCACAATAATGAAAAAAACATTTTGGGATGGAAACTCCACTTTAAGTAATTTAATTTGGTTTGGTATTCTTTTCTTTTGTTGAATGTAGCAAGCTTTTGCAAATGTGTCAATTTTTTTTTCCTACTATTAAAATTATGTTCACTTAAAACCAAAACCAAATGCTCACAGCTATAAAAGGCACACAACATGTCTGTGGTAGCTTTCAGTACCCTCACCAAGGCCATACACCAACAAGGAAGTTATGGGGGTGGGAGTTGGTGAGATTTTGTGATTACAGGGTCTTTCAAACCCAGTGTCTAAGCATTCCTGGAGAATTCAATGGGGTTGATTTACCAAAACTACAGAGTACGAAATCTGGTGCAGCTCTGCATAGACCCCAATCAGCTTCCAAGTTTTGTGTCAAAGCTCAATTGAAGAAGCTGAAGTTAGAAGCGGATTGGCTACCATGCACAGCTGCACCAGATTTTGCACTCTCTAATTTTGGTAATCAACCCCACTGTAATTCTGTCTGCACCAATGCCCAATCTAGCACCCTCTTGCATTCCCAAAGAGACTGCCAGCACTGAATACCAGGAGAAACAGTTTATCAGTGGACACCACGTCACCAGTTTCTGAGATACTGACCACTAGTACAGTACCATACTCCTCAAAGCAGTGTTTTGTAAATGAGGATGATGAAGCAAGGACTAGCTGAAGCTGGATTTTGAGCTGGGAAAATAAAATAAGAGTTTACGATTCTTTATTAATCTCCAAATCATGGATTTAGGCCGCGTACACACGATCAGTTAAACCAATGAGAACGGTCTGATGGACCGTCTTCATCGGTCCAAACCGATCGTGTGTGGGCCCCATCGGTTAATTATCCATAGCTTAAAAAAAAGCAATCTTGTTTTAAATTTAACCGATGGATACCTAACCGATAGAAAAAAAAACGATCGTTTGTAGGCACGTCCATCGGTTAAAAATCCACGCATGCTCAGAATCAAGGTGACGCATGCTTGGACGCATTGAACTTCGTTTTTTTCAGCACGTCGTTGTGTTTTACGTCACCGCGTTCTGACACGATCGTTTTTTTAACTGATGGTGTGTAGGCACGACTGACCATCAGTCAGCTTCATCGGTTAACCGATGAAAACGGTCCATCAGACCGTTTTCATCGGATGGACCGATCGTGTGTACGCGGCCTTAGAGTGTACTTTGGTACTGATGTTTGAGCATCTACTTTTTTGGACCCAATTCCAGGCATTTGTTTTGCGTGTATTCATGCATATTTTCGTGTATATACACATTTGTGCACACAAAACATTTATAGGAAAAACAATTAGCTTTTATGCTCATGTGTGCATATTTTTGCACACCGGCGCAAAGTACTTACTGGGAACACATTTAAAAAAAAAAAAAATTCTACTCAAGAATATGCAACACTTGCTTATTTGCTTACATGTACAGGCACATTGAAGACAGGCTGGATATTTAGATCAGTCAAAAAATTGCTGTACTGAGCAAGAGGCCTAAAAAGACTATAGCCTGTGGTGCTGCTCTGAAAAGACACTCTCCACGAGTGCCTGACCAGAAGAATACATTTTATGGTAAAGGATACCTGCCTTCCTTTGCAGGCAGGATTGTAATTTAACGTCCCTGGTGGTAATCCCAAGTCTGGCTCAGGGGGGAAATCCAGCACCATTAGCGGTATCCCAGAGCCAGGCTCGGGATCGCATCGCAGTATCCAGGCATGGTTACTTACCTTGTCCCCTGGATCCTGCGATGTCTCCCCGCTGTGTGTGTGAGCTGTGTCCTCCTCTGCTCGATTCACAGTGCCCGAGTGCGGCCGAGCGCGGCCGAGCTCCGTTCCCTGCGACGTTACGACGCACGGGGGCAGAGATCGGCGCCAAATTCAAAAAAGTAAAAACACAATACACATACAGTATACTGTAATCTTACAGAATACAGTACTGTATAAAATAATTACACACCCCATTTGTCCCTAGTGGTCTGTCCAGTGCCCTGCATGCACTTTTATATTATAAATACAATTTTTTTCTGCCTGGAAACTGGAGATTGTCCATAGCAACCAAAAAGTGTCCCTTTATGTCAAAAGTGGTTTTAGACCAGCTAGAAAACAGTAATAATAACTTAGAATCACTTGCAGAATTAAGATAGAATATGCAAATGACTAGTTACACCGATTCACGAACGTCCGCTTTGCCCGTCGATCTAAATTTACGTTGTTTCCGTAGAGATGCGTCGCGTAAAACTAAGCATGGCCTCTAGGTGGTCTAACCAATGTTAAGTATGGCCGTCGTTCCCGCGTCAAATTTTTAAATTTCAGAGATGCCCCCATCATCCAAGCCGTTCTGGCTAGGGGTTTGTCAGCCAGATCAGCTTACTGAGGAGGAACAGGAAGTGAAAAATTCAGACAAAGAAAACCTGGAAAAAAAAAATTTAGAAGGGAAATCGAAGGAAAAGGTTAGTAAACCAACAATGCACTAGCTTAAAGGAACCTATTTAGAAAAAAAAAAAAAGCCTTTACAACCCCGTTAATGCAGAACTAGCCTTTGAATACACATACTCCATGCACTACATTTCCCATGAGCCACTGCCAAGCGACTAGGTGTATTGTTCGGCAATAATTGTAGTGCAAAGGTTTACCATGACCTGCTCTCATTAATCTCTTGTATCAAGCTAAATAAACTTAACACAATATATCACTATAATTGGCTAACCTAGTTTCTATCTCATTACCAGCTCATTGACATTTTGAATATGTAATTTTTTCCCAATGTGCGTCATGCAACATAAAACCGTTTTATCTGCAATTGGTAACAAATGACTCATTGCATCTGCTATATTGTGCATATGGCGCTCGGCACGTTGATATTTTATATTCCTATTAATACGTTATGTGCATTAAGCTGCTTCCCAACAGAGGTTTACTAGGGGAAAAAAACGGGAGCTGTCTTTATATTGCCACGGCAAAATTCCTTTGTTACTTTAACTGGAGCTAAAGATAACCTGCTGTTCCTCTACAATATGTTATGCATCATGAAACATGACTCCTCTTCCTTAAAATAAAAACCTTTCAATGTGCAGGAGTCTGCAGGTGGTAAAAATAGAAAGTCGCCATCAGTATCACTTCAGCAGCCTTGCCATGCGCTCCTGTGCACACGTTACGAGCTGCTTTTATAACACAATTTGACATACTGTTCATTACCAACTTGATTGTATCCTCTCTGCTGTTGTGAGAGAGATGGCAGGCAAGAGAGGTCTCATAGTTTCTCATCAAACCAGCAGAACATAGAGCTCATGAAAGTGGAAAACGTCTGTGAGGGCCACACAGCCTGCAAAAAATCTCTGACGGTTCCTTCTGTCACACATGGCATCAGAGCAAAAGGACTCTTAGAAGAATCGGAAGGGGAAACAAGCTAATGCAGGGTGCCATTCCTTTCACAAAACAAACCTTAAAAATAAGCTAAGCAACTTGCAAGATGGATTAGCAAGGACTTCGTGAAAATATGTGACAGGAAAAAATGCGCGTACCATATGTGAGAAAAATTTAAACCTGCGACTCAAAAATGTTATACATCAAAATACATAAGAAAAAGGAAAGAAGTCGCGCTATTTGTGAAAATATGCCTGTTAATCAAAGCACACTGATAGCTAGAATGTGAGAATTTATCAACCAGTAGCACAGTGCTTGAAAAGTTTAGTCACTGAACTAAAGTTAGAACAATTACACACAAAGGGGCAGATCCACAGAGCGAGTACGCCGGCGTATCTACTGATACGCCGGCGTACTTTCAAATTTCCTGCGTCGTATCTTTGGTTTGAATCCTCAAACCAAGATACGACGGCATCTGGGTTAGATCCGACAGGCGTATGGCTTCGTACGCCTTCGGATCTTAGATGCAATACTTCGGCGTCCGCTGGGTGGAGTTCTCATCATTTTCCGCATCGAGTATGCAAATTAGCTATTTCCGACGATCCACGAACGTACGCGCGGCCGTCGCATTCTCTTACATCGTCTCTAGTCGGCTTTTTCCGGCGTATAGTTAAAGCTGGTGTTTTGCGGCATATAGTTAGACTTGCCATGTTAAGTATGGCCGTCGTTCCCGCGTTTATTTTGAATTATTTTTTTTTTGCTTAAGTCGTCCGTGAATCGGGATGGACGTAATTCACGTCTATGTTAAAAAATATGACGTCCTTGCGACGTCATTTAGCGCAATGCACGGCGGGAAATTTAGGGACAGCGCATGCGCAGTTCATTCGGCGTGGGGACGCGCTTCATTTAAATGAAACACGCCCCCTACTCGCCGATTTGAATTTGGCGCCCTTACGCCACGAGAGATGGACTACGCCACCGTAACTTACGGCGCAAATTCTTTGTGGATTTGAAGTTTAAAAAAGTAAGTTACAGCGGCGTACCGTATCTCCCATACGCTGCACCGGTGCAGATCTCTATGGATCTGCCCCAAAGTAATTGTTTTCTGCTGGTTTTTTTTTTGCTCTCCTCCCACAGCCCTCTCAAAGAGCCAACTTGGACTTATGCCTTCATTTGGTTCCAGAGAATTAAAAAGGGGGCACGATTTTGGGCCCACTTTCTTGAGATTGTGTCACCGCAGTCCAATTAGTCTTAATATTAGTGTAGTTAATGGTAATTGTATGCTTTATTAAATGTGATGTACTGTCTCTTTAAATATGCAAATAAAATATCCAATGGGGATACCTTGAACTTTATGGACATTTTGGGATTTGCTATATAAGGGCTGCAGGAGATGGGAATTTCCCTGCATGTGGCCATAAAAGCAGTAAAAGAGCTCCCTTACTCCTGCCCCAGTCACAAGCTCTTTATGAGGTTTACCTTCCAACATGACAATGACCCAAAGTTCACCCAAAGCACACAGCAAAAATGACCACACAGTGGTTAAAGGAGAAAAAGGCGAATGTCCTTGCATGGCTTAGTCAGAGGCCAGACTTAAAGCGTTACTAAAGGAATTTTTTTTTTTAAATAACAAACATGTCATACTTACCTCCACTGTGCAGTTCGTTTTGCACAGAGTGGCCCCGCTCCATGTCTTCTGGGGTCCCTCGGCGGCTGTCTCTGGTCCTCCCCGCAAGTAGTCACCACAGTCATACGAGAGCTCGCATGGTGGTCACTAATTGTGGGCGCACTCCTGTGATACAGCGAGTCGCCATAGCCGCTCACTGTATCACTCGGCCCCACCCCTCGGCGCGCAGTCACTGGATGTGATTGACAGCAGCGCCAGCCAATGGCTGCGATGCTCTCAATCCATCCGCTCTATCCAATCAGCAGCCAGGCTGAGCGGCGAAGAGGATCGCGGGAGCGCGCGGGACTTTCGAGGGGTCAGGAAAGTATAAGGGGGGCTCGGCAGTATCAGATGTATTTTCACCTTAATGCATAGATTGCATTAAGGTGAAACATTTTTTTCCTTTACAACTCCTTTAAATTCCATTGAAAATTTGTGGAATCACTTGAAGACTGCAATCCACCAACGGTTACCATCAAATTTAACTGAACTTGAGCAGTTCTTCAAAAAAAGAGTGGACAAATATTGCAAAGTCTTGATGTGCAAAGTTAGTAGGGACATATCCCATCACACTAAAGGCTGCAATTAAAACAAAAGGTGGTTCAACAAAATACTGACATAAGGGGGTGAACCTTTTTCCAACTCAGCGACTCTGTTTTTGACTTTTTTAAAAAAAAGTTCTGACATGTTGGTGTTATATCTTTTACTTATAAATTGTTATAAGTTGTACTAGAAAATACAGTTGAATAAAAACAAAAATAGGTGTCTGTCTTCATTTCAGGCTTCAAAGCAACACAATGTGATTATTTATATTACAGGGGGGTAATTATTTTCTATACCCACTGTAACACACAGTTACGTAATCACTGTAGATGTTCCACCACACTTTATTTTGTGCTTTTATGTAATGGTAATAGTCTAATTTCAAGCAAGAATAACAGCAGTGGGGAATACGCGCAGGATGAATTTATTTTAACCCCCTCTCCAACTGCTATTGATTCAACCAATGGGTCACATTTGCTAGTAAAGAATAAATTAGTTATTTTGCCCAGTAAAGCACTATTAAAAATAACTCTGTAAGCATGATGTATGGTTTAAAAATAGTCATGAACAGACGGTTTTAAATGATTAATGCACAATAAGCTGCTCTTCAATTATGACTGTAACTTCATGTTAACGTTCTTTGCCTTATGTCTAAAGCAGACATTGTAAAATATGATGCATATTTTTGCAAAGTAATCACTGCAATGAGGAGCCATCAATCAAATAATTTACAAGAACAAGAGAACGTGTGTGTGTTTTTTTGTGTGTATGTGTGTGTGTGTGTGTATATATATATACATACACATACACACACAGTCAGGTGTAGGAATTACAGTTTGTATATGTGCCTCCCACTTTTTAAGGGACCAACAGTATTGGGACAGATTAACAATCGTAAATCAAACTTTCACTCTTTAATCCTTGCTTGCAAATCCTTTGCAGTCAATTACAGCCTGAAGTCTGGAACGCATAGACATCACCAGACGTTGGGTTTCATCCCTGGTGATGCTCTGCCAGGCCTCTACTGCAACTGTATTCAGTTCCTGCTTGTTCTTGGGGCATTTTCCCTTCAGTTTTGTCTTCAGCAAGTGAAATGCATGCTCAATCGGATTCAGGTCAGGTGATTGACTTGGCCATTGCATAACATTCCACTTCTTTCCCTTAAAAAACTCTTTGGTTGCTTTCGCAGTATGCTTCGGGTCATTGTCCATCTGCACTGTGAAGCGCCATCCAATGAGTTGTGAAGCATTTGGCTGAATATGAGCAGATAATAATATTGCCCGAAACACTTCAGAATTCATCCTGCTGCTTTTGTCAGCAGCCACATCATCAATAAATACAAGAGAACCAGTTCCATTGGCAGCCATACATGCCCACGCCATGACACTACCATTACCATGCTTCACTGATGAGGTGGTATGCTTTGGGTCATGAGCAGTTCCTTTCCTTCTCCATACTCTTCTCTTCCCATCACTCTGGTAAAAGTTGATCTTGGTCTCATCTGTCCATAGGATGTTGTTCCAGAACTGTGAAGGCTTTTTTAGATGTTGTTTGGCAACCTCTAATCTGGCCTTCCTGTTTTTGAGGCTCACCAATGGTTTACATCTTGTGGTGAACCCTCTATATTCACTCTGGTGAAGTCTTTTCTTGATTGTTGACTTTGACACACATACACCTACCTCCTGGAGAGTGTTCTTGATCTGGCCAACTGTTGTGAATAGTGGTGCAACGGATCGTGACCGATCCCTGATCCGAACAGGTCGACCTGTTCAGATTGGCACTCAACGCGATCCGCGGAGCGCTGCCTCGGCCTTAGGAAAGGCCATGGCTTCGGCCTAGCTCCGGAGCGGTCGGCCATCTTGGTACACCCAGCCAGGCCAGTAGAAGAAGCTGTGAACCCCGAGCGCATAGCCTGTTGCACTCCCCACCTCTCGTCTGATTGCCTGCCGTGCCGTGTGACGTCACCACCGCTTCCGCGTTCCACGCTGGATAGCGTGAAGCTTCCTGCATGCAACATCGCTGAGTAGCCAGGGGGACATCACTAGAGCCTGCAAACCGGCACCCACAGACCAAAGGACACCCCGATGGACTATATCTCCAAGTGAACCAGTAAGTATATATATTATACTTACATTTTATAGAAACGTTTTGGAACATTACAGTTGGTGCCTCCACCCCCTCTTTTCTCACTCTGATTTGCTTATAGAGGTTATGGACACCCTCTGAGGATGGCTGCCTTCTTTTTGCTATTTTATACATAGATCTACCTAGAGGTGCCATTGGAGCCACCGTTAACATTGTTTTATATAGGCATCAAGTCACCACGAGCGCGGGAATCCCCCCTCTCTATGAATTGGTACACCTGGCGGCTGCTACTTAGGTGCACACTGACGTCATCACCCCTCCCTCCCTCAGAGACTCGCATAGGCCTTACTGACATAGCATTACAAATGTGTGTTCTTTTGTTTGCCTGTAGTTCAGCTTTAAGCCGTAGCAAACAAGCAGCTAGCATCTTCAAAAGGATGTTGGCAACAGCAGCCACCATATTTCTCTCAGTATAGGTTTCCTTCAATTTGATGTAGGTAATTTGTAACAGGAGCAGTATTTTTTCACA
This sequence comes from Rana temporaria, assembly GCF_905171775.1. Lineage (NCBI taxonomy): Eukaryota > Metazoa > Chordata > Amphibia > Anura > Ranidae > Rana > Rana temporaria. Next base: position 47,102,568 of record NC_053501.1, read on the forward strand.
CATTTCAGCAATAATTGGTTCTGCTGCTGAAATGTAAATTTCTAGCCAAGAACTGGAATTAGTGATATGCTAAAAATTTAGCAAGTCTACAACCATAGTGTTTCCCAACAGTGAATACTACTGTCAAGAAAGGATCAGCAAGCAGATGGTTAGCATATGACCTATCTAAGGGACTCACTAGACAGATTAATCTATGATTATGGATCTAATCCTGAAATTGTAATGGAGAATCCCCAGACAGGCATTCGATGTGAAACTAAACACTGTTTGGGAATAAAGATGACTCTATAGCTTTGTAATATACAATGTTCACATGATTATAAGATGAGGGTAGATTAAAGAAGCCTATAAAAGATAGCAATAATGTAGACTAAAGATGCCCATAGGCTCTAGAAATTAAAATGATCCAACCAGCCTCAGACACCTATGTTTCCAAGTAGGTGCCTAAGGAAGAACATATAGTTTTGTCTGAGCATTTGGGTTTAGCCTGTGCAGGAGGAGGGCGTTTCACCACATCTCCTGGTACTGGTTTATTTGGGGACAATAATAGCGTGTTTTAGTCTAAGTGTAATTTTTTAATGGTTAGGCCCCATACACACGGGAGGATTTATCCGTGGATACGGTCCAGCGGACCGTTTCCGCGGATAAATCCTCTCGAGGATTTCAGCAGATTTCTCTGCGATGGAGTGTACTCACCATCGCATTGAAATCCGCGCCGAAATCCTCTGGCGATGACGTGTCGCGCCGTCGCCGCGATTATGACGCGGCGACGTGCGCGACGCTGTCATATAAGGAATTCCACGCATGCGTCGAATCATTACGACGCATGCGGGGGATCCCTTCGGACGGATGGATCCGGTGAGTCTGTACAGACCAGCGGATCCATCTGTTGGGATGGACTCCAGCAGATGGATATGTTCTGCATGTCAGCAAATATCCGATCTGCTGGAATCCATCCCAGGGGAGATATATCCGCGGAAAAAGATCCGCTGGCGTGTACACAACATAGGATCTATCCGCTGAAACCCATTTGCTGGGATTTATCTGCGGATGGATTCTATGGTGTGTACGGGGCCTTGGTAGCATCTGGGAGCACCTGGGATACATGAAATAATGCGTGGATTCTAAACACAGCAAATGGCAATCTAATCCACTTTTTGTATACAGTGCCTCGTACAACGGGCTGACAAGCTAATGACATACAGTAGCTTTTGCATGTACAGTTTCCATTTTATCCAAGTTTTTTGCACAGAGAACTTATGTCTCAAAAATTTGTCAATCTAACTTTTATTAAAATGCAAACCAGCAGGTCACAGTACAAAATTCTGTATACTAAAAAAAGGTGAAATTTCAAGCCATCAAAACAGGCATTTCTTTGCTTTCTTAGCAAGAGTTAATTTTATTGAGACAGAAGCCCAGTGTGTGGATGAATTTGAGGGGAATTAAGTCTTAAAAATCTAAATTGAGCACATCATACAGTTGCCATCTAAATTCTATGGATACCTTACAGAATTTCTTCAAAAGCAGAACTTTGGTAGAACTGGCTTTTCTATGTACAGTATTTGTAGGTTGAATACGATATTCCTTTATTACCACAGCTAAAAGATAAAGACTACCAAACTACCTTTAGACCTTTTACTGCTCTTTACTTAATATTGCTGCCTTTGGGGCCCCTGTGTATCCACACCTCAGTCTCTTCTTATATTCCAACAGGATACCATTTCAGTATCTATTGGGTTCCTTAAGATATCTTTTTCTACTTTGCGTGACCAGTTTCCGAAATTTAGGTCTCTGTGTTGACAGAATTATTCTGCACATGCTGTTCAATATTAATGCTGGGTCAGATGATGAGGCAACCATCTGCAGCAAGTAAAATCTTCCTATTTTACTTGGATACTTAGGCTAACAACACTGGAAATAGAACGCCAATCTTGATCCCATTATTGCTAGTTGTTGGGCCTTTTATTTTTCTGAAATATCTATTAAGAGGAAGAGGAGGATCTAGTCACTAGGAACCCACAAGATGCTAGAATCCACATTCAGGCAAGAATTGAACATAATAGTGCTCCATTACAATAGCATATAACTATGCCTTATCCTAATGGTATAGATTGTTGCTAATAAATTTCTGTAATTGTGTCAGACATTGTCCTAAATACTGAAACAGAGTTCAGGATGAGGAAGTAAAATTTCCGTATTTGAAAAAGGATATTTGTCCCACTGGCACCAGTCAGTGGAACAAAGTCTGGACAACAAGCATGCCTTTAAAAATAGGTTACCATGGGCTTAATATACAAAGCTAACACACTCTGGGGCAGATCCACAAAGAGAGTACGCCGGCGTATCTAGTGATACGCCGGCGTACTTTCAAATTTCCCGCGTCGTATCTTTGTTTTGAATCCTCAAAACAAGATACGACGGCATCTGGGTTAGATCCGACAGGCGTACGTCTTCGGATCTTGGATGCAATTCTTCGGCGTCCGTTGGGTGGCGTTCCCGTCGTATTCCGCGTCGAGTATGCAAATTAGCTATTTCCGATGATCCACGAACGTACGAGCGGCCGTCGCATTCTTTTACGTCGTTTTAGTACGGCTTTTTTCGGCGTACAGTTAAAGCTGCTATTTGGTGGCGTACGCAATGTTAAGTATGGCCGTCGTTCCCGCGTCGAATTTGAAAATATTTTATTTTGTTTGCGTAAGTCGTCCGTGAATGGGGCTGGACGTAATTTGCGGCCACGTCAAAACAATGACATCCTTGCGACGTCATTTAGCGCAATGCACGGCAGGAAATTTAGGGATGCCGCATGCGTAGTTCGTTCGGTGCGGGGACGCGCTTCATTTAAATGAAACACGCCCCCTACTCGCCGTTTTGAATTACGTGCCGTTACGCCGCGAGAGATACACTAGGCTGCCGTAACTTACGGCGCAAATTCTTTGTGGATTCAAAGATTAAAAATGTAAGTTACAGCGGCGTAGCGTATCTCACATACGCTGCGCCCATGCAATTGTACGAGGATCTGCCCCTCTAGGTCTAGGATAAGTAAACTTAATTTCAAATAAGTAATGCCGCGTACACATGAACAGGCTTTGCCTGGCCAAATCACATTGGAATTCCGACATAATTCCATCGGGAAAAATGTTCTATAACCAAACTCCGATGAAAAAACTCAGATGGGGCTACACACGATCGGAAAATCCGATCGTGTGTAAGGGGAATTACAGTTATTTTCAGCTGTGGCCAATGTTATTTCAAAAATTACTGTCACGTGGCTCAATTAGAGCGTCCCCTTATATTGAAACATTCTTTGAATTCAAAACAAAACCATTCAGACAGAATTTCATTTATGAATATGGCCAGCAACCACGGAGGCTAGAATCTGATTTCATTACAGTGCAACCTGTGGTTCAGGGGTCCCCAAGTGCTCTGCAGAACATGCAGACATGCAGGCCTAGACATAATACATGCCTGCACTTTGGGATAAAAGTGTCAGTTCACTTTTTGTTGTAGTGCCAGTGTGCCACAGGTTCTCTTTTTTTACTTTCTCTTTGTTGCTGAGGGATCTTATCAAGCACTCAATTGTACAGACAGGACAACACTCAATAATAAATTCTGGAGCCACTGGGAACCATACCGAAAAAGTAATAGTTGAGGTATACTGTATATCCAATTGTCAAACCTGTAAAATAAAGCCTGCACATCTAAATAAACTGTGAATGACAGAAAGCTGGAAATTCACACACCAGTGACACCGACACATCTCTAGCTTTCTTGTCTGGTCTAAAGTTAGCAGACACCCACCACAAGTAGTGATCAAAGGTGTTGTTATAAAGCTCACTGATGTGACATATCTTTCCAGTACACTTGAAAGAATTTCTTGCAGTTGGCCACCAATCCAAGTAGAAAAAAAAACATATTTGTAGGATTTTCTCTGTTGCTTTTCACTATATAACACTATATTTGCAGATTTCAAGTGACTTATAAAAAAAAGAAGTGGATAGTGGACATACAGTACAATGTATGACTACTTTCATTCTTTTAAAGACAAATGACAGCTGAACACTATTCTCTGTATTTATACATTGCCATGGCAAGCGCGGTTATAGTAAATTTTAACAACTACAAGGGGGAAGCAAGGGGAGGGAGGTGGCCTAAGAAGAGGCCTAAAGGGGTTAGTTACTATTAGCAACAATGAATGATCTGAATGAAGTTCTGATACAAAAGGATTCATTATAGTATCAAAAAATATATAAAAGAGTACAGTAATATATGAACTACATGGAGAAAATGGTACCATTTAAAAGAATAATTTAACCATAAACATGTATAACAGACGAGACTCACAATGGACAACATAAATACACGACACTAGTCCAGACCACACACAGGGTCCAGCCACTAGTTCTAGCACTAATTTTTGGCCCAACTTAGAAGGGACTATCAGGCTATACATGTGTCTATTCCTGATCACTTATAGTCCCCATCACTTTGATAGCCAAATGTACTAATTAATTGCACGCAGTGCATGATACTTGTGGCTGAACCAATGTACGTTCGGACTAGTGTCGTGTATTTATCTTGTATTTATCTTGTCCATTGTGAGTCCCGTCTGTTATACATGTTTATGGTTAAATTATTCTTTTAAATGGTACCATTTTCTCCATGTAGTTAAAGCGGTGTTTCACCCTAAAAAACAAGTTTCTAGCATGCAATCAAGTATACTAGCGCTAGCTACAGTATGCCTTTCTTTTTTTTTTTGGGCGCCGTACTCACAGTTTAATCCTGTAGTGAAGTTTCAGACTCCCCGCGGGGAATGGGCGTTCCTATGCAGAGGGAAGATGATTGACGACCGGCTATGGCGCGTCACGCTTCCCAAAGATAGCCGAAATAGGACTTGCCTCTTCACGGCGCTATACGGCGCCTGCGCACAGACATCGGAGCTGACTGCGCAGGCGCCGTGAACAGGCAAATCCTATTTCGGCTATCTTCGGGAAGCGTGACGCGCTATAGCCGGCCGTCAATCATCTTCCCTCTGCATAGGAATGCCCATTCCCCGCGGGGAGTCTGAAACTTCACTACGGCAGTAAACTGTGAGTACGGCGCCAAAAAAATAAATAAAGGCGTACTGTAGATCGCGCTAGTATGCTTGATGGCATGCTAGAATTTTTTTTTTTTTAGGGTGAACCCCCGCTTTCATATATTGCTGTACTCTTTTATACATTTTTTGATACTATAATAAATCCTTTTGTATCAGAACTTCATTCAGATCATTCATTGTTGCCAATAGTAACTAACCCCTTTAGGCCTCTTCTTAGGCCACCTCCCTCCCCTTGCTTCCCCCTTGTAGTTGTTACTAATTTGGTTACAGCAACAGAACCCAACCGGGTACATGATCGACAATAGGTAACTACACTAATTACCTATATATAAGTGGCTATCTTGCGCCTTCCCTTTCCCCCAGCTCCCAACATATTTTATAGTAAATTTTAAGCATTTATTCAGGACCAAATGAGAAATTAGCACTACATAGTGGAAACAAGACAGTTACATTGTTTGGATAAAAAGAAATGTGTTAATCGATTTCAACTAAAAGACAAAAAATAAATAAACTGCTTCCTCAATAACCTAAACCAGAAGTTGATCCAGAAGGGGGCCTTAAGTGGGACACACACTATAGGAAAATGGGGTGAATGAGCGTCTGATTTTCCTTGATGTTTCACAGCAAGTCTGAACCGAGGAAGAAAATGATGTACGAAAATCGTCCGAAAGCAAATTAAACTGATATTGTTCGTTGGAGAAGTTAAGCAGACACTATCAGAAAATCGTATGATGATTATTCGTACGGAACTTGAACATTTTTAGACAGTCTATAAAAAATGACCTCTTCAAGATTCTCTACTGCTCTTCATCTTAACCCAAACTATTCATCAAAAAGTAATCAACTTCAATTACCGCAACTGCCATCCCTCTTAATTGTTGTGTGTACTGTTTAGCTTAGCTCTTACCTTGTAAAATTCTACTCCTTGCGCTTGCTTTTCTCTGAAGTCTATTTTGTTGTTTAAAGCTGAAGTTTAATCTGCTTATATTTTACCTTTGCTGGTTCCCATTTCCCCCCTCATCAAAATGCTAATTACATTTTTAGTTCAATCTGCTTATATTAAAGTTTTGACAAAATAAGTGCAAATATTTATTATGTTGCATCTTACTATTTCATAGGCATGATGGCTGCATTCATTTTCTTTTTCAAGCGTTCTTTCTCCTATTTGCATCTGGTGATCCTGCCAGTAAGTCTGTTGTTTTTCAAGTAAACAAGCACTCCAGCAGAATGTATCAGTTACAGAGATGAAACAAATCATTTAACACTAGCAGAGGTGCTTAAAATTATCAACTTTTATTTATGTAAAATCTTTATCCTAAAAGGAAAATAATAACTGTTTGTTGTAACTGCTTATTAAGTATTAGTTGGAGCTTGGCTTCAATTGGTTAGTGTATTTAAATATGCTTTTACATATAAAACTCCCCTCACTGACAATGCTGGTGTCCAAAGGTGCCCCCTGTTCCCATTTATCCAGAGTGGGGGCAGTGTAATACAGGAGGTGCGTTACTGGCCAGATCACCAGGTGAAAACCCTCCATACACCCAGTGAAGTGAACAGCCTCAGATGATACACAGAGACTAACCAAATCTCCCTACATAGGTTTTATATGTATATCTGCTGTGTTCACATTTATATACCGTTTAGAAAGTTGAAATCGAGTTGGGAGATTTTCTCTTTCTGGTTAACACAGAGTGTGATGTCTGGGCATATAGCCAAGATAGTTAACATTGTTGATTGGAGGAAAGGCACACACCCCTCTCATCATAGGCAGAGACTCTCAGAGCTGTTTTGTAATAGGAGCTGCTCTGTGCTACTCTATTTTAGCAACCTCCTTTGACAAAAGAGTCTGTCTGTTTTTGTCTAAAACAGAGGTCTCCAAACATTCTAAACAAAGGGCCGGTTTATTGTCCTTCAGACTCTTGGAGGGCCGGACTTTGGCCAGCAGGAGTGGAAATTTTCCTGACATCATTGTTAGTAAACATCTGGTATTAGGGAGAGGAATAGTGCCCCAGTGTCAGTGGGAGAAATGGTGCTCCATTGTCGGTGTCAGATGGAAGAATAGTGTCTCGTATCAATGGGAGGGATAGTGCCCCAAGGGCCCGATAAATGCAAGCAAAGGGCTGCATCCGGCCCTCGGGCCACAGTTTGGAGACCACTGGTCTAAAAGGTCAAAAAATATGTTGAGTTCTCAGGCTGATAACAGAGGAACCATTCAGAAGAGAGCTATAAGACTTCGCTCATTGAAAAGAGATAACAAATACTGCAGATATATGTGCCCAGCTCAAATTTCATGAATTGGATTTACATCCACTTTAACTACTTCCCATCCGGCCACTGTACATATACGGCCGGGAGGGTGCTTCCTTCTTCTGAGTGGACATTCAGGAACGTTCCTCAGAAGGAGGGGGATCGCGCGCACGTGCCCACGCAGCGGCGCGATCCCGATGCGCTCGTGTCACTCGGACACAGTGAATCTCCGATCGTCAGGAGGGCTCTGTGATTGGCCCTCCTGATCACATGATGGCTGTGTCCAATCACAGCCATCATGTGATGTAAATAGAGAGCTGGTTGTTAGGCAATCGGCTCTCCTCTTCTCACACAGATGTTGTCGGTGAGGAGAAGAGAGCAGATCACTGCAGCCAGCTGGTGATCAGTGAGTATGAGCTGTTTTTTACAGCTTTTTACACACTGATCACCGGCCCAGTGTCCCCACACAATGTAAACACACACGTCACCAAAATAGTGCCCCCAAAACACATGTCCCCACACAATAAAAACACCTGTCCCCCACATATGTAACAGTAAAATCACATGTACCAATGATCATCTGCACACATATGTCCAAGATCACCTGTGCACATATGTACAAGATCATCTGCGTACATATGTCCGTGATCACAAAAGCCAATTACTATACACTTTGATTTTATTGGATTTCTTTTTTTATAAATAGAAAGAAAATATATTTTTTTCCAAATTTTCATTCTTTTTTCGCTTATATAGCTAAAAATAAAAACAGAGTCGTGAATAAATACCACCAAATAAAGCTCTATATGTTTATAAGGGTGGTCTATAGAGCGGTTTGCACTGCTGGGCTCTGATGAAGAGGTCTTTGGAGCCTCAAAACGCGTCAGCCGGCAGTGACACCCCCTCACCCCCCCGTTGGAGCATGGTTTGAGGGCTATCCACTACAGCGGTTGTCGATAAGCCTATTGTGATTCTTTCTTTGTGAGTAGGTTTTTTATACATTTTTATTTTATTAAATTGGTATAACGGTAACACACTAGGCTGGTGCGCCCTTTTCTTTTCTTTTTTTCGTTTGCCATTAGGACATTCCCCATCCATGAAGGGCAGCAAGGCCAGTGTTACCGTTGTTGATACTTCTTCCATGGATTATTGATTGTTGGACAATCCACTCGTGCGCAGGAGAATTTGTTTTCTGTTCTAAAGTACCTCACTGTGGCTTATAAAGAGTCTGAAATCATTACTCAGAGAGCATAATATATAAAGAATTTCCCTATGCCGTTACCAAACACCACCAACCACCTGCCTGCAGAGCTAGCCAACACCAAAAAGTATATCACACATACCTCAAGACCTTTGAATATATAGTCATCAACACAATTACTAATAATCTCTCAACTGAAAACACTTCCTTCAAATAACCACAAATTAAATAAATACTATTCCTGCGCTATCACTCTTCGTGAATAACGCTATTAAAGAAACTGCTGCATACACCGGAAAGTGTTTCCACAACTATAAAATATGACAATAAGTAAAATAAATGATGCTGTGCTGTTATCTAATGCATACATTAAATATTTGATAAATGTGCTAATAAATATGCAAAGGAAGGCGATACACAAAAAGTGCAAATAAGAAGTCCAAATTGTACTTGTATAAATGGGCAAATTCAACAGTAAATGAATACATGGAAATAAATTAAAACATTCAATACAGCCAGTGCATTCTCCTATACATATTGGACTCTGTAAAAATTCCAAATAAAAAGTTCATAATGGCCAAGATGGCCACCTCGTAACCTACTCCAGGAACATATGCAGTGGTGATTGGGGTGGCGATGTTGGTAGAAACCTGTAGCATTCACGGCACCTTAAAGGAGAACAGACCCACTTATACACCAGAGCAGTGGGAGACTTCACTTAGAGCACCGGTGTCAAACACAAGGCCCACGGGCCGAATCCGGCCCTCCAGGCCATTTCATGTGGCCCTCGCACCTCTCCTCCAGCTGCAGGAGAGCTCCAGCCCTCCTCTGGTCCTACTCCAGACCATTACTCTCTGCTTTCAAGCAATGCATCCAGCTTCTTCCCAACAGCAGCATAAGAAAAGGGGGTGCACTGTCATGTAAGGGAGAGTGGGAGACTCAACTTCTGATGGTGGGGTGGCTCTTGACATCTAATGTAAGGGAAGGGGATGTGCTGGACATCTAATCTTGAGCCATGGGTTTGTGTGGAAAGGTACAAGCGCCCCACTCGTAGACTTGGACCTCACACTTTACAGAAGCAAAACAATGTATTAACTAAAATGAACAGAACGACTCTTCACATTTAGGTAGAAGGTAGAAGTTCACCTTGAACTCTTGCCTGCACTTCCAACATCTCAACCATGGCATACCACTGTCACTAGACCCTTCTGGGGTGCAATTACCCTCTTGGCCACTCCAATCCGACTTGCCTAGACATCTGAAGTAAGGAGATGGGGGGGGGGGACTTTTAACAGGCTAATCAGCTCTTCTAACACAAAGTGCTCTTGCCTCCTTACACACACACACACACACACACATCCTCCCATTTCTTTCATGGAGCCTGTCACTGGCAATTCCCAAAGCAGCAGATTCCCATAGAAAGAAGAAGTCTTTCCAGACCTAACGATTGCATACCTGCATTCAAAGCCTATTACCCCTTTACATTAGCAAAGACATTTTACATCCTCTGTATTCAGTCCTTGTATCAGAGACTTAACATAACCAGAGGAATAATATCTTCACTCATGTCCCTATACTATTTAATGTCACTCAGCAGGTCACTGTTATTTAGGGAATTTAGCACATTGAAGGGTAAGTAGACACCCACAAGAAAGGGTTGTATGGGACCAGATTTGCATTTTTGTATTTCTAGATATTACAAATTATTATTCACAAATAAAGGTGCAGACAAGGTGTTCCACTATAAAGGAATTCCAGTTAAAATAGTAAACATTCTTTTGTTTAAGGTATGCAGCAGAATCTGCTCTAGGGTTTAAAAAAATAAAAGCCAAGGCACTTAGAGGCAGCACTTGACACTTGGGATGCAATATAAATGGTAATAGATGCCTGACATGAATGTAGCTGCAAAATTCATTATGCAGCAGTGTTCTGATGTGTATTTGCCCAAAGAAGTGGATGCCCAAGAGCTTTGTCCCTTGCTGTGGACACAGAAAACTGCATTTCAGACACGGGCAAGAAAATAATTTGGCAACAAACTTTACATAATGCTATAAAGATTTCAACAATCAGCTCTGCTGCTAAGAGCTAAAGGCGAATCTCCCTCTGCAACCCTAACAGCAGAATATTTTGACATACTGATCTATGTACATTTCTGCTGAGTGCCATACAAATGTCACATAACCAGGTGCTGGGTTACAGCAATATAGAGAAGGAGACATTGCCTTTTATTCTTCTCTCCCTCTACTGAGATACTGATGTTATGCTGCACCATTCTCCTCCAGCCAGCAGGGGGAGTGCTAAAGCCAAGCAAGCTCATAGACTTCTATGCAGAGTGCTAAAAATCCTCTGAGTTGGCATTTGAGATGGCAGCCATATAATGTGGCCAAATTACTGCTTACACTACAGATCCTAACAGGCACTGTGCAGGAAGTGTGAGAGATGAATCTTATTAAACCACCCAGCAAAGTGCTTTCTCTTGGCACTAAAAGAATTAGAGAGAGAGCACCTCTATCTGAATGTTCACCTACCAGCGGGAGAACATACCAGTGGAGATCCAGAGTGGGAGAAAAGACACCTGGGGGGGCAGCGCAGCAGTGCCCACATCACAGCACCTACACACCTGCTGCAGGGAGACTAGAGTATCAACTCACCCTCTGCATCTCACCGCTGATCACCGGAGGTCTTCAGGGAGAGACTGAGGGGGGCCCCCTTCTACAGTGAGAAGTCACTGCAGGGACTGATGAGAGATTTTGCCCATTGCTGATACTGCTGGCAGGAACTGAGCCTTAGAGCAGAACACCAACTGTACCCAATCCATACTGCACCCATAGTGCACTCTATATCACACTTCTACTAAATCTAGACTGCACCTATAACAACCTATATCTGCAATATACCGAACCTTTAGTGCGCCTTTACCTGTACCTACCTTACACATGTGTCAAGACTATACCATACCTATACTGTATTCAGGTTAATTGTAACTGTGTATCAACCTTTCTAATGGGCCCCAATGATAGCTGGCAAAAGAACTTCTCAAAGCACTGTCCTTCCCATAATAATTATTCTCCAAGTCCCCTTAGTTCCCCTGCCCTTACTATCCTCCTTTTTTTTGGACAGTGCATTCCCAATCGGTTTAGGACAAGCATTACCGCCATAAATGCGCTCTGGCAGTATAGTTGCAGCACTCGCTAGATTAAACTTCACTACTGCTGCACTTGAGGTGGCCTTGTTATTGTTTATGTTGATCAGGAAACCAAATGTGATCTTATGCTTAGTCCTTACTGTTAATCACTTTGTAAGCTAAATTTCTGTGCTTGCCTAATTACCAACCATACTGGGCAACAATATATTAAGTTTGACTTTACTACGTGGTGTGGTGCCGGTTTTCTTTGATATAGTGCTACTACTGGGTCCCAAGCATTCACATAATTGAATTCCTGTGATATTGTATGTTTGTACACTCAACCTGGTGTGTAAGAGGGGCTGAGGTTTTTGGAAAAAGGTTGCGGCAAAGAACAGAGAACCCATCCTACTCAGCGGTTCCTACAGGGGTAGAGTTACTACCACTATATCTGTAAAAAACTAAAATAAAAATAAAAACAAGTATGCATTTGTCTGCAATTGTCCACCACCAAATCGGAAAGACCAGGGGAGGCAATAACACTGAGATGCAGCATTATAATTCAGTCACAGTACCGGGAAAATAACTTTTTGCTGCTTTACATAATACTCAATCCTAAAATCTTAGAGATAAGATTGAATACAGGAGGCCAAAATTTAGATAGCTGTGGGCAAGACCATAAAGTATGCATTAGAGTCCCCGGGCCCCCGCAGTCAGGATATACAGCATTTCCCTCCCAAAAAAATGATAATCGATGCAGTGGTAGGTACCAGCGAATCAATTTTTTTCCGGCCATTTACCATAGGTTTACACATTGGAAAGTGTATGTAGTGGTCAAGTATTGAGCTACTTGCCCAGGTAAAAAAGTAAACCAACTTTAAGTGTTTCTTAATAGGTGGGCAATTTGCATTGGGAGGGAGATAATATTCTAGCTGTAATGCTCAAAAGGTTTTCAGGGCTGGACCAACGTATAAATTGTCTAAGGGAAGTATACCCTTAGCACACCAGGATGTAAGATTAAGGTCTGGTATTAGAAGTTATAAGGTAGCAAATGGGAATATTAAAAGGAGTTTGTTTATGACTAGTAGGTAAGGCTTTGCAAAAGTTGGTCCAGACCATTTCTGGTTGAAAGATGTTTTTATTGGATGAAGGGGGTATGAACTGAAAACAGCCCAGGGACCATTGTACATTTAATCCCCACTAAAACCAATGGACTGTAGGAGTAATTATGAAGGGGATGAAACACAATGGTGACTAGTAGCAGGAAAGAAGAGAGAGAATTGGTAACTAGTTGTAGGAGTATAAAGGGAGAGGGTAGATAGCAGTGGTGATTGGTAGTGGGTGCAAGAAGAAAAAGAGATGTGATCAATATTGGTGGAAACATGAATGGAGGAGGTGAAGAGCAACAGTGATTGGTAGCAGTAATGGGTTATACACAATCCTTTTTTTAATAACAGATTGACTGAGACACAACAGCAGTGCCATTGGCTCCCGCTGCTGTCAATAAAACTCAGATAGCCAATGAGGAGAGAGGGGTGGGGCCTTGGTGTGGCTCTGTGTCTGAATGGACACACAGATCAGCGGCTCGGCTTGGGTGCCCCCATAGCAAGCAGCTTGCTGTAAGAGGCACTCAAAAGGAGGGAGGAGCTCTAGCCAGTAACCCAAGAAAAGGAGAATGGGGGATGTCCTGTGCAAAACCCTTACACAGAGCAGATAAGTATACTATGTTTGTTATTTTAATAGAAAAAAAATGAGACTTTACAATCCCTTTAAAGTGGAGGTTCACCCGGAAATGACAATTTTTAAGATTAGATTCATGCTCATTTTGTCAAGGGGAATCGGGTAGTTTTTTTTAAATCAAAGCCGTACTTACCGTTTTAGAGATACATCTTCTTTGCCGCTTCCAGGCATGGGCTGCGGGACTGTGCGTTCCTTCTTGATTGACAGTCTTCCGACAGTCGCATCTATCGCGTCACGATTTTCCGACAGTAGCCAAACGTCAGTGCGCAGGCGCCGTATAGAGCTGCACCGACGTTCGGCTTCTTTCGGCTACTTGTGACGCGATAGATGCGACCGTCGGAAGCCTGTCGGAAGACTGTCAATCAAGAAGGAATGCCCAGTCCCGAAGACCATACCCGGAAGCGGCGGAGAAGATCGCTCTCTAAAACGGTAAGTACTGCTTTGTTTTTAAAAAAAATTGCCGATTCCCCTAGACAAAATGAGCATGAATCTAATCTTAAATTTTTTTTTTAGGGTGAACTCCCGCTTTAATAATTCATCATCACTATAAAGAATACATGTGCACTTTAACTGCTAGCACATGCAGCAAAGCATTATCACTTTAACAGCCTGAAAACACACAGCTTTATTTTTTGAGCCTATACAGTACTCATCTTCAAATATCATTTATATTAATTGTTTTAAATGTATTGCTTTCATCTACAGAATACAGCATTCTCTGGACATAGCTTATTTACTTTGACGAGTGTTTAATAAACCGGTGAGTTTCTTGCTACGCATAGTCAAAGGGAAGGCATCAAGGTAAATATTCAAACAGGTAGGTATAAAGGGAAAAGGCTTGCAACTGAATATTTGTCTTCCAGGTTTCTCACTTATTTTTAAGAGAGTGTACAGCAAGATTCTTCTCATGACTGTAAGCACTGCCATAGCAACAAGGATAGCAGAGGCAGCCATCTATACTGGGCCTTGGGGGCCCAGCCCTGACCCTGATTCTCGAACGCTTGTCTCTTTTCCCCTTCATTGCACCAATAGAAACATTATAGCAACATGTCTATTTGCTAAAAGAGCCTTTCAGGCCCACAAGCTTCCGTGTTGGATAGATTTGTGAGCCATATTAATTACTATTAAAGATATTTTGAAATAATATGTTAAGGGGCCTTTGCTAAAATAATGCACGGGGTCCATTAGAATTTAGCTATGCCTCTGAAAATAAGATAATATTTGTCACCCAGATATATCTGCTGCAGCTAGTAACACTCAGGGCCGGCGCTAGCGCAAGGCAACATGGGCACTTGCCTTACGGCGCCAGCGCCGGCCCTGGGAACAGGGCGGAAAATTGACTGGGTCACCGCCGCCGGGACAGTCGCTCGCCCTTAGAGAGTCGCCTGCCCAGAGAGAGTGTGCCGCTGCACCTGCTGGCGGCATCTGAAGGAGGACTCGATCTCGGAGTAAGCCCCCCCCCCCGCGCAGCGGCGCTGACCTGCGTGCAGTGAGTCAGTGTGTATGTGAGTCGGCTACACGGCGGCGCCTACGCTAGTGACACCCATTCTTCAATGACGCTCCAAAATAAAAAAACAACCTGGTAAGTATTACTCCCTGTTTTTTTTTTAAAGAGGCGATGGGAGATAGTGGTATGGATGTCCGGGGGGGGGGGGGCTCTGCTGGCACCCATGGATGTCGGGGGGGGGCTCTGCTAGCACCCATGGATGTCCAAGGGAGGGGGGGCTTTGCTGGCTCCCATGGATATACACAGGGGTCTTTGCTGGGGGGGGCTCTGCTGGCACCCATGGATGTCCAGGGGGGGCTTTGCTGGCTCCCATGGATGTCCGGGGGCTTTGCTGGCTCCCATGGGTGTCCGGGGGGGCTCTGTTGGCTCCCATGGGTGTCCGGGGGGGTTCTGCTGGCCCCCATGGATGTCGAGGGGGGCTCTGCAGGCTCCCATGAATGTTCAGGGGGGTCTCTGCTGGGCATAAATGGGTTTAGAAGGAAATTTTGCTGGGAACGCATGGATATAAAAGGGGACTCTTTTTGGCACACCACAATGTAAAACGGTTTTATTTATTTGTAGCCCTACCCCCAGATAGGGTGACCACATTTCCATACAGCCATTCAGGGACACCCCCCCTCCCCAGCAAGCATTGGTCAGTGACATCACAAGGAGGCAGTGAGACCATATGACGTTGCCGAGAGGCCCCGCCACTTACCTATTTAAGCAATTGTTTAATGTATGTTAGCCCAACATTGCAGCTGTAGGCGGCCACTTAGATTATATTTGGTCCAAGGGCACAATGTTTTTTATACTGTAGCTAACCTTAAAAGCAAAACATTTGTTCATCTGCTACCTCAAAGTCCTGCCCAACATCAACACTGAGAATTATTTTACAGGCTTTTCCTATATTATAACTCCCACTCATGTCCACCTAAAATTCTCACATAAATACATGAAACTGCAGACAGCATCAAATTATAGAAATCATTTAACATGGTAATTACATGAGATAAAAGTGCTGGTGGGAGGTAAAAATGTGAACACGGATGACACGGCTAGTAAACCATTTGACATTGTTGCATCACACCCTGGGATCTATTACCGTGGAGTATATGTTCAATGTACAGCTTAAAGGCTATTAAATGACTACTAATCTTCTTGCTGACAAAGTGGAAGAGTTGTGGGTGTAGCAATTATATCCTGAGCAGCTACTGGAATCATCTGTTCAATAAATCCACTGTCATGTATCTATTTGAACCGTTTCTACAAAATGGCACAAGGGCCATTACTTTGTAGAATGCATTGCAGCACAAGAATGCATTGAGGTAATGAATTTCTACATTGTAAAACTAAAACATTGCAAGGCCTGATAGTTGTGCAAAAAAGCTTACCAAACCTTAAATAGAACATTACAATATGCAACTCAAAAGCTGAAGAGAACTGTCACATAGTGCTGAACAGCAAACTGTAGGCTTGGGAAGAGGTATCTTAACCGATTAAGGACCGCCTCACACCGATATACGTTTTGTAGAGCGGCACGGCTGGGCATCAGCACGTACAGGTACGCAGTTCTTTAAGAGTCCAGCCGTGGGTCGCGCGCGCGTCGTTGTCGGTGTGCTCGTGACCCGGTCCTGAGCTCTGTGATCGCGCCTGCGGGACCCACGGACCCGATCGCCGCCGGTCTCCCGTGATCGGGTCACAGAGCGGAAGAACGGGGAGGGGTAAGTGTAAACAAACCTCTCCCCGTGCTTCCTAGTGAGCCTGTCACTGATCGTCTGTTCCCTGTCATAGGGAACGACGATCAGTGATGTCACACGCCAAGTTACATCCCCCTAGAGTTAGAAACACACATTAGGTCCCACTTAACCCCTTCAGCGCCCCCTACAGGTTAACCACTTCACTGCCAGTGTCATTTTCACAGTAATCAGTGCATTTTTTATAGCACTGATCACTGTAAAAATGACAATGGTCCCAAAAAATGGTGTCAAAAGTGTCGGCCATAATGTCGCAGTCACGATAAAAATGTAAACATTCTAAAAAACACAGGGATGGGCACAGAGAACAATGCATCTTTGCCCACATACACAGTGCATTAGGTGTTGGGTGTTTCTGATGATAGACAGGCCATGTCACTTTATACAGGACAAAATCTCTTCAAGGTACCCACACAGCTCCAGCCATAGTATGACATGATTTACACATCACATCCTTAATGGATATTGATGTTGCAAGGAATCATTTTTATTTTTTTTTTTAAGGTTATCAACTTTTTTTTTCTACCTAATGGATTTGTGAACCTGAACTTATATGAATATCTTATTGAGGTCTTTGGAAGATGCATTTTGATGTTAAATTCTGCCATTTTTTTTAGGGCTAATAAGTAAACTACTGTCAACAAAGGCATACAAAGCTGCGCACTGCCATGAGGGATATTTACCAATGTAAAAAAAAAGAAAAGAAAAAACACACAGCAGGTAGAGGATCTATTCATGTGGCTTCATGGGCAATATTGAGAATACTCAACATAATTGGGGGACCTTAACCACTTCCATACAGGGCTGTTATACACACACCTCCATACCAGGCCTATTCTGGCACTTTTGAATAGAGAGAGCAGACTGCGCAAAGGACAAAACAATAACAAAGCTTCTGAACACTGAGGGTCAATAAGTCCTTGGTCAGAGTATGTAAAAAAAGCAGTGCAGCGCTACTAACAAAATGATGAAAGTCCAAAAAACAAATAATTAATCAAAATGAAGAGAGGATAAGGGTGACTTCTGGAACCTCAATAAAGGTGATCGGATGAAGACTCCTTATAAAACAGTCAAGTATCCTTAGATAGAAGTACAAACCGCTCACCTTAGCAGATGGACCTGTGGGTGAGCAGCAGGTCAAATGCGCTGTCCCTCTAATAAGGGGGTATTATAAGATGATAACGGTGCCTCCTCGGTCGATCCTTTTCTCCAAACCGACTTTCAGTGGCGGATGGTCATCTGGTATACTCTCATGTAGTTGAATGGCATGAAAAAGTATAAAGTAGACACATAGTGTTCTCCGTATAGTAACCAAAATGCAATAAATTTATTTAAAATAAAAGTACTCACAAAAGAGGCACTATATCCTAGTGCATAGAATATATCGATAAAATACCAAGTAGGTGGCTGTCCTGACATCAAAAATGGAAGCCCCCCGCACGCGTATCGTCCCAAGGTACAGGACTTCTTCCGCTGGCTGTCGTATCTTAGCTAGGTTTAAGTGTATCTCAGTTTGAGAATACACTTAAACTTAGGACGGCGCAGATTCCGAGTTAGGTCGGCGGATCTACTGATACTGAACTCTCTCTGAATCTAGCTATATATTTTAGTTGGATATCTGTCTGGATTTTCAGCTTTAACAAAGATATTATAAAGTTTGCTGATGCTTCGGAATTTTTATAGCTTACAGATTCCTGAATGGATTCATTCAACAGCTCTTCCCGTGATAGGTAATATACAAAGAAGAAGATGGATATGGTTTTTCCTGTAACTATAACTATAGACTCAATTCTACAAAGCATAATGCATGTGATATTTCCATTACTGCGCATTATTTGCTTTTATATGACTAAAATTGATTTTTCAGTTTACTGAAAGCATTAGAGTGTACGTGTTTTATTTGCCCCATGCATGATATTTTATTGAAATCCAAGGTATTCTGACTATGAAAGTCAATTCACAAAGTCCATTGTATGAGATAATGCTCATTCAAAACCGCTAGCTTCGGGCCAACGTTAACAGTTTAGATAAGGTGCTGTCTATTAAGTATTATGCGAATACTCAACACTTAAATGTCTATTACATGCAAAACAACAATTCCGCACATATGTAACCATGTTAAACATTTTAGGAGAAGATCATCCAGATATAAAAAGGAATGTCCATCATAATTATCTAAGCCTTATGTGTGAGAGTGTCTATAAACTGCAGTTAAAATTTCAGTAAATCCAAAACACATATAGCCGGATTCTCCGGCGTAGCGCATCTCATATGCGCTACGCCGACGTAACATAGAGAGGCAAGACCAGTATTCACAAAGCACTTTCTCCGTAAGTTGTGGCGGCGTAGCGTAAATTGGCCGGCGTAAGCCCGCCTAATTCAAAGTAGCAAGGAAGTGGGCGTGATGTAATAAAATGAAGCGTGACCCTATGTAAATGAAGGGCCGAACGAACGGCGCATGCGTGCGCATGCTCAGAATCACGTTGCATATCAACGTTTCGTCTCTAATGGGACTTAGTCACAGGATTAAGTCCCATTATAGACGAAACATTGGGAGGCGGCGTTCTGACGTCACCGCATCATGTGTGAGGACCCGGAAGAGACGGGTACACGCTACTGAAAGCCGGCCGGCTGATTTGTTTTTATGCTGTAAATCTACATGCTTGATGCAAGTGTGCATTCTCTTTTACCTATTAAATTGTATGAGAGATTTTACACTATGCGAGTCTTCATTGGTTCCTTTTTCATATCCTGGAGTGCTGCTACCCTTTGATTGATTGAGATACGGGTGAAGACTTGGCTTATTTAACCAGACGGATGTTACAATCACACTCCCATTGTGGATGATGGCTGTTTTCCTGCATCCCTGCTGTGTTTGATCTCTTTGAGATCTTTGGCTCTGGTAAGGGTCAGTGTTTGATGGTGGTGGAGGCTCTTGTTTCGTCATCTACTGCACCGTTTGTGGATCCTTTGCACTTTGGGCAGACTATTCTTATCTTTGTCTACTATTGGACTTTGCTATATTATTTTTTTACTTTTCAATTTTATATACCGTATTTATCGGCGTATACCGCGCACTTTTTTGCCCTGAAAATCAGGGCAAAATCGTGGGTGCGCAGTATACGCCGATACCCGCGCCGAGTTTTGAATACTGAGCCGACATATATCGAGCGCAGTACAGTCGGGCAGTCTCTGCTCCTTCCGCACTCACGTCCTGGACGTACAGGACGTCAGCGCGGGTAGCCGAGCATTGCCGACAATACACGAGTGTACTGCGCTCTGTATATGTCGGCGCAGTATTCAAACTCGGCGCGGGAAACGAGCGGGCAGGACGCGAGGACGCCGCAGAAGGACGCCCGACCCGCCGAAGAGGACACCCGACCCGCCGAAGAGGACACCCGACCCGCCGAAGACGGACGCCGGAGAAGACACCCGAAGCCGCAGAAGGACGCCGGACCTGACGAGGCCGCCGATGGACGCCGCACAAGACACCAAA
Source organism: Rana temporaria (assembly GCF_905171775.1). Taxonomy (NCBI): domain Eukaryota; kingdom Metazoa; phylum Chordata; class Amphibia; order Anura; family Ranidae; genus Rana; species Rana temporaria. The sequence continues at coordinate 47,122,714 of NC_053501.1, forward strand.
ACTGTAAGTACAAAAAAAACGAAAAAACTTTTTTTCCACAGGATTGGGGGCCACTTTAGGGGTGCGCGGTATACGCGGGAGCGCGTTATACCGTGATAAATACAATATATTTTTGTATATATTATAGACATTCACTGTATGCTACTTATTTTATTTTTATTGTGTCCATTTCAACATATTGGATAATAGGCAATTTGTCCTTGTTTGTATAGCGCGACTCCTTCCTTTTGGCTTACAACAATGCCATTAGTGCCACTGTGGGGTGGAATATAACAGGCGATATCAAACAGACTCCACTCGATATTCTCCGCTGTCTATATACATATTTTTTTTTACCAATCCACAACTGGAATAAATGTTTTTTTATTTAATATCTTCCTGTAATTCAGCTTTGATTTCCATTCACCTGACCCACTTATGAGTGTGTCATATGCCTACCTCACCCGCTTTATGCTGTGGTCCAACCCATCAGCAACTACGCCACTACAGCTCTGTGGGGACAGGCATCTGATACACCTAAAAAAATATAAAATACTAAATATCTTTCAGCTGAAGACTGGAGTCATCATTAGCAGGTCTGGTACTGTAAATACTATAACTTTTACAGGTTGGATTTTTTTTTAAAGCAACAGAGTCACTATAAATCTCTGTAAATGCCTTTACTTATCGGCAGACAACTTTAAATGAAAAATGTTCTATATTAAAATAACACACAAAACCATTGCATCTGCTAAGAGTCACAGAGGTGTCAGGAGGAAATCGAAATATTGACCAAGGATTATTTAATTTAGAGTGCATTAAAAATACAAATCTGCAATGATTTTTGCCATTGAAAATATATAGAGAGATTATCTGCTGTAACCAAATATAACTGTAAAATGTATTTATTATTAATAAAGAAAGTAAAAAAATATATATACAAATCTACACATATCTGCAAAACGATCTGCTAAGGAAAGGTTTAACGGGTTTAGACATAATAGTTGCATGCAGAGGAGGGATCAGCTCTGCTCATTTATTCCAAGCCACTTGCTGATGCACAGGGAATGCTTTCCTCTCAGCAGAAATGAGATGAGACAGTCAGGTGCTCTGTCACTTCAATTGGCAGAACAGGACTGCATGCAATTGAGAGAAATTTTAGCAGTGGGTACGGAAGGGGGAGGAGGAAGCTTATTTTTATACTATGCACAACACCCTCAAGAGTAAATCATTATGTTTCAGGATACCCAGTCCAAAATTAATGAGTAAACACTATTTTTTTATAAAAAAAAATTCAAATTATTATTTCACACACACTGTCTGAAAATTCATAAACAAACAAAAAAAATTGTAAAAAAACAAAAAAGTATGTCGGACAGCTGTGGCTAACTGTCCATCACCAAATGAAAGAAAATGAGGGCCAGATCCACATATAATTGGATAGGCGCAGCGTATCAGAGATACGCTACGCCGCCGTATCTTACCTGGCTTAAAGTCAAATCCAGGAAGATTTTGCGCCGTAAGTTACGGTGGCGTAGTGTATTTCTGGCGGCGGAATTCAAATCGGCGGGTAGGGGGCGTGATTCATTTAAATGAAGCGCGTCCCCGCGCCGATTGAACTGCGCATGCTCCGTTTCGAAATTTCCCGCCGTGCTTTGCGCGAAATGACATCGCAACGACGTCATTTTTTTAACTTAGACGTGACTTACGTCCATCCCTATTCACGGACGACTTACGCAAAAAAAAAAAAAATTCAAATTTCGACGCAGGAACGACGGCCATACTTTAACATGGCAAGTCTATCTATACGCCGCAAAATAGCAGCTTTAACTATACGCCGGAAAAAGCCGACTAGAGACGACGTAAGAGAATGCGACGGCTGCGCGTACGTTCAAGGATCGTCGGAAAAAGCTAATTTGCATACCGGACGCGGAAAACAACGCGAACTCCACCCAGTGGGCGCCGAAGTATTGCACCTACAATCCGAAGGCGTACGAAGCCGTACGCCTGTCGGATCGAACCCAGAAGCCGCTGTATCTTGGTTTGAGGATTCAAACTAAAGATACAACACGGGTAATTTGAAAGTAAGGCGGCGTATCAGTAGATACGCCGGCGTACTCGCTATGTGGATCTGGCCCATCTTCCTGTTCCAGTCTCATGGAAATCAATCTTTCCTTTGTAGTCTGGGAATTAGGATAGTAAAACAGAGCCATAAATCCTATATATATTAAAGGAATGGTTCGCCTTTACCAAAAAACTGCCTATGCAGGTAAGGGGCACCTGTAGATTAGATAATGCCCTTGCTATAGGTGTGGGCCATTTACTTACTGTACCCAAAGGCTGTCCCCGAAGCCTGGCCAAAAAAAAAACTGCCAGAGAAGGCATTATCCTATCTTACCTTGTTGCTAGGAGGTTGCTAAGACGCTCCCAGACACTGCTGCTCACCACTACCATTACAGAAGCAAACATTCAAACCCCCACACATCCAAGGTCCACTACCTCTTCTGTCACAGCATTACTGAGCTCGGATGCACTGCAACGGGGGAGAGAGCACATGTGAGGAGGATCATCATCTTTAGAGCTATATGACATGGATGGAACATGTAGACAGGTGGACATATAAGAGTGAGACAATGCTGATGACCAGTGTGTTTCTGCTTTCCCATTGCCAAATCAGCAGGGATGACGCCACTGTATTAACTACTTGAAGACCAGGCCTTTACATGTAAAAATCTGTATTTTTTTGCTAGAAAATTTGTTAGAACGCCCAAACATAATATATATTTTTAGGGCAGAGGCCCCAGAGAATAAAATTGGGTATTGCAAAATGTTATGAAGCCCTATAGAAATAAATACCATATATTTTTTTTATTCTTATTTATTTATTTTTTTAAACTGTACCTTTTAGTTTTTATCACTTTTATTGTTATCACAAGAAATGTAAGCATTTTGTGATAACAATAGGCAGTGACGTGTCCTCTTTACTGAGACATCTGAGGTCTATTAGACCCCAGATCACTCCTCAGCCTTTAAAAGCTTCAGATTATCCCAAGATCTGTATGATCCAATGCTTTTTCAAACCAATAATGGTTTGTTTACAAAAGGAACCGTAAGTGACAAATACCTGTCGCTTCTGGTTTCTTAGACCATAGAGATGATTGGCACCATTCCAATCCCTGATCAGCTCTATGGTCAGCTGGCTGCAGTCCCAGGTTGCTAGTAGGACAAAAGAGCCCAGGAAAACAGAGAAGGGCTCTTGCAGCTTGTAAAAGCAATCCGGTGGCTATTTAGCTGCAGGATTGCTTTTACAAGGAAGAGATTCGCTGCCTGAAAAAAATATTACCAGGATGATGTCCGGAGCTGCAGGCATCATTCCAGTATAACCACTGAAGGTCAGGCAACGTACGAGTAGGTCACCCGTAGGCAAGTGGTTAAAGCAGTAGTAAACACTGTTGTAAAACAAACAAAAACTATTTTGTAAATTACAAAAATGGTCCCTTACCTATAGGTACAACTGAAATGGCAGAAATAACTAACACTATAATTCTAACAGAGAAATAGGTGTCACTGGCCGGCCTGTGCTCCCTGGCAGAGGTGTATTAAACACAAGAGTGGCTGAACAAAATTACAAATTCTCAAGGAGAACAATTGACTTACACTGTATGGGAAAGGCACAGCGTATCAGAGATACGCTACGCCGCCGTATCTTACCTGGCTCTAAGTCGAATCCAGGAAGATTTTGCGCCGTAAGTTACGGCGGCGTAGTGTATTTCTCGGCGCGTAATTCAAATCGGCGGGTAGGGGGCGTGATTCATTTAAATGAAGCGCGTCCCCACGCCGATTGAACTGCGCATTCTCCGTTTTGAAATTTCCCGCCGTGCTTTGCGCGAAATGACGTCGCAACAACGTAATTTTTTTAACTTAGACGTGACTTACGTCCATCCCTATTCACGGACGACTTGCGCAAAAAAAAAAATTCAAAATTCGATGCGGGAACGACGGCCATAACATGGCAAGTCTATCTATACGCCACAAAATAGCAGCTTTAACTATACGCCGGAAAAAGCCGACTAGAGACAACGTAAGAGAATGCGATGACCGAGCGTACGTTCGTGGATCGTCGGAAAAAGCTCATTTGCATACCCGACACTGAAAACGATGCGAACTCCACCCAGCGGGCGCATCTAAGATCCGAAGGCGTACAAAGCGATTCAAACTAAAGATACGACACGGGAAATTTGAAAGTACGCCGGTGTATCAGTAGATACGCCGGCGTACTTGCTCTGTGAATCTGGCCCTATGTATTTTGCATTTGTATCCCTAATTCAGAATTTAATTAACATCTCTCTCTTCTCTCTCTGTGTGACAGGTGGGGAGCAATTTTCATTGAAATGATGATACATTTATCAGTGCAGCGATTTTCAAAAAAATATAAAAATCAACGTGAGGGATTTTGCAACAGATGTCACCCTAAGGAAATCAAACATGATGTTGACGCAAAATAGCTTCTTTGAATGTGACTGTTGCAATTGGAAACTTCCCTTCTCTCAATACACATTTCCTCTTATCAAATACTAATACACCTGGGGAAAACTTCAGATTTCACAGCTACCAGTCAGTACTAATATGAGTTTAATATGAGATTTACTATAATCTTCTTTTTAGGTATTATAATGTATGACTGCCATTTTGGTCCACAAGAAAAAACAAGCGTGCCCAAGCCCAACTCTATAGCCAAGCTTTTATTCTCCCACTGCCATTATAATTTAATATGTAGTGTGTAATAATTGTTTCCTGCAGAGTATATGAGCCAACTTCAGTATTACAAGACATTTGGGTGAATACAGATTATGTTTTCAGCTGCCAGCACAACTTGTAAAGAATGCAACTGGGAGCTGAGATTAATATACTACAGGGCTCCCATGGAGAACAATGGCTCCCTGAAGGGACGACACACTGCCTACTTTCCAGGAATAAATGAAGCACAGTACAATCTGATTTCTGAAGCAGGTCTAGAAATAGTAAGTGTATGTGAGGCTAGTAACGAGATTCAAACAAATAATTCCTGATTTTATAGGTTTGTCTATTTATTTTTTGCTTGGTGTAAAAAAAAAAAAAAAAAAAAAATCACCTGCAAATACTAATGTTTTATACGTATGGTGCTTCATTCTATTGTATCCAGGGTTCTCTAGCTAAATGTAGTCTTTTTTTTTTACGGCAGAGGTGTGACCCTTTGTGGCCCTTGCTCTTCAACCCTTTGAAGAGCAAGGGCCACTTAAGCAACTTGGTAACTGGTTGCGGGCCACAATGAGTGGAGCAGGCGGATGACAGGTCCGTGTCCACTCTGCATATGCAGAGCAGACATGGACACAGCCCACTCTACTCTATTGGCCCCCCTATGATCTGCCCAGATAGAAGGGGACGGATCCCCCCTCTTCTGTTTTTTTAGCAGGTCGGATTCAAGTCCGTTTACATTTGATGCTCCATAGAGGTGAACGGAGGGTCCGATTGGGTTGGACCAATCGTATCAAAGGGGCCTAAGACTGTTTTCACACTGATGCCCTGTGGTTTACCCACACCAAAGGTAGAGCGCAGTGCACCTGTGGCTTTCATGCGGGTTAGCTGCACTTTGCCATAGACGTCTATTATATCATGCATGTGTGGTGCACCAAACCCGCAGGTAATAACAGAAGTCTATGGCTCAGTGCAGGTAACCCGCGGGTGTTCTGTACTGCATCTGCGGATCAGTTTGAAAGCAGCCCAGTAACCACTGCAGAACAGAGATGCCCATATAAACTGCGATTTTAGTAATAATCTTACCTTTAATAACAGTCTGCCATTCAGGTATCACTGCCTGTTGCTGTCCCAGGGGGAGTGCATTTGGTATCACTCCACCTGTGACAGGAGTCGGCACTATATAGAAAGCGTTGGCTTATGCAACTCTGATCTGCAGCCGCTTGCTTTCTCAACCACAGGATTCATTCACAACACTGATACTCTGGGATGGCGGGTTGGCAACCCACGATCTGGGCTTGGCAAATCCACCATCCCAGAGCAGGAGGTCGCGGGACAAATCGGAGGGCTCCGCTGGCCACATGTGGCCCCCGGGCCAGTGGTTGGGCACCCCTGATCTACAGTATGTTCCTAAAAGAGCTGTGTAGAATTCCCCCTAATCTACGCATTCCTCCTATGCAAGGATGCCTGGCAGCTCCAAAACTGAGTGTGAGCGTCTATAAACGTGCCGAAGAATTAATGAGCCATATGCAGTGTTATTATGACATTGAGTTAAGGCAATGATGGACTTGAATTTAAAGAAGATGGGCATTTTTTCCCCTATTCCACCAAGTGATTAAAAAACCTCACTGCTATGAACACATTTGGACCTTGTATACACAGGCGTTTAGTAGTCATGTTTCAAATATAACTACAATAGAGTTTAGAAGACCTTCAAGAGCTAAAAAGCTAGTTAAATCTATTAGTAATTACATCCATATATCTTTCATTCATAGGGTCACCAGTACATGAAGAATTTAAATATTGTCAAACTTTTCACAGAATCAGTTTCTTGGTTATAATTCAAAATGATGTTGTGTTTAAATTAGGTTTACCTTACACAAAGTGATGTCAGGTCTAAGAATTTGAATAATTAAAGAGCTTATCTATCAGCAATGGATAACTGGTGGTTCTAAATCAAGTGCCGACTAACTTGCCTATTAGCGAGACCTAACAAAACTCTAATGCCTAGTACACACGACCGTTTTTTCCGTTAGATTTAAAAAACAACGGTTTTCCCGTCCTCTCAGCCTGCCTTGCATACACACGTTTAGACAAAAGTCCAAAGCGCGGTGACGTACAACACGTACGACGGCACTATAAAGGGGAAGTTCCATTCCAACTGTGCCACCTTTTGGGCTGCTTTTGCTGATCCTTGTGTTAGTAAAAGTTTGGTGAGAGACAATTCACGCTTTTCAGCGTGACAAATGTGATATCTCCATTACGAATTAGTTTCACCAGAAAAAGCGCTTCCGTCTCATTTTCTTTGCCCGTCGGAAAACCTGCTTTCTTTTTTTGTTCTTTTTTTGTCCGGCAGTTTTCCCATCGGAAAAAATACGATGGAGCATACACACGGCTGGGATTCCAGACGAAAAGCTCTCATAGGAGTTTTCCCTTCGGAAAAAACGGTCAGTGATATCAGCCAATTTATTTTTAGTCTGCATCTAGTAATTGACTAATGGGAAAAGTCCTGGTTTGCTTTGTCAACTGTCAGTATACTGTCTTAAGAGGTGACCTCAGAGGCACAGAATCAAGGGACACAGAAGAGACTTCTCAACTTACATAGGTAAAAAGTTGGTAAATTTTGGGTGTCTATACTTAAAGCAGAGCTTCACCCAAAAGGTGGGAGCGGGTACCCAAGTTCTCCTCTTTCCATTTCACAGACCCCAGAAGACTGCGGGACCAGTCACAAAGCGCGGCTCGCACATGTACAGCTGACAGCCGACTGTGAAGTAGCAAGCAACACACCGGCTGCCCACAATTAAGGTGCAGATGCCGGGAACCCAAAGGCTAATGAAGAACTTATTCAGGTGAGGAAGGTGCTAAGGGCCAGATCCACAAAAGGGATACACAGGCGTATCTACTGATACGCCGTCGTATCCCTGTTTCTATCTATGCGGCTGATTCACAGAATCAGTTACGCATAGATATTCCTAAGATCCGGCAGGTGTAATACTTTTACACTGTCGGATCTTAGGATGCAGTACCTTGGCCACCGCTGGGGGCATTTCTCGTCGAAATTCCGTGTTGGGTATGCAAATTAGCACTTACGGAGATCCACAAAGCTTTTTTCCTTCGTTTTTTTTCTGTAAGTGTTAGTTTGCCGTCGCAAAATTAGGGCTACTTTTACAAAGTGTAAACTTAGTACACCATGTAAAAGTAGACCCTTCTTTCCCGCGTCGCTGTCAAATTTTTTTTTTTATTATTTTTTTTTCCCACCGCAACTCTTTTTTTTTCTTTTACGCCCGTCGCGATTCTCAAAACTCGGCGCAACGTAACTTCACGCAAAGCACGTCGGGAAAATGATGTTGGGAGCATGCGCAGTACGTCCGGCGCGAGAGCGCGCCTAATTTAAATGGGACTCGCCCCATTAGATTGGGCACGCCTTGCGCCGGACGGATTTAAGTTACACCGCTGCAAATTTCTAGGTAAGTGCTTTGTGGATCGGGCACTTAGGTAGAAATTTTGCGCGGTGTAACTTAAATCCGAATATTTAAGTTGCGCCGGCTGTACGTGGATCTGGCCCTAAATGCCTGGACAAGTAAAGCCTGGTACACACTGGCTTAATATCAGCAGTATTATCCGGTTCAATAGAAGGAGCCCAAACGGCCAGCTTCTGTTGAATAGGCATGCTGGAAAACAAGCATCAGATCGACATTCAATCAGCGCTGGCAACCAATTGCTGCAAGCGCTGACCAGTGAGTTTTGGCAGGGGGGGGGTTAGTGCAGCCCCCCCCCCATCAGAACACAATAGCTCAGCGGGAAGATCACCTGTACAAACATCAGATAGTTAGTACATCTAGCTCCTCATTTTTTCCCTTTAGGCTGCTGGGTCGAACAAAAATAAAATGGATAGTGTGTACAAGGCTTAAGTGTCCCGTTATTAAAAGTCACCAGCTGCAGAATTTGGGTCATTTTCTTTTTACCCTTTTGTCTCCTTGCCAAGGTAACAGCTATGCTTAGTTCTTCCAAATCCTCCTACCTACAGACTCTACATGCAGGATAGGTATAGAGTAAATGTAGGACGTGTGTAGACATTACACTGAACCATATTAGATACCAATACCTCATGTATAAAACCAAGTGCAATTTCTGCCTTACCTGTAATGACATTTACTAATTATGGTAGGTTGTTTATGCCAAATTACAAGTCCATATAATAAAACAATAATGCCGCATACACACAACCGTTATTCATGTCATGGAAGAAAACATTTGCTCGAGCAAAGCGCAGTGACGTACGACAACACGTATGACGGCACTATAAAGGGGAAGTTCCATTCGAATGGCGCCACCCTTTGGGCTGCTTTTGCTGATTTCGTGTTACCGCGTGTTAGTAAAAGTTTGGTGTGAGACCATTCTCGCTTTTCAGTCTTCGTGTTTAAGTCTATTACAGCGTGATGAATGTGCCATCTCCATTACGAACGCTAGTTTTACCAGAACGAGCGCTCCTGCTCTCATAACTTTCTTCTGAGCATGCGCGTTTTCCCCCCTTGTTAAAGCGTACACACGACCGTTTTTCACAATGAGAATAACGACGAGGTGAAAAACGACACGGAAAAATAGAGCAGGTTCTAAATTTTTAACGTCCATTTTTCTCGTCTAGAAAAATGCTCTGGAGCCTACACACAACCGTTTTTCACGACGAATTAAAAAAATTGCATTTTTCTCTTCATGAAAAACGGTCGTATGTACGCGGCATAACAGATTAAGAAAATGTGCATATGAGGGTTAACACCAATGTGGTTACAGGACTTCTGAATCTTCATATTAATTAATATGTGAAAAACACATCAGAGAAAAAGTCATTCTCACGTATCTAGGATACTTAGACACCAGGCCTGGCAAAGTATACAAAGGATAAGGAAACACAACAAATCATCTTTGTCATTTCAGATAATAAATTCACATCTAGCACACATGCTATTATTATAAATATAATATGTTCTTTTTAATCCTTTGTGAGGTGTACTTATCACAATAGATGATCATTGTTCGGTTTGTCTGGGATGTATGTTCAATGATTGACAGAAACCAATTGATATGCTATTCCATGGTTTTATTTTCTGTAGAACTGTCATATTTCTTTTGCATTTAGATTGCTCTGCATATCATTTTAGTGTATTTTAATCACAGGAATAAGGTTTCATTTAATTTTTTTTTCAGATGTGCTAATTTTATTCTTTAGAAAAAGCCCAACTGAAACGCCATCAGCATCTGCAAAGAAAGGGTGGAAACAGAATGTGTATGTGATGGTTTTAGCATGTTTGAGGTGTGAACATAACCATTGCCCTTCCTGTTTTAGAAATGACTATACATTTAAATCAACTTGTGGCTGATTTACTAAAGGAAAAATGTGTTTACCTTATAAGGAAATGTTCACTCTGCACATGAATTTTCCCATATGTTAGTGAATAAAGTGAAGACTTCCATCATGATGATAGATGACTTCCATCATCCAATAACATGCAAGTGAAAATACAACTTTTTTGGTCTTCCTGGAATGTGATTTGTGTATTATTTGCACAGTGAATTTTCACTACATTCACTAAAGTGATTTTAAAACTTAAAGCGGATCTCCCACGCAAAATCGTTTTTTTTAAAATGGTATTTTTAAATGTGTAAAAGCACTGCTGTGCTAAACTCACGTTTCCGGTGTCCCCCCGCCGCTCCGCTGTAATATTGTCCCCAATAAATAGTTATATTCTGTGTTTTCCTGCCGTTGCCATCTTAGCTATGGGCGTTGGATTCCCATAGGCAGGCACTTCCTATTTGCGGTGGATGCTGTCCTAGCATCCACCGCTCGATCTCGCGCATGCGCACTGGCTATGGTGACCAGCGGCGTGAGCGAAGTCGCGCGATGTTTTCTAACAGAGAGACAGATATTATAATTAGGGAGCTCTGACACAGGCTCCCAGCAGACACAGCGCGGCACAGGAAACTGGAGAAAACCCGTCGGAAACCCGAGGGGGGGCAGACCGGAAGCCTGGCTGATTAATAAGGTTCAAGAATACTAAATTTAATGAAAATAGCCGATTCATCATTGTTTAGGAGCAGTATGAATATGGAGCTGCAGTTGAATTGAGGGTGGAGATCCGCTTTAATTATTATTATTTTTTGTTAAATAACAAATGTTACACTTACCTGAGCAATGGTTATGGTTCAGATTATTTTAAACGGACGTAGATCTACATTGCTGGGTGACATGATTGACAATGGATGTACATCGTGGGACTTTTTTTTTTTAAAAACTATACTTTTTATTTACACAATACTTTTTTATGAATGCGTAGGGATACTATGTACCCCTAATTCATGTACATGGGTAAAGGGCAGTATCGAGGTGCCCCCGTTTTGTTATGGGCAGCTTCCAGATTCAAATAAACCCTCCACCTGCAGACAACCACTGGGCCTGGGTTTGAGGAGAGGGTGGGGGGGTGCATGCTTAGATAAGGGTCTGGCGTGAATTTTTGAAGGACCATGCTTTTATTTTATTGATTTTTTTATTGATTTGTGATTCCCGCTTATATTCCTTAGTATACCCAAAGGGACCTCAAACAGTTTTTTTTGTAAGGGTTCCCCAAAGCCCTGTACACACGATCGGTCCATCCGATGAGAACGGTCTGATGGACCGTTTTTATCGGTTAAATGATGAAGCTGACTGATGGTCCGTCGTGCCTACACACCATCGGTTAAAAAAACGATCGTGTCAGAACGCGGTGACGTAGAACACAACGACGTGCTGAAAAAAAGTTCAATGCTTCCAAGCATGCGTCGACTTGATTCTGAGCATGCGTGGATTTTTAACCGATGGTTGTGCCTACTAACGATCATTTTTTTCCTATCGGTTAGGAATCCATAGGTTCAATTTAAAATGTGGCTTTTTTTTAACCGATGGATAAATAACCGATGGCGCCCACACACGATCGGTTTGGACCGATGAAAACGGTCCATCAGACCGTTCTCATCGGTTTAACCAATCGTGTGTACGCGGCCTTAGAATTACATAGTTCATGTTCTATGTCCATTACACAGATTAAAAACTTCACAGGCAGAATTGAGTTTTGAATTTTTAATGTTTCACTTAAAGTGGAGCTCCAACTACATTTAACAATTTTAACCATAAATATATCTCATGAGGCAATCAGATTGTATATGTAAGTTCACTTACTTTGTTAAAATCCGCTGCTGATCTCCCGAGTAATCTTGACACTTTTTAAAACTGTTCTCGGCGGTTCTCATTGTGCTTGTGGGCATGTGAAGCCCACGAGCACTTACTTCCTGGATACGGTGATGATGTACGACCATCATGCACCATCCTGTCCTGCCCCATTCTCGCACATGCGCTTTCCGCACCGCAACGCCGTCAACCTCTCGGGTTGCTATCAGAATGGCGGAGTCAAATGAAGTGCCCGCCACGTTGTGATGGCACAAGTGCCTGCGATATCTTGCAGCAGGCCTCCTCAATGACTCCTGGGAGAAATGACACAAGCTCCCAGGAGACAGTGCGGGTAAAGGAAATTACGAAATAGCCACAGAATACCCCACCAAATTTCTGCAGTAAAGACAGACAGGAAACAGAGAGAAAAAACAAGATAACACAGGTACCATACAAAAAAATAAAAACTTCCGTTTGTAACTGTATTCATTGCTGCAGTATGATTAAGGTCATGTTTTAAAATAAATTGGAGCAATAAAGAATTGCTAATATTACTGCTCCCTGTGAAACAGAATTTGAAAAAAAAATGTTTTGCCTTGCTTTGTAACATCAAGGCATTGTCCAGCCCCCATGCCATTTGTTTTGACAATACCTTGCCTCAAAAAGACCATTACTGTTTTTTTTTTTTTTTTAACATTCAGCCCTCATTGATTTTAATGGAGTTTCAATTCAGTACCTGAACTTTGGTAATGTTTGCCGAACTCTGCTTGAACTGAGCCAGTGGCGTATCATCCATGTATGCAGGGTGTGAGAGGCAAACGGGCCCCTGAGGAAAGGGGGGTCCACTGTGCCCTGACACTCGCTGCCCACATGGATTACAAAAGGTAAATCCACATCCAACATATCCCTGAGCCCCAAGTGGGTAAGTTACTTTAGGCATCAGCAGCAGTTGCCAATAGCTGCAGCTAGAGAGAGGATTTGGCTTTCTTCTCCCTCCCGCCTGCAGGTGGCTATTGAGAGCTGGTGCTGAGACAGAGAACACTTGTCAGATGCAGCACGGTGCTGCTGTGAAGTGAGGGCAGACTGCTGTTCTTTTTCTCTCTCCTGTCATGTGACAGGTAACATGACAGGAGAGGGGTGGAAGAAATTGCCTCACAGTGTGATCTGTGAGTACAAGGGAGAAGCGGTAGGGACAGCTCAGCCCCAGACCTCCCCTTCCTTCTCCCCATACACCATCTCCTCCCCAGACACCCCTCCTCCTTAAACCCCCCCCCCCCAAGCTCCTCCTCAGACTCCCCTTCTCCTCCTTAGACCCCGTCTCCTTTCCAGGCCCTCCCAGACCCCCTCTCCTCCTTACACCCCCCTCTTTGCCCATCAGATTCCCTCCACTCTCCCTCATACCTCCTCTCGCTCTTCCTCAGGCCCCCTTGCACCTTCTCATCCCCTAGATACCTCTCTCCTCCTCATACCCCCCTCTCCTCAGCCCTCCCTCCTCAGTTTTTTTGGAAGCTAAAGGAGGGTAATCTGTGCTCTATTACCTTCAATGGAGAGCATGTGAAACATCAGGGGTCTAAAAGACTCCTGATGTCCGATTTAATAGAACCTATCATAACAACATCATCACATAGGGTAAAAAGGGAGAGAAAAAAGTTTTAAAAATAGTTACATGCAAACACTTTAAAACATTCCCAATAAATATTTTGAGCTGTTCCCTGCCCTCCCAATGTACGAGAATGTACAAAAGTAAGGCCCCTTTCACACCTGCAGACCGTATGTCCGCTTTTTCATCCATCAGTTTACGGATGAAAAAGGGTCATACATGTATCTCTATGGGATAGCGGGTGTCCGATCTCATCCGGGTCCACTATGTTCCGATTCTGCAGACGGAGGAAATCCTATTTTTCCATCTGTCTGCAGATTGGTTTGGGTGAACACGAACAGACGGTCCATGTTCATCCGATCCCCCCATAGGGGAGAGCGAATATCTCACAGGGCGGTCCCCGCACAGTGTGCAAGGACCGCCCTGTCATCTGCTGGCTTAGCGGGGATCAGCGGAGCCCTAAAACAAGGGCCCTAAAACACAGCCACTGGAGGCACCTACATATGAAAACATTGTTTGTACTTCATGTTACATATTGCTGCACTCTCAGGAATGAGAGCAATAATTATAGGCCCATTATTCATAATTCACTCTAAACTGATGATTATCACTGCGGTGTGCACATTTTCGTTTCTTCTGTGTCTAGGGCTAAACCTATGATCCTGCACACAGGCCCACTGATTACATAAAACGCCCCTGAACTGAACCCAGGTATGTTCAGCTCATCACTAGTCCACTAGCTTTCTCTAAAGAGGAATTCTGGGTTCTTAGCAAACAGTTCTATGAAAGAGCACCTCTAGATAATGACATATACTGCAAATTACCTGAATGCCGTGTTTTTATTATTATTATTATTATTTAGGTACTTATATAGCACTGTCAATTTACGCAGCGCTTTAGATATACATTGTACATTCACATCAGTCCCTACCCTCAAGGAGCTTACAATCTAAGGTCCCTATCTCACATTCATATACCAGGGCCAATTTAAACAATCAGCGCGAACCCCCCCTGTCAGGAGAGCCGCCGATCGGCTCTCCTCTACTCGCGTCTGTCAGACGCGAGTGAGGAAGAGCCGATCAACGGCTCTTCCTGTTTACATCGTGATCAGCCGTGGTTGGACACGGCTGATCACGTAGTAAAGAGCCTCCGCGGGAGGCTCGTTACCGAGATCGGAGATGCAGGCTGTCAGACTGACACCGCGCATCACTGATCGCCGCGCTGCGCGCCCCCACGGCGCTGCAGGACATCAATAGACGTCCAGTCAGAATTTCACAACCACTTCCCGGACGTCAATTGACTATTGACCGGGCGGGAAGTGGATATAAACAGGCGTTGCATTGAATGAGTTGGATCTGGATTGGCACTTTCAATTCAAGCTTAATTAACTGGAATCATTAATAACTCTGCATCATATTTCTGCTTTTTCACCTGGATCCTCCAGATTTCTATACTTTTAGGCAACCTTTATTAAGCGTCTTTGCACTGTTTAGTTGTTTTTCACAGTACAGAGTCTTGTGATGCACTAGAGACAAGACAAACTTGCTGTAGAATATATACGCTGTCTATGTTGCTGGGCTGCACTTGAAATCTCATAACAGCTTTGTGATGTTGTTAAGCAAAAACATTTGAGACATCCAAAGGGGTGGATGGCTTGGCTTTAAAAGCTGTTGCAATGTAAAACATTTCCTCTGAGATGCTGGTTTGCAAAAATGTAATATTTTGTGTCTTAGGATGATAACATATGAAGTATGGTGTTTACAATGTCACTTACAATCGAGGATAAAGGGTTTTTAGTTGTCGTCAGGCTTGCGCAGATGTATCTTTTGTTTTTGTACCTTTTGACTCAAAAGGTACATCTATGTAGCACGGCGCAGTTCTGCAAATAGGCAAAATTAATTGTTTATTGATCTGCGCAGGAGAAAGCTAATGTCAAGATCAGAACGGTGACAGACAAGTAAATTGATTGTCACACCAAAACAGTGTACTACTGTTCCAAGTCATTGAGGGACATTTATGAAAACTGGCGTGCAAGAGATAGATGTTGTAACTCACAACATTAATTTAATTTACAGAACTGACAAATCATGAGCAAATCCTTCAATGACAACCAGGGCTGTGTTTCAGCATTTCCGGCAGCCCCAGCACTCAATGTATGTAATGACTAGAGGTACTTGGGTGAGCTGGAGAGTCTACTGATGCTAGTTGCTGTAGGATTGTCACCGAGGGGCAGGGTGATCAATTGTTGCAGGGGGTCTTTTGCTAATGTGGAGGTATGTTGTTGATGTAAAGGTCTATTGGTGCTAGTGGGGGGATCTATTGTTGCTGGAAGGGATCTACTGTTGAGAGAGGGGTCTATTGATAATGGCTGCTGGAGGGTCTAATGATGCTCACCACTGGCAGACACCATTGTTGTTGGGGTGGATCTATTGATGCTGGGGGGTATTTTGTTTCAAGGCGTCTATTTTTGTAGGGGTGGGGGGGGTCTATTGTTGCTGGCTGCAGGGAATCTATTTGACTGCTTTTCCTGTTATCATTAACACATTCCATACAAATTGCTTAGTTGCTTAGCACCACAAAATTATACTTGGTTCTGTATGCTCTAAAAGGGGTGGTACTGGGAGGTGGGTTGTAGGTGGAACCATGGGATGCTTCTAGGAGGTGAGTAAAGCCCTGTACACATGACTGGATTTCCTGCCAGGAGAGCTTTTGGCTGGGAAAACTGGATGTGTATATGCTTCCTAGCAGTTTTCCCGTCGGGAAAACAGCCAGGAATCCCGACAGGAAAATAGAGAACCTGCTCTCTATTTTCCCGTCAGGATTCCCGGTGGCTTTTTTGCTGCCAGATTTACTAATACTCTATGGGAAACACTACGAGGCAGTGCCCATGGAGCATACACGGCCGGGATTCCCGGCCAAAGCTCCATGGCAGTTTTCCTGCCGGGTTCTCGGCTTTCCCCTCGTTTTTCACGGCGGACTTTTTACTGCCGTAAAAAAACCGAGCATGTGTACGGGGTTTTAGGAGAGGAGACAAGGGTTGATTAGGAAGGAGAACATGCACCTATTCTCAGAGAAAAAAGATGATAATGAAAAAAAGAATATAATGTGCGCACTCCACTAATGCAATACTAGTCTGTCCAGTTTGGACATGTTTTACAGTACAACGCACATCCAAGGCATATATCTGTGACCAATTCACACATAATGTATTTCATTATTCATTAACAACCTAACTGCTGCAAGCAATGTTTAGTTTGTACTGCATTGTGTTAAATACCCCCAAAATATTCTACATTTGAAAATGATAGATGCCTGTCTTTCCAGGTGATCAAATGGCGTTATTACTTTGTGAGGCACTGACCTGGAGCAATGGAAATTCAAAGTTCTAACTTTACTATGGCTTTCCAATCTGTATGGGCAGCAACTCAAAGTATGAAGCAAGAGTCATACACCATATTTTTAGAAGAAGGTTAGTAGTTGTCAAGCTCTCAGTACAGGCGTATTTCTTTCAGTATGGGTTTCCTTTAAATCCCTTCTCTGTAAAAAAAAAAAAAATAACTCAACCCCCCCCCCCCCCCCCCAATAACAGATAACATCCAAAAATCAACACCAGAATTTTTTTTTTTTTTTAGCTATTTGGTCCATAACATACATAACTGGGATCTTTCAGGTAACATAACCAATGTGGCAAATAGCCAAAATTATAATATTGCGAAAAGGGCCACACAGAAGACCGTTTTGGTCTACATCTAAAAGTTTATACAGTCCTTCTAGCACCTGCTGTAAAGTATATTGTTACTCAAACAATAAAGATGGGAAAATAGATATCATGCCTCGTACACACGACTAGTTTTCCCGTCGAGGAAAACTGCTGGGAATCCCGGCGGGAAATTTTAATTTTTCCTGCCAGGATTCCTGGCAGTCTTTTTTCCTGGCAGTTTTCCTATGGGAAACACTGCGGTAGAGCATACAACACGGCCAGGACTCCCGGACTCCCGGCCAAAGCTCTCATGGCAGTTTTCCTGTGTGTAGGAGGAAAAAGCTGCCGAGCAGGTTCTCGGCTTTCCCCCAAGTTTTTTCGGGAAAACCGATCGTGTGTACAGGGCATCAGAATAGTTTGGCTAGAGCCGCTAGTAATAAACACTGTGTTCTCCTGGCAGGGATGGTTCCCTGCCCAACCCTGCCAGGAGAGCACAAAAGCTCCACAGGAGGGATCCCCCCATCAACACTGTTGCAGGAAAAAAAAACGCATAATCTTTGGCCTGACTATACTGAATAATAATGCATTTCAATTATTTTCTGTCTGTTTGGTTCAAATCTGTGAGTGGCAGGTTAGTGCGTTTTAAGAAATGAAAATTAGAAGGGTCCATGGCCATGCATACCTACTAAGGCTTGCAACCTAAGTGGTTCATCAATGTTCAGTTTACAGCCCCTGTATCTTCTGGTGTCCCAAGATGTCACAGTTTTATGGTAGCCTTGATGATGTTCTAAGAGGGCTATAAAGTTAAAGAGTAACTCCAAACTGAACTACAAAGTTTTGCTACAATGTTACCTGGTATCGGTGAGAGTGTCGGCATGTTTTATGTTTATGTTTTGGGGGATGTGGCATGGAAGGCACAGTGTACCACATATGATGGACATGCCCAAAAGTCAGGCGATTTTGGATTCACATTGATAAATTGAATTTTTTCACTTACCCAGCTGAATTTGATTAAATCACCACAGCAGACGCTACTAGGACACCCATTTACAGCATCCAGGATAGCAGTTGCTAGATCTTGGAAGGCGCCCATGATTCCCTTTGATTTGGTGAGAACGAAGTTGCTGTGGATCATGATCAATGAATGCCTTTCAGCGATATTAATTGATAAGCACCCTTTTTGATAGAGTCTGGGAACCTTGCATTAAATATCTGTCCGAAGCCTTATGAGGCATCAGTACCCCGTTATGACTAAACTGTCAGAAGTGCACATCTCCCCTTATCTTACCCTCCTTTCTTCTTTCCCTTCCTTTCCTTCTTTTCACTGGCTTTTCTTTCCTCTCCCTACATCCCTTTTAAGTGACCAGTGAGTTATATGTTATATTGCTGTACGTGAAACATTCTGGGGATTCTATCAGACTCTAATTACAACTTGGATCCCTGGCTTAGCCTCCTCTCCCACACTCATTTTACATCACATGGCTCTATTGATATTAACCACATAGTCACATGGTTATGGTTTCCTCCTCTTCCTCCTCATGGATTCTAAGGCTGGGTTCACACCTCCGATGGATGCGGTTCGCAGCAAGGGTCCGGTGCATCCCTATTCTCTGTTTCAGGGACAAATCAGGCCCGAATTTTTGCCTGAATTATGTCCACACCTCTAGTACATTGATGTATCATTTTGTATAATGAATACCTATCTTACGTAAACAATCTTTTGTCTTGGAATTTGATATGTAAATTTTTAATAACATTTATTGAAAAAAAAAAAATCTAAATGCACATAACTGCACCTAAACGCTAGGCATGTTTAGCACTTCAGCATGTATTCATTTATTAATTTCAAATAGCCAGAATTAAAATTCTGGCCAATGAAATAAACTCCAAAACACTAAATGCTGCTATACTCAAAGTCCTCATTCACATTGAATACGGCTTTGAAATCGCGCAACTTCACCTGATATCACGTTATCTCAAAACTGCATGTCAGTGCGACTTCAGGTGCGACTTTAAAGTAAGGTGACCAGATTTTTAAAATGAAATCCGGGGACATATTTTTTCTTTACTAGTAATGGCAGCAATCAGCGACTCTCTGCCCGTCGCTGCCGGCCTCACAGCCTGTCAAGTCTCACTCTTCGGGCCCCCGGCTACTACTGGATGGGGAGCGGAGGAAGATCACTCCACAATGGAAAGCAAAGAGATAAGCAGGTGGCTGGCCAGGATTTGAGCCAAGACAGAAGAACATGCGAGTGAAGCTGAATGGGCATGCGCCCGAAACCGAAGAAATATTCCCTCCGCTCCGAACAGCACATGATCATCAGAAAGGGGCACAGATAATGGGAAAAATATGGGGGCTTAGCGGGGGTGTGTAATTCTAATTTGTTTTATTTAATTCTGCACTGATTGTCTTTGAAATTGCCCCTGCCCCCTATTAAATCCAATCTGGGGACAAAACTAGGGACAGACTTGGTCCGGGGACAGTGTCCTCAATCAGGTGACTGTCCCCTGAAACTGGGAATGTCTGGTCACCCTACTTTAAAGACATCTGTGCGGCTTCATGCACAGATGTCTATGCACGTCAAACCCGAAATAGCCCAAAAAAGGGGAGGAACTACTTTTTCAAATCAATTCAGCACCGCAAAGTCGGCGTTGCATCGATTTGAACAGTTCCATTGCTGAAAATAGGGTGTGACTTGTCAAATCGCATGACAAGTCGCTCCAATGAAAGCTAAACTGGTTTGAAAAAATGCAGTTAAGGTGAGATTTAAATGCTGATTTTCTCCTGTAAGGATTAAGAGCGTTTACAAACAAACAAGTGTGCATGAAGCCTATGTTTTGGGGTATTGGTACATTTGAAATACACATGTCACTGGACTTGACTGAGCTGGTCTTTAGCCAGAAGCAGGGTTAACTACTGTTATAAAATGTTCTGGAGGGAATAAGGAAGTGAAGGAGGTGACATCAGGCTTTTGGCGTGTGACATCCAACAGGCCGCTGTTAACAGCAGACAGACAACAGTCATTCCATTCTGGACTGTGTTAGCTCCACAGGGCATACATCAGTCCAACACATGCCTCGCTCTCTCTCATATGGAGTCCTGTCATGGGAGTGTGGGATTAACATTCTATCTTCAGTGCAGTTCCTGAATGTGGATTACATTTCAGCTGCCTGCAACTATCCAGAGGACACACAGCTCAGCAGAGACCTATTCATTTGTGAGAAAGAGCAGACACTTACATTAATCATCCAGCTGGATAATACAAGGAGATATAGCAAACTTATTCAGCTTATTGAACCAATTATATATGGTTACAATGGATATAGAGTGTCAGGGGGGCAGCCTGATGCGTCACAGCATGTTCGTGAAGGTGAAGGCATCAATAATGAGATTTTTTAAAACAAAGTTTCACAGTTGGGAATAATACAAAAAGGCTAAGCAACAAATTTATCTTTATAAACACAATTGATTAGCTATGTTAAAATGTGTGCGTGTGACAAGCTTGGCATTGATCATACACCAACTGCTTTCCAGAGAGATATTGAAATCTAGGCATGAACTGCTTCTTTCTGAAAGAGAACAGACGTTACTTGCAAAACGGGAGCAATCCATGGAACAGTGACTCCACTGACATAATATCAGGCTTCACCGAGCCTCATACATAAAAGCTGGGAGGAAAGAAGACCGAGGCTTTCTTCCATTGTCCAAACAAAATTATTAGAATTAAAGATCTATGACTTTACAATGTCTCCACCTGTGCAGATAATAGGCCTTCTATACAAACTGGAGAAACAGAAAAGTGGAGCTATCGCATATGGTAACCAAAGGTTTATTAAAGCATTTAGATGTAATTTGGGAAGATTTTAACTAACTGACCAGTATGTTTTTGACTCGTAGGATAAGGTGACTACGCCAGTCTGGCGTGCAGCACAGGCTACCCTCCCGGGACACACGATATTCCTTCATTACTGAGGCTTCCAATTTCTTGGCTTGTCCTATAGTGGACATTGCAGCGTGGCTGCCTACTTTGTGGATCTAAATTCCATCCTGGCTTTGCCCCCTGCTCCCTGCCTCACTGGTCCCGGTCTCTCTTTTGGTTCTTGTTTTATTTCAGAATCTATCCGTATTTATTTATTTTTGATATACTACGGTTTGCTGCCAACTATAGGAAACCTCCTTTTCCTATTGGGCTGCTGTGAGCTTTCTCACAAGCTATATACCACCTGTACATCTGTGACTCTATTTTGTCCTCGGTGCACTTGGATGGCTAGCAATCTAACTGATTTATGAAATTAGCAATACTTTATTGTCAAACTCTCTCTCAAACTCGTCCTGAAGAAGCCGCTAGGCGAAACGCGTAGGTGAGACAAAAAAAAATATTGCTTGTGAATGTATATTTTGTATTTTTTCATTGTATTTTATTGTATGTATTTTTTGTAATTAAATGTATTTTTCTAAATCCCTATGTCCCTGTGATTGCCTTAAAAAGTCTGCCTTGTCACTACCCTGTGTAGTATTTCCTTCTTGATTCAATATTTCGGATGTCGGCAAACGTGAGTGCCTTTTTTTTTTTTTTCCATAAAGATTTTATTGAAGCAAAAAGGTATGGACAATGTTACAAATACAACCTTAACTTCAACAAACATAACATGTCCTCACAAGAGGATTCACAGCATAGTGTTCACATGAGGGGGAACAGGTACAAGTTAAACAAGCGCGACAAGTATCATAAACAGAGACATAGTCTGTGTAGGTTACCTCATCCACATTTATTCATGGGGAAGGTGCATTGTGAATCGATCTGGAGGCAATGCATCTACTTGTAGCTATGCAAAGGGGTGAGTGCCTTTTTGTTCCCCCCCCCCTACCTTTCGAGATACTTGTCCTAGTCATCAATAACATCGACTAGATAATAGTCTTACTGTATGCAGTAAATTTGCTATTGGACATATATAAACAACTTTCAACAGCGGGGAACAGGTGCGTCTGATAAATAGATTATATCGATTATAGGTGGAGAGACTCGCACGTATCGGTAAAAACCGAAGTTGGGGTCTATCTCCTATTCATGTGAAAACTCACATATATAGATGGCCCGATAGAAAGTGTATGGATGGAAAAAGAGTCTGGATGAAAGAGAGAGACATCAGACCTAGAATACAGAGCGGGCATTGCGGCGGACATATCAGACACTTTTGACACTTTTTTGGGACCATACACATTTATACAGCGAATAGTGCTATAAAACTGCACTGATTACTGTGTAAATGTGACTGGCAGGGAAGGGGTTAACACTAGGGGGCGATCAGGGGTTAATATGTTCCCTAGTGAGTGATTCTAACTGTAGTGGGAGGGGACTCACAAGGGGAGGAGACCGATGTGTGTTCCTCTGTACTGGGAACACACATCGGTCTCCTCTCCTCTGACAGGACATGGATCAGTATGTTTACACACACAGATCCATGGTCCTGCCGTGATTGCGGGAAATCACGGGTGTCCAGCGGACATTGGCTCACTGATTTGGCTCACTGATTTTCCCAGAAGTCTGCACCAAGATACAAGTCAGAGTTTTGGCACCCCCTGCAACAAAAATTTTTAATTTTTGGTGAGATACTCCCAATAAGAAATCACATCTAAAAGGAAGGGAAACCATGCAGCTTTCCTCACTAGAGCCCTGAAGGTGCAGCAGCTGATTGATAGTAATTAAAACCACTCCCATACAGATTCACTCATGGAAACAGACAAGCAAACAGCTATTTCTTCTGTATAACAAAAGGTAGGAATCTGCAACAAAGTTTGTTAAAATAAAAGTGGAGTTACTCTTTAAACTTACTAGGTCATGAGCACTTTCACCAACCTAAAAAGCCTAAAAACCTAAAAAGCAGCTTTTATTTTCCCACAGCGGCGACCACTCTCCGACTCCTGGACCACATACCACAGTCACGGCCCTCATGTAACTGCCAATGAAGCGTCACTGCCCTAGATTTATATGCAGCTCGGGAATTGGAGCACAGCCACACTCATGGAAGTATTGAAACCAGAGTTAAGTCATGCTCATGACACAATCCTTTTAAAATGTTGGATCCAAAAGGGGTCTGCTATATCCTAAGCCAACATCATAATTGGGGCAATATGTGGAGACTGTCGATGTATGTGTTTAGGAATTCACTTGTAACATTCATAATAAATAAAAGTGCAGTGCCAGCTTAGTTCCCAAGCCAGTGCACATAATGCACAAAATAGAACGTAACCAAAGGGGTTATGGAGATGACAAGTTCCATTAAGATCTGAACTTTTCTTTTCCAAAAGATGCGACTGATCCAAATGATAGATTACACAGTGAATGCTCTGATGAATCATAATAAAAGCATTCACTCCAGACACCAGTTAGCTTCTCCTGGCAGGCACCACAGTCTTTTTTTGGCAATGCTCTGTGTTCAATATTTAGTTTGTCTAGAAACGAGGCAATTACTAATGTGTGTTAGGGAACAGATACAACAGCACTTACCAGAGACAGTCACATACCTGCCAACTACCTCCCAGCCACCCACACGACAGTCACCCAGGCTGCTATTTATTTACATCATGCTTACTGTACCGATGTTGCCAAAAAAGCCATCGGCAACAAGCAAAATCCAGACTAAAGCTCAAAAAAATCTCACTACAGCCATCCAAATGCCATTACTATTTGGACTGTTTGTGTGGAGATTAAATGCATTACTGTAAAACCCATCAAACATGACAGCAATTAAATTTTCTTAAATAAAATGTATATTACAATTGTGGCCGTCTAAGGCAGATTACTACCCTATTGGTAATTGACTAATCAGCAGGGCAGATATGGTCATAATTAAGCCTCTCTTAGTGCCAATACCAATTTATACAGCCGGCTTCAAGAAGGACTGATGCCGCGTACACACGATCATTTTTCGGCATTAAAAAAACGTTGTTTTTCAAAAATGTCATTTAAAATGATCATGTGTGGGCTTCACATCGTTTTTCAGGTTCTGAAAAACGACAAAAAAAAAAAAATTCGAACACGCTGCATTTTTTAACAACGTTTTAAACTATGTCGTTTTCCGGGTTGTAAAAAATGATCGTGTGTGGGCTAAAACAACGTTAAAAACCTGTGCCTGCTCAGAAGCAAGTTATGAGACGGGAGCGCTCGTTCTGGTAAAACTACCGTTTGTAATGGAGTAAGCACATTCATCACGCTGTAACAGGCAGAAAAGCGCAAATCGTCTTTTACTAACACAAAATCCGCTAAAGCAGCCCAAAGGGTGGCGTCATCCAAATGGAACTTCCCCTTTATAGTGCCGTCATAAGTGTTGTACATCACCGGGCTTTGCTAGAGCATTTTTTTTAACGATTGTGTGTGGGCAATGTCGTTTTATTGATGAAGTTGGAAAAAAACAGTTTTTTCTAGAGGCTGAAAAACGTTGTTTTTTACATGCCGAAAAATGATCGTGTGTACGCGGCATTAGACATAGATGTAGCGCCTGCATTCATTTTTTTTAGTCTTTGTTCATTTATCTTACCGGGTAATCTTGACTACTTTTTTTAGCTCCAATGCTGCCCCATAGCCTGGACACGTCCCATCAACCAGAAGTGGTGTCAGGCGCAGGGGATGCCCAGAAACACCGGGATTTTATGTCTGTGGAGCGTTTTTAATGCTGGTTGTTGCTTTGGATATGTTATGTGAGTATACATTTTATAAAATCATGTGTAACGAAATGTACTGCACGTTGGAGATCTTTTTGTTTTACATGCCTGTGCTTATGACAGTGAGCAATAAAGAAGGGTTATGACATTCAGATTAACTGGATGAGAGTAGTTGGAATTCCTGTGAATATTGGAGGATCAGGAGTGCAGTGGAGGCCTTCCTGAAGCAGGAGCATACCTCCCAACATTTAGAGATGAGAATGAGGGACACCTATTGGCAAAAGTATGCAGGCCTAGGACACACCTCTTTCCACGCCCCCTTAAAGAAGAATTGTACAAAAAAACAAGATTGGTTAAACCCAGAAGTGTTTTTTTTTACCACTAATATTTCTTTATATTGGCTTTTGGAATTTACAAATGCAGCAATTTAGAAATCAGATGAAAGGTTTAGCACTGGAGAACACTTTTTGATAGATAGAAATTGCATTTTGTATGCAATTATATTGATCAGACCAAAATGAGGGACAAATGAGGAGGAATGAGGGACAGAGGGACATTGCTCCAAATCAGGGACAGTCCCTCGAAATCAGGGACAGTTAGGAGCTATGCAGGAGGAAGGAGAAGAGAGATGGACTATCCATATACCCATACCTACCTGTATAATGTGCCTTATGACCTGCTTAGTAATATGGGGGTCATGAGGATCTCGTGAGCCTTTTGATATTTAGAGCACTGAGGTGGATTATTAGTTTCAGCAATAAGCTGCGGATTATTGCAGGCTTTTGGAATTTCATAGATGGACTTTATTCTACTTTGTTTATAGCTATATAGTGGTTGCTGCACTAATTTGTTTTCACTTTATTGGGATATTTGCACACATACATTAGTGTGAACACATAAGAGCCGGTTCACACAGGGGCGACCTGGGATCCGATTTAAAGTTGCCCCAAGTCGTGTGGTTAAGAAAATCAATGGAAGTGAATGAAGTCGCTCTGACTTCAGAAAAGGTTCCTGTACTACTTCAATCCGACTTGTAGGCAACTTGTAGGCAACTTGTACCCATTGATTTCAAAAGAAGTTGCCTCAGAAGTCGGATCACTGTCTTAACTGAAGCAACAGTACAGGAAGATAACATACATTTCTCAGGCAAACCCCTCCCTCCCACAGAGGTGATTGTTGTTTGATTGGCCACTGGAAAGCCTCTTGTCCTGGAGGCGACTTGAAGTTGCCTTGTACTGTCCTGGAGGCAACTTGAAGTTGCCTTGTAAGTTGCGTGATGATTGATACTCAAGTCGTGTCCAAATTGCCTCCCAAAGTCGTGCTGGAAGTCGTGTTGCTCCTGTGTGAACCGGCTCTTAGGTGCATGCTTATCTAGACATGTGTTTATGCAGCCCTAACATGCAGAAGCTTTACCTGGTGTTTCTTATGCAGAGATTTTGCTTGTTGGTTCCCCTAAATCCCAGTATGGTAGCCACCCCCCTAGAATTCATTAAAGGGTTGGGAACTCTGAGCCAAACGTCCAATTCAACAATAGCGATGTGAGGAGGGGGGTTAAATTGTAGCAAAGGGATCTTGGTATTGAATATGCAAAATTAAATAAGCAATTAGCACACCGACTTTAATATACCTTTAACTTTGCAGCTTGCAAGCTTTCATTGGCCAGTCATTGAAGTTGTTTTCAGCCATGAAAAGAATATCCACTAAATTCTGCCCAGGATATTCCCCAGCATGCTTCTGTGGACACCTGGGTTTTAATGCATATCTGGTGGCTCTGACCAATAGAAAATGGACTTGTTCCAAGGTATACAGACAAATAGCTTACATCTTAGGTTACCTGTTCACCCTCACCCCAGACCCTTGCCAAGCCTTACTTTAGGGATAAGTTCACCTTTAGTAACATATTACACCTATTCACGGTGTAATATGTTACTAAAGCACCTGCCCACACTCCGGTCTGATCCCCCACTGTGACAGCTGGCAGGGTAACCTCTACTTGTACCACTGTCACAATTCAATAAAAACACAGCCATGTGGGGCTCCGCCCACACAGCCACATCATTCACAACTACAAGTACTGTCTTTCACTGAGACAGATGGCTTGTAGTTCTCAATAAACTGAGAGGACATTAGTGAGTTCTCTCACAATTCATTAATCTTCCTTGACTTCAATAACTGCCTGCCCATAAGGCAGACAGCTCTACTGAGTTTCTGCAGGAGCCTGACATTGCACCCGCAATCTGCTGATCACAGGTGAAAGTCTCTGCAGACTCCTAAGAAAAAAAATTATAAATGCAAATTTTACCATTTTTTTTTAAAATTATTAAACATATGCTTTAATAAAACACAAATTGTATGCTATACCCTTGCATACGTTCCATCTATTTGGAAACTGAAGGCAACATACTTTCCTTCACCAACCTCAGACAGGTGCCTTTTGTAGCCCTAAATTATGAGATTGTCACATAAGGGCCATTCCCCAACAAATCACAGATACTCAACAATACCCCCACCCCCTTCCCCAAACAATCTCTTCCCACTTCTCTACCCTTCCCCCCCTTTGTTTAGTAAAATGCCACCACTCTCACCCTGCTATTACAAATTACCTTGTATAGAAGTTCTGCAGATACCAGTAACATGTCAAAAAAGCATGTGACATGTGTCTCATTTCATAATTCATTTGTTCGATACATTTGATACATTTCAATACCTTAGGACACCAATTATAGGTAAAAACCAAGGCCAAATAAAAAAAAATTGTTACTTACACAGTTTCATCGTTTTTGAACTCCAGTTCTCCAAATGTATCTTCATAATCTTCCCCACCACCTTTTGCAGTTCCTTCCACTGTTCTAAAAGGGATAATGACTGTGCCTCTAGCTCCAGATGTCCTAAGGACTTTAACCTCCATCACGCCGATACTCTCACTCACACGAATAATGTCACATTCAAATGTAAATATCCCCGCATGGTCATCATCCAAAATAGTAACTGAGGCTACATAAGGAGAGACCAATACTGCTTTTGGGTAGCTAAAAGTATTAGGCTCCACTGGTTCTGGCACATCAGCTATTCTTATGTTACTGAGCCTCACAAAGAAATGTTCATCTTCCTCAAAGATATCATCATCAATAATTCCAACTGAAAACTCCTTTTGTGTCTCTCCAGGCTTGAAAACTATAGACCCCTCTGTAAACTCAAAGTCAGCGCCTGCATTGGCAGAACCATCTTCTGTTTTATAGTCCACCATAATAGTCTTTGATATGTCACCACCTTTCCTCACTACAGTCAACAATACACCACCACAGTTTTCAAGACATTGATAGGAACAAGGGTCAAAGTAGATTTTTGATACAAACTCTTCAGATTCATCCAAGCATATATCTTGCAAACTGGTGCTTCGTTTGGACTGTTCAGCGGCATGCTTCTTCAAGATGTTACCAGCTCCAGTCATCATCCTGGTGGCTTGTATACGATAAAATGCTCTGCTCTTCTGCTGATGTGACAAAGCATAGTAATTTGCCATTTCTACTAGCTGGTCCAAGTCCTTCTCAGGGTGTTTTTGCTTTAGTTCTTTAAGGATTCTAATCATATCTCTGCGAGATTCATCTACTTCTTTACCATCCATATTTAATAAATTCCCATCTAGAAAATGGGAATTCATAACTTTGCCGTCCATTTCAATTCCTTTGGGATGTTCTGCTTCTGTTTCAATCATAATTGCTCTGTGTTTGTCAGTCCGATACTTTTTGTGCATATATTTATAAAATAAAAGACGCCGGTCCGCCACCCACGCAAGCACAACGCAGACAGGAAAGAAGAACAAGGTAAGCAAACCTTCCCATACTTGGACCACTCCAGGAGAGAAGACAGCTAGAATCATGTACAGCCATATATAGGCAAAGATACTCCATGCTGCTGTCACAAAAAATACTCGTAGATGTTTGATTTTTCTAACTTCTCCATCTGGTATGACATAGACGCAAATAGCGATAATGATAAACATGTTAAAAGCTGCACTTCCAACAATAGTTGATGGACCAAGATCTCCAGCATAAAATCCATGGCCGCATATTTCAATCAAAGTCAAAAGGATTTCAGGGGCTGAAGAACCAAGTGCCATAAGGGTTAGGTTGGAAACGGTCTCATTCCAGACTCTAATAGTGGTTGAAGTGGTCTCTCCATTTGATTTTTTAATTATGATTTCACGTTCCTGCGATGTTATGACCTCTATGGATGCCATGAATCGATCTGCAATGATGGACACCCCAAGAAACATGTAAATCATTGCCACAAAGTACACAATGACTCTGGCAATTTTGTCCCCCAGGGATGGGTTTTCTGGATACCATATTGGTAGAATAACACCTGCCTTACAGTTAAAGGAACCTGTGCAGGTTTTGTTTTGTCCAGTACTTGGGAGGTTCCCTGTGGCAGAAGCATGAACTTGAAGACTTTGAAGAAACAACACAAAGGTAACAAGTCCAAAGTGGAGATATGTTGATGCAAGAGGCTGCAGCTTTAGCCAAGCCATACATGAATTTATATAGGAACTATAAATCCAGGTAATCCTTTTCTCACAGATAGGATGGGTCTCTAGAAAATAAGAATAACATTAAGAAATTAGTACTTCAAAATGCATGCTGAATATAAATAACATATATAACAACAATACTCAGTCTGTAATATATAATTGTATGCACTTGCCAGTTGCTTGTGAACTATAGCATGCACGTGATAAATGCATTGGCAACATTTAGTGTAAAGAGTTATACCTATACCCATAATTCAGTAATCATAAAATAACTGCTCGTATAAATTTAAGTGGAACTCCAGCCAAAATGAGTTATTCATATCTATCTAACCCATTGTCAGGTTTCCTTACACTTTCTGTAATAGGGTATAGAAAGTTAAAGGATAGGTTCACATTTACAAAAAATAAATAAAAAACAATTTAGCATATAAAAAAATATGCATTTATTATTTTTTTGGTTAGGAATTTGTAAAGCATTGAATGCACAATCAGCAGATCATGGGTGTATTGCCACAGTGCTGCAGACTGTCTGCGTAGCTGTCTGCCTATACCTCCGATACGGGTAGGCAGTTTTGATCTGACTGGTATCTCAGTGAACTAGCTGGAGTGCTCAACAGCACTCTGGTTTTTCATTGAGAACAACCCCAAAGTAACTCGGTACTTGTAGTTTTCACATTCACAGAACACCATGAATGAGTGACAGGTGATCAGAGCCCCACACGGCCGCATTTTTTTTAGACTGTGGCAGCGAGCAGGCGGGAAGATCCCCCGCTTAGTGTCAAAACAGAAAATCAGGGGGGAGGTCAGGTGCGGGGGCCTGTTACAGTTACATCCTAAATATGGGTGTAACATGTTACAAAAGGTGAACTTATCCTCAAAGGAGAGTCTAAAATATTACAATTCTCACCAAAACAGCAATGGAAATCTCCCAACGAGTACATCTTTTTGAGTGACAAATGTTAAAGGTGGGATTTGCCCTCAAGTTCAGAGCCTTTTCTTACTCTTTAATCTCAAGGACAGGACACAAGGGTACATTTTGTGAGTGGTAACACACTTCCCAATAAAAAACAGACAGATAATCCTTCCCTACACAAAATTGGTAATAAAGCAATGTATAACAGACTTGTAGCTTTTTAGTTAAAATAAAAACAAATAAGCTGCCCCATTCATTCTTCCTAGGACATATTTAGTAAAATACTACTCTTACTTATTATTTTGCCCTGTACACACGATCGGACCTTTGTCCGACCAAATTCACATCGTAATTCCGACGGAATTCCATTGGAGGAAAAGAGAACATGTTCTCTATGTAAACTCCGATGGAATTCATCGGAATTTCCGATGGAATTACTCCGATGGGGCATACACACGGTCAGAATTTCCGATGGAAAAAGTCTGTCTGACTCATTACACTTCTAGCTATTATCACTGGTACTTATCCAACTTTGAACAAATCTATATCAAGCAAAGTCTATTTCACTGTTGAACTGAATTGCTGAAGCTGAATTGCAGGCAAACATCTAAATACACAGATGAAAAATATATATGGAGGCTATTTTACCTGGTGCAGGATTTGTTTTCTGTCCATTAAGACCTGGGATTTACACAGTACTGCCACACAGCACAACCATGTCTGGCAGAGAAGGAGTGATTTTTATTGCTGCAGTTTAGTAATTATTAAATGTCTTATCACTCTCACATGACTGCTGAGGCGCAATACGCCCAGGTACCCCTTAATACGAACTTAGTCCATAAACCTTCCCCCTTGCCCCTTCATCCAATAAATAAACACACTTACAACCATTAAGTTGGAAAGGGCAAGGCCACAGCTTTATTAAGCAACATAACAATTTTAACCATTTGTAAACCCGTGCCAGTCACAGTTCTACTGTGAGCACCATTCCAGAAGGGAAGGGGAGGGGCCTGTCCTTACCATAAGTGCTGGACAGGCCGCCTACTTCCGGTGTCCATAAAGGGGCATGGCCCACTACGGCCATTTTCCGCTGGCAAGGTCAAGAAAAACCGCAGCAAGCTGTGACGTACCATAACCCAAAAAAGGGGCGGGAGGGTGGGCAGCTCTTTCCAGCGGGCTTCCAAAAGACCCAGAATTCCCTGGGGGGGTCCCTTTTATTTGAACTCCGGCCCGACCCCACCCCCCTAGTAGCAAATCCTGCCATGGCCACCGCCTTGTCCAGTACCTGGCCATGCCCCCATCAGTCAAGGCTCTCTTTCCCTAGGGGGGCTCAAGAGGCCTTCATGACTGCTGAGGCGCAATACGCCCAGGTACCCCTTAATACGAACTTAGTCCATAAACCTTCCCCCTTGCCCCTTCATCCAATAAATAAACACACTTACAACCATTAAGTTGGAAAGGGCAAGGCCACAGCTTTATTAAGCAACATAACAATTTTAACCATTTGTAAACCCGTGCCAGTCACAGTTCTACTGTGAGCACCATTCCAGAAGGGAAGGGGAGGGGCCTGTCCTTACCATAAGTGCTGGACAGGCCGCCTACTTCCGGTGTCCATAAAGGGGCATGGCCCACTACGGCCATTTTCCGCTGGCAAGGTCAAGAAAAACCGCCACCGCCCGTCAGTGGCTAACTGACGGGGCGCCCCACCGCAGCCAGCGCCTGTTCCACCCCACGCTGAAGGCCCAGGTTAAATATATCCAGGCCAATGTCATTCAGGTGGACACCGTCCGATCTTAGCAGATCTCCATTGGCACCTTCCAAATCCCTGTGTCGGATCACAAACCCCCCCATCTGGCGAATGAACTTGGAGACCTGGGCATTGACCTTTCGCCGAAAGCGTTCCAGTTGTGGGCCAGGTATTTCCCGAGCCCAAAGCAGACGAGGCACGATTTCCGACCATACCAGGACCAAATTAGTAAACGTTGCGAAACACTGGGCAATGTCGCTTTTGATCGCGGAAATCAGATCCACGGAACGGGCGTAACCGACGTCGTTCCCGCCGGCGTGTAGAACTAAGACGATGGGGCCAGAAACGTGAGCCCGGAGACGCAAGCATTCCGGAAGGACCTGATACCAGCGTAAACCATGGAGCCCGAGCCAACGGATCCTGGCAAGACCATCGTCGAAACCCAGATTCCTGTCGCCGTTCCGGCATGCCGACCTCCGAGCGGCCCAGTAGATAAAGGAGTCCCCCAGTATCCATACTTGTGCCGGGCGGCGATCTGAAATCAAAATAACAAGTGTGGGCGGACGTACAGAGAAAAACGAGACGATTCCCACCTACCCAGACGCTGAAGCTCCGTATCGGAAAAACCCATACCAGAAGCAGCGGTGGCAGCCCCGATGCGAAACGAGTGGGTGGCAAATTCGTGCGACGGAAGGCCCAACAAATCGAGGCAACGCCGGAAAACCCGTAAAAATTGAAACCTGCTCAGGGACGATGAATCCTCATGGACGAAAAAAGTGGGGGACGGGGGGCGTGCAGCCACGAAAGGGGAGGCTAATGCCACAGGGCAAAATGGGCCGCCGCAAGGGTACAGAACGATCCTCTTGCCTTTGCCGAGGCTGTCAGTCTTCGAGGTGCGCAATAGCACCGATACGCAGCGCTCGGAGACCGAGACGTCCTCCGCTAGGACGCCGCGGACGTGGATTTTGACACCAGTTCGCCAATGCGAAAGGCCCCAAAGAACGCCCAAGAAAAGGCCACGCGAAAAAGAAGCGTCTCAAACGACGAGGAGCACACGGATGGCAGCAGAGAAAGAATACTGGAGAGGATCTGAATGGAAACCGGCCGCCGGGAATCGGGGAGATGGGTGACTCGCCTCCAGCCCCGGAGAACCCGTCGGACCGAAAAAGATTTTGTGGGGTCTTCCCAACCGAGGAGTTGGAACCAGAAAGATAGCGCCGACATGTTGGATGAAACCGAGGAACCTGAAGCACCTTTTTGCTGTAAGTGAACCAGGTATGTAAACAAAGCCATGCGTCTGTCGAAAGGGGAAGAAAATGAAAACTCACCGCCCGACGCTTGGACCCATTCGTCCCACACCCGACAGTACGACGACCATGTTTGCGGGGACAACGACGCCCGGAGGAGATCTAGCAAACCTCGGAAACGAGGTTCCACAAGTAGGCCGGACAGGGGAGGCCCTCCAGGGAAGCCGACGGAGCCAGGGAGCGAAACCGATCGACCTGCGAACGGGAGAGAGCATCAGCGATATCATTATCCACCCTGGGACATGCTTGGCCCTAAAACAAATGTTAAATTGCAAACATTTTAAAACCAAAAAACGCAGCAGCGACACGACGGGAGGGGAGCTGGCTGACTGTCGGTTGACCACCTGAACCACGCTCATGTTGTCAGTCCAGAAAACGACCTGGTGGTT
Source organism: Rana temporaria (assembly GCF_905171775.1). Classification (NCBI taxonomy): domain Eukaryota; kingdom Metazoa; phylum Chordata; class Amphibia; order Anura; family Ranidae; genus Rana; species Rana temporaria. Next base: position 47,156,475 of record NC_053501.1, read on the forward strand.
GCGCAACCGGTCACCCCACAGCTCCACGGCGACAACGATCGGGAAAAGCTCCAGCAGGGTGAGATTGCGCAACAAATCCATGCGGGCCCATGAGGCCGGCCAACACTCGGCAGACCACTCCCCCTGGAAGAAGGCACCGAAACCGCAGGAGCCAGCCGCGTCCGTGTACAGCTCCAGCTGCGAGTTCGGCACCTCCTCCCTAAGCCAACAGGACTGGCCGTTGTAGGCCTGGAGAAAAGACAACCACACCCCCAAGTCGTCCCGCATGGGCTTAGTGATACGGACATAGTGGTGGGGGGCAGCCACCCCTTTCATGGCCCAAGCTAGGCGTCTGCAGAAAGCCCTTCCCATGCGGATGACCCTACAGGCAAAAACCAGATGGCCCAGCAAAGACTGCAGCTGCTTTAATTGCAGTTTTTTGGCCCCTCTTGCCAAGCGGACCAGAGAAAGGAGCCTGGCCAGCTTGTCACTGGGCAATCGAAAGACCATAGCAACCGTGTCTATGTCTATGCCCAAAAAGGCCAGAACAGTCACGGGACCCTCGGTCTTGTCAGCGGACAGCGGAACGGCAAACCGTCTGCAGGTGTTCTGAAAAACAGAGAGGAGACGCTGGCACCGATCGCTGTGCGCTGGGCCCACGAAGAGGAAGTCATCCAAATAATGCAGCGTGGACTGGCAACCAGCCTCCTGGGCAACCACCCATTCGAGAAAGCTACTAAACAACTCAAAGAAATAACAAGAGATGGCGCAGCCCATGGGCAGGCACATATCGAAAAAGTAGCTGTCCCGAAAGTAGCAGCCCAGGAGGTGGAAACAGTCCGGGTGAACCGGGAGGAGGCGAAAGGCGGACTCGATGTCCGCCTTTGCCAACAATGCCGACTGGCCGGCAGCCCTAACCAGCTGAAGAGCCCTGTCAAAGGAGGCGTAGTGGACCCGAGATTCCTCCTTATCGATGCCGTCGTTGACCGAGGATCCAGAAGGGTAGGACAGGTGGTGGATGAGGCGAAATTTCCCCTCCGACTTTTTGGGAACCACACCGAGGGGGGACACCCTAAGGTTGTGGAAAGGGGGGGAATCAAATGGGCCCGCCATCCGCCCAAGCTCCAGTTCCTTCTGGAGCTTCTCAGCTACGACGGATTCGAACTCAATTGCGGATTTTAAATTTGGTGACATGGTAGGCACGTCCGAAGGAGTGAAGGGAATCCAAAAACCGCGGTCCAAGCCGTCCCTCAAGATCAAAGCCTCCCTATGAAGGGGGTACCGGTCTAGCCAGGGAAGAATCCCTGGCACGTTCACCGGTGACCTCTGGCTTAGGTAGGTCAGGCTTGGCTCCCGGCCGGACAAGGGGTTGCTTACCCTTCCGGAAGCACCGGCTGGCGGGGTGAGCGCCGCCGCAACTGGCGCACTCGTGCTTAAAGCGGCACGCGGTGTACCATTTGCAGTGGCTCTCGTTGAAGAGCCAGCAGATACCCTTCTTGGGAGCAGCCGACGCTCCGGGAGGAGCGCCGGCCGGGGACTGAAAGGACGAAGGCCTGTGGGGACACATAAGCAGCAACCACAGGCTACCGTCCTGACAATCGAAACGGAATTCCTTCCGCGCCGCCATTTTTTGGCGAAACTGCGTGTCATAATTGAACCAACACTGCCCCCCATAAACTTTGTACGCGCCCCAAATAAGGTCCAAATAACAAAAAAGGGGTGCGGCCAACTCCGGGAACCGCTCGCAAAGCACACCCGCGTAAGCGCAAAACCCCTGCAGCCAGTTCCCAAACGTTCGAGGAAGCTGCTTAGATTTCTCGCCTTGCAATGTGACATCCACCCGACGCGATTTGTCGATCGACTCCCTGTCCGGAGGGACGAGCGCGATAAAATCAAAAAACTCGCGACGCCAGATTTTACCTTTAACCTCATCCGTCAAGTGCGCGCCAGTAGGAGAAACCGCCCACAAAGCACCGCCCGAGACGGAGCCCGAACTAGCCGCGGAACCCGAGACCCCCATCTGGGACAAAACCGACTTCACGACCGTGGCTATGCGATCATCTGGTGGGCCCGATACGGGAGCGTCATTAGGTCTACCCCAAATCAAATCGCAGTCATACTCATTGATACGCGGCGGCAGAGATGATGGAGGGCAACCGGCAGCAGGTCCAGGCTGGGCGTCCGGAGCAGGATCAACCACGGCGGGAGCTGAACGGCAGGAAAGGTCCAGGGGCGGGGATCCGACCACCGACCCTGAGGGGCCCGGTTGGCCAAGGACAGCGGCCGAGCAGCAACAGGAGCAAACGTGGACCCCCGAACCCGCGGCAGGAGCAGCAGACAGACCGGGACCGGTGGAGGAGTCTCCCGCCCTTCCGGGCGCAGGGAGACGAGGTCGGGCGGAGGTGGCAGGCAGGACACGGTAACCTCCCGCCCAGCCGGGCGCAGGGAGGTGCGGGTCCCCGTGAGCCTGCGGTGAGGAGGCAGAAGCAGGACGTACATCCCTCGCCCAGCCGGGCGCCAAGGGATGCTGGCGTGAAGCTGGCAGATGCACGGTGTGGGAGGCGGCAGCGGGGTAGGTGACGTGAGCTCCCACCCGGCCGGGTGCGGGGAGATCCGAGGCTGGCGGCACTGTCAGGGCAGCTGAGTGGGACTCATTTAAATCTCCCGCCCAGTAGGGCGCAGGGAGATCTTGTCCGGCCAGTGCAGAGGACAGGGGCAAGCACAAATCTCCCGCCCAGCCGGGCGCGGGGAGATCCTGTGAACTATCCATAGCCAGTGTAGAGGGCCTGGGCATGACCAACCCCCCCGCCCTGCAGGGCGCAGGGAGAGCGTGTCCAGTCACCTCATGACTGGCAGAGATCAGTTCCACATTCAAATCTCCCGCCCTGTAGGGCGCAGGGAGAGCAGGAGCCACTGGGGGCAGCAGCGCGCCCACGGCGTGAGCCGCGGAACCGCCGACTGAAGGCTGGGAGCAGGCACCCAGCGGGGACCCAGGAGGGACTCCCCGACCACGTCCACTACGCCGGGGCCCAGGAGGGGACGCCCGGCCAGAGCGGCGCGGAGCGCCGCCAGCCGACATCCCCCCACGAGCCGCGGGAGCGGAACCACGCCTGGACGCCCGCGAGTGCGGGGGGGGGGGCCAACCGCGACGCCGCATCGAAGAGGGGCACAGGTAAGGAGCTGTGCAATGAGGCCGGAGGTGCCCGGGGGCTCCGCGAACGGGCGGGGCGGGGCGAACCACGGACAACCGCCGCATCAGGGGATGGGGATGCCCGCCGGGCGAGGCCCCGGCGGCGACAGGCCGCACTACCAGGCCTCCCCTGAGGGGAGAGGACGGGGCCGGTGGGAGCGACAGCATCAGGTTGAGGGAGGGGGGGTTAATGCTGGGGGCACTGGAAGAACTGGGGCTCCAGCGCGAAGGAGGGCGAACTCTCCTCCTGGCCCTGGGGGCCCCAGTCGGTAGTGGGGGGGGAGGGGGGGCCACCGCAGGGGAGAGAAGGGCAAAAAGCCAGTCAGCCTGACCCTGGAGGGCAAGTTCACGGACCCTGGCCAAAAGCAGCTCGGTGTCCATGGCTGAGGGACTAAGGCTAAGCTAGGAATGAGGTTAAACTGGTCAGTAAGGGGTCAGTACTTCCCTCAGCTCTTTCCAGCGGGCTTCCAAAAGACCCAGAATTCCCTGGGGGAGTCCCTTTTATTTGAACTCCGGCCCGACCCCACCCCCCTAGTGGCCAATCCTGCCATGGCCACCGCCTTGTCCAGTACCTGGCCATGCCCCCATCAGTCAAGGCTCTCTTTCCCTAGGGGGGCTCAAGAGGCCTTCAGCTTGTGACTGGACAGAAAAGCAGACTGATGTTTTTGACTGGTCACTCTATGCCAAATTCCAAGTCAAATACAGGTACACTGCTTGCATTAAGAACATACATACATTAAATGATGTAATAAATCCCAACTCCATGGTTATGTTCACATTAAATAGATAATTTGGCACAAGCTGACCCATAGGAACTATTTTCTGTACTAAGAGATACGCCTGCTGTCAGTACTGTATAAACTTTATGTAGCATTAGCTGCATACAGTAGGTGGCACTGTCTTTTGGCAGCAGTATGGCAACTTCCTGTCTGCTGTTGGTACAAAATCAAGTCTAGCAATGCTCAGTCATTCACAGGAAGATCTTTATTTTGTCAACAAGGCTTCCCCTGATTGGCTGAGGTAGAGATTGTGAAGTCATCATCCGACCTCTCCACCTCAGCCAATCAGAGGATGCTTTGTATTTATTCATAAAAATTAAGGCCTTCTTGTAAATGTCTGAGCAGCACTTAGCTGGGCTTGATTTTGCACTGGCAGCAGATGGAAAAGTGCACTGCTTACTGTATGCAACTGATGATACCTACAGTTTATACATCGCTGACAACAGCCACAGCAGTCTGTTAAGGAAATAGTTTGGCCAAAACAAACTATTTATAGTGAAAGTAAACCTGAAGTTAGTCTTTAATACAAAGCTGAATTTATATGCTTTTCATATCTGGCTGGATTTCAGTTTTTCAAAAGATTTTCAGTTAAACTGGGGATACAATGTCTTTATGCTTCCTGAATGTGTTAACAAAAGGGATGTCCTTTTTCCAAAATTATACATTTTTTTAGGGGCTTTAATTTCCCACTCATAGTGCTGCCAGTATTGCAGGTCAACTTTGAAATGCAATTATTCCTTCATAGAATCATTGGGCCAGATCCACATAGAATTGGATAGGCGCAGCGTATCAGAGATACGCTACGCCGCCGTATCTTACCTGGCTTTAAGTCGAATCCAGGAAGATTTTGCACCGTAAGTTACGGCGGCGTAGTGTATTTCTGGCGGCGCAATTCAAATCGCCGATTGGGGGCGTGATTCATTTAAATGATTGAACTGCGCATGCTCCGTTTCGAAATTTCCTGCCGTGCTTTGCGCGAAATGACGTCATAACAACGTCATTTTTTGAACTTAGACGTGACTTACGTCCATCCCTATTCACGGACGACTTACACAAAAAAAAATCAAATTTTGACGCGGGAACGACGGCCATACTTTAACATGGCAAGTCTATCTATACGCCGCAAAATAGCAGCTTTAACTATACGCCAGAAAAAGCCGACTAGAGACGACGTAAGAGAATGCGACGGCCGCGCGTACGTTCGTGGATCGCCGGAAAAAGGTAATTTGCATACCCGACGCGGAAAACGATGCGAACTCCACCCAGCGGACGCCGAAGTATTGCATCTGCGATCCGAAGGCGTACAAAGCCGTACGCCTGTCGGATCGAACCCAGATGCCGACGCATCTTGGTTTGAGGATTCAAACTAAAGATACGTCGCGGGTAATTTGAAAGTATGCCGGCGTATCTACTGACTACTCTCTCTCTGGATCTGGCCCATTGTATTTATATGATCAAACTTCAGTCTATGAAAATTCAATCAGTGAAAAAAATCCATGACCATAGGTATTGTAGAACAGATATATCCTATGTGTGACGGCAGGGAAAAGTCCCAGGCAAACAAAAGACATTCATTGTTAGAGGTGACTAAATAATCACTGAGTCTCTTCTTAAAGTGTAGCTCCAGCCCCCCAAAAAATGTTAAGTCAGAAGCTAAAGCAGCTGCTGACACTTAATTTTAGGATACTTACCTGTCCAGGCATCCCGCGATGTCGGCACCCCAACCGATTTTTAATCGGCTCTCAGGTGCTGCCACCGCCATTCCTTGTAAGGGAAATCATCAGTGAAGCCTTGTGGCTGCGCTTTGTGAATGGCCCAGTGGTGAGGGGAAGAAGGAGGGGGGCTGAACGTCTGGATGACTTTGCAGCAGCGAAGTCCCCGGAAAGTGGGAGCAGGCACCTGTGAAAAACAGGTATCTGCCCCCCCCCCAAAAGGTGCCAAATGTGGCAGCGGATGGGGGTAGGAAGAAAACAAGTGGAGATTCCCCTTGTGTGTGGAGCTCTGCTTTAAGGAAGAACCATCTTTCAATTTTATTCAGATTTTAATTCCCTAGAGGACCAAGTGCCTAATGCCTATGGCATTCTGTTTGGTGCCCCAATTGTTCCTTAAATGTACTTAATTGTAGCTCCCTCCCATTCTGCAGCCCAAATTATGGGCATTCCTGTGGGAGAGGGTACATCCAACGCATAGTCCCACAATTATAAATGAACGATCAGTGCTGCTTGTTTATTAAGAATAGTAAAAGAACACTCTACCTGCACTTCTGTCTAATCTCTTTGCTGATGCTCTGTATGTGTACAAGCAGCCACAGATAGATCATACAGAATCGCAGCTCTGTGTGATCTTTTACTATTATGAATTAGGAAGCTAACTGAAATATCACACATTGGTGTAGAGCTGTGTGATCTATCTGCCAGCTGCTTGTAAACATACACAGCCTCAGCCAAAGGATTACACAGCACTGAGTGATCTTTTACTTTTAGGAAAGAATGGTCAGCAATGTCAGGTCAGTGCCCTGTATGACACAACCCTGCAGTACTGATTATTCACAAAGATTATGGATCACTCACTACTGTGGGGATGTGTGAGGCTTAGTTACAAGCATACACAGATAGACACACAGCACCGCAGGTTGTGTGATCTTTGTGAATAGCAGCGATGGTCTCCAGAGCCCTTACTGCCAGAGACCAGTGCTGTCACTCACAAATTCATCTCCTTTTTAGCAGCATAGTCTGACAAAGGGGGGGGGGGGTGGACTGACCAACCACTCTGTTGAGCAACTGAGGGAAGGATTTGAAAGGGACCAAGTGCTAAATTCACTACAGTATAGACTTACTATGCTCAAACAGCTCTTTATAAAAATGCAAATTTATTGAAAAAAATCCATTAAAAAACACCCAAAGGGGCAGACATATGATATACAAAAGGTACAAAGTATCCCATGACAAGAAACAACCTTAAACAATTCAATTGTTCTGGTGTGAACTGGAAAGGAATAGATGTATCAACCCACGATGGGGGATTTGATGTGCGTCTTTTTCCAGTTACAGACTCTACATATTTTGCGGAGACCCGATTCTTCAGGACTATAATTCAAAGAAATGTTTATTCTAAAAGGAAAACATACACATAAAGGTAACTGCCACAACTACAGTCAAAACAACTACACATGGTAGGGCATCTCATCATTGTGGCAGTTACCTGGTGGTCCACTCCACATTCTGCAGCTCTATCATTATGTCTTGTAATATAAAGATTTCTTATGTGTATGTTTTCCCTTTAGAATAAACATTTCTCTGAATTATACTCCTGAAGAAGCGAGTCTCCTTGAAACATGTCTGTAACTGGAAAAAGACGAATATTGTATCCAAAATCATGGGTTGATATATCTATTCGTTCCCATTTCACAACAGAGGAATTTAATTGTATAAGGTTGTTTTTTGCATGTTGTACCTTTTGCATGTCATATGTTTTTTTTTAGCTGTTTGAGCATTGTACGTTTTTACCATACCACGAAAGTCCAAGCTTGCCTCAATTTCATAGTTGTTTTTGTAGAATTGATAGGACGAAGGTACTTTATAGGTCTCTCTAACCCAGTAGCGTAATAATTCTTAGCAGTGTCCAGTGTGTCCCCGGGTAGAGGGTTGCTGCCACAGATGAAATGTTAAGGCACAACTAGCTGTTCCAGAAACAGTGGTAATGGGACTTGATGTGACCAAGACAATATGTAATTCTGAAAAGGTGTAAATTCTCTTTAAATCGTGGATATACATAAAAAGAAAATTGATAACTATATAATTAATGGATTATTGTTTAGCATATTTGTGCAGAAACTTCCAATACTACCAATAAAAGTCAGAATTGTTAGTCCAAAATAGATATTATTGTGGAATTTAATTGTATTACGATGAAGCATTTTTACTGTATCAATTTTACATTTTACTCAGCTCATGTAAAATGTGATTTTTTTTAAGTAAATTAAAAAGCAGCAAATTCAATAATATTAAGCCTGACTGCAAAAAGTTTCTAATGACAGCCTTCCCAGCGGAGTCAATGAAACACAATTAATGCTACTAAGCGGTTTTACTCAACTTCAATGAGCAGTGTCTTCTTCTCTTTACCCAGAGGCTTTGACAGTCAATTATTGTAGTAATGGACGATAGTATTGATCAGTTAGCCAACTAATTGAATTGAGTATCTCAAGCAGCTTCTGACCACGCTCTTGTCAACTATCATACGCAGTAAGCAAGCATGGGTGCAATGCGTCCTTACTGACTAGTTGGAATTCATATACAAACATTGTTGGACATTTGCTACAAAATGATAGAAGAAGGCTAAATAAATTTACAGTGGTAATTATTTACAGCCAGCGCAAATTAATAATTGATACTGGCATCCTTAAAAGCTAAGTCCACCTTTTTAAAAAAAATAACCTATGCAGTCAAGGGGCTCTAGCAGATGTTAAAAACTCCCAGCTAGAAGCCCCTGAATGACAGCACTGAAAACTCTAGTACTAGAGTAAGCCAAAAAGATCACTGTACAGTATTCCATAATAAGGAATAGAACTGAAGCAAAGAATTAAGCTAATGTCCATGACAGCAAATCAACTACTTTATTAATTTTCCCTGTGCAGATTCAAAAATGAGAGATGGACCCGGATTTGATGCTCTGGGCAAAAAGATTATTTTTTTGCAGTTTTGTTTGCTTTACTTTTTCTAAAGCAGCTCATTTGTATAAACTAGCATAGGAAAGATAACTGCGATTGCTGCAGATTGTTGCCGCAGTAGAGGTAGTGGAAATGAGATGGCTACACTCTTCATTTCGGCAGTGATATACGAGAAGTGTAAGTAAGCCGAATAATAGTGTCATTGTCTACTTGAAGGCAGTAGGGTTACTAATTGAGAGCGGTAAATCTACGAGTAACAGGTTAATGTGATTTACGTAGGGGAGAGAAAGAAATATGACAGTTATCATAGCACATATTATAATAAAAAAGCCTACAAAGACATCAACAAAAGCAGTTTTTAGCAAAGCTGACATATGACAAGAGACTGCAGAAAGGAGTTTCAGGGGAAAAAAAAGAGAAGAAAAGGCTTTCAAATAGACATAGCAACAAAATATATTCACAAAGACATAACAACCCAACAAAGAAAAAAGTTACTGAATGAAAATGATAAAACACATATAGCAACATTAATACAATAGCCATTTTTCACACAACACTTTTAAAATTGATTTTTCTAGCCAGTAGAACTATAGACACTTTTTTTCCCATTTTAGTTAGAGCAAGGGAGGGTTATCTTTTCCCGATCTGTGTCCCATTGCAGATATTTCCCTTCACTTCCTGTCCCATAGCCCAACAGGAAGTAAGAGAAAATCCCTTCAAATTAAAGGAATTTCTTGGGGACCCCCATGTCATCAAAACGAGTGTCCTCATGGGAAGATTTCCCCTATTACTTTTCTGGGGACAACCCAAAATGTGGGATTTTTTTTTCTTTCACTTTCAATGATAATTGTAAACATGAAAAATAGGGAGGGTCAATCTACTTATCCTACTTAACCTTTCTAATCTCACTCCTCTCTGTCCAAAAAAAAAAAAAAGGTTTTGCCATTAGTTATACTTTAAATTTTAAAGAAACAAAATGTGCACCCATCGCAAACCTAAGCAACTCAATGTGGTCATACTGTATGATGAAAAAAAAAATGGTAGGCAGGGTCTTTCTTCAGTGAAAACCATATGCCAAACAGTCAATAGTTTAAACAATTTAGGCAGCTGAGGTTGTATGCAAATATCAAGTTTACCTACAAATGTTGAGGTTTTCCCTGCTTCTCCCACCTCCTGAGCCTCCCAATTGGTCATTCAGGCTATCTGCCCTTCCAAAGGATATATAGGGAGGCTGAAGAGGCGGCAGGGAAAAAAGACAAGTTTGACTTGACAGAAAAAGTTGATATTTTTTAATAACTTCAGCTGCCCAAACCCCTGTGTCTACTTATCATATTGACAACATCAGCCACACGCAGGGGAGGACGGACCATTCGGGCACTCGGGCACTGCCCAAGGGCCCCATGCCACTAGGGGGCCCCATCAGGGTTGCCAACCTCAGTGAAACCAGGGACAGTATGCAAAAATCTGTGTTTTTTTACATCTGTCCCTGAAATGTCCCTTACCGACATCCTTTTGGTCTAAAAATCCCAAGATTATAGTTGCCCCGCCTCTCCGGTACCTTCTCAGTGTGTTTGTGTGTGTGTGTATATATATATATATATATATATATATATATATATATATATATATATATATATATATATATATATATATACTTTGTGTGTATACACTATGGCCCCATAATCTATTGCCTGGGGGTCACATAATCTCCTATTGCCCGGGGGCCCCATAATCTCCTATTGCCCGGGGGCCCCATGAGTTGTCAGTCCACCCCTGGCCACACCGGGAGGGTGTATTCAGTCAGCCAACTCATAGTTTTACATTATGAGAAGAGCAGTAAAGCGTAACTATTATGTAGCACTACAACACAGATGGCAGAACCTTTGGTAGTTAGAAAATATGCCTAATTCCTTATAGATATAACATTTGAATCTATACATAGAATCAATGTTTTTTTTTTAAAATAACACATATTCATGAGGTTATTGATATCCAGCTGATCTTTCATATACTATATATCTCAAAACATCAACAGTACAGTTTTCTTTTAAGTTATTTTTGGGGGAAAACACTGGTAGAAAAAGTTACATACATTAAACCCTTAAACTACAGATTCCAGCTCCCTTGTCTAGGTGAGGGTGATGACATTCTGCCTAATCATGGATTCTAGGAAAGCACAGGAACCCAAATCCAGTGAAAATGCGCTCCTGGGCAGGGTAGCAGTGTGTTCATATGAGGTTTAAGATCCTCAACTTTTCCAGGATGCCACTATAAGACCTAGGCGAGGACATTGTAAGTAGCTCTTTTGTCGCCGAACACAGACCCATGAGCTCGGTGACACACAGCGGCAGATTCCTGCTTTGTGTGTGTTTGTATGAGATCCATCATCCAGGCAATGGTGAGTCTGGAGTGATGGGGCAAGGTAAAGCTGCATTTGATGGGGCACAGTGAGACTGCAATGATAAGGCACAGTAAAGCTGCATTTGATGGGGCATGGTGAAGCTGCATTTGATGGGGCATGGTAAAGCTGCATTTAATGGGGCACGGTAAAGCTGCATTTAATGGGGCACGGTAAAGCTGCATTTAATGGGGCATGGTAAAGCTGCATTTAATGGGGCACGGTAAAAACGGCATTTAATGGAGCACTGAGAAGCTGCATTTGATGGGGTACCGTAAAGCTGCATTTAATGGGGCACGGTAAAGCTGCATTGATGGGGTACGGTAAAGCTGCATTCGATGGGGCATGGTAAAGCTGCATTTGATGGGGCACTTTGAGGCTGCATTGATGGGGCATGATAAAGCTGCATTTGATGGGGCACGGTAAAGCTGCATTTGAGGGCACAGTGAGGGCTGCATTTCATGGGGCACAGTGATGGCTACATTTCATGGGGCACAGTGATGGCTACATTTCATGGGGCACAGTGAGGGCTACATTTTATGGGGCACAGTGAGGGCTGCATTTCATTGGGCATAGTAAAGCTATTTAAGAGGCACAGTGAAGCTGTATTTAGGGGGACAGTGAGGCTGCATTTAGGGGCACAATGAGGCTGCATTTAGGGGCATATTAGTGCCCCTCAGTGCCACCTATCAGTGCCGCCTATTAGTGCCCATCAGTGCCACCTTATTAGTGCCACCTCATCAGTGCCCATTAGTGCAGCCTCATCAGTACCCATCAGTGAGAGAGAAAACATTTTTTTTAACAGAAACAAAGAAAAAAAAAATTTTCCCCCCAAAAATGTAGGTCTTTTTAAATTTGTTTACCAAAAAACAAAACAAAAAAAAAACAACAGTGGTGATTAAATACCACTAAAAGAAAGCTCTATTTGTGGGGAGAAAATGCTAAAAATGTAGTTTGGGTACAGCATTGCTAAAACGCACAATTTTCATTCAGTGTGACAGTGCTGAAAACTGAAAATGGGCCTGGGCAGGAAGGGGGTAAAAGTGCCCTGTATTGAAGTGGTAACTACATGATGACCACCCACGCACATTGTACTGATGGTGAGCGGCTACTGTAGGCAAAGCGTCACTGCCTACTACCTTGCTTCCGTGCATGCACCCCGGCTGGCCCCCACTGTGATTGTACACAGCAGGAGCCTGTCAGGAAGTCCTGGCCAATGATTCACATCTGGGACCTGCTGATTGGCTGTGTACATTCACAGCGGAGAGGTCTGTGTTGAAATTTAACACAGAGCTCTGTATGTACCGTATTTATCAGGGTATTGCGCGCTCCGGCGTATAGCGCGCACCCCTAAAGTGGACCCGACATTCCTGTAAAAAAACATTTTTGTACTTACAGTTTTGGTGTCTTGCGCGGCGTCCATCGGCGGCCTCGTCGGGTCCGGCGTCCGTCTGCGGCGTCCTCCCCGCTCGACCCCCGCTTTTCCGCGCCGAGTTTGAATACTGCGCCAGCATATACCTAGCGCAGTACACTCGTGTATAGTCGGGCAGGCTCGGCTACTCTCGCGCTCATGTCCCGTACGTCCGGGACGTGAGCGCGAGAGGAGCCGAGCCTGCCCGACTATACACGAGTGTACTGCGCTAGGTATATGCCGGCGCAGTATTCAAACTCGGCGCGGGAAAGCGGGTATCGGCGTATATCGCGCACCCACGATTTTGCCCTGATTTTCAGGGCAAAAAAGTGCGCGGTATACGCCGATAAATACGGTACACATGTTTTACAGAACAAAGTAAACAATATTAATATTTTTTCAAAATTTCCAGTCTTATTATTAATTAAAGACCCAGTGGTGATCAAATACCGCGAAAGCCGGCCATACACGGTTGGAATTTCTAAAGAATTTTCTTTCGAAAATCGTATCAAAGAATTTTCTTATGAATTTCGCACCATTAGCAACAGCCGATTTTCGTGCGGCAATCAAATTTGAGGAATCGGACATGTTGGAAATTTTTTGAAAAACAAACGATTTTCGAATCAATGATGGGAGAATCGTGCGAGAAATGTAATAGAAAAAAAATGTGCAAGAAAACAAAGTTCTTGGTGAAACATAGGCTATCCCTATTTACAAAGGCGATTATAAAACTATGTACAGGAACAAGAAAAGCAAAACCAAAGAGAAAACAAGAAAATAGAGCCTTGCCATTTGGCAACAACCATACAGGGACCCTGGCTAATAGACCTACAGAAACCTACTGCTGCCTAAAAGTTTGAGAAGCGGTTTGACCACATCTCTAAAGCAGGCCATAAACGGTTGAATTTCGAACAAATTTTTTTTTCAAAATCAGAAAGTTTATTTTTTTTGTGATCCGATGATGCCACCATTGATTTTCGAAATTCGGCCGACCAAGCCTACAGAAAAGAATATTTGTGGCGGGGAATGTTCTTTTCTCTCCGGTAATTTTATTTTCTGTGGCCCGGATTCAGATAGCCTTTACGTCGGCGTATCTATTGATACGCTGCGTAAGTTCTACAAAGCGCCGGCGTATCTTCTTTCTGTATTCAGAAAGCAAGATACGCCTGAATTTTACTAAGATACGGCCAGCGTAAGTCTCTTACACCGTCGTATCTTAGGCTGCATATTTACGCTGGCCGCTAGGTGGCGCTTCCGTAGATTTCCGCGTTGAATATGCAAATTAGGTAGATACGCCGATTCAGAAACGTACGTCCGCCCGGCGCATTTTTTTACGTCGTTTACGTAAGGCTTTTTCCGACGTAAAGTTACCCCTCATAAAGCAGGGGTAAGTCATGTTAGGTATGGACGTCGGAAACGAACAGCGTCGTATTTTACGTCGTTTGCGTAAGTCGTTCGCGAATAGGGCTGTACGTAAGTTACGTTCACGTCAAAAGCATTGACAGTTTGCGGCATAATTTGGAGCATGCGCACTTGGAAACGTTCACGGACGGCGCATGTGCCGTTCATAAGAAACGTCAATTATGTGGGGTCACAAGTAATTTACATAAAACACGCCCACATCATCCACATTTGAATTAGGCGGGCTTACGCCGACACATTTACACTACGCCGCCGTAACTTAGGGCGCAATTTCTTTCTGAATACGGAACTTGCGCCCTAAGTTACGGCGGCGTAGTGTATCTGAGATACGCTACGCGATAGATACGAAAATGTATCTGAATCCGGGCCAATGTCTTTATATTGTTGTAAACTCATTCAGGGTGTCATGCAGCTGAGCGAATTCCTCAAAATCCTCATTATGATATGCTTACTCACAGCGCAGCAAATACAAGATAAGATCAGGAAAAGTGTTGCATTGTGGGAGAATAATAGTTTCCCCTGTTAACCATTCTTCCTGCTGGGTGAATAGGCCTTAAGAAAGAGACAAACATGTAAATCTGTGCACATGCACCCAGCAAATAGAACCCTGTGGACACCATAAACAGAAATATTTATTTCAAGAAACAGCTGTTGATATTCACAAAATGCCTTTGAATATTCAGATACAAATACTGTTTAGATGAAACAGACTACTGGTTAGAAGTCTCAGTAGTCGGATTCAAGCGAAAGACAAAAAAAAAAGGTTTAAAATATTTTGTCATTCCTCTGTGTAACTGCCTATTATGGTTAGCAGAGAAAAAAAGAAAACTATAAATGAATGTGTTTCAGAACCTGACAGGTCATGGTTACACGTTGTCATATTCCATCATGGGGTCTCACGATGCACACTGCTCGAACCGCTACACAGACCATTGTTATGTAAGCAGCTACAGGTCATAATGGCACAACAGAAAGCAAGATGATGACATGACTCACACAACATGAATCACTCGGTGCGCTTCAATAAGCTTGTGAACTGCTATCTGCTACATACCTACAGACAAAAAGATTTTTACATAACTGTGTTATGAGTAAACAGCTATTTTTACTTCCATTTTTTAAATCTCAGCAAAAAGTTATGTCTTTTTTAAAACCAATCATTAAGTACAAAATGAGATATCCAACATACCGTAAAATACATCAGTTTGAGTTCATTAAGGGACACAGGGCCAGAGGGAATTCTGGAGAAGTATGGGTTATACTGTTGCCTACAGACTATTTGGACACTGGCAAACAAAAGACAGTTAGCCAGTTATAACTCCACCCACTCCCATCATGCTTCAGTTTTGCGTAAGATCTGGATCATAAAGACAGAGGGGTGTCCTTTTTATGAATTCCAAGGAATGGATTTTATGGTAAGTCAAAAATCCAATTTTCTTAGTTCAGACTTTGGGTTAGAAAGAACTCTGATGCCGCGTACAGACGATCATTTTTCGGCATGTAAAAAACGTTTTTCAGCATGTAGAAAAAACAAAGTTTTTTCCAACTTCATCATTAAAACGAGGTTGCCCACACATGGTCGTTTAAAAAAAAAATGCTCTAGCAAAGCGCGGAGACGTACAACACGTACGACTGCACTATAAAGGGGAAGTTCCATTCGGATGACGTCACCCTTTAGCTGATTCCGTGTTAGTAAAAGACGATTCACGCTTTTCTGTCTGTTACAGCGTGATGAATGTGCTTACTCCATTACGAACGGTAGTTTTACCAGAATGATCGCTCCTGTCTCATAACTTGCTTCTGAGCATGCGCGGGTTTTTAACGTAGTTTTAGCCCACACACGATCATTTTTTAAAACCCGAAAAACTACATTGTTTAAAACATCGTTACAAGCATTTACAACCCTTGCAGTGCAGAAGAGTTTGACTTAACAACATTACAGACCACTGATTTAACATGCAATAAAAATGTCCTAAAAGTCCTATTACCTGCAAAATAGAAGAGGAAATACTTACCTGCCTGCACTGCTCTGTTATGTAAAAATATTTTTCAAATTCTTTAGAAAACCAAGCCATGATACTCTGGGTCCCACACAGCCCTTGTTGTTTCCTCTGGCTGAACTTCATTTCACCATTGTTACCTGTAATGAGTGAAAGTCAGCAAGAAAAACTACAGATAGCTTCAGGGTACCCATAAAATTAAAACTAATGTAAGTGTCAGTCTCCCAGGAAACTTCAGGGGAAGATTTCTACTGATTGTGGCTGTTCTCTGACAGTGCAAGCATAAGGAGAAGTACGTATTTCCTCTCTTATGTTGAGGGATGCTAATAACAATAAAAAAAGATGTTACGAAAAAAAGTAAAAAAAAAATGACCCACTTTGTTCCCAGGTTCTGACGCTTACAGAGCACACAGATAACTTCACTATGTTTCACTGCTGTCTCCCGGGGACTTAAATCTCAATGGAATGCACTCCTACAATGGGCTGGTTGCCAAGAGGCAACATTGAGGTGAGGTGAGGGAGGGGAGGAAGTATGTTTTTTTAATTCACAGCTAAATTTTGTTTGGGTGGCAGGAGCTGACAGGAAAGTAGACCTTCCAATATTCATGAATCGTCCACTTGTAGTTTCAGTGTGCCCTTCGGGTTGTGCTTGATGTGCCACATTTTTTGTTTTAGTATTAACCACTTCCCTACCGGCCCATAGTAAAATGACGTCCACAAAGAACCTCTCCTGTTCAGAGTGGACGTCATATGACGTCCTGGGCTTTGTGGGGGGGGATATCTGAATGATGCCTGCAGCTAGAGGCATCATTCAGATATCCTTCTCTTCTGCCGGCGATTCTGCACAACGTAAGAACGATCATAGCGGCGGTTCCGCCGCTAGATCGTTCTTACAGGCGGCGGGAGGGGACATCCCTCCCCTCCCGCCGCCATCCGGTGCTTCTCCGGGCTCTCCCGTGCCATCGGGGGCCCGGAGAACGAATCGTCCGGCGCTCGCAGGAAGCATAGAGATGGTCACCAGTCATCTCTATGACCGTCGGAGGACCCGGGCGCGATGTGATGACGTCACGCCCGGGTCCCCGTAAGTAAACAAAGCCGCGATTGCGGCTGCTAAGCAACAGCAAGCATGAGATCGGTGAATTTTTTTTCACCGATTTCATGCTTTCCAGCCTGGAGGAGAGATGTGGGGTCTTATTGACCCCGCATCTCTCCATAAAGAGTACCTGTCACACACATTCCTATTACAAGGGATGTTTACATTCCTTGTAATAGGAATAAAAGTGATCAAAAAAAAAAAAAAAATTAAAAAAAAAAAGTGTAAAAAAAGAAATAAATATATAAAAAAAAAAAAGAAATAACATTTATTTTTTTAACGCCCCTGTCCCCGGTAGCTTGCGCGCAGAATCAAACGCACACGCAAGTCCCGCCGACATATGTAAACGCCGTTTAAACCACATATGTGAGGTATCGCCGCGTGCGTTAGAGTGCCAGCAACAATTCTAGCACTAGATCTCCTCTGTAAATCTAAACTGGTAACCTGTAAAAAATTTCAAATCGTTGCCTATGGAGATTTTTAAGTACCGAAGTTTGGCGCCATTCCATGAGTGTGCGCAATTTTAAAGCGTGACATGTTAGGTATCTATTTACTCGGTGTAACATCATCTTTCCTATTTTACAAAAAAATTGGGCTAACTTTACTGTTTTTTAATTTTTTTAATTCATGAAACAATTTTTTTCCAAAAAAAAGGCGTTTGAAAAAATTATTGCGCAAATACCGTGCAAGATAAAAGGTTTCAATGACCGTCATTTTATTCCCTAGGGTGTCTGCTAAAAAAAAATATAATAATGTTTGGGGGTTCTGCGTAATTTTCTAGCAAAAAAATTATGATTTGTACATGTAGGAGAGAAGTGCCAGAATAGGCCTGGTATGGAAGTGTGTATAACTGCCCTGTATGGAAGTGGTTAAAGGGGCATAATAACCACTGGAGGAAGCAAAGATTCAATTTTAATGTATTGTTTTGCCTCCTTCCTTACAATACTTGACATAAGATAATAGAAACACAGGGCATGCATTGTTTTTATCCACTTCAGTACGGACACTTTCACACCCTTCCTGCCCATACCAATTTTCAGCTCTCAGCATTGTCACACTTTCAATGCCAATTACTTAGTCAGGCAACACTGCACCCAGATTGCATTGTTATCTTTTTTTGAGACAGATAAAGCTTTCTTTTGCTAGTATTTAATCGCCGTTTTTTTTTTGTTGCTATATACATTTTAAATTTTGAGAAAAAACACGGTACTGTGCTATGATTGGCCCTGTACCATGTGATCACTGTGACCAATCACATAGATCACAATAGTGCACAATGAATGGCTATGAATGAAAGGCATTGTGTACAACTGACATGTGGTCGCTGTGATCGCACATGATACCAGGGCTGGCTGGGTACCAAAATCTGTGTTCCACATGTTCTGTGTTCCAGACGTGTGATAGGATGTCATATGATCTCCACCTGGGATAACAGTGCTTCCTCCCAGCCATATTTTTAGAATAGGTCCGGTGGCAGGTGGTTAATGAGTCATCCTGCAAATGACCGACACTGGACACAGAGGGCCAGATTCTCGTAGATCGCCGCATCTCTGCGGCGGCATAACATATCTCATTTACGTTACGCCGCCACAAGTTTTACGGGCAAGTGCTTGATTCACAAAGCACTTGCCTGTAAAGTTGCGGCGGCGTAGCGTAAATCCCCCGGCGCAAGCCCGCCTAATTCAAATGATCCGGGTAGAGGGCGTGGATCATTTAAATTAGGCGCGTTCCCGCGCCGAACGTACTGCGCATGCGCCGTCCCTAAAATTTCCTGACGTGCATTGAGCTAAATGACGTCGCAAGGACGTCATTGGTTTCAACGTGAACGTAAATGGCGTCCAGCCCTATTCACGGACGACTTACGCAAACAACGTAAATTTTCAAATTTCGATGCGGGAACGACGGCCATACTTAACATTGACTGCGCCTCATATACCCAGGGGCAACTTTACGCGTCGCAAATCTAACATAAACGTTGTAACTTCACTGCGTCGACTGCGCGTACGTTCGGGAATTCGCGTATTTTGATAATTTGCATACTCGATGGGGAAAACGACGTCGGCGACACCTAGCTGCAAAAAAAAAAATTGCATTTAAGATCCGACAGCGTAAGAGCCTTACGCCTGTCGGATCTAATGCTTATCTATGCGTAACTGATTCTATGAATCAGGCGCATAGATACGACGGGCGCACTCAGAGATACGACGGCGTATCAAGAGATACGCCGGCGTATCTCTTTTGAGAATCTGGCCCAGACTGTCTACATCCAGTGCCAATCACAGGTAATGTGTATGTGCACATATACAGTGTGTATGTGCACATATACAGTGTGTATGTGTGTAATATATATATATATATATATATATATATATATATATATATATATATATATATATATATATATATACATATACATACACACACACACACACACACACACACATAAAACAGTATGTACCCTTGCATTGGGGTACCCAAGGTTAAGTCTAGAGGTGCCAGGAGTAATACTTGGCTTACTTCCTGCTTCATTAGGCTTTTTCATTCTGTGCAATGGGTCCAGTAAAGCCTGCATTTGCCCCAGGCCACAGTAACACATCTGACTGCGTACACACGATCATTTTTCGGCATGAAAAATTTATTTATTTTCGGCATGTAGAAAAAACGCTGTTTTTTACAACTTCATCATTAAAACGACGTTGCCCACACACTATCGTTTTAAAAAAATGCTCTAGCAAAGCGCGGTGACGTACAACACGTACGACGGCACTATAAAGGGGAAGTTCCATGCGGATGACGCCACCCTTGGGACTACTTTAGCCGATTTCCTGTTAGTAAAAGATGATTTGCGCTTTTCTGTCTGTTATAGCGTGATTAATGTGCTTACTCCACTACGAATGGTAGTTTTACCAGAATGAGCGCTCCCATCCCATAACTTGCTTCTGAGCATGCGCGGGTTTTTAACGTCGTTTTAGCCCACACACGATCATTTTTTACAACCCGAAAAACAACATTTTTTAAAACTTCGTTAAAAAATGCAGCATGTTCGAAAAAAAAAATGGCATTTTTCAGAACCCCGAAAAATTATGTGAAGCCCACACACGATCATTTTAAATGAAATTTTTTAAAAACGTCGTTTTTTTCATGCCGAAAAATGATCGTGTGTACGCAGCATAACACTTGTACTACAGGAGGGCCAAACTGTAAGGCCTTGTACACAAGACCGAACATGTCCAATGAAACTGGTCCGTGGACCAGTTTCCGCGGACATGTCCGACCGTGTGTAGGGCCTAGCGGACAGTTTTCCGGCCTAGCGGACAGGTTGCTAAGAAACTTGTCCGCTGGAAACATGTCCGTCGGACATGTCCGATGGTAAGTACGACTCATCGGACATGTCCGCTGGTTATGACGTATAACCAGCGTCCCGAAATCCCGCGCATGCGTCGAATTGATTCGACGCATTGGCGGAAGCATTGAACTTGCGTGGTAGAGAACGTCGGTGTCTTATACATCACTGCGTTCTCTGTCCGCAGGGATTTTGGTCTGATGGTGTGTACACACATCAGACCAAAAGCTCCCAGCAGACATGTTCGATGAAAACGGTCCGCGGACCGTTTTCATCGGACATGTCTGCTCGTGTGTACAAGGCCTAAGGGTATATTTTACCTAATCCCCAGAGTCCGGCTTAAAAAAAAAATATCTGCATAATCTTTTTTTCTTTCAAAAGTATAGAAAAATATTTTGGTTGAGAGTCAACTTTTTAGTATATAACTTACTGAAATGTCATCCATAAAATGCATTGCTTTTAGGTTGTTTTAGGTTAAAGAGCGGTTTCCTATCATATTGTAGAATCATATTTTGTTGTACTTTTTATAGTAACTATACACATATGAGGTTTAGGTCAATTTTATAGTGAAGTAAAATGCATCAAGAAATATCCCAGAAGCACTCAGCATTTTTTTTTTTTTAGCAACAATGAATAAAGTAGAAGATTCCTAGAAACCAACCTTGGAAGGCAAACATGTGTTTATGGAGCTGTAAACGAAAATTGCATTTCTTGGTTCTATATGCGCTGAAAAAATGATCACCGTACAACATATAGCACTATGAATAAACACTTTCAAACAGCCTAGAGCCTTTTCTGATTGAATGGAGACCAAAAACATTTGTTATCCTGATGGCCAGATATTACATCTGCTGACCCAGAATGACCCCTTACCGACCCTTAACCTTCATCTAATCTCTGTAAAGAAAACACAGTTGTAAGAGAAACTTTTATTGGATATTTATTGTCCTTAGGTAGCAACATATTGCATTTTGGCATATGTTTAAAAAGTCAGTCAATCTTGTCTGCAGGATACAGAAGTGTCCATTATTCACATTCAATAATGTATTGCATTGATAAAGAAAGAGGGTAGATCTTTTTTGTTTTTTAAAACCACAGAAAAATGTAATGCTCATCAGCCAGTTGAAGGAAACAAAAAATCAATTACATTTAATAAGTCTAATTGATCTGTGGTAAAGGCGATTTTTATTTTAAAAAGGAACACTTGTTCTGCATTGTCTGCTGTGAATTCACTCAAAAGATGTTTGTGTGGCTTGCAGTAGAAATCGTTTGGATCTATTATATTGACCTTTAAAGCAGTTGAGGGTGTCAGCTCACTGCACAAGGTCTATAGAGATCTTTAGGTCAGCCCACAAACAAGATCTTCCTGTCCCCATATGCCCGGAATATGTTTGCAATGAACTGTAGAATATATTCAAAATACTATAGTATATTAAAGGGGTTGTTAAGGTTTATTTTTTTATTTTCCAAATAGGTTCCTTTAGGCTAGTCAGTGTATTGTTGGTTCACTTACCTTTTCCTTCGATTTCCCTTCTAACAGCCAGATTCAGGTAGAGTTACGCCGGCGTATCAGTAGATACGCCGTCGTAACTCTGAATCTGTGCCGTCGTATATTTAAGTGTATTCTCAAAATTAGATACACTTAAATCTAGCTAAGATACGACCGCCGGCGCCGTCGTATCTTAGCTGTCTATTTACGCCGGCCGCTAGGGGCGTGTACGCTGATTTACGCCTTGAATGCGTAAATCAGCGAGATACGCCTATTCACAAACGTACGCTTGCCTGTCGTAGTAAAGATACGCCGTTTACGTAAGGCGTTTTCAGGCCTAAAGATATTCCACCAAAAAGATGGCGCAGGCAATGTTAAGTATGGACGTCGTTTGCGTAAGTCGTCCGAGAATGGGGCTGGGGGTAATTTGCGTTCACGTCGAAACGTCGTTCACGTTCTTGCGGCGTAATTTGGAGCATGCGCACTGGGATACGTCCACGGACGGCGCATGCGCCGTTCGTTCAAAACGTCATTTACGTGGGGTCATGCTTTATTTGCATAAAACACGCCCACCTCTTCACAATTTGAATTAGGCGCGCTTACGCCGGCACATTTACGCTACGCCGCAACTTACGACGCAAGTGCTTTGTGAATACAGCACTTGCCTCTCTAACTTACGGCAGCATAGCGTATATGAGATACGCTACGCCTGCCTAACGTTAGGCACGTGTACCTGAATCCAGCTATAAATGTTTATTTTTTTCTTTGTTTTCTCTGTCTGAATTTCTCACTTCCTGTTCCTCCTCAGTCAGCTGTTCTGGCTGACTAACCCCCAGCCAGAACGGCTCGGATGATGGGGGCAAGCTGACTGAGGAGAAACAGGAAGTGAGAAATTCAGACAAAGAAAAAAAACATTTAGAAGGGAATTTGAAGGAAAAGGTAAGTAAACAAACAATGCACTAGCTTAAAGAAACCTATTTAGAAAATAAAAAAACAAACCTTTACAACCCCTTTAAGCTAGTGCATTAAAAAGTGCTGCCAGCACCCCCAAACTCAGTCCTCCAGGTCCCAATTGGGTCACTAATATGCAGCAGTGATAGTGTACACTATGACAGTGATGTGCACTCTCTGATCTCCCTCACAAAAAGAGAAAGATGTGTCCTGTACAGCCTGAGAAAATGCATATTTTTCCCCTCCTTGGCAATCTTTCTCTAGAAAATGAAGTTCAAAAGCTCTTAATTACAGTAGAATCTCTCTCCTCTGGACTACAGTTCCCACAGTGCAGTGCTGCCTGACTCGGTCTCTTGAACTCCTGCTTTGCAACTTTCTCCTCCTGCTGATATAGCTGTTAAACGGCTCAGCATCACAGGGCAGCAGCTACAGAGAGCAGCTGCAGACAGTGGGCTAGATTCAGTAAGCAATTGCGTCTGCGTAACCATAGTTACGCAGCGCAATTGCTTAGTTGCGCCGGCGTAACGACTTTTCTGCATTCAGAAAGCTTGTTACGCCGACTGGCATAAGGCTCTTATGCCGTCGTATCTTAGGCTGCATTCTTACGATGGCCGCTAGGTGGCGTTCCCGTAGTGGTCAGCGTAGAGTATGCAAATTGCATACTAACGCCGATTCACAACCGTATGCGCGCCCTACGTACGCATTTTACGTCGTTTGCGTTCGTCGGGTTCCGCGTAAGGCTGCTCCAGCTATTAGCAGGCGCAGCCAATGCTAAGTATACCTGTCGTTCCCGCGTCGCGAAACTAGAAAATTACGTTGTTTACGTAAGTGAATCGTGAATGGCGCTGGACGCCATTCACGTTCACTTTGAAGCAAATGACGTCCTTGCGACGTCATTTACCGCAATGCATGTCGGAAAAGTTTCCCGACGGAGCATACGCTCGGCGCGGGAACGCGCCCAATTTAAATGATCCACGCTCCCTACGGGATCATTTAAATTACGCGCCCTTACGCCGGGCAGTTTTAAGGAGCGCCCGCGCAAATTACGTAGCTACTGCTTCATGAATGAAGCGTAGCGCACGTAAATTACGGAGGCGCAGCTTTAAAACGGTACGCTGCGCCTCTGTAAGAGGGCGCAATTCGTACCTGAATCCAGCCCAGTGTTTCTCTTACACTATTCTTAGCCAAACACCTATCTACACATATAAATAAAACCTAGAGCAGGGACATTTTTACACCAAGGTTCCTGTTGGGAGCTGTTGTTGATTAACAAAACAGGGCTGAATAAGGGATGTGGCACAAAGCTGCCTATGGGAGATAGGACAGTGGTTTGGAGCTATGGAACACCATGCCATGCAGTGGCAAGGCATCCTATAAGTCCAAACCACTGTCAATCAACAAAGCAAGACTGAACAGGGAGTGTAGAGCAAAGCTGACAATGGGAGAAACAGGCCTGCCATGTATTGGGATGGTGTTTTGAATCTCCAAGCTGCTACGAACAAACCAAAGCTAACCCCTTGTCAGCATGGTATTCTGTATCTCTAATGCCTCATACACACGACCTGGTTTTCCGACGGGAAAACTGCGAGGAGAGCTTTTGGCCAGGAATCCCAGCCGTGAGTATGCTCCCTCGCAGTTTTTCCGACGGAAAAACTGCCAAAATCCGCTAGCAAAAAAAAAGAAAACCGGCTCTCTTTTTTCCCTTCGGTATTCCCGACTGACTTTTTCCCGTCAGAAATCCCAAGCGTGTTTATGAAGCATAAGAAGAAAAATCAGGGAAGCAAACTGATCACGCCAGCATGAATCTGCTTTCATGCGTGTCATGAATAGATTGATAAAGAAAGCAAATGGAGAACTGGCAGGATCACTAGGTATTTCATAGGAAATTAGTAAGTATTGGCAAGCAAGGACAACATTACAAGATCATGCATTAATCCACAAATGCATATTTTTAGGATATTTAGGATTTTATTTTTATTTATCCTCCAACTAGCATGTCCATCTTTAAGAAATTCTGCAGTTAAAACCCACCCAACCATTATTACTAGTCATCTGCGCCTTCCACTCCCCACACTTCATAGCTACTATAACCACCTCCGCCTTATACAAGAAGTCCCCTCTCCTCCAAATGATGTAATCTAGTCTCAGGCCTCGTACACACGACAGAGTTTCTCGGCAGAATTCAGCGAGAAACTCGGTCAGAGCCGGATTCTGCCGAGAAACTCTGTCGTGTGTACACTTTCGGCGCGATAGAGCCGCCGAGGAACTCGTCGAGAAAATAGAGAACATGTTCTCTATTTTCTCGTTGTTCTATGGGAGAACTCGGCCCGCCTTTAGGGGACCTCATGTGTAGGTCCCTGGTTGCAAATGTAACCTCCATTATTATTGTTCCTAGGTCATTAAAAATATGTTATTATTAATATAATACAGGAAAGTAAGACAAGTAGGTAGATTCAGAGAGAAGTGCCTAAACTTGCGGCGGCGTAGCTTAGCCTGTTTAGGCTACTCCGCCGTAAGTTAGCTAGGCAAGTACATGATTCTCAATGTACTTGCCTGTTAATATACGGCGGCGTAGCCTAAAGCGGGCGGGCGTAAGGGCGCCAAATTCAAATGTCTTGGAGGGGGGCGTGTTTGATGGTAATGAGGCTTGACCTCAAGTTTTTTACGTTTTTTTTTAACTGCGCATGCGCCGGGCGCCTACATTTCCCAGTGTGCATTGCGGCTACGTACGCCGCATGGGCCTATTGATTTCGACGTGGACGTAAACAACGTAAATCCCGATTCGCGGACGACTTACGCAAACGACGTAAAAAATTTGAATCTCGCGGCGGGGACGGCGGCTATACTTTAACATTGTTATTCCACCTAATAGATGGAATTACTTTAGGCCTGCTAATGCCTTACGGAAACGGAGTAAATTGACTGCGGCGGCCGGGCGTACGTTCGTGAATTGGCGTATCAACTCATTTACATATTCTACGCCGACCGCAATGGAAACGCCACCTAGCCGCCATCCAAAATATTGCAATCTAAGATAGGACGGCGCAAGCCGTCCTATCTTAGATATGTTTAAGCGTATCTCTGTTTGAGCATACGCTTAAACATAAGTCGGCGTAGATTCTGAGTTAGGTCGACTTATCTACTGATAAGTGGGCCTAACTCTACCTGAATCTACCTATAGGTGATCAAGTAAGTTAGGCTTTTTGGTTCTTTATGACCTTTCACTGAAGTACTGCACCACCTTCTTTAAAACACAAGGTATGTACACTTTAATTGCAAATGCAAACAAAACAAGGATCATTCAAGGATAGCTATTACATACATACATACTTTGTAATAAATGTCTCTCTCACTTCAGGCTGTATCTGTGCTAATAATAAGAAGCTCTGAACATGTGACCCCTGCAGCACAAAAGAACCAATTTCATGGCTTTACTCACGATCATTAAATGAGCAATAAGCTCTTGTTTTTCGATTTGTAAGTGTAAATTTCTATTTTAAGAAGACCAGGTTATGTTAGCACCAGAAATAAACTTGCCAGGTCTTTTAATTCGATGTGACGGTGGGAAAAGGACAGAGTTTTTAATAATAGACCACTCTTTAGTAAAAAAGATGACTGAAGTTTTTTTAACTATACGTGTTGAAACCCCTGTCATGTTTTAGTAGCATGCGTCCCTCTGAGGGAGTGGGTGGTTGTTGTTCTTTGGAACAGATAGTGATGGAAATTACAAACTTTTACAGAAATCACTTGGAACTCCAAAGTAGAGAAAATCTCATAACTGGGATTTTTGTGACAACTGTGATAATAGTATATTCCCCCTTACTTTTGATAAAGCTCAAACTTCCTGCTGTGTCTCTGGGACATGAAGAGAAGGGTAATCTTCGCAATAGGTCACACAAAAAAACTATGAAAGCTGTTTATGTGCTGTTGTATTTATTGGGCCCAACTGGATGTGTTAACATTTTGCTCAAAACTACAAAAGATATGTGACTATACATGTAAGGGGTTGGCACCAACTATTCAAGTCCCCATCCCTCTTCTTCTTGGAGAGGACAGTTACCCACCTACTGGTAGATGAAGCCCTTGGCCATACTGTGTCAAACTCCTAGCTGTAGGCATGCTCATGACATTCCTGCTCATAGGCATTAATATTTTAAAATAAAAGTGACCACACATGAAATACGACAGCAAATGTCCAATGGACCATACACACAGTCGGAATATCCGATCAAAAGCTTACATCGAACATTTGTTGTGGGCAATTCCAATCGTGTGTAAGCGGCATTAGAGTGATGCGTTATCACTGGGCAACCGAGCAGCAGTGGAACATTATGTGGATCGGGACCAGGAGTGGGCTATTAGTAGACTCGGTCGCTTTGACTTGAATTGGAAAAGCAACAGATTCTCTTTAAATATTTTTTTGAATGCAGACGGCAGCTCAGCACATGTTAATGCAAGAGGAGAGCCTGATTTGGTGACTCACCTGTTCCTTCCCATTCTTGTAAATTCCCAGGTTAGACACTTCCAGATGGCATCAACCATAGCCCTCATATTTTGTATCAAAATTAAAGATGCCTATGGGTCTGACACTAGCTGCAGGCAGAGCAATACGGAGAATAGATCGATCTAGAAGAGTGTGGTATGAGAATGTATAAGGAC
This sequence comes from Rana temporaria, assembly GCF_905171775.1. Taxonomy (NCBI): domain Eukaryota; kingdom Metazoa; phylum Chordata; class Amphibia; order Anura; family Ranidae; genus Rana; species Rana temporaria. The sequence goes on from NC_053501.1 coordinate 47,183,855, forward strand.
CAGAATAATCAAAGCAGAAAGAGGAATGATGCTTATATATTACATCCTCATCCTGCTTTACAGAAACGCACAGAGTGGAGATTCACAATAAGTAACTCTTATTTATTGAAGCCACAAAAGACGTATTGCAATTTAAAAAGTGACTTGGAGGCCTGGAAAATGTAAGCAGTCCCCATCCACCTGCAGATCTCTCTTTTATCTAATGCATTAACACAATTATTTTGATCATGATCTGCTATTTATCCCCAGAGTTCCTTTCCACACTAAAGAAAAGCTAAATTGGCAGCCACAGACAAGTAAGTGGTTTGCACCTCCATGAAAGGCTATTGACATTCATTCCAACAAGTCGGCTTTCATTGACTCAAGTCACAAAAGCTCATTGTGAAATCTGATGAAGCGTATTGACAATTTTGGCTTTAAACTGCCAAATTACATTACAGAAACAAAGTGGAGATTGCATGAAACAGAGCTTACTGCATTATTAAAAAGGGCAAAAAGACGAAGGTATATAAATGAAGCCGAATTTGATGGAACATTTTTAATTGTTTCTGGGTTTATGTAGATATTTTGACGTTGACCTTTAGCTGGAACATCCACCCAAGGTTTTTTTTAATTGCAATTTATTAAATCATAAGTATTATGAGAATTATTTCTTAGAAATTTAAAGGCAAACTTATAGACCCACTTATAAATCAGCAGTGTGGTCCAACCAAGGTGTATTACTGCATCAAGACTCCATGCCATCCCTCACATCTGTGCAAGTCATTGCACATTTCCAGAAGTGCAACAATGTTTGACAGTACAATTTCAATATTACTTCATGGGTTTTATTCACATATGAGAGATTTGCTGTTGCTTGTTATGCAAAAGAAGTACAAGCATTATTTTGGAGCAGGATCACATGTTTCTGGCCCCATCGGCTTCAACAAGAACATCTAACATGTTTCTTGTGCCTAACAATCCATTCTTCTCCCACAAATCCTCCTTTACATTTGCCAAAACAAAAACACTTAAAATGTGTGAAAAACAGGTGTAAAAACGCTTAAAGAATTTGATGCTCGAGTATGAACCTTGCCTGATTGGGAGCAGGGGAAATTGAAAAAAGTGTGCCTGGGGGAATAATGCAACCCATAGATGAATCAGCTTTTTTAAATGAAAAAACACTAACATGATGTCCCCATTATAACATTCGGGGCGGGTGAGGGAATCCTCCAGCTGAGCTATTGTATTCCGACAGCAGGGAAGCTTCCCCACCATCAAAATACATTGGTTATAGCCTGCAGGGATGATCCAGCATGGACAATTTGACAGAGTGGTTACCAATTGAGTTCTGTATAACCTTCCTGCCCATACATCGATTACATGAATTTTGATCCATGTAAGGCCAGCTTAAGCCTGTCACGCAACCCGATACAGAAATAATAGACCATTATTACATAACAGTAGTTTCAGCACCGCATTCGTTCAACAATGTACATTAGTCAATATACTGTAACATATTTACATTATAAAAACGAAATTAAAAAGTAGAGGCGTTTTAACACCTTAACAAAATGACAGTATTCATATTCTAATTTGTACAAAAGGAAGGACAATATACTGTACATGCATCTACTTTTCCTCTAGCTGCTATACAAGATTTTTTTATTTACATTTTCTTTTACGAAAAGTGTTATTGGCATAAAATCCAACATATAACAACAATTTCTTTAGATGGTTACATCGTACAGTAGACAAACAATGTGATGGAAAAACGATAATACAAAACGACACAAAGAGACCCGTATCACACACCCAGGTAACAAACCTAATGTCCCATACAATGAAATGGAAAAACAAAGAACCAAGGTTTACCCATCCAAAAGTCTCTGGGTGGATAGGGTTGACCATGGTCAAAAAACCACAGCATAGTCGCCTAATCATGTCAGCAAAGCTGTGTGACTGAAGAAGTCTCCTTCAGGCAAAATTCTTATAAAGAATTATCTGTTTTATTTTTATTTTTAAAGCAGTCAGCAGTCATAATAGACACTTACTACTTTGGGAGTCCATGACAAAGCTAGATTTCCCCTTAATTCACACGTGCCCCACCAGAACACACATGTCAGCTCTTAGACATTGGCTGACAGAACTGATTGGATGCCAAATCAGCAGATCTTTTTCATGCCTCTTCAACAGAAGCCAGAAATTTGGCCAACTTTTGTCGGACCGGCTGCCGTACACACAGGCCGAATTTAAGCCGGTTTCTACTGATCCGGTCAATACCGCCTGATGTTAGGCCCGTGTGTACGGGGGTTAAAGGGTTAGTGGGTTTTGCAAGTAATAGGGAAGCTTGCTGCAAATAACTAGTGAATAATAACAAATACAGGGAAATGCTACAAATAAACCATTCTCTACTCCATCCAAAAATGTGTTAACACTTAGGCCTCGTACACACAACCATTTTCCTCGACAGAATCCATCAAGAAACTTGGTGGCAGAGGTTTTTGCCGAGGAAAACGGTCGTGTGTATGTTTTTCATCGAGAAAACTGTCGAGGAACTCGATGAGAAAAAAAAGAGAACAAGTTCTCTTTTTCCTCGTCGAGTCTCAATTTCCTCGTCGGGCTGGTTTTCGACGAGAAACACGTTCATGTGTATGCATAAAAACTCGCACATGCTCAGAAGGGTGGCGCCGTCGTACATGTTTTACGTCACCGCGTTTGAAAACAACGAGATTTTGTCTTGACAGTGTGTACGCAAAGAAAGCTTGTCAAGTTTCTCGACAAGCCTAACAAGGAACTAGTCAAGGAAAACTATGTTTCATTTACGACGAGTTCCTCAGTCGTGTGTACGAGGCCTTGGGCATTTTTGCTGTTTGTGAACCTATTAAAGACATTTCCATTAAAGTAAACTTTTTTTTTTTTTTTTTTTTTTAGTTTAGGATTCAGAGGAGAGGGATTAGACAAACCTATCAGGTTTTTATTGCTGTCTGTGCCCCCATTAGGGAAATTCATCCTCCTGCCCCGTACACACGACTGGGTTTTCCAACGGGAAAACTGCGAGGAGAGCTTTTGGCTGGGAATCCCGGCCATGTGTACGCTCCCTCGCAGTTTTTCCGACGGGAAAACTGCCAAACCAACCGGCAGAAAAAGGACAACCAGCTCTATTTTTTCCTGTTGGGATTCCCGACTGACTTTTTCCCGTCGGAAATCCCGAGCGTGTGTACGGGGCATCTCTGTCTGTCCTGGGGACTGTTATCACCAAAAGTAAAAGCAAAATAAAATCCCAAATTTTGGGTTGTCACTAGAACAGGAATAGAGTAAAACTATTCTAACTCGGACACTATTTCTCCAATGGATAAACAGTAAAAAAAAAAACTGACAGGGGTTATAACCCTCCTTTACTCTATCCAAAATTATACTTCCTGTCCTATAGACATAATAGGAAGATGGAGGAAATCGCTTCAAAGTGATCTTGGTTGGACAGTAGTCACTGCAACAGGTATTCCTGTTGGAAGATATCCACTCTATTCCACCATAACATTTTGGGTTTCTATCACTGAAAGATGCAGCTTCCAAGACTTTTAATATTCTTTCAGAAAATGCACCAAAATGCGCACCCTAAAACAAAGTCCATGGAAAATCATGTGTTAACCGCATGTAACCAGGGCCAGATTAAGAACATCATGTGCCTGGTGCTGAGGATTTTGGTGGGGCCTTTTAGGCTGCATTCACACCTCCGCGACAAGTAACGCCGCGTACGCGGCGTATTTTGCCGCGAATAGTGTAACTTTTTTTTTACAAATCCTTCCTATTGCTTTGTATGGCCGAACGCCAATGCCGCCTGAAAAAAAGGGTCCGGGAACCATCTCATAGACAGCAATAGGAATTCTCCCCTCCAGCGGCACGAGCGGCCGGCATCGGGCGTTTTGTCGCGGAGGTGTGAATGGGGTGTAATAAATAATAAATAAATGCGTGGGAATGACATGAACGCAGCCCAGCCAAGGCAAGTGACCAAAGGCACAGAACCCAGAAGGAAGACCGGGTAAAGATGGAAGTGCCCGGGCCCCGCCTGATTCATCGCAGCACTGGAGGGCTCAGTCTGAAAATTGAAGTGTACACTAATGTGCTAATATGCTGTGCATACTTGTACGTTGTGGCATAACCTACCCCAGGGCCTCTAAAAAGTAGTAATGTCAGGAAAGTTTACTACCGCTTTATTATCACAGGATCCCAGGAGCCTCTCATGGGGCCCCCTACTGACCCGGTGGACGGTGGCCCTTGGGCAGTGCCTAAGTGCACAGTTGCCAACATTTAAAAAATATTTTCAGGGCCACTTTTTTTATATAAGTGCTATATTTAGAGTAGCTGAGATCCCCGATGTTCCTCTATACATCATAGTAGTAATCACAAAATTAAATGAGTACTTATAATGGGGCAGAACAAATATGAGAACTGATATTTCCTTTAGTTGAACTAACAAAAGTGTGTCCATTCTAGAGCTGGTAACATTGAGGATATTCAGTATAATTTTAAAGAACTGTTTTTGTGGGTAAGCGACATAGGGGAGGAGTATGGACGGTATATAAGTGGGAAGTATGTGCAGGTGAGGGAGAGGAATGTGGAGGGTCTAACAGTGGGCACTATGTACAGGAGAGGAGTACAAAGGGTACGGAAAAAAGCACTATGTACAGGAGAGGAGTGTGAAGGGTATGACAATGGGCAGTATGTACAGGAAGAGTGAGGGGGTATGAGAGAGGGTAGTACGTACCAGAGAGAAGTGTGGAGGGTATGATGGGGCAGTATGTACAGGAGAGGAGTGTGGAGGGTATGACAGTGGGCAGTATGTACAGGAGAGGAATGTAGACGGTATGATAGTGGGCTCTATGTATAGGAGAGGAGTGTGGAGGGCTATGACAGTGAACACTATGTATAGGAGAGGAGTGTGGAGGGTATGACAGTGGGCACTATGTATAGGAGAGGAGTGTGGAGGGTGCGACAGTGGGCACTAAGTACAGGAGAGAAGTGTATGACAGCAGGCACTATGTACAGGAGAGGAGTGTGAAGGGTATGACAGTGGGCGCTATGTATAGGAGAGGAGTGTGGAGGGTATGACAGTGGGCACTATGTACAGGAGAGGAGTGTGTAGGGTATGACAGTGGGTACTATGTATAGGAGAGAAGTGTGGAGAGTATGACAGTGGGCACTATGTACAGGAGAGGAGTGTGGAGAGTATGACAGTGAGCACTATGTACAGGAGTGGAAGGATATTTAGGGACTGAGTAGTGGTTAAGCGGGTCATACATGGATTGAAATTACGCCATATATGCAGAGACCAGCCATAGTCAATCTATGTATAGGCTAGCTGGTTTTACACAAGTCAATCTATTAATCAACTTGAGTACAACCAGCCTGTTTTTTTTTCTTAAAACAATCAGTGCTGCCAGCTATAGTTAGCAACACTGATTATTGTACGCACTGGCAGAACACAATAACACTGCAGGAGTGATTCCCCCATCCACAGGTCAGCAGGTGAGAGGGTGTGTGGGGACAGGCTGGGGAGAGATACTAGTCAGTGGCTGGGTAGGCACTGGTAGTATCAGAGCCAGATACACACAGGTTACATACGCCACGATCGTTAGAGCGAGAACAATAATTCTAGTACTAGACCTCCTCTGTAACTCTAAACATGTAACCTAAAAAAATGTAAAGCATCGCTTAGGATACCAAAAAAAATTGTGCTAACTTAACTAACTAACTGTTTTTTTAATGAATGAAACATTTTTTTCCAAAAAAACATGTTTGAAAAATTGCTGCGCAAATACCGTGCTAGAGCTGCACAATTAATCGTTAAAAAAATTGTGATCTCGATTCAACCCCCCTGACGATCTCCAATGCAGAGTTTGCTGATTCTTTCATATAACAAGTGGACAGACTTTCAGCTGTCAAAAGAAAATATCTGGGCAGTCTGCCAAGTTTTTAACAGGAAACATTGTAACTGACACTTCCTTCTTAGATCAAAGGGATACACTTCTGTGTGTAAAGAACAAATCTGGGCAGTCTGCGAAGTTTGTAAACAAAATGAAACATTGTAACTAACTAACATTGTAACTAAATTTAACCACTTAAAGTCCAACACTTGTTTCTTAAGTTAGAAAGCAATATTATTTGCTAGAAAATTACTTGGAACCGCCAAACATTATATATATTTTAGCAGAGACTCTAGGGAATACAATGAATATTGCTGCAATATGTTATGTCACACTGCATTTTCCCACTTCAATGAATAATAAAAACCATAAAAACAAAACAGTGAAGTTAGCCCATTTTTTTTTTGTTTTTTTTTGTTTTAATGTGAAAGATGATGTTACGCCGCAACAATCGTGAGAGAATCGTGATCTATCTTCTAAGCAAAAAAATTGCAATTCTCATTTTAGCCAGAATCGTGCAGCTCTGTACCCTGCAACATAAAAAGTGCAAAGACCACCATAGAGTAATTTCTTTTCTAGCAAAAAACAAATGATGATTTTTACATGTAGTAGAGAAGTGTCAGAATTGGCCTGGGTGGCAAGGGGTTAATTACCATGAGTAATATACAAATAATTATTATAAGCACTGTGATCCTATCAGTCTGCTGTAGTGTGTCAGCTTGTATTTATATTGGCCGCTCGGTATGTAGCTTCTGACAGGCTGTGCAAGCAGGCCCGTATCTCCGGAACCATAAATGATAGCTGTCCCATATTTTAACCAGTTGTGGGGTAGCTCTTCCCATGCCTACCCCCAAATGTGGGGTTCTGTGACCTCTGGTCATCGAGCTACAACCCCCCAAATTCGATCTTAAAAAAAAAAAGCTCCATCAGCCCCATTGTTAATCCGGCCCTGCATGTAACCTGTGGGTACATCCATGCTGTCGAAAAATCACAAAGCAGCAGTGTGAAAACAGCCTGACAGTTTTTAATACTTATTTACTAAAAGTCTTTGCCTGAGGTACATTTTAATTTTTCTGCAGATACCAAACATAATCTGAGTTTGCCTGCTGTGTATTCTGCTGCAGCTAGCAATGTTATACTGAAACAGCTGAATAGTGAGCTTCTGTTGAAAATAACTGCAAATGTATTTATTGAATGGTTCCAATTTTCTTTGCAACATTCGCTTTCTTTACATGGTTGCCAAGGTGCCAGCTGGGTCACCCTCAAAAATCACAGTTCCTGTACAATATACTTGACAGGGTTGCCCCTCACCTGACAGGGGTAGGGTCTGAGCTTGCACCCCCATCCCAAGTTCACATGCAGCAAGCAGAGAATACAAGAATACTGAGGCAGCACACACAGCTTGCCATGGAGGCATTTTGGTGTGGTAAATTGTGCCAACAGTGGGAGAGGCTTATAACTTGAGTGTATTTGCAGAGCATAGAGGTCAAACGTATGTAATATAAAGAGAGCAAGTGTCAGGAATATGGTACATAAAGAGGCAATATGTCAGGTGTATGTAGTGTTCAGAGGTCAGGAGTATGTAACCTACAGAATGCAGGTGTCAGGTTTATGTAATGTAGGGATCAGAGTATGTGACCTACAGAGTGGGGAGGACAGTAGTGGGTAATGTACGGAGTGCAGGGGTCAGGAATATAGCATACAGTGTGTAGGGGTCAGGAGTGGGTAATGTACAGAGCGCATGAATCAGGAGTATGTATTGTACAGAGTGTAGGAGTTAGGAGTGGATAATGTACAGAGAGCAGGGGGTCAGGAGTATGTAACATACAGAGTTTAGGGGTCAGGAGTGGGTAATGTACAGAGTGCACGAATCAGGAGTGGGTATTGTACAGAGTGTAGGAGTTAGGAATGGATAAAGTACAGAATGCCAGGGGGTCAGGAGAATGTAACATACATAGTGTAGGGGTCAGGAGTGGGTAGTGCACAGGGTGCAGGAGTCTGGAGTTGATAATGGACATAGCACAGGGGTCAGGATTATTCAGCACATAGAGTGGTTGCTATGGGTTACAACAGCTTACACATTAGCATTGCCACAATAAATAAGACAATTTACCCATACCAGAATTAACCTGTTACTGGTCATGAAGTAATAAGGGTTGCTGCACATCATTTTTTCCCCATAAAATAACCTCAGCAGTGCCTCATGCATCCTACTAATGTGTAGCAATAGTGCCTCATATAGGGGCATATTCTTAAAGATCTGAGGCGGCGGAACGTATGTCCTTTACGTTACGCCGCCGCGAGTTTAAGTGGCAAGTGCCTGATTCCCAAACCACTTACCTGTAAACTTGCGGCGGCGTCGCGTAAAGTCCACCCGCGCAAGCCCTCCTAATTCAAATGATCCTGGTAGGGGGCGTGGATCATTTAAATTAGGCGCGCTCCCGCGCCGATCGTAATGCGCATGCTCCGTCGGGTAAATTACCCGACGTGCATTGCGCTAAATGACGTCTCACGGACGTCATTTGTTTTGACTGTAACGTAAATGGCGTCCAGCGCCATTCACGGACAACTTACGCAAACGACGTTAAATTTTCAAATTTCGACGCGGGATCGACGGCCATACTTAACATTGAGTATGCCACCTAGGGGGCATCTTTATCTTTACGCCGCGTATCGCTTGCGGAAACGACGTTAAAACACTACAGCGGGCAAGCGTACGTTAGAGAATCGACGTGACTAGTCATGTGCATATTCTACGCTGACCGCCACCTAGCGGTCAGCGTAAATATTGCAGCCTAAGATACAACGGCGCAGGTCGTCGTATCTTAGGCATGTTTAAGTGTATGTCAGTTTGAGAATACACTTAAACATAGGATCGGACTTACGTTGGCGTATCTGCTGATAAGCCGGCGTAAATTATTTGAGAATATGGCCCATAGAGTCTATTTCCAGGGAAGCAGCCATCACTATATCCGAATACCGGAATTACAATATAAACTTATTTTACCGAATGCTCTGAATAACGTAACTAAATTAGTCCGAATTTCAGAAATTGGGACTGAAATTCGAATCGAATTTTACATTGAACTCCAGTCGGATTCTAACTGTACACATATTGCTGAAATCAAAGACTGTGTGTTATTAGAGTACCATTTCGAAATAATGCTGTTTTTGTTAAGCCAAAAGTGATTTAAAGAGTCATTAAAATTATTTGATAAAAATGTTTCTTTTGTTTGTTCACTTTGCTGCATTCAAATCGAAAACAATATAACATTTTCGTTTCGACCGATTCGAAAATGTATCGATTTGAACATTTCAAATTGAAAAAAAAAATTAAAATCAGTACATTCAAAAATTCCGAATACGAATTCCGAATACGATTTGAACGAATCAACTGAATTGAACTAAACAAATCAAAACAATTTTTCTTCCGTCATACTGATCCTTGCACTCACCTATTGGACATGCTCAGTACCAGACTAGCCGCATCCAGCTCTGCTCCCATGTTCCTGATACAAGAAGGGTGATTACAAGAGGGGTAATACTAATGCCCTATACACACGATCGAAGTTTCCGTTGGAATAAACTCTGATGGGTTTTTCCGATGGAATTCCGTTCAAGCTGTCTTGCATACACACGGACACACCAAATTCCGACCGTCAAAAACGCTGTGACGTAAAAACACTACGACAAGCCTGGAAAAATTAAGTTCAATGCTTCCGAGCATGCGTTGAATTGTTTCCGAGCATGCGTGTTTTTTGCTCCTTCAGAGTTCAATACAGACGAAAGGAATTTCCGTCGAAAAAAAAATAGGGAACATGTTCTCTAACTACATCGAAATGTCCGATGGAAAAAGTCAGATGAGGCATACACACGGTCGGAATATCCGATGGAAAAATTCCGTCTGACATTTTCCATCGGAAATTCCAATTGTGTGTATGAGGCATTACTGTTTTATGGATCAAGCACCAGTCTTTTCCTTACACCCTTGCAAACAATGAGGCATGAGAGTGAAATTGCACAGTGTTGTGTGGTTGGATGCTGCAGGCACACCCTGAAGTCCATGAAAAGTTGGCTAAATCTGTCTGTGAACAATTTAATAATACCCTGTTAATAATAAATGAAATGGGCTTTCTGACACCATTGCACTTCATGGACAACCTTGTTGCCCCATTTTGCCCAGTTACAATAAGAACTTTGATAATAAGAATGACACACGCAATCAAAAGAGCAGAGAAGAAAACAATAAGCACATTGGATGCTTCAATGCAGAAAACAAACATGCATGAATTGCCATCTTAACAGTATATAGTAGAGTCATCTAAGTTGTATTACGGAATGTGCCTGATGCAAGCTAGGTAGAAAAAAGTAAGGAGGGAAAAAAAAGATTAAGATGCATTGATTTGCCATTTACAACGATCCCTTGATGAGAGAGCCAGCACATGTGATTTATAAATCAATAGGCTATATTTGTTCAAGGCACCAAGTATTGAAAACCAACTAGGAGTTAAATTCTCTAATTGTTTTCTCTACCTGCTGAATAAGAACCCCCAATGGGAAAGCGCTAAATTATGAAAAAGTTTAACTGTACATCATTCTCTTTTTATTTGTTCTTGTTTTTTCATCTTTGGGTATATTTGAGAGTATGGGTTGGTTTACCAGGCAGGTAGGCTGTTTACTTTGCAAGGGAATTAGCACTTTGCACTTCCCAATGGAGACTTCCCTTAGCTTTGTGAATGTGGTGAAAATTCACTTTGCAAAGAATGGCCAAACACAAGCAAGGAAATAAAAAGATATATATACCGTATTTGCCGGTGTATAAGGCCCCGTACACACGAGACCGTTTCCGCAGATAAATCCTCTGGCGGATTTTGATCTGATGGTTGTACTAACCATCAGATCAAAATCCGCGCGTAATTCCCTCCGCGGTGACGTGTCGCGCCGTCGCCGCGATGGATTCCAGCGGATAGATTTCTTAGCATGCTAAGAAATTTTTACCCGCTGGAAATCCATCGGCCGGAAAAATATCCGCGGATAAATATCCGCTGGATCGTACACACCAGCGGATCTATCCGCTGAAACCGATCCGCGGATAAATTCCAGCGGATAGATCCTCTCGTGTGTACGGGGCCTAAGACGACCTTTTATACTTAAAAATTTGGCTCAAAAATCGGGGGTCGTCTTATACGCCGGATGCAGACTGCGGGCGTCCATTTTTTTAAAGCCGCGCCTCCTCGTGCTGTTCCGTGATAGGCTCAGTGATCCGCCTATCACGGACGTCGTCTCGTCCTCAGCCTCGGACAATCGGACGTCCGTGATAGGCGGAACACTGAACACAGGCTCTGCTGGGAAACTGAGTGTTCCGCCTATCACTGAACAGCACAAGGAAGAGGCGCAGTTTTTAAAAAATGGACGCCCGCAGTCTGACTCACTAAAGTAATGAAGATCGGCAATGTGAGACGAGGCAATGGCACGGTGAGGTGCGGCAATGGCACAGTGAGGAAATGGCACAGTGAGGTGAGGCAATGGCACGGTGAGGCAATGGCACACTGAGGTGAGGAAATGGCACAGTGAGGTGAGGAAATGGCACAGTGAGGTGAGGAAATGGCACAGTGAGGTGGGGCAATGGCACAGTGAGGTGGGGCAATGGCACAGTGAGGTGAGGCAATGGCACAGTGAGGTGAGGCAATGGCACAGTGAGGTGAGGCAATGGCACAGTGTGGTGAGGCAATGGCACAGTGTGGTGAGGCAATGGCACAGTGAAGTGAGGCAATGGCACAGTGAGGTGAGGCAATGGCACAGTGAGGTGAGGCAATGGCACAGTGAGGTGAGGCAATGGCACAGTGTGGTGAGGCAATGGCACAGTGTGGTGAGGCAATGGCACAGTGAAGTGAGGCAATGGCACAGTGAGGTGAGGCAATGGCACAGTGAGGTGAGGCAATGGCACAGTGAGGGGACGTCTTATACGGCAAGTATATCCCAAAACCAACATTTTAGCTGGAAAATTAGGGGGTCGTCTTATACGCCGGCAAATACTGTATATGCTTTTGCCTGCAGAGGACTGGATGATGGAAGTCAACAGAGCTTCACCTCAGTGTAAACCCAACCTCAACCTTGTGTTTGCACTCATTCAGCATATTATCACCAGGAATGTGCTGTCATGTCATACCACTATGTTCTGTTGCATAGCTTTAAATAATAAAAAAAAAGAAAAGCTAACTGTAGGAGTGGCGGCGATCAGCGATTTTTTTTTGGTAATGTGACATTATGGCGGACACTTGACACTTTTGACACATTTTTGGAACCATTGTCATTTTTATAGCGATCTGTGCTATAAAAATGCATTGATTACTATTAAAAAAATGCCACTGGCAGAGAAGGGGTTAACACTAGGGGGCGGGGAAGGGGTTAAGTATGTTCCCTGAGTGTGTTCTAACTGTAGGGGGGGGTGGACTCACTAGGGGAAATGACTGATCGCTGTTCATACATTGTATGAACAGACTGTCAGGCATTTCTCCCCTGACAGGACTGGGAGCTGTGTGTTTACACACACAGCTCCCGGTCCTCGCTCTGTATAGAATGATCGCGGGTGCCCGGCGGTGATCGCGACCACCGGGCATGCGCGTGGGAGTCAGGAGCGAGCGGGGGGTGCGCACGTGACTCTACTGGCCGCTTCTCCTGCCGACGTAGAGCTATGGGCTCTCGCACAGGAGAGCCGACCTGCCGCCGTAGAACTGCGGGGGCTGGTCGACAACCAGTCAAATGTAAATTAGACAATAAATTTACAATTTGACTACAGTTTTGAGCAACAAGCATTTTGTCAGGGCCATTAGGTGAAGGACGTGATGGAAAGTCCTCAGTACGTTACAAGTCGGAGAGAAAGCTTACAAAGAGCAATGGAATCCCTGTGTGACATTGCTGATTGGCCCAATATTGTCACAAGGAGTCAATCACATACTCTAGTCTCCATACCTGGAGATCCTTTGGCTCCTGGAGCTGTCAGGAGAGCCAAGGAAAGCCAAGTATATCGGGGGGGGAGGGGGTTCTCTTACATGGTGGAGGAGAACAATTACCATAGGACTGTAGCTAGTGTTACTGGCTTTATTTACTTAACATAGGAAACAGATGCTGGATTTCCAAGGCAATTGTAGCCAACGATAAATAAATGAGCTCGTAGTCCAATGACTCACCAGCAGAACTTTTAAATTCACCTTCAGATTGTCAGTCAGTTGGCTCGATTCTAATCACAGTTGCCCATCCAACATCACCTTCACAAATAACTGGCTAACTGGTAAATCGATTACCACAGCTCCAAAAACAAACTAGGCGTTCTGTCTTTTTATACCCAAATCACACATACATGCTAACTATCCAAAACACAGAAATCCCTGCAACATATCCCGATTCAGAAAATGGAAATAAATTCTGGTTGCTAAGTAACAATATCGCTGCACAAACAGTTGATGATATATGTGACTTGTGACACAATGTCTCATGGCTGAAGAAACAAAACTGAGGTGTACAGGGTGAATTTATAAACAGCAATTCAATAAAGCAATATGTGAAGTAAACAGTGTATTGAAGGGGAACTTAACCGCATCTGAGCACCACAAACCAAAAACACAATTTAATTCATTTTTGATATTTAAAGCAAACTCATCCTTCTATTCATGTCTCTACGCTTTGTTTTTTGAAACACACCCCCTAGCATTTCTAGAGTAAGGGCAGATGATGTAGAATGTACTTCCTGGGATCCATCTGCCCTTAGCTTAGGCATACAGACAGCAGGGTGTGCATAGCTGAGAAAGCCCATGAAGACTTGTTGGATGTAGGACATCATTTTGGCCTAGACCAGAAAGCAATGGATTTTTTTTTTTTAAAGTTGCAAATAAGTAAAGATCATATACAGTACCCTCCTATCTGTTTATTAATGCTAGCAGCTTAATAACTTTTACCTACAGGGAAGCCTATAATAAGGCTTACCTGTAGGTAAAAAAAAATATCTCCTAAACCTTTACGGTTTAGGAGATATTCCCCTCGCAATGAGCCGCTGACTGCAGCGGCGCATGCGCCCAGGGGATTCTCGGCTGAAGCCCCGGCAGACGCCGGACCTTGCCAGAAAGAAGTCTCCCGCACGCATGCGCGGGAGTGATGACATTGGGGCTCCAGCCAATCACATTGCTGGAGCCGCGATGCCCAGAAGACACGCCAAGGCAACATGTCCGCTACCTCGGCATGGACCAGGTGAGTTCCCAACGGCTCGTTCCAAGGTAAGTATTTCATAATGAGCTAGTATGCCTTTTGCCTTACAAAAATTGGGTCTGTACAACCGCTTTAAAGATTCAAATAGTTAAAGTGGGGGTTCACCCAAAAAATAAATTTTTAACATTAGATTGAGGCTAATTATGCGAAGAAGAATCGGGTGTTTATTTTAAAATCAATGCAGTACTTACCGTTTTAGAGATCGATGTTCTCCGCCGCTTCCGGGTATGATCTTCGGGACTGGGCGTTCCAATTTGATTGACAGCCTTCCGACAGTCGCATACAGCGCGTCACCAGTTCCCGAAAGTAGCCGAACGTCGGTTGCGCAAGCGCGGTATAGAGCCGCACCGACGTTCGGCAATTCGTGATGCGCTGTATGCGACCGTCGGAAGGCTGTCAATCAAATAGGAATGCCCAGTCCCGAAGACCATACCCGGAAGCGGTGGAGAACATCTATCTCTAAAACGGTAAGTACTGCATTGATTTTAAAATAAACACCCGATTCTGCTTAGCATAATTAGCCTCAATCTAATGTTAAAAAAAAAAAATTCGGGTGAACTCCCGCTTTAATGTTGACTGAGAAAGTAAAGTTCAGCTTTAAAAAAAGCAAAATGCACAAATTTATGCTTGAACATATCAATTAGTAACAAAAATATAAAAAGCTTATAGAATACTAATAACGAGCACAACATTGCTGGTTTGCGTTTGGTATCCTATTGGGAGATTTCCCTTCACTTCTTGTTCTTGAAACACAACAGGGATGAAGAGAGAATTGTCTCCAAAGTGAAGGAAAATACCCTCTTACATGGTATTCACAGGATGGGAGATTTCCCTGTAGCTGCTGTTCTGGTAGACATAATAACATTTTGGGTTTTCTGTACTGATGACAATGGTCAACAAGTAAACGGGATCTTCCATGCTGGGACCAAGGCAGCAAAAAAAATTAAAAAATCTTCAGGCTGGCCAGTATCAGCATTAATGCCCTTCACTTCAGCCAGTGTAAGTGAGCATTACATTGAAGTGAATAGAAGGCTATGAATAGGCTTTCAATTTAATGTAATGCTTTCTCAAATAGCAAGCAATTGTGCTTCAAGTTTGAAAATGATTTGCTAAGCTATTGCTAGACTAGCCAGGCTTCACAAGTGTGTTGCACAATTGCAGCAAGTCCGCATTGCATGACTTCAGCTAAACTTTCTTGCAAACATTCTACGAGTCTGCTGCATGTTCTGGTTCAGTTCAGAATCTGCATTTTTGTCCTTTCTTTTTTGATTATACTTAGCCAATTATTTGACTGCATACTATTCTGCTATTACAGATACCCTATTGCATCCGCCCCTGAAGAGTGTTTTTTACACGAAACGCGTCGGGAATCAAGGATGTAGCTTTATGCTAAATAGGATGCTATTCAGATATATCCAATCATTTTTTGACTTATATAACTTTACATCCATTTTTCAATAGTTTGCTCTGTGCTGCCCAGTCTATATGTGTACGTTATTATCCACAGTGTTTGACAGTTTTATTGCATTATTTTGTGCTAATTACTTGCTAATATGTTGATGTTTTAATGTTAATTTTCATTATGTGCGGTTGTATATGCTACCCACAAATATGTGATACTATGTGCAGCTGCACACGCCACCTTCATATATGTGATACAATATCATTATGCACCTATGAAAATAAAATATGTTTATTTTGTACCTAACCCCAATCGGTCAGCTGCTTCATTTAAAGTCCCAAAACTCCCCCCTTTTTTATTGGTTCAGTTATGTTGTGCAATTGTCATCCCACCACAGGGGTCACTGTGGCTGAATTTTCATGCTGTAGACTTGCAGAGCTCCTGCTGTAGACTCACCACTGCAACTTTGCTCTTGCTAGAGACTTAACATGCAAATTTGCTTCAAAATGGAAAAGTGTCAACTAGAACGTGTGCTTCAAGTGCTCTGCAAGTGAACTTGTCAGTGAAAATGTGCAGCAAGTTAACAGACTTACAATTCAACACTGCCACAAATAAGTGGCAAGTTATCCTTGCTATCTGATTATGGGATGTACTGGCTGGGATGCCGTCACGAGGGTACTTAACCTTAAAAGAATAACAACAAGCTATATGAATTTTCATTAGATCTCTGATTGCAAGCTGCACCGGAAGGACACAGTGTGCCAACAAGGTGCAATAGAAATGCAATGTGTGTAATGTGTAGACGTTATTGTTCAATTCCTACTAAAATTCTATATTTTTAGGGAACCCTTTTCTTTAAATGGTGCACCCAAAACACAGGTAAAGAGATCTTCTTTCTGAGTAATCGCTACTGACTTGATCCTTTGCCTGCATATTGCTAAACAAGGCCAAAGAAAACTAGAGGAGTTGTTTAGATATCAGCCTGGCATATTTTATCTTCTTTGACTACGTACAAGGTTTCAGTTTTTGTGCCAGACCTGCTTCCCTTGCCTACCAGCTAGCAGGGTACATGCCCCTGCTATTCAAACTATGCAAGCCATCGTTACAAGGAACCCAGTGACCTTTCTGGTGACATAAACACGGTTCCCTTGTCCAAGTCCTAATAAACTTGGAACCTGTTAAGTCTTTCTGGTGGAAGGGCACGTCTTTAACACTATGCAAATGCCAATATTGATTTTGCACTCACTGAAATGAGACAAGCTAGAAAATGAAATGAGGCTCCATATGAGCACAGCAGGAGACCAGTTATTCTACTGAGCATTCAATTAAATGTGAAACGAAGGTCCCTTTTATCACAAGGGCATGGAACAACCTGGTTATTAGATCCCACCTGTCTTTGAAATGTACAGTTAAAATTATGCTCTTACTGATTATTAAAGAATTCCAGGTCAGAATAAAAATTGCCAGTAATCTTGCATATTATAAGTCTATATCCACTTGGTAATTTGTAGCTTTAAAGGAAACCTGAAACGATAGAAATTATGCAAGCTGCTAGTGCCTAGATCCTTTTAAAAATGCAAGTTTTCTAGTTCTCTCTGGCTTCAAAACTTCCCAAGTCACTGGTAGGTGAAGGCAAAGTTTGGATATAGGAAAAAAAGGATAATTGCGCTAAACCATATAATATAAATATATCAAATGATCAATATAGGCATCTGCCCAAGTGCGTGTGCTATATATATATAAAAATAACACTCTAATGTGCAAACAATAGTGTAAATCATACAGAGTCAGGGGGCCCAAAACCACCTAACCTTGCGTGGAGAAGTATGTGGGACTCCCGGTGGTAAATGCCAAAGGTTAACATAAGCATCACAACACCGCGGCCACAGCCATACTTATAAACCAAAACACCGAAGTGATAAATAAAGTCCGTAAAGTCCAAAATAAATCAAAGTGAAGTGATAAGTCCAATGGCAGGAAAGACACCCGTGTGAACTGCAGGGATGATGTTATTAGGCACCAGACGTGAATCCACCACCAATCATGCAGCTGCTTACCAGAAATCAAGGTCCTGCCGGACCACTATCAGCATATCTCACAACCATAGGCTTTAGATCAGCAGTGATTCCTCCACTGGAACTAGAACCATACCAGGCTCAACGGTGGGTATACCCAGGGTGGAGCGAGTGACGTGCAGATGCCATCCCCCTCATTGCTCTAACGAGTGGCTTTGTTCCTGGATACGTCCGGCCGGCGTTACAGGCCAATGCTGTTTTTTATCAACCTAAATGTGAGTTGTATATATGTTACATTTTGGTTTAAAATAAATCACCCAAATTTATGCTATGTGGAGCTCTGTTTCTGTTTTTTATACCCACCGTTGAGCCTGGTATGGTTCTAGATTCGCAACCCGGAAGCCGCGGGTGAATTAGCTGTACCGAGGTATGTACAGCATAAAAAAAAACCAACATAGGCCTAATTGTATTGTAATGTGTCAGGACATTGTAATACTAGAAAGTAGTTTTAGGGTGAACCTGCCCTGCGATCCACCAATCAAAACCTCCTCCAGATACCCAAGGCCAGATACAAGTCCAAAGGAGATCGAAGATTTGCAGTCCAGGGACCTCGCCTGTGGAATGCACTACCAACCACCATCCGACTGGAGTCGGACCACTTGGCCTTCAGGAGAAAGATTAAAACCCATCTCTTCTGAGGTCAAGGGGTTCCTTACCCATAAAATGGATACAGCGCCCAGAGGCGATTCAGTTCGCATGTGTTGCGCTTTACAAGTCTCTCTCTCTCTAAGTGGTTAAACTGACCTCATTTGGAGACCGAACTTCATCCCTTTGATCTAAAAGAAAAGGAGTGTTACAATGTTTCTCCATAGCTCCGACTAAGCGATGTTGTCATAAACTTGGCAGGCTGCCTGAATTTTTTTTTTTTTGTTAGACGGCTGTCAGCTGTGAGCAGAGAACTCTGCATATAATTGGGAAAATGCTTTGTTAAGATCATGAGGGGGGGAAGAATCACGATCTGATTGTTGAACAATTAATCGTGCAGCTCTACTATACATTAATAAAACCTTTTGTAAAAGAAAAATGTAAACATTTTGTCTGGATAAGTTCTGTTAGGGCAGAAAAATAACCAACTTTTAAGATGGTGTTCAATATGTATTTGTTTTTTTAATATGGAGCTTAAAGATGAGGTCCAGCCCCCCCAAAAGTCAGCAGCCACACATACTGCAGTTGCTGACTTTTAATATATGGACACTTACCTGTCCAGGGAGCCTGTGATATGGGCACTTCAGATGATCTTCAGACCGGCTGTCAGGTGCAGCCGCCGCCATTTCTGGTAAGGGAACCCAGCAGTAAAGCCTTTTGGCTTCACAGACGGTTCCCTACTGCACATGTGCAAAATGCTTTCTAATTGGTCCAGGGGCGGAGAAAGGAGGAGGGGGCAAAACTTAGAGAGACCGGGCCGTGGCCCCGTCTCCCAGAAGTGGGGAATGGTACCTGTCAAAAACAGTTACCCGTTACCCCCTCCTTCCCGAAAGATGCCAAATGTGGCACCCGTTACCCCCTCCTTCCCGAAAGATGCCAAATGTGGCACCGGAAGGGGGGGAGGAGACGGATAAGCCTAAGTTCCACTTTTGAGTGGAACTCCACTTTAAATTTTACATTGCACTCCTTCCAATGTTCCAATTTTGCTAGTTGCTTTGTGAGATCTGCAGGAGCAACATAATGCTGTGCCTATGTGACAATTGCATATGAACAGTTGTACATAAACCCAGTGACACCATTAAAAAACCCAATCGAGTAGGGCACAGAGGTAACAGGTAGCACAAATTTGGTATTTGAAAGAACATACAAACCTTATAATTTCGCTGTATGGCTCTACAGGATCGGGTTTGTAACAAAAGTGGAATTAAATGTTAAATCCTTGATCCTACATATGTAAAGAACAGGCATTAGCAGCTTGTTATTTAAAGGGTCACTAAAGGAAAAAATATGTTTTGGTGAAATGACTGTTTACAGGGTATAGAGATATAATAGTTAACTGATTCCTTTAAAAAATGATTAAAAATCGATAAAAACCAATCATATAATGTACCTACATTTTTGCTGTTGTTTCCTGGTTCTCTGATGTACAGAGCCAGAGAGCCACTAGAGGGCAGTGAAGGTTTAGCCAAACGAAACTGGATTGGTGCTGAGGGGTTTTAGACACACCTCCTTGATTAGTCACCAAAGTGAGAAATCTCCCAGTACTGTGGTGATCAGGAAACAGACAACCAGGAAGTGTCCAGAACAGAGAGGAATTACAGCAACATCAAAGCAAAAACGAACAATGAGGACATGAAACCAGGACTGCAGGAAGGTAAAGGAAGCTATTCAGCTAAAAAAAAAAAAATGTCCTTTAGTGACCCTTTAAGCTTTTAAAACACTTTGCATGGGCAATGCCTGGTCTGTAAGATAAAAGCATACGGTCTAGTACACACATAAGTAAAATTACAATGCGTTCATGTTGTTTAGCTTATTTTTTATCTCACCAGCAAAGCAGGCATTGGCAACTTGCAAAGCAGGCATTGGCAACTTGCAAAGCTTGCCAAATGTCTTAACTCAAGTCAAATACAGAATGCCCCAAACATACCTTCTGGAAGCATTTTCTTTTAACAAATTTTCATTTGAAAAAGAAAGAAGTGTAACAATGCATTTAGACAATGCTTCAAAGCCTCCTAAGGGTATCGGAAATGCATCAATAACACACACTAACACTGCAGGTATTCACAAGCATTTAAAAAATTGTAAACCTAGGTGCAACTTTAGTTTGAAAAAAAATGCTAGCAGGAAGGCATTTATTGCAAAGCGGATTCCGTATGTCTCGTCCACAGTTATTGTTTCTTACCTAACTACTAGCAAGTTTATTTAGATTCATATCCTGTAACATGATCAGGTCAGCCTGCACTATAGATTTGTCGGGGATGAATTAACTCCCATACACATGCACAGGAGTTATGTCATCTCAGACCAGCCAATCAAGATAGCCACTAAGGATGAACCCCGGAGAAGACCAGATGAAGAAGAAATATCTGTATATTTTCCACAGTAAACCAGACTATAAAATTACTTCCAATATAGAATGTTATAGTCATCAATATAATAAGTGGAGGGAATCCAACAAGGCACCACATCCCAAATGATTAACCAAAGTTACAAAAAAATCCAAATAGATTTGACTTTTAAGGTGCCAAATGGAGCATACAAACTTTATTAATAAAATACATTTTTGATATAGAAATCGATACAAAAATATAAAAAAATTAAAAAAAATAGAGCAATGATACACTTATATACCTATTATTTATAAGTAATACCAATACCTATTATTTATAAGTAATACCAATAAGTATAAGTAATAAAATAATTGCGTATTTGTATTTATATTTTGTAATATTAGAAAAGTAAAAAAAAAATTATAATAAAAATAAAAAAGTGCATGTCTTGTTGCTTCTAAAACACTGGACGCATAGGGTTCACACTTTTGTACACATCTAAATGAAGCCATACACAGCTGTACCGTCAACAAAAATGCGCACTGCATTTAGCGGCATGCAAAAAAAATAGTAAACAGCTGCATCAATGTCTGCATCTTTTACCTGTGTAAGCGCATAAATGCGTGTAAATACATGTAAATGCACCAACGCCTAAACACATAAGCCATTTGAAGAACTGAACCCATTCTACATGCTATGCACATCTAAACACGAGTACTTTAGGTGCATATTTTATACAGGATAAAAGATAAAAGCTGTAATTAAAGATAAATTGCTCGCTTTAGTGGAAACAGTAAACACACTCATAAATATATTGGGCCGGATTCAGAAAGAGATACGACGGCGTATCTCCTCATAGGCCGTCGTATCTCTGAGTTCGGCCGGTCGTATCTATGCGACTGATTCAGAGAATCAGTTACGCATAGATATGCCTAAGATCCGACAGGTGTAAGTGTCTTACACCTTCGTATCTTAGGCTGCAATTAGAGGCTGGGTGCTAGGTGGCGCTTCCGTATTTTTACGCGAGGAATATGCAAATTAGTATTCACGCCGATTCAGAAACGAACGACCGCCGCTTTTTTTTTACGTCGTTTGCGTTCGGCTTTTTCCGGCGTATAGTTACCCCTGCTATATGAGGCGTAGCTAATGTTAAGTATGGCCGTCGTTCCCGCGCTGAGTTTTGAATTTTTACGTTGTTTGCGTAAGTCGTTCGTGAATACGGCTGGACATAATTTACGTTCACGTCGAAAGCAATGACGTTTTGCGGCGGATTTTCGAGCATGCGCACTGGGATGTTTTCACGAACGGCGCATGCGCCGTTAAAAAAAACGTAAAATACGCGGGGTGAAGAAAAATTTAAATAAAACACGCCCCCCACATCCCCATTTGAATTAGGCATGCTTACGCTGGCCCACATACATTACGCCGCCGTAACTTAGGGCGCAAGTTCTTTATGAATACGGAACTTGCGCCCAAAGTTAGAGAAGCGTAATGTATCTAAGATACGTTACGCCGGCCGGACAGATACGCCATTGTATCTGAATCCGGCCCATTGAGGCTAAGGTTTACAAAATGCATAGTATTTGTGAATTCTTCAGAAGAAAAGTTGAAAATTGAGAGTCCTTTCTTTCAGAAGCAGAATGTTGCTTTCAGCACCATGGACAGGGGACCAGGCAATCCCAGCATGGAAATGCATTTTGAAGCCAACAAAAAACCTGTTGCTTTTTGTTTATCACAGCAGATTAACAAGTGGCATTACGTAGCATCCTGCTATGCTGCGTGCCTTCTGCTTTTTATTTTGTAATGCAGGATAAATATAATATAAAACACAGCGACATTATCATATGTTCTGGCTAATTTAACAAGAGACAGGAATGTGCAAAGTGCAGTAACTATTACAAAATAATAATAATTGGACGCTATGAGTAAGGCCCCATACTCACGAGCAAACATGTCTGCTGAAACTGGCCCGCAGGCCAGTTTCAGCAGACATGTTTGGTCGTGTGTGGGCGCGAGCGGGCCGAATTCCAGCAAACATTTGCCCGCCGGGCCTTTTCCCAGCAGACAAATATTCCTGGACTTGTTTTAAAACAGCCCGCTGGAATTCAGCCCGCTCGGACATGTACGGTCGTCAGTACAGACCTACCGTACATGTCCAGCCGCCCGCCGTGCCTCGCATGCGTCGAATGACTTCGACGCATGCGTGGAAGCATTTTAAAGGCGGGCCGCCCACGTCGCCGCGTCATTGTCGCGGCGACACCGCGTCATCGACGCGGCGACACCGCGGACACGCCCCGCGTATTGTTTACGCGCGGACTTCTGTACGATGGTGTGTACAACCATCGTACAGAAGCCCTCTGGCAGACATGTATGGTGAAAACGGTCCGACGGACCGCTTTCACCATACATGTTTGTCCGTGTGTACCCGGCCTTACTGGCACTGCACATTATTACTGATCTTTGCAGAAGTCTATTAGTATATGGGTATGATGACTATCCCCATAATGGAGGAGGAGGAAAAAAAGGGGTATCCTCCATTATAGGGATAGTCATCATATAAAAGTTTTGTATGTCTTGTTATTATGTATTCAAATTTGTCCTGAGTATATTCAAAAGAAAATGCAGTGTATAGTGCAACACTAAAGAGAGGAGCTGAGCCTGTGACATCACGCCGAGATGGAGCCACACTTGGTGGTGAGCCGACTTGAGCAATTATTTTGAAGCGCTTTTGTTTTTAAAATAAATAAAATTAAGTGCAGCGCTATACAGAACATAAATAATATCCAATGTGCACATAAAATTATATATATATATATATATATATATATATATATATAGTGCAATATGCCGTAAATTGATAGTATTCAATAATCAAAAAAATATTTGCCATAAACTAGCAAGCAATAAAGTGCAATGTGCTCCATACTCCACTAAGTGACCTTATAAATTCCAATCAGTAATACAAAAAAACAACAGGCAGTCCATTTAGTGATTTGTGATACCAATATAATTGAAGGTAATACCTTGACACTAATCCACCTCTGTGCATATACAGATATCCTCGTGTCGCCGCCACCAGTTGTGTCCTCACTTTAAAGGCTTAATATCTGTGCCTTAGATCACAATCAATCCTCTGACTAGCTTCTTTGAATTTTCCTCCTCTTTATAGCTCATCCGTTTACCCAGGCGTCTCAAATCACAGGGCGTGCTCCTTCCTTATAATTTAATATTGGTCTCCCCATTAACATCGCCCACATGCAAAGTAACAAAGCCCCGGTTATCAAAAAAGTCAAAATGAAGTACACTATGGCCCAGATTCTCAAAGGAGATACGCCGTCGTATCTATGCGCCTGATTCTTAGAATCAGTTACGCATAGATTTGTAATAGATCCGACCGGCGTAAGTCTCTTACGCCGCCGGATCTTAACTGCATATTTACGCTGGCCGCTAGGGGCGTGTACGCTGATTTACGCCTAGAAATATGTAAATCAGCTAGATACGCGAATTCACGAACGTACGCCCGGCCGACGCAGTACAGATACGCCGTTTACGTTAGGCTTTTCCCTGCTATATGAGGCGTACATGAGGCGTACCAATGTTAAGTATGAGTGTCAAAGTAGATACTCCAATCTAATGCCGCGTACACACCATCACTTTATCTACTTTGACACCCAACAACGTGATACAACAGATTTTATCGATAGCACTGGCCTTTCAGCAGTGGAAATTCCATGACCATCTGGGCGTATGATTTCAGAAAATAGTTATTTAGCACTTGAGAAATGTAGCTGACCCCAGCTTCCTCACATTCTGAATAATTATCAATCTTAGCCAAATCCTTATAGAATTGATTATGCCAAATAGGCGTCTTAGATAGGAACCCTATTAATCCCAGCTTGCGCTTGACACTTTCCCATATCTTCATCAGTAGTTGAACTGTGGGACAATGAGGTGGGACTGCCGGAAAATCCAGCCCCATACGGGACAAAGTCGAATAGTCTGTATTAGGGCAAATTAGTACGTCTCTGGAGGAACCCGCTACCTCAATAATAATGGTGACCATACAAAATATTGACACTTTGGGCCCAATTTGGACATTTTCACTTAGGGGTGTGCTTACTTTTGTTGCCAGCGTTTTAGACATTAATGGTGTGTTAAATTATTGTGAGGGGACAGCAAATTTACACTGTTATACAAACTGTACACTCACTACTTTACATTGTAGAAAAGTGTAATTTCTTTAGTATTTTGACATGAAAAGATAGAATATAATATTTTCAAAAATGTGAGGGGTGTACTCGCTTTTGTGAGATACTGCATGTATATTACAAGGATTTTAAATATTTTTTTGCAGATTCCTACCTTCTGTTATTCTGAAGAAATCATTGTTTGTTCCCCTGTGCCCATGAGTGAGTCTAATGGGAGTAGTTTTATAATTATCAACCAGCTGTTGCTGAATAAGACATCTAGTGAGGAAAATTGCAGGGTCTGCATCCCTTAGACGTTATTTCATATTGGGAGTATCCCACCAAAAATAAAATTTTTGTTGCAAGAGATGCCAAAAATCTGACTTGTATCTTAGTGCAGACTTCCAGAAAAATCAGTGAGCCAATTACACAAGCAGGAAATAGTGCACAGAATACCTCCAGGTAGCCATATTGCATTTCACTTCACAGAAAATTACAGAGCTGCAGATTGAAAAGGAAAGGTCATTTTTAATGTTATTTAATTATAATATGACTTGTGTCACAAGTAAATATGCCTTTTTTCTGCTATTTTTTCCCCATGAAAGCGGAGTTACCCTGTAATACTGCTACAGATCACATGCCTGAACTGCAGCCATGGAGGGAGGGGGGTATAGACTGCATGAGATAGGGGGTGCAGTATGGTGGCTATGTTATGCTTATATTACATTAGTGAAATGCAATACAATAAGTGATTAGCTGAAGGAGCACCCATCCAAAAAGACTAATATTACCTAGGTGTACAGCCCCTAGGGCTCTGCATACTAGTAGTATGTTTTTCTAATTTGCACCACCTTCTGCACTGTAGGGTATTATAAAGTCCAAAAACACTGGGTTTTATTTACTAAAACTGAAGAGTACAAAATCTTGTGCAGCTGTGCATGGTAGCCAATCAGCTTCTAACTTCAGTTTGTTCAGTTAAGCTTTGACCAAAAACCTGGAAGCTGATTGGTCTCTGTCATGTGTGTGCGCAGCCTTTGGCATTAGGGTGTGCACCCCAAAGCTCAAACACTCTCTACCGATCACTCACAATGTTCATTCAGAAACAGAAGGGGTCGGTAAATTGCATATTTACTGGCCACTTCCCCCACTCATCCTAAAACATCCACAACAACAACCAGTGGGAGAGGAGGGAAGCTGGAAGTGCTGTGGGGGGGAGGAGGGGGAGCCAGGTCAGTGGGGTAATCTGTTCTGCACAGCCAAACTTATATATAATGCGCTAAATGAACTAATTGTATAAAATATCAACACAAAAAAACTGGAGAAGAAAAATTAGCAATATATTATGAACAATGAATTCCACAGTTCATATAGTGATATATAGTTCCATTGATACTGAAATCATGGATCAGCTTAGCGACACACTCCCACACCAAACATGCACTGTGTATTGGGTTAATTCGACTTGATGATTGTAGCAATGTTATCACAGGAATCAACAATCATGTCAGAATGCGCTTTCCACCAGTTTTTCGATGCTCACCAGGTATATGCAGGGAGAAAGAAACCAACATAGCATAATACTGCAAGGATAGAGGAAATGGTGTTCACAAGACGAAGCTATCACTCACGAATCCCCAGATAACATAAGGCTGCAACGATGTGTGTGCTGCTCAGTTCGTCAGGTTCCTCATTCGGCACATCCGTGCGTCCCGTCACTCAAGCTCCTCCCCCACGCGTATCGTCACTAGTCACGTGACTTACTCATGGGTCAATCATGTTCTGCACAGCATGATTAGGGTGTGCCTGGGCACACCCTGTGCGCACGCCTATGGTCTCTGTGCAGAGCTGCACCAGATTTTGCACTCTTCAGTTTTAGTAAATCAACCCCATTGTATTCAGTCTGAGAACGGGTCACATGGTAGTTTAAGGCTGTAGAGCTGAATGTTCATTTGCAATTATATCACAACCCAAGAACAAATATGAGCGCAACTTTAGCGGAAGCCTTTGCACAGAGTGAGATTTTTCTGAACTTTTTCTGGGCAGAAGGTAGCATGAACAAGAAACACAGGGCAGCAGACTATGCATTTTACAAGGTGTTCTGTGTGCCAAATGGTTAGTTTAAATGGACCATCTCTAGGATAGGATGATGATATACCGGACTCCATGTTGATATATTCAGAATATAAGAACTCACCAATGAGTAAAATCATTTATAAATACCCCTTACTGAAATTTAGAAATGTACAGTATAGTGTTTGTAAGTACACAGCAACAAACTGCTGAGAAAAGAATGTAGGCAGAAAACAGTTAACACCACCAACTACACCTCTGTACTCCAGCTCTACGGATCTGTCAGATCAACTTTACAAAACTCATTTATCAAAGTCTAAAAAGCTGTGTGCTTTCTACAAGGTCATTTGTGTGTGGAGAACCAAATCATGAAGTGCTTGTTACTGCCAGGCATCTCATGGGCAGTTTGCACTGTTTAAATAATTGGACAAAGAATGCTTCCTCCAGGTGGATATTCTGCCCTTGATAAAAAATTGCTTAAAGTATCCTAGTTACTATGAACAGCACACATTCATGACAATCATCTTGGATTTGGGGTAAATCCTGTTGGTTCATGGTTTACCGTTCTGTCAAATTTAAGTGCAGATTCACAAGGGTGAAATTTGCAAGACCTTTGAACTATGGCCTGCATGCTCAGAAGGGTTAATAGGGTGGTTTTTGGTTAAGCTGCCCCCTCATTATAGAGGCAGAGCAGCCATAGCATCAGTGCATTGGAATTTGCTGCAGGACAGTCTAGGGAAAGCTTACAAACTGCATAGATTAAGATTAGGGTGAGCCTGTACTTTAATTCTGAATATCACCTCTTTAAGAAAATAATGCCCTTTGCTGGCTTATTATTACTACTATAACTAATATGGGCGTTATGTCTTTCATTTTATTTTCTGGTTGATTTGCAGTCAGTGGTGCCTTTTGACTGTCCTGTCCATAAGAAACATTTAAATATTTGTGCTTTTGTTCAGGGGTGACAATTAGGGGTTTTCATTTTCTGTAAGTTTTTTGTTTTATGTTGATAGGGCATTTTTTTTTAAGTTTAGGGTGGTCAGATCAGAGCATTCATTCATTAGGCTCCATTCACACCTGAACGCGGTGTATTATACCGCGATTTGCCGCGAAAAAAATTGCGGCGTTTTGTCCCGCGATTTGCCGCGACAAAACGCGGCGTTTTTTACCGCGGTTTCTGCTGGAGGGGTGATTTACACATTGTCGGCTATGGCCGAACGCCGAAGCCGCCTGAAAAAAAGTGCCAGGGACTTGTTTTGAGTTTCAGGCGTACGGCGTTTCGGCGTGGAGATGTGAACCATCTTCATAGCCGACAATGTTAAATCACCCCTCCAGCGTATTTCAGGCTGCAATAGTGTCGGGCGTCAAAACGCCTAGGTGTGAATGGAGCCTTATTGATCACCTGTTCTCTGAGCTTCCTCTTATTGCAGAAGGCTGCTGCATCACTTAAATAAAAAGAAGAAATGGCACCTGAACCACCACAAATTACTGGTATATCCCTCGCATTCACCGCAGTCCTCAATTCTTAAAAATACAAATTAAACACACACCATTTTGTTATTTATAACTATTTCACTGCTGGCCAATTTTACACTTCTCTAGCCTCTGCAGTATCCTTATATTTTAGTCAGAATCCAGCCAAGCCTGTTCTCTTTTGTATATTTGGGCCTAGCCTTGTGGTTGAACTGGATGGGCATGTGTCTTTTTTCAACCTGACTAACTATGTAATAAAATTGTTCTGCTGTTGGCCAATTTTACACTAATATATCATCAGTATTCTTTTATTTCTATTAAAACAGCCTGTTCAATTTGTCTCTTGTACATTTTGGCTAATAAGGGGTGTGCTGTTGCCAAGATAACTGTAAAAGAAAAAAAAAATCTATTTCATAGAAAAATATGTGCTGCCAATGTATGCGGTCTCGAAGACTGTTTCGTAAATCCAACTACAGCTTGTATTTTCAATGTTGCCCTGTAAGCTGCATCAAAAGACACGCTACCACCCCTTGTACATGGTTTTAAACACTGGTACATGCCATGTAGAGTCCCACTTTCCATGTCTTTTTTGACAGCAGTTTACCCATCACCCCCCAAAAAAATGGCCAGAATTAACACGAATTACAACATGGAACATACAGGCCCAGATTCTCGTATCTCGGCATAAATCTCCGCGGGCGTAACGTACCTCGTTTACATTACGCCGCCACAAGTTTTACGGGCAAGTGCTTTATTCACAAAGAACTTGCCTGTAAAGTTGCGGCAGCATAGCGTAAATCTTCAGTCGCAAGCCCGCCTAATTCAAATGATCCGGGTAGGGCGCGTGGATCATTTAAATTAGGCGCGTTCCCGCGCCGATCGTACTGCGCATGCGCCGTCCCTAAAATTTTCCGACGTGCATTGCACTAAATGATGTCACAAGAACGTCATTGGTTTGGACGTGAACGTAAATGGCATCCAGCGTCATTCACGGACAACTTACGCAAACAACGTAAATTTTTAAATTTTGACGCGGGAACGACGGCCATACTTAACATTGGTTGCCCCTCGTATAGCAGGGGCAACTTTAGGCGTCGCAAATCTAACGTAAACGTCGTATCTTCACTGCGTCGACCGCGCGTACGTTCAGGAATTCGCGTATTTTGC
Organism: Rana temporaria; assembly: GCF_905171775.1. Classification (NCBI taxonomy): domain Eukaryota; kingdom Metazoa; phylum Chordata; class Amphibia; order Anura; family Ranidae; genus Rana; species Rana temporaria. The sequence continues at coordinate 47,213,372 of NC_053501.1, forward strand.
TCATTTGCATACCTAGCGGCGAAAGAAAAATTGCATTTAAGATCCGTCAGCGTAAGAGCCTTATGCCTGTCGGATCTAATGGTTATCTATGCGTAACTGATTCTAAGAATCAGTCGCATAGATACGACGGCCCAGATTAGGACTTACGACGGCGCACATGGCGTTGCGCCGTCGTAAGCCCCTTCAGAATCTGGGCCACAGTTTTTAAGCATGAAGCCTCGTACACACGACCAAGGAACTCGACGGGCGAAACACATCGTTTTCCTCGTCGAGTTCCTTGTTAGGCTGTAGAGGAACTCGACAAGGCAAGTTTCTCCATTCCCGTAGAGGAAATAGAGAACATGCTCTCTTTTTGGCTCGTCGAGTTTCTCGACAGTTTCCTCGACTAAAATGTACACACGACCGGTTTCCTCGGCAAAAAAATATCTCCCAGCAAGTTTCTTGTTGGTTTTTGCCGAGAAACTTGGTCGTGTGTACGAGGTCTGAGAGTACATATTGTAATCTTAAGGAAAAGCTGTTATATACATTTTCCTGCATTAAAGCAGAAAGAAACCCCTGTGTATTTAAAGTCTACTACGCATATTTATAGTTTGGAGGTAAATCAGGCTGTATCTACTGTTCCCCACATTTGAGGGGAATTCAATTACCAGACTGCACCTTAGCTTACATACAGGGGCGGACTGACAACTCATGGGGCCCCCGGGCAATAGAAGATTATGGGCCCCTCTGGCTTACAGATGGCCACCACGCCAGGAGGCAGTGCAGAGGCAGGGCAGCTAAAATCTCGGGATCTTCACATTAAAAGCATGTCAGTTTCGGACATATCAGGGACAGATCTAAAAAAAACACAGATTTTTACATACTGTCCCTGGTTTTACTGAGCCTGGCAACCCTGATGGGGCCCCCTAGTGGCATGGGGCCCTCGGGCAGAGCCCGAGTGACTCAATGGTCAGTTCGCCCCTGCTTACATACATTATACAATTTTCTTGTTCAATTTACCCTCAACTATTAAGTGCAAGGGCCTGCCTGATTGCATATAAATGGAAAGTGTTATGGTTTGACCTTATATTATATGGTTTAGGTAAATCTAAAAGGAAAACTGAAAAAGTAAATTGTTTATTATGTTAGTCCCTCCCTCCTTTGAAAACAAATTTTGTACTTAGCCCTGTGCCCTTCCCTAAAGAAATGGAAGTCGTTTCATGCAATCATCAGAGCATAAGGGCAGAGATGCCATGCTTGTCGGCTGTAAAGTCAAGCACTTCCTCTGCAGGATGAGACAGCTCGCTGAGAATATGCCAGCATCAGGGCCGCTTGTTGCATTGCTTCATTGAACATTCCAAATAGAGATGTTTTGGAGATTAAAATAGAGTCATCAAGATAATGGTTGGAGATTTAATTTGTAATGTGATTTAAAACCAGAGAGGACGGAGCTATAGGACCAGAAAATGTATTATAAATCACTTTCTGCGATGTGCCGACAAAACAAAAGAGGCAGGAAGAGAGAGCAGTCTATAGAAATCAGAGTTCTTTCCACACTGTAGCGCTCAAACACGTTGAAGAGCATTCTGTATATTTGGAGACATTTCGTGTACTTGGCTGACGTACAATTGTCTTGTTCCTAAGCAGTGTCACATTAATCCTTAGGGTGTTCTTAAGAGGTTCAGGAAATGTCAAGTGTGTTTCTCTAGAGGGAGATCATATTTGAAGCTTAACTCAGAGAATAGCATTCAGTTTTAAACGGGCAAAGCTGTGATGCCGATTACAGTAGATGGATCATTACCTGAGCGCTATTACATGGCATGGAATACTTGTGACACAACCGTTAGTTAAAAAAATATATTTTCTAAAAGCAGGTTAACACCTTATTTAACCACTTAAGCCCCGGACCATTTTGCAGCTAAATGCCCAGGCCAGGTTTTGCGATTCGGCACTGTGTCGCTTTAACAGACAATTGCGCGGTCGTGCGACGTGGCTCCCAAACAAAATTGGCGTCCTTTTTTCCCCACAAATAGAGCTTTCTTTTGGTGCTATTTGATCACCTCTGCGGTTTTTATTTTTTGCGCTATAAAACAAAAATAGAGCGACAATTTTGAAAAAAATGCAATATTTTTTACTTTTTGCTATAATAAATATCCCCCAAAAACATATATATATAAAAAAAAAAATTCCCTCAGTTTAGGCCGATACGTATTCTTCTACCTATTTTTGGTAAAAAAAATCGCAATAAGCGTTTATCGATTGGTTTGCGCAAAATTTATAGCGTTTACAAAATAGGGGATAGTTTTATTGCATTTTTATAAAAAAACATTTTTTACTACTATTGGTGGCGATCAGCGATTTTTTTCGTGACTGCGACATTATGGCGGACACTTCGGACAATTTTGACACATTTTTGGGACCATTGTCATTTTCACAGCAACAAATGCATTTAAATTGCATTGTTTATTGTGAAAATGACAGTTGCAGTTTGGGAGTTAACCACAGGGGGCGCTGTAGGAGTTAGGGTTCACCTAGTGTGTGTTTACAACTGTAGGGGGGTGTGGCTGTAGGACTGACGTCATCGATCGAGTCTCCCTTAGAAAAAGAATCACTCGATCGATACGCCGCCACAGTGAAACCCGGGGAAGCCGTGTTTACATACGGCTCTCCCCGTTCTTCAGCTCCGGGGAGCGATCGCGGCGAACAGCCGCGCCGTCGTCCCGGATCGCTCCCCGAGGGAATCCGCCCGCCGCACGCAGCGGGGGGGGTCACGATCGGACCCCCCACCCGCTAGAAGGCAGGGACGTATATATACGCCCATCTGCCTGTCCGTGCCATTTTGCGGACGTATATAGTCGTGCGGCGGGCGTTAAGGGGTTAATCTACAAAACCACCTGACCAAAAATGGGATATCGTAGTGCAGCAATGTAGTAGGTCTAATCTGTGTATTCACTGCAAATTTCTTAAGGTTAACAAGTCTATGGTGCTCAAATGGAAACTTTTGCGATATTCCATGTGCGACAAGTAAAATCCGATCTTTACACAAAACACTCAATGGGCTTGATTCAATAAAGCGGAATTGCAGCCTAACCCTCAAGTCTTGCAGAGTTGTACATGCTGCTCTGCCATACTGAAATGGCTTGTTCCGATTTTACTGCTCACTGTGAGCTTCTCACATTATAATCTGGAGATAGAAGCTAGATAGAACTCATCTTATTTCCTGGATGGATGACATCCAGCATAATCTATACATTTCCACTACAGCCAGGGCCAGACTTACCATTGGTCTTGACTGGGCTCAAGCCCATGGGCCCCGCCCAATAGGGGGCCCCATACATTTAAGTTTTTTCAATAATATGCCAGTCATTTAAAGTGGTTGTAATGTAAACCCTTGGATACAACATTGTTTTAAAAAATAGCCCATAACACAGGCAACTGATAATTTGCATGACGTCACCATGCTTGCGCACATTAGCCCCTCTAAACCGGCATTTAAAGCTTGCCGGAATGCAGTCTGTGAGAACTTCCTCTTTGTCCGGCACAGACAGAGGGGCTAATTTGCGGTTTAGAGGGGCTAATGTGCGCAAGCGCGGTGACATCATGCAAATGGTCAGTTGCCTGTGTTATGGGCTATTTTTTAAGACAATGTTGTGTCCAAGGATTTACATTATAACCACTTTAAATGACTGGCATATTATTAAGTCTTGCGGTGATTAACTCCTTCCATTCTTCCCGATACTCCCCTGTGTGACTAAAGAAGACATCACAAAAGGGGAGTGAAAGAAAACAGCAGCCGCAGACACAGCAACGAATGGTTACGGTGCAACGGCGCATGTGCGAGATTACCAACAGGGACACAGTAAGGGCGGAAGAGACGTCATAATTTGAATCACATAACAGCAGTACGAATGGCGCTTGAGATACCCAGAAATACAGAGAACGAAACCATCCTTAAAAAGGTATTTGCAGGCCTCATTTTTGGGGGATATATATGTAGCACTGACCCCCGAAGGAGCTGCTGGTTTAATTTGGGCCTGCACTCTACTAATAAACCTCACTAACTTGGCTCAATCCCCTTGGCACCGCTGTGATGCAATGCAATACAATACAATGTAAGACAATACAAAATACCTGTATTATAACCCCAGGATCCACTGACTGCACTTGGAGTGAGAAAAACAGTACGCCACAACAACTGGATACTTAACCAGAGATATATTTTACTGTGAAATATGCAAATAAGTGATTACAGTAATTGTGCTGTCATCCCAACGTAAGACGACAGCACAATTGATTTAAACATAAGCTATTTGAAAACCGTATACATAAACATTTTAAACCTGGGAGCTCCCCCTACTTTATTAGCTATGCGTGAGATCTCACTTAAAGTACTTGATCTTGGATCTTCTTTTCTTCGCTAGCTAAAGTGATTTGTAATCCACAGTTTTGATGAGTCAAATTGAATTGAAAATGCTCCTGGTGTAACTGCAACAACTATTTTAAAATAGCTTGAAACGTCAAATTAGATAGGCCTCAAGCCTTCTCAGTGTCAGTTTCTCTGTGCTTCTCTGTGGAACTATAAATCCCAGTGAGGCCTGTATATGAGTCTAACTGCGTGTAAACTTAGCAAACTGTGGGTCGTGACCCGCTCACCCACTGGATCGGAGCTCCGGGTAGTAACTTTTGTTCAGGGTCCTGTGACTGCAACTTGCTTCTCCGTCAGCTCCGTTCAGCTCCGCTGGATGGATCCGGTTCTCCGATGCTCGGATGAGTGTCTCTCGGTCTCTGCAATCCGGCCACTGTCCTCTAGCCCTCTGAGCTCAGCCTTGGCTCCCCAGCAGCTCGGCATCAGCATCCAGAAGCCTTTTGTTTACACTCCTGTCTCCCCTCGTCTCCAAGGCAACCAAAATCCTCCACAAAACATCTCTCTCCATTACCAGTATTTGGGTCTCTCCTTGTCTCCAAGGCAACCAAAATACTAAACAAAACATCTCTCTGCATTACCAGTATTTGGTCACTAGATGGCTCCAAATACTTAAACATAGCAATGTCCATAGACGTTGTATTAAAGTATGCAAACACACATCAATATACAAGAATGTCAGCGCTACACACATACATATATATATATATATATATATATTGCATTAATGATTGAAAAACTGCAAAAATCGGCCAGGGTTTACTTCAGAATCTCTATTTTTATTCTCAGTTTATCCAGAATTGTGTAGCTCTAATACATAGCTTGTATATGTATAAGTTTGTTCTATTTAAAGTAATGTATAGAAGGTAGGGCCCGAAAGTGACTCAAGCCCAAGGGCCCCCACCACCCCAAGTCCTGCCCTGACTCCAGCAGTGTTAGAAAAGTGACTATTCATTTGCTTTTCTAACACACTCCAAGCACAATGCTCTGCGCCACAAGCCCGCCCTATTTTGAAGCCTATTAAAACCTATGGCTCTAATCAGGTGCTTAAAAAAAAACCCGCTGACGTAATTCATGCATGCGGCATCCTGAAAGAGTCCAGATGCATGAATAGGGCATTGTAGCGGCAATGGAAAGGGGAGACGGTGCCCATGCACCCTCAATAAAAGGACCGCCCCTGCTCTACAGCCTTACTGTCCCTGATTCACCCCGTTCATTAATTTAATTTCAGTTATTTTAATGGTGGAGGCTCAGCATTACATGTGGTTATCTATGGCAGTCTGACTAGGAACACCCACTCCTCCAGACTGATGGCCACCTATCAAAGAATTTTGATATTTGCATAAATCTTCCCAGGGGCCAGTCCACTGCTTGAATCATGGCTAAAGGCTTTGAGAGGAGTGGAATCCCCAGCTATAATGAATCAATGGCATCATGGTTACCATCTTGTGTACATTGTCAGGTGGTCATATATACTATACAGCAACTGACTGTTGATCACAATGTGAGCTGCTTGTTAATCATACTATGGGTGGAATTTATCAAAAATGGAGCATACAGAATCGGGAGCAGTTGGTGCTTGGCAACCAATCAGCTGCCATCTTTAAATTGATGGTTGGCAGACTGGTTCAGATTCTAGGGAACACACTGAAAGGAACTGGCCGGGAGTCCTAAGACTCCCTGGCCTATCGGGTCTCAGGACCTGCTTTCTGATTGGGCCGGGAGGAGAAGCAGGAAAACATTCGAGAATATTAATTCGCTAGTGTCACACAACTGCATGGGCTTAAGACGCAGTGCTCTGCGCCCTCAGCCTACCATTTTATGAAGCAAATTAGAGCCTCAGGCTCCCATCATGTGCTTTTAACAAAAAAAAAAACTTTGAATTCCATGCACCCCTAATAGAGTGCCCGCCACTGGTTGATAATATGCTGGAGTTGGGCTTTAGGGCTCATGCTCACAGGACATTTAAAAAACACCAGCGCTGCTGCCAGGAAAAAAGCAGTTTTTAACTGCGTTTTAAAATAGCGTTCATGCACATTATTCCGAGTTTTTTGCCATTTTTACAGTTAAAAAGCACTCCGTACAATGTACAAACACCTAAAAATGGCAAATGCGGCTAAAAGTTTGTAGCAGCGTTAAGCAGCGTTTTTTGACATGTTGAGTTTTTAATGCCAAACCGCCTCCTGGATGCACAGGCTGTTTTTTTTTTTTACTGCCCCTAAATGCTTATGTTTTCAAATGCCTTAAGTTTATGTGTGCATGGACACATGAGGAGAGTTCAGAGCAACGCTGTATCCTGGCCTAGGCCAACAAAGCCCAGGCCTAGAGCAGCACAAAAAGAGTTCCCACCGGCTTGCGCTACACTGTAAATTAGTCTAGCGCCCCCATAAAGCGGCTGCACTGCTTCCGGTATTCGGGCGGTTGGCATTCCGCACCTGTGGGAGGGGGCGCCGCTTCTAATTTTGACTGTCCTATAAACCTGGACCACAAACCTTCCTCATTGTGCTAGGTTTCTGCTGCACCATTGGCATGACTATATCTTCTTAGTCCTCTCCATAAAATTATCAGAAATTTGTGCTTAAAGTAGAACTATAGGCAACACTTTTTTTTTTCCCATTTTGGATAGAGTAAGGGAGGTTTATAGCCCCTGTCAGTTTATTTTTTACCATCTCTGTCCCATTGCAGAGATTTCCCTTCACTTCCTGCCCCATAGCCAAACAGGAAGTGAGAGGAAATCTATGCAAATTAGGAAAATCCCCCCCCAGGCCATCAGAACATTGATCATTCGGGAAAAAACCTTACAGGTTGGTTGAACAGTAAGTGTCCCCACTTGAAAATTTCAGGGCGGTCTTAAACAGCAAGGGGTATGGCCTTGACAGGAAGGGAGTCCTATTTAAATTAGGGGGTGCACGAGTTTAGTCAGGTATAGGGCAGCACGAAACCTAAATAAACTACTGGTTCAGAGGCAGTATAAAAAACGCCAGACCCCCCTAAAAGCAGCTACAAAAACAACATGTGTGCATGAGTCCTAAACTTAAGGGCCCGGATTCAGATACAATAGCGTATCTATCGGCGGGCGTAACGTATCTCAGATACGTTACGCCGCCGTAACTTAGGGCGCAAGTTCCGTATTCAGAAAGAACTTGCGCCCTAAGTTAAGGCAGTGTAGCGTATGTGGTCCGGCGTAAGCCCGCGGAATTCAAATTCTCCATGTAGTGGGCGTGTTGTATGCTAATGATGGCTGACCCCACGTAATTGACGTTTTTGACTAACGGCGCATGTGCCACCCGTGAACGTAACCCAGTGCGCATGCTCCAAATTAACCCGCAAAAAGCCTATGCTTTCGACGTGAACGTAAATTACGCACAGTCCTATTCGCGAACGACCTACGCAAACGACGTAATTGACGTAAAATTTGACGCTGGCCTGACGTCCATACGTAACATAGGATACGCCTCATATAGCAGGAGTAACTTTACGCCGGAAAAAGCCAAACGTAAACAATGTAAAAAAATGCGCTGGCCGGACGTACATTTCTGAATAGGCGTATCTACCTAATTTGCATATTCCTTGCGTAAATCTATGGAAGCGCCACCTAGTGGCCAGCGTAAATATGCAGCCTAAGATACGACAATGTAAGAGACTTAAGCCGGTCGGATCTTAGCGAAATCAATGCGTAACTGATTCTACGAATCAGTCGCATAGATACGACCACGCACACTCAGAGTTACGACGGCGTATCCGGAGATACGCTGTCGTAACTCGTATCTGAATCCGGACCGTGGTAAATGCTTTTACCCTCGCAACACTATTTATTTATCTGCTAATACACAATGCATCAACATGCGTTTTTTTTTTCTCTCTCTGTCTCTTTTTTCATGTCGTTTGTGAAGGATTTGTGGTACTTTATTAAATCCCACTGATTGTGTTTTTAATATTCTTAATCAGTCTGTCCTTTCCCAGCCCCATCTTTCTTCAATGCATATGAAAATTGAGCATCTCTGTTTTAGTCCCTCATGGTAATCAGACCGTGCTGCTTTGTGAATTAATGTGTACGGCGTAAGCTGCAGCTGTCCATCATTTGAACGTTCCAGACTCCAGCAGCTCGCGCATTTATTGAGGCCTTCCATTCCCTGTTAATAGGTACAATTTTGTGCTTAGTGCTGAGCTTGTTGGGCAACTGTTTACAGATCTAGCAGTAAGTAAGCCCTGACAAACACAAGCCAGTCGACTAAAATGAGTTTTTAATCTCTCTCTATTTACTCTATTTTCCTTGGCACACTCATTTGGAGAAGCACATCTCTGCCTCCATGTTTTGTTGTACAAATGACTGCAATTCATTGTCAGGCAATACTTCCAGGCTGAGCCACAGAATTCATAATTTTATTTTGATTTTCCCTGCTTATTACCGCAGCGAGCTGCACCGATTCCTTGTTTTGTTGAATAGATGACTGCAGCAGACTGCACGCTAACGCATTGTGGGTCATTTGTGTACATTTGTCCTTGACTGTGACAAGCCTGCCATTTTGTTTATTTCTCCCTATTTCTCATTTTACAAAGAAAACTTCCTTCTGTTCAGTAAAAATATACCTCCGTGTCTTCTCCAGCAAAATATCACTTACATCGAAGCATGTCAAAATAGATAAGGTCACGCTTCTTTTCTTCTTGTATTCCTCTAACAGGCAAGGCACCCATGCTGTTGACATGCATACAGCACTTGTAATAGATAAATGTTTTGTGAAAGAATCTGTGAACTTTTCATTTCACATAACTGGAGGCAAAATGAAACTGGATCTCTTTTTTTCATAGTATCAAAAAGTGATATTTCTAAAATTATATCTGGTTTAGAAAAGAGTGAAGAAGGGCTAAACCTCTTTCAGTTTATACTGCTCTGTGTGGGAAAGATCTCCCTTTACTTTTTGTGCTGATGACTGCGTTGTCACTAGGACATGTAGTTCACAAACAGTGTGCATTTATTTTTCTCTATATTTCCCCATTTTCTGTCCCATGGCAATTTTGTGACCCTGACAGGAATCAAGGAGGAATATCTAATTAACAATACACAGCAATAAAAACCTGGCAGGTTTTAACCACTTGCCGACCAGCCGCCATCGGTATACTGCGGCAGGTCGGCAAGATCCCGCAAGCCGTCATAGCTGTACATCGGTCCCTTTAAGCGGGATAGCAGGGGGGTGCCGATGCTCGTGACCGGCTGTCAGGACCTGGGCTTGAACCTGGGACCTCTTCTGTGTCTGGCATTAACTCTTCCCATTGAGCGATCTGGGATGCTGGACAGCTCCCTGTCTGATCTGCTGGATAGACCTATCTGATCCATTAGACTACTCTGCTTGGTGTCTTGATTTCCTTGAACCCCTTGCTCCTCCCATGAACTTCCTATATAAGCCTTATCTCAGCACTTCCTCTTTGCCAGGTTATTGTGCCTTCCCAGCCAGTGCCTTGCGATTTGTCTGCTCTGCTGTCATTTTTTCCCTGCCACCACCTGTGTTTGACCCTCAGCCTGTTCCTGGACTACTCTTCTGCCTGATCCCAATCTGCAACCACCCATGTTTGACCCTCGGCCTGTTCTTTGATTACTCGTCTGCCTGATCCCAACCTGCAGCCACTCGTGATTGATCCCTTGGCTTGTTTACTGACCACGCTGCTGTTTCATCCTTGTATGCTCATCCGCTACTGTACCCCGGCTTTCTCACACCCTGGTGGAGCAAACTTGAGGACTGCGACCTGGTACTAGCTTGCAGCTAAATCCATCTCCACCATCAGGAGCTCTGGGGAAAACCAGCTAGTACTTAGACTCTGCACCTCAGGGGAGCCTGTATTATCTGCCAGAAGTGACTGCCTGTATACCTGTCCTGTCACTGCTATAGCTATTGGCCTCTGAGCCTGACCGTGACACTGGCAGTCGTGATGACTGCCAGCTACGAGCGATCACGGGCACGAGAGGCAGAACAGGGACATGTGTGTGTAAACACAGACAACGCTGTTCTGTGAGGAGAGACAGATCATGGTGAGTTCCTAATAGCTAGGAATCACAATCTGTCATTTCCTCTAGTCAGTCCCCTCCCCCCACAGTTAGAACACACAGTCAGAGAACACAATTAACGCTGTATACAAAAGATACAGAGCTACAATGGAATGGTTTAGATCAAAGCATATTCATGTGCTAGAATGGTCCAGTGAAGTCCAGACCTAAATCCAATTGAGAATCTGAGGCAAGACTTGAAAATTGCTGTTCACAGACACTCTCCATCCAATCTGACAGAGCTTGAGTTTTTTCTCAAAGGAGAATGGACAAAATGTTCTCTCTCTAGGATGTGCAAAGCTGGTAGAGACATCCCCAAAAAAGATTTGCAGCTGTAATTGCAGTGAAAGGGGGTTCTACAAAGTATTGACATATTTATTAGTAAACTTTTTAAAACATTTCCTTCCACTTCATAATTACATGCCACTTGTGTCTTTCACAAAAAATCCCAACAAAATACTTTTATGTTTTTTGGTTGTAACATGACAACATTTGGGAAATTTCAAGGGGTGTGAATACTTATTCAAGACACTGTAAATTATTAATCAAATTAAACCAAACAAATAACAATTACACAGAAATGTGATTGGAGCAATGCCAAGTGTATATCCCATATACAACTAAAACACCATATAAAGTGTCCATACAGATATTCCAATACTACGTGTTGCTGCATTCAGCTGCCCAGTGCCACTGATGTCGGTGGAAAAAAACAAACAAATGCTCCCACACATGTATACACAAGCAGCTTGCTGGAGCTACAAGATTACTCAATTAATATAGTCGAAATGCACATAAAGGGTTTAATCTTCCTAATCCAAATCTCATGGCCACAATCACAGTGAAGATGACTTCAAATAACACCAAATTTTGGGTATGATCGAAGAGATACAAAGGCATCCATAAGGGAATATCATTTAAAACCATGCATTTATTTAAAAAATGAAGAGTGCGCATTTTACAAGATTGATATACAACACCGCAGAACAATGCCGCTGTATTAGCTTCCAATTGGCAAACAGCATCTGTCCCGTCCGAACTCTGGAGCGCTGCTTGGTGACGTCACATCTTTTGGCCCCACCCAATTAACAAAGTTATATGTATTTAGGTCACAATAAGAAATATTTTTCTCACAGACAGGTTTTTATATTTGTAAGCACTTAAAGCAGAGTTTCAGCCTGGGGGAAAAAAAATAAAAGTCAGCAGCTACAAATACTGTAGATGCTGACTTTTAATTTAAAACATAAGGACACTTACCTGTCCAGGGATGGGGGATGCTGCGATGTCGGCAACCCATCGGATCCTGGTGCTGCCGCTGGCATTGCTAGTAAGGGAGGACTTTCAAAATGGTTCCATCATCTTCTGGGACACACACAGGTTCCAGAAGGCAGCTGGGGGGGGGGCATATGCAATTGCGGAAGTGACGTACCGCACATTTTACCCCCTTCCTGTTTAGAGCACTTTTTACAATTTGGCACTGCATCGCTTTAATTGACAATTGTGAGGTCATGCAATGCTGTACCAAAACAAAATGTCCCACAATGTCCTTTTGTTCCCACAACTAAACAAAAAAAGACCAACAATTTTGAAAAAAAATTATATTTTTTATTGTTTGCTATAATAAATATCCCCCCAAAAAAAAAACAACGAATTTCTTAATCAGTTTAGGCCAATATATATTCTTCTACATATTTTTGGTAAAAAAAAATAATAATAAAAAAAAAAATATCGCAATAAGCATATATTGATTGGTTTGCGCAAAAGTTATAGTGTCTACAAACTATGGGAAAGATTTATGGCATTTTTATTATTATTTTTTTTTTTTACTAGTAATAGCAGCGATCTGCGATTTTTAGCGGTACTGCAACATTGCGACAGACAAATCAGACACTTTTGACACAGTTTTGAGACCATTGATATTTATCCAGCAATCAGTGCTATAAAAATGCACTGATTACAGTGTAAATGTCACTGGTAATGAAAGGATTAATACTAGGAGACGATCAAGGGGTTAAATGTGTGTTCTTTCAATGTGTTTCTAACTGTATGGGGATAGAACTGAGTAGGAGAGGAGACATATCGCTGTTCCTACTTAGTAGGAACAAACGACATGTCTCCTCTCCTCTGACAGCACAGGGTGTTTACTGGTGCTCGTGCACGCGATCGCGCGTGGCCGGTGGCAAACGCGCCCACGCGCATTGAGTTCCGGCCATTGTGCCTCAGTATATCTGCGTGAGCCGGTCAGGAACCGTTTAAATATTGTAAGGGGTTAGCTCGGTAGCGGGGTGTGTGACCCCTTGGATGGGTTCACTACACACTGAATTTATACAGACAGGCAGTCGAAGACGGTTGAAAACAAAGATTTTGGTTTATTCTTCCATCTTGCTGGAAACAAGTGCAAGCATCCAAACAGCATAAACAAAATCAAACATAAAATAAACCCTGGCCACTTGGGGCGTCTATCTTCACCACACAGGAACCTATCTAATGAAGTCTGGCACAGCCTAGTGCTGGGCAGACACTGCAGGTCATACAGCAGAAAAACAATAGTCTTTTGATTTTTATCAAACAGAAAAATCAATCCTCTCCTCACCTTTTCAGAAGACTTTCTGGCACTGCTCTCCTTACTCACAAAGACTCAGGATGCAGCAAATCAGTGGTAATCCTCTGGATTACATATAGAGGCCTTAATTGCCTCATTCCGAACAGCTGAATTCTTCCAACGCCCTTAGAGCTTTTCTGGCTACATTTTCAGCCGACACCTAATAACAATTGGTGTATTGTCTAAACAAGGCAGAAATGTATGTCCCGTCTGTGACAACACCCACAGATTTACCTGACTTCCTGTCACAATATCCAGAAATGAGGGTGGGGTGGTTAATTGTGTGAGACAGATTTCTCTTGTTGCCTGCAACTCCGCTTTAGACCCCTTTCACACTGGGGTGGTGTGGGCGTTAGCAGTAAAGCGCAACCAGTTTCAGCTGCACTTTACCGCTGTTATATCAGCGCTTTTCTGGTCACTAGTCGAAGAAAGGGTTAATAGCAACCGTGTTGCGGTGCTGCCAAAGCGCTGCCCATTAATTTTTATATACAGCGCTCCCACACTGCCCCAAGGATGCTGCTTGCAGGACTTTTTTGCCCGTCCTGCAAGTGCACCACCCCAGTGTGAAGCACTCAGGCTTTCACACTGTGGTCGTTTGAGAGGCGCTTTACATGTGCTATGTTTAGCGCTAAAACACCTGAAAAGCGCCCCAGTGTGAAAGTGGTCTAAAAGTGTAACTAAACCCACAACAGTGAAATCAGCCTGTATTTGAAGTAAAGAATGCTTGTTATACTCCCTATGGAACCTAAGGGGTTAAACCTCTGCACTGCGTAAAAAGTCTGTTTGATCCTGTCTTCTCTGATCCTCCCCTTCTTTCACTGTCCCCAATCCAGACAGCACTGTCCAGACAGAGGGTCAGGGGTCCTACAGCCTCATGGGACAGTCAGAGTAGAATAAAAACTCCTCCTACAAGCTTAAAGCAGACACTGATAAAAGACACAAGACTGCTATATACTGTAGATGAGAAAAAGTATTTAGCAGTTTATTTTTTACTAAAATAATTTCATTTCCGCGTACTGTGTACTGTGGGAGACCAGATATAGTGAATGCAGGGTCCCGTGTTTAGTAACATTTTCTTACTAGTACTTGTTAATTTGGTAGCATAAATTGCTATGCTAGCTGCTCATTAACACCACACCCGAGTGCAGCATTTTATTACTTTCTAGTTGTGCTACAGAACGGACTCCTCTTGGAATCGTTACATTTTCTATTACGTTTTCAAGGCACATCGCAAGTGAATAGGAAAATAATTTGTGAAATGGAAAAACACTTCAAATACTTGACGCTTCTGTGCTTTTAAAGTGGAGTGCCACTCTAAAATGGAATCCTCCCCCCTCCGGTGTCACATTTGGCACCTTTCGGGGGGAGGAGGGAGCAGATACCTGTGTAATACAGGTATTTGCTCCCACTTCCTGGCATAGATCACTGCAGTGATCGCGGTGATCTACGCCACTTCCTCCCCTGATCTACACACCGTCCTCCCCCGCTGTCTTCTGGGAAACACACAGGTCCCAGAAGACAGCAGGGACCAGTAAGGACGCGCAGCGTGACTCGCGCATGCGCAGGAGGGAACCGAGGATTGCGGCGGGGCAGCCGATAGCCGAGCGACTAATTGGTTTCGACTGCCGACATTGCGGGCACCCTGGACGTGTCCATATATTAAAAGTCAGCAGCTGCAGTATTTGTAGCTGCTGGCTTTTAATATTTTTTTTTAGGCAGACCTCCGCTTTAAGTGGAAGCTGGTGACGATTTTTGTATACGTTTTTTGCAAACACATTTATTGTACCGTATCAACATTGTGAAATGTTTCTGTTCTTTCTAAATAAGAATAAGAATAACTTTGGATCTCTGGAAGGAAGTCTGGCTTACCTCTCCTCAGTGGTTGTTTGAAGGGCACGAGTAAATATATGATGACCCTCCAGGAATCCAGCCTTGTTATAGGACAGTATGGCTACGGATATTCTATACTTCCTGGGCACACTTTGTCATGCAATTCACATCCCAGCAATTTCCATCCACACACTCAGAATACTCTGTCTCACTCCTCAGCCTTTAAGCAACAGAATGTGGATGATAGCTAAACAAGATGACAACACAGTGGGAAGCTAAAGCATGAAAAGGAATCCTCACACCTGTCCTACACTTATAAAGAAAAAAAAAAAGCATTTTTGACAGAAGCATTACAAACTGCTTTCAGTGGGCAGCGTGACCTTGAAATTCAAAACTGTAAATAACAGGAGTCACATAAAACAGACATTACTGGGTTGCTTAGGTGGACGTACATTTTAATGAAACAGCTTGAGAACTGTTTTTAGTTTTAGCAGCACATAAGCTAATGAGTCCAGTGTCTTGTAATGCTGCCTGGATTCCCCATATGGTGCTGCAGGCAAAAGGTTATATTGAATGTTCTGTTTTTTTTTCTTTGTTATCTGGAACAGAAAGACAAAGAATAGATATACAGTAAAATCTGGAATCCCCTCATGCATACCAAGAAGCTTCTACTATCTCTAAAGACCCAGAACGTTTTACATCAGAACTGTAGAAAAGTATTTTTTAAAGGATTTCAAGAATTTGTACATTAGGTAGGCTTTATTCAGAGAGTTGCTCATTAAAACTTAGGCACCTTTAACATGGGCGTTTCAATCAGGTTCACCTGGCTGTTTTTTCAGGCAGACCCGATAAGAAGGTCCAAGCATTTCTATGGACAGGCGAGTGTAAGTTCATTTACACCTTTGGGTCCAATCAGGTTTGCAAAAAAAAAAAAGGAAAATGTCTCAGTTCTCTTCTATTGAGGCAGATTGGAGGTAGCTAGGTGTAAACAGGTAACAAAGTCCATTTACTCCGACCACCCATAGAGCAGAGTGGGCTCTATCTGTGTCCGCTCTGCAAAAACTGAGCAGACATAGATGTGTCATATGCCCGGTCTGCTCTGATCAGCTAACACAGGGTTCTCCAAAGATTCTAAACAAAGGACCGGTTTATTGTCCTTCAGACTCTTGGAGGGCCAGACTTTGGCCAGCGGGAGTAGAAATTTTCCTGGCATCATTGTTAGTAAACATCAGGTATTACGGGGAGGAATAGTGCCCCATTGCCGGTATCATAGGGAGGAATAGTGCTCTATTAGATGTGTCAGTGGGAGAAATGGTGCTCCATTATCGGTGTCAGATGGCAGAATAGTGTCTTGTATCAGTGGGAGGGATAGTGCCCCAAGGGCCGGATAAAGGCAAGCAAAGGGCCGCATCTGGCCCTCGGGCCACAGTTTGGAGACCACTGAGCTAACAGATCCCTTGCTGATTGGAATGGAATCCACCCCATGTAAAAAGGGGCCTAAGGTTTCAATCACACTAGTGTGATTTCAGATGCGATTTAAGTGGCACAGAATCACATGACAATGACACTTTACAATGGTTCACATCAATGTAAACGCAACAAAAAGCAGTTTTGCAGAAAGGATCCAGTACTACTTTTCTGCTATTCCAGCGGGATTTTGGACCCACAGAATAAGTATACCACATTAAATTTGCACTACAGTAGGTGAACCCGATTTTGTGTCAATCTCGCTCTCTTTCTCGGCGAGATTGAGCACCTACGAGCCCCATCGCGGGAGCCAGCGCCGAGCTGGCTTGCCGCGATGGAGACAGAGCCGTCATAGAAGCGACGGGAGATCCGACTTGGATTCCCGCCAATTCTACACGTGTGCGGCGTTTGTTATGAATCCTGAGGGGGAAGTCCCCGCCGTATTTTAAATAAAAATCCGGCATGGGTCCCCCCTCAGGAGCATACCGGGCCCTTAGGTCTGTTATGGGTTGTAAGGAGAGCCCCCCTACGCCGAAAAAAACGGCGTAGGGGGTCCCCCTACAATCCATACCAGACCCGTATCCAAAGCACGCTACCCGGCCAGCCAGGAAGGGAGTGGGGACGAGCGAGCGCCCCCCCCCCTCCTGAGCTGTACCAGGCTGCATGCCCTCAACATGGGGGGGTTGGGTGCTCTGGGGCAGGGGGGCGCACTGCGGCCCCCCCACCTCAGAGCACCCTGTCCCCATGTTGATGAGGACAGGGCCCCTTCCCGACAACCCTGGCCGTTGGTTGTCGGGGTATGCGGGCGGGAGGCTTATCGGAATCTGGGAGCCCCCTTTAATAAGGGGGCCCCCAGATACCGGCCCCCCACCCTAAGTGAATGAGTATGGGGTACATCGTACCCCTACCCATTCACCTGCAAGAAAAGTGGTAAAAACACAAATAAACCACACAGTGTATTAAAATATTTTATTTTTCTGCTCCGGAGGCCGCCCCCTGTCTTCTTTATTAGCTCTTTTACCAGGGGGGGCTTCTTCTTTGACGTCTTCGGGTGGGTGGGGGCCGCCGTCTGGTTCTCTTCCACCGCCGGGGGGGGTGGCTTTTAAAAAAGCCCCCACCCCCGGCGGGTTTCCTCCGGCGTCTTCGGCGGGGCTCTTCTTCTTCCGCTATCCCGACGGGTCTTCTCCGCTATCCGGGGGGTCTTCTCAACTCTCCGGGGTTCTCCTTCTGTCTTCGCCGCTCTCCGTTGTTGACGGCGCACCCCGGTTCTTCGTCTCGCTGTCCGGTGTCTTCTTCCGTGCTGTACGTCTTCTTCTCCTTCCGTGCTGTGATGAGTTCTTCTTCCGCGCTGTGACGTCATGTTCTTCACGTCTCTCCTTCTCCCGATGTTGACACGTCGCCTTTCCTCTCTGCAATGACGGGTGCGCGGGTGCATCGGACCTATATAGGCCTCACAATCCCATCATGCTCTGTACCTACCCATGTGATACCTACCCACGTGGGTAGGTATCACATGGGTAGGTACAGAGCATGATGGGACTGTGAGGCCTATATAGGTCCGATGCAAGGCGCGCATCCGTCATTTCAGCGAGAAGGACCGGCGTGTCAACATCGGGAGAAGAAGAGAAGTGAAGAACATGACGTCACAGCGCGGAAGAAGAACTCATCACAGCACGGAAGGAGAAGAAGACGTACAGCACGGAAGAAGACACCGGACAGCGAGACGAAGAACCGGGGTGCGCCGTCAACAACGGAGAGCGGCGAAGACAGAAGGAGAACCCCGGAGAGTTGAGAAGACCCCCCGGATAGCGGAGAAGACCCGTCGGGATAGCGGAAGAAGAAGAGCCCCGCCGAAGACGCCGGAGGAAACCCGCCGGGGGGGTGGGGGCTTTTTTAAAAGCCACCCCCCCCGGCGGTGGAAGAGAACCAGACGGCAGCCCCCACCCACCCGAAGACGTCAAAGAAGAAGCTCCCCCTGGTAAAAGAGCTAATAAAGAAGACAGGGGGGGCCTCCGGAGCAGAAAAATAAAATATTTTAATACACTGTGTGGTTTATTTGTGTTTTTACCACTTTTCTTGCAGGTGAATGGGTAGGGGTACGATGTACCCCATACTCATTCACTTAGGGTGGGGGGCCGGTATCTGGGGGCCCCCTTATTAAAGGGGGCTCCCAGATTCCGATAAGCCTCCCGCCCGCATACCCCGACAACCAACGGCCAGGGTTGTCGGGAAGGGGCCCTGTCCTCATCAACATGGGGACAGGGTGCTCTGAGGTGGGGGGGCCGCAGTGCGCCCCCCTGCCCCAGAGCACCCAACCCCCCCCATGTTGAGGGCATGCAGCCTGGTACGGCTCAGGAGGGGGGGGGGGCGCTCGCTCGTCCCCACTCCCTTCCTGGCTGGCCGGGTAGCGTGCTTTGGATACGGGTCTGGTATGGATTGTAGGGGGGCTCTCCTTACAACCCATAACAGACCTAAGGGCCCGGTATGCTCCTGAGGGGGGACCCATGCCGGATTTTTATTTAAAATACGGCGGGGACTTCCCCCTCAGGATTCATAACAAACGCCGCACACGTGTAGAATTGGCGGGAATCCAAGTCGGATCTCCCGTCGCTTCTATGACGCGCTTGCTGGGATGTGCTGTCACTATTCCAGTGAGTGCGAGGTGTCGGCGAGATCTCGGCACCATGTCGCCGAGTATCAGCGCGACGCTGTCGTGCTAAAAGCACAATATCACAAACACCTACTGTACATAATCAGACTAAAAATCGTATCTGAATTTTGTCGCAGCAGTAGTCAACTTACTCTTACCAAAGGCTAAGTATCCTTAGGAGCTTAACATTTTGACTGGTGGTCAGCACATATGACTTTACAGTAAGGTGACCACTGGATGTAGCGCTTGGGCCAAGGCTGGATAAAGACTCAAACTGCTTCTACCATTCTGCCCAGAAAGTGTTTCAAACCCAAGAAGAACACCATCTTTAAAAAAACAGAGCAGAACACCACTTTAAAAAGCAGAGCAGAACACCATGTTTAAAAAAACAGAACAGAACACCACCTCAAAAAGCATAACAGAACACCACCTCAAAAATCAGAGCAGAACACCATCTTTAAAAAAAAACAGAACATAACACCACCTCAAAAAAACATTACAGAACATCACCTCAAAAAAACAGAGCAGAACACCACCTCAAGAAAAAATAACAGAACACCACCTCAAAAAAACATAACTGAACACCACCTCAAAAAACCATAACAGAACACCACCTCAAAAAAACATAACAGAACACCACCTCAAAAAAACATAACTGAACACCACCTCAAAAAAACATAACTGAACACCACCTCAAAAAAAACATAACAGAACACCACCTCAAAAAAACAGAGAAGAACACCACCTCAAAAAAATATAACAGAACACCTCAAGAAACCAGAGCAGAACACCACCTCAAAAAAAACTCAATGCTCTTCTGCTTCCATGCACTTGTCTGGACAAGCTCTCATTCTGGGTCCATCAAAATGTTGCTATTTAAGATTTTACAGCACTTTAAACATATACGACAATCAATCTTTTTTCCTTTGGCCCAAATAACAAGAGAAATTCCGCCCAAACCCAAGCAACCCCTACACAATTACAGGGAATTATAATTTCACATTTCATTAACCAAACATTACAGATGAATTGTTACAAAACTCCCTTACTGATATCTAGAAGTGAACGGGTAGTTAGAAAAACACAGATGCTTACATTCACAAATAAAGAGTCTCAGTGGTGACATAGCTTTTCAAGATGGTCCAACCATTTTACTAATCAATTTAAAGTAAACCTGTCCCAAACCCAGGCAATTTAAATCAAGGCTAACACCAATAACAGTTACATATTACATTTATTAGTAGATGCATTTTATGGCATTTATCAATAATAAAAATGCCATAAAACTATCCCCCATTTTGAAGACGCTATAACTTTTGCGCAAACCAATCAATATACGCTTTTTGCAATTTTTTACCAAAAATATGCATAAGAATACGTATCGGCCTAAACTGAGAGACATTTTTTTATATATATTTTGGGGATATTTATTGAAAAAAAGCGATATAATTTTAACTTTTTGCTATAAAATTGTCGCTCTTTTTTTGTTTATAGCGCAAAAAATAAAAACCGCAGAGGTGATCAAATACCTTTGTAGGAAAAAAAAGGACATACATTTTGTTTGGGTACCACGTCGCACGACCATGCAATTGTCAGTTAAATCGACGCAGTGCTGTATCGCAAAAACTGCTCTGGTCAGGAAAGGGGGTAAATTCTTGCTAGGCTGAAATGATCTTCTTATTATTCATTTGTTACGTTACATTCGAAATATTCATTATTTTGGCTAATTCAAAACTTTGGATAAATTCATATTAGTTACGTTCACCAACACCCAAATTTGAAAGGAAATTCCAATACCTATAAATGTAATAGTTATTATTAGCTAGTTAGTTATTATTTTGGATTTTAAAATTTCAGAATTTTCACATTTTAAAATTTCCAAATGTTCAAACTTTCGGATTTCGAATTTACGAAATAACGAATTTCGATCATAACAATTGACCCAAAAAAACGAAAACAAAAAAGGAATTAAACTAAAATAAACACATTTTTTTGCAAGTGCACATGTCTACTCCCTACTGTACTGCTAGAGGGCATCTGTCCCAGAGAAGAAGACAGGATGGAGCTGTGAACAATATAAGAAATGTTTGGGGCAGGCTTGCACTGAGTATTTAAAAAAAAAAAAAAAAAAAGGTGAACTAACCCGTCAAACACAGATTCAATACATTTTGACTAATCAAGGACCATATATTAGGTCTCCTGCATCTAACGAATCTGTTTCTCCATACATAAACAACTCGTACACACTTACGGGATTTCCCACGGGAAAAGTTCCTGTCGGAAATCCCGAGGGGAAAGCCGAGAACATGTTCGGTTCAGTCTTTTCTCTACACACGGCTGGTTTTCCCGACAGGAAAACTGTGATCGAGCATACACACGACCGGGATTCCTTGCCAAAGCTCCATCGCAGTTTTTCCTATAGGAAAACTGGCAAAAACCGCCAAAAACCGCAGAGCAAAAGTCCACCGGGAAAAAAAGAGAACTGGCGGTTTTTGGACAGTTTTTCCGGCGGAAAAACTGCGAGGAGCATACACACAGCCGGGATTCCCGACCAAAAGCTCTCCTCAGTTTTCCCGTCAGGAAAACTAATCGCGTGTACGAGGCTTTATAGTTACTGCTAAAAAACGCTAACCCAGAGAGTACACACTTCACTCCACAGGCAGTGTCTGATATCAGGTGCTTAGCATAGATATTCCAATTGTTGGCTCATGAAAATCTAAAGTCATACTCTGGTCATAGTAATGGTTGTCCCTGGGATAGCAAGGGTGTGAAATTCCAAAACTTTACATTTGTCTTTGGGACTTCTCTAGCTACACCACTGCTACATTGGAAATGGACAACACAAGTATTCTAAATAATTGCCTGGTATGTTCACTATGCAATATCACACAGAGAGTAATAAACAAACAAATCATTTTTAAAGGGATGAAACAGCAGCAAATTGGCATATCTGCATTAGGATCATCAGTTATTTCTTCAATGCATATTTATGTAACAGCTACTATGCAGACAGGATAAAAACAAAGAACAAAGGATTATGACATTTATACCATAAAAAAGAAGAAATTACTGAAGGCTGTGTTAACATATAAATATGATTATTCAACATTATGATGTTGCATTCCATTTACAGTAAATCTTCATTATAAATAGATGCGGTTAAACAGTGCAGTAGGTTTTGTGGCACAGATGTACAGAAAATGGCATAATTTACCTCTTTGGACACACATTTAGGAAATAATTAGCTAGATTCAGTAAGAGTTAGGTCGGCGTATCAGTAGATACGCCGACCTAACTCAGAATCTGCGCCGACCTAGATTTAAGTGTATTCTCAAACAGAGATACACTTAAACCTATCTAAGATAGGATGGCTTGCGCCGTCCTATCTTAGGGTGCAATATTCTGGCTGGCCGCTAGGTGGCGCTTCCATTTCGGTTGGCGTAGAATATGTAAATCACTAGATACGCCTATTCACGAACATACGCCCGGCCGACGCAGTACAGATACGCCATTTACGTAACGCTTTATCAGGCCTAAAGTTATTCCATCTTATAGATGGAATAGTAATGTTAAAGTATGGCCACCGTTCCCACTTCGACATTCAAAATTTTTACGTCGTTTGCGTAAGTCGTCCGTGAATAGGGATTTACGTTGTTTACGTCCACGTCAAAATCAATAGGCCCGTGCGGCGGACTTAGCCGCAATGCACACTGGGAAATGTAGGCGCACGGCGCATGCGCAGTTGCAAAAAAACGTCAATCACGTCGGGTCAAGCCTAATTATAATAAAACACGCCTCCTCAGCCGAATTTGAATTAGGCGCTCTTGCGCCCGCCGCATTTACGCTACGCCGCCATAAGTTAGAAGGCAAGTACTTTGAGAATACAGTACTTGCCTCTCTGACTTAAGGTGGTGTAGCGTAAATACGGCGGGCGCAAGAGCGGCCATCTATGTGGATCTACCTAAATGTGTCTATATAACTGTCTAGCAATATCTACTAAGCACTATCTATATTTTCTCGCAAACAAACACACAATTCCTTAAAGTGGAGTTCCACCCATTTTTTTATGTTTGTCTGTGCTGCATGCCCTAATCTCATAGTGTTCAGAATGGACAATTTTTATTTATTTTGTTGCTTGT
Source organism: Rana temporaria (assembly GCF_905171775.1). Classification (NCBI taxonomy): domain Eukaryota; kingdom Metazoa; phylum Chordata; class Amphibia; order Anura; family Ranidae; genus Rana; species Rana temporaria. The sequence goes on from NC_053501.1 coordinate 47,236,502, forward strand.
AAATACCTTTATTTTGTAGTCCTTCATTACTTCTCCTCCTTATTAGCCTAGGCTATTAAGTCACATGGCTATTCGCAAGGGTTTCTGGGATAGGCATCATGTATCCCAGTAGTCCTTGCAAACCTGACTGAAACCTATTACATTGCGAGATATGCAAAGCTGAAATCCAGGAAGTCATACAGTCTGGCTTCATGATGCCCACACTTAAGATGGCCACGGACTATTTCTAGATTATAATCCAAATGCTGTAACAACCTAACAAAACGGACCTTAGTTTACAGACTAACTTTGCTAGAATACATTAAGCTTGTGTATTACAGGGGTATTTATATTTAAAAAGTGAAATTAAGGCTGAACTCAGTATTTTTACTGAGAATAGAGGTAACGTGCAACCCAAAATGTAACCAGCAGCTCCTGCGGGGGTAGTGCTAATATATATATATATATATATATATATATATATATATATTAACAATTTTGGTCATATAGGAGACCTATTGGCAGACCTTCTAACTAGTGTTTTTTTCACATTTAATATATTGTTTTTTTTATATCAAAGTACGGCTGTAGACAGTTCTGTCCAGCAATTTATTTATGGAAGGTCCCACCTTCTCCTGTTTTTGACTGTGCTGCAATATTTATTCAGTGGTATAAAAAAAAATTGCACTTTGGAGGCAACAAGAAAATATTATTGTTTATTAAGAAATAATGTCTACCCTGCCCAGTTACCAATACACCTACCATAGCACCATCCAGACAGCTCTATCCAAGGTCGATATCTACAGCCTCTCTGAAACGAGCAAAGTGCAGAATAATTTAATTTTCACAAACAAACCTAGTACAGTACCATTAGATTTTAATGGATTTATAAAAAATCTTTGCATTCCCCATGGGGGAATTCTTATAACCCTGACACTGTCCACCAACTGAAGCCCAAGTAAGACAGAATTCTGGTTGTGATCATGCAAATGCCAAATCTAGGATACTGGAAAAACAAACCAAGAAAACAGAAGAACCTGTAAACTATTATGAAATACCTACAGCAGGTTTGCATTAGAAGCACCATTAATCATTCTTACATATACATTCTGAATCTTCGGGAACAAACACAAGAATTTATAACACCAGAACTTCCAAAAGCAATAATTCTATAGGAAGTGAAGACCTTGCTGATGAAAATGTGTTTCTCATATTTTTCTCGTATTTCCATACCTGATTTGAACAATGGCAATGCGAGAATGGCTGTACATTCATTTTATTCATGCAAGCTATCTTTTTCACTACATCTCCAGCCAGGTCTACCACACTCAGTAATGGAAGCCTGCAGCTTTGCTTCAGGCAATATATGACCTTATATAGTGGTAGGCAACGACTCCAACAACCTCCAGGGCCTTATTGCCTATGTGCTAACCATTACATTTTTTAAAGCGGTTAGGTCAAAAATAAATATCAAGGAGAGATGAAAGAGGTGGAGTAGATCCTGGAAGACTACATGCAAGTACTCTGAATGGTACATGATGGCAATAGAGCTCTGAACTGAAGCACTTAATGGAATAATGGGAAACATGGTCATCGTGAGAAACTTTCTGCAAACCTTTTCTGGATTTCTGCCTAAAATGTGATCTGGTCTTCATCGAGGTCAAACTAACAAAAATATTCTTGCTTGACATGCACACGCAACGTTTTACATATCTATACTTAAAAAATGGTTTACTATTGACTAGATTCACATGCATTAAGGTAATGTGCAGCAAAATGCACACATTTCTGCAATGCACAGTAATGCCACGTACACATGATTGAAAATTCCGACAGGAAAAGTCAGATGTGAGCTTTTGGTCAAAAATTACAACGGTGTGTAGGCTCCATCAGAATTTTTCTGTAAGAATTTCCGCCAAGTAAAAATTGAGAGCTGGTTCAATTTCTTGGAGGAAATTCCGATTGTCTGTATGCAATTCCAACAGAGAAAAACCCTATGCATGCTCGGAATCAAGTAGATGCATGCTCGGAAGCAATGAACATCATTTTTCTCGCCTCGTCGTAGTGTTGTACGTCACCGCATTCTTGACGGGTGGAATTGGGTGTGACCACAGATTTCATGTCGGATTTTCCGATCGTGTGTACGCGGCATAACTCTTGATTCACAGTGCATTGCATTATGGTGCCTTTTTTAATGGTAGCTCAATGCAGACTGCAAACACACCCCAATACATGTGTGCTTCAGCCCACATAAACACAGATAGGAACCATATATGTGTCATCATGTTTTGAGTTGAAAAAAAAGATGCTCTTTCATGTGTTGTTGGGGGATAGCAGGGTTTTCAAAATGAATGGGCTTTAGAAATTCAACACATTATACAGGTTTGTGCATAATATTAATATACATACACACACACACACACACACACACAGTATATTTGATTTCTGAACGTCTAGGATTACGACAATATATTGAGTGGATAAAAGTTCACGTGTGGGTTGGACCTGCCTTTTGTATTGAAAGAAAGAAAGAAATATAATTAGTTTACTCATTGGAAGGCTTTGGCCGAAACATGTTAGCATTATGTGGATTGTTCAGTGCTTAATACATTTTGCAAGAAGAAGTGCCTGGTTTTCCAGCTTTTTCTTTTAATATGGACTTTTAGTTAACTACACAGCAAGTGCACCAACTCTGCTCATCAACTGTTTATATAGCAGTAGAGCTCAGGTGAGTTTTTCTTTGTACTCATTCGAAGGGTTTGAAGCAAATAGAAATCATGACTTGAAAAGATTTGAAATACATTCTAGGTTTTAAATGGTCTACAGGTAAATGTTAATATTATGGAACATGCAACCAAAGAAGACTTTGGACTAAAGCAAGAAGATCTTGAGCAGAAGAAATTCTATACACTGCAATGTCATATATTCTATTGAAATCCTGAGATCCAAGGATTGCCCTTCTAGCAAAACATTTTAAAATATGCATGAACAAAAAAATATCTATCTACAGGGAGTAACTAAAATACCTTCAAAACTGCACAGCTTTGATAAAGCAATAAAGCAGGTACTATAACATACTTGCTACAACATAATTATATTTCCATATATGTAGAATGAAAAAACAATAGGCTATTATAGGTGCCGCTCCCCCCCCCCCCTCCCCACCGGAGCACTTTCAGGTAGGCAGCAGTAAGGGGGTGGGCTAGTATCCAAGAAGGCACCACTGTCACCTCCTCCAGAAGCTGAGCGACCCCTTGGACTTCATATATTGCACTGATTAGCAGGGTTATCAGTAGTGATACCTCCCTAAAAAAAAAAAGAACTACCTACAAATATTATTCAAAAACACGTTGGAAGAGATTTCGTAAAATTGGAGAACTCAGAATATGGTGCAGCTGTGCATGGTAGGCAATCAGCTTCTAAGGCTGGGTTCACATTGATACTACACGACAGTCATACCGCTTTCAGGCCGAGCTCACACTGGTACGAAAAACGCTCCAACATTGGGAGCTCGTGTCGCATGACGTGTGAAAATCAATGTTTCCCTATGAGAGCCGTCTTAATTGGTCCGACTTTGAAAATGCTCCCTGTACTACTTTGGTCCGACTTTGATCCTACTTCAGTCCGTTGAATATCATTGAAGTCGGATCAAAGTAGGATCCTTGTCCTTACCATCCGACTTTTGACATCCGACATGGCGATTACAGCAGCAGTAAAAGGAATTTATCTCACACTGGGATTGTTTTGATTGGTCAAAGGGCAAGTCAGACTATCACAAAGTTGGATCAAAGTAGTATCCTGTTCATGAAAGTCGGATGGATGTCGGACCAATGTAGGATCAATGTAGGACTGATGTCGCAAAGCAAAGTAGGATGAAAGTTGTATGACTGTGGTGTCGTACCAGTGTGAACCCAGCCTCATCCTACTTTGCTCTGCGATATCAGTCCTACATTGGTCCTACATCCATCCGACTTGAATGCACAGCATACTATTTTGATCCAACTTTGTGATAGTCTGACTTGTCTTTTGACCAATCAAAACAATTCCAGTGTGAGATAAATTCCTTTTTACCATGTCGGTTGCCACAAGTCGGATGGTTAAGACAAGGATCCTACTTTGAACCGACTTCAATGATATTCAATGGGCTGAAATAGTACAGGGAGCATTTTCAAAGTCGGACCGACTTGTGTCGGACCAGTTAAGACGGCTCTCATAGGGAAACATTGATTTTTACACGTCATGCGACATGAGCTCCCAATGTCGGAGCGTTTGTCGTACCAGTGTGAGCCCGGCCTCACTTCAGCTTTGACAATAAAACCTGGATGCTGAAGATTTTGCACACTCCAGTTTTGGTAAATCTACCCCATTATATTTCTGATAGGTGCTCTGGGATTTTATAAATATCCTCATCTTTTCATTCAGTCACTTATGGACATGTTTGGTCTTGCATGTTATTTTATAAAACTAGTGCATATGGCATTAGAAAGGTGCAACTAGAGTAGCATTTTCTATCACATATACCAAGTGCCACCAATACAGGCAAGGGTTACTTACTGGCTCATCAGAACGTGTAGAAAAAGCTAAAGGGAAAAGCAAAAAAGATAAAGAGTAGTTCTATGACCTTGAAAGGACATACCAATGTCTAAATATTTTTATGCTAAAGAACCAGAAAATGTTTTACTGAAAGCGACAGATATCCACATTCAGCACATAGGAACATGAAGAAAAGAGAGATGTACATCCCAAGAGAGACAGCAAAATCTAAAAGATACCACTCAGGGAATGAATCTTTTCAGCACCCAGGCAGCAAGAAACAACAAAAAGAGTGTGCACAAAGATCAAGGCAAGAGACACAAAAACTGGAGAAATGCAGTGAGCCATGTTGATCCGAAATTTCAGTTGGCAGCTGAAATTACATTATCTGAATTTCTTAAAATTGCACAGTTCTTTCTGCAGTTCACAGTTATATAAAAAGGAAGAAAATATCCTTTATTATCGGGGTGTTGTTCTGTTCATGTTTAGAATGCTCTCCAGGCATGGGGAAGCTGAAGGTGGAAGCAACAGTAATCAAGGACCAAGCTGTACCAAACAATTGATACAATGGACATGTTATACAAAGCTTGATGGCCACCTCACATAAAAAGTGAGGGAATGTGCCGGGCTGTGTTTCTAAATGGATGCAAACAGCCCGGCTTGGGATCGAGCAAGCACAAGGGCCCCCATAAGAAGGGACTTGCAATTGGGGTACTCAGTGGCAGAGGAAGAGCCAGGAATGTAGGCAGGGGCCTCTCTCAGCAAAACCATTGCACAGGGCAGGTAAGACACGAATATTATTTCATGAAAAAGCATTCAAAAAGCTTTACAATAACTTTAAGGCGTTCTCTGCATTAAGGTGAAAAAACATTTAGGTGCCCCTAGCCCCCAAATACTTACCCGAGTTCAATCTCAGTCCAGCGCTATGCCCCAAAGCAGCAATGCTGCCTTCTCTCTACTTCCTCACTGGACTCAGTGAGAGCATGGGAAGCCATTGGCTCTTTCTGCTGTCAATGAAGCGGTCTTAATGTACACTACTGCAGTTGAAAAAAGTTTCCTGTACTACTTCAATACGACTTATAGGCGACTTGTACCCATGGATTTCAATGGAAGTCGCCTCCAAGTCGGATCCCTGTTCAGTGAGGCAACTTTACAGGAGGTCGCCCCAGTGTGAACCTGTTCTAAGGGAAGCCCCTCCCTCCCACAGGGGAACTCCATGCCAAATATTTAATAAAAGAAACGGCATTGGGTTCCCCCTCCAAGGGCATACCAGGTCTGGTATGGATTTCAAGGGGAAACCCCTATGCCGAAAAAATGGCGTGGGGGGTCCCCTCAAAACACACTAGACAGATTTTTAAAGTAGTTTATTAGGTAGCTCTGGGGGTCTTTTTCCCCGACTTCGGGGGTCTTCCGACTTCTCCCTTCTGCCGGGCACCACCGCTGTCTTCTTTCAGCTCTTTTACCAGCTGGGGCCCAGTCGTCTCCCTTCTTCCAACTTCAGGGGGTCTTCCGACTTCTCCGCTCTCTTCTCCCCAGTTCTTTTTCCCTTCTGTCGGGCACCACTGCTGTCTTCTTTCAGCTCTTTTACCAGCGGGGGCCCAGTCTTCTGCGTCGCCTTCTTCTCTTCTTCGATGTTGACTCGACGCTCCCTCCCGCTGTAATACCAGGTGTGTGGTGCGCAATGATTTATATTGGCCTCTTATGACGTCACAGTCGCAGCATGCTCCGGGTGGTGACGACATAATTACCCCGCCCCCTTATGTCGTCACCACCCGGAGCATGCTGGGACTGTGACGTCATAAGATGCCAATATAAATCATTGCGCACCGCACACCCGGCATTACAGCGGGAGGGAGCATTGAGTCAACATCGAAGAAGAGAAGAAGGCAATGCAGAAGACTGGGCCCCGCTAGTAAAAGAGCTGAAAGACGACAACGGTGGTGCCCGGCAGAAGGGAAAAAGGACCGGAGAACAGGAGAAGAGAGTGGAGAAGTTGGAAGACCCCCCCCCGAAGTCAGAAGAAGACCCCTCGAAGTTGGAAGAAGGGAGAAGACCGGGCCCCTGCTGGTAAAAGAGCTGAAAGAAGACACTCCTTACATAGGGTGGGGGCCGGGATCTGGGGGCCCCCTTATTAAAGGGGGCTCCCAGATTCCGATAAGCCCCCTGCCCACAGACTCCGACAACCAAAGGCCAGGGTTGTCGGGAAGATGCCCTTGTCCCTATCAACATAGGGACAAGGTGCTTTGGGGTGGGGGGGCCCCAGGCCCCCCCGCCCCAAAACACCATACCCCCCATGTTGAGGGCATGCCGCCTGGTACGGTTCAGGAGGGGGGGGCGCTCGCTCGTCCCCACCCCCTTTCCTGACCGGCCTGCATGCTCGGATAAGGGTCTGGTGTGGATTTGGGGAGGACCCCAATGCCGTTTTTTTCAGCGTGGGGGTTCCCCTTGAAATCCATACCAGACCTAAGGACCTTGTATGCTATTGGAAGGGGAACCCATGCAGGTTTTTTTATTTAAAATTTGGCGTTGAGTTCCCCCTCCTGGAGGTGACTTCAAGTTGCGTTGTAAGTCACGCTGAAGTCGCCCCAAGTCGCGTTGTGATTCATACTCAAGTCGTGTTCAAGTTGCCTCCCAAAGTCATGTTGCCCCTGTGTGAACCAGTTCTCAGGGTTCCTTGAGACTTGAAAACTATTTCAAGGGTTCCTTCATGGCAAAAAGGTTGGTCTATGTTCTCTATTAATTCATAAGATGGACAGTATCTATATGGTGCTGTTATATTAAAAAGCATAAAGCACAGCATATCTGAGTAGACTGAGCTGTCTATTTCTAGACAGGACCGCCTAGTCTTGACATTTTTGAGCTGTCTGGTAACCACACCGGATGGCTGGATCACTTGCATGGAAAGTGACTGCACATGTGGACAGATGCCATCACTGTACAAATTAATTTTCCATCTCAGGTACTCTGTAGCTAAACATTAGAGAAGAATTAGAAGTCATAGAAATTTTCTTTTACATACATGGCATGATTATCAGAAGACATTGTGGTGCTCTGATGTAATCATTCATACTCCACAAGCAGGAGTACTTTAATGGTATTTTTTTTCACAATAGAGGGAATTTTTATAAAAAGGTTTGCTTACTTGTCAATATTAAGGGATTAGAACTGAACAAATTCATTCTCATTTCTAGAAAGCACAACAGGGAGGTGCTAACTGATCATATTTTTTTTATATAATCAACGAATGTCACAGAGAGGCATAAACAAAAGCTGCATAATTACAGAAATAACAGAGCAATCTATTGTTCTTCCTCGTTGGGTCAACTGAGCTCCCTTGAGATTCATTGTGAAAGCCTCTACAGACAAGAATAGCAGCACTTGTTACAATTTGCATGATGCATAAAAATAAGACTACTAGATGTGTAGTAAATAAGGTATATCTACTGAACACGTGTTCAAGAGGGATTTAGAACTAAAGATATATAATGAAAATTGGGCTTACGCATTTTGCTTTGAAAAAGCTAAAAATAATTCAACAATGCTGTAAAATCTAAAGCCCTGTATGCACGATCAGTTCGTCTGATGAAAACGGACCGATTTCATCGGACGAACCGATCGTGTGTGGGCCCCATCGGTGAAAAAAAATAGAACCGGTTTTAAATTTTTCTTATGGTTAAGAAAACGATAGAAAAAAAAACGATCCGTCTGTGGTCAAAAATACACGCATGCTCAGAATCAAGTCGACGCATGCTCGGAAGCATTGAACTTCATTTTTCTCAGCACGTCGTAGTGTTTTACGTCACCGCGTTGGACACGATCGGATTTTTAACTGATGGTGTGTAGGCAAGACTGATGAAAGTCAGCTTCATCGGATATCCGATGAAAAAATCCATCAGATTAGATTCCATCAGATATCCGATCGTGTGTACAGGGCTTTAGGGAAAGTAACATCTGTAAAGAGGACAGTTGTTTATTGACACACATGCAGAGGTCATGTTTTGGAAGACAAATTGAGGAAATCATTACCCTGATGAATGGTGGCAAAAGGCTCTGGGGTGGGAGGGAAAAGCACAAAGTGTATGGAGAGGTTTGTGATGCTCAGTGCTGGAACATGAGGTCCCCTGATCTCCAAACTCTTATGAGACGAACCCCTCTGTAGCTGGCGTAAGGCCTGCAAGGTACGGGCCCAATCATTAGAAAACCAGTACAGTATTAAGAGCCCATCAGGTGAATTCTATTGTGCAAGGGTGTCAAACTCATTTTTATCAGGGTCCGCATCAGCATTATGGTTAATCTCAAAGGGTTAGCTGTATCTGTAAGACTAGATGTCCAGAGCACCCCACCCTTCCTTACATCAGATGTTAAGAGCCCCCCACCATCAGAAGTTAAAGCGGGGGTTCACCGTCCGGCTTGCGCCGGACGGATTTACCCTACGCCGCCGCAAGTTTACAGGCAAGTGCTTTGTGAATCAAGCACTTGCCCGTAAAACTTGCGGCGGTGTAACGTAAATGTAATACATTACGCCGCCGCAGAGTAAGGCGATTCTACTTGAATCTGCCCCATTATGTTTTGAGACTTTAGGCACCACTTATTTTTTTTGCGGGACCAACATGAAACACTGCACCTGCCTTTTTGCACCTGTACTCTATTGCTGGCTACCACTAAGCTCCACCCCTTTAAAAAAGATATGTTGCGGTTACCAGCTATCTGGAAAATGTTTCACTCTTCAGGATACATTGCACAATGAGGTAAAGGGAATCTAATATAAGGATGGAAATATTTTCAAACTCTATTTACAGAAGGTATTAAAAGAAATGTAGCATTATGCCTCATGATGATTTTTGTCAAGGCAAATATTGCCACTAAACTAGCACAATATTAGGCTATGCACACGTCATTGCCTTTTTTTCTATAGTTTTTTTTCCATAGTTTTTACTACTTAAATAGTAAATTACATTTTTACACACCGACTGGCATCTGAACCGAGAGAGAAGGCTGACAGTCCAATACTTCAGACAGAGTGTGGAAGGCAGGGTCGCTGTTAGAAATCATGGGGTCCCTCACAGCCTACCTGACAAGAATCCCCACTCCTAGCACAAATCACCCTCACCCCAAAATATCACCCGCCAGCATGTATCCTTTTTCTTCTTAAACTTTCTATCCTAGCACAAATCTTCTCCCACAAAGCCTCCCTGCCAGGACAAGTCCCCCCCAATTCCTTCTATTATCCCAAATTCCCTTACTTCCTCCTGGCACACACTCCTTCCCCCATCTCCCCTCCCAGCAAAATCTTTTTTCTTCAATCCCTCTCCTAGGACAAATTTACACAAATCCCTTCTCCTAGCACAACCCCCTCTAACTCATCCCCCAAACCCTCCTCCCAGCACGTATCCTCCACCATTATTGCTCCTCACACATACCCCCCCCCCCCCAGATTCATGCAGAACGCAGCGCACCTCCTGCTGGCTCTTCTTTTCTCACCGCACCAGCCTCCAGACTGCCGTCTCCTTGTCCTGGCTGGGGCAGAGGCAGGAGCTCTGTGGCGTGGGCCAGGGGGCAGAACTGAAATCTGGGTGGGCACAACAACCCACTACAGCATCCCCTAAATACAGCCCTGTGTTTCTCACCTAGCAGCTGAAAGCGAGTGGAAGGGAGAGTAAATGAAACCGTCTTTCAGTTGCTGGGTGAGAGACGCTGTCCTCCTTCATTCTCTGCTCCACTGATCCTCCTGCTGTCCGGGCCCCCCTACAGAAGGGGTGGTGGTCCCCCCCTATCAGCAGCCCTGGTGAAAGGCCTTAAGGTGACAGTAATATGAGCCAGGGGGTGGGTTGCTGGCCATACAGAGAATTACATATTCTTTAAAAGGGCAAAAACCATTACAAAGGCTTGAAAAGCATTTTTTATTTTACGGATGTTCCATTATGCCTTTTAAATGTCAATATTAGCCAATACTCAAGCACAAGGAATATTCATTACTGTAAATGTTAAAAAAAAAAAAAAAATACGCAAAAAAACATTTTAATTAAGAACTTTGGGCCAGATTCACAAAAGAGATACGACGGCGTATCTACCGATACGCCGTCGTATCTACCGATACGCCGTCGTATCTCTGTTTCTAACTATGCGGCTGATTCATAGAATCAGTTACGCATAGCTAATCCTAAGATCCGACAGGTGTAATGGACTTACACTGTCGGATCTTAGGCTGCAGTACCGAGGCCGCTGCTGGGGGCATTTCTCGTCGTAATCCAGCGTCGGGTATGCAAATTAGCACTTACGGAGATCCACAAAGCTTTTTCCCTTCGTTAAGTCACCGTAAGTGTTAGTTTGCCGTCGCAAAGATAGGGTACCTTTACAAAAGTGTAAAGGTACTCTACCATGCAAAAGTATACCCGTCGTTCCCGCGTCGGTTTTGAATTTTTTTTAAATCTTTTATTTTTCCCGCTGCAACTCTTTTTTACCCGTCGCGATTCACAAAACTCGGCGCAACGTAACTTCGCGCAAAGCACGTCGGGAAAATAGCGTCGGGAGCATGCGCAGCACGTCCGGCGCGGAAGCGCGCCTAATTTAAATGCGACTCGCCCCATTTGAATTGGCCCGCCTTGCGCCGGACTGATTTAGGATACACCGCCGCAAATTTCCAGGTAAGTGCTTTGTGGATCGGGCACTAACTTGTGTAATTTGCGGCGGTGTAACTTAAATCAGAAAAGTTACGTTGCGCCCGCTGGATGTGAATCTGGCCCTTTGTTGTTAGCTCCCCCTGTAAACTGAATCTTTGTGACTCTCTTATAACTGTATTTTAAAAAGTCCCCCCCCCCCCCACAAGCATTCATTTAACAATGATTTACAACTGGGTTTCTTGGTACAGCTAGTAATTTTAACCTACTTTCTCTACAGTTTTCAGTGCTGAATATGACACTTTTGGCAAGTTATTTTGGTGCTGCGCACAAGGAATTGTTGCTAGCCATCTTCAGACTGATAATACCTTACTCTAAATTACTGTGCAATTTAGTGTTCTGACAAAATAACACTGGGGAAAGAAAAACGAAGTGCAACAACAGTCAGAAATAAGGAGCTGTGATGGTCCAATTTTTACAGTGGGGTAACCATGTACTCAAGAACCGAGACTTCAAAATTGAAACATAATCACAGCTTAATGCTTGTCAAAAGAAGGGGAAAAAAAAAGGTATTGTCCTTTGGAAGCTTTTTATTTCATATTACATAGTATTTTGTTCTATTTTTTTAAGTGATGCTTTCATAGATAATTCCAGATGTACTATACTAAAACGCCTGTTTTGTATAACTCATTTTCACATGGCTTTCCAGATAAACTGAAAAACACAGAAGAAAAAAAAATAGAAGACTCCTTGAAAGACCCTATACCAGACAATATAAATAATTGTTCCTACTGAAGGATCCAGAATCATTATTTTATCCTGGCAGAGCTCTTTGATTTTTTTTTCCTTTCTATAGCCGTAAATTCTTTAGACTAACAGTCATAGTCCTTGGGGGAAAAAAATCACTTGCTGATAGGAAGCCTTAAAGCAATTTTACTATCTGGATTTATTTTTCAGCCACCTGCTTTCAGAACACAATTTTTCTTTTTGCATGTGTTTTACCACAAGATAATAAAATAAGAAGGCAGCCTTTGTAATCTCAAGATGCATGAACCCTCTCCTCACTTTGCGCATTTTGATTAGGAGTCTTCTAGAAATCATTGTGAGGAAATAGGCATGAAAAGTTTGCTGAGAAAGTTAACTTTTTTTCAGTTTTGGATAGAGGGGGAAAATCGCTGTCGGGTGTTAAAAGCCGTTTGTGGTGAGATCTTCCTTGCCTCCGGGCTCTGTCAGCACCTGTCACCCAGAAAGTGACAAGAAAATGGGGGCACGCTTTGACCAAAACTATGGTAAAATTACAGCCACAATGTATTTGTTTTGGACAGAAACGAGAAGGTGTGTACATAAGTAAGGAGGGCCAGTATGGCTTTATCTGATACTAGAATGCAGCACAACGCAATTTGAGACATGTAAAAGCATGTCCAGGTGGCACAGCAGAAAGTGAAGGGGAATCTCAGGCTCTTTCCCACTTGTTAGGCCTCGTACACACGGACGGACTGTCCGATGAAAACGGTCCACCGGACCGTTTTCATCGGACAGTCCGCTGCCGGATTTCTGTTTGATGGCTGTACACACCATCAAACAGAAATGCGCACGGACACGATATGCGGCGACGTGCACGGCCCTGGAAGGTCAATGCTTCCACGCATGCGTCGAATCACTTTGACGCATGCGAGGGCTTTCGGCCAAGCGGACATGTCCGGTGAGTCTGTACAGACGACCGAACATGTCCGACGGACAGGCTTCCAGCGGACATGTTTCTTAGCATGCTAAGAAACATTTGTCCGCTGGAAACCTGTCCGATCCGCCGGACAATTGTCTGGTCGGCCGTACACACGACCGAACATGTCCGCTGAAACTGGTCAGCGGACCAGTTTCAGCGGACATGTTCAGTCGTGTGTACGGGGTCTTAAATATATATTTTGCCTTACCCATATTCTGAATGGAGCACTTTACCCACAAGTGTGTGATGTAAAGCAGTGTTAGAAAAACCCAGGCGCCAGGTCACCATGGTGATAAAAATAATTGCATCCGGGTGCCTGTGCTGCTGCCTGAATGCTCCTAAAACAACACACCCAGAACCCCCCCTGCTATGTATCCCGGGCTCCACTTGTCCACCTGCGAGCCCGGGACTGGCATGGCGGGTGAAAAAGAAAAGGGCAGCTCAGATGTGGAAATCTTCAAGGTGATTGCTTCTCCCAGAACCACGGGTGCAGACGATGCATATGTGATTGCAAAACAAAAAGAACAAATTCTTCTGGACAGCCGCACTCCGAATAAAAATTGAAAATAGCACTACATGTCACAGCACACCGGTAAAGCTGGAATGGTGGGTGCTGCCAGGTAGAGGGGAGGAAGAACAGTGGAGCAGTTTATATTTACTAAAATAATTGCATTTATATGTTCTATAAACTGTGGGAGACCAGATATAGTGAATGTGTTAGGCTAGAAGGCTTTTTAAAGTCTCAAATACTACACAAAAGCCCTGTGTTCTATGACAGCCTCTCTCAACCAGGGTTCCTCCAGAGGTTGCTAGGGGTTTCTTGAACAGTGAGCTATCTCTACCTCTCAGATAAGTAACCACTGACAACAATGATCTTTTTAGCCATCTGTAAGGTAAGGGGGACGCTTCCCAATGACTATAAACTTAAGGAGCATTCTTCCCAGGGATCCTCATGCTAACCTACTAACCATGCTAACCTAGTCATTATAAGCAGGGATTCCTAAAACCGGAAAGTTATTTGAAGGGTTCCTTTGGGTTTAAGCAAGCACATTATGAGACACTTACCTTACAATGAAGCCCTCCAATGGCACACTGTCACCAAGAGTGCTTCCATCTTGACCCAATCATCCTTCCAGGCTTGCGGCCTCTGACTACACAAGTGGCCGGGGGCACGGGCTCTGAAGGTCTGGCATGATATGCCAGAACTTCAGAGCGAAAGCACCGGTGATGTCACCGGCTGCATGCACTCTGAATATCTCTTAAACTGTGCAAGTTTAGGAGATATTCACAGTACCTACAGGTAAGCCTAAGGCCCCTTTCACAAGGTCGGACCATTCAGGCCTGCCTGTCAGTTTTGTCGGCGGACCTGAATGGCCGCTCCATGCAATCCTATGGAACGTTGGATGTCAGCAGGGACATGTCCGCTGACATCCGACCCGATCCGATCTGCCAAAAGCAGACGTATGGCGATACGTCCCCATCCGTCCATGGTGGATCGGATCGGGTGAGATCTGATGAAAATGGGAGTCCGCCTCGTGTGAAAGTAAGCCTTATTATATGCCTATTATCTGCATATAAAAGTGGTAAAACTAAGTTTACTACCACTTTAAAAAGGTTGAAAAAAGCTGTTGTATGATATCATGAGATTCTTACATGCTTGTTTTCATATATAATTGATGTAATGCTTTACCTACATCTCATCTCAATGCTCCTTTTTAACTCCATTCATGGCCTCTAGAAGCAATTTTTGTTTACATAAACTTTCAATCTAGGTTTGCTCAAAAAGCACATAAAATAAAATATAGATGACTCCTGAGACATTTTATAAAGGAACAAACATAGAAACACAGGGCAAACAACCAACATAATTACATTGTTCAGAAGAACATTTAGTGTTAGCAGAATGGAAAAAAAGAGATGTCCTATTTCAGGTAACAACTAATGTATCACCGCTAGTACCCTATGATAACCAGAGCTGTTACATGGCAGGAAAAGCAGAAAAACAAATACAAGATGTCTGCATAGTAAAGCCCCATACACACAGGTGTCAATATAGGTAGACTTAGCCTCTTATTAGAGATGAAACCTGGATAAAATTCACAACCCCCATCAATAAGTAAAATGTCAATTATAAGTGCAATTTACTGGAATAAGTGACTCACTGAAAAAAACTCTTGCCATTATTCTTGACTGCTCACACCGATCCTTGGGTACTGGATGTTCCAATGCACCTTTAAGTTAAGGTGACCAGATTTTTAAAATGAAATCCGGGGACTAGGGATGAGCTTCGTATTCGAGTCAAACTCATGTTCGACTCGAACATTGTATGTTCGATCGTTCGTCGAATTACGAACGTTTTGGGTCGTTCGCGCCAAATTCGAGTTACGTTTCACAGACCATAATTCACTGCGGCTTTGCTGGCTGATTGGCCAAGCATGCACTATGACCCGCATGCTTGGCCAATCACAGCTTGCAAAAAACTGAGAGCCATTATTGGCCAAAGCCAGGGTGGCTTTGGCCAATTATGGCTCAGGGGGTTTAGTACACGCCCCACACTATAAAAAGCCGCCTGCAGGTCGGCCTTGTGTAGTGTGTTGCGGTGGTTAAGAGAGGACAGAGAGAGTGTCATTTTTTGCAGGTAGATAGAGCAGGCAGGCAGGCTAGTCAGTTAATGTTACAGTGTGTAGAGGATATATATACACATCCCAGGTGTTGTACATATATTTATACACATAGCTAGATCAGTTCTTCCTAATTTACTGGCAGGCAGGTGATTGTGCTAGCTGCAGTATTCTTACGTGGTTTATTGCCTGTGTCCTCTGTAGTTTGCACCTAAAGCTACTTGGTGTGTACTGGCCGTGTGCTCTGTAGTTTGCACCTAAAGCTACGTGGTGTGTGTACTGTCTGTGTCTGTGCTATTTTTCGCAATGATTTTCATCCATATTGCAGGGACCAGACATTACATTAAAGCCGCAAGCAGTTTTAAATGACCTTTTTCTTAAAGTAATCTAATTTTGTGCAGGGACAGTTCTAAACACGTGCCACTTCACAGGTATACTATAGACACCCAGCAGGTACAATATTTAAAGGAATTTTTCATTTTTGTTTTATTATTTAAGCTTCATTAAAATCACTGCTCCAGGAGTAGTGATTTTAATGAGGCTTAAATAAAAAAAAATAAAAAAAAATGAAAAATTCAATTTTTAAAACTTTTTTTTCCATTGATACATGTTCTCTGGGGCAAGACTCGGGTTCTCAAAGATGTTTTACAACAATAACTTGCATATTAGGCTTTAAAATTAGCACTTTTGAATTTGAACGTTCGAGTCCCATAGACGTCAATGGGGCGCGAACGTTTGCTCCGTTCGAAGGTTCTGGTGCGAACCGAACGGGGGGGGGGGGGTGTTCGGCTCATCCCTACCGGGGACATATTTTTTTTTACTAGTAATGGCCGCCCGCATCACAGCCTGTCAAGTCTTACTCTCCGGGCCCCGGCTACTACTGGGTGGGGAGCGGAGGAAGATCACTCTGCCAGGAAAGGCAACGAGATAGGCAGGCGGTTGTCTGGGACTTGAGCCAAGGCAGAAGAACATGCGAGCGGAGCTGGATGGGCATGCACCCAAAAATGTAAGAAATATTCTCTCTGCTCTGACCAGCACATGATCATCAGAAAGGGGCACAGATAATGGAAAAAATGCACCACCCCCCCTTAGCTAGTAGGAGTGGCAGAGCGGGGGGGTGTAATTCAGATGTTTTTTCTTTAATTCTGCACTGGCTGTCTTTGAAATTGCCCCAGCCTCTGTTCAAATTTAATCTGGGGACAAAACTGGGGACAGCCTTGGGCTGGGGACGGTGTCCTCAATCCGGGGACTGTCCCCTGAAACCAGGGATGTCTGGTCACCCTACTTTAAAGTGTTCCCACTTCTCCTTAAATTTTTTTTATATGAAATAAAGATTCAAAATGTTAAAAGAGACCCTATTTTAATGACCGCAGCAAATATCCAGTCATGGGAACTCAAGAGTAGAGACTGAAGTCCTGTACACACGACCGGGATTTCCAGCGGTATAAAGTCCGCTGGGAATCCCGACGGGAAAACCGAGAACCTGCTCGTAACTTTCCCCATGTACACATGAGAGGTTTTCTCATCAGGAAAACTGCGGGAGAGCATTGGTCAGGAAACCTGGCCATGTGTATGCTCCCTCGCAGTGTTTCCCCATAGGAAAACTGCTGGGTTTAAAACCGCCAGGAAACCCGGCGGGAAAATAGAGAGCAGATTCTCTATTTTCCTGCCGGATTCCCAGCAGTTTTCCTGTCTGAAAAACTGTGAGGGAGCATACACACGTCCGGTTTTCCCGGGCCAAAAGCTCTCTTGGCAGTTTTCCTGGCAGGAAAAACAGTCGTGTGTAAGAGGCTTGAGCCAGCAAAAACCCCAAGAGAAATACAAATCTAACATTTAACTCTCCAGCATCTACAAACAATTTTGCATTGAAAATCAGTGGCCTGACCACTTTGAAGAAGTCCTTCTATGTGAGAAATAAAAAAAAGTGTTGACATGCTTATCCACAGGCATTGATACCAATTGAAACACTAATGCCGCATACACACGATCATTTTTCGGGTTGTAAAAAACAAAGTTTTTTAAAAATGTCATTTAAAACGATCGTGTGTGGGCTTCAGAGCATTTTTCGGCTTCTGAAAAACAGCCAAATTTTTTTTTGAAAATGCTCTATTTTTTCACGACGTTTTAAACTTTGTCGTTTTTTGGGTTGTAAAAAATTATCGTGTGTGGGCTAAAACGACGTGAAAAACCTGTGCATGCTCAGAAGCAAGGTATGAGACGGGAGTGCTCGTTCTGGTAAAACTACCGTTCGTAATGGACTAAGCACATTCATCACGCTGTAACAGACAGAAAAGCGTGAATCGTCTTTTACTAACACAAAATCAGCTAAAGCAGCCCAAAGGGTGGCGTCATCTGAATGGAACTTCCCCTTTATATTGCCGCGCGTGTTGTACGTCACTGCGCTTTGCTAGAGCATTTTATTTAACGATCGTGTGTGGGCAACGTCGTTTTAATGATGAAGTTGGAAAAAAACTTTTTCCTAGAGCCTGAAAAACATTGTTTTTTACAACCCGAAAAGTGATCGTGTGTACGCGGCATAACCTGGAAAAAGTAATGTATGCAATCAATGAAATCAGAACTGACCACCATGATTCCAAGTCAGTGATGAAGAGGAGAAATGCAAGAATGGCAAAAAAGTTTGCAAAAATAGTGTGCACATTTCTATTTTGACAGTTTCTTGTAAAAGTGATTGTCAAAAAAGGATAATCTGATGATATATGCGACTTTGCCAAAAAGTTCATGTGCCTCTTTGCCAGATGGGCATGTGCCCCAAATCATGGCTGTCACCTATGCAGTGCAAATTTGCTGGTGTGAACATTTTCCCTCCTTTAACTTGAAATTACAGTATTGTAACAGCAGTAGTTTAAGATTCCAAAGACCTACCACTGCCTGCAGTGCCAAAAAAAGTTGCCCTTGCACATAAATAGCCAATAGCAACACTTTCCCTGGTTTGTAGATGAAAGGGAAAACGATGGAATTTTAAACCAACGAATCCAAAGTTTCTATTCAGTGTGCCTGTTTGAAGGCAAAACTCCCAAAGGGGCATACGAGAGGACATTGCAGTGCACCATTGCACTGCATAGTGCAGTGGTTCTCAACCTGGGGGTCGGGCCCCCTTGGGGGTCAAATGGCATTTTGCCAGGGGTCACCGAATCCTGGGCTGTTCCTGAAGCGTGCACCACTTTCCTAGCCTTTTTGCGACCGAGCCAGAAACTCAGTGAGTAACACTACCGGTGATTATAGTTGCCATTAAAAGTCCCCACTACAGTTATCAGATCGGCAGATGACCTTGATCAAGAGCACCTAAGTTGGCTGATCAGAACTCCCCCAGCATTGCCACTGATCCCAATGCACTGCCATTGATCCCACCCCCCACCAGCACTGCCACTGATTCCACCCCCCACCAGCACTGCCACGGATCCCACCCCCCACCAGGACTGCCACTGATCCCACCATCACTGCCACTGATCCCACTCCCCACCAGCACTGCCACTGATCCCACCCCCCACCAGCATTGCCACTCATCTCATTCCCTTCACCAAGGAGTGAGAGGAGGAATACAAATAGAGAATACATGAAAAGGAGAGAAAAAGAGGGGGAGGAACAAAGAAAAAGGGAGAGAAAGAATAATAGAAAGAAAAAAAAGCTAGAGAGAGGGATGGGGAGAAAAAAACAAGACATTAGGATATATAGAGATACAAGGGAAAGAAAGGAGAACAAAGAGAAAGAGTGGTACAGCCAAAAATGTACCATAAGGAGTTTTAATACTATACGAGTAGAAGGGACCCAGAGAGCGCTAAATGTCCGTGGGTTAGGGGCTAAAATTACTTGAAAAATAATTTTGCTGTTAGGGGTCCCCACAACTTTGGAAAATGTATCAAGGGGTCACGGCACTAGCACGGTTGAGAACCACTGGCATAGTGGCTGCCTTTCCCAAATGAATAGTAGCACATAAGATCAATGGAAAACAAAATCAGCCACACATTCATTGATATGCACGGTCTTTAGCGATATCCTTGCACGCATTGGATACTCCCATGGGTAAATAATAGGGCAATCCTTTGGAAATCTCAGCCCATCCGAATTCCACATTCGCATGCTAGCATGATGGATTATTTCCAGTGCAGAATACTATACAGGGATACTCCCTGGTGTGAAACATCAGAAGCCTGTGTTTACAGATATAAAACATGACAGCCAGAGGATCAACACATTATGTAAATAAGATTCTTATCAGCACACTTACTAGAAAAAAGCTGCAAGTAGCAGATAAAATAGATTACCGTCTGTGATGTTAAAGTGGAAGAACTCAATCTTAAAAAAGCATTTGTGAAACATCCATTTTTAATCTGACATTAAACTTGAAGTGGCCACAAAGAAACAACTCAGTTTGGACAGTTTACAAAAATGTTGTACACCACCTAATGCAGTGGTTCTCAACGCCTGTCCTCAGCACCCACTAACAGGCCAGATTTTAAGTATTCAGAAAAATGTGTATATCCAGGGTGCTCCAAGCATTTGAATCCTGACAGATAAAGTCTGTGTTGGAGAGGGTAGCACATTTTCACACACTTTAGGCAGCACTCAGGGAGACAAGCAATCTCTAATGGAAACAGAAAACTCTGGCTGAAGAAGGAACCAATGAGCTTTTCCGAAACGTGTCCCGCCTCTATGACACACTTCCTGTCCACTTCCTGTTTGTGTTCCATGCTGGTTTCTGTCCCGCTTCCTCTGACATCATGCCCAGGCTCCAGCCTGATTGTGTTCTCTGAACATTCACAGCACGAGTCGGCTGTTATCTTGTGGACTTCCCTGGAAGCTTTACCATCACAGACTGGGACTGCCCTGCCACTGGAACATCTCCTGGATGCACTTACCTCCTACATGCCTGTTTCATCCACTTTCTTGTAAGAGTTTTTAACCCCTTTAGGGGATATTAAACGTGTTATACTTCTGCACCTAAAGGCACCTTGTTTGTTTTTCAGATTTTAAGTATTACCTTGGGAAGATGCAGACTAGAATACTGCAATCACTGAACAACAAATGATTTCACCTGTGATGTATTTCAGTTATCTTGCAAACCTGGGTTTTTAGAGGGTTCCAGCTCCCACTTTCTCTCTAGTTCGCCTCGGCGACCAGAAGTCACCCACCCCTCCCCCTTTCCTCTCCGCAATCATCTGGGACACGTTACAGGTCCCAGATGATTGCTCTGCCAATCACGGTGCGCATCGCGGCTCGCGCATGCACAGTGTGTGCCCAGCTGTGAAGCTACAGCCGGGTGCCCACAGTGACAATGCCGGCGCTGCGGAGAGGAGAGGGAGACTAGCAGGGCTTCGTTCCCCCGCACCGCTGGACCCTGGGACAGGTAAGTGTCCGATTATTAAAAGTCAGCAGCTGCAGTATTTGTAGCTGCTGACTTATTTTTTTTTAGGCAGAACACCCCTTTAAATTCCAGCATCTATTGTTTGAGAAAAAAAGCCCTGGTTGTCACCAGAACAGGCATAGGGGGGAGGATCTTCGAACAGGGACATTTGTACTGGCATCCCTGGTGACAACCATGGATTCCCTCTTTTTAGAGAAATTTCTTCTTGCTTCCTCTTTTTATGGGACAGGAATTAAGGGGAAATCTCTTCAACAGGACACAGATGGCAAAAAAGAAAATTACAGGAGGGTATAACCAGGGCGCAAGTCCTGCGGGAACGGAGTTCCTGCACTTTTTTCACAGCAGGAACTCAGTTTGCAGGACTAGAGCAGCCGAGAGCAGCCGAGCCGTCTGAGCTGATCCTTCACTAAGCGGCGATGCCCAGCTCAAGTCACAGTCAGGGGCAGGCAAACCTTAGTAATCCTTTATGTTACTGGCCGTTTCCTGTATATGGATTCATCGGGTAGTGTGCGGGTATTCTGTCACTTCCTCGATTCCGCAATGTCTCCTGGGAGCTTTTGTCATTGTTCCCAGGAGACATTGCGGAGGTCTGCCGCAAGTTTTTCGCGGGATTTAGAAAGAACTTGCTTCTTTCTAAATCCCGCGATAACTCGCGGCAGACCTCCGCAATGTCTCCTGGGACCAATGATAAAAGCTCCCAGGAGGCATTGCGGCATCGAGGAAGTGACGGAATACCCACACACTACCTGATGAATCCATATACAGGAAGCGGTCAGTAACATAAAGGATTACTAAGGTACAGTGGATCGAAAAAAAGAAAAAAAACATGCGGTTTAGTAATTATGCATATGAGCGTATCATTTTTTTTTTTTGGTGGGGGAGTGGATCTTGGGTGGGAGTTCCCACACTTTTTTCCCCAGGACTTGACCCCTGGGTATAACAATATAAAATAACAATATAAAATGAAGAAAAATGTTGCCATTCGTTCTGCTTTAACAGCTGCAAAGAACACCAGCTAGTAATATCACGCCGCTACTGAACAACTATTAAGTTACATAATTAACGGGCATAGTTTGCATAGTGAGAGCATGCCATTTTAAAAGTTAGAGCACTTAATATAAAAGCGTTTATATAAACTGTGCACTCTTCCAGCTGACATAGAGATATCCCTGCAAATATATCGGTCACAATAAGACAACCTCAGATGAGCAGAATGAATGTAGAGGACAGAACCCTCCCTTCCCCTGTGTAGTAACCTCACACCGTGCTAGTACTCAGTTGCTGCTTGTCTTGCCTTATTTAGGGAAGAGCATGGCGTACAGGCTATATTTGAATCCCCAAGTAAACAAGAGTTTAGCACAAGTAGATGGACATGGCAGCTGTGTGACATGAATCATGAATCCAATGAAATGCTTGGGATCTATGTCCTATGAGGAACAACCTCAAGATCAGGTTTGCGATAAAAACGTAAAAATACGATTTTAGTATTTTCCGGAAATCCTTTTCTCAGAGTTCATTGTGGGACACAGAAATTCTTAGGGACCTTTCACACAAGTGGTTCGATCAGATCCGCCTGTCAGAAGTTCAATGTAAAGTCCCATAAACATGATCGGATTTTATGACAATAATTGTCTGATGGACGTGTTGTGTAGGATAATCAGACTATGTGTACGCTCCATCAGACAATTGTTGGCAGAATTAACGACAACAAATGTTGGCTCTTCATGCTCACTAACTGTCTGACAATAAATCTGTTACGTGGGATTATCCGATCGTGTGTACACAAGTCCATCGGACTAAAATCCAAAGTACAAACACGCATGCTCCGAATCAATGCTAACCAAAAGACAACATTAGCAGAAGTTGCCCAAAGGGTGGCGCTAAAGAGCAGAAAAAACACGTTGTTTCGTGAACGTTGGCTGAAAAAGTTCTGCCGTCTTTATGCAGAACAAGTACACGGCCAACGCCCTTCAGGCAAAAATCCCCGGATTTGTCTGATGGAAATCCGATCATGTATGAGGCTATTCTCTATAGTCAGGCAGATGTAAAGAGACATGCATTCATTTACCTCCAACTCCTTCTAGGCCAAAAAAATAGCTTTGCACCCTTTTTTGCTTTTTTATACCATAAATGTGAAAGATCTGAGGTAGAAGGATGTAAGGGGATGCACAACTGTTTACATTCACCTGCCCAGTGACCCAATATGGGTCCGTTCCCAGAAAGACCAATTGCACCGAGCCACTAAGAGCTCCCTCCAGCAGTAGTGGTCAACTTTCTTGATGTGGTTGGCATCAACTGTAGCCCCCAACCAGGGATGTATTTAGGTTTTGTGCTGCCCCAGGCCTGACTAAACTCATGCACCCCCTAATTTAAATATGACCCACCCCTTCCTGTCAAGGCCACACCCCTTGCAGTTTAAGACCCACCCTGAAATTTTCAAGTGGGGACACTAGTTCTGATGGCCTGGGGGGGGGGGCACAATGGATTCCCTTAATTTGCATAGATTTCCTCTCACTTCCTGTCTGGCTATGGGACAGGAAGTGAAGGGAAATCTCTGCAATGGAACAGGGATGGTAAAAAAATTGAAGTAACGCCCCCCCCCCCCCACAGTTGCAGAATGCCAACCGCCCACATAATGGAAGCAGTGCAGCCGATTTATGGGGGCGCTAAACTAATTTGCAGTGTAGCGCAAGCCGGCGGGGGCACTGTCCGTGCTGCCACCCTGCAAAGTGCTGCCCTAGGCCAGGATGCAGCATTGCCCCCAACATCACCAAAGAGCTGCACATAATATTCAGGGAACGTAATGCAAAGAAATAGGGATGGACAGAAAAAAAAGTTAGTGTGAAAGAATCAAATCAAATCATATAACTACCAGAATCCAGTCTAAAAATATGTTTTCATTATCAGTAAGCACCCAAGTGAGGGAAATACAGACTACTGGCCGTATGCAGCACCAAGGCTGCAGGTTGGACATCAGCACTCTACAGGAAAATCTAAAAATCTATCTTTTTTAAAAGAGAATAACAAAAATATGTAAAAATAAAAATAAAAAGTGTAAGACATATTGATTATGACTTTAGGGTAGACTCTGAAATAACTTAGAATACGGCATATAAAAATACATGAACCCTTCTGTTCTATTCCTGTTTTATATCTATACATGCTATTAATACGGTTTTTAAAATGAGCTATTAAAACCATATGATGAAATGCGTTGGGTAGGACCAGAAGTTACGTCACCACATTCTTTGGCCACTTGCTACTAGGTCGTTGGTCATCGCTGCAGCTTCCTTTATGCGATTACATGCTCGCTTTTAATGTGGATATGTGAGTGTATTTCCTTTACACAAATAAATAGCTATTTTTATACAAAATCGCGCTTTAATCTTTTATATTTAATTATGCATATATTGTGTATGGGATTTTGATTTGGAGCATGCCAGGACTACCAGCACCACTGTGGATATATTTGGGAAAGGGTGTTCCCTACAGCTCCTTGGCTTTTCCATTAGTTTGGAGGCCAATAAATTCTGGTAAGCTGCCACCTTTTACATCACGGGTGTTCAACGCTGTATCCTGGCCTAAGCCAATCAGTATTTTCAGATGTTGCTTACCGTATGGAAATAGGGGAGGAATTATATGAAATAGGAAAAGGGTTTAATGACACTTTAACTACCTCTTGTCATCTTGTTCCTTGTCTTTGCCTACAATTGTAGCTTATAAAGATCATCAGACTAAATGTCAAATCTCAGCTTCTGCACAGGTCCGACACATGTTACCAGTGACTATCACAAAACAAAGGGGAACATTCATGAAAACTGGATTTTTGTTTAAAGCCGCAAAAGTTTTTTCTTAAAAGTCAAGTACTGTAGCTGATGACTTTTAATAAGGACATTTACCTGTCCAGGGAGCCCGCAATGTTGGCCGCCCAAGGCCGATTCATCCAGGTGCAGGCGCCACCATTCCAACTAAGGGAAAGCGGCAATGGAGCCTTCAGGCTTTCACACTTGGCTTCCTACTGTGCATGCGCAAGTCGCTCTGCGCTTTGCGAATGGCCAGCTCGTCTTTTGTGGGGGACACAAGTCCCAGAAGGCAGAGGGCTTGCAAAAAAGGATGCAACGGCCGGCCTAGGACGGAAGTACACTCAGTACTTCTAAAAAGGTAGGAAATTTTTTTTTTTAAATAGATAGCCAAAAACGAGGGGTGGTCTTTAGTTTAAGACCACCTTGTAAAAGTGGGTGGAACTCTGCTTTCTAGTTTTTAATCCGATGCTTGTGCAATTTAGGGAATTTTTTTAAATGCATTTTGAGTAATAATATAGCAGCTTTGAAAGTTAACATATCTTCACTCATTGAAAAAAGTGTACATCTCAGTTCTGCCACAGTTTGGAAGTTCATTGCTAAATACGTGCCACAACTGCGGTGCAACAAAGAAAAGAGGCGGACAGTCGCTGTTTGGCTATACAATCTCACAAAATGATGAATTTTGCTTTGGCTGTAAAAAACAGTCCCAAAGGGTAATGCGAACAAATAAACACACAAAATGCACCACTTGACCTGCTGATTTGAAACAATTGTGCTAATGTGTTCCCAAATTAATTTTGCGTTAGAAAATTGAAGTTGAATGGAACTAAACTGTATCTGAGCACCACAAACTAAAATCACTATATTTCATTTTATAAATTCTGTTTAACCACTTGATCTCCGGAAGATTTACCCCCATGACCATGCCTTTTTTTTTGCAATCTGGCCCTGCGTTATACTTTAACTGACAATTGTGCAGTCGTGCGACACTGTACCCAAATAAAATGTTTGTCCTTTTCCACCCACAAATAGAAATTTCTTTTAGTGGTATTTGATCATGTAACGGTCACTACCGTTTACGACCTTCCATCAACCCACGACAGCTTATCGACACTCCACAATCAGGCAAACACGACCCATAAGAATTCCCCCCAGACACGAGACACACAGCTCTGTGTTCTGGTTTCAAATGCAAGACAACTTTAATGGCTAGCTCTCAAGTTTATATACAGTTTAAGCATGAAAGGAACAATCAAATTCTCCACCCACACATCACACCCTGGGGGGGCTTCAATACACCTTCAAATGGCTAATTGCTAAACAGTCCAGACATCTCGGTGCCGGGCTATAATTATCATGATCTAATCACTCCACCTGAGAAGTCACATTCCTAACAGAATTCAAACAAAACACCATCACACAATGATTTCTTCTCAATCCACATCTTTAGACAGACGTTCTGTCTCCGCATGAAAGGTATTCACACCTCTGAGCATCAATAGGCTTTAAACAGTGTTATCACACAATGAAAGGCCTTTCAAGAGCCAGCCACATTTAACATGTCAACAGTCTACACAGAGAGATGAGTCATAGAATAAACCAACACTTTGCAATATCTCCAATTGCAATATGAGCTATCAGTAATGTCCCCTGTCCTGTAATTTAGGATATAATTTCTCAGTCACCCTATGGCCCTATCGGACATAAGGTGACCCTAGACATAAGAGTTATTAATGACGCTGGCACAGGAGTACCCCTCATCCTTCCAAAGTCTCTGTTTGTCCCGGGTCATTCCGTTACAGATCACCTCTGTGATTCTTTTTTTTTTTACACTTTAAACAAAAAAAAGACAGGCAATCTTTAAAAGAAAAAACAATATTTTTTACAATATATTCAATGAAAAAAAAAAAAACGAATTTCTTCATCAGTTTAGGCCAATATGTATTCTGCCACATATTTTTGGTAAAAAAAAAAAAATCACAATAACCGTATATTGATTTGTTTTGCGCAAAAGTTAAAGAGTCTACAACTACAAACTATGGGATATTTTTTTTTTCTTAACTAGTAATGTCAGCAATCAGCAACTTGTAGCGGGACTGCAATATTGCGGCGGACAAATTGAACACCTGACACTTTTTAGGGACCAGTGACACTAATAAAGTGATCAGTGCTAAAAAAAATGGACGTCACTGTAATAATGACACATCAGGGACGATCAAAGGGTAATTGTGTGCCTACCAACTGTGTGGGAGGTGCTTTGACTAGGGGAAGGCAAAGATCCAATACCTTATCAGATACCTTCCCTTCTGACAAAAAGACAATCTGCCTTGTGTACATAGGCACATTGTTGTTCTGCTTGTGCCATGTGCAATCGGCGGGTGCCGGCGGACATATAGTCTGTGATACCCGCCACTGGTCTCCCGCTGTGTGTGATCACAGCGGACGTGGGCTGCCGGCTGCTCATGCGTCCCAGACCCAGAGGTGTCAGATCACCTACTAGGTACGTGATCTGGCGCAGAGCGGCCACCCTGCCTCGGTAAGGGTGGGCAGTCCGTAAGTGGATAATAATAATAATAATAATAATCTCTACTACTGTTGACCTTCTACCTAAAATGCTTGTTGCCTAAAGCTTGTCACAGATGAGTTATTTTCTTTTTTCCAACCAGAGGGTTGAATGGAAAAAAGAAATAAACGGATTCCTTCATCTTACACAAGTGAGGTAGATAGAGAAATTGGGGGATGGGATTCTTCCATCCCCCTTGCCTGTGTGGTGAGGTGGATGGAATGACCCATCTATGGCCAGCTTCAAGCAACTAGCATTTTGCGGCAGAGTATATACATTTTTATTATAGTTTTCTTTTCTGATTCAATATATATTTCAAGTTATTACACATTAAAAAAACAAATGGTTAACCACAGAGACATCAAAAGTCCTGGTGTCAACCAAAAATACAATCACAAACGAAAATTTTAATCACTTAAACATGGGCGTCCGCAGAACTTTTTCCAGGGGGGGGGCATAATTTTACGGTCACCTATGCTCTGCTTCTTTGACAATGTCATGAAGGGGAGGGGAGGGGCTTAGTCATTATCCCATAAAGCGCAGGCATGTGCCCATGATATGCAGCCTCACTGTGCTGATCAAATGTACAATACAGAGGGTGTACAGTATGTGTACATAGAAGGGGTGGATGGTATTGGTATATAGAGGAAGGAAGGTGGGTATATACAGCTCTATATACAGGACAGATGATGTATATCTGCAGTCAGTGATGATGGAGAAATACAGGAACGAAGATGGATGTATATAGCTGTATACAGGACAGGACAGATGATATGATCTTTCCTATATCTGGCACCCCCCTTCACTGATCATACCTGTATGCACTTAGCTGTCCCTCTCATCTGTATATATGTCAGCCCCCCCCCCCCCCTGTACACAAACAGCCTCCTCCCTTCACTTGTACTCACAGCCCCCACTTGTAAGGTCACGGTGGTCTTCCTTCTCCCAAGTCCTGTTTCCACATGTCCCTTTGAAAATACATTACAGGCAGCAAAGCAAACACGAGGGCGCACATACAGGAAGCGGCCAGAGGTGGCAGTGAAGAGCTCTGTAAGCTCTGTGACACTGATCTTGCAACAGCTGTGGAGCCGACTGCACAAACACAGAGAGTCAGCACAGCTACAGATGCGAGCATGGCAGACCCTTGCCGATTCCAGGGGGGGTCACTCGCCCCCCCTTAACCCTATGAGCGGACGCCCATGCACCTAAAGTCACAGTATGGCCAGATCACCAATATAAATGAAAGAGGTAGAGAATGTGTAACGAAAAAAGAATATATGAGGGGTGAGAAGGGGTATGAAAGAAAAAGGAGAGATGGACCATGGGACTGATGAACCCTCTGAATTACAAGAACATCCAGGGAAAAAAAAATCAACTAAAGGGTGTTAAATAGTCAATAGAAAACCATCATCCCACTTCATCGTTTTCATCCCAACCATCAGTTCTATTTAAGCCCTGGTTGACACTGGAACAATTTGACATGCGTTTTGACATATCAATTGCCGTCAATGGCACTGCCCTAATTTCAAAAAGTGTTTTCTGTACTACTTTTTGCGATTTCGGGCTGTAATTTACATTGGCATCTGTGCAGAAACCTGCACAGATGTCTCTGAAATTGCGGCTGAAATCGGGACTGACATGCGGGAGTGAAATCAGCTGAACGCGCACGGCTTCATTCCCGCAGCTCGGTGAGAGCCTGGGCTTAAGACTGAAGCTAGGCTGTTCGCAAGCCAAAATGTCTCGGTTGTATTTCCTATAAAAGGACATTTCTACACTGAACTAAATTCCAGCGCAGATTAGAAATTCAACAATATATACATACATACATACATAAATATACATATATACAGTCCTGTGAAAAAGTATGCCCTGCTGATGTCATTGCGTTACCCACAAACTTCAATTTTAAGCGCTTGATCCACTTTCTAAATGTGAGGGTTTCTAATCTTTTTTAAACAAATGTTAAGTTTATACGGATTCACACCATGTGGAGTAATTTTATTTTTTTGGTCATGCTATTTTCAATACTTGAGAGGATTTGGTCTGACAAGCTGGCTGCTTCTGAAGACCGCTTCATGGTGAAATCTCTTGACTAATTGGATTGCCTTACAACTTGATCTGGAACCCAGATGTGGTGGTCCCATATGTTGGTGGTTGCACCAGGGCTTGACAAATTTGCTTGGAATCTAGGAGCCAGCTAAAAAAGTTAGGAGCCAAGAATGCGCCCTGTCCTGCGGAGCTCGTGCGCAGAAGCGAACGCATATGTGAGTAGCGCCCACATATGAAAGCGGTGTTCAAACCACACATGTGAGGTATCGGTGCGAGCGAGAATTTTTTAGTCGCCAATGGAGATTTTGAAGGGTAAAAGTTTGTCGTCATTCCACGAGCGGACGCAATTTTGAAGCGTGACATGTTGGGTATCAATTTACTCTGCGTAACATTATCTTTTACAGAATAAAAAAATTGGGCTGACTTTACTCTTGTCTTATTTTTTAATAAAAAAAGTGAATTTTTTTCCAAAAAAAGTGCGCTTGTAAGACAGCTGCCAAATACGGTGTGATAGAAAGTATTGCAACCAATATTTTATTCTCTAGGATATTAGAGTAAAAAAAAAAAAAATATAATTGTATATATATATATATATATATATATATATATATATATATATATATTTGGGGGGTTCTAATTAGAGGGAAGGAGATGGCAGTGAAAACAGACAGGGGAAGCTTCATTAGCATTGCTGATTGTCTTGTCATACCAACGGCCACCACAAGATGGCGCCATATCACAAAAGGAAACATAGGCCTGCAGAAGGCCCACAAAGCCGTAGCCTCAATTACCGGCTGGCGCAGCCCAACCTGATCGTGCAGCGGGGGGGCGCACGGAGGCACAGGATACCCCAACTGTGCCGCCCCCAAACGCCAAGCCGCTAATTCTAGTCGCAATTGCAAACTGGCGCCCGGGGGTTTGTCGAACTTTGGGTTGCACCATAAGCCTTGTTGGCTCACTGAGCATATGCCCATTTGAGTCCTCTCACTAAGCCTCCTCACTAACCGGTGGTGGTTCTATTGTCTGTGTCCTCACCTCAACATTTATGTCACGTGGAATCCCACCTCTAGTTACACAATTTGTTTTCAATGTTTATTTAAAGACTGCTATGTTTATGTTTTAAAATAACTTTTGTAGGATGGCACATGGATTTTAGTTTGGGTGTGAATTTCACATCTTATTTTCATTATTACAGTGGAACCTTGGTTTACGAGTAACGCGGTCAACGAGCGTTTTGAATAATGAACAACTTTTTTGTTTTTAATTCTGACTCGGTTTGCGAGTGTTGTCTTGCAAAACTAACAGGATTCAAGCTAATGGGGTGTGCAGTACAGTACCGCATTTGGCCAGAGGTGAGGGGGGCGTCGGTGACACTTGGAATGGTTCGGAGCCATACGGAAATACTCAGAATCACTCAGATCAGCCAAGCTGCCCCCAAGTTTTTCCCAGGCTCTACGGTGCCCCCCCTCTGGCCACATGCTGTATTACATGCCATAGAAGTCAATGTGGAACAATTATTTTTGTTTCCATTCACTTCTATGGGGGGGGGGAACTTGCTTTGATATGCAAGTGCTTTGGATTACAGGCATTCTTCTGGAACGGATTATGCTCGTAATCCGAGGCTCCACTGTATTCGTTTTTCATTTTCAATTAGTGGTCATTGCACAGTGTATATTAGTTTGTATACATATTTATTTCCATGTTTTGAGCGCTGCACATAATTTCACATTTATATATTATATAAATTCAACAAAAGCCAACCTCTCTAGCATACATAAAAAAATATCTCTATAGTAAATGGTACCACTGACATTGCCTAGATTATACAGTGATGGCGAACCTTGGCACCCCAGATGTTTTGGAACTACATTTCCCATAATGCTCATGCACTATGCAGTGTAGTTGAGCATCATGGGAAATGTAGTTCCAAAACATCTGGGGTGCCAAGGTTCGCCATTACTAGGACATGTCCACCTGCACTGAGTATACTTATAGCTAGATTCAGGTAGGGGCGCGCAACGTTAGGCAGGCGTAGCGTATGGCATTTACACTACGCCGCCGTAAGTTAGATAGGCAAGTGCTGTATTCACAAAGCACTTGCCTCCTAAGTTACGGCGGCGTAGCGTAAATTGGCCGGCGTAAGCGCGCCTAATTCAAATGAGGATGTGGGGGGGCGTGTTTTATGTATATTAACTGTGACCCGACGTGATTGACGTGACCCGACGTGATGCGCCGTCCGTGTACATATCCCAGTGTGCATTGCTCCAAAGTACGCCGCAAAGACGTATTGGTTTCGACGTGAACCTAAATTATGTCCAGCATATTAACGGACGACTTACGCAAAAAATTTTCGCCGGCCATACTTAACATTTACTACGCCTCCTAGGGGGCAGCTTTATCTTTACGCGGCGTATCTCTTACGGAAACAGCGTATCTTTACTGCGACGGGCGCACGTACGTTCGTGAATCGGCATATCTATGCATTTACATATTCTATGCCGAACTCAACGGAAGCGCCACCTAGGGGCCAGCCTAAATATTGCACCCTTAGATAGGTTTAAGTGTATCTTAGTTTGAGAATACACTTAAACTTACGACGGCGCAGATTCAGAGTTACGCCGGCGTAAATCTTTATGAATCTAGCTATTAGTATCCATCATAAATAAACCAATGCTGCCCTTACTTGTCATATTCCTTCACAGTCACAACACTGTTTAGTGAATGAGAGCAGTGAGAAAAGAAGGATTTGTGCTGCTACAGATCAACCAATGAAGTATACACTTTCATTTTCTAACCTGCACAATAAAATAGCAACTGGAACATGACTGGTTACAATGGCAGCACCTACACACTTTTCTTTATCAGTGTTTATAGAAGACCCAGTATTCTTAGGTTTGGCTGATTGAACACAGCGGTCAGAAAGGCAATAACAAGTGACTCAGCTTTTCCACAAGGTTCCCCTGTACAGCTGCAATCCACTAGAGCTTGAGGTATCAAAATAAGAACTTCTCTGCTATCTATGTAATTATGTGAATGCCACAATGTTCCTAGTAAGGCTAGGTTCACACTACCGTGGCTGCAATTTGATCCGACTTTCAGTGCAATTATGTAGTGTAACTTAATTGTGTTTTGACACGTTTTTGATGGGATTTCCATGCCTCTGTTTGGTTTTGACCAACGATAAGAACATCTGCTGTGACAAGGGGAAAAAGCTGTGAAATCACATCAAAATGTGTCCCATTGCATGAAGATGCATTTTTGGTGCGTTTCCATTGAAGTCTATGGGGTCATAATTGCTCGGAGTCGCACTCAATTAGTGAAGAATTAAAACAGTGCACTGGTAAGGGAAACCCAAATACACGGGTAATGAAAATAAACAAAAAAATTATTCCAAAAAAAGAAAAATTGCTTAAACCAGAGTTCCAGCCACAATTTCACTTTTTAAATATAAATACCCCTGTAATACACAAGCTTAATGTATTCTAGTAAAGTTATTCTGTAAACTAAGGTCCGTTTTGTTAGGTTGTTACAGCATTTAGACACTTTATAAAATAGAAATTGACTGGGGCCATCTTAAGTGTGGGCATCATGAAGCCAGACTGTATGACTTCCTGGATTTCAGCCTTGCACATGCTCAGTGCTGAACAAGCAGTGTCAGATCAGGTTTCAGCACCTGTGCTGTCCAAGTCACATGATTCTTTGAGACTGGGGAGTGCACAGACTCCTGGAAAGTTACACCCACTACATTCCCAGGAGTCTGTGCGGTGTAGGTTAGGAAGCTTAAGCACCTAGGTGCAGGAAGTGGGAAGATTAACTATTCTGCCTAGCAACAACACTTTGAAGGCATCTAAAAAAAAAAAAAATTCGTAAAGGACTAATGACATTTTTTTTTAAACTACTGATGTAATGTTATATTTATGGGTGGAACTCCACTTTAACATCTTCCCGCCCATGGACATCCTATCACGTGCTTGCATCACTTTGGACTCAGCTGTTTACAGATTGGTGTAAAGGGCCAATCACAGTGGCCCTTTACCATGTGATGGTAAGTCCAATCACAGCAATCAGTTATCTGCTTTAAAAAAAAAAAAAAAAAAAAACTCAAAATCAATAAAATCTGTAAATTCAAATAAAATCCTGACTATGAATTGAACGAATCAACCACACTTAACTAAATGAAATAACTAGAATAACGAATCTAAACTAAATGAAACACATTTATTTGTCAAGTCTAATCATCAGTGCCCCTAACAGTTCAGCCTCATCCGTACAGCTCATCAGTGCTGCCTCTATCAGTGGCCATCGGTGCTGCCCATCAGTGCCCACCAGTGCTGCCGATCAGTGCCGCCTCATGAGATTCTACTCATCGGTGCAACTTATTAGCGCCACCTTATCAGTGCCGTTTCGTTAGTGCCATCCTATTAGTGCTGCCTCATCAATGGCGTCTAATCAGTATCCTTCAGTACCTCATTAGTGCCCATCAGTGCAGCCTCATTAGTGTCCATCAATGCACATCAGTGCAGCCTCATCAGTGCCCATCAGTTAAGGCCTGCCATCAGTGCCGCCTCATCAGCGCCGTCTCATCAGCGCCCCTCAGTGCAGCCTCATCAGTGAAGAAGAAATATTTTCAAAATAACAGAAACCAAGAAGAATTTTTTGTGTATTTTTGTTTATTTAGTAAACAATAAAACCCCCAGTGGTGGTTAAATACCACCAAAAAAAGCTCCACCTGTCTGACAAAAATTGATACAAATTTAATTTGGGTACAGTGTTGCATAACTGAGTATTTGGCATTTAAAGAGTGGAAGCGCTCAAAGCTGAAAATTGGTCTGGGCAGGAAGGGGGTGAAAGTGCCCAGTATTGAAGTGGTTAAGTAACACAATAGTAACACATACCATTTGCCATTTTATAAAATTTTTCCCAAAGGGCTCAAGAGCTGAAATTCCTCGTAGTACGTCACTACATTCGTGTTTGTGGCACGACGATTTTCTAACGTCAGTATGCAAGACAAGATCCCGGCACATGCCCTTTTGACAAAAATCAGACGCTTGGTTAGCCAACAATCGTACCGTGTGTACCAGGCTTAAGGCTGGCCATACACATTTTGAATTTCAGCCAGTTCCTGATGAATTCTAATTGGCCACTGGATGTGTGGTATAAACTGTAGACATGTGCGTTCCGTTCGTAACGAATGGATTTTCGTACGAATTTGGTAGTATTCGTACATACGTATCAATTCGAACATCCGAAAGAACCAAAATAAGAAAATTCCGGAATTACGAATAAGCAAAATAACGAACAAGCGAAAATACGAACGTATGATTGGACAATCTTACTAAAATACGAAACACCGAAAAAGCAAAAGAATGAAAATTACATCTATAACGAACGATTTGCATTCCGTATTTTAAATCCTTTGTCTGTTCGTATTTTCATTTGTTGTGTATTTTGTAAATCCGTTTGTTTGTAAATTTGTGTACTTGTATCATTCTTTCGAATGGGCACTGGGCAGTGTAGTTAGTGAGTGATTACTTAATATCTTAGCCAATCAGCTTATCTCTTTTGTGCTGAGTCACATTGTACAGTGTAAAGCCTCGTACACACGATCGGACTTCAAACAAACTTTTCCGTGAATTATTGTCTGAAGGGAGTTGGCCAGACTTTTGAAACCGAAAAAGTTTGTCCTATAGAGCGTACACACACGTTGGCAAAAAGTCCGACCGTGTGTACGGGCTTAAGAGAAAGTATATCTTAATATGGATTAGCCGCGTGTTGCTATGTATTTAAATTACGAATCCATTAAACGAAAATTATTATCTAACAAAATTACGAATTTCGAATCAACGAAAATAAATTAGACAGAATTACGAATCATTCAGTATAAACGAAAATAAAACTGTTACGAAAATACGAACGGGTCCGAATAGAAAAACTTTCGTCTTACGAAATGCGAACGAGTCCGAATAGGAAAACTTGAGTCTTACAAAATTATGAATCTACGGAACGAGACGAAACGGAACAAAAAAAAAACCAACGAAAATTTTTGTTGTGAACATGTCTAATAAACTGTATGTAGCTGAGGCTCCATACAGCATACCACTCTATGTTCAGGGTTGGAGCCGAGACTTCCTGTCTCAAACCTGAAACACAGTACAGTATCTGATCGGCGCTCAGCCATTCAGAGGAAGCAATGTATTCTTGCAATGACTACAAAGATTACTCTGATTGGCTGAGTCAGAGGTTGTGACATCATCAGCCCACCTCTCTGACTCAGTCAGTCAGAGGAAGATTTGTATTCATTGCTAGAATATATTGCTTTCTCTGAATGGCTCAGTGATGATCAAATAGACTCCATTGTGTTTTGGGTATGAGACAAGAAGTCTCAGCTCCAACCCCAAACACAGTGCTGTGTGCAGCCTCAGCTACATACAGTTTATACCGCACATCCAGTATAGGGAGCTGATACAAGGATAATCAATGTTTGGAGCAAGTCTCTACCGACAATAAATACTGTGAAACAATTCTGTGAAACAAAAAACGACGTTTCGAAAAACGACACAAAAAATGTAAGCATGTTCAAATTTTTTTTGTCGTTTTTTTGAAGACATAAAACGACGTTTTGCTCACACACGATCATTTTAAATTAGGTTTTTTTAAAACGTCGTTTTTTTTTCATCACAAAAAACGACTGTCTGTACGCAGCATTAGTTTAGCACACGGCACAACAGTGAAAAATGTAATGCCCCCCCCCCACCCTATTAAACAGATGAATGCTCAAACTTCTCATGTATCAGGCTTATTTAAAAAACTGTACAAGGACCAACGGTGCTATGAAAAGCGCAGTAACCCATAAGAACCAATCACATTTCAGCTTACTCCTGTGAGATCAGTGAAGAGGGAAGTGACAGCTTGCTATGGGTTACTGCACATAACATTTTGCTTGAATGAACAAACCTGATACAAATCAATTACAGAAAACCTTGCTGGCAGAGATCAAGTAAATAATATTGAAAAATAAAATTTATTTACAAAAAGGAAGTCAATAGTTCTGTTACTTTTCATTTATAAACATCTATACATAAACCTACAGGTCACAAAAATATTTACTCCAGCGCATATTACTACTGTGCTAAAAATACCAAACTGCAAGCCTGTTGTTAGGCCTTGTGACACAGACAGCACAGGAAAATCCCACTTGCTACAGTTTTCTAGGGCCTGATTGCACAGCATGTTCTGCTAGCTAATGCATGGGAAATACCAATGCTGCAAGGATGTCCATCCCTCTATGTCTGGGTCCTTGCCACCTTTACCAAGATTAAACAAAACTCAGATAAACCAAAACCCATTGGCCCAAGGGCAGATTGAGATTAAATGGATTAAAATAAATTCTGAATTCTACAGATAATGTTCTGGGAGAGATAATTACAGCCCCCGGTACAAATCCCATCCTCTGTACACACAGCTCTGCTCTAGAAACCATTTGGCATATGTAGTTTTTTTAGTTGTACGATGCAGCCTACATAGAGTGGGTTGGCAATATACCACCTACATGGTAGCGCAGTAAGTAACTGTCTGACCTACATTATTCATACATGTCATCACACAAGGTAATGCATAGTTATTTGAAAAAGTAGAAGCTTAAGGCCTTGTACACACGACCGAACATGTCCGATGAAAACGGTCCGCGGACCGTTTTCATCTGACATTTCTGCTGGGAGCTTTTGGTCTGATGTGTGTACACACCATCAGACCAAAATCCCCGCGGACAGAGAACGCGGTGACGTAGAAGACACCGACGTTCTCTAACACGGAAGTTCAATGCTTCCACGCATGCGTTGAATCAATTCGACGCATGCGCGGGATTTCGGGCCGCTGGTTATACGTCATAACCAGCGGACATGTCCGATGAGTCGTACTAACCAGCGATGTATTATGGCCTAGGCCGACAAGGCCCAGGCCTAGGGCGGCACTTTGTGGGGGGCGGCGAAAAAGCTGTCCCCCTGTGCTCATCCCACCCTGTCCCCCTGTGCTCATTCCACCCTGTGCTCATCCCACCCTGTCCCCCTGTCCTCATCCCACCCTGTCCTCATCCCACCCTGTGCCTCTGTCATCATCCCACTGCGTCCCTCTGTCCTCATCCCATGAAAATGACAGGACGGGTCTTAAAAAGGAAGGGGTGCGTCATATATAAAGTAGGGGGTGCGCAAGTTTCACCAGGCCTAGGGCAGCACAAAACCTAAATACACCCCTGGTACTAACCGTCGGACATGTCCGACGGACAGGTTTCCAGCGGACAAGTTTCTTAGCATGCTAAGAAACTTTTGTCCGCTGGAAACCTGTCCGCTAGGCCGTACACACGGTCGGACATGTCCGCGGAAACTGGTCCGTGGACCAGTTTCAGCGGACATGTTCGGTCGTGTGTACGAGGCCTAAAACCAGGGGTTGATTGACAACTCATGCGTCCCCCTGGGCAATAGGAGATTATGGGGACCCCCCCCCCCCAATAGGAGATTATGGGGCCACACAGTATACACACATACAGTATACATACACAGACACACAATATACATACACACAGAATACACACACTGAAAAGGTACTGGAGAGGCGGGGCAGCTATAATCTTTGGATTTTTTTTTTTTAAAAACACAGATTTTTACATACTATCCATGGTTTTACTGAGGCTGGCAACCCTGATGGGGCCCCCCAGGGGCAGTGCCCAAATGGTGAGTCCGCCCCTGCTTAAAACATACATCCACAAATTTCTCTAACTGGAAGCTGGCTAGAGGATGTATTACTATGTGTATTTTCACCAGTACTGACATGTGTCAATCAAATAAATGGATCAGAGCTTGCTATAACTGCCACACGTAGGAATTATGCAATTTAATCATAAGCAGGCATCAGCAACTAGTCAGGTTGTATATAGAAAGGGTTAATGCCCAGTCAACATTTCAAGCAGTGCAGTAAAGTGACAGTGAGTGTTTTTGATGCCTCACATTCCAGTGCATTTGTTATATATAGTCAAACAAACCAGCTAATTATGGGTTCATTTATATTCCCATAATCAGCCAAGCAAGCCTGTTCTTAGGACACTCTAGTGAAGGGTTAAGCTGACACAATGACAAAAGGACAGTTCTGCAGGAATTCATATGGCCCCCCTTCCTCCCAATAACAGCCATTCCCAATGGATCACAATAAAACAGCAGGTTAACTTTTTAACTAGAACGACATCCAAAGGGTTCATTTACAATTTGCATGAACAGCTAGGTTAGCCAAGTTCCAGGAATGCCCTAGTAAAGGGTTAACCTAACTAATACAACACAGATGACCAAGAGACAGCTTTGCAGGAGTTCAGGGGGGGGCCTCTTACCTGTAACAGACATCTCCAGGGATCAGCCCAAAATGAGGGGGTGAACTGTTAACTAGGACTAAGTTTAAAGGGTTAATTCATGAACAGCTGAGCAAACTTAGCCCTATGGAAACTCTAGTTTAAGGTTAACATAGGGGCATATTTACTGAAACTTGTGCCCACAGAATCTGGTGCAGCTGTGCATAGTAACCAATGAGCTACTAACTTCAGCTTGTTCAATTAAGCTTTGACAATACAACCTAAAAGCTGATTAATTGATTAAATTGCACAGCTGTAGCAGATTCTGGGTGCAACAGTTTTAGTAAATGTCCCCCATAGGAGGCAATGAACAGTTCTGCTGGAGTTCATACCGACCTCCTTCCCAGTAGCACCCAGGAATCACCCTAGGTTATCTTTTAACTAGGACAGTGTTCAAAGGGTTAATTTACCATTTCAATGAACAATTAGGTTAGCCAACTTTTAAGAATGCCCTAGTAAAGGGTTAACCTACCCAATGTAACACAGATGACCAATGGACAACTTTGCACAAGTTCAGTGGGTTACCTTCTTCCCCCAGTTCTAAGGACACTCTCTTCAAGGGTTAATATAATGACCATTAGACAGTTCTGCAGGCAGGAGATCATATGGTTCCCCTTTCCCAGTAGCATCCAGGGATCCCCCTAACTAGGTCACAGTTTAAAGGGTTAATTCACACTGTCCATGAACAGCTGAGTAAGCCCAGTGCTCCTGGGAAGGGTTAACCTGGCAGATATGACCAATGGGCAGCTGTGCATGAGTTCAGTGGGCTTTCCTCTCCCCTGTACCAGGGATCACCCACAGGGAGTTGGTCATTAGCTAGGAGGCATCTAATGATCAATTCACATCCATGAACAGCTGTGCAAGCCACATTAAGGGTGTTCTAGTAAAGGGTTAACCTAATACACATGATCGATGGCCAGATCTGCAGGAGTTCATTGGATTCCCTCCCCCAATGGAGACAGATCCCCCTAAACCCAGGGTGGGTTTCAGCAGCCACAGCCAGGACAGGGTTAATCCAGGCTGACTCTCACATTCACATTGCACACTGCCCAGGGTTGCGCTAATTAAATCAGTAACGCTAGATATGAAGGGAAAGACCTCATTAACCCTTTGCAGTGACACAGGGAGGGAGGAGATCTGGTCTTATAATGCAGCATCCTCTGAGATCAGCACCGGCTCTGAAAGGGTTAAAATAAACAGAGGGGGACCCCACTTTGCAGGGGTATTGTCATTCACACAGCGATCTCCCTATCTCACCTGGAAAAGAGGGGAGGGGGGATCACGCCATAGCCTATACGCATAGTGGAGGATATATATAGGCTGTACAGGGGGATCATGCCATGGAAGGAACATATACAGAGGGAGTAGTGGGTGATCGTGCCATCGCAAAGTGGTGGTGTATATATATATATATATTAGTCTGTAGAGGGGGGTCACGCCATAGCCTATACACATAGTGGAGAATTGATATAGAAAGCACAGGGGGATCATGACAGAAAGGGGATAGACAGATATAGCACAGGGGAATGATGGCATAGTGGGGGGATGTATAGTGGCAGCACAGGGGGATGATGCCATAGATGGTACGCATAGTGGGGGGATGTATAGTGACAACACAGGGTGATCATGCCACAGATGGTAGTGGGGGGTGTATAAAGGCAGCATAGAGAGATCTGCTGTAATGCTGAGCTCCAACCAAGTAATGTAGAGTAGCAGCAGGGGGGGGGGGGGGTGTATAGTGGCAAGGTAGAGGCCAGGTAGGCATAGTGGGGGGTGTATAGTGGCAACACAGAGGGGCGATTCCATAGATGGTAGGCATAGTGGGGGGTGTATAGTGGCAACACAGGGGGTGATGCCATAGATGGTTGGCATAGTGGGGGGTGTATAGTGGCAGTTCAGGGGGGTGATGCCATAGGTTGTAGGCATAGTGGGGGGTGTATAGTGGCATCACAGGGAAATGATGCCATAGATGGTTGGCATAGTGGGGGGGTGTTTAGTGGCAGCACATTGAGATCATGCCATAGCATAGATGGTAGGTATAGTGGCAGAACAGGGGGGTGATGCCATAGATGGTAGGCATAGTGGGGGGTGTATAGTGGCAGCACAGGGCAATGATGCCATAGATGGTTGGCATAGTGGGGGTGTATAGTGGCAGCACATTTAGATCATGCCATAAAATAGATAGTGGGCATAGTGGGGGGTATAGTGGCAGCACAGGGGGGTGATGCCATAGATGGTAGGCATAGTGGGGGGTGTATAGTGACAGCACAGGGGAATGATGGCATAGTGGGGGGTGTATAGTGGCAGCACAGGGGAATGATGCCATAGATGGTTGGCATAGTGGGGGTGTATAGTGGCAGCACATTTAGATCATGCCATAAAATAGATAGTGGGCATAGTGGGGGGTATAGTGGCAGCACAGGGGGGTGATGCCATAGATGGTAGGCATAGTGGGGGGTGTATAGTGGCAGCACAGGGGAATGATGCCATAGTGGGGGGTGTATAGTGGCAGCACAGGGGAATGATGCCATAGATGGTTGGCATAGTGGGGGGTGTATAGTGGCAGCACATTTAGATCATAGCATAGATAGTGGGGGGGGGGGGGGTATAGTGGCAGCACAGGGGGTGATTTCATAGATGGTAGGCATAGTGGGGGGTGTATAGCAACAGCACAGGGGAATAATGGCATAGTGGGGGGTGTATAGTGGCAGCACAGGGGAATGATGCCATAGATGGTTGGCATAGTGGGGGGTGTATAGTGGCAGCACATTTAGATCATAGCATAGATAGTGGGCATAGTGGGGGGTATAGTGGCAGCACAGAGGGGTGATGCCATAGATGGTAGGCATAGTGGGGGGTGTATAGTGACAGCACAGGGGAATGATGGCATAGTGGGGGGTGTATAGTGGCAGCACAGGGGAATGATGCCATAGATGGTAGGCATAGTGGAGGACGTATAGTGTCAGCACAGGGAGATCATGCCACAGATGGTACCTATAGTGGGGGGTGTATAAAGGCAGCACAGGGAGATCATGCCACAGATGGTACCTATAGTGGGGGGTGTATAAAGGCAGCACAGGGAGATCATGCCACAGATGGTACCTAAAGTGGGGGGTGTATAAAGGCAGCACAGGGAGATCTGCTGTAATGCTGAGCTCTAACCAAGCAATGTATAGTGGCAGGCAGCACAGGGGGGGTGATGCCATGGATGGCACGTATAGTGGCAGCACAGGGGGATCATGCCCTAGACAGCACGTATAAAGGGGGTGCATAGAGGCAGCACAGGGGATCAGCTGTAATGCTGAGCTCCAAGCAAGCAATTATCTCGGCAGCACAGGGAACAGAGGGATCTGCAGCATTGCTGAGCTCCAAGCAAACACACAGCCCAGGCTCCAGCAGCATATGTGTAGATTTGGCACTTACCCCTTGTGCAATCCGGGCTTGGCTGCTCCTCTTCTGGGGGCTCTGTTCCCAATTCGGATTCTCAGGGTTTTTGCCTAGCGCCCATTGCATCTCCTGGTTAATCAGTGCCTGTGTAGGGGGAGGGATCCTTTGCATGTCACTCCAAATTGCCTTACTTGCTAAAAAATTCTCTCTTCTCTCTTTTGCAGCTGTCAGGGGAAGCAGGGCAGTGCATCTGAAGACACAAAATAGGAGGAAGAGGAGCTGCTGCTGCTGCTGCTGCTGATGTAAATCCAATCCCATGCAGTATGTGTGGACAGGCTGAGGAGGGGAAGGAGGAACA
The DNA here is from genome assembly GCF_905171775.1 of Rana temporaria. Lineage (NCBI taxonomy): Eukaryota > Metazoa > Chordata > Amphibia > Anura > Ranidae > Rana > Rana temporaria. The sequence goes on from NC_053501.1 coordinate 47,278,909, forward strand.
CGCTGACCTCTGGAGTCCCAGAGAGATATGAAGCCAGTGTATATATATATATATATATATATATATATATATATATATACACACAGTACAGACCAAAAGTTTGGACACACTGGCCCAGATTCTCAAAGGGCTTACCTACAGTATATATATTATAAACCTTGGATTGCGAGCACAATTCGTTCCAGAAAGATGCTTGTAATCCAAAGCACTTGTATATCAAAGCAAATTTCCCCATAAGAAATAATGGAAACTCAAATAATTCGTTCAACAACCATTTATTCATAAGCCCTTCAGTTTATAGTCCATATAAAAATAATATAGCAATGTGTGTGTAACCATAAAATGTCCATCGACAAATGGAAGCCTCCACAAGGGGATTAGAAGCAAAATCCAGTATAAAAGAGAAGAGAGGCGCCTCCAAGTGTAGCAAAATGTTGCTAAATGTTGTACCTTCATTAAATGTAACCATATTGCTACACTTATAGGTGCCTCTCTTCTATACCCTGTTGTGGCATGACGTTATTTGTAGATCAAGACATCGCCTGTATATCAAGTCAAAATTAATAAAAAAATGTTGCTTGTCTTGCAAAACACTCTCAAACCAAGTCACTCTCAAACCAAGGTTTTACTGTGTGTGTGTGTGTGTGTGTGTGTGTGTGTGTATATATATATATATTAGGGCTGTGCGTTAAACGCGATATTAACTGCGTTAACGCAAACCCATGTTAACGCCGTCAATATTTTTATCGCGCGATTAACGCGGGAGCGCTCGGGGTGGACGTGCAGAGTGTGCAGCGGCGCGGCGCGGCTTACCTTCTCGCTGGATTCACAGGCAAGTTACTCACCTTGTCCCTGGATCCAGCGATGCCACCCCGCTGTGTGATCGAGCGGGTCCTCCTCGCTTGGCGGGTCCTCCTCGCTCGGCGGGTCCTCCTCGCTCGATTCACAGTGCCTGTGTGCCGCCGATCTCCGTTCCCTGCGACGTTACGACGCACGGGAGCGGAGAACGGCGCCAAATTCAAAAAAGTAAACAAACACAATACACACAGTATACTGTAATCTTATAGATTACAGTACTGTATGTAAAAAATACACACCCCCCTTGTCCCTAGTGGTCTGCCCAGTGTCCTACATGTACTTTTATAAAATAAAAACTATTCTTTCTGCCTGAAAAACTGTAGATTGTCCAAAAGTGTCCCTTTATGTCAAAAATGGTTTTAGATCAGCTAGAAAACAGCGATCATAAATTATAATCACTTGCAGAATTGTGCGATATTTGTGGGGAAATTCGTCATAAATTAGATAGATTAATCGTGAGTTAACTATGACATTAATGCGATTAATCGCGATTAAAATTTTTAATCGTTTGACAGCACTAATATATATATATATGCGTGTAAGAAGGCTGGCCACAGGCTAGCCTGTATTTGTAGGAGGAGTCTGATGGGTATTTATCCCTCCTCCTCTGTGTTATCCTGCGTCGGCAGGTTTCCTGGGTTACTTCCGGTTTGGCAGAGCGGCTGCAGCAGTCTCATGGCGGTTCCTCTCCCGGTGCTCAAGTCGAGCATCATTGGAGAGGGGGAAGCCATCCATCTACTCTCCTGGACTCATGCCAGCATCCTTTAGAGGGGGGACGCCCGCCCACTCATCCGTCCATCCACATACTTCTCCTGTACCCATGCAGGCAGCGGAGAGGGGTTGCCCGCCCCTCCAGCCCTCTGTGATGCTGCTCCTTCTACTCTCCCCCGAATGCTGGTCATCCTTCTACCGCCCCCACCCCCTGCACGTCCCCGGTTTTCTGGGGAAACTTCTTTCGGTACCACTGGAAGTTCTCTTAGTCTGACATTATCATGGTCCTAATTATTTTGTCATCATCATTAGTCTGACAATATCACCTAGGATGATGAAGACTCTCCTAGTGTTATTATTATTTCTCCCACATATTATATACACATATATCAGTATACACCCGTCAGCATTATTATCCCCTCCTGATATGTGCTAGCATGGCGCTGAGAGCCTGGGGAGCAAGTCAGCTGAGACTTTCTTGATAATTCTAGCTACATTGGGGTCACAGATCTAGGGGAAGGGGGATGCAGCCAAGCAGGTGGGGGACTGATTGGTGGGGTAGCTCCATTGCCATGGTCATTCATGATTCATGCCTCTCGTCATTTTCTGTAATTTGCGTATTTCACAAGTCAGGCAGAAAACAATATACAAAAGGGCCGTCTACCGTATCAGTGGGATCTCTGTTACAGAGATCTTAAGGGCTCACACAGGAGGGATCACTTTAGGTAGGAGTTGCTGATTAACACGTCCATCCAGATCCTCTCCTCCACTGGCAGTTCCAAAGGCTGCAGTAATTTCCGTAGGATACTTGTAAGGTTATAATCATTGATAGAGTGTAATATAGAGGCATGTCAAAAGAGGAGGAAAAGGCGCTTCATAGTGCAGTAGATTTGGTAAAAAATCCCTTTATTCCATTTGCTGGGCATCTCATAACTTAAGAGCATTTAGCAGAAAACGATTCAAACAAATCTCACAGCCGCGGCTCAAGCCAGCCAGCTGAGGCGTGGTGACGTCAGGTCAAATTGGGCCCAAAGTGTCAATATTTTGTGAGGCCACCATTCTTTCCCAGCACTCCCTTAACCCCCTTGGGCATTGAGGTCATCAGAGCTTCACTGGTTGCCACTGGATTCCTCTTCCACTCCTCCATGACAACATCACAGAGCTGGTGGATGTTAGAGACCTTCTGTTTGAGGATGCCCTACATATATACTCAATAGGGTTTAGGTCTGGAGACATCACCTTTACCCTCAGCTTCTTTAGCAAGGCAGTGGTCGTCTTGGAGGTGTGTTTGGGGTCTTTATCATGTTGAAATACTTCTCTGCGACTCAGTCTCTGAAGGGAGGTGATCATGCTCTGCTTCAGTATGTCAGTCACAGTACATGTTTGCATTCGTGGTTCCCTCAATGTACTGTAGCTCCCCAGTGTCGGCAGCACTCATGCAGCCCCCAGAACATGACACTCCCACCACCATGCTTGACTGTAGGCAAGACACATTTGTCTTTGTACTCCTCATCTGGTTGCCACCACATGCGCTTGACACCATCTGAACCAAATAAGATTATCCTGGTCCAATTTTTTTTCAGATCCTCCGAGAGTCCTTTGCCATGAGGTGCCATGTTGAACTTCCAGTGACCAGTATTAAACATTAAGAGTGAAAACACCAAATTTAACACACCTGCTCCCAATTCACACCTGAGACCTTGTAACACTAACGAGTCGCATGACACCGGACAGGGAAAATGGCTATTTGGACACTTCATTTCTTGTCAGCCGTTTGGACAGCGGTTTAGACATTAATGGCTGTGTGTTGAGTTATTTTGAGAAGACAGCAAATGTACACAGTTATACAAGCTGTACACTCACTACATTACATTGTAGCAATGTGCCATTTCTTTAGCATTGTCACATGAAGAGATAAAGTAAAATATTTACAAAAATGTGAGGAGTGTAAACACTTTTATGAGGTACTGTAAATATTCCTAATCCTAGCACCTATCTAGGAGGGTGCTACATTCACCCCCTCACAAAAATAAGCCATGTCTTCATTGGCCTAAGCTTAAAGCTCCTAACAAAAAACAGAGCTTTTTTTCTCAGAAAATAGGTGCAGGAACTCAACCACGACCCCGTTCAGATTTCACAAACAGTAAAGGGGTCTTAAAGGGGCATTAAATACCAGGATTGCATTACATACAGAGTGCAGAGTTTAGGGGGGTTACACACAGAGTACAGAGCTGTCACTTGTAAACACAGAAACCAGACTTCTGTGTTTACAAGTGATTGTGGTGAGCAGCCACCAAAGGGTCTGAGCCAGAGGTGGTGGAACTGAGTTCCCCCAAGTTCCCCCTGAAAAAAAGCCCTGACAAAAACTATTTATAAAAAGCTAAGTGGAGTATCCCACAAAGTTGAAAGGGATAAAGGGAGGTTAACAATTAACAAACACCATGTGGCATGCCACATGTTGGCAATAAAGACTGTATTTACAATATAAATTAGAGGTCGAAAAATTTTAGTATGTAAATCTATCTGGTAGAGCCCTACCAATATATGTAATACTAGCAAATAAACCTATAAGCCTACAGGTTACTAGTAGTAATTACACCCCCTGCCAAAAATAAATTAAGTGGCAGGGTGACATATCATATACAGTGAAACCTTGGATTGCGAGCATAATTCGTTCTATCAAAGCAAATTTTTCCATAAGAAATAATGTAAACTCTGATTATTCGTTCCACAACCATTTCTTCATAAGTGCTTTAGTTTATAGCCCATATAAAAAGATTATAGCAATGCGATTGTGTAACCATAAAATGTCCATCCACAAATGGGAGCCTCCATAAGGGGATTAGAAGCAAAATCCATCAGGAGCTACAGAGTATAAAAGAGAAGGGAGGCGCCTTTAAGTATAGCATAATTGGTTAGATTTAATGAAGGTACAACGTTTATCAACTCACATGGTTGATGATTAAAAGAGGAACATCTAAGTATTCAGGCATCCAGGGTAAAGCTGTCCACATAGACCGTCCTCCGCACCACCGGCTCTCACCGCTGTCAGTCTGCAATTGTGACCGGGAAGACTACCCTGCAGTAGAGCGATCTAAAAGCTAGGCTTAAAACACTTGTGGAGTGCAGCGTGGAAGGGATGACATCAATGGCAGTAAGGAGGACTGTCTATGTGGACAGCTTTACCCCGGATGCCTGCATACTTAGATGTGCCTCTTTTAATCATCAACCATGTGAGTTGCTAAATGTTGTACCTTCATTAAATGTAACCATATTGCTACACTTAGAGCACCTCTCTTCTCTTTTATACTCAGTTGTGACATGACATTACTCTTATATCAAGACATCGCTTGTATATCAAGTCAAAATGTATTTAAAAATGTTGCTTGTCTTGCAAAACGCTCTCAAACAGGGGTCAAGTCCTGGGGAAAAAAGTGTGGGAACTCCCACCCAAGATCCACTCCCCCACCAAAAAAAAAAAAATGATACGCTCATATGCATATTTACTAAACCGCATTTTTTTTTCAGATCCACTGTACCTTAGTAATCCTTTATGTTACTGGCTGCGGTTTAGTAATTATGCATATGAGCTTGGGTCCCCTTTGCCTGGAAGAATGAAAGGGCTTTTAGGTCTTTTGATGAGGTGGCTATAGGCCTCATCTTGTGCTCAGATACAAGAAAAGGTGTGAGATGGCGATAGATCAGGTTAAATCTCTGCATATTCTTTACAACGATGGCGTCCCTCAGCACACTCTCTTAGCAGGGCAATGTGCTTTTTATAGGCAAAGTCCGGATCAGAGACCTGGGAGCCCTTGCCTGCAGCTTTCCCTAATCCCACCTTTGTCTCTGCAACTGATCCCCAGTCCCCAATGCACTCTTCAATAGACCAAAATACATTTTCCAATTTGGACAACCCAGGATCAAAACCCCCTGGGCCCTCCTCAACTGATGAACTATTAGAGTCCAGCCTCTGGGAACTGCTGATCTCAGGCGTCTTTGTCACAGCCATTTTGGTTCTTTGCCCACACAGCTGCACTGGTCACAGGCTTCTCTGCTATCGTCAGCTCTCCTCCTGTATGAATCACCTGGCCCCAGTGGTTGCTCTACTACTTGACTGATACCTGAGAGGACTTTGTAGATGGGATTTAGCATAACTGTGCTGTAGCCCATCTCCCACTCTACCTACCTTCAGGATACAGGGCTGGTAATTGCTGGGTAGTAGATTCATCAGCATCTCCCCACAGTGACCACAGTGACCACATTGACCCCAGACCCGCAGCTTGATCGGGATCCACTGGCACCTGCCACATGCCAGTGCAATGGGCTCCTCATCACGCTTGCAGCATAACACCAGGCACCTCCAGGGCAACAACCGTACTCCATTGTCAGTTAGTATCCTGCTGTGCAGCTCCACAAGCCTATCTGGACAACTGCCACTTTTACTGGCGGCTCTGGTAAACGCCTGTGCTCTCCATGCTTAACATGAGCCATCTTGGTGCTCTCTCCACGTGGCCTCTTCTCTTTGACTCCACCCACCACTCCAGATTGGCCAAACCGAGCTGGTGACTCCGCCTGCTTGTCTCGATAAATCGGCATACTGATGGTTGCTTCACCTGTTGGACAGGCTCTCTTTCCCATGCTGCGCATTAACTCCTTTACCGCCATTATTTAGATTTACTCTGGCATTAACAGTCTCCACTGTAAAGCAGGCAGCATTTGCAGTAAAACACACTTGCGGCAACTTTGCTTGTGCCCAAGCATACTTAACTCCAGTGCCCCGAGTTAATTCCTTGATCGCCACTGACCAAAATTGCTTCTGCTCTGACAGCTTTTCCGATTTTAGAGCAGACATTCTCCCTGGTAGCACACACACTGGCGGTGTCCCTGCCTGGACCTTGTTGTAAAGGCTTTTTATAGGTGCACCTTGGTGTAAAGGCTAGTTATAGTTTGGGTAATTTACATTTTTTTGTACTAAGCACACCTCACTGATGCTTTCATTCACTCATTCGTTAACTCAAATGTAGAGCTACCTTTCAAGAAGTCGCTGGAAGTTGCCTGGATTCCTTTTTCCCAGTACTTTCTCTGCAGCCAGGCACACAATCACAGTCACTCTTTGGCTAAATGACAAGTGCAAGGGAGTTTTTTTTTTTGTTATTTTTGGGGTAACATGGATAAGGTTGGGGGATTGGAGGAGGATATTCCAAAAAGAACTATGTAAAAAATTAGGACAGCAAACCTCTTTGCCAAAAGCAAACTGTGGACTTAGCTTTGTAGTAGAAGTATTTTAAAGCACAACAACTTTCTTTGAGCAGTTAGAGAAAAAGGGCCCTTCACCAAGAACTAGATAGACTGAGCTCACCAGGACACCAGCCAATGTCCCGTTTACAAAAGCACATAGTGGACTCGCTAGCACCAAAGAAGTGGCAGCAGTCCAAAAGTCTCTAAGATCTCTCACAGCAGTCTGTACTCAAAAATGTCCTACAGTACATGTTGCCGAGAATGTGTTTTTAGCACAACAGCATCGCGCTGATTCTCGGCGACATGGTGCCGACATCTCGCACTCGCTGGAATAGACAAAGCACATTCCAGCGAGCGCGTCATAGAAGCAATGGGAGATCCGACTTGGATTCCTGCCAATTCTAGCTGCGGCATTTGGTATGCATTCCTGAGAGGGAGAACTCCACGCCAAATTTTAAATAAAAAACCGACATGGGTTCCCCCCCCCAGGAGCATACCAGGCCCTTACGTCTGGTATGGGTTGTAAGGAGACCCCCCCTACGCCGAAAAACCGATGTAGGGGGTCCCCCTACAATACCTACCAGACCCGTATCCAAAGCACGCTACCCGGTCGGCCAGGAAAGGAGTGGGGACGAGCGAGCCCCCCCCCCCTCCTGAGCCATACCAGGCCGCATGCCCTCAACATGGGGGTGTTGGGTGCTCAAATAACGACGCCTCTTCTCGCTGCAATGACGGGTGCACGGTTTGCATCCGATTTATATAGGCCTCTCTTATGATGTCACAGTCCCATGTCGGTTTTTTATTTAAAATTTGGCGTGGAGTTCTCCCTCTCAGGAATGCATACCAAATGCCGCAGCTAGAATTGGCGGGAATCCAAGTCGGATCTCCCGTCGCTTCTATGACGGCTTTGTCTCCATCGCGGCAAGCCAGCTCTGCGCTGGCTCCCGCAATGGGGCTCGTAGGTGGTCAATGTCGCCGAGAAAGGGAGCCAGATTGACACAATATCGCGGTCACCTACTGTAGGAAAGTCAGTTGCCTCCTTCCAACATCCATGCAACACCTTTCTTCTGTGATACCCCACTAGATCTTCAGATGACAGCCCCTTGGAGGACAAGCTTTGGCAGGTCCCTAAGAATCAGGGTCCACCTGGCTTCAACCTAGGTAGACCAAAGTACCTTGCCCCTGTCAGGAGCCTTTCGCTATGGGGAGTTCAGGGATTGAGGCCTTTAATCTTTGGAGGTTGGCCTATTCTGGCCAGAATTTGTTTTTATTTTTGCTGTAATTTCACTGTTTCACTTTTGTTTGGTTCAAAGGGGATCGACTAAACACCTCACCGCAGAGCTCTGATATAAAATATCATTAACCTCTACCATGTGATTGTCACTTTTTTGCTCCTATAGCTCTCATTGCTAAAAGGAATGACTGTTATACTTAGTGAATTGAGTCTACTGTGCCACAGGGCCAGAGAAATAACCATTAATTCTGTAGCACAGCATTTGTTTCATTTTTTTTTTCTGCTTGTAAGGCTGGGTTCACACTACGGTTTTCCCGTTCGTCAGCCGCATACGATTTATATGGAAAACCGTATGCGGCTGAAACGGACGGGAACGTATGGAACCGCACACATGTGCGTTTTCCATTAACATTAATGTTAAAGGAAAACGTATGCGTTTGCCATACTGTTTTAAAAACGACCGCAAAACCGTGGTTGAACACGGTTTTGCGGACGTTTAAAAAACGTTTTGCCAGCAAATCGTACGCACCCGGATGCATCTGAGTGCATACGATTTGCAATGCATTCTCTATCTATACGTTTTCCCGTCCGGGCCCGTACGTTTTCAATACTGAAATCGTATGCGGCTGACGGACGGGAAAACCGTAGTGTGAACCCAGCCTAATCTACCAACAAGTCTTACAGCATGATGGAGGATTACACTGTAACTAATTAAAAAAAAAGACTATTGTTCGGCATCACCCTCAGTCTACCAAGGCATTGAAAACAACAGCAGGTTGGGAAACTGTAAACCTTACAGGGAAGGGTGTGAAGTAGGGGTAACCTGCAATTAAAGCATATCTAAACTCAAGAAGAAATATGTAATAAATTAAAATGTACATACGTTAGTTTTCTTCTTTCAGTTCTTTTTTCTCCTAGTGCTGTCCTAAGGAGACAACGATTATTTACCATACTATATTTATAAAGGCACAGTTTTATCACCTTAGGACAAGACAACAGAATATCCCCCCCCCCATTTGTTCTCCATAACATGGGGGAGATGTTCTGTATTCAACAGAAAAAAACTTGAAATAATGCTAACTAATAATATTACAGCACAGCCATAGAGGACAGGAAGGCAGCAGCATCAACGTGTATTTTAGTGAAATTGTTAAACAGATATAACAAAACATTAATGGTAAATATACTATACAAAAAGGGATCAAATAAGTGAAGTTTGTTGTAAGGACTACCTTTAATTACATTTCAAACACAATCACATATTATAATAATTTTTTTTTACCTTTGCTTTAGGACACCAATCTTAGCGGTATTGAGATGGGTGACAAATGGCAGGACTATTCTTAACATATATTAGTATAGGGAGTCTGAATAAATGTTTTCGTTTTTGGGTGCCATGGGTATCATGCCTAGTTTTTCATTTACATGCGTACATTATGATATTTTTTTATAGTCCTTGTGGGAAACCAATTTTAGCAGTATTGAGATGGGCGAGAAAGCCATTGGGCAGCAAATAGAAGGACCATTCTTAGCATGTATTGGTATTTTGGTCATGGACAAACTTTACGTTTTGGCTCTATGGTTATCATGGTTTACTGTAGTGCTACCCCTGCGGAGGCCACTGGTAATAGCTGGTTCTTCTGTAGTAGTAAAGAGGTTACCCACTACTACAAGCACCAGGGGAGGTCTAGGGGATGTCTTTTTGAAATGTATTGCTTGCAGAACTTTAAAAAGGAGAGGGGTTAGGGCATGGGACACTAAAATGCTGCACAGAGGACACCCTTTTCTAGGCTTGCACTCCAGGATTCTGCTCAGGACAGGGGAATGCCTGTATTCAGAGACCCTATGAGGGCTGTCTCAGTACAAATCTACCTCCTGCACTTACATCCCAAAAGCACATACAGTCAACAGGAATCAACTCAGAGTCAATACTCACAAATTCCCAGTACAGCTGCACACTTTCAATCTTCATGTGGACACGGTCCAGTGGAGGGAGGCAATCCTTCTGACAGTGACCAGTTCTCTCCTCACTGAAGACTGAGAACTGAGTGATCAGCTGTCTTTGATCATTCAGTTATCAGTCATAGAAGTGGCGGGGGACAGATGTAGCATCAGATTGATGCATCCAGGTATGTATAACTATTTTATTTTTTTAAACCGATACCTCTCTTTTAAACTACGGTATTTCTCAAGTTAATATTGCTGCCTTAATCCATGCAGGGTATACTCTGTCTTGGTGGCCATTGTCACAGAGACAGAAAGTGAGAAGAAATTCAAAGATTTGAAATTGAGCAAGAGGTAAAGGAAAATTTCCCAATGGGAATTTGTTGGGAATTGTGCTGAGTTTGGAAAGATTTCCTTTTGTGTCTCTGGGACGGGAAATAAATCGAACTCTCCACAGCAGGACACAGGGAGCACCACTGATAGAGGTTTTAATCTTTCCCTATTAAAACCAAAAGAAAAGGGCTTTATGGTGATTTTAATCCTGTCTGGGGTTTTCCCTTAACTTCTTTTAAAATTTCTTGAGTAATGATTACATCAAATAACTGGATGATGACTTGCCTAGAGTTAAGTCTGCTGGCTATACATCATATTTTGTAGAGGAAAGAAGCTCATTTTATATCTACTGTAAATGGGTAATGCTTAGGTCTGCATAGAGACTAATGGATTCATTGTATAGTTCTGTTTCCAGTTCTTTGCACCAGTGGACTGTGAAAATGGAGATTAATATTCCTACTACTCAATTTATGGGCAAAGGATACAAGAACAACTATTTCTGGGAGGAAATAGGCCCAACGGTGGAGAAAGGGTTTTAACTTCTTAATTAGTCACTCTATATTATAGACTTTTCCTACTTACAACTTTGCTTATTGGCCTGTAAGAATGTTTAATTAAATAACTCATCTAACACAGGGAAGCAAATCTTTCCATTATAATCATTGGCCCAAAATTCAATGGCATCAGAACCACGGAGGAAGAAAACAGAAGGCATGTCTAAGTGCAGCATTTTACAATTTTATCAAAGATAAACAGTTAAAAACACTTACAAGATTCCTGTTAAAACAATCATGTCTGCATAGTATTTCTTTCACAGTCCTGCACCTCCAGGGGGAGAAAAGTCAGGCTAGCAGCTGTAACCACCATTGGGAGCGAGGAGGCAAGATGGCCGCCCAGGTTCTTGAAACCACGCTGGAACACACTGGATAAAGTGACATCAGGTGGTGGGCAGTAACGCATTTCAGAGCATGCATGGATTGCTACTTCATTAGACTTCGTACAAAATCCTTTGTTGGTAATGACAGCTGCAAGATGCCTCCCGTATGGAGAAACTAGTCGCTTTCATTACTCAGGTCTTATTTTGGCCCATAGAAGAGGCCGATGGAACCTTTGAGATTTGAAGAATTTGTGTGGAAGAATGGGCCAAATCACACCTAAGCAATCCATGCGACTAGATTCTCCATACAGAAGGCGTCTTGAAGCTGTCATTACCAACAAAGGATTTTGTACCAAGTATTCAATAAATTTCAGTTAGTGTGTTGATTACTTTGCCCTGTGTCATTCCATTTTATTACACAGAAAAATTCATTTCTGAACTTATTTGTTTGGTTGCTACCGACTTGTGGTGAAAATTTCATGTGAATAACACCTTTAGAAATGTATTTATCTAGAAAAATGGTGACGTGCTCAATACCTATTTTACCAGCTGTAAATATATATTGTGACGGTATGCGAGGTGAGATATATTATAATCACTATATTTCACCTCGCTTTCGTTCCATTGTAAAGGACTGAACCGAAATCCGCCCCGTTTTTTCCAGCCTCTGTGGCAGGCTGAGTTCCGGTCCGGATGTTCGGGTCCACTGGAGTCCACAGTCAGCTGGACTTTAAATATCCAGGAAGAGAGCACAGCAAGGCTCTGGTTTGGGGACTCAGGAGGGAACCTGAGTGAGAGGAGCTCTGTTTGAGTGGATTAAAAAGAAAGGGTTTGCTTTACCGCATGTTTTGTGGGTGACGGGGACCAGCCTTGCACTTTATAGAGAGGAGATTATTTGTTTAGTTAGCGCCAGACGGCAAGGATTTAATTTACTGTTTTGTTTCTTATCATTTTGCAAACCTCCTGTAAATAAACCTGGCATCCGCCAGACTTTTAAGAAAGTGCCTGGTTGCTGACCTTCATTCAAAAAAGCTGACCCCCACGAACTAATCTTCCAAAAAATATATATTGTGAGGGGGTTAGCTCGGCAGCGAGTATGTGTGACCCCCTGGAAGAGTTCACAGTAGTGACGGTGAAAAAACAAAGCTGTGATTTATTTACACTATTTACAACGGTCAAAAACAGCAAAACATAAAGAAACATGAAAATAAATCCTTGCCAACTTGGCCACTTACTACATACACAGGTTTCCTGGATATCAGCTAGGTGCAGACTTGTGCTGTCCCCAGCACCTATGTCCCTGTTAAAGAGGCTGGCCACACAGGCGTTGTCTCGCCGCAAACACAGGTATCACACTCCCCAGTCTCAACAGGCACAAAACTGGTTCCAGGATTGAGCAACTCCAGTTTTTGTAGAGGCCTTAATAAGCCAACTTCATTCATCTGGGCTCATTACCTCTACCCCTGCAGGACTCTCAGCACTTCCCCCTAGTGGTACAAATCGGCATATAGCCTGAATCTGGGACACAAATATCTGCCATCCTGGATGCAACCATACGATCTTGTGTGCCAGATCATCGGTGCATGTTGCATTCTGCACAACTTCGTCATGAGAAAGGGCCTGGAGATTGAGCTACGTGATGACCTGACCCCCCAACCACACAATCCCCCCCCAAGAAACTCTACCGGGTCTACTGAGGGAAGAGCAGTCAGGAGTTGTCTCGTGGAACGCCTCTTTGCACGTTAAACACACACATTAATCATGTCACAAGCAGAATGCACACGTGCACACCACTGTGGTCCCTAGCACACACACCCCACATGCACCAAAAATTGGATTAGACCCAAGGATACCGCACGGTATTAGGGAGCAGCAACGCCGCGCCAAGGCTCCAATTATGATGCTGTACATTCATGCACCTTTCACATGGCAGAGGGTGACACCCCTTTTCCAGCAGGTGTGACACCCCCCCCCCATTCACACACCAGTCACACTGTAGTATACACTCCTCACCATGTGTAGGGACTACAAAATAAAAAAGAAAACTCAAACTTTGAGCATAAAATCAAACCAAAAAGCTCATAATATGAGCATAATAAAAATAAAACCAAAAAGCTCATAATATGAGCAGAAATCGATATTTCCCCCAAAAAAAAAGATCCGCAGGAAAATTATCTTTTTTTCCTTTTGGACATCCTGGTGCCAAGGGTGCCCCAGCTCTGGCTCCTCAGTCGGCGTGGTGGAGCCTGGGCTGAGGATGGAGCATGGGGTGGGGATGGAGCATGGGGTGGGGATGGAGCATGGGGTGGGGATGGAGGGGGGGGAGGAGCAGCATCCCCTACTTGGTCACTCCTGGCAGGTGGTGCCTGCCTGCCCTCCATGGCGTTGGCCAGGTGGGTGAGCACACAGTTTGTTTGTGCCAGCATCCGAAGCTGCCGGGTGGTATTGTGCTGCTGCTGCCGCCGGGTTAGTCTCCCCTCCTCCCGCACAGCGGCAGTGTTGGCCTCTACCGCCCCTGCCAACCTGCTCACCTCCGCTGTCAACAAAGCTGTGGCGCCCTGCTGCTCCACCATGCAGGTGACCATGGCCAGACAGTTGGAGCTCACTTCCTCCAGGCTCTCGGTGTCTTTTTTCCCCAGCTCCGCATGCAGGGTGAGGGCCTGCTGTACTGAGGAGGAGGAGGAGGAGGCCAGGCTGTCCGCCACCTGCCTCAAGTCTCCCACCATGGCCCCTATATGGCGTGTCTGCCGGCCCTGTTCCTCCTGCAGCCCTTCTTGTAGGCCTGAGGGTACACCCCTCGTTTTAAATAGAGCCTTCCTGGGAGGAGAAGCTGGGGCCCGTACTGAGGGAGTAGAAGGGGAGGGGGCTGGCCTGGAGGGGGCGACACTGGTGGGAGGGAGACTGGAGGGGGCGACAATGGTGGGAGGGACACTGGAGGGGGCGACACTGGTGGGAGGGACACTGGAGGGGGCGACAATGGTGGGAGGGACACTGGAGGGGGATGACGTGATGGTCGGGGAGGTGGTGGGCAGGTCAGGGATGGTGGGATCCTCCTGGAGGTAGATAGAGTCCTCCTGGTGGAGGTCAATAGACTCCTCCACCACTTCCTCCTCCATAGATGGCCTATGGGCGCTCTCCTCCTCCACCAACATGCCCAGGATCTCCATGGGGGTTGACTGGACCCCATGATGATGTGGGGATGGCGTGGGTCGCCCTGCAGCCGACGACGGCCCAGCTTCATCCTCAACATCTGTGGATGACACAAAAAAACATGTTGGTGGAGCCACACACTTGTCACATGTTCCCTTCTACCCCCTCCCATGATACACACCAAATATGAGATAAAACACACTTACCTGTCCCCAAGTCCCCAACAGTGGAATCATAGCCTGGGACTCCCTCTACCTGCTCCTGCGACAAACTTTGTGCGATAACCTCCTCCTCCGCACTCAAACGCAATGGGCAGGCTGGTCCTCCTCCCATGCCCCTGGCATGTTTGCATATTATGACAAGTTTGTCACGGACCCGACGCCGCATGTCGTTCAATTTCTTTTGAATCTCCTCCCATGTCCTCTCCTCATTCCCAATCGCATTGATGTCCAGCGTGATGGCTTCATAGATAGCCCTCCTTTGGGATTTGGGATATGGTGGTGTTTTTCCGCTGGGCACCATACAGGGCAGCATTATGCTTAGTGAGTGCCGCCAGCATGACCTCCATCTCTGAGGAATTACAATTATTTTTCCTCTTTTTTACCCTCTGAGGAGGTGCCATCGCAAATTTGGGGCAAAATTACCTTGCTCAGGGGGGGTGAAAAAAACAGGATGTAATTTTGCGCAGGACCTGCGCATGTCTGCCCCTATTTATTTTCTCTGCGTAAGCAGGTGGGCCGGCGTAGCCCAGGAAGTAGGACAGGCGCAGTTGCACGCATGCGCACATGGATGCGTTCGATCTGCGCATGCTCCGTCGAGGATACGCCGGGCGTAAGCCACTGCTGAACGGTCAGCCCATCATTTGCATAGGGGCACACCCACTTTCACTTGCGCAGGCTTGCGCCCTCAAATTTACCTTACGCAGGCGCAAATTTACGCGGAAAGGCATCCTGAATCAGGTGGCAACCTCAAACGATTGCGCCGGCGTAGCGCAATTGAGCTGCGCTGCGCATGCGTAAGAAATGCGCAAAGCTACCTGAATCTACCCCATTGTTTTTACCCGGCTGGGTAATAAAGAGCACAGAAAAGACACTTGTTGCGGACATTCCTTTACTATTGCTATATACACCATTCACTCCTAGGAATTCAGAAGAGCCACGAAGTAAATGTGCCACCCAAAACAACCAGCAGCTCCTCTGTGGGTAGTGCTACATAATGTTTATTCAAATCATTGATTCATTCACATAAATTCAGCCATCCAAGGGGAGATGTCACATGGCTTCAATTGGTGGCAACAGTTCACAGCAAGTTTATAATGCAAAAAGAGAGCAAAGCCTAAAGATACAAGATGAGAGAGAGGAGAGGTGGTACAGAGTCCTAGCATTCCTCCAAGGGGGATAGTCCCATGTACTAGGGTCCTCCAGCTTCCCTAAGAGGAAACTACAAGAAGATTGCTTGAAGCCAACATATTGCTTCATTCTTGGCTTACAGAGAAATAATTCATTATTATTATTATCTCTCTGTACTGGAGTTCTCTTTCACCTCCGCCACCTTCCCAAAAATTTCTATCTGCTTTGCTAAGTTACCCCTCCCCTGGCTGGAGCAGGATTACCACATCACTCAGTCAACTCTGAGGCCCCGTACACACGACCGGTTTTCTCGGCAGAATCCAGCAAGAAACTCGATGGGAGACATATTCTGCCGAGAAAACCGGTCGTGTGTACACTTTTCGCTGAGAAACCCGTCGGGAAGCTCGTTGAGCCAAATAGAGAGCATGTTCTCTATTTCCTCGTTGGGCAATGGGAAAATTTGGCTCGACGAGTTTTCTGACAGCCGAACAAGGAACTCGACGAGCAAAACGATGTGTTTTGCCCGTCGAGTTTCTCGGTCGTGTGTACGGGGCCTAAAAGTGGAGGCTCCCAATATTAGTGAAGGGGGCTAAACTGAGGAACTATAATGGGTACCTTACCCTACAGCTCTTTTCTTTTTTTATCCCTAGGAGGAATTTTTATCTAGACTACTCTAAAGTGGAACCTATAAAACTAGAGTTCCATAAGCTGCCTTTGCAAAATTGTTTGAAGGTGCAAATTATGGGCCTGACATCCTCAGTACAGTACTTACTGAATCACTGACCTGGATTCATGTATTTGTTCTCAGCGTTGATCCCTTCTGTAATAGCTATTAGAATTGTTGCCAAAATGAAAACCAGAATTTGCTAATGGAAATAGCATTCCAACTCTTTTCTTTTCTACACTAGGCACTGACCCCCAAGTGGCTAACTACCTAGGCTGCCCACAACATTACCCAACTACATAGGTGTTCGCAGCCTACTGCAATAGGGTGTGCAACCCAAAGCTCAAACACATACTACCGATCAGGGCTTTTTTTCTCAGACAATAGGTGCAGGAACTCCCCTTTTCCGAGTCACTTGTTTTCTCCGCCCCTACCCACCTCCGAGCAACGTCCCTTGGTTCCATCACCTACCCACCTCCCAGTACCGCCCCTTTTAGACAATACAGAACCAAGTATCATTTTGTTGTGCTAAGTAATTTGTATGGAATTTGGTTTCCCCTTCAGCTAGCAACAATAGATCCCCCTAACAATGTACCACCCACAACAAAATCCCCCCCCCCAGCAACAATAGACTCCCGGCAGCTTCAACAGATCTCCGCACAGCCAGCATTAATAGACTCTATGGCAGCTATCAACATTAGACCCCTCCCCCAACAGTAGATCTCCTTCAGCAACAACTGACCCCCCAGCAACAATAGGTCCCCCACCAGTAACACTAGACCTCCTCAGCAACAATAGACCCCTCTGCAAAAATAGATCCCCTCCAGCTAGAATAGATCAGCTAGCAGTGAGCATCAATACCCTGCAGCACACCCCAGCACCCCTTGACACTACATACAGTCAGTCCAGGAGGTGCCGGAACTGCGTTCCCCCGCGTTCCCGCTGAAAAAAGCCCCGCTACCGATCACTCACAATGAAAGTGAAGGGGCCGGTAAGTTAGATATTTAATGTCCCCTTCCCCCACTCATCCTAAAACATCCTGCAGCAAAAGCCGGAGGGAAAGTAGAGTAGGGAAGCCTGAAGCGCTGCAAGGGGAAGGAGGGGGGGGGGCAGAGCAGTAGGGGGAATCTGTGCTGCACAGTGTGATTAGGGTGTGTCTGGGCACATCTGGTACAACCTGTGGGCATGCCTATGCCCAACTGCCTCTTCCCTTCACTCCCTGGCTCGTTAATTCTCTGTCTCATGCCACCAGCCTGTATGGAGACATTGGGAAGTAATATAGTCCTCTGAATGCATCAAATAAAAAATGCAGATGGAGCAAGGAAGCTACTGGCTTCTGCTTTGTTACCAGGCCTGCAGATTAGGTTTAATCTTCCAGTGGAAGGCTACTTTCAATGTATTTCACTAGTTTCCCTTTTGCTATATACAGATGTGGGAGCAATAGTAGGCCATAAGCAGGAAGCTTGCACATGGAAGAAAAAAGGTTACTTCTTTGGAGGGCCCTGATGACCATTAGACACACAAGGATAAGTGCAGTAAACACTGATAAAGCACAGTCAAATATTGTTGATATGATCTGCAAGTCTGATACTTAAGCTGATCTTAAACTAAGCCAGCTTGCTTTAGTTGGATCAGGCAATGATCCCATGTTTGTCTATACTCCCTGACCTCTGTAGATACTCCCTGCTTGACCCTTCTTGAGGGAAGAATTAATTAGCCAAGTCAGATTTCCCAAGGTGATTGCTGTTGTTTTCCCTTATATATGACCAGGGCAGCCATCAGGAATAATTGGGCCCCTTACACAGCCTCAGGCATGGGGGGGGGGGGGGGTTCTGCCGCCTGAAACTGAGCAGCGGGGGGGGGGGGGGGGGGGGTCTGCTGCAAATTGAGAAGGGGGGGGGCCCTTTACAAAAAAAAAAAGGGGTAAAGAAAAAAAAAATATATATATATATATATATATATATAAAGAAAAGGGGCATAGCCATCCGGGGCCCTGGGGACCTCTGGGCCCTTTAATAAAAAATAAATATATGTTTATGTATAGATATATACAAATTATTATTATTTTTTTATAAAAAGAAATTACAAAAAAAGGGGGGTGCCATTCGGGACCTCCGGGCCCTATAATAATAATAATAATAAAAAAAGAAACCTCTGGGCCCTTTAATAAAAAAAAATATATATATATATATAAAAAAATAAAATAAACATTTATAAAAAAAAAGGGGGGGGGAGGGGGTTGCCATCCAGGGCCCTGTGGACCTCTGGACCCTTTAATAAAAAAATAAAAAAAATATATATATAAACAAAAATAAAAAAATAAACATTTATAAAAAATAAAAAAAGGGGGTTTGCCACATGGGGCCCTGGGGACCTCTGAGCCCTTTAATAAAAAAAATATATATATAAAAAAAAAGAAAAAAAAAGAAATACAATAATATAAAAAAAAATTATAAAAAAAGGGGGGTTGCCATCTGGGGCTCTGGGGACCTCTGGGCCCTTTAATAATAATAATAATAATAATAATAATAATAATAATAATAAATATATATACATATATATATATATATATATATATATATATCTATATATATATATATATATATATATATATATATATATATATATATATATATATATAAAATAAATACAAAAAATTATAAAAAAAGGGGGGTTGTCATCCAGGGCCCTGGGGATCTCCGGGCCCCCCGTACCCCTAAAAAAAAATGGCCCTTTAATAAAAAATAAAATAAAAATATATTAGAAAAATATTTTTTTTTTTTAAATAAATAAAAAAAAGAGGAGGGGGTTGCCATCCGGGGCCCTGGGGGCCTTCGGGCCCCTGGGGACCTCCAGACCTCTAAAAAAAAATTGTCCCTTTAATAAAAAATAAAATGAAAATATATTAAAAAACTTTTTATAAAAATATTTATAAAAAATAAATAAAAAAAAAGGGGGTTGCCATCTGGGCCCCTGGGGACCTCCGGGCCCCTTACAGGTGTACTTCCTGTACCCCCTGATGGCGGCCCTGTATATGACAATTAAAAAGATACCTGCACTTCCGTTAACCATAAGTACATACATGTTCAGCCAATCCAAATATGAATATTTCTGGAATGCTTTTTTCAAGTGCATTTTAAGGGGTTGCCGATGCTTTTGTTTGCACCAGTGCACGTCAATTTGAATACAAAAGTAATACAAAGCAATTTAACATAGAGCAAAGACACTCTGAAGCAGCTTGAAACAACTCCTGGAGCAAATTTTGTGTAGACTACACAAAATAACATAAAATGGCATCTGGTGCACATACAGCATTCCCTACAACAGGAACAAAAGAACACTGATTTTTTGGTGACAGTAGTGCATAAATCCCTACAAACTTCATTAGCAACTAATAATGTATAGAGTATTGGCTTAGCTTAAGAACTGTAAAAAAAAATAATAATAATTGCAGTTACCTTTATTCCATTGCATCCAAATTCAGTGGGATATTCATAGCGCTTCGGGGTAAAGCCTTTCCTCTTTTTTTCTGCTGTTATGAACTATAAAAGGCACATGGTAAAGGGTAGAAAAAAAATTAGTTATTCATCAAGTAGACTGCATTGCTCAACGGCAGTAAAATGCTACATTATCATGTATGTTTAAGTAAGTATGTTGAGGTCAGATGAGGTTAGGCGTGACAGTAATTTATGCTGTCTGGTTATAAATGTACAACACTGTTGGTAATCCAGTGGTAAAATGTATGATAATAGAGATAAAATCATGAGCGCACTTTACATTAAATCGTTTTCTCACACTATAGAAAAGTGTTGGCTTTTTTTCATTTAATCAAAGTACCGAGATAGGCCACCTTCTCACCAGAATATATGAAGTCTCAATTGTCATATCAGCCAAGTAGAAAGGTCTGAACTCTAAACAATTTATTAAAGCAATGCCAGTTCTATTCAGTGTTATCCAACGATGCACATTCTGAATGCCATGAATAAAAATGAGACACTAGACAGGGAAGACATTTTCATTTCAACAAAAATCTCAATCTATACAATTTTTAGAAGTTGCTTTTTTAATATATTCAGAATTTTAGTTCTGACACAGAACTTTATGTCTCTCTTTTTTTTTTTTTTTTTGTACCAGGCAACCATTTCTCATGTTAACCCCTTTTCTATAAAGTGTTACTGGAAAATGTACAAGTAGTTTAATCTCACTTAGAATTCTGCAGGTGGTTATTAAAGCGGGAGTTCACCCAAAAATCAACTTTCTGCAGTTAGATCCAGCATACTGTTGACATCTGCAGTATGCTGGTCTTTTTATTTTTATTTTGGTACTTATCGTTTTAGCAGTATTTCTTCCATGGCCCTGAGCGGGGATTACTTCCTGGTATAGGCGTTCCCGAAGACAAGCAAGTTGATTGACAGCCTTCGATAGTGCGTCACGGCTTCCGAAAATCCACACGAGTGACACTCGGCAATTTACGGCGCCTGCGCTGTCAGCTCTACATGGCAGGCGCAGGCGCCGTAAACAGCCAAGTGTCACCTCGGCTGTTTTCGGAAGCCGTGACGTGCTATCGAAGGCCGTCAATCAACTTGCTTGCCTTCGGGAACGCCCATTCCCCGCAGGATTCCCCGTTCGGAGCCATAGAGAATACAGAGCCAAGTATAATTTTGTGTTGGTAAGTAAATTGTATGGAATTTGTTAATGATAGCAAGAAAAGTAGAAATAGATACCCCACAGCCAGCAGCAATAGACCCCCTCCCCAACAACAATAGATTCACCCAGACACAATAGGCCTCCCAGAAATAATGTTCCCCCAGACAGGACTGGACTGGGACAAATATTTGGCCCTGGACTTTATCCAGACTGGCCCACTTTGACAGGTCTCTCCCACAGCGGCCGGACAACTTCCGCACTCCCCCGGCCACCCAAGCCCCCTTTCCCCCTTCACTAGCCACTAGCTGTTTTACTTTATTAGAGTAGAACGGCTGGTACTGGTACTCTTATAGGCAGTACCAGTGGGGATGCTAGACATTATTTCACCCGGGGCAAAGAATCAGTTCGTTACACCCCCTTATGGGACAAGATTAGGCAGAAGTGAAAAACTCTCAGGCCATAGCTGTTGAGTCAGCTGTCTGTCCCCTCCCCCATGCTCCTCTGGTCCTCCCCCTGCTTATTTGTTCCCCCCAGGTGAGCGCTGTGGGCAGGGAGAGGAGGTGAGCGCTGCAGGAAGAGAGAGACAGAGGAGTGGAGAGGGGGCGGTCCGCTGTCATGGAAGCCGGCCCACTGAGCCATCGGCCCACTGGGAAACTCCCTGTAGTCCCAATGGCCAGTCCATCCCTGCCCCCAGAACAAAATACCACCCCAGAAGCAACAACAGATCTCCCAGCAGCCAGCATCAATTGACTCTCCAACAGCCTGCAACAAAAGACCCCCTCCCTCAACAGTAGATCTCTTCCAGCAATAACAGATCCCCTGCCAGCAACAATAGACTGCCACACAAAAAACATACCCCTCCAGAAACAATAGTTTCCACAGCAGCCAGCATTAATAGACTCTCCAGCACACCTCTTGCCATTATATACATTCAATGTTGGAGATGCCGGAACTGCGTTTCCCCACCTTCCCACTGAAAAAAAGCCCTGGAACTTATAAACTCTGAAACCTAGGCCATTTTTTCTTTCATGTATGATGTTTTTGTGTACTTTTATTACTTTTGTGTAGGATACACAATTTGCAGAATATATTTTAATAAAGCCATAAATTCCAGCTAATTCCAGTAGTTGTGAAGCCTGAAGGTTTTTGACCTTAATGCATTCTATGTATTAAAGTGAAAAACCTACTGTGCTGCAGCTCCCCCCAGACCCCCCCCTTTTTTTTTACCTGAGCCCGATCTGATCCAGTGATGTGCACTAGCGCAGTGGCTCCTCATTAAACAGATTAATAGCCATTAGCTCCCACTGCTGTCACTGTGACACTGGAGCGGGTGGATGGAGCCGAGTCCCGCTGTCTGTCTCACTGGAAATAACAGTGGGACTGGGGAGAGAGCCCACATGGGTGTCCCCAGGGAAAGCAGCTTTCCCTGGGGGAACCCGATGAAGAGGAGGGGCCTGAAGCGCTGGCAGGGCACCCCAGAAGAAGAGGATCAGGGCTTCTTTGTGAAAAACGATTGCACGGAGTAGATAAGTATAGATGTGTTTGTAATTTTTATAACAAAAACAAGGGTTTACAACCCCTTTAACCACTTCCCGCCCGGCCTATGGCCGATTTACGTCCGGGAAGTGGTTACACAATCCTGACAGGCAGTCCATGGACGTCCTGCAGGATTTCATGCCGCGCGCGCAGAGGTGATCAAATACCATCAAAAGAAAGCTCTATTTGTGGGGAAAAAAGGACGCCAATTTTGTTTGGGAGCCATGTCGCAGGACCGCGCAATTGTCATTCAAAGTGCGACAGTGCTGAAAGCTGAAAATTGGCTTGGGCGGGAAGGTGCGTAAGTGCCTGGTATGGAAGTGGTTAAGATTGTAATTTATTTATGTCATATTGTAGCTAGTAGTGGTTGGTCACAATCAGACCAATAATAAGAAGTCACAGGGCCCCATAGAAAAATGTTTAATTGGCCACTAACAGAAAAAAACAAATTTGCACAACACCCATATTATCATGGCTGATGATAAAGGACGGAACAGGCTGCAATATGATAGTTGTAGTGAGCTGTGTGTTGCAGTGTGTTTGTTTTGCTGTTTTCAAATATGGCTGCTGTGCCCTTTGCACTTTATGATGATGTCATCAAGTGCGTCCTTCCTATTGCAAAGGGTTATTCTGTGAGCTGTCTAGGAGAAACTGATGGATAGAGGAAAGTGCATCTCTATTCACAGGACAGCATAGCTCCCAACTGTCCCTGGTTTCAAAGGGACTGTCCCTGATTTGGAGCAATGTCCCTCTGTCCCTCTTTCCTCCTCATTTGTTCCTCATTTTGGTCTGATTTATATAGTTGAATATAAAATGAACTTTTTATCTTTCAAAAAGTGCTTTCCAGTGCTAAACCTTTTATCCCATTTCTAAATGACTGCATTTGTATATTTTCAAAGCCAGTATAAAGGAATAGTAGTGTTAAAAAAAAGTCTTTGTGGATTTAATTAACCTTTGGTTAATCCTCCTTTAACCACTTAAGACCCGGACCAAAATGCAGGTAAAGGACCAGGCCCCTTTTTGCGATTCGGCACTGCGTCGCTTTAACTGACAATTGCGCGGTCGTGCGACGTGGCTCCCAAACAAAATTGGCGTCCCTTTTTCCCCACACATAGAGCTTTCTTTTGGTGGTATTTGATCACCTCTGCGGTTTTTATTTTTTGCACTATAAACAAAAACAATTTAGAAAAAAATGCAATATTTTTTACTTGTTGCTATAATAAATACCCCCCAAAAATATATAAAAAAAAACTATTTTTTTCCTCAGTTTAGTAAAAAAAATCGCAATAAGTGTTTATCGATTGGTTTGCGCAAAATTTATAGCGTTCACAAAATAGGGGATAGTTTTATTACATTTTTCTAAAAAAAAAAATTCAGATATTTATTTGTAAAAATAAAATAAAAAAACATTTATCTTTTTCCTTCCGCTTTACAATTATGTGAAACTTTGTGTTAGTTTATCACATAAAATCCCAATAAAATGTATTTATGTTTTTGGTTGTAACATGACAAAATGTGGAAAATTACAAGGGTTATGAATACATTTTCAAGGCACTGTAGATACTAGACATGTGCAGACTGGAATATTTTGTTTCGTTTTTTCGTTTTCGTTTGGAAAATAAATTTATTTAGTTACTCCCGAAAATCGTTTTGATTTATTTCGTTTTTCGTCGGGGAATAGCTTTCGTCCGAAAATCCAATAATACTTGGTTTCTGTTGAATGGTCAAAAGAATATTCGACGGAACGTCGAATCCTTGTTGGTTTCTGTCTAATGGTCAAAAAATATTCGACGGAACGTTGAATCTTTACGCAGAATCGTACATTTCTGTTCGAATATTCCGCCTACAAGAATTCTAATGTTGTATGACTAGTAATAATGTCGAATCTATTCTTTATAATGTCGAATCTATTTTCTCATAGATCGAAATCTATTCTCTGTAATGTCGAATCTATTATTTCTATAGTGTCAAATCTTTTCTCTATAATGTTGAATCTTTTCCCTATAATGTCGAATCTCTCTATATCAAATTTTTACCGCAACGAAAACGAAAATAAAGCATTTTTTATGTCGGATCTTTCGGTTTTCGTTTCTTGCACTTTCGTTATCGTTTGTTAAAACGATAACGAAAAAAACAGATTTTTGGACGAAAATGCATTCTAACGAAAACGAATGCACATGTCTAGTAGATACTGGAAATTAGCCCACTTGCTGGGCTTTGGAAAATGTTCCCCTTCGTGGACTACAAATTCCAGATTTGATTGATCGCAGGTGGTACAGTGTTACATGCACAAGGCATAGTACTCTAGTTTACAACTAATATTTCTCACAAACGGCATTTGTGACAGTAACTATCACAAATCACCTTGTAATATCTTGTAACACAAACCATATCACTTTCCTTCTGCTTAACAGGTCCCCCCCTTGTTTATCAATATATCATCAGCTACCCTGAAAATAATACCAGAGAGCATGTGGCAAGTATAAAAACATTAAGATGTCTGAGAGCATTAAAAAAGCAAAGGCAGGGATGGGTATGAGTTGTTGATGTTCATTTAATTCGTTCTATTATGCCCTTGAAGATGTTTTCTAATATGAACATGCACTGATTTACAATCCAGAGAACGGTCTTCTAATGGGCGATGCTGGAAATGTGAAGGTCACAGAAAACACAAAACTGAATCTGTGTAATTTGTCTAGTTCAAAATAGAATCTGCAATTCAGATGCATAAAACGCCATTTAAATGTGAGGTTTTAGATCGTACCACTGGCTTCAGATCATTGACATAGGCAGTTCTATGTGAGATCAAACAATGCTAATGATAGACCTAAAGTATATGTAGCGTAATTAAACCCTGTGACAACGGTGGAGTAAATTATAAAGGCCAGCAGGCTGTCTGTACTTTGTGTATAAATTAAAACTATAGTTCTTTGTGCTGTGGTTTTGTGATTGCAGAGTCATGTGAGCATTGGAAGGAAGGCAAACAGCAGAATGTAATGGAATTAGACGTGGCTTCTGAATGGGAAAAAAAAAAACGAAACAAAATAAGAACACCAAGCTATTTTTTCTCCATATAATAGGTGCACTGTACTACTGTTCTTAGGCCTAGTACACACGAGAGGATTTATCCGCGGAAACGGTCCGGAGGTCCGTTTCCGCGGATAAATCCTCTGGCGGATTTTGATCTCATGGTTGTACTAACCATGAGATCAAAATCCCCGTGGAATTCCATCCGCGATGACGCGTCGCGCTGTCGCCGCGATGATGACGCGGCGACGTGCGCGACGCTGGGATATAAGGACTTCCACGCATGCGTCGAATCATTACGACGCATGCGGGGGATGGATTCGGACGGATTGATCCGGTGAGTCTGTACAGACCAGCGGATCAATCCGTTGGACTGGATTCCAGCGGATCGATTTCTTAGCATGTTAAGAGATTTTGATCCGCTGGAAATCCATCCCCGGGGGAAAAAATCAGCGGAAAAATATCCGCTGGATTGTACACACCAGGGGATCTATCCGCTGAAACCGGTCCGCGGATCAATTTCAGCGGATCGATCCTCTCGTGTGTACGGGGCCTTAGGCTTTACTCACTGTGTGAGGTGTGATTACTAAAAATAGAGAGTACCTTTAAAAGCAATCAGAATATTGTGATCATTTGGCCACTTTTTTATTGTACTATTAGCTACATGCAGCCATCGTCTGGTTGTATTTAGTCTAGTTTGGATTTTTCAAGGATAGAAAAAGATTTTTATGAAAAATTTGCGGCCAATCAGGTCTTAATGGCCCAGATTCACAACCGAGATACGACGGCGTATCTCCAGATACGCCGTTGTATCTCTGCGTTGCGCCGTCGTATCTATGCGACTGATTCTTAGAATCAGTTACGCATAGATATCCATTAGATCCGACAGGCGTAAGTCTCTTACGCCGTCAGATCTAAACTGCATTTTTTTTTGACCGATAGGTGGCGCTTCTGTCAAATTCCGCGTAGAGTATGCAAATTTGCTAGATACGCGAATTCCCGAACGTACGCGCGGCCGACGCAGTAAAGTTACGACGTTTACGTTAGGCTTTTCCCAGCTTAAAGTTGCCCCTGCTATATGAGGTGCAGCCAATGTTAAGATGTTAGTGTCGCACCACCAAAATTGGTGACGGATAGATTTTCTATGTAGAGTGCAGAGGACAGGGGGGGGAGGGGGGGATATAAAAAGATAGAGACGTACATTGGAATAGTATAGGAATATAAAAATGTGGTATAATGTATGTCAAATGAAATGAAATGGATGCCGAATAGGCATATATATATGTATGAAAAAAGAAAAGATATAAAAATAAAGTGGATTTTAAAAAAAAAGTATGGCCGTCGTTCCCGCGTCGAAATTTGAAAAAGTTACGTCGTTTGCGTAAGTCGTCCGTGAATGGGGCTGGACGTCATTTACGTTCACGTCGAAACCAATGACGTCCTTGCGGCGTACTTTGGAGCAATGCACACTGGGAAATTCCACGGACGGTGCATGCGCCGTTACGCAAAAACGTCAATCACGTCGGGTCACAGTAGTTTTGCATAAACCACGCCCCCCTGATCCAAATTTGAATTAGGTGGGCCTACGCCGGCCGATTTACGCTACGCCGCCACAACTTACGGAGCAAGTGCTTTGAGAATACAGCACTTGCCCGTGTAAGTTGCGGAGGCGTAACATAAATCAGATACGTTACGCCCGCACAATTTTACGCGGCTCTACGTGAATCCGAGCCTATATGTCTATCAAAATGCTGAATACGGTCCGCCTGAAGGCCAGAGACAACTCTACTATGAAAGGGATTCTAACTTTCATGAATGTGTAATATTTGTCTATGTGTAATATTAACCAGTAGAAACCAGTTGTTCTTGGTTAATATTTTCACTGCGCAAGTCAAAGCCTCTGAGGATCCCACATTGGACCCCTGAATGGTGGGGCAGGTTGTGAGGTGGTAAGGGTTAGTGCTGAGTGATTTCCAAACATGCCTACAAGCAACACAAAGTGGTGTTATAATAATGTTGTTGTCAGCGTGATCATCCGCAGGTTCATTTTACAGGGCAATTTTACAGAAAGGCTTTTGATTGTAGAGATTCATAGCTCTAAACTCCCTCTTGAGGTACCTTTGTAGCCCCCCTCCCTATTTCATATGAACAGAATATCAGATTTCTGATTCCCTTTATTGGACATATCTTTAGACATTGTGGGGCAGATTCACATACATATGGACAGGCGCAGCGTATCAGAGATACGCTACGCCGCCGTATCTTACCTGGCTTAACTTCGAATCCAAGAAGAATTCGCGCCGTAAGTTATGGCGGCGTAGTGTATTTCTGGCGGCGTATTTGAAATTGGGCGGGTTGGAGGCGGGTTTCATTTAAATGAAGCGAGTCCCCGCGCCAAATTAAATGCGCATGCGTCTTTCCTAAATTTCCCGCTGTGTTTTTTGCGAAATGACGTCGCAACAACGTCATTTTTTGAACTTAGACGTGAGTTACGTCCATCCCTATTCACGGACGACTTACGCAAACATAATTCAAATTTTGACGCTGGAACGATGGCCATACTTAACATGGCAAGTCTATCTATACGCCGCAAAATACCAGCTTTAACTATACGCCGGAAAAAGCCGACTACAGACGACGCTAGAAAATGCGACGGCCGCACGTACGTTCGTGGATCGTCGTAAATCGCTAATTTGCATACCTGACGCGGAAAACGACGCAAACTCCACCCAGCGGCGCCAAAGTATTGCATCTAAGATCCGAAGGCATACGAAGCCGTACGCCTGTCGGATCTTACCCAAATGCCATCGTATCTTGGTTTGAGGATTCAAACTAAAGATACGACGTCGGAAATTTGAAAGTACGCCGAAGTATCAGTAGATACGCCGGCGTACTTGATCTGTGAATCTGGCCCTACATGTGCAAGTAATGGCGATGAGTGTAGTGATTTGTGGGACTTTAGATGAGGCACAGGACACGTGGTTTGGAGAAACTTTTGGATGTTTAATTTTCGTAAAAATATAGCAGGACATATTGCAAATATTAAATCATATTGGTATATATTAAATATGTTTTTACAGATGAGTGGAGATTGTCCACGAAACACGTCAAGCTTACTGGATGCCTTTATATTTCAAATATACAGTTTAACTTTCACTGTGATCCATCTATATAATATAAATATTTTTTCTTTGATTACTATAATAGGTATCATTGGCCTATATTATATCGGTCACTATAATGGGATATCATCCCCGAGTTACAAACACAATAAGGACTGTAGGTTTATTTGTAAGTAGAATTTGTGTGTAAGTCGGAACACTGCTTGTAAAAGTAACTTCTGCCTTTGCATGGATGTGGGATGTTCTGTTATCTGCCTTTGCATGGATGTGGGATGTTTCTGGGCGCTTCTAGGGCTCTTATGGCCATGCAGTACATGCAGTACATGCAGTGTGGGATGTGGCAAGATAGCTGCTCGGAGGTATCCAGGACCAGCGTGGAGCACAAGTGGCTGGCATTTAGGCTGTTGGTAAGTAGGAGTTGTTTGTAACTCGGGGACTGCCTGTATATAGATGAAATCACATAATAGCATAACGTATTGCATGTGATACATGAATGTATGTAGATACAATCATGTATCACATGCAATACGTTATGCTATTATGTGATTGTATGTGTATATATATATATATGAATGTTTCTATGCTATTGTCTTGTATATAGGTGAAATTAACTACATATAATCATGTATCACATGCAATATGTCACGCTATGTTTTTACGCAAATTAAACATCCAAAAGTTTCTCCAAACAACGTGTCCTGTGCGTCATATAAAGTCCCACAAACCCCTTTTTCTTTAATCTCTGATTTAGGGATAGAGGTACATGTAATCATACACGTCATTTAAAGTCCCAATACCAATAAAATTGTTAGATTATAGTCCTGTTTACTGCTTGCTTTTGCTTTGCTTCACTTTAAAAAGTACCACATGTCGGTTTAGTGGTGCTTCAAAGCATTTTCAAAGCCTCTATAGAAGTCTATGCAAAGCTCGCTTGAAGCACCTGCAGCTTTTGAGAGGCTTTTATTCAACTTTAGATTTGTTTTGGAGAAATTGCAGGTATGAGATATTAACACACACAGGGCATCTGCCAAGCCTTAGTAAAGCTTCAAAAAAGCATCACAGCAGCATCCTTGAAGCACCACCGACACATCATAAAAGCATCACCGAAGCATCGCATAAGCATCAAAAACATATCAAAACTGCATGTTGAAGTGGTAAGGGCTGTAATGTGTGTTGAAGTTGAAGCAAGTGTTTATTCCACTTCGGGAATTTAAAGAATTAAAGTTTAATTTGAGTCCATGTGATCATCTTCCACATCTACTACCCTTTGTTCCACTTGACCCTCCCTTCTAGATTGTAAGCTCTAACGAGCAGGGCCCTCTGATCCCTCCTGTATTGATTTGTATTGTGACTGTACTGTCTTCCCTGATGTAAAGCGCTGCGCAAACTGTTGGCGCTATATAAATCCTGTATAATATTAATAATAATAGTTTCAATGAGTATTTACAGCACAACCCAGAGTGATTTAGTGTTTTTAGACCCAGTGCTTGAAATGATCAAGTTTACATATAATTAAATTGCTTGGAGAGTACAGGCTTTTATCCAAATGAATAGAGCACAGTAAATAGCCAAGTTGGGTTTTAATCTGTAACCTACAAGTATTCAGATGCTTGAGTCCACATTTACTTTATATCACTTCATTTGCAAACAGCCCTCGCTGTAAAACACTGGAGCCAAGATCTGAAAACAGAACTGAAATACCAAGCTACTGAAACCCACGGACTGCAAGAAACATCTAGTGGTCACACTTTGGTAAATCTACATGTGTGTAAAATCAAAGGTTGCACAAGAGTTACTTGATATCCTGTAAAGAAAAAAAAAGTGAAAAGACTAGCCTATTATGAAATACTTTCTGTTATTCTAGAGATGTTCCTGTTTTCATACAGCTTTATATTCTGGATAATAAAAGCATAAATAAAAATAATAATACTAATTTACTTAAACTGTATATATATACATATATATATATATATACACACACACACACACACACATATATATATATATATATAGCGCCTGGTTGCTTTAAGAGTGCCAGAGCTATTTAGGTTTGGAGGGGGATCAGAGTGTAGACTCTGATCCTAATTATTATGTTGAAAGCAGGGTCTCTGTCTTGGCTTGGCTCTGCTGTGGGCGCATTCTGTTGACCTGGGGTGTTCCTCCCACCCCAGTGCAGTGGATGGCATCAGTGGAGTCAAGGTTTGGGTGCTTTTCCCCAGCGGCCAATCGGGAGGGTTGAGCCTCGCTGTGCATGCTGGGGTGGGTATTTATGGGACAGACGCCATTAGTTCTGGGTTTGTCTTCTTCGTCCAGTGTGGTACCCACCTTTAGGGTCACCACATCACGGCCCCCGGCGTTATGGCCCACCTGGCCGCGGTGTGCGTGCCATGCAGTGTTCCTGGTTCCGGGACCACGTCGGTCCAGAACATTTGAGCAGCGATGGGGACCCAGTGATCGACTGGGTTCCCACCTCTGAAGATTCCAAGCGATATAGCTGTTCTGTGGGGAGTACGTCTGAGGAGCGCCAATGAGAGGCTGGCGGTCCAAAAGGATTTAGACAAACCACCTGGGATCAAGTTAGCTAGACACTGAAGGATTGATCCCCTGTCAGTCGGTACCTGGGGGATGTTAAGAAGGAGATCCAGGCGTAATTCACCTAAGGACGATTACCTCCGTAACTGCGGAGAGGGCCTGTGGCAGAAGTGTCTCCCGACGTTCATTTAAGGAGGGTCTGTGGCAGAGACTTTTCCTCAAAGGTTCGAGCGATACTCTGGCTGCCAGGTCAGTGAGAGAGGCCTGTCCAGGTACGCTAATCCAACTCAAGCAGGAGTGGCGCAGAGAAGTGTTACACTTGGGAGCAGGACTGTTTCCCTATTGCTACGCCTGAATCTGCTGTTCTCCTTTCCTTCTTCAACTTTACTTTCCTCACCACAAGTTTATTTGTTTTTACCCGTCTGGGTAATAAAGAGCACAGAAAAGACATTTGTTGCGGACATTCCTTTACTATTGCTATATGCACCATTTACCCCTAGGAATTCGGAAGAGCCACGAGGTAAATTTGCCACCCAAAAGAACCTGCAGCTCCTCCGGGGGTAGTGCTACATATATATACAAACAAATGAATTTGTGATGTTTCAGGTTGAAATATAATATGAAAAGATACAATCAAATATAATAAAAGGAAAAAAAGTGAAAAATATAGTATTTGTAATTATTTTGTTCAATCTAAGTAAAAATTTCAGTTCTGTGTTTTATGAGTCAATAACTCCCATAACAGAACATCCCTCTGCTTTATTGCATCACAAATTATGTCAATATTTCTCCTCCTCGGCTCTAGCAAACAGGATGTGTGAAATGAGTCCTGGAACAATAAAGCTTTCTGAGTTATGAGAGACAGCAAGGCATGAATGGGTGCTGCTGACCCCTGAACAGCTATTTCACAACTATGAAGGACAGCGGGAAGGCACTTAAGGAGAAGTCTATGATAGTCATAATAAAACATACTTGCCCTGCAATGATAGACTTGAAATTTTGAAATCCTTTTTTTTTTTCCCTTTGCTGAAAAATATATGCAGACTTGCTTGAGAGAAAAAACACAAAATTCTCCAGGCAAGATAGAGTACAGTAAGGGTGTAAAGTGAATACTAATAGTCCTGCTTTGAAACCATGTTCATGGATTCGAGTTAGGACAAATAGTAGACATAAGTGAATAATTTGTTCCTATATTTTGAAGACCCACGCTCAATGTTCTTCAAAGCTGTCCATCTCAAATCTACTGCTGAACAGTATTCAGGTTTAAAATGAATTAGGAATAATCATATATTAATTTAAACGTCTTATTTAAACTTTTTTACATCATTGTCTAATACAGTAATTGTTTATATCCACTGAAATGAGTTGATGTCATCACCTACCAGGGTATTAAAGCGGGAGTTCACCCGAAAAAAAAATGTTATCAGTAGATTGGGCCTAATTACGGGAAGCAGAATCGGGTGTTTTGATTAAAATCAATGCAGTACTTACCTTTTTTGAGATAGATGTTCTCCCGCCGCTTCCGGGTATGGTCTTCGGGACTGGGCATTCCTATTTGATTGACAGCCTTCCGACGGTCGCATACAGCGCGTCACGAGTTGCCGCCTGCGCACCGACGTTCGGCTACTTTCGGATACTGGTGACGCGCTGTATGCGACGGTCGGAAGGCTGTCAATCAAATAGGAATGCCCAGTCCCGAAGATCATACCCGGAAGCGGCGGGAGAACATCTATCTCGAAAAAGGTAAGTACTGCATTGATTTTAATCAAAACACCCGATTCTGCTTCCCGTAATTAGGCCCAATCTAATGTTAAAAATAGATTTTTTGGGTGAACCTCCACTTTAAGATATGAAAAGATCCCGTAGACTGTATCCAAATAAACATATTTTTGCTGACAGATTACATAAAGTAAAAAAAAATGCTTAACATTAAATAACCCTTTAAATATAGTGGGTTGTGTGTTCTTGGCCAAAACAATATGGTTGTCAAAGATGTCGGCAAAGTCCCCTGTTTACTTTCAATATTTCAGTCCAGTTAGTAGCCAAACTCTTGTTTTGGTTCAAATTAAAAAATAAACTCTCAGACTTAGTTGTCTTGAATTATTTAAGGCGATTCTAAATATATACTTTTTTAAATAACAAACATGTCATACTGTCGATCCTCCTCTTCTCGGGTCCCCTGCAAGCACTCCTGGCTCCTCTTCGCTTCTGAGTGCCCCATTAGCAAGTCTTGCAATGAGGGCATTGTGTGTGTGTGTACATTAACACACTCAGTTTGGCTCAGCCATGCCCCCTGCTTCCCTATCTTCACAGGTTTCAAATTGACAACATCAGGAGCTCCTGCTGCTGCCTCCATGGCCAGAGAGAGAGAGAGAGAAAAAGGAGAGAGCTTCTGCTCTTAAGCATGGTGCTGGATCAAGAATGGGCTTAGGTAAGTATAAGGTAAGGCAGGGAAGGGGAGCTGCACACAGGAGGTTTTTTAACCTTAAAGGGGTTGTAAACAAAAAATGATTTATTTTTTAAAAATAACAAACATGTTAGGCCTCGTACACACGATAGGTTAAACAGAGGACAACGGTCTGATGGACCGTTTTTATCGGTCAAAACCGATCGTGTGTGTTCCCCATAGATTATTTAACCATTGGTTAAAAAAAAACAACTTGCTTTAAATTTAACCGATGGATTCCTAACCGATAGGTCAAAACCGATCGTTAGTAGGCACAACCATCGGTTAAAAATCCATGCATGGTCAGAATCAAGTCGACGCATGTTTGGAAGCATTGAACTTCGTTTTTTTTCAGCACGCCGTTGTGTTTTACGTCACCGCGTTCTGACACGATCGTTTTTTTAACCAATGGTGTGTAGGCGCGACGGACCATCAGTCAGCTTCATCAGTTAACCGATAAAAACGGTCCATCGGTCTGTTCTCATCGGATGGACTAATTGTGTGTACGAGGCTTCATACTTACCTTCACTGTGCAGCTCGTTTTGCACAGAGTAGCCCCGATCCACGTCTTCTGGGGTCCCTCGGCGGCTGTCTCAGGTCCTCCCCACAAGAACTACACACATTCATGCGAGAGAGCTCGCATTGTGTGTAGTTCTTGCGGGCACGCTCCCGTTATACAGCGAGCGGCCATAGCCGCTCACTGTAACACTCGGCCCCACCCCTTGGCGCGCCACGTCACTGGATGTGATTGACAGCCAATGGCTGCGCTGCGTTCAATCCATTGGCTCTAGCCAATCAGTGGCCAGGCTGAGCGGCGAAGAGGATGTCAGGACCGACCGCTTTAAGACCTCTTGTACCAGAGAATACATTAGGGTAAAAAAAAAATTTTTTTTTGCCTTTAGAACCACATTAACTCTACTAATGGGGAAAGCCTCTCCTTCCCTGATTCTGTGTTATATTACTATGCAGATAATAAACGTATATTTCAGAGAGAAATGCTTCACCATAAACCCTCATGCCGCGTACACGACCGTTTTTCATGACGTGAAAAATGTTTTTTTTTAAATGTCATTAAAAACGATCGTGTGTGGGCTCCAGACCATTTTTCATGATGTGAAAAATGGGCATTAAAAATTTAGAACATGCTCTATTTTTCACGTTGTCGTTTTTCACATTGTGAAAAACGATCGTGTGTAGGCTTTAACGACGTGCAAAAAACGCGCATGCTCAGAAGCAAGTTATGAGTTGGGAGCGCTCGTTCTGGTAAAACTAGTGTTCGTAATGGAGATAGCACATTCGTCACGATGTTACAGACTGAAAAGCAGGAAGACTGAAAAGACTGAATCGTCTCTCACCAAACTTTTACTAACACGAAATCAGCAAAAGCAGTCCCAAGCCATCCGAATGGAACTTCACCTTTATAGTGCCGTCGTACGTGTTGTACGTTACTGCGCTTTTCTCAAGCATTTATTTTTTCACGATCGTGTGTAGGCAAGGCAGGCTTGAGAAGAATCACGTTGAAAAAAACGTTGAGGTAGATTCACATACCTTTTACAGTGGCGTATCTCCAGATACGCCGCCGTAATTTGAATTCCGCGCCCGCGTAGCGTTACGCCGATTCACAAAGGCAGTTACGCTGAAAAAATAGGCTTCCTCCACCGACGTAACTTGATTGCGGCGGCGTAGAACTGTGTGAATATAACTTTGGCCGCTAGGGGCGCTTCCGTTGTTGTCGGCATAGAATATGCTAATTTCCTAGATACGCCGATTCACAAACGTACGTGCGCCCGGCGTTCGTTTTTTACGTCGTTTGCGTTAAGGCTTTTTCGGCGTAAGGCTGCTCCTGCTATTAGGAGGCGCAGCCAATGTTAAGTATGGACGTCGTTCATAGATCCGACTGTCGGATCTCAGAGATACGACGGCGTATCAGGAGATACGCCGTCGTATCTCTATCTGAATCTCCCCCAGTGGTTTTAAGATAAATGAAGGACTTGGTTTCACCTTCAAAAGACTAATGGGTAAATCATCAGATTTCAATCATAATATGGTGCAACCTCAAGCCGGCTACAGGTGAATTGAAAATCTATAGATCAACTTCAATACAACTAACCTGTTTCAAAGACTCTGCGGACGAGAAGGCTGAGGCGATCACCCGCAACCTGTACATGGTAGTGTGTTGACGGTATGCCCAACCATAATTGGGGCCCTGGTGTCTCAGACACGCACTGAAGGGACAAAGATGCTGCTCTATGGGTTACAAGCATCAGGCTTCCTCGAACGAGCTAGCCCTAAAGGACCTACTAGTACAAGGCCTAAAATTCATTTGTGAATCAGCCTTGGTCACTATTCCTCTGCTGGCCAGAGCTTCAGGTCAGGCGGTGGCGTTACGCTGTCTACTTTGGTTAAGATTTGGTCCGCCAACCAATCTTCCAAGAAAGCCCTGATGGACGCCGATTCAGAAACGTACGTGCACCCGGCGCATTTTTTTACGTTGTTTACGTAAGGCTTTTTCCGGCGTAAAGTTAGTCGAACAAATAGCTGGTCTAGCCAATGTTAAGTATGGCCGTCGAAATTTTTACATCGTTTGCGTAAGTCGTCCGTGAATGGGGCTGGACGTAATTTACGTTCACGTCAAAACCAATACGTCCTTGCGGCGTACTTTGGAGCAATGCACACTGGGATATGTCCACGGACGGCGCATGCGCCGTTCATTAAAAACGTCAATCACGTCGGGTCACGAGTCATTTACATAAACACGCCCCCCTGTTACTCATTTGAATTAGGCGCGCTTAGGCCGGCCCATTTACGCTACGCCGCCGTAACTTAGGAGGCAAGTGCTTTGTGAATACAGCACTTGCCACGCCGCCTCAAAATTAAGCCAGTGTATCTGAATCTAGCTATTAGTGTCCCTTTAAGGCTCTTGTATGGGGTACCTGCCACCAGTCATGACCTGCCTGCATTGCAAAGAGAAGCACAGAGATCCAGCTAGGTCAATCAGTCTAAAATAAGAAAGGTTATGAAAGTAATGTAATTAGCATGTTGATGGAAGGGGTATGTAGGAACCAGGGAAGGCAAAATATAAGAAGATTAAACTTTAGCTTTAAAGATGGGTGTCATTTTCAAAGGCTTCCAAAGCTTGAGCAATCTCTCTTAATGTAAGCCTGAATTCTTCTGTTTGTACTTCCTTTTGTATCTGAGGGGTTTTACAAGTATTGATTTTTCATATAAGCTCTTATAACTGGCTACCCTTAAATATGCTGTTCTTCCTTTTATGATAACATTGTTGTATGCTTCCATATATCCAGATAATCACACTTTTATTTAAATTGCTTACTACCACATTTTATCATTTAGTCTGTATAGTGTATTTAGTGGTAAAATAAAAAGCTACACCATATTATCCGCTAGCTCTTATTAGCCTTGCAATTGCATAGCTGCAAGTGTATGTGAAATACAGTGAACATTAGGATTAATATTTTTTGTTAATGCGACACGTTTGAAATTCCTATACCTGTTTTAATATATCAAACCAATTAGACAGTGTATTTAATAGTGACAGATTTGTTTTAAATATGATTTTTTTTTCTTTTTTAAAGAAACTATGGGTTAGATTCAGGTAGAATTGCCTATCTTTAGGCGGGTGTAGCGTATCTCAGATACACTACGCCGCCGTAACTTAGTGAGGCAGGTACCGTATTCACAACGAACTTGCGTCCTAAGTTATGGCGGCGTAGTGTAAATGGGCCGGCGTAAGCCCGCCTAATTCAAATTGTCCAGGCAGTGGGCGTGTTGTATTATAATGAGCCTTGACCCCACGTAATTGACGCTCCTAACGAACGGCGCATGCGCCGTCCGTGAACGTATCCCAGTGCGCATGCTCGAAATCACGTCGCAAATAGTCAATGGCTGCTTTCGACGTGAACGTAACTTACGCACAGCCCTATTCGCGTACGACTTACGCAAACGACGGAAAATTCAACGCTGTCCCAACGTCCATACTTAACATTGGCTATGCCTCATATAGCAGGGGTAACTTTACGCCGAAAAAAGCCTTACGTAAACAACGTAAATCAATGCGACGGGCGGACGTACGTTTCTGAATCGGCGTATCTAGCTCATTTGCATATTCTACTCGTAAATCTACGGAAGCGCCCCTAGCGGCCAGCGTAAATATGCACCCTAAGATACGACGGCGTAGGAGACTTACGCCGCTCGTATCTAGGCCAAATCTATGCGTAACTAATTCATGAACCATACCAAGCTATATACCTTTCAACATTTGAGGGTAATTGAACAAATAAATAATGACAGCAGCACTATGTTAAAGTCCTTGCAAATAAAAACATTTAAACAGTGCCCCCACAGTGTAAATTCATTGTCAATCATGTGGTCCAGTAATGTGGATCCAGCTTCAATGATGATGACCCACCTCCAGGCAATGTGGTCCTGCCTCCCGATGATGTTGCCCCAACGCACTAGTGCCACAAAATGACAGATCCTTGGCCACCTTCTGTTTGTAAACAAACCAGCCGTAAATCTGGGGGGACACTATTTTTAGCGACGCTTTACCGTCGTATTTGCAGGGGTAATCGACCGCTAGCGGGGCGCTTTTAACCCCTGCTACTGGCTCAAAAAGGGTTAAAACCACCCGCAAAGCGCCCCTGCAGAGACACTTTGCCGGCGGTATGGCCGCGCTGCCCATTGATTTAAACACACCGCTCCAAAGATGCTGCTAGCAGGACTTTTTTTACCGTCCTGCTATCGCACCGCTCCAATGTGAAAGCCCTCGGGGGGCTTTGCAGGCGCTATTTTTAGCATTATAGCGCTTGCAAAGCACCCCAGTGTGAAAGGGGTCTAATTTTAAAGAGATTTTTGGGAAAATAATTTTTTAGGCTAATTTTAATCAGTTGTTCGCAGCAAAATAAATTGTTTAAACCATTATAGTGATACCAATCAGAGCTAATAAATCCTTAAAAATTAACAGAAAATCATGAAAAAATATTAAAAAAATTGTATATAAACAGAAAATCCTGAAAAAATATATATGTAAAAAAGAGATCTATCTGAACAATTGTCGCTCAGCCAACCACTGTGTAAGTGATTCCACAACACTTGAAATTAATATAGAGAAAAATATCAGTGTAGCGCAGCAATTACATCATTACCAAATCCACTCTGCATAGATATGTGAATTTCTTCAGTGAATAAGTGCACAACTTTAACACCCCGGGGCAGATCCACATACATCTGCGTGGGCGCAGCGTATGTGAGATACGCTACGCCGCTGTAACTTACTTTGCTATTCTTTGAATCCTGAAACAATTTGCACCGTAAGTTACGGCGGCGTAGAGTATCTCTCGCGGCGTAAGGGCGCAGAATTCAAATGCGGCGAGTAGGGGATGTGTTTCATTTAAATGAAGCAAGTCCCGCGCCAAACAAACTGCACATGCCCCGTCCGTCAAAACTCCCTGGGTACATTGCTCCAAATGACGTCGCAAGGACGTCATTGCTTTCGACATGAACGTAAATGGCATCCAGCCCCATTTACGGACGACTTACGCAAACAACGTAAAATTTTCTAAATTAGACGCGGGAACGACGGCCATACTTAACATTGAGTACACCCACCAGATAGCGAGCTTTAACTATACGCCGGAAAAAGCCGAACGAAACGACGTAAAAGAATGCGACGGCCGCTCGTACGTTCGTGATCGTCGGAAATAGCTAATTTGCATACTCGACGCGGATAACGACGGAACGCCACCTAGCGGACGTCGAAATATTGCATTCTAAGACCCGAAGGCGTACGAAGACGTACGCCTGTCGGATCTAACCCAGATGCCGTCGTATCTTGTTTTGAGGATTCAAAACAAAGATACGACGCGGGAATTTTGAAATTACGCCGGGCGTATCAATAGATACGCCGGCGTATTTTCTTCTTTGTGGATCTACCCCCCGTGTTAATATCTTCACACACACTGTAAGTATCCGTCACCAGGGCCTGCTCACCTCAATGCAAATCAAAAAAAGCTTCTCACTCAAATCGGGCAAATATCTCCCTTTTCTTCCTCTCCACAATAGAATTGTTTTTTGATTGTTTATTAACATTGCTGCACTACACTGATATTTTTCTATATATTGTTTTAACCACCACACATGCTGCACATCATTCTGTGGCGATATTTACATTAATTTGATCAAATTGGATTAAAGTTGCATTTTAGTAAGTATCTTCATACTGTTCAATTGATGAGGTATCCGTGGAAGCCAGTTAAGCATTGATTTGAGCTAGCTTGAACAATTGATTGCAGGCTGTGAGAAATAAAAGTTGTACTCTCTGAATTTCCCTATGTGCGATTGCAATGCTGAAAACAAAGCAAATATAATGGTTGCATTGGGTTTTAATGTCCCCTGACCCACTTTTATTACAACCCCAATTCCAAGAATGTTGGGACGTTGTGTAAAATCTATAAAAAAGCAGAATGCGATGATTTGCAGATCTCATAAACCCATATTTTATTCACAATAGAACATAGAAAGCAAGTCAAATGTTTAACCCTTTCCCGCCGAGCGTACGCATATATGCGGCCCGAGCGGCTAAAAGCAGGAGGAGACATCCCCCCTCCCGCCGCCTCTTGCCGCTCTGACCGGGCCTCCCGTCCCACCGGGAGGCCCGATCCTCGATCCGGCGTCTCCAGTGTCCAGTCGCAGACTGAAACGAAGCCGCAAACGGCTTTGATTCAGTCTCCACAATGTAAACACGGAAGCGACGTCATGACGTCACTTCCAGGATTCTCGGCTGCCAATGGCGCCAGATTTAAAAAAGTACACAGTATTCAAAATCGCCGTTTTTGGCGATCTGAATACTTTGAAGTGCAAAGGAGGGATCGGGGGTCTTTTAGACCCCCGATCCCTCCATAAAGAGTACCTGTCAC
Source organism: Rana temporaria (assembly GCF_905171775.1). Taxonomy (NCBI): domain Eukaryota; kingdom Metazoa; phylum Chordata; class Amphibia; order Anura; family Ranidae; genus Rana; species Rana temporaria. The sequence continues at coordinate 47,319,512 of NC_053501.1, forward strand.
CACCTATTACTGTCACAAGGGATGTTTACATTCCTTGTGACAGCAATAAAAGTGATCAAAATGTAAAAAAAATAAACACAATTTAATATTATTAAAATAAATAAAATAAATAAGATTTTGTTTTTTAAAAAGCCCCCCCCCCCTCCCCGCGAGCTCGCACAACAAAGAAAATGCATACGGAAGTCGCGCCCGCATATGAAAACAGTGTTCAAATCACACATGTGAGGTATCGCTGTGATCGTCAGAGCGAGAGCAATAATTCCAGCACTATACCTCCTCTGTAACCCTAACCTGGTAACCTTAAAAAAAGTTTAAAGCGTCGCCTATGGAGATTTTTAGGTACCGTAGTTTGTCGCCAATTATAAAGCGTGTCATGTTTGGTATCTATTTACTCGGCATAACATCATCTTTCACATTATACAAAAAATTTGGGCTAACTTTACTTTTTCATTTTTTTAAAATTCATGAAAGTTAATGTTTCCCCAAAAAATTTGTTTAAAACACCGCCGCACAAATACCGTGTGACTTAAAATATTGCAACAATCGCCATTTTATTCTCTAGATTCTCTGCTAAAAAATATATATATATAATGTTTGGGGGTTTTAAGTAATTTTCTAGCAAAAAATACGTATTTTAACTTGTAAACACCAAGTGTCAGAAATAGGCTTAGGCATGAAAGGGTTAAACTAGTAAAAAAAGAAGGTAATCTTAAAATCAATGGCAATAATACATACCATAAAAGCTGGAACAGGGCAACAAAAAGCTGGCAAAGTAAGGGTCCTTTCACACTAGCGGACCGTTCGTCCGCTCATTACAAGTCCGTTAACGGACTTGTAATGAATCCCTATGGGAACGCGTCCGTTAGCGGATGGAGCATCCGCTAGCGTCCGCGTCAGTCGGGATCCGCTTTTCCGAACGGAAGAAACCGCCCTATCCGCCGACAGCTGAGCGGGGACCCCCGCTGAGCCGACGGAGACACACGGAGCGGACCCGGAAACGGTCCGCTCCGTGTGAAAGAGCCCAAAGATGGAAGAGCTGGAAGAACATTTTACAACTAATTAGGTTAATTAGCAACAGGTCAGTAACATGATTGGGAAAGGGCATCTTAAAGAGTCAGAGTGTCTCAGAAGTAAATATGGGCAAAGGTTCACCAATCTGTGAAGCCGTGTTTAAAAATTGTCAAACAATTTTAGAAAATTGTTCCTCAGCATAAAAATTGCAAAGATTTGAAAGATATCATCATCTACAGTACATATCATCAAAATGTAAGAGGGGAAATCTCTGTGCGCGGGAGACAAGGCCAAAATGCAGTATTGGATGCCTGTAATCTTGGGCCCTCAAATAGGCATGATTCTGTGATGAACATCACTGCATGGGCTCAGGAATACTTCCAAAAATTACTATCTGGGAACACAGTTTGCTTTGCCTTCCAAAAATGCAAGTTATAGCTCTATCATACAAAGAAGAAGCCATATCTGAACATGACCCAGAAACAACACACTTCTTGAAATGAAAAATACAATAAAATAGACCAGTGTTTCTCAACCTTTTTTCAGTCAAGGCACCCTTTGAAATTATAGACAGTTTCGAGGCACCCCATTCTAAAATGTAAAAAACGATTCTAATAGTTTTACACAATGCAGCAACATCCACACGTAGGACACCCAGTGTTTGAGGTAATTTTTTTATTCCAAAGCAAATATACCTTTGCACATTGGTACTGACTAGTATTCCAACGTTTCTCTTCTCCCTCAATTTATCTCCATCAGTCAGCTAATGTGACCCCAGTGCTCAGGGAGAAGGCACAGGAGAGTCAAGCAAGGATGCTCCTCCTTATCAATTGATGACATCATTGGTTGTTAGGATGCCAGTGTCTAGAAAGTTGTAATGGTGCATAATGTAAACCCGTAGCTTTGTGTAACTAAAAGGCAGGCTTAATGCACCTGCTGGCCTGTATACATTTTTAGGCATTTTGACAAGGCACCCCTGAAGAAACCTCAAGACATCCTGTTTGAAAAAGGCTGATATAGACCCAGGATGGCTTAGTACTTAAAGGATCACTAAACAAAAAAAATTGTTGGGCTAAATAGCTTGCTTTACCTTATAGCAGTCTTGATTTCATGTCCTCATTGTCCGTTTTTGCTTTGAAGCAGCTGTAATGCTATGCTGAAATCCTCACTTCCTGGTACTCTGGCTCCATAGTCAATTTCTCATGGGAGCTTCTCACTGTGGTCTAAGCTGTGTGTCTAAAGCTCCTCAGAACCAATCGGATTCATTTTAAAAACAAAACACTGCCCTGGATTTGTTTGTTTTTGTTCTGTGTGTCTCTTTACTTCACATAAACATGAAATCAGTTTAAAACCGAAAGTGAAACTAAAAACTAAATGCACATTATATGATATAATTTAATTTATTTTTCATCATTTTTAAAAGGAATCAGTTAACTTTTATGTCTCTATACCAGGGGTCTCAAACTCAAATTACCTGAGGGCCACAAGACAAGTTTTCATATGCCATGGGGGGCCGCATACAAACTTTCAAACTTCAAAAACAACAGTACTGGTGTCAGCGAGCGCATTATTACCACCAGCACTGGTGTAAGGCAGGGTTTGACAAATTTGCTTGGAATCTAGGAGCCAGCTAAAAAAGTCAGGAGCCAGAAAACGCACCCCGTCCCAACGAGCTTGCGCACAGAAGCGAACACATACGCGAGCAGCGCCCGCATATGTAAACGGTGTTCAAACCACACATGTGAGCTATCGCTGCGATTGGTAGAGCGAGAGCAATAATTCTAGCACTAGACCTCCTCTGTAACTTAAAACATGCAACCTGTAGATTTTTTTAAACGTCACCTATGAAGATTTTAAAAGGTAAAAAAGTTTGTCGGCATTCCACAAGCGGACGCAATTTTGAAGCGTGACATGTTGGGTATGAATTTACTTGGCGTAACATTATCTTTCATAATATTAAAAAAATGGGGATAACTTTACTGTTGTCTTATTTTTTAATTAAAAAAAAGTGTAATTTTTTCCCAAAAAAGTGCGCTTGTAAGACCGCTGCGCAAATACGGCGTAACAGAAAGTATTGCAACGATTGCCATTTTATTCTCTAGGGTGTTAGGATAAAAAATATATATAATGTTTGGGGGTTCTAATTAGAGGGAAGAAGATGGCAGTGAAAATAGTGTAAAATGACATTAGAATTGCTATTTAACTTGTAATGCTTAACTTGTAATACCAACAGCCACCACCAGATGGCGCCAGCTCACATCTGGTGGTAATAACTTGTAATACCAACGGCTCACCAGCAGATAGCACCAGCTCACAAAAAAAAAAAAAAAAAATTTTTTTTTTTTTACTCTTTGCTCCCCCCACTTCCACCCTGCCTGCGGGCCATTTATAACTGGTCTGCGGGCCGCAAATGGCCCGCGGGCCGGTACTTTGAGACCACTGCTCTATACCCTGTAAACAGTCATTTCAGCAAAACATTTGTTTTCCTTTAGTGACCCTTTAACCACTTAAGCCCCGGACCAATATGCTGGCTAAAGACCCAAGGTGTTTTTACAGTTCGGGACTGCGTCGCTTTAACAAACAATTGCGCGGTCGTGCGACGTGGCTTCCAAACAAAATTGGCGTCCTTTTTTCCCCACAAATAGAGCTTTCTTTTGGTGGTATTTGATCACATCTGCGGTTTTTAGTTTTTGCGCTATAAACAAAAATAGAGCGACAATTTTGAAAAAAATGCAATATTTTTTACTTTTTGCTATAATAAATATCCCCCAAAAACATATATAATTTTTTTTTCCCTCAGTTTAGGCCGATACGTATTCTTCTACCTATTTTTGGTAAAAAAAATCGCAATAATCGTTTATCGGTTGGTTTGCACAAAATTTATAGCGTTTACAAAATAGGGGATAGTTTTATTGCATTTTTATTTTTTTTTATTTTTTTTACTACTAATGGCGGCGATCAGCGATTTTTTTCGTGACTGCGACATTATGGCGGACACTTCAAACAATTTTGACACTTTTTTGGGACCATTGTTATTTTCACAGCAAAAAATGCATTTAAATTGCATTCTTTATTGTGAAAATGACAGTTTGGGAGTTAACCACAGGGGGCGCTGTAGGAGTTAGGGTTCACTGTGTGAGTGTGTACAACTGTAGGGGGGTGTGGCTGTAGGTGTGACGTCATCGATCGTGTCTCCCCTATAAAGGGGATGACGCGATCGATACGCCGCCACAGTGAAGCACGGGGAAGCCGTTCTTCAGCTCCGGGGACTGATCGCCGCACTCGAGCGGCGATCGGGTCCGCGGGACCCGCAGTCCCGGTCCCGGAGCTGCGGATCGGGTCGCGGGAGCACGCCGCGGGCGCGCGCCCGCGACCCACGGCTGGGTACAAGTACAGGACGTATATATACGTGCTTGTGCCCAGCCGTGCCATTCTGCCGACGTATATGTGCAGGAGGCGGTCCTTAAGTGGTTAAAATCCTACATCAGACAAGAATTGGAAATCATTCCTCTCCCAAAACTCCAACAACTGGTCTCTAAAGGGCCCAGATGTTTACAGAATGTTGTTAAAAGAGGGGTTGCTACACCATGGTAAACATGACCTTGTCCCAAATTTTTGGAGACGTGTTGCTGCCATCAATTTCAAAATGATCTTCTTTTTTTCCTAAAATAGTACATTTTCTCAGTTTAACCACTTCAGTACCAGAAGAATTTACCCCCTTCCTTACCAGAGCACTTTTTGCGATTCGGCACTGCGTCGCTTTAACTAACAATTGCGCAGTCGTGCAACGTGGCTCCCAAACAAGATTGACTCCTTTTTTCCCCCAACAAATAGAGCTTTCTTTTGGTGGTATTTGATAACCTCTATGGTTTTTATTTTTTGCTCTATAAACATAAATAGAGCGACAATTTTGAAGAAAAATCTATATTTTGCTATAATAAATATCCCCAAAAAATCTATAAAAAAAAATCAGTTTAGGCCGATATGTATTCTTCTACATATTTTTGTTAAAAAAAATTGCAATAAGCGTATATTGATTGGTTTGTGCAAAATTTATAGCGTCTACAGGGGATAGATTTATTGCATTTTTATTTATATTTTTTTTACTAGTAATTGCGGCGATCTGCGATTTTTATTGTGACCGTGACATTGTGACGGACACATTGGACACTTTTGACACATTTTTGGACCATTCACATTTATACAGCGATTAGTGCTATAAAACTGCACTGATTACTGTATAAATGTCACTGGCAGGGAAGGGGTTAACACTTGGGGGCGCTGAAGGGGTTAAGAATGTTCCCTAGGGAGTGATTCTAACTGTAGGGGGAGGGGACTCACAAGGGGAGGAGACCGATTTGTGTTCCTCTGTACTGGGAACACACATCGGTCTCCTCACCGCTGACAGGACATGGATCTGTGTGTTTACACACACAGATCCACGGTCCTGCCGTGATTGCGGGCAATTGCGGGTGCCCAGCTGACATTGCGGCCATCGGGCACGCGCACCGGGTCCCGAGCAATGCCGTGGGCGCGTGCACGCCCCCTAGACAGCTGGGAAGCCCGGGACGTCATATGACGTCCACCCAGGATGATCCACAGATCCCATCTGTGGACATCATACGACTATGGGCGGGTAGGGAAGTGGTTTAACATTTGATATGTTTTCTTATTTCTATTGTGAATAAAATAGTTTTTATGTAGATTTTACACAGCGTCCCAACTTTTTGGAATTGGGGTTGTAGATTTTCATAACCATGGACATTTTTATACCAAGTAGAAATCTGAAGTAAGTATTGTACTCTGCATCAAATAATATGTTATTTTATTTCTTCAAGCCCAATATGAAAAAGATAATGATAGACAAACAAGAATGCCCCATTCTACAGTAAGTCCCACTCCAAACAGCCTTTCCACAAATCAAAGCCCAAAAATTCATAGCCTTTAGTAATGCTCCCTGGCTGTGATAGTAGTAAAAAGAACATTTTCATGATATTTCTATCCTGAAGATGAGCAAGTAGTGTCAGATTATACCAAAGACAAAACATGCGGCTCTACACTCAACATGAGGATGCTAAAACATTTTGTACTTCAATGCTCTTCATATTATGTTCAGCTTTTCAAGTCTTTAGACTTTCTTTTAGAAGGTGATCAGCAATGGCAGTTCTCAGTAAAGCTTTCCGTTAAGATTATGAAAAAATCATACAAAATAGATTGCACAATTCCCAGTCTCAACACGCAAAAAATGCATTGCAAATCATGGGAAAGGGTCTCACAAACATGAAAAAAGCAAAACACATGTCTGTATATACTGATCCTTATGTATGATCTGAATAAATTGGGAGGGGGGGGGGGGGGGCATGAATCGAAACAGACTGGTGTCTATATCTATTTCATAAACTATAAAGTGTCATTTGTTCTTCTATTGTGCATAAACAAATCATTAATCAAAAAAGTGTCTCTGTGCATCAGTTGTCCTCAAACAGATCCTTGTAATATCCAAACCAATCAAAGTGCATCATTCTGTAATCATGCAATTTCGTGCTCTAAGAAAAATTGCTGGCCTTGTGGATCAGTGTAAAAAATCTATCATCCCAAGTGCACATATTTTATACACCGCCGTAGCTCAATCATGTAGATTCTCCCCTGTTTAGATGGACCTCACTATTAGTCAGTGGTGGCCCGTCCCTAAGGGGCGCATGGGCGGGATGCTGAACACACAGGTGTATGGGAAGCAAGACGTGCTGCAATCCCTGAAAAAAAAAACGTCCCTTTAAGTGCGTGCAGGGCGCGGGACACATAGCTGCTATGGGAAGCATGACATGTTTGCAATCACGTGATTGCAAACAAGAAGCTCTATTGGCTTCCTTTAGAAAGTCCTTGTGGCACAGATCTCTGCGCCTTTTACGCTCCCTCGATAGCAGTGTTCCCTGCTGTGGTGTTTGATTGGCGGGTCCTGTGCCTCCATTTTCGGTTTCTCTGACTCATCCTGGCTAGGCTGGTCCCAAGATGGATGAAAGGCAACTTGCTGTGAGAGCTGAAAGTACAAGGGGACATATAATGTAAAGGGGGAATCTGATGGGGACATCTAATGTAGGGTGACCACATTTCCAAATTACCATTCAGGGACAACCCCCTTCCCAAAAATCAGCTTGTGCTGTAATGAATTACAGCACAGTGATTGGACATAAGAGGATTTATGATTTCTCCAATCACATACAGGGGGCGGGGATTGTGCTCCTCCAGGCATTCCCTGCCAGCAAAGCAGTGATGTGGCAGCCTTTTTTCGGGGCATCAGATTGGCCCGGGGGGTGATTGTGTTAGTTTCATTCCGGGACACTGTATTGTCCTGGAATGAAGGTGCCCGGGACAGACCTGCAAAATGCGGGACTGTCCCGAGCAATCCGGGACACGTAGTCACCCTAATCTAATGTAAAGGAGGACTCTGATGGGGACATCTGATGTAAAGAAGGACTCTGATGGAGACATCTAGTGTAAAGGAGGACTCTGATGTTGACATCTGATGTAAAGGAGGACTCTGATGGGGACGTCTAATGTAAAGGGGGACTCTGATTGGGACATCTAATGTAAAAGGGGTCTATGATGAGGACACCTTATGTTAAGTGGTTCTATTTTAGGTTATAAAATAGGCGACGCTTGTTTACAGATTTCATGTTTGGAGTTACAGAGGAGGTCTAGTGCTAGAATGATTGCTCTCGCTCTAAGGATCGTGGTGTAAGCAACCTGTGTGTGTCTGGTTTTGATACGATGTTTAACCACTTCAGCCCCGGAGGATTTGGCTGCCCAATGACCAGGCCATTTTTGCGATTCGGCACTGCGTCGTTTTAACTGACAATTGTGCGGTCGTGCGACGTGGCTCCCAAACAGAATTGACTTATTTTTTCCCCACAAATAGATCTTTCTCTTGGTGGTATTTGATCACTTCTGCGGTTTTTATTTTTTGCGCTATAAACAAAAAAAGAGCGACGATTTTGAAAACAGCAATATTTTTTACTTTTTGCTTTAATAAATATCCCCAAAAAAGAGATATATTTTTTTTTCCCTCAGTTTAGGCCGATATGTATTCTTCTACATATTTTTTGTAAAAAAAATTGTAATAAGTGGATCTTGATTGGTTTGCCCAAAAGTTATAGCGTCTACAAAATAGGGGGTAGTTTTATGGCATTTTTATTATTTTTTTGTAGTCCTGGACTGGAACCTCACCATGAATTGATTCGCTCAGACTCAGAATCCAAGACAAAGATGAAAGATCTGCTTGCTCCAAATCGAGAATCAGTAGAAGAAAGACAGTATCCACTCTAAGGCCCCATACACACGAGAGGATTTATCCGCAGATACGGTCCAGCGGAGAGGATTTCAGCAGATTTGTACACACCATCGCATTGAAATCCGCGCTGAAATCCTCTGGCGATGACGTGTCGCGCCGTCGCCGCTATTATGACGCGGCGACGGGCGCGACGCTGTCATATAAGGAATTCCACGCATGCGTCAAATCATTACGACGCGTGCGGGGAATCCCTTTGGACGGATGGATCCGGTGAGTCTGTACAGACGAGCGGATCCATCCGTGGGATCCGATTCCAGCAGATAGATATTCTGTGCATGTCGACAAATATTTATCTGCTGGAATTCGGAAATATCCGCGGATAAATATCCGCCGGAGTGTACACACCATAGAATCTATCCGCAGAAACCCATTCGATGGGATTTATCTGCGGATAGATTCTATCGTGTGTACGGGGCCAAAGGATAGGGGGCACAATCGTGGAGTATGAAAAACTTTGTCCAAGCAGGTCATGCAGGAGAAAGAAAAAAACAGTGCTCCGGATGGTGCAGGTAAAAAAGGATAGGGTTTTATTATAATAAAACCAAATATACATAAAAGTGATCACTGAAAGCATAAAAATTTATAAAAGCAATATGGGGAGCAGGTGTACCAAGCCCAACTTGTTTACACAGGCATCCCCCCCATTCTGCCTCTCCGTGACAAGATTGCGGGCCACCGGCGAACATCAAGTTAGCGGTGCCCGCGGGCACGACTTCTTAAAGGGGACATGTCCATTTGCCTACCGCTGCCATTTTGCCAACGTATATCGGCGTGCAGCGGTCGGCATGTGGTTAAATAAAAGTGAAGCACTAGGGCAAAAAGTGCAATTCATGTGAATGACACAACACATGTGATGTGCATACATCAAACAATTGTATAATAAAGTGCAATTGTGCAATAATTTGTGAAGTTTGAAAATAAATAAATCAGAACATATGTGCAATGTAATATCACAAGTGCAAACAATGTGCACACAAAAAGAAAAATTCATATGCAGCTGATTTTCATCAGAAGGAGTCCCATGTAGAGGGGGTGTATTGAAAATGATGATACATTTTTAGCAGCTTGATACCCATCACCACAAATAAAATGAAGGCTTACCAGAAAGCCAGTGACCCCCCTTATTCAGGGAGGTCACAAAGAGCTTTGTTGGATCTGTGATACACAGAACACATGTCCTGATGTCTCTCCCCAGTAGACACCAGGAACTTCACAGCTGATCATGGCGTGGTGTTTTAGAAAAGCCACAGAGCCGGAGTATATAGAGAGACAAAGAGACTCCACATAGTATAATATTGTCTCCTCTTTGCAATTTATTAGCAGCAGTGCATATACACAGGATAGCAAAAGTTCAATCTGAGAGCATCTCAATCCAAACATTTCCTTAAAACGTCCTTAAAATCCAGACAGCGATCGCATGTGCACAGTAGCGTGTGTACATGGACAATATAATATAATTCATTGTATATTAGTGTCCATGTACACACGCTACTGCGCACATGCAATCGCTGTCTGGATTTTAAGGATGTTTTAAGGAAATGTTTGGATTGAGATGCTCTCAGCTTGAACTTTTGCTATCCTGTGTATATGCACTGCTGCTAATAAACTGGAAAGAGGAGACAATATTATACTATGTTGAGTCTCTTTGTCTCTCTATATACTCCGGCTGTGTGGCTTTTCTAAAACACCACGCCATGATCAGCTGTGAAGTTCCTGGTGTGTATCTTCTGAGGCTACTGGGGAGAGACGTCAGGACATCTTTTCTATGTATCACAGATCAACAAAGCTCTTTGGGCCAAATCCTCAAAAGAGATACGACGGAGTAACTGCTGTTACTCCGTCGTATCCCTGGTCCTAACTATGGAACTGATCCACAGAATTACACTGTTGGATCTTAGGATGCAGTACCGCATCCGCCGCTGGGGGCATTTTGCGTCGAAATGCCGCCTCGGGTATGCAAATTAGCACTTACGGAGATCCACGAAGCTTTTACGCTTTGTTTTTTCTCCGTAAGTATTAAGTTGCATGTGTAAAATTAGGGCTGCTTTTACAAAGTTTTTTTTAATTTTAAATTTTTTTTTTGGCGCCGTATCTTTTTTTTTACCCGACGCAACTTTATTGTCCCGTCGCAATCCACAAAGCCCGACGTAACGTAATTTCGCGCTATGCACATTGGGAAAATGACGTCACAAGCATGCGCAGTACGGCCGGCGCGGGAGCGCGCCTCATTTAAATGGGAATCGCCCCCTGGAGAAGAGGAACGCCTTGTGCCGGCCGGATTTAAGTTACACCGCTCAAAATTTCTAGGTAAGTGCTTTGTGGATCGGGCACTTAGTTAGAGATTTTGCGGCGGTGTAACTTAAATGGAAAAAGTTACGTGACCGACCTCCCTGACCGACCTCCCTGAATAAGGGGGGGGTCACTGGCTTTCTGGTAATCCTTCATAAATATCCCCAAAAAAGAGATATCATTTTTTTTCCTCAGTTTAGGCCGATATGTATTCTTCTACATATTTTTGGTAGAAAAAATTGTAATAAGTGGATCTTGATTGGTTTGCGCAAAAGTTATAGCGTCTACAAAATAGGGGGTAGTTTTATGGCATTTTTATAATTTTTTTGTAGTCCTGGACTGGAACCTCACCATGAATTGATTCGCTCAGACTCAGAATCCAAGACAAAGATGGAAGATCTGCTTGCTCCAAATCGACAATCAGTAGTAGAAAGACAGTATCCACTCAGAGGATAGGGGGCACAATCGTGGAGTATGAAAAACTTTGTCCAAGCAGGTCATGCAGGAGAAAGAAAAAAACAGTGCTCCGGATGGTGCAGGTAAAAAAGGTAGGGTTTTATTATAATAAAACCAAATATACATAAAAGTGATCACTGAAAGCATAAAAATGAATAAAAGCAATATGGGGAGCAGGTGTACCAAGGTAATCCTTCATTTTATTTGTGGTGATGGGTATCAAGCTGCCAAACATTTGATCATCATTTTCAATACACCCCTTCTTCATGGGACTCCTGATGAAGATCAGCTGCATATGAAGTTTTATTTTTGTGTGCACATTGTTTGCACTTGTGATATTACATTGCACATATGTTATGATTTAATTATTTTCACACTGCACCAATTTTTGCACAATTGCACTTTACAGGCATACCCCGCTTTAAGTACACTCACTTTACATACACTCGCGAGTAAGGACATACCTGCGAGTGTATGTTAAGTGCCTTACAAGTACTGTACAGACATTTTGAAGCCACAGTATAAGGAGCTGAAACTCCGAGATCATACCCCACCCTGTTCCAGTGTGCCCCTGACACCCCCACTACAGCCCCTGGGACCTCAACTACAGCTCTTGACACCCCCACTACAGCCCCTGACCCCCTAGAAGTGGAAAAAGGTATTGTTTCACTTAAAGTACATTTTCGTTTTACATACATGCTCTGGTCCCATTGTGTACTTAAAAGTGGGGTATGCCTGTATTATACAATTTTTGGATGTATGCACATCACATGTGTTGTTTGATTCACATGAATTGCACTTTTTGCCCTAGTGCTGCACTTTTATTTAAACATATTTCTTTGTGCCTGATATCTGGGTAATAGTGCTCAGTTGTTGGCTATTTTATGTACTAAGCATGGATATCTCTTCACACATTGGATCTGATACTAGCCAGTGACTCACCAGGCACGTCCCTGCTGTGTTTATGACTGTATCCCAGGTACAGTTTTCTATTAGGCTTAAAGGGGTTGTGAAGTCAGAAGGTGTTTTATCTTATTGCGTTCTATGCATTAAAGCGGGAGTTCACCCGAAAAACAATTTTTAACATTAGATTGAGGCTCGTTTTGTGAAGGGGAATCGGGTGTTTTTTTTTAAATCGAAGCATTACTTACCGTTTTAGAGATAGATCTTCTCCGCCGCTTCCAGGTATGGTCTTCGGGACTGGGCGTTCCTATTTGATTGACAGGCTTCCGACGGTCGCATACATCGCGTCACGAGTAGCCGAAAGAAGCCGAACGTCGGTGCGGCTCTATACGGCGCCTGCGCACCAACGTTCGGCTACTTTCGGAAAATCGTGACGCGCTGTATGCGACCGTCGGAAGCCTGTCGGAAGCCTGTCAATCAAATAGGAACGCCCAGTCCCGCAGCCCATACCCGGAAGCGGCGGAGAAGATCTATCTCTAAAACGGTAAGTACGGCTTTGATTTAAAAAAAAAACACCCGATTCCCCTTCACAAAACGAGCATCAATCTAATGTTAAAAAATTAGTTTTTGGGTGAACCTCCACTTTAAGATAAAAAGCCTTCTGTGTACAGCAGCCCCCCTCAGCCCCCCTAACACTTACCTTAGGTCCCTCTCTGTCCAACAATGTCCACAAGTGTCTCAGCCGTCCAAGATTCTCCCTCGTGATTGGCTGAGACACAGCAGTGGTGCCATTGGCTGCCGCTGCTGTCAATCAATGTCAGCTAGTCGATCAAGTGAGATCGGAGGCGGGGTCGGGCTCCGTGTCTGAATGGACACAGGTAGCTGTGACTCAGCTTGGGTGCCCCCATAGCAAGCTGCTTGCTGTGGGGGCACTGAACCGGAGAGAGGGGCCAGGATCGCAGAAGAGACACCCAAGAAGAGGAGGATCCAGGCTGCTCTGTGCAAATCCACTGCAACAGAACAGGTAAGTATAACGTATGTTATTTTTATAGAAAAAACAGTACTTTACAATCACTTTGAGATCTCTGAATACCTACAGGTTACAGTCTGCATGCATATTATCGTCCAGCATGAAATTAGCTTAGAAATGGGTATAGATATGATAGGTCTCAGATGCTCAGTTCACCTTGAAGAGGAATTAGGCCAGTTCTGTTCCCGGTACTCCTAGGGTAATGACGTTTGAGCTCATAATACTAAAAAATAACCAAGGAAAGTAAATGTGTCTATATTCTGGCTGTGTGGTTACTATTTCATCAGTCATGAAATTTACTGACATTTTGGAGTTTTGGCTGCTAACCTGTCTATTAGGAATATGGATAAAATCGCAGAAGGTAACACTGCTTCTAGTGATCCCAATGAAAAAGATATGTATATTCTCGGTGCAAGCCACGGCTCGCCACCGAAAGTAATAGGAAAAGAAGAAACGGCTCAACAGCAGCAATATTGATCCAACATAGATTTATCTGAACAAACTAGTACTTATGACTGCCAACCAAGACAAGAACAGTGAGGTGACGTGTTTCACAAGGCAATGTTTACCCAGCATCGCTTGATTAAAAACATATATCATTCGCATATGAAAAAATATTACTAGGAAAAAATTATATATATATATATATATATATATATATATATATATATATATATATATATATACACACACATACAAATTGGTATAATATGTATAACAAAAAAAAGAAAAAAAAAAGAATGAAAGAGAAAAACATATAAATATTAAAGTCCAAGAGTGCAGCGCTTCAATATAAATCAGAAAATGTGAAAAATAGTAGTCCAAGTGGATGAAAAAGATCTTAAATAAAGCTGATGAAAAGAAGAACTCCACCAAAGCTTCAGTGGGCAAAGGAAAAGCACACCACACCACTGTGCTATCAATCTGCTTACCAGAGAGACATCAATACAGGCATTGTAATTATGTAATGCATGAAGTCAGTGGGGATTTCCACTCTCAATCATCAACAATAAAGGGACATCCAGAACTCACAAGGACATATGGATGTATGGTGCAATCATCAACAATAAAGGGACATCCAGAACTCACAAGGACATATGGATGTATGGTGCAATCATCAACAATAAAGGGACGTCCAGAACTCACAAGAACATATGGATGTATGGTGCAATCATCAACAGGAGTATGACCAAAATGTATAGAGGAAAGCAACAATAGTGAACCCCGTAAGGTAAAAACGCACACATTTTATTGTATTCTACTTACAGGAACAAAGGAACATCAAGAAATATAAAAACTCTGCAGCTCACAGCGTGCTTGCATCGGCCAGCCTGACATATTTCATCCTATATGGATATCATCAGATGATATCTGATGATATCCAAATAGGAGGAAACATGTCAGGTCTTCTTTTCATCAGCTTTATTTAAGATCGTTTTCATCCACTTGGACTACTATTTTTCAAATTTTCTGATTTATATTGAAGCACTGCACTCTTGGACTTTATTATTTGTGTTTGCTTATCTACAAACTGTGCTGGCTGCTTTTTTCTTATTGCTGTTTGTAAGTTAGCGCAGATATCCATTCACCCTGTTTTAAAACATATAAATATATAGCTAGATTCAGAAACACTTACGACGGCGTATCACTAGATACACCGTCGTAAGTCCGAATCCGCGCCGTAGTATCTTTAAGCGTATTCTCAAACTGAGATATGTTTAAATCTTGCTAAGATACGACCGGCGTAAGTCTCCTACGCCGTCGTATCTTAGCTGCATATTTACGCTCGCCGCTAGGGGCGTTTTTCCTTTGATTTACGCAGAGAATATGTAAATGAGCAAGATACGCCTATGTACGTACGTACGTACGTACGCCCGTCGCAGGAGGCTACGCCATTTACGTAAGGCGTTTTTCAGGCGTAAAGATAAACCACCAAAAAGATGGCACAGCCAATGTTAAGTATGGACGTCGGGACAGCCGTCGAATTTCACGTCGTTTACGTCGTTTGCGTAAGCCGACTCAGAATGGGGCTGGGCGTAGGTTACGTTCACGTCGAAAGCAAGGAGTATTTGCAACGTGATACTGAGCATTCGCGCGCATGCGCCGTACTATTGGCGCTTCATTTACATGTATGGTAATGAATCGTGAATTCATTACCATACAACACGCCCCCTACCTGCCTATTTTGAATTAGGCGGGGTTATGCCGGGCCATTTGCGCTACGCCGACGTAACTTAAGAGGCAAGTGCTTTGTGAATACAGTACTTGCCTCACTATCTTACGTCGGCGTAGTGCAAATGGGATGCGCTACGCTGACCTAAAGAAGCGCCGCAGTACGTGAATATAGGTAATACTGTATAGAATTATATACACTGTTTAAAAAAATTAAAGGAACACTTTTGAATCAGAACCTGGCATATTAACCACTTGCCGACCTCCTCATGTACATATACGTCAGCAGAATGGCATGGACAGGCACATGTACGTACCTGTACGTGCTCTGCTTGACGTGGGTCGGGGGTCCGATCGGGACCCCCCCCGGTACATGCGGCGGTCGGTAAGCCTCGGGGAGCGATCCGGGACGACGGTGCGGCTTTTCGTTTATAGCCGCCCCGTCGCGATCGCTCCCCGGAGCTGAAGAACGGGTAGAGCCGTGTGTAAACACGGCTTCCCCGTGCTTCACTATGGCGGCGCATCGATCGAGTGATCCCTTTTATTAGGGAGACTCGATCGATGATGTCAGTCCTACAGCCACACCCCCCTACAGTTGTAAACACACACACAGTGAACCCTAAATGTTACAGCGCCCCCTGTGGTTAACTCCCAAACTGCAACTGTCATTTTCACAATAAACAATGCAATTTAAATGCATTTTTTGCTGTGAAAATGACAATGGTCCCAAAAATGTGTCAAAATTGTCCGAAGTGTCCGCCATAATGTCGCAGTCACGAAAAAAATCGCTGATCGCCGCCATTAGTAGTAAAAAAAATAAAAAAAATTAAAATGCAATAAAACTATCCCCTATTTTGTAAACGCTATAAATTTGGCGCAAACCAACCGATAAACGATTATTGCGATTTTTTTTACCAAAAATAGGTAGAAGAATACGTATCGGCCTAAACTGAAGAAAAAAAATGTATATATGTTTTTGGGGGATATTTATTATAGCAAAAAGTAAAAAATATAGAATTTTTTTCAAAATTGTCGCTCTATTTTTGTTTAAAGCGCAAAAACTAAAAACCGCAGAGGTGATCAAATACCACCAAAAGAAAGCTCTATGTGTGGGGAAAAAAGGACGCCAATTTTGTTTGGGAGCCACGTCGCACGACCGCGCAATTGTCTGTTAAAGCGACGCAGTCCCGAACTGTAAAAACACCTTGGGCCTGATTTACTATGCTCTGTGCGCTGCGCTGGTTCATGCGTTAATTAGTACTCCGGGTGGAGGCTTAATTGGGCGCATGAACCAGCGTAGCAGCCGGCGCATTGAAACTAATATGTAAAGCCGCGCCGAACTCCCTATAGAAGTCTATGGGAGAAATCAAAAGTGTTCATTTTAAAGGCTAATCTGCAAGTTTTGTCCTAAAAAAGTGTTTGGGGACCTCAGTCCTGCCCCAGGGAACATGTATCAATGCTTTTTTTATTTTTTAAAACGGCCGTTTTTTCGGGAGCAGTGAAATTAATAATTCTTAAAGTGAAACAATAAAAGTGAAATATTCCTTTAAATTTCGTACCTAGGGGGGGTGTAATGTCAGCATGTGAAATAGCGCATTTTTCCCGCACTTAGAACTCCCCCTGCACAAAATGACATTCAGAAGGAAAAAAGTAATTTAAAAATTCACACGCGGCTATAATGAATTGTCGGCTCTGACAATTCTAAAGGGATTCATTCATAAAACAAACAAAAAAATGTGTAGGGGTTCCTCCAAATTAAATTACCAGGCCCTTCAGGTCTGGAATGGATATTAAGGGGAACCCCGCCGTAAAAAAAACCAAAAAAAAAAAAGACGTGCGGTTCCCGGCAAATATCCATTCCAGACCCTTCAGGTCTGGTGTGGATTTTAAGGGGAACTCCACCCCAAATTGAAAAAAAAATGGCGTGGAGTCCCCCTAAAAATCCACACCAGACCCTTATCCGAGCACGTTGACCTGGCCGGCCGCAGAAAAGAGGGGGGGACAGAGTGCGGCCCCCCCTCTCTCCTGAACCGCACCAGGCCACATGCCCTCAACATGGGGAGGATGTCCCCATGTTGATGGGGACAAGGGTCTCATCCCCACAACCCTTGCCCGGTGGTTGTGGGGGTATGCGGGCGGGAGGTTTATCAGAATCTGGAAGACCCCTTTAACAAAGGGGACCCCCAGATCCTGACCCCCCCCCTGTGTGAAATGGTAATGGGGTACATTGTACCTCTACCATTTCACCCCAAAAAAAATGTCAAAGTGTTAAAAATGACAGTAGCCGGTTTTTGACAAATCTTTTAATAAAATCTTCTTTTCTTCTTTCCTTCGGGTTTCTTCCGCTGCTTCTTTCTTCTCGTCCACATCTTGCCCGACGTGTTCTTCTATCTTCTCCGTCCGTCCTTCAGCCTTCTGGTCCCGCATCTTGCCCGTTGTCTTGTCCTGTCTTCTTCTCCGTCCGCCTCCTCGTCCGCATCTTGGGTCTTCTGCGGTGTTCTTCTCGTCCCCGGACCCAGCGTTTGAATTTGATTTGGCCGCCGTTTTCCCGCTCCTGGGACCCGCCCCCCTCTGACGCCACAAGTAAACTCCTTAGAAGGTCATGTGCGTCAGAGGGGGGCGGGGTCGCAGAGCGTCACACAGCGGGGGAATTCAATTTCAATCGCGCCGCCCGGAGAAGAAGTTCCCGCCGTGTCACACTCATGTGACCCCGCCCCCCTCTGACGCACATGACCTTCTAAGGAGTTTACTTGTGGCGTCAGAGGGGGGCGGGTCCCAGGAGCGGGAAAACGGCGGCCAAATCAAATTCAAACGCTGGGTCCGGGGACGAGAAGAACACCGCAGAAGACCCAAGATGCGGACGAGGAGGCGGACGGAGAAGAAGACAGGACAAGACAACGGGCAAGATGCGGGACCAGAAGGCGGAAGGACGGACGGAGAAGATAGAAGAACACGTCGGGCAAGATGTGGACGAGAAGAAAGAAGCAGCGGAAGAAACCCGAAGGAAAGAAGAAAAGAAGATTTTATTAAAAGATTTGTCAAAAACCGGCTACTGTCATTTTTAACACTTTGACATTTTTTTTGGGGTGAAATGGTAGAGGTACAATGTAACCCATTACCATTTCACATAGGGGGGGGGCCAGGATCTGGGGGTCCCCTTTGTTAAAGGGGTCTTCCAGATTCTGATAAGCCCCCCGCCCGCATACCCCCACAACCACCGGGCAAGGGTTGTGGGGATGAGACCCTTGTCCCCATCAACATGGGGACATCCTCCCCATGTTGAGGGCATGTGGCCTGGTGCGGTTCAGGAGAGGGGGGGGGCCGCACTCTGTCCCCCCCTCTTTTCTGCGGCCGGCCAGGTCAACGTGCTCGGATAAGGGTCTGGTGTGGATTTTTAGGGGGGACTCCACGCCATTTTTTTTTTCAATTTGGGGTGGAGTTCCCCTTAAAATCCACACCAGACCTGAAGGGTCTGGTATGGATATTTGGGGGGACCCCACGCCATTTTTTGGGGTTTTTTTTACGGCGGGGTTCCCCTTAATATCCATTCCAGACCTGAAGGGCCTGGTAATTTAATTTGGAGGGACCCCCTTTTTTTTTTTTTTTTTTAATGAGCAATGACTCTATTCTTTATAGCCATGAGTACTTTAACCACTTGCCCACCGGGTTAATTCTGGCACTTCTCTCCTTCATGTGAAAATCACAATTTTTTGGCTAGAAAATTAATCAGAACCCCCAAACATTATATTTTTTTTTTTAGCAGACATCCTAGGGAATAAAATGGCAGTCATTGCAATACTTTTTGTCACACCGTATTTGCGCAGCGGTCTTACAAGCGCACTTTTTTTGGATAAAAATCACTTTTTTGAATTAAAAAATAAGACAACAATACATTTTGCCCAATTTTTTTATATATTGTGAAAGATAATGTTACGCCGAGTAAAATGATACCCAACATGTCACGCTTAAAAATTGCGCCCGCTCGTGGCATGGCATCAAACTTTTACCCTTTAAAAATCTCGATAGGCGACGTTTAAAAAATTCTACAGGTTGCATTTTTTGAGTTGCAGAGTAGGTCTAGGGCTAGAATTATTGCTCTCACTCTAACGATCGCGGCGATACCTCACTTGTGTGGTTTGAATACCGTTTTCATATGCGGGCGCTACTCGCGTATGCGTTTGCTTCTGTGCGCGAGCTCGTCGGGACGGGGCGCTTTAAAAAATTTTTTTGGGGTTTTCTTATTTATTTTTATTTAGTTTTATAATGTTTTACACTGAAATAAAAAAATAAAAAAAAAATGATCAGTTTTCTTCCTATTACAAGGAATGTAAACATCCCTTGTAATAGGACTAGTGTGTGACAGGTCCTCTTTATGGAGAGAGGCGGGGTCAATAAGGCTGGAAAGCATGGTATTGAAAAATAAAATAAAAGTTCTCATGCTTTCAGCTGCAATCATGTTCATTCACCACAGTGGTGTAGTGTATAGCACTTTGACCTAGCAGCAAAAGAGTCGTTGGTTCGAATCCCGCCCGTGACAGCATCTGCATGGAGTTTGCATGTTCTCCCTGTGCCTGCGTGGGTTTCCTCCCACAATATAAAAACACGCTGTAAATCGGTTCCGGTCTAAATAAGCCCTAATATGCAGTAGTATATTTAGGTTTGGTTCTGCCCTAGGCCTGACTACATATCTGCACCTCCTAATAGAAAAATGACCCACCCCTTCCTGTCAAGGTCACACCCTGTTTTTGTATAACCCCGCCCAGTAATTTTCAGGGGACCCACACACTAGTTCTGGGGGGGGCACTGGATTCCCTTAACCACTTCCATACCAGGCACTTACGCACCTTCCCGCCAAGCCAATTTTCAGCTTTCAACACTGTCGCACTTTGAATGGCAATTGCGCGGTCATACAACACTGTACCCAAACAAAATTGGCGTCCTTTTTTCCCCACAAATAGAGCTTTCTTTTGTTGTTATTTGATCACCTCTGCGTTTTTTTTTTTTGCGCAACAACTAAAAAAAGACTGCAAATTTTGAAACAAAAAAAAGTTTTTATTTTTTTAGGTTAATTTTTTTGTAAATAAGTTTTTCTCTTTCAATTACGGGCACTGATATGGCGGCACTGATGGGCACCGATGAGATGGCACTGATGGACATCGATGAGGTAGTACTGACGGCACAGATGAGGTGGCATTGATTGGCGGCGCTGCTATGCGGCACTGATGGGCACTCATGGGCGGCACAGATGGGCGGCACTTATGGGTGGCACTGATGGATACTTATGGGTGGCACAGGTGGGCACTGATAGGTGGGCACTGTGCATGGATGGGCACTGTGGGGTGGCACTGATGGACACTGTGGGGTGGCACTGATTTTCCCAGTCAGTGCCCATTTGTGGGCACTGATTGGCATCTTTTTTCTTATTTTTTATTGCTTTTTGTTTTTTTGTTCTATATTTTTTTTGTTTTTGCACACCCTGGTGGTCCAGGGTGGGCATCCCTGGTGGTCCAGTGTGGTGATCCGAGGGGGGGCTGCGCTGATAAACAATCAGCGCGAACGCCCCCTGTCAGGAGAGCCGCCGATCGGCTCTCCTATACTCGCGTCTGTCAGACGCGAGTGAGGAAGAGCCATCGATGGCTCTTCCTGTTTACATCGTGATCAGCCGTGATTGGACACGGCTGATCACGTGGTAAAGAGTCTCCGTCTCCGTGAGAGACTCTTTACTGAGATCAGACTGACACCCCGCATCACCGATCGCCGCACTGCG
This sequence comes from Rana temporaria, assembly GCF_905171775.1. Classification (NCBI taxonomy): domain Eukaryota; kingdom Metazoa; phylum Chordata; class Amphibia; order Anura; family Ranidae; genus Rana; species Rana temporaria. Next base: position 47,340,488 of record NC_053501.1, read on the forward strand.
TGCCCCCACAGGCGCGTGCGGCATGAAATCCTGCAGGACGTCCTGTCAGGATTGTGTAACCACTTCCCGGACGTAAATCGGCCATAGGCTGGGCGGGAAGTGGTTAATTTGCATAGTTTTTCTCTCACTTCCTGTTTGGCTATGGGGCAGGAAGTGAAGGCAAATCTCCCCAATTGGACACAGATAATACAAAATAAACTGACAGGGCCTATAACCCTCCCTCACTCTATCCAAAATTAAAGAAAATAAAACTTGTTGATTATAGTTCTTGTCAGGGGCGGACTGACCATTGAGTCACTCGGGCACTGCCCAAGGGCCCCATGCCACTAGGGGGCCCCATCCGGGTTGCCAGGCTCAGTAAAACCAGGGACAGTATGTAAAAATCTGTGTTTTTTTTAGATCTGTCCCTGATATGTCCGAAAATGACATGCTTTTAATGTGAATATCCCAAGATTTTAGCTGCCCGCCTCTGCACTACCTCCTGGCGTGGTGGTCATCTGTAAGCCAGAGGGGCCCCATAATCTTCTATTGCCCAGGGGCCACATGAGTTGTCAGTCCGCCCCTGGTTCTAGTTTAAGCACAAATTTCATAGAGTTTTATTGAGAGCCCCAAAAAATATAACCATGCCAATAGGCCAGGATAGAGCGTTGCTAATATGTAGGAATGTGTGCGTTAGAGCACCCCACCCAATGTTAACTAAAAAATTATTAATTTGCAAATAAGTATTATCTGCTCATTTTTTGGGGATGTCTGCACCCCTGATAGTGACAACATTTGTGAGGTGTCTTCACCCTTTCTAATTCATTCACTTCCTGTCACATAGCCAAACAGGAAGTGAGGGTAAAACCTTACTAATATCTTTTCTTGGGGACACAGAGATCAAGCTAAATAGTTTCCCATTATGTAAATTGCACTCTAGCATTTTGCTGTGTACACCCCAAATTATTAGGGATCTTGGACTTTGGGGTCCATTGACTAAAGGCAAATCCACTTTGCACTACAAGTGCAAAGCAAGGAAGAAAGAAAACAAAACAACTTTGCTTCTACAGGATTGGATGTTAAAACCATCAGTGCTTCCTCTCTGATTTTCAGCAACTATGCTTGTACTGCAGAGTGGCTTTGCCTTTACTAAACCCCAAACTAAATAATCATTTGGGGCAGGGATCCTCAAACTACGGCCCTCCAGCTGTTTTAGAACTACACATCCCATGAGGCCTTGTAATGCACTGACATTCACAGACATGACTAGGCATGATGGGAATTGTAGTTCCTGAACAACTGGAGGGCCGTAGTTTGAAGACCCATGATTTGGGGTGTACACAGCAGTGCTGGAGTGCAATTTGCTTAATGGGGACACTAGTTAGATTGACCTGTGTCCCCAAGAAATGACACTGGTAGGTTTTTAACCTCACTTCCTGTTCAGCTGTGTGACAGGAAGTGAAGCCAATTTTAAGAAAAGGGACACAAAGCTCAACACAAAAATAAAAAAAACACAAAGCAGGGGTTCTAACACTCACTTGGCTTCCCTCAAACACCCACAATTTGAATAGGATTGCCTTGCGCTAGATTTAAGCACAGTGCTGTAAATCAGCACGTCAAGCCTGTCCACCAATAGCAAACCCCCCCCACAGGCCATGTTTGCAGGTTTTCCTTCATCTTGCACATGTGCTTTAAAATACAGTCTGGACAGCAATTCTTGATAAGAGAAATCCCCAAAACATGTCCTGTCGGGGGTACTTGAGGGCTGAGGACCACTGCAGAATAAATAAAATACTTACCAGTTTTTGTCTTTAAAGTCAGGGAGAATAAACATGGCAAACATTTCATGATTACACACCAGGAAAGAAGCTTAGACAAAAATCACACATAATTTGTTAGGCCCAAACCTAGTTCAGCTGCAGCTGTCAACATATGTAGCATGAAAAAGTAACAAAAGACAAACTTAACAATTTTAAAGTAATTTTTATTGGTCAACAAAACAAGGAAAGCAAAAAAAGACAAACAAACAAAAATACATTTCAAAATTCTAAATAACCATAGCTTTACACATTTTTCATAAAATAAGGCCACATAGACAAATACATCAAAGTGAACATCATTTAAAAATAAACCAAAACCATTGGCAAAATAAAACAAAACCCATGCAACAAACCACATTTGTGTTTAGCAACAGCATTTCTGCCACCCTGCCCCTTCTGAGGGCAGCTGAGGACTGATCGATCCAAGCTTTTTATAACAGTGCTAGTAATGAAGCAATTGAAATCACATGAACAAATTGCAGTCTCTAGTTTGGGTGAGCTTGTAATTGGGCACACCTGCAATTAATCCAAACCACGCTCTATGAGCATCCAATGAGTGTTTTTCACCTTTTAAAAAGAAAGGATATTTTTTTTCTAAGTGTTTGAGCATGCTCAGTTCATCACACATGTAGGAACCAAGCTGCAATGGAATGAGAGCTTTTTTTTTTTGGTTTCCCCTGATCTGATGCTTTCCAGCCTGAAGGGGAGGTGTTAAAGACAGAAGTAAACACGCACATTTAATAATCTATTTGTGTGAAAAAAAAGGTTGCCAATTTTGTTTGGGAGCCACGTCGCACGACTGCGCAATTGTCAGTTAAAGCGACGCCGTGCCGAATCACAAAAACTTGCCCGGTCATTGACCAGAAATATGGTCCGGGCTCAAGTGGTTAAAAATTAACAAAACACAAAAGTGAGCCCAATTTTTGGGGATAATGTGAAAGATGATGTTACACTGAGTAAATAGATACCTTACATGTCACGCTTTACTATTGGAAACACTCCTGCAATGGGGCCAAAATGAATTCCGTGAATATCCCCATAGGCAACCTTTTTCTTTTTTTTTCCAGGTTACCAGTTTATAGTTACAAAGAAGGTCTAGTGGTAAAAGTATTGCTCTCGCTCTAACGCACGCGTCAATACCTCACATGTGTGGTTTGAACGATGTTTATATATGTGGGCGGGACTTGCGTAAGTCCCGCCCACATATGTAAAAATTAGTTTTACTTTTTGCTATAATAAATATCCCCAAAAATATATATTCAAAAAACTAAAAAACCCCTCAGTTTAGGCCGATACATATTCTACATCTTTTTGGTTCCAAAAAATCGCAAATAGCGTTTAGTGTTTGGTTTTTGCAAAAGTTATAGCGTCTACAAATTTTTTTTTTTTGTTATTTTAACTAGTTATTGGGGCGATCAGCGATTTTTATCGGTACTGCGACATTATGGCGGACACATCGAACACTTTTTTGGAACCATTGGCATTTTTCTAGCGATCAGTGCTGTAAAAAATGCATTGCTTACTCAAAAAATGCCACTGGCAGGGAAGGGGTTAACACTAGGTGCGAGGGAGGGGGATAGGCGCCATCCCCCGGCAGAAGACCCCGAAGTCCGGATGCCCCTCCCTAATGAAAAAGAGCTTAAATGGGGTGGGGGCATCCGGCGGAAGGCTCCGGAGAGGACCGAGGGATGGCGCCCTCCCCCGGCAGAAATCACCGAAGCCCAGGGTCCCGGCGGAAGATCGGGAGAGAAGAAACCCCCCCTTCTAAGAGAGCTAAAGAAAGGGGGGGGCTCCGGAGCAGATTAATAAAATATTTTATTCTGTGTGGTGTTTTATTTTACTTTACATTTCCCCCATGTGAATGGGTAGAGGTACGATGTACCCCATACTCATTCACATAGGGTGGGGGGCCGGCATCTGGGGGCCCCCTTATTAAAGGGAGCTCGCAGATTCCGATTAGCCCCGCCCGCATACCCCGACAACCAATGGCAAGGGTTGTCGGGAAGAGGCTCTTGTCCCTATCGACATGGGGGCAAGAGTGCTGTGGGGTGGGGGGGCAGTGCCCCCCTCCCCCACAGCACACACTCCCCCATGTTGAGGGCATGCGGTCTGGTACGGCTCAGGAGGGGGGGGGGCCGCTCGCTCGTCCCCTCCCCCATTCCTGTCCGGGCCAGACTGCATGCTTGGGATGAGGGCTTGGTTTGGATCTGGGGGGGACCCCCGCGCCGAATCGGCGCGGGTTTAACCCCTCACGTTCCGGACCAAGCCTAAGAGCCTAATGTAGCCCTGAAGGGGGACCCGCGCCGATTTCAAGTTTGAAATTTGGCGCCGAGTTCCCCTTCAGGGCTGAAAACAGCTCGGAGATTCCCGTGCGCCGCGTCACGCAGTGCAATCACAGGTACGCCGCTTGGTATTTACCAAGATTTTCACGGCGTACTGACAAGGCGCACGGGAATCCCTGACTTTTCTCTCTGCGCATGCCCAGTATGCAAATGAACCTCCCGAGGTTCAGGCGCACTGTGCAAGCGTACGGGGATCTGTTTTCAAAAAACACTTTCCCTTTCAATTCGGCCCGCCAAACACTTTAAAACACATGTCACTTCACTTCCCCTGCATCCCCCCACCTCCCCCCCTAATAAACTCCCGCCCAAACCCCCGCAATTTACAGTTTAATGTGCCGTGCGCCAGGTCTGTACTGGTGCACAATGCACCCTCTCCTGGGCGCACGGAGCACATTAGTAACTAGGGAAATACACTGCACTAGCAGCGTATTTCTTTAGTAAATGGCCAAACGGCTGCTACTCCTGCTTTTACTCCATGAGTCATGGAGTAAAGGCTTGGTAAATCAGGCCCCTTGGGTCTTTAGGCAGCATATTGGTCCACTCCAGTGGTTATTCTGGTCAGTTAAGTAGTAAAGGGGGAGGGGTGTATACAGAGGGGGTTGTTAATCAGTTTCAGCTGCTTTGCTGTTAATTGAAATTAACAACAGGTGCACTAGATGGGCATCAATGAGACAACCTCCAAAACAAGAATGTTTTTTTCAGGTGTAGGTGTCTGACCTTTTTTTTTCCCTACTCATCTTTTCTGACTGTTTTTCACTAGTTTTGCATTTGGCTAGGGTCAGTGGATAATTTTCATTTCCATCAAATGATGTGCCATCCTTATTCCTAACACATTACCCAGCTCATATCAGTATAGTTCTCCAGGATGAGATTTTTGCCCATTGAGATCTGATATGTTTTCAAAGTGTTACTTAACACCCTATCGACGGGAAAAAAAATTTTTTTTTTTTATTTTACCTTAAAATCAGGCATTGTAGCGCGAGCTACAGTATGCCTGTCCCGAATTTTTTACCGCCGTACTCACCTTGTAGTCGTCCATCGAAGATTCCGGGGAATGGGCGTGCCTATGGAGACGGAGGATGATTGACGGCCGGCTCTGGCGCGTCACGCTTCTCCGGAAATAGCCGAAATAGGCTTGGTCTTCACGACGCGTGCGCATAGCCTGTGCGCAGGCGCCGTGAAGAGCCGAGACCTACTCCGGCTGTCTTCGGGGAGAGTGACGTGCCAGGGCCGGCCGTCAATCATCCTCCCTCTCCATAGGCACGCCCATTCCCCGCGGGAGCCGGAATCTACGATGGACGACTACAAGGTGAGTACGGGGTTAAAAAAATCGGGACAGGCATACTGTAGCTCGCGCTACAATGCCTGTCTCGATGGTAAAATGTGTCGGGGGGGGGTGAACTACCGCTTTAAAATTTTTTGCGCAGATATATATATATATATATATATATATATATATATATATATACACACACACCATTTAAATAGCAACAATATAAAAGATAGAGTATACTTCATAAGAAGAACCGCCTAGAAGTTTCACCCTAACATGTAACATGTCCTTATGTAACTAGTATACATACCATAGATGTATTGTATAGTGCTTAAGCAATGTGGATTGATATGGTATTCATGATAGGAGGAAGAGCTGGCAAATATCTGTTAAAACTCCAGTCACTCAAGCGGGCAAATCAGACAGCTTTATGGGCATTGAGATGTGTATTGGGGGGTTAGATTCTGCTAGTCATATCAACAGACTAATAAGAGGTGTCTGGCATGCAACTGAGAGGGTGTGGATTGTGTAAACTGAAGGAGGAAGAAGGGGGAAGGTCACTGAAGCTGTGTCTCTTTATCAACACAGAAAAGACAGTGACAAATAAAATGTAATGGCCGAGTTCTGAACAACATGGCTGCCACACACACACAGAGCTATTTATGTGCCCAGTACGCACAACCATTACATGGAACACTTTGGTTTGGCTATTACAAGGATCTGTTTGAGCACAATAGAAGTACAAAAGGCACTTTATGATTTATTAAATAGATATTTAATTGGAAGCAGTTTGAGGAACAGAGACATGTTTATTATTTTATATATTTGTTATTTGTAATTATTATATGAATTGGTTTTACAAGAACTAATTGGCTTCTTGTGCTGATTATTAATCTCACACTTCAGCACTGTTGTACAGGGACTGCAAGAGGCTGATATCGGGTCAAATTCAGGTTCTGCCTGCAATTAAAAAATACAACTAATGATGTATTAATGCTGTAGTGAATAAAAGCAGCATTCATTTGTGTATTCTAAATCTGTGTAGAGTTCATCTTTAAAGTCAAGGGAAAGTGTAGTTTATTTACAACAAGCTCATACTGCATTTTGAAATATTATAGAAGTGTTTGCCTTAAAGCGGAGGTTCACCCATAGCGAACACATTTTCCCCTTAGCTTCATGCTCGTTTTGTCTAGGGGAATCGGCTATTTGTTTTAAAATATGATCCGTACTTACCCGTTTACGAGATGCATCTTCTCCGCCGCTTCCGGGTATGGGCTGCGGGACTGGGCGTTCCTTCTTGATCGACAGTCTTCCGAGAGGCTTCCGATGGTCGCATCCATCGCGTCACGATTTTCCGAAAGAAGCCGAACGTCGGTGCGCAGGCGCAGTATAGAGCCGCCCCGACGTTCGGCTTCTTTCGGCTACGAGTGACGCGATGGATGCGACCGTCGGAAGCCTCTCGGAAGACTGTCAATCAAGAAGGAACGCCCGCTCCCGAAGACCCATACCCGGAAGCGACGGAGAAGTTGCATCTCGAAAACGGGTAAGTACGGATCATATTTTAAAACAAATAGCCGATTCCCCTAGACAAAACGAGCATGAAGCTAAGGGGAAAATAGAAAAAAAAAATGAATTGAAGCGGGGGTTCACCCTAAAAAAAAATTTTGTCTACCATGCCATTCAGCATACTAGCGTGCCTTTATTAAATTTTTTTAGCTGTACTCACAATTTAATCCGTTAGTTACGTTTCAGACTCCCCGCGGGGAGTAGGCGTTCCTATGAAGAGGGGAACATGATTGACGGCCGGCTATGGCGCGTCACGCTTCCCGAAAATAGCCGAAATAGGACTTGGCTCTTCACGGCGCCTGCGCAGTCAGCTCCTAGTCTGTGCGCAGGCGCCGTATAGCGCCATGAAGAGCCGAGTCCTACTCCGGCTATTTTTGGGAAGTGTGGCGCGCCAGCCGGCCGTCAATCATGTTCCCCTCTTTATAGGAACGCCTACTCCCCGCGGGGAGTCTGAAACGAAACTAATCGATTAAACTGTGAGTACAGCACAAAAAAAAAAAAAGGCATCCTGTAGCTCACGCTAGTATGCTGAATGGCATGGTACAAAGTTGTATTTTAGGGTGAACCCCCGCTTTAAAGTAATATTTATATGAGGCTTTCTCAAATGTTTCCCACGCACTCTTCCATTTACGTATGTGTTAATGGTTACAAAGCTGCACTGAAGGCTTGAAGCCCAATTCCAGGTTTTGGTGAACTTTAAATAGTTTGTTTGGATCTAGCTGGTTCAAACAAAACTATTCGATTTCTTTCACTAACACATGTAGTGGCTGTGTGCACTTTATAAATTGTATGTAGCATTACATACAGTAAACAGCACTGTGTTCCGGCAGAGGGGTGTGAATGTCCCGTCCCTTTTCTTGGACCAAAAGCGAGTCAGGCTGAGTGCTGCTCAGCCAATCACTGGAAACCTTTTTTTTTTTAAATGAATACAAGACTTTCCCTGCTTGGTTGAAGTGAAGACATGCGTGGATGAAGCCTTGTACTTGTTCAGAATACACAGCTTCTTGTGAATGACTAAGCAGCACTCAGCCTGACTTGAATTTGTTACGGGAGCGTAATGGGAAGTCCCTGTACTGCTGCCGGAATACAGAACTTTATACTGTATGTAGCTGATATTAGATACAGTTTATGCAGCGCTCACAGTCGCTGCATATGTTAGTGAAGGATATAGTTTGCTTCTCTAATTAATGCTCTCCTTGCCCCACCTGTCAGTTTAAGTGGATGGCCATATCTTGGTAAGTTTGCAGTTGTGCCATAGGCCCCTTTTACACCGGGCGGGTCATTAATGATCCGCCCCGTGAACCTCCTCTTGCTCAGCGGGGATCGCTCCGTTGATCCCCGCTGAGCCGGCGGACGACAGGGCGGTCCCCGCACACTGTGCAGGCACCGCCCTGTATTTTCTCTGCTCTCCCCTATGGAGGGATCGGATGAACACGGACCGTCTGTCCGTGTTCACCCGATCCGATCCTCCAGACGGATGGAAAAGTAGGTTTTTTCTTCGTCACACTTTGGCGGATCGGATCGGGTCGGATGTCAGCGGGCATGTCACTGCTGACATCCGCGGCTCCATAGAGGAGCACGGAGCGCCCGTTCAGGTCCGCCTAAAAAACTGGCAGGTAGACCTGAACGGGCCGCCCGTGTGAAAGAGCCCATACTCTTCCCATTTTCAGATGGATAGAACAGTGCTCCGTGAGATGTTCAAAGCTTGGGATATTTTTTAATGAACTAACCCTGCTTTAAACTTCTCCACAATCTCTTTATCTCGGACCTTGTCTGGTGTGTTCCTTGTCCTTCATGATGCTGTTTGTTCAATAAGGTTCTCTAAGAAGCCTCTAAGGACTTCACAGAACAGCTGTATTTATACTGCGCTTAAATTACACACAGGTTGACTCTTTACTAATACGATGACTTCTGAAGGCAATTGGTTCCATTAGATTTCAGTTAGGGGTATCAGAGCAAAAGGGGCTGAATACAAATGCACGCCACACTTTTCAGATATTTATTTGTAAAAAAATAAATAAAATGAAAATCATTTAATACTTTCACTTTTACAATTATGTGCCACTGTGTGTTGGTCTATCACATAAAATCCCAATAAAATACATTTACGTTTTTGGTTGTAACATGCCAAAATGTGGAAGATTTTAAGGGGTATGGATACTTTTTCAAGGCACTGTATATGCCTCAAAGTAAAAAGCCGCTGGCATCCACCAAAACAATAAAAAATATCAGTTTTGGTCAGACTTATCTGGAATGTATAGTGTGTTTCTATACATTTATTTTGAATCCCGTAATCAGGATCAGCAGCTGGTGGGACCACTATTAAAGTAAACATGTTCTCACTGCCGAATAGATCCAACATTTCATTAATTCTGTTTAATCTCATTGTTATGGAAATTAGAATTGTTATATTATACCCCCAGTCCTATTGGAATCCCAAGAAATGTATTTCTCCCTACCTACAGCACAACGCCCTGCTACAGCTCAATGCCCTTGGCTAGATATTATTTTTAAACGTTTCAGTATAATATTGGAGCTGATGAATCTATTGCTCTAGGCTCACTCATAAAATATTTGCAACAACAGATATTTGGCCAAATTCATAAAAGTGACATGAGTGAAAAGTGCCAAAAGCAATATTGTAGTTTTAAAAATGAATTTCTAGTTATCATTTTAGAAGGCTTAATACAACTTTTTACAACAGGACTGGCATTTACTGAAAAGAGAAAAGGACCCTCTTAAATCAATAGTTGGTTTTAGCTTTTTCAAATAATAATAATGATATGCAAAGAATTGTGATAAAATACAAAAAATAATAGCAAGAGCTATATAAAAAAAAAACAACATGATGTGTGTTCTGCCAGTAAAATGTTTTTCATTTTCTTGGTGTTGGTTGTATCAAACTAACATGTTAAAGGGTGTATGCAGCTATGCATCTACGTAACAGTGAGGAAAAAGCTTTGAACAGTCAGGAATACAGGAACAACTTTGAATTTTTATGTTTCCTCCACAGTTCTCCACCACTCCATGGGGTAGATCCACATACATCGGCGCATTAATCCGCCAGGCGTAGCGTATCCAAGATACACTACGCCGCCGTAACTTTTTTATTTTTTTGAATCCTCAAAGAATTTGCGCCGTAAGTTACAGCGGCGTAGTGTATCTTTGGCGGCGTAATGGCGCGGCATTCAAATCTCTGTGATGGGGGCATGTTTTATGTAAATACGTTGTGACCCGACCTAAACAACGTTTTTTTTTAACTGCGCATGTGCCGTCCGTGGGGGTATACCAGTGCGCATGCTCGAAATGAAACTGGAACAAGCCAATGTTTAAGACGGTGGCGTCATTCTACGCAAATCCCTATTCGCGAACGACTTACGCAAACGACATAAAAAATTTAAAATGCGAAGCGGGAATGACGGTCATACTTAACATTGAGTACGCCTCATAATAGCAGGTTTAACTATATGCTGGAAAAAGCCGAACGCAAACAACGTAAAAAAATGCGCCGGCCGGATGTACGTTCGTGGATCGCCGTAACTAGCTAATTTGCATACTCGCCGCGGAATTCGACAGAAACGCCACCTAGCGGCCGCCGAAAAATTGCACCTAAGATCCGACGGCGTACTAAGACGTACGCCTGTTGGATCCATCCGAGATGCCGTCGTATCTTGTTTTGTAGATACAAAACAAAGATACGACGCACAAAATTTTAAATTACGAGGTGTATCAAGAGATACACCCGCGTAATTCTTCTGTGGATCTGGCCCCATGTGTTTTAAGATATATTGAAAAGATAGACACCAGAGTCCAAGTGCTCTACTTATAGAAGAGAGTGTAAATACCACATACACCATACCCCTTCTGTCAGACATCGCAGTTTATACTCCACACTTTGTGTGCATTTTACAAGTAATTCATAAAATGCAGACTGCAGTGTGGCCCCTATAGTGTTTTACAGATTTCTCTCTCAATAAAGCTTATTATGAAGGGGCTGGTCACATGACTTTGACAGGTCATCTGACTGGGCTTTCTTTCTCATGACTTTTTTTTGGTATTGCACAGAGTGACCCCTTACCGCCCCTTCTAAAGTCCCCTGCCAGTGCTCTCCCCTCCTCCTCTTCTCCAAGTGCCGCCTTAGCAACCGTGTGCTGAGGGAGCACCCGTGAATGCGAGCTTCTGAACTAGACTGTGTGCATCCATTAAAACACAGTGTGGCTTGGCCATGCCCCCAGCTCCTTCCTCAAAGGATTTTACTGACAGCAGCAGGAGCAATTGGCTCCTGCTGCTCTCAGTGTAGCATGTGAGAAGAGCAAGAGTACCTGGTGAAGACTGGAATATTATGGAGGCCTCTCTTGCACCTCCTGCCCAACACTCCTGAAGGTGGAGACAGAGAGTGTAAGGGCAAGGAGTAGCTCAAGTGCCGTAGTAGCTGCCTGTTGATGTCCGCTCTGTAGGTGGGTAGAGCTGGTAGTCTTTAGAATAGGACGCAGGAACAGTTTGGCACCAAAGCTAGAGACAAAAACAGAACCAGGAGACGAGCAGCAGTCAGCAGCAACTGAGCATCAAGGAACTGAATCAGCAGAAAAAGCAAGTCCAGGAGGCAGGCCAAGGTCAGGAACAGCAGGGCAAAGCAGTACAGAGTCAGCAGGCAGATCAGGTCCAGTAAATAGGCCAAGATCAGCGTTAGGTAACAGAGCAAGATGCAAAAGCGAAGTCCAAAGGCAAGCTGGGTCATACACAGGTAAGCCGGTACATCAGATCAGGTCTCGAGAACACAGGAACCAGCTGAAGACCATTCAGCAACTGCTTATTGTGATAGACCAGTTTAAATACGCTACTAGGTGCTAATTGGTATGGGCACGTGCTCGCACATGTGTGCGCGCTCGTGCACAAATCTGCACTGGCTTTCTGATGTTAGGAATCCAGTTTACCTTACAAAAAGTCAGCAGCACTGCTGCAGATGGGGGCAGTGCTGCATCTTAAGAGGACAAGAGGACTCAGGTGGGTGTTTGGGAATGGGGGAGGGAGGGGGTCAACTTGTGGGACATTTGTTTACCTTAATGCAGGAAATGCATTACGATAAAAAAAAATTTAGAACCATTTTAAGGAAATACATCTGGTGTTTGGTCGAGGCAAACAATACTGTTATAGTACAGTAACCTATTACATGTTCTTACATATGATGTAAAATTGATTAAAAGATGAAAACAGATGAGATTTTTTTTTAGGCTGAAGGCTTCCCCTGCTGCAAAAAATGTATATATATTTTCCGTCTGAAGCCAAGTTACATCTGCTATGTGACTCAAAAGCTGACCACATAATATCTGGTTTGCTTTGTTTTACAGTATATGTACATAACATACAGCTGCTTCTGTGTTTGTATGAGGGATTTATGTGAATGCGGTGCTGAAAAGTAACAGAAAGACTGTCTTTGCCTGTTCTAACTTTGGCTTTGAAAATAATAGCTTGGGAAAAAAACATACATTTAAAATTAAAGGCACACACAGAAATAAGGTTTTACTAACAGCAATAATGATGTTAAAGTGTATGTACAGCTAAAAAAATCAATTTTAGATGGAGTGGAGGTTTAGAGCCCATGTCTGATTTTTACTGCTACCCAGGGAGTTGTAACCAGAGAGTTTTAACCTCAATTTCTGTCCTGGTGATAACTTTTTTTTTTACCAAACATGAAGTAAGGCAATTACAGAAACATGGATGCAGGCAGAAATAAAAAGCCGAAAGGCTTAAAGCCATTCTGTAGTACACAAAAAGTGTTGTTATTGTTGTCCATGTTGCTTGAGCTGACCATTCAGTTGCTATCAAAAGTTAACCACAAGTCACCAAATTGCCTGAGAAATCCTTTGTGTTGCCAGTATCAGAGATTTAAATATAAATAACAGGCAGCACACCAACCAACCAGTGTTTCAAATAATTACATATATTTTTGGAAAAAGTATAGCTTAGCAACTATACTTCACAATATATTTTAGTATTTACTACATATACCAGATCTCATCCTATAACCGTTCACCTAGGCAGAGGCATACTATAAGCTGTATAACAGTGGTTCTCAACCTGGGGGTCAAATGACAATTTGCCAGGGGTCACCAAATCCTGGGCTGTTCCTGAAGCCCGCACCGCTCTCCCATCCTTTTTGTGCCTGGAGCCCGCGGTCGCCCATTCACGGCATGGCTGGGGGACAGAAACTAGAGGTCAGCTGACTGATGAGGAATGTGACATGGGAGGGGCCTCTGATTTCAGCATAGGTATCACTGCTGGGAGAGACCACAAAGTCAGAGACAGTGAAGCTGGAGACACGGTGAGTAACAATACCTGTGATTATAGTTTCCATTAAATATCCCCACTACAGTTCTCAGATCAGCAGATGACCTTAATCAAGAGCACCTAAGTTGGCTGATCAGGCTGATCAGAACTCCCCCCAGCATTGCCACTCCCCCCCCCCCCCCCCTCCAAACAGTAAGAGAAGGAATACAAATTGAGAATACATGGAAGGGAGAGGAAAAGAGGGGGAGGAACAGAGAAAAAGGGAGAGAAAAAATAAGAGAAAGAACAAGAAAGATGGCTAGAGAGAGGGACGGGGAAAAAAACACGAAATTAGGAGAGAGAGATTAAAGGGAAAGAAAATCGAACAAAGAGAAAGAGTGGCACATCCTAAAATGTACCATAAGGGGGATTTAATATTGTACATCGTGCCTAACTTAATTTTTTCCATTTAAGTTACACTGCCCTAAAATTTCTACCTAAGTGCCCGATCCACAAAGCACTTACCTAGAAATTTTGGGCTGTGTAACTTAAATTCCGCCGTCGCAAGGCGTTCCTATTCAAATGGGGGCGATTCCCATTTAAATTAGGCGCGCTCCCACGCCGGCCGTACTGCGCATGCTCGTGATGTCATTTTCCCGACGTGCATAGTGCGAAATTACGTTACGACGAGCTTTGTGGATTGCGACGGGTCAATAAAGTTGCGTCGGGAAAAAAAAAAGATACGGCGGAAAAAAAATAAATCAAAATTTAAAAAAATTCGCGTCGCTGGACAGAAAGGTCTGCTTTTACATGGTGTACTAACTTTACACCATATAAAAGCAGCCCTAATTTTGCGTATGCAAACTAAAACTTACGGAGAAAAAACAAAGCTGAAAAGCTTCGTGGATCTCCGTAAGTGCTAATTTGCATACCCGAGGCGGCATTTCGACACGAAATGCCCCCAGCGGCGGATGCGGTACTGCATCCTAAGATCCGGCAGTGTAAGTCCCTTACACATGCCGGATCTTCTGCCTAACTATGGAAAACTGATTCTGTGCATCAGTTCCATAGTTAGGAACAGGGATACGACGGCGTTACAGCAATTACGCCGTCGTATCCCTTTTGTGGATTTGGCCCTTAGTTCTGGAAAGCAACATAAATTCACTTAAACTGATACCAGAGCACCAATGGTACCAGTTATCGCTAGTCCCTTCTCCTCCTGCTGGCCAGTGTGACGTCACATCTGGCCTGGATGTTGCGCTGTTGTGACATCACTTCCAGTCTGCACTCTCTCTAATGCAGTTTGCTAGCCATTTAAAAAGTTGACAACCATGGGCAAATAGGCTGGGAGGGGCAGACAGCTCTGGCTGTTTAACCACTTCATTACTGGGCACATATACCCCTTCCTGACCAGGTGAAATTTCAGCTTGTGGCACTGCGTCACTTTAACTGACAATTGCGCGGTCGTGCGACTCGGCTCCCAAACAAAATTGGCGTCCTTTTTTTCCCACAAATAGAGCTTTCTTTTGGTGGTATTTGATCGCCTCTGCGGTTTTTATTTTTTGCGCTATAAACAAAAATAGAGCGACAATTTTGAAAAAAAAACAATATTTTTTACTTGTTGCTATAATAAATAAAAAATTTTTTTTCTCAGTCTAGGTGATACGTATTCTTCTACATATTTTTGGGAAAAAAATAAATAAAAAAATCGCAAGAAGCGTCTGGTTTGTGCAAAAGTTATTGCGCTTACAAAATAGGGGACAGAATTATTATTTTTTTATTATTTTTTTTCACTACTAATGGCGGCGATCAGCATTTTTTTCGTGACTGCGACATTATGGCGGACACATCGGACACTTTTGACACATTTTTGGCACCATTCACATTTATACAGCGATCAGTGCTATAAATATGCACTAATTACTGTATAAATGTGACTGGCATTGAAGGGGTTAACGCTAGGGGGTGAGGAAGGGGTTAAATGTGTACCCTAAATTGTGTTCTAACTGTAGGTGGAGGGGGGGTGACTGGGGGAGGTGACCGATCTATGTCCCTATGTACAAGGGACACAGATCGGTCTCCTCTGTCCCCTGACAGGACATGGATCTCTGTGTTTACACACAGAGATCCACGTCTTGTCTCTGTAGCCGCCGATCCCGAGTCCCTGGCGGACATCACGGCCGCCAGGCACTCGCATCGGCATCTCAGCGATGCGGCGAGCACGTGCGCGCCGCCGTCGGACGCCCGCACGCCCGCGCCACTGGATGTGCGCGCAGGCCGGCTTTTTACGGCCTGTTAGAGATTCAGAACCACCCCGTGGCCGTATAAAGTCGTACGCCCGTCGGGTAGTGGTTAAAGGAAGCACAGGGTTGTGGGGAAGAGACCCTTGTCCCCATCAACACTCCCCATGTTGAGGGTATGTGACGGTTCAGGAGGGGGGGGTGCTCTCTCATCCCCCCTTTTCCTGTAGCCTGCCAGGTTGCGTGCTCAGATAAGGGTCTGGTATGGATTTAAATGTTGGCACAGGGTTCCCCTTAAAATCCATACCAGACCTGAAGGGTATGAATTTTAGGGGGGACCCCCACACCATTTTTTTTATTTTTACATCTTGGCGTAGGGTTCCCCTTAATGTCCATACCAGACTGAAAGGGCCTGGTAATGGACTGGGGGGAATACAAGCCATTTTTTTTTTCAATTATTTTTATCTGTATTGCTGGGATCCGGCAATACATTACAGTCATGAGCAGTTTTAAATTATTATTATATAATTTTTTTCCTTTAGAAATTTTATTTTTCTACTCTCATTCATAAAACTATGTACGGCAGCTATGTAAGCAGCCTTACATAGTGTGGGGGCATGGACTCAGCCCCCTGAGCCCTAATTTGGCCAATCGTGGCTCTCACAGCAAAGCGCTGTGTGATTGGCCAAAGCATGCAGGTCAGGTGCATGCTTTTTCTAATCAGCAGTCGTCAATGCACTGCAATCTCACAGTGCATTGATGGTCTCACCGTTCATTATGGGGCATTCCGCGGGTGCTCGACTCAAACATCGGGCTCATCCCTAATAAACAATATCAAAATGGGTTCAATTAGTTGAGGACATTAAATTGACGGAGAATCTGACCAGTTTGCTCTAATTTTCAAACTCCAAATTATGGATGATCTGTTTTTACTGGGTGACCTTCGTGTTAACAGAAGAATACAAACAGCCCCTTTTAGGGCAATCAACACCTCACACTACTCCAGTTTTTTTTGACAAGTCTCTTTCTGCTACTCACCTTATTCCTTTCTCTCCTGACTAGGGATGGGAACGGTTTGGTCCGAGCATGAGTTCGGGCCGAACATTGGCTGTTCGCCTGTTTGACAAACATCCAAATTATCAGGGCATTTGAAAGGTTGTTCGGCCTGCCACACAGTGCATTGGAATCTCTGGCTGAAGCAATGAAAGTTTTGTCCAATCAGGGCACAGAGCACTGTCAGAGCCATGATTGGATGCGGTCATGATGACTCTATCCAATTATGGCTCATTGCTCTTAGTCCCACCCTCCAGGGGGGGATGCGCCCTCCATCACTAAACTGTTAGTACGGAGGCAGGGCAATAGATTCGGGTTCTTCCAGTCTGTTAGCAGAGTTTGGGTCCCTAGAGAGGCTAGCAAAATAGTAATCTCCAAATAGCGGCTCAGAGGAGGAATGGGAGACAGGAGGTTCCCAGGTCCTGGAAGTCCCGTCCGAGCGAGGAGAAGAGCCAGATTCTGTTAGGAGGCCTAAAGATGCTGCAGGAATCAATATCAGTTACAGACAAACCTTGATGAACAGACCATCCACCACCCAAACCAGAGCAGCCGAATACAGGCAGTGGTTGCAGAGGCCCCCTGACACCTGTGTCCTGCCTGGGAAATAAAAACCAAGGGAGCTGCCCATATTTTCCTGGTTCCAGCGGGAAGTTCAGCATAGAGTTGCTCTGAAGTGGGGTCTGGACTATCCCTATGTCACTCCTGCAACCATGGACATCATCAAGAACTCACAGGGAGAGTGGGAGGAGGACCTGGTCTGGGAGTATCTACACATCTTCAAGCCGTTGCCAGTGCCAGAGTGTGAGGAGACCTGAGCCCTCTTTGAGGACATTTGTAAGGAATGGTGGCTGGGTAGGTCCATCTACAAGGACAGAGTGATGGTTGCCAAGGCAGGACGGCCTACAAGGAGTCAGTCTGTGTCTATCAGGGAGGAAGGGGGTGGCAGGAAGAGATTGTCTGACCCACACTTTTAGGCTTGCAGGGACTTTTGAAGGTACAGCCATCATAAAAGTGGCCACATGGATTACTAGAAGAGTTGCAGAGTGAATGTGTTTCTTCCTCCCTGACTTTTCAGGATCAGACCGACCTGCCACCATTTTGTGCCCAATGAACAAATCCTTTTTTTTTTCCTGTTGCAAGGACACTGAGGGTGAGGTCTGTTCCTTGAACTAACCCTTTAAAGGGCCTGTTTGTTTGGGAAGGGGCCCCTCCCATCACTGTTGCTCTTTGTGCTGTGTTTTTTTCCTTTAATGTTCTGTCAGTAGGCCATAACCCCTATAGGTAAAGATATATTTGGAGTGACTAGTGTGCTTTGACAATTTTGTCCTTTCTGTCTGTAGGGTCATAACTCCCGTCTGAAATAAAGTTTTGTAAAGTGTACATGTAGCTGGTAGGATAGGATGTTATTGTGTTTGTTTTTCAGGACTCCTTTGGTTGACACGGCTATCTAACTACCTCCGGCTGGAGTTGCAGATCCTGTGGACAGAGGGTTTCCTTTGAGAGGGCGATGTTCTGGACTTATGTATATTGTGTAATTGTTTAGTGGTAGGGATGTTGTAGTTAGGTTTGTAATGTATTGTACATGCTATAAATACTGAAAAGAAACAAATTAAAATTTTCCTACATATTTATTTGTACATATTCCCCGTCCAAGTTGTCCTCTTTTTCCCTTCCAATTTATCTTATGGGATGCTCTTGCCATGTTTTTCTAAATTTTCCCAGCCAAGGGACTGGCTGGATTTTGGTTTGGGGAGTGTCATGAATATGCAACAAGTCTATCTGCTTACCTGAGCTCCATGTGTCCATTAGAGGCTGACCCTGCTCTGGTTCCCCTTTTTATCACTTCCTCTTCCTGTATGGCTCCACCCTAGTCCATCCCAGGAAGCCTATATTAACCGTTGCTCTACAGGTCTGCAGTGCTGTTCAACAGTGTTCCTATGCTTAGTTCCTGTCTGCAGTATAGTTGCTAGTTCCTGTTTGCAGAGTGCTTCGTTCATCTTCCGTGTACCGTTTTGGCTTGTTCCCGACTTCCCTGTCTGCCTGTGCCCTTGACTATTTGCATGTCCCACGGTTATCCTTGTCTGCCTGTTGCCCTGACCTCGGCTTGCCCATCACCACTGTTTGTCCTGCTGACTGCTTCCCCTTTCTCCCTGCGAAGTGTGACTTGAGGAATCTCGGGGATGCGACCTGGACCCAGTTGCGGCCAAGACCATCCTTACCATCAAGGGCTCTGGTGAATACAAAACTGGGTCTTAGACTCCGCGCCCTGGGTGATCTTAGGTTCACGCTTCGTCTCTGCTAGCAGTAGTCGGCCATAGGATTCACCACCCTGTGGTGCATCCCTGACCCCTACGGGGTGCACTTGTCACCTGGCTACGGGTGACCTGACAGTTTGAACAGCCATGAATCCGGCCGACATGCCGCTCCCCGCAGAAGATCCATTACAGTGCATTGTTCGCAGACTCGAGACGCATGAAGCTAATCAGGATCAGGTGATGCGTTTCCTTCAGGATCTGGCTTCCCGCTTTGATCAGCTTCAGACCTCGCTGGGAACCCCGAATCCGCAACCCCAAGTACAACCAGCAGCTGCACCTGTTGCACCAGTCGCAGAGTCGCATTCACTGAAGTTATCACCTCCAATCCGCTTTTCTGGAGACTCCAAAGCCTGCAGGGGATTCCTTAGCCAATGCACTATTCATTTTGAGCTCCTGCCCCAGTACTTCTTGTCTGATCGGGCCAAGATAGCCTATATCATTTCTCTCCTCTCCGGGGAAGCCTTAGCCTGGGCTGCCCCTCTGTGGGAATTGAATGATCCAGTGGTTTCTAGCCTGCCTGTTTTCTTGAAACTTTTTCGGAATATCTTTGAAGAACCGGCTCGTGTCTCTTCAGCAGCCAGCGCCCTTTTACGTCTCCGCCAAGAATCCCGTTCAGTGGGACAATATTCTCTTCAGTTCCGTATCCACTTAGCTGAACTGAGCTGGAACAATGAGGCCTTAGTCGCAACCATTTTGCATGGCCTATCTGATAGAGTGAAGGATGAACTAGCAGGAAGAACCATCCCCACTGATCTGGACGGAGTGATCTCCTTGTGTAATCAGATCGATATTCGCTTTCAGGAAAGGACCCTAGAAAAGCGACGCCAACATCCTTTGGCCCTTAGTCAGCCTGAGCTCCCCTCTCTTCGACCCGTGGAGCATCCCTTGCCAACTGAGGAACCCATGCAGCTGGGTCGGACCAGGCTATCACCTGAGGAACGTGCCAGGCGCAGAACTCTAGGCCTGTGTCTATACTGTGGGGGCAAAAGTCATTTTCGTGACACTTGCCCTCTTCGCCCCGAGAAACGCTCGGGTTCAATACATCTGGAAGGTGGAGTATTGGATCCAGAAATATCTCCTTCACCTTCTCGTCTTTTTCTTCCTGTGTCCCTTCATTTTGGTGCTTCTTCTCATTCGGTCTCGGCATATCTGCATTCCGGAGCCGCTGGCAATTTCATAGACTGGGAAATCGCATCGTCCATGAGACTTACCCTTTTGCCCCTCACCACACCATTGGTGGTCTCGGCGATTGATGGCACTGTTCTCCCGGGGGGTCCTATTCGCTTCCAGACAGTCCCTGTTAAGATGTCAGTAGGCACACTTCACCAGGAGTGGATATCCTTCCTTGTTCTACCTAAAACCTCAGCTCCTATCGTTTTGGGTCTTCCTTGGTTAAGACTCCATTCTCCTCACATTGACTGGACTGCCGGACAGATCCTGGCTTGGGGTCCCTCCTGTTCCACATCTTGCCTACCCAAGGTTGCCCCAAAAGAGAAACTTCCTGTTGCCACCATTCCAGAATCTTTTGCTCGTCCTACCACATGTAGTGGTGTCTGGAATGTGTCCTGCAATAGTCAGGCTGATGCACTTTCTAGCCAATGTAGCACTCTGGATGAGGAGCCCGTCTGTGAACCTGAGCCGATCGTTCACTCCAGTTTACCGTTGACTGTCCCTAAAACGCACAGCCAGGCTAACTTGTCTGCGAGTTCTGCAGTCACTACGCCTTGTGATGTGATTCGGGTAATCACTACACCTGACTATGCTATTCAATCGGCCTCTGCATCAGCTATGCCAGGTCAGCCCATGCCCAGTGAGCCTCCTACCTTTTCTTGTTCAGGCCCTCCTGCAACCTGTCTAAGGGGCTCAATCCATCCTTTGGATAGATTGCCTCATTCGGCCAAATGGGGTTTTCTACCTTGTTTTCAGGGCTCTCTGCATTCTGCTGGTTTCCCTGCTATCCAGCTTGACTCCTGTGCCCTGTCACCTTCTAACCAACCTGATTTCAGGGTCCCTCTGACCTCTGCCCAGTCTGATGGTCCTGTGCTTAATCCCCAGTTCATCTTTAAGGGTCTGCTTGATCCTCCTCGGATTCCTGTTGACCCTCTCATGCCCTTACTTATTCCTAAAAGGCCTTTGGTCCTCAATAAATCCTCTCCTCCTGTCCCTACTTCGGTTCTGGTCAATGAGGATACTCAAGTTCTGGATTCTCGTCTCTGCGGAGGCATTCTTCAGTACCTTGTGCTTTGGAGAGGATTTGGTCCTGAGGAGGCGTCTTGGATTTCTGCATCTGAGATCTTTGCGCCCCATTTGTCGAGGAGGTTTCTTCTGGGATTCCCCTTTAGCCCTGGCTCCAGGCTGGGGAGGGGGAGGGGCCTTAAGAGGGAGGGTACTGTCATGAATATGCAACAAGTCTATCTGCTTACCTGAGCTCCATGTGTCCATTAGAGGCTGACCCTGCTCTGGTTCCCCTTTTTATCACTTCCTCTTCCTGTATGGCTCCACCCTAGTCCATCCCAGGAAGCCTATATTAACCGTTGCTCTACAGGTCTGCAGTGCTGTTCAACAGTGTTACTATGCTTAGTTCCTGTCTGCAGTATAGTTGCTAGTTCCTGTTTGCAGAGTGCTTCGTTCATCTTCCGTGTACCGTTTTGGCTTGTTCCCGACTTCCCTGTCTGCCTGTGCCCCTGACTATTTGCATGTCCCACGGTTATCCTTGTCTGCCTGTTGCCCTGGCCTCGGCTTTCCCATCACCACTGTTTGTCCTGCTGACTGCTTCCCCTTTCTCCCTGCGGAGTGTGACTTGAGGAATCTCGGGGATGCGACCTGGACCCAGTTGCGGCCAAGACCATCCTTACCATCAAGGGCTCTGGTGAATACAAAACTGGGTCTTAGACTCCGCGCCCTGGGTGATCTTAGGTTCACGCTTCGTCTCTGCTAGCAGTAGTCGGCCATAGGATTCACCACCCTGTGGTGCATCCCTGACCCCTACGGGGTGCACTTGTCACCTGGCTATGGGTGACCTGACAGGGAGAGTGAAGAACCCTCTAGGTAGGTAGGCAGTCAAGTCTGTTTGTTTTGTTTTCATTCTGGGCTGGGAGTGGCTCAGGGTAGCAGTTGGTGACTCACAGGAAGCATCACAGGACCTCCCTCTTTTTTCCAGAAGATTCTGGAAAGAGAGGAGGAGAGGAGAGGTAGAGCTGCCTGGGGTATTCTAAGAAGCCTTGACCAATCCCCAACGCTGATTGGCAGGGGGCAGTCCTTCTTAAATACCCAGGGTCTGCCCAGCTGGGGAGGGGTTGTCGGGTGGAAGAGCTGGAGTGAAAGAGTGTGGAGGCTGTCTGGGCTTTTGAGGAAGATCCCCAGTCTGGGGGGTGACCTTGGGCCTGGGCTCAGGTGCAGTCGGGACACCTTCAGGAATGCATAAAGAGGTCCTGGATCGGAGGCACAAGAGAGCAAGGAGAGGACAGCAGGAAAGAACACTACTAAGAGACTCCAGGGAAGATAACTGGTCGCAGCCAGGAGGGCTGGTAAGAGAGGCACAGTCAGGAGGACTGGGGAGGCACACCTTAGAGGACTGGGAGCATGCAGTCTGAGATAGGTGCAGAACCAGAATAGTGGACTGTGGTAAATGGGGCAGTGGAGAGAGACAACTGCAGCCAGGAGGGCTAGCAGGGCCTGAAGATGACTTACTGGGCTCAGAAGCCACGTAGGTAGGACAGCTAGCACCAGAGACATAGCTCCCAACTGTCCCTGATTTCGAGGAACTGTCCCTGATTTGGAGCAATGTCCCTCTGTCCCTCATTGCTCCTCATTTGTCCCTCATTGTGTTCTGATCCATATAGCTGTATATAAAATGCACTTTTGTATTTATCAAAAAGTGTTTTCCAGCACGAAACCTTTCATCTGATTTCTAAATTGCTGCATTTGTAAAATTCCAAAAGCCAATATAAATGAATAGTAGTGGTAAAAAAACACTTGTGGGTTTAACCAATCTTGTTTTTATTGTACTATTCTCCTTTAAGGGGGCATGGCAGAGGGTGTGTCCTATGCCTACATACTTTTGCTGATAGGTGTCCCTCATTCCCATCTCAAAAAGTTGGGAGGTATGCCAGAGACTTTCTATTTTACTACACTATAGGGACCCCTGCCTGCAAAGGGGCAATTTCTGACATCTTGGCTGAGCCAGTGTTAGGCCTAACCACTTTGTGCTATCTATACCTGAAGTTTTAAAGAGGAAGTGATGTGCTGGAGGAGAAAGACCTGAAGATTAGAGAGAAAGTGATGTGCAGGAGGAGAGATGGAGAGTATATACTGAACTGTATATAGTTGTCCCAAGCAAGTTCTACAAGTTATCCTGGGCATCCCATATTTCCCTTACCCCATCTAAATTCAATCCCCTCAATAAAATAAAAAACAAACAAAGCATGTGGCCTGTTTTATGTCTCTGAGTGTTTGAGAAGTGAATGCCAGGCTGGGCAGGGTGACAGGAAATCCAACATTTCAGAAGCCCCTACGGGTGTACCGCTACATATGCACTGAAGACTGTTTGTTTTGCATTAATTGCTTCATATATATTTGTAGCAATGACCCCCGAAGGAGCTGCTGGTTTGTTTTGGGCGGCATGTTACCTCGTGGCTCCTCCGCCATCTAAGGGTGTATGGTGAAAGCAACAATAAAGGAATGTCCAGACAGGCGTCTTTTTCTGTGCTCTTTTTCTGCTACGGTGGCGCAGCGTACCGTTTTTACGCTACGCCTCCGTAAATTACTGGAGCTACGCTTCATTCACAAAGCATTTGCTCCGTAATTTGCGGTGGCGTTTCGTAAAAGGGGCCGGCGTAAGCGCGAGTAATTTAAATGATCCCGTAGGGGGCGTGGATCATTTAAATTAGGCGCGTTCCCGCGCCGAACGTACTGCGCATGCTCCGTCGGGAAAATATCCTGACGTGCATTGCGGTAAATGACGTTGCAAGGACGTCATTTGCTTCGACGTGAACGTAAATGGCGTCCAGCGTCATTCACGATTCACTTACGCAAACTACGTAAATTTCGAAAACCGCGACGCGGGAACGACGTGTATACTTGCCATTGGCTGCGCCTCCTAATAGCAGGAGCAGCCTTACAACGAAAGCGACGAATGCAAACAACGTAAAACACGACCGCCGGGCGCGCATACGTTTGTGAATCGGCGTGAGTATGCAATTTGCATACTCTACGCTGACAACTACGGGAACGCCACCTAGCGGCCAGCGTCAGAATGCAGCCTAAGATACGACGGCATAAGAGCCTTATGCCAGTGGTATATTAGGCTACAGTCGGCGTATCGAGCTTTCTGAATACAGAAAGTCGATACGCCGGCGCTACTTTGCAATTATGCTGCGTATCTATGGATACGCAGGCGTAATTGCTTCCTGAATCTACCCCAATAAAACTGGTGATGAAGAGTAAAGATGTAGTAGGAGAAGAAACAGCAGACTCAGGCGTAACAATAAGGAAACAGTCCTGCTTCCAACAATACTTTGTTTCCTTCGCCACTCCAGTCAGAGTGGGCATAGCGTACCCGGACAGGCCTCTCCCACTGACCTGGCAGCCAGAGTATCACTCGAAACTTCAAGGGAAAAGGTCTCTGCCACAGACCCCCTTTAGATTTAAGATCACAGCGATAATCCTCCTTGATAGACTTTGAGTCTGGATCTCCTTCAGGTAGTTTGCAGTTAGGTTACCGACTGATAGGTGACCAACGTCCAGCCTTTCAGTGTCCGGTTACCTTGATCCCCGGTGGATGGTCGAAACCCTATTGGATCGCCAGCCTCTCTTGGCTCTCCTCAGATGGACTCCCCACCGAACAGCCTCCTCTCAAAGGAGCAACGCTTGGGATCTTCTCAGGATTGGGGACCCAGTCGATCACTGGGGCCCAGCCACAACTCGAACGTTCCGAACCACCGCATGAACCCCCCCTCCCCCCCCGGCCTGATAGGCCATTTTGCCGGGGGCCGTGATGTGGTCACCCTAAAGGTGGGTGCCACACTGGAAAAAGACCCAGACCAATGGCGTCTGTCCCACAAATACCCTCCCCCAGCATGCACAGCAAGGAAAAAACCCTCCCGATAGGCTGCTAGGGAAAAGCACTCAAACCTTGACTCTACTGCTGCCACCTGTCGTCCTGGGGTGGCATCAGCACCCCAGAAGCGACAGAATGAGCCCACAGCACAGCCAAGCTGAGACAGAGACCCCACTTAAACATTACAATTGAAATCAGAGTCCTTACACTCTGATTACCCCTTAAATTTCGAAAAGCACCGGTACTTGGAAGTAACCCGGCGCTACTTATTCATTATTTGTTGATGTATTTTGGGACTTTTGGACTGTTTAAAAATTATTGCTGCACTACACTGATTTACCTTGGAATTAAGGTGGTAAACACTGCTTTTACCTTTAGCTGTAACACTGACATTATTTACTGTGGCACAGTGCTTTAACTGGGCCGGAACGCGGCGGTACTCAGTACCGCCACTTCCAAAAATGGCCCTGGAGAGTACCAGCACCTCTCCGTGCGCCCAGTACGTGGGTTTCCCATACCGGAACGCACTGGCGTATCGCACCGGGCGCAACATTGGGGGAGGGCACAAAATACCGGCGTCCGTGTCGCTCTCGCTGCCGGTTTTTTTTTTTTTACTTTGATGAAGTCGACTTCAATACAGTAGGCGGCAGCCATACAAAAGCCCTGTGATTGGCCGGACAGGGTCATGTGCGGCCGCACGCTGTGGAATTCTGGGACATGTAGTCATGATGTGAGGCTCGCATCATGAGTCATGATCCGAGCTTCGCATCATGACTACATGTCCCAGAATTCCCCAGCGTACGGCCGCACATGACCCTGTTTGGCCAATCACAGGGCATTTGTGTTGCGAGCAGGGCCGGCGCTAGGCATAGGGTCAGGCGGCTGCCTAGAGCGCCAAAGTAGGGGGAGCGGCAAAATCCGAATCCCCAGCCACTCGCTGGGGATTCTACCTCCTTCACCAAATTTTTTTAAAACCCATGCCAGGCTAGGAGGCGGTTTGCGCCGTGAAGACATCACCTTCATCACGATATTCCCAGCCTGCAGCGCCGTAGCAGCGGCAGTGAGATGAGGGGAGAGAGCTGGGACAGCAGCTGGCCGGGAATAGCGTGATTAAGGTGATGTCTTGATGATGATTGATGGTGGAAGTTGAACCGGTGTTGTGTCGAAGTTGGTTTCCCCAAGACACAACACCGGCCAGGGCTGGTGAGATGATAGATGGAAGCCCTGCATGCAAGCCGCGATGTCCGATGCACCCCCGCCTCCCCCCCTCCTCCTGGTCGCTCGGGGTCGGGATCTGTTGTCAGAGGAGACAGACTGGCAGCAGCTCCGTTCTCCTTCAGAAAATACTTAACCCCCGCTGGCTCAGGTACACAATAGAAGCACAGGCAGGACACTCAGTGCTGCAGCCTGCACACTGTCACAAGAAATTATAAAATGTACTCTGCTGTGCTGTCAAGTCTACATTGTGTACAGAGGGGGGGGGGCTGGTTTGTGTGTGTGTGGGGGGGGGCAGATATGTGTGTGTAAGGGGGGGTACAGAGTGGGAACTTGTGTGGGGAGGCAGATTGTGTGTGTGTGGTACAGAGTGGGAACTGGTGTGGGCGGAGACAGGTGTGTCTGTGTGTGACTGTGTGGGGGGGGGGTACAGATTGGGACCTGGTGTGTGTGTGTGGGGGGGACAGGTGTGTGTGTGGGGGGGTACAGAGTGGGACCTGGTGTGTGTGGGGGGGACAGGTGTGTGGGGGGGGACAGAGTGGGGACTGGGGGGGACAGAGTGGGAACTTCTGTGGGGGGGCAGATGTGCATGGGGGTACAGATTGGGAACTTGAGGGGGGACAGAGTGGGAACTGGTGTGGGGGGGGGACATATGTGTGTGTGTGTGTGTGTGTGTGGAGGGGTACAGAGTGGGGCCTGGTGTGTGTGGGGGGGGTACAGAGTGGGACCTGGTGTGTGTGGGGGGAACAGGTGTGTGGGGGGGACAGGTGTGTGGGGGGGTACAGAGTGGGACCTGGTGTGTGTGGGGGGGACAGGTGTGTGGGGGGGGACAGAGTGGGAACTTCTGTGGGGGGGGCAGATGTGCATGGGGGTACAGATTGGGAACTTGAGGGGGGACAGAGTGGGAACTGGTGTGGGGGGGGGACATATGTGTGTGTGTGTGTGTGTGGAGGGGTACAGAGTGGGAACTGGTGTGGGGGGCAGATGTGCAGAGGGGTACAGAGTGGGAACTGGTGTGTGGGGGGGACAGATGTGTGTGTGGGGGGGGTACAAAGTGGGAACTGGGGGGGGTGGAGTGGGAACTGGTGTGGGGGGGGGCAGATGTGTGGGGGAAACATATTGAAGGGAGGTACAGAGTGGGAATTGGTGTGTATGTGGGGGGGGGGACAGATGTGCAGGTGGGTACGGAGGGGGAACAGATGTGTGTGTTAGGGGGGCGTTACAAAGTGGAACTGATTGGGTGGGGGAAGGTACAGATGTGCAGGGGGTACATATAGGAACTGATGTGTGTGGGGGGGGGGGGTTAAGGGGAACAAAGGTGGGGGGTGCAGAGGGGTACAGGCGTTCAGGATGATACAGTGATGGGGTGATCTGAGGTGTAAAGGTGGAAGAATTGTGGTGATTTGAGGTGTGGAGGTTCAAATCCAGTTTTGTAAAAAAAAAAAAAAAAAAATGCATATCTTTTTGCAGGTCAAAAAATGTGCATTTTTTATTGTTTTTTTCTAGGAGCCTAGCATTGTATCTGTCGCTCGTACAGACTGGCAGTTACACAGTTGGCCTCTCTGTATACTGCTCTAACCTGTGGACCATGGCTGGCATGAGGAAGTGAGCCAATGCCATCCTCTAGTTGTCTTTTGGCCGGGTCCAGAGGCACATGTGCAGGCATGTGGACCACAGCAGAAGAAATGGGTGAACAGGCACCGCAAAAATCTCAGTGAGGGGTGGAGCGAATGGCACAGGGGGGGAGGGGGGGCGTCAAAATGAGGCTTCGCCTAGGGTGTCAAAAATCCTTGCACCAGCCCTGGTTGCGAGCGCCCTGAAAATCATCGACGGAGGCGGAGCTGGTCACGTGTGGATGCGGCTGGTCGTGACCACTTGCTGGAGTCCCGCCTCTCGGCCTAGGGCGCTTTGTATTTCTGAGGTCTCTGTCACCATCACCCCCCCGTTTAAGCCATTCTCCTCTGTCAAACCACCTCCTCTATGTCAGCCATCCTCCTCTATGTCAGGCAGCCCACACCCCCTTTGTCAGCCCACCCATCCTCTGTCAGCCCACCCCTCCTCTGTCAGCCCACAGCCCACCCCCTCTGTCAGCCCACCCCCCTTTCAGCCCACCCCCCTCTGTCAGCACCCACCCCCTCTCAGCCCACTCCTCCTCTGCCAACCCATCTCCCCTCTGTCAGCCTACCCCCCCTCTGTCAGCCCACCCCCCCTCTGTCAGCACCCACCCCCTCTCAGCCCACTCCTCCTCTGCCAACCCATCTCCCCTCTGTCAGCCTACCCCCCTCTGTCAGCCCACCCCCCCTCTGTCAGCACCCACCCCCTCTCAGCCCACTCCTCCTCTGCCAACCCATCTCCCCTCTGTCAGCCTACCCCCTCTGTCAGCCCACCCCCCCTCTGTCAGCACCCACCCCCCTCTCAGCCCACTCCTCCTCTGCCAACCCATCTCCCCTCTGTCAGCCTACCCCCTCTGTCAGCCCCCACCCTCTCTAAGCCCACCCCCCTCTGTCAGCCCAGCCCCCCTCTGTCAACCCACCCACCTCTCTGTCAGCCCATCCCCCCTCTGTCAGCCCACCCCCCTCTGTCAGCTCCCCTCTGTCAGCCCCCATCCCCTCTCAGCCCACTCCTCTCTGTCAGTCCACACCTCCTCTGTCAGCCCACCCCCCTCTCTGTCAGTCCACTCCTCCTCTGTCAGCCCACCCCTCCTCTATCAGCCCATCCTCCCTTTGTCAGCCCACCCCCTCTCTGTCAGCCACAGCAGGGAGCCAGGCTAGCCACCTGCAGCAGGGTGCATTGTGCCAGCCACCCACCGACCCACAGCAGGGAGCCAGGCCAGACACCCACCCACCCACAGCAGGGAGCACCGTGCAAGCCAGCCACTGACCCACAGCATGGAGCCAGACCAGCCACCCACAGTAGGGTGCACCGTGCAAGCCAGCCACTGACCCACAGCAGGGAGCCAGGCCAGCCACCCAACCACAGCAGGGAGCACCATGCAAGCCAGCCACTGACCCACAGCAGGGAGCCAGGCCAGACACCAACAGGTGCCAGCTAGCCACCCACAGGAACCAGCCACAGAGGATGTGGGAGCCAGCCACAGCTACAGCACCCACAGTTAAGGTAAGAGTAGCGCTACAATTTTATTTCTACTTTGTGAGAGGTTGGGCAGGGGTGAGAGTCATGGCACACAGAGGGGGTCCCATTAGACTCTGTTGTAGTCTCTAATGGGGCCTAGAGGGGACACTTTCTAATAGACTGTCCATGGGACACTGTTAGAAAAAGACCCCCCTCCAGGTCCCATTAGATTCTGCTGTTAAACATTTTGTTTTTTTTAAGGTAGTACTTTGTACAAATTGAAGTCCAACATGCCTGTCTGCCTGATGCCATTGCCAAAAGCCCCCTCCTGCTGCGGCCTGCAATAATTTGATCAATAACAGAGCTTCATGATCTATACCCTCAGGGCTTTCAGCATGTAAGGGGTTAAATGATTAATCCAGTGTAATGCATCCTCCAGGGCTTTCAGCATGTAAGGGGTTAAATGATTGCAAGATTAATCATTTAATCCCTTACAGTAAGGGGTTAAATGATTAATCCTGCAATAATTTAACCCCTTACATGCTGAAAGCCCTGAAGGATGCATTACACTGGATTAATCATTTAACCCCCTACATGCTGAAAGCCCTGGGAGGGATACATTACATAGGATTAAGGATGAGCTCCAGAGTGTTCGCACAGTGCACGTGCAGAGCCCATTTTGTTCAATACCCTTTTGCACATTTTATTTATGTTCAGTAGCTCTTTCTACAGTAGCTCTTTTTCAGGGTACTTTCTAAGGGTATTTTCATGTTCAGTATTGGGGGGGGGGGGGGGGGGGGCACCGGCGCCTAATAGAGTACCGGCACCTCTTTTGGCCCACTTAAAGCACTGCTGTGGCATTACCAAACGAGAAGAAGTGCCCATGAATTATTAAACATAGTTATTGCAGTTTGGTGCCTCTACAGAGGCACCCTTTTGATTAGCGGTTAAGAGGGTCTTCAACATTTTACAAGTTCTTAAAAAATACAAATAACTTAATTCAAACAATAAAAATACATGACTGTAGGTGAATAAAGTTTTTTCCCCATAAAGGGACAAAGTTACATTTATGGTTGGCTTTGGTTGTGCCACAGCTCAAATAATCACAGGTGTTTTACTTTTCGGGAGACATCTGCCTGTGCAGGGCAGCTTTGGATTTCCTTTGGATGTGTGTTTCACAAACAATTGTGTTGTACTTCTCAGTAAAGTGAGTCATTATGGAAGTCCAAAGCTGCTCAGTGAATTTGCCAAGAATGTCCTGGCATATTCCCTGTTGCTAACAGACAGGGGAGTCTGTTGTCAAATATGGTGTTAAGCTTAGCGTATTTTGCTACTGTATAATGAAGCATACTAGGCACAACTCGCACAAACAATGGGATAATCCAATTTGCACTGAGCTGCCAGAGGTCACAAAGCCTTAATCATTCATCAAGACCACTGTAAATCTTTGACATTTCATTAAACAATAGATTTGTACGATCAGTGCTGAGATGAAGGGCAACATTGTATTATGCCTTTCTAAATAAAGTTGTACTTCTTGAGCAACCAGCAGGGTTATCATATTTATACATTGTATTTCCTTAAAGCGGAGGTCCACCCTAAAAAAAAAAATGCCCCAAAAAAATAAAATAAAATAAATAGAAAAAAAAAAGTTTTTTACTTACCAGAAATTGTAGTGGCTATGCAGATCTTCCTAATCTGCCTTCTCCTAGTACGCGGCAGGTCTTCTTCCTCATCCTCCTTGTGTTGTCTGCTGGGTAATGGAGTGCTGTGTCTTCTGGGAACTGTGTGTATCCCAGAGAACAGCCGCCCACTCAGAGAAAGCCATGCGAGTAGGAAACGGGCAGTGAAGCCGCAAGGCTCCACTGCCTGTTTCCCTTAGTGAGGATGGTGGCGCCGGGACCTGCCACGATCGAAGGATCGGCCTTGGGGGGCCGACATCACGGGCGCCTAGGACAGGTAAGTGTTCTTATTAAAAGTCAGCAGCTACATCGTGGCTGGAACACCGCTTTAAAGAGGAACTGCAGTCTGCTCACATAATTTGTAATAAAAACATCTTTGCTATTCTGAAGCTTCCCTTCAACCACTTGCACATTATTTTATATATACTGTGATTCTGTACTTGCCAAATATGTTGCAGAAATCTCCCTCCACTGATTCTGACTGCAGCCATTTTACTGTGGGCAGCTGAAGCTGCAGCCTTTTCACTTCCGGAATTTACAAAGACACACCTCCAGCTCTGCAGCTCTCATTGGCCCTTTTATGACTCACCCCCCTCCTCCCTTCCCGGCAAACTCTCACGAGAGTGAGTGAAAGAGAGCTGTGCATGATGTCATAAGCCTAGGCTTTTTACCAGACAAGAAACAGGAAGTGGGCTGTATAAGGTATTTACTGGCAGAAAATGTTTTACTATCCAAAGTTAAAACAACAAGGGCAGAAAATGTAATAGATAGAAAGTTGAAACAATTACTGAAGGATTAAGTAACTTAATTAGCTAATTACTTAATTGGCTTTTGTTGCAATCATTTTTTCACAGCTAGTATTGGTCATTACAAAAATAAACATGCAGTCATCAAAAAGCGCATACGTAACATTTAAAATGTAAATACAGTACATGTTTGTGGAAAGCATCCATGAATATTAATTCTCCAATCTTTTCAGATAATCTAATAATTCAATAATTCAAATGTGTTGTACAAGATGCTGGAGAGCTATGAGAAATAAATCAGTGGTGTTCATTCTTTAAGACATTACAGAAGAGGTAAGATTAAAATTAATTATTGTGGGGATTTGCGCTGCTAGTTTACTGTAGTTCATACAGG
Source organism: Rana temporaria (assembly GCF_905171775.1). Taxonomy (NCBI): domain Eukaryota; kingdom Metazoa; phylum Chordata; class Amphibia; order Anura; family Ranidae; genus Rana; species Rana temporaria. Next base: position 47,372,510 of record NC_053501.1, read on the forward strand.
AACTGATTTATGTGCTTATAAATAAGGCCGCAGCAATAAATATATTTGTAGTGTTATGTAAAAAAAAAAAAAACTCATATGAGAATGGTAGTGTGACAGGATGGGTAATCTGTACAATAATCAGACAGGGAGTAACTGTAACTTTCTGTTTACTAAAGTGGTACAAAGTAGAGTCTATAACGTAAAACAGGGTCAGAATGGCAAAGAGCATGCATACATTACAGTGTAATATAGAACTATTATTGAAACGTAATATTAAAAGCAGAAAAAACATGGACACATCAGCGTCTTTATATAACACGGCTGCATAGTATAGCCTTTAGAAGACTCTGGGCCAGATCCACGTAGCGCGGCGCTTTGTTACGTCCGGCATAGCGTATCTCAGATACACTACGCCGCCGTAACTTACAGCGTATTTTCTGTATCCTCAGAGAATTTGCGCTGTAAGTTACGGCGGCGTAGTATAACTGTGTCGGATGAGATGGGGGCGTGTTTTATGTTAATATGTCTTGACCCGACGTAAATGGCGTTTTTTTTTAACGGCGCATGCGCCGTCCGTGGGGGTATCCCAGTGCGCATGCTCCAAATTAACCCGCAACAAGCCAATGCTTTCGACGTGAACGTAATTCTACGCAAAGCCCTATTCGCGAACGACTTACGCAAACGACGTAAAATTGTCATAATTCGACGCGGGAACGACGTCCATACTTAACATTGGCTGCACCTCATATAGCAGGGGTAACGTTACGCCAAAAAAAGCCTTTAGGAAACGACGTAAAAAAATGCGGAGGCCGGACGTACGTTTGTGGATTCCCGTATCTAGCTAATTTGCATACTCGACGCGGAAATCGACGGAAGCGCCACCTAGCGGCCAGCGTAAATATGCACCTTAGATCCGACGGCGTACTAAGATGTACGCCAGTCGGATCTAGCCCAGCTTCAGGCGTATCTTGTTTTGTGGATACAAAACAAAGATACGCTGGAGCAACCTAGCAGTTACGCGGCGTATCAATAGATATGCCAGCGTAACTGCTTCGTGGATCTGGCCCGGGATAACAACAGAGAGTCAAGCTCTACTACTACTTTAGTAAAACAGTAAAGAATACAGTTACGCTTTTAATCAAAAACAGCATCCATTTCATAATTCCATTTCATAATTCTGGCAACATAGGCGATGAGTTGTAGGGATCCAGGCCCTGTGGGAATGGAGTGGATCCCCACTGGAATTGCAGTACTCTGGTAACAAATGGGGAGGGGCTCCCCACAATGGTTGGGTCTTCCAGAGAGGCTGTGTGATATTAAGCTGTGATACCTCTGAAGGTATGCTGTGGTATCTGTCACCCGGCCATCAGTAGCAGATGCCTTAGATCCTGTAAGAGAGGTGGGGCCACAATGGATGCACTTACCTGTCCCATGGTCCAGCGATGCGGCCACCTGAAGCTTCACTTCTCTCCCCCTCCTCTCTGCTGTGCCGGCAGTGCAAGTGTGGGTGCCCGGCTGTGGCCTCACAGCCGGGCGCGCACAGCGCAAATGCGCAAGCCACGCTGCACGGTATGAATGGCCGGGCAACCTTCTGGGACCTGTGACGTGTCCCAGAAGATTGGAGGGAGGGGAGAGGTGAACTCCTTTATTATGACGCAATTGTAGGTTGTTATACACATGATTACGTAGTTATCACATTAATATTACAATTGCACTTTTATGGCAACAAGGGGCGTAACATACGCAGACTAATTCTAATCAGCACTCGAATGCAAGCAAAGAATGCAAACATGTACTGAAAACATTATTAGTGCCGTGTGCACAGTGAGTGCTGTGTGCAAAACATACAGGCCGGGATTCAGAGAGATCGGCGCATCTTTAGTTGGGCGTAGCGCATCTCATATGCGCTACGCCATCGTAACATTGAGAGGCAAGTACAGTATTCACAAAGCACTTTCTCCCATATGTACGCCAGCGTAACGTAAATGGGCCGGCGTAAGCCCGCCTAATTCAAAGTAGCAAGGCAGTGGGCGTGTTGTATTATAGATAACCGTGACCCCATGTAAATGCATGGCCAAACGAACGGCGCATGCGTGCGCATGCTCAGAATCACGTCGCAAATACTCCCTAAGATACGTCAGGTCAATGCTTTAGACGGGAACATAACCTACGCCCAGCCCCATTCATGTACGACTTACGTAAACAACGTAAAATACGACGGCTGTTCCGACGTTTCCGACGTCTATAACTTAACATGACCTACCCCTGCTTTATGAGGGGTAAACTTACGCTGGACGTACGCCTTACGTAAACGGCGTAGCTTACTGCGACAGGCGCAAGTACGTTCGTGAATCGGCGTATCTAGCTCATTTACATATTCGACGCGTAAATCAACAGAAGCTCCCCTAGCGGCCAGCGTAAATATGCACCCAAGATACGACGGCGTAGGAGACTTACGTCGGTCGTATCTTGCCAAAATTCAGGCGTATCTGCTTTCCTGAATAAGCGTATAGATACGACGACGCACATTTGGACTTACGACGGCGTATCTGGAGATACGTCGTCGTAAGTCCTTTCTGAATCCCGGCCATAGTATAGAATATAATTATATACAGAACTTACAAATTTCCTTAAAGCGGATGTTCCCTGGAAAAAAAATATTAAAAGCCAGCAGCTACAAATACTGCAGCTGCTGACTTTTAATATTAGGAGACTTACCTGTCCTGGAGTCCAGCGGCGTCCGCAGCAGAGGACGAGCGATCGCTCGTCACCCTGCTGCTCCCCCCTCCATTCACGGTGAGGGAACCAGGAAGTGAAGCGCTCCGGCTTCACTGCCCGGTTCCCTACGGCGCATGCACGAGTCGCGCTGCCCCCGCCGATTGGCTCCCGCTGTGTGCTGGGAGCCGAGTGTTCCCAGCACACAACGGGGGGGGGGGGGGGCGGGATGTGACGAAATGCCCGTCTTTTGCCCGTGAATGCCGGGCCGGAAGTGGGTGCAAATACCTGTCTTTAGACAGGTATCTGCTCCCCCCTCCCCCCTGAAAGGTTGTCAAATGACACCGGAGGGGGGGAGGGTTCTGATCAGCGGGACTTCACTAGGGTGGAGAACCGCTTTAACACCTCTATAGGTCTCTACAGATATATGCAGAAATTCATTTATTTTGGTTTTAATTTTGTCTCCTACATTTTCAAAAATAAACATGGATGAGCTTTGAGAACAAGCGATTAAAATAAATACTCTAATAGGGAGACCTCTGCTGTGCCAATTGTTGGTGTTAATTGAAGGAAGATTGTGCCCCTTTGTTGGTGTCAGTGGCAGAAAGTTGTGTCCCATCATTGGTGTCAGTTGAAGAAACAATTCCACATTTTTGGTGTTAGTGGAGGGAAGATTGTACCCTACTGTTGGTGTCTGTGGGAAGAGAATTGAGTGCCACTGTTAGCATCAATAGGAGGAAGGTTGTGTCTCATTGTTGGTGTTAGTGGGAGGAACACTAAATTTTTTTTTTGGTATCCTGAAAGGATTTCCGCCGTAAGTTACAGCGGCGTAGCGTAACTTAGGCGGCGTAAGGGCGCGCAATTCAAATGTATGTAATGGGGGCGTGTTTTATGTAAATACGTCTTGACCCGACGTAAATGACGTTTTTTTTCAACTGCGCATGCGCCGTCCGTGGGGGTATCCCAGTGTGCATGCTCAAAATTAAACTGGAACAAGCCAATGCTTACAACGGTGACGTCATTCTACGCAAATCCCTATTCGCGAACGACTTACGCAAACGACGTAAAAAATTAAAAATTCGACGCGGGAACGACGGCCATACTTAACATTGAGTACGCCTCATATAGCCGGGGGGAACTATACGCCGGAAAAAGCCGAACGCAAACGATGTAAAAAAATGCGCCAGCCGGACGTATGTGCGTGGATCACCGTATCTAGCTAATTTGCATACTCGACGCGGAATTCAACGGAAACGCCACCTAGCGGCCGGCGGAAAAATGCACCTACGATCCGACGGCGTACTGAGACGTACGCCTGTCGGATCGAGCCCAGATGCAGTCGTATCTTGTTTTGTAGATACAAAACAAAGATACGACGCGGGAACTTTGAAATTACGCGGCGTATCAATAGATACGCCGGCGTCAGGGCTTTTTTTCTCAGACAATAGGTGAAGGAACTCCCCCTTTCTGAGTCACCCCTCTTCCTTGCCCCTACCCACCTCCAAGCACCGTCCATTGGTTCCATCCTTTACCCACCTCCCAGTACCACCCTTTTTAGACAATACAGAACCAAGAATCATTTTGTGGTGCTAAGAAATTTGTATGGAATTTGGTAATGATATCAAGAAAATCAGTAAAATAGATCCCCTGCAGCCAGCAACAATAGATCCCTCTAACAACAATGGACCAGCTACAACAAACCCCCCCCCCCCCCCCCCAGCAATAATTGACTCCCGGCAGCATCAACAGATCTCCGCACAACCAGCATTAATAGACTCTATGGCAGCGATCAACAATAGACCTCTCCTCCAACAGTAGATCTCTTGCAGCAAAAACTGACCCCCCCAGCAACATAAGACCCACCCCCAACAACAATATGTCCCCCACCAGCAACAATAGACCTCCTCAGCAACAATAGACCCCCCTGAAAAAATAGATCCCCTCCAGTTAGAATAAATCCCCCAGCAGTAAGAATCAATACCCTCCAGCACCCCTTTCCATTACATACAGTCAGTCCAGGAGGTGCCGGAACTGCGTTCCCCCGCGTTCCCGCTGAAAAAAAGCCCTGGCCGGCGTAATTCTTCTGTGGATCTGGCCCATAGTATAAAGTGCAGAAGGAAGGACAGTTGACCTGTCACATCTAAAAAACAGCTGAAACTGAGTGTTTTAAGTGTGTTTGATGACTGTTTGCTGCTTTTGATCCTTTCTAACTTTTCTAGCTAACAATAAAAATTAGATGCTAATTGGTTAGTATGCACAACTACACCAGATTCTGTGCGCGCCTATTTTAGTAGATTCCCCCCCCCCCCCCATTGTGTAAGTCATTCACTGTAATATTAAAAGTTCTGTATGATCGATCCTACTATAATATATGTATTATTTATGTGACTACCTGTACGCAACTACATACATCTGAATTAATTTAATGTACTATACAATGAGATTTTTTATTTTTTTGCCATCCAAAAAAAGATTCAAAAGCTGGGAGAGACTTGTAAAAACATCTGTCAGATCCACCCGCTCAGTATTGTCTGGAGGGTGCTGGCGCTGCTGAGAGGAAATAGACAAGCAATTCCCAGGCAGTTGTGTGGAACAAAGCTTGTGCCCCCTTAATTACACATTGTACAATTCTATTGGATAAAAGGTTGCTACAAATAGGTCAGGAACTCCCTGAGGGTAAAGTAAAAATCTCAAGGTGGAGGGCTGCTTATGTTCTCACAGCTAAACAAGTGCTCCCAGTACTTTACATAGCGTGTGCATGGCATATCACTTTATCCTATTTGTAATAGGTAATGTATAGGTTAAATACCATCTGTTAGTCCTACATTTTCTGATTTATATTACACAGAATCAAATAAAGGATGTTATACCCAAATATGTCATATCTACAGCAGGCTATTTAGAATGATGCATATGAAAATGCAGTTAACTCTTACTGATTTGTGCAAATCGTAAAAAGGGAATATACAGTATATTACATGTTATATACAGTATCTGCGATTATACTGGCCATGCACTTTTTGTGACAGCCTAAATATTCTGCAAGAGCCCATATACACACATGCTATAAGGCAGACAGTTGTCAGGTGGCCCAGTAGAAGTTGCCATGGCAACATTAGCACATTGTCCAATCATACATGACAATGCTGAGGAACGGCTATAGAATCTGACCAAATAGGGACAACGCAGAGATCTGCTTGTAGCTAGGTATCAAGAATTGTCAGGTGTGTACTATTGAGGTGATGTGTTGCTGTGTAATTAACAGAACTTAGTGGATGATTCACTTTCCTTACAAAAGTCATTTGCCACAGCGTATGCTCTAATAAAGGCTTTGGAGGTAATTTAATAAAGGCAAATAGACTGTGCACTTTGCAAGTGCAGTTGCAAATCTGCAAGGGCATTTGCTCCAGTGCTTAGGTCTATAGAGTGTCCTGCGCGCTCCTTTCTCACACACACTTGAGAAAGGAGCGCGCAGGGCTCTCTATAGACCAGCACACGCTCTGAAACGCGTTGTGTACCTTTATTAATCCTGTCAGCCACCGTCCCTCTGACGTCATCACCCAGCATACGAGCGGCTCGTTCAAACAGCGCTCCCATATTAATGCATACTCGGCTCTCCTGGCTTCCGAGCGGAGATTTCTACAGATTGCAGGCACAGTCCAGCTTCACCGAATTACCCGCACTTCTATCCCTGTTCCTGTCATTTTAAATGTAAGTGTTGGATGTCTGCATCTGCTATTACTATTAAACCAGATAACTCAGAGGCGCTTTTTCCTGTTTTTCTTTTCATAATCCACTCATGTGAACACATGTAGCCGAAGAAAATGTGTCCATTTTCCTTAGAAAAATTCCCCACTCTTCTTGATCGCGCTTTATTCATGTCATCAGTTTTTGGCAGCGCCTAAATTTGTGAGCAACTATTTTTAAAGATGAAGCACACGAAGGGATGAAATTAGAACCAAAATATCTATTGAGCACCTTGAGAATTGCTACTATATCCATCGAACCAGATATTGATGCGTTTGTTGATTAAAAACAAATATCACACTAGTTTTATGTTGTTCTTTTTCACTTTTATAATACAAAAAAAAGTTTTAAATACTCATGTAGCACCCCCTAGCATGGCTAGAGTGCTAGAGTCACGTTTTTTGTTGTCAGGGTAGGTCAATTGTCAGGCTTGGCTGGCAGCCAAGCCTGTGTGTTAATCTGAAGCAGGTGAGTGACTCAGGTAGGGCTGGATGACTCAGCAGCAGCATCTCTGGTGACTCCCCCCTGCATGCTGGAAACTTGAAGAAGGTTCCAGAAGCAGTTGGGAGGGGTCTAGGAGGAGCTTCTGAAATATTCGGCCCTGACCAATCCCCAACAGATGGGTTGGCAGGGGGAAGGCCCCCTTAAATATTTATGGTCAGCCCAGCTGGGGCAGTGTAAGTTTGGGTGGAAGATTGAGAAGGAGTGTTAGGCTGTCGGAGGCCTTTGAGAGCAGCTCCCTTGTCTGGGGGTGTGAACTCAGGTGTGAGCTCGGGTGCGGAGGGGACCCCTTCTCATGACACACAGAGGGATCCTGACCAGGAGGTACAGGAGCAAGGGGAGGACAGCAGGAGAACACATTCCCGCGCAAATCTCCAGGGATGAAGACAGCCAAGAGGGCTGGTGAGTTTTACAGTCAGAGGATTGAGAGGCATGCCTGAAGGGACTGGGTGCAATCAGTCTGGGATGGATGCAAAGTCAGTCTGTGGAGAAGTAGCCAGGGGGGCTAGTGAAAGGGGCAGTTGCAGCCAGGCAGGCTGGCTGGGCCTGAAGAGGTGGTACTTGGAGCAGTAGCCACAGGAGGAGGACAGCTAAGCACCAAAGACCCCTCTTTTTGCTACAAAGGACATTCACTTGGATCTGACTGAGACTGTGTTGGATCAATTAGTCAGTGCTAGCTGGTCCTGGGACTTGTAGTTCTAAAAGCATGTTTGTGTTGGAGGTAGAATAGGAGAAGTGTATATATATTGGATGTATATAGCTTGTGTCCCTGAAGATTTCTTTGCTGATCAAGTGGGCATCCCATAACAACCCTTCCCCATCCAAGTTTAATCCCCCTAAATCAAAAACAAAACAAAACCAAGCTGCAAGGACTGCTTCTTTTGTTCAGAGTGAGTGGAAAATGCATGTGCTTGGCCATGCAGGGTAGGAGATAACCATATTCAGCACTACACACAATTAGGTACATTATCTATATCAGTGATTAATAACCACTTACAGACCAGAAGATTTTCCTGCTTAATGATTCTGCAACGTTGTGCCCAAACAATTTTTTTCCCCACAAATAAAGCTTTCTTTTGGTGGTAGTTGATCACCTCTGTGGCTTTCAAAAAGGAGCGACAATTTTGAAAAAAATATATATTTTTTACTTTTTGCTATAATAAATATCCCCAAAAATGATTTTTTTTTAAATTCTTCTTCAGTTCAGGCTGATATGTATTCTTATACATATTTTTGGTAATAAAAATCGCAATAAAATAAAAAAATAATAATAATCGCAATAAGCGTATATTGATTGGTTTGCACAAAAGTTATAGCATCTATAAAATAGGGGATACATTTATGGCATTTTTATTATTATTATTATTTTTTTACTAGCAATGGCGGTGATCAGCGATTTTTATCGGGACTGCGACATTATGGCGGACACATCGGACACTTTTGACACATTTTTGGCACCATTGGCATTTATACAGCAATCAGTGCTATAAAAATGCACTGATTACTGTGTAAATTACACAGACAGGGAAGGGGTTAACACTAGGGGGCAATCAAGGGGTTAACTGTGTTCCCTCGTGTGTGTTCTAACTGTAAGGCCTCGTACACACGACCGAACATGTCCGCTGAAACTGGTCCGCAGACATGTTTGGTCATGTGTAGGGCTGACCGGACAATTTTCCGGCCTAGCGGACAGGTTTCCAGCGGACAAAAGTTTCTTAGCATGCTAAGAAACATGTCCGCTGGAAAGCTGTCCGTCGGACATGTCCGCTGGTTAGTACGTCTAATGCCACTCAACTCCAACCAAGAGTTACCAAAACAGCTTAAAACACCTATTAAAAATGGCAGGATTTTGTACTTACTTAACCCGAAAAATGTGTTTCTTGGAGGTAATTAAAAGACACGGGTAGATCCACAAAGAAAGTACGCCGGCGTATCTATTGATACGCCGGCGTAATTTCAAAATTCCTGCGTCGTATCTTTGTTTTGAATCCTCAAAACAAGATACGACGGCATCTGGGTTAGATCCGACAGGCGTACAAAGTCTTCGTACGCCTTCGGACCTTAGATGCAATTTTTCGACGTCCGCTAGGTGGCGTTCCTGTCGTAATCCGCGTCGAGTATGCAAATTAGCTATTTCCGTCGATCCATGAACGTACGAGCGGCCGTCGCATTTTTTTACGTCGTTTCCGTTCGGCTTTTTCCGGCATATAGTTAAAGCTGCTATCTGCTATCATTTTTTAATAATTTGAGTCACTTTGGTGTTAATCTAAGGGGCACTGTTTTTATATGGACTCCCTTTTTTTATTTATTTAATTGTTTAATGTACCACATAATTTATTCATTAATTATTGTTTGCAAATTGGCGCAGCTTTACCTTGGTTTTCTGTTATTGAACTGGTTATACCTGAAATATGAACCTTTTGTGGCACATTTAACAAAACTAATTCACTTTCTGGCTTTTCCATACTGGGTCATCCATGGGGAGTTTTTAGCGCCCTTGTAGCACCTGATGATGCATTGTGGGGATGATTGAGGACATATGAACACATTTCACTTTCCTTTTAAGAATGCTGATGATGCTAACATTCTAATATTGACTATTCTCTCCCCTAAAGAAGATTTGTTTGTAATTGAAAAATGTTGGGTCTATTAAAAAAATTGGGGCCTACGTAAAACTATTTAAGGATAGTCTCTGTATAACATCATGTCATCTGTCAGCTGACTGTCTTTAAAGCGGGAGTTCACCCATTTATAAAAAAAAAATTTTTCTCCCCTTAGATTCCTGCTCGTTCGGTCTAGGGGAATCGGCTATTTGTATTAAAATATGAGCAGTACTTACCCGTTTTCGAGCTGCATCTTCTTCCGTCGCTTCCGGGTATGGGTCTACGGGAGCGGGCGTTCCTTCTTGATTGACATTCTTCCGAGAGGCTTCCGACGGTCGCATCCATCGCGTCACTCGTAGCCGAAAGAAGCCGAACGTCGGTGCGGCTCTATACTGCGCCTGCGCACCGACGTTCGGCTTCTTTCGGAAAATCGTGACGCGATGGATGCGACCGTCGGAAGCCTCTCGGAAGACTGTCAATCAAGAAGGAACGCCCATTCCCGCAGCCCATACCCGGAAGCGACGGAGAGGATGCGTCTCGTAAACGGGTAAGTACTGCACATATTTTAAAACAAATAGCCGATTCCCCTAGAGAAAACGAGCAGGAATCTAGGGGGAAAAAGTGCCCTCTAAGGGTGAACCCCCGCTTTAAGTGTCATTGGATTATGTTTTTATGTGAGGTTTAATAAAGGAAATGTCAGGAGCATCTAGCGCTCCTGTTCCTCATTCCAGCATCTGGGTTTTAGCTATGGCATTCTCCCTGTCTTTGTCCACCTGCAGGCTGATTGATGTGGTCAGTCCCTGGGTGGAAACTCAAACCTGTTATAAGCTAGCTAAACCCTCATTTGGGTGCTTTTGATAGAATGTGATACATGTGTTGTTCCTGATTAAGCTCCTCGTCTGTCTGCCCTGCTCTGCTAGATTGGATTTCCCTTTGTATGACTTTGGACTGGATTTTGGACTATTCCCTGAACTCAGCCTACCTTTTACCTGGACTGTCACGCTGTCTGCTTACCGCAAGTATCTGTTTGCTTTGCTCAGTTCACAGCTGCCCTGGTGTGGTGCCCAGGCACTATAGCATTGTGTATAAGTCCCTGTGCAACCGAGTACCGGTAGGCCTACTTGCTTTATGGGAAAGGGGGCTGCTATAGGTGAATAACACAAGGGGGTTGATTTACTAAAGGCAAATCCACTTTGCACTACAAGTGCACCGCAAGTTCTCTTGGAAGTGCACTTGGAAGTGCAGTCGCTGTAGATCTGAGGGGGACATGCAAGGAAAATAAAAAACAGCATTTTTGCTTGCATATGATTGGATTATAAAATTAGCAGAGCTTCCCCTCATTTCCGATCTTCCCCTCGAAATCTACACCGACTGCACCTCTAAGTGCGCTTCCAAGTGCACTTGCAGTGCACTTGTTGTGCAAAGTGGATTTTCCTTTAGTAAATTAACCCCATAGTGTCTGACCACCTGCGTTGGGGTAGATGTGACAGGAAATCTGTACTCTTTTATATATTCTGTACTCATCGGTGCCTAAAATATCCCAACCAAGAGTCTCCATTTATTGTAAAATTATCAGGGATGTGACACTTCATTGTTGATCAGATTTTAACTCATTAAAATAATTTTTACAGACTGGGTCTAGAAAGGTGAAAGCGCTCTGTGGGTTACAAATACAGTACAAGGATTGAGAAGTGCTATAAAGAATAGTCCATTGCCATAAACTTACATTTTAGAATACTGCATGTTAATCACAATCAGAGACTCGCTGACAAAGTTTGACTGCAGAAACTGGGTCTCAACTAAAGCTGTGTGGCAGCTCTGGACCAGGAGATTGCTCTGTGGTGTTATTTATAGTTGCTAAACACCTGATGGATCTCTACCTTGTTGATGCTATCTGGGGAACTACTTAATTAGCTCTTTTCAGTCTTAACATTTTACTATAGCATCAGTACTGTATTAGGCCTTTTTCAGATGGACACTGGCACCCATACTACACGCAGGAGGCCTTTGTTTTGGCACTTGTATCTGCCCCAACTGCATGCAGGCAGCCTTTGTAAGTCAAGATGTAAGATGCAGTAGCTGTGCGGACACACATGTCAAAATTTGACAGCTGCAGGGATGCAGGAGTGGGTGTACGGTCCTGAAAGCAGACCGTGTGCATTCAGGGATGTGTACCTGCTCCTGCATGCAGTGGAGTATTTTGGGTTTGTGCTGCCTTAGGCAAGACTAAAAACAGGCGCCCCCCCATCTAAACTTGTCTTACCCCAGCCGCTTTAAAATTGTGCACGCCCGTGCAATGACAACAAACAATGTACATTTTACTATACACATGCAACACTTTAAAAGCCTGTACGGATACCACATACACATTAGCCTTTAAGGTTACCACTTTAGATTACAGAGGAGCTAGAATTACTGCCCATGATCTGACATTCAAGGTGATACCCCACATGTGGGACGATCACTGTTTGCATGCTTGAGGGACCTACAATTTTGTTTTTTAATATTCATTATTATTTTTTTACACTGTTGCTTTAATTTTTTTTCACTTTTATTGCTGTCACAAGGAATGTAAACATCCTTGTGACAGCAATAGGCAGTGACAGGTACTCTTTATGAATAGATCTGGGGACCCCAAATCCCTTCTCTGCCCTTAAAATAATTTAAAACACGGAGGTATTTTTGCATGCTTTAGATTTTTCAAAACTGGCACTGATGGTTCCTGAGTAAACCTGCAGCTGCAGGCATAATCCCGGTTCAGACGCCACCCCCCTAAAAAATGCCGCCCCAAGCCAACGCCTAGTTTGCCTTGCGGTAAATGCGTCCCTGCCTGTATGGCTGTCCAATATCCACCTCCATAAGCTGACAAGCAACTGGGAGTGGATGCAGACAACAAAACAAAAGCCTTTGGCACAGTATGGGTGCCAGTGCCCATCTGAATGAGCCCTTAGTCACAGAGCCATGATCATTGTTATCTGACTGTAACCACCCAGTCAGGTAAAAAAGAGTGAGTAATACTGTGCCGAAACACTGTGGTAGACTAAAATTTAAAAAAAATGTAATAATAAGTTGAACAGTCTAATGAAAATCATTGTGTTCACAGAGGCAGCAAATATCCCCGCTAAGAAAAGGCTTATTGAAGCCTACTGTACCACACTTCTTACCGCAGTACAGTTACAGTACTATTATCTTATAAAACACACATTCACTATTTACATCCTTCTTGTCCAATTGCTTTTTCTGCTGATTTCTCTTTGTGATTAGTCAGCTAAGCAGCACTTCTTGATTGTGTAATTGTCTGCAAAATCTTTTGATGACTGTTTTTGATAACTGCTTAATGTGTTGGTTTTATAAAACTAACAATCTCCAGAATGCTAAGCAATTGTGATAATTTGTTATTTATGTTCCATTTTACTTGTTTTTATGTTTGTGACTGTTGAATATTTTTAGATGGGTGAATGGCAATCAGAATCCTGCAGATGACGCTCTTAAGTTGAAGTGACTAAAGGAGCATGGTGATTGCACACATTACATCCTGCACTTACAAAGCTGTGTGCTTTGTAAAAATAAATGACATATTTTAATGTTTCTTCTATACTCCTGAGACGAGCATGTCTATAAAGAATGAATGAGGCTAGCTATTCCTTGTAAGGCTGAATACCTTCTGCATTTCAGGAAAATGCTATATTATTTTTATTCTTTATTCATAAGCTACCAATACATTGCAAGCAGTGGTAAATGGTGAGGATTGTCCCAGAAATGTATATATTTGCAATTCTTAGGTGTGTAAGAGGGGCTTTATGGTTGGTTGAATTTCACACACCGTTCTTGTCCTGTACAACCAGAACCGGACTTACCATTGGGCTTGACTGGGTTCAAGCACATGGGCCCCGCCCAATAGGGGGTCCCTTACGTTTAAGTTTTTTCAATAATATGCCAATCATTTAAAGTGGTTGTAATGTAAATCCCTTGGACACAACATTGTCTTAAAAAATAGGCCATAACACAGGCAGCTGATCATTTGCATGACGTCACCGCGCTTGTGCACATTAGCCCCTTTAAACCGGCATATAAAGCTTGCCAGAATGCAGTCTGTGAGAACTTCTCCTCTGTCCGGCTCCTTCCACTCTTCCTGATACTCCCCCGTGTGACTAAAGAAGACGTCACAAAAGGGGAGTGAAAGAAAACAGCAGCCGCAGACATAGCAACAAATGGTTACGGCGCATGCGCAAGATTACCGACAGGAACACAGTAAAGGCGGAAGCGACATCATAATTTGAATCACATAACAGCAGTATGAATGGCGCTTGAGATAACTGGAAATACAGAAAACCAAAACCAAATCCGAAAAAAGGTATTTGCAGGCCTTGTTTTAGGGGACATATATAAATATATATATGTGGGGGGTGTATATTAATAAGGGGCGCTAATAGTAGGTGACAGATAAATTCAAATTCAAAAATAGGTGCAAACAGGTCCAAAAAATGCAGCAATGATCACTAAATGATAAGCATTGGTAAGTCCATGCATCAAATGGTTGACTTGAGAGTAGACACCATCACCACGGAACAGATATCAAACTGACGACACCCGGTGAGAGGTAGAGGTAAGTGCCTACTTACCAAACCACCATGACCCTTTGTTTTAAAAAAAGGATCAGGTGGAGCTTTAGTGCAGTTGGTGGCCTAAGGTCTGTACCTGGATGGGACTGGCCAGGAATGGACTCCAACAGAAGAAATTACCATGGATAAAATGAAGAAAAACGGGCCATAGTGAAGTTCTGCAATTTATTGTAAAACAGATAAAAAAACAAAAGCCAAATGGCCGCTTACTTGTGCAAGTGCCGAGACCTTGGCACTAAGGAATCAAGCGTGTTACAGCTAGATGTGATGTGAATGCACCAGCTGCACTGTGTCTCGCTCGCGTGGGTAGGTGTAGCGTGCGTTCCACCGCCTCTCTGTGCCAAATCCAGAAGAAGCTGGACGTGACCAGGAACGCCTCGACGTACGTTTCATCTATTGATGTCGTCAGGAAGCTGATGTCGTCAGGAAGCCGAAATACACAGAACGAAACCACCCAAAAAAAGGTATTTGCAGGCCTCGTTTTTGGGGGGACATATATATATACATATATGTATTGCATTACGATGAGCTATTATAACTTAATAATTGAAAAACTGCAAAAATCGGCCGGGGTTTACTTTAGAATCGTGATCTCTATTTTTATTCTCAGTTTATCCAGAATTGTGTAGCTCTAATACATAGCTTGTGTATGTATCATTTTGTTCTATTTAAAGTAATGTATAGAAGGTAGGGCCCGAAAGTGACTCAAGCCCAGGGGCCCCCACCACCCTAAGTCCTGCCCTGTGTACAACATTATCCTTCCTGCTGAGGCCAAACCCTCCACCATCTTGTGCCCCACTCTATGCCAAAGGCCTTCACATGACATTCCTGGATATTAACCTTTACATCTCTAAAGGAAGGAATGTCCACACATAAAATAGTTTGCTGCACTTTACAGATGAAATCCAGGAACTGCCATACCAGTCACATCACAAGAACATATATTCCAGAGTCAATTGACATGACACATTCAATCACACTTAGTGGACGGTCCACAGTAGTCACACGTGAAAGCATCTGCAGCACCTGAGCAGCCATCTCCCTGAGGCCCCGTACACACGGCCGAGGAACTCGACGTGCCAAGCACGTCGAGTTCTGGGATGAAGCCGCCGAGGAGCTCGGCGGGCCGCCTTCTCCCATAGAACAACGAGAAAATAGAGAACATGTTCTCTATTTTCTCGTCGAGCTCCTCGGCGGCTCCATCGAGCCAAAACTGTACAGACGACAGAGTTTCTCGACAGAATCCGGGTTTTGACCGAGTTTCTCGGTGAATTCTGCCGAGAAACTCTGTCGTGTGTACGGGGCCTTACAGTCTCTCCTCTACCCAGGGTTTTGAGTACTCACAGGACTGTGTGCTCTGTAGTCACCTCCTCGCTAGGTACACCTCTCCCTGGACCCTCCAGGGATGTAGCCTCACACATAAATCTCACGGCCTTGCCTAAAAGGCCCTTTGCAATTCATCCCTGTCCCCACCTTTATAAGGGACAGAGGAAAGGACTATAGCCGGCTCCTCCTAAGAATAGGCCCACTCCTTCTGGCCCCTTGCCCTATCCAGGGCCTACACGGTCTGGTTACAACCGCATAGGGATGGGATGTTTAGCTCTCATGCCTCAAGAGCACTAAGACTCTTCCCAACCTGGCTTTTGAATGGGCACTGACTCACCCATGATGACGCTACAGAGAGGCTCTGGCTATAAGGGAAGCTTTCACATGCTTATAACATTCCTCTACACAGACTATAATGGGAACAGAGCCACCTAGTGGCCAGCCAGCTACTGTAACTGCACCTGCCTACAGATGAATTTGCTATTTTGAGAAATACACCATTCATAACTGGTCTTTAGAGTTTGAACTGCATTTGCTATCCACAAACATCACTTGTGTGTTCGTAAAACACCCCAAAAAATCTAATTTTGCCAATGTGAATGTCAGCACCACTTGCTGCTGGAGTGCATCGTGGCTGAAACTCACAATTAGGGGCCCACACTGGGGATGGACTCACATGGGTACATCAGAGCCAAGCAGGATTCCAACTTACTCACTCTGTTCCATATCACCATAAAATGACAGGTCTGTAACACACTTTCGCCTGTTCACACCTTGTTCTCAAAGGAAAGGGGAGACTCTTAGTGGCCAAACATAAGACTGCATCTCACCCACATCACAGCACCTACACTGCTGTGACTGGAGCCTCCACTCACCCTTTGCTTCCCACTGCTGATCACCAAAGGCTTCCAGTGAGAGACCAAGGGGGCACCCGCCTTTCTACAGTGAGAGGTCATGGCAGCATCCCAGGGATTTGTGAGAGAGCTATTCGCCCATTTCTGATACAGCTAGGAGGGACTGAGCCACTGAGAGCAGGACACCAAGTGTACCCGATCCATAGCACACTCATACTGCCCTCTATACTGCAATTATTCCAAACCTATAGACTGCACCTACTCCAACCTTATACCACATTAAACCAAACCTTTACTGCATCTGAACCACATCTATCTTGCACCTGTGCCGAGACTATACCATACCTATACTGTATGCAGGTTAACTGGGATGTCAAGGCAAAGAACAGAGGACCCATCCTATTCAATGGCTTCTGCAGGGGTAATGCTACAATTGTAAAGTTCCTCTGTTGAGTTTTTTACTTTCGCTTTTAGAATTATGAATTAGACACTACTGAAGTCAGTAGAGACCGGGGAAAGAGGGATACAATGCTAAATTCTGTTTGTTCCTACTGTATACCCACCGTCGGTCAGGTATTAAATAACAGAGTTTCTTATCATAGCTCGGATAAGTTATCTTTCCCTTGAGGATACACATTAACAAGATGCACCTGCTCCATTTTCCTTGCGTGAGCTCAGGTGGAAACTCCTATGACTCCCAGAGCTGAAGAAGCTGGAGCAATGGAAAAGAGCACAGGTGGAAAATTCCCATTTAAATAAGTATTTTGTGGCTGGGAAGAAGGTGCTGTGTCACTCTAATAATAACCAACTACAGAATGATAAATACACTAATGCTGAAAAATCATAGCTGGTATAATCTCTACATTTCCAATGCAAGTACACAGAGAAATAACAATGGAAATCAAAACAAGCAACTTGTCTATGCACCATTTTTAAATGCTAGAATAATGATCTGTAATGAGCCTGTAGGTATACAATCTTTTGAGTCTTTATCTTTGTTCTGTCCACTATGCATATATTTTATGCTGAAAAAATCTTGTTTTATTGCAAAGTAAAGCAATGCCATTTTATCTTTTAAAGCTAACACTTTTTTGTTTGTTTTCCTTTAGATTTTTTAAAATACGATTTTAATAAAAAATACAAAAAAACAGACAGTTTGATAGTACGTAATACTGATAGTTTGGGAAATGAACCGTGGTATTTTTCTAGTATCCTGTCTGTGTGGTATGAGTGGTTTTCCTAGTAAAAATTGATACTCAGGAGCACCTATGGTACTGGCCTGTGTTCACTGCTCACTACTGTCATTTGTAAACACAAATGCCCGGCTTCTATGTTTAAAAGTGACAACACACCTCTCCCAGCTCCTACAGAACCCTCTATACTGTTCATATGACAGCAAAAGGGGAATTTACACAGTGGCACAACCATTTGATACGCCACAGTGGTACTGTACCCTCCAGGTGTGTGTGTTTGTGGGGGGGGGGGTGAGTTTCTGCACCTATTCTCTGACAAAAAAGCCTTGGTCAGGGCAGCATTCAAACAAAGCTTCGAACTATTGCCCCTTCAGTCTCTGTTCAGTGGGAGCTAAAAATCATATACATACATGGTATTTCTACCGCTTCTATAGATGACAGCTTCCCGTTGTCACTGGTTCTAAAGGAAACTGCGGGTGCTTGCTCTCATGGTGTCCCTAGGAACCACTGAACTCAGAGGGAATTTTTGCCACTTAAGCAAAGGGGCAGGGATAGCAGTGACACCACTGCCCAAATATGGCATCTGGTCATATTTGGGCAATGACCTGACCAAATATGGCCATGGCCATATTTAGTTAATGATGCCACTACCATCCCTGCCTCTTCCCTTGAGGAGCTGTCATTCGGCTATGAGTGCCTGAGTCGATTGACAGAGTTGATTGTGTGCGCCAGATCCTCAGATTTTTTTCCACCAGCAGGCAGTGGGCATCATGACTGACAATGGATTTACATTAAGGGAATTTTTGGGGACTTTTATGTTTTCAAGAAAAATGCAATGCAAAAGGCTATCTGAAGGTGCCTGTACACAGATGGTGTAAAAAAATTAAAATAAAATGTAATTTTCTGCTTGTGTGATTGGCTTACTGATTCTCCCATAAATCTGCACTAAGATACAGATCAGATTTTGAGCATTCCCTGCAACAAAAATTGCCTTTTTGGTGAGATACTCCCAAAGGGAAATCGTGTCTAAAGAGATGTCAACCTTGCCAATTTCCTCATTAGAGCCCTGCAGGTGCAGCAGCTGCCTCATAATTATAAAACCACTCCCATACATATTCACTGTGCACATGGACACAGTATCAGGTCACCCTTGGCCAGGTGACAAGTGCACCCCGTTGGGGTCAGGGATGCACCACAGGGAAGTGAACCCTATAGCCGACTACTGCTAGCAGAGAGGAAGCGTAACCCAAAATCACCCAGGGCGCGGAGTCTAAGACCCAGTTTTGTATTCACCAGAGCCTCTGATGGTGAGGATGGCCTTGGCCGCAACTGGATCCAGGTCGCGACCCCCGAGATTCCCTAGGTCACACTCTGCAGGGAGAGAGGGGAAGCAGCCAGCAGGACAAACAGTGGTGATGGGTAGGCCGAGGTCAGGGCAACAGGCAGACAAGGATAACCGTGGGACAGGCAAAAGGTCAGGGGCACAGGCAAACAGCAGAAGTCAGGAAAAAGCCAAAAAACGGTACACAGAAAGATGATCGTAGCACACTGCAAACAGGAACTTAGCAAACTACACTGTTGAACAGCGCTGCAGACCTGTAGAGCAACGGTTAATATAGACTTCCTGGGATGGCCTGGGTGGGGCCATACATGTAGAGGAAGTGATAAAAAGGGAACCAGAACAGGGTCAGACCTCTAATGAGCAGATGGAAACACAGCTGCCAGGCTTTTGCATATCCATGACACACAGACAAACAAACAGCTATTTCTTCAGAATAACAAAAGATAGGAATCTGCAACAAAGTTTGTTAAAATCCTTGCAATGTACAAAGATGTTTTTTTTTTCCAACAAGAGTGGAGTTACTCTTTAAACACTTTTTTCCCCTGTAAATGTCAGATCTGCTGCTGCAATTTTAGTATATAACAGAGTTGTGCCCCTAAACAAGCAAAATTAGGGCCACCCCAGGCATGGTTTTCAAATTGGTAATTTTTCGTCTTTCACTTTAAGCATTTAAAAAAATCACTGCTCCTGGCCGAATTGAATTTTCTTACCTTCTTTTTTTTTTTCTCGCAATGGTACATGATGCCCAGGGCAGTGTCCATCCCCTTGCTTATTAGCCTAGAAAATGAGCATTTTTTATTTGACAGAATCAGCTCCCATTGATATCAGTTGGGTTTGGGTTTGGCATCTGAGAATGTAGGAAAGCACAATGTCTCATTAGTGTGAACAGAGATGTAATAAATAAATAAAAAGACTTACATTGGTGAGGTTGCTCATGGCCATAAAGATGGATGTATTCCTGTATCCCTGGATGTATCATTTGTGGAGTATATAGTTGTCTCTATGCAGAGACATAAGCTGTTACCTGGAGAATGGAGATCCCAATCCAAGATTCATTAGGGGATATAAGCATGGCATCCCCCGGTGACGAATGATTTTTAATTGGTGAATTGAGAGGGAATTCTCTATTTGTACTAATCATACTTTAAAGTAAGTCAGTTTTTTTTAAACAGTATTTGCTATCAGGTGAGCCAGTAATAGGCCCATAAGGCCTCTAGGTTAGTACACAGACTTTCCTTATTTTTTAAGTTAATTATTATGGCTTATAAAGGTTTATAATCATAAGTATATGCAAAGTTATTTTGTTTTTGGATATTAAATCTGAACTTCGGGCAGATATTAAAAACACTATTCAGTTTAGTCATACATTTAATTAAATTGTTAAATATATTTTACATAGACCTTACATAAGTAACAAAATCTGTCTTTTGATGCTCATGTAGCCCTCTGCAAAGCAGCATTGAAACTAGGTGGAAGGTTAGAATCCAGAGCCAATTAGTGTTCTATTGGTTTTCAAGTGCCAACAAGAAAACATTTTGCTCGAGACATAAGCACATTATTTAATCAGTTTGTTGCTGCTTCTTCATTGTCCAGTATGGCCCCTTTCACATGACTGTTCCAATCAGGTCTGCCTGTCTGTTTTTCAAACAGACCTGATCAGAAGGTCCATGCAGCCCTACGCACAAATAGGTGTATACCAGTGTGGGCGGCTCCATCAGGGGTGCATGGGCGCCGCCAGGCCCGTCGCTACAGGACAGGCAAAACAAACAATTGCTTGGGGCCCCGAGCTGGCCTGGGGCCCCCAACTTCCCCTTCCCAGGATGTAGCGTGGCCAAGCTCCTCTTCCTTCCACCTGGAGTCCTGTCAGTCCGGCCGGGTATCGCGTGTGGTACAGGAAATTCAGTTTCCTGTTCCTGGCCGGACTGACAGGAAGTTCACACTGAGTGCTCACTTCCTTTCAGTCCGGCCGGGAAGACAGGAAACTGAAACTCCTGTACCGCACGGTACCCGGCCCGGCCCGCACACTATCTGATAGGGGGCTGGGGAAGAGGAGCACAGCCACGCTACAGCGGCAGCCTACAGGGAAGAAGGGGAGGTAAGAATAGAAAAAAAATGTGTAGCGTTAACGTAGGCTTTGCATGCGGGGGGGTGCTTGGGGGCCCCCATTTTGCTTGGGGGCCCCAAATTTCTTCAAACGGCCCTGGGCGCCGCCCCCCTAATCCATGCACCCAGCCCCTAATCTCCATGCAGGGTGCTGGACGCATGGATTCAATGTTTATTTTTATTGACGCACATGATTAGAGCCGGAGGCACCACCTCGTCATGGACCTCCTAAGGTAAGGCCATTAATTGCTGCCTTTCCGTCTGTCCTGTGGGGGGGCGTAGTGCAAGTGAGGGGGCCAGGTTTCTTTACCATAACCCCCCCAAAATATTGAGCATCTGACGCCACTTGTGTATACAGACTTGTGTTTGTTTACACCCACCTACCTCCTGGCCTGTTCCGGTCTGGAACAAAAAAAACAGAAGAGGACTGTGTAAGGGATAGTTTTGTACAGCACATCATGGGTAGCCTGATGTAAATGGATAGCAGAGCCAGTTTATACCCAGCCACCCGTCAAATTTAGTGGGGTCTGCCTGTGTCCGCTCTGCATAAACTGAGTGGGCAGTAATGTGACATCTGTCCCGCTCTGCTCCGATCAACAGAAGATCTGCTCACAGGTCACCTACGGAGTGGAGTCTGCTCAATGTGAAAGGGGACTAACAAATGCATCTTTAAACACGCTGTACTGCTTAAAGTGTCATTAAACTCACATCATTAAAAACTATTATTAAATGGTGTATTACATGTTGTTCATACTCACTTAATCACTGTGGGATTTGATTTCTGTATTCTGCAAAAAAACTGGTGGATCCTACTGCTCTCTGTCTCACTCGCTGGTCCATGTTCCCAATGCAGTTGGGGATTTTGAAGAGCAGTATTGGCAGCTAGTACACATTTTTCAATGTGTTTCTACCCTGAGCCTTTCCTCCTTATCATATGTGTGCAGTCCATGCGATTATAGAGTCACGCATGTGGGAGTATATACAGTGTTAAATGACAGCCCACTCCTCCCTCCTCCTCCATGCCCACTAATCAGCTAAACACAATGGGGGTGGGATATTATGTTCATGATTGATGTAGGCTTCACCTCCCTGTTATACTCAGGACACAGGCTGAAGGGGTGTGACACAGTCTGTAGTTGGCAGAAATCCTCCCACACCCTGTTATTGCCATCAAATAATAAAGATTTGATTTAAAAAATATATATGTATAACAATTTAAAACAATTTTTTTTATTAAAATAATTACATTGCCATCATCCACATAAATAAAAAGAAATGATAATGTAAATTAAACAGTATGGGCCAGATTCAGAAAGATCAGCGGATCTTTCTGCTGGCGTAACGTATCTCATTTACGTTACGCCAGCGCAAGTTTATCAGGAAAGTGCTTTATTCACAAAGCACTTGCCTGTAAAGTTGAGCCGGTGTAGCGTAAATCCCCTGGCGAAATTCAAATTCCGCGGGTAGGGGGCGTGTAAAATTTAAATCAAGCGCGTCCCCGCGCCGAACAAACTGCGCATGCGCCGGCCGCGACTGAATCCCAGTGCGCATGCTCCAAATCACGTCGTTATTTGTCAATGAAAGCGACGTGAGTGTAACTTACGCCAAGCTCAATTGTGAATCGACTTACGCAAACGACATAAAAATTTAAAACTCTGAGCGGGAACGACGGCCATACTTAACATTAGCTACGCCTCATATAGCAGGGGTAACTATACTATAAAGCGGAGGTCTGCCAAATTTTTTTTTTTAAGTCAGCAGCTACAAATACTGCAGCTGCTGACTTTTAAAATAAGGACACTTACCTGTCCAGGGCGCCAGCGATGTCGACACCCGAAGCCGATCTCTCCCTCGGCTCTCGGATGCTGCCGCCGTCATCTTTCGTACGGGAATCAGGAAGTGAAGCCCTGCGACTTCACTTTCTGGTTCCCTACTGCGCATGCGCGAGTCGTGCTGCGTAATAGCCAAATGTGACACCGGAGGGGGTGAGGAATCCAGACAGCGGAAGTTCCATTTTTGGGTGGAACTCTGCTTTAATGACATTAATTACCTAGGCGACCAAGTGCATATAGCACTTGGTCCATTTAAATCTCATGGTATGGTCAACAGGTTTTTTGAACCCCCCCCCCCCCCCCCCAATGTCCTACAATGCCACTATGAAGGAGACAAATTTTGCAGATTTGACACCTCTGGTCTGTGGCCTCTGGAGATCAGCGCTGCCATTCACAAAATAAGATCACATAACATTTGGCACTGTGTATCTATCAGCAGATGTAAACCTACACTGCCTGGTCGATGGGTGACACAGCACTGCAGGGCTGTGTAATATTTAAGGTATATTAATGAGCAATCAGCGATGGCGAAGCTGTGGTATACATGGCACTGACCCAACATCAGCACTGTGTGATCTATCGGCTGGGCTGTTTATGTCCACAAGCAGCCACTGAGAGACACAAAGAGCCACAGCTCTGACTGATCTTACACTGAATCAATGATCACTTCTGCTTGTTCATTCATAATAGTAAAAGGTCAATCAGACCTTTTCAGGCCTGGGGCTCTTTGTACTGTATCTGCGGCTTCTTGTACATATACAGGGCAATAACAGATACATTAAAGAGGGCCAAAGCTAAGTGATATTTTACTATGATGAATGAACACTCAGCACTGATTGTTCATTCATAACAGTGGTGTAGTGGTTAGCACTTTCACCTAGCAGCAAAAAGGGGCACTGGTTCGAATCCCAACCATCTGCCTCAAGTTTGCATGTTCTCCCTGTGCCTGTGTGGGTTTCCTACAAAAGACACGCTGGTAGGTTAATCAGATCCTGCCTAAATTATTATTTTTATTATACAGGATTTATATAGTGCCAACAGTTTGCGCAGCGCTTTACAACATCAGGGAAGACAGTACAGTTACAATACAATTCAATACAGGAGGGATCAGAGGGCCCTGCTCATTAGAGCTTACAATCTAGAACACATTGGCCCTAGTATGTGTATGAATGTGTCTTAGGAGCCTTAGGTTGTAAGCTCCTTGAGGGTGGGGACCGATGTAAATGTACAATGTATATGTAAAGTGGTGTGTAAATTGATGGCGCTATACAAGTACCTGAAATAATTAAATAATAGTGACTGGGAGAGAGGGGACTGTGTGTTGGCCGTACCTTCCCAACAGGAATGCCCATAATTTGCACTTCAAAAAGAGGATGGGGCTACAGACAGCTTTATTAGGTGTGTTTGAGGGACAAATGGGCCACCAGCCAGAATGTTACCTAATGCTTTATGTACTTGATCCCCTGAGAAGAAGAAAAAAAAAATGCTAATTCGCCTTTAGACTCACTAAGGTTGTTTAAACTACTATGGCTTACACTGTATCTAAAATACATGTCTTGTGTTGACGCAGACCATATAGGCCAAATGGTTATGGAACACAATAAAATGATTTCAATGTATTAAACATTTTTGTTTTATACATCCTAAATAACGCATACTGTATAATTCTTTTCTCACCTGCATAAATTTATCTGCATTATGTTTCAGGTCATCCATTACAAGGAAACAACCAATAATCACGAGGTCAAGCAAATTAATTGGGTATGATATTTGTGATATAATGATATAGCTGAATTGGCTGAGTTAGCAGTGTAAATTATGATTCACTCGAGCAGTTAATTATGGTTCAGTAGTTCCCACTTATATAAAACTCATTCACGAACATAATTCTTTCTTGTCACTTTGAATCTGCTACATGGTATGTTATAAATTACCCCAGTGTGATATCAGAGAACTGGAATCACAGAGGTGAACTTTAGCCTGTGGTTTCATTATGCGCAATTTTGGAAGGATGCTAAACACAATGTTGCATTACAATTCCCATACTGCAGAAGGACTAACACCCTATAATTTTCCAGTAAAGAAACAAATAAAATGTTTTACCAAAGATGGATAAAACTTGGAGAGTAAAATGTTTTGCCATTAAAGGAGTTGTAAAGGAAAAAATATTTTTTGCTGAAATGACTGTTTACAGGGTATAGAGACATAGGGCCAGATTCTCAAAAGAGATACGACGGCGTATCTCCAGAGTCTGGGCGGTCGTATCTATGCGCCTGATTCTTAGAATCAGTTACGCATAGATTTCTATTAGATCCGACCGGCGTAAGTCTGTTACGCCGTCGGATCTTAACTGCATATTTACGCTGGCCGCTAGGGGCGTATACGCTGATTTACGCCTAGAAATATGTAAATAAGCTAGACACGCGAATTCACGAACGTACGCCCGGCCGACTCAGTACAGATACGCCGTTTACGTTAGGCTTTTCCCGTAAAGTTACCCCTGCTATATGGTGGCGTACATGCGGCGTACCAATGTTAAGTATGGACGTCGTTCCAGCGTAGAATTTTGAATATTTTACGTCGTTTGCGTAAGTAGTCTGTGAATGGGGCTGGACGTCATTTATGTTCACGTCAAAACCAATACGTCCTTGCGGCGTACTTTAGAGCAATGCACACTGGGATATTCCACGGACGGCGCATGCGCCGTTCGTGAAAAACGTCAATCACGTCGGGTCACAAGTTATTTACATAAAACATGCCCCCTGTTCCAAATTTGAATTAGGCGGGCTTACGCCGGCCTATTTACGATACGCCGCCGCAACTTACGGAGCAAGTGCTTTGAGAATACAGCACTTGCCTGTCTAAGTTGCGGAGGTGTAACGTAAATAGGATACGTTACGTCTGCACAACAAAACGCCGATTATTCGAGAATCTGGCCCATAATAGTTAACTGATTCCTTTTAAAAATGATTAAAATAGATAAAAATCAATCATATAATGTACCTGCAGTTTCTAGTTTCGTTTTTGCATGTTGTTTCCTACTTCTGTGATGTACAGAGCCACAGAGCCAATACAGGGCAGTGATCTTGCGGCAAATCCACCGCCGAGACCACCATTATCGTTTACAAGACCGGCCACGGAAAAGATGGACATCAGCTGCTGCCATTACCGAGATATCCATCTTTAAAGTGCCGATGTATATGTACGTGAGCCGGTCCTTAAGTGGTTAAAGCACTGTCATTTGGACTGCATACACTGATATAAAAAAGATGGGGGCAACCACCCATCATCAGCTCGCACCCAGACTAAGGAACTGGAAAACCTAATTTTGTAGGGGTAGGTAGTTTCTGCATGATTGACAGATGATATTCCCTGACTTTGTGATATGTCCCAACATACTGTATATTTACATAGGGAATATCAAATTCTTCACCTTCTGTTCAACAATAATATTTCAAATAGTCCTAAAAGAAGTGGCTGATAAAAAAATGGCATCTTTATTAATAACTATATACTGTATATACCTTGGTATATCTGCACAATTCCATTAGGACTCTTATCAAGCACTTTTTTACATAGTTACATAGTTGATAAGGTTGAATAAAGACAACAGTCCATCCAGTTCAACCTGTGTTGGTGTGTATGTGCGTGTAGAAAATCATTTCCCATATCCCTGTATATTGCGTTCGCTAAGATGCACATCCAAGAGCTTTTTAAAACTATCCATACTTCCTGCTGGCACTACCAATTGTGGAAGAGAGTTCCACATTCTTACAGGGAAAAACCCCCTATGCAGCTTAATTAAGGTTAAATCGCTTCTCTTCCAGTCACATCATGTGGCCCGTGTCCTCTTACACTCCCTGGGACTAAAAAGTTTCTTACTTACGCTGGGATCACCGCTGAGCTATTTGTGTATTGCTATCATATCTCCTCTCAAGCGTCTCTTCTCCAAGGAGAATAAATTTAGTGCTTGTAGTCGTTACTCATAATTGAGGTCCTCCAGTCCCCATATTAATTTAGTTGCCCTTCTCTGGACTCTCTCCAGCTCAAGCACATCCTTTCTGAGGATTGGTGACCAGAACTGGACAGGATACTCCAAATGTGGCCGAACCAGAGTTTTATAAAGTGGCAGGATTATAATTTTATCTCTGGAGTAAATTCCCTTTTTAATGCAGGATGGCGGCGATTGCAGCCGAGGACCGAGCGATTGCTCAGCCTCGGCTGCTGACATCGCGGGCGCGCTGTACAGGTAAGTGTCCATTTTTTAAAAGTCAGCAGCTGCCGTATTTGTAGCTGCTGACTTTTAAAAAAAAAAAAGTCGGAACCTCCGCTTTAAGTATACAAACAGTAAAAGAGGGAGGACAGACCATATTGACCCCATAAAGAATGAGGAAGGAAATCTGGTTACAAAGGATGGGAAGATTGCGAAGGTATTGATTTTATTCTTCTCCTCAGTCTTCACAAGGAAATCGGGGGGGGCTTCAGTAACCAAAACTGCAGTGTTTAGCCTTATGACACATCACAGAAATCACCCTCATTGCTAACAGAGGACAGAATTATAAGAATTATAAATAAACTTGGAAAACTTAACATTAATAAGTCCCCGGGATCAGATGTCTTGTATCCGAGGGTCCTTAGGGAACTCAGTAAAGTAATTACCAGACCATTGTTACTAATTTTTACTGACAGTCTTCTGACTGGAATGGTACCAGCTGATTGGACAAAAGCCAATTTAGCTCCAATATTTAAAAAGGGGCCAAAAAGGGGCCAGAATACATCCCTGGGAATTACAGACCAGTTAGCCTAACATCAATAGTATGCAAACTCTAGGAGGGGAGGATAAGGGACTATATACAAGATTTTAATTATAAATCCATGCAGATTACTGCTAATGATACAGTTTTCATTAAGAATCGTTCTTGCCAAACAAATCTATTAACATTCTATGAGGAGGTGAGCTGCCATCGACATAAAGGAAGGCCCATAGGCGTGGTGTATCTGGATTTTGCAAAAGCATTTGACACAGTTCCCCATAAACGTTTACTGTACAAAGTAAGGTCCATTGGCATGGACCATAGAGTGAGTACATGGATTAAAAACTGGCTACAAGGCTGAGTTCAGAGGGTGGTGATTAATGGGGAGTACTCAAAATGGTCAGGGGTGGAAGGTGGGGTCCCCCAGGGTTCTGTGCTGGGACCAATCCTATTTAATTTGTTCATAAACTACCTGGAGGATGGGGTAAACAGTTCAATCTCTGTATCAAGAGATAAAGCGATAATTCTCCCACTCTACAAGACTCTGGTCCGGCCTCCAGTTCTGGGCACCAGTCTTCAGGAAGTATGTACTGGAAATGGAGCGAGTACAGAGAAGGTCAACAAAGCTAATAAAGGGACTGGAGGAAATTAGTTATGAAGAAAAGTTACGAGCACTGAACTTATTCTCTCTGGAGAAGAGACGATTGAGAGAGGATATGATTTTAATTTACAAATACCATACTGGTGACCCCACAATAGGGATAAATCATTTCCGTGGAAGGGAGTTTAATAAGACATGTGGCCACTCATTAAGATTAGAAGATTAGACTGTGTAGAAGATTAGACTGTGTAGATGGTTCTTTACTTGTAAGAGCAGCAAGGATGTGGAATTCACTTCCACAGGCGGTGGTTTCAGCGGGGAGTGGAGATGGTTTCAAAACCCACATATACCCAGTGAAGTGAATAGCCTCAGATGATACACAAAGATGAAACAAATCTCCCTACATAAGTTTTACATGTATATCTGCTGTCTTCATCTTATATACTGCTCTTCGTGTTAGGAGATTTTCTCTTCCTGTTTAACATGGAGTGTGAAGTCTGGACATACAGCCAAGACAGCTGATTGGAGGAAAGGCACACACCCCCTCTCCAGATAGGCAAAGACTCTCAGATGTGTTCTGTGACAAAGCAAGCTGCCTGGTAATCTATTTATAGCTCTCTCCCTGACACATAACTCTGCTTTTATCACATGGGTCAGAGAATTTGTCAGAAGTTATCATGCTGATAACAGAGGAATGGGGCAGGAGACAGCTATGGTACACAGTGCTTTGAAGAGAGATAACAAAACATTGCAGAAATATGTGCCCAGCTCAAATTTCTTGAATCGGGTTTACATCAACTTTAATAAAAGAGGGCCTTCTTTTGGTGCGGATGAATAATTAGAAGAAGGCAGCCCAGTTGCAGCAGCCAGGGGCTAAGATGTGCACAGTTGCAATAGTTAGATGTAATAGTATGCACAATATCAGCACTCTGGGAAACAGAACAAGCACCTGAGCTGTGATGGGCCTTGTCTAGCACAGCACAAGCAATTCACACAGCAGCAGGTGTGGGATCTGTGACTGTAAGTTATTTGTGAATGGCTGCAGCTTAACAGTGGGTCTGTGACCCTCTTACCAGTAACTTCCCGTAGTTGCCTATCCTTACGTTATTGAAATTAAAAGTTTTTTTTTTTTGTATCGATAAGTGTGCTATAGTTAGGATTAATAGATTGTATGTGGAAAGTTGGGCCAACGGGCACATTTTGTTGGTGTCGAAAGGAAAAAAATGGGAGCTTTGCATTGCCTTTTATAAAACAAGGGAATGATTGATTGTGCAAATAGGCAGGGCCGTCTTTACCGCAGGGCAAATGGGGCAGGTGCCCTGGGCCCTGTCACTGTTGGGGGCCCAAAGCAAATTTTTTTTTTTTTTAGGGGTCCGGAGGCCCCCAGGGGCCCGGAGGACCCCAGGGCCCCAGATGGCAACCCCCCCTTTTTTTATTTATTTTTATTAAACGGACAATTTTTTAATATATTTTTATTTTATTTTTTATTAAAGGGCCAATTTTTTTTTAGAGGTCTGGGGGTCCCCAGGGGCCCATAGTTCCCCAGGGCCCCGGATGACAACCCCCCTTTTTTTATAAAAAAAATCTTTTTATATATATATAAATATATATATATATATATATATATATATATATATATATATATATATATATATATATATATATATAAATGTTTATTATTATTATTATTATTATAGGACCCAGGGGTCCCCAGGGCCCCGGATGGCAACCCCCCTTATTTTTTATAAAAAACATTTTTTTAATATATTTTATTTCTTTTTTTTCTTTTTATATATATATATATATATATATATATATATATATATATATATATATATATATATATATATATATATATATATATATATATATATATATATATTATTTTTTTTATTAAAGGGCTCAGAGTTCCCCAGGGCCCCATGTGGCAAACACCCTTTATTTTTGTTTATAAATGTTTATTTTTTTATTTTTGTTTATATATTTTTTTATTTATTTTTTATTTAAGGGCCCAGAGGTCCCCAGGGCCCTGGGTGGCAACCCCCCCTTTTTTTTTATAAATGTTTCTTTATATATATTTTTTATTAAAGGGCCCAGAGGTCCCGGATGGCAACCCCCTTTTTTTTGTAATTTATTTTTATTAAAAAAAAAATATTAAAGGGCCCAGAGGTCCCCAGGGCCCCAGATGGCAACCCCCTTTTTAAAATATATTTTTTATATATATTTTTTATCTCTTTTTTTCTTTTTATTAAAGGGCCCAGAGGTCCCCAGGGCCCCGGATGGCTACACCCCTTTTTTATATATATTTTTCTTTATTTCTTTTTTTGTAAATGGCCTCCCGCTTCTAAATTTGCGGCAGCCCCCCCTGCTTTATTAATTTCAGGCGGCAGCACCCCCCATCCCGGTTCTCTGCTCCAGGGGGCCCATGCCTGAAGCTGTGTAAGTGGCCTCATAATTCCTGATGGCGGCCCTGCCTCCCGTTAAGCCCCTGTGCTGCCCACAAATCAGGCTGAAAATCATCAGCGGCACGCAGCCAGTGACAGTACTGCTTCCCTTTCCAGTGTTTTAAAATGTACAGCACCCCTGGCTTCCCTTTAGATGCGCACTTCTCCCTTCCTGCCACTGGGTGCTGCTTGCATATAAAAGTGAATTAGAATGTGATTTTATAACATCCCCAGTTTGCTCTTCCTGAGGCTGACTTCTTCATGTCCTGCTCCTCAAGGTATGTCACTGTTTGCTAATCTATATTGTAAATTGAAGTTTTCTGTAGAGTGTGCCCAAAGTCTTTATAATATTTGATGATTCACTGCAGGTCTGGTCAGTGTTTTAAAAAGTTCCTCTATTTTACACATGGCATGGCATGGGGTCACAGCACCGTCTGTCCATTCTGCTTTAGCACCATGGGACCCCATGCCATGCCATGTGTAAAATAGAGGAACTTTTTAAATAACAGACCAGACCTGCAGTCCAGGCTGAGTAAAGCCTCAGAGCAGATGACATTACTGTCTGTATTTAACTGCTTGATGGGCTTATTTTGGGCCTGGCTGGTTCACATGTATGTGTTTTGGCGGCCCACATTTGCGCAGGCACAGCAGCCCATTCATTGAATGGGCCGCCATGCCTGCGTTTCCTGCAAAGAAAAGCGCATGCCTCATGTAATAGGCTGCGCACACGGCACGCCTATGCCCATCAAGCACTGAAATACAGCACTGTCTGTCCATTCTGCTGTCTGCTGTGACTTATCTGCAGTTCCCGCACTGTCAAACTTGCTGCATTTTTAGATGTTTAGGTCACGCTTTTAAAAACACAGTGCGTTTGTGTGTGCAAGAACTGCAGGTAAGTAGCATGGTGCAAAAGCAAAATGGATTTCAAGGCAACTGTATTTTTAAAATGCTGAATGCACCTTTTCTGCAGGAAACAAAGGCATGGCAGCCCATTCAAATCAATGGGCTGCTGTACCTGCACAAATGAGGACCGCCAAAACATACATGTGAACCAGCCAGGCCCAAAATAAGCTGGAGGGGGGCCCAAAAAAAATGTTTGCCCTGGGCCCAAACCATATTAAAGACGGCCCTGCAAATAGGGTTAATTGTTTTTAAGCCGTTTTAACATTGATTGGGGATCTTAAAATGTTTGATTTTATCTTTTTTGGTTAATACAAGTTTGAGAATATTATAATTAAAGAATTATAAGGAAGTTTTGTATTCCAGGCGCTACGCCAGATGAATTGTGGTTGGTAAAGAAAAAAGGAAGTGACTTAAGCTTGTGTAATCCAAAGCTCTAGGGAACAAATATGAGAGATAAAGATTTAAAAATAAAAGTGTTCAAAAGTTTTTAAAGGTGTTACACAAGATATTATTTGATTAGTAATGTGTTTTAAGTTTTTGTTTAAAATGTACACAAATAGTTGTCTCTGATAATATATCTTTCCCTAGAAGCTTGGGGTTAAATTAAAATTGGTAAAGGGATTTTGGTAACAGAAGGGTGAAATTTGGGAAAAATGTTTGAAGAGCTACTGAAATTAAGACCCCTTTCACACTGGGGCGTTTTTCGGGCGTTTTTTAGGCGCTTTGGCGTTTAAAAAAAAGCCTGTAAAGCGCCTGAAAGAAGCCTCATCTGCAATCCCAATGTGAAAGCCCGAGTGCTTTCAGAGGCCTTTCACACTGCCAGCGCCCGAAAAACGCTGGTAAAGCGCTGCTAAGACCCCTTTCACACTGAGGCGCTTTGGCGTTAAAAAAAGCTTCCTCAATGGGAAGGGGGCTTTAGGAGCGGTGTATTAACCGCTCCTAAAGCGCTGCAAAGAAGCTGCATGCAGGACTTTTTTTGACGCCCTGCCAGCTCAGCGCCTCAGTGTGAAAGCACTCAGGCTTTCACATTGGGATTGCAGATGCAGCTTCTTTCAGGCGCTTTTTTTTAACGCTAAGACCACTTTCACACTGGGGTGTTTTTCAGGCGCTTTAGTGTGAAAGCACTCGAGCTTTCACATTGGGATTGCAGATGCAGCTTCTTTCAGGCGTTTTACAGGCGCTTTTTTTAACGCTAAAGCGCTTGAAAAATGCCCCAGTGTGAAAGGGCCCTAAGTAACCAGGTTTAAAATACATTGTTGCATATATTGAGTCCATGAGGTACTAAAATGTGATGGGAAAGTTTGTTTGAATAACAGTCAGAGTGACTATTCTGGATATTTACATTTTGAATTCCAAGAGTGTCAATCATGGAGTGTTAATGATGTAATGTTGTTTATCCATCAATGTTTCGTTTGTTGCTGATGACCAGATATATATTTGAAAAAGTTGGGAGGCTGACTTCAGAATATGTGTTTGGGTAAAATGTTCTGTTCTGAGTCCCCCGTTAATAGAAGAAACTAAAGGGGTTTAAGTTTTGTTGAAGTTCTTCTGTAATACTGGATTTGGAAAAATGTTTAGTTAAAAATATTGAATCTATATAACAATCTATATTGTTGTTCAAATACAATAGGAGATGACTCCTGCAGGAAAGTGTTCATGAGTATGACACCTTGAGGGCTAGCCAAATGACGCACACCCAGGGTCTACGAAATTCCAGTGAGCACCACATGAGAGAGATCCAGATGCCAGCCAGAAGACCCAAGTCTAGCCCAATGCATCAGTTCCAGTCTGTCTGTGGATATCGAGTTCTGTCCTTACCAAGAGGCGGGGTTTGGGGTAGAGAATTCATGGCTGTACATATGGATGATCACATGAGTCTAGCCAAAAGTTTGGGGAA
Source organism: Rana temporaria (assembly GCF_905171775.1). Classification (NCBI taxonomy): domain Eukaryota; kingdom Metazoa; phylum Chordata; class Amphibia; order Anura; family Ranidae; genus Rana; species Rana temporaria. Next base: position 47,405,929 of record NC_053501.1, read on the forward strand.
AGTTAAGGAGAATGAGAGTTATAATGTGGACATTTCCTTTTCCTTCCTTTCCACAAATTTAATGGACATTCAGAAGCAATACAAGAGACTTTTTTTGTGTATTTCTTTGGGACTATTTTTATTTTGGCCTAAATGCTGTCATGCCCCTCCCACTTGCTTTTATGGACTGTCACACCCCTTCCCCCTTTTGCATTCCATGGACAATTGCTATGCAGCTGTGATTATGTGTTTATTGTTTTCTATTTTTGCATGTTTAGTGTGGTGGTGAGGGAAGGTGGCCCGGGTGAAGGTTCGGGGGCATGTTGGCCATATATGTCACAATGCAGAAAAAGTCAGTCACCTTCGTCATCTTTGTGTCTGAAAGAGGGGATTGTAGTAATATGACTGAACATAAGTGACTCCATCTTGTGCGGGCATATTTGTCATGAACAGATGGTACATTAAACCTGATGTCAGCAATGCAGCCATGTTTAAGTGGTTAAAGTATTCAATGTACCCTTTACTAACCACTCCCCCTCCCATATTTTGATCTATTTTGATTGGTTGTGTTGAAACATATATCTTCTGTATGCCCGCCCATTAAAGTAGGCATTTTCTTTGAACTTACTTCTATGTATCTTCTGTTCTTAGAAGTGCCTCATGGTTGACCGAGGATCCTGGTACGTTGCACTATTAGCCCAAGGGGTGCATTCTCTTCAGTAACCTCCACAGCAGATCTGGTGATGGCGGTCTGGACCACAGCAAGCATCTGGGGGTGAGCACCAGAAGAGCCAATCATGCAGCAAACTCTATCCAGTCATGGTTGCAGTCCAGAACTATATCTACCATGGTACAACTGCCTAAGGTCAGGTACTGACTTAACAAGGCACACCTGTCACTGCCATCTTGTGGCAGAAAAAGAGCTCTATATCCAATAGCACCCACGCCACTATTAATCCTTATTACACTCCTCTGTTAGAAGTTATTATACACTCCCAAAATGTGTGAATCTCACAATAGTTGTGCAGCTGCTGTTTGTGATCTGGAAACTATACAGTAAATTGATATATCTAAACAGCGCTTGCTAAATATTCCAACTTGATCATAAGTTATGAAATAAAACATTCAAAAACACAGTCCATTGTAACAGCCAAATAAAGTGAATGTGAAAAAAGTCCACTTGAATGTGCACAGTACCTGTGCAATTATGAAATAAAACATTAGAAAACACAATCCATAATATTAGCCAATATTAACCATGAAATCAAATGTAAAAAAATGTCCACTTGGATGTACACAGCACCCGTGCTCTGTGCACCTTTGCCCTACTGTGAGTCTCTTAGGCTGTTCCACCTCCAATGGTCCTTCTACTGTACAGTACAGAGGAGTTACTATTGCTTTGTATGTCACCACAGGACCTCTCCGGAATTCCCAAAGGTTCCTATCTTGGATCTGGTCTCCTCCTGTGGAAGGTCTCCTGTGCTTCTCCACTCAGTTCAGTAGGCAATGGATGGGCATGAAAAAGTCTCTCATTGTTTAAAATCTTTTGTATTTATTAAAAATTGTTTAAAAACATAAAAAAATGCCACTGAAATACAATACCATCAGTCCTCCTCGTGTGTGCTAAGATGGACGCCGCTCGTAACCAAGCATGCGTCCCACCTGCCAGACTGGGAGTGATACACTAGAACCTCCACTTAACACATTTCGTCATCAATAGGCGACTTCTTCAGAAGAAGCTGTAACCAGTAATTGAAAGGAATTGTACACTCTGACAACCACCCTGGTTAATGCAGGCAGACCACCGGGACCCACAGATCCGTGAGAGGCCAAATGAGACATGGGAAACAGGCTTAAGTGTGTTTATAAGATCTCTGACTTTATTGAGGGAAAACAGTAGCATATATACAAGTGAAATAAGGGAGGGACTGTGTTTTAATGTATATGTTTCTAAAGGTTATACAAACTCAGTACTTTCGTATCATAATTTAAACTGCTGACTAGATAACAAGAAATAGCTGATGATTTGCTGACACATGAGGCTGCCGTGGATCAGCTTTACCACAGTGTCTCACAGGGTGTAGTTCTATGCAAACTGTTAGTTAAGCTGTTTATGCAAAACACATAAATATATACAAAAGTTCATTTCTACTCAAAATAAAATGGAGGGGAATCTAAAATGGAGTCAGTTATTTATACATTCTATTAAAGTTCCCTCTTAAAGTCATGAACATGACTTACTTTCTCTCCACGGTAACATAATTAGCTTTCTTATCATAGTACATACTAAGGTAGGCTTTATTAGCAGCAGCAGGATCAGGGGTCAGGTAGCTCTAGCAATGATACACATTACAAGTTTGAAACATGCATATAAACATAATAGAAAAATCTAAATCATTATAATAGTCATAGCAATGTCTTTCAGCCATGAAAATATTCCTCCAAAATTAAATCCGCCCAATTCTTTGAAAGGATCACAATTCTTTGCTATGTCTCTTGCTTCTGTTTGTAATTTATCTACTTCTCTTCTGTGTTGTTAGATTATGTCATAATAATCAGGTATTTCTATACTGGTATTATGTATCCAAGTACAACATTCATAGTCTTTAGTCATCTCACATACCTATAAGGGCTGCACTCATACTTTTTATAGCCAGGTTCTAACTGTTTTCTGATTGCTCTTGTTTCCAAAATTAACTTAGTGATGTCATCTGAATTTTTTTTCCATTACTTCATCTAATATTTTAGAGTAATTGTTTAACTTCTTCATCATATTAATCCTGCATCCTGTCCATGAGGGAAACCAAGCCCATGCCATGTCCTTTTCAAGAAACAGTTCTTGCTTCATTCTATGCTTAAGAGGGTATCTTGGATGCATACTGACCTCAAGTAGCTGGTCTCCCTTATTGTTACCCATTACTCCCATAATTGGGACTAAAGAGGCCAAATAACATCATCCTTGGACATAGAGAGGGACCCACAGATAACATACCTTCCCATAACACACATAGCTACTTTTTCCTAGGGCAAATGGTTTCTCAGCGATAAGCCTGTGAATGTACACTATCAGGGAGGGAAGAAAAATGAAACAAGGTTTTGTTTAATTTAGGATCAGATATGTGGAACATACAGAGTTTCCCTAAGGCCCCGTACTCACGACCAAACATGTCTGCTGAAACTGGTCCGCAGGCCAGTTTCAGCAGACATGTTTGGTCGTGTGTGGGCGCGAGCGGGCCGAATTCCAGCAAACATTTGCCCGCCGGGCCTTTTCCCAGCGGACAAATATTCCTGGACTTGTTTTAAAACAGTCCGCTGGAATCCTGCCCGCTCGGACATGTACGGTCGTCAGTACAGACCTACCGTACATGTCCAGGCGCCCGCCGTCCCTCGCATGCGTCGAATGACTTCGACGCATGCGTGGAAGCATTTTAAAGGCGGGCCGCCCACGTCGCTGCGTCATTGTCGCGGCGACACCGCGTCATCGACGCGGCGACACCGCGGACACGCCCCGCGTATTGTTTACGCGCGGACTTCTGTACGATGGTGTGTACAACCATCGTACAGAAGCCCTCTGGCAGACATGTATGGTGAAAACGGTCCGACGGACCGCTTTCACCATACATGTTTGGTCGTGAGTACCCGGCCTTAGGTTCACAAGTGGAAATGTTACCTACGGCATGTAGAGGGGTTAGTCTGTGTCTCATTCCCTAAATCAAAACACCAGTCAGGGAAATTACTTCTGCCCATTATTGGAAAAGTAACAGTGTTTACATATAAACTTGATATATTGGTTAAAACAATGGGAAAAGTTCCATTAAAAAAAGGGTGAAATTTAAAGGTACAGCCATAAGAGGAATACGGGCTGTACTAGGATGCAGTTTACTACATATACAACATTTCTCATACCCTGATTTCTGTGCATAATTATATTTGAACTATTGGTTTTAACTCCTTCATTATTTACTTGTGTATCTCTCTCGTGTCTGGTATGTGTATTATCGGTAGAGTTATTGGATGACCCACATGTGCCTTTAAGGGCTCCTAAGTCCTCAGGATGATAAATACAGTTAGTTATGATCCATGTAGTTAGGCACACTATCAGAGACATTAGGAATAGGAGGCAAAATGCCTTCCCAGAAGTCTGTGATGCAATAAGCGAGGTCATCTTGTTCAGAGACTTTTTCACCTGCTTCACTCTCTTTTCGAGAAATTATTTCACCTGTTTCACCTCCTTTTATCCTTGGCTTGCTTCTTAGGTGTTTGGTTTACCTTCTTCACACGACTGGCATGAATCCAGGACTGTTGTCCCTCTGTAAGGATTATGGTACGTGTGACTGCGATCACAGTGGTCGGGGGTCTGAACGGGTACTCTTGCTTAGTACGATTCAGCTGTTAGACCACCACTACGTCTCCTAACTGGAAAGGGTGTGTAGGTTCCTGTGAAGAGAAAGGAGATGTGCAAACAACATTTCTTTCAACTCTGTCCAGAGTTTCAATGAGTTTCCTAATATACTCTCCCTGTACTAGTTCTAGGTCTTTCTAACATAAGTGGTTGTCTGGCCCACGGGGTGGGAAATGGCCTACCCATAAGGACCTCAAATGGAGAGTATCCTGTTTTCTTAGAGGGGGTTATTCTTATTTCGTCCAAAACTGCTGGTAGGACTTTCTGCCATTTATTATATGTGCCTCCTCTGTTGCTTTTCTTATTTTATCTTTAATGGTTCTGTTCATTCTCTCAATAATACCTTAACTCTGTGGGTAGTAAGGTATATGAAACTTCCAATACATTTTAAGTGCTTTCACTAAATCTTGGCACACTTTTGAAATAAAGGCAGGACCATTGTCAGAATTTATTTGGATTGGGCATCCCATCTAGGGACCTGCGTGAGGATTTTTTACAACTGTTTGTGCATCTTTTGTGGTTACAAATGCTTCTCTCCATCTTGAGAACATGTCTATTATCACAAGTAAATATTCTTGCCTTCTACCTAGCTTAGGCATATGGGTGAAGTCAATCTGTAAGTGTGTAAAAGATGTGGATGGATATGTAAGGTGTTCATGTTTTGCCTTGTGTGGATTTCTTGGGTTGTATCGGATACATGTAATGCATCTGGCAACATATGATTTGACCATGAGGGAAGACCGAGGATAAAAAAATCATTGTCCATTAATTCACATGTGACCTGCCAGCCTCTGTTCCCTACCCCATGATACGGAGAAACAAATAAAGGTGCACTAGCTACAGGTATACATGATCTCCCCTCTTAGCATACAAGTCCAGTATCTGGATCTTTCTGCACTCCTTCAATATTCCATTGTTTAATATCAGTTTCTGTAGCATATGTCTGAAGATCTGACAGGGTTTGATCTTTCAGGTGCAAGTGATGGCATTTGTATGGTAGCTTCTTGTTTAGAAGCTTCTTCCTTTGCTGCTTTATCAGCTAAGGCATTTACTACACCGAATGTGTATTTAGAATCAGTATAAGTGTTCACATTTTGTCCTTCAAAAAGCTGGCATCCTCTTGTAAGGGTAATCAGTTCTGCAGCCTGTGCTTATTGAAAATGGGACTGGGTTTGCTTTGAGCACTACATCAGGCAACTGGACTACAGGATATCTTTGCATGATATGTGAAATAGCAAATTAGATCATCACAGAGTGGAGCTGTGGATATGAATTTAAGCAGTACACAGTGCCACGTCCCGATAACTCAGATTATAAAAAACATATATGGCAGATGATGGACTTTGAAGGCGTATTAAGTTAAAAATTGAATAATTTATTGAAAAAAGCATAGAAATCATTGAAAAACAAAAAAAATCACAATTAAGGCCATTCCTAAGAATGCCTACGAACATGTGGATGTTCTCTGCTCTGGAGGAACGTACCTACCACGGAGGTGGAAAGACAGCGGAACCCAGGACAAATCAGTAAAGTCTGCAGCCCCAGTGCCGGGTGGGCACCTGCTATGTAAGAGGCCACTTGGCAAAACTTTTTCAAATATTTTTTTATATAATAAACAGTATTACGCTATGGATTTTCCTCATGTTTTTTTATATACCTAACCTGGGGATCCGAGGGCGAGGTTACGAAACAATTTCCTGTTCTTTCTGGCATGTGTGCGGGCACAATTCTGCTAAAGCTCTATCTGACTTTCTTTCTAATCAAAGAGGTCAGATAGCTCTGAGTGAGTGAGTGAGTGAGTGAGAAACTTATATAGCGCAACACATGCGAACTGAATCGCCTCTGGGCGTATCTGGTAAGCGCATTCAGTTTTGAGCACTTTGGGTGACGGCAACCATTAATGTTTGGTGTAGGAATGACATCACTTTAGGCAAACAACTACTTCACAAGTTATCAAGAGAATCTGTTGGTGGATTCATTTGGAAACTCATTTTGGGACTATATTTATATATTTATTTCTAGGACCATTGGTGGTCTATTTATATATAATTTTCATAGGTTTGCCATATAAAACTATATGCTAATTTGTTATATTTTTTCACTATATTTTTTGTGGATTGGTAATTTCAAGCACACTATTGTAGTATAGCGCCCTCTATCTACATTTTCACAATTGCAATCAAGTATATACTACTTTTTTTTCAGAGGAGCAGCTTTAGATTTATTTGTAGTTAATTTCAGATATATAATATTGGCGCTGAAGTATACACCTATACATCATGAACCTTCCTAACGCCCTATCTTTACATGTCTCAAAGAGGTCCATTTTATAAGTGAGTATCGACCATGACCATTACACGCAAATAGACTAATGCACTCTGTATTACGGGCCCCACAGCAGTCACATGAGCTGCTAAACCTGTAATTATGCTTTTGATTTTCTTCAAAGCCCACATTCTCGTTCTAGCATTATATACTGTATGATAATGCATGGTGTGTGTCCTATATTGTCTTTTATCATTTCTTTTATCCTCAGTAAATGGCTACATGTTATCTTAAAAAAAACAGCTGAATTTTATACATTTTCTTTGTTTTCTTTCAACTGAACAAATGCCCAATCAACTAGAGGCAACATGCCTACTGTGCTTTATATGCATCTAATTCTACTTTCATTTCATTTCGAGTTGTGAGAAATTCAGGCTTATTACCTCTGATATAGTTCTTAATAAGTCAAGGAGAATAAAAAAAAAATAGCTGTTCAAATATTAAGACCACTGGTGTTTGCAAAAAGTAATTTTACCAGCACCATTAGGAGTGTGATTTTTAAATAGAGCAGTGAGTCATAGAAAAAGAATATCACTGAACATTTATGAGAATTTGAGGCACATTAATACTGACTTAGGCTCACTATCTTTATTCCTTGTTTAGTACGCTTCTACATTAAAACAAGTCATCTACTGTACTAAGGATGCCTTTGAAGGCAGGATACATAGTAGTGCTACTTAAAAGGTAACCTTAGATCACTTCATATTCCAAGGCTGGCCCTACAGCGCTATACAGCACAGAGGTGAATTGCCCTGTTGTGCTATTGTATTCTGACAGCTGGCAGTGGAGGCTGTCAGAATACCCAAACAGAGACTGCATCATATTCAATGCAGCCACCGTTCGACTGATACGTTTCTGCCCATGTCCTTTGATTTTTCAATCAAAGGATATCAGGTGGAAGGGAGATGTCAGGGTCATTCCACTAAACATGTTTGGCTAGCTTTCTTACATGTAAAGCTCACACTTAAATATGCCCTGTAGTCAGACCCTGTAATCCTCCCATGAGAATATACTATATGTACATTCAAAGCCCAATTGGAATTTCAGGTTAAAAAAGGTTAATACATTCCAGATGCACCGAAAGAAAAGGTGTGCAAAATCTTAAAGTGTGTTTTCTTTCAAAATCAGCCACAACCATAGAAAAAAAGCCTGTCTCCTGCCAGAATGCTTCAGAGTGTGACCCTTGATTTCTGCGAGGAAGCAGTGATATCTTTGTAGAGGTCTGACATGCACCCTGCTGAGTCAGAGCCAGAGATTTCCTGATTGCAGAGGTCTAGGCCTGACTTAGCAGGGGGCTTCCACGCTGAGAGCAAGGGTCCCACACTGCAGCAGTTGGCAGGGGACAGGCCTTTCCACTCAAGGTGTGGCTGCTTTAAAACTAAAACCCCTTGTATGATATTAAACATATTTTATTTTAATGCATCTTCAATAGGGTGACCACATTTCAAAACTGCCATTCAGGGACACCCCCCTCCCACCTTCCCAAAAGAAGATGATTTCAGATACCCTTTTTTGCCAATTTTTGGCAAAACAAAAGAAACCAGTGACCACCAGTTTAAACAGGTGGTATACAATGTGCCAGGGTTTTGCTGGCGGTATCACATGTGGTATTTGTCAAAAAACAGCGTTTTGACAAATAGCTGGTTGCTAAGGACACTGATGCCGCATACACGATCGGTCAAACCGATGAGAACGGTCTGATGGACCGTTTTCATCGGACCAAACCGATCGTGTGTGGGCCCCATCGGTTATTGATCCTTAGGTTGAAAAAAAAAATCTTGTTTTAAATTTAACCGATGGATACCTAACTGATAGAAAAAAAACGATCGTTTTTTTAGGCACGGTTAAAAATTCACGCATGCTCAGAATCAAGTCGACGTATGCTTGGAAGCATTGAACTTCGTTTTTTTCAGCACATCATTGTGTTTTATGTCACCACGTTCTGACACGATCAGTTTTTTAACCGATGGTGTGTAGGCACAACTGACCATCAGTCAGCTTCATCGGTTAACCGATGAAAACGGTCCATCAGACCGTTCTCATCGGATGGACCGATCGTGTGTACAGGGCTTGACACTTTTTTTTCCTACATTCAGCTGTCAGCGGGTTCACACTGACAGTTCAATGTAAATAAAATGCAGACAATTAAAAATTCTGAAACAAATTATGTGGGGTCGCCTCCCCAACCCATACTAGGCCATTTGGGTCCCCTCCCAAAATTCACACCAAACCCTTATCCAAGCATGCAGCCCAGCAGGTCAGGAAAGGTGGGGGGAGCGAGTGCCTCCCCCCTCCTGAACCATACCAGGCCACATGCCCTTAACATGGGGGGGTGGGTGCTTTGGGGAAGGGGGGCATCGGTCTGTGATGTCACAAGGGGGCGAGGTCACCAGGTGACATCACCGGGTGGCCCCACCCCTTCCCTATATAAGAACTGTCAAATGGCGGAGCAAGCAGAACGCGGGAGCATTTGTCAGGAACGGTCTTTTTTGGGGTCGGCGGTACGGCGGGTGTTGTGATTGATGATAGATCTACATCTAGGGACATTTATTTTTTGTTTTTTATTAAAGGAATTGTTAAAAACTGCCTCCTGTCTTTATTCACTTTTTTTGGTGAATGAGTAGGGGTACATTTTATTTATTTTTTTTAAGTTTGGCATGGGTTTCCCCTTAAAATCCATAAGGGGACTGGGGGGGCCCACACCAATTTTGTTTTTTACTCTTTTTAATTTATCTGCAACTTTTCTCATTATTCAGCTGTCAGCATTGGAAGCCCATTGACAGCTGATGACTCATTAGTTGTTAAGGACGCGGTGGACAGCTTCCTGGCCCTGCTCCTTAACAACCTGCATCTACTGCTCCCTGATTGGGCCAAGCTTTGCCCAATTAGGGCACAGAATACACTGTGCAGGGTGGCTGTGTCAGTTTCATTCTGGAACAATACAGTGCCCTAGGCCAGGCACAGACCTGAAAATTGAGGGACTGTCCTGGACAATCCAGAACACATGGTCACCCTAATCTGGAATCTCTGTATCTTCACACTGTATCAACTCTTGTACCACTATCTGTATACCTCATTGTGTTTAGTGACCCAAGATGAGAACTTTATGTTCCCGTTACTTGCATTACAATCCTTTAGTAACTCCAGACCAGGCAAAGGCAAAGTTTCAAAAGCTTTACTGAAGAATAAGTTAACATGACAGTTTAACATAAAGTGCAGTCTTTATCTAACATCTCTAGTCCCTAACTCAGGCTTGTGACTTCCCCAGCATATCTGCACAGAAAATAGTTCGTTATTGGCAGAGTCCATATTAGTAGCATCCAGGATTGGCATCTTTGGGGTTGACTACAAGTTCCAGCAGTTCCTTCAGGCTGAAGCAGGGTTCTGGGGGCAGATGTGTCGTGATTGACATTCTGGCCTCTGCATCTTCAGCAGGCCAACAGTCCGTCAATGATTCCAACAGCTTCTTGTGTCCTCGAGCCATTAAGCCCTTTTGAGCATCCGAACCCCTGAGCTTTTGGGTACGGACCACTGTCCTTTTTATTATGCACAAAACCAGTGGGTCGCACAAGAAAAGAACTGGGAAACACAATTTACCCTAACCTTCCCAACTGGAGCAGTATTAACCTCTACCTGCCTGCAGACTACTGCTCCTTTGGCCAGTTTATGAACAGATGTAAATTCTGCTGATACAAAGCATCAGCAAATACTTTATAATTGCCAGTCAGGTATTTTGCCTTGAGCCAAATTTTACAATTAGGGATAGGCCGAACGACCCCTTGTTCGGTTTGCACCAAAACTTTTGAACACCGGGAAAGTTCGGAACTGAAAACCGAACCCCATTGAAGTCTATGGGACACGAACGTGATAAATCAAAAGTGCTCATTTTGAAGGCTTATATGCAAGTAAATGGGCATACAATGGTTATGGGGGTCCAGGTACTGCCCTGGGAGACATGTATCAATGAAAAAAATGAGCAGTGATTTATTGATGCTTAAAGTGAAAGTATAAAAATGAAAAATTCCTTTCAATATAGTGCCTGGGAGTCCCCTTAGTCCACCTGTAAAGTGGCACATTTGTACTGTGTATAAAAGCTGCTGCAGCAATAATTGCATTCATAAAGCCCCAAAAAAATGACATTTTCCCTACAAGCTTTTATTATTTTGTAAGCAACGGCTTTCTGGAGCCAGTCTGTTTGATGAGGCCACTATGTAGTGCACAGGGAACAGGGGCTTCATAGCTACTGGTAATCCAGGACTGATTCATTTTGATAAAAGTCAGACGGTCCACCGAGTCTGTGGACAGACAGGTTCTATGATCAGTAACAAAACCTCTAGCAGCACTGAATGCCGGTTTGGAAAGCACACTGGATGCAGGGCAGCCCAGCAGCTCAATATCAGTCTGAGCAAGTTCTGACCAGTGGTCTAGTCTCATGACCCGGTAAGCCAGTGGATCATCGACTGGAAAGCTCTCCATCTCTGTTTTCGCCACCTAGATAATCGTCCACCATTTGATGCAGACACTGCCGATAGGATGTGGAAGCTGAAAATCAGAATACAGAGCACACATGCAAAAATTACATTTACATTTCTAAACATATTCAGCAAATACTTTGATTTCATCTTCTGCACTCTCTGTGGGGAATTGCGTTCTGAGACTTTCCCATTATAACAGTGGTCAAGGAGGGTTGCCAGCCAATAGTGATCCTTCTCCTTTACGGCACGTATTCTTGGGTCCTTTCACAGGCTTTGAAGCATGAGGGAGCCCATACACTGCAACTTTGCGGAGGCATTAGAAGCAGACTCCTCGGGGGAACTGAGGATTAGAGTATCTGGAACTGCCTCCTCCCAGCCATGTACTACTCCCAAGGGTTCTGCTTCAATGCCTTCCGAAACTGCCAGAATCCTCCTCCTCTTCCCCCTCCTCTCTCTTCTCTTCGGTGTTCTGTGGCATAGGAACAATGGTGTCTGCATAAAGTGGGCCTTGAAAGGAAAGGGCGTTCTCCTTTTCCTCCCGCTGCTCTGCCACGAGTTCCCTGTCCATAATGCTACGCAGTCTGCTCCAGCAGGAGCACAACAGGGATTGTGTCACTGATGCATGCATTGCCATGGCTCACCATCCTTGTGGCCTCCTCAAATGGTGACAGTACAGTGCATGCATCCTTTATGAGCAGCCATTGGCGTGGGGAAAAAAAGCTTTGCCAGACTGAGCCTGTCATTGTGCCATACTCACACAGGTACTCGTTAACGGCCCTCTGCTGCATGTGCAGCCACTTCAGTATTGGCAAAGTCAAGTTCACTGTCACAATGTCCAAATTCACAAATCAGGCGGTTTAAGGGCAGGTGGAATTCCCGCTAAATTTCAGCCAACCTAGCACTGGCTGTGTATGACCGCCTAAGGCCCCGTACACACGAGAGGATCGATCCGCTGAAATTGATCCGCGGATCGGTTTCAGCGGATAGATCCGCTGGTGTGTACGATCCAGCGGATATATTTCGGGCCGACCGATTTCCAGCGGATAAAAATTTCTTAGCATGCTAAGAAATCTATCCGCTGGAATCGGCTTCAGCGGATCGATCCGGTGGTCTGTACAGACTCACCGGATCGATTCGTCCGATTCCCTCCCTCGCATGCGTCGTAATGATTCGACGCATGCGTGGATATCCTTATATGACAGCGTCGCGCACGTCGCCGCGTCATCATCGCGGCGACGGCGCGACACGTCACCGCGGACGGAATTCCGCGGGGATTTTGATCTCCTGGTTAGTACAACCAGGAGATCAAAATCCGCCAGAGGATTTATCCGCGGATACGGCCTGGAGGACCGTTTCCACGGATAAATCCTCTCGTGTGTACCCGGCATAAAATGGCTACACATTTTTCTGGCCTGCTTTAGTAGATCTTCCAACCCTGGGTACCTATTTAGGAAATGCTGTACCACCAAATTGAGGACATGTGCCAGGCATAGCACATGTATCAACTTTCCCTGTCTAAGAGTGGACAGGAGGTTTGTGCCATTATCACACACCACCATTCTGGTTTACAGCTCGTGTAGCGTGAACCACCTTTGGGCCTGTCCCTGCAGAGCTGCAATAATCTCTATGGTTCCTGACCCCTAGACACACCAGCTGAAGCACTGCATGGTACCTTTGAGCCTAACTCGTTAAATAGCCCTTTGAACGCTTAGGGGGTACTTGAGGTTCATAGGTTAATTCAGCAGAGGAGGGCATGGAGGAAGAGAAGGAGGGGGTAGACCTGACAAATCTTGCATTATGACCAGATGTATATAGGCATGGGGGCATAACAAGCTGCAGCACTGAGCTCTGTCTTGTATCTTTCAGAGTTGCAAGCAGAGTCACCCAGTGTGTTGTGAACTAAATATATTGTCCCTTCCCATGCTTGCTTAACCACGTGTCAGCAGCAATGTGGACTTTGCGGCTGACAGATGGACACTAATAGATGGCACTGATGGGCAGCACTGATGATGAGGTATTGACATGTCTTACTGCTGGGCATTGATTGGCACTGTGATGGGCACTGACTGGCACTGTGGTGGGCTCTGATTGGCATTGTGGTGGGCTCTAATTGGCACTGTGGTGGGCACTGAGAGACTTTATTGAGGGGCACTGACTGACAGCTGTTGGGGACTGATTGGCAGCTAATGGGCACATGTGATGGGGGCTGTGCTGATAATTAATGTGCTGATTATCAGCACCGACCCCCCTCTGACAGGGAGAGCTGCTGATCGGCTCTTCCTGTCAGCACGAACCGAAGAATGCCATTTACCGGCACTTCCTGGTTCACGCGATGATCAGCTGTGATTGGTCACAGCTAATCATGTGGTAAAAGCCCTCTGTCAGAGGCTCCTTACCACGATCTGGGATGTGGCATGTCAGACTGACACACCGCCCTCATGATCACCATGCTGCGTGCCCCCGCAGGCGCGCAACGGCATGTTATCCTGCTGGACGTCATATGACGCCCAGTCAGGATAACAGAACCACTTCCTGGTACCTGGACCCCCATAACCATTGTGTGCCCAATTACTTGCATATAAGCCTTCAAAATTAGCACTTTTAATTTTTAACGTTCGGGTCCCATAGACTTCATTGGGGTTTGTTTTTCGGTTCCAAAATTTCCCGGTAATTGAAAATTCTGGTGCGAACCGAACAGGAGGATGTTTGGACTATCCCTACTGAGGACATACACCCTCTCTATTTATCCTGGTGGACATTGTCATAGGACAGGAAATGACAAATAATTCCAAACATTACAGGTGTCACCAGAACAGGAGATGAGGGGAAATCTTCCAAAAGGGAAACATGTTAGAGTGACAACTGTGTATTTACTTGCACTTTGGAGAGAGTTTTACCCACTTCTTCTTGTGTGTTTAGGGCACACAATAAGGGGAAATCTCTCAACATAATGTTGTGTTTAAATACATGTAGCCTGTAGCCACATAGCCATTGACATCATCTGCCCTTCCTGTCCACTAAGCACACAACTTTTGCAAAGCATTGCCTAGCTTTGCTAGCACTGTCACATGGTACTAGACTACAGAGCTCCTTTCCAGATGAACTAATATGAGTCGATTTTTCATTGATGTATTATTGCTGACAGCACAAAGTTTAACGTGTGAAATTTGCAGGACAAGAGCTTATACTTTGTTGCCCTTAGGCATTGCCCTACTGCATCCTATGCTAAATCTGGCTCTGACCTTTTATTATTGTTTCCTTTAAAAGGGTCCCTTTTGAAGTTTGTATGAAGCTTAATGAATATCGACAGGTCCTGTTCTGATAGGCAGACATTTATTTTCGCTAAATTATAAATAACAAAATAAAAATTCCAATAAATTGCATTTTTTCATCTTGATCCATAACAGTTAAAGGGTAGGTTCACCATTTCAGATGGAATTTTACTTTTCATAATGAAAAGAAGAATTTTCTGTTTACTTTCTGCCCAAGCTACCCCAATGTGCTTATCTATCATTTACCTTGTCCACCGCAGCTTTGAATTTTCACCTCTCTGTTTGAAATTTTAAGGACCACGCCTCCTTTATTACTATACCACCTCTTGTTTTATTTTCACCCACTTTCCTACTACTTCATTAAAGGTGACCATACACTATCAAATCTGATTGTACAATCTTTTTTATATCTACCATCATCGATATAGTGAAAGGGCCTGCCTGATTTTGTACAAATTGAATGGATTGTTCAAGTATGTTATCCTATAAATCTAAAGGAGCTTGCACAATCAGATTGCATAGTGTATGGCCAGCTTTATACAAATACATAGAAGGGGTTGGACAGAGACACTCATCTGTCATCCACATCTCTACATAGCTCTGGTACAACCCACTGCCTTCAAAACTGACATAATTAGTTGGATGGAGTTCAACTTTGTGTAACTAACCACTTAAGGATGTTCTGGAAAGATGGGAACATGCAAGTATGTATTCCTTGATGTTCAGAGAGGCTAGAGTGTATGCCTGGTGGAGGGATGCTATGACAGACTTGTTGGATTACATGTGGGATTTTAGAATTTGAATGAAGACATTTAAGATTTTGGATCCAAGATGGGATGAATGCTTTCTTTGGCCTTCTGCCACGAAGAGGCATAAGTAGAAGCCTGAAGCCTTTCCAACATTGGTACAATGACACAAGCTCCTTGGTTCAAAAAGTCTGCAAGGAGGTCTACTAACCTGAGTGGGGACACGGGTAGGTTGAACAACATGAAGTTGGATGGAAGCAGAGAGCAAAATCTAGCCTATAGCCCAATAAAACCACCTCCTATACAAGGCATCTGAGATGCTGTCTGTCCAGATATCCACAAGAGTCAACAGACATCCCCCTACTTTGAAAAGAGGATGCATCCCTTTATGCTGAACAGGCGTTGTCTGCAGGCTTGAAGGAATTAAAGGGCCAAGGTTTATGATTGTACTGGCCCCATGCCTTAGGTTTGGCTTTGGCGTGTGAAGATTAGAAAAAATGAAAGAAACTTATTTTTGGCTTCAAAAACAGTAGAAGGTTTTCCAGTTTGAGGATTAGGCTTGGGGATAAATGAGTAATCTCACAGCCAGCAGTGTCTTTTATGAAGTTATCTAACAAAGCAACAAAGAAACATTTATAATTAAAAGGCATGCACAGGAAAAGTTGTTGAAACTGCTGTTCAGCAAAACTTTAAAGCCAGCGAGATCTCCTTATATTCATAAACAGGAGATTTATTCAGGAGATAAGATGGATAATATCAACCAAACTGTCAATGCAAAAATGTGGGGCTGAGCACAAAAGTTCTAAGCTCTCTACAACTAAAGGATCAGTAAGCACTGTAGCTGGACCCTTAGACATACTGTAAATTGTGTCTATTCCACTAAGGTTTTAAAAACTAATAGTATGGCTATGGCCTATGGCAGGTTGCAAGGCAGAACCTGCTAGTGAAAACAATGATTTGGAAAGGGCTTTTTAAGCATCCTCTTCAGCAGATATGGCCAGTGTTTTATTAATCTACAGTGGGAACAGCCCACATTTAAGAAAATCCTCATCAAAATGATATTGGTCTAAAAAGCTTTATTGTTCTCTTTCAAATTCTGCTGTATGCATTGACATGCCTCTATAGACCCATTCAGCCTGGACAGTATGGTCACCTGTTGGTTTGGCACTATCCACAGGCAGCTTAACTCTTCAGTAACACACATAAGTTTAACCCAACATAATTTAACTTCAGATAGGTGCAGTACAGAGGATGTTATTCCAGTCTTTTGAAGAGTAAGAAGACAATGACTTTCATAGGTCCTGTCTCTACGACAAACATTGACCTGGGAAACATGAAAAAAACAGGAAGGGTCAAGCTTGGGCTGAATAAACTAACACTACACAGGAGGGGAGGACAGAGAGAGATCACATGTAAGTAAACAGATTTGTAGTGGCCCTAACTGTGATGGAGTTTATAAAATGATTATTTTGTGTTTATGTTATTTTTCTCCTAACCACTCAAATATTGCTTTTCTTTCATATATTGTTTTATTTATTTTATTTCTTGATATATTGATTATATATATATATATGTATGCGCAGGGCCGTCTTTAATATGGTTTGGGCCCAGGGCAAACATTTTTTTTGGGCCCCCCTCCAGCTTATTTTGGGCCTGGCTGGTACACATGTATGTTTTGGCGGTCCTCATTTGTGCAGGCACAACAGCCCATTGATTTGAATGGGCTGCCATGCCTTTGTTTCCTGCAGAAAAAAGGTGCATTCAGCATTTTAAAAATACAGTTGCCTTGAAATCCATTCTGCTTTTGCACCATGCTACTTACCTGCAGTTCTTGCACCATGCTACTTACCTGCAGTTCTTGCACACACAAACGCACTGTGTTTTTAAAAGCGTGACCTAAACATCTAAAAATGCAGCAAGTTTGACAGTGCGGGAACTGCAGATAAGTCACAGCAGACAGCAGAATGGACAGACAGTGCTGTATTTCAGTGCTTGATGGGCATAGGTGTGCCGTGTGCGCAGCCTATTACATGAGGCATGCGCTTTTCTTTGCAGGAAACGCAGGCATGGCGGCCCATTCAAATGAATGGGCTGATGTGCCTGCGCAAATGTGGGCCGCCAAAACACATACATGTGAACCAGCCAGGCCCAAAATAAGCCCATCAAGCAGTTAAATACAGACAGTAATGCCATGTGCTCTGAGGCCTTACTCAGCCTGGACTGCAGATCTGATCTGTGATTTAAAGAGTTCCTCTATTTTACACATGGCATGGCATGGGGTCCCATTGTGCTAAAGCAGAATGGACAGACGGTGCTGTGATCCCCATGCCATGCCATGTGTAAAATAGAGGAACTTTTTAAAACACTGACCAGACCTGCAGTGAATCATCAAATATTATAAAGACTTTGGGCACACTCTACAGAAAACTTCAATTTACAATATAGATTAGCAAACAGTGACATACCTTGAGGAGCAGGACATGAAGAAGTCAGACTCGGGAAGAGCAAACTGGGGATGTTATAAAATCACATTCTAATTCACTTTTATATACAAGCAGCACCCAGTGGCAGGAAGGGAGAAGTGCACGTCTAAAGGGAAGCCAGGGGTGCTGTACATTTTAAAACACTGGGAAGGGAAGCAGTACTGTCACTGGCTGCGTGCGGCTGATGATTTTCAGCCTGATTTGTGGGCAGCACAGGGGCTTAACGGGCGGCAGGGCCGCCATCAGGAATCATGGGGCCACTTACACAGCTTCAGGCATGGGCCCCCTGGAGCAGAGAACCGGGATGGGGGGTGCTGCCGCCTGAAATTGAGAAGCAGGGGGGGGGGCTGCCGCAAATTTAGAAGCGGGGTGGCCCTTTACAAAAAAAGAAAGAAATAAAGAAAAATATATATAAAAAAGGGGTGTAGCCATCCGGGGCCCTGGGGACCTCTGGGCCCTTTAATAAAAAGAAAAAAAGAAATAAAAAATATATATAAAAAATATATTTTAAAAAGAGGGTTGCCATCTGGGGCCCTGGGGACCTCTGGGCCCTTTAATATTTTTTTTTTAATAAAAATAAATTACAAAAAAAAGGGGGTTGCCATCCGGGACCTCTGGGCCCTTTAATAAAATATATATATAAAGAAACATTTATAATAAAAAAGGGGGGGTTGCCATCCAGGGCCCTGGGGACCTCTGGGCCCTTAAATAAAAAATAAATAAAAAAAATATATAAACAAAAATAAAAAAATAAACATTTATAAAAAAGATAAAGGGTGTTTGCCACATGGGGACCTCTGAGCCCTTTAATAAAAAAAAAAATAAAATATATAAAAAAAAAGTTTTTTATAAAAAAAAAAGGGGGGTTGTCATCCGGGGCCCTGGGGAACTATGGGCCCCTGGGGACCCCCAGACCTCTAAAAAAAAAAATTGGCCCTTTAATAAAAAATAAAATAAAAATATATTAAAAAATTGTCCCTTTAATAAAAATATATAATTTTTTTTTATTTAAAAATAAATTAAAAAAAGGGGGGTTGCCATCTGGGGCCCTGGGGGCCTCCGGACCCCTAAAAAAAAAAAAAAAAAAAAAAATTTTTTTTTTTTTTTCAAAGGGGGTTGCTTTGGGCCCCCAACAGTGACAGGGCCCAGGGCACCTGCCCCATTTGCCCTGCGGTAAAGACGGCCCTGTGTATGCGTGTTCCAGTATTCTGTGAGAGGACACTATGGCCCAGATTCACAAAGGAGATACGACGGAGTATCTCAGATACTCCGTCGTATCTCAGATACTCCGTCGTATCTCAGATACTCCGTCGTATCTCAGATACTCCGTCGTATCTCTCAGAGTATCTATGCGACTGATTCATAGAACCAGTTACGCATAGATATCCCTAAGATCCGACAGGTGTTAGGCCCCGTACACACGGCCGAGGAACTCGACGTGCTTGGCACGTCGAGTTCCTCGTCGAGTTCTGGGATGAAGCCGCCGAGGAGCTCGGCGGGACGCCTTCTCCCATAGAACAACGAGAAAATAGAGAACATGTTCTCTATTTTCTCGTCGAGCTCCTCGGCGGCTCCATCGAGCCAAAACTGTACAGACGACCGAGTTTCTCTGTGAATTCTGCCGAGAAACTCTGTCGTGTGTACGGGGCCTAATTGTTTTACACTGTCGGATCTTAGGATGCAGTACCGCGGCCGCCGCTGGGGGGAGTTCGCATCGTAAACCAGCGTCGGGTATGCAAATTAGGAGTTACGGCGATCCACGGCGGTTTTTCGCGTTCGCTACGTCGCCGCTAGTCTAGTTTCCCGTCGCAAAGTTAGTCGTCGTTTTTGGTGCCTTAACTTTACACAGCACACGTATGTGCTGTATAAAGTATGGCCGTCGTTCCCGCTTCGAAAATCAAAAATTCACGTTGTTTGCGTAAGACGTTCGGGAATACGGAAGTACGATACGCACGTCGCCGATCGAAAAAATGACGTCACTTCGCGCAAAGCACGGCGGAAAATTCAAAAGGGAGCATGCGCAGTAGGAGCGCGCATAATTTAAATGGCACACGCCCCTTTGAATTACGCGGGCTTACGCCGGCGTAGGTTTTCATTGCAAGTGCTTTGTGAATCAGGCACTTGCGATGAAAACTCTACGATACGTTACGCCGCCGCAGTTCTACGTGAATCTGGCCCTATTATTTTCCTTAAAAGAGTGATCATAGAGTTAAATCTCAGCCTGGAAGGAAAACTGAAAACAGATGTTTCTCTACTCCCTACTCCAAACCCCCTCCTTTCTTCCCATCCCATCGACCAAAGAAGGACGGCCCCCATGAGTGTGGAATGTAAGCCATGTGATGAAGAAACAGACGTCACAAGAGAAGACCATATGTGGATTAGCGAATCAGATGTACCCATATGAATGATGATTGCTTATGTCACTCTGTCTATAAAGCTGTGATACCAATAAAGGTTCCGCCTCTCTTGCTGTTGGGATGGTAAAGGCGGCAGACTGAATTAATTTTCCCTCTTGTCTGCATGCTTTACTATTATGAAATTCGGCTCAGAGGCAGATTAGGTTATGCCCTGGAGTTGTGCCAGGGGACATCTTTATCATAACCTACCACTAGGTGTTGCATCAGAAAATCAGTCACCTGATACAGTTCAATACAACAACAGAAATACTTGGACATGTGCAGAGCGGATATTTTTTTTCATTTTGGATAGATTGGCCCCCTTGTGACGCCATCGACCCAGCATATCCCAGTCAGTGATGTCACAAGGGGGCTGGGTCAGCTATTTAGGAAATGTCAGACGGCGGAGCAGGCAGTCGGTGGGAGCCTTCGACTAGACTGGAGGTTTCCTTTGCTTGCTTGCTTTGTGCACTGGTACATAGTCATGTTGGAACAGGAAGGGGGCCATCCCCAAACTGTTCCCACAAAGTTGGGATCATGACATTGTCCAAAATGTCTTGGTATGCTGACGCCTTAAAAGTTACCATAACTTGAATCTAAAGTGGCCAAGCCCAACCCCTGAAAAACAACCCAACACCATAATCCCCCTCCACCAAATGACTTGGACCAGTGCACAAAGCAAGATCCATATAGACATGGATGAGCTGGGGTTGAGGAACTTGACTGGCCTGCACAGAGTCCCGACCTCAGCCCAGTAGAACACCTTTGGGATTAATTAGAGCGGAGACTTGTGCTAGGTGGTAACTAGCCTGGCTAATTGGCAGGTTGATCCACTGATTCCTGCCCTAAGTCTGAGTTTGGGGTAGTCTCTCTCTCTTCTGTCAATAGGTGGCACTGTTGCTTTTGACATTAGAATGATGGATTACCATAAATTCAGGTAATGGGTAACTAGGCTGTCTCAGCCAATCAGCAGGAGTTTCTTTAACCACTGTGCATGATGGGATAGGCTATTTATTTGGGAGGAGTCAGGTGATCTGGGTTCTTCCCGCCCGAGGCTGCAGCTTGGTCTATGCTCCTTCTGTTTATTTTCATGTTCCAGAGTTCTGGAACCAAAATCTGGCTGGACAGCAGACAGGGAACCAGCAAACTCTGACTGGCAGTGGCCAGGGAATCAACAAAGTCCGGTCGGGCAGTGACCAGGGAATGAGCAAGGTCCGGCCGAGTAGCGGCCAGGGAACCTGGCTAACTTGATAGCTGGCTTGAAGAGAGACTTCAGACCACCAGAGACCAGCTTGCCAGCGGACCACCAAAGACAGGCTGGGCAGCAGACAGCAGAGCACCTGAGGTAGGCTTGGCAGCAGACACTGGTTTACCAGAGGCAGGCATTAAGGTAGACTGAACCGCATCAGCAGGCAGTTTGGAGGCAGACGGAACCCCATCAGCAGGCAGCATGGAGGTGGACTGGACCCCATCAGCAGTATAAAGGTGGACAGGACCCTGGACCCCATTGGCAGACAGAATGGAGGCAGATGGGCCCCATCGGCAGACAGCATGCTGGCGAATTGGACTTCATCGGCAGGCAGCATAGAGGTGGACTGGACCCCATCAGGCCATGACCTAATGACTAATGACAATATACCTAATGACATAATTGATCAAATAATAGACAATACCAGTGACTTTAAACTCCCTAACAACCAACTTTAGCAAGAAACCATCATACACTGCTCAAAAAGGAACACTTTGAAAACATATCAGATCTCAACGGGCAAAAATCTCATGCTGGATATCTATACTGATATGGACTGGGTAATGTGTTAGGAATGAAAGGATGCCACATCATTTCATGGAAATTAAAATTATCCACCTACAGAGGGCTGAATTCAAAGACACCCCGAAAATCAAAGTGAAAAAGTAATGCAGCAAGCTAGTCCATTTTGCTGAAATTTAATTTCAACAACTCAAAATGGTCCTCAGTAGTTTTTATGGCCCTCAAGTACTTGTATGCATGCCTGACAGCATCAGGGCATGCTCCTAATGAGACGAAGGATGGTGTCCTGGGGTATTTCCTCCCAGATCTGGACGAGAGCATCACTGAGCTCCTGAACAGACTGAGGTGCAACCTGGCGGCACCGGATGGATCGAAACATAATGTCCCAGAGGTGTTCTTTTGGATTTAGGTCAGGTGAGCGTGGGGGCCATTCAATGGTATCAATTTCTTCATCCTCCAGGAACTGGCTGCATTCTCTCGCCACATGAGGTCGGGGATTGTCGTGCACCAGGAGGAACCCAGGACCCACTGCACCAGTGTAGGGTCTGACAATATGTCCAAGGATTTCATCCCGATACCTAATGGCAGTCAGGGTGTCTGTGCGTACCTCCATGGATATGCCTCCCCAGACCATCACTGACCCACCACCAAACTGGTCATGCTGAACGATGTTACAGGCAGCATAAAGTTCTCTGCAGCTTCTCCAGACTCTTTCACATCTGTCACATATGCTCATGGTGAACCTGCTCTAATCTGTGAAATGCATGGGACACCAGTGGCGGACCTGCCAATTCTGGTGTTCAATGGAAAATTCCAATCAAGCTCCACAGTGTCTGGCAGTGAGCACAGAGCACACTAGAGGACGTCTGGCCCTCAGGCCACCCCCATGAAGTCTGTTTCTGATTGTTTGGTCAGAGACATTCACACCAGTGGCCTGCTGGAGGTAATTTTGTAGGGCTCTGGCAGTGCTCATCCTGTTCCTCCTTGCACAAAAGATCAGATACTGGTTCTGCTGATGGGTTAAGGACCTTCTACGGCTCTTTCCAGCTCTCCTAGAGTAACTGCCTGTCTCCTGGAATCTCCTCCATGCTCTTGAGACTGTGCTGGGAGACACGGCAAACCTTCTGGCAATGACATGTATTGATGTGCCATCCTGGAGGAGTTGGACTGCCTGTGCAACCTATATAGGGTCCAAGTATCGCCTTGTGCTACCAGTAGTGACACTGACCCGAGCCAAATGCAAAACTAGTGAAAAACAGTCAGAAAAGATGAGTAGGGAAAAAAATGTCAGACACCTCCACCTGAAAAACCATTCCTGTTTTGGAGGTTGTCTCATTGTTGCCCATCTAGTGCACCTGTTGTTAATTTCAATTAGCAGCAAAGCAGCTGAAACTGATTAACAACCCCCTCTGTATACACCCATCCCACTCTGCTACTTAATTGACCAGATCAATATCCCAGGAGTTCTGATTCACTAGTGTTCCTTTAATTTTTTTAAAAGTGTATTTAGCAGCGGAAATAGAGAAAAAAATCTGAAGACTGAGAAGGATAATGCCTGGCCAATACCTTTTTTGTTTGGCAGTGCCCAAATGCTATATAACCTAATTGTATCAAAATAACAGAATCCTGTGTCTTCTAATTAACTATAATGAAACATTTTCCTAAAGGCTTAAAAAAAAAAATACTACAGAGATTTTAATAGTCATGTAATGATTTATTAATATCTAAAAGACATTGGTTTTGACAGTGACGTTAATTGAAAATATATATGCTTTTAATTTAACATTATGATAATTTATTTAGTTAAATATATTCATTTTTTACTCATCATCCACTTAAACAGCATCACAATTTTTATACTTAAATGTCAAGTTTTCTCCTGTCAGCTGAGCACTTGAGAAACCTTCTCATATTATTCCCTGGAAACATTCACATAATTGAGACTGAATTTTTGCTCACTGATCTTAAAGAGACCTTGTCGATATACTAAGCTTTAAAAATTAAAGGGTTTGTAAAGGAAATTTTTTTTTATCTTAAAAGCTTCCTTTACCTTAATGCAGTGCTGTTTTCATGTCCTCATTGTTCGTTTTTGCTCTCAAGTTGCTGTAATTCTTCTCTGATCTCCACACTTCCTGGTTGTCTGTTTCCCGATAACCACAGTACTAGGAGCTTTCTCTCTGTGGTCACTAATCAAGGAGGTGTGATTACTGTGTGTCTAAAACCCCACAGCACCAATCAGTTTCATTTTCCAAACCATCACTGCCCTGTATTGGCTCTGTGGCTCTGTACATCACAGAAGCAGGAAACAACATGCAAACATTAAACTAGAAACTACAGGTACATTATATGATTGATTTGTATCTATTTTTAATCATTTTTAAAAGGAATCAGTTAACTATTATGTCTCTATACCCTGTAAACAGTAATTTCAGCAAAAAAAAACGAATTTCCTTTACAACTCCTTTAAGCCATATCTGTAAAAAAAATAAAAAAAATGTGTAAATACTTACCTTTACTGCTGCCCACACTCCTGAAGTATGCAGGAAAGCAGGCATTACAAAAATGTTGATTCCCGCAGCTCTCACTGATTCCTCCTAATGACCCCAAAATCCCTACTATATCCTGTAATGGGTGGGTCTTTTACAAATATGGCTTATTCTGAAAAGCTTACTATAAAGACAGAGGCCCAGTTTCTCGTAGATGGGCGTAAAACTGCGGCGGCGTAACGTATGTCATTTACGTTACGCCTCCGCAAGTTTTACAGGCAAGTGCTTTATTCACAAAGAACTTGCCTGTAAAGTTGCGGCGGCGTAACGTAAATCCCCCGGCGCAAGCCCGCCTAATTCAAATGAGCCGGGTAGGGGGTGTAGATCATTTAAATTAGGCGCGTTCCCGCGCCGAACGTACTGCGCATGCGCCGTCCTTAAAATTTCCCGCCGTGCATTGCACTAAATGACGTCGCAAGGACGTCATTGGTTTCGACGTGAACGTAAATGGCGTCCAGCCCCATTCACGGACGACTTACGCAAACAACGTAAATTTTTAAATTTCGACGCGGGAACGACGGCCATACTTAACATTGGTTGCCCCTCATATAGCAGGGGCAACTTTACGAGTCGCAAATCTAACGTAAACGTCGTAACTTCACTGCGTCGACCGCGCGTACGTTTGGGAATTCGCGTATTGTGCTAATTTGCATACTCGACGGGGAAAACGACGGAGGCGACACCTAGCGGCGGAAAAAAAATTGCATTTAAGATCCGACAGCGTAAGAGCCTTACGCCTGTCGGATCTAATGGTTATCTATGCGTAACTGATTCTAAGAATCAGTCACATAGATACGCCGGCCCAGATTAGGACTTACGACGGCGTACATTGCGTTGCGCCGTCGTAAGCCCTTTGAGAATCTGGGCCTCAGTCACTATAAAGGCTAACTATATGTTCAGAAAAGAAAAGCAGAACCGGTTAGATATTAGTTTATTTTCAGAATTTACTAAAGCTTCCTAGTGGAAACCTAGGCCCATCAATTTTACTAGTGCGTAACAATCATGTGAAAACAAGTGTAAATAGTAAATGTTCTTAGAGATCTCCCAACACGCATGCTATGAGATGGGACAGGGCATCCCCAAAACATGTATTGTCAATAAACATCCATAGTACATTTGCACTAAATTAACCACCATCTCCAGTTGGCTACTAACTTTGCTTAAAGTTTACCCAGTGTTTCTGTATCTCCTATTATTGAAAAGTTCACAAAGCCTGGTCTGTTTTATGAATGTAATGCTTTTAACTAAAGTTGGGTCAGTTATGTTATTGTATTTTTAGTAAGTATACATTTATAAACAATGTCTAAGAAGAGATGCTGCAGATGCAGAAACAAAGGGCCAGATCCACAGCCAGCGGGTGTAACTTAAATATTCGGATTTAAGTTACACCGCCGGAAAATTTCTACCTAAGTGCCCGATCCACAAAGCACTTACCTAGAAATTTTCTGCCGTGTAACTTAAATCCGGCCGGCGCAAGGCGTGCCCAATCTAATGGGGCGAGTCCCATTCAAATTGCGCGAAATTACGTTACGCCGAGTTTTGTGAATCGCGCCGGGTAAAAAAAGTTGCGTCGGGAAAAAAAAGAGATGCCGCGGGAAAAAATAAAAATAAAAAAATTTGACAGCGTCGCGGGAAAGAAGGATCTACTTTTACATGGTGTACTAACTTTACCCTTTGTAAAAGCAGCCCTAATTTTGCGACGGCAAACTAATACTTACGGAGAAAAAACGAAGCTTAAAAGCTTTGTGGATCTCCGTAAGTGCTAATTTGCATACCCGATGCTGGATTTCGACGAGAAATGCCCCCAGCGGCGGCTGCGGTACTGCATCCTAAGATCCGACAGTGTAAGTCCCTTACACATGTCGGATCTTCTACCTATCTATGAGAAACTGATTCTGTGGATCAGTTCCATAGATAGAAACAGGGATACGATGGCGTATCAGTAGATACGCCGGCGTATCCCTTTTGTGGATCAGGCCCAAAGCTCTTTGGCAGGGATCAACTCCTGTCTGCCTATGACTAGCCCGTGGCCCCAAAAATAAATTGAAAAAAAGACTAACATGAGTATTTGGACAAAAATATTTGTATTTTTGCCTTACACCATGTGGGAAATTTTGAACATGCATTTATCAGCTATAATACATAACATGATATATATATTTTTTTGGTTCAATAACTTTTATTGAATTAATAGAGTAGGTACACCTTGCTAGTACCGGGTTGGACTCCTTTTGCCTTTATTCTTCATGGCATGAGGAAAGGAAAGGTTCTGGACAGCCACACTCCAGAAATTCAAAAATACAAGCCACAGCAGGAAATGGGACACACAAGCTGACGCGTTTCACACTTAACTGTGCTTATTCATATGATTTAGATTTTTTACAATAAAGGCTATATTCCAGAGTGCAGCTGTCCAGAACCTTTATTTTCCTCATTTGCTAAATGCTTAGCAACTGGTGTTCCAATTCTGAGGAGATTCCTTTTTTCCATGCATCCACGTGGAGCGGTGATCCCCCCCCCCCTTCTGTTCATAGATTCAACAAGGTGTTTAAAAAATTCCTCAGAAATTTTGGTCCATATTGCTATGATAGCATTAAACAGTTGCTTAAGATTTGTTGGCCGTACATCCATGATGTAAATCTTCCGTTCCATCACATCCCAAAGATGCTCTATTGGATTGACTGTGGAGGCCATTGTAGTACAGTGAACTCATTGTTATGTTTAAGAAACCAGTTGATGATGATTTGAGCTTTGTGACAAGGTGCATTATCCTGCTGGAAGATCAGAAGATGGGATGGACATGGTCAGCAACAATACACAGGTAGGCCATGGTGTTTAAATGCATGTCATCTGTCCTGACAGAATACATTCTATGAAGCTAGTAACAGCTGTTGATTAGCTTCATCCTGGGTCGTCAGGGGCATGTTTATCAATCTACGTAAATTTTCATCAGTCACAATTCACTCCGTGACTTTTTGTGGTGCAAAATGATTTTCAGCTTGTATCTATTTATGAAACAATGAGGAAAATAAAGCACAGAGCAGATGGGCTGATTGGCCTTTATAGGCTGTCAACATCTGATGTCACAGAATAATTAAAGTAAATTAAATGTTATGGAAAATAATTCACTATAACCAAAACGCACCAATATACAAACAAGATTTAAAGCTACTACAATTTACATTGTATTATCTGATTGAATTAACTGCATCCCTAGCAAGACTGTGGCTAAATAATTATGCAGTTGTGGAGTTCAGGGGAGTTCCTTATTTTGCAATATTTTACGTAGCACTGATACTCAGAACCATGCCCTCAGCAATAGGACTTTACCTACTTTAATGGGCAATGGGGAAAAAGTGTGCCAATTCAGATTATGTAATATTGTACTCAGTCTTCATAAGTAGTTGGCAAATCGATATGGATGAGAAAACTGCCTCTTTCTCTTCTAACATGGTGCTGCCTAAGGCCTCATGTACACTGCAGCTGCTAAACTCATGTTTAGGAGCAGTTGGGTGCTTTTTTAGCAGGCCCTGAACTCTCTTGAATGTTATCGTTTAGGCCGGGATTCACACCAATACGAATTGAATGCGCGTTTCCCCGCATTCAATTCGCAAAGCAGGAGAATGTGACTGGCTCTCTATGGAGCCTGTTCACATATCTGAACAGCGAGTCCGGTGCGGTGTGCCGGAAAAACGTGTGTTGAATTCGGGCTGAAATCGGACCTGAACCGGTGAACCAGCACGCACCGGATCCCTGCTGTGGGCCGCATGCGGCGACAGTGTGAACCTGGCCTCATAGTAGTTTGGAGGCAGTTGCATTTACTGAAGTTTTTTTGAAAGCAGATAAATCGCGTTACCAGCATTTCAAACGTCAAATCCTTGTAACTGCGTTTAAACATGTGTAAATGTTAAGACACAGTGTTAAGCTGCACTTTCAGCCCATTGATTTGAATTGACGTCACATCCAAGTCAGATTATGATGATCCGACTCGTGGTGCAACTTGTGCCAACATTTTTAAAAACTGGTCACTTCAGCAGTGGAGAAGCCCAGAGGAAGAAGAGGCTCGGTTCACACTGCATGCCGATGCGGCTTCCAATGATGGTCCTGTGCGTTATGGTCCATTGTTTCAGGTCTAATTTCAGCCCGTATTTTGGGTTGAATTTGGACCTGAAACAGGCAAAAGGACGCACAGGACTCTTGTGCAAATTTGCACTGTACCCGCATTGGAGTTATGTGAACCGGCTCCATAGAGAGCCAGTCACAATCTCCTGCTATTGAGAATTAGACGCAAATCAAATTTGCAATTGTGTGAACCCGGCCTGAAGCAAGAAGACAGGAGGAAGAACAATGGAGGGAGAAGACTGAAGGAAGATTTTTAATAAAGGTCTTGTTTTTATTTACACTACACTGCTTTTTTTTGGGGTGAAGGGGTAGAGTTACAATGTACCCCATACTCATACTCCTTCACATGGGGGGGGGGTGGGATCTGGAGGCCCCCTTGTTAAAGGGGGGTTCCAGATTCCAATATGCCCCCCACACCTGCAGACCCAGACAAAGACAGCATAGGGTTGTCTAGAAGAGTCCTTTGTCCCTATCAACATGTGGACAAGATGTTTTGGGGTGGGGGGGCAGAGCCCATGTACATGAGGCCTAATAGGGATGAAATATTTGCCAACTAGACCTTTTTGTAAAATGTGTGGCTTAGGCCTGAAGAACCCAAAAGCTCCTGTTTGTTTCAGTGCGATACTATACTGATAAGTATGAGGGTAGAGAGACATATTTGTGTCGGTCAGGCAGACTCTTGCTCTAAAGTGTTGTTGGGAGATCTAAAGGAGATTTAATGGTGAATCTCCCCAGCAGAGACACAGACAGCAATAAAAATCTTTGCATGGGTTCTAATCATTCACTGAAAAAAAAATTGTCTGTAGATGTAAAACAAAAACGAAAATTGACCGAGAACAGATAAGGGTTCATATGGATGCATACCTACATTGAAATGGAAGGGACAGTAGATCAACCACTTGGTGTGTTAAAATCTATGGGGCAGATCCACAAAGCGCCCTTACGCCGTGAGAGATAGACTACGCCGCCGTAACTTACGGCGCAAAATCTTTAAGGATTCGAACCAAACTGCAGTAAGGTACGCCGGCGTAGCGTATCTCAGATACGGTGCGCCGGGGCAGATCTTTGTGGATCTGCCCCTATGTTTGTAATACTGTATTGATCATCAGAAGCAGTTACATTATGGAGCTCTGACAGGTATATTTGCCCGGATTTCAGGATATTATGAACATTACTATTTGGCAAACTTGTTTACATTTCATTATAACTGAACTAGCAAAAGTGTGCCCCTTTGTAAACAGAAATGTAGCACCCTTGTCTTAAACAGGGCTGCTATTAAATTTAGTTGTTCTAGGTGGCGAGGGGAGCCTGATCACTGCCGGATGCAAAGGAGAAGCCGTTGCCAGAGGGACAACCACTCTTGTTGCCGGAGGTAAGTGTAGAAGGGATGGAGTTCTGAAGGAGTATCAGAGCAGACGCTTCACTAACCGTGGATGGTGAAATAAGTGGAAAAGCTTGAGGAGATAACACATCCAACAATACAGCGAGTAGCTGTGCTATAGGAGATATAATGAAATCTCAAATGTAACATGAAATATCAAAGTGCAAAGTGCAGGGAGGGAGAAAGCAGGGATGGACCATTCACCTAAATTATATTTTCTAACATGTAAATGTCTTTAATGCAGTGTTCAAGCCACTGTAGCTGCTGACTTTTAATAAGGACCGTTACCTGTCCAGGGAGCCTGCGATATTGGCATGTGAAGGGTAATGTTCGTACATATACTTTGCACTAAGATAAGTGTATTGCGCATGGCAGCATGATAAAGTTTGCGACTCTCCAGCTAAAGAGGGCCATTGGTAGGAAGGAAAGTAATGCCCCCTACACACGATCGGAATTTCCGATGGCCTAAAAAATTTGATGGAATTTTTCGGCGGAATTCCGTTCAAACTGTCTTGCATACACACTGTCAGACCAAATTTGGACTGTCCAAAACACAGTGACGTAAAACACTACGACGAGCCGAGAAAAATGAAGTTCAATGCTTCCGAGCATGCGTCGATTGGATTCTGAGCATGCCTGGGTTTTTTCTTCGTTGGAGTTGCATACAGACAATAGGAATTTCCTATCGTTTTTTTTTTCCATCGGAAAAAAAAGAAAACATGTTCTATTTCTAAACACCGACAAAAAAAAATCCGATGGGGCCCACACACAATGGGAATTTCCGATGAAAATGCTTATGCATAGAGTAGGTAAGCTGTGATAATCCTGTCCAACTCCTCTCTAAAGTGAGCCATACCAAAGCGGGAGCAGCAACAAGGACTCAAGGGAAAAGAAAATAACAGACACCTTCCCAGAACAGATCACAAAGTAGGTCATACCAAGCCAGAGCAGATGGTCAAAGCCAAATGTAGGTAAGCTGTCTTTTTCAAAACCACATGCCTTTTCTAATCACTGTGCTACACTGCATATAACAAAGCTAAATGATATCTCAATGCAGAGATTTAATTACAAATCCTAGTGAAAGGACCAACCAATTTGGGAATTAATATGACTAAGAGGAGGGCATCTAGGATCAACTTGGTGCTCCAGATCAGGACAGAGGAACACTTTTAAGGGGAAGAAAGTTCTACCAGAATAAGCCATGGGTCTCAGAGACCAACCATTCACTAAACAAACAGGGCGCCCATCATCAGAACAGGAGAAAAGACTTAGGCCCCGTACACACGACCGAGAAACTCGTCAGGAGAAACACATCGAGTTCCTCGTCAAGTTCCTTGTGAAGCCGCCGAGGATCTCGCCGAGCCAACTTTTCCCATTGACTAACGAGGAAATAGAGAACATGTTCTCTTTTTGGCCCGACGAGATCCTCGTCGGTTTCCTCAGGGAAAAGTGTACACACGACCGGTTTTCTCGGCAGAATACGTCTGCCATCGAGTTTCTGGCTGAATTCTGCCAAGAAACTCGGTCGTGTGTACGGGGCCTTAGACCAACAGTCAAGGTGGTCAACAACACATTTACTGGACCAAGCTTAAAGTGGATGTAAACCCGAATTTATTTTATTTATTTTTTGATGTCACAGTGTAGAGAATAATGCCGTGTACACACGATCGTTTTTCGGCTTGTAAAAAACAACGTTTTTCAGCCTCTAGAAAAAACGTTTTTTTTTTTCCAACTTCATCATTAAAACGACGTTGCCCACACACGATCGTTAAAAAAAATGCTCTAGCAAAGCGCTGTGACGTACAACACGTACGACGGCACTATAAAGGGGAAGTTCCATTCGGATGGCGCCATCCTTTGGGCTGCTTTAGCTGATTTGCGCTTTTCTGTCTGTTACAGCGTGAATGTGCTTACTCCATTACAAACAGTAGTTTTACCAGTGATTTTTGATGATTGATCCCATCTCATAACTTGCTTCTGAGCATGCGCGGGTTTTTCACGTCATTTAAGCCCACACACGATCATTTTTTACAACCCGAAAAAAAGACATTATTTAAAACGTTGTTAAAAAATGCAGCATGTTCGAAATTTATTTTTTGTTGTTTTTCAGAACCCGAAAAATGATGTGAAGCCCACACACGATCATTTTAAATGACATTTTTTTAAAACGTCGTTTTTTACAAATGCTGAAAAATGATCGTGTGTACGCGGCATAAGATTTCCTATCATCTGTGCCCAGTCTTGCCACACAGAGTTAATCCAGGTCTGAGCAATCCTATTTTTATTGTTCAGTGAAATAGAACAGACTTACAGAGAAAAACCTTAGTCCGTTCCGCCCCCTTGTTGTGAGTGACAGGTTATTTACATATCTCATGCACTAGCCTGAGACATGCATATCCTGTGTAAAAAGTTCACAATTCACATCCCCTCCTCGCCTCTCCCTTCCAGCTCTCCCAGGATTGGCTGCATTTACTGTGTTTTGACTGGATGTTTTCTCATCATGGGGTCCACAGTTCAGTGTGACAAGGAAATGTATGCTGCAGTGAACAGAATATACATAGACAAGTGATTAGGGGAGATGTATTTAGTCAGAGCTGGGCAGAGTAGAAGCTCAAGTGATCTTATTATTATTATAGTGCAGTGTGGTGTGTCTGAGGTCACCTGATCACAGATGCAATATTCCTTTCCATCACCAGGATGTGTTATGTGGGGGAGGGGTGGATTTCTCACTTTTTTAATTGCACCCAGTAAGGCTGAATGAGCTTTGGGCGGGTTCACATTAGTGCGCTGTGCGAGATCGCATGTGATTCGCACCGCACTGCAGCGCAAATCACAAGGCGATGTCCGTGCAGTGAGATTTCAGCCATACAGATAGTATGGCTGATATCGCACTGCATTTGGACCAAATACGCACAGGACCCTTTTTTGGTCCGCACCAGAATTGCATAGGTGTTCAAACCTATGTGATCCGATTCATGTCCTAACTGTCAGTTCGCAGTGCAATATGCGAGCTGAAATGGGGGTGTCGTTAACATTGTATGACACTCCCCAGCAGTTTGCATATGGTAGTGTGAACTGCCGTGCGAGTCGGGTGCGATGTGGGAACCCGCAGTGGATTCGCAGGGTTCCCAAATCGCACCAGTGTGAACCCAGCCTCAAAGCATAAAGCCAACAAATGTCACCTGACTGCTCCCACCAAGGCCCGGTTCACACTGGTGCAATTTGGTAACCCTGTGAATCCACTGCGGGTTCCCCCATCACACCCGACTCGCACGGCAGTTCACACTGCCATATGCGAACTGCTGGGGAGTGTCATACAATGGTAATGACACCCCCATTTCAGCTCGCATATCGCACTGCGAACTGACAGTTTGGACATGAATCGGATTGCATAGGTGTGAACCACCATGCAATTCTGGTGCGGACCAAAAAAAGGGTCCTGTGCGTGTTTGGTCCGAATGTGATGCGATATCAGCCATACAGTTTGTATGGCTGAAATCGCATCGCACAGACATTGCATGTCATCTAAACAGCAATGCGGTGCGAATCACAGGAATGCAGAGTGTACAGTGGTGGGTAGTACGTGCAGGATGGTGTCAGGATAGTGGACAGTGTCAGATTATTTTTTTAATTAAATGTTTTTATTTATTTTTTTCCAAAAGATTTTTTGGGACCAGTGGATTTTTTTTTATTAATTTTTACAATTACATTTTTTTTTTTACAACTTTTTTTGTACTATTGATGGGAGGGTGTGGTTTTATTTTTTAAATATATTTTTTCACAGTGCTTTTGGGAAAGGGGGTGGGGGGATGGGGCAGTGGTTGGTGTCAGTAGGGCAATGGTCGGTGTCAGTGGTGCAGTGGTCAGTGGGGTAGTGGTAAGTGTCAGTGGACAATGTCAGTGGGGTAGTGGTCGGTGTCAGTGGACGATGTCAGTGGGGTAGTGGACGGTGTCAGTGGTCGGTGTCAGTGGGGTAGTTGTCGTTGTCAGTGGACAATGTCAGTGGGGTAGTGGATGGTGTCAGTGGTCGGTGTCAGTTATCCCCGACTGTCACTAGACATACACATGTGTGTAGAAGTGACAGGGGGCCGTGAGCGCGATCTGCTTTTTCACAGAACGCGCTCTGTCACTCCTGCACATGTATGCAAGTCTCAACAGGCGCGAGGCTTGTCCCAGCAATGCTGGCTGGCCGTGGGAGTGTAGTGGTGGGCGGAGGAGTCCTGTGTCCCTACACAGGACTCCTCCTGACCACGTGTCCCGGATTGCCATACACTGCGGCATAGGAACTGACAGAGGGTACCCTAAACAGAGGGTAATTTACACTGTAAATAACAGCATGTCATTTACACTGTAATTTCAGCAGCAGGAGGGAAGGGGCGGGTCTTTTCACTATCTAATAGGCAGGGAGGGGAGGAGGGAGAGGACAGGGGAGAACAGAGAGGAGAGCTGCGGATGACGGAGGCACGTAAATTGACCACGGTGTCAGGGCTCAGCGGCCATGATAAACTGTGGTCAGTTTACAGAGGGGAGGGCAGAACCAGGCAGGATCAGCCAGGTATTTCAGGCGATACAGGGGGCCAAATTACACAGTGCACTGTGCTTGTAAGGAATGTTTTTATTTACTGCCGTGGAATGTTATTTATTGTGTTTGGATCGCAGCTGCAGACAGGGCTGGACTGGGACAAAAATTTGGCCCTGGACTTCATCCAGACTGGCCCACTTTGACAGGTCTCTCCGATGGCGGCCGGACAATTCCCGCACCCCCCCGCCACCCAAGCCCCCTCTCCCTCTTCACCAGCCACTAACCGTTCTACTTTATTAGAGTAGAAAGGCTGGTACTGGTACTCTTATAGGCAGTACCAGTGGGGAAGCTAGACATTATTGCCCCCCCTTATGGGACAAGATTAGGCAGAAGTGAGAAACTCCTGGGCCATAGCTGTTGAGTCAGCTCTCTGTCCCCTCCCCCTTGCTCCTCTGTCATTCCCCCTGATTCTCTGGTCCTCCCCCTGCTTCTCTGTTCCCCCAGGTGAGCGCTGCGGGGAGGGAGAGGAGGTGAGCGCTGCGGGAAGGGAGAGACAGTGGAGCGGAGGGGGGCGGCAGTCCGCTGTCACTGAAGATGGCCCACTGAGCCATCGGCCCACCGGGAAACTCCCTGTAGTCCCAATGGCCAGTCCATCCCTGGCTGCAGAGGCTTGTCAGGTCTAACCACCAGGTCACTCTCAAATCAGTTTAGAAAGTTTGGGGTTAAATCATCATATCCTCTAACCGATACCAACTTAAACTAGCTTATTACCTCATAAGCTGAAGAGAAAAGAATAATCAGCATACTCTTTTATGTGGACTATAAACAGGTATTGAGATATTGATATAAGTACATAGACATCCACAGTAGATAGGAACTATAATTTTACCTCACATTAGAGTAGATATTAGATATAGGTATAGTCCATAAATATCATGAGACATAAGTAGTGTGAGACCTCAGTAATCACCAATGTAACTAGTAACAATGTTGGTAGGTAATCAGATTAAATATCAAGATACTTGAGGTTCTGCTGAGAGCAGTAGTCTATGGGGATATGTAACTAGTGACAATACTGACAGGTAAACAGATTGATTATCAAAGATACTTGCGGTTCTGCTGAGAGCAGTAGTCCATGGGGATTAAGATCCTGTTTGTATAGAGGGTGTCAGCAGTGAAGATGTTTTAGAAGGGTCAGTGGATGTCAGGTAAAGTCCTCTGAGGTCTGTGCTGTCCAAGCGCTGGTTGGCTGTAGATGAGGACTGTTCTCTGGAGGCGTCTTAGGTGGAGCGTGGAGGCAGGGTGTTCCAAGGTGACGGCAGGTATCCGACAAAATAACGGAACACTCTGCCGTCATCTCTGGGGGTTTAAATAGCCGCAAATTCGCGGGGAAATTTGGAAAAGACGCTGGTCGCACTTCCGCGTTCCAGCGTGGAACGCACATGCCCGCGCACCGGAAGTGACGCGGGTAACTTGCAAAACTAAGCGCAGCTGTCTGAATAGGACAGAACGGGGTTTGTATCAGAGAAGTAGCATCATAGATGTTACATACTCCCCTCCTCAAGGGGGCACCACGGGTGTTCCCAGAAGGAGATGGTCGGTCTGGGTATCTTTGGTGAAAGAGTCTTACCAAGCGAGGGGCATGTATGTCTGAGGAATTTTCCCAAGAATCATCGTTTTGATCATAACCCTTCCATCGTATCAAATATTGAAGGGTAGAAGCACGTCTTCTAGAGTCTAGGATTTTTTCAACTTCGTATTCAGTCTGACCAAGTACTTCCACAGGTGGAGGTGGGCAAGGTTTCCTGTTAGGGAATGGGTTAGGAATATAAGGTTTAATTAGAGAGACATGGAAAGACGAATGTATTTTCCAATCTGTGGGTAGAAGCAATCTAACAGCATTAGGGTTAATCAAATGGGTGATCTGGAAAGGTCCCGTGAATTGCGTGCCTAACTTCTTTGAGGGTAATTTAAGATGAAGATTACGTGTGGATAGCCAAACCAAATCCCCAACCTTGTATTCAGGAGGTGTTGACCTGTGGGCATCATAATTCTTCTTTTGTCTTTGTTGAGCGATCTCCAAGTTGGAACGTAGAGTACTCAAGGTATTTTTAAGAGTAGAAAGGTAATCATCAACTGCTGGAACAGCGTTTGGGGGGTAGCTGGTTGGTAAACTGTTTGGGTGAAAACCATAATTGGCAAAAAAAGGTGTGAATCTGGATGAAGAACTGGTTGAGTTGTTATATGAGAATTCGGCTAATGGAAGTAATTGATACCAATCGTCTTGTAGATGTGTACAGTAGCATCTTAGATACTGTTCAAGGATCTGATTGAGGCGTTCTGTTTGACCGTTGGTTTGCGGATGGTAGGCAGTGGACATTCGATGGTCGATTTGTAGACTTTTACAGAGGGTCTTCCAAACTCTAGAAATGAATTGGGAACCACGATCAGAGATTATTTGAGAGGGAAGTCCATGAATTTTAAGGATATTGGAAATGAAAGCATTTGCTGTCTCAGGGGAAGTTGGTAATTTCCTCAGGGGGATGAAATGTGCCATCTTCGTGAGTAGATCTACTGTGACCATGATGGTATTGGCACCGTTTGATCTAGGCAAATCAACTATAAAGTTGATCGACAAAACATCCCATGGTCTTTTAGGTATTGGAATAGAGGTAAGTAGACCAAAAGGAGGTTTCTTGGAATGCTTGTTTCGAGCACAAATCTCACATGACGTCACATAGTCGTAAATCATTTTAGAAAGGTTGGGCCACCAATAGTCTCTCTTAACAAGATGAGTAGTCTTGTTGATCCCAGGGTGACCTGCTAAAGGTGAATCATGAAGATGTTTAAGTAATAGAAGCTGTAAATTAGGAGGAACATAGATTTTGTTGTTGTAAGTGTAGACACCATCTGAAGATTTGGTAAGATCCTTTGGTAGAGAGGTGGTATCTGCAGTGAGTGATTGTGAGATTAATTGTCTGAAAGAGGTGTAAACTCCAATGAATCTATTAGATGGAATAACAGAGAGTGGAGGAATCTCAGTGTTTTGATCCTCATGCAATCGTGAAAGGGAGTCAGCCTTCACGTTTTGTGAACCAGGTCTGTAGGATATGTAAAAATCAAACCTGTCAAAAAAAAGACTCCATCTGACTTGGCGGGCTGAGAGTGTCTTACATGTCTTTAGATGTTGTAAATTACGGTGATCCGTGAGAATGGTTATTGGGTGTGTAGAACCTTCTAATAAATGTCTCCAGTTTTGTAAAGCGTCTTTGATTGCAAGAAGTTCCTTTTCTCCAATAGGATAATTTTTTTCCGCTGGTGATAGAGTCCTGGAGTAAAATGCAACAGGATGAAGTGGTTCGGAGAGGGTTGGACGTTGTGAAAGAATAGCACCTAATGCATAATGGGAGGCATCCACTTCCACGGTGAAATGATACTGTGGGTTAGGTAGTTCTAGAATTGGGGCTGTAGTATAGGAGAGTTTAAGAGAGTCAAAGGATTCCTGGGCTTCCTTAGTCCAGGAAAAGGGTGTCTTGGTGCTGGTGAGGGCACTTAAAGGTTTGACAATAGCTGAGAAGTTTTTTATGAATTTACGATAGTAGTTGGAAAAACCAAGGAAGTGTTGAATAGCTTTCCTTGATTGAGGAATTGGCCAAGAAATGATACAATCCACCTTTGAGCGGTCCATTTGGATACCGTCAGGTGTAATTTGGTACCCAAGGAATGAAATGCTAGACTGGCCGAAAACGCATTTCTCCAGCTTGGCATATAGAGAATGCGTTCTAAGCCTAGCTAGAACCCATCGAACATGTTTGATATGTTCTTCAATTGAATCGGAATAAATCAATATATCGTCCAGGTATATTACCACACAGATGTCAAGCAAATCTCTAAAGATGTCATTTATGAACCATTGGAATGTCGCGGGTGCATTACACAACCCAAATGGCATAACAGTGTATTCATAGAGTCCATAGCGGGTTTTGAAAGCGGTCTTCCATTCGTCTCCTGGACGAATCCTGATTAAGTTGTAGGCTCCTCTAAGATCTAGTTTTGTGAAAATTTTTGAAGTTTGAAGACGTTCGATAAGTTCCGGAATGAGAGGGAGTGGGTATCGATTCTTTATGGTAATATTGTTTAAGGCTCTGTAGTCAATGATAGGGCGTAAAGATCCATCCTTGTTTTTGACAAAGAACATGGCAGCACTTGCTGGTGAAGTGGAAGGTCTAATAAAGCCCTTCTTTAGATTTTCGTCTAGGTAGACCTTAAGATGTTCAAGTTCTGGTTGTGAGAGCGGATAGATACGAGCAGTAGGGATTGGACTGTCTGGATTTAAATCTATAGGGCAGTCGTATATACGATGAGGGGGAAGAATGTCCGCGTTAATTTTACTGAATACGTCTAAAAAATCCTGTATGTAGTCAGGTAAATCTTTACAGCTTACTTCTGTGGAGAGGATGGTATGTTTAGGGTAACAATTATTTTGACAGAAGGTGGAGTTTAAATTGAGAGAGTGGTTAGACCAAAGGAAAGTTGGTTGGTGGCATAATAACCAGGGTAGACCAAGAACAATTGGGAATATTGGAGATGGGATAACATCAAAAACTAGAGTCTCTGTATGGTTATTCCCAGAAGTGACCAGTAGAGGTGAGGTCTGAGAGGAAATTGGGCCAGAAGAAGAGGTAGAACCATCAATAAAAGTGACAGAGAGTGGATTTTGTTTAAGCACACAGGGAATTTTATTTTCATTCACAATATTTAAATCAATAAAGTTGCCACAGGCACCGGTGTCGATCATTGCGTTGATAGTGATTTTATCTTGGTCCCACTGTAAGGTAAGGGAGACATAAATGAAACGATTAGTGGTACTTCTAGGTGGAATGGTCTTACATATATTAGATATGTTACCTTCAATGTTCCTCCTTAGGAGTGGGCAGGTGGAGACTAAGTGATCTGGAGCTGCGCAATATAGACAGAGGTTATGAGCTCTACGGCGCTGTTTCTCAGCTTGTGACAGAGGGCCCTTGACAGCTCCCAGTTCCATGGGAACCTCCTTTGGTGGTGATTTAGACCTTCTGAATTGGGGAGGTAAGTAGGTGTTGCCTCTTTCAGCCTTCCTCTCTCTGAGGCGTCGGTCTATGGTGAGTGAAAGATGCATAAGCTCTTCTAGAGTTGCAGGGAGTTCCACACGTGCTAACTCATCCTTCATAGATTCAGACAAACCAAGTCTGAATTGGTTTCGTAAGGATATATCAGTCCACTGCGTTTCTCTACACCAACATTTAAATTCAGATATGAACTCCTCCACTGGTCTCTTCCCTTGTTTAAGGCTCCTAATATTATTTTCCGCTGTTAGCTGCCTATTAGGATCTTCATATAGAAGTGACATCTCATCCAGAAAGGTCTCGAAAGCACCAAGTAATTCACCATGTTCAAGCAGATATGCGTCAGCCCAGAGCCTAGGTTCTCCCTTTAAATAGGAGATAAGGGTGAGAATGCGAACCCTGTCTGAATAATAGGTTCGTGGGCGCAAATCAAACATGAGACGACAGGAGCTAATAAACTGACGGAAAATTTTTCGGTCTCCTGAAAATGGTTCTGGGGCGCAGACCTTAGGTTCAGGCCTGTCCCTAGCTTGGACAAAATTTTGGTTGCGCAAAGTATCATTTTCTAGGCGAAGTTCGTTCATAGTGGCTGTAAGGTTATCGACTCTTTGTGAAAGTCCAACAAGGTGGTTTGCAAGCTCTGCTGGTTCCATTACAACAATTTTCTTTATTAAGGGGTTCCGTTATTATGTAAGGAATGTTTTTATTTACTGCCGTGGAATGTTATTTATTGTGTTTGGATCGCAGCTGCAGAGGCTTGTCAGGTCTAACCACCAGGTCACTCTCAAATCAGTTTAGAAAGTTTGGGGTTAAATCATCATATCCTCTAACCGATACCAACTTAAACTAGCTTATTACCTCATAAGCTGAAGAGAAAAGAATAATCAGCATACTCTTTTATGTGGACTATAAACAGGTATTGAGATATTGATATAAGTACATAGACATCCACAGTAGATAGGAACTATAATGTTACCTCACATTAGAGTAGATATTAGATATAGGTATAGTCCATAAATATCATGAGACATAAGTAGTGTGAGACCTCAGTAATCACCAATGTAACTAGTAACAATGTTGGTAGGTAATCAGATTAAATATCAAGATACTTGAGGTTCTGCTGAGAGCAGTAGTCTATGGGGATATGTAACTAGTGACAATACTGACAGGTAAACAGATTGATTATCAAAGATACTTGCGGTTCTGCTGAGAGCAGTAGTCCATGGGGATTAAGATCCTGTTTGTATAGAGGGTGTCAGCAGTGAAGATGTTTTAGAAGGGTCAGTGGATGTCAGGTAAAGTCCTCTGAGGTCTGTGCTGTCCAAGCGCTGGTGGCTGTAGATGAGGACTGGTCTCTGGAGGCGTCTCAGGTGGAGCGTGGAGGCAGGGTGTTCCAAGGTGACGGCAGGTATCCGACAAAATAACGGAACACTCTGCCGTCATCTCTGGGGGTTTAAATAGCCGCGAATTCGCGGGGAAATTTGGAAAAGACGCTGGTCGCACTTCCGCGTTCCAGCGTGGAACGCACATGCCCGC
The DNA here is from genome assembly GCF_905171775.1 of Rana temporaria. Taxonomy (NCBI): domain Eukaryota; kingdom Metazoa; phylum Chordata; class Amphibia; order Anura; family Ranidae; genus Rana; species Rana temporaria. Next base: position 47,446,990 of record NC_053501.1, read on the forward strand.
GCACCGGAAGTGACGCGGGTAACTTGCAAAACTAAGCGCAGCTGTCTGAATAGGACAGAACGGGGTTTGTATCAGAGAAGTAGCATCATAGATGTTACAGTGCTGTTTAACATGCTTTAAAGTAACAGGATCCAATTTTTATTTTATTTTTGGGTTACAAACACTTTAAGAAAATAGGAATTCAAGGTGTAGGAAATTTGAGAAGTACTTATCATTAAAATGTTATAATGTAATTCTCCTGTCAACAAATCTTTTAAGAATAAGTGACATCTCATAAAATGGTTTTCATGCTGACCTTAAGTAATCTTCAGAAATTATGTTGGCTAATGTTTCTCTCTACAGGATGCCTGATGACTTGAACATCTTTGATCTGCAGCTGCAGGTTCTCAAGTTGGATCTATCAGCTAATTAGCTGAAATATATCTCTATTCCAGGAGCCTGTGCAATTTCAGACTGCAATTATAAATTATCTTGGGTCAGTGGTGACTGATTATTTTTTTATACTTTGAGTATTCTAGTACAGTTATGTGTGGTAACAGATTATAAAGCTGTGCCTACACTCACATTTAGTTTATGTAAGCTTTTTAGGACATCATTTGGCAAAGGGTCTGAAAAAAAGGATTGTCTATATTACCATTTATGCGACACTTCACGAATGATGCCAGTTCAGATAAATGAAGACAACAATCATAGCTTGTCTGTAGCAATCTTCAAAATATCATATAGAGAGAATGGGTACTCTTACCAGCTGTGGTGGACTTGCATGTTAATCTTAACAGAAAGTCGGATAGGGCATGGTGGTCGCAGGGAACCCTGGGGGGGGGGGGGTGCTGCCCCGCCTGAAATTGAGAAGCGGTGGGGGGGGGGGGGGGGTGCCGCGAATTGAGAAGCGGGGAGGGGCCCTTTACAAAAAAATAAGAAATAAAGAAAAATATATAGAAAAAAAAGGGGGTAGCCATCCGGGGCCCTGGGGACCTCTGGGCCCTTTAATAAAAAGAAAAAAAGAAATAAAAAATATATATAAAAAATATATATATTTTTTTTTAAAAAAAGGGGGGTTGCCATCTGGGGCCCTGAGGACCTCTGGGCCCTTTAATAAAAAAATAAATAAAAAAAATATATAAAAATAAACATTTATAAAACAATATATATATATATATATATATATATATATATATATATATAAAATAAAAATTAAAAGAAATAAAAAAATATATAAAACAAATATATTTTTTTATAAAAAAAGGGGGGTTGACATCTGGGGCCCTGGGGATCTCCGAACCCCTAAAAAAAATATATATAAATTGTCCCGTTAATAAAAAATAAAATAAAAATATATAAAAAAAATATATATTTTTTTATAAAAAATAAATAAAAAAAGGGTTGCCATCTGGGGCCCCTTACAGGTGTACTGCCTGTACCCCTGTGATGGCGGCCCTGTCTGTAAGGATGCTCACTCTGGCTTGGATGGTAGAACCAATCTGGTCAGATACCTCACTTCAGAAACAGGAACCCGGATGGAAAAGGCCAATGGTGAAATGGCCAGGCTCGTGAATCAACACAGCATGTATGGTTATATAGAAACAAAAAAAGAAAGAAATGCTCCCAATGGTGCAGATCAAAAATAAACCTGTGAAGGCTTTATTTAAAAATATATCGATAAAATCACGTGAAAAAGTTTTTACCCGATGCGTTTCGGCTCAAAGCCATCAACAGGGGCAAGATACATGCCCCTGTTGATAACCATAACCATACATGCTTTGTTGATTCACGAGCCTGGCCATTTCACCATTGGCCTTTTCCATCCGGGTTCCATTTTCTGAAGTGAGGTATCTGACCAGATTGGTTCCACCATCCAAGCCGGAATGACCATCCTTACAGAGCCATCCGCACAGATCCCAGGGTCCGCTGCGACCACCATGCCCTATCCGACTTGCTGTTAAGATTAACATGCAAGTCCACCACAGCTGGTAAGAGTACCCATTCTCTCTACATGATATTTTGAAGATTGCTACAGACAAGCTATGATTGTTGTCTTCATTTATCTGAACTGGCATCATTCGTGAAGTGTCTCATTCATTCATTGGGAAGCATACCTATGAACTATTCACATTGTTCACTGCACCTGATCAGTGTTTCCACTCACCTGTTTGGAAACACATGTATGGACTCTAAACAGCATTTCTTCCATGCTGTGTGAATTTTTCTTTCCACAATTCCTACAGTCTTTTGTTTGATTTCACTTTCGCATGTCATGTGATTTTGGCAGCATTTTCACAGAATAATTGAGTTTAGTGCTGCACTTTCTGTCCCCCGTTTACTTTTGACTTTGTTTGTTTGTGTGCTGGCTGCTATATTGTTTTTTTTTTTTTGTTAGCTAGCGCAGTTGTTTCCCCCACATTTTTATATTACCATTTAGATTTTTTTTTTTTTTAACTAACAATTTTATTAAAATTTTTATTTTACATAACAGGGAAAGAAAGAAGAAAAAAAAACATTTGGACTCTGGACATGAGATCAAAACAAAACAGTATACAAATTAAACAAAGCTACATGAGGTCTAAAGCAGTTCCAGTAGAGCTACATTTCTCAATATCTATACTGACATTTACAAATTAAATAGGGGAACGGTCTAATAAAGTGATCATTATTATGTTGACACATTACAGCAAAAAGAGTGCTTAGCAATGATACTGGACCCTAAATAAGAGGCCTATATCCAGTGTAATAATCTCACAGAATATCCAGTAAACAATAAACAAAGTTGAAAAAAAAGGGAGTAATAGAGTAATATACCATAGTTTCTCACACCTGGGTACAATGGTACAAGATCCAAGTTGACAGAGGGCTGTGGGGCCTCAAGGGGGGTCCTCTCTCGAGTGCCAGGGCTCCCACACTGCATTATGTTCTACCGTGTCTGATAATCGTTCTGTAAGTGACTCCATGATCTCCACATCTTTTATCCTAGTATATAACTCAATGGGTGTCAGTGGCAACTTCCCTTTCAAGTAAAGAGCTACCAAGCACCTTGCGGCTGTCAGAATATGAGATACTCATTGTTTTTCTAGTCTGGTTAACCTAGGGGGGAGTAACCCTAATAGAAAATGTTTGGGGTAATGGGAATATCCAGGTCAATCAATCGCTGCATAAGGTTCTGAACCGAACTCCAATATGGTTGCAAGAGAGGACATTGCCAATAAATATGAAACACAGTACCGCAACATCTGCAACATCGCCAAACAGCAGTCCCAAGTTGAGGGATATATGGCCTGTAGATGGTCAGGGGTAATATACCAGAAGTAAAGTACCTTCAATGCATTTTCTTTAAAGAGGGTGCAGAGTGAACTTTTGCCTGCCTGAGACCAAATAACCCTCCACTGTTCTATGGACAAATCCTCCTCAGGAGCCTGTTTCCATCTGAGCATGCACCTATGCTTCCCCCGGGTATCAATATTATACTCATTCAATATTCTATAGATATCAGAAACTAGACCTTTTGGAGATGGACCGTGAGCACTATCTGTTCAAATGGGGTCAGTTTAAAGAATTGGAGACTAGGAGCAAAAGATAGGACATAATGGCATATTTCATGGTAGCCAAAGAAGGCTCTATGGGGTAAACCATGTTTCCCTCTAAGGTCTTAAAAAGATAAAAGTGTTCTCATTATAGGGTCAACTAGGTGGCCAAAATGAAACAGGTTCTTCACCAGTCAAGGGGAAATTAATTGATGAGTAGGGTTATCTGGAATCCTAGGGTTATACAGGAAGGCTGTCAACAGGGGCAGACTGACAACTCATGGGGCCCCCGGGCAATAGAAGATTATGGGGCCCCTGGGCTTACAGATGGCCACCACGCTAGGAGGCAGTGCAGAGGCGGGGCAGCTAAAATCTCAGGATTTTCATATCAAAAGCATGTTGGTTTCAGACATATCAGGGACAGATGTAAAAAAAAAACTTTTTTTACATACTGTCCCTGGTTTTACTGAGCCTAGCAACCCTGATGGGGCCCCCTAGTGGCATGGGGCCCTCGGGCAGTGCCCGAGTGCCTCAATGGTCAGTCCGCCCCTGGCTGTCAGTAAAGAAGTCTCGGATTGGAGGGAGTGTTTGTTTTTCCACAAATTGCATAAAAGTGCCACGGAGAGGGTGAAGGAACTTCCTCATCTGCATTCCAAAGTAAATTGTTTGGGTGAATTCCATTTAGATTCTTTAAAGTTTTCAGGTTGAAGCTTTATGGTCTTAAAGGAGTTGTAAAGGAAAATGTTTTTTCACCTTAATGCGATCTATGCATTAAGGTGAAAAAACATCTGCTGCTGCCGGCCCCCCCCCTCCCCGAGCCCCCGTTATACTTACCTGACCCCTCGAAAGTCCCGCACAGTCCTGATATCCTCTTCGCCGCTCAGCCTGGCCGCTGATTGGCTAGAGCGGATGGATTGAGAGCAGCGCAGCCATTGGCTTGATGATCATACAAGCCATAGGTGATATATTACCTGTTTACTGTAGCTATATAGACAATAGATTGCTGAAACTCATGTGAAATCCAACAATGGTATCCAAGTTCCAATTGTTTGAGGACAGTCTGTGTTCTTGTTACCAAGGCATTCATTTGAAAAGCATCCTCAAACAAACCTGCAGCAATCTGATTTCTATTCTATGACAGCGTTAAAGAATAATTGTTTATATAATACATTTTCTCAAACGCAACACCGCCCTTGATTTTCTCTCAAACTTCACACAGACTAATAACTCATACTAAACATTAATTTTCCGTGAATGCAACTCCCTCCCATATTTCTGCCACTAAGAAGGTGTTTCAGTCTTTTGGCTAAAAGTTCATTAGAAAGTCCATTCTAAAGTTCTTTAGAAACAAGTCCATGCTTTTAATACATCAAAGGCCTTGATCTCCACAGCTCTGGCGGCCAGTCTTCCATCATTCTGTCCATCATGAAACCACTTTTCTCTGGTCTTCCAATGGATCATGGGAATGTAGGCCGTACAAACATAACTTACTTAATAAATAAATAACACATACACATGTTCTTTCTTTTAATAATTTATTTAAATATATAATAAACATATTATAATTTTTTTTTTTTGTTTGGCAATAAATATGGCCGCGGCACCTTTATTGGTATAATAAATAACTTCATTAGTAATTCATAATAAATAAAGGAAATTTTAATACTTGAAATAACTATAACTATCTCGCTCAGTCATAGAACTCAAGCGAGAACCATAACTCAAAATATTCAGTAAAAGTCCCCCCTTGATCCAAGGGTGACAAACCACATATAGGTGCTGCGACAGGGTGGGAGGCAAGGGGTTAGCCCGCCTGACTGGTGCAGATAAACTGTGACAGGAGCAGGTCTTATATAGCCCCCTAAGTCACGTGTATTGCACCTGCATACACGTGTTTTTCACGCCCAGCTTCACGTTTTTCCCGCCTGGGATACACCTGACTGCTATCTCCATTCTAAATTCAAAGATGACTCCGAGACTTTTGACTTTGGTGCTTGGGGTCATGATCTGTCCAAGGATGGTGGGATGGTGGGTGGTGTCCATGAAGTCTCAGCTTTTGTCTTTCGGTTTGCGTGGAGGAGAAGAAGTTCTGTCTTGGATCCATTGAGTTTGAGGGAGCTCTCAGTCATCCAATCATCAATCAATGCGAGGCATTTTTCTAGACCGTTATATTGGTCTTTTTTTCCGGTGATGCGAAAGTAGAGTTGAGTGTCGTTGGTGTATGAGTGGTAGCACAGGTCCTGTTTGCTGATGATTTTGAGGAGTGGGCAAAGGTAGATGTTGAAGAGCACGGGTGACAGGGGTGATTTTTGAGGGACTCCGCAAGAAAATGGCGCGAGTTTCAGAGGTGAAGGCTCCTAGTTTCACTGTCTGGGAACGATTTTCTAGGAAGGATGCGAACCAAGGTAGATCTGCGTCTGTGACTCCTGCTACTTCTTTAAGGCGAATGAGTAGAGTTGTGTGGTCTACAGTGTCGAACGCTGCACTGAGATCCTGCAGCACCAGGAGACATGATTCTGCGTCATCTGCTGCTTCGAGGGCGTCATCCCATATTTTGAGAAGTGCTGTTTCAGTGCCATGGCCTGGGCGGAAGCCTGATTAAAGTGGGTCCAAGAGTTTGTGTGTGTCCAAATGAAGTTGTAGCTGTTGTACTACTGCTTTCTCAATAATCTTGGAGATGGTGTTCAGGCTTGTTATCGATCTGCGGTAATTTGGGTCTTTAGGGTCGAGATTGGGTTTCTTTAGGACGGGCTTGATTATGCCTTGCTTGAGGGAGATTGGAACAATACCTTCTTTGAATGATTACAAGATTTGTTATGGTGGGTGCCAAGATGTCGGTACATTCTTTCAGGAGTTTTGTAGAAATGGTGTCATTTGGTGATGTGCTGTCTCTGAGGCTTCTGATGATGTTTTTGGTGGTGTCGATTGTGATCGGGATCAGCGCAAAATTCATTGATTGTATAATGTTTGTATTGACGTCCTCTTCTTGCTGTGGCTGAGTGAGGTTGGTTGTTTTTTTCTGTTGAATTTTTTCACGAATGTTTTCAATTTTGTCGATAAAAAAATCCGATAGCTCATTACAGAATTCTTGAGTTTCATTTGCTAGAGGTTTTAGGCAGGTAGGGTTCATAGTCTGAGCGACTAGTTTGAAAAGTTTGCGGGACGGTTTATGGCTTTTGAGATGGTGTTTGATAAATGTTCTATTTTTGCTTTGAATATTGCTTTGTGGTATTTATTAGTGAGTGCTTTGTAGTTTGTGTGGTTTTCCTTTGCTGGATTTCTTCTTCAGGCTCCTTCAGCTCTTCTGTGTTCTTGCTTCAGTAAAGTAAGAGTGTCATTGAACCAGCCTGAATTGTTTTTGCGGATAAGTGCTCTACGTTTCAGAGCGACTGTGTCTGCTGTTTGTAGTAATGCTTTGTTTAAGGAGTTTAGTGTTTGTTCCGTTGATTGGTTTTGCTTTAGCATTCCTATGTTTTTTGATAGTGTGGTTGTGAAGAGTTCAAAGTGTAGTTTCTTCTGAGATCTTATCCAGTGTTTTGTTATTGAGTGTTTTCGGAGGTGGTGTTGGTGGTGATTTTGTATTTGATAGCGTGGTGGTCCGTCCATGGTAAAGGCATGTTGTCCAGTTTGTTGATGTCCATATTTTGTTTGAAGATGAGATCAAGAATGTGACCTGAACCATGTGTGGGGGCATTTATCAATTGCTGCAGACCTAGTTCTTCCAGTGGTTGATGCAGGAGGTGGTGATGGGGTCCTGAGTGGAGTTAGCCCAGAGGTTGAAGTCCCTGAGTAACAGAACGTTTTTGGTTTTCAAGGTGTATGTCAAGATGAATTCGGTGAGGGTTGTGAGGAGATTTGTCTTTGGTCCTGGTGGTCTGTAGCATAGTAGTATGTGGATGTTGTCCTGGGGGGTTGCTTAAAGCTGTAGAGTGAGAGTCTCCATGAAAGGCAATGAGTTCTGTAGATTTGGTTTGGTGAGAGAGAGGGGGGATTTGAAGATCACTGCTAGGCCTCCTCCTCTTTGTCCTATTTGCTCCTCTCACACACGTCCGTTACGTTTGACCATGTGTGTGGATTGCTCTGTGAAGTGGTGAGCCAGAGCTCCTGTCACACACGTCCGTTACGCTTGACCATGTGTGTGGATTGCTCTGTGAAGCGTTGCCGATCGGAACGGGTATGATGAGGATGAAGATGATGAGGGAGTTGTGGATGAGGATGCTGATGATGTTGCTGATGTTTGATAAATTGATGAGTTGAAAGACTTTTTTTTTTTATGCCAGGTCCAAGTAGTAAGAGCGCCGCTCCTTACCAGACAGTATCCCTAGTTAACGATGATTGTGGGTGTCTCAGTGGGGGTTTACAGGACAGTCGGCCGATACTGGAGAAATCCAGAGTTTTTCTTTTTTCAATGCCTTAGGGGTCGGGGAGGTCCTGGAGGCTGAGGCCGGGTGGACCAAGATGGCCGCCACAGCTGAAGCTAGGCCGCAACCGTGGTCTGTCCTAACGGACCAGGCAGCAGCTGGTGTGGCTATTCCTAGGGAATGCCTACTACTGTGGGGGAGGTGCTTTGACTGGGGGAAGGTAAAGATCTGTGTTCCTGCTTTGATTACAAAGGCAGACCACCGTTCTGCCTGTCTCGCAAACAGTCAGTGGGTCCCGGCGGACATTGCGCGTGCCCCAGACCTGGAAGTGTCAGATCACATACTAGGTACGCGATCTTGCACAGAGCGGCCGCCCTGCTAAAGTATGTGCGTGGGGCAGTCCGCAAGCGGTTAAAGCCAAAATCTTGCCCTTTTTTATCAGTAGCAGCAGTAGTTTTTTCCTTTTGGAATAAAGGTTTTACATAAATGAATTAAAGCTGATTAACCTCTTGCCGACCGCGCTATAGCAAAAATACTGCTACAGCGCGGTCGAGTTACTGTGACAGGACGTCCCTGGGACGTCCTCGTGCACTTCCGCGTTTGCGCGTCCCCTGGGGCGCGCTCGCGGAAGTGTCCGTGCTCGCCGGGTCTAGAAGACCCGGCGCATCACGGATCACGGTAAATTGCCGCGAATCGCGGCTGTTTACCACGTGATCGCTCCGTCAAATGACGGAGCGATCACTTGTAAACAAACCGGCGTCATTTGATGACGCCGGTTCCTCCCTCTCCTCTCTGTACCGTTCGGTACAGTGTGAGAGGAGAGGAGAGGAGGGGGGGAGCGCGGGGTGTCAGCAGCTGCTGTGGGCTGGATCTGTGACAACTGCAGTCACAGATCCAGCCATCCCTCCCTGCGCAATACTCTGCAGTACCATCAATACTCTGCAATACCCCATACTCTGCCATCCCTCCCTGCGCAATACTCTGCAGTACCATCAATACTCTGCAATACCCCATACTCTGCCATCCCTCCCTGCGCAATACTCTGCAGTACCATCAATACTCTGCCATCCCTCCCTGCGCAATACTCTGCCATACACCATACTCTGCCATCCCTCCCTGCGCAATACTCTGCAGTACCATCAATACTCTGCAATACCCCATACTCTGCCATCCCTCCCTGCGCAATACTCTGCAGTACCATCAATACTCTGCAATACCCCATACTCTGCCATCCCTCCCTGCGCAATACTCTGCAGTACCATCAATACTCTGCCATCCCTCCCTGCGCAATACTCTGCCATACACCATACTCTGCCATCCCTCCCTGCGCAATACTCTGCAGTACCATCAATACTCTGCAATACCCCATACTCTGCCATCCCTCCCTGCGCAATACTCTGCAGTACCATCAATACTCTGCCATCCCTCCCTGCGCAATACTCTGCCATACACCATACTCTGCCATCCCTCCCTGCGCAATACTCTGCCATACCCCATACTCTGCCATCCCTCCCTGCGCAATACTCTGCCATACCCCATACTCTGCCATCCCTCCCTGCGCAATACTCTGCCATACCCCATACTCTGCCATCCCTCCCTGCGCAATACTCTGCCATACCCCATACTCTGCCATCCCTCCCTGCGCAATACTCTGCCATACCCCATACTATGCCATCCCTCCCTGCGCAATACTCTGCCATACCCCATACTCTGCCATCCCTCCCTGCGCAATACTCTGCCATACCCCATACTCTGCCATACCCCATACTCTGCCATACCCCGTTACTCTGCCATACCCCGTTACTCTGCCATACCCCGTTACTCTGCCATACCCCGTTACTCTGCAATACCCCGATACTCTGCAATACCCCGATACTCTGCAATACCCCGATACTCTGCAATACCCCATACTCTGCAATACCCCGATACTCTGCAATACCCCGATACTCTGCAATACCCCAATACCCTGCGCAATACTCTGCAATACCCCAATACCCTGCGCGATACTCTGCAATACCCCAATACTCTGCAATACCCCCAATACCCAAATACTCCGCAATACCCCAATACTCTGCAATACCCCCAATACCCCAATACTCTGCAATACCCAAATACTCCGCAATACCCCAATACTCCGCATATATAATGTTTTGGGGTTCTATGTAATTTTCTAGCAAATAAATTGTGATTTTTCCATGTAGGAGAGAAATGTCAGAATTGGCCTGGGTGCTCCAGAACGCCTGATGGCGCTCCCTGCATGTTGGGCCTCTGTATGTGGCCACGCTGTGTAAAAGTTGCACACATGGGGTATCGCCATACTCGGGAGGAATAGCAGAATGTGTTTTGGGGTGTCATTCATGGTATGCATATGCTGTGTGTGAGAAATAACCTGCGAATATGACAGAAACAAGTTATTTTTTTTTTTTTTTACAGAATTTTCGGTCGTTTTTCTTTTATAGCGCAAAAAATAAAAAACCCAGAGGTGATCTAATACCACCAAAAGAAAGCTCTATTTGTGTGAAAAAAAGGACAAAAATTTCAAATGGGTACAATGTTGTATGACGGAGTAATTGTCATTCAAATTGTGAGAGCACCGAAAGCTGAAAATTGGTCTGGTCAGGAAGGGGGTTTAAGTGCCCAGTGGTCAAGTGGTTAATGTAATGTTAAATGGTCCCCAGGTTAAAATAAAGGGAAAAAAGTCACACACAAAAAAAAAAAAGTAATGTGGACGCCACATATAAGAATTGGTATGCTGCTACATAACATTTTTGTTTTTGGGTTGAATACCGCTTTAAGCTAAGCAAATGTTTCATTAGTGACCCTTTTCTAGTAACTAGGTTTCTTCATGACAAGTTATAAGCTCATAAATTGTACTCATTAGATGTAAGAGCCTTTGGAAAGAACAAAGAACACAGGCAACGTGGAGATACAATTTTATACAATGTAGAATGTCGCCTGATAAAAACACCCCTTTTGTTTTAGAAATACACACAAGGCATTGAAATTTGTTCAGCTCTGGGGCAAACAGAACTGAGTGGCAGCTGAGCAATTGGCCTGCAGGCTGGTTTGATTATAATGATTTGAATCAACGTCGGAAGCCAGTCATCCACCACAGAGGTCAGTACAGCAAAGTCTGAGGCTGTTAAATAAGGAAGCAGAGCTGTCATTCTCTGTTGTGTTTCACAGTGAACGCGGGTGATTTCAAGAAGTAAAATGATGATTGACAGTTAGACTTCCCTAGAGCCTGTGCATCAGTGGAGGTCTTATGGATGCACAGGACTTGCTGATAAGATTTCTCCCATGTAAATTCAAAAAACATGGGTGCTAATTATCCCTCAATCCCTGAAATTTAGATTTAATTGGCTCCTTCACCCAGTTAAAAAAATAGATGTAGACAAAGTAAGAATGAGGTCTCATTTAAATTTTAGGTAACGACTACTGATAGCAGTGCTAAAACCAGTAAGATAAATTGTGTACTTTTCTTTTTTTTTTACATATTTAAAGAGATTTTATTTCTATTAAAAAAGAGACACATATAAATGTAAAATGTATGTACCTAAAACTATAGCAACCAAGTACAAACTAAAATAATCAAGGGGCTCTTTTGTGTTCTGCTTATTGAAAATGTTGGACTTAAATTTTCATACATTATTTGACAATTTAAATAGTTTTTTTGTGTCTTGTAGATTAAGGGGTACAGTGTTGGGTTGTCCCATAAGAACTACCCAGCATTTGCAGAGAAGAAGATTGTTGCTATTAAAATGTCCCAAAGTCATGTATGCACTAAGCCCCACCTGCCCACCAAAACTTGCCCCCCCCCCTGAAGTATATTGCGTGCTGAGGAGAGCTTCCTGAGGAAGCAATATACTTTGCGAAACGCGTAGAGGCTGCTGACATCTACGGAACCACGCGCTGATCGTGAGATAGGCGTAAGGGGAACACGAGAGGAACAGCTTTTATCTTTCACCTGTTTTGCATACACGGCTGGAGAAGCTTGGTGCCGGCATACGGGCACAACTAAATTAGAGTGTGATTAAGTAACCAATACATTTTTTATGTACTACACCATGAGGGGCACTCCTCTTTTTTTGTGAGCCGTTGTAGAAGGGAAAGAGACCCCACTAGTACATCCAAGGCATCTGGCAGTTGGTGAAAATACGTGTAAGAGGAGTGGTTATCCTGGGAATGAACCAAAGGCATTTATTAAATGAGATCTGGTGAGTGGCCATTTCTAGCGGTGACGGGAATATCACTGAAGTGGTGAAATTTCGTTGTGTTATAACATCTCAAGGGAGAAGCATTCATATAAGCACTTGATTAGTATATTGGGACTTTAATGAGAAGAGGACCAATATAGAAATCCTCTATCTAATTGTCACATATATATATTTTTTTCATTTTTTTTCCATATATATATTTTACATTTCTTGGTGGATATTATAATATTTGTTTGTTTTTGAGGTTGTGATCCTTTGAATCTGACATAGGGGAACACATGCTTTATAAGAGCACTTTTTTTATAAGTGTACAGCATATATATGTATATAAGCACTTGGCACTTGGCACATATTTATACACATTTATATTTATTCAGTGTATTGTCAAATGGAGGTGATATGTATTGGGGTTAATAATTACAATTATTGCCCAGAAGTAGGTGGCGATAGATGAACCACCAGGGGAGCGCAATTCACATACCACATTCATATCTTTATGGACCTTGCTTTGTGCACTGGTGCGCAGTCAAGTTAGAACAGGAAGGGGCCATCCCCAAACTGTTCCTACAAAGTTGGGAGCATGAAATTGTCTAAAATGTCTTAGTTTGCTGAGACCATAAGAGTTCCTTTCACTGGAACCAAGGGGCCAAGCCCAACCCCTGCAAAGCAACCCCTCACACCATAATCCCCCCTCCACAAAATGATTTGGACCAGTGCACAAAGCAAGGTCCATAAAGACATGGATAAGCGAGTTTGAGGTGGAGGAACTTGACTGGCCTGCACAGAATCCTGACCTCAACCTGATAAAACCCCTTTGGGATGAATTAGAGGGGGAGACTGCGAGCCAAGCCTTCTTGTACAACATCAGTGCCTGACTTCACAAAAGCACATCTGGAAGAATGGTCAAACATTCCATAGACACACTCCTAAACTTTGTGAACAGCCTTCCTAAAGAATTGAAGCTGGTATAGCTGCAAAAGGGTGGGACAACGCAATATTAAACCCTAAGGACTAAAACTAGGATGCCATTAAAGTTCATGTGCTTGTAAAGGCAGGTGTCCCAATACTTTTGACAATATAGTATATAATGTTTGGGGGATCTAAGTAAAATTTTGTGCAAAAACCCCCCCAAATTTTTACATATGCATGCAGTCCCCGGCTTACATACAAGATAAGGTCTGTAGGTTTGTTCTTAAGTTGAATCTGTTTGTAAGTCGGAACAGGTACAGTCAGGTCCATAAGTATTGGGACATCGACACAATTCTAATATTTTTGGCTCTATACACCGCCACAATGGATTTGAAATGAAACTAACAAGATGTGATTTAACTGCAAATTTTCAGCTTTAATTTGAAGGTATTTACATCCAAATCAGGTGACCGGTGTAGGAATTACAACAGTTTGTATATGTGCCTCACACTTTTTAAGGGACCAAAAGTAATGGGACAGATTAACAATCATAAATCAAACTTTCACTTTTTAATCCTTGCTTGCAAATCCTTTGCAGTCAATTACAGCCTGAAGTCTGAAAGGCATAGACATCACCAGACGCTGGGTTTCACCCTGGTGATGCTCTGCCAGGCCTCTACTGCAACTGTCTTCGGTTCCTACTGTTCTTGGGGACTTTTTCCTTCAGTTTTGTCTTTAGCAAGTGAAATGCATCTTCAATCGGATCCAGGTCAGGTGTTTGATTTGGCTATTGCATAAACAGAAAAAATTACTCAAAGAACAATAATTAATGGTCGGACTTTAGAGGCAAGATGAGAATATCATAAAATATATAAATTTATTACAAAAAATACAACGTTATACAAAGCAGATCAATAAAGGAAAACCATATAGGCTATAAAATATGGAAAATACTCTCTGTGTATCATCTACGCGTTTCGCCTTTGGGCTTTCTCAGGACGAGCAGAAGAAATTAACAGTAGATAAATATATTTCATTGTCAGAATGGGTGCCAACCATCCAAATGGCCTCGAAATACTCCAAATCACATATGCATATGCCGAAAAGATAGTAAAAAGGGCTTCCAGATATGGTAGAAAAAGTCTCCAAAATCCACCAAAGAAAGCTCACTCTGTTTGTACTGACGATTATGGAGATGCACCATAGGTATGGAAACAAAGCAGAGAGGAGAGGGTGTAGTAAAGACAACCATATATCAAATATACTACAACCGGGTATAACAAACCTGGATCCAAAAATAGCCCTCAGAGCCAGCGGAGTTTAGCTGAAGCTGCAAGTTCACAAAGATATGCAGGACGTCGTGTGCCCCTGAGGGTTTGCCCGGGGGAAAAAGACGTCCTGCATATCTTTTTGAACTTGCGGCTTTAGCTAAACTCCGCTGGCTCTGAGGGCTATTTTTGGATCCAGGTTTGTTATACCCGGTTGTAGTATATTGAATATATGGTATGCTTTGGATCCTTTCCTTCTCCATACTCTTCTCTTCCCATCACTCTGGTAAAAGTGGATCTTGGTCTCATCTGTCCATAGGATGTTGTTTCAAAACTGTGAAGGCTTTTTTAGATGTTGTTTGGCAAATTCTAATCTGGCTTTTCTGTTTTTGAGGCTCACCAATGGTTTACATCTTGTAGTGAACCCTCTGTATTCACTCTGGTGAAGTCTTCTCTTAATTGGTTACTTTGACATACACACACCTACCTCCTGGAGAGTGTTCTTGATCTGGCCAACTGTCTTACGGTCTTTGGGTGTTGCTGAGCTCACCGGTGCGTTCTTTCTTTTTATAGCTGTTCCAAACAGTTGATTTGGCCACACCTAATGTTTTTGCTATCTCTCTGATGGGTTTGTTTTGTTTTTTCAGCCTAATAATGGCTTGCTTTACTGGTAGTGACAGCTCTGTGGATCTCATATTGAGAGTTGACAGCAACAGATTCCAAATGCAAATAGCACACTTGAAATGAACACTGGACCTTTTATCTGCTCCTTGTAAATGGGATAATGAGGGAATGACACACACCTGGCCATGGAACAGCTGAGCAGCCAATTGTCCCATTACTTTTGGACCCTTAAAAAGTGGGAGGCACATATACAAACTGTTGTAATTCCTACACCGTTCACCTGTTTTGGCTGTAAATACCCTCAAATTAAAGCTGAAAGTCTGCAGTTAAAGCATCTTGTTTGTTTCATTTCAAATCCATTGTGGTGGTGTATAGAGCCAAAAAGATTAGAATTGTGTTGATGTGCCAATATTTATGGACCTGACTGTACATTTTTTAAGTGTAACTGTAGCCAAAAAAAATATTTACGCTTTTTGGATAGCAAAGGGAAGGGTTGACATGCCTGTAATGTTTGTTTTGCTATCTGTTCCCCGGTTCAGAAGATTTCACCTCACCTTCTGTCCCAGTGACAATTGGATTTTGAAAAATTTGGGATGTTGTGGAAAGATTTCCTCTCACTTCCTGTTGTCTCCCTCCATTTGTAAGTATGAGTCGTTTGTAAGTTGAATGTTTGTAACTAGGGGATCGCCTGTATGAGAGAAGTGTCAAACTCTGCTCTTTTTATGTCGTGAGACACAAACAACTAGCGCCCAGAAGTGATTCAGTTCGCATGTGCCGCGCTCTATAAGTTTTTCATTCATTCATTCATTCAATTGGCCTGGTAGGCATGTGGTTAAGGAAATGACTTTATTCCATTGGTACGTTGCACCCAAGAATTTTGTTTGAAAGGTCAATCATTAACCACTTCCTGCCCAGGCTATAGCCGAAAGATGGCTACAGTGTGGGCTTAGCTTGCCAGTAGGGTGTCCATAAGTCCTTCGGACTCTGCTGATCACAGATGAGGATAAAGGGCCAATTTACAGCGGCCCTTTACCACATGATCAGCTGTGTCCAATCACAGCTGATCACAGGATGTAAATACAAGCCGGTTATAAAATTATCAGTGTCTTGATTATTAGTTCAGTTCCACCAGTGCTGCCAATTGTGCCCACCAGTGCCATCAATCAGTGCCCATCAGTTCTGCCAATCAGTGCCCATCAGTGCCGACTACCAATGCCACCTATTAGTGCCGTCTAGCATGTGTTGCCTATCAGTGCCACCACTCAGTGCCCTTCAGTGTCACCTATCAGTGCAGCCTCATCAGTGCCCACAAGTGCTCCCACATCAGTACCCATCAGTGCCACCTCTTTTTATAATAAACTATGAAAAATGTTGTTTGTTTTTTAATTTGTTTAGCAAAAAATAAAAAACCCAGTGGTGATTAAATACTACCAAAAGAAAGCTTTATTTGTGTGGAAAAAAATGATAAAAATGTCATATAGGTATAGTGTTGCATGACCGCAAAGTGTGACAGCACTGAAAGCTGGAAATTAGCCTGGGCAGCAAGGGGGTAAAAGTGCCCTGTAGGTAAGTGGTTAAAACTCAATTTCCGTCAAAACATTTTATTTTTGAATAGAACAGAGAAGGGTTAATGCCTCAATTTAATGCTGCCTGTGTTCATGCCAACGAGATTTCCCCCTGTTATCACGTCAAGACAAAATGTGATGAGAACACAAACAAAAACACATTTAGTAGAATGGGGAAGAGGTTAAGCTTCTGAGAATGTTTCTGTGCTTCCTGGCAACTGCTTCCCCAAATGTTTCAGACTGTAACATTTTGTGCAAATACATTTTTTTACCACATTTTTTACAAAAGTTATCAGCTTTCTTGTACGTAAGTGTAAACCAAAAAGATGTCTGAAGTATAATGCAAGTCATTTACGATGGCCCTGCATATATTTTTGTGCCTCTATGATTCGCCAGAAAACAGAATGTATACATGCTACATGACCTCTCGCTGTAGAAAGGCGGGAGCCCTCTTGGTCTCTCACTGGAAGCCTTTGGTGATCAGCAGTGGGAAGCAAAGGGTGAGTGGAGGCTCCAGTCACAGCAGTGTAGATGCTGTGATGTGGGTGAGATGCAGTCTTATGTTTGGCCACTAAGAGTCTCCCCTTTCCTTTGAGAACAAGGTGTGAACAGGCGAAAGTGTGTTACAGACCTGTCATTGTATGGTAATATGGAACAGAGTGAGTAAGTTGGAATCCTGCTTGGCTCTGATGTACCCCTGTGAGTCCATCCCCAGTGTGGGCGCCTAATTGTGAGTTTCAGCCACGATGCACTCAAGCAGCAAGTGGTGCTGACATTCACATTGGCAAAATTTGATTTTTTTTTAGTGTTTTACGAACACACAAGTGATGTTTGTGGATAGCAAATGCAGTTTAAACTCTAAAGACCAGTTATGAATAGTGTATTTCTCAAAATAGCAAATTCATCTGTAGGCAGTTACAGTAGCTGGCTGGCCACTAGGTGGCTCTGTTCCCATTATAGTCTGTATAGAGCAGGGGTGGGCAATTATTTTTTCGATGGGGCCACATGAGAAACTAAAAATATTTTGGAGGGCCGGGCCAAAAGGCTAAACTCAATACTGCATAAAATCAATTGTATTTCTTTATAAAAAGCAGTAAATATCATTGTTGGAAAACTCGTACGAGTACTTGTTATAGACATGGCACAGGAGGGGGACAGAGGCTGGGGACATGACACAGGAGGGGGACAGACGCTGGGGACATGACACAGGAGGGGGACAGAGGCTGGGGACATGACACAGGAGGGGGACAGACGCTGGGGACATGACACAGGAGGTGGACAGAGGCTGGGGACAGGCAGCCACTGTTTAATCAATAACAATTGATTAAACAGTGGCTGCATGTGATGGCACAGTGGCTGCGTGTGATGGCACAGTGGTTGCGTTTGATGGGCACAGTGGCGACAATTGATGGCACAGTGGCTGCGTGTGATGGGCACAGTGGCAACAATTGATGGCACAGTGACTGTGTGTGTTGGCACAGTGGCTGCGTTTGTTGGCACAGTGGCTGCATGTGATGGCACAGTGGCTGCGTTTGATGGGCACAGTGGCTGCGTGTGATGGGCACAGTGGCTGCGTGTGATGGGCAGAGTGGCTGCGTGTTATTGGCACAGTGGCTGCGTGTGATGGGCACAGTGGCTGCGTGTGATGGGCACAGTGGCTGCGTGTGATTGGCACAGTGGCTGCGTGTGATTGGCACAGTGGCTGCGTGTGATTGGCACAGTGGCTGTGTGTGATTGGCACAGTGGCTGCGTGTGATTGGCACAGTGGCTGCGTGTGATTGGCACAGTGGCTGCATGTGATTGGCACAGTGGCTGTGTTTGGGAACAGTGGCAACAATTGATTGCACAGTGGCTGCGTGTGATTGGCACAGTGGCTGTGTTTGATGGGAACAGTGGCTGCGTGTGATTGGCACAGTGGCTGCGTGTGATTGGCACAGTGGCTGCGTGTGATGGGCACAGTGGCTGCGTGTGATGGGCACAGTGGCTGCGTGTGATGGGCACAGTGGCTGCGTGTGATGGGCACAGTGGCTGCGTGTGATGGGCACAGTGGCTGCGTGTGATTGGCACAGTGGCTGCGTGTGATTGGCACAGTGGCTGCGTGTGATTGGCACAGTGGCTGTGTTTGGGAACAGTGGCTGCGTGTGATTGGCACAGTGGCTGCGTGTGATTGGCACAGTGGCTGTGTTTGGGAACAGTGGCTGCGTGTGATTGGCACAGTGGCGACAATTTATGGTGGCACAGTGGCTGCGTGTGTTGGCACAAGTGGCTGCGTGTGTTGGCACAAGTGGCTGCACCCCCCCCCCCTCCGTGACATACAGACTGCCCCCCATGACATACAGACTGCCCCCCCCCCTGGACATACAGACTGATCCCCCCATGACATACAGACTGCCCCCCCCCCTGGACATACAGACTGATCCCCCCCGCAGGTAGCCTATACAAGCCTGTGTCCCCCGCGGTCATCCTGATGCAGTGTTCCTCGGCAATAGCTCTCGGCGCGTGCAGAGTTAATCTGACTCAGCTGTGTTGTAGTGCAGCAGCTCTGCGCTCGATTTCAATGGACTGAAATCGGCACATGCTCAGTTGCTACAAGGGATGCCAATTTTCTTGGGATGCCGATCTTACTGCTACACCGGCCCTGCCTACTGTTATCACCGCGGCGGGGAACATTAGACAGCGTTCGTTTGAACAGCTGTTTTCCCCGCTGCGCATAGACACTCCCCCTTGGACGGATCTGTCCAATCGCGAGCAAGGGGGAGTGTCTATGTGACTCCCCCTTGCTCGCGATTGGACAGATCCGTCCAAGGGGGAGTGTCTATGCGCGGCGGGGAAAACAGCTGTTCAAACGAACGCTGTCTAATGTTCCCCGCCGCGGTGATTAACGTGGCAGCGGCGGCGGTTTCGGCGGCGGGGGTGGGCCGGATTAAATGGTCCGCCGGGCCGTATACGGCCCGCGGGCCGTAGTTTGCCCAGGTCTGGTATAGAGGAATGTTATAAGCATGTGAAAGCTTCCCTTATAGCTAGAGCCTCTCTGTAGCATCATCATGGGTGAGTCAGTGCCCATTCAAAAGCCAGGTTGGGAGGAGTCTTAGTGCTCTTGGGGCATGAGAGCTAAACATCCCATCCCTATGCGGTTGTAACCAGACCGTGTAGGCCCTGGATAGGGCAAGGGGCCAGAAGGAGTGGGCCTATTCTTAGGAGGAGCCGGCTGTAGTCCTTCCGTCTGTCCCTTATAAAGGTGGGGACAGGGGTGAATTGCAAAGGGCCTTTTAGGCAAGGCCGTGAGATTTATGTGTGAGGCTACATCCCTGGAGGGTCCTGGGAGAGGTGTACCTAGCGAGGAGGTGACTACAGAGCACACAGTCCTGTGAGTACTCAAAACCCTGGCTAGAGGAGAGACTGTAAGGGAGATGGCTGCTCAGGTGCTGCAGATGCTTTCACGTGTGACTACTGTGGACCGTCCACTAAGTGTGATTGAATGTGTCATGTCAATTGACTCTGGAATGTATGTTCTTGTGATGTGACTGGTATGGCAGTTCCTGCATTTCATCTGTAAAGTGCAGCAAACTATTTTATGTGTGGACATTCCTTCCTTTAGGGATGTAAATGTTAATAGCCAGGAATGTCATGTGAAGGCCTTTGGCATAGAGTGGGGCACAAGATGGTGGAGGGTTTGGCCTCAGCAGGAAAGATAATGTTGTACACAGGGCAGGACTTAGGGTGGTGGGGGCCCCTGGGCTTGAGTCACTTTTGGGCCCTACCTTCTATACATTACTTTAAATAGAACAAAATGATACATACACAAGCTATGTATTAGAGCTACACAATTCTGGATAAACTGTAAATAAAAATAGAGATCACGATTCTGAAGTAAACCCCGGCCGATTTTTGCAGTTTTTCAATTATTAAGTTAATAGCTCATCGTAATGCAATATATATATATATACAGTACAGACCAAAAGTTTGGACACACCTTCTCATTCAAAGACTTTTCTTTATGTCCATGACTATGAAAATTGTAGATTCACACTGAAGGCATCAAAACTATGAATTAACACATGTGGAATTATACATAACAAAAAAGTGTGAAACAACTGAAAATATATTTCATATTCTAGGTTCTTCAAAGTAGCCACCTTTTGTATTTGGTAAATACCGGAAAACAACAAAAATTGTGCCTGTGTCCAAATATATATGGACCTAACTGTATATCACGTATATATAAGTGATTCAGCTGTTTCAGGTAGGGAGCACGCATGCATGCCACTGGCGGGGGCCCAGTGGTGTGTACCGCAGACTCGATGTTCGCTGGCACCCACCGATGATCTAGGAGAGGGGCAGAACAACGGTCTGCTTATGTAAACAAGGCAGATCACCATTCTGTCAGTAGGGAAGGTATGGATTCTGTGTTCCTCAAAAGCAGTAAAAGCACCTCCCACAGAAAAACACAGACTAGACACACATTTAACCTACTGATCGCTCCTGATGTCCCCTTCCCAGCCAGTGCCATTAGTACAGTGACAGTGCATATTTCGAAGCACTAATCACTGTATTAGTTACACTGGTCCTCACAAAGTGTCAAAAATGTCAGTTAGAGTCCAAATTGTATGCCGCAATATCGCAGTCCCGCTATAAGTCGCTGATCATCGCCATTACTAGTAAAAAAAATGTTTTATAAAATATCTCATAGTTTGTAAATGCTATAACTTATGCTTAAACTAATCAATGTAAGCTTATTGGGACTTTTTTACCGATTGCTCGTTACAGAGCGAGGACCGGGAGTAAACACTCAGCTCCCGGTCCTGTCAGGGGAGAAATGCCTGACCGTCTGTTCATACAATGTATGGACAGTGATCAGTCATTTCCCCTAGTGAGGCCACCCCCCCCTACAGTTAGAACACACCCAGGGAACATACTTAACCCCTTCCCTGCCCCCTAGTGTTAACCCCTTCCCTGCCAGTGGCATTTTTATAGTAATCCAATGCATTTTTATAGCACTGATCACTATAAAAATGCCAATGGTCCCAAAAATGTGTCAAAAGTGTCCAAAGTGTCCGCCATAATGTCGCAGTACTGAAAAAAAATCGCTGATCGCCACCATTACTGCTAAAAAAAAGATATTAATAAAAATGCCATAAATCTGCCCCCTGTTTTGTAAACGCTATAACTTTTGCTACGAACCAATCAATAAACGTTTATTGAGATTTTTTTTTTCAAAAAATATGTACAAAAATACGTATCAGCCTAAACTGAGGAAACATTTTTTTTTTTTATATATTTTTGGGGGCTATTTATTATGGCAAAAAGTTAAAAAGTGCAGAGGTGATCAAATACCACCAAAAGAAAGCTCTATTTGTGGGAAAAAAAGGACGCCAATTTTGTTTGGGAGCCACGTCGCACGACTGCGCAATTGTCAGTTAAAGCGACGCAGTGCCGAATCGCAAAAAGTGCTCTGGTCTTTGACCAGCAATATGGTCTGGGGGTTAAGTGGTTAAAGTAGGTGTAAAGGCTAAGGGGTAGATCCACGTACAACGGCGCATTATTGCGCCGGGCGTAGCGTATCTAAGATACACTACGCCGCTGTAACTTACTTTTTTTGTTTTGAATCCAAACGAATTTGCGCCGTAAGTTACGGCAGCGTAGTGTATCTCTTGCGGCGTAAGGGCGCGGAATTCAAATGGATGTAATGGGGGCGTGTTTTATGTAAATACGTCGTGACCCGACGTAAACAACATTTTATTTAACTGCGCATGCGCCGTCCCTGGGGGTATCCCAGTGCGCATGCTCTAAATTGAACCGGAACAAGCCAATGCTTACGACGGTGACGTCATTCTACGCAAATTCCTATTCGCGAACGACTTACGCAAACAATGTAAAAATTTCAAATTTCTAGGCGGAAAGGACGGCCATACTTAACATTGAGTACGCCTCAGAACAGCAGCTTTAACTATACGCCGGAAAAAGCCAAACGACAACGTCGGGCCGACGTACGTTTGTGGATCGCCGTAACTAGCTAATTTGCATACTCGACGTGGATTTCGACGGGAACGCCACCTAGCGGCCGCCGAAAAATTGCAGCTAAGATCCGACGGCGTACTAAGACGTACGCCTGTCGGATCGATCCCAGATGCCGTCGTATCTTGTTTTGTGGCTACAAAACAAAGATACGACGCGGGAAATTTAAAATTACGCCGGCGTATCAGTAGATACGCCGGCGTAATCCTTTTGTGGATCTGCCCTAAAGGTTTTATAGCTTTTTCTGTCCGAGCCCACATCACTGCCCTCATAGCAAACTGCTTGCTATGAGGGCAGAAAGGCAGTGTCATCTTAAGAGCATTATAGGCCCCCGGGCAATACAGTGCACTGGGGCCCTGTCTACACAATCACACACAAGAATTTACTGACAAAAATCATAAAATTTACTGACAGAACCACATTTTTTACTGCCACTGCAAAAAAAATACCTAAAATTACAGTTTTCAGTGCCGAACAATGCAAATGTCAGTATTTAAACTATAAACATATAGCTAGTGCTATTAGCAAAGTTAAACAAAAGTAAAAAAAAAAAAAATTTCTTCATTGACACGAAGGTCACGTTACTATAACCCAGCCAGCACAGAGTTTCCTCTTACATCAGAGTCTGCAGGATTCCCCCTTACAGTGAAAGGGAACTCTTATGTAAAGGGGAACGCTGCAGATCATGATCTAAGGGGGGAACTCTGATGTTGAGGGGGGCTTTGGTGACCAGAGACCACCTTATATCAGAGTCCACTGCTTTTTCTTTCCCACTTACATCAGGGTCCGCAGACTGAGTTCCCCCTTGCATTGTAAGGGGGAATCCTGCAGACTCTGATGTAAAGGGGAACTCTGATGTGGGGGGCACTCTGGTGACCAGACTCTACCTTCCATAGAGTAAATACACTAAGGTAAGGGGGGTCATTAATATAGGAGGGGGAACATTTATATCAGTGCCCCCTTACATGTTTGCATTCACTCCCCCCTTACATCAGCAACCCCCCGCACTCGTGGAGGACCGGATCTTCTCTGTAATTTCCGCAAACTGGGCATGGGCAGTTCTAACCCGTCACTCTCCACAATTTTTTACTGGGGTTGTTGGGCAGTCGGTGGGGCCCCCCAGGCAAGCGGGGCCCCCGGGCAACTTCCCAGCGTGCCCAATGGAAAAGATGGCCCTGCAGAAAGGTGGCAAGAGCCAGGAGCAGCAGTGGGGTACTCCAGAAGAGGAGGATCAGGGCTGCTCTGTGCAAAACTATTTCACAGAGCAGGTAAGTATAACTAGTTTGTTATTAAAAAAAATAAAAAATAAAAACACCTTTACAATCACTTTAACTTGCTTTCCCAGAGATGCAACAAGTGAAAATAAAATCTATCCAAAGTCAGCAGAATTCCGTTCTCAGACAATTGTCACCAGAATGGATTTCTCATTACATTCTGTTTCGATCACAGACAACAGAAAATAGCTTGACAGGGGTTCTAATCATTCCATAATTTATACAGTACAAGAAAGATGTTTGTTTTTGGAAAGTACGTGAAGCATTCAGCATGAGCGGACTGTCTGCATTAGAAAGCATTTCAGAATAGAGGTACAGAACAAGAGAAATCTAGAATGTCTAGTTGTAAAGTATTACCTTCATTTTTAGCAAAGATTTTTTTAACTAATTTCTTTATCATTGCAAAACTTGTTTATAGAAATAAATCAGCGAAAGTTGCAGTTTACATATTTTAACTTGTCTTTATAGCACAGCAAAAAATGTGGACAGAAAATAACAGAAAGTTGCATTTTTCTTTCGAAGCTCCTACGGAAAAACTGGATCTTTTTATGTTTTTATTTTTAGGTAAAGAAAGGGAAACCATATGGTACTTTTTTGTTTGCACAGATGTTTATGCATTAAACAAATATAAGGATAATCCCAGAATAAGAACTGGTTTAGCACAAAATTAGGAAATTTTAGATCCCTGAAAGATAATAAAAAAAAAAAAAAAGAAAAAACCCTAACAGAGCTCATATTCTGCAATTGCCATTTTAAAGAAAAAAAATATAGCAGAAGGACTGCAAATGCATTAAATAAAACGTACACGCAGCACACAATGAACTACATAAGAAAAAATTATTTTGCACAGCATGTATTTTTGGGAACATTGCAATGCAAGAGTGATTTAATGGGTCAGATGGGAAATATGTGCAGCTTTTTATGTTATGACACAAAACCCACGTCTGCTTCTGGCGAGTAAAATAAATTGTGCATCAGCAGCTACTGGCTGAGTAAGAGCAAACAAGAGCAAAATATGGAAAGATTCCATTGAATAAGACTGACATAACTTTGAAAAATAACATAAAGTGAATTTTAAATAAAATTATTGTTTGGAGATTGAGCTATACGGTGCCTTGAAAAAGTATTCATACCCCTTGAAATGTTTCACATTTTGTCATGTTAAAACCAAAAATGTCAATTTAATTTATTGGGATTTTATGTGATAGACCAACACAAAGTGACACATGATTGTGAAGTAGAAGGAAAATGATAAATGGTTTTCTAAATTTTTTACAAATAAATATCTTATAGTTCAATATTTTTATTGAAAAAGCTCCGGCTTTAACAAACAGGCCATTCAAACAATAACCTGTGCATGGGTTGTCAATTGGGCAAAGGTATAAGACCATACAGAAATAGAAAACAGAAATAATGTAAATTGTTGTCAGGAGGTAATGATCATCATCAACAAGAACCAAAATCACCAGAAACCATAAGTAAAGTAGTTCTAAACATTATCTCAGGTCAGATGTAGAACGTGTGGGAAAAACTGAACGAGTGGGAAGGGAGGGTAAAAGGAGGATAATGATTAGGAATTGATTGGAAGACCTCTAAAATTATACCTGAGAATATTAATGCAAGCAGAGCCATGTAAGGCCCTTAAGACAACCTGACACGAATTACGCAAGAGGAAAAAGGGAGAAAGAGAAACAGAATGAAGGAAGGAGAGAGAAAGAAAAAAGAAAGAAAAGGGTCAACCCTGGACTCGTTAAGGAACTGAGGTATGTTGGATCCTTGGATCCCATGTTTTATCAAATTTCTTGATGTTAATATGGAGTGTATGGGTGAGTTTATCATTGATCATAATACAATTAAGTGAGTGAGTGAGTGAGTGTGAGTGAGAAACTTATATTGCGCAAACAAATGCGAACTTAATCGCCTCAAGGCTATGTAAAGCCTTTTCTTTACATAGTCAAGCGGAATTACTGACTGTTTCCAATGCTTAACAATAGTAATTCTCACTGCTAACAATATATATGTGATCTCACTAACTTCCTTTGGGAACCTCGTCAGGTAACTTATAAAAGAGAGCTGCCTCTGGAGACCTACAAATATTTACCCGTCACCAAATTTATTAAGTTAAATATCTGAATCCAAAATCTATTGACAAGGGGACACTGCCACCAGATATGATGCATCGTCCCCAACTGACCACAACTTCAAAAACAAGTGGGTGGTGTGGACGGGTGCATTTTAGCCAACTGACAAGTTGAGGGTAAAATTCTGATCCTTTTCCCACTGGGTCATATAAGGGAGTTTTGAATTTGGATCAGTGAGGGAGTCATGAACCGCAGATACTTGGTGAGTAGCAATATCCAAATAATAGGATTCATTACTGAGGAGGGATTTATTAATGTGCCAGTGGGACGTGGCCATCCTAGATGTTAAATCAGAGAACATCAGCACAACTGAGTTATTGTCTGACCATGGAGTAGGTATTATTTTGGGTGTAGTTTGGGTAGGAGCCTCGAGAGAAGAAACACATGGTCCATGCGAGAATAGTGGTTATGAGCCCTAGTGAAATGGGAATAATCCCTAGAGGTGGGGTTAGCCTCTCTCCAAACATCCACCAGATCATAGTGGTATAGAAATTGTTAAAATCTACGACTTTGTTTGGTTGGGGATCTGAGCTTTACAACATGATATTTATCCAGGACCTGGTCCAAAGCAAGGTTAGAGTCACCTGCTAAAATCACATCCCCTTCCAATTCGGATGCCAAAAATTGGAGCAACGAACGAAAAAACGCTACGTGATTCGTATTAGGAGCATAATAGACCAAGAAAGTCACTAAGTTTACTCTAAATGTCCCTTCACCAGTAGGTATTGTCCCTCCTTATCTTTGAGGACTTTAGTTTCGACAAAAAGAAAGCCGTCTAGAAGAACCACTTGACCTTTCTTTTTTTCTGAAGTGTTGGCAAAAAAACAAGTAGGGAAGTCTTTGTGAACATATCGAGGAGAAAAGGAGGTGGCTAAATGCGTTTACTGTAATACTACTGTATCAGCACCTAAGGAACGGTAGTGTGTGAAAACCTTTATATGTTTAGAGGGTGACCCTAACACCTGATCATTGTGCAAAAGCAGTCGGGTGGAATTAATTGTATTCGCTACCTTAGACATTGGAAAACTCCCCAGATGACGCCCAAGAAAACATAGTTAAAGGTTAAGAGAAAAGCAAGGAAAATAAAAAAAAGCCATCATTCAATATATGCTAGGAAAGTTGATTTGGGTATCAGTAAAATGCATGCATATCTGAATGCTGTAAATATAACATCAGGATGTTTTGATTCTGTGGATGGCCACAAGGGGGTATGACACCAGGTTAAAGGTCGATTGCGCAATCATACGACCGGTGTGGAGGCAAAGTACCAGATTGACCTTTGTCAAAGACATTACTAAAATCGCATTACTCCCCCAGCAGGAAGGAAAATGAAGAGGTGCACAGGACTTTGGCTACCTTCTGGAAGCATCTCTTACTGCATTGTGGTGACCGGGACAGAACCTCAGCACAGAGCCAATCAAAAGAAGGGTTGTGCCTCTATAACCAAGGATAACCAATAACGAGTGGAAACTTAGGTGAGGAAATAACTTGGAATTGGATTATCTCATGGTGAAGGCTGTAGAGGTCTCCCGTCAAGAGTCTCAATGGCAAGTGGATTGTCACGCAACTGCAGCGGAATCAACAGCCCTACAGCCCCAGAGTCGATTAGAGCCTGTATGTCGACGGACAAATTAAGCCCAAGAAAGGGTAACCAAAACCAGGGGCTTATCCTTCTGGATAACTGGAGACGAAACAACGCCACCTAAGGTCTGTCCATGACAGGACCTCAAGGTTCGGGTGTTCCCTGGACGGGTAGGACAAGACTTCAAAAAGTGACCAGCCTGGCCACAAAAAAGGCACAATCTCTCCCTCCTCCTAAGGGCTCTCTCATCCACAGAGAGACGTGTGAAGCCCAAGTTCATGGATTCACCTTTACTGACTGACTCGGTACCAGGAGGCATGGGAGGTGAGGGAGGCAAGGGTGGAACTGCAAAGCTTGGAGACAAATGTACAGGAGGCTTCCGCAAGAGCTCCTTAAAAGAGAGTCTGTGAGTCAATGAGGATGGCAAATGTGATCAACTTCTCCAGCTCAGTGGGTATATCTCAGGCTGCTATCTCATCCTTGATGTTATCTGAGTGACCACGAGAAAAAGCAGCCACAAGGGCCTCATTGTTCCAAGCAACCTCTGCCGCCAGAGTATGGAATTCAATGGCGTAATCAGCAACAGTACTCTGTTTGATGGGCATGAGGCTCTTGGCAGCAGAAGCAGAGCATGCGGGAACATCAAATAACCTTTTGAAGGAAAATACAAATTCTGGGTAACTCAGGACCACAGGTTTTTCTGTCTCCCATAGAGGGTTTGACCAGGCCAATGCTCTCTCAGAAAGCAAAGATATCACAAAACCTACTTTGCTTCTGTCCGTGGGAAATGCCTGGGGCAGCATCTCAAATTATATCTCAACCTAGTTGAGAAACCCTCTGCACTGAACTGGATCGCCCTCAAATCCCTGGGGAAGAGGATCGGAACCAGACATACCTCTTATAGAGGTAATACTCGAGGCGGTTGCCTGCACAGAGACTGAAGCAGCAGTAGGGATGGCCTGCAACACAGGTTGTACCGGAGCAGCCACCGTGGGAGATTTCAGGTGATCTCTTATCACTTTCTGTCACAGTGACAATGGTCACCAGAGGGTGCATCTCCCCGGTGTTGACAAATAAAAAATAGAAACCTGAGAGGGATTTCCAAACTTACCTAATCTATCTAACTAAAACAAATATTGGCCATAAATATACTTTAATAAAGAATACCCTGACTGCTTTTCAACCTTCCACTGTGACATCAATAGGAAAAAATCAGAACCAAGCTATTTAAGCTGCCCATACACAGTTAGTTTTTTTCCCTTTAGTCCCACTGAATGAAAAAAGAAAACAGATTCCTCCATCCACACAAAGAGGTTGATGGAGCATACCCCCGCTGGGACATTGAGGAAGATTTACTAAAACTTTACAAATACTGCAATACTTTTAAAATATGGACACTTACCTGTCCAGGGCGCCCACAATGTCCTCACATGAAGCCAATCTGTTCCTCAGCTCTCGGGTGGAGGCGCCACCATCTTCGGTAAGGGAATCAGGAAGTGCAGCCTTGCAGCTTCACAGCCTGATTCCCTACTGCGCATGCACGAGTTACGCTGCGCGTCCTCACTGGTCCCTGATGTCTTCTGGGACATGTGTGTCTCCCAGAAGACAGTAGGGGGATGTAGGAGGGGCTGTACATGGCATAGATCGCTGCAGAGCCTACAGCGATCTATGCGGGGAAGTGGGAGCAAATACCTGGATTGGACAGGTGTTTGCTCCCCCCTCCCTCTGAAATGTGCCAAATGTGACACCGGAGGGGGGGGGGGATTCTGAAAAGCGAAAGTACAATTTTTTGGGTGGAACTCCACTTTAATGGAACAAGCTAAAGTTAGGAGCTAATTGGTTACTATGTACAGCTGCACCAGATTCTGTGTGCACCAGTTTTAGTAAATCAACCCCATCGTATTCTGTAAAGTTTTCTCAACAGAAGTTGATCAAGCAATCAAATTTTATTGAGCGGGGACGGCCACACACCAATCAAAATTTGGCCAATCCGCATGGAACCTGCCAAATCTCTATCAATATATGTCCAGTTTTTTTGGAGGTGTGAGCACGACAATTTTTTTATTATTATAATGCTGCTATGACAATGCTGCTAGGCTCAGGTACAGTTGGTAAGTATTTTAGTGTTTCGGGTGTGATCATCAACTACACAAATATCCCATAACTTAGTTATTGGTGTCAAAAGTTTGTGTGTTGAAATCTCCGGTGCCAACATTCCTGCACTCAAAACAAACCACACTACAGTAGTTTTCAGTAGCCAAAAATGAGTGCACTGGTTTTCACAAATGAACTTGTCTAAACAAAGTCCTCTTAATAAATTCTGTCATGTGAAAATAGCAATAGGAAATGGAACGTCTTTTTCAGGAAATCTTTTTAACGCTGTTTTTATTTCTAAATGTGACCCTTAATGTACTTAAAAGCATCTGCCATATCCAATCTTCCAACCTTTCTTCACCAGTGACGCACAAGGGGAAACAGAACAACCCTGGAAGTGTGATTGCTCCAAGGTCAGTCCTATTCTCAGTCCATCCTACTGTCATCCAGCTTAGTATGAATAATTTAGCTGAAGTGACATCCAGTAAAATAATCTAACTAGAGTAAAGTGCAGCTTATATAACCTTTGTTGCTATATAAACCCTATATCTTTCAGATTCGGTCTATGTCAGCATGGAGTCTGATAATGTCTGACCTGCTTTTCCCTTCAGAGTAAATACTGTTCATTAATGTTGTAGAGTTTAAGGGGATGGCATGAAGACCAAATTTTAATAGTCTTGGCTTAGTCTCAGATTTGGATACTGTTTTACCTGGCATTGTCTCATTCTCAGCATCCAATCACTTGGGGCCTCATATCAAAGACAATATCATATACAATGTAAAAGGAAGTAATAGAATGAAAATACTTTTTGAGCTAGTCTTAATATCTAGGGGTCTTGTTGGAGGTTAAATATAGGAGACACCATCAGTCAGAATCAGAGGGCCGTAGGTCTCTTAAAGTCTGATAGCATGTTAACCAACTGTACAATACAGTGTCCCGGCTTCCGAGTGCCATGTATGATATTAGCCAGTAAAAAAAAGGCCAACAAAATTACAGATTTCAGTTATGCTTTGACCTTCTGAAACTCCTGTTGGTCTGCATCAGAGAAATCGGGCCCAAAGTGTCAATATTTTGTGTGGCCACCATTATTTTCCAGCACTGCCTTAACCCTCTTGGGCATGAAGTTCACCAGAGCTTCACAGGTTGCTACTGGAGTCCTCTTCCACTCCATGATGACATCACAGAGCTGGTGGATGTTAGCGACCTTGCTCTCCTCCACCTTCCTCTGAGCATGTTTGAGGATGCCCCACAGATGCTCAATACGGTTTAGGTCTGGAGACATTCTTGGCCAGTCCATCACTAGGGATGAGCTTCGAGTTCCCGTCAATTTAAAAAAAAATGATGTGGGGTTCCCCCCAAATATCCATTCCAGACCCTTCAGGTCTGGTGTGGATTTTAAGGGGAACTCCACCCCAAATAAAAAAAATGGCGTGGAGTTCCCCCAAAAATTCACACCAGACAGTGCGGCCCCCTCCCTCTCCTGAACCGTACCAGGCCACATGCCCTCAACATGGGGAGGATGTCCCCATGTTGATGGGGACAAGGGCCTCACCCCCACAACCCTTGGCCAGTGGTTGTGGGGGTCTGCGGGCGGGGGGCTTATCAGAAAGCCAGTTTTAAAAGACTTTTTTTCCTTTCAGAAATAACACTTTGTGCTGGGACAGTTCTAAGTACTGGAAACATGCGCTATTTCACATGCTAACTTTACACCCCCCCCTAGGTACAAAATGTAAAGTAATATTTCACTTTTATTGTTTCACTTTTAGCATTAATAAATTCACTGCTCCCGAAAAAACGGCCGTTTTTAAAACTTTTTTTTTGCATTGATACATGTCCCCTGGGACAGGACCCAGGTCCCCAAACACCTTTTAGGTCAATAAATTGCATATTAGCCTTTAAAAATATCACTTTAGATTTCAAATGTTCGAGTCCCATAGACTTTAATAGGGTTCTAAAGTTCACACGAACATTTGGTGTGTTCGCAAGTTCTGGTGCGAACCGAACAGGGGGGTGTTTGGCTCATCCCTATCCATCGCCTTTACCCTCAGCTTCTTTAGCAAGGTGGTCGTCTTGGAGGTGTGTTTGAGGTCATTATCATGTTGGAATACTGTGGCTGTGGCCCAGTTTCCGAAGGGAGAGGATCATGCTCTGCTTCAGTATGTCACAGTACATGTTGGCATTCATGGTTCCCTCAATAAACTGTAGCTCCCCAGTGCCGGTAGCACTCATGCACTCCCACCACCATGCTTGACTGTAGGCAAACACACACTTATCTTTGTACTCCTCACCTGGTTGCCGCCACACACACTTGACACTATCTGAACCAAATAATTTTATCTTGGTCTCATCAGACCACAGGACATGATTCCAGTAATCCATGTCCTTAGTCTGCTTCTCTTCAGCAAACTTTTTGTGGGCTTTCTTGTGCATCATCTTTAGAAGAGGCTTCCTTCTGGGATGACAGCCATGCAGCAAACCAATTTGATGCAGTGTGCGATGTATGGTGTGAACACTGACAGGCTGACTCCCCCACCCCTCCAACCTTTGCAACAATGCTGGTAGCACTCATACGTTTATTTCCCAAAGACAACCTCTGAATTTGACAATGAGCACGTGCATGCAACTTTTTTGGACGGCCATGGCGAGGTCTGTCCTGAGTGGAACCTGTCCTGTTAAACCGCTGTATGGTCTAGGCCAGTGTTTTTCAACTCCAGTCCTCAAGGCACACCAACAGGTCATGTTTTCAGGATTTCCTTTAGATGAAACGGCTGTGGTAATTACTAAGGCAGTGAAACTGATCAAATCACCTGTTCAAAATAATGGAAAGCCTGAAAACATGACCTGTTGGTGTGCCTTGAGGACTGGAGTTGAAAAACACTGGTCTAGGCCACCGTGCTGCAGCTCAGTTTCAGGGTCTTGGCAATCTTCTTATAGCCTAGGCCATCTTTATGTAGAGCAACAATTCTTTTTTTCAGATCCTCAGAGAGTTCTTTGCCATGAGGTGTCATGTTGAACTTCCAGTGACCAGTATGAGAGAGTGAGAGTGTCACGAGCCCGACGTGCAAGGAGTGGCTGCCCTTGCTCCTCTGACCACGAGACCCCTGATAGAGCAGACAGGGGGCTCGGGGGTACAGAGTTGCACGAGTGCCGGTTGCAGCGCTGGTGCTGAGCTGAGAGGAGCTCCAGAGGTCCCGGACGGCGTAGGGAAGCAGGTGCAGGCTGGCGGACCCAATAGGCAGGTGAAGGTGCAGGAAGCAGACGAGGCAGCAACAGCGGGGAAGGTGTATTGTAGTCCAGTGCGGACAAGTCCCAGCAGAGGGATCCGCTGATGGGTATTGGATCCGGTACAGGTGCGGAAGGCAAGCAGAGTCAAGTCCAGGCAGAGTCGGCAACAGGCGGGCAGCAGAAGTACAGTGGGTCAGGCAGGAGAATGGTCAGGCGATCCGTAGTCAGGGCAGGCGGCAGGCAGGGAGAGACAGGTACAAGCCGGGTGATCAGGAATCAGGTATAACAGGAACAAGGATACAAGGGTCACAGGGGGCGCTGTAGACAGGTCAGCAAGAAGTGCAGGGGTCAGGATCCTTTTGAACTCGAGTTTGGCGCCAAAACGGCGTCCTCACGTGCACGCGCGCTGGCGCCGCTGGTGCGCGCGCCCGTGCGCACGCCCGTGCGCATTACGGTGCGTGAATGTGCCGCGATTGCGAGTGCGCGCGCCCGCGCGCGCCAAAGTGCCGCCACTGCCATCTAGTGGCCAAGATTGTTCATGACATTGCCCCCCTCCAATGGGCAGCCTCCGGATGCCCAACTGAGACAACTTAAGAGGATGAGCATCTTTAAAGGACTGGACCAATCTCTCCGCATGGATGTTACATTCTGGTTCCCATGAATTATCTTCGGGTCCATAGCCCTTCCATTTCACTAAGAACTGGATCTGGCCGCCTCTCTTCCTACAGTCCAGGATAGCTTCCACCTCAAACTCTTCCTCACCGTCGACTAGAACTGGTTCAGGAGGCCCGGTGTCCCTCTGAGGGAAAGGATCAGGGACATCAGGTTTGAGAAGAGTAACGTGGAACAATGGATGGATGCGGAAGGATTCAGGCAGTTCCAATTCATACGCCACGTTATTGATTTTCCTCTTGACGGGAAAGGGACCCAAAAATTTTGGACCCAATTTCTTTGATGGACATGCCAGTTTCAGGTTTTGAGTGGATAGCCACACTTGGTCTCCTGGTTCTAGGTTAAGCTCCCCCCTCCTTTTCCTGTCAAACACCTCTTTGTTATACTCCTGCGTCTTGGTCATGGTTTCCTGCAGAATCCTATTGTTGGTGCTGAAAAAGTTCAAAGTCTCCTGGACCGCGGGTACCGTACTTTCAGGGACGGAGTTAGACATGAACAAGGGGTGGAAGCCGTAGTTTGCATAAAACGGAGATTGTCTTGTGGCGGAGTGAATAGAGTTATTATACGCAAACTCGGCTAAGGGCAGCAAGGAAGCCCAATCTTCTTGGGAAAAGGAAGAGAAACAGCGTAGGTATTGTTCAACAGTCTGATTAGTTCTCTCCGTCTGACCGTTCGACTGTGGGTGGTACGCTGAGGAGAACGACAGGCCGATATTAAGGGCTTCGCAGAGTGCTCTCCAAAACCTGGACGTAAATTGTACCCCCCGGTCGGATACAATATTTGCAGGGACCCCGTGGAGTCTCACAATTTCTTTGATGAACATCCTTGCTGTTTCTGAAGCAGAGGGTGTGCCCCTCATGGGCAAAAAGTGAGCCATTTTGGAGAGTCTATCCACCACCACAAAGATGGTGGTAAAGCCCTCCGACCGGGGAAGTTCAACGATGAAATCCATGGAGATCATCTTCCAGGGTCTTTCTGGTACCGACAGTGGCTTCAGTAATCCCCAGGCTCTAGACTTACTTCCCTTGTTCCGTATACAAGTGGCACAAGACTCCACGTATTTCCTGCAGTCTGTTAAAAGTTGGGGCCACCAGAACGTACGCTGTAACAACTCTGATGTTTTGTGCACCCCAAAATGACCGGCCAGCTTGTGATCATGACAAAACCTTAGGACGGTGACCCGTACACCTTCAGGTACAAAAATTCTGTCTTGATGCCACAACAACCCATCCTTCAGCTGAAGATCCGAACTAGGTAGGGGAGGAAGGCTGGAAGAGGCTTGCTTGATTTGCGATAGCAGGTCTTCTTGAAGAAGCAAGACGTTTTTGAAGGACAAGATGGTGTCCGGAGGAGTAGAGATTTCTGAGTCACCATACATACGGGAAAGGGCTTCGGGCTTGGAATTCTTTGACCCAGGTCTGTACGTTATGTGGAACACAAATCTTGTGAAGAATAATGCCCACCTGGCCTGACGTGGTTTTAGTCTTTTAGCAGATTTGAGATACTCAAGATTCTTGTGGTCAGTATATATCAGGATCGGATGGGCTGCGCCTTCCAGAAGGTATCGCCACTCTTCCAGGGCAGCCTTGATTGCCAGCAGTTCCCGGTCCCCCACACCATAGTTCCTTTCAGGTTCAGACAACTTGCGGGAAAAAAACGCAACAGGGTGTAAGAGAGCCTTGGGGCCCTGTCTTTGGGAGAGGATCGCCCCAACAGCGGTTTCTGAAGCGTCTACCTCTAGGATGTAGGGCAGGCTAGCGTCAGGATGTCTGAGGATGGATGCTGATACGAACAAGTCCTTGAGCTTCTCAAAAGCCGACTGGGCCTCTGGGGACCATTGAAATCGACTGGCTTGTTTGGTTAGGCTGGTTATCGGGGCAATGATACTGGAGAACCCTCGGATAAACTTTCTATAAAAATTTGCGAAGCCAACAAAACGTTGGACACCCTTTTTGTCCTTGGGTGCCGGCCAATCAAGGATTGCAGAGACCTTTTGAGGATCCATTTTGATACCTTCCACTGAAATTATGAGACCCAGGAACTGTATGTCCTGGCGCTCGAACTCACACTTCTTGGGTTTTGCATAAAGTCCATGCAACCGTAGGCGGCCGAGTACACACCTCACATGTTCCCGATGTTTGCTTAGAGAAGGGGAGAAGATGAGGATGTCGTCCAGGTACACAATAACAAAAAGGTCGAGGTAGTCTCTGAAGATGTCGTTCACAAAATGTTGAAATGTGGCAGGGGCGTTACAAAGCCCGAAGGGCATGACCAGATATTCAAAATGTCCGAAGCGGGTTCGGAAGGCCGTCTTCCACTCGTCCCCGTCACGAATCCGTACCAGGTTGTATGCCCCGCGGAGATCCAATTTTGTGAAGATGACTGCCGCGCCCAAGCGTTGGAATAACTCAGGTACCAAGGGTAGCGGGTACCGATTTTTAATAGTCACTTTGTTCAATTCCCTGTAATCCACACAGGGGCGGAGGGAGTGGCCTTTCTTCTCTACAAAAAAAATCCCAGCCCCTGCCGGAGAGGTGGATGGGCGAATGAACCCCTTCCTGAGATTTTCATCAATGTAAGTTTTTAGGTTCTCAAGCTCAAGTCCTGTCAAGGGGAAGATTCTCCCAAAGGGAATTTCAGCTCCTGGGAGGAGCTCTATCGAGCAGTCGTAGGCCCTATGCGGAGGAAGGGTCTCAGCTCCCTTCTTACTGAACACGTCCAGGAAGTCGTGGTATGCACTAGGGACAACTTGGCGACTTTCAGGGTCAGAGTCCATGCAGAGCAGGGGAGACGAGGAGGGTGATACTTGCAGGCAATGTTGACGACAGTAAGGAGAGTTGAGGGTAATTTCCCCAGAGATCCAGTTGATCTGTGGGTTGTGGGCTTGTAGCCACGGCATGCCTAAGATAACCGGAAATATGGGTGACTCGATAATATCTAGGCACAGAAGTTCGTGGTGGATGTCGGCAATTGTTGTAGCCAGAGGCAAAGTCTCTTGGACAACCGGCCCGGATTTTAAGGCAGATCCGTCTGCAAGATGTACAGAAAGTCCAATAGTCTTAGAACGCAGAGGAATACGGTGTCTGGTGGCGAAGGACTGGTCCAAGAAACCACTGCACGCTCCGGAATCAATTATGGCGTGGACCGGAATATTCCTTCCGGGGAGCTGAAAGACAACGGAGACAGCCAGATGAGTTGAGCAATTCTTGGGGAAAGCGGGTAAATGGACAGACGACAAAAAGAGGGACTTACGAAGCTTCGCCGGGCAGGATCTCACGAAATGTCCGGATTCCCCACAGTATAGGCACAGATTATTGCTTCTTCGACGTTGGCGCTCTTCTGGGGTAAGAGATGGACGAAGGAGCCCCAGCTGCATGGGTTCCGAAGTGTCGGGTGGTGAAGAGGTCATTGGGACCGGTGGAGCCGAGTTGGCGAAGGAGGGTACTCGCGGCAACATCCAGACTGGACGTGACGGACCGGTGGTTCGTTCAGACCGGCGTTCTCTCAGGCGTCTGTCAATCTGGACTGCCAAATTAATTAAGGCGTCTAAAGTCTCAGGGACACCTACCCGAGCCAACTCGTCCTTAAGTGAATCCGAGAGGCCAAGGCGGAACTGGTAGCAAAGGGCCGAATCATTCCAGCTGGTGTCTGAGCTCCACCTTCGAAACTCAGACACATAGTCCTCTGCTGGTCTGCGACCCTGTTGGAGGGCATGTAGGGCGGCCTCAGCGGTGGCAGCTTGATGTGGATCCTCGTAAAGCAAGGACATAGCTTGAAAGAAGGTGGTTAGGGTGTCCAGGGAAGTGTTTTTTTGTTCCAGAAGGCGATGGGCCCAAGCCTGTGGTTCTCCGGATAGAAGTGAGATCACGAATCCCACCTTGGTGGCCTCCAAGGAAAAGGTCCGCGGCTGCAGGGCAAAGAACAGTTCACAGGCGTTCCGGAAGGCCCGATATTTGCTCCGATCCCCTGAAAACCTCTCCGGTGTAGGGACCTTGGGCTCTGGTGGAAACATGATCACAGAAGGTGAGGCGGCATTACCCGCGGCTGCGGCAGCGGGAGCTGGAACTGATAAGGCCTGGACGCGGTTCTCCAATCTTGTATAACCCTCTTGCAGGGTTCGGACCGCCTGGGTTAGTCCCTCAAGGTGACGGCAGAGTTCCTGCATGGGATCCACTCCCTGCGCGGGCTCGGACATGGCTGACCTGTACTGTCACGTACCTGGTTGACGAGCCCGACGTGCAAGGAGTGGCTGCCCTTGCTCCTCTGACCACGAGACCCCTGATAGAGCAGACAGGGGGCTCGGGGGTACAGAGTTGCACGAGTGCCGGTTGCAGCGCTGGTGCTGAGCTGAGAGGAGCTCCAGAGGTCCCGGACGGCGTAGGGAAGCAGGTGCAGGCTGGCGGACCCAATAGGCAGGTGAAGGTGCAGGAAGCAGACGAGGCAGCAACAGCGGGGAAGGTGTATTGTAGTCCAGTGGGGACAAGTCCCAGCAGAGGGATCCGCTGATGGGTATTGGATCCGGTACAGGTGCGGAAGGCAAGCAGAGTCAAGTCCAGGCAGAGTCGGCAACAGGCGGGCAGCAGAAGTACAGTGGGTCAGGCAGGAGAATGGTCAGGCGATCCGTAGTCAGGGCAGGCGGCAGGCAGGGAGAGACAGGTACAAGCCGGGTGATCAGGAATCAGGTATAACAGGAACAAGGATACAAGGGTCACAGGGGGCGCTGTAGACAGGTCAGCAAGAAGTGCAGGGGTCAGGATCCTTTTGAACTCGAGTTTGGCGCCAAAACGGCGTCCTCACGTGCACGCGCGCTGCCGCCGCTGGTGCGCGCGCCCGTGCGCATTACGGTGCGCGAATGTGCCGCGATTGCGAGTGCGCGCGCCCGCGTGCGCCAAAGTGCCGCTACTGCCATCTAGTGGCCGAGATTGTTCATGACAGAGAGCCTTATAACACTATCGAGTCACATGACACTGGGGAGGGGAAAATGGCTAATTGGGCCCAATTTGGAAATTTTCATTTAGGGGTGTACTCACTTTTGTTGCCAGTGGTTTAGACATTAATGGCTGTGTGTTGAGTTATTTTGAGGGGGCAGCAAATTTACACTGTTATACAAGCTGTACACTATCTACTTTACATTGACGATTATTCTATCGGCAGGAGGTAGTTATCAACTGTTATGCTATCTAGGGAGGAATTAATTACTGAATTTAATCTAATGTATATACTCAGTTAAGTTTAGAACTTTATTGCATATATCTTATTGTCCATATAGATTGATTGATTGATTGATTGATTTAATGAATTTATAATGCACCAAATACTGACCCATCAGGGCAGTGTCTAAGCGCAAGAAGCATAACTGGAGAAAAGCAAATCAAATCAGGGGGTTAAAAAAAAGAAATAGAAAAGAGAGAGAAGAGGAAAGCAAGAAGGGGTTATGTGTGACCTCATTTGTGTTTCTAACTGTAGGGGGGCGGGGCTGGACATGTGACGTCATTGATTGTATTTCCCTATATCAGGGAACATACGATCAATGAAGCTGCCACTGTGAAGAACGGGGAAGCTGTGTTTACACACAGCTCTCCCCGTTCTTCAGCTACGGGGACCGATCGTGGGACTTCGGCGGCGATCGGGTCCGCGGATCCCGCGGCCGCGGTCACGGAGCTTCGGACTGGGTCACGAGCGCACGCAGCGACCCACGGCTGGGCAGGTACGTGCTTGTGCCCAGCCGTGCCATTCTGCTGACGTATATCTGCAGGAGGCGGTCCTTAAGTGGTTAATTCATTTTTATAGATTGTTTTCGTATTGGAGGCACTGCTGTCCATCAATAGATTAAACAATCAATATAGCTGACTAAATGAGTTGTTTAGAAATTCCCAGACAATGCACAGTTGTAATAATATAAGTGGGACCCA
The DNA here is from genome assembly GCF_905171775.1 of Rana temporaria. Lineage (NCBI taxonomy): Eukaryota > Metazoa > Chordata > Amphibia > Anura > Ranidae > Rana > Rana temporaria. The sequence goes on from NC_053501.1 coordinate 47,486,365, forward strand.
AAACCAAAAATAGATTATATTGCAGTTTACCAATCATTAGGTGTGGTGGCTGTTTCATTGTCTTTGACTTATTTCCCTTTATATTCACCTGGTGATCTGGCCAGTAACACACCTCTAGTATTAGTGAGACACAACTCTGGAGGAATGAGAAGAGGAGGCACAGTAGACAGCACCATTGTCAGTCTGGGGGAGAATAGTGTTAAATGTATGCGAAGATTTAGATCCACTAAGAATTGAACCCAAACTCCAGCTCACACTTTATAATCAGTTACAACAAATCGTTTTCTTTTTTTTTTCTTTTGGGATAAAGCAGTGATGGCGAACCTTTTTGAGCCCGAGTGCCCAAACTCCAACACAAAACCTAATTTTTTTTTGAAGTGCCAACACTGCAATTAAACATGAATACCAAGGTTTTCGTTTAGAAAAATCAACTCGTACACTTGTCCAAACTAATTAACAGCTTTTGTTTTAAAAGAAAAACACAATAACAGAGCTTTCTATTAAACATTTTTTTTTTATTGAAAAAGATTCTCAACAACTGTACTTGTGCATGTATTTTTGGATAAGGATACATTTGCAGATCGCTGGTAAAGATGCCTTTGCTGATCGCTGGTAAGGATGCCTTTGCTAGGCATTTTCAAAGATGGCTTTGCTGGGCATTTCCAAAGATGGCTTTGCTGGGCATTTTCAAAGATGACTTTGCTGGGCATTTTCAAAGATGACTTTGCTGGCCATTTTCAAAGATGACTTTGCTGGGCATTTTCAAAGATGACTTTGCTGGGCATTTTCAAAGATGACTTTGCTGGGCATTTCCAAAGATGGCTTTGCTGGGCATTTCCAAAGATGGCTTTGCTGGGCATTTCCAAAGATGGCTTTGCTGGGCATTTCCAAAGATGGCTTTGCTGGGCATTTCCAAAGATGGCTTTGCTGGGCATTTCCAAAGATGGCTTTGCTGGGCATTTCCAAAGATGGCTTTGCTGGGCATTTCCAATGATGGCTTTGCTGGGCATTTCCAAAGATGGCTTTGCTGGGCATTTCCAAAGATGGCTTTGCTGGGCATTTCCAAAGATGGCTTTGCTGGGCATTATTAAAGATGCCTTGGTAAGGCATCTTTAAAGATGCCATTGCTGGGCATTTTTAAAGATGCCTTGTCTGGGCATTGGTAAAGATTGGTAAAGATGCCTTGGCTGGGCATTAGATGCCTTGGCTGGGCATTGGTAAAGATGCATTTGCTTACACAAGGGATAGAGATCTACAATGCTGTGATGGGTACAGGCACAGTATACTTTGCATAGCTAAAAGACATTATTGAACATAAGCAGAGGATGAGTCTAATGATCTATTGCTGGGCATTATTAAAGATGCCTTGGCTGGGCATTGGTAAAGATGCCTTAGCTGGGCATTGGTAAAGATGCCTTGCCTGGGCATTATTAAAGATGCCATGACTGGGCATTTTTAAAGATGCCTTGGCTGGGCATTGGTAAAGATGCCTTGCCTGGGCATTATTAAAGATGCCATTGCTGGGCATTTTTAAAGATGCCTTGGCTGGGCATTGGTAAAGATGCCTTGCCTGGGCATTATTAAAGATGCCATTGCTGGGCATTTTTAAAGATGCCTTGGCTGGGCATTGGTAAAGATGCCTTGCCTGGGCATTATTAAAGATGCCATTGCTGGGCATTTTTAAAGATGCCTTGGCTGGGCATTGGTAAAGATGCCTTGTCTGGGCATTGGTAAAGATGCCTTGGCTGGGCATTGGTAAAGATGCCTTGCCTGGGCATTATTAAAGATGCCATTGCTGGGCATTTTTAAAGATGCCTTGGCTGGGCATTGGTAAAGATGCCTTGCCTGGGCATTATTAAAGATGCCATTGCTGGGCATTTTTAAAGATGCCTTGGCTGGGCATTGGTAAAGATGCCTTGTCTGGGCATTGGTAAAGATGCCTTGGCTGGGCATTGGTAAAGATGCAATGACACATTTTTGTTTTTTTCATTTTAGCCCTTTGGATTCTTCTTTGCAATTCTTGTAGATTAGAATCTACAGCAGCTTCCAGACCCAGCAGAGCAGTGGGCATTTTTAAAGATACCTTGGCTGGGCATTTTTAAAGATGCCTTGGCTGGGCATTGGTAAAGATGCCTTGCCTGGGCATTATTAAAGATGCCATTGCTGGGCATTTTTAAAGATGCCTTGGCTGGGCATTGGTAAAGATGCCTTGCCTGGGCATTATTAAAGATGCCATTGCTGGGCATTTTTAAAGATGCCTTGGCTGGGCATTGGTAAAGATGCCTTGCCTGGGCATTATTAAAGATGCCATTGCTGGGCATTTTTAAAGATGCCTTGGCTGGGCATTGGTAAAGATGCCTTGTCTGGGCATTGGTAAAGATGCCTTGGCTGGGCATTGGTAAAGATGCCTTGCCTGGGCATTATTAAAGATGCCATTGCTGGGCATTTTTAAAGATGCCTTGGCTGGGCATTGGTAAAGATGCCTTGCCTGGGCATTATTAAAGATGCCATTGCTGGGCATTTTTAAAGATGCCTTGGCTGGGCATTGGTAAAGATGCCTTGCCTGGGCATTATTAAAGATGCCATTGCTGGGCATTTTTAAAGATGCCTTGGCTGGGCATTGGTAAAGATGCCTTGTCTGGGCATTGGTAAAGATGCCTTGGCTGGGCATTGGTAAAGATGCAATGACACATTTTTGTTTTTTTCATTTTAGCCCTTTGGATTCTTCTTTGCAATTTCATCCAAACAGGCTACAAATCTCTCCAAGACCCGTCCTCTGCTTAGCCATCGTACATTATTGTACATAAGTAAAGTATTATACTGTGCCTGTACCTCATCAAGAAGTGCTTGAAACTGTCGAAAATTAAGAGCACGAGCCATGATGTAATTCACCATTTTTGTGACATCCTTGAGGATATCGTCTAATATTTTGCTGCTTTCCTTGGCACAAAGAGCTTCTTGATGTATAATACAATGAAATTGAATGACTGGGTGCTTTGCTTCTTTGACAAAAAACTGTATGAAACCAGATGTTACCCCCACCATGGAAGGTGCCCCGTCACTAGTAACTGAAACCACTTTTTCTGGCCTTATGTCTTGTGAGACAAAAGCCTCCATCACAGCATTGTAGATATCTATCCCTTGTGTTCTTCCAGGCAAAGACAACAGTTTCATGAGCTCCTCTCTCATGGTGTCACCAACAGCATAACGCAAAATTACTGCTAGCCTTGCATGATTATTTATGTCTGTGCTTTCATCCAAGCACATGGAGTAACAGGCTGCCTTTTGTAAGTCAGTGGTGAGCTGCTGACTAACATCACTTGCCATACGCAGGACTCTATCTTTAACAGTATTTCTGCTAAGTGGCATTTCAGAGATTCGTTGCTTAATTTTGTCCTTGTTTGGAAATTCATGAAAAAGGAAATTACTCAAAGCCAACATGGCCGTTTTGATAAAATCGCCATCAGAGAGGGGCTTTCCATGTTTTGCTATGCACAGTGAAATTTCAAAGCTGGCATTTGCCAGATAATTTGTTTTAGAAAGATAGTTGCAAAAACTACGATACTGGCAGTGATATCTCTTCAATTTCCCATCAAGAAACTCTTTTCTTTCAGCTACACCAAGTTCGGCAACACTTTTGTGGTTGGTATCAAAATGACGTTTGACACTAGATGTGCGAGATACCACACTTTCACTACACAGAACACATAACGCTTTCCCATTGCGTTCAATCACTCCAAATGACTGTGTCCAGGTCTCTTGGAATGATCTTCCACTATCTGTTTTTAATTTTGCTTTTTTTGATGTACTCATTTTTGGTTGTTCATGTCTACAAAAAACACAAAATGTATAAAATAAGGATGGATGAAGCACCCAATACAAATCTATCCCTACCTACCTATACCAAAAATATTATTGCAACATTTCACAAAAAAGGTAGAACAACTCACGGTTTTGTAGACAGATATACATCGTCCAATATCCTGTGAAACAAGAAGTCGCGCTGTGCCGCTGCTGACACCGCTATGCTGGGTCTGGAAGCTGCTGTAGATTCTGAATTGCAAAGAAGAATCCCAAAGAGAGGGCTGTAATGAAAAAAAAAATATGTTTTCATTGTTGTCCATAGGGACACAGGAAACTACCATAGCCCGGGGGCCAGATGTGACCCTTAGCAACTTACGTTTCTGTAATGTAGACAGATATAAGCTCAAATCGTCCAATGTCCTGTGAAACAACAAGGCGTGCTGTGCCGCTGCTGACACCGCTCTGCTGGGTCTGAAAGCTGCTGTACATTCTACAAGATTTGCAAAGTAGAATCCCGGAGAGAGGGCTGTAATGAAAAAAAAAATATGTTTTCATTGTTGTCCATAGGGACACAGGAAACTACCGTAGCCCGGGGGCCAGATGTGACCCTTAGCAACTTACTTTTTTTAATGTAGACAGATATAAGCTCAAATCGTCCAATGTCCTGTGAAACAAGAAGTCGCGCTGTGCCGCTGCTGACACCGCTCTGCTGGGTCTGGAAGCTGCTGTAGATTCTACAAGAATTGCAAAGAAGAATCCAAAGGGCTAAAATGAAAAAAAAAAAAAAGTGTGTCATTGTTGTCCATAGGCCAGGACACAGGCCCAATAACAGCAATGATGGGGGTTATATGTTTGCAAATGACACCTATGCCCAATAACAGCAAACATATTACCTCCCTCATTGCTGTTTTTGGGCCTAGGTGTCATTTGCAAACATATTACCCCCCTCATTGCTGTTATTGGGCCTAGGTGTCATTTGCAAACATATTACCCCCCTCATTTGCAATGAGGGGGGTAATATGTTTGCAAAGGACACCTAGACCCAATAACAGCAATGAGGGGGGTAATATGTTTGCAAATGACACCTAGGCCCAATAACAGCAAACATATTACCCCCCTCATTGCTGTTATTGGGCCTGGGTGTCATTTGCAAACATATTACCCCCCTCATTGCTTTTATTGGGCCTAGGTGTCCTTTGCAAACATATTACCCCCCTCATTGCTGTTATTGGGCCTGGGTGTCATTTGCAAACATATTACCCCCCTCATTGCTTTTATTGGGCCTAGGTGTCCTTTGCAAACATATTACCCCCCTCATTGCTGTTATTGGGCCTGGGTGTCATTTGCAAACATATTACCCCCCTCATTGCTTTTATTGGGCCTAGGTGTCCTTTGCAAACATATTACCCCCCTCATTGCTGTTATTGGGCCTGGGTGTCATTTGCAAACATATTACCCCCCTCATTGCAAATGACACCTATGCCCAATAACAGCAATGAGGGAGGTAATATGTTTGCAAATGACACCTATGCCCAATAACAGCAAACATATTACCTCCCTCATTGCTGTTTTTGGGCCTAGGTGTCATTTGCAAACATATTACCTCCCTCATTGCTGTTTTTGGGCCTAGGTGTCATTTGCAAACATATTACCTCCCTCATTGCTGTTTTTGGGCCTAGGTGTCATTTGCAAACATATTACCTCCCTCATTGCTGTTATTGGGCATAGGTGTCATTTGCAATGAGGGGGGTAATATGTTTGCAAAGGACAACTAGACCCAATAACAGCAATGAGGGGGGTAATATGTTTGCAGAACAAAGTTTCCCAAGTCAGTCAGCAACTGTCAGAACACCCACCAGCGAGATTAGCTAAAGTAATTGTTCAGCAAAATTTTACATTTTAGATTGGGTGATGTTAGCAGGGCAACCCATAAAACGACCCAGGTATCCCATGTCTAAATAGTATTCGAGTAATAAGTATTCTTACCTTTGTCTGCAGCTGAATCAAACTGCGCAATGAAGAAGATGGCTTCACGAGTCTTGCAGCTCTTTCCCGCCGTGCGTCTTCTCCTCATGCTCCCAGTCACGCCCAGCAGCACGTCAGGCAGTGGATGATCTGAGAGCTTTCATTGGGTAGCAAGCTAACACGTGACCTCCGGGCGCTCATTCTAAGTTACGCCCACTCGGACACGTCACCGCTAGCACAGGGTAGTGTGGGAAATGTAGTTTCTAGTTGCGGTTGACGATTTAATTTTTTTTTCTTTGACATTTCTGCATTGTCACCGCGTGCCCACCAAAACAGCTTGCCGTGCCGGGAGCGGCACGCGTGCCACGCGTTCGCCATCACTGGGATAAAGGATTTACATGAATAAATAAAAGCTGATCATTTTACAGTTGCCTAAGTAAAGTGGAGAGATTCTGCTGTAAAAAACAATGGACTTGCTGGTTGGAATACTGGATACAAATAGAAGAAATAAAGCCTAAAAAAAGGAAACAAATGTAGCAGGTACTTCTCCAGACTGATCTAATCTATTAGGGCACAGCTGTCTGCTGCAGTAGTGTGTTTTTTTTCACCCCCCCTTTCTCTCTTCACACACAGAATCTCAGAACTGCTTGTTTGTAAACTCCCTATTGGAAGTTGTCTGTAAACTCCCTATTGGAAGAGCCTGAGCCAATCATCAGGCAGCAGCAAAGGACTGCGGGGGAGGAGATAAAAAGACAGAGAAACTAGACCAAAGCCTCTTTGTGCCTGCACCCCATCAGCAGAGCATCCCCTGCACTCTATGTGTGTGTGGAATCGCGGCCTACCAAGGGACACACTAGCTCAGAGGAACAGATTGTTCATGCAGCTCCAGCCCAGAGGAGGTCTCCTGGTGCAGGATATCTTAGGGTGTCCCCAGCCACAGCAGTAAGATCGGCAGCGTGGAAGGAGGGAGTGGATAACTAAGAGGTATCATGGATCCAGGTTACGCTGCTATTCAGTTGAGGGGATATGACAGTAGCTTGTATGTAGCGTGGTCCAGCTATGGCCGACAATAATAGGACAGCGTGTACTATCCACACTGTCCTGTTTATAGGAGGGAGGCATGTGTAGTACATAAAACACTGATTCGACTCGCACGCAGCGCACGCGATGACGTCATCGCGGAGTCGCCGTATGCGTTCCAGCGTGGAACGCAATACGGCGACGAGAGAGCACCGATTACACCATGCCATTGTCATTCAAAGTGTGACAGCGCTGAAATCTGAAAATTTGCCTGGGCAGGAATAGGGTAAAAATACCCAGTAGGCAAGTGGTAAATGGAGGGTTTAAGGAGAGTATCAGGGGTGCAACCCTTGAGCTTTGGCATATCTCCCACAATGAAAAAGTTCCATACTTTTTTAATGAGAGTGGAATACCCTTTTAAATCCCTCAGAGGTAATATCTTTGTAGATGTTCTCATATAAACACACAGTTTATCGGATATGCTTCCCAGCCTTTAGTAGCAGTAATGAGCTCTCATGGCTACATTTTTTTATATGGACCTTTTTTTAGCTTGTTTGACATTGTATAATTGATCCCTAAGGTTATTTTAAATCATGAATGTGTTTCTCAAGCTGCAGTCCGGTCGACTTCTGTGATGCTTCTAATAAACATCCATATACATCCAGGTACTCACAGATCTTATGCCGCGTACACACGATAATTTTTCGGGTTCTAAAAAACAAAATTTTTCAGGCTCTAGAAAAAACAATGTTTTTTTTCAACTTCATCATTAAAACGGCATTGCCTACACATGATCGTTAAAAAAATGCTCTAGCAAAGCGCGGTGACATACAACACGTACGACGGCACTATAAAGGGGAAGTTCCATGCGGAATGCTTTAGCTGATTTTGTGTTAGTAAAAGACAATTTGCGCTTTTCTGTCTGTTACAGCGTGATGAATGTGCTTACTCCATCACGAACGCTAGTTTTACCAGAACGAGCGCTCCCGTCTCATAACTTGCTTCTGAGCATGCGCACATTTTTCATGTCGTTAAAGCCCACACACGATCATTTTTTACAACCTGAAAAACGACATTGTTTAAAACGTCGTTAACCACTTAAGCCCCGGACCTTTAGGCAGCTAAATGCCCAGGCCAGGTTTTGCGATTCGGCACTGCATCGCTTTAACAGACAATTGCGCGGTCGTGCGACGTGGCTTCCAAACAAAATTGGCGTCCTTTTTTCCCCACAAATAGAGCTTTCTTTTGGTGGTATTTGATCACCTCTGCGGTTTTTATTTTTTGCGCTATAAACAAAAATAGAGCGACAATTTTGAAAAAAATTCAATATTTTTTACTTTTTGCTATAATAAATATCCCCCAAAAACATATATAAATTATTTTTTTTCCTCAGTTTAGGCGATACGTATTCTTCTACCTATTTTTGGTAAAAAAAATCGCAATAAGTGTTTATCGATTGGTTTGCGCAAAATTTATAGCGTTTACAAAATAGGGGATAGTTTTATTGCATTTTTATTAATTATATTTTTACTACTATTGCCGGCGATCAGAGATTTTTTTCGTGACTGCGACATTATGGCGGACACGTCGGACAATTTTGACACATTTTTGGGACCATTGTCATTTTCACAGCAAAAAATGCATTTAAATTGCATTCTTTATTGTGAAAATGACAGTTGCAGTTTGGGAGTTAACCACAGGGGGCGCTGTAGGAGTTAGGGTTCACCTAGTGTGTGTTAACAACTGTAGGGGGGTGTGGCTGTAGGAATGACATCATCGATCGAGTCTCCCTATAAAAGGGATCACTCGATCGATACGCCGCCACAGTGAAGCACGGGGAAGCCGTGTTTACATACGGCTCTCCCTGTTCTTTAGCTCCGGGGAGCGATCGCGACGGAGCGGCTATAAACGAATAGCCGCACCGTCGTCCCGGATCGCTCCCCGAGGTAAGCCGCCCACCGCACGCAGCGGAGGGGGTCCCGATCGGACCCCCCACCCGCTAGAAGGCAGGGACGTATATATATGCCCATCTGCCTGTACGTGCCATTCTGTGGACGTAAATAGGTGTTCGGCGGGCGTTAAGTGGTTAAAAAATAGAGCATGTTCGAAAAAAAATTGCCCGTTTTTCAGAACCCGAAAAATGCTCTGAATCCCACACACAATCGTTTTAAATGACATTTTTAAAAAACTTCGTTTTTTACAACCCGAAAAATGATCGCGTGTACGCGGCATAAGACTCAGCATTTTAGATATTTAACGCACGGTTCTCGTTATACTGATAAATGGAGATGAACCAATGGCTAACATAAATTTTAAAAGATTTTAAAATGTTGAGTCTCTTGCCTTAACTTTATTGATCCTTTCACAGACCATATTATCACATGATCTGCTCATGACAGATTCTTCAGTATGCAGGGAACTTAAAGTGATTGTAAAGGCTCGTTTTTTTCCTATAAAAATAACAAACATGTTATGCTTACCTGCTCTGTTTAAGTGGATTTGCACAGAGCAGCCCAGATCCTCCTCTTCTTGGGTCCCTCTTCTGTGATCATGACCCCTCCCTTATGATCAGCTTGCTATGGGGGCACCCAAGCCAAGTCACAGCTCCCTGTGTCCATTCAGACACGGAGCCCTGACCCGGGCCCCGCCCCCTCTCTCCCCTGATTGGCTAGCTGACTTTGACAGCAGCAGGAGTCAATGTAAAAGGGGGGAACTAATGCGCAAAACCAATCTACCCAGGGCAACTAAGTAAAAAGAGGTGAAGGAGGAGTGTCGTTGGTGACGTCATCTCCGCTCGCGGCCGAGCGGAGATCTGCTGACCATCTGTAAATAATACTGTGGAGTTACCTGCATGCTGTTCACAGCCGTTATAATTGTGAGTGTTATTATATTTTTATTAAAATCACCAATGATTTACTGCACTATGGAGCCCGCTTTTTGCTTCCCTTGAGAGTGTCTGGAGGAATTTGGAGGTGGAGGACCGGAGTCATCTGAGCCGTCCTGTATGCAGAGTGTGTGCTGCTGGGTGTCATCCCCTATCCAACAGGCTTGTATGATCTCAATTGAGGTGAGAGGCTAGCATTATCTGTCCTATCTGCACAGTCACCCTGGAGGATTGTGTGGTGAATTGAAGCATTGGTTTGAACAACTTTTTCACTGCTGGGAAAACTTTTGAAATTTATGCACTTTGAATATCTTTATTCTTTTTCACTGTATTTAATTTTTTCATTTATCTGCACGTTTGGAAACACAACGTTTGAACATTTTTTTATGAAATTTTGGAAGTCAACTTGAACACTATATCAACTGGACTTGTTATATATATATATTTTTTCATATATATTTTTCCATATATATAATTTTATTTATATATATTTTTTATGGAATCTATTTATATCAATATTTATTCACTTTGCACTTTTTATCTTTGTGCACATTGGTTTATCTGCTACAACTATTGATATACAAATCACTTCCCAATTGGGGTTTTTGTATTCACGTTAACACTTGAGCACTTTATTGTGGTGGTAACACTGGAAACCTTTGTTTACATTATATTGGTATATTCACTTTAATCAATGATCTCCATAGTATCATTGTAAATCCATTCTATCGATTATATCCACTACTCCTACCCTTTACACCTGAATTATGGATGTTATGAAGGGTCTTCAAGGAAATTAGGAGTGGAACACAGTTTGATTGAACACTACTGATCATTACTTATACGTTTTTATACGTTGTTGTGTGTGTAATATATTTTATCTTATTATAGTTTCCCTTTGGCAAGCGCCATTACACTCTCTGTTTTAGCAGGAGTCAATGATGTCTCAGTCAATCAGTAAGGAGAATCTCGGACGGCTGAGACATTTGTGGACGTTGAAAGAGAGAGAGAGACCTCAGGTAAGTGTTTTCCTGACAGGAAAACTGTGAGGAGAGCTTTTGCCCAGGAATCCCGGCCGTGTGTATGCTCCTCGCAGTTTTTCCGACGGGAAAACTGCCCAAAAACCGCCGGACAAAAAAAAGAACCAGTTCTCTTTTTTTCCCGCCGGAACAACCGATGGACTTTTGCCCGGCGGTTTTTGGCAGCTTTCCTATGGGAAAAACTGCGATGGAGCATACACACTCCATCGCAGTTTTCCTGTCAGGAAAACCGGCCGTGTGTAGGGGAAAGACTGAACCGAGCAGGTTCTTGGCTTTAGCCTGTAGATCAAAGGCTCAGTAATAGCATTCAATGCCAAGCTGCAGCAATTAAGGCTTGCAGACTATTAGGCTTCATGCACACTAGGGCCCGGATTCACAACGGAGTTACGACGGACCAGTTTCAGCAGACATGTTCGGTCATCTGTACACCCGAGCGGACAGGATTCCAGGGTACATTTGCCCGCCGGGGGTTTTTTCCAGCGGGCAAATATTTCCAAACTTGTTTAGAAACAGCCCGCTGGAATCCTGTCCGTCGGACATGTTCGGTCGTCTGTACAGACCTACCGTACATGTCCGAGCGGCCACCATCCCTCGCATGCGTCGAATGACTTTGACGCATGCATGGAAGCATTGACCTTCCTGCGTCGCGCACGTTGCCACGTCATCGTCGCGGCGAAGGCGCGGACACGTCAGCGCGCTGTCTGTCCGCGCGGATTGTCTCTCATTTCTGTCTGATGGTGTGTACAACCATCAGACAGAAATCTCCGACCGGACATGTCCGATGAAAACGGTCCGGCGGACCGTTTTCAGCGGTCTGTCCGGTCGTTTGTACAAGGCCTAACACCGTCATATCTTAGGCTGCATATTTACGCTGGCCGCTAGGTGGCGCTTCCGTATATTTCCGTGAGGAATATGCAAATTAGGTAGTTACGCCGATTCAGAAATGTACGTCCGCCAGGCGCATTTTTTTTACATCGTTTACGTTAGGCTTTTTCCGGCGTAAAGTTACCCCTGCTATATGAGGCCCTGCTATATGAGGTGTATCGTATGTTAAGTATGGACGTCGTTCCCGCGTTGAATTTTGAAAATTTTACGTTGTTTGCGTAAGTCGTTCGCGAATAGGGCTGGACGTAATTTACGTTCACGTTGAAAGCAATGACAATTTGCGCCGTAATTTCAAGCACGCGCACTGGGATTCTTTTTTTTTCGATTTAAAAAAAAACTACCCGATTCTCCTTGACAAAATGAGCCTCAATCTAATGTTAAAAATTAAGTTTTCGGGTGAACCTCCACTTCAATTACCGTACATCTTGGTGTGCTTTGTGTATTTCTTTGATATCTGTGCTGTAATGCAGTATGAAACCTTGCCTCTATGCAGGAGCCTCCTGTAATCAAGACCAGTCAAAGCTGCTCTCTCTCATTTCTGCAAGGTGACTGGTCTTGTCTCCACCCCCTCCTGTAGTTTTCTGCAGGCAGCCTGTGTTGGGGGCGGAGCTGCTGGGTTCCTCCCACAGCTCTGCTCTCTGCACAGGACATATGCAGCACAGTGACAATATTACCACTACGTTTACAAGGCAATAATTGGGTTTACAAATGCATTTGGCCCTCAAAAATAGATTTATATATGTTGAGGCTATTGAGGAAGATATTTAAAAAAACGTATTTTGTGCTTGGAGTCTGGCTTTAAGGGTTATTTCTCTTTTCATTATTCATCCAGACTCTTATAAACATGCAATTTCCTCTCAGCAGAGGGTAAACAGGATACAAATGTAATACCAACATGAGGCCTCTTAAAGTCAGTATTAAATGCTTTGACAGGCTGCTAATATATACTTGCATTGCATTTAAAGCACAATAACATTTTCAGGAGATTTGTAGCATGATGTCAGATTACTATAATTTACATGGGAGGATAAATTACAGTGTCCTTATAGCTGAGCTCAGAACTGAAAATGAGCTCCGGCATCTTTGTGAAAATGCAAACTCAGAAATCTGCTAATACAATCTACAACATTTAAACAAATGGGTGAATGCCAGGTGAGGCAGAAAACATTTCCTAAACCCCAAATCATTAATTACATGGTAGCAAAAGCTGCCACTGGATTATTGGAGCAAGGCGGCTTCATTCATTGTGGCATCAGAACCATGCTGTGCTATTGTTAGTTGACAATTTACTACAAGCTCTGAACTGCTAATAAATACTAAGGGGTAGATCCACAAAGAAATTACGCCTGCGTATCTATTGATACGCTGGTGTAATTTAAAAATTTCTGCGTCGTATCTTTGTTTTGAAAACTCAAAACAAGATACGACGGCATCTCGGCTACATCCGACAGGCGTACATCTTCGTACGCCTTCGGATCTTAGCTGCAATTTTTCAGCGTCCGCTAGGTGGCGTTTCCGTCGTAATCTGTGTCGAGTATGCAAATTAGCTATTTACGGCGATCCAAGAAAGTACGTCGGCCCGGCGCATTTTTTTCTGTCGTTTGCGTTCGGCTTTTTCCGGCGTATAGTTAAAGCTGCTATATGGTGGCGTACTCAATGTTAAGTATGGCAGTCCTTCCCGCGTACAATTTAGAATTGTTTGCGTTGTTTGCGTAAGTCGTTTGCGAATAGGAATTTGCGTAGAATAAAGTCACCATCGTAAGCATTGGCTGGTTCCGGTTTAATTTTGAGCATGCGCACTGAGATACCCCCAGGGACGGCGCATGCGCAGTTAAAAAAAAACTTTGATTACGTCGGGTCACGACGTATTAACATAAAACACGCCCCCATCACAGCCATTTGAATTCCGCGCCCTTACGCCGCGAGAGATACACTACGCCGCCGTAACTTATGGCGCGGATTTGTTGTGGATTCAAACCAAAGCAAAGTAAGTTACAGCTGCGTAGTGTATATTAGATACGCTGCGCCCGGCGCAGATGTATGTGGATCTGCCCCTAAGCAATACACATGCTATATATACTTGATATTACTTGATATGAGCGAACTGTGCAAAGTTCAGCTCCTCCCCGAAGGAACTGCTGGATTGTTTTGGGTGGCATGTTACGTCTATTCCTTCACCGTCTAGGGCATAGGCGTGCGCAGCCTGTTGCATTAGGGTGTGCACCCCAAAGCACACATGTGAGTGCAGAGTATAGATGTACGCTGCGTATAGAGTGCTGCGGTCTGGTGTACGCTGCATATAAAATACAGAGTTTAGATGTGTGCTGCGAGAGTGCAGAGTTCATAGTTCCTATAGAGTGTAGAATTCAGGAGTGTGCTGCCTATAGCGTGCAGAGTTCAGGTGTGCGCTGCCTATGGATTGCAGAGTTCAGGTGTGCGCTGCCTATGGATTGCAGAGTTCAGGTGTGCGCTGCCTATGGAGCACAGAGTTCAGGTGTGCTCTGCTCTCTATAGGCAGCACACACCTGAACTCTGCACTCCATAGGCAGCGCACACCTGAACTCTGCACTCCATAGGCACCTGAGAGGGAAGAGGGGGAGACAGATGGGGAGAAAGGGGGGCATGTGGGGGGGAAGAGGGGGGAAACAGGGGAGAGACAGATGGGGAGAAGGAGGGGGACACAGATGGGGAAAGGGGGCATTGAGGGGGTAGATTGGGAGAAGGAGGGAGACAGATGGGGGCGAAGGGGAGGATGGGGACGGATAGGGGAGGAGGGGAGACAGATGTGGAGAAGGGGGGAGAAAGATGGGGGATTAGTGGGGGAGACAGATGTGGAGAAGAGGGGACAGATAGGGGAGAAGGGGGGCAGTTTGGTCAGAAGAGAGACAGGGGAGGAGGGGGGGGGCAGGTAGGGGGAGGGGGGAGACAGATGGGGAGAAAGGGGGACAGATGGGGAAAAGGGGGCGATGTGGAGAGTTCACTGAAATGCTCACTTATCATAGGCTGGTCTCTGCAGGCTCTGTCATTATTCATGCAGCCACGATCTAGCTGAAGCTGCTGTAGTTCCAATCTCCCGCCCACAAGTTCCTTTCTCAGGCACACAGCACTGGCTGCACACACAGGGATTGCGATGTGGGCGGGGCAGACAAAGAGATAGGAGCAAACTAACCAATATTGGGATTTTTTTTACCAAAAATGTGTAGCAAAATACATATTGGCCTAAACTGAGGAAGATTTTTTTTCAAAAGGAGCACTGTAATATAAAGGGGCCTACACTGTAAGGATTACACTCCCCTTTATATCACAGTGCCCTTTTGCAGTCATGGCCCCCCCATCACAGTCCTCCCTTCAGTCATGCCCCCCCATCACAGTCCTCCCTTCAGTCATGGCCCCCCATCACAGTCCTCCCTTTAGTCATGGCCCCCCCATCACAGTCCTCCCTGCATTCATGCCCCCCCCCATCACAGTCCTCCCTGCATTCATGGCCCCCCCATCACAGTCCTCCCTTCAGTCATGGCCCCCCCATCACAGTCCTCCCTGCATTCATGCCCCCCCCCCATCACAGTCCTCCCTGCAGTCATGGCCCCCCCATCACAGTCCTCCCTTCAGTCATGCCCCCCCATCACAGTCCTCCCTTCAGTCATGGCCCCCCATCACAGTCCTCCCTTTAGTCATGGCCCCCCCATCACAGTCCTCCCTGCATTCATGCCCCCCCCCCCATCACAGTCCTCCCTGCATTCATGCCCCCCCCCATCACAGTCCTCCCTGCATTCATGGCCCCCCCATCACAGTCCTCCCTTCGGTCATGGTTATGATGCTTAAAGTGATCATTTAACTTATTTATCTTTTACAGAGAAAGATAGCATAGATGGCGTTATTTTGCATTGCGCTGTATAATGTATTATTGCTGGGATTTGTTGTTCCTCTGTAACTGTTGGTATTCTGCATTGTGCTGTATAATGATTATACTGCGCGATGCAGATTACCACTGACCAGTTATAGAGGAACTACAAATCTCAGCAATAATACATTATACAGCGCAATGGAGAATACCAGTAGCTAGAGAGGAACAAAAAATCCCACCAATACATCATATAAAACGCAATGCAGAATACCAGCAGTTACAGAGAACTACAAATCCCAGCAATAATACATTATATAAAATGCAATGCAGAATACCAGAAGTTACAGCGGACTACAAATCCCAGCAATAATACATTATATAAAATGCAATGCAGAATACCAGAAGTTACAGAGGACTACAAATCCCAGCAATGATACATTATACAGGCTGCTTAATATATTATTGCAGGGATTTGGTGTTTTTTTTTTTTAAACAGGAAACTTTAAAACAGGTCCCCCTTACCTGTTTCTGAAGCCTTGTAAGTCACAGCGGTGGCTCTGCGGGCGTATGTCCGGCCTGTGTGGGGAGCGCGGCATGGTCTGGACTCCTTCAAATGCTGCCCACACACACTGCTGCCCCCCAGGACAAACCACCCCGCTTCCATTAGTACAGACCCCCCTCAGGAAAAACCTCCCGCCTCAATTAGTACAGACCCCCCCCCACAGGACAAACCACCCCCCCATTAGCAGAGACCCCCCTTCCATTAGTACAGACCCCCCCCCCAGACAAACCACCCCCTCCATTTGTACAGACCCCCCACAATCATCCCCCATTAGTACAGACCCCCACAAACCACCCTTCATTAGTACAGTCATCCCCCTCTATTAGTACAGAGGCCACCACACTCCCCCCCCTCCCAAGACAAACCCCACCCTGGCGGCAGCTGGAGAGGACAGTGTGCAGCTGCTCCGCCCGGGTGGAGAACATGATGATCGTGAGGAGGAGGAGAATTCAAAAATACCGCGGCAGTGGAGAGCTCAGAGCGGCCTCAGACAAGGAGAGGAGGAGGGAGCGGAGCACTCTGGCGCTTGAGCGCCACCATGTCTGTGGCGCCTGGGTGAACTGCACCCGCACGGCGCACTCATAGTGGAAACGGCCGGCTGGAGGTGGAGGTCTCGTTCGGACGGCTGCAGCCGATTTTGCGCCCTGTCCCCTGGCTGGCGCTGACGTCACTCGTTGCTAGACGCTAAGCGGCCCCAGCGTTAGCAACGAGTGCAGGATAGAGGCTCCACCCACCACCACCTGGTATCCTGGTCTGTCAGTGTCAGTGCAGTCTCTCTCTCTGCGCCGCTGATCGGGTCCTGAAGTAGTTCTGGCTGAAAAAATAGCCCGACGCCACCACACAGAGCGATATGCGTGCATGGTGATTAGGGTGTGCCTGGGCACACCCGGCACACCCCGTGCGCACGCCTATGGTCTAGGGTATACGACGAGAGCTGAGAAGAACTGCAATGTCCACACTTTAAATGTCTTTTTCTGTGCTTTATTACCCAACGGGGTAAAGGATAAAAGTAGTAGTAGTTAAAGAGGTAGAAAAGGGAATAGGTAGTAGGTTCAGGTGTATAACTTGGTTCGGAAACAGTCCTGCTTCCAGCAATGTAACTTTCGTTGCCACTCTAGCCAGAGTGGGTATTGCGCACCTGGATAGGCCTCTCTCACCAGCCTAGCAGCCAGGATGTCCCACGGATACTTTAGCAAAGTCTCTGCCACAGACCTTCCCAAAGGTGGAGATGTATTCGGTCCGGAATCCTTCTCAACACAGGATTAAGCACCCGGATCTCTCTTGAATAAACTTGATAAATTCAGAACCGACAGGTGACCATCACTCAGCCTCTTAGTAACAGTGCATTCTTCGATGAAGTTCAAGGCCTCTCCTGAGATACCAGCCTTGTGCTCGGTACTCTCCCAGACAGGCTTCCTCCCTCAGGATGGACAGCACAGGACGACTCTGCGATTGTAGGCCCAGTCTGACTACCAGGCCTACATAGTAGATCACAACCCCAGGCCAACGTGGTCCCGGAGCCAGGAACACTTGAACACACACCCCCGGCCATGAGGGCCACACACGGGAGGTGGTGGGACAACAGCCAAGGACGGCCTCACGACGACGTTGACCCCGAACTAATGACATCTGTCCCTTAAGTATTCTCCCACAGCATGCACAGCGAGGCGACCAACCCCCACTGATTGGTTGCTGAGGAAAAACACCCAATACTTGACTGCTGCCACCCTTGGCCTGGGGTGGTACCAACACCCCAGACAGCAATAGTGGTCACTCACAGTACAGCCATGGCTGGAACAGAGGCCCAAAATTTGGTAAAACAATACGGTCAGAGGTAATTAATCTCTGACCAACCTCTAAATTTAAGGCATCGCCAGCTATGAAAGTAGCAGGGCGCTACAGTTACTTTTACAGGAGATGTGGTGCGCCCAGCAGGAAATCTCTGAACCCTGAACATAGCTCTGTACCCTATTGAAGTCTAGGGGTGCCAAATCTTGTAAAACCAAATAAAAATAAGAAAGCTGCGCTAAAAATATATGAGTGTGTAATAGAACACAATTTTGGTGAGAAAATTGAAGATCAGCAATCACGTGATCCTTACATCATATAAATATATGTAAAAAATGCTTAAACATATATAAAATAAGTCTCTAAAGGAAGATGTGAAAGTCCATAATGGGGTCCAAGAATGAGATGGGTCACACACTTGGGGGTGCCACCAAAAAGAAATCGAAATATTTACCACTGGCTTTTGTTTGCATTTTTAACTACATATGGCAGGGGTGTCCAAACTTTTTTGAAAGAGGGCCAGATTTGATAAAGTGAATGTGCGTGAGGGCCGACTATTTTGCCTGACATTCTTTGAACCAATAAAATTTGTTGTAAGTGTGTTCGTCCGAGCACTAATACACTGCCCAAAAAGAATTCTCCCACCTTGGTGGCTGTGTGTGGTGGATATATATATATATATATATATATATCCTCTTTGGCCCGCAACAAATCCCAGAGCTCCGCTCAGGGTAAGGATGAGCTTAGGTTGTAAAAAATATATATTTTCTCTTCTTTATCCCCTGAGAAATCTGCCCTTTTTCTCTTCTGTGGCTCCCAAGCTCATCTCAGGGCAAGGATGAGCTAGTTTTTTATTTATTTTTTATTTTATATTCTCTCTGGCCCCCACTTGTAATTTGCCCTTATCTCTTCTTTGGCGCCCAAGCTTCGATCAGGGCAAGCATGAGCTTGTTTTTTTAAATTCTTATATATTTAAATATAGAATGGATAACACATCTACGTGAGTTGCAAAAATTGAAAAGAAAAGCCAGGACAGCCACACTCCAAAAAACGTTCCTTTTAATAAAACTGGTGACAAAAATTACATGCCACAGCAAAAAATAGGACAGAACTGACGCGCTTTGCACTGTACTTCAGTGCTTAATCAATGAGCTATGATTAAGCACTGAAGTACAGTGCGAAACGCGTCAGCTTCTGTCCTATTTTTTGCTGTGGCATGTAATTTTTGTGACCAGTTTTATTAAAAGGAACGTTTTTTGGAGTGCGGCTGTCCTGGCTTTTCTCTTCAATTTTAGCATATGACTGCATTGCCGGCACCCATGGTTTGGGTCTAGTGAGAAGGCTCTCTGGTTCATCTGAGCGGTTACTTTTCTTTTCATCACATCTACGTGAGTTGTGGATGCTGCACACCCCAATTTGTAGTAATAATTTGTAAATCTTTTCTTTCTCACATAGTAATTAAATCCCTGAAGAAGACCAAGAAAGGTCAAAACGCGTAGGGAATTTGGGAAGCTCTACAAAAGTACAAAGAGTTTACACAACATGAGTTATGTGTAGTTTTCCATTTTTTTAATGAGTATGTTGTCAATGTTAGGGTCAGAACTGTTTTTTACGACTTCTTTGTAATTATGGAAAATATTTTTGATATCATTTAACTAATAAATAAATACCAATTTTTATGTAACATCTTTTGCTTTTCAAATACTTATATTGCAGCTAAATGATGAGTTCACTACACACTGAATTTATACAGACAGGCAGTCGAAGACGGTTGAAAACAAAGAATTTGGTTTATTCTTCCATCTTGCTGGAAACAAGTGCAAGCATCCAAACAGCATAAACAAAATCAAACATAAAATAAACCCTGGCCACTTGGGGCATCTATCTTCACCACACAGGAACCTATCTATGGAGTCTGGTACAGCCTAGTGCTGGGCAGACACTGCTGGTCACAGCAGAAAAACAATAGTCTTTTGATTTTTATCACACAGAAAAATCAATCCTCTCCTCACCTTCTCAGAAGACTTTCTGGCACTGCTCTCCTTACTCACAAAGACTCAGGATGCAGCAAATCAGTGGTAATCCTCTGGACTACCTTTAGAGGCCTTAATTGCCGCATTCTGAACAGCTGAAGTCTTCCAAGGCCCTTAGACCTTTTTCTGGCTACATTTGCAGCCGACGCCTAATAACAATTGCTGTATTGTCTAAACAAGGCAGAAATGTATGTCCCGTCTGTGACAACACCCACAGATTTACCTGACTTCCTGTCACAATATATATATATATATATATATTTATATATATATATATTTATATATATATATATATATATATATATATATATATTTAAGCCAATCTTATCCTCCTGTGCGGAGTTTGGGGGGCCACAAAAGTGATAAAAGCAAATTGCAAGTGGGGGCCGTATTAAAAACCGGACCGCGGGCAGCAACTGGCCCGCACACCAAACTTTGGGCATGCCTAATATAAGGCAAACTGTGTATTTTTTCAAATTAATGTTTCACATCTGAACTGACAATCTTTTTTTAATGTGTGTACCAGTGTCTGTAACTGCTTTTCTAAATATATATTACCTCAAAGTAAATTGCTCCATCTGCAGTTACTTTACAACATATTTGGCAACTAAAGAGCAATTCAGTAATAATAAGTTGTCTGTGATGCTGAGATGAGATTCTAGGTAGTTATACCCAAGAAAACATGATTGTTTTGGTACTGATGCTGCGATAGCACTGGAGCTGTTGGAATATCTTGTTCATATTACTGCAGACTCGAGTGTAAAATTAACATACGGCAAAGTGTTATCTGATTTCAAGACACACCAACACCTAAATATAACAGCTGCAGATATGACCAAACATGTCTAGTACATGGTGATGTAAACACATTACAAGAAAAAAAATCAACTAGAAGACTATGCTGTGATGTACCGTCCTACACTGAACAAAGTAGAATGTCCTGTACAGTTGTGATTGATATTGCAGGCTTAATATAGTCAAACAGGTTGAGTTACTAAATCTGAAGATTGCCAAATCTGGCGCAGCTCTGCATAGAACCCTTCCAGGTTTGAGGTTTGTTTGGTCAAAGCTTAATTGAACAAGCGAGAGTAATTGAAGCTAGCCATACACCATACAATTTTCTTATTGAATTCCCTTTAGATTTACCTTCAACTGTGTAGTGCAAGGGCCTGCCTGATTACACACAAATTGCAAGTGCTTAGGTTTGACCTCATATTATATGGTTTTGGTAAATCTAAAAGAAATCTATAGAAGAAAATTGTATAATGTATGGCCAGCCTTAAAAGCTGATTGGCTACCATGGACAGCTGCGCCAGATTTTGCACTCTGCGGGGCAGATCCACAAAGAGAGTACGCCGGCGTATCTACTGATACGCCGGCGTACTTTCAAATTTCCCACGTCGTATCTTTGGTTTGAATTCTCAAACCAAGATACAACGGCATCTGGGTTAGATCCGACAGGCGTACGGCTTCGTACACCTTCGGATCTAAGATGCAATTCTTCGGCGTCCGCTGGGTGGAGTTCTCGTCGTTTTCCGCGTCGAGTATGCAAATTAGCTATTTCCGACGATCCACGAACATACGCGCGGCCATCGCATTTTGTTACGTCGTCTCTAGTCGGCTTTTTCCGGCGTATAGTTAAAGCTGCTGTTTTGCGGCGTATAGTTAGACTTGCCATGTTAAGTATGGCCGTCGTTCCAGCGTTTATTTTTAATTTTTTTTTTTTTTGCGTAAGTTGTCCGTGAATCGGGATGGACTAATTCACGTCTATGTTAAAAAATATGACGTCCTTGCGACGTCATTTAGCGCAATGCACGGCGGGAAATTTAGGGACGGCGCATGCGCAGTTCATTCGGCGCGGGGACGCGCTTCATTTAAATGAAACACGCCCCCTAATCGCCGATTTGAATTCCGCGCCGTTACATCTGAGCTGACACTACGATACACTACGCCGCCGTAACTTACGGTGCAAACTCTTTATGGATTCGATTTATAGCCAGGTAAGGTACGGCGGCGTAGCGTATCTCGGATACGATGCGCCGGGGCAGATCTTTGTGGATCTGCCCCTGCGGGTTTAATAAATCAACTCCTTAGTGCTCTTAATTGAAGTGAAAAAACAAAAAACACCTGGAAATCACAGGCCCCCCAGCGACAGTCCCCCCCCCCCCCCCCCCCGTTTTACTTCCCTAAACCAGTTGACCTGCTCAGCTCATCCGGGGCATCCTCATCTCCACGGAATCTCGGCGGTGATTGGAAAGATTGATAGCAGCGCAGCCATTGGCTCCCGCTGCTGTCAATCAAATCCAATGATGCGGCCGCCGGGGGCGGGACCGGGGGGCATCTGTGGACGCCGAGTGTATGACATGAGAGCGTGCCCGCAAGGTAACCCCCTCGGGAAAAAGCTTCCCAGAGGGGGTTATCTATTGCGGGGAGGAGCAAAGAAAGCCGCCGTGGGACCCCAGGAGAGGACGATCCGCGCCACTCTGTGCAAAACTAACTGCACAGTGGAAATAAGTATGATATGTTTGTTATTAAAAAAAAAAAATAACCTTTAGTACCACTTTAATAAAAAATAATGTTCTTTAACCACTTGACCTCCAGAAGATTTACCCCCTTTCATGACCAGGCCATTTTCTGCGATACAGCACTGCATTACTTTAACTGACAATTGCGTGGTCGTGCTACGCTTTACTCAAATAAAATTGATGTCCTTTTTTTACCACAATTAGAGCATTTTTTTTGTGGTATTTGATCACCTCTGCGGTTTTTATTTTGTTGCGCTATAAACCAAAAAAATACTGACAATTTTGAAAAAAAAAATAATTCTGCCATAAAAATTATCCAATAATAAAAAGAAAAAAAATCTAATTTCTTAATAATTTAGGCCAATATGTATTCATGTATGATAAGCGTATATCGATTGGTTTGCTATAGCATCTATAAACTATGGTATATATTTATGGAATTTTTATTTATTTTTATTCTTTTACTAGTAATGGCCAAGATCAGCGACTTATAACAAGACTGCGATATTGCAGCGGACAAATCGGACACTAACTGACACTAATACAGTGATCAGTGCTAACAAAATATGCACTGTCACTGTACTAATGGCACTGGCAAATGTGTCCCCTCTGTCTGTTATAAGAACTGAAAAACTGCAGATTCTGTGGGCGGATCTGTTGTCTGGAGCTCGGTGGGTGGAGTCGTGATGTCAGTAGACTCCCTGCCCTCCTCTACACTCCCCTTGTCAACATGCATTTTTTTTTAAATAGCTTCCTTTACCTTAGTGCAGTCCTCCTTCACTCACCCCATCCTTCCATTTTGCATTTAAAATGTCCTTATTTCGTCTGAGAAATCCTCACTTCCTGTTCTTCTGTCTGTAACGCCACACAGTAATGCAAGGCTTTCTCCCTGGTGTGGAGTGTCGTGCTCGCCCCCTCCCTTGGAATACAGGAGAGTCAGGACGCTCTCTCCGTTGCAGATAGATAAGGGAGCTGTGTGTTAGTGGGCGTCCTGACTCTCCTGGAGTCCAAGGGAGGGGGCGAGCACGACACTCCACACCAGGGAGAAAGCCTTGCATTACTGTGTGGAGTTACAGACAGAAGAACAGGAAGTAAAGATTTCTCAGAAGAAATAAGGACATTTAAAAGCAAAAAAGGACTGCACTAGGGTTAGGGAAGCTATTTACGAAAAAAAAAATGTACCTTTACAACCCCTTTAAGTACTGTCCCTTGTGCTGATTTTTATTTCACTTTTAAGGCTTTTAGCACTTTTATCTCTAAAATTATCCTAATGGGATTTCAGAGGGGGGGGGGGGGGGGGGGGGGGTTGGGGCTCTCTCTATAAAGAAAAAAAACATACTGTTTATGGTTCCTTCAAAAGAAATACACATGTGGAAAAAAAATTGCACGTGTCTTCTCCACTTCATGACATTTCCAAGTGGGTCTAAATAACAAAACAAAAAAAAAAAACATAAAGCATTCGGCTTCCTTGAATTGTAGACAGTTTTTCTTTTGTCCTTTACGCATCAGTTATAATGAATCAATGGAAGAAGGAAGCACAGACCCAGCATATCTCCCAGTGACTCACACCAATTTTAAAGCAAACCTGATCTGCCCTAAAACATTTCTAATGTTACAGCGGTGACAAAACGTAATCGGCATGAACTGTCAGCGTGGGCAGAGGGTGAATCTCAAGTAGATTTTAGTCTTAGGCCCCGTACACACCATAGAATCCATCCGCAGATAAATCCCAGCAAATGGGTTTCAGCGGATAGATCCTATGGTGTGTACACTCCAGCGGATCTCTTTCCGCGGATATATCTCCCCTGGGATGGATTTCCAGCAGATCGGATATTTGCTGACATGCAGAACATATCCATCTGCTGGAGTCCATCCCAACGGATGGATCCGCTGGTCTGTACAGACTCACCGAATCCATCCGTCTGAAGGGATCCCCCGCATGCGTCGTAATGATTTGACGCATGCGTGGAATTCCTTATATGACAGCGTCGCCGCGTCATAATCGCAGCGACGGCGCGACACGTCATCGCAAGAGGATTTCGGCGCGGATTTCAATGCGATGGTGTGTACACACCATCGCATGAAAATTCGCCGAAATCCACGAGAGGATTTATCCGCGGAAACGGTCCGCTGGACCGTATTCGCGGATAAATTCTATCGTGTGTATGGGGCCTTAGAATCTAAGAGGTCTGAACAGGGGCACAGCGATTGATTTTAAACCAAGACAGGTATTTGCAGGTAGAAAAAAAAATGGTACTTGCATTTTAGCACTGCTGTTAGATCTAAACGCTTACTTAGTGTTATTAATGGCCCATCTACACGATCAGGAAACTGTACGAAAATACAGATTTCTAAGCGATCGTACAATAATCTGACCCAACTGTAGGAGGTCTAAGATGGAGTCTACAAGCATTTCACACTGAGCCACCCATAGCGTCAGCGGTAAAATGCTACTATTTTTGCCGCCAACGTTATTGGCGAATTTGCGGCGCATTTCGGCCATTAGCGGTGCGCATTTAACCCCTGCTAGCGCCCGAGAATGGGTTAAAACCGCCCGCTTCAGTGTTCCATTGATTTCAATGGGCAGCAGCGGTGGAGGAGCGGTAAACACACCGCTCCTTCACCGCTCCAAAGATGCAGCTAGCAGGACTTTTTTTACCTTCCTGTTGGCGCAACGCTCCAGTGTGAAAGCTCTCGGGCTTTTACACTGGAGACAATGGAGCAGCACTTTTAGGGCGGATTGCAGGCACTATTTTTAATGCTATAGCACCTGCAATACGCCCTCAGTGTGAAAGGGGTCTAAATTATTGTGTTTGAGAACTGCACTGAAAAGCTGTGTTAACTGTATTCCAGGATTTGCCCAACTTCCCCTGAGAGAATTTGTAATAATTTAAGACTTCCATAAAATCTCAGAAATCTTTCATTAAGGTCTTCTTGTTATGCAATTTGAATACCATGTCATAGATATATAGCTGGATTCAGGTAGGCGGGCGCATCGTTGCGGTGGCGTATCGTATTTACACTACGCCGCCGTAAGTTAGCTAGGCAAGTACTGTATTCAAAAAGTACTTGCCTGCTAAGTTACGGCGGCGTAGCGTGAATAGTCCGGCGTAAGCGTGCCGAATTCAAATGAGGATGTGGGGGGCGTGTTTTATGTAGGTTAACTGTGACCCGACGTGATTGACGTTTTTTACGAACGGCGCATGCGCCGTCCGTGTACATATCATAGTGTGCATTGCGGCAAAGTACGCCGCAAGGACTTATTGGTTTCGACGTGGACGTAAATTACATCCAGCCCTATTCACGGCCGACTTACGCAAACGACGTAAAATGTTCACATTTCGACGCGGGAACGACGGCCATACTTAAACATTGGCTACGCCACCTAGGGGGCATGTTTATCTTTAGGCAGCCTATCTTTTACGGAAACGGCGTATCTTTACTGCGACGGGCGGACGTACGTTCGTGAATAGGCGTATCTAGTGATTTACATATTCTACGCCGAACGCAATGGAAGCGCCACCTAGCGGCCAGCCTAAATATTGCACGCTAAGATAGGACGGCGCAAGCCGTCGTATCTTAGATAGGTTTAAGTGTATCTCAGTTTGAGAATACAACTAAACTTAGGTCGGCGCAGATTCCGAGTTAGGTCGGCGTATCTACTGATACGCCGGCCTAACTCTTTATGAATCTAGCTAATAGTGCTTATCATTGCTCAAGCCAGAATTCCTGAAAGTGGCAACAGCAGGCCATGTCTGTGCAAAGTGAGTTGGCAGTCACTTGTAGTGGGCAACCAGGGGCCTGTGTAACAGAACAAGGCAGAATCAACAGGTAACGCTTTCATATTAAAAGGGTGAAGATTTTATAAGAATATAAAGATTAAAAACAACTAAAAACTAACATGTTAAAGATAATATGAGATTGCAGTAGTGACTGGGTCTGGATCTGCTTTAAAAAGTTTTAGCCTAGATCAGATTCACATTAAGACATCACTTTTTATATACAGTATGCCTCAGGCCCTATTGAGACATATCTGCTGCCAGTTACAGAATTTAAGCATATGGAGCCCGTTTTATTTTTGCCCAGGGCCCCATTTTCACAAACGCAATCTCAAACACCTGTGTATGCCAACCTCCCTTTTTTAAATGAAAAGATCCTACCTTTTTTGCATGAATAAATATAGTATGTTTGTATTTACATACATTTGTCATATTGTTTTGCTTACATTGAATCCAGTCGTTGATGTACAAAACTGGAGACAAGATTTTTTTTTGTCAAAGCTTAATTGAACAAGCTGAAGTTAGAAGCCGATTGGCTACCATGCACAGCTGCACCAAATTTTGCAATCTCCAGTTTCAGTAAATCAACCCCTGGGTGTCTAAGCCCTTGTTCACACTGAACACGGCTTTGAAACCGTGCAAGTTCATCTGAACTCGCACGGAAACAAAGCCACGTTTCAGTGGCCACTTTTAAGACATCTGTGCGGGGTTTATGCACAGATTTTTTTTGAAAAGCCTGTGGCGTGCAAAACACAACCCAAAAACTCCACCCGGTGCAGGGAAAAATGTGCACACACATAAAGAGTGACATCACAAAAAACTGCGACGGGTGCATACGTCAGTGGTCCTCCGAAGAGGACCCATCTCTGATCCCCCGGGGCGTTAGGCTCCTGGCAGGGACTAGAGTAACTGTGGTCCATACAGCCGAAGTCATATGGACCCATCTTGGTCCAAGCAGCCGAAGCCACAGGGACCCAACATCCTCGGAGGGACTGCCGAAACAGAACCCTCCTCGGTGAGGCTCCCCCGAAGGGAGACCCCATGAGAGCCGGTGAACCTAACCAGAAGGCCGGTTTATGCACAGATGTCTATTGATAATTGCAGCCAAAGTCACCAAAAGTAGTGCAGGAACTACTTTTGGAAATCGGTGCAGTGCCGCAAAGTTGGCTTTGCACCGATTGAGACGGCCCCAATTTGATATGCGTTTGGACCTGTCAAATCACCCCGATGTGAACAGGGGCTAAGGATTTGTTCAGATGTGCACCTAAACAAAGACATGGAGCTGCTCAGGGCTGTGCACATATCACAGCCCCAATGATTTACAGCTGCAACAATAAATAAACCCCTGTTACATTCGGTAGTCAGTACTGCCATTGAACGCAACCTATTGAACTTAATAGGGCCATACTAGTGGCGGCTGGTGCTCAAAATTTGTGTGTGGGGGGTGCAAACAAACTGAAAAAATAAAAACAATTGCCGCCACTGTGCCCAAACACTGCCAGTTTGCCTCCTCAAATGCAGCCTGTTTCCCCTCAAATGATGCCACTTTCCCCTCAAATACAGCCAGTTTACCCCCAAATGCAGCTAGTTTGTCCCCCCTGCCCGGCACTTACCTTTCTAGGGTCAGCGCCGTCCTCCTCCATGCTCCCTCCGCGTCCTCGATGTCTTCTCATGTCCTCAATGTCATCTCTGCTATGATTGGACGCCTGATAGGCATACAATCACAGCACCTGTCGCTTCAGCTTATCGGGTGACCGGTAAACAGACCCGGTGCACCAGAGAGGCGGGTCAGTGTTAGGGAAGTGATTCCCTAATGCAGCATTGTTTAAACAGGGAACACACAGTCGTGGGCCCTCTGTTTAACCATTTGGAAGCCGATTAGAGCCCACAGGCGATGGCTCTAATCAGGCACTTCCAAAACACACCCACCGCTATATTTCAGGTGGCCGGCGCTCAACAGGGGGCCGGACACTTGAATAGTGGGCGGCAGTGGCGACAATATATTCATGCATTGCATGAATCTATCTATTGTTGAGTGACGGGTGCAGGAGAGAGGGGGCGGCGCTCCTGCACCCACTATGGACGCACCGCCACTAGGCCAAACCACAACTGCTCTGCAACGACATGCAATGCAGGAAGTTGCGGCATGGTAGTTCGGCTTTTTCAGCGTTAATACGGGTGGTAAAGGAGGCAAAATATCACTTCCCAGGTGCCTGTCAACAGCACTCTGAAAAGTGATTAAAGTGGATGTAAACTGATTCATGAAATTTGAGCTGGGCACATATATCTGCAGTATTTTGTTATCTTTCTTTAAAGAGCCAAGTCCCATAGCTCTGTCCTGTTAACCGTTCCTCTGTTATCAGCCTGATAGAGAATTTGTCAGGAGTTATCAGGCTGATAACTCCTGACAAATTCTTTGACACTTTAGATAAAAGCAGCCTGAAATTTCTGTCAGGGGAGTTTGCTAAAATAGATTAACAGGGAGCTTTCCCTATTACAAAACACCTCTGAGAGTCTCTGCCTATGATGAGAGCGGGTGTGTGCCTTTCCTCCAATCAGCAATGTTAGCCATCTTGTCTGTATGCCCAGACATCACACTCTGTGTTAAACAGGGAGAAAAAATCTAATACAATCTGAACATTCTAAACAGTATATAAATGTGAAGACAGCAGATATGGATGTAAAACTTATGTAGGGAGATTTGGTTCATCCCTGTGTATCATCTGAGGCTGTTCACTTCACTGGGTGTATGGAGGGTTTACGTCCACTTTAAGCTCAAATCACTTTTCAGATTGGCAGCAAAGGGTGCTGCTTGTGAGAACAAGCCCTTACAAAGATGACCATGGTAGCTTATGGGTAAAATAAAAGCAAATAAATAACACTAACACAGCTGTTGACAGATGCTCAGAAAGCACAGAGTCTCATTCTGTCCTAACAAACAAATGCTCATTTTCTCTAGACTTAATCCTTCTTGCTTTCTGAACACAGGACAGTAGTATTTCACAAATATATTAAAGATACATTGCCGAGCTAGAGAGACTTTGAAACTAAATGCTGGCCATATGCTGGGTGAGTGTGGGCAACGCATGCCAATGGAATTTTAAATCCATTCACTTCTGGCAGATAAATCCCCCAAGGACAAGAAGCAATACTGCTTTGTCTATGAGATTTGCTGGAAAGTGAAATCAGCACATGCACGACGGCTTCTAATCAGTACAGGCGGAATACAACACTTTCATTCCCTGCATGCTTTTGCATTGCTCTCTAGCGTGGCAATAAAGGAAGAGGATACAGACCATTTCCTTTCCAGGAACCACAGAACCACATTACCGATACAGAAATTACCATGTGTTCCAGGTACATTTTCATTTCACATTCCAGCCAGCTACTGAAATTTTAGACAGCTGTCTTTTATCCAACTTTTATATATTTTTGCTAATCTTTTGGAAAGGGAAGATGTCCAACTTGTATAATGTATATATGCACACAAAGGGCCAAATCCTCAAAAGAGATACGACGGAGTAGTTGCTGTTACTCCGTCGTATCCCTGGTCCTAACTATGGAACTGATCCACAGAATCAGTTTTCCATAGTTAGGGAGAAGATCCGACATGTGTAATTGAATTACACTGTCGGATCTTAGGATGCAGTACCGCATCCGCCGCTGGGGGCATTTTGCGTCGAAATGCCGCCTCGGGTATGCAAATTAGGACTTACGGAGATCCACAAAGCTTTTCAGCTTCGTTTTTTCTCCGTAAGTTATATTTTGCAAACGCAAAATTAGGGCTGCTTTTACAAGGTGTAAACTGTTTACACCTTGTAAAAACCTTGTAAAGACCTTGTAAAGACCTTTCTTGCTCGCGACGCGATTTGTTTTAAATTTCAATTTTTTTTTGGGCGCCGTATCTTTTTTTACCCGACGCAACTTTATTGTCCCGTCGCAATCCACAAAGCCCGACGTAACGTAATTTCGCGCTATGCACGCCGGGAAAATGACGTCACGAGCATGCGCAGTACGGCCGGCGCGGGAGCGCGCCTCATTTAAATGGTAAACGCCCCCTGGAGAAGAGGAACGCCTTGCGCTGGCGGAATTTAAGTTACACCGCTGCAAATTCCCAGGTAAGTGCTTTGTGGATCGGGCACTAACTTGGGAAATTTGCGGCGGTGTAACTTAAATGGAAAAAGTTAAGTTACGCCGCCTGGCTGAGGATTTGGCCCAAAGTGTTAATATGTTACCTACTTAACTATCAATATTTAGTTCCGTTTACCAAGGCTCGGTTCACATATATGCAGTGTGCCACATCGCGCATTCCTTGGCATATCACATGCGATGTCTGTGCGTTGTGATTTGAGCCAACCATTTGGATGGCTCAAATTGCACAGCATCCGCATCAAAAAAGGTGCAGGACCCTTTTTTCCCGCACTGAAATCAGATTGCACTGAGCGCTCTGATTTTGTCAATCACACTGCCTTTTGGGGTGTCCTTAACTTAACATTGACACCCGCTGCAGTCTGCATGAACACCATGCTATTTCAATGCGGTGCGGGAAACACACAGGATTTGCTGCTTTTCTCACACCACATATGTGAACCAAGCTATACATAAGGGGATTGCACATAGCGGTCCCTTACCTAATCTTCTGAAGTCCCTTGCTGGTGCTCTCTGCTCTTCCTCTTCTGTGTGTCCCCCAATAGCATGCAGTGTGCTATGGGGGGCATATGTACAGATAGGCTCTTGAGCCGAGCTGTGTGCACCCATAGACACACACACACACAACAGGTCTCGGCCCCACCCTCCTGTCACTCCTCACGGGATTTGTCTGCTGTATGCAGAGAGGAAACTGACAATGGCTGAGAAATACCTGGAAAGGGACGTCACCCATTGAGTTACTATGGCGCATCCTTTGTCGGCTGCCTTTCCTGCACACTCCCACAGACCAAAGCCACCGCTGACAGCTCAGTGTGGGAACGGACCGGAGTGGCTGTAGGGTAGGTATGTATAGGGATCTCTTCTTTACATAATTGTATAGATTAGGTTTAGAATGTGGCTGAGAGTAGGTTTAGCATTAGAGGTTGTGGCTAAACTTCCACTTTAATGCAGAAAAACTTTCGTTGCATTGACCAGCCTCATTTACCACATGCATACTTCACACAATATTTTCAGTAGACAGCCAGTAATCACAAAGATTATTGCATGGGTGTTGTTCCTTAAGCCTAGGTTTACACACATATGCAGCTCTGTGAGCCGTGTTTTACTTAGGCACACCACCTCATTTGAATGGGCTGCCGTGCCCCCTGAAACTCAAGGAAAAAGGTCTCTGCAGCATTTTAGAAATTGCAGCCCGCTTGGAAACCGCAAGTGCAGTGCGGTTCCCAATGTAGGGGCGATTTATAGTGCGTACGGCATGCCAATAGGATTAATGGCACCCACACGCATCTAGCGTGTCTTTCGTGTGGGTGGTTGCGGCTGCAGGAACAGGTGCCTGCAGCATGAACCACACACACAGATGTGAAGCTAGCCTAAAGCAAACCTTGCAGTTAAATGCAAGGTCCACTTATTATGCCCAGGCCCTCTCCCCCTTTAAAAAACACTGCATGATAGTACTTCGAAAAGGTTAAAAAAAAAGTTGGATTATATACTTACCTTGGCTTTAGGCATTGCCAGGTGTGATGTTACTATAATTTTTAAGAGATTGAAGAGCTGCTCAAACCTCTTGAGAAGACAGTCCAGTGTAAGAGTATCTTTTTGTTTGCTTAACATTTCCCAGTGGCTCACAGGAATTGTGATGTCACTCGTGCCCAGGAAGGGGGTAAGGTAAAAAGATCAACGTGGAAAAGACCTAACAGATTCCCCATACATGCTACACAATGTGACTGGAAGAATTTCCTGCTGCAGGAATACCTGAACAATGCCTGCATCCGATTGGATGGATTAACTGTTTGACCAATAATCTTTTTCCCATCTCCTACAATTTTCCACTTGAGGGATGTTCCTATGTCCAGCTTAAGGCTACGTTCACATCTGTTTTTTATCCAAAAAGCTATGGTGCATTTAGGTTTATTAAAGCGGAGTTCCGGCCACAATTTCACTTTTTAAATATAAATACACCTGTAATACACAAGCTTAATGTATTCTAGTAAAGTTAGTCTGTAAACTAAGGTCCGTTTTGTTAGGTTGTTACAGCATTTAGACACTTTATAAAATAGAAATTGACTGGGGCCATCTTAAGTGTGGGCATCATGAAGCCAGACTGTATGACTTCCTGGATTTCAGCCTTGCAAAACTTGCACATGCTCAGTGCTGCACAAGCAGTGTCAGATCAGGTTTCAGCACCTGTGCTGTCCAAGTCACATGATTCTTTGAGACTGGGGAATGCACAGACTCCTGGAAAGTTACACCCACTACATTCCCAGGAGTCTGTGCGGTGTAGGTTAGGAAGCATTAAGCACCTAGGTGCAGGAAGTGGGAAGATTAACTATTCTGCCTAGCAACAACACTTTGAAGGCATCGAAAAAAAAATGACTAATGACATTTTTTTAAAACTACTGATGTAATGTTATATTTATGGGTGGAACTCCACTTTAATATTTGTACCATTTGCACCAACATACAAACAGGATTAAATGCAGCACACTTAAAGGAGTTCTCTGACCTAAAACTTTTAACCCCCGCTGTGCCCGGGCTGTAAAACTATACAAAATAAACTTTCACTTACCTGCCTACGATCCCCCGTTGTTCCGATATCGCCGTCCCGTTCTCCGGTCCCGGTCTCTTCCGCTTCCTGTGTGTCGGTGACTCATAGTGCGCTCAGCCTATGAGCGGCCGCAGCAATGTCCCGTCGCGGCCGCTGATAGGCTGAGCGCACTATGAGTCACAGACACACAGGAAGCAGAAGAGACCGGGACCGGAGAACGGGACGGCGATATCGGAACAACGGGGGATCGTAGGCAGGTAAGTGAAAGTTTATTTTGTATAGTTTTAAAGCCCGGGCACAGCGGGGGTTAAAAGTTTTAGGTCAGAGAACTCCTTTAATGCATCAAATGCAATGGTACGAAAGCACTGTAATGGCTGATTATGAGTGATAGTTCTTTCTTATAGCTTAATTTACATAAATACTATTTTATGGTTCCTGCTGCAAGCACAAGACTTATAAAAGGCAATATGTTGCAAAACATCCTTTAATTTCCCGTACACTGTACACATTAAACACATTTTATCTGAATGTAGAAAGCAACTTTCATCATTTCCCTAACAATTTCTTTTTCTGCAGTGACTTCACTTCTGCACAGAAATCAATTTCCATGACTGGTCCTATGTGAAAGATTTAATATTCTATTTGCAGCAATCCGTTAGAGAAATCTAAAAAGAACTTGACAAGAAAGATAGCATAAAACAATGATTTAATATTAACGAGAATCTTGTGTCAGAAAACAATCAAAAAATCAGAGCTAGGCCTGCCACTTCATCAAGGTCCACCTGGTGGAAAGACAGACTCAAATGTCCAGGAGTGTTGAAGCATGCTCTTTATAGGAAGCCTGCGGACACTATAAGGCTCTCCTGCGCAAGGACTGTGAAATTGTAAGGACAAAGCAACGAAATGGAACATTATCCGCTTGTTTTGTCCTCTGAAGGCACCTTTGTAAAGGTTTTCAATGCTTTCTAACTCATTATTTATGTCTTCGTGCTGGTTTTTATCTTCTGTTGGTCTTGGTAAGATTTAGAGTCTTCCCATGGACGAGGTCCTCTTATGTTGTCCCATTCCTCAAATCTGTTGTCTCTTATTTTCTGAAAATAGAGAAACAAATAAGCTTAGAATAATCTATGAATCAGAAGCAATGATACATTCAGCATTGGGAATGGAATCTATAAATGCAAAGATAAAGGCAGTATTCACGGGGGGAAAAAAAAAACAAATTCACCATGAGCATTACAGAACCTCAAAGAAAACCTGTACCCGGACTATGTACGTTAAAGTATTTGCATGTTTTATTTTACAAGCAGTACATTGCCTTTAAAACAAGTCCTTATTTGCCTTTGTAGAAGCCCTCACTGGCCTTTGTATCTGTAGACACGAGGACATTTTTTTTACAAAGCTGCTGAAATAAAACTGAAAGTACTTTCTGCTATACGCAGCTGATGCTATTTTTCTGCACCCCAGTTCTTATGTTTTAGTGCAGGGGTCTCCATTCTAAACAAAGGGCCGGTTTATTGTCCTTCAGACTCTTGGAGGGTCGGACTTTGGCCAGCGGGAATGTACATTTTCCTGCCATCATACTAACATCATCGTTAGTAAACATCTGGTATTAGGGGGAGGAATAGTGCCCTATTATGCCCTATTGCTGGTATCATAGGGAGGAATAGTGCTCTATTAGTTGTGTCAGTGGGAGGAATGGTGCTCCATTGTCGGTGTCAGATGGCAGAATAGTGTCTCGCATCAGTGGGAGGGATAGTGCCCCAAGGGCCGGATAAAGGCAAGCAAAGGGCCACATCCAGCCCTCGGGCCGCAGTTTGGAGACCACTGTTTTAGTGCATAGATGAGTCATATGCACAAAAACAAAGGAACTGGGGTGCAAAAAAAATGTCAGCCGGTGCTTTGGACTGAGGAGTCAAATTGAGAAATATATGTAGCAGGAGGCAGTTTGGAGAGCAGTACAATAATGAGCTTCTGCAGGCAACAGTGAAGCATGGTGGAGGTTCCTTGCAAGTTTGGGGCTGCATTACTGCAAATGGAGTTGGAGATTTGGTCAGGAACAGTGGTGGAAAAAAAGGGGAAGCTCCGCTTGTTTGCTCCCCACCCTCCACTGCCACATTTGGCACCTTTTAGGGGAGAGCAGATACCTGTCAAAACCAGGTACCCGCTCACACATCCGGGTAAGATTGACACAATCGTTGTAAAGCGATCTACGCAACTTCTGGCTACTCCCCCTTTCCCCCTCCACTGCCTACTGGGAGACACACATGTACCAGAAGACAGCGGGACCATTCAGAAAGAGCAATGAGACTTGCGCATGTGTAGTAGGAATCAGGCTGTGAAGCCTCAAGGCTTCACTTTCCTGTTTCCCTTAGTGAAGATGCCGTCACCTACACCTGGAGCTGATGGACAGATCAGCTTAAGGGTGCCAACATCGCGGACTCCATGGACAGGCAAGTGTCCTTGCATTAAAAGTCAGTAGCTACAGTATTTGTAGGTGCCGATTTTGTTTTTTGTTTTCCCCAGGCTGGAACTCCTCATTAGGTACAATCTTCAGCGAAAGGAAGAACAAGGAGTCCTGGAAGTGATGGTTTGGCCCCCACAGAACTCTGATCTCAAGATCATGGAGTCTGTTTGGGATGAAGAGACAGAAGGATTTGAGGTTGCCTACAGCCACAGAGGATCTGTGGTTAGTTCACAAGATGTTTGGAACAACCTACCTGCCGACTTCCATTCAAAAACTGAATGTTACCTTAAATTTTACAATCATGTGAAAACATTTTTTTTTTCTGAACACAATTTGATTTCTGAAGTGACTCCATTTTTTTTGTGTGAACATTATCAACTCCAAGGCCAAGTTGACAGGTAACTTAAAACAGACTAGACCTTGATGGTACCTTGGCTGAATAAGGTACGTACTAAACTGTATGTAGAGCTAAAAACCTTTTTTTAGATTGGATAAACCCTGCCATGTTTTATAATTATTCTGGGGACAGTTAGAGAGAATTACAAAAAATTCCTTTACTGATAGTTTCACCAGACAGGAATCTGTAACAGTGACAGCAGTAAAAAATAGAAATGGGGTCCTAGCCTTCCCCTACTTTATTAAAACAAAAACTTTAATTTCTGTGTTGCTGTTGGAGATTTACCCTCCCCTTTTGTTGGGTGAAACAGCAGAAAATAATGTTTTGGCTTGTGACACATATTTAAGTTCAAATTTATCACCGACAGTCAGGATTCTGGAGAGAGTCATTTGAACAAAATTAAGGAGAGATACGGGGAACCTGGCAGGAACTGGCACATTTTTGTGTGACTAGATGAATTAAAACAAGAAATCCAGAAAATAAATGTTTATGTACGGACACCTGATAGCATTGTTTCTGAGGAAAAGTGTTCCTCCATTTTTGGTATTTATAACAAGCATCTGGGAGGATAATAATACAAAAAAAAAATGTAGATGCCCCGATGGAACAGCAAGTACAGGCATACCCCACTTTACGTACACTCGGGAGTACGAACATACCCGTGTCTCATAAGTACGGAGAGTGGCGTCACTATGGGGGTGCGGCCCACACCCAGGTGACACCAGGCCCACATATCCTAACAAGCAGGGCGCACTTCCAGGCACCGCTCCACTCAGGGCAGGCAGCCACTATTCAGTCTCACGTTCTCCACCAATGTCCTCGACTGGCCCCTCTGTCCTGCCCCATAAAATGCTGCTCAGTCCAGTGTCCTCCCCAGTTCTGGAACCCCTCAAGTCACCCCCATTACCTCCTTTTCACATAGCCCTCTGGTACATATGTCTGCTGGACAAACTTCCCCAACACTGGTGCAGGCTATGAGAGCCGGTTTCACAGAACGACGGAGGACACCTCAGGCTCGACTCCCAGCCCTGCCCCTTCCTGGAGATCTTTCTCAGAGAGCCCATGAAGTGAAGATGCGGCCTCCCATGCTGAAGCAACAATAAACCAGTGATGGGCAGCCGGCCGCAGCACTCTATGCTTTCTCATGAACTACAACAGCCAGGTGGAAGAGCCATAGCCAGACCATGCTGGCCGGAATCTACATCAACCTGACCCGGCACCATGGTCACGGTGAGTGAGACCACCCCACCTCCCCCGGGGATAGGGACCACCCCTGGGGATAAGGACCACCCCATCCTCCCCAGGGACAAGGACCTTGGGGAGCACTGAGAGGGAACCCAGGACTACAATGTCTCCAATTTTGGGGTTGGCCAGCTTGCCTAGGTAATCAGTTACGCCTATAAATGACTACTGCAATGCAGTACATGCATTTTTTAAGTGAAAAAAGCTATTGCTTCACTTTAAGTACATTTTTGTTTTACATACATGCTCTGGTCCTATTGTGTACTTAAAAGTAGGGTATGCCTGTATATAACTTAATGGACCTAGCTGCATTATATGGTAGGATTTACTTGGAACAGACATGAACTGGACACCACCTTCCACCCAGCAACTTAAAAGCCATGTTGAATATTAATCAGACTTGATAACAGAATTATATTTATGCAAAATAGGCTTGAAATAAAACATTCAATCCCTCAAAGGAAATGCTTATCTCCTTTGGAGTGACAGGCTAAAGTCACAAGTTAAACATATACTGTTTAAAGATACTAATCAGTTCTGTCTGGTATCTAGTATGGCACTTTTTAACTCACGTCTATTTCTGTGTTATTTTTTTGCCAAGTTATAGTCCTATGTCTGGGCTTTAAGATTATGTTCATGAAGATACTGTAAACTGTACAATAAGGTAGATGCTGGAAAGATATGTCAGATTGGGCTGTCATTCTCTATGGATTACAGTATCTAAGTCTTTACTTTGAAAATAAATTGGCACAGATGCTTTTTCACTTTTCTCTTTGTGACATCTTAAAGGATAACTGCACTGTTTGGAACATGTTACACTCGTATATAGGGTGCAACATGTTACTGTGCTCCAGTCCTCACAGCGCCCTAAACCCCCATTGTGACAGTCAATAGGGGATCCTATGCCTGCACCTGCAGTCACAGTTTGAAAACAGAGCAGCCATGCAGCTCCCCACACACATGGCCACATCATTCATTTTCAGATTTCTGTGAATGAACAGACTACAAATATGGTCAGCCATTATGGCTGAC
Organism: Rana temporaria; assembly: GCF_905171775.1. NCBI lineage: Eukaryota > Metazoa > Chordata > Amphibia > Anura > Ranidae > Rana > Rana temporaria. The sequence continues at coordinate 47,524,323 of NC_053501.1, forward strand.
AGCTTGTAGTTCTCAATGAACTGCGAGGAAACTGGCGAGTGCACTCTTGCAGTTCATTGATCTTCATGCTCTCAGGTAACTGCTTGCGTGTATCAGAGGTACGGGCAGATAGCTATCCTGACAGTCTGCAGGAGCCAGACACTGCACCTGCCGTTTGCTGATCATGGGTGCAATGCTCTGCAGGCTCCCTAGAAAAAAAATGCCCATGTTTTTACCTGTTTAAGTTGAATTTTAACATCTTTAACCCATAGGGTCAGTGTAAAAAAAAAAATATTAGAAAAAAGAGTGTGATTTAAAGGTTGCATTAAATCTGAAATAAGCAAATATTGTCTAATCACAAGAGGTAAGGCTCCATTCACACCTGAGCCTATCAATTTACTGGTGTTCTTAAAAAAAAAATTGCAGCATTTTAAAAGCATTTTAGAAGCGTATTACAATCGTTTTACAGCTTTGTTTAGCTAATAGAAAGCAGTAGGGGGAGGGAAGGGAGACACAATTAGGGGTGGAAAGCTGCTATTTGAGCAGAAAACGCTCATAAAACACTCAAGAAACTCAAGAAAAGTCAGGTGTTTCTATTGAAGTCTGAGGCCAAAAATGCTTGTAATCTGCCAATAAGAAGCTCATGTACTCTTGAGCTTTGGGCGTTTTGATTCAGGTGACAGAACGCTCACATATGAACAGGGTTGATTGAAATGAAGGGGATTCGGTCTGTTAAGCGTTTTAGAGCTACAAGCTTCAAGCATAAAATCGCTCAGGTGTGAACAGGGCCTAAGGCCTAGTACACACGAGAGGATTTATCCGCGGATACGGTCCACCGGACCGTATCCGCGGATAAATCCTCTCGAGGATTTCCACGGATTTGGATCCGATGGAGTGTACTCACCATCGGATCGAAATCCGCACCGAAATCCCCTCGCGATGACGTGTCGCGCCGTCGCCGTGATGATGATGCGGCGACGTGCGCGACGCTGTGATAAAAGGAATTCCACGCATGCGTCGAATCATTACGACGCATGCGGGGGATCCCTTCGGACGGATCGATCCGGTGAGTCTGTACAGACCACCGGATCGATCCGCGGGAGCCAATTCAAGCGGATAGATTTGTAGACATGTCTACAAATTTTTATCTGCTGGAATTGGGAAATTTCCGCGGATAAATATCCGCAGGAATGTACACACCATAGAATCTATCCGCTGAAACCGATCCGCTGAGATTTTTCAGCGGATGGATTCTATCGTGTGTACGGGGCCTTAGTGTATTCTTACTTGAATCTGTGATCTTGTATGTTTTTTCCAGATCTGTGCAGTAATCCATTAAGAAACGTTTCCTTTGTGCCGTAACGTCCTGTAATCAAGACCATTTACTGCTGCTCTATAGAACATTACATTTTCCCTAGCAGCTACAAATGTGCCCTCTCATTGTTACTCTTTTAAAATTAGTCCTGCCAATGCCCCACAAGCTGGAAAATGAGGAGTTGGCTGAAATATTTCAGCACTGCATGGGACATTTGATGCAGGAGGATAATCAAGAATTCTTGCTATTGAGTGTTGAGGAAGAGAGCATCAAGAAAAGAGAGGGAAGGGACAAATGTCAGGAAGCAGCAATTGACATGGATGTTCCTGCAGCAGCAGCTTACTGCCAAGTGGGCAAGAGCAAAGAGACGAGTAGGGACTTGTAATGTGGAAGAACGTACCTGGGTGCCAGAGATTGTAGAGGAGGAATTGAAGGAGAGGCAAAACAGCAGTGAGTTAGGATTTTGTCCAGGGGTAGGGGGAGTTTGCAGAGGAATTGAAGGAGCATTAATCTTAATCCACCAGGTGGCATTGCCCCATAGGTACAGTGCACACCTATCCGTCCTGCTGCTCTACATACTGTAGCTCAGCAGTCTTGGCCATTTTAAACACATCTGCTGCTGACAGCACTATAGTATTGCACGGCTTCTATCAAGTGTGGTAAATCTACTAGTCAAAGAAAAAAATAAAAACAAATCACAGATCTCTCAATACCGCCCCACAGGGAACAAATAATATTGGAGGGGGTGCTGCGGAAAAAACTCTTGGCCACCTTTGCAGAGGCTTTTTTTCCCATGATAAAAACTGCCTAGCCTCTGCCTGTGAAATTGCCACCTAGTAAAAAAAAAAAGTCACTGTTTTATAGTCTAAAAAGTTACATAGAGCCGGAGTCTGTGACCCCAGAAGGAAGAGGGGCGAACATGGATGCGGCCTCAAGCGGGGACAGCAAGGGTTTTGTTTGCAGGTAAGGGTCACATAATGTGCTAGTATGCGATACATATTAGCACATAATGCTTTCACTTTGCAAGGAACAAAAAAAGGAAGTAAAACCCACCAGGGTTTACTTCCTCTTTAACTTTGAATGGGCTAAAACCGCACTGCATGAAAAGTGGTGAATGCACTACTTTTTAAAATGCACATACAAAAGTACAGTCCAATCCAGTACGAGCAGGTGCTGGCAAACAAACTTATTTTGGGGTGTCGTTAACTTTGTATTGCAACCTGCTCCAGATAGCAAATGGAGTATGTTTTGCATGCGATGTGACTCATTCATGTGCAGGCATAGAGTGAACAGGATCTTAAAGGGGAGTTCCAGGCTTTTCTTATGTTTATTAAAAGTCAGCAGCTACAAAAAGTGTAGCTGCTGGCTTTTAATAAACAGACACTTACCTGATCCACGGTCCAGCTCCGCTCCTCTCCCCCCTCTCTGGCCTGCGTCTTCATCCTTAGTGTGGGCACCCGGTCGTGACAGTTTTCGGCTTCACGGCCGGCACTCACTGCGCATGCCTGTCACGTGTCCCAGGTGATCGCCTACAGGGAGGGGCTGCCATAGGCGATATGATGTATCGCCAAAGCGGTTCCTGGGCGAAAGGAGGAAGTGAGACAGGAAGTCCCACTCCTACTGAAGCCCCCACTCCCCCCCCCAAAAATAATTACATGCCAAATGTACACGTACACACGACCGGATCTCCGCTGGAAACGGTCCGCTGGACCGTTTCCAGCAGAGATTCCTCCTCCGGATTTGGATCCGATGGCGTGTACACACCATCGGATCAAAATCCGTGCGGAATTCCTGTGCGGTGACGTGTCGCGCCATCGCCGCGACGATGACGCAGCGACTTGCGCGACGCTGGAAGCTAAGTACTTCTACGCATGCGTCGAATCATTACGACGCATGCGAGGGAGGGGAGCGGACGGATTGATCCGGTGAGTCTGTACAGACCACCGGATCAATCCGCTGGTCCCGATTCAAGCGGAAAGATTTCTTAGCATGCTAAGAAATTTCTATCCGCTTGAAATGGACCGGCCGGACGAATCTCCGTGGATAAATACCTGCTAGGACGTACAGACGACTGGATTTGTCCGCTGGAACTGATCCGCGGATCAATCCCAGCGGATAGATCCGGTCGTGTGTACAGGGCCTCAGAGGACTACAGAGTCACAACCATCTCTTTTATAAAGAAGAGGAGGTGGTGAGATTTCTGAAGGCTTGTCCTGATACAGTAGGGTGGGTATGTTTTTTATGCTACTGGTAGAACCAACGGATTAAAGCAGGCCCTATGGCCGGGTGCAGCCCTTTGCTTTCCTTTATCCAGTCCTTGAGCACTATTACTCCAACTGATACAAAACACTATTGTGTCAACTGACACCAATGATGGGGCATCATTTCTGCCACCTACACCAATAATGGATCACTATTCCTCCCAATGATACCAGTAATGGGGCACGATTCCTTCCCTAAATACCAAATGTGGCAATGTTTACTCCCACTGATGCCAGGAAAATGTCATCTCCCGCTGGCCACAGGCCGGCCCCCTTAAAGTGTGAAGGACAATAAACTGGCCCTCTGTTTAGAAAGTTTGGAGACTCGTGGGTCAAAGCAAAGCTGTAACATGATTACATTTTTAATATGGGTTTAGATGTGCTTTTACTTATGGTGTGGAAAGTAGGTTCTAACAGGTTAAGTAAACAGAGTATGACATGGGAGTAAGCCATTACCCACTCAAAAGCATTGGCTTATTCATCAGAGACTACTGCATTTTTTATGTAATAGCTTTATTCGTCACAAACAGCTGCCCAACACCTGTCTATACAATTATATTTAAAATGCTTCCAGCTTGTCCTCTCTGCTGGCATACCAAAGAGGAACAGAGGACAGCATATAACCTTCATCTTTAAATATCTGTGTTGTACTTAATGGCGTTTTACAACCTCGAGCATATATTCATAGGAACATAATAGAAATATGGTCACCCTCATGTATAACTTTATTGCCAAAGTAACTTGTTTCTTTTCTTTTCCTACGGGACCTGGTCAGACCTTTTATTTATTGGCAACAACAGATAAAGACCAGGACCACCGCCTGCTTTTTGATATTTCATCTAAGCTGCACACAAAAAAAAATATATAGGTTATAGAAAAATATCAAGATGAATTGGGATCATTAATAAAATATAAATGAAAAGATCAGAACACGGTGCCGCTTTTAAGTTTCAAACATATCTAATGGATTAAAATGAAAGGGAGAAAAAGCTTTTTCAAATAAAATTATATCTAAAGTGCAAGTAGGCTTTTATGTGAAGGAACATGCTGCACCATTTAGAAATGTCTATGCAAACGACTCATTCTATTCCACAAGGTTAAGGGCACTTTTCTCACTGTTGATCTTAGGTTGGCCATACATTAAGCAATTTGGCTTTCTTCAACCACGGGTACCATCAGACTAAAGAGCAACGTTGGCCATAGATGGATTGAAATTTGTCTGGTTCAGCAGGAATTGCCCAAATTTCGATCCATCATTGGGCAGGCTGGTTGTACTGAAGTCAATCAACTTCAGTACAACCAGCCTATCAGGTTTTTTCTGTGCGATTACTGCTGCTGGCTATATCTGACAAGGGGGCACTCTTTACGTCTAGAGGAAAAGAGATTTCACCTCCAAATACGGAAAGGTTTTTTCACAGTAAGAGCTGTGAAAATGTGGAACAGACTCCCTTCAGAGGTGGTTCTGGCCAGCTCAGTAGATTGCTTTAAGAAAGGCCTGGATTCTTTCCTAAATGTACATAAAATAACTGAGTACTAAGATTTGTAGGTAAAGTTGATCCAGGGTAAATCCGATTGCCTCTCGGGGGATCAGGAGGGAATTTTTTCCCCTGCTGTAGCAAATTGGATCATGCTCTGCTGGGGTTTTTTGCCTTCCTCTGGATCAACTGTGGGTATGGAGTTGGGTGTATGGGATTGTATTGTGTTTTTTATTTTGTTTGTTTATTTTTTTGTGGTTGAACTGGATGGACTTGTGTCTTTTTTCAACCTGACTAACTATTTAACTAACTAAGTAATCACTGTATTCTGATGGCGGAAAAACCTCTCGCTGTCAGAAAATAATAACGCAGTGAGAAGGATTCCACCATCAACACTGAATATGTTGATGGGGGAATCCCTCCCGCTGCGCTATTGTTTTCTGACAGCGAGAGGTTTCTCTGCCATCAGAATAGGATTACTGCTGCCGGATATAGCCAGCAGCAGTAATCGCACAGAAAAAACTCGATAGACTGGTTGTTCTGAAGTTGATTGATGGACTTCAATACTACCAGCCTGCCCATAGATCGATTGAAATTCGGGCAGTTCCTGCTGAACCAGCCGAATTTCAATCCATCTATGGCTGTCTTTACTTTTTAGTCTGAATTGTAGGAAACTAAATAAGGTGGGATGTTTTTTAAACCAAAGTGCAGCAAATGATAGTGCAAAACAGTAGTGATAAATTATTTACATTTGCTAGTAGATCTCAATTTGATTGAAATAGACCCTCCTAACTCTGCTTAGAAGTAGCACTGCACAAATATTAAATATTGCCATGATACATTTTTTTAGGGTGCTCACTGACAACGGAGACCATCTTAATGTGCAGGAATGATTTGACTCCCCGTCGGCACCTCAGCCTGCAGTAAGACATTAATATCTGACTAAAGTGTATTCCCTATTTTTGTGAAAACTGTTGTATCAGCTGATGAGGTGGCAACACCCCTCGAAAATGGTAATTTGGCAGTTGTCTGTGTGATACCCAAGATAGTGAGCTGCCATCATTCGAAGTAAAGTGTTGTTTTGTTTATTTGTGGCCATAGGAATTGTAAAATGAAAGAGCAGAAAAAGCAGTTATTTAGAACTATAATGGGCACCAACTTATTCAGGCAGGAGATGGTGTGACATCACTCTGGTGACATCAGGCAAAAGGAAGGATCAGGTCTTTACCTGTAGCGGTTTTCAAATCAAAGTGTCAATAAAAGTTGTTTCTTAAAGCATGACTGTTAGATTGCATACATAAAACTAATGTGATCCTTTCAGCCAAAAATACCTTCTGATGCACTAGCCAGCTATTGGATATACATGGAATCACAAGCACAGAAATGTCCTCTACCACTTGGCACAAGAGCCATACAGCCCCAAAGTCTATAACTGGTTCCCATCTCCGAATAAAGTTAATTATGAATGATGTAGGAGTGCTTATCTCAGCTGTACCATACTGACCTGTAGTTTGTAATGTTGAGGGTTTAGGACAGGGGTGACCAACCAGTGGCCCGCAGAGCCCTCTGATGTGGCCCGCGACCTCCTGCTCTGGAATGGTGGGTTGGCAAGCCCAGATCGCAGGTTGCCGACCCACCATAACACAGCATCAGTGTTGTGAATGAAGCTGGTGGTAGAGGAAGAAAGTGGCTGCGGAGCAGAGCCCCAAGTCGATGCTTCCTCTACAGCGCTGGCTTTTGCCACAGGCAGAGTCTATGGCAAGGTTCAGGTAACTCGCAGGATAGATGCAGGTGCACTATGCTGCACCCGCGGTGTGGATAAACCGCATCACATCAGTGTGAAAGCAGTCTTAGGCCCTTTTCACAAGATCAAATGGGACCCTCAATTCACCTCTATAGAGTGACAGATGTCCGTTTACACCCACTTTTCCCCAATTCGAAAAACAGAAGGGAATTTGTCCTCTTTTATCTGGGCAGATCGGAGGGCCTATAGAGGAGCTGTGACCTGTAATTTTCCCGCTCCGCTCATTGTGACCCGCGACTGGTTACCAAATTGCTTAAGTGGCCCTCGCTCTTCAAAAGATTGGGAACCCCTGGCTTAGGGGCTGTCCCCTATCAACAGAGGTATCCCAAAGGACATCTGGAGGAAGTAACTTCCCAAATGACCCCCAGAGGCAATCAATGTCAGTTCATAATCGCAACTCATTGATTCACTTTAGAAGCACTGACGAAGGAATGGGGGGGAGGGTGTTTGATCTTCCAAAATACACTGGAAATAGGCCCATGGGGTGTGCATGTGTCAAGTTGTAGAGGACGTCTCTGTGGTTGCAGTTCTATGCAAACAAAAACAATGGCCTGACAGGCAGCGTTCAGCAACTTCTTTAGAAGGTAAGTATTTTTGAGTCTTAGGCCTCACTGACAGATAGTGAGAATTTTGGGACGCTCACCCTCATGCTTTTAAAATTAGGACAAGTGGCTATGCCTGTATAGCCGCTGGTTCTGATAAGACTGATATGGGCTGCCTGCATGCAGCACCGGGCGGATCCAGAAGCGTAAAAAAATAGCCGATTCATCATGTGCGAGCCTCAGAACCTCTGTGAGGCCTAAAATAGAAAAAAGGCCCTGAGAGGAGCATACCTATTGTTTATGTGTATTCTAGAATTCGTACTTTAAGTTAAGACACAACATTAAAAAACTATACATTTTGGCATGCTGTAAAAAGAAATGTGCAATGTTTCTTAAGGTCACTTGTTCAGTCCACAAAGAGATTGCAAATATAATTTTAAATCTAGTGCAGTGTCACAGCTGGTTGTCTGGGATTACAGGCGTAGATGCAACTGAAACCATTGCAGAACTTCTGGTGATTAAGAGACATTTTGATTAACGCAAGAAAGGTACTAGCTTCCTTGTTGGCACCTTGCTTGACAAAGACTTATATAATATATATATATATATACTTTATATAAAATTCAACTCCAAAAAAAGGTTCAGTGAAATTATTTAATTAAATGTATATGCTAAAATAAGAGGCGAAGATTTCAAAATAGGAAGTTATGTTAAAACAGTGAGGTTTAAAATGCTACTGCATGCACCATGTGCTTTATTAACAATGGCCCTACCACACTATAATATATAAATTATAGTACAACTATACACAATGCCTAAAAAAACAAATATGCCACGCAGCAAAATATATATTTGTTTCCAATTGAGCCTCTATCATGTTAAAAGACTTACCTGTTGGGCCTGCCAGCCAGTGTAATCGGGTGACAACTATAACACTCTGCTTCTGAATTCAGGGCAGTGCTATCATCCTCACTTGGCTATGCCCAAAGAGCTGTAGTAAAAATTTGTCATGGTTGACAGCCAAACAAAGTGGAGAAAAATCAATGATTAAAAAAAAAAAAAAATCGCATTGTTTGATTTAAATCAGATTTTTTTAATTTTTATCAAATTTATTTTAATAAAATGCTTTTGTAGTATAAATCTATCTAAAGATAGTTTTCTATTTAACCAATTAAGCCCCGGACCATTTTGTTGTTAAAAGGATCAGCCCCCTTTTTGCGATTCGGCACTGCGTCACTTTAACTGACAATTGCACGGTCGTGCGACGAGGCTCCCAAACAAAATTGACGGCCTCCCCCCCCCCCCTACAAATAGAGCTTTCTTTTGGTGGTATATGATCACCTCTGCGGTTTTTATTTTTTGCGCTATAAACAAAAATAAAGCGACAATTTTGAAAAAAATTCTATATTTTTAACTTGTTGCTATAATAAATATCCCCCAAATATATATATATATATAAAAAAAAAATTACAAGCAGTTTAGGCCGATACGTATTCTTCTACATATTTTTATTTAAAAAATCGCAATAAGTGTTTATTGATTGGTTTGCGCAAAAGTTATACCGTCTACAAAATAGGAGATCGTTTTATGGCATTTTTTGAATTTTTTTTTTACTAGTAATGGCGGCGATCAGCAATTTTTATCGTGACTGCGACATTATGGCGGACACATCGGACACTTTTGACACTATTTTGGGACCATTGTCATTTTTACAGCGATCAGTGCTATAAAAATGCACTGATACTGTGAAAATTACACTGGCAGTGAAGGGGTTACCCTGTAGGGGGCGCTGAAGGGGTTAAGTGTGCCCTAAGGGAGTGATTCTTACTGTGTGGAGCGTGGCTTGGCATGTGACATCACTGATCGTTGTTCCCTATGACAGGGAACAGACGATCAGTGACAGTCTGACTAGGAAGTACGGGGAGAGGTTTGTTTACACCTACCTCTCCCTGCTCTTCATTGCTGTGACCCGATCGCGGGACACCGGCAGAAATCGGGTCCGCGGGTCCTGCGGTCACGGAGTACCCGACCGTGTCGCGAGAGCGCCGCCAGCGGTTCGCGTGCGACCCACGACTGTGCATATTAAAGGGGACTTACCTGTAACCTAAACTGTACCTGATCAGTGACAGTCTGACTAGGAAGCACAGGGTGAGGTTTGTTTACACTTACCTCTCCCTGTTCTTCCGCTCTGTGACCTGATCGCGGCCGAATGACTAACGGCATTCGTATCCTGGGAATACTCTACAGAAGGGGGGGGGGAGGGGGAGAGACCAAGCAATTAAATCAATAAAAAGAAAGGATTGCAGTGCACTCAGAATACCGGAAGCAATCACTACCCTCGACACCGGAAGATAAACAGCAGCAAAGGCTCGCTCATACTGCATTCCAACTGCCGGAAGTGGCCATCTCAATGCGCCAAATGACAACCAGAGACAGAGACCGATTTATAATGCGCTCCAGATACCGGAACTGGTCATACATTCGGCACTGGAAGGCACACACCGGCTGAAATGAATACCCACATGGGTAGGTCAAGGGGAGCAGGCAAATAAAATGGCTATACATAAAGCATTGTAATTGTTAAGGCAAAATGCTGTTATATATAAAATGAACCCAATGGTTCAAAAAAAATTAGGTATCAATTGATAAATAGAGATTAATCAGGGATATAAAAAAGAAGGGATAGTGTGTACGCATGGGCTTAAGGAACAGCAACCTCTTGTGGTAGTAAGTCAATGAGGTCGCTGGTCCCTAAGCCCATGTGTAAGGGTCAGTTATATCGGGTGTTGGTGACGGCTTTTACTTTCTTCGTCTCACTGAATTTTTTCAATTGTGGATTATGTTATGAACACTCTGACATCTTCACATTATTGAACTTTTACACATGAACGTTTTGTTTATTACTACCAATTTCTAGCACTACGCCTTTAACCCATGTTTTGTTTATTGTACCCAAAAATATTGTGTTAGCAGCTTTTTCTCCATTTATTTCCTTATTAGCACAACAAATGTGTTTTTTATTTGGACTCCAATACCCTAGAAGAGAAGGATAGGAGTGCTGTTATTGTTTAGGGGATTGTGGTGATGAGTCCTTTTGTATCAGTATATCTATAAAATCCCCTTTTTATAGGTTAGATGGAAAATATTAAAGGGTTAGTAAAGCAAATATTTTTTTCTTTTAAAATAACAAACATGTTATACTTACCTCCACTGTGCAGTTCGTTTTGCACAGAGTGGCCCCGATCCACGTCTTCTGGGGTCCCTCGGCAGCTATATCTGGTCCTCCCCGCAAGTACTGACCACAGTCATGCGAGAGAGCTCGCATGGAGGTGAGTAATTGCAGGCGCCCTCCCGTGATACAGCGAGCGGCCATAGCCGCTCACTGTATCACTCAGCCCCGCCCCTCTGCACGTCGCGTCACTGGATGTGATTGACAGCAGCGCCAGCCAATGGCTGCGCTGCCCTCAATCCATCCGCTCTAGCCAATCAGCGGCCAGGCTGAGCGGCAAAGAGGATCTCGGGACCGAGCACGGGACTTTCGAGGGGTCAGGTAAGTATAACGGGGGCTCGGGGACGGGCGGCAGCATCAGATGTTTTTTCACCTTAATGCATGGATTGCATTAAGGTGAAAACATTTTTTACTTTACAACTCCTTTAAGGCCGTGTACACACGATCGGTTAAACCGATGAGAACGGTCTGATGGACCGTTTTCATTGGTCCAAACCGATCGTGTGTGGGCACCATCGGTTATTTATCCATCGGTTAAAAAAAAGCCAACTGGTTAAAAATCCACGCTCAGAATCAAGTCGACGCATGCTTGGAAGCATTGAACTTAATTTTTTTCAGCACATTGTTGTGTTTTACGTCACCGCGTTCTGACACGATCGTTTTTCTAACCGATGGTGTGTAGGCATGACTGACCATCAGTCAGCTTCATCGGTTAACCGATGAAAACGGTCCATCAGACCGTTTTCATCGGATGGACCGAATGTGTGTATAGGGCTTAAGAGTTAAAAGCCCATTAGTATTCTGCACATCCAACTACCTCACATACACAAAAATAAAACCAATCTACTGTGTCAAAAAACCTACAAAAGCACCTTTATAAACACGCATAAATGTCTTACTTTGTCGTGCTCCTTAGGTGACAAACTGTACATTCCTTACAATCTGTTTTACATGTCCTCAGCCCAGGAACAAATCATCTTCATTAGTCTTAGCACGGCTGATAGAAAGAGTGATGATGGCTTAGACAAATGGTGTCTCCAATGAGTACATTTGTGTGCTAGGAATACGAGAGTGAGCTGCAGAAACAGGTATGCCTGCCGACTCAGAGCCTGGAACTATGATCCTGAAGATATGACTCTAGATTAACACAAATGGTGTTTTACTTCCACTGCCTTTGTCTGCATGCTAAACATCTTAAAAGTCAAATTGGAACTCCTGCCTGCCCGATCTCCTGTCTATTACTGAGGCGGACAAGGCTGCAATTATTTATATGCTTCTAGTTCTACTGTTCTATGGAAACTGTTCATGAAAATGGGCACTAAATTATGTAAAATATTACCCGTTTTCGTTTCAATTGGGAAATTAAAAGGCATATTTTTTTCCTTTGCTGCAAAGCAGAACATTTTGGAGCCCTCAAATTACCTGCAATTTTCGACTGCCACGCCTTGGTTTGAGAAAGTAAGAAGACTTATGTAGCAGAGAATTATATACAGATTGACATATTTGTTTAAAAAAAAAAAAAATCTAAATGTACCCCTTTCTGTTTGAGGCTTGTAAATTGCAAATTTTCAATAAAAATATTTGAAGAAAAAAAAAAAAGCATTTTGTTTAAAAACAACTTTATCTTGGATACAAGGGAACGATAAATAGGAGTGGCCTTAAAATGATATTCTCACAGTACTGCCAGTAGCATCATGAAGTTTACATTTAAAAGTTGTGCCAGTTTCCAGTCTACAAGAAAAGCTGGCTCAGTTAAAGGACCGGGTCTTATTATAGTAGAATAAGGGACTTGCATATTGGTGGGCTACATCATTAGCTTCCATTTGCATTGGAATGCACCACTATTTTCGGCAAACCCTGCTGCTTTTTTTTTCTTTGCCACCCAGGCCACTTTTGACACTTCCCTCCTACATGTAAAAAAATCATAATTTTTTTTGCTTGAAAATTACTCAGAACCCCCAAACATTAGGTAATAAGGACACCCTAAAGAAAAAAAAATGGTGCACTTATTATGTTACATGGAATTTGCGCAGCAATTTTTCAAACAGGTTTTTTTTGGTAAGAAACTGGTTCATGAAAAAAAAAAAACACACACACTAAAGTTAGCCCGATTTTTTTGTAAAATGTGAAATACGATACCCCGAGTAAATAGATACCCAACATGTCACGCTTTAAAATTGCACACACTCATGGAATGCTGCCAAACTTCAGTTCTTAAACGTCTCTGGGGTGGTTATTTGAAGGACAACCAAGGCTGGGGCCATACATGGTCGAATTTTGAAAGAATTTTCTTTTGAAAATCAGAAATTTTGTGCATTTTGTGATCCGATGGTGCCACCATTGATTTCAAAATTCGACCAACCAAGCCTTCAATTTCACCTCAAGTTGTTGTAGAAAAGAATTGTCGTGGCTGGGAATTTTCTTTTCTTTCTGGGAATTTTCTTTTCTTGCACTCATGCCCGATTACTTAAATTAGATGGCCGCACTAATGGTGTGAAATTCGAACAATTCTTAGATAAGATTTTTGAAATTTAACCCATGTATGGCCCGCCTAAGGACAATAAAAATGTTGTCTTCCGCCTGTTGGAGAAGGCTCTGTTCTGCAGCTTCTATTCATATAAAAGTGTATTGGAGCTAAGGGGCATGCACATAATAGGAGGATCAGATAGGAAATGGGCTTGTGCATTCCCTCAACAAAGGGGATCTCTGCTTTATTTGTTTCATAAACAACATCTAAAAAGGTATAGTTATTGACTGCCCTGTTGATACCAACCTTTACCTGGGAACTTCTTCTCATACATTAATCAATGTAGTTATAAAATGAACAAAGACTTATGGTAAACCTTGTTATTAACCGCTTAACGACGCGCCGCAGTACATTTACTGTGGCAGGTCAGCTCGTAGAGGCACAGTCACGTACCTGTACATCGCAGCTTACTTCCAGGTCTGCACACGCATGCGCACAGGCCCAGAAGACTTTTCTGCCATTCGCTGCAGCGCAAGCCAATCAACAGGTCTCGGACAATGATTTATGGCCGGCACCTGCTGATCAACTCAGCAAATGAAGCAGAACAGAGCCCTGTGTCGGTTAACAGCCACGATGTGCAGTTTTTTTTCTCACCTGCAAGGCAGGGAGTAAAAATCGATACGTTGCTTAGCAAAACACCAGATTGCCACCATTAGTAGTATAAAAACAAAAAAAATCCATTATCTATACCAGTTTGTATACGTTCTAACTTTCACACAAACCAACCAATCAATTTACACTTTTTACCAAATACATTTTGGCCAAAATTGATGTTTTAAAACAGAACATAAAAATTTTTTTTTTTTTTTCAAAAAATCTTGGTCTTTTTTTTTTTTTTATTGTAAAAAGTAAAGTATTTGATCACCCAGTGGTGATCTAATACCACCAAAAGAAAGCTCTATTTGTGTGAAAAAAATTAAACATTTTGTTTGGGTACATCAATGCATGACCACGAAAATCACCACTTAAAGTAACACAGTGCCAAACTGCAAAAATGGCCTGGTCATGAAGGGGGTAGAATCTTTCGGAGTTCAAGTGGTAAACGTGACCAGTCTTAAAATCTTCCTGAGCTGAGAACAGTACTAAAGTGTAGATAATTTGCCCTTGAATGGTAGGTTCAGGTTTTACATGGGGTCAAGCACTTCTGCCCTGCTATTTAAAGCGGAGTTCCGGCCAAAATTTCACTTTTTAAATATAAATACTCCTGTAATACACAAGCTTAATGTATTCTAGTAAAGTTAGTCTGTAAACTAAGGTCCGTTTTGTTAGGTTGTTACAGCATTTAGACACTTTAAAAAATAGAAATTGACTGGGGCCATCTTAAGTGTGGGCATCATGAAGCCAGACTGTATGACTTCCTGGATTTCAGCCTTGCAGATCTCGAACATGCTCAGTGCTGCACAAGCAGTGTCAGATCAGGTTTCAGCACCTGTGCTGTCCAAGTCACATAATTCTTTGAGACTGGGGAGTGCACAGACTTCTGGAAAGTTACACCCACTACATTCCCAGGAGTCTGTGCGGTGTAGGTTAGGAAGCATTAAGCACCTAGGTGCAGGAAGTGGGAAGATTAACTATTCTGCCTAGCAACAACACTTTGAAGGCATCTAAAAAAAATAATTGTTTTCGTAAAGGACTATTGACATTTTTTTAAAACTACTGATGTAATGTTATATTTATGGGTGGAACTCCACTTTAATTATCATAAGCTAGAACTTTTGTGAGTGGTAGAGTTTACTACAAAGTGTACAGAATCTGTTACTGAGTAGCATATTCCTCCTTGTCTCTTTAACCAAGAGTACAGCATTGCTTCTATTACATGTCAGCCGCTGTCCCCCTAACTTTACAATTGTAAAGTTCAAAATTATCCTTTTGCATTTAGCTTATGCAAGTATTTTCTCTACATTTACTTTCACCTTTACAATCACTGGGTAGCAGCATGCATACAAGAGCTATGTGCACCATGGGAATTGTACTTGCTACTTGCAAGACTTTTCTTTCATTGCCGCTGTGTCCTTTGCAGTGTTCCAAAGCACTGATGACTAGTCAGGAAATGAAATGCAAATACACAATCCATCAGCTTGACGAAAGGTAGACTTGGATCTCGAAAGCAGTGCAGCATTATTTTTGATTCAGGGAAGGACAAAACAACAGCTATGACTACTCTGTGATTTAACGGCACTCTGATCTCAAATTTTCTTTGCTTAATTGTGTCTAGCATAAATATATAAAGATATGCATTAGAGGATCCTATACATCAACTGGAAAATAAACCATATTAATTTGACCAAACAAACAGGGGGTGCTGCTCAAGGCTCCAGCAGGGTACTCGCCTGTAGTACACCACTGCGAGTGCTGACTAGGACAGAGCTCATCCCCGCTCCAATCATATAAGAAACAAAAGGGTCCCATGTGCTGCCGCGTACACACGATCATTTATCGGCATGAAAAAAACGTTGTTTTAAAAAAATGGCATTTAAAATGATCGTGTGTGGGCTTCACATCATTTTTCGGCTTCTGAAAAACGACAACATTAATTTTCGAACATGCTGCATTTTTTAACGACGTCTTAAACAATGTCGTTTTTCGGGTTGTAAAAAATGATCGTGTGTGGGCTAAAACGACGTTAAAAACCTGTGCATGCTCATAAGCAAGTTATGAGATGGGAGCGCTCGTTCTAGTAAAACTACCGTTCATAATGGAGTAAGCACATTCATCACGCTGTAACAGACAGAAAAGCGCAAATTGTCTTTTACTAACACAAAATCAGCTAAAGCAGCCCCACGGGTGGCGTCATCCGCATGGAACTTCCCCTTTATAATGCCGCTGTACGTGTTGTACGTCACCACGCTTTGCTAGAGCATTTTTTAAAAATGATGGTGTGTGGGCAACGTCGTTTTTAACGATGAAGTTGGAAAAACTTTGTTTTTTCTACATCCCAAAGTTTTTTTCATGCCGAAAAATGATCGTGTGTACGCGACATAAGACCCTGTGGATATAAAAAATGACAGCCTCGGAATGGGCTCCAGTCAAGCCACACCCCCAATGCGTTTCACTGAACCCACGGAGCTTAAGCATGGTGGATCCCTGCGATTTAGCGCCAGGGCGGAGTAAAACATGTTGGGAGTGTGGCTTGGCTATGCATGGCCACACTAAAAGCAAATTAACAGCTATTGATGATGTAGAGCCCCTTTAGCCTCTCATATGATATACTGTACATGTTAAGTCAAAACTTTATTTTACTATCAGGGAAAAGCTAAAACCCATGCCAGTTAATTTTACATGTTTCATCAGGGTTGACATCATACGAGCCCTGATCACGTCAACAGTGACAATACATGTTGGGCGAAGTCTAGCGATTGCTGTGACAGGAAGGTACACTGTGTTTCGCAGGTTGGAAGAGATCTGGGACTAACCAGTAGCTTTACAGAGTGAGACGAAGGCAGCGCCTCTTCTTCCCTAATGCTTTTGCACTTTAGATGGACAATATTACTCTGTCATCATGTGAATGTATTATCTCCATTTTTATGATATACCGTATATACTCAAGTATAAGCCGACCCGAATATAACCCGAGGCACCTAATTTTACCACAAAAAAATGGGGAAACTTATTGACTCGGGTATAAGCCTAGGGTGTCCATCTGTGTGCCTCACTTTGCCTCACCGTGTCAATGTGCATGCCTCACTGTGTCCATGACTAGACTGACGTTTAACATGGGAGTCTATGGAAGGGGTGCCCGGCTTTGAAAAATCAGACAACAAACTTTGCACACTTGTAGAGGAGAAATGGGGCTACATGTGTGCTGGGTCCCCAAAGTCCGGGAGATCAGGCGCAAAAAGGTGACTCGAGTATAAGCCGAGGGGGACATTTTCAGCACAAAAAAGCGTGCTGAAAAACTTGGCTTATACTCAAGTATATATGGTAAGTGTTTTCTACAGAGAGCACTATCTGTTTTCTTTCTGAGCTTCTCTGTCTGCTATATGCCTGATTGATTGGATCTATTAAGGAATGCTTAAAGTGAAACTTTACCCATAACAACTTGATAAAAAGTAATGTTCTTTAGCAAGGAATACACATTCCACATTATTAATTATACTACCAATATTAGTGTGTGCTGTAAATTGCCTCCAGCAGTGCTCCTGTTTCTTGTTGCTGGAGGCTGCCATTTTGCTGAAGCCCAGAGCCCCTGAACAGCAGTAAATCCGTCAGTAGATCAGCCTCTAGTGGCTCTAATTTTTGGCACAATGCCAAAAACAGAGAGCAACCAGCATGTGTAGAGCAGGGTGATACAGTGTATTACTGGATTTTAAACTGCACGGGCCCCCTTTTTTAATGTTTTACATAACTATGCCCAAAAAATTAGCCAGCATGAAGTGATTTAGCAGGACTTAAGTCAGAAATTACTTTGACCCTTACCTTAGGATTTAAAGGGGACGCATGCTTGAGATCGTTGGGTAGGGAGTGCCCAAAGGGGAAGGTGAAAGTTTCACGGAAGCAGTGCACATTATCACTTTAGGCATATGATATCTTGACTAATTTATCATGAAATATTGAATTTATCAGTATCAGTTTGTACTGGTTTGGCACTGAATCGCTAGAGTGGTTATGTTTTGTATTTTATCATTTTAATGTAATATATATAATATACATATACAGTAAAACCTTGGATTGCAAGCATAATTTGTTCTGGAAACATGCTTGTAATCCAAAGCACTCTTATATCAAAGCAAATTTTCCCATAAGAAATAATTGAAACTCAGATGATTTGTTCCACAACCATGTATTCATAAATCCTTCAGTTTATAGTCCATATAAAAAGATTACAGCAATGTGATAGGTTGTGTAACCATAAAAGGTCCATCCACAAATGGAAGCCTCCACAAGGGGGTTAGAACCAAAATCCAGCAGGAACTACAGAGTATAAAAGAGAAGAGAGGCGCCTCCAAGTGTAGCAATATGGTTACATTTAATGAAGGTACAACATTTAGCAACTTACATGGTTGATGATTAAAAGAGGCAGGCTTTTGGGGTAAAGCTGTCCACATAGACCATCCCCCCGCACTGCTGGCTCTCACTGCTCTCAGTCTGCAATCGTGACCAGGAAGACTACCCTGCAGTAGAGCGATCTGAAAGTGAGGCTTGAACCGCTCGTGGAGCGCAGCATGGAAGGGATGATGGCAGTGCTGAGGGTGGTCTATGTGGACAGCTTTACCCCAGATACTTAGATGTGTCTCGTTTAATCATCAACCATGTGAGTTGCTAAATGTTGTACCTTCATTAAATGTAACCATATTGCTACACTTAGAGGCGCTTCTCTTCTCCTTTATACTCAGTTGTGACATGACGCTACTTGTATATCAAGACATCGCTTGTATATCAAGTCAAAATGTATTTAAAAATGTTGCTCGTCTTGCAAAACGCTATCAAACCAAGTTGCTCTCAAACCAAGGTTTTACTGTAATATCATCAGCCAGAGATACAGAACATTAGTCTGCCTATGTAAACAAGGCAGATTGCCGTTCTGACAGGAGGGAAGTCATGGATACTGTGTCTCTGCAAAGCAGGGAATAGGATCCATGTCTTCCCTTAGTAAAAGCACCTCCCACAGTTTAATAAAACACTGTCTAGGTGCACAGGTAACCCAAGATTGCCCCTGATGTTAACCTTTTCCCAGCCAGTGTCATTGGTACAGTGATGGTGCATATTTTTAGCACTGGTCACTGTATTAGTGTCACTGGTCCCTTAAGTGTCAGAATGTCTGCCGCAATATTGCAGCCCCACTATAAGTCTCTGATCAGTGCCATTACTAGTAAAAAAAAAAATATAGCATTTACAAACTATTGTAACTTTTGCGCAAACCAATATATGCTTATGGAATTGTTTTTTAACAGAAAATATGTAGCAGAATACATATTGGCTTTAATTGATGAAGAAATTAGATTTTTTTATAGGATATGTTTTATAGTAGAAAGTAAAAAAAATATTTGTTTATATCGCAAAAAAACAACAACGCAGAGGTGATCAAATACCACCAAAATAAAGCTCTATTTGTGGGGGGAAAAAAAAACATTGCAAAAAATAACCCGATCATGAAGGAGGGTAAATGTGGAATAGACTCCCTCAAGAACTGGTTCTGGCCAGTTCAATAGATCATTTAAAAAACTAAAAAAAGAGCTTGATGCATTCCTAAATGCTCAAAACATAATATTAATATTTAGAGTTAATATCGACAGGGTAGCTGATACAGAAAATATCCGATTGCCTCATTGTGGATCAGGAAGGATTCTCCCCCCCCCCCCCCCCCCCCCACACACTAGACTGAATAGAATCATGCGATATTGGGATTATTTTGGGCTACATTTGGATCAAATGTGGAAGTAGGAGAAGCATACAATTAGGTCCACATATGTTTGGACACAGGCACAATTTTCATCCTTTTGGCTCTATATGCCACCAGAATAAAATGAAAACTAAACAATCCAAATGAATGAATTTGAAGTGCAAACTTTCAGCTTTAATCCAAGGGGTTGAATATAAATATCAAGTGCTCAATTAGGTTGAGAGCAGGTGATTAACTCGGCCATTGCAGAATATTCCACTTCTTTACTTTCAAAAGTTCCTGGGTTGCTTTTGCAGTGTATTTTGGATCATTGTCAGTCTGAACTGTGAAGCACCGTCCAATCGATTTTGCTGCATTTGGCTGAGTCTGGGCTGACAGTATATCTGCAGAATTCATCCGGCTGCTTCTGTGATCTGTCATCAATAAACACAAATGACCCAGTACCACTGGAAGCCAGGCATGCCCATGTCATCACACTGCCTTCATCATGTTTTACATAGTTGTGTGCTTTGGATCATGATATTCCAAGCCTTCTCCACACTTTTTTTTCCAGTCATTCTGGTACAGATTAATCTTTTGGCAGTGTGGGCAGGTGCCAAGTCCTGCTGAAAAATGAAATCAGCCAAAAAGCGGGTCAGCAGAGGGAAGCATGAAGTGATCTAGGATTTCCTGGTAGAGGGCTGCACTGACTGGCAGATTACATGGCTCCCCAAATCATCACTGACTGTGGAAACTTCACACTGAACCTCCTGCAAATTGGATTCTGTGACTCTCTACTCTTCCTCCAGACTTTGGGACCTTGATTTCCAAATCAAAGACAAAATTTACTTTCATCTGAAAAGAGGACTTTGGATCACAGAGCAACAGTCCATTCCTTTTTTTCCTCAGCCCAGGTAAGACACTTCTGATGTTGTATCTGGTTCAGGAGAGGCTTGACACAAGCCCATGTCCTGAATATGTCTGTGCGTGATGGCTATTAAAGCACTGACACTATCCGTAATCCACTCCTTGTGAATCTCCCACAAATTCCTGAATGGCCTTTGCGTCACAATCCTCTCAAGGCTATGGTTATTGCTGTTGCTTATGCACCTTTTTCTACCACACCCTTTTTCTTCCACTCAACTTTCCATTAATATTATTGGATACAGCACTTTGTGAACAGCCAGTTTTGCAATGACCTTTTGTGACATACCCTCCTTGTGGAGGGTGTCAATGACTGTCTTCTGGACAACTGACAAGTCGGCAATCTTCCTCATGATTGTGTAACATACTGAACCAGACTGAGAGACCATTTAAAGGCTTAGGAAACCTTTACAGATGTTTTGAGTTAATTAGCTGATTAGAGTGTGACACCATGAGTCTACAATACTGAACTTTTTCACAATACTTTAATTTTCTGAGATACTGAATTTGTGTTTCCACTAGCTGTAAGCCATAATTATCAAAATTCAAAGAAAGAAATGCTTGAAATAGATCACTCTGTGTGTAATGCATCTATATAATGCATTGTATATGTGGATTTGGCAGTTGGGACCTGGGGATTCTATATCCTATTCCATCCAGACCGTCTTCCCTGCTCTATAGAGGATACAGACCATCCAGGATCTTAAGCTCATACGACCTACTTTTAAATACATGTGTGTCCACCATAGCCGGTAAGAGTACCTCATTAATTTACCCTAGAAGAAACATAAGAGTGACTACAGGCAACTCTTCCCCATTATTATTTGGTGTCAATCCAACAGGAAGAAGTTTTATTTGCTTTATCCTGTTTGTGTGGACTGTGCTCTGTATTTCACTTATACACCATTGGGAGTTCACATTTATATTTGGGACATTATATTCACAGCATGTTTTGTACACATGTTGTTTCATTATTTATCCTTAATGTGTATCCACTAAGGTTTTTTCATTGTATATTTGAGTACTCCTTTTCATTTAGGAATAATCTCTTTTTATTGATAACACTAGCGCTACACTATTTTCTACCATTTTTGTTTGACTTTGAGTGTTAGCTGCTTGTTTTATATTTTCATATTTGGGTTTAGCGCAGTTTCCCCCCCCATTTTTCATATATATATAATATATGGTTTCACTTTTTGAATTGAATTAATGAAATTAACTTTTTGATATTCAAATTTTTTGAGAAGCACCCCATTGTTTTGAAAGTTTTTGCAATATTCAGATTTTGCGTTTCCAGAGCACATCACATACTACATAGCATTAGTGAGACTTTTTTTTAATTTTGTGTGTGCAGCTTAATCTGTGGACAGGGTTCGTTTGTTTAAATCTCTGTATTTAATACTATATCAAAAACAGAAAAAAAGTATGCAACGGATGCAAGAGTCATAACAAAATAACAAAGCCAAATCATGCAACAACTGAAGATATGTGCTTTCTGAAGTAGAAATACTCAAAATATGTGCTTGCTGAAAATATACTAAAAACATTTACTTTAGGAGGGAATTGTTAGGAGGTTATACTGAATGCCTCTTCTTAGCATCTTTAAATAGCCGAAGATCCACAGTTAATACAAAGCTGCACACATGGACTTGCACATGAAAAAATACAACTGAAAATGTAAAGAAATCCTTCTACTGTGTATTTGTTAGTCAGACATGCCATACAAATGTGCGTTGTGCTGGACCATCTGCCCGTAATATGCTTCTTGAAAGTGATTTAAAAATATATAGTGAAATATAAATACATAGCAAGCTGCCACATACTAATATAAACATATGCGATTACAAGGTTTAAAGAAACACAGATTGAGAGCAGATGTGATGAGATGAAAACTCAGTGTCACAGAAGTTGACATAATAACAAGATGGGTAAAATTATAGATCTTGGAGCTACAAAGGATTCAAACTGTGGGCATTAGTTACTCCAGCCGGAAAGCCCTCAAAATAAAACCACATATCCGTGTGTATAATTTCTAGTCTCTGTAATGGATAAATTGATCTCTGACTAATAACTCCAGCAGTGTAGATTATCCCTCCAACATTTTACACTAAAATATCAAAATTATTACTGCTTATTTGATTGATCTCCTTAAACACTCTGCAGATTGTTTATAAAACCTTCCTCATGTAACATTTATCAAATGCTTTTGCAAAAAATAACTACAAAAGTAATGG
Organism: Rana temporaria; assembly: GCF_905171775.1. Classification (NCBI taxonomy): domain Eukaryota; kingdom Metazoa; phylum Chordata; class Amphibia; order Anura; family Ranidae; genus Rana; species Rana temporaria. The sequence goes on from NC_053501.1 coordinate 47,546,932, forward strand.
TTCATCATAAGCTGTGAAGACAAACCTTCCTTATGATTATCTAGACCAGCCTTTCTCAACCGGGATGCAGCGACACCCTGGGGTGAAGTCTTAGGCTGCATTCACACCTAGGCGACAAGTAACAATTTTGCCGCGATTTGTGTAACTTTTTTTTTTTTTACACAAATCATTTCCATTACTTGTTTTCAGGCGGCAGGCGTTCGGCGTGAGATGTGAACTATCTCATAGACAGCAAAGGAAATTCGCCCCTCCAGCGTATCGAGCTTCGGGCGTTTTGTCGCCAAGGTGTGAATGGAGCCTTAGGCCGTCAGGAGTGCCAGGGCATCATGATAGAGAAAGGCATTCAGATGGGACCAAGCTCCATTGGCAGAGCAGGAGCTCGATCAGGACAGTGACTCCCCCTACAGTGCAGTACACAGTGCAGTGCGAGTGAAGGTAAAGTACTGCAAATTTGTGTGTGTGTATACAGATAGGTCCATCTATATTTGGACACAAGCACAATTTTCTTTTCAGGTATTTACCAAAACATTTTCAAGTTATAGTTGTATAATGGATATAGGCTGACAGTGCACACACTAAGGTTTAATTTAAGGGTATGTACATCCAAATCTGAGGAAGGGTTTAGGAATTACATCTCTTAAGAATAGCCACCCCCCCCCTTTTACAAGGGATCAAATGTAATTGGACAATTGAATCAAAAGCCGTTTCATGGCCAGGTGTGGGCTTTGTCTTCGTTGTTTCTTCATCAATTAAACAGATAAATGGTCTGGAGTTGATTCTAAGGCCGCGTACACACGGTCGGTCCAAACCGATGAGAATGGTCCGACGGACCGTTTTCATCGGTTCACCGCTGAAGTGGCCTGATGGTCTGATGTGCGTACACACCATCAGTTCAAAAACCGATCGGGTCAGAACGCGGTGACGTAAAACACACGACGTGCTGAAAAAAACGAAGTTCAATGCTTCCAAGCATGCGTCGACTTGATTCTGAGCATGCATGGGTTTTGAACCGATGCTTTTGTGTACTAACCATCGGTTTGGACCTATCGGTCAGCGGGCCATCGGTTCGATTTTAAAGCAAGTTCTAAAATTTTAGTCCGAAGGACAACAGACCGATGGGCCGTACACACGGTCGGTTTGGACCGATTAAACTGGACTTCAGGCCGTTTTCATCGGTTTGGACCGACCGTGTGTACGCAGCCTCAGTGTCGTATTTGCATTTGGAATCTATTGCTGTGAACCTACATCACGTGTTCAAAGAGCTGTCCATGCAAGTGAAACAAGCCATTGTAAGGCCTCAAAAACAAAACAAATCCATGAGAGAGAAACATAACAGCAACATTAGGAGTGGCCAAATCAACAGTTTGACACATTCTGAGGAAAAAAGAATGCACTGGTGAGCTCAGCAACATAAAAAGGCCTGGAAGTCTACAGGAGAGAACAGTGGTGGATGATAGCAGGATCCTCTCTATGGTAAAGAGAAACCCATTCACAACATCCAGACACGTGAAGGACACTCTCCAGGAGGTGGGCGCATCATTGTCAAAGTCTACAATCAAGAGAAGACTTCAAAAGTGAAAATACAGAAGGTTCACCACAAGGTGCAAACCATTCATAAGCCTAAAGAATAGAAAAGCCAGATTAGACTTTGCCAAAAAACATCTAAAAAAGCATTATTTGGACGGGTGAAACTAAGGTTAATCTGTACCAGAATAACGGGAAGAAAAAAGCATGGAGAATGCTTGGAACAGCTCATGATCCATAGCACACATCATCTGTAAAACATGGTAGAGGCAGTGTGATGGCATGGGCATGCATGGCTTTCAGTGGCACTGGGTCATTGGTGTTTATTGATGATGTGACAGAAGACAGAAGCAACCGGGTGAATTCTGCAGTGTTTAAAGATATACTGGCAGCCCAGATTCAGCCAAATGCCACAAAGTTGATTGGTCAGCGCTTCACAGCTGAAGACAGCTGCAGTTAGAGCCTGGCAAAGCATCAAAAAGGAGGAAACCCAGTCTTTGGCAATGTCCATGGGTTCCAGACTTCAGGCAGTCATTGTTAGTAAAGGATTCTCAACAAAATATAAAAAATTAACATTTTATTTATGATGATATTAAAATTGTCCAATTACATTTGAGCCCCTATAAAATTGGTTGCAGTTCCTAAAATTTGTACTTGATATCTATGTTCAACCCCTTGAATAAACCATTTAAGGACCGCCCACCACATATATACTGCAGCAGGGTGGCTCTATTGTGCGAAACAATGTACCTGTACACTGTTTCATGCAATAGATAGGGTGGGCGCTCGCTGCACAGAGGAGGAGCTGATGCATGTGTCTGAAGACTCGATGTCTGCCGGCCACAGAGAGGCAGAACAGGAATCTGCCTATGTAAACAAGGCAGATCAATGTTCTGATAAGAGAACATGGAGAACATCTGTTCCTAGTAAACAGGAACAGCGATCTCTGTGTTCTATCTGTCAGTACTTCCCCCACACAGTTCGAAACACACTGGCCCGGATTCACATACATTGGCGCATATTTACGCCGGTGTAGCGCATCTTATTTACGCTACGCCGGACCAGTGCGGAGAGGCATGTACTGTATTCAGAAAGATATTACTCACCAAGATGCACCAACGGAACGTATTTTCAACGGCGTAAGGCAGCGTAAGTGTAAGTGGGCGTCACCCCATGCAAATGATGGTTTGAATAAAGCAGCTGATGCTCTTGACTCATTTGTGACTGCAAGGTACTGCATTAGGCATCTTCTAACATCTAGAAGGCTTAGTTCTTGCTCTTTACTAATAGCCAGTGAACTATAAAAAGGATGGCAGTATTATACTCTGAGATTTATTGGAAAGGCAGCGTCACTTTCGGTGTAAATCCTTGATCCGTTTGAAGAACGATTCTGTCATTGTAAATACAGAGGAAAGGCTCTCTGACCGATAGAGCCTGTAGTTCTCCTATCCTACGTGCTGTAGTGATAGCCACGAGGAAGACAGTTTTGAGTGTCAGCAGGTGTAAAGATGTCTCTTGTAGAGGCTCAAAGGGGCCTTTGATGATCCAACTGTATCAAGGCGTGATGACCTCTGAGCTGATCTTGGAAGTGCACTATGGCTTTGGCGATTGCCATAAGCTCCATTCAGTTTAAGGAAGCCCCAACTTCTTCCGGGGACCACGTTCCCTGGGCAGGCTGACCTGCTAGGTGGGCTCCGCATCCCCAATTGCTTGCATCTGTGGTCAACTTCTGCAAGGTTGGAAATGACCATGCCAGTCCCTGGTTTAAGGTTGCGTGGATCCTCCACCACCACAGCGATCTCTTTACTGAATCGGGAAGTAACAGTGTTCTGTCTAGATCTTCCTGTTGTTCCTTCAGAACAAAGGTTTATATAGGCCATATGTGATACTTGGCCTATTGAACTGCAGGAATTGTTGAGGTCATCAGCCTCAGAAATCAGTTCTCTGATAGATATTGGGAGGTTGTTCTGTATAGAGCTTACTCTCCTGGTAAGACCCTGAAGTTTTTCTTCTGGTAGGAATGTTTTCTGCTGTAGAGTTGAGAAGATATCCCCGGAATCGTATGTTCTGGGACGTAGGTTTGATTTTTCAATGTTTAAAATTCATCCTAACGATTTCAGACATAGTTGGGCTGCTGTCAAGTCTTTTGCAAGCAGTACCTCCAACGGTCATGCAAAGAGAAGGTCATCCAGGTAAGGGACTACCATCATTTTCTTTAACCTCAGAGGGGCCAGGGTCTCTGCTAGGACTTTGGCAAATATCCTTGGTGATGAAAGAAAGAGCCCCGCTTTGGAAATGATACTTCTTCCCCTCAATCTTCACCGCCAACCTCAGGTATCTCTGGGAATTTAGGCGTGCCCGAGATCCGTGGTCACCATGAAGGTTTCTGGCTAAAGAATATTCTTGACTGAGAAAACAGATTCCAATGCGTAATTTTTTGTATTGGATCGCTTGATTCAGGGGTTTTAGATTCAGTATTAGTCAAAACTTCCCAGAAGGTTTTTTTTTAATACAAAAACATGCGTGTAGAAACCTTTCAGTTTTTCTTCATCTGGGACTAGAGTGTGAACCTTTTGGTCTACTGTCTCTACCAGTAACAGTGGGAGAGCCCTCCCCCTCTCTGGATCTCTCTGGAGGAAGATTGATGAACTCCAGGGAGTTACCCCTTCCGATGATATTTAGGACAAAACCGTTGACTGTCATCTTCTGCCATTGAGGTAGGAAGGTAGCCAGCCTCCCCTACTGGCATTCTGTAGTCACTGTTTTGGGGTTTGGCAAGAAGAGCCAACTAGGACATTACACTTTGGCTTCCCCTTGTGACCCATCCAGTGCTTCTTGGGCCAATCTTTCTTTTCTTTGGCGGTTTACGCTTTTCAGCCAGGAAGGTTTTCTTCCTGATCATCGTTCTTTCTAGGGCTTCGTCCAAGCCTGTTCCGTATAAAAGATCTCTGGAAAATGGGAGGTTACATAGTCTTATCTTGGATGTAGGGTTCCCTGACTAAGTCTTCATCCAAATAGCCACCTGGCTGCCATGGCTAGACCTCCTAATCTAGCTGCCAGTTTGACGGATTCTGTGGACGCATCCACTATGTAACCAGTCGCTTTGAAGAGAACCAGTAAGGTTTTCAGAAATTCTTCCCTAGGTGTACCATTCTTGATATGGTCTTGAATTTCGGAGAGCCAAATTGAGGTTTCTTTCCAGGCAATTGGTGGCGAGCGCAGGCTTCAGGCTGGCGACACTAGTTTCCCAGGCCCTTTTTAGGACAATGTCAACTCTCTTGTCCATACAATCCTTCAGATGCCCCATGTCTTCAAAGGCCAATGAGGACTTCTGGGAGACTTTAGATAATGGAGCATCCGACTTGGGGTTCTTGTTACATACCGCCTGTGGATCATCATTGAAGGGGAACCACTTCTTATGGCTAGCTGCAAAGAGGGGTTTCTTTTCTGGGTCTGCCCATTAATTCTTCACTACCTCTGACATCATTGGGTGGACTGGGAATACCTTGGACTTTTTCTTTCTTAGACCCTGGTACATTAAATCATGTTTTGATGGAAGTTCTTTTTCTTCCTCTATTTCCAATGTTTCGTATATAGCCCCAAGTAGGTCCTCTACATCTTCTACAGACAATTGGTACTTGGGGCCCCTTTTTTATTCTCCCCCATCTTCCTGCTTCAAATTTTTAGCTGTCAGTGGCTATTTTGCTAACCGCGCTGCTCCCTCACTGTCTCCTCTATGGGAGACAAGTATGCCCCCCAGTGTGGCCAATATTTTCCTCAATAAGTGGGAAGATAAAGCAATATATGGCAAACTTTGATCGGGCTTAAAAACCTATTATAGGTATATAGGTACACGCCCCCCCCCCCCCCCGCCGGAGCCTGCTAAGGGGACAATGCATCGTTGACTCTCTCTACGCCTGGGCTCAGAGGGAGGATGTATCCAGGACACCTCCCGCCTGCTGCCAAGGAGGGTCAGAATTGTCGGTCTTCTTTTGTTTATAGCACAAAAAATACAAAACATAGAGGTGATCAAATACCACCATAAGAAAGCTCTATTAGTGGGAAAAAAAAAAGAACATACATTTTATTTATTTAGGTACAGCGTTGCACGCCCACGCAATTGTCAGTTAAAGTAACGGAGTGCCGTATAGCAAAAAAATTGCCTGGTCATTGAGGGGGTAAATCCTTCCAAGTATGTGGTGGTTAAAGCTGAATGTCTGCACTTCAAATTCCTTTGGAATAATTTGTTTTAATTTTATTCTGGTGGCATACAGAACCAAAAGTATGAAAATTGTGCCTGTGTCCAAAGATATGTGGACCTAACTGTATGTACATGTGTGTTTACAGCCTCAAGTCTTATAATGCTACAAGCTTTGTACACCCATTTTGGGCAGTTTCTCCTATTCTTCTTTGCAGAACCTCTCAAGCTCCATCAGGTTGGATGGAGTGTGTTGGTGCACAGTCATTTTCAGATCTCTCCAGAGATGTTCAAATCAGGTTCAAGTCTGGGCAACTCAAGGACATTCACAGAGTTGTCCCGTAGCCACTCCTTTGTTATCTCGGCTGTGTGCTTAGGGTCGTTGTCCTGCTGGAGCAGGTTTTCATCTAGGATGTCTCTATACATTGCTGCATTCAATCTTTCCCTTGATCCCAACTAGTCTCCCAGTCCCTGCTGCTGAAAAACATCCCCACAGCATAACATTGCCACCACCATGCTTCACTGTAGGGATGGTATTGGCCAGGTGAGGAGCGGTGCCTGGTTTCCTCAAGACATGACGCTTAAAAGAGTTTGATCTTTGCTTTATCAGACCAGAGAACTTTGTTTCTCATGGTCTGAGAGTCGTTCAGGTGCCTTTTGGCAGAATCCTGATGACTGCCATGTGTCTTTTACTGAGGAGTGGCTTCCATCTGGCCTCTCTGCCATATAGGCCTGATTGGTGGAGTGCTGCAGAGATGGTTTTTCTCCTCTGATCACTCAGTTTGGCTTGGCGACCTGCTCTAGAAAGAGTCCTGGTGGTTCCAAACTTCTTCTATTTACAGATGATGGAGGCCACTGTGCAAATTGGGACCTTCAGTGCAGCAGACATTTTTCTGTACCCTTCCCCTGATCTGTGCCTTGATACAATCCTGTTTCAGAGGTCTATAGACAATTCCTTGGACTTCATGACTTGGTTTGTGCCCTGACATACACTGTTAACTGTGGGACATTATATAGACAGGTGTGTGCCTTTCCAAATAATGTCCAACCAACTGAATTGACCACAGGTGGACTTCAATCAAGTTGTAGACACATTTAAGTCTGGGTTCACACTATACTACACGACAGCAGTGCGACTTTCATCCTACTTTGCTCTGCGACATTGGTCCTACACCCATCCGACTTTCATTAACAGGATACTACTTTGATCCGACTTTGTGATAGTCTGACTTGTTCTTTGATCAATCAAAACAATCCCAGAGTGAGATAAAATCCTTTTACTCTTGCTGTAATCACATGTCGGATGTCAAAAGACGGACGGTAAGGACAAGGGTCCTACTTTGGTCCGACTTTAATGATATTCAATGGGCTGAAGTAGGATCAATGTCGGACCAAAGTAGTACAGGGAGCATTTTCAAAGTAGGACTGACTTGTGTCGGAACAGTTAAGAGGCTCTCATAGGGAAACATTGATTTTCACACGTCATGCGACATGAGCTCCCAATGTCGGAGCGTTTATCGGACAAGTGTGAACCCAGGCTTAAGGATGATCAGTGGATACAGAATGCACCTGAGCTCAATTTTTAGGTGTGATGGCAAAGGCTGTGAATACTTGTGTACATATGTCCAGTTTTTTTTTTTTTTTTATAAATTTGCAAAGATTTCAAACAAACTTCTTTCACGCTGTCATTATGGGGTATTGTTTGTAGAATTTTGAAGAAAATAATTGAATACACTTTGGAATAAGGCTGTACTATAGTGTGGAAAATGTGAAGCGATAAGAATACTTTTCGGATGCACTGTAGGGTAATAAAAAGCTGAAATGGTGGGGTCACCTGTAAATTAACCAAAACCTCTGACATATGAACATATATACAGTGCACAAGTTATTATTTAGTGGTCTTATACAAAATTCAAGAGAGCTCAGCTCATCCAATTATCGCAAAGGCAGTATAATAAGGGAGCAATCCACTTTTGCATAGCAGTGTTGAGAAAATTTTTTTTTATTACATATAGTCAATATGACAAGACATAAAGAAGCGTGAACAGAAATAAATGTCTTTAATTTTCACCCGTTCTTGCTTTTATTTCTTAAACATCTGTGAAATCATGGATTCTTTTTTTGTTTTGTTTTTTAATTAGGACAATAGAAACGTAATTTCTCTCTTTTTACTTTAAATTCAGTATTCCTTTCAATGAAAAGAAAAGAACACAAACTAACTACTTCAAAAGTGTGAAATAAATGCTATTTGTGGAAACGGAGATCATCAGAACACATATTGCATGGACAAAGCCAGGATGAGATCTGATTTGTTCCGCAGACTTGTTCCATTCCTCCGTGTCCAAATAGTCATTGATGCCTGGCTTAGTCTCATTCAGAATATGAAATCTGAAGGCATGGCAGTAAGTGGCATGGAAAAGGCAATGACATGAGAAATAATCTGCAGCCACTCAGCTGGCCAAACATTTATGTATTTTATTATACTTTGCTTACATAGACACAATGACCTTCCCTTAATTTAGCAGCTAGTTGTATTGTTTTATGTAAGGTTTTCTTATTCACAGGTGTCCTTGCTTTCAGATTAAACCACAATTGGTTTCCAATACCTGCTTCCATCGATGTACAATGAGAAATAGAAAAAATAATATTTGTGGAATTGGAAAAACCAAAAATAAATGGGTGGGAATTTTTTTTTTATTTTTTAGTATTTCACCACTTGCCGCCCACCAATGACATATTGACATCGGCAAAGTGGTTGTAGAATCCTGACTGGACATCATATGACGTCCTCGGGATTCGGGGGCGCGCATCGCGGCGATCGTTGTTGCAGGGTGTCAGTCTGACACACAGTCTGACACACCGCAACACCGATCAAGGTAAAGAGTCTTTCACGGAGACTCTTTACCACGTGATCAGCCGTGTCCAATCACGGCTGATCACGATGTAAACAGAAAAAGCCGGTAATCGGCTTTTCCTCACTCGCGTCTGTAAGACGCGAGTAGAGGAGAGCCGATCGGCTGCTCCTGTGACAGGGGGGTTGTGCTGATCGATTATCAGCACAGCCCCCCCGAGGATGCCCACTGGACCACCAGGGATGCCCACTAGACCACCAGGGATGGAAAAAAAAAAAAAAGGGTATGTCACCCTAGACCACCAGAGATGAGAAGGACACACAAAATGGATGCCAATCAGTGCCCACAATGGGCATCACTGATTGGCAGGCATTGTTTGGCACTGATTGGCATCCATTAGTACAACACATACGATAGTGCCCATCTATGCCCAATCCGTGCCACCTATCAGTGCCCATCCGTGCCGCCTATCAGTGCCCATCCGTGCTGCCTTACTTATCTACAATGTTTTATAACATTTTCTAAATTTTCGGTCTTTTTTAAAAAAAAATTAGCAGAAAAAAAAAATCTCAGAGGTGATCAAATACCACCAAAAGAAAGCTCTATTTGTGGGTACAAAATGGTTTGGGTACAGTGTAGCATCACCGCGCAATTGTCATTCAAAGTGCAACAGCGCTGAAAGCTAAAAATTGGTCTGGGTGGGAAGGTGTATAAGTGCCCTGTATGGAAGTGGTTAAATCAATCCTGTGTCCTGGGCAAACCGTACTGGCATACTGATTCCCTGCTTGTAAAACAGGTAACCTTACACTTTTACTTGATTTTCAAACACTCAGGAGTTCTGTATTTTCCAAGCTGTTTCTAGAGCTTGTATTCTTACCTATGCACCCCACTCCTGCCATATGTGATTCCCTACTGGCCAGTTAGGCCATCTATCACACCTAATGGCCAAAAGGGGGGTTAAGGGGGGTTTTGGCTTTTGAAATGACTGGGATGAGTGAAAACTCCAATACGTCTTCTCTACTGAGCAGGGTCACTTTCAAGCTTTGCAGGGAACATGTGGTACACCTAAAAATATACAGTAAGTGTACTTTCAAACAGTGCATTCAGCCACAGGAGATGAATACGTTAGTGTGTGGACAAAGGAAGAATGAGCACACATTGCTGACAGTGCACTAATCCCTTAACCACTTCAGCCCCGGAAGATTTTACCCCCTCCATGACCAGACCATTTTTTGTGATACGGCACTGCGTTAATTTAACTGAAAATTGTGCGGTCGTGTGACGCTGTAACCAAGAAAAAATTATGTCCTTTTTTTCCCACAAATAAAGCGTTCTTTTAGTGGCATTTTATCACCTCTGCCGTTTTTATTTGTTGCGCTATAAAACAAAAACAAAAAAGTGTGTCAATTTTGAAAAAAACAAATTTTTACTTTCTGCTATAAAACATATCCAATTAAAAAAAATGTAAAACAATTGAATTTCTTCATCAATTTAGGCCAATCATGTATTCTGCTACATATTTTTGGTAAAAATGGCAATGATTGGTTTGTGCAAAAAGTTATCACTATAAACAATGGGATATTTTATGGCGATCAGTGACTTATAGTGGGACTGCGAGATTGCGGTGGACAAATCGGACACTTGACACTTTTTTTTGGGGAACCAGTGACATTACAGTGATGAGTGCTGAAAATATGCACTGTTAGGCCCCGTACACACGTCCGAGAAAATCGACGGGCAAAACACATCGTTTTGCTCGTCGAGTTCCTTGTGAAACCGCCGAGGATCTCGGCGAGCCAAGTTTCCCCATTGACTAACGGAGGAAATAGAGAACATGTTCTCTATTTGGCTCGACGAGTTCCTCGTCGGCTTCCTCGGCCAAAAGTGTACACACGCCCGGGTTTCTCGGCAGAATACGGCTTTGATCGAGTTTCTGGGTGAATTCTGCCGAGAAACTCGGTCGTGTGTACGGGGCCTCACTGTACTAATGACGCTGGCAGGGAAGGCGGTTAACATCAGGGGCGATCAAAGTGTTCAGTGTGTCCCTAAGAGGTGTTTGCTAAGTGTGTGGGGGATGGACTGACTGGGGGAACACAGTAATCTGTGTTTCTGCTTAGCCGAAACACAAAATCACTGTGTTCTCCCCTCTCAGAATGGCGATCTGCCTTGTTTACATAGTCAGATCGCCGCTCTGCATCTCTGGGGAATGATCGGACGGTCCTGGCGTACATCGTGTCTGCCAGACCCGCTGATTGGCTTCCCCTCTGGCCAATCAGCTGTCTATTGCATGAAAGGTCATATAGGTACGTAGTTTCACGCAACAGAGCCGCCCTGTTGCAGTATATATGCGGTAGGCAGTCTAAGTGGTTGAAGCAGCGGTTGCCATCTAGTGGTCTGTGGACCACTGATGGTCCAAGAAAACATTTTGGTGGTCCCCAGGGGTTTCGTCATAAATCAACATTACCATTGTTGTTTCCAATGTTTTTCTCAATGCATGTTGACAGTCAATACCATCAGCGCACATTGATACCCATGGTCTCCTCTATAGTTCCAGATCTTGGGAACTCAGAGGGAGGTGTCGGCAGTGGCGTAGCGTGGGGGGTGCCAGGGGGGCCACCGCCCCGGGGCGCAAAATTTAGAGGGGCGCTGTCACAAGTGTGGAGAGGAGGGAGCACCAACAACAGATGGAACATATGCATAATGTCAAAAAAAGGGGGGTATATTCTGCGCTGATCTGACTAGGATAATATATTGATGATCAAAAAAAGCTGCAACATAAACATGTGACAATCATGCGGGCAATAATAAGAAAATAGTAAGTTAAATAGAAAGTGAATAAATAATCATATTGAATAAGTATTATAACAATACGTGATATAAATGAGTGTACTCCAAAGGGCAAGTACCTCTATAAGCATAAACACATGCTGAATATAAAAATATGAAAGTGACTCAAATATATTCAAGTGAGTGACAAGAAATATATATATATATATATATATAAATGTCCAAATCAGGACAACCTTAAAAGTCCAATGGAACTAGATACACAGATAAAATGAAAAAGTAGCAAACAGTTCCAATATTGAAACAAAAAAAGAAGAAAAACAGTCTAATATAAAGGAAAACAGCATCCAGATTCCATACAGCAGGGGATAGATGTGTGAAGGCAAGGGTGAAGCCACTATACACCACCACCACGTTGTATCCTCTCCAGTGCAAAACAAAATGCTGAGGGGGGACCCTTAGCGGATTTGTTGGACCTCAGGTATAAGGTATGATGCGCTTTTGCAGATACAAACCTCTGCAAAGGTTATAGATGAACTGGGACCTCCGGATGACAGCCCTCTCAGGATCTCCTCCTCTGGGACCAAACAAGGGGTGATGTCACCCCGGGATGCGCTCTTCGACTCGTCCCGCAGCCACCGCCTTGTCCGGAGAGAAGGAGGAGGGAGAGGAACGGATTCCAGGAACCGAAGAGCGCATCCCCGGGATCACCCCTTGTTTGGTCCCAGAGGAGGAGATCCTGAGAGGGCTGTCATCCGGAGGTCCCAGTTCATCTATAACCTTTGCAGAGGTTTGTATCTGCAAAAGCGCATCAGACCTTATACCTGAGGTCCAACAAATCCGGTAAGGGTCCCCCCTCAGTATTTTGTTTTGCACTGGAGAGGATACAACATGGTGGTGGTGTATAGTGGCTTCACCCTTGCCTTCACACATCTATCCCCTGCTGTATGGAATCTGGATGCTGTTTTCCTTTATATTAGACTGGTTTTCTTCTTTTTTTTGTTTCAATATTGGAACTGTTTGCTACTTTTTCATTTTATCTGCGTATCTAGTTCCATTGGACTTTTAAGGTTGTCCTGATTAGGACATTACACACACACACACACACACACATATATATATATAATATATCTATAATTCTTGTCACTCACTTGAATATATTTGAGTCACTTTCATATTTTTATATTCAGCATGTGTTTATGCTTATAGAGGTACTTGCCCTTTGGAGTACACTCATTTATATCACGTATTGTTATAATACTTATTCAATATGATTATTTATTCACTTTCTATTTAGCGCAACTTACTATTTTCTTATATGCATAATGTCACCACTCCAGGCTTTACCAGTCATTATGAAGCACACTCTCCTCTTCCCTACAGCCACCACACAGTGGATCATGTGACCAGATTGGAGCTAGCTGAAAATAGGTAAGTCCATGGGTCAGAGAGGTGCAAATTACTTGCCTCGCCCCAGGCACTAACAACCCACGCTATGACACTGTTCGGCCGCTAGCGGTACGGTATTAACCCACGCTAGCGGCAGAAAAAGGGTAAATACTGCCCACAATGCACCTCTGCAGAGGCCCATTGCTGGCGGTATTACCGCGGTGTCCCATTGTTTTCAATGGGAAGGAGCGGTATAAACACTGCTCCTCTCACTGCTGCAAAGATACTTTTTGCCAGAATTCTAAACCGAGATTTCATCTTCCCTCGATGTTCCATCTTGTGAGGAGAAAATTCATGTCTGTAGGCCAGAGGGACGCCGTGGGAATGGGACAGATGGACTACATCTCCCAGCAATCTCTGTCCACATGGGGAACTACAACTCCCAGCATGCACTGTGTATGTAATAGGGCTTCAGCTCCCAGTCTGGAATAAGATGTTACAGGACTATATGTCCCAGCATGATTTTTTCTATAGATGTACTACAGGTCCCAGCAATCTCTACATACCCCAGCCTGCTCCCTCCCCCTCCTCAGAGGTAATTTCACTCCACACTCCTCTCCCACCAAGGGTGGTGGGTCCCCTCCCACCAGGATAAGGGTGGGCTGGTTGGGCCTGCGGGGGAGGGGTAAAGGGCGGTGGGAGATGAGTGGGGTGGTGGGACTGGGGGGGTGCAATCCCCCATGAGGAGGGGGAGGGGAGCAGGCTGGGATATGTAGAGATCACTGGGACCTGTAATATCTCCATAGAAAAAATCATGCTGGGATATGTAGTCCCACAGCATCTTATTCCAGGCTGAGAGCTGAACCCCCACTACTTACACAGCGCATGCTGGGAGTTGTAGTTCCCCATGCGGACAGAGATTGCTGGGAGTTGTAGTTCCCTTAGAGCCTGAGCAGAGGCGGCAGATTACACAGACACGTCGTGACCCACCTGTAGTCTGGACAATGGCTCCTCCCTCTGGAGCTCTGTGTGGGGGATTGTCCCTCCTCGCCCGCTCTCCACACACCGACACCCACATCTCTAATCACTTACCACGGATGGTGGGGCTCCAATTGCCCGCTGATCTAGGAAATATTCGATTGCCTCTCGGGGGATCAGGAAGGAATTTTTCCCCCAGCTGGAGCACATTGATCATGCTTTGCTGGGGTTTTTCGCCTTCCTCTGGATCAACTGCCTCACAACCCAATACACCCACTCATCTACCACCAAGAGGGGACGCTACCACCCTGGGTATGGGGTGAGTGTGGCCAGTAGAAAACTTCCCCCCAAGTTTCATCTGCCCTCACTCCCCCACGCCCAGCATACTGGTAATACCACCTGCCCTCACCTATATGCACTCATCTACCACCAAGAGGGGACGCTACCACCCTGAGTATAGGGTGAGTGTGGCCAGTGGAACTTCCCCCCAAGTTTCATCTGCCCTCACTCCCCCACGCCCAGCATACTGGTAATACCCCCTGGCCCCACCTATATGCACTCATCTACCACCAAGAGGGTCCAGAGAAAATGGGGTGCCTTGTAGATAAGTTGGGCTACACGCCCAGGTAAAAACAGAACTAACATGTATTTACTAACACACTGGTCAACATACAATGACTGGCATGCACTGACCTACACTAACAGACGACGTCCAGATGTACATAAACTGACCGCTCCACGCACACACAGATTATAGGATGAGGCCTACTACAAACATACATCCAACATTAGAAAAAGGATGACTAGCATCCAGTAGGGTAGCTTAGTGTAGTTAGTGTAGGTCCTGCCCTTGAAGAGCCTACCTTGCCGTGGTGGGCAGGCTTGGAATCTCTTGGTCAACAGTGTGCCAGCAAATGGGCGAGAGGATCACTAGATCTTCACTTCTGGCCAGTTGATTTTACCAAAGGACTCTTGGTTTATTCAGAGTATATATAGTTGGAAAAGGAAAACATGTGTATAGGTCCAGGGCTGGACTGGGACAGAAATGTGGCCCTGGACTTCATCCAGACCGGCCCACTTTAATTGTAAGTGTCCCCCTTGCATCAAAGTCCCCCTTACATCAGTGACATCAGTGTCCCCCCATCAGAGCCCCACTTGCATCAGAGAGCCGCCCTTGCATCAGAGTTTCCCCCCTTGCATCAGAGATCCCCCTTGCATTAGTGTTCCCCTTCAGTGTCCCCCCCCTTGCATCAGAGAGTACCCCTTACATCAAAGTGCCCTCCTTGCATCAGAGTGTCCCCCCTTGCACCAGAGTGCCCCCTTTGCATTAGAGTGTCCCCCCTTGCATCAGATTGTCCCCCCTTAATATTCCAATCGCACACCTTCCTGGATTTTAAACGGCCAATAAGTGCAAAAAATAGGATTTTTTGTACTCACTGTAAAAATCCTTTTCTCTAAAGTCCATGGACAGACACAGCTCCTTAAATCTTGACAAGTGAGTTATGTTCCCTGTTTACAGGAGAGGACTAGGCAGAAACATGTTAAATACATGTTACATTAACAGAGTTGAACAGCCCCGCCCAGGGGGCGGTCCCTCCAGACATAACCCTCCTCACTGTAGCATGCAGCCTCAGTTCGTAACAAGCAGTACAAACCTAAAAAGGAGGGGTGGGAGCTGTGTCCGTCCATGGACTTCAGGGAAAAGGATTTTACGGTGAGTACAAAAAATCCTATTTTCACTTATTGTCCATGGACGGACACAGCTCCTTAAATCTTGACAAGTGGGACGTCCCCAAGCAGTGTCAAAACACGAGGGGTGGGAAATATATCAGTAAAACCAATTTTAACTTCACCCCAAAACAAGTTGAGTTAAAGTATAGCCTCTAAAGTAGTAATACATAAACATAATATAAAAGGTACCATCATTCTGAAATTTTAGTATAAAGAGATTGGGTCTAAGGTCCCCAAACCAGAGAACCAAAAAGGGGTGGGGCCAAATGGACTATTGCAGGAGGGGAGCCGGGAAGGGAAAGGAGAGGGGGGAAAGGGGAGGGGAAAGTGGGGGAAGGGAGGCGAGAGGAGATGGAAGGAAAAGGGGGGGGGGAAGAAAGGAAAAATGGGAATATTTGTGTGTACCTTAAATGTAAGAGGGCAAGTAGACCCCTTCCTATATGTCTGCCTCCTGGCCGCCACATGGGACTCTGTATGGTGCCCCCCGCCTTTCTCTCCTGCAGGGTCCTCCTAGGTAAGCAGCTGAGCCCCTGTTCCCCAATTTATATCTTGTAACTTGCTACGTGTTAATTGTTTGTTTTTTCAATGCTATTGTAGACATGCTTCTGATGAAGCGGCCATTGCCGCAAAACTAGTAAAGTTTAATGTCGTGACCTTCAACCCACAAATTTTCCCCATCCGGGATCATTGTATTGGTGCTATGTATGGTCGTCACCATTTTTAATTTTCTTATTGTGTTCTCTGAAAATTATATTTTTTACATTTTCAATTGTATTTTATTACCTAATTCTACTAGTACCGCAATAGTCCATTTGGCCCTACCCCTTTTTGGTTCTCTGGTTTGGGGACCTTAGACCCAATCTCTTTATACTAAAATTTCAGGATGATGGTACCTTTTATATTATGTTTATGTATTACTACTTTAGAGGCTATACTTTAACTCATATTGATTAGGTGGATAACACACCTGGGCCTCCATTGGGCGGTATGCGACAGACACGAGGGCAGCTATTGCCGCCTTCGGCCTCTCGCATTCCACCCATTCAGCACTCCCCAGCTTTTGGGGAGAAGCCTCTGTTTATACTTATAATATCCCAACTTTATGTAGTCTACTACGCTAACGGTGTTACTTAAGTGACCCTTCATTGCTAACTGCTGTGGCTTAGTCTGTATTGGAGGCTTTGGATTGTCCTTCCCATCTAGTGTTTGACCTACCATCAAACCGGTTTGGATAACCCCTAGCCCCTCCAGACTATTGCCCAGTCTGCCCAACGCAAATCACAATTGCGAGGACACACTGGGTACTCCTTCTACCATTCTCCAGTCTAGACCCTCAGCCCCATTAGGGACACTCTACGTACCGCGCATGCGCCAACCCACCAGGTTGACGTCACGCAGACGGCTAGATGCAGCGTACCCCGTCTGCATGCTGTCATAAGCATCAGTCCCGCCCCTATATCGCGGGACTTCCTACACACTGCGCAAATCCACCAGGGTGTCATCATATGGGCGGCCAGACGCAGTTTAGCTGCGTCATGACGCCCGCCCAGGTGCCATTGGCGTCAGTTAGGAGACACATAAATAGGATCCGTCCGCTCACAGCGGAACGGATGCCGGATCTCGGAATTGCTGTGGATCTACCCTGTCCACAGTAAGTTCTTCTACACATTTTTACCTGGCCTTTGTTATCTGTTCAGCCCACCCTGGTTGCTTCACCTTTTTTCCCCCTTCACCTTAATCTTTCACTGATCACTATTTACAACTCCCTTTTTTTATAGGTGTTATTGGCTGGCTTCATTACCTTGACGCCACCCCTCCGTCATACCTGGTTACCAACCTAACAAATACGGCTTCACCAAGTTAACATGTGCTTCCAGCACATACTCATGCTGGGCTCCACTGTTTGGAGTACCCCTTATGCACCACTTACCCTCTTACATTTAAGGTACACACAAATATTCCCATTTTTCCTTTCTTCCCCCCCCCCTTTTCCTTCCATCTCCTCTCGCCTCCCTTCCCCCACTTCCCCCTCCCCTTTTTCTCCCCCCCTCTCCACTGCTCCCCTCCCCCACTTTTACTTCCTCTTCCCCCTGGCCCACCTTTCCTTTCCCTCTTTCCTGTTTTCCCCCCCTCCCACCTTGTTGTCCCTCACCCGCATCCGCACATTACTCCCCTCACAATTTTTATCACTGGTATTCAACACGCGTGGTCATGCACACCCTCCTTTCCCCCATTAGTCCAAGGCCAGGGCTCTCGACACTAACTATTATATATTTTTTATATATTTTATATTTTTGGCAAGTAGACCCCTTCCTATATGTCTGCCTCCTGGCCGCCACATGGGAAAACACGTGAATGGACGAGCAAGTCACCACCTCGCACACCTGTGAGACCGACGCATGATGTCGGAAAAAAAAACAGGAAGCACCAATTGCCCTGGTCAAAATTGCCGTGACTGGAAAGGGGGGCCCACCCCTTAGGAGCATAGGCCTGTATGACGGCCTGCCTGATCCACCGAGAAATGGTGGTCGACGAGACCGTCAGGCCCTTTTGTGGACCAGACACCGACACAAAAGAGAGTCAGAAGCTCCAAAACGGAGTCGTAGTAGGCTGGTATATCCGCAAAGCGCGTACCACGCCTAAAGTATGAAAGGCCGAAACCTCCTTCGGAAGAAGGGAAGGTCGCAGGCGCACCATCACCTAATCCTTATGGAGGATCAAGCATGGCGGCTTGCAAGACAAGACCGCCAACTCAGAAACCCCTCTAACAGAGGTAAAGGCCACTAAAGGGGCCACCTTCTAAATAGTGTCAAGAGAAAATCTCTCTGATGTTTCCAAAGGAAGGTTCCTGAAGAACCGAGAGCACCAGAGTCAAAACTCATGGGGGAAGAGATGGGCCAAGAGGGAAAAGTATATGACAAACCGCCTGCACACAAAAAAAGGGGATCCACCAGGGAATGGGCCGCAAAAAGGCCACTGAAAGAACACAGCCAAGGCTGAAATCTGCCCCCAAACGGTGCTTTAAGCAATTTTTAGATCCACTCCAAGCTTTAAAAACAGCAGGACCCTGGACACCGAGTACGTCCGTGGACCTCACTCCATCCCTTCGCACCAAGAGAGGTGCGACGGTAGATCCTTCGGAAGAAGACTACGGTGCCCTCAGCATTGTTGAGAAGACCGAGTCAGACAGACCCCGGTCACCTAAAGTCTGGCTTCCAATAACCATGTTGAGCAAGTCAGTGACTGTACAACAGGAGGAAGTATGGGACCTCGAGACAGAGGAACTTCCTGCCCTGGCAACAGCCAGAGTACCTCCGCTACCAGGCGCCCGATATCCGCGTACCAAGGACGCTGAGGTCAATCTGGAGCGATTAGAATCATCGGGATCTCCTCAGCCTCCACTCTACCATGGAGGAACGGCAAAAAGTCGCCGATACAGACCCCACAGGGCCACCAGCGTGACTGACACGTCTGTACCAGATCACTAGACCTGGCCACTAACTGACACCCTTGCGGCGGAGACGAGCGGCCAGGAGATCCATGCCCTGTGAGGCTCACCTCCTGCAAGGGAGCCGAAACACCCCAAGCACAAAGACCAGTCGCCCAGGTCCAGCATCTGGCGACTCCAGTAGTCCGCCTGCTGGTCTACCTGATGGTAGACCGAAGCCACGGCCGTGGCATTGTCCGGCTGAAACCAGATCGGTCGACCACGAGGAGAAGCATAGCCTGATCGCCTAAAATAGTAGGACAATGAACAGTAGACAGCACCTGGTATTCCCAGGCGGTCTCCAACCCAGGCACTAGCCAGGCCCGACCCTGGGTAGCTACCGAGACCAGACACATTCAGGAAGGTGTGGCCGTAGGTCCACGCAAGTCCAGCGACTCAGGGCCGACTGACCCCCCCAGACTTGTGAACCCCCCAGGTTCACAACCCATGAGCTGGCATCCGTCGTAAACACCAACCACTGGAAGGAAGAAACATCTTCCCGGACCGAAGAGTCAGGGATCTCTGTCACCAACTCAGAGAGACTGACTAGGTGGCGCACCGGAATCTGATGATTTCAGAGACAAGAGATTTTTTACCACCTAGACAGTATTTCCCCTGGAAAACCAGGGTGTGGTACTGGGCATACAGTACCGCCTTAAAGGAGGCAACCCACAGGTCCCGAACCAGCAGGCGCCCAGAGAAAAGACTGATTGCGTGATGCCAATACCTTCACCGTAGACTAAAGAGTCTGCAATTTCTCCAGGGGAAGAATTTAACTAGGTACCTGGTCCATGGCTTCATAACAGAGCATTCCCCAGGGGATAACGGGGGAAGGGGGCACTCTTTTACCGCCCGCCCGCAGTCCACCCCCACCCTTGCACAAACGTGTCCAGGACTAACAATAAAAACTCTGTGGGAATCCCAGGTGCGAACACCTGCTGCCACCACCAGCATGTGGGGAAGGACCCAGATACTGACTTCAAATATTTACATAGTGTGTATTATAATATGCACACCTGTCCTTACAAATAAACAAAAGCTCCTAGAGCCCTATTCAGGGCCTCTCACCCACTTGCTGCGCTGACCAGGGGTAACCAGGGGACTCACCTCAGGAGGAGACTGCCCAGCGCTGCCATCCGCTCTCAGCACACAGCATGTGAGAGGATCAGAACCGTGAGGTAACTGTGCAGCATCTGCAGGGACCTGTGTTTAAACAGGAAAAGCCTCCTAGGGCTTTTTTATTTAAGGATAAGACACAGATACAGCATATGTTAGCAATGCAGCAAGGGAAAAGGAGCAGGGAAGGGAGAAGAGGACCCCCGACCCCCAGGAATGCCCAGCCGTACCAACCCACCGAAGCAGGAGGAACTGTACTTACCCGTCCAAGCGAGGGCTCGCTGACGCATTCCTGACAGAACTACAACCGCAATGGAGGTAGCTGTCGGCCCCGGTCCACTGTGAGTGAGAAAACACCACAGCCCAGTCATATGTGGACCTCAGAGCAAAGCTCACGGCCCCCCCCAGGAGTCATGGGGTATGGCGTGGCAGACCCAACCTCTTTGCAAAGGTGTGTCCACACTTGCTGGTCGGACTGAGTAGACTACAAGGATCTATATTATCCAGCCTGTCTCTCAGCCGACAGTTGAAAGAAGATTCTTCAAGAAAAAGTAAAATAAAATTAAATTTCTCCTCAGGGCGCTGGGCCCAAAGGGAGCCATACGTCCTCCTCCTTGCTAGGCAGAACGAAACTGAGGCTGCATGCTACAGTGAGGAGGGTTATGTCTGGAGGGACCGCCCCCTGGGCGGGGCTGTTCAACTCTGTTAATGTAACATGTATTTAACTATTTAACATGTTTCTGCCTAGTCCTCTCCTGTAAACAGGGAACATAACCCACTTGTCAAGATTTAAGGAGCTGTGTCTGTCCATGGACGATAAGAGAAATGGGTGCTGAAGCGATCACCAGCTGGGAACTGGAACAACAATCATACGAACATATTCGCCAGCACACCGTGGATCGTATAAAACGTCCAAAAGTTTAATGCAGTGAAAACATCACAAGGATTGCAATGTTTCGAGGCTGCACAGGACCTCTTCGTCAGGCAAGTGATACAAAATCAGTGCAACACCATTAAATATATAAAGAACAGCCACCAGAAGGAACATGTGGAAAATTACATAAAACACACCCTCCCCCTCCTCCCCACCCTCCATGTGATATAATACAGCGTCAGCAACAAAAGATGAGCAGATCAAATGACACTCACCCATGTGCAATCAGTGCATCTACAATGGCACTCATCCATGTGGGCTCTGTGTGGATGCAGTGGTGTGGGGTATTATAAACTGAACCCCACCATAACAAAATAAATCTCGATTCCAGGGATAGTATTTAATCCAGAACTCTCAGGTGAGCGTATTCCATTCCTTGATGTGCTCATTATCATCACCAATGGTGTTATAACTACATCCCTATACACCAAACCCACTGATAGGAACAGCTTGCTGCACTTTCAGAGCGCACATCCTACACATTTACATAATAACCTGCCGATCTCACAGTTCGTACAAGTTATACGCATCTGCTCAGATGAGCAAGATAAAAAGAAAGAACTTGATATCATGTATCACAAATTTCTGGAACGGGGATACCCCAGATCAGTCCTGGATCAGGCTCTTGATAAGGCACTGGTTGGTAGCAGTAAGACCTCCACAGCCCTATTACTCGCCCTTTGTTCATACATTCAATCATGAGTCAGGTACCATCAAACGTGCTACTGAACGTAATCTTAACATATTGCAATCAGATAGGTCCTTGGGACCTGCGATTAAAACCAGACCGATGATGGCGTTTAAACGAGGAAGGACACTGCGTGACCATTTGGTACAGGCAGATCCTCGACACAAGTATGCTAAAATCGCACCGAAGATATCTCAGAAGACTGGGTGTTTTAAGTGTGAAACTAGTTGGCAATCTGCATACTTTATCTTATCCGCTTTTTGTGGTCCAATTCATGTTTATAATTGTTTTTATGAATTATATATATTAAACTTTTGATAATTTTGTAAACTTTCTGTGTTTGGTGTACTTACCTTATTACAACAATTGACATTTCTCACTTTAAAATCCCTCTTCCATTAATGTTTTCTGTTTTTTTATCTGTCTTTGCTTATGGGATTGTGAGTCATTGTCAATTGGATCTGGAAACAATTCCACCAACTTTTCCTTTTAAGTGCTACAATTGCAATGTGTGTAATTCGCTCATCTGTGGTGAGTATTTCTCACACCCACGCATGGGAGGTGGCTATCCCATACGAGAATACTTTAACTGTAACACCGATTTTTGTGTTTACATTTTAAAGTGCCCTTGTGCACTGACATATGTCGGTAAGACCATTGGCCCTTTCAAAAAGCGCTTTCAGAAACATAGAAGCAATATCAGAGTAGCACTGACCAAGACCGAGAAAGGTGAGCAGGCAGATCCTAACAAGCCAGTAGCCTTACATTTTGTGGCAGCTAAACATCAGGTTTATGAATTACGTGGTATGGTGATTGAACATGTCAAATCACCTAATAGGGGAGGTGATCGTGATCGATTACTCCTCCACCGTGAGGCGTACTGGATATATACTTTGGGTACGGTACAACCTGGGGGACTCAACACTAATCTATCTGTCACGTGTTTTATTGAGGATAGATGATAGTTTGCTTTTTTCATTTAGGATTTTTTCTCTCCCCGATCGTATATGACAACACACCGATGATATGTGAATATAGGTTTAACTGTATCCAGCAAGCATTTCTATTTATTGCCATTGTCTGGTGTGAGTGATACCCCATTGGATATAATTCTATACCAACTTTTTCTCTTAGGCCCTTTTTTTATTGGGCCCTTTTTGTCTGTTTTCTTTCCTTTTTTTCTACGTTGAAGGTGTAGTTATGCCACTTTTGCTCAACATGGCCGGTGACTAAAGTGACCTAGGCTTTTTGTTAGGTCCCAGCAATATGAAATATATAGGCATTGGCTGCTATAGCTTTTTTTGAGCATAGATGAATCTAATCACCTTTTAGATAAGCCAGAGCTTTTGGTGTGATAACTATGCGCAACATTTTGCACTTGACAGCGTGTTTATCTCAGTATCTACATAATATTTTTCTCCTTTTTTTCTCTCTTTTTTTCTTTATATTTTATTGATTTTTATTTTATATTTTTTTATTTTTATATTTAATTGTATTATAATTTTTGTTTGTTTTGTTTATTTTGTTTGTTTACTTTATTCTTGTTATTTATCTTTTTCCAATTCTTTTTCAATTTTATTTTTATATTTATTTTTATTTACATTTTATTTTATATTTTTTTGTAATTTTATTTACATGTATTATTTTTTTTTTGTTTATATTTATTTTTCACATGTGTATTTTTCACATGTGCATTTTATTTTTATTTACATTTATTTGCTCATTATCTATTTTTTTTTTTGCGTTTATTTAGTTTTTGAATTTTTTCGCATTTTTTTCACATTTTTTATTTCCATACTTATTTTTCTTATTTTTATTTTGTCTTTCCATTTTTTCCTTTTCCCTTTCTTTTTTTCTGCATTTTTTTTATTTTTTTAGCCATTTTTGATTTTTCTTTACACATATTTGTTTTGTTTTTCTTGTTTTCTTTCTTTCTTTTGGCATGTCTTCTTTTCCTTTCTTTCTGAGATGAGCTTCCTCCACATTAGTTTTAGTTTCTTTTATTTTCTCTCCTCTTCCTGGATAGCGGCTTGCTTTCCAAGCCTCGCTGCCAGGTCTCCCCATGCCCATTGATTCGCCGAGATGCGGCGCCTGTACGTCATTGGTTGCTGTGACGACGGCGGCACGCATATTGGCATCCTCCGCGATCCCCTGCGGTGTCCCGGGCGCATGCGCGGGACACGTGGCATAATGTGATTGGTTGGAGGCGGCCCCATGATGCCTATGCAACGGGACAGCAGGGGCAATCAGGGATTTTCTTTTTTATGGTGGGGTTCAGTTTATAATACCCCACACCACCGCATCCACACAGAGCCCACATGGATGAGTGTCATTGTAGATGCACTGATTGCACATGGGTGAGTGTCATTTGATCTGCTCATCTTTTGTTGCTGACGCTGTATTATATCACGTGGAGAGAGGGGAGGAGGAGGGGGAGGGTGTGTTTTATGTAATTTTCCACATGTTCCTATTGGTGGCTGTTATTTATATATTTAATGGTGTTGCACTGATTTTGTATCACTTGCCTGACGAAGAGGTCCTTGTGATGTTTTCACTGCATTAAACTTTTGGATATTTTATACGATCCACGGTGTGCCGACGAATATGTTCGTATGATATATGTGTGTGTGGCGGTCAGCAAGTGGTTAAATACATTAACACCCAAAGAACTGTCACTATAGCTGGTTGGGTGCACTGTCTCTTTTAAATTGTTACATGGATATGAAAAGCTTAATTGACAATGACAGAATGACAGTGGGACTAGGCCCTGCCCCCAGGCTGTGCTCACAGCTTTTGACTGACAGCAGCTGGAGCCAATGGCTCCCAATGCTCTAATCCAAGCCTGTGATAGCAGGGAGAGGGGAGAAGAGCTGCTTCAGATGTGCATATCGCTGGATCTAAATCGGGCTCAGTTGAGTATTAAGGGGGGGTTGGGCACTTTTAAAAGGTTTTTACCTTAATGCACTTTCTTTAAAAAAAATAGTACAATGGTAACCAATAACATTTTGCTTCTCAGGTTAACAACTCAGGTTATCTACTTTTATCTATATCCTGTACAGTATGTCATCGGTCTCTTTGTCATTCAACTTTTACCAGAGAAGAGTCAAGCATTACAGCCAGAAATATTTTTTCTATTTGCCAGGACTGAGCATTTACTGCTTTCACACGGAAGCATCAGAAATATTTCTGTTGGGCTTGACTTATTTCCCTGATCACCGTTGTTTATTAGAAGGGACTTCTCCATCCTGGCTAGCATGTGTGGTGTGACTAAATGGGGTTCTGAACTAAGCTTTTCCTTAAAGTGGTTCTAAAGTCTTAAAGTAATTGTAAATGTTTTTTTATTTTTTATTTAATAACAAACATCTCTATACTTACCTGTTCTGTGCAACGGAATTGCACAAAGCGCTTGTGAACCTCCTCTTTTTGGATCCCTGTCAGCGCTCCTGGCCCCTCCTCTCTGTCCAGTGCCCCCATAAGAAGCCGCTTCCCATGGGGGCACTCGTACATGCTTGCATCCGAGTCTGCGTCCATTGACACAGACAGCGGGACACGGCCCTGCCCCCCGCTCCCTCGTTACGGGTATCGATTGACAGCACTGGAAGTCAAGGGCACAGCAAAGCCAGCGAGACTCAGAATTGAGGGAAGAGAAGAGCAGCAGGCATGCACGGCGCTGGATCGAATGAGGATATCATCTTGGCATCATTCTTTTCAGCCATTGGTCGGCTTTTGTGTAAAAAAAATCCTAGCGGATAATTAGCCTTTAGACTGCTTTTACAAGCAGTGGGAGGGAATGTCCCCCCCCCCCCGACCGTATTCCATGGTTTTCTTAGGGAGTCTGAGAATGCAGCTGGTAGTTCCACCAGCTGACCATAGAGCTGATCAGAGACCGATGAACGAAAATTCTCGTACAACAAAGGCTTACAAAATGTTACCTCGGCAAGGCAAGGAAGAGAAATGCAGTTGCTATGGGTAACCAAGTGAAGGAACAAGCAACCAGTCCTTAGACATGGTACCATGGTACCTGGTAAGGTAGCAGGTCTCCGTTAGTGCGGGGGTCTGTGTTCTGGCTCCTGCCCTAGCAATCCGTTTCCCATGGCAACCGGAAAGCAGACTTGTGTCACAGAGCTCTATGGCCTGGTCTGGTCAAGGTACGGGAAGGAAGGATTCAGGTGAGAGCACGCATGAAGTCCGGGAGGGACTATATTCTGTTAATGGGAGTGAGGTAACAGAGGTACACTGGATTGGTGGATCGGGGGCCAAACTTAGAGGGGTGGCAGGTTACCTGCAGCGCTTCTCTTGCGCTGTGCAGTCTAGGAGACTGTGAGCTCTTCCGCTTCGCTATGAGAAATAAGTTGCGGTGCAGTCCCAGGCTCCAGCGGTGACACTGACACAGCAGTGAGTAAATGTACACTGAAGACCATCCATAATGATCCCAGGGATTGTGACCGTGCGAAGACTGGGGGGAAGGAGGAGGGCAGTTTAGTATAGCAATCAGGTAGGTCAGTGTAGTGGTCAGTATAGGAATCAGGTAGGTCAGTGTAGTGGTCAGTATAGCAATCAGATAGGTCAGTTTAGTGGTCAGTGTAGGAATCAGGTAGGTTAGTATAGTGATCAGGTAGGTCGGTGTAGGAATCAGGTTGGTCAGTACTACTGTACTAGTGGAAGGGAGTGCTAAAAAATCCACGGGTTAGAGGGCGCAAATTTCTTGCCCTCCCCCAGGCGTTGACAACCCACGCTACGCCACTGGGTGCTGGGAGTAGTTCAGAGAGCAGGGAGGTGAAGAAGGAAGGTGTGATACATTTGCCTATATGTCTCAGTTTACTGCTCCCTGCTAGCCATATGGGTAGAGGTAGAAAGGAATTTCATGTGTGATTCATTCCTCTGACAGGTTATTGACTCACTATTCTAAACGTTAATTGATCTATTGTGTTGTGTGAAGAAGATCTGTGTTTACCCTTAAAAGATGTGTATTGTATCGTCAGGCTAAATGATTAGAGAAGTAGTATGTTAATTATTCTGATTGCTTCAGTGTATTAATTAACTCCACTGATGTCTTTATCTAAAGAAACGTGTCTGCATGGTCGGCTCCGACTTGTCTCCTATAATCTGTATGGGAAACCCCACTGTGTGAGGGGGGGCGTTCCTAACAGGTTGTAACCACATATAAGCTGAGTTTTTGTGTCATTAAAGTGTCTTGTTCTAGCAGTAAGCTTGGCATGTGTGGCTTTCTGGGCGATTCCAGGGATATCCCTCCTCGTGGAATATTGGGGTGATTTTCGTTATGGGAAGAAGGGAACGTTGACGGGGATATCATACCGATACCGTCACAATTGGTTGGTAGCAGTGGGATTTTCCCTTCTATTCCCCTTCACACCCGGATTCCAAGCAGACACTGGAAGAACTACTGGAAGTTCGTGGAAGGATTGCTAGCAACAAAACCAAGCGGGTCATCATAGCAGAATCAATGGAGATAGACCAGGAGGACGGGATTGCAGCAACGCCAGCAGTACAAGAGATGGAGACACCAGTGATTCAGGAGGAGGAATCGCCAGCCAACAAGCTAATGAGAGAGAAGCTAGCATGGTTCGGCCCGAACCCAACGCCGGATGTGGTGCTGAAAGTGATGGACCTGTTAGTAAACGCAGAGCTACAGAAGGATAAACAAATAAGAGACGCAGAGCTACAGTTAAAACTGGCAGCAGTCCAACAAGCAGCCGCACATCCTCCAAACAGTGAGTACAGCACAGCAGACACAAGGAAGATCCCGTTTAGCGCTTTTAAAGCTTTTGATGAAAAGGACTGTGAGATTGATAACTACCTGGCAGACTTTGAGCGACAATGTAACCTGCACCGAATAGCTAGAGGAGACTGGGTTGCAATATTGTCAGGCAAACTGTCAGGCAAAGCTTCTGATGCTTTCCGGACCGTGCCAGATCAGGATATCCATAGCTACGCCCGGGTTAAAGAAGTGCTCCTAGCTCGTTATGCAGTAACCCCAGAGTCCCACCGACAGAAGTTCAGGGACTCACGCAAAACCACGAAAGACTCTTACGCGGAATGGGCATGCCAGTTGTCCCTGTCGGCCTCTAACTGGGTTAACAGCAGCCAGGCCACCACCGCAGAGGACATTTTGCAACAAATGCTCCTGGAGCAATTTTACAATCACATCCAGACGGATGTCAAAGATTGGGTGAGAGATCGCAGGCCCATGACTCTACCAGAGGCCGCGAAGTTGGCGGATGAATATGCGGATACTCGCAAGACGAACCAGGTCACACCACGGGTACAACCTCCACGACCAACGGCGCCCTCACACCCACCAGCCGCTAGATACCAACCTCCTAACAGACCGATGACATCTAGCCCTCGCTATCCACGCCAGGAGGACAACGAACAACGCTGCTTCCGGTGCAAACAGCTGGGTCACTTCAAGCAGAATTGCCCCATGAGTGACAACACCAGGTCAAATTGGTCTCAACCTGGGTACCGCCCACCAGCAGCAGCCCATTGTGTAGACTCGGCTTGGGATCTCCAGGAGCTGGGTCCGGAAGAACCATCGGACACCGTTTACGAAGTCCTCACGGTACAATCTGGTATTACGGACAACAGGGAACACCATTGTCAGCTGGTCATGGGCGACAGCCATGAGACGGAGGGGCCCTGGAGGGAGCTGGGCAGAAAGAGGCACCGCCAGCTACCCCCCAAGAAGAAGAGGTCCTGGAAGCCGTATAACAAGCTGACCTGGGAGGAGAAGAAGCGACTGGAGGAGAGGGAGTCGCAGCGGGCATCCCAGATGCGGGCCGAGATGTTCACCAAGGGCCCACCGGTGACCCCTTACACCACCACCCAGTTCCTGATGATGAACGACCACGTGGAGAGCCTGCAGGACATGAGCAAGCAGGAGCTGATCCGTGAGTACATAGAGCTGGAGGAATGCATAAGCCGCATGGAGGAGGAGAACAACCACCTGAGGTCACAGCAGGCTGACCCCCCCAGGCTCCATGAACTGGAGATGGAGCTGGAGAAGCTCCAAGAGGAGAACCGGCGGCTGCGGAGGGAGCAGGGGGTGGCTGATCTTATGGGGCTCTGATTCCCCTCCCCCCCGGACTCTGAGCACCAGTGCTACAGCATTTCAACAAATATAACTTTTTCTTTTTCTGAACCCCCTTTGATTGTCACTTCAGAGCCATAACCTGCCCCCTCCCATAGCGGGACACCTAGACGGCGGCGCACAGACCCATTCGCTGTCTTCACACTGACTTCTGGTGACTTTGCAGATCGCACAAAGACTTGGGGACTGACCGGCGTGTGATCTGACGACCCGGTGACATACCTGAGTCTGAAGCAGTTGTCAAGGGAGGTCAGTCATGCCAAACGGAGTTAACCTCGGACTAAAAGCTCTGAACCCGTCAACCCTACTGGACCAGGGAAGGTCCAACCGGGTTTGCCGGAGCAGGGAGCAAAAGGGGGGCCATTGTGATACATTTGCCTATATGTCTCAGTTTACTGCTCCCTGCTAGCCATATGGGTAGAGGTAGAAAGGAATTTCATGTGTGATTCATTCCTCTGACAGGTTATTGACGTGCTAATGTCCCCTCACTATTCTATGTTTCAATGTTTTTTATTAGAAAGGATAAAATGGTATAGACATTCAAAAAAAAAAAAAACATATCTGGTCATTGTACAGTCATAACAGCATATGGAATTCTAATACCGAGGGATCCAATGCCCTAAGTTCCCAGTTGGAATACCAGGAAAACATCAAAGGATAAGCAAAGAAAAAACAAAGAAAAAAACAAAACAAAATACAAAATCCAATAGAGAATGCATAGATTATCTATGAACAAATATTTCCCTCAGCTTCGAATCATTGACCGACAACGATCGTACAATGTGGATAAGCCAGGAAAGAGGATATCAAAGCCTAAGAAACCCTACATGGGCTTAATCCGGTCATACCAATAAAGATATATCAAGGTAGCCGAGACAGAGAAGTCAAGAAGAGAGAATGGGATAGAAAGGAAAGAGAGAGGGAGAAAGGGGAAAGAAAAAGGGAGAGGGGGGAGAGGGGGGGGGAGCCACGGATCGGCATTTCCAAACCACAGAACTGAAACTTGTAACTAAGTCCCACACACACTGGCGTCATTAGTGAGGTATCGAATCCAAGGATCCCACACCTGATGAAAGAATTTCATTTTATCTTGTGTCAGGGCTGACAACCTCTCATTTAACATCAGCCAGGATAATTTGCCCTTAAGCTGTTCAAATGGGAGAGCCGCCGACCTCCAATTTCTGGCAATGGTGATTTTAGCCGAAATAAAAATAAATGTTAGTAGTCGTCTGCTGGATTTAGAGGCCTCAACCCCCCCACTCCCCAGCAGCGCCTGCTTCGCCAATTTGGGCAAGTTTATCCGGGTGAGGGAGTAAACAAAATTATACACCCTGATCCAGAACCTCCTGACCTTGGGACACGTCCACCAGATATGATAAATAGTTCCTAGTTGGCCACATCCCCTAAAGCAGTACTGCGTAGCTCCTGGCACGAAGGTCGCCAGTCTAGCTGGCACCATGTACCAGCGCAGCAAGACCTTATAGTTGGCCTCTATGATAGAGGTGTTGATGAGAGAACGGGAAGCCAACTCCGCCATTTCACACCAGTCCTTTAGATCAATGGTTTCCTGCAAATCGGTTTCCCACTGGACCATGTAGTTCAATTTGGCCGCTACGTGTGATAATATAGAATATATAACAGATATGTGGCCTTTAAGCTTGTCGTATTGCCTACATAATTGTTCCATGGACGTAAGGGTAGATAGATCGCCCCTACGGGCCAAAGTCTGTATGAAATGGGTGAGTTGGGTGAACCTGTAACCTTCAGTTGGGGGCATGTGGTATTTGTCGATCATGGCCCTCTCGGTCAGCATACCCCTATGATCGCACAAATCAGCTATCCGCAGAAGGCCTTTATTAGTCCACCAGTTAAATGCTTGAGGGGTGAGACCCGGGGTGAAGGCCTTGTTCAGCAACAATGGTGCCATTGGGGTATGAGGTGACCTAAATTTATGAGTTCTGGAGAGTCTGTCCCATATATCTAAAGATAATGACAAAGTAGGGCATAGGATGGCCGGCCTCTCCTTAGTTGGGAGCCACATAAGGTGGGAGATTGGACTGGGGTGACATGAATGAGATTCCATGGTCATCCAGATAGCTTGTGCCCTCTGGGAATGGAATCTCGACAATTGTGCTACCTGTGCAGCGTAAAAATATTTCAGCAAATCTGGTAACCCGAGTCCACCTTTTCGTTTTGGTGCGTATAGAGTTACCCTGTTCACCCTAGGTCTCTTGTCCCCCCAAATAAACTGTAAGACTCTACGTTGAAACTGCTTAAGGTCATTACTGGGCAATGATATAGGTAATGTGCGGTAAAAGTACAATAATCGAGGTAGAACGTTCATCTTTATCGAGTGTAATCTGCCAAACCACGATGGGGGGTGCAACTGCCACCTTGCCAAATCGTCCGTCAATCGTTTAAAAAGGCCTGGATAATTTCTTTTGTATAGCTGACTAATGGAGGAGGTCAAATGTATGCCTAAATAGGGGAGAGCGTCCGGTTCCCATCGAAATTGGAAACACTGTTCAAGTGTAGCCTGGATATTACTAGGTAACGATAGGTTCAGAGCCCTGGATTTACTGTGGTTGATTTCTAATCCCGAAATGTCAGAGAATGGTTGTAAAATGGCAAGTAAATTGGGGAGGGAGGTGATCGGTGAAGACAAGGTCAGCAATAAATCGTCCGCGAAAAGCAAACATTTATGTTCATAGTCGCAACAGTTGATGCCCCGAATGTCCACACTGGCACGTATTTTGATCGCTAACGGTTCGATCGCCAACGCGAATAGCAACGGTGACAGTGGACAACCCTGTCTCGTACCACGCTTGATCATCAGAGGTTGGGAAGAATATCCCTTAAGCACCAGTGAAGCACTCGGGGAGTCATATAATGTACGAAGGAGATCCAAAAAGCACTGTCCAAAGCCAAAACGTTCTAAAACATTAAACAAATAGTCCCATGAGATGGAATCGAATGCTTTCCGGATATCTAATGATAGCAACATCCCCCTCCTGACTCCTCCATTGTCCCAATCAGATTGGATCGCGGATATAAGATTAATTAACCCCTCACTATTCTAAACGTTAATTGATCTATTGTGTTGTGTGAAGAAGATCTGTGTTTACCCTTAAAAGATGTGCATCAGGCTAAATGATTAGAGAAGTAGTATGTTAATTATTCTGATTGCTTCAGTGTATTAATTAACTCCACTGATGTCTTTATCTAAAGAAACGTGTCTGCATGGTCGGCTCCGACTTGTCTCCTATAATCTGTATGGGAAACCCCACTGTGTGAGGGGGGGCGTTCCTAACAGGTTGTAACCACATATAAGCTGAGTTTTTGTGTCATTAAAGTGTCTTGTTCTAGCAGTAAGCTTGGCATGTGTGGCTTTCTGGGCGATTCCAGGGATATCCCTCCTCGTGGAATATTGGGGTGATTTTCGTTATGGGAAGAAGGGAACGTTGACGGGGATATCATACCGATACCGTCACAGAAGGGAAATCCAATGGCAGCGCTAATCACAGACTGTGGGAGGAAGCACAGAGCTCAAGCACATATAATGGATAATGAGGTGATGAGTCTGTGTAAGGCATGGCCACGATTGATCTGTGTATGTAAACACACGTCCCTGCTCTAAGTGGAGAGGAGATGCAGATCGTGAGTTCCTACAAGCTGGGATCCACGATCTGTCATCTCCTATAGTGAGTCCCCTCCCCCTACAGTTAGAACACACATTAGGGAACACAGTTAACGCCTTGATCGCCCCCTAGTGTTAACCCCTTCCCTGCC
Organism: Rana temporaria; assembly: GCF_905171775.1. Lineage (NCBI taxonomy): Eukaryota > Metazoa > Chordata > Amphibia > Anura > Ranidae > Rana > Rana temporaria. The sequence goes on from NC_053501.1 coordinate 47,579,516, forward strand.
AGTGACATTTACACAGTAAGCAGTGCATTTTTATAGCACCAATTGCTGTATACAGGCCAATGATCCCAAAAATGTGTCAAAAGTGTCTGATAAGTCCACCATAATGTCGCAGACCCAATAAAAATTGCAGATCGACTCCATTACTAGTAAAAAAAAATTCCATGAATCTATTCCCTATTTTGTAGACGCTATAACTTTTGCGCAAACTAATCAATACATGCGTTTTGCATTTTTTATTACCAAAAATATGTAGAATACATATTGGCCTAACCTGAGGAAAAAAAAAATTTTAAGAAAAAATTGGGGCTATTTATTACACCAAAATTTACAAAATATTGTGTTTTTTTTTTCAAATTTTACTTTTTGTTTATAGCACAAAAAATAAAAACCGCAGAGGTCATCAAATACCACCAAAATAAAGCTCTATTTGTGGGAAAAAAGGACGTAAATTTTGTTTGGGTACAACGTCACACAACCGCACAATTGTCAGTTAAAGCGACGTGCAGTGTTGAATCACAAAAAATACTCTGGTTATTGAGCAGCCAACTCTTCCGGGCTGAAGTGGTTAAAGACCTCTAGTCTAGCAAAAATGCAAGATAACGGTCTCGAATAAAGAACCAAGGGGGTAATCCACAAAGACCCGGCGCAACCTAACTTTGGCCATTTAAGTTACACCGCCGCAAATTACACTAGGTAGTGCCCGATCCACAAAGCACTTACCTTGAAATTTGCAGCGGTGTAACTTAAAATCGTCCGGCGCAAGGCGTTCCTAATTTAATGGGGCGAGTCCCATTTAAATTAGGCGTGCTCCCGCGCCGGACGTACTGCGCATGCTCCCGACGTCATTTTCCCGACGTGCTTTGCGCGGTTTTACGTTGCGCCGGGTTTTGAGAATCGCGACGGGTGTAAAAAAAAATACGAATTGCGGCGGGAAAAAAAAAACACACCGTCGCGGTAAAGAAGGGTCTACTTTTACATGGTGTACTAACTTTACACCTTGTAAAAGCAGCCCTAATTTTTCGATCGCAAACTAATACTTACGGAGAAAAAACTAAGCTGAAAAGCTTTGTGGATCTCCGTAAGTGCTAATTTGCATACCCGACGCGGCATTTCGACTCGAAATGCCCCCAGCGGCGGCCGAGGTACTGCATCCTAAGATCCGACAGTGTAAGTCCCTTACACATGTCGGATCTTCTGTCTATCTATGTGAAACTGATTCTGTGGATCAGTTCCATAGATAGAAACAGGGATACGACGGTGTATCAGTACATACGCCGGCGTATCCCTTTTGTGGCTTACCCCCTAAGATCATCAATACTGCCAGTGAACATTTTCATCTTCTTTCCTCGCAATGCAGAGTAACTTATATACATATCAGGGCTTGAGAAACGGTGTCTGTGCTCTTACATACAGCAAGAGAAGGGGAAAAAATGCTGCATGGAAGAAGAATGGGCACATTCTTTCACCTGCAGCTGACTGTTAAAGGTGGAGATTCAATACACAGCAAATGCTTTTAACCAGAAAGGGTTGCTTTTTTCCTTCTGCACTGGGGGAGTTTTTGTGTATGTTTTTACATGTCTTGTTTAAATGCAGTTTTAGAAGGATTTTTTTTATACAATGACATTTTAAAGCAAACCTGTTGGAACACGGCTATAGGAAATTACACTAATGACTTATTTTTATATGCACAGGCTCTGGGACTGTCATCCTTCTCCTGGCTTTACTACTTATGGAGTCACTGAACTCCCATCCTGAATGATTGTTCCAGTTTAGTGGCCCACTAATTAGTAAAATCAAGATCAATATCCAGTCCCAAAGCCTGCATCTTTGAAAACCAGTTTAGCAATGACAGCTTACATATTTATTTCTTCATGGGTTGCCTTTAAAATGTATTACTGTGTGAAGCCCTAATGTTCCCTATTTACCTCCATACTCCTCAGGTTATAAGCCAACGTGTTATGAAAACCCTTCAGCTGTGCAGGGAAACATGGTAGACAAGTTTAATACCTGGCACTAACTATATGAAGTTATGAATATTAATGGGGATTTTGGAGTTCAGGGCTGGCTGCAAACACAAACAACTCTTCCCTGATGTGCAGGAGCATATAATACACTGTGTGCACAATTCTTAGTCAAGTTGTATTTTTGAGGATTAATTTCATTATTGAACAACTACAGAATATTTAAGAAAGTAAAAGTGAGGTTTTGGCTTTCTAAGTAGAATATCTCTGTTCAATCATTGGTATATGTGTGCAGAATCATCATGCAATTGAAATAAAAATGTTCTCACTTGTTTATTTTCATCCGTTAAAGTAAAAATAATAAATAAACAACTCAAAATGTACAAATATATCTGACAGAAAAAAAAAATCAGTGACCAATATATCTAGCCTTCTTTTCAAAAAACAATCATATGGAGTCTGTCAGTTTCTAGATCTGCTGACGACCAACTTTTTGTGCAGCAGCAACCACAGCCTCCCAGACACAGTTCAGAGAGGTGTACTGTTTTCCTTCACCGTAAATCTCTTGTTTAAGAAGGGCTCACAAGTTCTCAATAGGTTTTGGGTCAGGTGAGGAAGAGGCCGTGTCATTCTTTCATCTTTAAGTCCTTTACTGGCTAGTCATGCAGTGGAGTACTTCAATAAATGCTTTGGACCATTGTCCTGCACAAATATCGGGGTCTTCTTGAAAGATACAGACTTTTTCCTGTACAGCTGCTTGAAGAAAGTGTCTTCTAAAAACTGGCAGTAGGTTTGGGAGTTGATTTTGAGTCCGTCTTCAACCCAAAAAGGTCCAACTAGCTCATCTTTACCAATACCAACCCATACCGGTACCCCACATCCCACCTTGCTGGTGTCCCGAGTCGAAGTGGAGCTCTGTGCCCATTACTGATCCATCCACAAGCCCATCTAGCTGGTCTGTCATGAGTCACTCTCATCAGTCCATAAAACCTTTGAAAATCTGTCTTCAGATATTTCTTGGCCCAGTCTAAGTTTCAACTTATGTGTCTTGTTCTGTGGTGGTCGGGTTTCAGCCTTCCTTACCTTGGCCGTGTGTGAGCACTGAACACTTTACACTCCAGGTAGGTTACAGGAATATGAAAGACCAGGAGGATAATGACTTCCCGGTAGCGTCACGTTAGGTTCTTCTCTAATTTTAGACATTTAATTTGCGTCTTTTTTTCTCAACAAAGTTTTTGCCTGAAGAAAAGAAGCTGCCTAAGAATGATGCACACCTTGATATAGGGTGTTGATCTCCTTAGGACCCACCCTCCTTCATTAAACAAATACACATCACCTGATATGCTTAAATCCAAAAAGCATTGAAGTTTATACAGCTTGGAGTTGGACAATAAGCTTAAAAATTATGATTTGGTAAAAATATTCACTTGCCTAATAATTATGCACATAAGCCCGGATTCACATACATCGGCGCATATTTATGCCGCCGTAGCGTATCTCCTTTATGCTACGCCGACGCAGCTCAGAGAGGCAAGCACTGAATTCACAAAACCAGTGCTGCCAAAACTGCGCTGGGTTTCCTAGGCGTAAGTCGGCGTATGTGGAAGTGGGCGTGAGCCATGCAAATGAGGCGTGACCCAATGCAAATGATGGGCCGAGCGCCAGACAGATACGTATAATGAACGGCGCATGCCAGTGCACATGCTCAGAATCACGTCGGAACTACTCCCTAAGATACGTCGGATCACTGCCTATGGCGTGAATGTAACCTACGCCTAGTCATATTCACGTCCTACGTAAACTACGTCGGCTTGTGTTCCCTGGTGAAAAAAAGGATATAGGTGTCACCTAAATATGTAAGCAAAAAACCAAAGTCTCACCACATCCCTAAATTAGAACTAATTTGTATACCCCCCAAGGGGGGTGTGTTTCCTTGGTGGGACTTTAAACTTGGGAGACTGGTTAATAAATAAAAAAATAGAAAACTAACTGGTCATCAATTTGTATCAAAAAATGTATCAAATTTTATTAAATATTGTTGTTTGTAGACAACACATATAGGTCAATATTACAACGTTAGATAAAAGCATCCAAAGGACCAAAAAGGGAAGGAAATGCAACCTAGGACACACCAAGGTCAGCAGCGTTTAACAATGGTGATAACAAAACATAAAAGAAAAAATAAAAAATTATTATAGCGACAGAAAATGCAAAGAGACCCTCAATGAACTGTCTATTGAGTAGAGACAGTTGTGCCAACGTTTCGAGGCTATGGAGAGTAATGCCTCTTCATCAGGGCAAGGGTAGTGCAGGGCTGTCGCAGTACAATCGGTTGGAGTACATGCAATCTCTCTCAAGAGGAGATAGAAAGTACTGTCTTACCAGTTAAGACAGTGTATCCAAAGGTCATTAAAACAAGTTTGTTCAAAAAATTGTCCTCGTGTGGGAGACAAATAGTCTGCAGGTACTGTCAGAGTAGAGACAGGATCATGGAATGGTTAAACCAATGAAGGTGGACCATAATGCATTGTACGAAGACAAACTCAGGCAGGCTGCCACTTCTATAGATTTATATCGCCTCAGTGTGTAAACAGAGACCCATCAAGGAAGACCTCCCCCGGGGGAAGGTATAGAATATAGTATAAGAGCTGGCTACTAGCCTTGGTGAAGAGGCTGGATATTAATCCAAAAAACGAGGATTTGTGACCAGTGATCTACTAAGTGGTCACTGATCCTCTTATTGCAGCAGCCCAGGGAAGACTGTGTTCCCTGGTGCAGCCATTTGCATGGATGCTGCTGAGTTACACCACCTTTATGGGGCATAACTTTACGCCGGACGTATGACTTTACGCGCACTGCGTCGGACGGACATTTGTGAATCGGCGTATCTCCCTCATTTCCATATGTGAATAGAAAATCAATAGGAAAATACGTCCAGCGTAAATATGCGCCCACTCTACGCCGGCGTAGGCAAGTTACGTCGGTCGGAAGAAGCCTATTTTCAGGCGTATCAGTTTCAGAGTCCGGCGCATAGATACGACGGTGCATATTTGCACTTACGCGGCGTATCTGGAGATACGTCGGCGCAAGTTCTTTGTGAATCCGGGCCATAGTGTATATTTACCCCTGAAACATGCTGACTGGTTTATTTCAACCATTAAAATTTGGCCATTTTTACATCTGGCCTTTCGTTGGACATCAGAATTGGCACTCCTTACATTCACTTAATTTAATGATACCCAAGGATCCACTTTGACTCAAGAGCTGCCTTTGTCACTTGTAACCTGAGCTTTAAATCTGCGCCATTAAGCTCTTGCCTAGATGGGCAAGGAAGGCCCCGATCCAAAAGGTCTTACAATCCACAGGACATAAAGTGTTAAATGATCATAGCTGAGAGGCAAACCACTTGGGTGAAAGATGCCGTATATACTCGAGTATAAGCCGACCGAGTATAAGCCGAGGCACCTGATTTTACCACAAAAAAATGGGAAAACGTATTGTCTCGAGTATAAGCCTAGGGTGAGAATGCAGCAGCTACTGTAAGCGGAAAAGAGGGTCAACAATGCCCATTTGCACGCTTCACTGTGCCCATTGCAACCTCACTGTGTCCATTACCTCACTGTGTCCATCCTCACTTTGCCCATTACAACCTCACTGTGCACATTGCAGCATACCTGAAATTCTTGACAGGCTGCGCTGCGGGCGTCTATTTTTTTAAAACTCGCAGCTTCCTCCTGGTCTTGTCCCATTCCGTGAAAGGCGTTTGACACTGTGTTCAGTGTTCCGCCTATCACAGATGTTCTTTCATCCTCGGACTTTCCCAGCAGACACCGTGTTCAGTGTTCAGTCAATCATGGACGTTCTTTCATCCTCGGACAAGAGAAGGTTTGTGATAGGCAGAACACTGAACACAGTGTCTGCTGGGAGTCCGAGGATGAAAGAATGTCCGTGATAGGCGGAACAATGAACACAGTGTCAAATGCCTATCACGGGACGGGACCAGGAGGAAGCCGCAAGTTTTAAAAATGGACGCCCAAGGTACAAACTGACTCGAGTATAAGCCAAGAGGGGTATTTTCAGCCCTAAAAAAGGGCTGAAAAACTCAGCTTATACTCGAGTATATACAGCAATAAAAGCACTGAGATGCTAGGAACAGAATTAGACAAGCCTTTTCGGTCAGAGTTTAAGGCCCCAGTTGTGCATTTCTTAAAACTATTTTTGTAATAGGGTCACGTCAATCGCTTTAGCAAGGCAGCTTTTATTGTATTTTAATGAACGGAGACTTCTGTTTTTCTCTACAATACTATGCATAAAAATAAAATTGCCGGACAGTGAAAGGGAGTCAGACAATAAGCCAGTATGCAATATTGGTGTAACAACCCAGTAAGACCCAGCTAAGACCAGCAGGCCGCCGCTGAGCAGGAAAGGTGTGTAACAAACCATTTGTGGCAGCTCTGGATAGCAGGCCGAAGGCTTTGTGAACGCGCTCTAGTTAAATAAGATCTAATATGAGCTTCTAGCAACAATCCTGACAACAAACCACAGCACATGATGCATTGAGACAGTCATTGTGACAAGAGCATTTTTTTTTTCTATTATTTGATTATTTCACAGGAAGGGGGTAATGGTGACACAGAGAAAAACAGGGAAATGAGTACACTAATGAACACATGCAACTTACTAGACTAACCAGAGTGTGATGAAAAAGGTTATATATCACACTGGTGCCACAACGCATAATAATTGTGACAAATATCGTCTGGTTCAGGGAGTTGGGCTCTGAGTTGGTGACAGATCATCCCATCTGCCAGCGTGCTTTCCCTCTTCAGAGATAATAGATGGTAATGCAAGGCAGCAGCAGCAGAAGCAAGTCATCAGCCAGCATGCTCAGGAAGAATTAAGAGAGGAATGTCCACTGACATGAAAATGTATTTTAAGTGTGTACACAAGTTCATCTGCGTACATACAAAAGAGATGATATACCCAACTCTAGCCCACAAGACCAAGAAGCTTTAATTATAGGAAAATAAATTCAGGTGTAGCTGACCAAGCCATATGATCCCGTATAGCAAAATCTGGGCCTGTATGCAGCCCTCAAATACAGAAAATGTACACTCCAATAAACACTGGAAGATACACAGACAGATAAAGATTAGAAATGTCTGTTTTTAAATGGACAGTATGCAATACAGTATAACTATTCTTCCATGGCAATGGGTTGAATCTCTTATTTTTTCTCTTTTAATTTTAAACATTTATAAAGTGTTTAAAACACGTTCGCTCGTGTTTATTTACTCCATTTTGTTAACTGATAAAAAATAAACTATTAACACTTCTATTTCTGAAATAATGCTTAACATACAGTATTTTTTCACACTTTCCTAAAACTTTTGCACAGCACTGTACATTGTGCACCATCTTTGCCCATTGAAGAAGTGAATCCATTTCACAGGACACAGAGATAATAGTCCAAGTGTCGGTTATGATTCAACAAGTTAACTACTTCATTACTGGGCATTTAAACCCCCTTCATGCCCAGACCAATTTTCAGCTTTCAGCGCTGATGCATTTTGAATGACAATTGCACGGTCATACAACACGGTACCCAAATTATGGGCCAAATTCTCAAAAGAGATACGCGTACTTAACTAAAGTTTTCTAAATTTACACGGCGCGTATCTTTGCGCCCGATCTTCAAAACGAGTTGAGCCTAGATTTCCGGATTTTCAGTCCTACCTAAAATAGTTACACCTGCGCATCCCCGGGCGCAAATTACGCTAGTCTCGCCGCTGTTTTTGATAGGCAAAGATGCAAATGAGGGAGTTAGGGCGATTCTCAAAATTAGGTGTGTGTGGCGTATTTTCCGCCCTGTGCGCACCTGTTAGTTTCCCTGTGTAAATTTCCACATTATAAAAGCAGCCCTAATTTTACACATGCCGTGGAAGGGTTTGCTGAAGGTAGTGACTAGAGCTATAGTTGTGAAGGATCTGTCTGGAAAAATGCCTGGGGCATCAATGATTCTGACGGCACTTGCCACCTTACAGGCACAAAGGAGGAGGAGGGCACAGAGGAGGAGGATGAGGGCACAGGAGAGAGTTTATCGGCCACGGCGTGATCTGTTTCAAATGCCAGATTATGAGGTGTATGGCAACTACAGGTTTGATAGGGAAGCCATCCTGGAGATCACCCAACTACTTCAGGAGGATCTTATCACCCCAACCAGACGCTCCCATGCCCTGACACCTCTACATAAAGTGATGGCAACCCTCCATTTTTTTATCCAGTGGCTCATTCCAGCGTGCATCTGGAGGTCTGGCTGGGATGGTGCAGTCGACAATGAGCCGATGTGTCCATCAGGTGGTCCCTGCCATACTGCGGCGCATGACCAACCAATTTGTCAAGCCCACCCAGGAGGAGCAGCGTCTGCAAGCCATGACTGACTTTTACAGCATTGCTGGCTTCCCAAGGACCATCGGGGCGATAGACTGCACCCATGTGGCACTACAGCCCCCCCATGAAACTGAACACCTGTTCAGAAACAGAAAAGGGTGGCATTCCATCAACGTCCAGATGATTGTAGATGCCCACGGCCTCATCTGGCACGTTTGTGCCAAGTTTCCAGGGTCGTGCCACAAGTTTTATTCTACGGCAGACCAAGATCTACCAAGACTTGGAGATGAACGTTTATGGAGACAGCTGGCTGATTTGTGAGTGACATTGGTGTCAGGTATGCCCCCCCCCCATGATGCAGACATCACAAGGGGCACATGCATGACTAATATCCTCCTGTCTTTTCCCTTACAGGTGACTCTGGATATGCGTTGGGACCCCACCTGATGACCCCCTTTAGGAACCCCCAAACACCCGGAGAACGGAAATTCAACGAGGTGCACATCCAGACCCGGTCAATAGTAGAGCGGACATTTGGCCTTCTCAAGTCCAGATTCAGATGCCTTGACAAGACTGGGGGTACACTCTTGTATTCCCCAGACTTTGTCTGTCAAATTATTGGGGCATGTTGCATCCTCCATAATTTTGCTCTGAGAAGGGGCCTGCATGTTGAGATATGTCCTGACCTAACCCCCCACCCAGGCAATCCCACCCCCCCCCCAACCACCTCTACCCGGTCTGCTGAGGGCCAGGCAATAAGGAGACAACTGGCTGAAGGCATCTTTGCCCAGTAAATGGACCTTAATTATCTTTATTTTTTTGCTTTGCCAACAAAAAAATCACAGAGATTATGTGACCTTTAAAAATTTACTTTGCACATAAAATGCACATTACTTATATGTCAATGAGAATGTCTTTTTTTATACAAAACACACATTAATTATCTCACAATGAGAATGCATGAATGCACGCCACTGTGGTCCCTAGCACAGACACATCACATGCACATCGAATTGGATTAGATCCAAGTACCCCCCCCCTTTGGTACTTGGGAGCAGTAACGCCCCGCCACTGCTCCAATTATGTCACTGTGCATTTATACACCATTCAGGAACCTGGGATGACTTCTCCCTGGTCCTGGGGATCCCTACTCCACCAAAACTGAGGGTGACACCCTTATGTTATCAGGAATGCCACCCCCCCACATTCACACATCATTCACACACATAAACCAAATCATAAGTACAGTATAATAAAAAATAAAAAAAATAAAAAGTACCCCTGCAACTTACTGATGTTGCCGAGTGCTCCTTTTGGGCTGACCACGGGCACGGGCACGGCCACGGCCGACTGGGGGATCTTCACGGGGGGGGGGGTCTGTGCAGGGGAGGGAGTCTCTTCACGGGGGGGGTCTGTGCAGGGGAGGGAGTCTCTTCACGGGGGGGGTCTGTGCAGGGGAAGAAGGAGCCTCCCCTGGTGTCTGTCCTCCTGCTGGCCTGCCCTCCAAGGCCACGGCTATCCTTGTCAGACAGGCAGTCATGTCAGCCGTATTAGCCTGGCCAGCCCGGGTATTGGCCTGCACAGCCCGGGTATTGGCCTGCACAGCCTGGGTCAGGGCAGTCACCTCCTGGGCCACGCCTGTTGTGGCGTTCCTCAGGTCCCACAAACACGTGATGACCCCCACTGAGTTGGTGGCCACGTCACCCAGTGACTCCCTCATTAAACCCAGGCTGTGCTCCACCTTGTCATTGTCATTGTTTTTTTAATTTCACCCAGACTGCGGGTCTGCCGGGCATTGTCCCTCAGCAGACTGACCGGCAGACGCACAAACCCCCCCCTGGTTTCCGGGGTCGGCCTCCTACTTGCCCCTGAGGCTTGTGGCCTTGGAGGAGGGGTTGGAGTGACCCATGGGGGCTGCTGCATATTGGAGGAGGGTTGGGAGGGGCCACCCATGATGGTGGCCTGACTGCTGGGCGCCTCTGGGGTACCCTCAGGGGATGACTCAAAGGTCCTATCTTGGCCCATCAGGATTTGCTGGCCAATATCAATATTCTCATCTTCCTCCCCCTCATCCTCCTCCCACTCAAAATCCAAATTAGGGGAGTTGTGGGCACTCCCCTCCCATGGCGAATCCTGCCCTTCTTGGGACTCTGCATCAGCCTGTCTTGGGGGTGGTGCAGCAGCCTGCCCTGATGGGCCAGCAACCTCCTGCCCTGATGGGGCTGCCACCTCCTGCCCTGATGGGGCTGCCACCTCCTGCCCTGATGGGGCTGCCACCTCCTGCCCTGATGGGGATGCCACCTCCTGCCCTGATGGGGATGCCACCTCCTGCCCTGATGGGGCTGCCACCTCCTGGGCTCATGACCCAGCAACCTCCTGGGCTGATGGGGCTGCAATCTCCTGGCCATCTGGGGAGGACACAAAACAATCACAGGTTGGTGGATCCACACACTTGGCACATCTTCCCTTCCCCCACCCACACATGCTAATCACCAGATAGAAAATAAAAAAAATTACCTGTCCTCACAGGAGGATCTGAGTCAAAGCCAGGCAGGCCCACCACCTGCTGTGGGTGGAAACACTGGGCCACTGCCCATTCCTCCTCACTCATCCTGACTGGGCAGGGTCCCCCTCCTCCAGTGCCCCTGGTATGGGCATGCAGCGTTGCCAGCTTGTTCCGGGACACGCTCTTCAAATCGTTTATTTATTTTTTGAACTCCAGCGATGGTCCTGGTCTCCTCCCCCCCCCCCCCGCCGCATTGATCCGATCGGTGATCTTTTTAAGGATCTCCTTCCTCCTGGCCGGGGTGGTGTTGTGGCTCTCAGGGCCATGGAGAAAACGCCCATATTTTATGACGCCCTGAGCAAGAATATGCTTCTCTGCCACTGTAAAATTTAGCTTCCTGCGCTTGGTGGCCATGACAGACAACACCCAGCAACAGGAAACTCACCCAAAAAACAATCAACAATACACACACAACAAAGAAAAAAAAAACAAGCAAAAAAAAAAAAAAAAAAAACACAAACAGACAGCTACTATAAATTCAAAAACAAACAGGCAAAAAAGGGAAACAAAAAACAATCACACACCAAAAAAGAAACACTTATCAAAAACAAACAGGCAAACAATCAAAACAAATAACAAATTCTCAAAAACAAACACCAACTATACTCTACAACTCCTCAACAACTTTTCTCACAAACAAATCTTACCAACAAACACTGACAAACGTTCAAAGCAGAAGCAACTTGCTTTAGGAAGGGAACACAGGGAAATACTTTTGCAAGGGAAGTGTGTTTGACTGGGGCTATTTAGACACAGGGCGATCCTCAAACTAAGTACGCTTGGCCTTTTACCTATCTCACTGAATGAATGAATGAATGAAAAACTTATAAAGCGCGGCGCATGCGAACTGAATCGCTTCTGGGCGCTAGTTGTTCGTGTCTCATGACATCAAAAGAGCAGAGTTTTGATCCGTCTTCTGAAAGTCAGGTGGTTTTCCTCCAACCGAATGCTGGTTGGTAAAGCTTTCCATAGTCTAGGACCCTGAAAAGCAAACCTTCTTTCTCCTTTGGACTTGTATTTGGTTTTTGGTACCCTGACCAGATTTTGGTCGATGGATCGCAGAACGCGATTCTAATTGTGAGGTTCTATCTTGTCGCAAAGATATTGCAGAGCCTTCCCATGGATGCACTTATGTGTCAGGCAGAGTGCTTTAAATGCAATTCTGTCTTTTACTGGCAGCCAGTGAAGGGTTCTCAACGAAGGTGAGATTGATTCCCATTTTTTTTTCCCAGTCACCAGTCTGGCGGCCGTATTCTGAACGACTTGCAGACGGGAGATTTGGTACTTTGGGAGTCCGAGGTACAGGGCGTTAGCATAGTCCAGTCTGGAATTCACGATTGTTCCCACCACGACTGCTACGTCTTCTTTGGGGATAAATGGAATAAGTCTGCGTAGTAGGCGCAACAGATGGTGCGCTCCGCTGACTACTGACCCTATTTGTGCGTCCATTGTCATGAAGGTGTCGAAGATGACCCCGAGAATTTTGACTTTGGAGCTAGGGGTGATGATTTGGCCCAGAATGGGCGGGGGTGTCCAGGTTGTTGCCAGTTGACTCTTTCGGCTGGCGTGAAACATAAGGAGTTCTGTTTTTGAACTGTTGAGTTTAAGATAACTCTTAGTCATCCAGTTTTCTATCAAAGAGAGACATTTCTCTAAACTGGGATGATGATCCTTTTTGTTGCAAAGTTCTGCACATGCCCAGTGAGGTCCAGATTCGTGCGCGCATGCGCAGTATGGCCGGCCCTTCATTTGCATGGGGTCACGGCTCATTACAATGAAGCACGCCCACTTCATTCCCACTTGCCATAACCACGCCTTACGCCTTGGAATTTAGGTTAAGGATGGCGCAATTTTGTGCGCAAATGCGCTGAGGATATGGCACTTACGACACCAACTTAGGGCGCCGTAACTTAAATGACATAAGTTAGGTAATACTAAATTTGCACAGCTTTTTGAGAATTTGGCCCAATATTTTTATAATTTTTTCCCCACAAATAGAGCTTTCTTTTGGTGGTATTTGATCATCTCTGCAATTTTTATTTTTTGCGCTATGAACAAAAAAAAGTAGGGTTGTCCAGATACCGATACTAGTATCGGTATCGGGACCGATACCGAGTATTTGCGGGAGTACTCGTACTCGCGCAAATGCTCCCGATACCTAAATAGAATACTTTTTTTGTATTTATCAACATGTTCTATGAAAATTCTTTGAGTTTTTTACTACTGCGTGACAAGCAAATAAAACATTTTTATTCATTTTTACTCATTTTTATTCTTTTATAATGTCTTGAGTTAGAGTTCTTCATAATTCTAAAGAAAATATCCTTAGTCTGTATTGTGGTTTGAAAACTGTCACATGACATTTAAAAAAAGTATCGGTATTCGGTATCGGCGACTACATGAAAAAAAGTATCGGTACTTGTACTCAGTCCTAAAAAAGTGGTATCGGGACAACCCTAAAAAAAAGACAGAAAATTTGGGAAAAAAAACATAATACTTTTTTCCTTTTTGTTATAATATCCCAAATTTAAAAAAAAAAAAAAAAAAATTCCCTCGGTTTAGGCCAAAACATATTCTTCTACATATTTTTGTTAAAAAAATAAAAAAATCGCAATAAGCGTATTTGATCGGTTTGCGCAAAAGTTATAGCCCCTACAAAATAGGGGATAGATTTATTTTTTTATTTTTTACTAGTAATGGCGGCGATCTGCGATTTTTAATTTTTTTGTCAGGCCTGCGATATTGCAACGGACATATCGGACACTTTTGACACAAATTTGGGACCATTCAAATTTATACAGCGATCAGTGCTATAAAAATGCACTAATTACTGTATAAATGTGACTGGCAGTGAAGGGGTTAACACTAGGGGGTGAGGAAGGGGTTAAATGTGTATCCTGGGTGTGTTCTAACTGTGTGTGGAGGGGGACTGACTGGGGGAGGTGACCGATGCTGTGTCCCTATGTACAAGGGACACAGCATCGGTCTCCTCTTTCCCTGACAGGACGTGGAGCTCTGTGTTTACACCCATGTGACGCCGTCGTATCTCCTCTGTGAATCTGGCCTTCTGTCTTTTAGCCAGTTTTCTGTCCATTTACAAACTGATATTTCCAATCCTGTAGACTTTACCTTACACATGAGCCGTGTGTGCGGAACTGTATCGAACGCTTTTGCAAAATCCAAGTATACCACATCCACCGCCACCCCTCTGTCCAAGGTTTTACTTGTCTGATAACTTTCATGAATTTATGCCGTCTGTTGCTTAAAACATTTTTTTCCAGCAAGAACTCATCTATGTGGTCTTTTATTAATCTCTCCAGTATCTTCCTGACTATAGAAGTTAAACAGATCTATAGTTACTTGGTAAAGACTTTGTTCCCTTTTTAAACATAGGCACCACATTGGCCCTGCGCCAATCCAGTGGTACTGTTCCCGTCATTAATGAGTCTCTAAAAATTAGATACAATGGCTTTGAAATTACAGAGCTCAATTATTTTAGGATCCGTGGGTGGTCCAGGTGCTTTATTAACCTTTATTCTGTCTAAATATTTCTGGAGCATATCACTTTTGAGCCATTGTGGATCATTTGGGGCTGTGTTAATACCATCCCCATTACGGACATGAGCTTCCCCATGCTCCGTTGTATACACAGAGCTGAAGAAAGTATTTCATAAATTAGCCTTCTCTGTGTCCCCAGTGACCCACTCTAGATTATTTTGTAAAGGGCCTACATGCTCAGACTTGACCTTTTTACTATTAATATATTTGAAGAATTTTTGGGGGTTTGTCCTACTAACTTTTGCAATCTGTCGTTCGTTTTGAGTTTTTGCATCCTTGATTTCCTTTTTACACATTCTGTTATATTCTTTGTAACATTTAAATGACACTAGTGTTCCTTCATTTTTATATTTTTAAAAAGATCTTTTCTTACAGTTTATAACTTTTTTAACTTTGGCCGTGAGCCACATAGGTTTTAATGTTAGCCTTTAAAACTTATTGCCCATGGGAATAAACTTTGAAGTGAGTTCACAAACAGTCTTTTTGAAGAATTCCCATTTCTGTTCTGTGCCCATTGATATCAATATTCTCTCCCAGTCCAAGTCCTGGAGAGCAGCCCTCATCCTTGGAAAATTAGCTCTCTTGAAATTAAGTCTTTTTATCTTTCCCGCATGTGATGTTTGCCTCAGCTAAGATCAAATGAAATCATGTTATGGTCACTGCTACCCAGGTGTTTCTTTATCTTAACATTAGTAATATGCTCTGCATGGTTTGAGATCACAAGGTCCAACAGAGCATCATTCCTAGTTGGGACCTCAATAAACTGGAACATAAAATTGTCCTGTAATAGGTTTATAAATCTTTGCCCTTTAACGGTCCCAGCAATGCCATTACTTCAGTCAATTTCTGTGTAGCTAAAATCCCCCATTATGATCACTGTCCCAGCCCTTGCAGCCCTTTCCATCTGTGCAAGGAGCCAAGTCTCCACCTCCTCATTAACATTGGGTGGTCTATAACAAACCCCAATGATTAACTTTGAACTATGCACATCTGTATGCAGTTCCACCCATAATGCTTCAGACTCATCACACTCTCTATCCACTTCTCACATAGAGACAGACCCCTCCACCTTTCCTTTTTACCCTGTCTTTCCGAAAGAGTGCATAGCCATGTGAGGAATGAAGCCAAGTTTCAGCAATACCGATTACATCATAGCTCTCTTGATGTACCAGAGCTTCCAACTCACCTATTTTGCTTGGCAGACTTCTGGCATTGGTGAACAAACACTTTAAAGCATTAATATATTTTTACCGGTCACATACTATCCTCTTGGGTGTTCCGAAATTGCAACTAGGACTTGCTACTATACTTACCCTACCACTAATGCCCCTAATACTACCCTCTGGAATATGTTCCACGCTGACCATCTCTATCTCTGGACCCTCCCCCCATTGCCTAGCTTAAAAACTCCTCTAAATTTTTGGCCATCTTTATTCCCAGCTGATCTGCACCCTCCTCATTTAGGCCCCATGTACACAGAACGCTGCTAAACATCCGTTCAGAGACGTTAGACACTTTTTTCAACTGCCCCTGACCTCATTCAATGTTATCCTATGTGAGCATGTACACAGTCTTGTTTTTTGCCATTTTTAGGCAGTTGCGATTAACATTGTTCTTTCAAAGCAAAAAAATGGGTTCAGACGCCGAAGATTTCCATGTTTCAGATGCCAAACGCTGCTAAACGTGGCTTGAGGAAAAGAAGGCTAGGACAGCCGCACTCCAAAAAAGTCCTGGTTTACTAAAAATTAATCACAAAACAGCATGCCACTTCGTGCTTATTCATAGCTAAGTTATAGTGCGAAACGTCAGCTTGTTTCTGTTCTTTGGCCGTGGCATGCTGTTTTGTGATTAATTTTTAGTAAACCAGGACTTTTTTGGAGTGCGGCTGTCCTAGCCTTCTTTTCCTCAAACCTGCATTATTATTGCATTGCCTGCACCCACGGTTCGGATCTAAGGGTAGTGGTTCTCTGGTTTCCCTGAGCGGTTATCTCTTTTTTTTAATCTCATTACGGACGCTGCTAAACGTGGCAACCTGCGTTTAGCAGCCTTTCGTTTAAAGGTGTTTTCCGTTTTTGCCCATTTAAAAAACGCTTCTAAAACGCAAATGCAACTAAGCGCAAGCATGTAAAACGCAGCTTAATGGACGTTTTAAACGTAGGTTACTATCTGTCAAGTTAAATCATTCAGGAGCAGTTGTAAAAACGTCCCGTGTACATGAAGCCCAAGGTGCATTCCGTCCCTTCTTTAGTACTGGTTATCGACTGAGAAGTCGGTCCAGTCCTCCGGGAACCCAAACCCCTCCTTACTACACCAGCTCTTCAGCCACTTGTTTACATCCCTAATCTCCCTCTGTCTTTCTGGTGTGGCTCAATGTACCTGAAGTATTCCCGAGAAGGAGGTCCTTTTCCTCAATTTAGCTCCCAAGTCCCTAAAATCGTTCTTTAGGACACTCCATCTGCCTCTGACTTTGTCATTGGTGCCAACGTGCACCATGACAGCTGGGTCTTTCCCAGTCCCTCTCAGTGATCTGTCCACCAGATCTGTGATTATGACCACTTTACCTGTCAGTGGTCATAATGTGATGGCTAATAAGTGAATACAGTAGTTGTGTTTGTTAAGGCACTTCCTGTTATGGGGTGTCAATGGTCTACCATATGTGCTCCTGTGTTATTCTGTTACATGCACCCTTGTTTAAAACTACAAGGGGTCGTGCCAATGTTTGAAATCAGCAGCAATGAGTTTTAAAATGGATAAAAAATAAAAAAAAAAGGTGAAAACAGTATCGATTCTTTACCAAACAATTTCATTGGTAGTTGGCCACTGTACCAAAACTGTCAGTGCTTGCACCCGATTCATGTACCTGTCACAGATGGTGGTGCCGGGCACTGAGTTCAGAGTGCCCAAACTGGACATTCTTTCCTCAGTGCTCTCCTTCCCTCCCCGGCCATTGTGCCGGTCACACAGACAAGCACATGGCTGAGTTGTTTTGAAGTAGGGGTGGGCAGAGCCTGATGAGGAACTGAGAGACAAGACATCAGGTTCATGAGTCTGTAGGCTTGCAGCGCACAGCAGTGTATGGATCCACAGCCCCTATTCAGTTCAATAATATCTTGCAAATCCATCCACTGCTGTCAGCTGTCAATCAACAGCCAGACGGGCCTATTGAGGACTAGTCTCTTGTTTACCCATGAGGCTTCACCCACTTGGTCACAAAAGTAATTTCCCAAATATTGCCATCATCACTATTCCTGGCCCCTTTGCTTATAATTAGCTTGTGGTCGAGGGAATCTAACTGACAACAGCTAAAGAGGCCAGGGATACCGTACTGTGCGGGAAGCAATCACATTCATGACAGCTTCCCAGCACAGAAATGCCTGGTCCGCCAGTACAAAGTTGGTCTTAATGTGATAATAAAGTCTGTTTTTTTTTTTTCATGTAAAAATTACAAACATGTTACACTTACCTGCTCTGTGCAGATGATTTACACAGAGCAGCCCAGATCCTCCTCTACCCGGGTCCCTTGCTGGCACTCCTGGCCCCTCCCTCCTGAGTGCCTCTACAACAAGCAGCTTGCTTATAGGGGTACCGGAGCCGAGGCTCTGTGTCCATTCAGACAGGGAGCCGTAAAATTGGCCCCGCTTCCTCTCTCCCCTCAGTGGCTAACTGACTTTGATTGACGGCAACGGGCGCCAATGGCTCCCTGCTGCTGTCTCAGCCAATGAAGAGGGAAGTTTCCGGACATCGATGGATCAAAATGGCCTCAGGTAAGTATTAGTAGGGGCTGAAGGGGGGCTGCTGCACACAGAAGGTTTCTTAACTTAATGCATAGAATGCATCTGACTTTAGAACCACTTTAATTACCACTAGCTTCTTAATCTGTGAACTGGCGGTAATTCTTTAGGAATCTGTAGCTGCCATGGAGTAGCTGCGACAGATTCTAGTTAAAACTACCTGGAATTGTCGCTTTGGTGGTGATGACACCGAAACTGGTGCAAATGCTTGCCTGAATTAGGAGCAGATAGTTCTAAAGAAAACTACCACTAGAAAGGTGCTGTTCAGGCTCTTTTTGAATTTCCCAGATTGCATTTTAGGAAACGAAATATCATCCAGTTATAGTTTAGATGTACTATAAAACACAGATTCTACTATGTAAACCTGGCTAAATGTTTATAGGTAATCCCCTTATTACACCTGGCTTATACTCATGCATGAGAAACAAAACAAAATATAAACAATAAAAAATAAACATATAAATGTGTAATCCAGTTAAATAAAGCTAGAGATGGAGGAAGTCCTGCCAAGATGGGTATAAGCCGGTCACACGCAAACATTGGCAACTCTCCCACATTAATGAACAGGAATGAATAATCGTATACTATAACTGAAGTATAAGGAAAATGTATATCATAGACAAAAGGGAAAAAGCTGCAGTAGTCAAGAAAATAGGATTTTTGTACTCCATTTCTCTGAGTTCATGGACGGACACAGCATCCTTTGACAGTAGGGTTATGCACCTTCCTTCCAGGAGAGTTTAAACTCTCCTGAAGGAAGCGGATATAACCCTAAGGTCAAAGGCTGCTGTGTCCGTCCATGAACGGAAGAGAAATCTTTATTTTTTGTTATGTTTTTACTTTGTAATTACTTCTCTGTTTAACCCCTTATTAACTTTTAGATTACTCTAATCAGCCTTCTTTATTTACTTCTATTTTATAAACTATTGATAATTAAAACTTGTTTTTTTTTGTTTGAAGCACAGGGTATTATGTCTTATTTTATTGCCATCTTGTTTGATAACCTAATGTTAAGGGGTTGTAAATCTTTAAAATAAAAAAGTTCTTCAGATTCGTGCAGCTCTAGTTTAAACTGAGGCTCCATTCACACCTTGGCAACAAAACGCCCGACGCCGGACGCTCGTGCCGCTGGAGGGGAGAATTCCCATTGCTGTCTATGAGATGGCTCACATCTCATAGACGCCGTACGCCTGCCGCCTAAAAAAACAAGTCCCGGACCCTTTTTTTCAGGCGGCATTGGCGTTTGGCCATAGAAAGCAATGGGAAAGATTTGTTAAAAAAAAAAGTTACACGAATCGCTGCAAAATACGCCGCGTACGCGGCGTTACTTGTCGTGGAGGTGTGAATGCAGCCTGAGTCTAAAGCTTCAATGGCCTTTGTACTTTAAGGCCCCATACACACGAGAGGATCCATCCGCTGAAAAATCTCAGCGGATCGTTTTCAGCGGATGGATCCCCTGGTGTGTATGCTCCAGTGGATCTTTATCCGCGGATATTTCCGAATTCCAGCAGATAAAAATTTGTTGACATGCCAACAAATCAATCCGCTGGAATCGGATCCTACGGATCGATCCGCTGTTCTGTACAGACTCACCGGATCGATCCGTCCGAGGGGATCCCCCACATGCGTCGTAATGATTCGACGCATGCGTGGAATTCCTTATATGACTGCGTCGCGCATGTCGCCGCGTCATCATCGCGGCGACGGCGCGACACGTCATCGCCAGAGGATATCGGCGCGGATTTCGATTCGATGGTGAGTACACTCCATCGGATGGAAATCCGCGCAAATCCTCGAGAGGATTTATCCGCGGATACGGTCCGCTGGACCGTATCCGCGGATAAATCCTCTCGTGTGTATGGGGCCTAAGGTGCTCTTTGTGCAGCAACTCCCGATTTATATCAAAGGTTCAATTCACAATGGTTATTTAGCCTGCTCTGCTCCAAGTGAACAGTTTTAGAAAGCACTGGATCAACATGACTGCTATGAAAAAAGCATTTTCCGAAGGAGAGATATACCTTGGAAACCAACGTTATCCTCTTATAACTGAATGTGGAATTCCCTGCTTCCCCCACCCTCTCATCTCAGTGCAGGTGGTCCATGACTATATTCTATCTTAAGTCACAGGCCAGATGTTGGAGAAAAGAAAGCAAGTACAGAGACTCTGGATTCCTGTAGACATGTTGCGGTTCTCGGAATGTGGTGGGTTTTGTCTAATTTTAGTCGGTGTTTAACACACCCGTCTTGTGGTCTGAGGGGCTGAAAGAGAAAAGTCAAGTATTTCTCTGTGGGGCACACAGTAAATTGCTACTATTACATACCTCGTACTCCAATTCCAGGCTAGTCTTCTCTTTATTTTTAATCATCTCAGCAATGGCTGGGTCCACCTGAAATTTAAATAGAAATTAAATTCATATTTTTAAAACTATATATAACTTGTAGGCTTACAGTTTGAAGACATTTTCAGTACAACAAACACCTAAGTTTGCAGTCCTTTTTTACAAACATTTTATTAAACATAAAAAAGTACATACAGAAACAGACTGAATTGTACACTACACTAGGTTCAACTCACAAAGCTGTTTCTCTTGCTCAGATGTCATTCACAGGATATCATGTCTTACATACTGGAGCTCTTGTATAAAAAGTTTCAATCCACAAAAGGTTACTTGATCTGCTCTGTATTTTGTTTTTAGCCTTAACCATTTAAGCCCCGGACCAATATGCAGCTAAATGCCCAGAGGTGTTTTTACAATTTGGCACTGTGCTGCTTTAACTGGTAATTGCGCGGTCATGCAATGTTGTTCCCGAAACGAAATTTGCGGCGATCATCGATTTTTTTCGTGACTGCGACATTATGGCAGACACTTCGTACAATTTTGACACATTTTTGGGACCATTGTCATTTTCACAGCAAAAAATGCATTTAAATTGCATTGTTTATTGTGAAAATGACAGTTGCAGTTTGGGAGTTAACCACAGGGGGCGCTGAAGGAGTTAGGGTTCACCTAGTGTGTGTTTACAACTGTAGGGGGGTGTGGCTGTAGGTCTGATGTCATTGATTGTGTCTCCCTATAAAAAGGATGACACGATCGATGCAGCCGCCACAGTGAAGCATGGGGAAGCCGTGTTTACATACGGCTCTCCCCGTTCTTCAGCTCCGGGGAGCGATCGCGAGGGGGTGGCTAGAAACGAATAGCCGCCCCCTCATCCCAGATCGCTCCCACACGATTAACGACCGCCGTATGTACCGGGGGGGATCCCGATCGGACCCCCGACCCATGTCTAGGCAGCGACGTGCGGGCACTTCGTACTGCCTGTCCGTGACATTCTGCCGACGTATATGTACATGCGGCGGTCGTTAAGCGGTTAAGATACAAACAGCTAAGGCTAGGTTCACACCACGATTTTACCATCCGATAAACGGACCGTTAAATCGGATGGAATCGTATGTGACAAAATCGTATGTAATCGTATGTCCAAATTTTCACTAAAAAATCGGATCCTGATTTTAAATAATGTCTGGGAAAAAGAAGATTTTTGAAGTTATGGATATTCAGGGGAACCCCGCCGGCAATTTAAAACAAAAATGACGTGCGGTTCCCGGTAAATATCCATAACCAGACCCTTCAGGTCTGGTATGGATATTCAGGGGAACCCCGCCGTCAATTTAAAACAAAAATAACGTGCGGTTCCCCCTAAATATCCATAACCAGACCCATTATCCGAGCACGTTGACCTGGCCGGCCGCAGAAAAGAGGGGGGGACAGAGTGCGGCCCCCCTCTCTCCTGAACCGCACCAGGCCACATGCCCTCAACATGGGGAGGATGTCCCCATGTTGATGGGGACAAGGGTCTCATCCCCACAACCCTTGCCCGGTGGTTGTGGGGGTATGCGGGCGGGAGGTTTATCAGAATCTGGAAGACCCCTTTAACAAAGGGGACCCCCAGATCCTGACCCCCCCCCTGTGTGAAATGGTAATGGGGTACACTGTACCTCTACCATTTCACGAAGGAAGTAAAAAGTATTGTAAAAAAACACACTGACACAAAAGAATAAAGTCCTTTATTAAAAAAAAAAAAAAAAAAAAAATCCAGCGCTGAAAAATCCATTCGTTCCCGGCTTCCAGCGTTGTCCTGATCCTGCGACGGGTGCGGGTGATCTCCCGCGATGAGAAGATCCAGCGTCGGGTGATCTCCGCTCCGGCGATGTGAAGATCCATCCATCCGGCGCAGCAGCATCCCGGACCTCCTCTCACCGCTGGGCACAGCCCAGCGAATGAGCGGCTGAAGCGGTGACATTTCTTATATAGAGGAGGCAGAGCCACCCGTCACGTGACCCTGCCCCCTCTGACGTACCTCTGCTACGTCACTGGGGAAGACCATGAAGAGGAAAGACCTTTCCTCTGCTTGGTCTTCCCCAGTGAAATAGCAGAGGTACGTCAGAGGGGGCAGGGTCACGTGACGGGTGGCTCTGCCTCCTCTATATAAGAAATGTCACCGCTTCAGCCGCTCATTCGCTGGGCTGTGCCCAGCGGTGAGAGGAGGTCCGGGATGCTGCTGCGCCGGATGGATGGATCTTCACATCGCCGGAGCGGAGATCACCCGACGCTGGATCTTCTCATCGCTGGAGATCACCCGCACCCGTCGCAGGATCAGGACAACGCTGGAAGCCGGGAACGAGTGGATTTTTCAGCGCTGGAGTTTTTTTTTTTTATAAAGGACTTTATTCTTTTGTGTCAGTGTGTTTTTTTACAATACTTTTAACTTCCTTTGTGAAATGGTAGAGGTACAGTGTACCCCATTACCATTTCACACAGGGGGGGGGTCAGGATCTGGGGGTCCCCTTTGTTAAAGGGGTCTTCCAGATTCTGATAAACCTCCCGCCCGCATACCCCCACAACCACCGGGCAAGGGTTGTGGGGATGAGACCCTTGTCCCCATCAACATGGGGACATCCTCCCCATGTTGAGGGCATGTGGCCTGGTGCGGTTCAGGAGAGAGGGGGGGCCGCACTCTGTCCCCCCCTCTTTTCTGCAGCCGGCCAGGTCAACGTGCTCGGATAATGGGTCTGGTTATGGATATTTAGGGGGAACCGCACGTCATTTTTGTTTTAAATTGACGGCGGGGTTCCCCTGAATATCCATACCAGACCTAAAGGGTCTGGTTATTGAATTTGCGGGGACCTCCGTTCGGGTTCCCTCAACCCTAGTAATAAAAAATCGGGTACATTTATCGCACAGTCATCCGATTTAGTACGATTTACATTGACCACAATATAAAAAAAAAACGGACACGATTGTAATACGATTTCAAATCAGGACCAAAAATCGTGGGCAGACACGTTTTTTGATACGATATTAAATCGTATGCGGATCAAATCGGATGCACTTGGGGACCTAAATTAATGAATGGCAGTGAATGGATCCGTTTTGCCATACAGATTTGTACGATTTTAAAGCTAAAATCGTGAGTAAAAAACGGATGACAAAATCGTGGTGTGAATGCACCCTAAGCTGTGCATAGACACATGTGAATAGCATACGGCTTTTCTCCAAGGGGCTATTGAGACGTTCTTCCATTGATAATGATCTCAATGGGATTTATATGTTTGGACAGCATTACAGCACCCTGTATATGCCCAGCTTAGCTGTTTGTATCTTAAAGTGGATGTAAACTCGAACATGTTTTATTTATATTTTGATGTCACAATGTACAATATAAGATTTCCTATCATCTGTGCCCAGTCTTGCCACACAGAGTTAATCCAGCTCTGAGCAATCCTCTTTTATTGTTCAGTGAAATTAAAACAGACTTACAGAGAACAACCTTAGTCCGTTCCGCCCCCTTGCTGTGAGTGACAGGTTATTTACATATCTCATGCACTAGCCTGGAGACAGGCATTACTTTTTTTTATTCCCACCCCCACTCCTTTTCTGAAGTCATGTGGTTACTTTTCTGGATTTTGACTGGATGTTAGTGATCATAGCAGAATTTAGTGTAAGGAAAACACAGGAAAAAATGCATGTTGACAAGGGGAGTGTAGAGGAGGGCGAGTCTACTGACATCATGACTCCACCCACAGAGCTCCAGACAACAGACCCACCCACAGAATCTGCAGTTTTTCAGTTCTTATAACAGACAGAGGGGAGACATTTTGTCAGGTAAGGATACATGCAGGAGGCATCTATATCCTTATAGATCAGCACTATGGCAGTAGTTTAGAAAGCATAAGAGTGGGTTTACATCCAATTTAAGGCTACATAGTCTTTGATACACTCTGGACCCAAGGAATATATTAATTCTTATTCCAGCCACTTGTTCATACCCATCTCCTCTCCCTCCTGTTTTTTTTCATTTTGATCTTCATTTTAACCTGTTTGGAACATATTGTGCGAGGAGATCTGTTATATATGAGCCACTGGCCCTTATGATTATCTTTCGATACACCACTGGAGCTAGCCTTTATGGAGAGAACTTTTTTGGAATCTTGTGAACAAGGCTGTGATTCTCGTGCAAGATAGTGAGACTCGTTCTCTTTCTTGCCACCAACGAACCTTGAATGTGTCCTGACGAAGCTTAACAGTGAAACGCGTTGACGCACAAGGGCTCACTATATATCATGTACCATAATATATATGTTTTTTTAAATCTTTTATAATGCCTTTTATATACCATGTATTTTTTTCAATAAATATCGTAATTTTTTTCCTCGAATATTATTCATTGTTTACTGTGCCTCAAAAGTCCGACCTTGGGTTACATATTTTGGTACTCCTTTTCCCTATAACCTACAGATGTGGCTACGTGAGTGCTTCT
This sequence comes from Rana temporaria, assembly GCF_905171775.1. Classification (NCBI taxonomy): domain Eukaryota; kingdom Metazoa; phylum Chordata; class Amphibia; order Anura; family Ranidae; genus Rana; species Rana temporaria. The sequence goes on from NC_053501.1 coordinate 47,604,601, forward strand.
TTTTTTATCTTTAAAGCCATTGTTCTTCTACCTGCAAAGCAGGGAGTAAAAACTGGCACATTGCTTGTTAAAAACACCACACATTACAGATATTAAACATTGGTAGGCACACATTTAACCTCTTGATCGCCATATATGTTAACCCCTTCCCAGCCAGTGTCATTAGTACAATGACAATGCATATTATTAGAACTGATAACAGTATTTGTTTCACTAGTGATAACAGTGGCAGTTAGTGGCAGATTGCCCACCACACTATCGCAGCCCCATGATAAGTCCCTGATCACAGCCATTAGTAGTATAAAATAAATAAATTCCAATTATATATATATATATATATATATATATATATATATATATATATATATATATATACACACACACATACACACACACACACATACCACTTCCTCTTCAGAGAAGCACATCCTACCCACACCTAACAACTGTATTTTTTATTTTTGCCCATCTGATTATCCCTCCACTTGACCCTCCCTTCTAGATTGTAAGCTCCAACGGGCAGGGCCCTCTGATCCCTCCTGTATTGATTGTATTGTGACTGTATGGTCTTCCCTGATGTAAAGCGTTGCACAAACTGTTGGCGCTATATAAATCCTGTATAATAATAATAATAATAATAATAATACTACCATAGTTTGTATAACGTTCATGCAAACCAACCAATATACACTTAAGATTTTCTTTTTATCAGACATGTTGTTTTTTCAAAATGTTTGAAAAGAAAAAACATTGTTTGTGTAAAAACAATATCAATATTGTTTGGGTAGCACATTGCTGAATAGCAAAAAATGGCCTTGTCATGAAGGGGGTAAAATCTTCCAGAGCTGAAGTGGATAAGGGTGGCATTTGGGTGAATACTGTAAGGGGGCATTCTTCCCACTAGCTACCAATGTAAGGAGCATTTTTTCTGCTGCCACCAATAATGGTTTTAGCAGGGGTTCCACAAGATCTGGAAAATATTTTAGAGGTTGTGATCACCAAAAGAACACTATACCCACAGTGAAGCATGGTGGTGGCAGCATCATGCTTTGGGGCTGTTTTTCTTCAGCTCGAAACAGGGGCCTTAGTCAAGGTAGAGAGAATTATGAACAGTTCCAAACACCAGTCAATATTGGCACAAAACCTCCAGGCTTCTGCCAAAAAGCTGAACTTGAAAACAAACTTCATCTTTCAGCATGACAATGACCCGAAGCATACATCCAAATCAACAAAGGAATGGCTTCACCAGAAGAAGATTAAAGTTTTGGAATGGTCCAGCCAAAGCCCAGACCTGAACATGTGTGGGGTGATCTGAAGAGGGCTGTGCACAGGAGATGCCCTCGCAATCTGACAGAATTGGAGTGTTTTTGCAAACAAGAAGATGTGCCATGCTGATAGACTCAATGACAGGCTGTGTATGGCAGCCAATCAGCTTCTATCTTTTATTTTCACAGCTAAAACAAACAAGTTGAAGATAGAAGCTGGTTGGATGCCATGCATGACTGCTCCAGAATCTGTCTTTTCCAGTTTTCATAAATTCCCACCAATGTGTCAAAAGACATGATTGAGACGCATATACAAGTGCACAAATGATAGATATCTACTGTATATAATGTAAATACAAATATTTTAACAAAAGTACACACGGTGCCCCTAAATAAACCGAGGTGCCAAGTTTATATTCCTGTTTTGCACAGTGGCAGTGCACACCCAGCATGCTGCACTGTGTAGGTGACTATAGCAGCTTACTATCGCTTCTTGTCCTCCTCCTCCTCCCATGTTCAGGGAGCGGTCACCTGCGAAAGAGAAAAATGCAGGAGGCAAAGCAACACAGAGCTTTCTGCTGCCTGCCCCCTCAGTTAGTGTCCGTCCAGACAAGCCAGTCAAATTCCTCTACCCCAAATGAGCTAATTTATGTCTTTATGGACCTTGTTTTGTGTACTGGTGCGCTGCCATGTTAGAACAGGAAGGGGTCATCCCCAACCAAGGGCGGATCCAGAGTCTAGTCTCGGGAGGGGCACTGCCAGAAAATAAGGTGTTGCTTACAGAACTCAATTAGGTGTCCGATGTGTCCGCTGCAATGTTGCAGTACCGCTAAAAAATCAATGATCGCCGCCATTACTAGTAAAAAATATTTAAATATAAATGCCATAAATCTGTCCCATAGTTTGTAGACGATTGTCAGAGAATGTAGACATGGTACAAGAGATGGTCAGAGACTGCAGACATGATACAAGGGATGGTCAGAGACTGCAGACATGGTACAAGAGATGGTCAGAGACTGTAGACATGGTACAAGAGATGGTCAGAGACTGCAGACATGGTACAAGAGATGGTCAGAGACTGTAGACATGGTACAAGAAATCTTGAGACTGCAGACACGGTACAAGAGATGGTCAGAGACTGCAGATATGGTACAAGAGATGGTCAGAGACTGCAGACGTGGTACAAGGGATGGTCATGGTACAAGGGATGGTCAGAGACTGTAGACATGGTACAAGAGATGGTCAGAGACTGTAGACATGGTACAAGAGATGGTCAGAGACTGCAGACATGATACAAGGGATGGTCAGAGACTGCAGACATGGTACAAGAAATCTTGAGACTGCAGACACGGTACAAGAGATGGTCAGAGACTGCAGATATGGTACAAGAGATGGTCAGAGACTGCAGACGTGGTACAAGGGATGGTCATGGTACAAGGGATGGTCAAAGACTGGAGACATGGTACAAGAGATATTCAGAGACTGAAGACATGGTACAAGAGATCAATGCAGACTCATCAGTGCCCATCATTGCAGCCTCACTGTACATATGAATGCAGCCCCACGGTATATATGAACACTTTTGTATATTAATGCAGTCCCACTTTTGTATATAAATGCAGCCCCACTTTTGTCTATGAATGCAGCCCCACTTTTGTCTATGAATGCAGCCCCACTTTTGTCTATGAATGCAGCCCCACTTTTGTCTATGAATGCAGCCCCACTTTTGTATATTAATGTAGCCCCACTTTTGTATATTAATGCAGCCCCACTTTGTATATGAATGCAGCCCCACTTTTGTATATTAATGCAGCCCCACTTTTGTCTATGAATGCAGCCCCACTTTGTATATGAATGCAGCCCCACTTTGTATATGAATGCAGCCTCACTTTGTATATGAATGCAGCCCCACTGTGCATGGCACTCACCATGGCATTGTCTCGATCACACACAGCAGGTATCTCCTCTTCCGACGTGTGTCATGGAACAAACAGAAGCTGTAGGTCTTGTTGGGCAGGGCAGTGTGCTCTAGCAAGGTCCCCCCCTAGACGGGCTTGTGTGATAGACAAAACACTGATTCAATCAGTGTTCCATCTACTATCACACAAGCAGGTCTAACACAGGCAGCACAGGCGAACACAGACCCAGCTCTCACACACAGCGAGAGATGCCTGGTGTCATACAGGCAGGAGAGAGGGGGAGTGCTGCAGTCAGCTACAGCTCAAAGCAGCCTCAGGACAGGCAGCCTACCGGGCTGGGCCAGTCCGGCCCTGGTGATGAGAGAGAGACTCTGCAGCGGCAGCTGCAGGCACCGCAAAGCAGTTTAAAAACAAATGATAGAAAAAAAAATGTAAAAGCCAATGTGACATGTTTGTCTCGGGGGGGGGGGGGGGGCAATTTCCCTGTTGCCCCCCCCCCTGGATCCGCCGTTGTCCCCAACCTGTTCCCACAAATTTGGGAGCAATAAATTGTCCAAAATGTCTTGGTATGCTTGACGCCTTAAGAGTTTCCTTCACTGGAACTAAGGGGCCAAGCCCAATTTCTTAAAAACAAAGAAAGGTCCATAAAGACATGGATGAGAGGAACTTGACTGGCCTGCACAGTCCTGACCTCAACCTAATGTTGCAAAACAGGCCTTCTTGTCCAACATCAGCGCCTGACCTCACAAATGCACTTCTAGATGAATGGTCAAACATTCCATAGACACACTCCTAAACCTTGTGAACAGCCTTCCGGAACAGAAGAGTTGAAGCTGTTATAGCTGCAAAGCGTGGGCAAACTCAATATTGAACCCTACGAACTAAGACTGGGATGCCATTAAAGTTTATGTGTGTAAAGGCAGGTGTCACAATACCTTTGGTAATATTGTGTATGTATTACACTGTAAGGAACAGAAACACCAACATTCCTGATACAATTCTGAATTGCAATTTTCCAGTTTCTGACACATGCCACAAATCCCTCTTGAACACAGGCACACTATGTTGCACGCATTTTGATTGGGCTTTCAAAAGCATCATTTTCTTTTTGTCATTTGTGTCCTAATATTGCCCTTCACTTTCAAACACATAGATGTCCTGATAGGTAGATTTTGCCTCTATTCCTATTCTGGTGTCAACTCAAAATGTAGGATTCTTCCCCACTTACAGTCACCATGACAAATAGACAGGGTAAATCTAACCAGACGAGACACAAATGACAATAAAAACCTGACAGGGGTTCCAGCGGTTCCCTACTCCAGCCAAAGCTATAAAAAAAAAAACAGCTTTAAATTGTTTTTTATAAAGTAAAGGTCCTGTGTCCCAGATATGATACAAGAAAAGCTATCTTCTATTCACTCCTTTTTCCTTTGCAATGAAAGGAAGCCGCAGAAAAAAACTGCACCTATCCATCAGAGGAGCACAGGTCACACACACCAAGCCTGGTAGTACACAGCGCTCTGTGCGTTTAGATGGATTAGATCACTGTCTGGCAGTTTAATTCACTGAAAGATGCAGGAGGTCAAACGAGTACAAAAAATGTATCACTTTTTTACATCATTATCTGATGGGCACAGATTGCTTCATCTCTACGCAGTTGTTTGGATGTACATCACCTTTTTAGACCATTAAAAAGGAGTGGTGTCACTGTGCTGTGAACATTAGGAAAGGACAACTGATCTGGCAGGCTGTTCCGTAACAAAAAGTAAAATCGGGCCAAGCGCTGAAAAGAGAAATCATGTAAAGAAGCTTACACATGGATATAGGAAAGCTTCCAACAATACAGCCATTTTATTAGATAGCTTCAATGTAAAGATAAAGTAAATGTATTTAAATTAAAGGCAACATGTTGCTTTGCTAAAGTTATAGGGTCTACAAAATAGGGGATAGATTTATGGCATTTTCATTATAATTTGTTTTCTTTTTTACTAGTAATGGCGGTGATCTGCAATTTTTATCGTGACTGCGATATTGCAGCGGACACTTTTGACACTATTTTGCGACCATTGTCATTTATACAGCAAGCAGTGCTATAAAAATGCACTGATTTCTGTGTAAATGACACAGGCAGGGAAGGGGTTAAACACTAGGGGGCGATCAAGGGGTTAAGTGTGTCCTAGGGAGTGATTCTAACTGTAGGGGAGGTGGGCTACTGTACCACTGACATGAGAGATGACAGGGAGCATTATATACCTGTCATGTCACTAGGCAAAACAGGGAAATGCCTTGTTTACATAGGAATCTCCCCCGTTCTGCCGCGTGACATGACAGGGAGCAGTATATCCCTGTCATGTCACTAGGCAAAATAGGGAAATGCCTTGTTTACATAGGCATCTCCCCGTTCTGCCGCTCCGTGTCACAATCGCGGGCTGCCGGCAAACATCGAGTTTGCGGGGCACACAGGCACAGTCACGGGGGCGTATTTGTCAACCGCTGCCAGTGGGCCGACGTATATCGGCGTGAAGCGGTCGGCAAGTGGTTAAACCTGCACCTCTCAATAACCAGAATCCTTAGGTTCCCTGCACAAAAAACGTTTAACCCATGAGTATCCAATTCCAGCATTTTAATAAGCCCAGGAGGCCCTAGGGGCAGAGTGCAGCCCCACTGCCTGCAGCCTGTCAAAGTCTATGGCAAGCTGAAATACACTGAGGCTGGACGGTGTTGAACACAGTACTGAGTGATACTTGAGTTTAGCACCGTATGAATTCAAGGACGTAAGTTCAGTTCAGTTTGGGCAGCCAGAAGGGTGGGGGTATGTTGATGTCAGATAAATAGCAGTCTGGAGGTGAGAGGAATCATGGCTTGGTACCTCCAAGAGTTTAGGAGGGGCTTTTTAAGTGTAAGTAAACCACCCTATCGTTTTCAGCCAAGGAAGCTGCCATCTTTGCCTCTGTTTAATCTACAACTGCTATGATGCTGCACATGTGATCAGTTATGAAACCAGCCATTGGATGGTTTAACAGTTTGGTTCAGAGCACAACCAATGGGAGTGTTACATTTCTGGCAAGTGCCAGAAACAAAACAGTTTTTTGAAACTGGTAAATGGATGGGTTTACTTCCGCTTTAAAGCGGTGGTTCCCCCTAAAACAAATTTCTAACAATAGATTCGTAAGACCCCTTACACTGCGGGTAGGCTGGCTTTTTTTTTTTTTCGTACATACCGAGATCTCGCCGTCTCGTCCCTTGGCGGTGGGCGTTCCTAGTTGATTGACGTTCCTCGGACGGGCGACAGAAGCCGAACGTCATTGCGCAGGCGCCGTATAGAGTCGGCTCTATACGGCGCCTGCGCAGCGACGTTCGGCTTCTTTCGGAAAGTCGTGACGTCACGTATGCGCCCGTCCGAGGAACGTCAATCAACTAGGAACGCCCACTGACAAGGGACGAAACGCCGAGATCGAGGTATGTACTATAAAAAAAAAAAAAAAAAAAAAAAAGCCAGCCTACCCGCAGTGTAAGGGGTCTTACGAATCTATTGTTAGAAATGTGTTTTAGGGGGAACCACCCCTTTAAGTAGGTCAGGAGCTGCAAAAGGTTAAGACTTGTATAGATGGCCAATGGTCATTAACTACTTGCCGACCAGCCTTCGTCGTTTTACGGCGGCAGGTCGGCTCCCCTGCGCGAGAGCCCGTAGCTCTATGTCGGCTCTCGTGCAGGCCACTAGGCGCGATCGCCGCCGGGCACACGCAATCGCTCGTTACAGAGCGGGGAACGGGAGATGTGTGTGTAAACACACAGCTCCCGGTCCTGTCAGGGAGAGAAATGCTGATCTTCTGTTCATACAATGTATGAACAGAAGATCAGTAATTTCCCCTAGTGAGTCCACCCCCCCCTACAGTTAGAACACACCCAGGGAACATACTTAACCCCTTCCCTGCCCCCTAGTGTTAACCCCTTCACTGCCAGCATTACTGTGAAAGCCTTGCATTACGGTGTGGAGTTACAGACAGAAGAACAGGAAGTGAGGATTTCTCAGAAGAAATAAGGACATTTAAAAGCAAAATGGAAGGATAAGGTAAGTGAAGGAGGACTGCGCTAAGGTAAAGGAAGCCATTTAGGAAAAAAAATTATCTTTACAATCCCTTTAAAGTTTTAGTGGAAAACGATATTTGGAATGGATTTGTCTAAACTAGACTGTGAATAGTATAACTTATGAGGGAGAAGTCGCCCTACATTATGTGAGTATAGGTTAACAAAAAGTAAATGCTGAATATTACATCCAAATGTTGCTCAAACTTGAAGAATATCCTAAGATTAATGTGAATACCATTAGGAGACATATATGTATAGATTATCTACAGAGAAAGGTCATTTTAAACATTCAGTGCCAATTTTTACTTTGTATGTGTAATGCTGCCAGATTTGCAAGTGGATGGATATTTAATTGGATACTCAATAGGATGAAAGATGAGATTGTTTAGAAGTCACAAATGCATAAGACTTTCCAATTACTGTTTTAGTAACTGTGATATAGGTGTGTCATCTTCCTAAACTGCCCATATCTGTCAGATTTGGCCATCAAAGAGGATGAACACTGGGTTATCTGTGAGCAAAAAAAAAACCTGGTTGGCCCAATAAGTAGGTTTTTCAGGCAGTTAAGCCCTGTACACACGACCGGGATTCCCGGTGGTATAAAGTATGCCGAGAATCACAACAGGAAAACTAAGAAACTGCTCGGTAAAGTTTCCCTGTGTACACACGACGGGATTCCCGGCGGTATAAAGTAGGCCGGGAATCCCAACTGGAAAACTGAGAACCTGCTCGGTAAAGTTTCCCTGTGTACACACGACTGGATTCCCGGCGGTATAAAGTAGGCCGGGAATCCCAACTGGAAAACTGAGAACCTGCTCGGTAAAGTTTCCCTGTGTACACACGACTGGATTCCCGGCGGTATAAAGTAGGCCGGGAATCCCAACTGGAAAACTGAGAACCTGCTCGGTAAAGTTTCCCTGTGTACACACGACTGGATTCCCGGCGGTATAAAGTAGGCCGGGAATCCCAACTGGAAAACTGAGAACCTGCTCGGTAAAGTTTCCCTGTGTACCCACGACCGGGATTCCCGGTGGTATAAAGTACGCCGGGAATCCCAACAAGAAAACTGAGAACCTGCTCGGTAAAGTTTCCCTGTGTAGACACGACGGGATTCCCGGCGGTATAAAGTACGCCGGGAATCACAACAGGAAAACTGAGAACCTGCTCGGTAAAGTTTCCCTGTGTACACACGACGGGATTCCCGGCGGTATAAAGTACGCCGGGAATCACAACAGGAAAACTGAGAACCTGCTCGGTAAAGTTTCCCTGTGTACACACGACGGGATTCCCGGCGGCATAAAGTACGCCGGGAATCCCAACTGGAAAACTGAGAACCTGCTCGGTAAAGTTTCCCTGTGTACACACGACGGGATTCCCGGCGGCATAAAGTACGCCGGGAATCCCAACTGGAAAACTGAGAACCTGCTCGGTAAAGTTTCCCTGTGTACAGACGACGGGATTCCCGGCGGTATAAAGTACGCCGGGAATCACAACAGGAAAACTGAGAACCTGCTCGGTAAAGTTTCCCTGTGTACACACGACCGGGATTCCCGGTGGTATAAAGTACGCTGGGAATCCCAACGGGAAAACTGAGAACCTGCTCGGTAAAGTTTCCCTGTGTACACACGACGGGATTCCCGGCGGTATAAAGTACGCCGGGAATCACAACAGGAAAACTGAGAACCTGCTCGGTAAAGTTTCCCTGTGTACACACGACGGGATTCCCGGCGGTATAAAGTACGCCGGGAACCCCAACGGTAAAACTGAGAACCTGCTCAGTAAAGTTTCCCTGTGTACACACGACCGGGTTTCACGGCGGTATAAAGTACACCGGGAATCCCAACGGTAAAAACTGAGATCCTGCTTGGTAAAGTTTCCCTGTGTACACACGACCGGGATTCCCGGCGGTATAAAGTACGCCGGGAATCACAACAGGAAAACTGAGAACCTGCTCGGTAAAGTTTCACTGTGTACACACGACCGGGATTCCCGGTGGTATAAAGTAAGTTGGGAATCCCAACGGGAAAACTGAGAACCTGCTCGGTAAAGTTTCCCTGTGTACACACGACGGGATTCCCGGCGGTATAAAGTACGCCGGGAATCACAACAGGAAAACTGAGAACCTGCTCGGTAAAGTTTCCCTGTGTACACACGACGGGATTCCCGGAGGTATAAAGTACGCCGGGAATCCCAACAGGAAAACTGAGAACCTGCTTGGTAAAGTTTCCCTGTGTACACACACACAAAACGGGATTCCCGTCGGTATAAAGTACGCCGGGAATCCCAACGGTAAAACTGAGAACCTGCTCAGTAAAGTTTCCCTGTGTACACACGACCGGGTTTCACGGCGGTATAAAGTACGCTGGGAATCCCAACGGTAAAAACTGAGAACCTGCTCAGTAAAGTTTCCCTGTGTACACACGACTGGGATTCCCGGCGGTATAAAGTACACCGGGAATCCCAACGGTAAAAACTGAGATCCTGCTCGGTAAAGTTTCCCTGTGTACATACGACCAGGTTTCCCACCGAGAAAACTGCGGGGAGAGCTTTGGCCGGGAATCCCGGCCGTGTGTTTGATCCCTCGCAGTGTTTCCCCATAGGAAAACTGCCGGGTTCTCTATTTTGCCGCTGGGATTCCCAGCAGTTTTCCTGTCTAAAAAACTGCGAGGAAGCATACACACAGCCGGTTTTCACAGCCAAAATCTCTCCCGGCAGTTTCCCTGGCAGAAAAATCGATGGTGTGTACGAGGCTTTACTGTATATTCATGGAGAGCCAACTTCATTGATAGCCACCCACAGCGACTGCTGCAAGTTAGACATCAACGCTGTCACTATCACTGAGCTCAGCAATCAGTTACCGCTGCAATTCTTGAAGTTATATTTGCACAATTAGCAAAACTGAACATATTTTGATTTCCAGATGGTCTCTGTTTAATGTTCATTAGATAAATTAATAGATGTCGAAAGAGCTGAAACCTCCTGCTCCGAAACAGGATTAGTACTTGAAAAGTCATAAAAGCAAATTGAACCCCCACACACACTTTCTCAAAGGATCTTTACTCTCTCTGATTTTGCATGCGCTCTCTCAGTTCAATTTTGTTGTTTTAGAAGTGACCTAAATCACGGTTTGGCAGCACAGAACACCGACTGTGATCCAATTACGGGTCTCACAATCTCTTATAGGCACGAAGCACTTGATGATTTCATTAAATCAAATGGAGTTTCCAGCTTAAACATCCGGCCTCATCAAAAGCTTAAGCTTAGTATTAATGACTATTACCCAGAGTTATTGCAATAGGACAGTGCTGTAAAACATAGAAGAATGCTGAACACAGGTTTTTCTGGGCTCTCATAATTGAGCTACATAAGGGCTTCTTAAATAAATACAAAGAGAAATGTGCAAAGTGCAATAGCCTGATGCAACCATTTGGCAGTTGCCTTTCACTTTAATGTTGGTGGCCATAAACTTTTGTGGAATTGTTTTTATATGTTACTGTGGCTTTCATATTACCAATGCTCTTTGTACTGCCTGATAGTGATTTGACTTATCAAAGTCACAGGATTTTAGTTTTGCTTTAGCAAAGAGTGAATAAAAGACCTTTCCGTCTTGCGACAGTTGTAGCCCATGTCCTGGATACATCTGTTTGTGATGACTCTTGAAGCACTGACACCAGCCGTAATCCACTCCTTGTGAATCTCCTCCAAATTCTTGAATGGCCTTTGCTTCACAATCCTCTTAAAGGGGTTGTAAAGGTTTGTTTTTTATTTTCTAAATAGGTTCCTTTAAGCTAGTGCATTGTTGGTTCACTTACCTTTTCCTTCCATTTCCCTTCTAAATGTTTATTTTCTTTGTCTGAATTTCTCACTTCCTGTTTCTCCTCAGTAAGCTTGCCCCCATTATCCGAGCCGTTCTGGCTAGGGGTTAGTCAGCCAGAACAGCTTACTGAGGAGGAACAGGAAGTGAGAAATTCAGACAAAGAAAACAAAGAAAAAAAACATTTAGAAGGGAAATCGAAGGAAGAGGTAAGTGAACCAACAATGCACTAGCTTAAAGGAACCTATTTAGAAAATAAAAAACAAACCTTTACAACCCCTTTAAGGCTGTGGTTATCCCTGTTGCTTGTGCACCTTTTCCTTCCACTCAACTTTCTATCAACATGCTTGGATACAGCACTCTGAACAGCCAGTTTCTTTAGCAATGACCTTTTGTGACTTACCCTCTTTGTGCAGAGTGTAAAATGACTGTCTTCTGGACAACTGTCAAGTCAGCAGTCTTCCCCATGATTGTGTAACCTACTGAACCAGCCTGAGAGACCATTTAAAGCAGGGATATGCAATTAGCGGACCTCCAGCTGTTGCAAAAAAAGTCCCATCATGCCTCTGGGTGTCATTCTTGTGGCTGTCAGAGTCTTGCTATGCCTCATGGGACTTGTAGCAACAGCTGGAGGTTCGCTAATTGCATATCCCTGATTTAAAGGCTCAGGAAACCTTTACAGGCGTTTCTAGTTAATTGGCTGATTAGAGTGTGACACCATGAGTCTACAATATTGAACTTTTTCATATTATTCAATTTTTCTGAGATACGGAATTTTGGGTTTTCACTAACTGTAATGCCGCGTACACACGATCGGTCAAACCGATGAGAACGGTCTGATGGACCGCTTTCATTGGACCAAACCGATCGTGTGTAGGCCCCATCGGTTATTTATCCATAGGTTAAAAAAAAGCAATCTTGGTTAAAAATCCACGCATGCTCAGAATCAAGTCGACACATGCTTGGAAGCATTGAACTTCGTTTTTTTCAGCACGTCGTTGTGTTTTATGTCACCGCGTTCTGATACGATCGTTTTTATTAACTGATGGTGTGTAGGCACAAGCCGCACAACTGACCATCGGTCTGGTTCATCAGTTATCCGATGAAAACGGTCCAGGGCATTAGCCGTAATCATCAAAATTAAAAGAAAGAAATGCTACGGTGTGTGTAATGAATCTACATAATATATACGTTTCACTTTTTTAATTGAATTACTGAAACAAATTAACTTTTTAAAGATATTCTAATATTTTGAGATTTATCTGTATGTCTGGAATTCTGCTTTAGACATTGAAAATATGAGTTCTGTCTAATTTATTTTTAATGCTTTGTGCATGTCATCTATATTCCCACTTTCCTGCTACTAAATTGCCGGTGAGCTTTTTCACCCACGTTACTCCTTCCTTTGTATAACCCCAAGCTTTTGTCTCTAGGCATCCCAAGGAAAGTCACATAAAAGTAGAACAAGCTTCATTTGATGACTGGTTTCAATCAGAAATACAGATTCTACTACTCTATGTCCCTGGAGCTCCTCTGTAAACTAATATGTAACAGGTTATTATGCAGGAATGCGAGCATAATACAATCTGGTGTTTCACAGCAATGAATTATCATTCAATATTTAATCATGTCAAAACAAACACTTGGGATCAAATAAAAAAAAAAGATAAAATCATTTCAAATAAGATATGTGATAATTGAAATACAAGTGGATGCCTCCTCTGTCAGCAGCTTCTCCATATCCAAAAGAAGCAGATGATGAAGAAGGCTTGTATGATGTTATCAAGTGGGAAATAAACTGCGTTCTGAAATTCATGTAAATAATATTAAGAAGCTACATCAGCAACCAATGAACGGAAATGGAAAAAGTCTAAAAAAAAGAAATTGCAATAAGGTTTTCATTTTACACTTTTAGCTAGATTCACAAAGAGTTAAGCCGGCGTATCAGTAGATACGCCGTCGTAAATCTGAATCTAAGCCGTCGTATATTTAAGCGTATTCTCAAATTGAGATACACTTAAATGTAGCTAAGATACGACAGCCTGCGCCGTCGTATCTTTACCTGTCTAGTTACGCCGGCCGCTAGGGGCGTGAACGCTGATTTACACCTAGAAGGCATAAATCAGCGAGATACGCCTATTCACGAACGTACGCTTGCCCGTCGCAGTAAAGATACACCGTTTACGTAAGGCGTTTTCAGGCGTAAAGTTACTCGAACAAAAAGCTGGCCTAGCCAATGTTAAGTATGGACGTTGTTCCCGCGTCGAATTGTGAAAATTTTACGTCCTTTGCGTAAGTCGTCCGTGAATGGGGCTGGACGTAATTTACGTTCACGTCGAAACCAATACGTCCTTGCGGCGTACTTTGAAGCAATGCACACTGCGATATGTCCACGGACGGCGCATGCGCCGTTCGTTAAAAACGTCAATCATGTCGGGTCATGGTTTATTTACATAAAACAAGCCCACCTCTTCACAATTTGAATTAGGCGCGCTTACGCCGGCCAATTTACGCTACGCCGCCGTAACTTAGGAGGCAAGTGCTTTGTGAATACAGCACTTGCCTCTCTGACTTACGGCGGCGTAGCGTAAATACGATGCGCTACGCCGGCTCAAAAATACGCCGCCCTACGTGAATCCAGCAGTTTGAGTTTTGTAAACCCCCTCCCCATACCTAAAAGGCTGTAAGTTATGACAAGGGCAATGCAAACTTGCTGCACATAATGTTAGATACTTGCATATTTATACCTGCCCCATCTCGCAACATTATTACGGATTTAAAGCTACACTCCAGCTTCTTCATTACCTTAATGTGATAGAGGGGGAGGATAGCTGAGTAGAGTCAGTAGGCCAGTTCTCTCTGGTGGCAAAAGTATACTGCAAGGCTCCCGATTGGACAATGAAAGCTGTCAATCAGGAGTCCATATACAAACTTGGCAGACCTGCTCAGTCCAGGCCTTCCTGTTTGTCAAAGGGCCAGGGATGGGACTAAAGAGCTAAAATGCAATCCCCCATCTTATAAACACCAGCAAAAAAACAAACAATGTAAAAAAAACACCTATAAAGAAGAGTCAGAAAACAGACCGATCAGCCATAGCTTTTTGACCACCCACATAATATTGACTAGATCCCCATTTTGCCACCAAAACAGTCCTGATTCATCAATACATAGACCTCTGAAGGTATACCATGGTATTTGGCACCAAGCCATCCGTAGCAGATCATTTAAGTCCTCTAATGCCTCGTACACACGGTCAGACTTTTGACCATGCAAAAGTCTGCCGTGAGTCCGTCGGAAAGATAGAGAACAGGTTCTCTATCTAAGGTCCGTCGGACTTCCGACCAAAAAAGTCAGATGGAGGCTACACACGGCCGGACTTTCCGAGAAAAAAAGCCTGTCTGATTGTATGCAATCAGGCAGGCCCTTGCACTACATAGTTGAAGGTAAACATAAAGGAAATGTAATAAGATCATTGTATAATGTATGGCCAGCCCTAGTTCTGTTTTTTTAAACAGAGGTGCTCAGGAGTGCCTGAAAAAACATGCAAAACAGAACCTAGAGCTCCACCTACTGGTTGCATATGAAAGTACAAAACATTCATATGCAGTACTTTTTCCTGACTGACATTACAAGAGAATAGATGATCACATTCATTTTTTGTTCTAACTATAATAAAGTAAGTATAGAATACACTATACATTCCCTTTAAAAAAAAAAGGGCTTAGCCAGCCAAAGAAAAACGCAAAATTTAAAAATTGCTCTAGGCTAAATGTCTCTCTCTCTTCAGCTAGGCAGCATGTCTGTGCTGTTGGTGTCTGATGATCAGCACAAATCCATGATACCTGGAAGCTTTGTCTGCTCACCTGTGGAGGACTGGCAACAAAAACTTGCCACTGGCTATTTCAAGCCAAGCAAGAACTGAAAGGCAACGTCTCTTTCCCTGCAATTGTTCCAGCAATTTTATATAAAAGTGCCCAAAGTCTAATGGATGTTTATTAATAATCCAGAACTCAGAATTGGGCACAATTGTTCATTAAAACCATGTTACCCACTACCCCCACAAAGCCATTTTTTTAAACCCCATATTCCCCCTTTTTCCAAATCATTTTTGCTGATCCAAATACTGCACTGCAATTTCTCCTTCTTCCGGCTGGCTTAATTTGTATTTCTTAAAGCGGGGGTTCACCCTTAGAGGGCACTTTTCCCCCTTAGATTCCTGCTCGTTTTTACTAGGGGAATCGGCTATTTATTTTAAAACATGTGCAGTACTTACCCGTTTACGAGATGCATCCTCTCCGTCGATTCCGGGTATGGGCTTCGGGAATGGGCGTTCCTTCTTGATTGACAGGCTTCCGAGAGGCTTCCGACGGTCGCATCCATCGCGTCACGATTTTCCGAAAGAAGCCGAACGTCGGTGCGCAGGCGCAGTATAGAGCCGCACCGACGTTCGGCTTCTTTCGGCTACGAGTGACGCGATGGATGCGACCGTCGGAAGCCTCTCGGAAGACTGTCAATCAAGAAGGAACGCCCGCTCCCGAAGACCCATACCCGGAAGCGACGGAAGAAGATGCAGCTCGAAAACGGGTAAGTACTGCTCATATTTTAATACAAATAGCCGATTCCCCTAGACCGAACGAGCAGGAAGCTAAGGGGAGAAAATTTTTTTTTTTACAAATGGGTGAACTCCCGCTTTAACAAGGTCCCCCATGCGTTACTACAAAATAATTTTCATCACAATTTTTGTCAGGTGCATGTTTTCACGTATGAAAAGTAAATTAGATAAACATTGGAATTAAAGGGGCTGTAAACCTTCATGTTTTTTCACCTTAATGCATCCTATGCATTAAGGTGAAAAAACATCCGCTACTTAGCCCCCCCCCAGCCTACGAAAGTCCAGAGTTGAGAATGCGATTGCTTCTTGGCTCTTCATTGGATAGATTGATAGCAGCACAGCCATTGGCTCGCACTGCTGTCAATCAACTCCAATAACCCGAGGGCGGGGCCGAGTCCTGTAGTCGGTGGCTATGGATGCCGGATACAGGACTCAGGAGCGTGCCCGCAAGGTAACCCCCTTAGGAGAGCGCTTCCCAGGGGGGTTACCAGAAGGTGAAGGAGCCGAGACAGCCAACCAAGGGACCCCAGAAGACGTGGATCGGGGCCACTCTGTGCAAAATTAGCTGCACAGTGGAGGTAAGTATAACATGTTTGTTATTTAAAAAAACACAAACTCATACAACCCCTTTAGTGCCAGTTCAAACTTGTGTCACCCCAAGTCACACGACATGAGAAATCCAATTGCAGTGAATGAGAGCCTTCCAAATGTACACTACTGAAGTTGCTTCGACTTCAGAAAAGGTTCCTGTACTACTCCAAGGCAACTTCTAGGCAACTTGTACCCATACATTTCAATGGAAGTTGCCTTCAAAGTCGGATCACCATCTTAACTGAAGCAACTTTACGGGAAGAGAAAATAGTTTACTCAGGCAAACCCCTCCCTCCCACAGAGCTGATTATTCTGTGATTGGCCACAACCAAAGTCGCCTGTCCTGTAGGCAACTTTAAGTCACATGTAAGTTGCTACAAGTCGCGCTGACGTTGCCTTGCAAAGTCGCGGTGTAAGTCGGGTTGCCCCTGTGTGAACCGGCACTTAAGTAAATTGACGAAAATCAATTCCAATTTTGGTCAACAAATGAAAACAGAACAAAAAAGTAAGGGAGGGACGTTTACCCACCTGAACTTTTGCTTCCCTAGAGCTCAGCCTGTCTGTTAAAGACTCAGTCTCCTGACTCTACCAGCAAGCTCTATTGGCTGAGAGATGCAGGCTCCCTCTGTCTACCTGCTGCCTGAGAGTTCTGGAACAATGCCCTGCAAACCACATGTCGAGTGTCAAATACCCATCACACAGGAGGGAGGGAAACTTGTAGCTTTCTGGTACAACTCATCCAACACACAGTACAAACAAAAGGAAGGCCCCTATAGGAAGTTTTGACCCTCATGTGTACATAGATACAATCGGGGGCCCAAGAGGGGTCCCCGATGAATATAAGGCCAGGGATCAAGTAGCAGCCGTTTTGAATCCCTAATTCCCATCATTACTGTAAATAAAAATGTTGACTGGATAAATATTTATTACAATCAACAGAGATTTGTAAACTACACAATGGATGCCTTAAAGGGCATAGCAGAACAACTAGAGGCCACTTCTCAAATGGTATTTCAAAATAGGATGGCCCTGGACATGATTCTTGCAGAAAAAGGTGGTACATGTAAATATATTGATAAAGTAGATGGGTGTTGCACTTACATTCCCGACAATACTGGCCCCAATGGTAAAGTCACCCTGGCCATAAAGAAATTAGAAGATCTCTCTGTGGAACTTAAAGCGGTAGTTCACCCACAATCCCATGATGTTACCATCGAGACAGGCATTGTAGCGCGAGCTACAGTATGCCTGTCCCGATTTTTTTAACCCCGTACTCACCTTGTAGTCGTCCATCGTAGATTCCGGCTCCCGCGGGGAATGGGCGTGCCTATGGAGAGGGAGGATGATTGACGGCCGGCCCTGGCACGTCACTCTCCCCGAAGACAGCCGGAGTAGGTCTCGGCTCTTCACGGCGCCTGCGCACAGGCTATGCGCACGCGTCGTGAAGACCAAGCCTATTTCGGCTATTTCCGGAGAAGCGTGACGCGCCAGAGCCGGCCGTCAATCATCCTCCGTCTCCAGAGGCACGCCCATTCCCCGGTATCTTCGATGGACGACTACAAGGTGAGTACGGGGGTAAAAAATTCGGGACAGGCATACTGTAGCTCGCGCTACAATGCCTGATTTTAAGGTAAAATAAAAAAAAAAAAATTTTTCCCGTCGATAGGGTGAACCCCCGCTTTAAGAAAAATTCTGGCCTTGACAACCCTTGGGACCAGTACTTCGGATGGTTTACTAGTTGGAAGCATACCCTGGTGCAATTGGGTATAATTATAGTCATTCTGCTTATTGTAGTAGAGATAGTAGTCTGTTGCATAATTCCATGTTTTAGGAAAATGCTTAGTAAAGGAGTAGACAATCTATCAATGTTTTCTGCTGATGCTTGGCATTACAGATAATGTTATGAAGCACAGGAAACACGCGTCACAGTATTGCGCTCTGTGCAGGTGTGCTACGGTGAAGCATCTAACACACAGGTGTCAAACACAAGGCCCGTGGGCCAAATCCGGCCCTCCAGGCCATATTATGTGGTCCTCGCATCTCTCCTGCAGCTGTAGGAGAGCTCCAGCCCTCTTTTGGTCGTCCTCTAGACCCGGTACTTTCTGCTTTCAAGCAATGCATCCAGCTTCTTCCCAGCAGCAGCACAAGGAAAGGGGATGCACTATGATGTAAGGGAGAGTGGGGGACTCAACTTCTGACAGTGGGGTGGCTATTGACATCTAATGTAAGGGGAGGGGATGCGCTGGACATCTAATCTTACAAATACAACCGGCCCTTTTGAGGACAATCATAATGCTGATGCGGCCCGCGATGAAATTGAGTTTGACACCCCTGATCTAACAGAATGCACACTGTGCCCAATTTTAAGCGCTAACAGCTACTACAATCCAAATGGCCTCTACATATAAAACAAAATGCATTTTCCTTTTTGCTTGATCTGGTCATCTGCAGGCAAAGCAAGCTGTAGAATTCATTGCAGATGATGCAGAATAAGCTTACAAGACTCTCTGTAATTTAATTAATGCACAACTACTGTATCTCCTTAGCATACTTCTGAATGAACAGTCCCACAGGGGCCCATAGCCTTCAACAGCCAATGCTGTCTATTATCTGTAGAATAATCATGTAAATTATACAAGCTGAGGGTTGTGCAAAATGGTGCAATTATTTACATACATCAAATGTAGCTTGCCCTCTAAACCTATTTAGAAAATAAAAAACGAACCTTTACAACCCCTTTAAGCTCACAATCTTTTTGCATTAATCGAAGGCCAATATGATACAATACTCGTTTCATAAGAGACAATCGTGTTCTAAGAAAATATGTTAATAAATCCATTCCTGCTCTATTCATTGTAATGTTTTCACATATATCTTATTAATAATATGCATTAATGTCGTTAAAAAAAAGAAAAAGCACTTGTGTTACTAGGTATAGGTGGTACTGATGATGTATATGGGGAGAACTCTGCTTCTTGCTCTGCCACACTACATATCGGGTGTGCCTAATTTCACTGCAAGTATACCAGACAGATCCCATTTAATTGAAACCACAGACTCTCTGCAGTTAGACAAATCAAACGCACGTAACACTGCTTCAATTATCTTCCCTCCGGCCACAAATGAACTGTGTGCTCGCCCCTTAACAGATCCTCGCTCCGTGCGCTGTATTACAAGAAAACAAGCAGGCTGCACACCAATCATGTCACTGGGCTTTAAAGGTTCCTTTAACCACTTAACCCCTGGACCATATTGCTGGTCTAAGACCAGAGCACTTTTTGCGATTCGGCACTGCGTCGCTTTAACTGACAATTGCGCGGTCGTGCGACGTGGCTCCCAAACAAAATTGGTGTCCTTTTTTTCCCACAAATAGAGCAATGGTATTTGATCACCTCTGCGGTTTTTAGTTTTTGTGCTATAAACAAAAATAGCGCAATTTTGAAAAAAATGAATATTTTTTACTTTTTGCTACAATAAATATCCCCCAAAAATATATATATATAAAAAAAAAAAATTCTCAGTTTAGGCCGATACGTATTCTTCTACATATTTTTCATAAAAAAATAAATCGTAATAAGCGTTTATCGATTGGTTTGCACAAAATGTATAGTGTTTACAAAATATGGGGTAGTTTTATGGCATTTTTATTAATATATTTTTTTTTACTAGTAATGGCGGCGATCAGCGATTTTGTTTCAGTACTGCGACATTATGGCGGACACTTCGTACACTTTTGACACATTTTTGGGACCATTGGCATTTTTATAGCGATCAGTGCTATAAAAATGCATTGGATTACTATAAAAATGCCACTGGCAGGGAAAGGGTTAACACTAGGGGGCGGGGAAGGGGTTAAGTATGTTCCCTGGGTGTGTACTAACTGTAAGGGGGTGGCCTCACTAGGGGAAATGACTGATCGCTGTTCATACATTGTATGAACAGACGGTCAGGCATTTCTCCACTGACAGGACCGGGAGCTATGTGTTTACACACCCATCTCCCGGTCCTCGCTCTGTAACGAACAGAGCGACCTAGTGGCTGCTTTGAGAGCCCAACGTATAACTATGGGCTCTCGTGCAGGGGAGCCGACCTGCCGCCGTATAACTGCGGCGGCTGGTCGGCAAGTAGTTAAGCTAGTGCATTGTTGGTTCACTAACCTTTTCCTTCGATTTCACCTCTAAATGTTTTTTTTTTCCCTTTGTCTGAATTCCTCACTTCCTGTTTCTCCTCAGTAAGCTTGCCCCCATCATCCAAGTCGTTCTGGCTGGGGGGGGGGGGTGTTAGTCAGCCAGAACAGCTTACTGAGGAGGAACAGGAAGTGAGAAATTCAGACCAAGAAAAAAAAACATTTAGAAGGGAAAAGGTAAGTGAACCAACAATGCACTAGCTTAAAGGAACCTATTTAGAAAATAAAAAACGAACCTTTGCAACCCCTTTAAACGAACTTTATTCAAATCACAATGAGATGCTGCAAAAGCAGAACTCAGGTATAAACTAGTGGCCTGAATAAAGCTGATATCAAAAGAGAAGTATGGAGTTTTTATTTTATTTATTTATCATACTTACCTAGGTGGAAGCAGCATCGCCAAACGCTCGGTTCTCACAACTTCCTGAGCAGACAGCTGGTGACTGTCAGTCATCGTCTCTCTGCTCTGCCCCCCCCCCCCACACTCACTGGAGCACAGGGTTGTTGAGGGGGCGGAGCGGCCAGCTCCACCGCTCAGTGACTCACTGAGAGGCTGAGCCGGGTGCCGGTACAGGTATGTGGGGGATGCCGACTTCATTGTTACCCGAGCCTGGAACAGCTCTGTGTGACGTCAGCCCATTGCCAGCTGAAAACAGGTCAAAGGAGGACAAAAACTGCTCTTCTGTGATCCACAGGAGAATTCCAGTCATATGAGCTTTGGCTGTACTTCTCCTTTAAGCCCAGTCACTTCATTGGTGTGTGCTCTTCTTGTTTTTTGGGAGCAGACTCTCAGTGGCAGAACAGGATGGTGTTATGCCTATATAAAGTATGGTGTCTCTGTAAGGTGGTGGCAATTTTGGTAAAAGAGCAGGGGTTTACATCCTCATATCAAAGCTACCCCTAATGAAAGGTGATCTGATCATTGCTGTGGTAATCAATATTCAAGAAAAAAACATTAGGAGAAAGCCCAGATCCACCAAATGATTGAAGCAAAAGCAGGAAGATCATTGCACTGCAGGGCTTTGGGTACAGCTTCCTCTCCAGCAAGCCCTCAGGAGAACAGTGACCAGTACTGTAGTGCCATTACCAGTGGATATTACAGTGGGGGGGAGATGTCTGTGGATATTACAGTGGGGGGGGAGATGTTTGTGGATATTACACTGGGTGGGAGATGTCTGTGGATATTACAGTGGGGGGGGGAAATGCCTGTGGATATTACAGTGGGGGGGGAGATGTCTGTGGATATTACAGTGGGGGGGGGAGATGTCTGTGGATATTACAGTGGGGGGGGGGAGATGTCTGTGGATATTACAGTAGTGGGGGGAGATGTCTGTGGATATTACAGTGGGTGGGAGATGTCTGTGGATATTACAGTGGGGGGAGATGTCTGTGGATATTACAGTGGGGGGAGATGTCTGTGGATATTACAGTGGGGGGGGAGATGTCTGTGGATATTACAGTGGGGGGGGGAGATGTCTGTGGATATTACAGTGGGGGGGGGAGATGTCTGTGGATATTACAGTGGGGGGGGGAGATGTCTGTGGATATTACAGTGGGGGGGGAGATGTCTGTGGATATTACAGTGGGGGGGGGAGATGTCTGTGGATATTACAGTGGGGGGAGATGTCTGTGGATATTACAGTGGGGGGAGATGTCTGTGGATATTACAATGGGGGGGAGATGTCTGTGGATATTACAGTGGGGGGAGATGTCTGTGGATATTACAGTGGGGGGAGATGTCTGTGGATATTACAGTGGGGGGAGATGTCTGTGGATATTACAGTGGGGGGGGAGATGTCTGTGGATATTACAGTGGGGGGGGAGATGTCTGTGGATATTACAGTGGGGGGGGGGGAGATGTCTGTGGATATTACAGTGGGGGGAGATGTCTGTGGATATTACAGTGGGGGAGATGTCTGTGGATATTACAGTGGGGGAGATGTCTGTGGATATTACAGTGGGGGGAGATGTCTGTGGATATTACAGTGGGGGGAGATGTCTGTGGATATTACAGTGGGGGGGAGATGTCTGTGGATATTACAGTGGGGGGAGATGTCTGTGGATATTACAGTGGGGGGAGATGTCTGTTGATATTACAGTGGGGGGGAGATGTCTGTGGATATTACAGTGGGGGGAGATGTCTGTGGATATTACACTGGGTGGGAGATGTCTGTGGATATTACAGTGGGGGGAGATGTCTGTGGATATTACAGTGGGGGGAGATGTCTGTGGATATTACAGTGGGGGAGATGTCTGTGTATATTACAGTGGGGGGGGGGGAGATGTCTGTGGATATTACAGTGGGGGGAGATGTCTGTGGATATTACAGTGGGGACTATCTATGGCGGTGGTCCGAAAAATTTATGTGCGTTATAATTAATCGAAATTAGTCGATTAATCGATATAAAAAATAGATTAATCGAACACGAAAATGTTAAATCAGTAACAGCCCTATGTGCCCCGTTGATTCATACGATTGTGCATTTTAATGATAGATCCACTTTAATATAATGCCATTATAGATTAAAAAACAATTTACATAAATATTATACTAATAATACAGCAGCTTGTCCAGCTAGAATGTATAAATGACATTAAAACCAGATAAATGTATAACAGACTTTGACTTCTATGTTGGGTCAGGGAAGGATGAAAGGAGAATTGGATAGAGGAATAAAGTTTAGCCCACGGTAAATGGGCTCCCCACATCTCCTATGACATGACACCAGCTGAATTCTTATTCTTCGCTGTCTCCTGCAATGCTTTCATTGTAATGCACACCACTCCACTCAGAGGATATAAACCTGCAGAGATAGAACAGCTCCACCACCTGGCTCTACTTTAACATTGCATAAAGACAGACTGCTTCCAGCGCAAGTTAAAATCAGCAATGCATTGAACATCTGGCTAAGTACTTATTTGTCTGAGAGTGGCCGGCATCTCATTCCTACACACGTCTCATTTTCACCTCCAAGAAAACATCTGACCTTGAAGCAGCTTCATGTAAGAAGAACAAATGGTGCTACTAAACAAACAAATTCTATGTGATTGTAATAACATGCTACTGAATATGACAACCGATTCATTCCCCATTCTGTATGAAAAATGAATATATTAAAATAATACTTCCATACAGGTTTTAATGTCTTGAATATTCTGCTGACTTTTATATGCTTTGATAAAAACGTTCAGTAACAGCAATAACCAGAATTACCAGCATATCCCAAGATCCCCATGAAAGGCTGACTTTATTTATGCGACTAACACTTGCGCACACAGATATACCTGTCCCTGGTTACATCATATATACACCGTGAGGTATCTCCATAACGTATAAGCATTTTCTTTTTTTTCCTGAAGCCTGCATAAATAAAGTCTGCTTTTAACCACTTAAGTCCCGGACCATATTGCTGCCTAAAGACCCAAGGGGTTTTTACAGTTCGGGACTGCGTCGCTTTAACAGACAATTGCGCGGTCGTGCGACGTGGCTCCCAAACAAAATTGGCGTCATTTTTTCCCCACAAATAGAGCTTTCTTTTGGTGGTATTTGATCACCTCTGCGGTTTTAATTTTTTGCGCTATAAACAAAAATAGAGCGACAATTTTGAAAAAAATGCAATATTTTTTTACTTTTTGCTGTAATAAATATCCCCCAGAAACATATATATTTTTTTTTTCCTCAGTTTAGGCCGATACGTATTCTTCTACCTATTTTTGGTAAAAAAAAAACGCAATAATCGTTTATCGGTTGGTTTGCGCAAAATTTATAGCGTTTACAAAATAGGGGATAGTTTTTTTGCATTTTTATTTTTTTTTTACTACTAATGGCGGCGATCAGCGATTTTTTTCGTGACTGCGACATTATGGCGGACACTTCGGACAATTTTTACACATTTTTGGGACCATTGTCATTTTCACAGCAAAAAATGCATTTAAATTGCATTCTTTATTGTGAAAATGACAGTTGCAGTTTGGGAGTTAAACACAGGGGGCGCTGTAACATTTAGGGATCACTGTGTGTGTGTTTACTAGTGTAGGGGGGTGTGGCTGTAGGACTGACATCATCGATCGGATCTCCCCTATAAAGGGGATCACCCGATCGATGCGCCGCCACAGTGAAGCACGGGGAAGCCGTGTTTACACACGGCTCTCCCCGTTCTTCAGCTCCGGGGAGCGATCGCGACGGAGCGGCTATAAACAAATAGCCGTGCCGTCGTCCCGGATCACTCCCCGAGCGGACCCGACCTCCGCATGTACCGGGGGGGGTCCCGATCGGACCCCCCACCCACGTCTAGCAGAGGACGTACAGGTACGTACATGTGCCTGTCCGTGCCATTCTGCTGACGTATATGTACATGAGGAGGTCGGGAAGTGGTTAAAAAGGATTTAATGTGTGTGCTGGTGAATTGTATTCACTATTATGGTTAGTACATGCAGTGTATTGAAACCCATGGCAACCAATTTCAGATCAGTTTTGACTAGTTTAATATGAACTACTGAGTAAAACTGTGATTGGTTGCTATGACTTAATGGCATACCACCCAACTTTTGAACTTGAGAATGAGGGACATTTCAGGGGAGACTGCGAGACTCCGCCCAGATTTGCGCGACAACAGGATTTACTCGAAACCTCGGGAAGGTCCCGGCAAATCCGGGACATTTGGGAGGTATGTTTAAAGTGATTGTAAAGTCATGTTATACTTACCTGCTCTGTGCAGTTGGTTTTGCACAGAGCAGCCCGATCCTCCTTTTTTGGGTCCCTCTTCACTGCTCCTGGCCAGGAACGTGCTATGGGGGCACCCGAGCCAAGTCACAGGTCTGTTTGTCTCCTCACACAAGGAGCCCTGACTCGTCCCCGCCCCCTCTCTCCTCTGATTGGCTAACTGACTTTGATTGACAGCCACGGGAGCCCATGTCGCCGCTGCTGTGTCTCGGGTGGCTTGGACACTCGTGGACCTCGCTGGAGAGAGATGGGGCTCAGGTAGAATGCATTAAGATAAAATAATCTACTGCCTATACAACTCCTTTAATGGGCACTCAAACATTTTTTGATAAGCTACCTACCCAGCCAATATAAGGAAAGAAACTAAGTAAGAATTCATATTGGTGGGCAAATATATTGAACTTAAAGCGGAGCTTCACTCTTAAGTGGAAGTTCCGCTCATCGGATTCCTCCCCCCCTCCGGTGCCACAATAGGCACCTTTCGGGGGGGGGGGAGGATACCTGTCTTTGACAGGTATCCTTTCCTACTTCCAGAAGTCTGGCCGCAGCTGTGACGTCACCGCAGGACTCCCTCTTCCACCTCCCCTGGCCGCCAGGCTAACAGGAGAGAGGAGCAGGGCCTTGTGCATGCGCAGTAGGATTCCCAGCGTGAAGCCAAAAAGCTACACTGCTGGGTTCCCTTACCCACAATGGTGGCGGCAGTGTAGCCTTTCAACTTCACACCGGGAACCCTACTGCCGACATCGAGGGACAGCAGGACAGGTAAGTGTCCATTTATTAAAAGCCAGCAGCTGCAGTATGTGTAGCTGCTGGCTTTTCATTTTTTTCCCAGGCCTCCTCTTTAAAGTATATGGGATCTAGAGCTGCACGATTCTGGCCAAAATGAGAATCACAATTTTTTTGCTTAGAATGAAGATCACGATTCTCACGGCGTAAAATCTTTTACATTTATACAAACAAAAAATGGGCTAACTTTACTGGCTTGTTTTTTTAATTCATTAAAGTAATTTTTTTCAAAAAAATTGCATTTAAAAAGACTGCTGCACAAATACAGTGCAACATAAAATATTGCAACAACCTCCATTTTATTCTCTAGGGTCTCTACTAAAAAAATATATAATGTTTGGGGGTTCTAAGTAATTTTCTAGCAAAAAAAATAAATAATGATTTTAACTTGAAAAGAGCGGTCAGAAAAAGGTTTGGTGTTTAAGTGGTTAAACGTTCCCTAATTTACATACAGAAGTTTATTTCTTTGATGTGATACAATGTTTAGACTTAACTTTCCACTGATAAAGAATGTTTTCAAAACTTGGCAGATTGCCCAGACTTTGACTTTTGGCTGAGAGCAGAGAGGAAATTCTTTGCATACCAAAGTGCAGAGAGAAAATTATTTTCATGTCAAAGATCGTGAAACCCTGTGTCAAGAATCACGAACGGGAAAAAGATTCTTGATGATTAATCGTGCAGCTCTAATGGGATCCCTTATCTTCTAAAACAATTTGTTCCGTTTAAAATTTAATTGCAAGGCAAAAGAGGAAAGCAGGGGGACTGGCAAGATTCACCAGGTATTTCACCTAAAAGAAGGGATGCAAAGAGAACATACTTTTTCATACAAGTACACGATATACCGCACACATATGAAATATGAAATGTTGGAGTAACATATAGTTTGATAATCTCCCTAGATCTGTCTAATCCTACCACTGTCAATGAATGCAGGAGAAAAACCATGAACCTACATGGTAAATGGAGACTTGTCTATAAACACAGAAAAAAATATATCTTGGGATGCACATCAGTCAGAACGGCTTTTATTTGTCAAAAACAAGGCTCCCATTCCCTGACTTGTTGAAGAAATGATAGTTCCAGTGAACACACTTCTGCAGCAAAGGAGAGCAGTATGCCTGTCTATAAACCACTACAGCTTCCAGAAGTCTGGCAATGGTGGCCTTAGTTGCTAGATGGGAGCCTCAGCTGTGACATATAACATCTGTACTGCCAAATTCCTATTAATACCTTTTGGAGTAAAAATCTATCCAAGATACATTAATAATTTTGTTTATTCAGCATGAAATGGAGCTTAGTTAAGTAGCATGAGGCTGTATATTCTGCAATATTTTCACTTTTGGTAAACTCATTCAAAGAATCCAAGCTGAAATAACATGCACTGCATTCACACAATTTCACAGTAACCATGAAATAAACCAAAGTTCAGGAATATTCCTTTATCTTATTGTTTTGCAAATCTACATACACTACAAACTGTATGGTTGAATCGGTTCTAATACCGCTGCGATGACATCACTCCCACACATACACGCGGGAGCTGGTAGTCATGGCATAGCTCCTGAAGAAATGGCACAAGCTAGCCGTTTCTTCAGTGCGCATGTGTCGATGATGTCGGCATACAGAGGCGTATCTAGTGAAAATGGCGCCTATGGCAAGCACTGAAACTGCGCCTCTGTCAAAACATTTGAAACCTTTCAGATAACCAGGGACACAGTGCGACAAGGACAGAGAGGCACACTGGGGACCACTGGCGGCTGGTGCTGAAAATTTTTGGGGGGGGGGGGGGGGTGCAAGCCAGCTGAAAAAAAAAAAAACAATTGCAGCCACTGTGCCAATCATCGGCTGTCATGGGGGCACCTGTCACTCCCCTCCCCAGGCTAAGTAGCAATATTGGCAATTGCTGTGCCTGCGCCGCGCTTCAGCAGGCCGGCCGCGATGCCGGGAGCTACATTAGTGCGGGAGGCGGCCACAGGAGGACGCGTGTTTTTTTTTCGTTAGGGGGTAGCTCTTTGCCGCTCCCCCTCCCCATGGCACTTGCCATGGCTGCCATACCCTAGATACGCCACTGTCGGCATATGCAGATACAGTAAATATCTCCTAAACAGTGCACGTTTAGGAGATATTCACTTTACCTACAGGTACGCCTTATTATAGGCTTACCTGTAGGTAAAAGTGGTGTAACAAGGTGTACAACCACTTTAAATACTTCAAGTTACTGGTTCCAAACACATAATTAGATAAGGCGCAATAGTTTCTCTCTTCATATTTGCACACTTGTTAAGGTCAGGAAACATTTCAGCCAGTGGGCAAGCACAACAGTCAGAAAAATAGCACTTTCAAAAAGGAGGATAAGCACGGACAGACCCATATTTTCTTTAGACCCTATTTCTACTGCATGGACACATTTGTTTACCCAAGCATATAAGTGGAAGAGTATGTTACTGTAAATAAGGAATTATGGATCCCTCCTCTTTGGAATAATAACCAATAAGAACCAGAGGTAATCTTTTCTAAATAACGGAAAAAACACTCAAACGTATGTCTCCAAATGTAGAAATTGCCCAGAGGAGTTCACGATATGCAGCAATTAAATTGAAATGAACTGAATTAAAATAATTCTAAATTTCAAAGATGGTGGTCACTGACTGAGACAGCTCAGTTTGTCAATCTGGACAAGTCTTTAATCAATAGTTGCGTCATTTTGACTGAGCCACCTGTGCTGAAAATCTGGCTTGTTAGAAGCTGCCAAACACTGAATCATCACGGAGATTTCAAATAATATTTTCCAAGACAGAACAATACAAACCTATTACCGGTATATGATAAATGGTAAATTATAAAGTACACAAAAACATTTTTTTTAATCTGGGACACCACAGAATTAAAGGATACACATAATAATCACAGAGCAGCCAACTGTGGCTCAGGATAATACAACCACAATTCCAAAAAAGTTGGGACGCTGTGTAAAATCTACATAAAAACAGAATACAATGATTTGCAAATCTCATAAACCCATAATTTATTCACAATAGAAAATGTAAAACATATCAAATATTTAAACTGAGAAAATGTACCATTTTAAGAAACAAAATATGATATACATTTCAAATTCACCCCATTTCTTGCTTAAAATGGTAAATTTTCTAAGTTTTCATTTGATACATATTCTATTGTGAATAAAATATGGGTTTATGAAAATACATCAATGAGGGACTTCAGCTGATGAGCCGCAACCGCAACCAAAATGTTCCTCCCACATAAGTCAATCAAACAATTGACTTCTATTGAGTAGGGATGGCCACACAAAAATTGGAATCCATCTGGTCCCTGCTGAACTGGCCGGATTTCGATCAGTATATGGCCTGTTTTAGCAAATCAGGCTGCACAATGCTGTAATTTTAAGCTTTGCTCTCTGAATCAATCAGTGGAATTCATAAAGATTGGCGCATGTAGATTTTGCGAAAGTACCTCTCATGCATTTTAAAAGTAGTGAAGAATGTGCCAAATTCATATACCTGTCTAGAACTATATATTATATTCATATACATGTACTAGAATTTGGCCCTTTCTACGCCACTTTTAGAACGCACAATAGACACTGTGACGTAGTAGAACATATCCCCGTCAAGCATTCCCTTCTTCCCATAAAAGAAAATCACCCAATATTCCATGAGTAGAACTCCCTGGAATCGCCGAATAATCCACACATGAGCCAAAGCTTAATGCTGGAACAAGACTCTCTTTAATGGCAGCATTCTGCTAGTTATATACAGTTTACAAGCTAATCATCAATCAAAGAACAATGAAATCTCCACCCCCTTTTCACACACTGGGGCTCCCATACAGATTATAGGTAGACACTCTGGTGCCGACCCTGACAAGGCACATTTCTTTAGATAATGACATCAGTGAAGTTAATTACTACAACGAAGCAATCAGAATAATTAACATGAGCCAATTATCTAATCATTTAGCCTGACGATACAATACACATCTCTTAAGGGTAAACACAGGTCTTCTTAACACACAGACATTAAAATAGCAGGGAGAGAATTAAACTGAAGCATATAGGCAATTGCATAAAAGTCCTTCACAGACACCTTCACAAACTCTCTCTGAACCAGTCTTAATTAGCTTCACTTTTACATTTGGCGCATTCAATGATACATAAACGTAAAAGTTGCACATTTTAGAACTACCTGAATTTGGTGCAAGAGTTGCTGTCAGAACCAAAAGTGCTTCATGAACTTGGCAAAATACATTATCAAAAGGGATTAACGTCAGAAAAGTGGTGCAGAAGTTTTACTGAATTCCCCCCAGTATGTTGCTTGCTTCCTACCCTAATTAAATCCTGTAACACTTGACCCACCGGTAGTAGACTATGTTTATTGTTTCTAAAACCAATAAAAATCATTGAAACTGAAAAAAGCAGAGCTGCTAGAAGTATAAAATGCAAGAAATAAATGCCATCTGTTCTCAACAGGCAAAACTCCAATACCCCAAAGCTTTTGTAGTGACAGATCTAATCTACTCTTGCAGCCTCTACAATCCTTTTGGCCAATGAATACAATGGCCAATAAGAATGTGAGTGAGGCAGAATGGGGTTGGCAATTCACTCAAAGGATATGCCAAGGTTTTTTTGATCAGAACCTCTTGCATTTGGCCATAGAAGATGTGAATTCTAGCTGCTGCAGGTATAGACAACTCTATGAAAGGAAGTGCTTTCCCATACAGGAGATCTACGTCAACCACTGACCTATAGAGAGGCATGCACTGCAAAGTGAGAGAGCCGATACACACTATACAATTTTCTTTAGTTTTTTTTTCCTTTAGACTTACCAAAACCATATAATATGTAGGTCAAACCTTAAAAATTTTAATTTGTATGCAATCAGGCAGGCCCTTGCACTACATGGTTTTGGTGAATCTAAAGGAAATCAGACACCAAAAGTTGCATAGTGTGCATTGGGTCTAACAGAGCTCTGATTGGAGCTGAAGTTACTATCTGCATTCCGTATGCTTGCTCTGAGTTCAGAGGCCTCTGAAGTCCTTAAAAGTCAAGGAGGAAAAAACTGTTTGGTACCAACAAATGGCAATGCTATTCACATGCAGACATGACGCCCAAACAAAAAAGCAATAACCTTTATGAAAACTTACTTTACTTTTAATCTTTTGGGCATCATAACGAATTTGTGAAAATTCACGGAGTCCAAAGGAGCCTCCAACAACCAAGAGCTAAAGAACAAAAATAAACACACATTAGAACCAGGACTGTGACTTAATAGTAAATCATAAAAAAAAAATATTCTCATAGAGCTCTAATAGCGGATTGGAGGGAAAGGACAGAGCGGAGGCTGTCTATCTGCTGGAGCTCCCTCCCGTCACCATTTTTCCCTTAGTCGCAGGAAAACTTGTCAGAAGTGATTCAGTCTGATAGCAGAGGAACAAAGCAGCAGAGAAAAATTACACTTAGTGCTTTTAATTGAGACAAGTACACACTATAGAGGGATATGCTTTGTTCATATGTCTGAGGTTTACAACCACTTTAAAGCGGGATTCCTAGTCGCCTGTCCTAGTCGCCCGCGATGTCGGTCCCCCGACGGCGATCGCTCGGTCCTGGCGCCTTCATCCTTACTAAGGGAAACAGGTAGTGAAGCCTTAATCATAGCGATCTCTACGATTAAGAGTCCATTGGGTAAAACCTGGAGGCAGGGGTCCTAGGGTGGGGACTGCCATTGCCAAGTGTATACTTCAAACGATAAAAATGTACTTTTGTGATATATCTAGTGTGCTGCTTTCCTCTCTGTTTATGTGTCGATTGAAGTTTATTTTACATAGCAAATCCAGCCAATAGTAAGTGAATTGCTAATGCTAATTAGAAACCATTTCATCTTTGCTAAAAATCAGAATATGTACCAACTGTAACTTAGTGCTGTGCAATCCACTGAAGCCGGATTTCACAGAGCTTCTCGTGTTTCATGTGGCTGTGCCTGCTTCCAGAAGCCTGTGCTATGTAACTTCATCTCAATCTGCTCGATATATCACCAATCAGATTACTAGCTGTGATAACATCTTAGTGCGGAACACAGATAGCAAAGACTAAGGCCTCGTACATACGATAGGTTAACCAGAGGACAACGGTCTGAAGGACCGTTGTCCTAGGTTAACCTATGAAGCTGACTGATGGTCCGTCGTGCGTACACACCATCAGTTAAAAAAACGATCGTGTCAGAACGCGGTGACGTAAAACACAACGACGTGCTGAAAAAAACGAAGTTCAATGCTTCCAAGCATGCGTCGACTTGATTCTGAGCATGCGTGGATTTTTAACCGATGGTTGTGCCTACCAACGTTCGGTTTTGACCTATCGGTTAGCAATCCATCGGTTAAATTTTAAAGCAAGTTGCCAAACTTTTACAATAATCATTTACAATTCAGCGGTATGCGAATAAGCTGCTACTTAATATTTGTCACGTTTGGCATTTACTTTTTAAATCTGTTCCACCTTACAAAGTAAAGTTTCTTTTGAAATCCTGAACTGATGAGAAATCTCTGGCTAAGAACATCAGCTACACCCCGAAGGAAAGACTAGGCAGATACATCTGTCTAATATATCCCCAAACCACCTGTTTAATCATGTAACAGTGCCCTGAAAAAAAACATGGAAGAACGAGCAACAGCATTAATTAGGCATCTGTCTACAGCACTGGAATCTACAAGGTCATGAGAAGACTCAGGGGACCTGTATATTAAAAAAAAATAGTTTATGGAAATAGTAGCAACATACAATATTCATTTGATGCTGGGACAGGATTTACGATGCCGTTACGCTAAAGTTAAGAGGTGACATGCCACTTCTCAGTTCACAGAGCAGCCATGCTGTAGAAGAACGTCTTACCAAAACTAATAACTCAACCTTTTGCAGATTGCTTCAGATATACAGTGCCTTGAAAAGTATTCATACCCCTTAAAATGTTCCACATTTTGACATGTTACAACCAAAAACGTAAATGGATTTTATGTGATAGACCAACACAAAGTGGAAGGAAAATGATAAATGTTTTTTTGGAAAATTTTAAGGGGTATGAATATTTTTCAAAGCACTGTATGTACTGACCTCCCTATAATAAAAAAATAAAAATAAAAAATCTATTCGTACAGTGAGGGGGTTTAGCTGCTGCCCAGAAAAGACTTTAGTGGAAGATGTTTTGATTAGGTGGTGACCTTATAGGATCTCAGGGCAGTGAACGTCTTGAAGTTTAAAATTCTGCTCCTTATTGAGCACCCACCTCTCAAATAAACATTTTAAAAGTTAAAGGTTTTAAATGAAAATACTTACCTCGAACCCCAGCTTCCAGGTGCCGGCAGGCAACCTTACTATCCCTCTGCATTGCATCCTAGGAAAGCAGAGTACTGAAAATCCCGCAAGAAATGCACTCCTGCACATGGCTAGATAAGCAGATGCAACATTACCATTCCTAGGAGTACTGTTATATCTTCATGGACCTACTTTGGTCACTAGTTATCCGATCTCTGAAAGCAAATGGCCAGAGAAAGGATTTCCAAGAGAATATGTAAATGCTCCTATGGCTTTGGTTTCTGACTTCTGACCGAACCAGCAAGTTGTTGCTCTTCCCTTGGTCCCCGAGCTGCATTCTGTAGCATTTTAGCTAGTAAAAGCAGAACTCAATAGGACCAGGTGAGTGGTCCATCTCAAACCAGTAGTAAGATACTGGATTATGAATAAAAAACTGGTAACGCAGTTAAAGCAGGGAGTTCACCCAAAAAAAAAAAATGTTAACATTACATTCAGCCGAGTTGACATAATGACATTAGGCTGTTTTTTTTTTTTTAAATCCTTGCCGTACATACCGTTTTATATATATATGTTCACCGCGGCTTCCGGGTATAATCTGCGGGACTGGGCATTCCTAATTGATTGACATGCTTCCGACCGGCGCATACAGCGCGTCACGAGTTGCCCAAAGAAGCCGGACTGCGAGTCGGCTCTATCCTGCGCACCAACGTTTGGCGTCTTTCGGCAACTCTATGTACGGCAAGGATTAAAAAAAAAAAAAAAAACAGCCTAATGTCATTATCACAACTCGCCTTAATGTAATGTTACAATTATTTTTTTTTGGGTGAACCCCCGCTTTAACAGAGTTAAAAGGAGTTGTAAACCCTTGTGTTTGTTCATCTTAATGCATCCTATGCATCCTTCTGTCACTAAGCTGGCTGGGGTTCTCGGCTCTTGATTGAATAGATTGAGAGCAGCGCAGCCATTGGCTCCCGTTGCTGTCAATTAAATCCAATGACGCAGGCGCCGAGGGGCGGGTCCCAGACCAACATTCTGTGTTTATGGATGTAAATGCTGACTTAAAAAGACCTCAGATCTCACACCTACACTTACAGGGGTTGTAAAGATTAGTTTTTTATTTTCTAAATAGGTTCCTTTAAGCTAGTGCATTGTTGGTTCACTTACCTTTTCCTTCGATTTCCCTTCTAAAATTTTTTTTTTCTTTGTTTGAATTTCTCACTTCCTGTTTCTCCTCAGTAAGCTTTCCACCATCATCCAAGCAGTGTAAAGTCATTTAGAACAGCTTACTGAACACCTTACTGAGGAGGAACTGGAAGTGAGAAATTTAGACAAAGAAAACAAAGAAAAAAAAACATTTAGAAGGGAAATCGAAGGAAAAAGTAAGTGAACCAACAATGCACTAGCTTAAAGGAACCTTTTTAGAAAATAAAAAACAAACCTTTACAACCCCTTGAAGTAATTTTGAAATTGATGGCAGCAACACATCTCAAACAAGTTGGGATAGGGCAATAAAGTGATACTAACAAGAATGGCCTGGAAAAATATTTTGCAACTAATTTGTTTAATTGGCAACAGGTCAGTAACATGATTGGGTATAGAAAGAGCATCTTAGAGAGTCAGCGTGCCTCAGAAGTAAAGATGGGCAGAGGTTCACCAATCTGCGAAAAGTTGCATCTAAAAATTGTCAAACTTCAGAATAATGTTCCTCAACGTAAAATTGCATCATCATCATCTACAGTACTTAATATCATCTCAAGATTCAGAGAATCTAAAGAAATCTGTGCGCAAGATACAAGGCCAAGACCCAATATTGGATGTCCGTGATCTTCGGGTCCTCAGATGAAACTGCCATTAACCACTTAAGACCCGGACCTTTAGGCAGCTAAAGTACCCGGACAGTTTTTGCGATTCGGCACTGCGTCGCTTTAACTGACAATTGCGCGGTCGTGCGACATGGCTCCCAAACAAAATTGGCGTCCTTTTTTCCCACAAATAGAGCTTTCTTTTGGTGGTATTTGATCACCTCTGCGGTTTTTATTTTTTGCGCTATAAACAAAAATAGAGCGACAAATTTAAAAAAAAATTCAATATTTTTTACTTTTTTCTATAATAAATATCCCCCAAAAATATATAAAACATTTTTTTTCCTCAGGTTTAGGCCGATACGTATTCTTCTACCTATTTTTGGTAAAAATAAATTGCAATAAGCGTTTATCGATTGGTCTGCACAAAATTTATAGCGTTTACA
The DNA here is from genome assembly GCF_905171775.1 of Rana temporaria. Taxonomy (NCBI): domain Eukaryota; kingdom Metazoa; phylum Chordata; class Amphibia; order Anura; family Ranidae; genus Rana; species Rana temporaria. Next base: position 47,640,158 of record NC_053501.1, read on the forward strand.
AAAAAGGGGATAGTTTTATTGCATTTTTATTATTATTATTTTTTTTTTACTACTAATGGCGGCGATCAGCGATTTTTTTCGTGACTGCGACGTTATGGAGGACACTTCGGACAATTTTGACACATTTTTGGGACCATTGTCATTTTCACAGCAAAAAATGCATTTAAAATGCATAGCTTACTGTGAAAATGACAATTGCAGTTCGGGAGTTAACCACAAGGGGGCGCTGAAGGGGTTAGGTGTGACCTCATTTATGTTTCTAACTGTAGGGGGGTGTGGCTGTGATGTCATCAATTGTGGTTCCCTATAAAAGGGAACACACGATCGATGACAGCGCCACAGTGAAGAACGGGGAAGCTGTGTTTATACACAGCTCTCCACGTTCTTCAGCTCCGGGGACCGATCGCAGGACTCAAGCAGCGATCGGGTCCGCAAATCCCACAGTCACAGAGATTCGGACCGGGTCGCATGCACGCGCGCGACCCCACGGCTGGGCTTAAAGAGCCACGTACATGTACGTGGATGTCCCATGCCGTGCCATTCTGCCGATGTATATCGGCGTGAATGGATCCTTAAGTAGTTAAAAACAGACATGATCCTGTGATGGACATCACTGCATGGGCTCAGGAATACTTCCAAAAATCACTGTCTGAACACAGTTCACCCTGCCATTCAAATTGCAAGGTAAAGCTCCATCATGTAAAGAAGCAATACGATCCAGAAACGTTGTCGTCTCCTCTGGGCCAAAACCCATTTAAAATGGTCTGTTGCAAAGTGGAAAACTGTTCTGTGATCAGATGGATTCAAAATTTGACACGCTTTTTGGCAACCATGGGCACCACACCCTCTGGATTAAAGAGAGAGGGACCTTTAGGCTTGCTATCAGCGCTTAGTTCAAAGGCCTGCGTCTCTAATACTGTCGGGGTTCATGCTAAATTCTAGCAATGCTAAACAATAAAAGCTATATCCAGGTTTTAGAGCAGCATATGCTCAGGCAATTATGAGGCTCAAAACTCCAGCAACTGGTCTACTCGTTTCTCAGACGTTTACAGGGAGTTGTTAAAAAGAAGACTTTTTTGGACTTGAGGTTGTATTTTGCCAGCTTTTTGTCTCCCTGTCCCAACTTTGAGAGGTGTTGCTGTAATAATTTTTTCCCTAAAATAGTACATCTTCTAAGTTTAAACATATGTTTTCCCTTTTCCAATTGTGAATATTATGAGATTTTCAGATCATTGCATCCTGTTTTTATGTAGATTTTACACATCGTCCCAACTTTTTTGGAACTGGGGTAGTATGACAACAGTTAAAATGGTTGTAAACCCACTTTTTTGACTTTTGCAAACAGGTAAGCCTGTACGGTTTAGGAGATATTCCCCTCGCAATGCGCCGCTGATTGCAGCGGCGCATGCGCAGGGGGGATCCTCGGCTGAAGGGCCGGCCCCGCTGACCCATGCCGGATTGAAATCTCCCGCGGGCATACGCGGGAGTGACGTCATCGCCGCTCCAGCCAATCACAGCGCTGGAGCGGCAATACCCGGAAGACACGCTCGGCTCGGCGTGGACCAGGTATGTTCCCTACCTCGTTACGAGGTAAGTATTTCATAATGAGCTAATATGCGGTGCATACTAGATCATTATGGCTTTTGCCTTGCAGGGTTAAAATATATATATGCGGGTTTACAACCGCTTTAAATAAAAATGACTTTTAGTTACCAGGAAAAAGTACTCAACAAAATGCACAAATATTAGGACTAGCTGAAAAAGGCTTTTCCAGGCTAAATTACACCATTGCCAGAGGGATCCTCCCTATGAAAACTTGCCCCCAATTTCACACTAAGTACATCTATTCAGCAAAAAAAATAACCGCTGCATCTGAATGGCTGATCAAATAACCACTTAGTTTATTCATCAAACATTGCAAACTTGGCTCCATGTGCAGTATCATGTAACAGCCAATAACAGTTTACTTTGCTGATGTCACACCAACACGGGAAGAATTCTGACTGGCTGCGTAGGGTACTGCATTTTACTTCAGTGCCAATTTCCAGCAGTTGCAGGTTTTGAATGTTTGTTCCCAGAAAAGTTCCTGTTTTTAATCTTGCAACATAAAGGCCTTGCTCTTCTGAGTGTAAGTAGTGAGTGTACAGCTTGTATAACAGTTTAAATTTGCTGTCCTCTCAAAATAACTCAACACACAGCCATTAATGCCTAAACCACTGGCAACAAAAGTGAGTACAGCCCTAAGTAAAAAATGTCTAAATTGGGTAGCCATTTTCCCTCCCCAATGTCATGTGACTTGTTAGTGTTACAAGGTCTCAGATGTGAATGGGAAGCAGGCGAGGTAAATTTGGTTTCATCTCTCTCACTCTCTCATACTTGTCACTGGAAGTTTGAACACAGAGCTCCACGTCCTGTCAGGGAGAGGAGACCAATGCTGTGCCCCTTGTACATAGGGACACAGATCAGTCACCTCCCCCAGTCACCCCCCTACAGTTAGAACACTCACTAGGCTACATATTTAACCCCTTCCCCGCCCCCTAGTGGTTAACCCCTTCCCTGCCAGTCACATTTATACAGTTATCAGGGCATATTTATAGCACTGTTCACTGTTTAAATGTGAATGGTCCCAAAAATGTGTAAAAGTGTCCGATGTGTCCGCCATAATGTCGCAGTCCCAATAATAAAAAAAAAAAACGCAGATCACCGCCATTACTAGTAAAAAAATAATTAAAAAAAATAATAATTATGTCCCCTATTTTGTAGGCGCTATAACTTTTGCGCAAACCAGTCACTATATGCTTACTGCGATTTTTTTTTTTACCACAAATATGTAGAAGAATATGTATCGGCCTAAACTGAGAAAAAATGTTTTTTTTTTTTTTAAAAATTGGATATTTATTATAGCAAAAAAGTAAAAAATATTGTGTTTTTTTCAAAATTGACGTTCTTTTTTTGTTTATAGCACAAAAAATAAAAACCGCAGAGGTGATCAAATACCATCAAAAGAGAGCTCTATTTGTGGGAAAAAAAGGACGTAAATTTTGTTTGCGAGCCACGTCGCACAACCGCGCAATTGTCAGTTAAAGCGACGCAGTGCCGAAAGCTGAAATTTCGCCTAGGCAGGAAGGGGGTAAAACCTTCTGGGGCTGAAGTGGTTAATTTACATGCAATATCCTGCCCCCACCGTGTTTAGCTGGTTAGTGGATATGGAGGAGGGCTGTCATTTACCACTGTGTATACGCCCACATGTGTGACTCTATAATTGCATAGGCTGCTCAGATGTGCAAAAAAACTCACTGGCAACTCCTGCACATGCTCAGTTTTCACTACAGCTGCAAAATCCCTAGCTGAATTAGAGACATTGACAGAAGGTGGCGACAGAGAGCAGCAGGATCAACCAGGTTTTATGCAGAAAACACATCTCATAGTGACTGGGGGGGGGGGGAGGAAGGGAGGAGAGCCAAACTTGCACATGATAATGCTTCATGTCAAGGTGCGTGGCACTGACACACGTTTATATTTCTTGCTCTCAAAAAAAAAAAAAATAGAACATGCTTTTTTCAGTGCAAATAAAAGCAGTGCAACTCAGCATGATGGTCTGAACTAATCATTAGACATGTGCACAGAATTTTTTTTCGTTTTTTTTTGTTCTGTTTCGTATGTTCGTTCCCGTTCGTTTTTCGTAAGACGCCCGTTTTCCTGTTCGTTCCCGTTAGTTTTTCGTACGACGCGATTTTTTCGTATTCCAATCGTTTCGTATTTTGGTTACCGTTTTATTTTCGTACATGCGGGATGGTTCGTTATTATGTTTAATTCATGTTCGTTACTCGTTAGACAATAATTTTCGTGAATTTTCGTCATTTTGTACTTTCGTAAATATATTGCGGGATTCGCGGCACTTTCAACACGCGGCTCATCCATATTAACTATTGTTAAGCCCCATACACTTGGTCAGACTTTTTTAACAACAAACATAAAAACGATCGTTTTACCGAACGTTCGTTCGTTTTTAAACTCCATCAGAAAACCATTTTTGGGTTCCAGGTTCAAAAGTCTGGCCAACTGATCTCTCCCTTCAGACGAAAATCCACAGAAAAGTTTATTTGGCTTTACTGTACTACTGTACTCAGCACAAAAGAGAAGCTGCTTCACTAACTAACTACACTCACTGCCCATTCAAAAAAACGAAAATGACATCTTATAACAAAAGATTTGCATTCTGTATTTTGAAATCAAATTACGAACAGAAAAAAGGAATTCAGAATACAGAATACAAATCTTTTGTTATAGATGTCATATGAACATACAAACAGAAAAAGGATTCAAACAAAATACAGAATGAAAATCTTTTGTTAGATGTCATATGAACATACGACTGAAAATCAAAATACGAACAGAACAAGGATTCAAACAAAAAAATAAGTCTTTTGTTATAGATGTCATATTCGTTCTTTTGCCGTTTTCGTTTTGCCGTATTTTCGTCGGATCGTTCGTTCGTATTTGCGGTTGTTCGTTATGCGACTCATTCGTAATCCCGTCGTTTTCGTATTTTGGTGCTTAAATTTTTTCGCATGTACACATTATTCTGCGGGTACGAAAATGAAAATTTTCGTACGAAAATAACATTCGTACGAACGGGAATGCACATATCTACTAATCATGAAGCATTGTATTTCTAGTGTCCATGTGTTGGGAATGTATTGAGCAACAAATAGAACATGAATGGCCCCTAAGGTCCTGTTCACTTCTGGTGATTTGGGTTTACGGACAGAATAGATTGCAAAACACACCATGCCTGTTTGAGTGCAAGAAATATAAACATGCCAATTAAAAATTCATTTTAAATGGCACCTGAAACGCTGTGCGGTTTTATCCGTGATTGTTGCACAAACAACTACGTGGCAATCCGCATTGTGCAAAGATTGTCGCCCAAAAAAAATCTTCTGCTTTTTTTTTCCGCATTAGAGGTGCCATTAAAAATAAATGGCACCCAAACATGTCTGGTGCATTTTGCCACCATTGCAGTGCGATTTAGATTTGCTGTGATTCTGCCCATGATCCCAAATCGCCAGATATGAACAAAGCACTGAGCTGACCACAGAAAAGCCCATACCACTGCTTTATAAAACGGTCCCTAAGAGAATTGTAGGGAGGGAACCGCCTCGGCCCCTGAAACCACAGCTGTAACGGCTCCTTCACACCAGAAAAAATCTCTTGTGGTGGGGGCGGTGCTTTGCTCTGTTAGAATTCAAGGCACTTTTTACTTTTTTTTTTCAACTTTATTGAGGCATCGCAAAATGACACTTCAGTCACAGCTAAGGATGAGCTCTGGCGTGTTCGCATAGAACACGTGCAGAGCCCGCCAGAAAGTGAGCGCGGCGCTGTGCTAATCACAGCCAGGGAGACATTGTCCCGATGCTTGGCTGCGTGGATCGTGAAATGTCTCCCTGGCTGTTATTAGCGCAACGCCGTGCACACTTCCTGGCGGGCTCTGCACGTGTTCTATGCGAACAAGACAGAGCTCATCCTTAGTCACAGCTATGTAGCCCATCACAACTGTTGAAGGCTGTTTCTTTTTACACAATGCAACCCACCTCAATGCAGCATTTTGGCATAATCAGGGCACATAGAGAAGTGTCGCTGAGCCTGCATTCATCTGTGCTCACCTGCAAAGCACAAAATAGATTGTGTAATCATAAATCTTCATCTTTCCTTCAGTGTGAGGTGGATGGACTCCTCCATATGAAGATAGAAGTGGACAGCCCAGGATTGCAGTATTCAATGACAGCAAGGTGTTTATGAACCTTGTGCTTGTCTCACTGCTCCTGTTTTCACATCAAATTTTTACATTATGTTTACGTTATGACATTTACATTTTTGTCATAACATTAAACAGGCAGTATGGAGCATTGGAGGCCACATTTTATTATACCAGGTTGAATGCAGACAGAATACACAGCCATATTAATGATGGCATAACAGCACTGCAAGCACACATCTGTCTGGAGCAGAAGCCCTCATATACCTTCCCAGGGATCTGAACTCACCACCATGGGCACTCCATACCGCAAGTTCGAGTTATTTTTAAACGCTTGCCATAAATTACTCAACATCCCGAGTTCTCCCCTATCACCTTGGGGGAAGAATTATCGCGCTGCACTGTATACAAGCTACTTCCGGGGTTAGGTCACTAGCAACAGCGCGCTGCGAGTCCGGGTTCCAAATGTTTCCCTGGCAAATCGTGGGGGGTCTCGAACGTTCCGTCTGCCGTTGTTTCCTGTTACAAGCTGAGCTGTCACCCAAACAAGTGCTCGTTCTGGTCTCTGCATGGCTGGTGTCTGAGAGGGAGGTGCACAGCCCCCAGAATCTTCAACATCATCCCAACCAACAGGCATTCTGTTTTGAGAATGACACAAGTTTTTAATTTTTACAAAGTCTGCTGCCTCATTTTTTATGATGGAAATTTGCATCTACATATCTCCCAACTGTCCCTGATTTCGAGGGACTGTCCCTGATTTGTAGCAATGTTCCTTTGTCCCTCATTCCGGTCTGATCTAAATAGTTGTATATAAAATGCACTTTTTATCTATCAAAAAGTTTTTTCCAGCGCTAGACATTTCACCTGATTTCTAAATTGCTGCATTTGTAAATTCCAAAAGCAATAGTAGTGTAAAAAAAAAAAAAAAGCACTTGTGGGTTTAACCAATCTTGTTTTTTGTACAATTTCCCTTGACACCCGCCCGCCGTCAAATGCCGGCGGGCGGAATGCTCTATTGTCATATGACGTCCTGTCATTTAAAGCCTCTAGGACACGCGCGTGCGCACCCGTCGCGTCACTGGGAACACAGTGCGTGTGCCCGGTGGGGCAGCCGCGATTGCCCAGTAACTGAGCAGGAACGTGGAGCTCTGTGTGTAAACACAGAGCTCCACGTCCTGTCAGGGAGAGGAAACCGATACTGTGTCCCTTGTACATAGGGACACAGATCGGTCACCTCCCCCAGTCACCCCCCTCCAAACACAGTTAGAACACACCCAGGATACACATTTAACCCCTTCCCCGCCCCCTAGTGGTTAACCCCTTCCCTGCCAGTCACATTTATACAGTAATCAATGCATATTCATAGCACTGTTCACTGTATAAATGTGAATGGTCCCAACAATGTGTCAAAAGTGTCCGATTTGTCCGCTATAATGTCGCAGTCCCGAAAAAAACGCAGATCGCCGCCATTCCTATAAAAAAAAAAAATCATTATGTCCCCTATTTTGTAGGCAATATAACTTTTGCGCAAACCAGGTTATTGCGATTTTTTTTTTACCAAAAATATGTAGAATAATACGTATCAGCCTAAACTGAGAAAAAAATATATTTTTTTTTTAAAAAAAATGGGATATTTATTATAGCAAAAAGTAAAAAATATTGTGGTTTTTTTTCAAAATTTACGCTCTTTTTTGTTTATAGCCCAGAAAATAAAAACCGCAGAGGTGATCAAATACCACCAAAAGAAAGCTCTATTTGTGGGGAAAAAAAGGACGTCAATTTTGTTTGGGAGCCACGCCGCACGACCGCGCAATTGTCAGTTAAAGCGACGCAGTGCCGGAAGCTAAAATCTCGTCTGGGCAGGAAGGGAGTGTATGTGCCCAGTAAGCAAGTGGTTAAAGGGGCATGGCAAGGGGTGTGTCCTATGCCTGAATACTTTTGATGATAGGTGTCCCTCATTCCCATCTCAAAATGTTGGGAGGTATGCCTATACTGCAGAATGTTATGAAGAGTGATCAGATCAGATCAGATGAATTGCAATTAATTGAAAACTCCCTCTTTGCCATAATGATGAACATAAAAAAAAAATTCCACTGCATTTGTGAAGAAGGTTTTGAGGGCACCCAAGAAAGTCCAGCAAACGTCAGGATCGTCTCCTACAGTAGATTCAGCTGCGGGAAGAGGGCACCACCAGTGCAGAGCTTGCTCAGGAATGGCAGCAGGCAGGTGTGAGTGCATCTGCATACACAGTGAGGCAAAGACTTTTGGAAGATGGCCTGGTGTCAGGAAGGGCAGCAAAGAAGCCACTTCTCTCCAGGAAAAACATCAGACAGACTAATATTCTGCAAAAGGTACAGGGATTATGCTGAGGACTGGAGTGAACTAATTTGGTCTGATGAATCCCCTTTTCGATTGTTTGGGGCATCTGTAAAAAACCTTGTCCAGAGAAGAAAAGGTGAGCGCTACCATCAGTCCTGTGTTATGCCAACAGTAAAGCATCCTGAGACCATTCATGTGTGGGGTTGCTTTTCAGCCAAAGGAGTGGGCTTAGTCACAATTTTGCTTAAGAACATGAATAAAGAATGGTACAAATAAGTCCTCCAACAGCAACTTCTCCCAACCATCCAAGAACAGTTTGGTGAGGAAAATGCCTTTTCCTGTATGATGGAGCACCTTGCCATAAGACAAAAGTGATAACTAAGTGACTTGGGGAACAAAACATTAACATTTTGGGTCCATGGGCAGGAAACTCCCCAGACCTTAAAGGGTATGTAAAGGAAGTTTTTTTTTTCTTTAAATACCAAACATGCTAGGCCTCGTTCAGACGACCGTATCTATCCGCTGGGATTGATCCGCGGATCAGTTCCAGCGGACAAATCCGGTCGTCTGTGTGGCCTAGCGGATATTTTTCCACGGAGATTCGTCCAGCCGATCGATTTCAAGCGGATAGAAATTTCTTAGCATGCTAAGAAATCTATCCGCTTGAATCGTTTCCAGCAGATTGATCCGGTCGTCTGTACAGACTCACCGGATCAATCCGTCCGCTCCCATCCCTCGCATGCGTCGTAATGATTCGACGCATGCGTGGAAGTAGTTACCCTCCAGCGTCGCTCACGTCGCCGCGTCATCGTCGCGGCGACGGCGCGACACGTCACCGCAGATGTTTTCCGCGCGGATTTTGATCCGATGGTGTGTACAAGCCATCGGATCAAAATCCGGAGGAGGAATGTCCGCTGGAACCGGTCCGGCGGACCGTTTCCAGCGGATATCCCCTCGTGTGTATGGGGCCTTATACTTACCTCCACTGTGCAGCTCGTTTTGCACAGAGTGGCCCCGATCCTGGTCTTCTGGGGTCCCTCGGCAGCTGTCTCGGCTCCCCCTCGCAAGAACTCATGCTCGCATGGTGATGAGTTCTTGTGGGCGCGCTCCTGTGATACAGCCGGCGGCCATAGCTGCTCACTGTATTACTCGGCCCTGCCCCCTGGTAATTTTTTTAGATGAACTATAATATATGAAGGACTTGAGTCTAAGGTCCCCGAACCAAAGAGTCAAGAAGGGAATAGGGGGCCAATAGGACTATTAGCGGTACCAATAAACAATTACACAAGGAAATAAGAAAAAAATTAAAAAATTCATAATTTTTATTGAAAGACATACAGACAGTTACAGGATAAAAAATGAAACAACCATCCAGCAGCGCCAAAGTTGAGGTCCCCAAAGTGGGAAGACATAACGATGGGTAGGGGGTTGCAACAGTTCTCAACTAGTTTTGCGGACTAAAAACCGCTTCATCAGGAGAGGATCTAAAAGTGATTCAACAATACATCAGTGATTTAAAAAACAACAACATAAATAGACAAGGGGAAAAAAAGAGGTTACATTGCTCACCTACGACGGTCTGCCAGAGGGGTACAACGAGCGGGACCAGACGGTCTGGCAGACCGTCGTAGGTGAGCAATGTAACCTCTTTTTTTCCCCTTGTCTATTTATGTTGTTGTTTTTTAAATCACTGATGTATTGTTGAATCACTTTTAGATCCTCTCCTGATGAAGCGGTTTTTAGTCCGCAAAACTAGTTGAGAACTGTTGCAACCCCCTACCCATCGTTATGTCTTCCCACTTTGGGGACCTCAACTTTGGCGCTGCTGGATGGTTGTTTCATTTTTTATCCTGTAACTGTCTGTATGTCTTTCAATAAAAATTATGAATTTTTAAATTTTTTTCTTATTTCCTTGTGTAATTGTTTATTGGTACCGCTAATAGTCCTATTGGCCCCCTATTCCCTTCTTGACTCTTTGGTTCGGGGACCTTAGACTCAAGTCCTTCATATATTGATCTTAAGGATGAAGGTACCCCTCATTATAATATTAATAAAATCTACCCTTGAGGCTTCTTTTCATATAATTTAAGGTGGATAACACACCTGGGCCCCTGTATGGTAGCTTGTGATTGGCGCTTGGCCGCGCCTCCAGCACGCTGCCTATGTACTACTCCTCAGTCTATTTGGGGAACAGCCTCTCTTTTTTACTTAAGCATTACCTATTTATATATTTGTTTTACTACCCATTGTAACCCTGTGCTCGAACTGTGGCGACAAGACCGAGCATAGTCTGGCCATTCCCTGACGTCCGGTTTACCTGTGTCACTGGTCTGATTATCCTCAGACCAGACCCAGCAACTCAGGACTGCTTCTCAGACTGAGACCCAGTCTGTCCCAAGGCAAATTACCACTGCAGGGACATACACTGCCTTTTTTTGAGTCTAAGCCCCTATTCAGCCCCATTGAGATCATCTGCCCCAATGGAAATTAAACCATCATCCGCCAGACCTTTATATGCTCGCCACCTTATGTCCACAAATAACGCTATAGGTTACCCCTGTGCCTATTCTCCAACAGGCACTTACATTTTATATACATTGCGTTATATTCTGTATCTGTATCTACACAATAATACATTGCTTATATTTGTAAATGCCGTTTATGTTTGTCATTAACCAGGTTCATTGCTCATCTTGCTCTGCCAATGTTGTGGGGGTCGGTACGGCGATTCCAGACCTCCCTCTCCGTCCTTCCTCATCCCTCCCTTTCCTCCTCCCCTCCCCTCCTTGCCCTGTCTTTCTTTCCCTTCCCTTTTCCCGCCCCCCGGTGACCTCAGACCCGCCCCCGTGATGTCGGCGACTCCTCTCCAGGAGCTGTCACTCACGTGGCATGGGCATGGTGCGGGTCTCCGCCCCCACCATCCTCACACCAACGTACGACACAACGTGCGTTTGCACGTTCACGCCATACCCTGGCCTTACGTTAGTGACGCTGCAGCACGGCGTCCGCATGCCTGCACCAGCGCCACTGTACCTCCGGACACTTTAAAAAGGACCCTGTATTTCCCGGTGACCACCTTCGCCGGACCCCGGGACTGCTGTGGCTCTACCCAGCCAAGTGTAAGTTCTTTGTGTGCCTATGCACTACATTCCATCCTCAGCCAGCCTTAGCCATTGTGTTTCCCCCTTCCCCCCCCCCCCCCTCCTCATTTTATAACCTAGTTTTACATGCATTTTATCCCTTTGCAGGCATTGCTTGTCTCGCAGCATCATTACCCTGATGCTTCGCCTGGACCATGTCTGGTCCCTTCTAACACATACACCTACTAACCTGGCACAGTTGTACCCCAATATGTGCCACTATGGGGCTCCTGTCTCCGGGATCCCCCTATCCACCGTTACCTCGCTTGTCCCAAAGGTATTCACACACTGGACTTATTTTATGTGTTATTTAATTTTCACCCATCCACTCTGTTCACTCCTCATACCTCTCCCCTATCACTTCCTTTCTTGTCCCCTCTTTCCCCCCCCCCACCTTCCTCGTTGCCCTGTCCTCCTCTCCTGTACTCCCCTTCCCAGTCCAGCTTTCCCACCTCAAAACCTCCCCTCTTTTTACCCCCCTCTCCTCTCCCCCCCCCTCCCTCCTTTTGTAGCCCCCCTCTTTCCCTCCCCCCCCCCCTTCCCTGTTTCTCTTCCCATGTCCCCCTGTTCCCCAGGTCCCCCTATTTCCTATCCCACACTCACTCTTTACCTCCCACCTAACATGTTTTTGCAGTGTTCACGCTTGGCACCTATCCTCCACTCCACACCGCGGTCCCCTTTACACACCCCCCCTCCCCCTCTCTTCGGCTGTAGGCTTAGCGTCGTTGATGATCATTTATCCATCTATACCCGATCAACAGGTCCCCCCACATATGTGCCCTTGCTGGCCACCGTGGGGGTTTTTGTTGTCTGGTCCCGCTCGTTGTACCCCTCTGGCAGACCGTCGTAGGTGAGCAATGTAACCTCTTTTTTTCCCCTTGTCTATTTATGTTGTTGTTTTTTAAATCACTGATGTATTGTTGAATCACTTTTAGATCCTCTCCTGATGAAGCGGTTTTTAGTCCGCAAAACTAGTTGAGAACTGTTGCAACCCCCTACCCATCGTTATGTCTTCCCACTTTGGGGACCTCAACTTTGGCGCTGCTGGATGGTTGTTTAATTTTTTATCCTGTAACTGTCTGTATGTCTTTCAATAAAAATTATGAATTTTTTAATTTTTTTCTTATTTCCTTGTGTAATTGTTTATTGGTACCGCTAATAGTCCTATTGGCCCCCTATTCCCTTCTTGACTCTTTGGTTCGGGGACCTTAGACTCAAGTCCTTCATATATTGATCTTAAGGATGAAGGTACCCCTCATTATAATATTAATAAAATCTACCCTTGAGGCTTCTTTTCATAGATGAACTATAAACTGAAGGACTTATGAATAAATGGGTGTGGAACAAATCATTTGAGTTTCCATTATTTCTTATGGGGAATATTGCTTTGCATTACAAGCATGTTTCTGGAACGAATTATGCTTGCAATCCAAGGTTTTACGTTTTTGTGTGTGTGTGTATATATATAATTTTTTTTTTTTTCAAAAGATATGTAGTCTTTTATAATTTCCTAGTGGGCACACTAATCATGACAGCAGCCTCTTCCGTGGAAGTCCAGGTGCAAAGATTGTCTTCCATGGTCCAAGACTTTGATCTCTAGCCTGTTGGCATTTAAATTCCTCCTATCACATAAACCACATTGGGCCAGATCCTCAAACGAATTACGCCGGCGTATGTAGGGATCCACAAAACAAGATACGACGGAATCTGGGCTCGATCCGACAGGCGTACGTCTTAGTACGCCATCGGATCGTAGGTGCATATTTACGCTGCCTGCTAGGTGGCGTTTCCGTCGAATTCCGCGTCGCTAGATACGGCGATCCACGAACGTACGTCCGGCCGGCGCATTTTTATACGTTGTTTGCGTTCGGCTTTTTCCGGTGTATAGTTACCCCTGCTATATGAGGCGTATCCTATGTTAAGTATGGCCGTCGTTCCCGCGTCGAATTTTGAAAATGTTACGTCGTTTGCGAATAGGTATTTGCGTAGAATGACATCACCGTCGTAAGCATTGGCTTGTTCCGTTTTAATCTCGAGCATGCGCACTGGGATACCCCCACGGACGGCGCATGCGCTGTTCAAAACAAACGTAATTTACGTCGGGTCACGCCGTATTAACATAAAACACGCCCCCATCACATAGATTTGAATTGCGCGCCCTTACGCCGGGAGAATTGAGCTACGCCGCCGTAACTTTAGAGGGAAATGCTTTGTGAATACAGCATTTGCCTCTCAAAGTTGCGGCGGCGTAGTGTTACTAGGATACGCTACGCCTGCATAAAAATACGATCCGCTACGTGGATCTGGCCCATACTCTGTAAAATCATCCTGATGTAAAAGAATGATTCACCATTTAAACAGCAGAGGGACCCATCGTCTTATTTCTTTATGGCCTCCTGATAAATTGGCTGAAGCAGTTTGCTAATGAAAATGAATCATTGCATTTTACAAAGGCACTTTGCACTCTTATGGCAGCAGAACCTGGTTCATAATATCAACAATGTTGCTATTTAAACTGTAGTCTATTCTAATTAAATATTTAAATACATTTGGTATATATTTCTATCCTTTGTGAACTCTTTTATGGGTCCTTGCATATATTGGAAATACTGGAAAATGTCTTTGCCGCTGAACCTCAGATAATTAAGTTATTTAGTTAATTAGTATTATAGATCCTCAGCGCTTTTTAAGTTTACCACATTGAGCACAATAAAAATAAAATATTTCCCCAGCAAACAATTGTTGAAAATTCTTACCCTAGTACAGACAGAGCCAAGCAATCTGGATTAGTAGCAAACAGGCCATAGCTAAAAGACCAATGATCTGGCATCATAACACACTCTACATATTGACCACAGAGCAGGCCTCTGGATGTATAGGCATGGGGCCGGATTCAGATACCTGTGCGTATCTCTCCGGCCGACTTAACGTATCCTAGATACGTTACGCCGCTGTAACTTTGGGCGCAAGTTCCGTATTCAGAAAGAACTTGCGCCCTAAGTTACGGCGGCGTAACGTATGTGGGCCGGCGTAAGCCCGCCTAATTAAAATGGGGATGTGGGGGGCGTGTTTTATTAAAATGTTGATTGACCCCGCGTATTTGAGGTTTTTTTTTGTACGGCGCATGCGCCGTTCGTGAAAACATCCCAGTGCGCATGCTCGAAAATCCGCCGCAAAACATCATTGCTTTCGACGTGAACGTAAATTACGTCCAGCCGTATTCGCGAACGACTTACGCAAACAACGTTAAAAATTTAAAACTCGGCGCAGGAACGACGGTCACATAGGATACGCCGCACATACCCCTCATATAACAGGGGTAACTTTACGCCGGAAAAAGCCGAACGCAAACGACGTAAAAAAAAAGCGCCGGGCGGTCGTTTGTTTCTGAATCAACGTAAATAGTAATTTGCATATTCCTCGCGTAAACAAACGGAAGCGCCACCTAGCGGCCAGTGTAAATATGCAGCCTAACATCCGATGGTGTAAGACACTTACACCTGTCGGATCTTAGGGATATCTATGCGTAACTGATTCTATGAATCAGTCGCATAGATACGACCTAGCGCACTCAGAGATATGACGGCGTATCAGGAGATACGCCGTCGTATCTTTCTGAATCCGGCCCAGTGACACTAGAGGTACTCTAACACCTGGGTCATAGTTGCCAACTTTCTCCAAAAATGTATAGGGCCACTTTTTTGTCTGTAGGCAGAGTCTTATTATAATTAGTGGGCAGGGCATTCATTTGTAGGTGTGGTGAGCGGGGGGATGTGATAGAAAAAGAGGCGTGGTCTAAACTAAATATGGGCGTGGTTTAAAGGGGGTGTAGTTAGAGTCTGAGATAAAAGAGGGAGGGAGTAAGAAGCAAAAAAAAAAAGAGAGAGATAGGGAGGGAAGAAGGAGAGAGAAGGAAAGAAAGAAGGTAGAAAAAGCAGATAAAGATGCTTCTATAATCACGGCACCATGGTTGTTATGGTGTCAGAATGATTGAAGAGCATTTTTTCTTAGTAGGGATGAGCCGAACACACCCCCCCCCCCCCCTGAATCGGTTCACAGCAGAACTTGCGAACAGGCAAAAAATTCATTCGAACACGCGAACACCATTAAAGTCTATGGGACACGAACATGAAAAATCAAAAGTGCTCATTTTAAAGGTTAATATGCAAGTTATTAACCTAGTTTGCCTAGTGGTAGCACTGGCCCTGACCACAGATACAGTGCACTTGTCACCACAGATACAGCACATCACTTGTCAACACAGATACAGTGCACTTGTCACCTCACAATTCGAATCGCGTTCTGCGATCCACCGACCAAAATCTGGTCAGGGTACCAAAAACCAAATACAAATCCAAAGGAGAAAAAAGGTTTGCTTTTCAGGGTCCTAGACTATGGAACGCTTTACCAACCAGCATTCGGTTGGAGGAAAACCACCTGACTTTCAGAAGACAGATCAAAACTCTGCTCTTTTGATGTCATGAGACACGAACAACTAGCGCCCAGAAGCGATTCAGTTCGCATGCGCCGCGCTTTATAAGTTTTTCATTCATTCATTCACTACAGATACAGCCTGTCACCACAAATACAGTGGACTTACCACCACAGATACAGTGCACTTCCCGCCACAGATACAGTGCACTTCCCGCCACAGATACAGTGCACTTCCCGCCACAGATACAGTGCACTTCCTGCCACAGATACAGTGGACTTACCACCACAGATACAGTGCACTTCCCGCCACAGATACAGTGCACTTCCCACCACAGATACAGTGCACTTCCCACCACAGATACAGTGCACTTCCCGCCACAGATACAGTGCACTTCCTGCCACAGATACAGTGGACTTACCACCACAGATACAGTGCACTTCCCGCCACAGATACAGTGCACTTCCCGCCACAGATACAGTTCACTTCTCACCACAGATACAGTGCACTTCCCACCACAGATACAGTGCCCTTCCCACCACAGATACAGTGCCCTTCCCACCACAGATACAGTGCCCTTCCCACCACAGATACAGTGCCCTTCCCACCACAGATACAGTGCAGTTCTCACCACAGATACAGTGCCCTTCCCACCACAGATACAGTGCACTTCTCACCACAGATACAGTGCCCTTCTCACCACAAATACAGTGCACTTTTCACCACAGATACAGTGCCCTTCTCACCACAAATACAGTGCACTTTTCACCACAAATACAGTGCACTTCTCACCACAGATACAGCGCACTTGTCACCACAGATACAGCACGTCACTTCTCACCACAGATACAGCTTGTCACCACAGATACAACTCAACTGTAACCAACCAGACCAGCAAGATGAGGACAGACCTTGCTGGTCTGGCTGGTGACAGTCGAGTTGTACTCCAGAATCGAGGATCCTGGATCCTTTTTGATCTTCTGTGGTAATCCATATCCATCCACCTTATAATCAGCTTTCTATATACCTCCTTCCTTACCACCAAGATTTTTCATTGTTCCATGCTCCATCTTCCACCCATTCGAGAAGATTGGCTATCATTACCATTGGAGATTATTTATATGGACCCTCCCTTGTGAACTGTTTCCTTGATTTATGTCAGCATTTATGTTTTGAGTTTTTCCTTGATTCATCAGATATGCACTGATTGGTCACACAGTCAAATATGTCACACATTTATTCACGTTATTCTTGTTACTCATTTTTTGACTATCACTATATCCTGGTCATTTAGGTTATCATTCATTAGCGCAGCACACCTTAACCTTTTCATATCCATCCACCTACAAGTGGGCTTTGGAGGCCATTCTAGGTGGAGTCGCTGCTTGCCAGTCTAGGAGACAAAGGCCCTGGCTGGATATTAGCCACAAGAAATCCAGCTTGTGTTAGCTGGTAACCGTGCACTCTATGTGGTGGCGGATTCACTTTGCATGTTGGTGTGAATTTGTCATCAGCAAGAGGAGGACTCCAAACACTTGGGGGCAGATCCTCAAAGAAATTACGCCGGCGTATCTCTTGATACGCCGCGTAATTTCAAATTTGGCGTGTTGTATCTTTGTTTTGGTATCCACAAAACAAGATACAACGGCATCTGTGTTAGATCCGACAGGCGTACGTACGTCTTCGTACGCCGTCGGATCTTAGATGCAATTTTTCGGCTTCCGCTAGGTGGCGATCCCGTCGTAATCCGCGTCGAGTATGCAAATTAGCTATTTCCAAAGATCCTTGAACGTACGGCCATCGCATTTTTTTACGTCGTTTCCGTTCGGCTTTTTCCGGCGTATAGTTAAAGCTGCTATATATGGCGTACTCAATGTTAAGTATGGCCGTCGTTCCCGCGTCTAATTTTGAAATTTTACGCCGTTTGCGTAAGTCGTCCATGAATGGGGCTGGACGCCATTTTTGTTCACGTTGAAAACAATGACGTCCTTGCGATGTCATTTGGAGCAATGCACCCTGGGAGTTTTTACGGACGGCGCATGCGCAGTTTGTTCGGCGCGGGGACGTGCTTCATTTTAATGAAACACGCCCCCTACCCGCCCAATTTGAATTCCGCCGCGAGAGATACACTACGCTGCCGTAACTTACGGCGCAAATTCGTTGAGGATTCAAACCAACTCAAAGTAAGTTACAGCGGCGTAGCGTATTTGACATCTGCGCCTAGCGCAGCGTATGTATGTGGATCTGTCCCTTGGTCTTTTTCTACTGCCTATTAGCAGGACATTTTTGTTCATGTTGCTGATTTATTTTTTGGGACTCAGCCCTTAGTGTTGACTCATATTGCCACATTTATCACTATTTTTACAATTTGTCACTTATTTGTTTAGTTTCTAGAGTGCAACTCTCATATTTTATTGCCTATTCGTGTCTCACTTAGAGCTGCTGCAATTCTGATGCCGCGTTCACACGACCGTTTTTAATGTCATGGAAAAAAACTAAGTTTTTCTCGACGTGATACTTGTCAAGCCTGCCTTGCATACACAAAAAAATGCTTGAGCAAAGCGCGGTAAAGTACAACACGTACGACGGCACTATAAAGGGGAAGTTCCATTCAGATGGCGCCACCCTTTGGGCTGCTTTTGCTGATATCTTTTTAGTAAAAGTTTGGTGAGAGACCATTCGCGCTTTTCAGTCTTCGTGCTTTTCAGTCTGTTACAGCGTGACGAATGTGCTATCTCCATTACAAACACTAGTTTTACCAGAATGACTGCTCCCATCTCATACCTTGCTTCTGAGCATGCGCGTTTTTTTTCCCCGTCATTAAAGCTTACACACAACCGTTTTTGTCCATTGTCAAGGACCCTTGTTGTGATCTGCAATCTTGGTTGTCCTACATGAATGACATCTCACTCAACTTAAAATTCACAGGCACATT
This sequence comes from Rana temporaria, assembly GCF_905171775.1. Classification (NCBI taxonomy): domain Eukaryota; kingdom Metazoa; phylum Chordata; class Amphibia; order Anura; family Ranidae; genus Rana; species Rana temporaria. The sequence goes on from NC_053501.1 coordinate 47,658,742, forward strand.
CAATGTCAAAACTAGAGAATTTTTAGATGTGAGACTCTCAAGTGAGGGAAACATCATCACTTCTAATCTCTACAGAAAACCCAGTGCTGGTAACACCCTTCTTAGAGCAGACTCTAGTCATCCTAAGCATACTGTTGACAATATACCAGCAGGTCAGTTTCTCAGACTTAGGAGACTTTGCAGAAAGGATTCCGATTTCACACAAGAAGCAGCAGCTATGTCCATTAAATTTCAGGAGAGTGGTTACCCTAAACCTGTCATTGATAGAGGCTTATGCGTAGCTTCGGGTTCTTCACGTGATATGCTTTTGATGAAGAAATCCAATAACAAAAATAAAAGTAAACGCAGATGGGGTTTTGGTGGCAATACTAATAAACAACACAGAAATAAAGACGAGGGTAATGGGGTTATCAATCCTCTTCCCACTGCATACAGCAAGGAATTTCAGAAAATAAAACGTATTGTCACCAAACATATTGCCATCCTATCTCATGATCCAACGTATGCCGAAATCCTCAAAAGAGGCATACGTACTGTGTCTAGAAGAGCATCATCTCTGGGTGCACTTTTGTCACCCAGTTTCTTTTCAAGTAAGGACACCAATGGCAATTGGTTATCTTTCAAGGGCACCTTTTAATGTGGGGGACGCAACTGCGCTTATTGCCCCTTTATTCAAAGAGGAGACACCATTGTCTCTATGTCCACGAAAAAGACACACAAGCTGCATTCTTTTATCAATTGTAACACACGTTACGTTGTATATGCCATTACATGCAGGTTTTGTTCAGTACAGTATGTAGGTAGAACTACAAGATGTCTTAAAGATCGTCTATATGATCATCTTTATGACATCGAAAAGGATCATATGACTAACGTGGCACGGCATTGGAATGAGATCCATCACAAGGACACATCCAGTTTGGTTATTCAGGGACTATAAAAAATTGTAAAACCACAGAGAGGTGGTGATAAGTTCAATATATCGTGTAAGCAAGAGGCTCAGTGGATATTTTTCTTAAATACTAGATGCCCCTCAGGATTAAATTTTGAGTGGGATGTATCACATTTTTATTAGTAATTTCCACCATTCTCATTCATATATTGATTGTATATTGTTTACACTATACTTTTCTTTGAATGCACACAGGTTTTCTTGTTCCAGGATTAGTTTCAGGACATACATTTGGTTTATATATACTCCCTTGACCGCGTGACTTCCTCAGGGACCAGTGACGCAACGCGTCGGGTGGAGCCTTGTGACATCAGTTCCGGTGGCGTTTTAACAGAAGTACAGTGAGGGGGCCTGTGTGTCACTACTCCCATTGCTTTTTACTGCGGTTTTTATCCTTACTTGATGTAAGCAGTTTTTTTTACTAAATAAATGTACTTTTCATTTGGCAATATTGCACTATGGCTGTTCTTTGTTTCCTTTGAGCGCCATTTATACAAAAAGTGCCATTCCTTGGAGCGAGCTGTTTCCTCTATATGTGGAATTACCCAAGATGTTTTGATGCCAGGTTTTGGACGTAGTTCTTTGTCTTCACCTGGAACCTGGATGCCTTTACAGATCCATCAGCAGGATTCCTTATCTGACTATCTGATGAGCCTTGTTTGACCCTTGGGTCATTTTTGGAGGTGAGCGGCCAATTCATAAATTTAACAGTCGATGCTTGAATAAATGTTTTATCTGTTTTTTTCTTCTATCAAGTTATCTCTATGAGATTTTTGCCTTTATATGAACTAACTCCTACCATTGGACTTTATTCACATTTATTTATTTATTTGTATGCTTGGATACTCAGTATATTTTTTCTTTGAATAAACTACTTTATGGCACATTATTGAATAAGCGCACCATTCTCATTTTTTTCTTTTACATCAATTATGCAGTGTCTTTCGAGTACACTACTAAGTGGTTGCAGCTAATTCACAGTCACTATACAAGTACTATATATAAATTTTTGCTGCATTTATCTTCACTATATTCACTGGAGGTTGATGGTTTATGTTTACCTAAAAAATTTGAACATAGTAGCGTGCAAGTTTTCTCTTATAACACAAATCTAGAGCATGAGTTTCCAGTGACAAAGAGGTAATCAGAGTCTTGTCAATAAAATTCTCAGAGGCTCCAGAATCTACAAAGGCCAGCAGTTCATGAGCCCCTGTCCAAAGTGAATAACAGCGGGTAAAAGTATATGATTGTGTAAAAGATATGAGTCACGGGCGCCAAAAAAAAACAATATTAAAAGATGAAGAAATCATTAGGTTTGCTGCAGTCAAAAAGAATGTCCCATCCAAATTTTTTATAAAAGTATACGCTTGTCCTCCTGGGAAGATGAAAGCAGACCTAAGGTGTCTTTCCCACAATCACCTAGGTCCTGGAGTTTAGAGTAAGAATGAAGCATATGACCCTTGAGGCCACAATATAAGCAGAGTCCCATTTTACGGCAGCGTGTGTGTTCCTGGACAGATAAACGGTGAAGCCTAACTGCATAGGTTCTTCTCAGATCTGGCACTTGAGGTGGAATAATAAAGTGACATGGGAGGTATAAAATCTGCCACAGCGGTAGGGAGTTCTCGCCTCCTCTCCTGCTGGCGGCGGTCAATTCTAATAGCTAGACACATAGCCTCCTCCAGTGACGCTGGGTAGGAAAAGTTGACCAGAACATCCCTAATTGCATCTAAAAAGCCTATCTTAAACTGGCTGTGGAGAGCTGCATCATTCCAGCGATATTCCGGGGCCCACCTGTGAAACTCTGAGCAATACATTTCAACAGTGTTGGTTCCTTACTGTAAGTTACGCAGGGTTGAATCTAGCAGTAGCAGCCCAATCTGGATCATCATATAGCAACCCAAGGGCTTCAAAGAGAAGGCATCTACTGTTAGCAGGGCCGGATGGTTTGGTTCCAGGTTAAAGGCCCAATCCTGACATAATAATCTGAACCCTCTGAGTTTCAGAGCCGGATGAGAATAGCTTTAACTTGAAATATACTTTGCAGCTGTTTTTAAGGTTGCAAAACCCGTTACGGTCACCAGAAAACCAGTCAGGCAAGGGAATTTTCTGTTCAGATGATGGAGTTTTTGTAGCACTGATAGTAGAAGGAGATTGCACCTTGGTGAGCTCTGTGGCCATTTCCTGGACTTGATGGGACAAACAGCGAAGTTCCTGTGCAAACAACTAAGCCTGCTCAGGATCCATGATAGTGTTCCCTTTTTATGTATGGCTTGTGATAATGTCAGGCTAGGAGCAGATAGCAGGTAAAAGTTCAGGTGTGCTGATTATACAAAGAGTTGAAGGAACAAGAGCACATACCATGAGCAGGTCTAAGCAGAGTAGATCAGCTGGGACTTGTAGTTCACCGCTGCAGATGAAGGTAGATGTTGGCTGAAGCTTGTTGTTCAAAATTAGCCGGGTCATACACAAAATATACAGACCAGATATCATCTGGGTCAAGCAGTAGCTCACAAAGGTAACAGTGATGCCTCCAGCCTCAAACTGATCACAGATGCTTGGCCTCAGGTCTTCCCTATCTGTTTTTTTTTCTATTCCCTATCTATGCTGTTTCATGCTAAACTTCAAGGTAAGTGTGATGCTTATTTTAATAAAGTATTATTTTATTTGATACTGACCTCAGCACCCTTCTGTGGGAGCTACAAAGGTTCCAGTCTCGGTCCCTGCTCCTGATCAGTCATCCATCCATTGATTACTCTCTCATCCATCCATCCAGTTGCCTCATCCCTGCCTCTACCCTTGTGATAGTCTACAGATACAGATGAGGGTTCCAATGGACTAAATGACTCTACACTTCTAGGAGCATTGTATGTACTGTGTACTTGTAAACTTTTTCGATATGCAATAATGAATCAGACCTTCCGATTCAGAATGAGTATGTAATCAGCCTGCAGTGCTGATCGAGCAGGGAAAATCAGACAGGACCTTTGTACAGAAGTCAGTCAGTACACTAAACAACCTCCCAGCCCATACATGGATAAAAATTCATCTGGTTCCTGCTGAACTGGACCAATTTTCGATCCATGTATGTCCGGCTTAAATGATTACAAAGATATTGGCCAAGAATTAGCATGTGTTCCCCAACAACCCTGGAGCTGATTTTTCACAAGCAAAAACCACCATCATTGGTCAGGGTAATAGGGATGATCTAAAGTTTTTTTTTCTTTCTTTTAATAATTACATAAATAAGAATATTAAAGATTGTGATTATTATTTTATCATTTTGATCTATTTGCATTGCTCCAGTTTGCTTACATTTGGAAGGAATCCAAACCAATCATATACTGTATATCATGGAACACTCTGTACTGCCATATCCATTGGTACAGTTTCCATCTATAGATCTCTGTGGGTCAAAGTTTAGTGTTTTTCCCTTCCAGTTTTCTGAAAATTCATATTTTACATTCCAGCATGCAAAACACAAACAAAATAGAAGCAAAACTCACACAAATGAGAGGCAAATTGCATACAATTCAGAATTACACACACAATGCATGCGGTTTTTCTTTTTAAATACAGCATTGGACAGAGAGCTTCTGTAGTGGTTTGGCATATGTAGTCAGGAAAAATATGGATGTGACAATGCAAGTTTTAACTTTTCCAGACAACTCAGTTTTACATTCTTTTAAATCAAAATACCGGAGGAAAATCTTTGCTTTGTCGCTCACTGATTTATTTATTTTTTTATAGTGAATGTGGCTGTTTATTTATAACTGTCCATAGTCTGGTATTCCAGTGCTTTTATTGCTGCATCCATTCATTTCATCACAATCAGAATAAACAAGCAGGTCTTTGCATTCATTGTTGGTTGTTGGCAGAAGCCTATTTCTCATTGCCCTGAGGCAGAGCTACAATCTTCTACAGTAGAATATAGTAGAACAGTTGCTGGGTCAAACTCTGTTTAAATAGATCACCATCTGTCTTCAGGAGCCACACTATGTTGTACTAATGGTTCAATTGTCTTCCATATAATAGCACATCTGCATGTCACAGTGGAGGATCAGATTTATATCCACCGCAGCTGCACAATGAAAATACTTAAAGATGAAGTAACAAAAAAAAAAAAACCTGCAAGGCAAAGGCATAATGAGCTAGTATGACTAGCATACTAGTTCATTATGAATTACTTACCTTAGATCGAAGCCCCCGAAGCCATCCTCGTCCCCCCCTCCGGCCGCAGACATCTCTCCCGGAGGTTATTTCCTGGTATCGCGGCTCCAGCGCTGTGATTGGCCGGAGCCACGATGAGGTCACTCCGCGAATGCGCACGGTAACGGCACGCGCTAGGGAAGAAACAGCACCGAAGTTTTGTTTCTTCCCAGCGCATGCGCCGTTTGTATTATTAGGTGAACTACAAGTGAAATATCTCTTAAATGGCGCACGTTTAGGAGATACAGTATTTCCACTACCTATAGGTAAGCCTTATTTTGACTAATGACACCACAAAGCAACGTATTCACTCCTTGATTATTTCCCATCTTGACTACTGCAACTCTCTCCTTAATGGCCTACCCTTACGCAGGCTTTCCCCTCTTCAGTCTACTATGAATTCTGCTGCTAGACTAATACACCTCACTAACCGATTTGTAACTGCTGCTCCTCTCTGCCAATCCCTTCACTGGCTTCCCCTACCCCACCGTGTAAAATTCAAAATGCTAACCACAACATTCACAACATCGCCCCCATCTACATCACCAAACTCATCTGCAGATATCACCCAAATCCTTCCCTCCGTTCCTCCCAAGACCTCCTGCTCTCTAGCTTTAGCTCCCTTGTTACCTCCTCCCATGCTCGTCTTCAAGACTTCTCCAGAGCCTGTCCCATCCTCTAGAACTCCATGCCCTGGTATGTCCAATCAGCCCCTACCCTGTCCACCCTGAAAACTCATTTATTCAGGGAAGCCTATCCCACACCCACCTAACAACTGTCCCCGAGCCAAGCTCTATGAGCAGGGCCCTCCTGTACCTTCTGTATTGAACTGTACTGTAATTGTGCCTCCTTCTAGAGGCCAATAGAAGGAGCAGTAGCTCCGAGCATGTAGCCAGCCTATCCAACCCTTCTCACTTCATGGAGTCCTCACTATGAAGTGTTCCCGGAAGTGATCCCGTGACCCCAAGCCGGCCCCAGCTTCTTCCTGGTGGCCACAGGATCTGCTCCAGGCCGAGCAGCAACAACAACTGCAGCTTCCCATCTCTGCATAGAAAAACGGATCCGGATCTGATGCTTCCATACGGACCACTGACACACAGATGAGCCTTGTAGTTCCTGTTTCCTGTAAGTGTGACTTTATCTGTGCCATTAAAGCTGTCCTAAATACTACACTCAGGTGGCGCTTCCTTCTCTACCTTCTTCTTGCCTATCACAGATCCAGCTCTCTGAGGACAGCAGCTGACATTGATCTGCCATGATTAACCCTTGAACTACTTATGGACTAAGGGGCAAATCCACAAAGCAGATGCGCCGACTTAACTCGAGATTTCTAATTTTACTCCGCGCGTATCTTTGCGCCCGATCCTCAAAACGAAAAATCCGGTTTTTACGTCCTACTTAAAATAATTACTCTGGCGCATCCTCTGACGCAAATTACGCTAGTCACGCCGCTTTATTTGATAGGCAAAGATGCAAATGAGGGAGATAGGGCGATCCTCAAAATTAAGTGTGTGCGCCGTAGATTACGCCCTGTGCGCCGTAGATAACGCCCTGTGCGCACCTGTTAGTTTTCTGGAGCAAAATTAGACTTTATAAAAGCAGCCCTAATTTTCCACCAGCCCTGTAAAGGTCTGCTGAAGCAACACTATTTAGGAAGAGCTGCCAACACTTCATTGTGACTGCCAAAATGCCTGGGCCATCAATGATAATAACGGCACTCGCCACTTTACAGGCGCAGAGAAGGAGGAGGGCACAGAGGAGGAGGAGGAGGGCACAGGAGAGGATCTACCGGCCACGCCAAGATCTCTTTGGCATGACTGCGTCTGAGGTCATTGGCCACTTCAGATTAAACCAGGAAGCCATCCTGGACTTAACCAGGATCCTGCAGGATGATCTGAACACCCCAACCCAACGATCCCATGCCCTGCCAGCTCATATTAAAGTTATGGCCACCCTGCATTTTCTGGCCACTGGGTCTTTTCAGAGAACATGTGGAGGTCTGGCTGGGATGGTACAGTCCTCGATGAGCAGGTGTGTGCACCAGGTTGTCCCTGCAATACTGAGACGCATGGGCAGTCAATTTGAAAAGCCCACCCAGGAGGACCAGCGAATAAAGAGCATGGCTGATTTCTATCAGATTGCACGATTCCCACGGACCATCGGGGCCATTGACTGTACCCATGTGGCACTACAGCCCCCCCATGATACAGAGCACCTGTTCAGGAATCGAAAAAACTGGCATTCCATCAATGTCCAGGTAATCGTGGATGCCCATGGCCTCATCTGGCATGTGTGTGCCAAATTTCCAGGTTCGTGCCATGACATCTACATCTTTAGGCAGACCAACATAGCACGTGAATTGGAGCAGAACGTGTATGGAGACAGCTGGCTGGTTGGTGAGTGACATGTGTGTCAGGTATGTCCCCCCCATGATGTAGACATCACATGGGGCACATGCATGACTAATATCCTCCTGTCTTTTGCCTTCCAGGTGACTCTGGATATGCCCTGGGCCCTCACATGATGACCCCATTCCGGAACCCCCAAACCCCAGGAGAGCAACGCTACAACGAGGCTCATATTCGCACCCGGGCAGTAGTGGAGCGTACTTTTGGCCTGCTGAAGTCCCGCTTCAGATGCCTGGACAAGACTGGGGGTACACTGCTGTATTCCCCAGACTTTGTGTGCCAAATAATAGGGGCTTGTTGCATTCTTCATAACTTTGCAACGAGAAGGGGACTGGAGATTAACTTACGTGCTGACCTGACCCCCCACCCAGGCAATCCCCCCCTAGCCCACTCTACCCGGTCTACTGAGGGCACAGTAGCCAGGAGACGCCTGGCAGAAGGCATATTTTCTCAGTAAATGGCCAGAAAAAATGTCACAATGTTTTTTTTTTTTTCCGATGCAAACGCACATGAATTATGTGACAATGTTATTATTTGTTTTCACTGCAAACGCACATGAATTATGTGACAATGAGAATGTTGCTTTGCACAGTAAACGCACATGTTTAATGACACATTGAGAATGTTTTTGTCTCTGGAAACGCACTTGATTTATGTCACAATGAGAATGCATGAATGCACACCACTGTGGTCCCTAGCACAAACACATCACATGCACATCGAATTGGATTAGATCCAAGTACCCCCCCCCCCCCTTTGGTACTTGGGAGCAGTAACGCCCCGCCACGGCTCCAATTATGTCACTGTGCATTCATACACCATTCAGGAACCTAGGATGACTTTTCCCTGGTCCTGGGGATCCCTTCTCCACCAAAACTGAGGGGGACACCCTTATTTTGTCAGGAATGCCACCCCCCCACATTCACACATCATTCACACACATAAACCAAATCATAAGTACAGTATAATAACCAAAAGTTTTAAATCAAAAAAAAAAAAAAAAAAGTACCCCTGGTATTTAAGTCCGGCGGCGAGTGCTCCGTCTAGGCTGCCCACGGGCAGGGGCACGGGCACGGGCACGGCCACGGGCACGGCCACCTGGAGGATCTTCACGGGGGGGGGAGCAGGGGAGGGAGTATCTTCATTGGGGGGGGAGCAGGGGAGGGAGTATCTTCATTGGGGGGGGGAGCAGGGGAGGGAGTATCTTCATTGGGGGGGTGAGCAGGGGAGGGAGGAGCCTCCCCTGGTGTCTGACCTCCGGCTGGCCTGCCCTCCAAGGCCACTGCTATCCTGGTCAGGCAGGCAGTGATGGCAGCCGTATTGGCCTGGCCAGCCCGGGTGTTCTCCTGCACAGCCCGGGTGTTGTCCTGCACAGCCCGGGTGAGGGCAGTCACCTCCTGGCCCACGCCTGTTGTGGCGGTATGCAGGGACCACAAACAGGTGATGACACCCAATGAATTGGTGGCCACATCACTGAGTGACTCCCTCATTACATCCAGGCTGTGCTCCATCTTGGCCATAGTTTTTTTGATGTCACCCAGACTGCGGGTCTGCTTGGCATTGTCCCTCAGCAGACTGGCCGGCATATGCTCAGACCCCACCCTGGTGTCCTGGGTCGCCATCCTGCCTGCCCCTGAGGCTTGTGGCCAGGTAGGAGGGGATAGAGTGACCCTTGTGGGTTGCGGCATGTTGTGGGAGGAGTGGGAGGGGCTACCCCTGATGGTGGCCTGACTGGTGCCAGCCTCTGGGGGATCCTCTGGGGTAGCCTCAAGGGGATCCTCTGGGGTAGCCTCAAGGGGAGCCTCTGGGGTAGCCTCAAGGGGAGCCTCAAGGCTAGCCTCAAGGGTATCATCAAAGGTCATCAGATCTGTGGCAATAATGATTTCCCGGCCAATCTGGAGATCTTCTTCCTCCTCCCCCTCATCCTCCTCCCCCTCATCCTCCTCCCCCTCAGCCTCCTCATGAGGGGAGGTTTGGCCACTCCCCTCCCCTGGGGACTCCTCAGCAGGCTCCTGTCTTTGGGGTGGTGCAGCAGCCTGGCCTGATGGCCCAGCAATCTCCTGGTCATCTGTGGAAGACACCAAACAATCACAGGTTTGAGGATCCACACACTTGCCACATGTTCCCTTCCCCCACCCACACATGCTAATCACCAAAAAAAACAAAAAAAAAAACTTACCTGGCCTCACAGGAACATCAGACTGATAACCAGGCAGGCCCACCACCTGCTCTGGCTCGAAACACCGGGCCACTGCCCATTCCTCCTCAGTCAGCCGGATGGGGCATGGTCCCCCTCCTCCAGTGCCCCTCCTATGCGCAGTGAGCTTGGCCACCTTATTGCGGACCACGCTCCTCAGATCATTGATCTTTTTCTTAATGCCAGCGGGGGTCCTCGTCTCCCCTCCCCCCGCCGCATTTATGTGAAAATTCAGCTTCCTGCGTTTGGGGGCCATCACAGACACCACCCAGCAACAAGAAGCCAAACAGGACAAACACACAAAAATACACACACAAGCAGACAGCTACTACAAAGTCAAATACAAACACACAAAAATACACACCAAACAAATACACAAAAATACACACAGACAGCTACTACAAAGTCAAATACAAACACACAAAAACCAAACACAAAATCCAAGCAGAAAAAAAACAAACAAAAAAATTACCAAAAACAATCAAACAAAAATTACACTTATCACAAACAAACAACAACTACTATCTACTACTCCTCCAACACTTCTCTATCAAACACAACTTACCAACAAACACTGACAAACTAAGAGCAGAAGCAAATTGCTCATGGAAGGGAACACAGGGAAATACTTTTGCAAATGAAGTGTGTTTGACTGGAGCTAGTTAAGCACAGTGCGATCCTCAAACTAAGTACACTTGGCCTTTTACCTATCTCACTGATTGCGCCAAGCAAAGTTCTGCACATGCGCAGTGAGCAGCAGATTCGTGCGCGCATGCGCAGTACGGCCGGACCTTCATTTGCATGGGGTCACGGCTCATTACAATGAAGCACGCCCACTTCCTTCCCACTTGCCATAACCCCGCCTTACGCCTCCGTATTTACGTTACGGCAGGCGCACTTTTGGGCGCAAATGCGCTGTGGATACGGCAATTACGACACCAACTTAGGGCGCCGTAACTTAAATGACATAAGTTAGGAAAAACTTATTTTGCGCCGCTGGCTGTGGATTTGGCCCTAATTGCTTATTTAGCATAATATTTCAGCCAGTGTGTGCACTTACGTATTTGTGCTTACAGCTACTACCACTTTGAGAAAACTATCCTTGCATGCTCTAAATCATACAACAAGAATTGCTACACAAATGAGGGGAGGAGAGTAAAAAAGTCATCAGGAAGATCTTGGTAAACCAGTTAGGTCTTCAATAAGGCCACGGAGGAACATATGGGCATTAACAGACATAAACAAAGAAAATAAGCTTTGGGTTATGAACATAGTACATCACGAAGACATTATTAACCCTGAGAGGTAGCTGTCAGGACTGTTGCCCTGTATATCAGAATACGAATCAATAAGGGCAGGAAGATCCTGAGGTTGAGACCCTACTCAAATGTAATTACTTTGATTATTCAAAAATAATGAAGAGGGTTCCAGTCCAGTGACCACATTTCTCTAAATACAGTATATTCCCCCGTTTCACCTGTAGGGGGCTCCAATCCCTCAACTATAACAAAAAAAAACTTGGAGTAGGAAGAGAGAAAGGGAAGAAGAAAAAAGGAAACAAAAAGGGGGGCGAAGGAAAGGAAAGAGTAGTTAGAACATAATTTCTAGATCTATTGGAATCAAAGGAACAACAGAAATTATAAAAAGAGAGAAAGAGGAAAGAAGAAGTGAGTTCGTCTGGGGATCCTCCAGTCATTATCGGCTTCATTCTCCTGGGACCTGCAAATAATCCAGCCAAGGAGACCAAATTTTATCAAAGGTTGGTTGCTCATCTTGTAAGATACTCACTACCTTTTCATTCAACATGATCCACGTAAGTTTCCGTTTCATTAAGGCCATATCTATGACAGAGCTTTTCTATGCTGTTTCTATAGTGATTTTAGCAGGTAAGAACATAAAATCAATTAAGGTCTGGGTATGCAGAGGGATATTTTCAACAGGCTTATTAAATAAGGCTATACTCGCATCTTTATGGATATTGACCATCGTGACTGAGAAGATAAGTTGGTGAACCCTTATCCAAAAATGGGAAACGTTAGGGCACACCCACCACACATGTAATGGTGTGCCTTTTTGACCACAACCCCTAAAGCATGTGGCTGAGGTGCCTAGATACATTTTTGATAAATTCTCCGGCACCAAGTACCATCTGGCGTGGACTTTATAGCCTGCTTCTAACAAGGCTACATTCAGAATACCTATATTAATCTGCATGCTCCATTTACGCCAGTTTTCTTCCTCAGGGGTTATGGACAGATCCCTTTCCCACGCCAACTGGTAGGATAATCTATCATTAGTGTTGATAAACAGTTCATATAATAGCGAGATGCTCCCCTGCAGAGCAGTGTCCTGCATGCACCTGTCTTCAAACACAGTACAGACTGCCATGTCAGAGCTGCCCTTCTGTAGGGATTGAAGAAAGTGATACATTTGTTTCCAGTTAAAGCTCTAGGTGGGGGGGGGGGGGCATCTCCAGACTTCCTGTGAAATAAGAGTAGGACTGTATGCCTCTGTGATTAAAATAGTCACCTATAGGGTACATTTCCTTTATTGAGTCACCAACCATACCTGTCAGGTTGCATACCTGGTGGGAACAGGGGGTTGTAGAAAAGAGTAGCTACTGGGGTGTGTGTTGAACGCAGAGGCCATCTCCTGCAGCTTGTGTCCCAAACCTGAAGTGAGTGGGAGAGCGTTGGGCTCAGTTTGTTGTTAAATCTGGAGGTTAGGAGATCCACCTCCAGTGACACAGGTTCTGGAACACCTTCAGATGTAGGGACCTTCCCCCCTGGCCCAGAAACTACCAGCTGAGGTAGTCTACCTGCCAAATGGCTACACCTGGAATGTGAATAGTAAATAAAGCTGGAATGTGATGTTCTGCACAAATACTCTCGTTATGAAAAGATTTCGGATTTTCCCTAGTCGTAGATATATGCCACTGCCTTGGCATTATCCAACTGAATCCTGATCAGAATACTTCCCATTTGGGACGTTGAACTTTTCTAATACATAAAAGAATGGCAAGTGAAAATAGTTAAACTTTTCATATTAGAGAAAAGATGTCCATCTTTCAAGGCTTTCCTAACAAACAACTGAAGCATACTAGGGGTGGGAGGGATTATCAGGCTGGTCACTGTTTGTTTGCCAGTGTCCAAATCCTCCTGTAGGTGGCAGTACAATCCAATTGTCTCTGAATCCTGTGTTTCTTAAAGGGGTTGTAAAGGTTTGTCTTTTATTTTCTAAATAGGTTCCTTTAAGCTAGTGCATTGTTGGTTCACTTACCTTTTCCTTCGATTTCCCTTCTAAATGTTTTTTTTTTCTTTGTTTGAATTTCTCACTTCCTGTTTCTCCTCAGTAAGCTTTCCACCATCATCTGAGTGGTGGAGAGTCATTTAGAACAGCTTACTGAACACCTTACTGAGGAAGAACAGGAAGTGAGAAATTCAGACAAAGAAAAAAAACATTTAGAAGGGAAATAGAAGGAAAAGGTAAGTGAACCAACAAGGCACTAGCTTAAAGTAACCTATTTAGAAAATAGAAAACAAACCTTTACAACTCTTTTAATGAACGAGAAAGAATTTTATTTTAATGATCTTAATAAATGAAGTAAAATCATGTATAAGGAAAATTTAAAAAAAAAAATGCAATTTTTAGCTTGCACAGGAATAAATGATTAAGATCATTACAACTTTACTTAATTGTAAAGACAAAATTTACTAGCCTTCATTTTTTTTAACTAATCAATTTCTACATCAGTACTAACTTTTAGTAGATGGGAGGCACTAATTTCTGTACACCCAAGTCCATGTGCTGATCATCTAAAAAAACTCTCCTAACGTGTGCAAGAACCTTAGGCCTCGTACACGCGGCCGTGTTCCTCCACGAAATCCATCGAGAAAAATGCTGGCAGAGCTTTTTCGCAGAGGAAAACGGTCGTGTGTATGTTTTTCGTCGCGAAAACTGTAGTGAATCTGGACGAGAAAAAAAGAGAACATGTTCTCTTTTTTCTCATCGGGAGTCTCAATTTCCTCGTCGTGTTTCTCGTCGGGCTGGTTTACGACGAGAAACACGTTCGTGTGTATGCTTAGAAACCCGCGCATGCTCAGAATAAAGTATGAGACGGGAGCGCACCTTCGGTAAAAGTAGCGTTCGTAATGGAGATAGCACATTCGTCACGCTGTAACAGACTGAAAAGCGTGAATCGTCTCTCACCAAACTTTTACTTAACACGCAGTAACATGTGTACGCAAAGAAAGCTTGACAAGATTCTCGACGACAAGCCTGGCAAGAAACTCGTCGAGGAAAACGATGTTTCTTTTACGACAAGATTCTCGGTCGTGTGTCTACGAGGCCTCACACTTTCAATATTTTATATGAGACCGAACTTTGGAGAGGCTTACATTTGCACACAGGTTAGACACACAAGTTAAAGGTCAATGTAAACCCATAATCATAATTGCAAAAGATCTTTTTATTATTGAATGATATCAAAAGACATACATTTAGAGCGCTTATATTTCCTTTGTAGACTCACAAATATAAAAATGCTTAAAATTCCTCAGCCGAATATGAGACTAGCACCCAAAGAAACAAACAATAAATTAGGCACAAAAATCAAAAGACATAAAGGAATTCCATAATAATTTCTGTATTTCATGGAATTAGATATCCTGAATCAAAACCCCAGATTCAATCTGCATCTTGAACAACAGATATGTTATGTAATGACTCTTCCTCCCTGAAACCAATCATCAGACCTTTTGTCCTTTGTGTACAAAACCTCAATAAGGGTGTAAGAGTGTCAATGATAGAATGGGTATGAGTATATCCATAGGGCATACAGTGACCCAATTGGATGTATCTTTAAGAGAAATATTTTAAACATATAGTAATCCAGTCCGATAGGTACAGAACCTTCCAAAGACCATCAACAGTCAATAACTGAAACACAAGTTTACAGAATATAAACACTAGACAACTTGGGTGCATACAAGCATAGATTTTGAATATTTTAAGGTGGTCACCCCAATGTCGCAAAAATTCTAAGTACATACTGTACATGAATGGTATAGGGAATGACCTGCAACTCAGTCCAGAGAGTAATGTGTATATGTATATATATATATATATATATATATATATATATATATATATATATATATATGTGTGTATATATATATATATATATATATATATATATATATTCCAGTATAGTTTAAAAAAACTTCCTACTTTCACCCAAATATGTGTTAAGTAATAAATAGTTTAACCTTGTGGTCTGGTTCACCACTTCTAGATTATAGAGGAAGAATTATAGCTAGAAAGAGTAAAACATTGATATTCATGTGTACATTACACGGGTGATACATGCAAGACAGGGAGCACATTCATCCACTTGTAGTTTTTGAATATATGCAAAGAAGGATTTAATAGTGGAATCCCAAGACTAATCAATAGTGGAATCCCAAGGTGATCGAAAAGTTCCAAAGCTAAAAATAATAAAAATTGCTAACGGAACAGGAAGGAACAAAAATAAAGTAAAAAATGTACTTGTACAGCTAGGCGTGTCAACACTTTAGGCTGCAAGGCATTGTATCAGCACTCATGGTGACTTTTGGTGAGCACTAATGGTGACTTCAAGCAATGTTGTAAGGAATAGAGCCTTTACACAGGATATATAAGCGCAAAATGGTGCCAAGGGGGTGAGGATGCCGAATTTGTTACATCCGGGACCGTAACTACGTCACTGGAACCAGAAGTGACATAGGCAGAACAGGAAGTGCATCTATAACAATAATACAACAACACCAGGACCAGATATGGTGTACCCCACCAACCAAGTCTTGTAGTTCTCAGTCTGCTGGAGAAATATGATAGCTGGCACATTAGCATCTTCTACCTCGGGGTATTTTAAGTGTTTTGTCTACTGGTGCTTCATCGATTACTGCTTCATCAACCCAAGATGTCAGACAGATCATTTTTCACCTTGCTCAGCTAGTTGCTGAATCTATATACAACCCTACAAAAGTCAGTATACAAACTCCAGTTCTGATTGCCCTAAAAAAAAAAAAACACTTTGTCATGTGGTTGTTGTTTTTTTGTTTCCTTTTTCACTCCATTTTCATTAGGTACAGAATACTTCTAGTACATCAAAGATACTACACATTTCTCAAAGAATTATTTGTTTCCTCTTATTCTACTCTTTTATTGTTACTGTTTCATTTATTCAACTTTATACAAATCAATTGTCTAAAAGCAATAAACATAGAGAAATAAATGACTGATTTAACTGCATATAAGAATGGATGGTTTTCAGCACCTCTTTACAGAAAACATCTTTCCCAGTCCTTATAAAATTGTTTGGTGTTCATGTGTGGTCAGCACTAAAGAGAATCTGTAAATCAAATCAATGTTATGACATCATCAGAAGTCTTTTAAAAAACGTGAAGTTCAATAACCAATCTGAACAGTCTAGGCTGATGTACACAATTTAAACAGTTAAACATCTGCCTTTTTACCTATACTGTAGATGTCTTGGTGATTTATTATTTTAACATTATGTAGTTATGTTTATGAAAATTAGAATGAATACATAGTTACACATTTGCTCCTGTTAAGCAGATTCTACACTTTTCCTCTGTGTGAGGCCTCGTACACACGACCGAGAAACTCGATGGGCGAAACACATCGTTTTCCTCGTTGAGTTCCTTGTTAGGCTGTCGAGGAACTCGACAAGCCAATTTTCTCCATTCCCGTCAAGGAAATAGAGAACATGCTCTCTTTTTGGCTCGTCGAGTTTCTCAACAGTTTCCCCAACGAAAATGTACACACGACCGGTTTCCTCGGCAAAAAAATATCCCCCAGCAAATTTCTTGCTGGTTTTTGCCGAGAAACTCGGTCGTGTGTACGAGGCCTTAAAGTTTCAAGGAATAAATATCAATCTTTGCCGCTCTCTCTCACTTTGTAGAAGGTGATTGGTCTTGTATTCGCTCCTCGGTCTTGTCCACCAATAGCTCTGCTCTCTGCACAGGCTGTGTGCAACACAGTGTAGATGGAAGTCATTCCTTTAGGCTAAAACCCCGTACACACAATAATTATTTTTTCGTTCAATCCAGCAGGGCTGAAACAAAACAAAAATTCACAGCTTAGAGGAGCCACTGTACCAGCCATGTGATGTTAGTACAGCGATCTCCCATACTGTGTTATTGTGTTGTAATAAGGTGCCAGTACCCTTTCGATCAGTGCTCTCAGCCATTGTCTGAGAACGGTGATCAGATTCCGATCTGCAGACTTTTTACGGTCATGCCCCAATCGACAGAAGCCAGCCAAACGTCCAGCTCCTGTCTGACTGGCTGTAGTACACACAGGCCGAATCTCAGCTGGTTTCTTTAGAGATGGCCGATGCCGCCCAACATTCGGCCCGTGTGTACTAGCACACTTGCATTGAAAGCAGGCATTTGGGGGTGTTTTTTATCGCTCCTCAAATGCCTATGCAAATTTTACTATGGACAGCACACAGTGCTGTTCACATTATCAAAATATGAAGAGTTAGCATTACGTCGCTTTTCTTCAAAATTGAAGCCTCGTGTCTAGAGGAGATTGAAGCCTTTCAACGCCTCCTATTTAGTTCTATAGTAATGCTCTGTAAACACACTGGCAGGCGTTTGTGGCATGGTTGCAGCAGGTTAAAATTAGTTTTAAAAAAATAACGCTGGGGGAATTTAATGTCTCACAATGCCCTGCGGTCACTTTCTTCTATGCACTTCCTGTCTGTGCTGCTTAAAGATGACTGACATCAACTTCTGAAGGTAGGTGTGTATATCATGATGCAGAGCATAAAAGTGCACTTTCTAATATCTCTGAGAGACAATTGGATGTACCCAATACCGCCTGGATGCCCCTCTCCTCTTACTCTGCTAAGCCAATTGCTCATACATCAGCATCATCTGCAGGAGGCCAAACTTGGAATAAAGCAAAGTAAAGGAATCCATGCTGCTGCCTGCCCTGCTGATGGAGTATGAAGAGGAAACATTCGCCATGACAAACCACATTTCAAATTGTTTATTTTCACTTACCTTTAAAAAACAAATTGGCGTTTTGTGAAGCGGTTTTAACGCGTCATTAATGTATATACCGCTCCTCCACCACTCCTGCCCATTGAAATTAATAGGCACCACTGCCGAAGCATCTGCAAAGCAACAGCGGCACTACACACATTTAACCCCTTCATCGGCCATTAGCGGGGTTAAAAGCGCCCTGCTTGCAGTCGAATAGCTTCGCTAAAGTGACAGTAAATCACCGCTAAAACTAGAGGCATTTTATCATCAACGACCACCCTCTCCAGTGTGAAAGCAGCCTAAAGCCCAACATTAACATGCGTTAATGCTATAGGAGCATTTGTTAAGAGTTAGAAATGTATTCAAGTGTGAACAAGCCCTTACACAATAGTATCTGGGTTTGTAAATGCAGTTGGTGCACATTTATGTGTTTTGTGGCTATTTAAGTATTTATTTCAGTTAAAATGTTTGTGCTTAGAGTTCAGCCTAATACTTACCTTTGCTGTCTGATGCAAAGCTAAGCTGGCTAAAAAAATTTACGCACTTCCAATTGTGTTGGATATTTTTTGCCCTTTGTGTTCTCTATGTGGTTCCATCTGCCACATGCTACAGCATATCTGTGTCTTTTAGTGGCATATTATCTGGAAGGAACCACAGTGCAGAGCAAACACGAGGCACCTGGCACTCTCAAATCTGTCAGGTCCAGAATTTTTTTTATACTGCATTCTGCAATAGATTGAATATCAGTGCCTAAGGCAGTGGGGCAGGTAAGAGTTAATTATTTTGTAACTGCAACAGAGTTTATAATGTCCTAATTAAGCCCCGGTTCACACTGCCGCGACTTGTCATGCGACTTGAGAGTTCAAACTTGCCTGACAAGTTGTGACCTCTTAACTGCAATAGAACCGTTCCATCGGTGCGACTCAAGTTGCATCGACTTAAAAAAAGGTTCCTGCACTACTTTTGGTGTGACTTTAAAATGACTTACATCGACTTCTGTTAGAAAAAGTTGTATGCAAGCCATGAAGAAGCCGTGCAGGATGTTGGATTGGAAGTCGCGGCAGTGTGAACCCAGGCTTACCGTTTATGCAAGAATACTTCACGTTCATAAGGATCTAACTACTATTCCAATATATTGTGGGTATTTTTCATGTTTTTTTTAAGAACAGTTGTTATTCGGCATCAGACCTGTCCTAAAAATATTAATTGGTTTGGTGTGGGAAAATAAACAGTTCTTGGTAAGAACACATTCATACATACACATTCATACATAAGTCCCTGTATGTTTCAGTTTCCACACTTGTCTTTGAAACGTCACTTTAGTCTTTATGTATAATCTAAGGCCTCGTACACACGATAGGTTAACCAGAGGACAACGGTCTGATGGACCGTTTTCATCGGTCAAAACCGATCATGTGTGGGCCCCATAGGTTATTTAATCATCGGTTAAAAAAAAGCCAACTTGTTTTAAATTTAACCAATGGATTCCTAACTGATGGGAAAAAAAGGATCATTAGTAGGCACAACCATCGGTTAAAAATCCACACATGCTCAGAATCAAGTCGACGCATGCTTGGAAGCATTGAACTTCATTTTTTCCAGCACGTCGTTGTGTTTTACGTCACCGCGTTGGACTCGAACGGTTATTTAACCGATGGTGTGTAGGCGCGACGGACCATCAGTCAGCTTCATCGGTTAACCGACGTCAACTGTCCATCAGACCGTTCTCATCGGATGGACTGATCGTGTGTACGAGGCTTTAAAGGTCTTAACAGACAGTATATGCCGGCTTTAAATAGTAGCACTTGGTGTATTTTCCTGAGCTCTCAGTGCACCTGGAAATAGTACATTAAACTGAATGGCTTGGTACACTTGAATGCTTGGTGTAAGTTTGACTTTGCGTTGTAGCACGTCAAAATCTGTGTTATTCAGCTCATTCCTCTGTTATCATGTCTCAGTTGTAAATATTCTTTGCTTGAGAAGAGAAAGAAGCCCCTGAAGTCATATGGCCAATATGGGAGAATATACCAAGTAGGAGAATAAACAGTTTATATAAAGACTACGATGATATCTCAGACAGTTGCCCTTTATTTTGTTAGAGACCCAAACTCCCTTCTTATTAACCTAAAATTGAAGTTGCCATTCTTCGACTCACAGGCCAATTTCTAGTTCACTGAAAATGCATGTCCTCTGTCCCTTTGCTAATCTAGGACAAAGTGACAATCTCTTGAAAGTCAACCCAAACCCACTTACACACCTCCCTGCCACTCCACTGAAGCCCTCGTAAATACAAAGTGCCTCTGGGTATAGGGGAGAATGTGACCTCTCCCCAGGATGTAGTACTTGGGCCTTATGTGAGGATAAGGGCAACTCAATCCTTTTCTAAAGATCTGACACTATTCATTATGTTTCCATTAGAGTTTCAGAGACAAACACTTGCTGCTTACTTACCATCAGACTCCAACACCAAGACCCTTAAAAGATTGTGTCCTCCTTACCCACAGCCATTCCTATTGTGTGGCGAAGATGGAGTGGGTACTCTCACTTTAACTACTGCAACCTGAAGTCTCCCTTTATATACAAAATCCAAGGGGTAAACCTGACAATGTGGGTTACTGCATATGAACTCTCTGATTTATCACTGAGCTGGTATCCCAGAGCAAAGGAAGGAACATATTTCAGAAATATTTCAATAACATGATATTACCTTTTAAAAGGTTGGCTTTCTTTAAGTATATATACGTAGCAGTTGCATTTAAAGCAAAAAACACCCAAAAATGAAACCTTCATAAACCTAGCCACTCTGGTACCAGTAACAAGTAAATAGACTTTTGTAGAGCACCATGCAATGAATGGTAAGTTTTGGGGGTTACATAACGTGATGGGGGTACTTTAAAGTGAGACTTCTGCCAAAATGTTTTTATTTGCTTTGGATAGAGCAGGGAAGGATAAGAACCTCTGTTGGGTTATCTTTCTGTATCAGGCCTCATTAGTGATATTTCCCTTTACTTCTCGTCCTGGTAGCTACATGGTCATCCAGTATGGGAAACCTCCAGTGGGAACACAGACAACTATAAAAATCTGTTAGGAGCTTCAGCCCTCCCCTACTTTACAAAAAAAATATGGGCTGGATTCAGCAAAGAATTACGCCGGCGTATCCATAGATACGCTGCGTAAATTCAAAGCTGCACCGGCGTATCTACTTTCTGTATTCAGAAAGCTAGATACGCCGACATTAGCCTAAGATCCGACTGGCGTAATTCTCTTACGCCGTCGTATCTTAGGGTGCATTCTCACGCTGACCGCTAGGTGGCGTTTTCATAGTTTTCGGGGTAGAGTATGCAAATTACTTAGTTACATTGATTCATAAACGTACGTGCGCTCGGCGGTAGTTTTTTCCGTCGTTTGCGTAAGGCTTTTTCGGCGTAACGTTGCTCCTGCTATTAGGTGGCGCAGCCAATGTCAAGTATTGACGTCGTTCCCGCTTCGAAATTTGAATTTTTTACGTTGTTCGCAAATAGGGCTGGACGTAATTTACGGTCACGTCGAAACCAATACGACGTTGCGGCGTACTTGGGAGCAATGCACACTGGTATATGTACACGGACGGCGCATGCGCCGTTCGTAAAAAACACCCCCCCTTCCACATTTGAATTACGCGCGCTTACGCCGGCCCCATTTACGCTACGCCGCCGCAACTTACGGAGCAAGTGCTTTGTGAATACTGCACTTGCTCCTGTAAGTTGCGTCAGCGTAGCGTAAATACGATACGCTGCGCCGCGGTAACTATGCGCACCTGAATCTAGCCCCTGTTTAATGATGTCTGTGTGCCTTTTTTAGATTTCCTCTCACTTGCTATTCTGATGACTCAATGAGAACAATAAATACCTTATCCACTCTATCCAAATCTAAAAAAAAAAATAACATTTTGGCTTAAAGCGGTAGTTCACCCTCAGTGTCAACATTGTACCATAAAATCAGGCATTGTAGCGCGAGCTACAGTATGCCTGTCTCAAATTTTTTTTCCCCGTACTCACAGTGTACTGGTACATTATAGATTCCGACTCCCGCGGGGAATGGGCGTGCCTATGGAGAGGGAGGATGATTGACGGCCGGCTCTGGCACGTCACGCTCCCCGAAGACAGCCGGAGTAGGTCTCAGCTCTTCACGGCGCCTGCGCACAGGCTATGCGCAGGCGCCGTGAAGAGCCAAGCCTATTTCAGCTATTTCCGGAGAAGCGTGACGCGCCAGAGCCGGCCGTCAATCACCTTCCGTCTGGATTGGAACGCCCATTCCCCGTGGGCAGTCGGAATCGTCTATGTACGATTACACAGTGAGTACGGGGATAAAAAATTTGAGACAGGCATACTGTAGCTCGCGCTACAATGCCTGATTTTATGCTAGAAGAATTTTTTTTTTTTTTCTTGTTTATAGGGTGAACCCCCGCTTTAAGAAATGTTTTAAATATCAAATGGAAAAAAACAACACTAAAATTGCAATTCTATTCCTCCACCAATGATTCAACCGAAATTTTGTCAAAATAAGCCCCTTGTACAAATCATTTTTGCAATATACTTATTCTGTCCAAACAGGTTATGCTGTTTAGGCATTGTCCTTTTTTGATGAAGCTCTATCAATTATGGTGTCCGGGAATGAAGATAGTTCAACCAAAGTCAAAAGATACCAATAAAATGTGTTACATTCCTTGGAAATTCAAAGAAATGAAAGAAAATGTAATTTTTGTTTGCATAATTATGATCCAAAGAATCACAATGAAAAGAAAAAACAATAAAAGGATTAAAAAAAAATAATAATTTAATGAGAATGTTGTTGTTTTCTTGAGTTGAAATTTAAGTTATACTCTCCTTTGGAGAATGAAAACTATTAGTCTGTGAAGGTCACAATGTAATTTAAACTCTTGTGTGTCTACAGGTTCGTGAAGCCCCAGTGGAGGCAGTCGATGTTGCTGTTGCGGCAACACCTGATGTGGAAGGAGAGTCTTCATCTGTGATTTCTCCCTGCTCCTCTCTTTGAAGACCAAGGGTGATATGACTCTGTAGGGCTGCTGGTGTTAGCCATTCTTTTGGAAGGCAGCTCTGAAGAAAAGGGATACAGGAGCTAAAATAAGCAAGGCGATTCACCCACCGGGGAATTTCTTTTCCGCACAACATCTAGAATATACAAGAACAACAGTGTTAAAATTGATGAAGGAAACTTAATTGTACTGAGTCAAGCATTTGTATAATGTGCAATGATGTTGATTTACTAAAGGCAAATAGACTTACGAACTTTTGCAAGTTGCTCCAGAGCCTAGTAAATGAGGTAGAGTTCTGCTGACTTACATCATCCAATCACGTGCATGCAAAAAATGATTTTTATATATTTTTTCCTTGCATGTTATTGGGTGTTCTGTGTAAAGTGAAGCTTTACCTAATTTATTACGCCCTGGAGCAACTGCACTTGCAAGGTGCAATTTTACTTTCAAAAGTACATAGGGGTTTATTTTCTAAAGCTGGAGAGTGCAAATCAGGCTCACTTCTGCATAGAAACCAATTAGCTTCCAGGTTTTATTGCCAAAGCTACCGTGCACAGTTGTACCAGATTCTGTGTGCACACGTTTTATTAAATCTGCCCCATAGTCTATTTGCCTATAGTAAATGAACTCCAATGTCTTAGCAGGCCCTATAATTTGGTTCTGGTACAGAAGTATTTTTCTGTAGAGGATTAAAGATGAACTCCAGGCTAAGCAAATATAATTTTATTTTTATATTGTCAAAATACAAGAGACATTTGTGTTGTTTCTTAAATCTTGGTGTGCTTTGTGTATTTTTTTCCAGATTATTGCAGTAAACTGTTTTAAATACTTAGGTGCAGTTCCCTTAAAAAAATAATTAATAGTTCATCATTAACCATAAAGTGCCAGTGCATATGTAAACAATAATATATTCAAGCAATACAAATCAATAAAAACCGTGAACATGCACGTTCATAGTAACAAAAAAATTATATAAGTGCAAATTCCATGCAATTTTCTTCCAGCAGGTGCAAGGAACAAACAGCAGAGTAAGGCCCCTTTCACACAGGGAAGATCAGTAATGATCCGCCCCATGAACCTCCGCTTGCTCAGCAGGGATCGCTCCGTTGATCCCCGCTGAGCCGGCGGACGACAGGGCGGTCCCCGCACACTGTGCAGGGACCGCCCTGTCTTTTCTCCGCTCTTCCCTATGGGGGGATCGGATGAACATGGACCGTCTGTCCGTGTTCACCCGATCCGATCCGCCAGACGGATGGAAAAGTAGGTTTTTCCTCCGTCACACTTTGGCAGATCGGAGCGGGTCGGATGTCAGCGGGCATGTCACCGCTGACATCCGCGGCTCCTATTATGGAGCACGGAGCGCCCATTCAGGTCCGCCTAAAAAACTGGCAGGCGGACCTGAACGGGCCGCCCGTGTGAAAGAGCCCTAAGTGTTTCTCCATGGGACTACTCCAACAAGAAACAATCAGCCTCTTACCAGATGTTATTGATCCCCTATGGCAAGGGAGATCAGTATGCGCTCAATATAGATAAGCTTCTTTAAACTGTCTGCTTCAGCCAGCACACTTCCCCAGATCTCCAAACCAGACTTAAAGAGTTAACAGCACGGCATGTAAAGTAAATATATCCTCATCTATAGAAGCTTACTTTTCCATTACGCAGTAGCTTCCTGTAATCAAGACCAATCACTGCTACTCTCTCTTCTTGTGTATATGCAACCTGTAGTTGGTGTACCTGTTGGGTTTCTCCCACTTCTCTGCCCTCTGTACAGGCTATGTACAGCACGGTGAAGATGCCACTTCCACTTTACAAGGTTATATCTGGGTTTGCAAAGCCATTTGGGACACACAAAGTTGATTTATAACCCTTGTGGATTTAAAGGAAAATATTTCATTACAAATACAACCCTCCCAATCTTTTTTTCAATTGTGGCGAGAAATAGATACGTTGTACCTTTTTTCCTTCATTTAAAGCGGAGGTCCGACTTAAAAATAAACTGTAGCTGCTGATTTTTAATAAGGACACTTACCTGTCCAGGGTGCCAGCGATGCCGAAGCCGAGCAATCGCTCGGGTCTCAGCAGGCCCGCCGCCATCCTTGGTGAGGGAATCGGGCAGTGAAGCCTTGTGGCTTCACTGCCTGATTCCCTACTGTGCATGTGCGATCCGCAGTAGCTTCCTGTAATCAAGACCAATCACTGCTACTCTCTCTTCTTGTGTATGCAACCTGTAGTTGGTGGACCCTAACACTGACCTGCCTCTCAGCCAATCGGGTCTGGTTACCCTCTCACCTGATTGGCCGAAGCGACAGGCGCTGTGATTGGATGCCTATCAGAGGACGGGAGAGACATGAGGACTCGGAGCGTGGAGGACAGTGCCGAGACAGGTAAGTGCCAAACGGGGGGTACACTTGCAGCATTTGATGGGGCACAGTAGCGGCAATTGTTGGGGCACACTGGCAGCAATTGATGGGGCACGCTGGCGGCAATTGATGGGGCACACTGGCGACAATTGATGGGGCACACTGGTGGCAATTTATGGGTCACAGTGGCAGCAATTGATGGGCACAGTGGCAGCAATTGATGGGTACAGTAGCTGCATTTGATGACACAGTGGCAGCAATTTATGGGTACAGTGGCTGCGCTTGATGGGCACAGTGCCTGCGCTTGATGTTTTTTCTTTTTCAGTTTGTTTCCGCCCCCCCCCAAAAATGTTGAGCACCAGTCGCCACTGGTACATATACAGTCCTAACCTAGTGTAGTGCACTAATTGTGCTTCATTGATCCTAATCCGAGCTAATGGATCCTACTGCTAAAGACACTTCTCAAGTTTTCATAAAATATACAGACATGATGAAAGTAAATCATCCAAAAAATCTAATAGCAAGGATGTGAAATGTGAAATTCACAATCAAAATTTATTTTAGGTAACTGTCAAAATAATAAAAGTATCCCTCTTTGAAAGCACACTAAAGATTCTGATAGATTTTGGCTTTTCCTCAGATGTCAGGTGCCCTTTTTTGTCAGCTTGAACTTCAGGCCTTGTATTTTAGCTATAGATGCCTCTCATTAGAAAAATACAAAGTGCATTTACTAAGGCTGTAATGGAATTTTCCTGACAGCATGGTAAGAGGAGGCAGCAATCAGAGAACAACATGTAAAATTGACTTTCCTATTTTTTTCCCATGTTTTGACAGCTGTGGGTGGATCCAGCAAATTGGCCTAACTGAGCAGGCTGGGGGGTGCAGGGACTGCTTAGGGCTCCTGAGCTAGAATGCAGCTGATGGTGTGTGGTACAGTGACATTAGTGCCAATGTGCTGATCCTGGGGCATTATTACTGTTTCCCTTTTTAAGCAAACCTTACATTCTAGTGGCCACAGTGAGATACGAGGTGGTGGATTTCGTTGAAGAAAAGCACTGCATGCCATATTTCTTTCAGCAACCACTGCCACAATGGGGTGGTGTAAATTAGCCCGATAGGAGACAAGGCATTTTTCCTTAGTGTCAGGACTCTATCCACAAAAAATGGTTCACATGCATTGAAACAAAGACCTGGCATTTCTGCCAGTATTCTACATGGTCGCATTAGATTGTGCAAGAATGTACATTGTGGATGCATTGGGAATGCACCAGACCACGGATGTGCACTGGCAATCGGCCATACCCACCCTCACCCAGGATTGGTGCCGAATGGCCTTTATAAGGGTGTTAGCTGCCTTCAGAGATTGCTGGTTGTTCTTAGGCTCTCCAGTCTGCTGCCTAGGGTTTCCGGACACTGGAAAAAAAGAAAACTCCCCCGGGGGGAAATAGGGAAGACACTGCCCCCGGATAAAGAAGCCACGGGCGGACCAAAATTTTACAAAACTGGTGTTCCTACTCTCTGCAGCAAGCAACTAAGTCTCAGCATCAGCAGGCAGCCGCCGCTCTGTTCACTCATAATGTCAGAGATTCAGTGGCGGTGGAGGATTGTGTCTGTGTCTCGACTCCCGAATGAATGGAAGCAAGCAAACATTCATTGATCGGCACTGGTAGGCTGCATTGATGGGCGCTGGTGAGGCTGCATTTGATAGGCACCGGTGAGGCTGCATTTGATGAGCGCTGGTGAGGTTGCATTTGATGGGCGCCAGTAGACTGCATTGATGGACCCTGGTGAGGCTGAATTTGATGGGCACTGGTGAGGCTGAATTTGATAGGCACTGGTGAGGCTGTATTTGATGGGGGCTTCATTAAAAAGGTGGGGCATATATGGGCAGGGCAAATGGGGTGGAGTCAAAATTAGGTTTCGCCTAAGGTGTCAAAAATCCTTACACCAGTCCTGCCTGTATCTGTGGATTCTCTGTTACCAACCTGGCTTGCTCTTGGACCCATATTCTGCCTGCCTCCTGGCTTGAGCCTGGCTTGCTTAACAGACTTGCTTTTTCTACTCACCTGTGTATTACTCTGGCTTACCCTCCTGACCATGCTTTGTCCCAACGTCCTCATCTAGTACTTGACCTTGGCTTTGAACAGTCTACGCTTCTGGCTTCTACTCTACTTGTGACCTGTTTCTTACCATGCCATGTGCCTCCAGTCATTGCATCAATCTTACTTGATCTGCTCCAGTATCTTGGCTGACCAGGGCTTTTTTTCTCACACAATAGTTGCAGGAACTCCCCGCCCTTTCCGAGTCACCCCCTTTCTCCGGCCCCTACCCACCTCCGAGCACTGTCCCTTGGTTCCATCCCCCTACCCATCTCCCAGTACCGCCCCTTTTAGACAATACAGAACCAAGTATCATTTGTATGGAATTTGGTAATGATATCAAGAAAAGTCGGATCCCCTGCAGCCAGCAACAATAGACCCTGCTAACAGCAAAGGATCAACTCACAATAAAATCTCCCCCCCCAGCAACAATACACTGCCGGCAGCATCAACAGATCTCTGCACAGCCAGCATTAACAAAATCTCCGGCAGCCATCAGCCAACAATAGACCCCTCCCCCCAACAGTAGATCTCGTTCAGCAACAACTGACCCCCCCCAGCAACTTAAGATCTCCCACCAGCAACAATAGACCGCCCCCTGCAAAAATAGATGCCTTCCAGCTAGAATAGATGCCCCAGCAGTGATCATCAATACCCTGCAGCACACCACAGCACCCCTTGTCATTACATACAGTCAGTCCAGGAGGTGCCGAAACTGCGTTCCCCCGCGTTCCCGCTGAAAAAAAGCCCTGTGGCTGACTACCTAGATGCCTGATTGACTATTGATAGCAACAGTTTTTATGGCTGCATCTTGAATTGATTGAATGACTTTTAAATTGAGCTTCAGTTGGACCTTAACCACTTCCAGTCTGGGCCAATTCTGACATTACCCTCCTCATGTAAAATTCTGCATTTTTTTGCTAGAAAATTACAAACTACTTAGAACCCCCAAACATTATATATTTTTACGCAGAGGCCCTAGAGAATAAAATGGTGAGTGTTGCATATTTTCATGTCACATTATATTTGTGCAACGTTTTTTCAAATGCAAGATTCTTGGGAAAAAATACATTTGGATGAAATGTAATGCACAAAAAATATATAATACACAATTGTTTGTTAAAATATAAAATATGATGATAAGCTGAGTAAATAGGTACCAAATATGTCACTTTTTAAAATTATGTACGTACGTGAAACCTGTAAAAGGTTACCAGTTTACAGTTACCCTGGCACTAGAATTATTGCTCTTGTTCTGACGTTCACAGCAATACCTCACATGTGTGGTCCTATCGCCATTTACATATACAATGTGTGCATTCACCTTTGCGTGTGAGCATGAGGGGACCAAGGCACTTTAAAAAGAATACATATTTTTTTATTATTTATTTTATTTTAAAAAAGAATAACACTGTACCTTAATTTTTTTAATCAACTTTATTGCTACCACAAGGGATGAACAACATCCCTTGTAATAGCATGGGCTGTGACAGGTCCTCTTTATGGAGAGATCTGGGGTCTATAAGACTCCATATCTTTCCTCTAACCTCAAAAGCATCAGATCAAATGGAGATCGGTTTGATCTGATGCTTTCCCAAGCCAGTAATAGCTGATGCCATCAGTCGCATTCTTACCGGGTTCCGATTGAAAGGGAGAGTCCAGTAAAGGCAGCGGCACAAGGGTGAACCCCCTTCCACCGCCTGTAAAAGTAATCCAGTGGCTGTTTAGCTGCTCGGATTACTTTTAATAAAAAGAGAATCAGCTGCAGAAAACATGATACCGGGATCTCAACTGTAGCTGCAGCCATGATCCTGGTATAACCACTATCCTAGTTTTAGTCCGTAGGGTTTTAATATTGAATTGGCCCACACTTTGCAGCTATAACAGCTTCAACACTTCTTGGAAGGCTGTCCACAAGGTTTAGGAGTGTGTCTATGGAAATGTGTGACCTTTCTTCCATTTGTGAGGTCAGGCACTGATGTAGGACAAGAAGGCCTGGCTCGCAGTATAATTCATTCTCAACCTTTGGGATGAATTAGAGCGGAGACTGCGAGCCAGGCCTTCTTATCCAACATCAGTGTCTGACATCACAAATGCACTTTTGGAACAATGGTCAAACATTCCCATAGACAAACTTCTAAACCTCGTGGATAGCCTTCCCAGAAGAGTTGAAGCTGTTGTAGCTACAAAGGTTGGGCCAACTCAATATTGAACCCTACAAACTAATACTGGGATGCCATTAAAGTTCATATGCGTAGATGAGGGGCGTTCTGCTGGAATGCAAAGAAGAAGGGGATTTGGATTCATTGGGCTCATTGTTTGTATGTGATGGGGGGGGGGGATGTGGGTTCTCCTGTGGGACTAGTGCCTCTGGAATAGTAGCATAAGACACAGATTTGTGAAGGAGACTGTTGTACTGAGCTGTGAATTTGCTGTGATTTTCTTTTCTGTATTGTTTTTTTGTTTTTGTTGTGTTTTTTCTCAGTAAACATCTTTGATTTAAAAAAAAAAAAAGTTCATATGCGTGTAAAGGCAGGCGCCCCAATACTTTGGACAATATAAATATATCAATAAAAATATATTTTTCTGAAATTGTATGCAATTCATTCATGTAATGATATTATATACAATATTCATTCCTGACAGTTCCTGATAGTTTTTCCCAAAAAAGCATCCAAGAGGCACTGGGACTAGGTTAGGTTAGGTTAGGCTGCTCACAAGAGACAGGGCTACCCTTCTCGGGGACCCAGCAGGTTACCAGAAATAAATATGCACCAATGGAAGGAGTGTTAGACCAAATGATACAAGATTTAAAATTAATTTATTGGTTTATACTCAAAAACCTTTCACGTGTTTCAGGGTCTCTTTTACGTACCAGCTATGATTAAGCACTGAAGCTACAGTGCGAAACGTTAGCTTTTGTTCCAATTTTTTTGCTGTGGCATGTTTATTTTGTGATCGATTTTAATTAAAAGAACATTTTTGGAGTGCAGCTATCCAAGTTTCCTTCGTATTTTTGCAGGGTCTCTTTCACATTGACTAAACCCCTGATGAATGGGAAATTTCTTTTGGCCAAGAAAACACGCTATGATATTTTTTAGTGTAAACTGATTAATTAATTTGGACCCTCATCATTTGGTCTGGCACTCCTTCTATTGGTATATACATAGTTAAAACATACCCTTAGGGCCCTTTCACGCGGGGCGGATCAGTAATGATCCGCCTCCGTGTGTCCGTAAGCTGACAGGCGGCTGACAGGGCGGTCCCCGCACACTATGCATGGAGCACCCTGTCTTTTCTCCGCCCTCCCCTATGGGGGATCGGATGAACACGGACCGTGTGTCCGTGTTCATCCGATCCGCAGACAGAAGAAAAAATAGGGTTTTCTTCCGTCCGCAAAATCGGATCTTTGCGGAGGCGGAGGCGGGTGATTACGGGTGACACCCGCAATCACATAGGGACCAATGTATGTCCCGTTTTTATCCGCAAACGGATGGATGAAAATGCGGACATACGGTCCGCACATGTGAAAGGGTCCTTAGGGTACTGACTCCAATGATCCATCTTCACTCTAACAAAATATGCGACTCCTTCCATTGGTGCATGTTTTGTTTGTTTGTTTTTATCTTTATAGTTTGTTCAGTGGTCTCTATGGGGTTGATTTACTAAAACTGGAAAGTGTAAAATCTGATGCAGCTCTGCATAAAAACTAATTCAGGTTTCCACTTCCAGGTTTTTTTTTCAAAGCTTAATTGAACAAGATGAAGTTAGAAGCTGATTGGCTACCATGCATACAGTGCCTTGAAAAAGTATTCATACCAGACTTGGTATTCATATTCATATCAGACATCCATTTAAAGACCTGAGACTGGGGTAGAGGTTCACCTTCCAGTAGGACACCGACCCTAAACATACAGCCAGAGCTACAATAAAATGGTTTAGATCAAAGCATATTCATGTGTGAGGCCCCGTACACACGACCGAGTTTCTCGGCAGAATTCAGCTAGAAACTCAGTTCAGAGCTGAATTCTGCCGAGAAACCCGGCCGTGTGTACACTTTCGGCCGAGGAAGCCGACGAGGACCTCGGCGAGGAAATAGAGAACATGTTCTCTATTTCCTCGTTGTTCAATGGCAAAAGTCGCCCCGCCGAGTTCCTCGGCGGCTTCCACACTGAACTCGACGAGGAACTCGATGTGTTTGGCACGTCGAGTTCCTCGGTCGTGTGTACGGGGCCTAAGAATGGCCCAATCAAAGTCCAGACCTAAATCCAATTGACAATCTGTGACAAGACATGAAAATTGCTGTTCACAAACGCTCTCCACCCAATCTGACAGAGCTTGAGCTATTTTGCTAACAATAGCAAATAGCAATAGTTTTGTTAACTCTCTAGATGTGAAAAACTGGTAGAGACATCCCCAAAAAGACTTGCAGCTGTAATTGCAGAGAAAGGTGGTTCTACAAAGTATTGACTCGGGGGGCTGAATACAAAATGCACCCCACACTTTTCACATATTTATTTATAAAAATTTTGGAAACCATTCATAATTTTTCTTTCACTTCACAATTATGTGCCACTTTGTGTCACATAAAATACCATTAAAATACATTTACGTTTTTTGGTTGTAACATGACAAAATGTGGAAAATTTCAAGGGGTATGAATACTTTTTTAAGGCGCTGTAGCTGCACCAGATTTTGCACTCTTCAGTTCTAATAAATTAACCCCTTTCTGTCACTTACCTTGAACAGCTTGATCTATATGTTGTATACAGTATACCGTATTTATCGGCGTATACTGCGCACTATTTTGCCCTGAAAATCAGGGCAAAATCGTGGGTGCGCGGTATACGCCGATACCCGCTTTCCCGCCACGAGTTTGAACTTGAACTTGAACTTGAACTTGAACACTTGTGTATCTTCGGGCAGTCTCGGCACCTCTCGCACTGACGTCCTGAGCGTACAGGACGTCAGCGCGAGAGCTGCCGAGCCTGCCCGACGATACACGAGTGTACTGCGCTCGGTATATGTCGGCGCAGTATTCAAACTCGGCGCGGGAAACGAGCGGGGAGGACGCGAGGACGCCGCAGAAGGACGCCGGACCCGACGAAGAGGACACCCGAAGCCGCAGACGGACGCCGGACCCGACGAGGCTGCCGATGGACGCCGCGCAAGACACCAAAACTGTAAGTACAAAACATCTTTTTTCCACAGGAATTCGGGCAACTTTAGGGGTGCGCGCTATACGCGGGAGCGCGCTATACCCCGATAAATACGGTATATAATTGTCGATAATATATATATATAACTGCATAGGATGCAAGAAAACCTTTGATATACGAAATTCTACTATTACCAGTATTAATCACATGCGGTTACTGGAATACAATTTTTTTCCAATAGTGGTTCTTTAGTTTGCTATAAATTAAAACAAAACAAACCCTATTTAGATTTCCATTTACAGTTGGTTTAGAAACTAAAAGCAAATAAACATGTGTTTTATGAAGTAGGTAATCATTTCTTTGTTTAATTGTTCCATATTTTCTTGACCAACATCAGCAAGAAGTCAATGTGAATATTCAGAAAATTGGCGCTTGCTGTGTTCAAGTCTTTCCCTTCCCTTCTATCTTTTTTTTACATCAGCAGCTGTCTTTTTATTTGAGATGCTATAATGTAATCATACTCCTCCAGATTTATTAAAATGAGAGAGCAAGCAGGGACATGGCTGCTGTGTAAAACGAGAGAGCAAACAGGGACATGGCTGCTGTATAACAGCACATAAGGGGCATGAATGCAAATCAGCGTGGTACGAGGCAGGTGGGATCACGGTGTCACAGACCTCAGCCAGAGCTGCAGAGAAGTGATTGCAGTTTTTGTGCATTAAATGGTAGGCGTTGCCCTTATACTCCTTCCCTAGCTCCTCCATGATGTTATCAATGTCTTCCTCTGTGAAGTCTGTTGTACCAAGGGCAATGGCTTCCCTGTAGAAGACACAAATGACAGAAATGACAAGGAGACCCTGTGACCACCATTAAAACCAGAACTCTGCAGCACACATATGTCAGCTAGATTAGGTAGAAGTGTCTAATTAAAGGTTCTATGGAAAGAATTGTTATAAAGTTTAGACATTTAATGTTTCTTAAAGTTTAGCAGTGACATTTCAGCATATTATTTCATCAGAAGGATTGGCAAATTACAACTTTAATGTTGTCTAAATATTTCCACCTGAGAATCATGCAATTCAGAAGACTTTACATTTGTGATTAATAAATTGTATGATGCTCTGCGAACTGGACCTGTCTGCAATTATACACTGCTGAAAAAAATTAAAGGAACACTTTTAAAATCAGAACTCCTGGTATATTGATCTGGTCAGTTAAGTAGCAGAGGGGGAGGGGTGTATACAGAGGGGGTTGTTAATCAGTTTCAGCTGCTTTGCTGTTAATTGAAATTAACAACAGGTGCACTAGATGGGCAACAATGAGACAACCTTCAAAACAGGAATGTTTTTTCAGGTGGAGGTGTCTGACATTTTTTTTCCTACTCATCTTTTCTGACTGTTTTTTACTAGTTTTGCATTTGGCTAGGATCAGTGTCACTACTGGTGGCACGAGGTGATATTTGGACCCTATAAAGGTTGCACATGCAGTCCAACTCCTCCAGGATAGCACATCAATACGTGTCATTGCCAGAAGGTTTGCCGTGTCTCCCAGCACAGTCTCAAGAGCATGGAGGAGATTCCAGGAGACAGGCAGTTACTCTAGGAGAGCTGGACAGAGCCGTAGAAGGTCCTTGACCCATCAGCAGGACCGGTATCTGCTCCTTTGTGCAAGGAGGAACAGGATGAGCACTGCCAGAGCCCTACAAAATGGCCTCCAGCAGGCCACTGGTGTGAATGTCTCTGACCAAACAATCAGAAACAGACTTCATGGAGGTGGCCTGAGGGCCCAACGTCCTCTAGTGTTCTCTGTGCTCACTGCTGGACACTGTGGAGCTCGATTGGCATCTTCCATTGAACATCAGAATTGGCAGGTCCGCCACTGGTGCTCCATGCTTTTCACAGATGAGAGCAGGTTCACCCTTAGGATATGTGACAGACATGAAAGGGTCTGGAGAAGCTGCAGAGAACTTTATGCAGCCTGTCAAAAAGAGAAAAGCATCCTCACATGTAGTGCGCATGTGGATGCACAATAGTAATACGTATGCCACGTCCTAAACAGATTTTGTAAAACGAAAGTAGACTATGGGCTAGTCATGGACTTTACAGGCATTGTATGTTGGTAAAGATACAGGTCAACACCAAAAAAGGAATTTATATAAAAATATTATTTATTACAAAAATATATTTTTTAGAGAAATTAAAAAATATATACATTCTCCAAGAGATATGCGACAGATCATAGAACAGCACAGCGTATGACAGGGATTATAGAGGCTAGAGCATAGAAGGTTTACATCGGGTTATAATATAATAACTTTAAACTTAAAGAGACATAGAAAATAAAGAATGATAATCAAAATCAAAACATGTGGTGCGAACACCCGCTTTGAACCATTAGTGTGTAATTTATCTCCTAGAGAGAGCCTGCAAAGTAATCCACTGAAGATCTTAGATGCTGACGCTGGACTGGTAGTGGTCCGACATGTTTCGCGCTTAACAGAAATGCGCTTCTTCAAGGGACCTGTTTAGATCAATGTGCTATAATAATGGAGAAGAGGACATAAATAAATTGTATAATTTGACAAGCATTGGTATATAAACGAATGTGTGAATTTTAGTTGAGTAGTTGAGATCACTGGGAAACATTGGTGCAGGTATAGAGGGACCCGAACACAAGAGATCACCAAAGTGTGCCATAGATGGAAATATGGAGCCCATTAAACCACAGAAAGACTGGTCACCCAAGAACCCGAAAGTCCCACTACAATGGAGACAAAGGGAACGATAGAAAAATATATATAGATAGATATAGCCAGGGGATATTCATATAGAGGCTTACCTGCAAGTTATAGAAGAGTACCAAAGAATATATATATATACTCTTTTGTACTGTGGATCCAGAGCTAGGTAATTAGTATCGTAGGCTATAAGGTAGCTAATAGAAGGGGCCAGCAAAGAGTGACCAATTAGATGGCCTCAGAAGGATGGTCTGGTAGGTCCAAAAAATAACTGCAAAAGATATATATATAAAAAATATATAAATGAGCCAATACCCAGAATAAGGCATTTAAGAATATTGTGAATGATTATTAGAAATAGATGGCTTACCACATTTGTAAACCAGCTGATTGAATCTCAGTGAATATTGAGAGTTATAAGAAAATATTCCCAGAGAGAGATCAAGTAGTTGTGGAGGTAACATCAAAGTGTTAATAGTATATAATCCCAATTTGGGAGAGGACCAGGGATACCAGGGTAATCCAACTGCTAAGACAATATAATATAAAATCAGAGTGAAGTTAGAGAAGGTCTGTCAGGTTAAACAGCTAAGAGATGCAAATAAATAGTAAGTTTACCTGGGACAAGGACTCTGGACGTGCCCGGATAGTACCTAAGCCTCCCGGGAGGCTAGGTTAGTAGGACGTAGGGCCGAACGGCCTATAAATAGTCCCCGAGTCCCGTATCGAATGAGCAATCAACTCGGCGCTGCCGAGTGACGTCATCGAGACTGGCCGCGGTTGATTCCAGAGTACGCGCGCGGCGTGTCAAGAGCGCGCGCGGTATCGGAAAACAGTGTACCACGTAACGATAGCGAAGGTCGCCATCTAGTGGGCACTAAGAGATACAGCCCGGATGGAATAGGCTTTATCTCACGCGGCCACATTGTGTGGAAAGGGGATCAAATAGGGCAGCACAGAGGTTACCGTGGATAATGGGAAAGAGTTGGGGGTCTCCAGGTCTGGTCCAACAGCTAATGCAGCAACTGTTCCCAGTGATCAACCATTATGTACATAAAAGGAAACAATTTTTACTATAACAAATAAATGTAAAATAAAAGTTTGGGTAATAAATCTCTAATAACGAAAAAACGGCAAAAATGGAAGTAAGGAAATACAATAATAATAGAGAAGTAAGGAACATATATTTTTAGAACAGCAAAATATATTAATAGCGTAACATGATTATTATCAAAACCAAAAAATATATGTAAAGGTATTGACTAGCAAATAGAAGGGGGGGCAAAAACCCCCATACTAACTCTAGAGTTGGAAGGGAAAAAGGGCATGAAAGAAGAATGGAAAGGGGAAGGAACTAAAAGGTTAAAAACGGGGGAAAAAAGGGGGGGGGGAAATTTGTATAATTTGATACCAATAAAAAGAAAAGAAAATGACAGATAGTGGCAAATGCCACAGAGTAACTATAAAAAGGACTTATATGATTGTGATTCATTAATACCTGGAGGTTGGAGAGCATTCAGGCGTTCAATCCAGTATGCCTCCTTTTGAAGTACCTGTTTGTCCCAGTCGCCTCCGCGACAATCTTGTGGGACAATGACCAGGACTATAAAGGAGACCACTGAAGTATTGAACTTATGATACAAGTCAAGGTGACGGCTGACTGATGTTATCATTTTCCCTTGGGAAGAATAGTATATATGATCCCGGATTCTATGTTTGAGATGTCTAATTGTCTTCCCCACATAGAACGCTTGACATCTACATGTCATAAGGTAGACAATGCCTTGTGTGTTACAATCCGCATAGAAGTTAGGGATGAAGGTTTCACCATTGGGTAGAGGAAAAGTTTTACCTTCTGAAACCCAGGGGCAGAAGGTACATCTGCCACATCTCATAATACCGTTGCCAAGCCGAGGTTGGCTGGAGTTGGTGCTGTAGTGACTTGAAGTTAGTTTATCTCTCAAAGAACGTGATCTTTTATATGTGATGTCTGGTCTTTGTCCGATGTAGTTACTGAGTATCGAGTCATTAGTAAGGAGTGACCAATGTTTGGTCAGAATGTTTCGTACCTCATTATGATGACCGGAGTATTGTGTGATAAACCTAACCGGTTGAGACCCCGGAGTAGGTTTTTGTTTAAATAGTAGACTAGTGCGGGATTGTGGTGCGGCCTTATTAAAGGCTTTACGTAGTTAAGACTTACTGTAACCCCTGGCTGTCAACCGTTGCTTAAGCAGATTGGCCTGTAGTATAAAATCTTTGGTCATGGTGCAGTTTCTACGTAAGCGGAGGTACTGGGCGTAAGGTAAACTTTTGAGTAGATTGGTTGGGTGTGCACTGGTTGCGTGCAACAGTGTGTTACCGGAGGTTTCTTTCCTGTAAAGGGAAGATCTTATTTTACCTTCAGAGTCTTTGGATATAGTCAGGTCCAGAAACGTGACCTGATCTGTAGAACTAGTGAAAGTGAATTTAAAATTTCGATGGTTCACATTAAGAACATCTATGAATTGGTGAAGTAGGTTACTAGAACCTGACCATATAATGAAAATGTCGTCGATGTATCTTAGCCAATTGATGACATGGCCAGTATACATCGACAACTTCTCATCCGAGAAAATTTCTCGTTCCCACCCCCCCAGGTACAGATTGGCGTAGCCAGGGGCACAACAGGTGCCCATGGCTACGCCCTGCACCTGGAGGAAGTGGGATTCTTTGAAAACAAAATGGTTGCGCATCAATATGAACCGTAAGAGCTCGATCACGAACTCAATGAAGTTCCATTGATAATGGTGTTTCTCACGGAGGAAGGTACGTGTTGTCGAGATGCCCAACTCGTGAGGGATGCTAGAGTATAGCGCCTCAACATCCAGTGTCACGAGGAGGGCATCTCGAGGCACGACCATATCCTCAATCTGTTTGAGAAGGTCCAGGGTATCACGGGTGTATGAAGGTAGGGAAAGTACATGGGGCATAAGTATCGAGTCAACAAACCGACTGGCATTCTCAGTAAGGGAAGCCTGTAACATCGTTCAGCATGACCGGTTTGGTGGTGATGGTCTGGGGAGGCATATCCATGGAGGGACGCACAGACATCTACAGGCTACACAATGGCACCCTGACTGCCATTAGGTATCAGGATGAAATCCTTGGACCCATTGTCAGACCCTACGCTGGTGCAGTGGGTCTTGGGTTCCTCCTGGTGCACCACAATCCCCGTCCTCATGTGACGAGAGCATGCAGCAAGTTCCTGGAGGATGAAGAAATTGATACCATTGAATGGCCCCCACGCCCACCTGACCTAAATCCAAAAGAACACCTCTGGGATATTATGTTTCGGTCCATCTGGTGCCGCCAGGTTGCACCTCAATCTGTTCAGGAGCTCAGTGATGCTCTGGTCCAGATCTGGGAGGAAATACCCCAGGACACCATCCGTCATCTCATTAGGAGCATGTCCTGATGTTGTCAGGCATGCATACAAGCACTTGAGGGCCATACAAACTACTGAGGACCATTTTGAGTTGAATGAAATTTCAGCAAAATGGACTAGCTTGCTGCATAATTTTTTCACTTTGATTTTCGGGGTGTCTTTGAATTCAGCCCTCTGTAGGTGGATAATTTTAATTTCCATCAAATGATGTGCCAACCTTTCATGTGTTAACATTACCCAGTCCATATCAGTATAGATATCCAGCATGACATTTTTGCCCGTTGAAATCTGATATGTTTTCAAAGTGTTCCTTTAATTTTTTTGAGCAGTATATATTTATGCAAATTGAAAAGAAATCATGATTTGCCTAATTTGAAAAGTGACACCTGTTAGGATATACAGGTTGCAATTACAGCAATGGAAGTAAGACATATACTAGGAATCGTTGTTAATATTTTTTTTTTTACCTGCAACTGACTTTATCCAAAAATTAGGATTCTGTTAATATTGAGATTGGCTCCATCCCTCCTCTCCAAGCTTACTTAATAGTGAAGATTTGCATATAACTTCAGCACCAATGTCTCTGGATGTGCACAGCATTTTATTAGGTGTATTTCAAGTAAATTCTAATGATGTTTTTTTTTTTTTTTTTTTATCATGTTTGGTTTGCCAGGTTTAGGAAAGGTTTACTTTAAGCCCATATCTTTTATAGACTATATGCATACTTCTATGACAGTTCTGTTGAAATAAAGTTTGGGGAGAGCTGGATATCAGTTAAAAATATATATCAGATTGAGTTGCTAAAAAAAGAGGCGTACCAATTGCCAAAAGGAAGCAGATCCTGACACACCAAGTGTTTCCTGGAGCTCGTCGTATGTAAATTGCATGGATTTGAATGGCGCAATGCATACATGTGCTGAAGAAAATGTCTTCTTATTCGGTACTGCGTCTGTTTTAGTGTGTAGACTTCTATGTCAGTCTTTTCTGAAAATGTACTCCCAATTATGTTTTCCTACCCTGAGTAGACCCTTTACTTACAAGAGCATCAGTGCTTCAGTGATTTTTTACAGTGATTTTTTTGTCTTGGATACTCCAACAGAAAGATTTCCCTTGAAGCTCAGTTTTTGTATTGTTTTTAATGATCTTGCCCATTTTGGGGGGGTGGGGGGTTCAGCTCCTCATGTTGCATTGACCACATTATAAAAAAAAGTAAGTATAACAATAGGGCGGTCCTTTTACAAGGCCACCCAGGCATCCAAGCCCAGTGATCTCACAGAAATATATACAAATCTGTCAAGCTCTCCAGCATTTGCCAAAAACTGATATATCAAAATGGACTGGACCTTTAATTATGACACTACGGAATCACAATGAAATCCTAATCAATATCAATCGGCCTACAGCAAATGTTTACAATGAGGCCGCGTACACATGATCAGTCCATCCGATGACAACGGTCCGAAGGACCGTTGTCATCGGTTAACCGATGAAGCTGACTGATGGTCTGATGTGCCTACACACCATCAGTTAAAAAACGATCGAGTCCAATGCGGTGACGTAAAACACAACGACCTGCTGAGAAAAATGAAATTCAATGCTTCCAAGCATGCGTCGACTTGATTCTGAGGATGCACAGGTTTTTAACCAATGCTTTTGCATACTAACCGTCGGTTTTGACCTATCGGTTAGGCATCCATCGGTTCAATTTTAAAGCAAGTTCTAAAATTTTTGACCGAAGGATAACTGACCGATGGGGCCCACACATCGGTTTGGACCGATGAAACGGTCCTTCAGTCCGTTTCCATCAGTTTTGACCGACCGTGTGTACGTGCCCTTACAGGTTTGCTTTAAGTCTTGGCATCAAGGCCTTGTGCAATTGTCTCTTTTAAAAACCAGAAAGCTGAACAGGACTGGCCTCTCATATTTATAGAATAGCACAGCTGATACACGGGCAGAACATTACTCAGTAGCAATAAATGTTCCAGTAATTACAATTCACCTTTTGGTATTTATCATTGAATACTAAAAGCAGCTGTACTAACGTCTTCTAGCACAAACTATTTTAATACAATGCATGCCCTGTAAAATAACTGTTGATTAAAGCTGAACTACAGGCAGAGAAAGATCACTATTTAATCCATTTATGAATTCAATAAAAAAAAAAAAATTCATAGATGTTGATGTACCGCTCTATGTGAGTAGGTTTGTCTCTTTAATTGTGTATTTTTATAACTTTTGTTCTATTTCTCCCCCTTTTTTTCATCTTTGGAAGCCGGGAAAGATGACCTATCTACCTTCTACATTTTGGGAACCCAAACTATATGCTTTGGATGGGTGGCTCCCTTTCATTCAGAGGGAGGTAAGCAGCAGCCTAGCAGCCCCACGCCTCCATTCTTTAGTACACCATGGCCTTTCCTATACCCCCAATTTTGAGACTACTTTCCCATGGGCCTTAATTCCCAGATGAAACGGTGTAATGCCTTTCAATATTATCACTCTCAACAGGCAGACATTGTCTTTTTGCAGGAGACCCATTTTACTGCTTCTTTTAAGCCATCTTTTCTTCATAAACACTTTCCTAATTTGTTTACTGCAAATGCAGAAAACAAAACAAAGGGAGTGGCTATTCTCTTTTCCAAGAATCTTCCCTTTACCCTGACTCAAGAAATGAAAGACCCTGATGGTGGCTACCTTTTGCTAAAAGGACCCCTGTTGTATACTCTTCTCTTCTATTATGCCCTATAATACAGTTCAGGTTGCCTTTTTCTCTAGCATGTTTCTCACCCTATCTCTACATTTTGAGGGCTTGGTGGTGTGTGGTGGTGATTTTAATCTAGCTCTGGACGTAATCCTCAATAAATCCAAACCAGTAGGGTCTCAGTTGCGCCGCCCGACATTGTTTGAAACTACTAAGATGTTCAATGTTCATTCTATTTCTCACAATGGAGAGATGCCCATTATTCCCATTATTCATTGTATTTGCAGAGTCTGTACCAGAGTCCTGGCTTTTGTTAGGCGTACAGTTTCTTTGTCTGATCTTTTAAGTTTTCAATAAAAAATATTGAAAGTCAATTTTTTTTTATTGTCAATAAAAGTGTAA
Source organism: Rana temporaria (assembly GCF_905171775.1). Lineage (NCBI taxonomy): Eukaryota > Metazoa > Chordata > Amphibia > Anura > Ranidae > Rana > Rana temporaria. The sequence continues at coordinate 47,700,479 of NC_053501.1, forward strand.
GTATCTGAATCTGAAACAGTTGTCAGCAATAGAGCTTATCTGGCTTAGGGCTAGTGTACATGGACATATATGGTCCATGATAATGATCTTAGATATTTTCTCCCTATTTCTGCTAAGCAGGGGACCATACAGTTGGGATTTGATTCTGCCTACTGTGAGTACAGATCTGTGTCTCTGGGGGCCTGTCAAGTGAGGGCCACCCCTTCAGCTAGACGAGTCAGTGGAAGGGTGTCAGTAAAGGGGATGCTAGAGAGTATCCTGAAGATAATGTAGTGCATCAAGTCTGCTGCTAGTGAGAGCAAGAATTAATTTCTCCATACATGTGACAGTATGGTTAAAGCAGTGTTACTGCTTCCATAAATAATACAGTGAGACCAAGCAAGAGTTGTCCTCATCCTCTGTGAATAGTTCCAGATAGAATATCAAACTAATCCCTTCTTCCATCCAAGTTCCAAAATAAAATACAAAAACCCAAATTCCTTGGACTGGTCATTGAGTGGAGAGCAAGCGGGAGTAAGAGTGGGACAACTGGAAACCCCTAGCAACTAAAGTGGAAACCCCTTAGTAACCAGCTTCAGGTAACCAGATAGAGGACTTTTAAGTCAACACACAGCAAGCCCTACAGGGACAGTGCTACACGTGTAAATATTCTCTAGTACTAAACATGAAACTAAAATGCTTATGTTGATGATCATTTTTCAGCATCTACAATATCTTTCATGGACTTTCTGGCCTCTAAATAAAAAAAGATGTGGAGTTTCCATACACTGGTTGAGCTTCACAAATTTCATCAAGATTACTGGCTTAGCATTACCACAATGCTAATTAGGCACATGGTTATATGACATGCTTTGTATCAAGTGCATTAAGTGCATAAATGGTGTAAATTACAATTACTTGAATTTAAATGTTTCTCCAAGTTCCACTGCGCTGCCGGGTGTAATTTCGAAAATGCCACTGAACGGGTAGGGATGTCCTCCATAGGCAAATTCTGTAAATAAACAATTACAGATACTTAAAAAATGTTAACCAATAACCACTGAACAATAAAGGGGTATTTAAAAAGAGGTGTGAATATATATTGACATAGAATGTACTAAGTCACTGTTTCTTTGAAATAACTTTATTCAACTTCTTTGAAATCCAAGTAGATGTGACTGCCTAAAGCATATTTAAACCCAAGAAGTAAAATGTAATATATTGCAGGCAAAAATAAAATGTAAACCCAGACCAATTGTCTTAGGCCCTGTACACACGATCGAACATGTCTGCTGAAACTGGTCCGCAGACCAGTTTCAGCGGACAGATCCGACCGTGTGTACAGCCTAGCAGACAGGTTTCCAGCAGACAAAAGTTTTAAAGCATGCTTAAAACTTATCTGCTGGAAACCCGTCCGTCCGACATGTCCGCTGGTTAGTACGCGTAACCAACGGACCGAAATTTCCCGCATGAGCCGAATGGATTCGACGCATGCGTGGAAGCATTTTACTTCCTGGTTTGCGGACGTGGCGGCGTCAACGTCACCGCCACGTCACCGCGCTGTCTGTCCGCGGGGATTTTGGTTTGATGGTGTGTACAACCATCAGACCAAAATCTCCTAGCAGACATGTCTGATGAAAACGGTCCGTGGAGCATTTTCATCGGACATGTTCGAGCGGGTGTACAGGGCCTTAAAAGTAAATTATACAGGTCAGTCAAACTGTGTCTGCAAACGTTTACTCCCAAAACAGGCAAAAGGTAATGTTTCTACATCGACCTTCTAAAACGTAGTAAATATAAGAACTGACAACCAAGTGGCTACTTACATACCTTAGAAATTACAAACCAAAAACTTAAATGTATTATATTGGGATTTTATGTGATAGACCAACACAAAATGGCACATAATTGTGAAGTGAAAGAAAAATGATAAATGGTTTTCAACATTTTTTACAAATAAATATTTGAAAAGTGTGGCATGCATTTGTATTCAGCCCTCCTGTGTTAATACTTTGTGGGACCACCTTTCGTTGCAATTACAGCTGCAAGTCTTTTTGGGATTTCTTTACCAGCTTTCCCCACCTAGAGAGTAGCATTCTTGCCAATTCTTCTTTGCACAATAGCTCAAGCTCTGCCAGATTGGATGGAGAGTGTCTGTGAACACCAATTTTCAAGTCTTGCCACAGATTCTCAATTGGATTTAGGTCTGGACTTTGACTGGGCCATTCTAAACACATGAATATGCTTTGATCTGAACCATTCCATTGTAGGTCTGGCTGTATGTTTAGGGTCGTTTTCCTGCTGGAAGGTGAACCTCCGCCCCAGTCTCAAGTCTTTTGCAGACTCTAAAAGGTTTTCTTCTAAGATTGCCCTGTGTTTGGCTTCATTCATCTTCCCATCAACTCTGGCCAGCTTCCCTGTCCCTGCTGAAGAAAAGCATCCCCACAACATGATGCTGTCACCACCATGTTTCACGGTGGGGATGGTGTGTTCAGGGTGATGTGCAGTGTCTGTTTTCCCCAACACATAGCGTTTTGTTTTTAAGCCAAAAAGTTACATTTTGGTCTCATCTGACCAGAGCACCTTCTTCCACAAATTTGCAGTGTCCCCCACATAGCTTCTGACAAACTGCAAATGGGACTTCTTATGGCTTTTTTTCATCAATGGTTTTTGTCTTGCCACTCTTCCAAAAAAAACTAATTTGTGGAGTACACGACTAATAGTTGTCCTGTGAGCTGTGGATCTCTTCAATTCCTCCAGAGTTACCATGGGCCTCTTGGCTGCTTCTCTGATGAATGCTCTCCTTGCCCGGCCTGTCAGGTTAGGTGGTCGACCCTGTCTTGGTAGGTTTGCAGTTGTGCCATACTCCATTTTCGGATGACGGATTGAACAGTGCTCTGTGAGATGTTCAAAGCTTGAGAAATATATTTATAACCTAACCCTACTTTAAACTTCTCCACAACATTATCCCTGACCTGTCTGGTGTGTTCCCCCGGGCCTTTGTGATACTGTTTGTTCACTAAGGCTCTCTAACAAACCTCTGAGGGCTTCACAGAACAGCTGTATTTATATTGTAATTAAATTACACACAGGAGAAACCTAATTTACAAATTAGGTGACTTCTGAAGGCAATTGGTTCCACTAGATTTTAGATAGGGGTGTTGGAGTAAAGGGGGCTGAATACAAATGCACATCACACTTTTCACATATTTATTTGTAAAAAAATGTTAAACCATTTATCATTTCCCTTCCACTTCACAATTATGTGCCACTTTGTGTTGGTCTATCACATAAAATCCCAATAAAATACATTTACGTTTTTGGTTGTAACATGACAATATGTGGAAAATTTTAAGGGGTGCGAATACTTTTTCAAGGCACTGTAGGTTGCACTGTAACCAAAATTATGTCCTAGGATTTCCAAACATGATTTTCAAAATACACTTCAGTCGTCCAGACTGCATCCAAAGAATTTAAGGCAAATTCCTTTGGATGGACCGGTATAGGACAAAGAAACAAAAGTGCAATGTTTTTATTCATGTGAAAAGCTGATACCACCTTACCCAGAAAAGAAAGTCTTGTACACAGGTCAACCTTGTAGGCAAGACAACTTTACCATTTCGGAGGCTCTACATGCTGAACTACCTGATTCTTTGTCCAACCCAAGATGTGAGACTTTTCCAGTGCTGCTTGTGGTTCCCCCAATAAATTATATGGACCACCTCTGTGGCATTGTGTGACTGCAACTTTCCTCTATTAGATAAATCCAGCAAATTGGACCCCATCACTTGAAGAAGAAGTTCTACTACATTGGTGGGAAGCAGGGACTCCTCCGGGCTCCAGGAGTGGACTGGAGACCTAGTACTCCCAACTCATTTTTGTCTGACAGAAGTAACAACTTGGCCTGGTTGGTATTCAATACCAGCACAAGATATTGCAGGAGACAGAATAAGCAAAGTTTTCTTGAAATTTAAATTCCACCTGAATTTCTCCAAAGTCCTAAAGATGATAGAAGGGTTGGACTCCAGGTCTGAGTAAGAATCCACACAGAATAGAAGATCGTCCAGGTACCCCACTATGGTTATCTCTGGCAACAACATCTTGGCAAGGTTGCAAACTAATAAAGCTTCTTCTCTACTGCAAAATACCAAAACCTCTGGTGCTCCTGGTAAATGTGTACATGAAGGCATGCTTCCTTGATATCTGTGGCTGCCAGACAATCCCCTGATGCTGGAATGCTATTACCAAACAGGTCAACTCCATTGTGAACTTGTAAATTTTGACAAAAAATCTAATGCTTTAAGACAGGTCATACTCCACCCCTCTTGGTCATCGTGAGGAGGTTTGTGTAAAAATCATGGAATCTTCCTGTAGTTGGAAGTGGACATACCACCCCCTGGTAAAAGAGTCTCTTGATGGTTAGACATAAATTTGATAGCTGGTAAGGATAAAGGCACAGTTTGGAGGTGAAATCCTTTGTTGGGGGGGGGTGTCTGAAACTCTTTTTTTTTAGCCCGAGGCTACCAATTTGCTAACTTATTTGTCTAACATATGCACTAGCCAATAGTACACAAACTTACGCTTAACATGTGGGGGCCAAACCTCATGCACAAGAGGAATGTTTCTTTGACATTGGTAGTTTGGGATGGCCAGAGATGCTTACCCACTGTGAAGGTAGAGGGCATAGAAGACTTAGTCCCCTTGTCTGAATTGCTTGTGAATGAAAGAAAACGCCGCTTCAGTGTAAATATGCGCTGTCGTATCTGTGCCCACAGAACTAAGATACGCCTTAAAACAGGTTTCAGTCCACCGGCGTAACTTGCCTACGCCGGCGTAGAGTGGGCGCATATTTACGCTGGACGCATTTGGCGCTCTCATTCTATTCAAATATGTAAATGAGGGAGATACGGCGATTCACAAACGTACTTGCGCCCGGCGCATAATATACGCGGTTTGCGTAAGTCGTACGTCCATCGTAAAGTTATTCCCCATCTATGAGGCGCAACCCATGCAAAGGTATGGACCAGGGAACACAAGCCATCATATTTTACATCGTTTACATAGTACGTGAATAGGGCTGGGCGTAGGTTACATTCACACCGTAGGCAGTGATTCGAGGTATCCTAGCCAGTTGTTTCGACGTGATTTTGCGCATGCGCACTGGGATACGTCCACGGGATGGTGCATGCGCCGTTTGTTTTAAGTACTTGTCTGGCACTCGGCCCAGCATTTGCATGGGGTCACGCCTCATTAGCATGGCTCACGCCCACTTCCACCTACGCCGGCTTACGCCGAGGAAACCCAGCGCAGTTTGGGAGGCAAGTGATTTGTGAATTCTGTGCTTGCCTCTCTGCGCTGCATCGGCGTAGCGTATATTAGATACGCTACGGCGGCATAAATATGCGCCGATGTATGTGAATCCGGACCATTGTCAGGAAACTACTGGTCTAAGCCAAGGTGCTATGGTTCTGTAAAAGGGATACTGTGACTGACCATTTGGTTTGCTTTTCATATCTGCCTCTTCCAGGGAAAAACCCAACAGGCTGCCCACAGGGAAACTGGGCTGACACATTATTATCATATGACACGAGGCAGACTAAACAATAAAACAAAACAAAAACTCACAAATAATAATGATATATTGATATTGAGATAAATATAGATATATAAACTGTATACCAAAAAAAACACTTATAAACTCATAAATGAAACATATAAAACCTTTCTTTAGGTCTTGCACTTGCAGTGATTCATAGATATTGCTATGTATCACTTGGGAGGTTTTGTTTTGTTGTTGGGTCATGTGATAGTAATAATCAAAGCTACATGACTTGGGTGGTACCAAGCCCATCATAGCAGTGGGAATAGCAAAGGATTATCATGCTATCCTTAGTTAAATATACAATGTCAAGCCATAAGGGTCTAAATTATTTGGCTCTGAGGAAGAGGACACACCTCGATGTGGATGTGGAGAAAGTATTGGAGTCTGACTACCACACTCGTGCGCAGGAGGCGATTTACTGTACAAAGCAAACAGCTTTATGAACATGTCCAAACGTAATATTCCCATCCACATGTTCCTGAAAATAGCTGTAGTAAAGCTGGGTGCTGTAATGACCATTGGCTGGAAACCGTAGGAAATCCAAAGGGTAGAAATTTCATCCGCACACCAAGGATTCCTCAGAAGGATCCAAAGCTTTATTTACATGGTCACACAGTACACATACGGCAAAACAATATGGCTGTTTGTGTACTGTGTGACCTTGTAAATAAAGCTTTGGATCCTTTTGAAGAATCCTTGGTGCGCTGATGACATTTCTACCCTTTAGCTTTATAAACATGTCAAATAAAAGCTTCAGCAGAACCCTGTTCTCACAAATGGCACTAGCTAACTATATAAATGAATCTATATTTAACAAAATGGCAAGCTGTCTGTTTTATACTTTAGGAAAACATACATATTGTTTTATTTGCCAAACGAACTGTTACATTAGTAGTGACATTTTGCTGGAAATAACATGCTTTTGAAATGTATATCACTTAAAAAAAATCTATGCCAAAACAGATGCCAGACTCAAGTTGGCAGGGTATCTTGATACTTATTCAAAGACATTTCTTCCAATGAACCTGTTATTTTCATAAATTGAAAATATAAAAATATCACAGTATTCAAGATAAACCACCCACATCTCAAAAACAAAATGTGTGTCTTTCTTTTCCTCAGATCTTTAAAAAAAAGGAGAAGCATAACTGGAAAGTGATACTAAAATCCAAATGATGTTGTTGTCCTTAACGCGTATCTGTCAAATATTTTAAACAATTTTAATTTAAAGAGAAGTATAGGAATGAAAAAACAAATGTTGCAGCTGCTGTCCCATATCAGTTCTAAGGCCTCGTACACTTGATAGGTTAACCAGAGGACAACGGTCTAAAGGACCGTTGACCTAGTTTAACCTATGAAGCTGACTGATGGTCCGTCGTGCGTACACACCATCAGTTAAAAAAACGATCGTGTCAGAACACGGTGACGTAAAACACAACGATGTGCTAAAAAAAATGAAGTTCAATGCTTTCAAGCATGCGTTGACTTGATTCTGAGCATGCATGGATTTTTAACCGATGGTTGAGCGTACTAACGATCGGTTTTGACCTATCGGTTAGTAATCCATCGGTTAAATTTTAAAGCAAGTTGCCATTTTTTTAACCTAAGGTTAAATAACCTATGGGGCCTACACACGATCGGTTTGGACCGATGAAAATGGTCCTTTAGACCGTTGTCCCCTGGTTAACCTATTGTGTGTATGAGGCCTAAGTCTGCTGAACGCTCAGCTCTTGGCTTTTTCTGAGCAGAGAGAAGTGACTGTTAGTTAACACATTCTGTTCTCAATAGAGATCTATGAAGGGGAGGGGGGCGGGTGCAGCTGACTTTGGTTCTCAGCCATGCGCTGAAAGGTGGAGCCAGTTGTCAGTCATGCAGCTGGGCGGATCCTGATAATATAGTTGGGATCCTTCCAGATCCTGGAGCGGCTCTGTGATGTCAGCTGACAGCAGGCGATTGCTCGCTATAAGCTGACTCTGGGTCACAGTAGTGCAAAAGTAAGTCCTGTGACACAGAAAAGAAGTATGATCAAAAAAGCTTTGGCTATACTTAACCATAACAAGCTGACCTCCACCCCCACCCCCTTGAACTAGTCGCATGATTTCACAATGAAAATAACTACATTACCTACATACCCCAATCAAATCATGTGGGGTCAGCTGTATACAACTGGATACAAACATAAAAAAGGAGAAGAAACTGAGTATTTCAACAGAAAATAACAAATAATCAAAATAATGAGAGATATTTGTAAATGGTTTATCTTGCTATCCGATGTCTTTACGAATCCTATCTTATAATGTTAAGGTTTTACATTCTGTCAGGAGGAGGTGGCTGGCCTTAAAGAATTTCGACAGTGATATCATTTTAATACAGGAAACCCAATTTTGTAAGGGTAGTTCCTTTAAATTTCCATGCAAATACTTCCCTCCTATACACATTGCTTCAGATCCCACTGGGAAAGCTGGAGTGGCAGTGTTAATTTAACGGGCCTGCCCCATTTAGGTCCAATCCCCTAAGTTAGATCCATATGGCCGATTCATTCTCCTTAACTGTCTATATGGGGTACGCCCCTTACAATTATTTCCATATATACCCCAAATGCAGGTCAACTTGGTTTCCTTAACCAAATAATTTCACCTCTGCTGCAATCCTCTCATCCCTATACAGTTATGGGGTGGGGAAGGGCTTTAACTTACTCATGTCCCCCACCAGAGATTGGATATCAGTGCCATTCCGCCAATGGATGAGAGAACATACTGTAGGTTATTTGACTCTTGGCATGTGAAACATCACACTCATAAACAGTACTCTATTTTTTCCCCCTGCTCACTGTGTTTATTCTAGATTAGACTACTTTTTTGTCTCTACCCCGCTTCTAAGGTTATAGTGTCTTCAGACATTGACCTGCGTACCGGGTTGATCTATTCCTCTCTTGTCCTGGATTTTGAACTGGCTCTAGCCAAACCCAGAACCTGCCATTGGCGCTTGAATGACTCTTAACTTCACAATGAGGAAATTACAGCCACTCTTTCCCAGGCACTGGAGGAATTCTTTCTATCAGAAGCTTCTGTTTTATGAGAGGCTCATGAGGCCTTTATTAGAGGGCAATGTATTGCTGCAGCCTAAATTGTAAATGATAGGATCATGTTGTTCCTCACCAGTGGTTTCAACCCTGAAAAGATTGAATTACCATTCTGCAACCGTGTGCATTGCACACGGTTGCAGGGCAGATGCAGTGTGGCTATATACAGTTGAGCGTGTTGCGTTTTGGAACTGTACGTCAAATGCGACATGCCCTTCTTTAGATGGGTGGTCTGGGGAGCAGTAACATTGTGGCTCAACTTTTACTTTTTACCCTACTTTTACTGCTGACCTGGTAGTAGGGGTGGTATCAATTGTAGGTGTTTTTTTTTGGCCAGAGATACTAGAAGGTGCCTACTACTAGTTTATTTGAAAGAAGAACCTATTATGTGTGCCTCCCTGATTTAATTTTGTTACTATGAGCCTAGGTTTACTGATTTCTGTGCTAAATCTTGTCCAATTGCAATTCCCGTCTCCATTACAAGCATTAAAAATAAGTAAGGTAATACCTACCCATTGGTTAACCCCCAACCCCCCTACACAATCCCAATCGATCTTGGCTATAGCACAGATACATAGAATGGAACATATGACAGTGGTGATTCACGACTCTCTGCCTCAATTCTCAAAGATATGGGATCCTTGGGACAACTCCTCCTTCAATCCTGAATCGCTATCCTGAACTACTATCAAAGGTCCCTTAGGCAACTAATCCCTGCATGTTCGAATGATTAGCCTGAATACTATTATTACTATATATACTATTACTACATATATGTTGCGTCAAGATCCATGGTGTACCCTCCCCCCTTGATTTTCTTTTTTCCTTTTTCTTCTGATTATGATATCAGCAGTCTCAGTCTTAGAGCCCATGAGGGATAGCTCGAGCATCACACCAATGCTTCAGGATAGAGGTGAGTATGTAGGTTTATTTTTTTATCAATCCCATACTTCTGTTTTAAAGTGGTTTTTAAGGGGGTGATAGTTGATACCCTTACATATTTCATGTGCTATACCTGGATATTCCCCGTGGTGTTTCAGGGGATGCAATGCTGATAGCACATCTAGACATATTTGGTACAGCTGCCCAAAGAGCCATCATTTTTGGTCCTGCACTTAAAAGTAATTTATACTTTTCTAGATTGACCCTAATGACATGGCAGAGGCCCTCCTAATTAAGAAAACACTTAATTGTGCTAAATAATAATTCCATTAGCTTACTCATAATTTAACGACCACAAAACAGACCATTGCCAGCAATTGGAGAAAACCAAATTTCCTTTTGAGAAGCGTAATGCCGCGTACACACGACGTACACACGACGTACACACGATCGGTTCGTCTGATGAAAATGGTCTGATGGACCGTTTTCATCAGACGAACCGATTGTGTGTGGGCCCCATCGGTTTTTTATCCATCAGTGAAAAAACTAGGAACTTGTTTTAAAATTATCTGATGGTTAAAAAAACGATAGAAAAAAATGACCGTCTGTGGGCAAGTCCATTGGTTAAAAATCCATGCATGCTCAGAAGAAAGTCGACGCATGCTCGGAAGCATTGAACTTCATTTTTCTCAGCACGTAGTTGTGTTTTACGTCACCGCGTTCTGACAAGATCGTTTTTTTAACTGATGGTGTGTAGGCAAGACTGATGAAATTCAGTTTCATTGGATATCTGAGGAAAAAATCCATCAGACCGTTTTCATCGGATAAACCAATCGTGTGTACAGGGCATAAATCTCACATTAATTTGTGCATGGTCTATGAGAAATTGGCGGCCATACTTAATGATAGGCTAGCTAAATTTCATAAAATTTGGTAGACCTGAATTACACACTACTTACCATCAGACTTTGACCATACCTTTCTTATGATCTAAATCTTTTCGTTTCTTGTTTGCCTGCCCACAGAGTTATCTTGCTCCCTAATTAATTTTGTCTCTAATTTAAGTCCAGAGATTACAGAGTTTACTACAGGACTCTGATACTTTGGTTAAACAATATAGGAAGTTGATCCTTTGTCATCTCCTAAATGCAGCAAAAGCATGTATCCCAGTAATGTGGAAGCAGACCCAGCCTCCGTCAGTAGGGATGTGGCTTAAATGAGTAGAACATTTGAATATGATGGAGGATTTGATCTGGACCTCACGGCAGAAACGGGGGGTTACTTGGAGACATGGTCGGCATGGAATCTCTTTAAATATTCTGGGGAGGGAAGAGCCCTTATAGGTGTAGACTGAGCGGATGCTGTTGGGGGACCTGGGGGGTGCGGGGGAGAGAGCAGGTTTCTCTGGGGGGGGCGGGGAAATGGGACAAGTTGAAACAAAGGGAGCTGTAATGAGATAGAAAGAATAGAATGGGGACAGAAAGCCCCCCTCCAGCTTGAGGGCAAGATGTGGGGCCTAGAGGGGAGGAGGATCGGATGCCCAATTGTGTACACATGAAAAATTAAAGGTTCTTGAACTACAGTTACATGAGTAATGTTTGGGGGATAGGTGGGTATTAAGAATATGTAGATTTATGGATATTGTACATTATGGTATATCACATATAGCAGACAAAGGATACTGTGTGATGTAAGAAGTAGATATAATGTACATTGTGTTGCTTGTTTTTGCTGTCTGTTTCAAAGAAAAATTTTAAATACTAAATGTGAAAAAAAAGAAAAAATATCTCTGGAAATGCTCTTTGTATTGCACATTCTGGATGCTGTGACAGATTAATAACTATTGTATTTTCCTAAATGATAGTTTTATGTGGCTTTCTATTTATAATGTTTTTTTTTATATGCAACATAATGACCACATACTATTCTGTTCTACTTTTTCCTTACCTGTAAATTGTTATAAATTCAAGAATAACTGCTGAAAGAGAAAGTGCTTATTGAGGGTATTTCTTATAAATAGGGTGCAGACAAGTAGATGGAGATTAACCAAATGTCACGGAGGTCAAGCTTCTTGAAAGAAATAGCTATAAAGTAAATTTTATTCAGGATTGAAGATTTCAACTTGAAAGTCAACTATTAATATTAAGCTGTAACTGGAAAAAGTATTAAAACTTTTGAATTTTTTTTTAGAAATACATCACCGTGAACATGGGTATCTGAAAGGTTTCTTACAGCTAAAATTTAAAGGACATGACAGGCGGAATTTCCTGCACAGACAATACATTACAGATGGTTTTTTTTTTTGCTTTAGAAAGTTCCATTTCAAATCAAAAGCATACACAAAAAAATATATTTATTTTCATTTATTTCTTACTGAATTTTGTTTGCCTGGAATTCTCCTTTAAGCCACTCATTGGACTTCCAACTGAGATTAGATGGCGTTGTTCAAAATTCATGTTGCATTCATGTACACAACCCTGTGCGACCTTTCACAGCTCTGTGTACAATAAAGAAAGTGAAAGGCACAAACAAATAGCTTTGGATTTAGGACAGTGCAGACAAATTGAGCACAATTTGTTTGTCAGGAACATTGAATACATGACTGGAGAGAGGTGCAATTATTTTACAATGTCACGGACTGACATTTGGAAAGCCGCAGAGAAGGTGAATATAGATTAGTAGAGGGGTAGAGAGACAGTAGACAGCGGAGCCGCTTGATAAAACAAAGCTATCAGTTTAATTTATTTCTCACTTAAAAATAATTAAACTATTACGACGACTAGCATCAGATCTCATGACTAAAATGTGTTTTGATTCGTCTGTGGCTTTTTAGGTCTTTAGATGAAAATTTCAATGCAAGAATTTTGTAATTACATATGTTCCAAATTTCTGAGAACTAGGAGCACCTTGCAGTGTAAAGTATGTAGGCCAAGGACACATTCCTGCGATGCACCAGTTACATGGACAATGAAGAATTGACATGCAAAATATAATTGGTTTAACCCACAAGTGGGTTTTTTTCACCACTACTTTTCCTTTATATTGGCTATTAAAATGAACACATTCAATCATTTAGTGGTCAGTTGTATAGTGTACGGAAATATAACACTTTGAAATAGTACATTTCTCTAGAGAGGTCTTTATAGAGGTTTATACATAAGACTAAAAAGAGGGACAAATGAGGAGGAAAGAGGGACAGGGGAATTTGGTTCCAAAAGAGGGACATTTCCTCAGTTAATAAATGGCTAGTATAAGTATAGGGCAGTGGTCCCATGTGCTAATCTTGTTTTTACAAATAAAGTTTTGTCAAATCTTTTATATTATTTTTATTTTATATCTATGTATATCTTTGCTTATGTTGTCCGTCATGCCAGTCTAGCTAATCCAAGCACATCTATCAGCCAAAAAGGTTGCACTTACCCCCAAATTTATAAAGTAAAAAAATGCTGCAATCAAAAAGTTGTTTAAATTGTGAGGAAAGAGTATGTATGTACAGTATATCGACAAGATGCTAGATATATAGAGAGACAAGAATACTAAACAAAAAGAGAGAGACCGTTAGGAGTGGCAAAATCCTAAATACTAGGACTTTGGAAGCATTGAAAGGTACGTTGCTTTGAAATTTGTGCCATGTGGGCACGAGCTCCGTGCCCACGGGTCCCATGGACTTTATGTCTGCCGGTGTCCCGTGATCGTGACACATCTCCCTGTTTTGCCTAGTGACAGGACATTAATAAATATTTTCTCTTTTGTGACTATTACACTGCTGTGTGGTTCCCTTTGGAGTTAATCTCTCTTGGTATATTTTTATAGCCAAGCCTTCCCCTCCCTTTCAGGTACGACTTCCGCTCAAATTTTGGGCTGAATTCGGACCTGGAACCGACCAAAAGACACACAGGGCTCCTGTGCAATTCGCACCAGAGCCACTGCAGAGATGTGTGAGCCGGCTCTATACAGAGCCGGTCACAATCTCCTGCTAGGCGAATTGGATGCGGGGAAGGCCGCATCCAAATTGCATAAGTGTGAATCCAGCCAAACTCTATAATCTGTGTCTGACAAGCTTGTGTGGCCTTTAGGGTGCAGACTCTACTGGGGTGGATACTTTCTATAGAGCTATGGAATATATGGACATTTGTAAGCATTATATAAATGCATAAAATCATTAAGTTTAGAATGTCTATACTTTTCCCCTCTGGAGCCCCAGGAATAAGAATGAGGTTAGATTTGAACATGAATTTGACCTGAACCCAGTCCATTTGCTGTTTGGTGAACAAATGCATAAACTGGTCATATTTGGCCAGTTCGCCTTCCAAAACACCAGCTGATAATTTAAATCAGATATCCAGATCAACTGGGAAGACCCTATTTGGTCATTGATCTCACCCAGCAAACCCGGCTGTTTTGTTTCCATACAGCAGCTGCCAGAATTCTGGCATTTTGTGGTGGTGGTGTGACAGGTGAACATCATCAGGCAATGGGACATTGTGTCAGTTGGCCAAGATCGTTAGGCAGCAGGTCATCTTGATTCCCAAGGATGATTTTTTCACTGTGTGGTTTTTTTTCTTTTTTTGGGGAATGAGTAACAAGAGTCACTATGTAAAGTTCTAAGTAAAAAATGACATGCCAAATGTGGCAAAGAAAGGGGGAAGGAGGACATAAAGAGGACTTCCCCTTTTGGGTGAAGTTCCGTTTTAACTATTTATCTGCATTGTAGTGAACAGTTATGTGGTAGAAAGGAGCACTTTGCCAGTTCACTGGCCAATGAGCAGCAACTTACCTACCTCTATTACACAATTCTTCTTCCTAATTCCCTGAAGTCCTTCTTTGGCAATGGTTGTGCAGCATCAGCATCACAACCATTGGTTTTGCAGCATCAGCATCACAACAGCCTGGTTTGTAGAGAGGACACCACTTGTCCTTATGTTCTATTATCTGATAAAATTTGAATTGGCTCAATTCACACAGATAAGTTCACCCGGCTCTTAAAAATCATGTTGAAATGCTTACATTTCATGGAGATCAATATAATAAGTAATGTAATCAAACAGACAATGAGGAAGCATAGGGTTTGCCCTGCTGCAGGCATTGGGGTGTAACCTATATCTTCTGAGATATGCTAGAAGCATATTTTCCAGATGACAGCTTCAATTGTGACAGTATTAAGCCTTGCAGCGGTATTAACAACGGAATTATCTATCTAGAATACAGGTCTTTGACCAACACAACAATTGTAATTGTTCAATTAAACGTATTTGTACTCCTCTTAACTTTTAAGTCAAGTGATGAACAAAGACCTAGTGGAAAGGTCGGGTGGACATCACTGGCATAGAATAATTTGTCTTTCAATATCAAAATCAGAACATTTTAAGTCCACCTCTGATCTGCCGACCCCTGTTGAACATATGTGCATATTTGATAACAAAATACAAACATTATAGTTGAGAATAAAAGTCCAGAACACATGATGAAAACTTACCTCTGCCATAGATTTCTATCCCTGAATGAAATACTCCTATGCCCAAGGTTGACGTATATTCGTTTATCCAATACTGAAAGAGAAAAAAATGGATTGTCATTGGATGACAAAGGGAAATATTTCCATTTTGAAACTGGAATAGTCTATTGCATTTTATGGACATTTTATTTGATTACATATAAATTAGTACAACCAATTCTATTTAAATATTTACAATGTTACCCTTCCTATTCAGGGAAAAGTGACAGTGGTTCTGTACAGATCCTTTGCCCCCAACCCACTGATACTTACCTTGGAAGGACTCTCTTTTTTTGTTCAAGAAGTTTTTATTAGAAGGTATTAAGCATTTTACAAGAAAAGAACATTGGAAGAGGTACATCTTCCCCATACGCAGTATACAATGTCCTCAAGGAACTTCGGTATTAAAAGCCGGTCATTACATCAGATCGACTCAAAGTCTATGAACCAGAGATGGAGTCACCATGTGCTCTATGTGTGTCCCCTGGGGCAACATACCTCAACAGTAAAGAACCTTTAAGTAACATACAGTAATTATACTTCTAAGGCCTTGTACACACGACCGGATCTATCCGCTGGGATTTATCCGCAGATCAGTTCCAGCGGATAGATCCGGTCGTGTGTACCTCCGAGCGGACATTAATCAGCGGAAAAAATCCAGCCGACGGATTTCAAGCGGATAAAAATTTCTTAGCATGCTAAGAAATCTATCCGCTTGAATCCTGTCCAGCGGATTGATCCGGTGGTCTGTACAGACTCACCGGATCAATCCGTCCGCTCCCCTCCCTCACATGCGTCGTAATGATTCGACGCATGCGTGGAAGTCTTTACCTTCCAGTGTCGCGCACGTCGCTGCGTCATCGTCGCGGCGACGGCGCGACACGTCACCGCGGATGGATTCCGCGTGGATTTCGATCTGATGGTGAGTACAGCCATCAGATCCAAATCCGCCAGAGGATTTATCCGCTGGAAACGGTCCGGCGGGCCGTTTCCAGCGGATATCCTCTGGTGTGTACGGGGCCTAAGAGAAAAAAGAGGAGAAAAGGTAATGGGGGAGGAAAAGGAAAAGAGCAGAAGGGGGAGGGAAAGGGAAGTTAACCAGCCCTTGCGGGGTGCCATCATAGGAACCTAACCACATTTCCCAACTATCCCTGTTGGGCCATGATTTCTGCATATGCTGCTGAAAACTTAAAGGCGAACCAACAGGACCATATCTTGTTTGCTAGGTCAGATTTATTTCTCAATGTGAGCGTACTTTTTTTAATGTAGTAAATGTGGTCAACCTCCACTAGCCATTGGCGTAACGTGGGGGTTGTCCTTTGTTTCCAGAGTTTTGGGATAAGCGCCTTAGCTGCATGGAAGGACTCTCTTGATACTCCTTCCTTTGTCATAGCCTGCACCAGAATACCCTAATGTTGGCTGGAGAGTATTGGTGGATCAGAGTACGTGTCAATTTTTATTTTTCCGTAAATCACATCAAATTGCAGTGCAAATTATACCAATGTGAGCAGCAACAAAAATGTGCTGTATGTACACAAAGCAATACAGCGTATCCCAAAAGTATTCACAGCACTTGACTTTTTCCACATTTTGTTATGTTACAGCCTTTTTCCAAAATGGATTAAATTCATTATTTTCTTCCAAATTCTACAAACAATACCCCATAGTGACAATGTGAAAGAAGTTTGAAAGTTTCTTTGCAAATTTATAAAAAAAAAATCACATGTACATAAGTATTTACGAACTTTGCTCAACACTTAGTTGAAGCACCTTTGACACCAATTACAGGCTCAAGTCTTTTTGAGTATGATGCTACAAGCTTTGTACATCTATTTTTGGACAATTTCTCGCATTTACCTTTGCAGGGCCTCTCAAGCTCCATCAGTTTGGATGGGGAGAGTCTGTGCACAGCCATTTTCAGATCTCTCAAGAGATGTTCAATCGGGTTCATGTCTGGGCTCTGGCTGGACCACTAAAGAACATTCACAGAGTTGTTCCGTAGCCACTCCTTTGTTATCTTGGCTGTGTGTTTAGGGTTGTTTTCCTGTTGGAAGATGAACCTTCGCTCCAGTCTGAGTTACAGAGCGCTCTGGAGCAGGTATTCATCAAGGATGTCTCTGTACATTGCTGCATTCATCTTTCCCTTGATTCTGACTAGTCTCCCAGTTCCTTCCCGCTGGAAAACCATCCCCACAGCAGGATGCTGCCACCACCATGCTTCACTGTAGGGATGGTATTGGCCAGGCGATGAGAGGTGCCTGGTTTCCTCCAGACACAACACTTGTCATTCAGGCCAAGAGTTCAATATTTGTTTTATCACACCAGAGAATTTTCAGGTACCTTTTGGCAAACTCCAGGGGGGCTGTCATGTGCCTTTTACTGAGGAGTAGCTTCTGTCTGGCCACTCCACCATACATGCCTGATTGGTGAAGTGCTGCAGAGATGGTTGTTCTTCTGGAAGGTTCTCCTCTCTCCAAAGAGAAACACTGGAGCTCTGTCAGAATGACCATTGAGTTATTTTGGTTCTTTTGCATGGGCCCACTCCTGACCTCTCAATATGGGGTCTCCTGCAGTGTCATCTTAAGAGCATTATAGGCCCCCGGGCAATACAGTGCACAGGGGCCCTGTCTACACAATCACGCATGAGAATTTACTGGCAAAAATCATACAATTTACTGGCAGAACCACATTTTTTCAGTGCCGAACAATGCAAATGTCAGTATTTAAACTATAAACATATACAGTAGCTAGTGCTATTAGCAATGTGTTTAAGTTAAACAAAAGTAAACAAAATGTCTTCATTGACATGAAGGTCAGGTTACTATAACCCAGCCAGCACAGAGTTTTCTCTTACATCAGAGTCTGCAGAATTCCCCCTTACAGTGAAAGGGAACTCTTATGTAAAGGGGAACGCTGCAGATCATGATCTAAGGAGGGAACTCTGATGTGGAGGGGGGCTCTGGTGACCAGAGACCACCTTATATCAGAGTCCACTGCTTTCTCTTTCCCACTTACATCAGGGTCCGCAGACTGAGTTCCCCCTTGCATTGTAAGGGGGAATCCTGCAGACTCTGATGTAAAGGGGAACTCTGATGTGGGGGGCACTCTGGTGAGTAAATACACTAAGGTAAGGGGGGTCACTAATATAGGAGGGGGAACCTTTATATCAGTGCCCCCTTACATTTTTTTACATCAGCAACCCCCCGCACTCGTGGAGGACCGGATCTTCTCTGTGATTTCCGCAAACTGGGCATGGGCAGTTCTAACCCGTCACTCTCCACAATTTTTTACTGGAGTTGCTGGGCAGCCGGTGGGGCCCCCCAGGCAAGCGGGGCCCCCGGGCAACTGCCCAGCGTGCCCAATGGAAAATATGGCCCTGGTCTCCTGGCACCCTGGGCTCTCACTACCCTGAGACTTACAGACTCTCTCTATCTCCTGGACCCACAGAGTTACCTCAGCAATCCCAGTCTCCCAGACTCATTCAGTTGTCCAAACTTTCCCAGAATTTCTCCAACATGGAGTGCAGTCTCTCAATATTGTCACCTCTCTTAAAGGGAGCACAACTGGCTGGAGCACACAGCTTTCTCCTGACAGGGACTTTGAGCTATAGCCAGGCCTCACCTATAATGAGTGTGTACACCTTGACACACACACACAAGCAACCTGCAGGTCTCCAGGAAGACCTGGACACAGGATTGAAGGGTTTGTCCAACCCAAGACACTTTGAAGCCTTCAAGACCCTGGTCCGGGATTATAAATGCTAGGGAACACTGACAAGCCAGTCTTCCCTGCTCAGACACAATACTCCGCATTAGTGAAAATCCTTTGAGTATTTTTCCTAAACTCACACAATGGCAGTGCCTAGCACTTTCACAATATATAATTACGTTTGATGAGACTTGGCTTTTTCCATCAAAGGAAGCTTAGAGGACTGTGGAGTTGATTTAATAAAACTGGAGAATACATATTTTGGTGCAGTTCTGCATATAAACAGCTTCCATTTTATTATTTTTTTTGTAAAAGCTTAATTGAACAAGCAGAACGTTAGAAGCTGAATGGTTTTCATGCACTGCTACTCCAGATTTTGCTCTCTCCAGTTTTAATAAATCAACTAGACATGTGCGTTCCAGTTCGTAACGAATGGATTTTCGCACAAATTTGTTAGTATTCGTACATTCGGACCAATTTGAACATCCGAATAGCTGAAAGTACTAAAATATGAAAATTACGGAATTACGAATAAGCAAAATCATGAACAAGCGAAAATACGAACGTACGATTGGACAAACTTACTAAAATACGAAACACCGAAACACCAAAATAACAAAAATTACATTTAAAACAAACAATTTGTATTCCGTGTTTTAAATCCTTTGTTCGTAATTTCGTATATTCATATTTTCATTTGTGTGTTTTGTAAATCAGTTTCTTTGTCTGTTCGTAAATTTGTGTACTCGTATCGTTCTTTCGAATGAGCACTGGGCAGTGTAGTTAGTGAGTGATGTACCTTACTTTATATCTTAGCCAATCAGCTCATCTCTTTTGTGCTGAGTCACATTGGACAATGTAAAGCCTCGTACACACGATCGGGCTTCAAACAAACTTTTCCGTGGATTTTTGTCAGAAGGGAGTTGGCTGGACTTTTGTCCGTTTGCAGAGCGAACTTTTGTCCGATGAAAACCGAAAAAGTTTGTCCGATGGAGCATACACACGCTCTAATTTTTTTTGAAAACGTACTCATTTTGAAGTTTGTTGGCAAAAAGTCAGACCGTGTGTATGGGGCTTTAATATGGATTAGCCGCGTGTTGAAAATTAAACTAAAATACGAGATTGCGAATGACCGCGCCGCGATGTAGTTAGGAAAGTACAAAATTACGAATCCATTAAACGAAAATCATTTTCTAACAAAATTACGAATTTCGAATCAACGAAAATAAATTAGACAGAATTACGAATCATTCAGTATAAACGAAAATAAAACTGTTACGAAAATACGAATGGGTACGAATAGGAAAACTTGCGTCTTACGAAAGACGAAAACGAAACAAAAAAAACTGATAGCTGGATTCAGGTATGCTGGCTTAATTTTGAGGAGGCGTAGCGCATCGCATATACGCTATGCCGCCGTAAGTCAGAGAGGCAAGTACTGTATTCACAAAGCACTTGCCTCCTAAGTTACGGCGGCGTAGCATAAATGGGCCGGCGTAAGCGCGCCTAATTCAAATGATGAACAGGGGGCGTGTTTTATGTTAATGACTAGTGACCCAACGTGATTGACGTTTTTAACGAATGGCGCATGCGTCGTTCGTGGACATATCCCAGTGTGCATTGCTCCAAAGTACGCCGCAAGGACGTATTGGTTTCGACGTGAACGTAAATTACGTCCAGCCCTATTCACGGACAACTTACGCAAACGACGTAAACATTGGCTAGGCCAGCTATTTGTTCGACTAACTTTACGCCGGAAAAAGCCTTACGTAAACAATGTTTAAAAATGCACCGAGCGCACGTACGTTTCTGAATCGGCGTATCTAGCTCATTTGCATATTCTACGCCGAACTCAATGGAAGCGCCACCTAGCGGCCAGCGTTAATATGCACCCTAAGATACGACGGCGTAGGAGACTTACGCCGCTCGTATCTTAGCCTAATTTAAGCGTATCTGGTTTCCAGAATACGCTTAAATTTACGACGGCGTAGATTCAGAGTTACGACGGTAACTGGTAACTGTCTCTGAATCTACCTATACGTTTTTTGTTGTGCACAATCAACCCCTGTATTTCCCAGGGAAATAAATTAAATAATGAGGAACACCGCACCAGCTCCTGCATGTGGGTGTTTTTAACATACCAGGGAAATGTTGTATTTGCATTCAGCAAGCACAAGTGGCAAGACAGGGCTCTGTTGAACACTGCGAAAGACATACTCAAACCCTATGGAGCCTTTGATAGGAGATGTCAACAAAAGCAAACACAGCATGTACTATATTCCTCTTCTAGTTTAAGCTTACACAAGGTTCATTTGAACCCTATCTTTGTACTACAACTGCAGCACCAATCATAGCTCACTCTTTCTCAATAAAAATGTCCCATGACTAATATTCCTTTAAAAGAAACCTGCACTGAGAGATAAATGAGGGCTGCCAACACTGACCTCCTTCTGCAAATACTAATTTTCTGTCTGCCTCTGATATTAAAACTCAGATATGCAAATCCAGGAAAAAAGGAGGCAACAAGTAATTTCTGGACACTGGACAACAGAGTGTTTCAACCTCCGTAACCGAATTGTGCTCCTTATTACCTGTTTTGCCCATTACACAGGTGGACTTCCGCTGTACCTTGTTGCAGTGCATCTAATTTCTAGATTTGTATTTGTAATATCTGACATATTTTAGTTTTCTTCTACGTCAGACTTCATTCTAGACAGGGTGTGTGTGCTAACTAAGACAGTCAAGTCAATCACAGTAAAGTACGAATTACAAAATTTCGACGAGTAGTGTGTCGAATAAACGTAAAATGTATTCTAACAGAATTACGAATGCAATAAAATCTACAAAAGTAAGTTTTTACAATGAAAGGAAATTAGACACAAAAATACGAATGATCATAAAGCAACGAAGATATTTTTCTTACGAAAATACGAATGCGGCATGATGGAAAATATAATGTAAATGCGAATAGCAAAACAACGAAAATTAAACCAACGTAAAAACGAAGGAACTAATAAAATCATTTTAAAAATACGAGCGCGGCAGAATACAAAATCCTAATCTCGATTCAAGGAAAAATAAACTAACAGAAAAAAACGGAAACGGAAAAAAAAGTGTTACAAAAAATACTAAAGAGTACGAATAAGATAACTAACGTCTTACGAAATTACGACTCTTTACGAATCACGATAAACGAATAGAAACTAAACAGAAATAAACGGAAATTTTTGCTGTGCACATGTCTAATCATCAAACAATAAAAAATAAAAAACTTTTTTCAATGAAGAGATAGAAAATATGAAGGACCCTTTGCCAACTTCAGTGTGTATGGAAAAGCACACCACACCCAAGTGAATCCAATCTGCTTACCAGAAGGTAATGATAAATGAGAATGTAATCATTAATCACAGGAAATCGGGGTGTCACGCTCCAAATACTGCAGATAAACCGTAAGAGATCCAATCATCGAATAACATATAGCCACCAATTCATCGAACTCCAAAACCAGAGTGGATATGATATCCGTTCACCAAATTAGTATTACCCAAAATGGAAAGAAATGAGGCAACAATAGTGAAGCCCGTAAGGTAAAAAACAAAAGATAAGCCTCTGATGATATCCTGTCGGTTGAAACATGTCAGGCTGGCCGATGCAAGCAAGCTGAGAGCCGCGGATTTTACCACTGTAGCGGATGGTTGCTACTAGTTACTAACATCCACCATATCACTCTGCTGCCAGACCTCCATCTATCACTCTCAGAGAAAATGAACAGTCATTTGCATTGTTTAGTTTTTTTGTTTATCGGGGGATATAACTTGGTTGGGGAAAGGGAATATGGGATGCCCATAGAACGGTTTACTTTGCCATCATATTAAAGAAATTGGTAGAATAGGTTGAGCCTTGAAGAACTGATGGACTCTATCATTTACAATAATTTCCCCTTCATAACCCATGCAGACTATTGCTCCTCCTCAGCATCAACAGACTGTTGCTCCCAGGACTTCTCTCTTCCTGCACAAAACTTCCATTTCCGCCTGTCCCATCATCTTCACTCGATGGCCTAGTTTAGCAGCTTGTATTAGTTGGTGGACTACTGATCCCAGCTTGACCGACTTGTAGATCCTGCGCCCACTAGACATGCGTTCCTATAGCTATTTCAGTCCCTCTGTTCCAGGACACCTCCTCCATGACCGTGTAGGGATGAGGCTCCCTCCCAGCTCTCCCGGGCTCCTCCACTGAGCCGCGCACCCCCCAGATGGGGATGGGCCCCTGCTGCTATCTAGCACTCCATTCTCCACATCTCCCAGCCGAAAAACTCCCCTCCAGTTGGATGGACCTGAGCTTATATGGGAGGCCTGCCCCCTGCTAATTCCAGTTGGGGATTGGTCAGGGCTCCTCACATGAGCTCCCTGTCACTCCAGTCCTGTGCCCTGACCCTCTTCCAGAACATTCTCCCTGGAAGCAGGAGAGGCGCCCCAGAACTAAAGCACTGGTGGTTACACCCACTGCTACACTAACCACTCCCTGCCCCCAGATCAAAATAAATAGGCCTAGCATGCAGCATAGGCCTGCCTAAATTTACCTGCCTGGCAGCTTCCGCACAAAAAATCCTCACTCTAGCACCTACCTATGGTAGATGGTGCTACACCACACATCATTGTAGTCTACAATTACCTATAAGTGGATTACAATAAATTATCGTTTTTCACTTTACGGGTTTCACTATTGCTGCCTCATTTCTTTCCATTTTGGGTGATACTAATTTGGTGAACGGATATCATATCCACTCTGGTTCTGGATCTCTTGCGGTTTATCTGCAGTATTTGGAGCGTGACCCCCCCCCCGATTTCCTGTGATTAATGATTACATTCTCATTTATCATTACCTTCTGGTAAGCAGATTGGATTCACTTGGGTGTGGTGTGCCTTTCCATACACACTGAAGCTGATGAAGGGTCCTTTATATTTTCTATCTCTTCATTGAAAGAAGTTTCATGTGAATTCAAGCGCTGCATTTTGGACTTTTAAATATATATGATTGTTATTTTCGATTCTATTCTGTTACAGCCAGCCATTGTTCATAAATCCCAGAGCTAGACTGTCGGGTCACATCTATTTATCACAACAGTTTGGAATGTGACATCGTACACAGCCTTCTGTTACTAATGTACATCTCCATTTGTCTTTGTGTGATGTGACCTTATAAACAATGGGAGAACTAAGATACATTACAGAGATCGGCTCCTGAAGGGATGGCAAAAAAAACAAAAAAAAACAGCCTAAAATAAATATCCCCAAACTGAGATAGAAGGTGTAAAGTCATTTATCAAAGTTTCTCAAGTGCAAACGGGAGCTGTGAATCTATACACGTGGGTGAGAATGAGCTCGTAATGGTTTCCATGGCAATATATTTTCTTATCACATGATCCACTGCTATTGGACCATTTTACATGCTTCTGATTTATTTCAGGATATGGATTGTGTTATTATTGGCATCCTTCCTATCCTCGCTGTTCACAGTTGTCTTTTTTTTAAATCTCTGTTTTTCTTACTAACTGAGCATGCATGTAAAAGATACACACAAAGGTTTATTTTAAGGGTCAGGCTACCCAAAAATGGCATTTAACATATATCTAAATCCATGATTAAACATGTAATATATTAAATCATACAAGTCCTTTCTAGAGTCCCTGTTAGAAGTCTTGTGATAAGTCCTGTGTACTAAACTAAAATCTCATACACTTTCAGGTTTCCTAGCTATCTTTTGTGAACTACAAAACAACTCCCCTCTATGTAAGAGAGATGAGAAGGCAAATATGTTTGTAGCCCATATAGGGAGAACAGCTTGGGGTGACAACAAGTGTTGGGTGAACAGTTCAAGCCAAGCAAAAGTTAGGACCCACGTTCACCCATTCAGGGAACACCTGAATTTGTGGGGCACTCGGTGGGATTTTCGCCCCGCAATGCATAGTGCATAGCTGTTTTTAAGGAGCGAGCCGGGAAGCCGGCTGCTGTGTCCTTAACAACAGATGAGTCATCAGCTGTCAACAGGCTTCCCCGCTGACAGCTGAATGAAAAGGTAAACATTGCTGGCAATAGCAGAAAGTGAATTAAAACAGTGTGGGGGTCCCCCCAATCCATTCCAGGCCCTTTGGGTCTTATATGGATTTTAAGGGGGACCCCACGCCATAAACTTGGAGTAGGGTCCCCCCCAGAACCCAGAATCCATACCAGGCCCTTATCCGAGCATGCAGCCCGGCAGATCAGGAAAAGGCGAGCACCCCCCCTTTCCTGACCCATACCAGGCTCCATGCTCCCAACACCCCAAAACACACTGTCCCCATATTGATGGGAACAAAGGCCTCTTCCAGACAACCCTGAGCGGTGGTTCTGGGGGTCTACGGGCAGAAAGCTTATTGGAATCTGGAAGCCTCTTTTAACAAGGGGGCCCCCAGATCCTGCCCCCCAATGTGAATGACTATGGGGTACATTGTAGCCCTACTCCTTCCCCCCAAAAAGTGTCAAAATAAAGACAGGAGGCAGTCTTTGACAATTCCTTTATTAAAAAAAAAAAAAAAAACAATTAGCCGGATTCACGTAGAGCGGCGCATCTTTTGGCCGGCGTAGCGCATCTCATATGCGCTACGCTGACGTAACTCTGAGAGGCAAGAGCAGTATTCACAAGGCACTCGCTTCCTACGTTGCGCCACCGTAGCGTAAATTCGTCGGCGTAAGGCCGCCAAATTCAAAGTAGGTTGAAGGTGGGCGTGATCTATTAAAATGAAGCGTGACCCCATGTAAATAAACGGCCGACCGAACGGCGCATGTGCGCGCATGCTTAGAATCACGTCGCATGTACTCCCTAAGATACGACGGCTCAATGCCTACGACGTGAACGTAACCTATGCCCAGCCCCATTCACGTACGACTTACGTAAACAACGTAAAATACGACGGCTGTTCCCTGGTCCATACCCTAACATGACTTACACCTGCTTTAGGTGGAATAACTTTACACCGGACATACGCCTTATGTAAACGGCGTAGATTACAGCGACGGGCGCAAGTACGTTCGTGAATCGGCGTATCTCGGTCATTTGCATATTCGACGTGTAAATCAATGGAAGCGCCCCTTGCGGCCAGCGTAAATATGCGCCCAAGATACGACGGTGTAGGAGACTTACGTCGGTAGGATGGAGCCAAAATTAAGGCGTATCTTATTTCAAGCATCAGGGGAATAGATACGACGGCGCATCAGTGCACTTACGCTGCGTATCAGAAGATACGTCGGCGTAAGTGCTTTCTGAATCCGGCTAAATGTGCCTAGATGTAGATCCATCGTTAATCACTACTCTTGCTGCACCTCCATACCCGGAAAAAAAATGCTCCGCCTGCAACGAAGGCTAACCGCCAAATGCCTGCTCCGCTGTTTGACAGTTCTTAAAGTGGTGGCTCACCCTTTAAATTTTTTTTAACACTGCATCCAGCACCGTGCTGCATATAAAATGTCACTGACCTTTATTTTTTTTCCCCCGTAGATATCGTTTAGCCGTGGAATTCACCGCGGCTTCCGGGTAGGGAATCCCGCGGGAGTGGGCGTTCCTATTGACATGCCAATCAATTGGCATGCTAAACGACGGCGCACACAGCGCGTCACGACTTCCCGAAAGAAGCTCGGGTTGGCTCAGCTCTATTCGGCGCTGGTGCGCAGGCTTCCGCGCAATTGTCAGTTAAAGCGACGCAGTGCCAAATCGCAAAAAGTGCTCTGGTCTTTGACCAGCAATATGGTCCGGGGGTTAAGTGGTTAAATAACTATTTCAGCCACCACAATTGAGGATTGGTTAGTTGCAATGTAAAACCTAAATAGATAGGCTCTGAATTCAAGTAACACTCGGAATAGCATTCAGCTCCATCCACACTGTTCCATTGCTGAATTTAGCTTGAAATGTGTCAGTAGATGCAGTTAGCTAGCCTGCCACTAGATGGCTCTGTTCCTAATATGGTCTGGTACTGTATACGAAAAGTGGTAATTGGGTTTTAGGCCCCTTTTACAGAAAACCTGCCTCTAGTGATGCTGCTGCCAAGGAGAGAGGAGGTACAGGGGGGAGATGGCTTACAGACTTTGGTGTTCCGTACTTAAATGACAACTACAGAATATCTGCTCCTGTGTATGGCGTTCCGCATCGGAGAATGCTGTCACTTAATCAATGTGATGTCATGGCCATCTTTGAGAAGTTCTAGTAAAATGCAGAAAATCTATTTCATGTGTGGACATTCCTTTATTCAAGAATATTAAGGCCTATGGGCAGGGATGTCGTGAGCAGGCCTAGAGCCAGAAGTTTGACACAACATGGCAGAGGACTACAACTACCAGCAGGTGGGTAGCTGTCCTATCAAAGAAGATTTAGCATGGAGGCTTGCACTGTTTGGTCCATTACCCAGCCAATTCTATTCCCCGTTACAAAGGTCCAATAGTGGACAGAAGGGAAAAAGAAAACAGCACAATTTGCACATTTTAAATTGATCTCTGTTTTGCCCATGCAGAGGGCACTTTCATCCCCTTCATGCCCAGGCCATTTTTCAGCTTTCATCACTGTCACACTGTGAATGACAATTGCGTGGTCGTGTAACACTGTACTTTTTAATCATTTTCTTCACACAATTAGAGATTTCTTTTGTTGGTATTTACTCACTGCTGGGATTTTTATTTTTTACACACAAAAAAAGGCCGAAAATTTTGAAAGATAACGTTTTTCTTACTTTCTGTCAGTAGATTTTGTAAATAAGTAATTTTTCTCCTTCACTGATGGGCGCTGATGGGCACTGATAGGCTGCACTGAAAGGCTGCACTGATGGGCACTGATGAGAAGACACTAATATTCCGCACTGATAGGCGGGACTGTTAGGTGGCATTGATAGGTGTCACTGATGAGCACTGATAGGCAGCACTAATGAATGAATGAATGACTTGTATAGCGCTACACATGCGAACTGAATCGCCTCTGGGCGCTTTTTCCAGCCAGTGTCTGCTTGGCTGGTGCGGTCATTTTACCCAGTAGGATCACGACGCGCTTCGGATACGCAATCATACACAGATATACATATATATACTGGGCCAATTTGGACAAAATCCAATTTACCTACCAGCATGTCTTTGGAGTGTGGGAGGAAACCGGAGTACCCGGAGGAACCCACGCAGGCACAGGGAGAAGCACAGGGAGAACATGCAAACTCCAGGCAGATGGTGTTGTGGTCGGGATTCGAACCAGCAACCCTTTTGCTGCTAGGCGAAAGTGCTACTCACTACACCACTGTGCTGCCCTGCTAATGGGAGGCACTGATGGGCATTGATGGGCAGCACTGATGAGCAAGCACTGATGGGGACTGAAAGGCAGCAGTGACTGGCATCACTAATGGGCACTGATTGGTGTAACTGATGGGCACTGATGAGCACTGATTGGTGGCACTGGGGGGCTTTACTTTAATCAGGGCACTAATGATCAGTTTCCTGATTATCTGTCCGGGTCTCCCCTGCGGCGATGAGAGCCCATCACCGTCACTTCCACATATACATGTGACTGGCTGTGATTGGACACAGCCAATCACAAGGTTAAAGAAACGCGCGATGTGCTCTTTACAGATATCGCAGGGGCGCGAGAGAGGTCGTTCGACGTCCACCCAGAGCAGCACTGTCCCTCCGTCATTTGACTGTGGGCTGGCGAGAAGTGGTTTGAAGAGTATGTAACCCAGTATGTAACATTTCATATTCCTTATACATGCCTGTTGTACCATGTACTTGTATGAACAACATTCTGTTCTCTTTGTAGTGCTTCTTTTGTGTCAAATCCCTACTGTTTCTGCCAGTCCCTCTACTATCCTGGTAAAAATGTACCACACTAGACATGAGAACACAGCATGGTCAGGTTTCTAGCTGGGCTGGGAACTCTGGGTGCTCACATGCCTGCCCCTACCACCTTCATGGCCATTCACTGGGAATTTCAGTGTGCTGCTGTTTCTCCTCCCCCAGCTCTCTGTTCTGAGCTGCATAAGGAGCTTAGAGGGTATGTGATCATTTAAAAAAATTGGAAAATAAGGTATTTATAATGTTTTTTACATCCATACTGAAATGTTTTGCCTTTAATTTCTGTTTTAAACCGAATGGGTTGTTTTACAAGGAAGGGGTTTACAGTACATATACTTTAATGCAGTTAATAATATTTTTACTCTCCTGCTGCTCAGAGTGTAAGAAAAGTCCTGTCTAGGATACAAGTAGCTGGAGTCATAACATACAGGGAGTTATGGATTTGCCCATGTGGCATTGCTGCTTGACCCAGGAGTGCTACGTGGCCAACAAAATCAGATTTGTCTTTTACCGACTTGCAGATCTTGTCCCTCCTCCAGCCTGTGACTGGAAGGTAAGAGGAAAAGCAGAAGACTGATGAGCTCATCTCTCTGTTACCCTTTACTTTCCTCCTATCAGCATGTTCCTTGTTAGCACTTAAAGAGGAGTTCCAGTTTGTAAAAATAAATACATTTAAAGTCAGCAGCTACAAATGCTGTGGCTGCTGACATTTAATATAAAGGCACTTACCTGTCCAGGGATCCCACGAGGTCGGTACCCCTTTCCTGATTCGTCAATCAGCTTTGGGTGCAGACGCTGGCATCTGTAGTAAGGTAGGGAGACCAGACATCCCCAGTTTCAGGGGACAGTCCCCTGATTGAGGGCACTGTCCCCGGACCAAGTCTGTCCCCAGATTTTGTCCCTGGATTGGATTTGAACAGGGGCTGGGGCAATTTCAAAGACCGTGGGGCAGATTCATCAAGAGATACGATGGCGGATCTCCTGATCCGCCGTCGTATCTGTGAGAGCCGCCGGTCGGATCTATGAGGCTGATTCATAGAATCAGATTCCTCATAGATCTCCCTTAGATCCGACTGGTGTAAGTGACTTACACCAGTCGAATCTTAGGCTGCAATCTACCGCCGGCCGCTAGGTGTCGTCGCTTTTTTTTACGCGTTGGATATGCAAATGAGTAGAACCGCCGATTCAAGTCCGTACGCCCGCCCGTCGCTTTTTTTTAACGTCGTTTGCGTTCGGCTTTTTCCGGCGGATAGCTACCCCTGCTATATGAGGGGTAGCTAATGTTAAGTATGGCCGTCGTTCCCGCGCGAGATTCAAATTTTTACGTCGTTTGCGTAAGTCGATCCGGAATACGGATGGCCGCAATTGACATACCCGCCGCTAGCAATGACGTCCTAGCGATGTCATTTGGCGCATGCGCACTGGGAAATTTCGCCGGCGGCGCATGCGCAGTTAAATCGGCGCAGGAACACGCCTGATTTAAATTGTACACTCCCCCTAGCCGCGGAATTTGCCTTCCCGCCGGGGGAGTTACGATCCGACGATGCAATTTTCGAGGTAAGTGCTTGATGAATACTGCACTAGCCTCGCTAAATTGCACCGGCGGATCGTAAAACACGTAGATCGAGCGGATCTAAAGATCCACTGATCTACATGAATCTGGCCCCGTCAGTGCAGGATTAAAATAAAAAAATTTGAATTACACCCCCCGCTCCGCCGTGCCTACTAGCTTGGGGGGTGTATTTTTCCCTTTATCTGTGCCCCTTTCTGATGATCATGTGCTGGTCGGAGTGGAGGGAATATTTCTTCAGTTTCGGGTGCCCATCCATCTCCGCTCGCATGTTCTTCTGCCTTGGCTCAAATCCTGGCCGGCCACCTGCCTATCTCCTTGCCTTCCCTGGTGGAGTGATGTTCCTCCGCTCCCCACCCAGTAGTAGCCGGGGCCCGAAGAGTAAGACTTGAGAGGCTGTGAGACAGGTGGCGACGGGCAAAGAGTGCTGATTGCTGCTATTACTAGTAAACAAAAAATATGTCCCCGGATTTAATTTAAAAAATCTGGTCACCTTATAGTAAGGGAAACAGTAAGTGAAGCCTTTGCGACTCCTATTGCGCTACGCTTTCTGAATGGTCTTGCCATCTTCTGGGACCTGTGTGTCTCCCAGAAGGCAGCAGGGGGAAGGAGGAGGGGACGGAAATGTCGTAGATCGCTGTTCGGCAATCTTACCACAAAGTGGGAGCGGTACCCACTCCCCCCTCCTCCCCGAAAAAGTAGCAGTGGAGGGTGCGAACAGGCACAGCTGAATGTCTCCTAGTGCTGTTTCCCCTTCTCCCTGTTCAAGCTCTACTGCATAGGGAGTGCAAGAAGGTGATAGCAGATCAAAATCAGGTACTTATTCCTGCATTTACAAAGAGGCATTTTATTATATATTAATGAATACAGAGCTGCATTATTTTATGTTTTTTTATCTGCTTGGAGTTTGGATTGAAATATGAAAGAGCTGATCAATACAAAATGGTAGAAAAGGTAAAAGGTAGACAAGACCTATAGTAACTAGTGTTGAGCAGAATATGCCATATTCGATTTCGCGATATATCTCGAATATATATTCGAATATTCGAGATATATTCGCTAAATTCGAATATTCGTGATATTTTATCGAAATTAAATGATTGCGATTTTTCGCTATTGCGAATGCGAAAATAATTGCGATTTTTTGATAACTGCGGTAGGAGCACTCTGATTGGCTCAGAATATTCGTGATATTTTATCGAAATATCGCAACATGCGAATGCGATATTTATTGCGCAATTTCGAGAAATGCTGGAGGAGCGCTCTGATTGGCTCAGAATATTCGTGATATTTTATCGAAATATCGCAACATGCGAATGCGATATTTACTGCGCAATTTCGACAAATGCTGTAGGAGCACTCTGATTGGCTCAGAATATTCGTGATATTTTATCGAAATATCGCAACATGCGAATGCGATATTTACTGCGCAATTTCGACAAATGCTGTAGGAGCACTCTGATTGGCTCAGAATATTCGTGATATTTTACAATACAAAATAATTGCGAATATTCGGCAAATGCGGAAGGAGCACTCTGATTGGCTCAGAATATTCTTGATATTTTACAATACAAAATAATTGCGAATATTCGGCAAATGCGGAAGGAGCACTCTGATTGGCTCAGAATATTCTTGATATTTTACAATACAAAATAATTGCGAATATTCGGCAAATGCGGAAGGAGCACTCTGATTGGCTCAGAATATTCTTGATATTTTACAATACAAAATAATTGCGAATATTCGGCAAATGCAGAAGGAGCACTCTGATTGGCTCAGAATATTCTTGATATTTTACAATAGAAAATAAAAAGTGTTTTGCATTGGTGGTGATTCTTTACTCTATCCATCTGTCACAGCCGTTTGTCAATCAAACACCTTGAAGATTGAACACGTTCATGCTGCATGCTTTGGACTTTTTTTCACTTCACATATCAAAGACATTTTTATGAAAGATTATTTTTCTATTATTGGGACTATATTTCTTTATATATTTGTTTCACTGTGTATTTCACAAGTTATTTGCGCTTGCTTATTTTATAATTTGCCCACATGTCTTGTCACTAGACATATTTTTTATTCTTGTAGAGCGACTCCATTTTCTGTCTTGTATTAAATTATGTTGTATAACATTTTTGAGTTGCTGCTGTATTCTCCCCTTTTTTAAGGTATGCGCAATTTTTTCCTTCTTACAAAAAATAATAATATCAAACATACAAATATTCATAACAGAAACATACACAAAGCCCCCCCCTTTTGCATCAGAGACAATCAGAGTTCTCCTACCACAGTTATCGAAAATTCGCAATAATTTTCGCATTCGCAATAGCGAAAAATCGCAATGGTTTTTTTTTCAATTTGGCAACATAAAAGGATCGCCTCAGCTTAGCTACTCGGCCCAGGGTCTCTAATCATACCAGCAATGCTTTTAGACGTCGATAGGATGTGATCTGTTTTAAAAATCAAATTGAAAAATGCGAATATTCGGAATTGTGAATATTCACCGCGAAATTCGAAATATAGCGCGATTTCTCGAATATGCTATATTCGAGTCGAATATTCGCAATGCGAATATTCGTGAGCAACACTAATAGTAACCAATGACATTTACTGGCTTCAGTACTTTTATAGTAACCTGGACCAATTGTTTAATTTAGAAACTTAGGCCCAGATTCTCTAAAAAACGCCTATCTTTAGGCGGGCGTAGCGTATTTCAGATACACTACGCCGCCGTAGCTTAGAGCGGCAGGTCACGTATTCAGAAACATCTTCCGCTCTAAGTTACGGCAGCGTAGTGTATCTGATACGGCGTAAGCCCGCCTAATTCAAACTAGGCTGGTAGGGGGCGTGTTGCATGTAAATGTTATGTGACCCCACGTAAATAACGCTTTTATCGAACGGCGCATTGCGCACGCATGCTCAGTATCACGTCGAATTTTCAAATTAAATTGCGCCCGCTCAATGCCTAGTCGACGTGAACGTAACTTACGTCCAGCCCCATTCACGGACGACTTACGCAAACGACGTAAAATGTGAAAAATTTTACGCTGTTCCAACGTCCATACCTAACATTGGTACGCCTCATAGAACAGGGGTAACTTTATGCCCAAAAAAGCCTTACGTAAACAACGTAAAAAAATGCGCCGGGCGCACGTACGTTTGAGAATCGCCGTATCTAGCTCATTACCATATTCGACGCGTAAATCGACGGAAGCGCCACCTAGCGGCCACCGTAAATATGCAACTTAGATATGACGGCGTAAGACTTACGCCGGTCAGATCTAAGACAAATCTATACGTAACTGATTCTAAGAATCAGGCGCATAGATACGACTCCAGGTTTGTATGCTTGTTCCAGGTCAATGACCAGGGATGGACTGGCCATCTGGACTACAGGGAGTTTCCTGGTGGGCCGATGGCTCAGTGGGCCGGCTTCAGTGACAGCGGACCGCCGCCCCTCCGCTCCTCTGTCTCCCCCTCTCCACATCTTTCACCTCCTCTCCCTCCCCGCAGCGTTCACCTCCTCTCCCCCCTGCAGGGTTCACCTCCTCTACCTCCCTGCAGGGTTCACCTCCTCTCCCTCCCCGCAGCGTTCACCTCCTCTCCCTCCCCGCAGCGTTCACCTCCTCTCCCTCCCCGCAGCGTTCACCATCTCTCCCTCCCCGCAGTGTTCACCTTCTCTCCCTCCCCGCAGCGCTCACCTCCTCTCCCTCCCGCCGGTTCACCTTCTCTCCCTCCCCGCAGGGTTCACCTCCTCTCCCTCCCCGCAGGGTTCACCATCTCTCCCTCCCCGCAGGGTTCACCTCCTCTCCCTCCCCGCAGGGTTCACCATCTCTCCCTCCCCTTGGCGTTCACCTCCTCTCCCTCCCCGCAGCGTTCACCTCCTCTCCCTCCCCGCAGCATCATGTAATAAGGTAGAATGGCTAATGGCTAGTGAAGGGGGAGGGGGGCTTGGGGGGCCATCAGGGTTGGCCAACCAGGGGGGGGGGGCGGGTTTGTCTGGCTGCCCACATTAGAGAAACCTGTCAGTGGGCCGGACTGGATGAAGTCCAGGGCCAAATTTTTGTCCCAGTCCAGCCCTGTCAATGACTCAGAAAGCGCTGAAGCCGTCACCATGAAAGCCAGGCGAGTAGCATTTACAAAAAAAGAGGTCAATAAGGTCCACTTTCTCCTGTAAACTCCTTTATGTAAATCAGAGATAAAATGAGTTGTAAATAAAAACAGAACACTTGTGCTGATACCTCCTAACCCCCTAAACTCTGTTTGCCCCAGGTCATCATAGATCTTCCGTGCTGCTCAGCTGTCTTTTATATAATGTAATGTCAGACGGTATTGATTGTACAGTGTGTGCTACAGCCATTGCATTAAATAGTTTGCAGCAGAAAATGTCTTGCCAACGCATGGATCGGCCTCGTCTGAAAAGGTCAATACAGTTAGCATTACTGTTAGCAATTTGCTGAAAAAGAAACTCCTTCATGTGTGTCTGGTCTTAGTCAGCACTCTCCATGGATTGGCAAAAACAGGCCGTGTTTACAGCTCTATTCTCCTGGCTCTGGAAGGTGTTTTCATGTAGCCTGCCTTTTCCGCTGTTATTATCAAATGCCATGCGGGTTGTGTTTTTTAGTGCACTGCAGAACACAGTCAGGCTTTTTTAACCATCATTTTTCAGATAACCATGTAAGAAAGATCAGCTTGTTAAAAAATAGTGTAGGACCCCGATGTTTAGGCAGGTTTGCCCTTAAATTTATCTGCCAAGTGATAGTTATTGCCTTGGAAAATTGCTAGGAGGTCAATTGATTTCCCTCTTTGATGAATTGACCATTATCACATTATAAATTATTTTATTTGATGTATTAGTCTTAGCAATTAACATAACGGGCCGGATTCAGATACAATGGCGTATCTGTCCGGCCCGCGTAACGTATCTCCGATACGTTACGCCGCTCTAGCTTTGGGCGCGAGTTCTTTGTTCAGAAAGAACTTGCGCCCTTAGTTACGGCAGCGTAACGCATGTGTTGCGGCGTAAGGCCGTGCAATTCAAATGTGGAAGGGGGGGGCGTGTTTTATGTTAATGTGTGATGACCTGATGTGATTGACGTTTTTTACGAACGGCGCATGCGCCGTCTGTGTACATATCCCAGTGTGCATTGCTCTAAATGACGTCGCAAGGACGTCATTGGTTTCGACGTGAATGTAAATTACGTCCAGCCGTATTCGCGAACGACTTACGCAAACGACGTAAAATTTCAAAACTCGGTGCGGGAACGACGGCCATACTTAACGTTAGCTACCCCTCATATAGCAGGGGTAACTATACGCCGAAAAAAGCCGAACGTAAATCCTCATTTGCATATTCCTCGCGTAAAAATACGGAAGCGCCACCTAGCGGCCAGCCTGGAATTGCAGCCTAAGATCCGACGGTGTAAAACACTTACACCTGGCGGATCTTAGGGATATCTATGCGTAACTGATTCTCTGAATCAGTCGCATTGATACGACCGTCGGAACTCAGAGATACGACGGCGTATCAGGAGATACGCCGTCATATCTCTTTCTGAATCCGGCCTAACGTATCTGGGCCTGATTAAATCCAGACCCTTTTTTACATAAGTTCAGTGCAAGGTTGTTTTCATACCTCTGTGCATAGGTTTGTGTGAATTACACTGAGCTGCGCATTCAGGATCAAGACAGTCCTTAAAGGGTTACTAAAGAAAAAAAAAAATTCTTTAAAATAACAAACATGTTATACTTACCTCCACTCTGCAGTTTGTTTTGCACAGAGTGGCCCCGATCCACGTCTTCTGGGGTCCCTCAGCGGCTGTCTCTGCTCCTCCCCGCAAGAACTCACCACATTCATGCGAGAGAGCTCGCATGGTGATGAGTCCTTGCGGGCGCGCTCCTGTGCTACAGCGAGCGGCCATAGCCGCTCACTGTATCACTCGGCCCCGCCCCTCGGCGTGCTGTGTCACTGGATGTGATTGACAATCCATCCGCTCTAGGCAATCAGCGGCCAGGCTGAGCGGCGAAGAGGATCTCGGGACCGAGCGCGGGACTTTCGAGGGGTCATGTAAGTAACGGGGGCTCGGGGGGGGCCGGCATCATCAGATGTTTTTTCACCTTAATGCATAGATTGCATTAAGGTGAAAAAGATTTTTGCTTTACAACTCCTTTAAAGCGAAGTTCCACCCATTTAAAAGTCAGCAGCTACAAAAAGACTTTAAATAATTGGACACTCACCCCTGACGGGAATCACGACGGGAAAAAAGAGAGCTGGTTCTAATTTTTTTGCGGGCAGTTTTCTCGTCGGGAAAACTGCTATGGAGCATACACACGGCCGGTTTTCCCGCTAAAAAGCAAACCTTCGAGAAAACCGGTCGTGTGTACGAGGCACAAGCCTTTTTCTGAAACTTGTTGCTTACAAGTTAAAATCAGTATTTTTTGCTAGAAAATTACTTAGGACCCGCAAACATTATATATATTTTTTAAGCAGAGACCCTAAAGAATAAAATGGTGGTCGTTGCAATATTTTATGTCACACTATATTTGCGCAACGGTCTTTCAAGCACAATTTTTGGGGAAAAAATACACTGTAATGAATTGCAAAAGAAAATAAACAGTAATTAGCCCAATTTTTTTGTATAATGTAAAAGATGATGTTACCCAGAGAATCGTGATCTTTGTTCTAAGCAAATAAAAAAAAATCATGATTCTCATTTTTATAAATTCTTTATTTAGGAAGGAAGAACATACAGAAATACAGAGACACCTCTGAATAATTTTACAGTGAGTTTAGCATTCCCCCAACTATCATACATGTATGAAACTTCTTATAATAGAAACATGCTAGCCGAGGGAGCTCACAGCGCTTTTCCAAGGAGCGGGAGTCTTCTGCACTCCGCATGGCCAATTTTGTGGCTTCTGCCCTTTTTTTTAAAGAAAAAAAGAGAAATGGAATTTGAGCCCGGTGACAAACCGGCTCTAAAATACTGACATAGTAACGAGAAGGGAGATAAGAGTGGGAAACAAAAAGGTAGAGGGAGAAAAGAGAAAGGGAGAGAGGAGAAGAAAGTAAAAAAAAAAAAGGGGGGGTAGAGGGTAATACCACCATCCAGTCGCAATCACCCCAGCTGGGGAGCATTTAGAGTCCACCCCTTTCAGGGGGACCGGGCCATCAACTGTCCGTATTCCTCTGAATAAATAAATTTGTGCCAGTGGAACCATGTTTTTGAAAAATTTTCATTCAGGCCTTTTTCCGTGGCCACCATGTCCTCCGCTACTCTTCTCAACCAACCGGCCACCGATGGAGGCTGGGTCTGCTTCCAGTTCAGGGGAATGCAGCCTTTTGCTGCTGTGAGCAGGTGCGGCAGTATGGATCCTCTATAGGCCTTACCCTGGATCTCGTGGTGATGCAGAAGGAAGAACTCAGGGGATAAAAGTAGCACCCGATCTGTGAACTTCTGCGTGATCCGATGAACCTCTGTCCAGAAGGACTGTAGGAGGCGACACGACCAGAAGACATGAAGGAGCGTTCCAACCTCCTCCCCGCACCTCCAACATAAGTCTCTGCTCTGGGGGAACATCCTGTGTATCTTTTCCGGCGTATAATACCATCGGGACAGGACCTTATACCCTGTCTCTTGGAGCCTTGCACAAATAGAGGTCTTATGAGTGAAAAGGATGATCCGATCAACTTGTTTTTCCATAAGTTGTAGGCCCAACTCGCGCTCCCACCTGGAGATATAAGAAGGTCTATGTTCCGGGGGCGGAGACACCAGTAATTGGTAAGTTAGGGAGATCGCATGTCTCAGCGGGGATCGGTCTAAACATAGTAGTTCAAAGGAGGTTAATTGTCTCCCGAAGGCCTCTGAAGGGGGCAGCGAGCTAATGTAGTGGGAAAGCTATACCTTTTTCAAAAAAGATAGCCCCGCCAGGGCTAGATCTTCCAATATTTGCTGCCTGCTTTTCCACTGGCCATTGGAAAGGAACTGTTGTGCCTGGGATTTCTCAGCACGTTTCAAGTCTAGGAATCTAGGGTCGTTGAGTCCCGGGCTGAAGGCCGGGTTGCCAACCACCGGGGTGAGTGGGAGCGGTGCGACTGACAGTTCACGAAACACCTTCAAAGCTGTCCAGACTGTCACCCCCACCGTGGGATGATTAGAGACCTGCTTTGGTAGGGGCAGTTGGCACCAGGGCAGCGAGTCCAGCTGCATTCCCGTCAGGGATTGCTCTATTAGCACCCACTGTTTCAAGGCGCTATGGCGGTTCCAGTCCAAAATACGGGTAAGATGACATGCTGTGTGATAGAGACTGGCATCTGGCAGGGCCATACCTCCCTTCAGCTTTGGGAGTTGAAGATGATTCTCATTTTATCCAAATAAGTGCAACTCTAGTAAATATGGAAGTGAAATAGTTTAAAAACAAGCTTGATTTGTTCAACATTTACTTTAAATTCATCTAAAACTGCATGCCCTATCTACAGGGTGACAATGCTGTTGTCATTTTACTACATCACAAAAAGCACTGTCACTGATATAGAAAGTGAAATATAAACTTAAAATTATACTAAATCATTATTATTTTTTAAGAACAAGCATTTTATACTTACCTGCTCTGTGCAGTGGTTTTGCACAGAGCAGCCCCGATCCTCCTCTTCACAGGCCTCCGCCAGCGCTCCTGGCTCCTCCCCCTGCCCAGTTTCCCCATAGCAAACCAGCTTGCTTTAGGGCACTCGTGTGTGCTTTCTCTCCAAGCTGTGTTTCCATAAGACACATAGAACAGGGTTCGCCGACCACCCCCCCCCTTTTTAATGGCTTTGATTGACAGCAGCAGGAGCCAATGGCTCATGATGTTGCCTGTCAGCGAATGAGGAGGCAGAGACCTGGGAAAGCAGCCACTCTTGTGCACATCGCTGGATCTGGTAAGTACTGAGGGTGCTGCTTACTGAAAGTTTGAATAGAATGCTTAAAGGCAAAAAAACTTCAGGCTTTACAACCGGACACTTTAAGTACTGGCAGGATCAACAAAGTAAAAAAATCAAAAACTGCTGTGTTAATATAGCTGATAAAATTCAGCAAACATCATTTTTGCTTTTGACAAAAGTCCTTCTTGAATTTTTAACACTGCTAAAATGACCTTTGGGAAATTATTGGTTGCTTAGGACAACATTAACGCTTGATTCAATCAGGTTTTAATCTTGCCAAAAATACCTACAAGTACTAATGTGTCTTTCCTGTATATATTCTGAGGCTTAGGTTTAGCGCCCTAAATTTCTGTTTATCCCACATCCAATGCCACCCGTCCATCAATCACTGGGATATTTTCTTTTATCATGCAGCTGCAGCCAGCAGCTCATCGTCTCGAGCCCATCAATCAACGCGTCCAAACCACAACAGCTCTGTAAAATGCTGAAACTGCTGTATCTAAGGTGCTTTTATATTAGAATGTGTTTTCATGACTTGCCAGGACTGGAAAAGGAAACTACAAACACACATCTGTGACCTCAGCTTCAGCCATTATTCACTTGTTTTCATCCCATGATAGATTATGCAGGACAGCTGTTTTTTCCATCCATCTATAGCAAAATGCATGGCCTAATCTCACACCTACAGTATGTTCTATGCCAGGTTTGACTACCTCTGATGTCTGGAAATACTGATTCAGAACAATGATGCTCAGGCGTTCTCAAGATAAAAGTACCCAGGCTAGGGCAATACAAGTGTAGCGTCCCCTTTACTTTCACTAAGGGCACTACGCTATAGTTAGTGGGAGAATGAGAGAGGTAAGTTGCTCTCATTCTAAATTTTGTTAAATTTGGCTGTCGCCAAATTCTGGATTGTCCTGTGGGTCGGTCTGTGCGTCCAGGGATACGGTCTCGTCTCTGGACGGCAGATGGCGCCAGAGGGATCCAGGCGGAGCC
Organism: Rana temporaria; assembly: GCF_905171775.1. Lineage (NCBI taxonomy): Eukaryota > Metazoa > Chordata > Amphibia > Anura > Ranidae > Rana > Rana temporaria. The sequence continues at coordinate 47,740,572 of NC_053501.1, forward strand.
GCTTCTTCCCAGCAGCTAACGAGAGGAGTTGAGCCTGGCTGTGCATGCTGGGAGGGGGTATTTCTGTGGCGGAGGCCATTGTTGTTGGTTCTTCGCGGGTTCCTGGTTCCAGGTGCAGCACCGACCTTTAGGGTGTGCGCACATCGCGGACCCCACCACTATGGCCTACCTGGCCTGGGGTCGCGCGCAACGCGGAGTTCCTGGCTCTGGGCCCTCCTGGCCTGGAGCAACTGATGCCACAAAGGGGCCCCAGTGACTTACTGGGTCCCCAATTCTACTGAGGAGATCCCAGGCTGTATGCCGTTCGGTGGGGGATCGGCTTGAGGAAAACCCGGAGGCAAGTTATCCAAAAGGGCTTGAATGAACCATCGCGGATCTGGTGACCGGACATTGACAGGTACACTTGCACTGTCAACCGGTGACCCTGACGTGATCTATTGGGAGGATTCGCTCTGCTGTTCACATTGTCAACATTGAGCCTGTATGGTATAAACAGTGCAGCGCAACAGTGAAAAATCAAACTAAATAAATACATATATAATCACAAGTTCATGAGAGAACATGTGAAAAAGAAAGAAAATGTGTCCATGTGAATAAAAGTCCATATAATTATATATCCAAAGATCCAACTCAAAAGAATCCAAATAGAGTGTAAGTGAAGAGATGACACCATAGAACATCCACCACCAGTGCAAGATGGCCTCTCACCTTACAGCTTCGACCCTACCGGGTCACAAAGCATATCAGTTTAAACCAAGGATCAGATTGGAACCTCCATAGAAAACGAATGGCTGAAGATGGCACCACGGATCCAAACCAGATCACTTTCCAGCAATATTACCACCATGTTATAGGGAAGAAAAATCTAGTGCTCTCTGGTAAACTTCATTTATTTAGGACAAAGTAAGTAAAAAAGATACACTCACATGTTTAGACACTCTATACGCCGGGTGTCAGCTGTAACAGTGTGTATGCATAACAGTCTGCGGTGGTCGTGGGTGACGTCCTGCGTGCCTCCTCCCCCCTGTACGCGTTACGTCCCGTGGGCGGGACTTCTTCAGCGTGGGTTAAGGGAAAACACAGGTCTGCAACTGTCTTCAGTTCCTGCTTATTCTTGGGGCATTTTCCCTTAAGTTTTGTCTTCAGCAAGTGAAATGTATGCTCAATCGGATTCAGGTCAGGTGATTGACTTGGCCATTGCATAACATTCCACTTCTTTCCCTTAAAAAACACTTTGGGTGCTTTCGCAGTATGCTTCGGGTCATTGTCCATCTGCACTGTGAATCGCCATCCAATGAGTTCTGAAGCATTTGGCTGAATATGAGCAGATAATAATATTGCCCGAAACACTTCAGAATTCATCCTGCTTGTCAGCAGTCACATCATCAATAAATACAAGAGAACCAGTTTCATTGGCAGCCATTAGGGATGAGCTTCGAGTTCGAGTCAAACTCAAACATTGCCTGTTCGACGAACAATTAGGGGTGTTCGCGGCAAATTCGAAAAGCCGCGGAACACCCTGTTAAAGTCAATGGGAGAAATCTAAAGTGTTAATTTTAAAGGCTAATATGCAAGTTATTGTCCTAAAAAGTGTTTGGGGACCTGGGTTCTGTCCCAGGAAACATGTATCAATGCAAAAAAAAGTTTTAAAAACGTCCGTTTTTTCAGGAGCAGTGAATTTAATAATGCTAAAAGTGAAACAGTAAAAGTGTAATATTACTTTTCGTACCTGGGGGGGGTGTAAAGTCAGCATGTGAAAAAGCGCATGTTTCCCGTACATAGAACTGTCCCTGCACAAAGTGTCATTTCTGAAAGAAAAAAAGGCATTTAAAACCGGCTTTGCGGCTCTAATGAATTGTCGGCTCTGGCAATTCAGAGATGATTCATTCATAAAAAATGTTAAAAAAAAGCTTGGGGGTCCCCCCAAATTCCATTAACAGGCCCTTCAGGTCTGATATGGATATTAAGGGGAACCCTTCCAGAGGTTCTAACTCTTCCCCCTTTGTTTTTACTGCTGTCTATGTCCCCATTTGTGATTCCCCTTACTTCCCATCCTTAAACAGAATCCAAAAATAAGTAAAAGCCTGAGAGTCTAACACATACTGTGCAAAATAACAAGAAAGTGACTGGTCTTCTACTCCAAATGTTGCTTATAGGTTGGAGCATGTAGAGGATCTCTATTATTATATGTCTAAGCAAAATAACTGAGCCGTGTGTGCCAAGTGGATCAAGATATGCACAAGAGGAAAGCCCTGCATTGCTTTGGCACACTGAATTATTTATTTCATCCTTGTGTTCTCACCTGAGGAACATTATCCCCTTGTTATTGCTTAAGTAAAAGTAACTTATCCAGAAACAGAACATTACATGTTCCCTGTCACCTTCTTGTCTGCGCAGTGTACAAATCCTAGGCTGTTCTCATTTACATAAACAAGCCATCATATTACATTGCCAGAACAAGACACGAGGAAGAGCACAGATCCTAAGTTGATGTGTTGGCATTGTACACTACTTGTTCACTACTGTACCAGGAAAGACGCAATAGTAGTATTAAAATAAGATGGCTGATTGGCTGACAGCCGCGGGAGCCAATGGTACCACTGCTGTGTCTCAGACAATGAGGAGGAGTGTCCTGGACAGCTTAGACATTTGTGGACATCGTTGGAGAGAGATGGGGCTCAGGTAAATAATTAGGTGCTGGGATGGCTGCTACACACAAAATGTTTTTTTTTATCTGAATGCATAGAATGCATTCAGATAAAAACAATCTTCTGCCTTTACAACTCCTTTAAACATTTGTGCAACCTTCTCAAATAATCCTTGTAATTTGTGTGATATGTTTACTTCCTATGATTGTCAGCTCCATCTAGTGCCCATAATGTGGTATTTTCCTAAAATACCCCAATCAGAAAAATACTGTACTATGCCACTAGATGTAGCTCATGATTACAGATAGTAAACATATTATATTCTGACTCAGATTGTTGTGAAGCGATTTATCCCTTGTGAGACCTCTATGCCTGACCTGTATAAGCAGATATAATCACTTAGGACAATCCTCATCAGATAGCTCGAGCTCATCAAGTACCGATTCTATTCGCAGACGTGCGAATAGATGAATAGGTTGTGGTACTTATGCTGTCAAAAGATGATATTGTCTGTAGCTAATATACAGCAGAACAACGCATGTTACAAAAAAAAAAAAAAAAAAGAGACAATAAAGTTTCAATGTCACATAAAACTGGATAAAATAAAAGTGTACATAAAACACAGTTGAAGTTGCACATTGTCAATAACCTTGTCGTAAAAGAGAAGTTGTCCAATCCGCATATAGCAAGTTTTTTTTTATGACTTAACTGTTCAAAAATAACTATACTAATAAACATAAAATAAAAAGCAAACATGTCGGAGTGGGTTATAGTCTTTCTTAGTCCAGTCCAATGACCTTGATAGCATTTCACTGTTGCAAAACCTCAATTTAAATCACCTAAACTGTTTGATCTACCATCACCCGACCCCTAAAATCATATGGTAAAATTACTGTTTTATCCCTCCTTTAGGACATATCCACCACAGTTTCACTAGAATTTTCCCACTTTAGACCATATTTTTCAGGCACCCTCTAGCTTTCTATGTCATCCTATACAGTCAGGTCCATAAATATTGGGACATCAACACAATTCTAACCTTTTTGGCTCTATACACCACCACAATGGATTTGAAATGAAACGAACAAGATGTGCTTTAACTGCAGACTTTTAACTTTAATTTGATAGTATTTACATCCAAATCAGGTGAACGGTGTAGGAATTACAACAGTTTGTATATGTGCCTCCCATTTTTTAAGGGACCAAAAGTAATGGGACAGTTGGCTGCTCAGCTGTTCCATGGCCAGGTGTGCGTTATTCCCTCATTATCCCATTTACAAGGAGCAGATAAAAGGTCCAGAGTTAATTTCAAGTGTGCTATTTGCATTTTGAATCTGTTGCTGTCAACACGCGATCAGAAATTACGACAAGAAAAGTCAGATGTGAGCTTTTGGATGGAAATTCCGACTGTGTGTATGCTCCATCTGACTTTTGCTGTTGGAATTTCAGCCAACAAAAGATTGAGAGCAGGTTCTCTATTTTTCCGAAAAAAAGTTCCTATCGGAAAATCCGCTCGTCTGTATGCAACTCCGACACGCAAAAAAACATGCATGCTCAGAATCAATCAGAAGAGCCTAACTGCCTATTGAACTTAATTGATCTCAACTTGTTGTACATCTTGTATGCCACCATGTTCTTGACGGTCGGAATTTCCGACAAGATTTGTGTGACCGTGTGTATGCAACACAAGTTTGAGCCAACATTCCGTCAGAAAAAAATCCACGGTTTTCTTGTCTAAATTTCCGATCGTGTGTACGCAACATTAGTCCCTTTTTGGTGAATATTGAAGTCCAAAAGGCTGCTGCACAGGCTTTCTTTCACACAGGCCAAGTGTTGTTTGCCAGGGTGGCTTTAAACAAGCCTAGCCTAGGCTGGTAAAAAAGGGGAAAAGGGGTGAAACTTCCAACTGTACCTTCTCTCTTCCATCTGCTCTCTCCTTTGCCAGTCTTTTCTTCTCCTGCCTATGTGCAGAGCCCCCCTCTAGTCCTCTCTAGGCATCTGGACCCTGGACTCTGGTCCTTCACTGCCAGGCTCCTGAACATGTATGGCCAATTTCCCTATCTTACCTCCCCAGGGATTTAGGCTTCAGTCCCTATTCCTCCCCCCTCTATATTCTAGAACTATCCTGAAAGTTCTAGAAGCTAGGGGGAGGTAACAGAGGCACATCCTTTATAAGTCTCCCCAGCTAAGCAGAATCAAATTAACCCCAACTCCTCTGCCAACAGAGGAGCCATACTAAATTTACCTACTCTGTACACTGAGGGTGCTACACAAGTACTCTGTTGGACTTGGACATCTACAGTATTTTGTAACCCAATAAATGGTACTTTCTGGAAAGAAGTTGCTACTGAAATTTGTTTTGGGTTGCAGGAGTTTATCTTATATACCTGTCTCTGCATTCCTGTTTCTACAATACAAATGATTACATTAAATATTAGTTCTTCATTATTATTTACAACAAAAATCACATTGAAAGAATTATTTACATCAAGCTGACCCCATTTACATGTAGAATAAGATTGAAATGGAAATTAGCAGCTGGCTTACTAAAACTTCCAGCTATCCTAAATTAATCTTGACGTTACCTGGATGCTTAAAATTCATTAGTTGAGCATTTTAGAAAAGCTTTGCCAAAAATTTTGATCTGAACAGTAATTTCTTATGAAAATTAAGCACATTTTAAAAATCCTATTTATTTTCAGCTCATTGAAACTATAACTCTATGCTAGGTTCTTGGAGCGCGAATCTTGCCCAAATCTCACCATTAGGATTTGTCTGAATCCTGGATTATGTTCATCCTTAATTGTTATTTCACACACTGCTTCTCTCTCCATGTTCCTGTGAAGATTATCAGGCTCGCTCTAAGGAATCGCTGTCTTGGAGAAGCTTTAATATATATACTGTGTACATATCTCACCAAAGCCTCCGCAATCTCCCTTTATTAATTTCCTCTGCTAAAGCCGGCAGCATGCGATTGATTTTTCATGCCGTTATTATTTTATAATAACGTAACTCTGTGATTTTTCTTTGTGAAAGGAGAAGAAAATGGCAAAAATGGCAAATAATCAATGTCTTACTGTAGCAGAAAAGCATTGTGCAACCTGGCCAGACAATGTTAGAGTTTTGCTTAGCACGGAAAATAACGTTTTAGATTCAGGATTTTCAGCAAAAGCTGAGTTTTATTAGGATATTTGTGGCTACAACAATCCAATCTCCCATCATTACAGTCTTTCTATAAAAAATTTCCCAAGGCATTTACGCAAGCTTTAACAAGGATATATATATATATTTTTTTAGATTCATAGAACTACAATGAGAATTGCTTATTGCCCCTGATGTTAAATATGAATTTTTCATGAACTGAGCTGGAAAAAAACGAACAAAAGCATATGATTGAATCAAGATCATATTAGCATACTCTTCCCAGTATACAGAGAGGTGCCTGTGTCAAAGACCTGTGCTGGATGGACTAGTTGCATAATGACAACTATTGGCAGATAATCAGTTTATGTGTTGTATTTCTGAAGGCTCTGTGTACTGTATGCAGGAAAATTCAGCAAAATTATTGCTAAAGCATGTGAAAAAGCCCATAAGAAAAACATGTGTCATAACACTCATTTAGCAATGTAAGAAATTGCAATCCCAGCCTAAAAGGGTCTCCTAAGGATGAATTCATGTTTGGAAAGTTACACGCCCACTGTGCTGCAAACACAGAAAGAAATTGTGTAAGTATAAAAAATTGCTCTAAACATTTGTGCAGCAGGAAATAGTCTTCCACAAAAAAATAAAATAAAACCTCCGGAAACTATTTCCTATTTTAAGCCTTAACAGGATATGCTTTCTTATCTGGGGTGGAATAACTTTCGCCTGCTCTATAACATATACAACAGATAATTCTTGAACTTTCAGTTGAAGATGATGGCATTTTTCAAACTTAAATATGCGCAGATAGGTTTCCCTGTGATGAAAAGATATTATACTTACCTGTTCCTAGTGGCGTAGTGTGGGGAGGCAGGGGGAGAAGTGGCCCCGGGCGCAACATTTAAGGGGGCGAATCCCATGCCAGTGTGTGTCACTTTGTCCTATTCCTATTATTTGTATTTACTGTCTCACTGCACTCTGGCCACCATGTTCAGTTTTAGCAATGGGCGGCCGGCACCCTGTGATTGGGTGAATGGGGTCATGTGCGGTGGCGGGACTGGCCTATCCGTGATCACAGGTGGTGCATGTGCAAAGGTTGCTCCTGGAGTCCCGCCTCTGCCTTGCTGTCAGTCTCAGCCGCCGCCAACATGTTAGACATAGTGCCTTACAACACTGATACATGCCCACTAGGGCATTCTTAGTAAACCCAAATTTTCAGACAGAAAAGCTAGAAATGTCAAAAACTCAGTGGCCCCCAGCAAGTATAAATCATATTCCACTTCCCCCACACAAACCCTATACCCCATTCCCCTAGTGGGCATGTGTCAGTGTTGTAAGACACTATGTCTAACATGCAAACATGTAACACATGGCCAAAAGGATTTTAAGGTCAAAAGGTAAAACTTATCAAATCCCTATTTTTTTTTTTTTATTGTTCCACAGAATTTGTGGTATATTATCTCATTTGTCCTTGTGGTCTACATTATTTTGGAAGAACCATCCGTACGTTGAGGAAAATATTTGAGGAGCACTGTGGTTTTGTAGAGGGTTGAGGAGATAAAAACAGTGTGCCCCAACATCTTTTGAAATATCATGACCAATCCTCTACAGGCCACAGGGTGTGGGTTATAGACTCCATTCCCAGCACATTTCCAATGGCGGTGCGTTTTAAAGGTCTCTGTCAGACAGAAACAATTTGGATTTATACCTTGGATTCTCTCACGCCCGGAGGCCTTAATGAGGAAATAGAGGTCAACGGTCTCATCTGATCCGTAATCTGGTCCAATCCTCTATTGCACTTTACTTTGGTTCTTTTTATACATTCCCCGTTCTTCCCCCTTTTTTGGCATTTTCTTCTCCCCACCCCTTCTTTCCTTTTCTTTCAAATTTTTTTCCCCCATTCGAGTGTGTATAGGTACATGTGTGTATTTCATCTCACACATGTAGTTTGGGTATGTATGTACACACGTGTATATATATATTTTCATATTTAAAAAGAAATCAATTACATTTTTGATACAACCTGCTGACACAAGTTCAGCATGTGTGTGTATATGTATGTATATGTATATATTTTTAATTCTAATTATGATTACGCCAAAATAACTCTAATTTATAATTTTTTATTCAGGATTCATTTGTTCAGTTTTTACATAAGAGTTTGGACCCTTAATGTCTTCACCAACCAAAGTGAGTACCCATATAGTATAAAATTGTTCTCAATGCCTTGTGTTATTTTATCCTTGTGAGTACCTTTATCCACATTTTCTAATAAATGATCTTACTCTCTAAACTTAAATTGGCGCCTGTGTTTTCTTCTCTGTTCTACAATGTATATCACTGCTCTTCTGTAATTTGATTCCATCTGTGTAATCTTAAATTGGCATTACACCGATTGATTTCTTTTAATCAGCATGCAAAGCAAAGTTAGCCCGAAGCATGACGATAGCATGAAGCTAAATTTAGCCTGAATGTCACACCACTTCTTAAAACTCAATCTATCCAAAACCGATTTCTCTGTCAAGATCGATGGCACAACGATCAACCAGTCCCCGCATGCCAAGGTTTTAGGTGTACTCCTGGACAGACCTTTTGGTCCCACGTCCAATCACTGTCCAAATCTTACCTCCACAAGATCTCTAAAATACCACCCCTTCCTAATCAATGATACAGCAAAGCTCCTAGTTCACTCCCTGGTCATCTCCCACCTTGACTCCTGCAACTCCCTCCTCATGGGATTACCTTTACATAGTCTATCCCCCCTTCAGTCCATCATGAATGCTGCTGTCAGACTCATGCACCTGACCAACTGCTCAGTGTCTGCTACTCCTCTCTGTCAATCTCTCCACTGGCTTCTGCCAAACCAACTAATTCAATTCAAAATACCAACAACAACTTACAAAGCCATCCCCAATTTGTCCCCCAACTACATCACTAACCCAGTCTCAAAATACCAACCTAATCGTTCTCTTGATTCCTCTCAAGACCTCCTGCTCTCTAGCTCCCTTGTTACCTCCTCCCATGCTCGCCTCCAGGACTTTTCCCAAGGCTCTCCTATCTTATGGTACTCTCTACCCAAATCTGTCTGACTATTTTCGATTCTGTTTGCTTTTAGACGATCCCTGAAAACCCCCCTCTTCAGAGAAGCCTATTCTGCCCCTACCTACCAACTGTACTTTTATTTTCTCCATCGACTCATCCCCCACAGCTATTACCTTTTGTATCAAATGACCCTCCCTCCTAGATTGCAAGCTCTAATGAGCAGGGCCCTCTGATTCCTCCTGTACTGAATTGTATTGTAACTGTACTGTCTGCCCTCATGTTGTAAAGTGCTGCACAAACAATTGGCGCTATATAAATTCTGTATAATAATAATAATAATAATAATTTAAAGAAACCTCACAGACTCCTTCATCCAAATCAGGGGTGTCAAACTTAATATCATTGTGGGCCACATCAGCATTATGATTGCCCTCAAAAGGGCCGGTTGTATCTGTAATATTAGATGTCCAGCGCATCCCCTCCCCTTACATTAGAAGCCAAGAGCCACCCCACCATCAGAAGTTGAGTCCCCCGCTCTCCCTTACATCACAGTGCACCCCCCTTTCCTTATGCTGCTGCTGGGAAGAAGATGGATGCATTGTTTGAAAGCACAAAGTACCGGGTCAGAAGGAGGACCAGAGAAGGGCTGGAGCTCTCTTGCAGCTGCAGGAGAGGTGTGAGGGCCACATGAAATGGCCTGGAGGGCCGGAATCAGCCCGCGGGCCTTGTGTTTGACACCTGTGATCTAAACAGTACATGGACAAATCCCCCGCTATTAAAATACCCGAACAGTGGCTGAATCTTAATGGACCGGAGCACCGTTTGGCTGGCAATTTCCCCCCCGGCCTCTTCAGTTGTTCAATTGAAAGATGTTGGGCAGAGTGGCGCCAACAGGGCCACCCACTGATTGAACTGCAACTAATTCACCAGGAAAATTTGCTCAGTGTCGCATATGGCCAGTTTACCAGAGAAAGATTATTTTATTCCGATTTATTTATTTAGGGACCTATTGTGCAAAAATTATGGCAGCTACCGTAACTGATTTCTTTCTTAAAATGCTAGGTGCCTCACTGTCATGCTGATCTCAGCCTCAGAGCTTTCTGGGTTACTGACCTGGAACAAGTATACTGTACAGATTGGGATATCTTTGCTTATTGGGTGTCTTTACCAGGTCTGTGCCTCAGAAAGTACTAATGCCCGAGACAGCCAGGCAACTAACATCTTTAGAGGGAGGTCAGTAGTAGAAGCGTTCAACTTCCTCTAACAGCAAATTTCCTTTAATGTATTTTCCAGATCAGATTATATTTATATAGCAGAGATCAGCAGCCAAGGGCCACTGAACCAGGGTGCCTCTCTCGCTGTCATCTCCTATATAATCAAATTCCACTTTGCCAGCTCTATTGACTGGAACTACAATGCTGCAGCAGCATCCTATTAATCTTATTTAGCTGTATCTCCCAGCATGCGCACACATCCAGGAAAGATAGATATGCAAAACACCATAATGCATATATTACCTATCAAAAAGTCAAGCAAGAGTGAGTGGAAAATGACAAGTCCTATGTCATAATCGACCAGTGCTGTTATTATAAATAATCTCTCTCCTTTCCTTTTTCACTAATGTGTTCTTGGTTTCTTGTTTTCATTCACAGGTAACATTTACACAGCTGAAAAATCTATGCACATTATCTTCAAGGCAATACAGTTATTTAAAATGTTCAGCTGATGGGTTGAGAAAAAAGGCAATAATAACCGATGAAAGGTACAAGTTGCATCAATGGGGGTTATATACTAAAGGCCAATCCACTTTGCACTACAAGTGAAAACTATGGGCCAGATTCTCAAAAGAGATACCAGAGATCTCCAGATACGCCGTCGTATCTCTGAGTCGCGCCGTCGTATCTATGCGCCTGATTCTTAGAATCAGTTACGCATAGATTTCCCTTAGATCCGACAGGCGTAAGTCTCTTACGCCGTCGGATCGTAACTGCATTTTTACGCTGACCGCTAGGGGCGTGTATGCTGATTTACGCATCGAAATATGTAAATCAGCAAGATACGCAAATTCACGAACGTACGCCCGGCCGACGCAGTACATTTACGCCGTTTACGTTAGGCTTACCCCTGTTATATGGTGGCGTATGTGCGGCGCATCAATGTTAAGTATGGCCGTCGTTCCCGCAACGAAATTTGAAAATTTGAAATTTTCTCATGATCATCCTTACCCGTGAGGCAAAATCTTGCATGAAGCTCCAGACCCAGGGCAAATGATGGTTCTTTTTTTTCTTAAACCTCCAACAGTTGTCTCCTTCTGACCAAGCTTCTTGCTGATGGTCTTGTAGCTTATTTCAGTCTTCTGTAGGTCGACAGTCTTGTTCCTGGTGTCCTTTGACAGCTCTTTGGTCTTGCCCACTATAGTGGGTTTGAATGGAAGAAAGAGATTCTGTGGACAGTCTTTTATACACATAAGGAGTTGTCCTTAGGAGCACCTTCTTAACTACTTAAAACCCGGGCCTTCAGGCAGCTAAAGGATCTGGCCAGTTTTTGCGATTCGGCACTGCGTCGCTTTAACTGACAATTGCACGGTCCTGCCACGTGGCTCCCAAACAAAATTGGCGTCCTTTTTTCCCCACAAATAGAGCTTTCTTTTGGTGGTATTTGATCACCTCTGCGGTTTCTATTTTTTGCGCTATAAACAAAAATAGAGCGACAATTTTAAAAAAAATTCAATATTTTTTACTTTTTGCTATAATAAATATCCCCCAAAAATATATAAAAAAAAATTTCCCTCAGTTTAGTCCGATACGTATTCTTCTACCTATTTTTGTAAAAAAAAATCACAATAAGCGTTTATCGATTGGTTTGCGCAAAATTTATAGCGTTTACAAAATAGGGGATAGTTTTATTGCATTTTTATAAAACAAAAATTTTTTTACTACTAATGGCGGCGATCAGCGATTTTTTTTGTGACTGCGACATTATGGCGGACACTTCGGACAATTTTGACACATTTTTGGAACCATTGTCATTTTCACAGCAAAAAATGCATTAAAAATGCATTGTTTACTGTGAAAATGACAATTGCAGTTTGGGAGTTAACCACAAGGGGGCGCTAAAGGGGTTATGTGTGACCTAATTTGTGTTTCTAACTGTAGGGGGGTGTGGCTGTAGGTGTGACGTCATCGATTGTGTTTCCCTATAAAAGGGAACACACGATCGATGACGGCGCCACAGTGAAGAACGGGGAAGCTGTGTTTACACACAGCTCTCCCCGTTCTTCAGCTCCGGGGACCGATCGCGGGACTCCAGCAGTGATCGGGTCCGCGGGTCCCGCGGTCACGGAGCTTCGGACCGGGGCGAGTGCACGCGCCCGCGGCGCGCGCGCAACCCCACGGCTGGGCTTAAAGGGCAACGTACAGGTACGTTGATGTGCCCAGCCATGCCATTCTGCCAAGGTATATCGGCGTGAAGGGGTCCTTAAGTGGTTAAATTGACAGGACTAATCTGTGTACATACTGTAGTCAGACTGTGGGAGCCAGATCTATTGTTAGTTGGTAGGGGATCAAATACTTATTTTTACTCACTGAACTGCAACTCAATTTATAATATTTGTATTGTGTTTTTTCTTGATTTTTGGTTGATATTCTGTCTCTATTATTTAAAATACACCTATGGTAACAATTATTGCTGCATTCACACCTGAACGCGGCGTATTGTACCGTGATTTGCCGCGACAAATTGCAGCGTTTTGTCCCGCGACTTGCCGCGACAAGACGCTGCGTTTTTTAGCCTACAATATGCCGGAGGGGTGATTAACATTGTCGGCTATGCCGAACACCGAAAGCCGACCTGAAAAAAGGGTCCGGGACTTGTTTTGAGCTTCAGGCGTTCGGCGTTTCGGCGTTCGGCGTGGAGATGTGAACCATCTCCATAGCCGACAATGTTAAATCACCCCTCCAGCGTATTGCAGGCTGCAATAGCGTGGGGCGTCGGGCGTAAAAACGCCTAAGTGTGAATGGACACTTATAGATCATTTATTTTTTTGTAAGTGGGCAAACATACAAATACTGCAGGGGATCAAATAATTATTTTCCCGACTGTATATTTCACATGTGTATTTAGCTCATGTACTATTTGCTTGAAAACTATTACCAAAGGATAAACAGGGGCTGCCATTGCCGACCTTCTTCCAAGAATAGCGGCTTCCTGGCTGCCTTTGGCTTTAATACTTTTGACTCATTGACCTGGAACATGTATGCATAATACAAAGTAAGAGTGAAGTCAAATCTCCTTATCTGCATACTTGTTCTAGATCCGTGACTGTGCCATTATATCATCATGACAGCTATTTTCAGAAGGAGAAGTTGACAATGGCAGTCTACATAATTGCTCAATACAAGTTTCCTTTCGGTCCTAAATTGTGAGCACTCTGAAACCATTAAAAACCAAACCCTTTGCACCTTTCAGAGTTAATGAGAGCAAGCAATTATATTCTATTTGGATCTGTATAATACATCGATCAGTGTGAAGCTCCACTGGAACAATGCCATACAGAAGCATAAAGTATACAGGGGTTCCTATTTTCATCCACTCTTACACCATCAGACCAATTTTTAGATTTCTAATTATTGGGCTGGCACCAAAATTGGCGCTTTTATTATTTCCCTAATGCCTTAGCTGCGGGCTTCCTATGGGTTGATGCCTTAATTGTGTTTTCTAATTTTCCCCTTAAACCAGCTAAATGACATCCATTAATAATCTCTTGCTGATCACCACATGTGCGCTACTTAACCACCATGCAGCTACTTTACAAGAAGGCAGTGAGGATGGGACGAGACTTAATAATACATTGCTAGAATGTATCAGCGGTGTGCTAGAATAGTCCAATAAGATCTGTCCGTGTCATTGGAAAGGTTGTTTTATCTATACTTCTTTTATTTCCAGCACGGCTACTATACATTTATCTGCTGGTTGGCAACATAGGGTCAGATTCACAAACTAGATACGACGGCGTATCTACTGATACGCCGTCGTATCTCTGTTTCTAACTATGCGACTGATTCATAGAATCAGTTACGCATAGCTAGCCCTAAGATCCGACTGGTGTAATTGAATTACACTGTCGGATCTTAATGATGCAATTCTAGGCCGGCCGCTAGGTGGCGAGGCCATTGCGGCCGGCGTAGAATATGCAAATGAAGACTTACGGCGATCCCCGAATGTCCCGAACGGCCCGTCGATCTAAATCTACGTCGTTTCCGTCGAGTTACACCGCGTAAAACTAGGGCTGAGCCCTAGTTGTCTTAAGCCATGGTAAGTATGGGTGTCGTTCCCGCGTCGAAATTTAAACATCAACGTCGTTTGCGTAAGACGCCATTTACGTTAACGTCTAAGCAAATGACGTCGGTGCGACGTCAGTTAGCGCAATGCACGTCGGGTAATTTACCCGACGGAGCATGCGCAGTACGTCCGGCGCGGGAGCACGCCTAATTTAAATGGGACTCGCCCCATTCGATTGGGCCCGCTTTGCGCCGGACAGATTTAAGTTACACCGCTGCAAATTTTCAGGTAAGTGCTTTGTGGATCGGGCACTTAGGCAGAAAATTTGCGGCGGTGTAACTTAAATCAGAAAAGTTACGTTGCGCCCGCTGGCTGTGAATCTGGCCCTGAATTCTTTCTCATAGCTTCTTTTACGAACAGTGGAAGCATGATAGAGTTTTAAGGCTTGAGGTTAACTGGCCATACACCAAGAGAACTCATCTATTAGGTGGATTCAGAAAGACTTAGGCTGGCGTATCAGTAGATACGCCAGCCTAAGTCTGAATGTGCGCCGACGCTAATTTAAGCGTATGCTGGTAAACAGATACGCTTAAATTAGGCTCAGATACGAGCGGCGTAAGTGTCTTACACCGTCGTATCCTAAAGTGTAATTTTTAGGCTGACCGCTAGGTGGCGCTTCCATTGCGGTCGGCGTAGAATATGTAAATCACTAGATACGCCTATTCACGAATGTACGCCCGGCCGACGCAGTACAGATACGCCATTTACGTAACGCAATATCAGGCCTAAAGTTATTCCATCAAATAGCTGGAATAGTGTTTCTGGTTCATCCAGCCTGGTACATTCGTGTCACTTTATGTTCACATTATATGTTGTTTATTCACCTTTCTTTCCCTGTAATAGTCACCTAGTATTTATTTATTTATTTATGTATTTCACTTTAGGGTTACCTACTTGTTAGGTATTGAGATCCCCCTTCTATTATTAGTTCACAGCGCTTCACCATCACTTTCCATAGCTGGAATAGTAATGTTAAGTATGGCCGTCGTTCCCGCGTCGAAATTTGAAAATTTTACGTTGTTTGCGTAAGTCGTCCGTGAATAGGGATTTACGTCATTTACGTCCACGTCAAAACCAATAGGACCATGCGGCGTACTTAGCCGCAATGCATACTGGGATAGTACATGGACGGCGCATGCGCCGTTCCAAAAACCATCAATCACGTCAGGTCAACCCAAATTAACATAAAACACTCCCCCTCAGCCTATTTTGAATTAGGCGCGCTTACGCCCGCCGTATTTACGATATGCCGCCGTAACTTAGCAGGCAAGTACTTTGTGAATCATGTACTTGCCTCGCTAACTTACGGCGGCGTAGTGTAAACACGATACACTACGCCGCCACTTCTTTTCAGCCTGCACATGTATGGGCAGCTTTATATCATTTTATCATGTAATTCAAGAGGTTCCCAATCTTTCCAGGTCATAAAGCACTGCAGCATGATCCATGATACGTGATACTAAGGCCCCTTTCACACATGCAGACTGTTTGTCCGTTTTTTATCCACCCGTTGACGGATGAAAAACGGACATCAATGCATCTCAATAGAAAAATAGATGTCAATGGATGTTCATCTATTGACATCCGTTTATGTCCACTTCCACCAAAATCTGTTTTTCGGAATGGATCAAAGCCCTATTTTTATTTTTATTTTTTTCGTAAAAAAAAACAGATCTGACAAAAAAGAATTTTAACGGACAAATGTTTTTTTGCATGAAAGAGCGGCTCAGGAACTCAAGTAGTTAAAGTAATTGTATAAAGTCTCATTTTTTTTTTTCAATTAAAATATCAAACATGATACACTTGCCTGCTCTGTGCAGGGGTTTTGCTCAGAGCAGCCCAGATCCTTCTCTTCTACGGTCCCTGGCTGGAGCTCCTGCCCCCCCCCCTTCCTGTCGAGCGCCCCCACAGCAAGCAGCTGTGCTGTTTCTCCTTCCCTCATTTTGAGCTATTCTCTACAGGGACTAGAAGAGGCAGTGTCAGATTAAGGCTGGCCATATATTTTACAATTTTCTCATAGAACTTTCCTTTAGATTTACCAAAACCATATATTATGAGGTCAAACCTGAACACTTTTAATGTGTATGCAATCAGGCAGGCCCTTGCACTACATAGTTGAAGGTAAAGCTAAAGTAAATGGAACAATAACATTGTATAATGTATGGCCGGCCTTAGACCTTGGGGGGGGGGGGGCCTGGGGCATTTCAAGTTCGGGGCCCCTCAACATAGAAAATGTATTATATGACAAACAGTGGCGGCTGGTGGGTTCTTCTTTTGGGGGGGGTGGCAAACAAAAAACACCAGCTGGCAGCATGGTACAGCACTGAAACACAACCCCCCAGGCAGTCCAGCCCTTACCCGCGGGGCTGTGGTGTCCTACCCTCCTTCCCTGGATTGTGGGCAGCGACAGCTCCGGCGTGCGCTCCTCCAGCTTTCTCTGCCGTGTGTCTCCTCTTCCACCAAAGCGCTAGACATCCAATAGGATCGCCTGACACTTTGGCCAATCGGGTCAGGTCTCACAGACCTGCCTCCTGATTGGCAGGGAGGAAAGTTAGTGTGAAAATAGCAAAAAATTATTTTTTATGGTTACACAACACCGTTGTATCTCTGAGTCTGAGCCGTCGTATCTTTGCGCCTGATTCAAAGAATCAGATACGCCAGAATTTGTATAAGATACGACCAGCGTAAGTCTCCTACGCCGTCGTATCTTAACTGCATATTTACGCTAGCCGCTAGGGGTTTGTATGCTGATTTACGCCTAGAAATATGTAAATCAGCTAGATACGCCAATTCACAAACGTACGCCTGGCCGACGCAGTACATATACGCCGTTTACGTTAGGCTTTTCCCGGCGTAAAGTTACCCCTGCTATATGAGGCGTAGATGAGGCGTAACAATGTTAAGTATGGACGTCGGAACAGCGTAAAATTTTTCACGTTTTACGCCGTTTGCGTAAGTAGTTCGCGAATAGAGCTGTGCGTCATTTACGTTCACGTCGAAAGCATTGGCTTCTTGCGGGTTAATTTGGAGCATGCGCCGTATACGTGGGGTCACATTAAATTTACATAACACACGCCCACATCTTCCACATTTGAATTAGGCGGGCTTACGCCGGCCTATTTACGCTACGCGCCGCAACTTTGGTTTGAGAATACTGCACTTGCCTGACAAAGTTGCGGAGGCGTAACGTAAATAGGATAAGTTACGCCCGCAAAAAGATGCGCGCTTCTACGTGAATCCGGGCCTTAGTGATGTATTAAACAAAGCTACATTAGTTTGTGTTTTATTACTACATGGAGATCGGTTTAAATGAATCAGCTGAGGATTAATTCACATTCATCATTCATACAGTTACAAAGGTACTGCTTTTTACAATTATTCTTGCATGTATTTGGGTAATTAAGGTGAATATAACTATAGTGTATTAACTAAATTAACATTCTGTACTACTTTAATAAATCAGCCCAATAGTAATATATATTATGCATGATACACAATTTTCACAATAAACATTATTTAATTAGTATGATTACATAAACTGCACCAACAGCCTAATATCCCTATCACCAAGATAAATATGCACCACAACAGCATAATATTCCTATAACTAGGATGAAATATCTCCTATCTACACCCAAGACTAATATAACTGCTGAGGAAGCACTGTGGGTGCCAGCCTTTCTCATTGGGAACAATAACTGGCTGGGAAAATACTTCAGCTTTCCCTCAACGGGGCAGTTTTAGTCAGATATGTGGTGGTGACTATAAAAAATATGGACATTTCTCATTACAAAAATAAATGGCTGAAATAAACAAACAAACTCTAATTGCTATAGCCCCCTTAAAGTGGACCTCACCTAAAAAATAAAAAAAATGTTTTTGGTTACACCCAATCAGTACATTAAAATTCTACCTTCTGCTCCATTCATTCTTTGGATCTGTGCTTCCTCCACATCTTCAGCTGCTTCATGATCAATCCCCTACCAGCCAGAAGGACAGCTCTGGTTTGAGGTAGCAAACAACGGCCTGTAGCAAGATGGCTGCCTCCACAAAGTAAACCAGTTGAGCATGAGACGTCAGTAAAAGTTGCAGGCAGGGGTCAAGTCCTGGGGAAAAAAGTGTGGGAACTCCCACCCAAGATCCACTTCCCCACCAAAAAAAAAAATGATACGCTTATATGCATAATTACTAAACCGCAAGTTCTTTCTAAATCCCGCGATAACTCGCGGCAGACCTCCGCAATGTCTCCTGGGAACGATGACAAAAGCTCCCAGGAGACATTGCGGCATCGAGGAAGTGACGGAATATCTGCACACTACCTGATGAATCCATATACAGGAAGTGGCCAGTAACATAAAGGATTACTAAGGTTCGCCTGCCCCTGACAGTGACTCGAGCTGGGCATTGCCGCTTAGTGAAGTATTGGCTCGGCCGGCTCGGCTGCTCTAGTCCTGCAAAGGGAACTGAGTTCCTGCTGTGAAAAAAGTGCAGGAACTCCGTTCCCACGCGTTCCGGCAAGACTTTAGCCCTGGTTGCAGGGAGCCTAAAGACAATCCTCATGAATACTCGTTTGAACCCTCAGGTTGACTTGTTTGGGCAAAGCCACAGTACAAGGTCCTCTTTAAAGCAATTTTTGTTATTAAAATAGCAAGCATGTTATACTTGCAGCAAAAGTCAGCAAAGACTTGTGTTGCTGACTTTTGCACAGCATTTATATTGTTTACAATATTTATGTACTATATTGCACAGTGATTGTTATAGTTGAAATATTGTGTGTTATTGATTTATGCACTTTACTTATACATGCAGTTTACACTGATACACGCACTTTACTTAATTAAGGATGCAACTGAGGGAGGTGCGTTGTACAGTCCCATGTGTATGGTGTCACTGAAGGGAATATTGTATTTACCTACCTTGGTTACATCCTATTCATAAGCATGGTGGGGGCAGCTGCACTTGGTAACAGACCCATAGCATTGAATTGATTGATAAAAGTAACAATGTTTCTTTGTATCTTTCTATGTCCATTTGAATAATGTTGAGTCAAACGGTTCTTTTTCTGACAGCAACAGTTGTTAGAGCTGCTGTTTTTAAACAGTGACTCCTAGCTTTATTTTCAGGGACCAGAATTGCTGGGAAGTGGGGGGGGGGCAGCCGAAGGGCAGAAGGACTGGATGTGTTACACATGTATTATGTGTTTTGATGGTGTGTTTGAGTGTGTGTGGCATGTCCAGTGTCCTCAAATAAGTAAAAATGTTTTAGTCATGCTGTGTGCATGGAAACACATAACAAACATATAGTGGAGGTTTCTCAAAATTTGACTGTGAAAGTGGAACTACACTTTGAGGTCTGAATCAGGCAAACATTCGCACTGGACCTCTGTCGTCAGCCGCATCCATTTCAAGTGTGAACCCGGCTTACCCATAACTGTTCTTTAAAAAAATAACATACATTCCACAATAATAATTATACTACCAAATAAGTGTGTGCTGTAAATTGTCTCCAGTATTGCTTGTGTTTATTTTTGCTGGGGGCTGCCAGAGCACTTCTTTTTTGGAAACTCCCCTCCTTGGTCTCAAAAACGATATGTTACTTTCTTCAAATAAAATATGTACATTTTTCCAGCCTTGATTGTATGTCTTGGCTCAGAAAGAGAGGAAGGCTGACAGAAGCTTTACAGTGCTGAAATTTACAGGCTGCCATATGGAAGAACGCAGTGAATAACAGGGAGATAAGACATGATTCTTTTAGGTTTAACTCTTTTGTGTCTTCTTGGCAGCAGAGTTTGTCCTTTCACCTCTCGAGCTTTTCTTTTCTCTGTCCCTAATCAGTCTTTCATTGGCACAGTTTGTGTCATTTGTATTGCTTTGTTCTCCCTTCAGAAACAGTAAATCCTAAAGCTGTCTGCAGATCTTGGGCCGGATTCACGTAACACTTACGCCGACGTATCTACAGATATGGCGCGTAAGTGTAAATGTGCGCCGTCGTATCTGTGCGCCGTGCCCATAGAACTAGATACGCCTGAAAATAGTCTTCCTCCGACCGACGTAACTTTCCTACGCTGGCCGCAAGGGGCGCTCCCATTGATTTACGTGTCGAATATGTAAATGACTGAGATACGCCGATTCACGAACGTACTTGAGCCCGTCAAAGTAATATACGCCGTTTACGTAAGGCGTACATCCGGCGTAAAGTTATTCCACATATAGGAGGCGCATCCCATGCAAAGGTATGGACCACGGAACAGCCGTCGTATTTTATGTTGTTTACGTGAATAGGGCTGGGCGTAGGTTACGTTCAGTGATTCGACAGATCTTAGGCGTTCGTTCCGACGTGATTCTGAGCATGCGCACTGGGATGCGTCCATGGGACGGCGCATGCGCCGTTCGTTCGGCCCATCATTTGCATGGGGTCACGGTTCATTTAAATGGATCACGCCTACTTCCACCTACTTTGAATTAGGCCGGCTTACGCCTAGGAATTTACGTTACGCCGGCACAACGTTGGGAGCAAGTGCTTTGTGAATACTGTGCTTGCCTCTCTGTGTTACGTCGGCGTAGCGCATATGAGATGCGCTACGCCAGCATAAAGATGCGCTCAGGTATCTGAATCTGGCCCCTTGTCTCTATAGGCTCTGATTTTAGGCACAATGCTAAGAATAGAGAGCAACTGAGTATGTGCAGAGCAGGGGGTGACACAGCGCCATACTGAGTTTTAAACTATATAGGCACTTTTTTTTAGTTTTACATAGCTATACCTGCAAAAGGACCAGCATGTGATCTATTAGGACCTAATTTTTGGACTAAAGTTCCACTTTCATTTTGAAAACTTACAATTTTTTTTATTCTAGTGACTGCTATTTAAAAGATCAAACCTTTATGGCTATAACATAGGCAGCAAAAAATTCTAACCTCTGCGGTGGCCTTAGTATAGGACTTGCCAGAGAAAGGGCTGGTTCATTTAGGTCCTAAAAGGTCTTTGCATCCTCCTAAATTTTAGGAGGATGCAAAGATTAATATCACCCTCCCAAAATACATTTGTAACTGAAATAAGAACTCTAATTTCTGCTTTTTCATCAGATCAATATATTGAATAAAGTTCCCCAATAAACCAAGTAATTGTATTCACTTAGGTATTTTTTTGCAGTTATAATAATAGTATAGGACAGTATATTAACTGTTGTCACCAGCAATGAATCAAACAACAGACACACACAGATATTACAGAAATGTTTCTTTAAAGGAGATATACAACGCGGAATCTAATCAGATGAAAAATCTTCCCCTCACAGAATTTTAATATTCTCCCTGTGAGATTGAATCTTGTGCAGCCTGCATCAATATTGCCAGCAGAAAGCCAGGCGGAGATGTTATAAAGCTGATTTGTCATACACAGAGATGACTTGGAGTGACAGGGACAAATGTATCATGTGACAACTCCCATCAAACCCTTTTACTGATTGACTGGTTTGCTATTACAGAATGCATATCGGTTATGGGGTCTTTCCATAAACCATTTAGTCAGAAGCACCAAACACAGTAAAGACAAAAAAAACATTATATGGAGAAGGTCATCAGTCGGATGCTCCAGGTACAAACCAGAGGGGATATGTGGGGGAAAACAGTCCCTTGTAACCCATGTCTTCAATATATCATATCCATTGTCAAGTCTTCTTGGACCATTAGTTACTAGTTTTACTGATTAGTACCTTTGCCCTCTTAATCTGGGCATAAACTAGTCACAATTAGACCGATCAATGCTGAATCGGCCAAAACTCAGCCATGGGTGGAATTGTTTTCAGGCAGCCATGGGTGTCACAGGTGCTTAAGTAAAGTGAAGATTCCTTCATCAATGCTGTTAGGAGAATAGAGGAATCAAGTAATCTTCTGTCTGACTCTCTTGCAAGCTGAACGGCCAAACTTTAAGCTGTCTATTTCTAGCCTTATTACCTTGCGTCTCTCTGTGATGATGTCATCTCCCTTCCCCGCCGCCGCACCACTGACATTACTTCTCTCCTCCGTGGCCTGGCAGAAAAGGTGCGACGGCCCGGAAGACTGTCGGAAGACTGTCAATCAAAATAGGAATGCCCAGTCCCGCAGCCCATACCCGGAAGCGGCGGAGAAGATGCATCTCTAAAACGGGAAGTACAGCTTAGATTTAAAAAAAAAACAGCAGATTCCCCTAGACAAAATGAGCAGGAATCTAAGGTTAAAAAATGTTATTTCCGGGTGAACCTCCACTTTAAAAAGCATTATGCTGAATTGATGAATGGTTTAGATCAGAAATTAAAGAATGCCTGCTGATAGAAGGGCTACAGAATTTTAAAACTCTGTTACATCCCTGTCTGGACTTGGCAGCGAGTGTCAATGACATATCTCTAAGGTCAGTTTTGCTGCAGCTGATGCTGTGAACAATGCATGTTTCCAATTAAAACACATGGTGGTGGCAACTTTTTGTGTGTGTAAAAGGTTAACTGTTCCATTAAAGTGATATTTAAGCTTTAAGCTTTTTTTTTTATTAAAACAAATAACATGTTATATTTACCTGCTCTGTTTAATGGTTTTGAACAGTCCCGATCATCTTCTGGAGTCCCCGGCCAGCACTCCTGTCTCCTCTTCTTCGGCAAGTGCCCCCATGGAAAGCTGCTTTCTATGGGGGCACTCATGTGGGCTTGCTCCCGAGCAACTCTGTGTTTATTGACACAGAAAGGGCAGCTCAGCCCTACCCCCAATCCTTCATCACAGAATTTGATTTACAGCATAGGGAGCTAATGGCTATCAACCTGCCAAGTGAGGAGGCAGAGAGCCAGGAGAGCCGCTGCTTTCTTGCACATTGCTGGATTGAGATCGAGCTTAGGTATGTATAAGGTTGGGGGGTTTCTGCAGCACAGAATATTTTTTTACCTTAATGCACAGGAAGCATTATGGTAAAAAAAAAAGCATGAACCATTTTAATATACTGTACCTCAGTGATGATCATTCTCAGTCTACTGGTGCTTAGGTTGTTGTCTGGCAAACTGGGAAATCTCTTCACAGGTTGAGTGTGCAATGTTACACTGTTCACCTACCAAAATGATTATTAAAAAAAAAAAGTGTAGCTGTGTTCACTTTTTGATCTGGAATCATATATTTTTTTCTCTTGCACATATATGGGTATTCCAAGTAAATGAAGATTCATCTTATTTGCTAACATTCAATTTAGTAGTAAACAGCCTTTTCTTTAGCAAGTCAAGCCCAATGATAGACACAAAACAAATGAGTAAAAAAAAAAAAGACTTTTGTGTTGTACCAAAAAACTACAATAAGCAACCAATCAGATTCTTTCAAGACAACAAATTTCTGATTAAAACGCTATTTAATTTTGCACCATAATCACTGCCTTTTTGTAATGGGACACCTTTCCGGTTTCATCTTCCAGCTGTGATACGGTGTATGGAAAACTTTAGCTGTGGTTTCTGATTACTGATGGTGGGATAGGATTCCATTATCAAATTATTCCTGGCACAATTCTAAGAGCTCTGTATTTTTCTCTAGGCAATCTGATCCTTCAGTACAGATAAGTAGTCAAATTGTGTCTGCTTTTCTTTTATATAACGATACATGCATGCATCAGCTAATGCACTGAACTGAAGGGTACATTTAAAAGGATTCATAAATATAAAATAGAATTATAAAACGGTGAGTGATTTTCAAGAATGAATCTAATTCTCATTGATTATTTACACTTAATGGTCAGGTATGGTTGTGAATGGACACCATTAAAGAAAGGAGTAACTATAAAAAAAAAAAAAAAAAAACACTTATATAATCTTCTGGGAGTCGTGCTTGCAGTGTCCTTACATTATATCATACTGCTAGAATCAAGAGGAAAAGTACATTGGCATGACATGTCATGGAGTGAAAACAATTGGAACAGACCACCTTCAAACTTTGGAAGTTTATTCAGACGGTCTGGAACATTTCATCTAGTCCCCTGTATTGTTTGAAAGAGATTAAACTGTGCCAAGAGTCTGTGGGCCAGATTCACATACAATTGCGTTACGCTGCGGTGGCGTAATGTATCCCATTTACGTTACACCGCCGCAAGTTTACAGCGTAAGTGCTTGATTCACAAAGCCCTTACCTGTAAACTTGCGGCGGCGTATCGTAAATCCGCCTGGTGCAAGCCCGCCTAATTCAAATGGGGCGGGGACCATTTAAATTAGGCGCGTTCCCGCGCCAAACGTACTGCGCATGCTCCGTCCCTAAAATTTCCCGACGTGCATTGCGCTAAATGACGTCGCAAGGACGTCATTGGTTTCGACGTTAACGTAAATGGCGTCCAGCGACATTCACGGACGACTTACGCAAACGACGTGAAACTTAAAAATTCGACGCGGGAACGATGGCCATACTTAACATTGGTTAGACCACCTAGAGGGCATGCTTAGTTTTACGCGACGCATCTCTACGGAAATGACGTAAATTTAGATCGACGGGCAAAGCGGACGTTCGTGAATCGCCATAACTAGTCATTTGCATATTCTACGCCGACCGCAATGGAATCGCCACCTAGCGGCCGGCCTAGAATTGCAGCCTAAGATCCGACGGTGTAACACAGTTACACCTGTCGGATCTTAGGGCTATTTATGCGTAACCTGATTCTATGAATCAGGCGCATAGATACGACAATCGTATCTCAGAGATACGACGGCGTATCAGGAGATACGCCGTTGTATCTCTTTTGTGAATCTGGCCCTGTGTCTCTGCCTTAGGCTTTGAAGAATGCAGGCCCTGTCCTGTGAAACAACTATTGCTGTCTTTGCTGTCCTAGTCACACAATGGGGGTTGATTTACTAAAGGCAAATAGACTGTGCACTTTGCAGTTGCTCCAGAGCTCAGTAAATGAGGTAAGGCCCCTTTCACATGTGCGGACGTATGTCCGCATTTTCATCCATCCGTTGCGGATGAAAACGGGACATACATTGGTCCCTATGTGATTGCGGGTGTCAGCGGATTACCATCCGCTGACACCCGTAATCACCCGCCTCCGCAAAGCTCCGCTTTTTCAGACGGAAGAAAATCTTATAGGATTTTCTTCTGTCTGGCGGATCGGATCGGGTGAACACGGACATACGGTCCGTGTTCATCCGATCCCCCCATAGGGGAGAGCGGAGGAAAGACAGGGCGGTCCATGCACAGTGTGCGGGGTCCGCCTTGTCAGCCGACGACTCAGCAGGGATTTCACGGAGGATCCCTGCTGAGCAAAGCGGACACACGGAGGCGGATCATTACTGATCCGCCCGTGTGAAAGGGCCCTAAAGCTTAAAGTGTTTGTTAACCCAACAAAAACAATAGAGATCCTGGTTCCTTAAAGCATATTAAACGGCACAGTGCTTGTGCTGTGTAATCTGCCCCTCTCTAAACTGTAAAAAACCTGTCTGATCCTGCCACGTCCTGTATCTCTCTCTCTGCACTGAGCCCTGACCACCGTGATCAGTTTATGTCCCTCCGTCATCTGCAGCTCTGCTCTGCTCTCCTCTCTCTCCCCTCACCCCCTCCTCCCTGCCTGTCAGCCCTTTGTTCTGTGTCTCTGTGAAATAAAAAATTATAAATGCTCACTGCTAGCCCCTCTATCATAGCCTGGTATAGCACACTTTATTATTCTTTTATAAAAAATGAGGCTTGTAAATATCTGTTTAGAGCTATCCTCAGACCGGTCACATGCCTCTCAGCCGGTTTCCAGGGCTACTACGGCCATGTGACCTCCCCGGCTGACGTCAAAGGGAGACCTTGGCCCCTCCTGCAGAAGTCATCCATCGGAGCTGTACAAGGGCCACGAGTCACATGACTGGCCTGAAGATCGCTCTTAACTGGTATTTACATGCCTAGTTTTTATAAAAGAATAATACAATGTGCTATGTCAGGCTCTAATAGAGGGTCTGGCATAGACTTAAAGTGGTTGAAAACCCTTATAGACCACTTAGACCTACAGGTAAGCCTAGATTAAGGCTTACCTGTAGGTGCAAGAAATATCTTCCAAACCTACACAGTTTAGGAGATATTTCCAAAAGACATGCAACGATGTCTACGGCGCATGCGCCATAGACAACGGCGCGCACGCCCACTGAGTGTGTCGTTACTAACGGCGATCATGCCGTAAGCATATGCGCGGGAGTGACGTCATTGCGGCTCCTGCCAGTCACAGCATCGGTGCCGCTATAAGAGGAAGACACTCAGGGAAAGATGGCAGCAATGGAGGAGAGGAACGAGCACCGCTGTGGGGGCTTTGATCTCAGGTAAGTAACACATAATGAGCTAGTATGCTATGCATACTAGCTCATTATGCCTTTTTCTTGCAGGGTTTTTTTTCAGATTTTGTTTAAGAGGGTTTACTTCCTCTTTAAGGGCCAGATTCTGGTAGAAGTGCGGCGGCGTAACGTATCAAAGCGGCGTAACGTATCAAAGATACGTATCAAAGATACGTATCAAAGATACGTTACACCGCCGCAAGTTTTCATCGCAAGTGCCTGATTCACAAAGCACTTGCGATAAAAACTACGCCGGCGGCCTCCGGCGCAAGGCGGCCCAATTCAAATGGGCGTGTGGCATTTAAATTAGGCGCGCTCCCGCGCCAGACCTACTGCGCATGCTCCGTTTCTTAACTCCCGCCGTGCTTTGCGCGCCGTGTCGTCATTTTTTCGAACGGCGACGTGGGTAGCGTAATTCCGTATTCCCGGACGGCTTACGCAAATGACGTTATTTTTCAAATTTCGACGCGGGAACGACGGCCATACTTTAGACAGCAATACGTTTGCTGACTAAAGTTAGGGCACCAAAAACGACGACTAACTTTGCGACGGGAAACTAGACTAGCGGCGACGTAGCGAACGCGAAAATCTGTCGTGGATCCGCCGTAACTCCTAATTTGCATGCCCGACGCTGGTTTACGACGCAAACTCCCCCCAGCGGCGGCCGCGGTACTGCATCCTAAGATCCGACAGTGTAAAACAATTACACCTGTCGGATCTTATGGATATCTATGCGTAACTGATTCTATGAATCAGTCGCATAGATAGAAACAGGGATACGACGGCGTATCAGCAGATACGCCGTCGTATCTCTTTGGTGAATCTGGCCCATAATGAATTGGTTAACAAACATTTTAACTTTGCAAAGAATACCTAACCACATGCAAGGAAAATTAAAATAAACAGCATATTTGCTTGCACATGATTGGATGATGGAAGTCAGCAGAGCTTCTGCTCATTTACCAAGCTCTGGAGCAACTGCACTTTGCAATGTGCACAGTCTATTTGCCCTCAGTAAATCAACCCCAATGTATTTCCTAGCCAATTCTAAAGTCAAAGAACAAAAAATACATACAGTATATATTCAATTATCAATTGTTTCATCCTGTTTCTTTAAGATGTTGTGTTCATTTTGTCCCCATAAATGTCCTTCTAGAATCTCTCCAGAGAGCCCTGTCTGTATTCATTCCCTTTATGCCTGCATCTGCAATTCTTTCTGCTCTCTCAATATCTCCCTTTCTAGACACCCATTCCGAGAGTGTTAGTGATGATGAATGATAAGTTGAAGTAAAAGTACACGTCCCCAGCAAACTTTTACACAAGGCAGGATACAAAAAATGGAGACGAATGGACAGCCGCACTCCAGGGAAACTTTAAAAAAAGTAGTCTTTATTTCATAAAAAGCGGAACATACAGATCCAAAAAATGCAATCACAGGAAGGGACAGCCGACGCGTTTCGCACACAGTTAGTGCTTAGTCATGGCTAACTTTTACACAAGCATGTTCTTTCCTGCTGTCCAATGGATGCTTCTATGCTGATCAGTTTCTTATTTATTGTTCCAGAAGCAAGTCTGAGAATGTAATCAAACAACTAATGGGCAGACTGCATAGCTAAAGGGGAGTTCCACCCAAAAGTGGAACTTCCGCTTATCTGCCCCCCCCCCCTCTGTTGCCACATTTGGCACCTTTTGGGGGGGGGGGGGCTGGTACCTGTATTGACAGGTACCCTGTCTCCACTTCTGTCGGACCTCACTGCGGTGAGGTCCGTCAGAAGTCCATCCCCCTCCTCCTCTTCTCTCCTCTACTGTCAGGCCAGTAGGAAAGCGCAGCTGCACTTCGTGCATGCGCAGTAGAGACCCTTTACGGCCAATGCGGCAGCAGAACCCAACAGCCGATGGAAACCTCAGCTGCAGTGCCAACAACGCTGGGCTCCAGAATAGGTAAGTGTCCTAATATTAACCACTTCGTTACTGAGCCTGTTTTTCAGATTCAGTGTTTACGAGACTAAAACAGTTTTTTTTGCTAGAATATTACTTAAAACCCCCAAACATTATATATATATTTTTTTCTAACACCCTAGAGAATAAAATGGCAGTCATTGCAATGCTTTTTGTCACACCGTATTTGCGCAGCGGTCTTACAAGCGCACTTTTTTTGGAAAAAATTCACTTTTTTAAATTAAAAAATAAGACAACAATAAATTTGGCCCAATTTTTTTATATATTGTAAAAGATAATGTTACGCCGAGTAAAATGATACCCAACATGTCACGCTTAAAAATTGCGCCCGCTCGTGGCATGGCGTCAAACTTTTACCCTTAAAAATCTTGATAGGCGACGTTTAAAAAATTCTACAGGTTGCATTTTTTGAGTTACAGAGTAGGCCTAAGGCTAAAATGATTGCTCTCGCTCTAACGATCGCGGCGATACCTCACTTGTGTGGTTTGAATATCGTTTTCATATGTCGGCGCTACTCGCGTATACGTTCGCTTCTACGCGCGAGCTCATCGGGACGGGGCGCTTTAAAAAAAATTTTTTTTGCTTTTCGCATTTATTTTTAGTTATTTTACAATTTTTAACACTGAAATAAAAAAAATTATCACTTTTATTCCTATTACAAGGAATGTAAACATCCCTTGTAATAGAAAAAACCTGTTTCCTACCTCAGTTGTGGCAGCAGCTGCTGCCGTTACTGAGATATCCATCTTTAAAAACAGGACGTATTTTGACTATGGGCTGGAAACCAAGTGGTTAAAAGTCAGCAGCTACAGTATGTGTATCTGCTGACTTTACATTTTTTGAGGGGAAGGCTAAACTCCAAGTTAAGGGTCTCTCTCAACCCTTTTAATGTAGAGGAACCCTTGAAATTATTTACAGGTCCCAAGGAAAAATGCCCTTACATTGGTGTATATTGGTAAGAATGCCCCCCTTACAGACAGCCGAAAAAGATCATTGGGTTCCTGCAGCTGGCTCTGCCAAGTGGCGTTGACCCGAGAACTATGCAGACACAGTCATGTTTCCAAAGCGAGCAAAGTCCTTTCTTGTATTAAGAGAGGTATGGACTCCAGAGACAGAGATATAATTTTGCCCCTGTACAAATCATTAGTAAGACCTCATCTGGAATATGCAGTTCAGTTTTGGGCACCAGTTCTCAAAAAGGATATCGGAGAACTGGAGAAAGTGCAGAGAAGAGCAACCAAACTGATAAGAGGCATGGAGGAGCTCAGCTATGAGGAAAGATTAGAAGAACTAAATCTATTCACTCTTGAGAAGAGGAGAATTAGGGGGGATATGATCAACATGTACAAATATATAAGAGGTCCATACAGTGTACTTGGTGTTGAGTTATTCACTTTACGGTCAACACTGAGGACAAGGGGGCACTCTTTACGTCTAGAGGAAAAGAGATTTCACCTCCAAATACGGAAAGGTTTTTTCACAGTAAGAGCTGTGAAAATGTGGAACAGACTCCCTCCAGAGGTGGTTCTGGCCAGCTCAGTAGATTGCTTTAAGAAAGGCCTGGATTCTTTCCTAAATGTACATAAAATAACTGAGTACTAAGATTTGTAGGTAAAGTTGATCCAGGGTAAATCCGATTGCCTCTCGGGGGATCAGGAAGGAATTTTTTCCCCTGCTGTAGCAAATTGGATCATGCTCTGCTGGGGTTTTTTGCCTTCCTCTGGATCAACTGTGGGTATGGAGTTGAGTGTATGGGATTGTATTGTGTTTTTTATTTTGTTTGTTTATTTTTTTGAGGTTGAAATGGATGGACTTGTGTCTTTTTTTAACCTGACTAACTATGTAACTATGTAACTATGTAACTATATGGGAGGTCTGTCTGCCACAGCTCAATGAACCCTTAGCAACCTGGAGGAACCCTAGAGTTCCCTGGAACCCTGCTTCAGACAGGCTGGTCTATATCCTCCAGTGGCCAGCTCCTTTCTTAGGAAATTCACAAGTGTGCCCAGGGGTGTGTTTCTTAACTCCACTAATATATCGCCACCTGCTGGCTGTGAAGAGCTGATAATATAAAAAAAAACAGCAGCTGCATCTACAAGGATGAGCTGAGGATAAGTACACATTTTAAAAGTAAGAAAAAAGATTTTAACAATACTAATACAGCATTTCGAGTCAATGATTAATGGTCTTACTCCTTAAAGGCAGCAGTAGTTTGACATGAACTCAATGATTTGATAAGGAAATATAATGTTCCCTGTATTAAAATCAAGATATGTCACACACCATAAATAAAAGATATGTCACACACCACAATAAAATGTTGGGCCCTTTATGGATTTCCCAGGAGTGCTGGTGACATATCCATTGTCTGAGAAATTATGGTTTCCATCCAGCTGTTTCTACAGTACAGCCATTCGCAGGAACACATGCGTTGAGAATATTGTTCTGTATTCAAAGCAGTCATCCAATCATATACAAGGAATATTTGCTATTTTTTAAACACACTAACAGTACCAGCTTCTGCCCCTCTCCCACCTTTCCCCTCTCCCAGAAGTCCCCCTCCAACAATCTATTAAAAAAAGCACTCTACAAGTACCATTTTTTGCTGCAGTATTCAGATCTGGGGGAGTGGCACTTCCAGTCTTTTCTCAGCAGTGGAGAGGAGTGACCCTTTCTCTTGGATGGGTCAGTCCTCATTAAATGATGTGCGAGCACTACCGAGTCCACGAGTACCATGATTCCAGGCTGCAGGATGACATCCCCTCAGGGGGTGTGTCTCGACAGTCTGAGATCACTTTAAATGAGTTGGATGATGCTGGCCATCAGTCAACCTGGAAAATGAGAATGATGGATATCAGAGTCGGGCCCAGTACCAGGGATAAGGTAAGTATTGTAGTAAAGTTGTTGTTTTATAGGGTAAAAACTTGAGGTTTTCCAATTTATTTGGGTATTTCAAATCTGGGGTGATCTTTTTTCCACTCCTTTAGTAAATCATCCTCAGTATATTTATGCTAATTACATGCTGCCACTGTAAAGCCTTGGATGGATCTAAATTCTAAATCGAAATCTAAATACATGGATCTAAATTCAGCCGGTTCAGCGGGGACCCTCATATTTTGATGCATGTATGGGCAGGTTGGTTGTACAAAAGTCAATCTACCAAGCAAATTCTGTCCAACTGCCCTATTGGGTTTTCCTGATTGATCAGTGCTTTTGTTAAAGCTGGCAGCACTGATCAGTATATTCTAATGGCGGGGAGGTCTCCTCACTGTCAGAATACAATAGCTCAGTGGGATGGATTCCCCCTCCCACATATCAAGTGTGTGAATGGGGGAATTGGATCCTTTTTTTTTCAACCCTCTGGTATAATGGTATGTAAATCCAAAGCTGATTTTAATCCTGAATAGATGCTTGCTGGCTGAATCATCTCCTCCTTATACCTTTTATAAACTTAATTTGAGAATTTTCTCTACTAAACAGAAATTTCTATCCACTGTTATAAAGAATTATTCAGGACTACATGATGGAATCTTTTAGATTGACTTACTCTTTGGAAGACTATGAAACCTAAAATGCTGCCAGTAGCGTCTATGTAATATTATCAATTTGTTGACATACCAGTAATTTCGTAATTTTCATGTTGTGTTGATTTGCTGTGTAGGGGTTTGAACCTTCTGTTTTCATTTATTTGCGGTTTCGTACTTTAGTGAGTATACAACCAATCATGTATTGTGCAAGCAAAGGGAATGATGACTGCAAGGCTAGTAATAATCTCGCAGAGTACTGGGTCAGATGAAACAATCTCACAAATTCCAGTTGTGCAATAAAAGAAAAAAAATCCAGGATGAACTCTGCAGCAAAGTAGAGAACACTAATGAGAACAGACAGTGTTTGAATACCCTGTCCATAAAGTTTGTGGGGAATTTTTGGATCTTACATCACATCTAATTAAAGATCTGGCATTATATGGTCAGAAAAGGTTGGGGGGAAAAAGCCGGCCCTGAATAGAAGGGATCACAGTCACTTACATTTTCAATTATTCACTATTGGAGAGTACAGTACTAAAAACCACACTAACAACCTCTGAGCCAGTGTTAATTTAGACATTTTTACATTTTGATTTAGTTTTAGTCATAGTCTTTGGACTAATGTGCCATTTTAGGTTTATTTGTATTTTAGTTATCTAAATTGCTTTTGTTTTAGTCTAATGGCTTTAGTTAAATTGTAATGCATTATGTAAGCATTTCTCTATAATTTTCAAAGTCATTATAGACTCCTGGAGTTAAAATCTAATAACATGTTATTATTTATGGTATTAAGGTTTGAACATGCACTACAGACACAGATTTAGCCATTGTGATATATAACGTCTTTATAAATAAATAAAAACAATAAAATCAAGTTGACAAACAGAAGTGCAACTTTAAAATATAAAAAAAATCCTAAAAACTGTCAACTCTATTGGCTGTAATGCCATTACACATATTACCAGAATAAATTACAACAATAAATATTAGGAAAAGCCTTTTTCTAAAAAAATAAATAAATTCTATTCAGTTTTAGTCATAGTACTTTTTCTAAAATGCCATTTTAGTTTTAGTCGTATTTTAGTCATCTGAATTGTTTTAGTTTTAGTTGTATTTCAGTCTACTAAAATAGTGTTTCATCAACTAAAATATTTTCAGTAATGAAATTACCTTGCTCTGAGCTGCTGCTTTACAGGCATAAAACAGATGACCACTGGGGGGGATTAAATGGTTCACTGGGGGCTGAGGGAGTCACTGGGGCACTGAGTAATTCACTGGGGCACTGAGTGATTTGCTGGGGCACTGAGTGATTCACTGGGGCACTGAGTGATTTGCTGGGGCACTGAGTGATCCACTGGGGAATTGAATGATGCACTGGGGGACTGAGTAATTTGCTGGGGGATTGAGTGATTAACTGTGAAACGGAGGGATTTGTTGGGGGATTGAGTGATTACCTGGTGGATTGAGTGATCTACTGGGGAATTGAGTGATGCACTGGGGAACTGAGTGATTCACTGGGGAACTAAGTGATTCACTGGGGGATTAAGTGATTCACTGGGGAACTGAGGGATTTGCTGGGGGATTGAGTGATTCGCTGGGGGATTGAGTTTTTTTGCTGAGGGATTGAGTGATTCACTGAGAGATTGAGTGATTCGTTGGAGGATTAAGTGATTCACTGAGGGGTTTAGGGGTTCACTGTGTTTTTCATTTCTTTCTGAAAGTGAAAGAAAAATCAACTTTTGCAAAAGGAGAAAATAGTTTTTGGGTAAAGCCCCATTTTATATGCAAGGTCTGTAAGAGAATGCCCCACGTATTGAATTTTTAAAGGATCACGTGAACTTTGCTGAACAAGAACATGTACTTGAGAATATACTCTATCAGCATTTGGGGCCTCTTCAAAAGCTTGGAGCTCAAATTTCTGATGGGTGTGTTGGAGATGCCGTGACAGTAACCACATTTGTGTACTTAGACTACAGAAAATGACTTCTAGAAAACATGTAGTAACATAGTAACATGTGTTACTAAGACAAAATGGGCTGAGTGCAATTTTTACATAGCAGAGATGAAGGTTAATGGCCTACAAGTGGTACTTTTACCCTAGACAATTCTGGGAGTATGTCTACTAACTAACGTTGATTAATCACATCAGTGGAGTGCTTTAGCAATTAAAAATTAGACATAAAACAGACCCGATAAAGTATTCAGATTTACTGAAAGACCAACTCCAGGCAAAATGTTTTATTTTGTTTTGGCTATAGCAGGGAAGAGTTAGATCTTCTGTAAGATATGTCTGCGCAAAGGTTTCTTCAAACGTGTGGCAGCTGTTGCTGAACCTCTGAAAAAGCGTTCTGTGGTGGATTGATTTTCAGAGGCATTTAACAGATGGTGAGGAGGTGATATGTTCCCTCCTTAATGCCTGATTTAACCCTTTAAATGGCACACTGACAATGCATGCATTGCACATGGTTACAGGGTGGTTGTGGCACAGCCCAACTGACCTGTATGAGTCATGCTCAGTGGCAGTAAGGCCCACCGAATCCAACATGCTCTTTCATTTTTGACATGACATGGGTACAGTCCTGAGCAGTTGTGTGTCTGTGTTCAGGTGTATGGACAGGTGGTGGTAAAGAACTGCAACTCAACTGCCTGGTTTTACTACCCCCTAGCTAACATGTGCATGACTCGCAACACATTTTAGTAGCATGGGGAAAGTTAGAAACTCTGATAACATTTTTATGGCTGTCTGTGCCTTTCTCTAACAGATGTAAATAAAAATTTGCCAATTTGAATTCTTTTCTACTGTATCCAAAACTAAGACAAAATATGTGGCTGGCGTTAGGTTTGAAAACTCAGGGAAATGTTTGGGAAAAAATGGAAATAAATGTGCAGCTGATAAAAAAACATTACAGTAAAACCTTGGTTTGAGAGTAACTTGGTTTGAGAGCGTTTTGCAAGACAAGCAAAATGTTTTAATAAACTTTGCCTTGATATACAAGCGATGACTTCATATAAGAGTACCGTCACAACTGAGTATAAAAAAGAAGAGAGAAGCCTCTAAGTGTAGCAAAATGGTTACATTTAATGACGGTACAACATTTAGCAATTTATTGCTACACTTAGAGGTGCCTCTCTTCTCTTTTATACCTTGTAAAAATGCTTTGATATACAAGTGCTTTGGATTACAAGCATGTTTCTGGAACTAATTATGCTCGCAAACCAAGGTTTTACTGTATTTCATTTTGAAATAGGCTTTTTTGTGTTCAAAAATGGGTGCCAAATTTTATCTTATGACATTTTTGTTGGTGAAGTACCCAAAATATTCAAGGCAGAGACAACTGGGCATTTCAAGAAGATATGCAGTGGCATCCTACCTGTTTCATTCCATACAGGTGTCTTTTTTTTCTTTCTTTTCTTGTTTCATTTATAAGAAAATCAACATATTGTACAGTCAATAAATATTCATTATACTTGTAAAATATAACTTAGGTAGCTACAAAACCACATTCTATATGCAATCATTTTAATAGTTATAGAATTACCTTCAGGGTAAACATAGTACCCTGACCCAATAGCTATAACACTGGAAATGTATCCCTATATTTCAGCCAACATTCAAAATGACCTTTCTTCCCTACAACCGGTTCTCCTTCCCTTAAGAAAATTCCACTGTCGAAAATCAATGATTTTATTTATTCAGGTTAATATTTTCTCCATCCACTTTCTGGGTAATTTGTTTAATGTAATCAGCATAACCACAGGGTATGTGTTATTTAAACCTGTGTACAGAATGAGTGACCTGAAGGTGATTGGATTGTGCCAGATCATCAGACCACCTCTGATGTCTACGGGAAATTGGTTGATTTGTGATTGAGGTTTACGGGTCCTTTAAACTAGGCCTATGGGTAGAATAAGAGACAACTCTTTGCTTTAGATTGCAGTGATTTCCATTGTGTATGTGATTATTTGAAGAGCCCTGAATAGCGGATAGCTTTGATATGCAAAATGTTCAGCTTCCATAGTCGCTGCCTGTGTGCCGCTCCCTCCACACCTTTCTGTTGGCCTATCACTGTTACAGCATCACTAGCCAATTGCAAGCTTCAGAAGGAACAGGCCAAGCTTGTGACCACATAAATAATTTCTATTAGCATATTGCAGTGTCCCAGCATGCTGGGATCCTAGAGTGCTCTATACAAAATCTGAAATAACTGAAAGGCACCACATGCTTCCACTACACAAAAAGGGCAACAGTTTGATATATTTTACTTTTCTATCCATGGGGACACTTTAATTTACAATTTCTACTCCGGATCAGAAATGCAATTTCAATCAGCAAACTAATTTTAAATTGCCTACAGAAATCTGAGTGTTAGCCATCAATAGACTACTTTGTTGCTATGAAAATCCTACATATTATATTCATTGTGCACAATGTAGATGAATGTGTTATTGAACTGAGCCTCCACCTACATGATGCATAATCTAAATAAAGGAGTGAGCGCAGAAAAGCAACAATGATTCTGAATAGAGGCATTCTCCTGGGAGTGCATTATTATAGAATGCAGCCACTTTGCTTGTGGTGCAGCTTTTCATACTAATATGTAGTTGCTCAGATACATACTGTATGTCCTCATTTGATGCTGCCTCCTGGACTGTAGGCCAGCTTACAGCCTGTAGTTTTTTACAAATAATATCAAGTGCCTAAGAATAGACACAGCATTAATTAATGACGCATCATAAGTACCATCCATGGCAACCAACGTTCACATATAAAAATAATTCTTTATTTGTAGCAGTAAAATATGAAGTATGCTCATGCCCCTCTGACTCATACAATAACTACAACTGTTTAGAATGATTAAGACAAATCCATTTTTTTTAAATACCAAGTGACAGAACACATGGTGACCGTATACTTATTCGGAAATTTGAATTGAATTTTTATTTCATTTTGGAGAGAGTAAAAAATGTCTAAAACCACTGTCAGGTTTTTTGTTTTGCCATCAATGTCCTATCAGAGCAATACCTTTACCCCCTGTCTTGTGGACAAAACATGGAAGTAAGAGGAAATCTATGTAAAGTAATATAAATTCCTTATTGATAATTACCACCTGAACAAATACCTTTTGGGAGACTCTGGGGAATCCATTCCTGTTTAGGTAACAACTCAGAATTTTGGATTTATCCTTGCTTCCAGTCTTGGTGACAGCAGTTAGCAGGAAAGAATGGATCTAATAGAGACACTAACAGCAATAAATAAC
Organism: Rana temporaria; assembly: GCF_905171775.1. NCBI lineage: Eukaryota > Metazoa > Chordata > Amphibia > Anura > Ranidae > Rana > Rana temporaria. The sequence goes on from NC_053501.1 coordinate 47,777,779, forward strand.
CCTGACTCTAATGCCGCATATACACACGATGAGAAATTCCGACAAGAAAAACAGGGATTTTTTTCCGACTGAATTATGGCTTAAACTTGTGTTGCATACACAAAATTCCGACTGTCAAGAACATGTGACTTACAACACTACAACGAGCCGAGAAAAATTAAGTTCAATGATTTCAAGCATGCGTCAAATTGATTCCGAGCATGTTTTTTTGCACGCCGGAATTGCATACAGACGATCAAAATTTCCGACAAGAACTTTTCCCATCGGAAAATTTGAGAATCAGCTCTCACATTTTTGCTGTCAGAAATTCCGATGGGGCCTATACAAGGTCGGAATTTCTGACCAAAAGCTCACATCAAACTTTTCTTGTCGGAAATTCCGAAGGGATGTACGCGGCATAACCCTTTACCAATATATCCCAATCGAAAATAAAAATAAAACAGTTGTCATTACAAGTGTCCTCATTGGAAGATGTCCCCTTCCTGTTCTAGTGGCAACTCAAAGTTTTCGATTTTCACATTACTTTTCCTGTGATAATAGTAATCAGGACAAAAAAACGATAATCCTTACCTACTCCAAACCAGAACTGGGGGTAGATGTACTTTAAGCTTCTGTGTACATCCGCTTCTCTTGCTCATAGCTGGGTAGAGATAAACCAGGGTAAAAAAAAGACTGTATGATAGTTCTTTTTCTCCTCTATGTAATCTGATTTGTCACTTTCAATGATATAGAAGAGGGATGACGCAAACACAATCATTTTTAGTTCCGCAGTCCTGGTTCTCATATTACCTATTTGCATTTTTAACAAAATAGACGTAAGGTTGCTGCCACATAAAACAGCCTTTTTGTGCTGAAGGGTGTCCTGTCATCCCTTAACCCAGTAGCTTTAGAGTCGTGATGATCAGTGGAGAGAGGAAGTGTCAGGCAACTAACAGAACTCACTTTTCTACATTGAACGCAACAAGAAGAGCATAACCAGCAACATTCTAGAGAGAGAGGGACTACCAGGGTGTGAATCCTTTATCAGATACCGAGGTGTCTGTGATGGACCAAAGTACTCAAGAGGTGTATGTACATCATATAAGCTTTTCTTGCTCAGTAACAGAACAATCCAAGATCCCGTAGCTCACTTGTTGGGACACAGCATAGGGTGGCACAAAACATCAACTGTTTATTGAAACACAGGCACAAAGAGATATACACTCTTGAACAATCCCTCCTTCTTTGCATAATGACACAGGCAGCGTAAACTGTACATTCAGTAACATGAGAATACAGATATATTCAAAATCTTCAACAAATAATTTGATCAGTAACTGGGCATGCAAACAGCCTTATCAGCAGGAAGATAGTTGGAGAAATACCCCTCTAGCAACTAATAGCTGACAGTGATATCATTAACCCGTAAACAAATCCACATAACCATATAACATCCCACAATAGTTTTATAACAAGTTAAAAAGTTCACAAGAATAATAATCTCATCTACAAGAGATGCTCAAACAGACAGAAACAATAGGGAACCCAATTAGCAATGGGAGAAAGACACTTAACAATAAACACATAACAAACCCCACCTCACCTCAGACAAATTGGTAAAAAGTCTACAGCAGTCTATAGCCTCGTACACATGTTTAGATTTTTAGACTAACGGACGTCTGTTTTTTTGTGGCATTCTAGTCTCATGTCGAAAGTGAAGAGATTACTCACAATACAAAAAATTTCGTACGACACAATAAAACGTCAGAAGTGAAGTAATGTGTTATATAGTTTTGTATGTATTCTTTCGTTTCTGATCATGAGTAGTCTTGCTCTTACGATTTTATTTTTTGTACAAAAACCATACTAATGAAATGAACATCCGACAAACATTTTATAGTCTGCACATCCAACTTTTGTCTGGCGAAAAAGCGAAATTGGCTGTCGAAAGCACCGTACTAAAGATCCGAAAATTGGCAGACAGCTCGTTGTACAAATTTTTCCATCCAATTTTTGTATCGTGTGCATGGGCCTTAGGATACAAACTCTACAATATTCCAGCAGTCTGAAAAGGTGGAATTAATTTATCTTCATAGATTTCTTAAGGGATATTGTTGATAAATATTTCTGTCCCAAGTGAAAATGCCTCTCCAACCCAGTCTGCAGGAGGGCCACCATATTCCCTTTGATCATGAACCTAAACCTGAACAAGATTAATATTACCTCTTTCCATCCACTCCAGAAGGGAAGCTTTATTGTCCTTTTTTAGAGAATTAATCCAAACCGCGCACTCAGTGTCCATTAAGTAGTTGTCCATCATTTTCACCCTGTGTGTGTAATAGAAACAGGGTAACTTACACATAAGGGGGGCCTGGGGAGCTGACAAATTAGTTTCCCAACCTCTCGAAGGTAATCTGGGTTATACAAGCCCCCCATCCAAAGTGACTCCTGTTACAATGTCCATCCTCAGTCAGCTATTAGTAGCCCTAAGAGCTTCTGATATGTCTCCTCCTTGCTAGTCATCAGCAGGGTGGAGCAGGACTGCCACTTCAAAACCTCATCTATACAGAGATGCATCCTGCTTCCAAGACAAATCTAAGCACCCCTACGGAGATGATAGAGCCCGGGCCTCAGTAGGGTGAATGAATGAATGAATGAAAAACTTATATAGCGCGGCACATGCGAACTGAATCGCCTCTGGGCGCTTGTTGTTTGTGTCTCATGCCTTTCCGAAAAGCAGGGTTTTGATCTGCCTTCTGAAAGACAGGTGGTCTTGCTCCAACCGAATGCTGGTTGGTAAAGCATTCCAAAGCCTGGGGCCCTGGAAAGCAAACCTTCTTTCTCCTTTGGACTTGCATTTGGTTTTAGGAACCTTGACCAGATTTTGGTCGGTGGATCGCAGCATGCGATTGCAATTGTGCGGTTTGATCTTGTCGCATAGATATCTAGGAGCCTTCCCTTGGATGCACTTATGTGTCAGGCAGAGTGCTTTGAATGCAATTCTGTCTTTCACTGGCAGCCAGTGAAGGGATCTCAGTGAAGGTGAGATTGATTCCCAAGATTTTTTCCCAGTCACCAGTCTAGCGGCCGTATTCTGTACGACTTGAAGACGAGCGATTTGGTACTTGGGTAGCCCGAGGTAAAGGGCATTTGCATAGTCCAGTCTGGAATTCACGATAGTTCCCACCACGACTGCTACGTCTTCTTTGGGGATAAATGGAATTAGTCTGCGTAGAAGGCGCATCAAATGGTGCGCCCCGCTGACTACTGACCCTATTTGTGCGTCCATTGTCATGAAGGTGTCAAACGTGACTCCCAGACTTTTGACTTTGGAGCTAGGGGCGATGATTTGTCCCAGGATGGGAGATGGTGTCCAGTTTGTTGTCGGTGGTTTCTTCCGACTGGCATCGAAGATAAAGAGTTCTGTTTTAGCACTATTGAGTTTGAGATAACTTTTAGTCATCCAGTTTTCTATTGAAGAGAGACATTTCTCTAATCTGAGATGATGATCCTTTTTATGGCAGATGCGAAAATACAACTGCGTGTCGTCTGCATAAGAGTGATAAAGTAGTTCATGGCTACTGATAATATCAAAGAGAGGACGAAGATAGATATTAAACAGCACTGGTGATAGGGGGGATCCTTGGGGGACCCCACATGGCACCGTGCGTTTTTCTGACGTGAAGGATCCCAGTTTCACTGTTTGTGATCGGTTTCCAAGAAAAGAGGAGAACCATGGTAAGGTATCTTCTGAGACTCCGGCGACTTCTGTTAGTCGTCTCAGTAGCAATTTATGGTCTACTGTGTCAAAAGCTGCGCTTAGGTCCAGCAGAACCAGGAGACAGGATTCTCCTTCGTCTGCGGCCTCGAGTGCATCGTCCCATATTTTCAGTAAGGCCGTTTCTGTCCCGTGTCCGGGACGGAACCCGGATTGAAATGGATCGAGTAGGTTGTGGGTGTCCAGATGCTGTTGCAGCTGATTTACCACCACTTTCTCCATTATCTTGGACAGAGCATTTAGACCTGTTATGGGACGGCGGTGAGTTGGGTCCATAGGATCCAAATTAGGTTTTTTCAAGATCGGCAAGATTGTGCCCTCTTTCAACAGGGAAGGCACTATGCCTTCCTTAAATGACTGATTTATAAGCTGCGTGATCGGAGGCGCCAGGATGTCGGCACATTCCTTCAGTAGCTTAGTGGGAATGATGTCATTTGGTGCTGTGCTGTTGCGCAGCACACCAATGAATTTTTTTGTTGTATCAATGGAGATGGGTTCCAAAGTGAACTTAGTTGATTGTAGAGGCGTTCTGTCGTTGTTTTGATTGAAGACGGGGCTGAGTGGAGTATTGTTTTGCCGAATACTTACCCGAATTTTTTCAATTTTGTTGATGAAGAAATCCGATAGTTCGTTGCAGAACTCTTGGGTGTCTGAAGTGGGGACTTCTAGACATCCAGGGTTCATGGTCTGGGTGACCATCCTGAAGAGTTCGCGTGGGCGATTCATTGCGCTGTTAATCACCCTGGAGAAGTGAAGTTTTTTGGTTTTGAAAATTTCCTTGTGGTAACGCGTTGTTACTGCTTTGTAGAAGTTGAGGTGCTCTTCTGACGGACTTCTTTTCCAGGCGGCTTCCGCCCTCCTGCGCTCTTGCTTCAATAGCGACAGCTCGTTATTGAACCAGCTGGACTTTTTTTTCCGGCTGCGGAGTTTGCGCTTTGGTGCTGCTAAGTCGGCTGACTGTAGCAGAGCTGCATTAATGGCATCCAAAGTATCTGAGGCTGCTAGCTGGGGAGGAATAGCCCCAATTCGGTTTCCCAGGGTAGATCTGAAGAGTTCCGAGTGGAGCTTCTTGTGAGATCTAGCCCAGTGTATTGTCACCGGCTTGGGTACTTTCATGACTAAAGGAGTTCTGGGGATTATGAAGCTAATTGCATGGTGGTCTGTCCATGGCAAAGGTTCATTTCCCAAAATGTTTATTTTCAGATTTTGTCTGAAAATTAGGTCGAGTGTGTGACCTGAAGCATGAGTTGGTCCGCGTATAAGTTGTTGAAGTCCTAATCCTTCCAGGTGGTCGATGCAGGCATCCGCGATGGGATCCTGTGAGGAGTTAGCCCACAAATTGAAATCCCCGAGCAGCAAAAGATGATTGCTGCTAAGGGAGTAAGTGGAAATGAACTCCGTTAATGCTGAAATCAACTGCGATTTGGGCCCAGGGGGCCTATAGCAGAGGAGAATGTGAACGGTCTCCTGAGAATGAGCTTGAAGTTGAAGCGTAAGGGTTTCCATAAAAGGTAGAGGATTTTGAAGGACCGGTTTAGTGATTGCAATATGCGACTTATGAATCACCGCCAGGCCTCCTCCCCCCCTTTGCCCTATTCTATTTTCCGTTAAGATACGATAGTTTGCTGGCACCAATTCTCCAAGAATGGTGTTGCAATCGTCCGACAGCCAACTTTCCGTAATAAAGAGGCAGTCTAGATCGTTTTGTAGTAAGAAATCATGGATTCCTGATCGGTGTTTAACTGCTGATCTAGTATTAAGCAAGGCACAAGATATGTGCCTGAGCTGTATTGAATGATTGAAATTTTTGATGATCGATCGGTGATCGAACCTCAAAAGTTGATCTGATTTTAAGGCTATTGTGGTGGCGGCAGGTATTGTAGTTGCGAATTGTCTCAGACCCCAAATGGTTTCTGCAGAGTATCGCAACTTAACCATTGTTGCTCGTCACCGAGGGCTGGAGTGCGGGCGTAAGGTGAGAGAGGATTCGAGAATCCTAGCTCAAGGGGAGTTTAGGTTTTTTGGTCCAGAGGAAGGCAAAAAAACCCTTGGCAAGCTGGCCAATGTGCTGCGGCAGGGAAAAAAATTCCTTCCTGATCCCTGAAGGCGATCGGCTCAAAACCCTGGATCAAAAGACAGACGGCTAAGGAGGGGAAAAAAAAAGGGGGGGGATGCTGGGTGTCACTGCTGCTGGGGTAAACCAAAATACTGGCCGCCAGGCAAAGTACAGGACCCGGGCTGGGGGGGGGCTGTCAGCTTGGTAAAAATAATATTTACCGATGAAGTTGCTGAACAGGGGGCCTCTGGGGGTGTGGGGGTTGAAAAACTAGAGCAATCTATACTTAGGAAGTTAATAAAGAGAGCAATGAACGGCGCGCCGGTAGGCCGCGGCTGAAGCCGCGGACTTTCCTAAGGTGCGGCGGCCGCGAGAAGGAGCAGGCTGGCGCGGGGGTGAAAAAGCACCAGAAAACGCCGGAAATACACCCAGGGGGGGTGACTTGGGATCACCACAAGAGCGGGTGGCCGTGCGGGCGATGATGCCGGCGAGAGATTGTATAGAGAGCCGCAGTGTGGGGTCAGAGTGACGGCTGCCCTGATAAGGACGGCCGTCCGTGGATCCCCAGGATGTCGGGCCCTGAGAGACAGGGTCTTACCTGCGGAGGTAAAGAGGAGTCCTTGTGGAGAGCGAGGTGCTGTTTCCTGGTTCCAGGGAGCTGTTTCAAGGAGCGTCTAGCCTAGCAGCTGCCTAGCCTCTGACTGCCAGGTCTGGGTGGAAGCAGGCTCGTATGCGGAAGGTCCGAAGCGCCCTACTCCACCGCTGAGAACAGGACTGTCACTACAAGACCTTATCTACGTAGGGACTCATTCTGCTTCCAAGCCAAACCTAGGTGCCTTTGCTGAGGTGACAGGGCCCAAAGCTCCTCGCCAGTCATCAGTATGGTGAGAACAGGACTGTCACTCCCAGACCTCATCTACATGGACACTAATTGTGCTTCCAAGCCTAACCCAAGCCCTCCTACTGAAGAGCCTGGGTTCATAAGCTCCTTCTTTCCAGTCATCAGGATGAGAACAAGACTGCAATTTCCAGACCTCATCTACAAAGGGCCCATTCTGTTTTCAAGCTGACCCTGTCACCTTGGTGACGCACAGGCTCATAAGCTCCTCCTCACCAGTCAGCAGTAGGGTGTGAACAGGAGTTCCACCCCCAGACTTCATCCATTTAGGGATTCATTCTGTTTCCAATCTGAACCTGGGCTCTCCTGCTGACCCTTTACCCCTTATAAGTGGTCCAGACCCTACATTTTCCGATGGTATGTTTTTTTCTCAAAGTGGATTTAGCCAAGCAGAATCAAAATGATTTAGAACAAGAGATTCAGTGCACTAAACTATGAGCCATTTTCATTAACATGCATTAACATTATTTGCTATTTTTTTTTTATGACTGAAAATCATGTTTTAATTCCTTCCAGCTTCCTCAGGACACAGTCTAGTGAGTGAGAAGACACGTCTCAGGACCAGATCCCTTGTTGTGTGATTCTGAAATCAGAGTAAAGTCCATTAAAGCCCTCAGTCCTAGCACCTGTGAGGTCTCTAGAGAAGGGGTTGGCAACCTTGAAAAGTTAACTTGGCCAGCTCCGCTCCAGCCTTCTGTCCTGGGCTGTGCTGCCTCCCTCTCTCCGCTTTGACATGAGGGTGAGAGCAGTTGAGGAGGCTGGGGGGAGCGCTGGTTTGCAAAACAGGGATGTGGTCACATTCTACCCATCACCTGCCAGCGGTCGATGGGTAAATCACGATTGACAGGTTGCCAAGCCCTCCACTCTACAGCATTTGTACAGTTCATGAGCTGTCTGAGAGCAGGAGCCCCTGCACCTCTGGAACCCTTCGGGAAAGGAGGAACCCTTCTCTCCAGTGTCTCAGACAATTTATCACCATTTCAGCCTCCTACTGGACACTCCACCCCAGGGATTAGCTGGAACCTGATAATTTTTTAGGCTGGTTGTTTTGAGTCTCCCACCCTAAGCTCTGGAAGCTTCTTTCAGAGACAGGGGGAAGCAATCAAACTCCCAGCAAGTGAGACCCTAAACAGGCCAGAATAACAATTACTGTTCCCTTGATTGCAGAAGGAGCCAAAGTTAAATAAGCCTAGCAACCTACATTAGGACGGTGCTATATTCATATAAGCTTATTGTTACTAATTAATACAGGCAGGTTGTTTTGATATACACTTGAGCGTGAGCAGCATATAAATACTTTTACCAATGTGCATTATTGTTCTTAAAACCTTGTGGTAATGTAAAGTTGGTAAATGTATATGTACCTGGGCCAGCTGTATATGCTAATTATACACACAGACTTTGCCTCCTGCTTAGTAGTGCTATTCAGTGATTTTTGTTTTTTTTGTGCCTTTGTCTCAGTGCAAGTCAATCATACTGCTCAGGCTGAATAAGAACAATCAACTCTCTATAGGCCTTATGTATCAACATGTTCTTGCTGAGAACTGGAGTTCTTTAGCCGCAACAACCAATCCACGTCAGCCTTGAACATTACCATCCGCAATTGCCAGCTGTGGGGGGAAAAACACATTGATACATCAGGCCCTATATGGCACATCCTGTGAACTCAGTGGTTGTTTTGTTGGAAAATTGATGACTGCCTAAAATAACAGACGGAATAAAAGAAAAATGTAAGAAATGAAATTGTAAATATATGGAACATTAGCATGTAAAATGCAAAGATTGCATCACAATTCTTTTTATATGCTTAGGATGTGCATTGATCATATAGTTTCATTGTGTCATTTGTTGCTCTGTTCACACAGCCTATAGTAGAGTAAATCAATGTTCAAACTTGAGGCATGCTGTATGACACTGCACAGGTAATGCATGACCTCTGGCTGTAGTCTAGGAACTAACACTCCTTGTGAAGAACTGCATATCCCATAATCTCTCAACCTGGGGCTCTGCAGGTGAACGCTGCATAGTAATTAGATCTAAAACAGGCACAGACAGGCAGAGTAAAAAGGGAAAGATTGCTCCATCACATTAACACTTCCACATTTGTGATGCAGCACAGAAGAACTGGCAAATCACATATGGGGCATTGTGTAGCTAAGAACAGGAAGTTGCTTGTCTTCTTAGCGAATAGGGACATGCTCGGTGAAATAATACAAGGACATAGGGGATTAGCCATGCCATTACAACTGCAGCCACAAAATGTGAGCCCTACATTACAAGGTAAAGAAAGATAATGACACGAGAATAAAACGACACTCACACATTTTTTTTAATGGATTGGATTGGTCGTTTTTTTTATGTATTGGTAAGGGGGTTAGACCCTCTGCTTGGCTTTTTTCTTTTGCACTGACTCAGGACGACCGCCTTCAGCAGATATACCATTCTCCCTCCCAGTTAATCCACCATAACTGGCATTCACCAGGGACCCATGCCTCAGATGTGTCCCAATCATCAAATTCCAGCAGTTTATTTACAAATGCCTCCAAAGACCCAACCACAAACCTCGAAAGAGGAAAACATACAGATAAAGACTACAACCACATACCCTTAACCAAAAACATGTATGGCGAGCGGGCACGTTTCCTCTCCTCGTGTGCTGACCGGAAGTCTGCTCCCCGTGACCTCTCCACTGCACTGCCTCCCCCTTCACTTCCAGACAATCCCTTTCCTCCTGCCTTTTCCTGCTAATATTTCTTTAACCCCCACTAGCCCAGCCTACCTGTGCACCTCATGAAGCCCTGCGCCTATTTTTTTTTTGCTTTCTTTGTGGAGATTCCCTCATTTCCTTTTGCATCTCCAGGACAGGAAGTGAGGGGAAATCTCTACAGCAGAAGAAGTCTGACGGTGGCTTTAACCCTTCCCTATGCTATCCAAATATCAAAAATGTTTTGGCTGTACATACACTTTAACAATATTTATTAATGTCATTTTACAGAAAGTACATTGTACAGTAGTTTCTCTTTAAAGTATAAGTGCGGGTAGATAAAAAGGCCACACATTAAATTCAGTTATGTACAAATGTCCTTAAAGAAATTTCAAATTGCTGACGCAAAATACACATACTAAACTGTATAAGGTTATAAGAGTCTCACACTTTCACCAAGCACAGTGGAAACCTCTTAGGCCCCATACTCACGAGCAAACATGTCTGCTGAAACTGGCCCGCAGGCCAGTTTCAGCAGACATGTTTGGTCGTGTGTGGGCGCGAGCGGGCCGAATTCCAGCAAACATTTGCCCGCCGGGCCTTTTCCCAGCAGACAAATATTCCTGGACTTGTTTTAAAACAGTCCGCTGGAATTCTGCCCGCTCGGACATGTACGGTCGTCAGTACAGACCTACCGTACATGTCCAGGCGCCCGCCGTCCCTCGCATGCGTCGAATGACTTCGACGCATGCGTGGAAGCATTTTAAAGGCGGGCCGCCCACGTCGCCGCGTCATTGTCGCGGCGACACCGCGTCATCGACGCGGCGACACCGCGGACACGCCCCGCGTATTGTTTACGCGCGGACTTCTGTACGATGGTGTGTACAACCATCGTACAGAAGCCCTCTGGCAGACATGTATGGTGGAAACGGTCCGACGGACCGCTTTCACCATACATGTTTGGTCGTGAGTACCCGGCCTCAGCTCCAGGACTTTTGAAAAGAAGCAGTGATTTTTATTCTCCAACCCCTGTGAATCAATTGTTTCATGGAGGCTTTAGAACAGAGCTTAGCCTGCCAGTGGCCTCAGAACAACTGGGCTTAGTCCAAGATTGCACCTTGAAAACCGCTCATTTTTTGAAGAAAGTAGAACATCGCTTTAAGATGAAAGAAACGTAAAATCTTCCATAACAAAATGTAATACCCCATAGAAATACATTTTTTTTACCAATTCCAGGCTTATTTTCAGATAGATTAAATGTTTTCTTCAGTTGGTTGATCCTTGCAGAGACTGAAATTGCTTTGCTTGTTAGGTAGCAGGGGAGGAATTGTGTTGTTCGCGACAAATAAAATCCAAGGCGTTAGGTGCCCATACTGGAAGCTATGGGGAAGGCAGTTTACTATGTGGGTGAGATTGCAGATGGCTGTTCATTGAATAGAAGGGAGTGAACACCCTATTGGTGGAAAAACTAAGCTCTGGAGGAAAATACAGGCTCCTGTTGTGATGACGCAATGCTTAAATATAGCCTAAGCGCAGAATATACAGGATGACACTGAGGTTGTTAAAGACAGTGTTTAGTGTTTTCCATGTTTGTTCAAATAAACACATAGAAGACATCAGCTTGATGTATATAATCTCATCAACATTTTATCAAAGTAACTCTGTCGGGGTGAAACAAAAAATCATCACAAATGTCTTGTAAGGTAAGAGACTTTATACTAACCTGGTCTGACTCCTGTTCTTTGAACCTTTCCTGTCTTAAACTATGCTTCCCCTAAGAATCTTTACATCTGATACACTTCTGGAAGTGTTGGATACCTGTCTGATGGGGGGGAGGGGGAGAAACGAAAGAGCATGGTGGGGGCAACCAGGAATCAAACATACCTGAAAGTGATCCTTCTAGGAGGCAAAGCTCTGCAGCAAAGGAAAGATTCAACCAACAAGTTATAGTCCAAGTCTCTTCCTTTATAGGACATTTTTATTATTTGTTTCTCTGTGACAGGGTCACTTACGGTATATAACAATTTTAACACAGCTTTTTTTAATATAGAGTTTGTGCATATATACTGTATGTATATGTGGGCAGGCATATTTACTCATTATAATTAGCACCTAGAAAGTAAGGTCTCATGTCCTATGAGAAAGCGTGTGTGGTCTGGAATTTGGGATAAACGGTGATCCTAAGCCTCCCATTTACACTTGAGCGTTCTTCTGCTCCTTTTCCTATGCTTGACTATGCTCAACATGCAGAACGGCATTATTTCTAATTGTCCTTGTTCACACTTGTATGTTCAGTCTACGCTCTACGCCCTATGCTCTTTTTGAGCATATTCAGTTATTTTTGGTCCCATAGACTTCAATGGTAGTGCGTGTAAATGTGCACCACGCATGTTTTTGAGAATATTATGCTTGAAGAAAACAAATGTCACCAGCACACTAAGGATCTTCAGAGTGGGTCCAGAGCATTAATCAGTGATAACATCGTTACAGCAGATTGCAACGTTTCAGAGCCACGCAGAACCCCTTCATCAGGCTCGAAGAACTCCTCTCCTCCTACATAACTGTTCTCCTTCCCTTACCCAGCCAGTGAAAATAAATCTCGAAGATTGATGCTTGATACACATGCAAAATTGCTTAAAAGGTTACAAACGGTCGGCCCCTTTTATATGGGCAGACCAATCAGGTCCTTCTGTCAGTTATTTAGACGGACCCAGACAGACCATCTATTGCCCTCTATGGAGTGGCAGATGTAAAAAAACATGTGTCTGTTGACACCTGTCGACATCCAATCATATCCGCTATTAGTTTTTTTCCATCTGACTGCCCATACAGGAAAATGGAGTGGCCACAGACCTGTCATACACCTACCCAGTGGGAAACAGCAGACAGATTCCTCACTGAGTAGGCGGATTCACTGTTAGAGTCTGCCCGTCTGAAAGAGTCTTAAATAAGGTGTGAATGGGGGCTAACTGCAAGCTGGTGTAAGGTGTGAATGCGAGCTAACTGCAACGTGGTGTAAGGTGTGACTTCAGGCTAACTGCAAGGTGGTTTAAGGTGTATATGTGGGCTAACTGAAAGGTAGTGTAAGGTGTGAATGCGGGCTAACTGCAAGGTTCTTTATGGTACCATAGTTACTTTTTAAGCACTAACAAATATGGACTCCTTGCTTGAATGAAGATGCTCACAGCACTCATTAGTAAACAGGAATTGTATATAGGAAGAGCAGCAGGTAACATTTGATCACTTTAACCTTCAGTGCTCCAAGACTCATGCCGCGTACACACGACCATTTTTAATGGTCTAGAAAAAATGAAGTTTTTTTCAACCCGATTATTGTTAGGCCTGCCTTGCCTACACGCGATCGTGAAAAAAAAATGCTCGAGCAAAGCACGGTGACGTACAAAACGTACAACGGCATTATAAAGGGGAAGTTCCATTCGGATGGCGCCACCCTTTGGGCTGCTTTTGCTGATTTGTTAGTAAAAGTTTAGTGAGAGACGATTCGTGCTTTTCAGTGTTCGTGCTTTTCAGTCTGTTACAGTGTGACGAATGTGCTATCTCCATTACGAACGCTAGTTTTACCAGAACGAGCGCTCCCGTCTCATAACTTGCTTCTGAGCATGCACGGTTTTTTCACGTCGTTAAAGCCTACACACGACCATTTTTAACGACGTGAAAAACGACAATTCGAAAAAATAGAGCATGTTCTAAATTTTTATTGCCCATTTTTCACATCATGAAAAATGCTCTGGAGCCCACGCACGATCATTTTTAATGACATTAAAAAAAAATGTAATTTTTCACATCATGAAAAACGGTCGTGTGTACGCGGCATAAGAGTGAGTGCACTCCAAATTCTATATTCTAGAGGCTCAGTATTTGTTCATAACATTATATATACTCTAAGAAAAAGCACTTATAAGCTTTAAATATATAGTAGCTGTATTCTTTGCTGTTTAACAAGCTAGGATATTAGACATTTTCCACAATTTGGTTGTATGACAGATCATTTTTATTGGCAATATATACTTTGCACATTGTTGACACTTATTGCAACCTGTTAGACAAACCCAATAGGATGACAAGAGCATTGACAACATGCAAGGCATACACTGTCAATGAAAAGAACTGGCCATAAAACCAGATTGTGGAAAATGTGGGCACAAGACACAGCTCCTAAACATTTCACATTGTATAAGCAGTTTTTCAAAGAGTACACAATGTCTTATAACCAAATATTGAATGTCTAGAATATAGAATTTGCAGTTGGTATTGTAACACTAACTACAGAATGGCTTCTGCCTTCTGTACTTTTCATATGCTTTCCAAATGCTTGTTTAGTGATATTTTTTTTTTTTTTTTTTTTTATATATATATGATGTAAGTGCCATACCAAGGGCTGCATTTAAATGCACGTGACAGAAGGAAAAGTACGCAGTGCACATAATTACAGTTGAAAAAATATACAAAAAAATAAAACTTAACAATTATTTGGGAACGGCTCAAGTTCATCAGAAGGGGATTTAAAGTAGTAAAGTACCTCAGTGATTTTCATTGGCAGCTTCCATCCACTTCTATGGAGCCTGCATACTATAAGTACCCAACGCTGTGGGGGTCCTCATCTACTAGCAAGTCTTACACTGATTTTTTCTGATTACACATATACTATCTGTATTTTTATATATGAACGCTCTTAGAAAGCTTGATTAGGATTGTAAACTTGCCTGATTCATCTTAATTAGTGCCACCATCCCACTAGGCCTCCACTCATCACCTAACAGCCAAAAGAGTGGCTTTGTATAGCATAGGAATGGAACTTGTAAGTATATCTACTGTCTCCACTGTCACATGGGATTACAGCACCGTCCTTGTTTCTCTGAATATGATTCTCCTGGGAAGAAAGGTGTGTAGTTACTTTTGTAATATAGGCAAGGTCTGCAACCCTTGTTGTCCAGTAATACAACAGACACTATGGTCTGACACAAGAAGCACACATGCTTCATACCAAAGCACCAATCCCAGTAGAGAACCACACATCTTATTACAACTGAACAGGAAATGTCTGTGCCCAGGAAATCACATTTCTAAAAGGTGTTTATAAAAGGGACCATGCACCCTAATGTACAGTGCTTCATATGTAAGATAGGTGACCCTGCCCATTGTCTGCATTGTAGGAAACAATGGAACATGCCCTGCTGCATTTTATGTTGGGGGGGAATATAATTTAACTATATTGCTGCTCGTAGACTGCCATATTGTTCTAGACCAGGGGTCTCCAAACTGCGGCCCGAGGGCCAGATGTGGCCCTTTGCTAGCCTTCATCCAGCCCTTGGGGCAGTATTGCTCCCAATGATATGAGGCACTATTCCTCCCAATGGTACCAACAATGGGGCACTATTTCTTAGACAAATAGCAATGATGGAGCACTGTTCCTCCTCCTACTGCCCACCAACACTGGGGCCATGTTTATACTCACTGATGCTCGGCCCCTGGGGCATTTTCTACCCCAACTGGTCAGAATCCGGCCCCGCTGAAGTCTGAAAGACTGTAAACTGGCCCTTTGCTTGAAAAGTATGGAGACCCCTGTTCTAGACAACCAGTGATGGCAGTTGTCACCTGCTATGAGAACAGTTCACCAATCCTGACCACAGCAAGACAAAGTGGCTTCAGAATTTTAGGACTTAACTTATTATGATACTATGCTATAATATTAAACTTGGAAGATCATCAGTGCTCTTTGTACTGACTTAACAAATATATTACATAATTCTGAAGCAGTCGCCTGTATTACCGATCTGCTACAAATTTCCTAACATTCAACACATCCCAGGTGATTTTACATCAGTAGCACCTGCTAAGCGATAAAAGTGAGTCCTCAACAAATGTGCGACAATTCCTCTAATCTAAGTGAATCCTATTATCCTGTGGACAATTTTCATAGGAAATAATATGACTCACATATTAAGGTGATTACAATAGGTGAACACAAATCAGTAGATATGAGTGATGAAGGATGAATATAATTGGATCTGTCTGAAAGTAAGCATCAAACAAGTAGCTACTAATAAAGAGCAAATTATCACATTTACTTGTCTATAATTAAACCCCTTTTGCTTATTGTTATTAACATTTTTGTGTTTTATATATATATATATATATATATATATATATATATATATATATATATATATATACAATTAGCCCAGTACTATTAGCATTATTATAGTTGTAGGGTTAAAAATGTCAAGGCAGTGATGGCAAAGCTCCAGTAAAAATTAGCATCAAATGGAGGCTGCCAAATCTATTGGTATTTACATTAATTTAATTTGCTATCCATTAAATCAATATTGTGTTGTGACAGCATACAGGCCATTGGCTGCTTGTGCATCCATTCAAATTTTTCTACTAAATTGTCTCATATGTCCTTTTTTTTCACGCCTCATTCATGAAACATAAGCACGTGATTTTTTGCTGTCTGTGTCTCAAACACACTTAAAATTGTCTATGTCTACCACAATTAAGAACTGTTTTGCATAGAACTGCAATGCTGCAAGAGAGCAAATCAGACATTCTGGCTGTATAGTTGTAAATAGGTAGGGGAGGGGACTGTGAACTCCCATGCTTTTATCTATTCTAAGTGAAATCATACAAGATGAAATTAACTCCGGTGTAGACAGAATACTAAATACAGATTACAGAAGACAGATAAAAAAAACACATAAAAAAAAAAAAAAGATGGTTATTGTACAGCAGGCAGAGAACTTCATTAATGCTAGACCTGATAAAGCGCGAGAAGTGAAGAACACTGTCAGTATCTGTAAAGAACGACTTCTTACTTGCTTTTCAACCAATCATATTACTGAAAACCAAGAAATGAAAAGCAATCTTTATATGTATCATCAATCAACAACATTTGTCAAATGTTTCATGTTATGGTCCACCAAGCTAGGTATCATCAGAATAGACTGTTTAGGGAAGTCTTCACACTACATAATTTTTGATGAATTTTACTGGTTTTCGATCAGATCTGAAACCAAATTTGACTGTTTGGCAGGCGTAAAACTAAGTCCGCCCAACTGCAAGAATTTAGTAAAGAGACAAAAATTGCATGGTAAAGCACCCACTGGCTGCTTACTTATGCTCGGGCTGCATCCACTTAAGTGGCCTTCATCCACTGAAGTTCTGGTCTGTTGCCTAAACATGGCCATTCACTAACTAAAGCTATAGGACTTACTTATGCTTGCCTCCAAATGGTCTGCCTAGGTGTGATAGTAATTTCTACAATAGTAGTGGTGGGGGTAGCAAATCACATGGCAGCTGGCACTTGCCTTTGGATGTTTGCCATGCAACAATGATTTATGGACATGCTAGGTCTTTAAACCGATACATCAATATAAATATGAATAACTCATTTCTCAATTTCTGCTGACCTGAGTTCAGTGGAAATTATTACCAAGTAAGAGATATGGCCATAGATTGGCCTTTAGATCTCCCATGTTATCTCATTTTGAAAGACTGCAAACAATTATTGTAATTGGTTTTACATAGAGGAAATGTTGAAATCATCATTTGTTCTGATATACAAACTTGGGGCCAGATTCACAAAGGAGATACGACGGAGTATCTCAGATACTCCGTCGTATCTCTCAGAGTATCTATGCGACTGATTCATAGAATCAGTTACGCATAGATAGCCAGAAGATCCGACAGGTGTAATGGACTTACCCTGTCGGATCTTAGGATGCAATCCCGCGGCCGCTGCTGGGGGGAGTTCGCGTCGTAAACCAGCGTCGGGTATGCAAATTAGGAGTTACGGCGATCCACAAAGATTTTTCCCGTCGTCGCAAGTGTTAGATTTCCGTCGCAAAGATAGGGCACCTTTAATATGGTGTAAAAGTACTCCACCATGTTAAAGTATGCCCGTCTTTCCCGCGTCGCTTTTGAATTTTTTTTTATTTTTTATTTTTCCCGGCGTAAGTGCTTTGTTGACGTCGCGATTCTCAAAACGTCGGCGCGTCGTAATTTCACGCAAAGCCCGTCGGGAAATTTGCGACAGGAGCATGCGCAGTACATCCGGCGCGGGAGAGCGCCTAATTTAAATGGTACCCGCCCCATTTGAATTGGACCGCCTTGCGCCGGACGTGTTTACGATACACCGCCGCAAATTTCCAGGTAAGTGCTTTGTGGATCGGGCACTAAATCTGAAAAATTGCGGCGGTGTAATGTAAACGGGTTACGTTACGCTGCGCTGTGTAAAATACTATTTATTACTATTAATGAGTCTAGCTGAGAATACAGGGTTTCTGAGACAGTAGGCAAAGGCTTGCTCTCTAAGAACCAGCTGCAGCATTACATGAGCAACTCCAACCACCCCACATAGGTTGTCTATTTAACGCTTAAAGATCAAAATATAAGCAAGCAAAACTATCTTACCATATCGTAAACATTGAGTATAACTGGTTCATTGGCCATTGCGAGTCCTTTTCTTATGACTCTCCAAGGTGTGTAAGATCCCTCTGGTCAATACTGCAACTGCTTACAGAAGGAAGAGATGTTTTCATTCTAGGTCCTCCAAACAAACCGCTCGGGGGCTCTTTTCGGTCAAAGTTAAGGTAAAAATAGGTTTCTTTCTGACACCACAGCTCATGGATAGAGCTAGAGGTGACCACCGGGTCTGGTGAGAACCCCCAAGTTCTATATTCCACAATCCAAAACCCAAGGGGGCAACATTGAGAAATTAAGCAGTGTACTAAAGAATCTGCTGCAGTGAATTTCCAATCTGTACGCCAGTGACCTTTACAGTGCTTAAGGTTAGCTCCGCGTTTAAAAACATGCTGTTCTTCTCTGCATCATCCAATCCACTCAGCTGTGCAAGATAGAGACCTCTGTCTATCCTTCTCAGTCTGGCGGCTAGCACTGCACAGATTGCAGGGAGACGCTTTCATGCATAAGGCAAGGATGGCTTTAAATCTGAGATTTGTATCCTGTGTTTATCTCTGCTCGTGGGAATATTGACTGTTCACAGAGCCCATGATGATGCTGCTGATGCTGTTTCCAGGATAATAAGGGGGGGAGACAAGTCATGGCTTATGATGTAAGGAGCTGAGACAAGAAGGAGCTGTGCCATCCATAGGTTTGTTTTAGCTTAGAAGAGGAATGACCCTGGTGCTGCCACAGTGCAGGCTATATAGTACCCATAGAAAAATAGGGACAGGATGACCTAATCTAAATAGGAGGAGGAGTCCTGGCTGGACGCCTAATAGATGTGAATGGGAGTTGCAGGGAGGCCAGTTACATCATACAGCATCCCCGGTCCTCTGGAGACGGAATCATGAATACTGCATGTGAGCCATTCATGAAGCAGGACTCAGAGTTCCCCTCGTTATTTTACATCCAGCATGTGGAATTCCCTAATGAGATACTTAGCGAGCTCCTTTCTGGCAAGACTTACAGACAAGCGTTCTGTTAACCATGTCAGTACAGGAAAATGCTGCAGCTCCATGGAAGCTTCATCCAATCACTTATCAAAATAGGAAATGGTATACTTTTTTATATAAATAATTTTGTTTCCCAAATAGTAATGATAAAAATGTCTCTTTAACCACTTAAGGACCGGACCAATATGCTGCTAAATGACCCAAGGGGTTTTTACAATTCGGCACTGCGTCGCTTTAACAGACAATTGCGCGGTTGTGCGACGTGGCTCCTAAACAAAATTGGCGTCCTTTTTTCCCCACAAATAGAGCTTTCTTTTGGTGGTATTTGATCACCTCTGCGGTTTTTATTTTTTGCGCTATAAACAAAAATAGAGCGACAATTTTGAAAAAAAATCAATATTTTTTACTTTTTGCTATAATAAATATCCCACAAAAATATATATAAAAAAAAAAATTTCCTCAGTTTAGGCCGATACGTATTCTTCTACCTATTTTTGGTAAAAAAAATCGCAATAAGTATTTATCGATTGGTTTGCGCAAAATTTATAGCGTTTACAAAATAGGGGATAGTTTTTTTGCATTTTTATTAATTTTTTATTTTTTTACTACTATTGGCGGCGATCAGCGATTTTTTTCGTGACTGCGACATTATGGCGGACACTTCAGACAATTTTGACACATTTTTGGGACCATTGTCATTTTCACAGCAAAAAATGCATTTAAATTGCATTCTTTATTGTGAAAATGAATGTTGCAGTTTGGGAGTTAACCACAGGGGGCGCTGTAGGAGTTAGGGTTCACCTAGTGTGTGTTTACAACTGTAGGGGGATGTGGCTGTAGGACTGACGTCATCGATCGAGTCTCCCTATAAAAGGGATCACCCGATCGATACGCCGCCACAGTGAAGCACGGGAAAGCCGTGTTTACACACGGCTCTCCCCGTTCTTCAGCTCCAGGGAGCGATCGCGATGGGGCGGCTATAAACTAAAAGCCGTGCCGTCGTCCCGGAACGCTCCCCGCGGGAATCCGACCGCCGCATGTAGCGGGGGGGGGGTCCCGAACGGACCCCCGACCCACGTCTAGGCAGGGACGTACAGGTATGCCAATGTGCCTGTACGTGCCATTCTGCCGACGTACATATACATGCGGCAGTCTGGAAGTGGTTAAAGTTTAAATAAGGATTGTTCATTATTGGGAATGGTTTTCAAAAAAATCTAAAAATTTAAAATGTAAGGAATATGATTAATGAGACTTATGCCGTGTACACACGATCGGTTTATCCGATGAAAACAGTTCGATGGACTTTTTTCATCGGACAAACCGATCGTGTGTGGGTACCATCGGTCTTTTTTCCATCGATGTAAAAAAATAGAACATGTTTTAAATTAATTAATTTAAATTTAATAGTAAATTCCGATCGTCTGTGTGGAACTCCATCGGAGAAAAATCCACGCATGCTAAGAATCAAGTCGACGCATGCTCGGATGCATTGAACTTAATTTTTTTGGCTCCTCGTAGTGTTTTACGTCATTGCATTTTGGCACGGTCGGAATTTAGTCTGATAGGCCCGGATTCACGTAGGAGAGCGCATCTTTGTGCGGGCGTAATGTATCCTATTTACATTACGCCTCCGCAACTTTGACAGGCAAGTGCAGTATTCACAAAGCAAAGTTGCGGCGGCGTAGCGTAAATAGGCCGGCGTAAGCCCGCCTAATTCAAATGTTGAAGATGTGGGCGTGTGTTATGTAAATTTATTGCGGCCCCACGTAAATGACGCTTTTTACGAATGGCGCCGTCCGTGAAAGTATCCCAGTGCGCATGCTCCAAATTAACCCGCAAAAAGCCAATGCTTTCGACGTGAACGTAAATGACGCCCAGCCGTATTTGCGAACGACTTACGCAAACGACGTAAAACGTGAAAAATTCAACGCTGTTCCGACGTCCATACCTAACATTGGTATGCCTCATCTTCGCCTCATAGAGCAGGGGTAACTTTACGCCGGAAAAAGCCTAACGTAAACGGCGTATCTGTACTGCGTCGGCCGGGCGTACGTTCGTGAATAGGTGTATCTAGCTGATTTACATATTTCTAGGCGTAAATCAGCGTACACGCCCCTAGCGGCCAGCGTAAATATGCAGTTAAGATACGACAGCGTAGGAGACTTACGCTGGTCGTATCTTATACAAATTCTGGCGTTTCTGATTCTTTGAATCAGGCGCCAAGATACGACGCCTCAGACTCAGAGATACGACAGCGTATCTGGAGATACGCCGTCGTATCTCCTACGTGAATCTGGGCCATCGTGTGTATGCAAGACTGATGAAAGTCAGCTTCATCGGATTTCCGACGAAAAAATCCATCGGATTCTATACCATCAGAAATCTGATCGTGTGTACACGGCATTAGAGGGACAATTGACGTAAATAGGAGGAAGGTATAGAATCTGGTTGGCCTGTAGTGGAGGATATAGGTAGGACCGGACTATGTAATGGAAAACGATGTAATGGATTATCTGTATACCCTTTTTCTTTTGAAATATATATAAAGAATAAAAAAATACATAAAAAATCCACCCAAATATATTAAAGTGTTACTAAACCCAGGAGCCTGCATTCACTATATCTGGTCTCCCACAGTACACAGAACATGGAAATGCAAATATTTTAGTAAATATAAACAGCTAAATACCTTTTCTGATCAGCAGTATATAGTCTTATTACTTAAAGCTTGCAGGAGGAGTTTTCATTATACTCTGACTGTCCTATGAGGCTGCATGAGCCCTGACCCTCTGTCTGGACATTGCTAATTGCCCCTGTGCTGATCACATGCACTCTCCAAGGAGAAAAACAACTCTCTAACAATACACACCAAACTGAGCATGTGCAGAGTGACTCCAAAGGCTCTTATCAGAAGATAGATTCGGGACAGTGGAAGAGACGACAGGATTAAACAGCCTTTTTACACAATGAAGAGGATTACCCCCTTAGGTTCCACAATGAGTATAACAAGCATGCTTTAGTGCTGATTTTAGTGTTATGGGTTTAGCAACACTTTAAGGCAGATATTCGCTGCAACTGAGCACCATAAACCAAAAACACAATTTGATTAATTTGATTAATTTTTACACAGATATCAAAGATCTAATATGATGAAAATATTTGGCCAAACCACCCAAGTGCTATTTTTTACCTCTATTTTTCCTTTATATTGTTTTTTTTCTAAATAACAAATGCAGTAGCATAGAAGTTGGATAAACCTGTAATGCCTCGTACACACGATCGGTTCATCCAATGAAAACGGACCGATGGATTTTTTCATCAGATATCCGATGAAGCTGACTTTCATCAGTTTTGCCTACACACCATCAGTTAAAAATCCGACCGTGTCCAACGCGGTGACTTAAAACACAACGACGTGCAGAGAAACATGAAGTTTAATGCTTCCGAGCATGTGTCGACTTGATTCTGAGCATGCGTGGATTTTTGACCGATGGATTTCCCCAAAGACGATCGTTTTTTTCTATCGGTTTTTTAACCATCAGAAAATTTTAAAACAGGTTCTATTTTTTTCCACCAATAGGAAAAAAAACGATGGGGCCCACGCACGATCGGTTTGTCGGATGAAAACGGTCCATCGGACCGTTTTCATCCAACGAACCTATCGTGTGTACAGGGCATAATGCCTTGTACACACAATAGGAATTTCTGAAGAAAAAAGTCTGATGGAATGTTTTCATCAGAAATTCCTATTGTGTGTGGGCCCCATAGGATTTTTTTCTGTCGGAGTTTGGAAATAGAACATGATTTATTTTTTTCTGATGGAAAGAAATCCTATAGGAAATTCAGATCGTCTGTGTGGAACTCCGACGGAGAAAAAAACACGCATACTCAGAATCAAGTCGACGCATGCTCGGAAGCATTGAACTTTATTTTTCTCGGCTCATCGTAGTGTTTTACGTCACCGCGTTTTGGACGGTCGGAATTTAGTTTGACAGTGTGTATGCAAGACTGATGGAAGACAGCTTCAACGGAATTCTGACAGAAAATTCCATCAGATTTTAGCCCATAGGAAATTCCTATTGTGTGTACAGGGCAGTAGTGCAGCATAACACTTTGGGAAGAAAAATAGTACATTATATTTTGAGATGTACACATCAGATCAAAGAGAGGAACAACAAGAGGGTCAGAGAGATTTGGTCTCAAAAAAGAGACATTCCCTCCAAATGAGGGACAGTTGGAAGCAATGGTGGCAGGGACAGTTTTTGTACTAATTTCTGATACTAATCCAAAGCTGTGAATTTATTAAGCAAGATCCTCTTTTCTTTGCTCCTGCAGTTCCCATTGTTCTGCTGTCAAATTCAGTATTGATGTCTGTGTGGTTTGACTAGGTGACAACGTGTCCCGGATTCCCCGGGACAGTCCCACAATTTTAGGTCTGTCTCGGGTCCCGAGCGCCTTCAATACAGTGTCCCAGAATTAAACTGACACTGGGAGCAGTCCAGAATGCAGGGGACAGACTAAGCCGCGGTAGTGCTGGCTCTGGCTCAGCCTTACTCTACTCCTGGTCACTGATTGCTAAAGCCACCTGCAGGGGCAGACTGACAACTCATGTGGCCCCCAGGTTTAAAGATGGCTGCCGCATTTTATGATGCAACATTAATGCATTAGGCCTGTATGGAGGAGCACCAAGCTCAACAACGTGCAGACAGGCAGAAGACTTAAAGCTGGCGACCCAATAAAGAAACCAAGAGCCTTTCATGGGCAGTGTCACCTTGACAGCATCATGGGCCCCTGGGCAAAGTATTGCACTGGGACCCTTAGCAGGGAGATGGTGACCTGCGGAAGGAGATGTCGGCTTTCAGCTGCTGCAGTGAGAACCACAAAAGATAATTTAAAAAAAAAAATGTATCCACCCGCTGCACGGATCACACAAAATTCCCCCTGTTGGGGGAAACTGCAGGGGCCCCCATGCACCTGGGACCCCCGGCTGTACTTAGGGCTGCCAGTGCAAAAAAACAGCCCTGCTCATGCATAGTAGCCAACATAAAAAAAAGGAAAATTAGGGACACCTTTTTTTTGCTGCGCATTCAGCAAGACATTCTAGCGGGGGGAATGTGCTTTAATTAGGGGCAGGGGATTCATTTAGTATGGTCATGGTTCTACAAAAGGCTCGGGTGTGTTTGGATCAAACCTGTCAGGAAGCTCCGCCAATCATAGGCAATGAGGCTTTTCCCGACTGGCAGCTGCACATACACACGCTGTCTATGATTGGCAGTGTGCAGTGCCGGCTTCCTGGCGGGTTCGATCCGAACACACCCAAGCCCATTCTTAGCTCTCACCCACCCACCCTCACCCCCTCTCTCTCACCGATACTCACCCCCTCTCTCTCTCTCTCCCACCCCCCTCTCTCTCACCTTCCCTAACCCCCTCTCACCCCCTTTTTCTCTAACTCCCTTTCTCTCACTCTCTCTCATCCTCCCTCTCTCTCACCCTCTTTCTCTGAACCCCCCATCTCTCTCTCTCACCCCCTCTCTCTCACCCCTACCCCCCTTACTCTCTCTCCCCCTCTTCAACCCCCTGCTCTCCCTCAACCCCTTCTTTCTCTCCTCCCCTCTCTCGCATGCAGGCAGGGGGAACCAAGTGGACACTGACTGCCAGGTGACAGCAAATGAGAGTTGCTGATCCCATCCCCCCAACACTTCTACTGAACCCATCACCCCAGCACTGCCATTAATCCCACTCCCCCACCACTGCCACTGATCCCATCGTCCTAATGAAGGACTACATGTTCCAGCATGAACCCGTGAGATATAAGAGGTTACATCCTTAGATCTTAGGGGTCATGCCGGGACTTGAAGTCCTTCAATTTTGGGCGGAGTCACATTCTTAGATCTAATGAGTTCATGTTGGAACTTGTAGTTCTTCACTTTTGGGGGATGTAACAAAAAGGTTCCAGCATGAACCTGTGAGATCTAGGGATGGGACCCTCCAAAAGTGAAGGACTGCAGGTCCCAGCATGAACCCCTCAGAGCTGAGGATATGACACCACCCCCCCCCCCCCCCCTTCCTACCTAGTAAACTAGTGAAGCTGTAAAGGTCGTCCCAGCATGAACCTGTGAGATCTCAGGGGTTCATACTCAGACTTATAGTGCATCAATTTTGGAAGGAGTCAAAGCCATTAAACAGGAAGGGTTGGGTCAAATTTACATATGGAGGGGTCGCCTGATTTTAGTCTTGCCTAGAGCAGCACAAAACCAAAATACACCACTAGACACAGCCATCCTAAAGACAAGTCAACAATGGAATCTGTCACTCCTTTCCCTCCTGCGTGGCTATCTTTACCATAGAGGGTTAGGAGGAAGTGACATCACTTTCTCCTAGCACTCTATGATAGAGATAGCTGCGCAGGAAGGAAAAAAGTGATAGATTCCATCATCGTTGATGGTTTTGAAATCCTCTTTTTTTTTGGAAGGGGGTGTCCCTGAATGGCAGTTCGGAAATGTGGTCACCCTAGTTTGCCACCCAAATTCAGACATTTGGGACTTCCATAAATACTAATGTGAGATTACTGCAGGAGACATTTCATGGTGCCACTCCTGTCCCTATCACCCTCCATGGGTGCAGTGAAATGAGAACTTTAGTGCACACTTACCTGCAGGCCTATGTTTAGACAACAACACTGCAAGGGGGCAGTGTGGCAGGGGGCAGTGTGGTGCATGATTTATGGTGTGGTGCCCCCAGGGCTGAGCTAGCAGGTAGTGGCGTGGTACAGTGTCATCTTAAGAGCATTATAGGCCCCCGGGCAATACAGTGCACTGGGGCCCTGTCTACACAATCACGCACGAGAATTTACTGACAAAAATCATAACATTTACAGGCAGAACCACATCTTTTACTGCCAGTGCAAAAAAAGTACCTAAAATTACAGTTTTCAGTGCCGAACAATGCAAATGTCAGTATTTAAACTATAAACATATACAGTAGCTAGTGCTATTAGCAATGTGTTTAAGTTAAACAAAAGTAAAAAAAAAATGTCTTCATTGACATGAAGGTCAGGTTACTATAACCCAGCCAGCACAGAGTTTCCTCTTACATCAGAGTCTGCAGGATTCCCCCTTACAGTGAAAGAGAACTCTTATGTAAAGGGGAACGCTGCAGATCATGATCTAAGGAGGGAACTCTGATGTGGAGGGGGGCTCTGGTGACCAGAGACCACCTTATATCAGAGTCCACTGCTTTCTCTTTCCCACTTACATCAGGGTCCGCAGACTGAGTTCCCCCTTGCATTGTAAGGGGGAATCCTGCAGACTCTGATGTAAAGGGGTACTCTGATGTGGGGGGCACTCTAGTGAGTAAATACACTAAGGTAAGGGGGGGTCACTAATATAGGAGGGGGAACCTTTATATCAGTGCCCCCTTACATTTTTTTACATCAGCAACCCCCCGCACTCGTGGAGGACCGGATCTTCTCTGTAATTTCCGCAAACTGGGCATGGGCAGTTCTAACCCGTCACTCTCCACAATTTTTTACTGGAGTTGCTGGGCAGCCGGTGGGGCCCCCCAGGCAAGCGGGGCCCCCGGGCAACTGCCCGGCGTGCCCAATGGAAAAGATGGCCCTGGCGTGGTAGTGCTGCAGCGGGTCCGAGCTCCGGGCTCCATGAACCTCCCCAGGGTTCGCGGTTAAAAGGTTCCTGAAGGATTTTTACGGCATAAACTCTAAAAAGTCTAACCTGGGGTAAGGAGAGGTGGCTGGCGTGAGACTGTTTTTTCCCCGTCTCTGGATGAGCCCTGAGTGCTGGTGTCGGTAGGCTGAGACCTCCGTGGGAAAGCCTTGAGGGCGGGACGCTGGGCTCCTGTGTGGCGCGATCACGTCCGGCTTGGAGCGGAGATCGGGGGTCAGACGACTCGGCTCCGGCGGTAAAGGAAAGCCGGGGATCTGCAAAGGAGACTAGCAGCCGGGACGGGAGAGAACCGAAGATTGTGGCTGGTGACCAGCGGATGTAAGGAGCGTCAGCTCCCTCGGCAAGACGTGGAAGAACCCAGCAGCGGTCCCCACATTCCTCCCCCACTCTCCCGTCCAACCTCAGTCCGAGCAGGACTTGTAAAAAGCATCAAAGAAAAGGAGATCACAGTGGCTCATGAACAAGTCAGTAGACAGCAGTGGATACTAAAAGCAGCAGGTGGGTCATTTTCTCTTTGTTTTGGCTATAAAGTTAAGGTTTTCTGAAGGACTAAGGTGGAATGCTGGGCTATTGATCTTTGCACCTAAGTAAATGCTGTAAGGACAGAGAGGACGTGTAAAAAGATTAATAGCCCACTGGAAACACAACGTATTACAGCCATAACACTATAATACAGTTTACTCCCGTTAAATCAAAGGCACCTGCTGCACTGCTGCACTGAACAGCTGTATTAGTTGTAAAATATAATTCGGGACTAACCAATTGTAATGGATAGACTGTACCTGGCTTTTTTGGTGTAAGCTACAAGGAGTGAAATACAAGGAGGGATACAACAGAAGAACTGCTGTGCAATAATTAACGGCCAGACCCTCCGGCCATACATATTCAGCCACCAGCCATAAACATCATCAGAAAACTTTTTGGAAATTGCCTTAGGGCACAAAGCAAGTTAGAACCTGA
This sequence comes from Rana temporaria, assembly GCF_905171775.1. Classification (NCBI taxonomy): domain Eukaryota; kingdom Metazoa; phylum Chordata; class Amphibia; order Anura; family Ranidae; genus Rana; species Rana temporaria. The sequence goes on from NC_053501.1 coordinate 47,805,273, forward strand.
AAAGAACCAGAATCTGAAAAGAAGTTTCTGCCCTATTGTTTTTTTTTTTTTGGAAGATATTGACGGTCTCAAACAGGGAATATGGTAAAGAAGGTTTCTAAAAACCAGGGGGAGGTACTCAGCAAAAAAAACAATTAAAGCTTATCTTATCATGCATAAGATACGAAGAAAGAGGATGGATAGCCGCACTCCAATGACCAAACGGTTGTCTTTTATTCAAAAAAACACAGCAAGTACATCACTTCACAAGGTGCAACAAAGGAACAGGTAGATAGCCGACGCGTTTCACACTGAACTAGTGCTTAATCATGGCTTATCTTATCGCTGAGGGGGAGGCACAATTGGGGTGTCCCAGCGCAACAGGAATCATTTCTGCTCCATCTACCCCGATAAAGGGAAAGTATTCCCCCGAGAAGGATATGAGTAAAAACGGGGGGTAATGATAGCTGGACTGTCTCCTGGAAAATTTACGCCGGGAAAAGATAAAAGTAAAACCCCAAAAGATAAAACCCCAGAAGCAAGAAGTAAAGCAAAAACCTTGAATACCCCTGAAAGACAACAACAAAGGTCAACACCCCTAGAAGATCTACTACTTCCCCCTACAAAGCAGGATATGGCAGATATGATTGATATGATCTTCTGCCTGGAACGGACTATTAAAGGCGAGATGGGAGCAACTAGGAAAGATATTCATAGCGTCCTACAAAGAGTTGAAGGGATGGAAGAACAATTAGAAGTACATAAAAATGCAATCTGAATTAAGAGAAAGAGCAGATATGGATTGGATAGAGATAAGAAATGCCCGCTATAAACTTGAGGACCAAGAAAATCGCAGTAGGAGGAGAAACCTCATGATAAAGGGGCTCCCCGAGGAAGTTAAGGGCGATGTACTCCGTGAATTATTTAATTTTGCTTTGAAACGTGACTCAACTATGCCAATGCAGTTTGAGTCCACAGGATTCAGAGGTCCTATAATGCCCACAGGGATGCTCCAAGGGACATAGTAGCAAGATTTCAGGACTATGGCCATAAGGAACAAGTATCTCAAAGCACTAGAAATTCCATACCTTTGGAGTATAAGGGAAGTAAGATCTAAGGGCCAGATTCACGTAGAGCGGCGCAAATTAAGTTACTCCAAACGTATGTCATTTAAGTTACGGCACCCTAATTTTGTGTTGTAAGTGCCGGATCCACAGCGCATTTGCGCCCAAATTTGCGCCAGCGTAACTTAAATCCCGAGGCGTAAGGCGGGGTTATTGCAAGTGGGAAGGAAGTGGGCGTGCTCCATGGAAATGAGCCGTGACCCCATGCAAATGAAGGGCCGGCCGTACTGCGCATGTGCACACGAATCTGCACCTCACTGGGCATGCTCAGAACTTGGCTCGGCGCAATCAGTGAGATAGGTAAAAGGCCAAGCGTACTTAGTTTGAGAATCGCCCTGTGTATAAATAGCCCCAGACAAACACACTTCCCTTGCAAAAGTACATCCCTGTTTTCCCCTTCCTCAAGCAAGTTGCTTTTGCTCTGTCGTCTGTTGGTGTGTGTTGGTGAGTTTAGTGTTAGTTAAAAGATTTGGAGGAGTAGTAGAGTGTAGTAGCTGTGTTTTTTTTCTGAGTGGTTTCTGATTCACGCACGCCTTGTCAGTACACCGGGAAAATCTTGGTAAATTCCAAGCGGCGTAGCTGTAATTGCGCGGGTTGACGCGGTGCACATGAATGAGTGCACTTTATGCAGTATGTCAAAGTTTCTGGTAACTTTATGCAGTATATGTCACAGTTTCTGGTAACTTTATGCAGTATATGTCACAGTTTCTGGTAACTTTATGCAGTATATGTCACAGTCTCTGGTAACTTCATGCAGTATGTCACAGTCTCTGGTAATCTTGTGCAGTATGTCTGCACTCTCTGACCCTCTCCTGTAGTATGTGTATTAATGTGCCGCTTTACTTGCTCAATTATTTGGGATTGTGCCACTGATCAGTGAGTGGTAATGATGTGCATTAACCTATAGCAACCAATCAGTGAGCAGAAATTGTGTTGTAACCTCTAGCAACCAGCCAGTGCGCGGCAAGGATAGGCTGTAACCTCTGGCAAACGATTGCAATTACTACGTGATCTGCTGCAGTAAACTGATTTTGCGTCCATCTGCTATTTTTTTGTATGTCTCAGAATGGAAGGGGGGCCCCAAGAAAATGTTTGCCCAGGGCCCAATCAAAATTAAAGACGACCCTGAGCCCGTGGCACAGGGAACATTTCATGAGTAGAAGGAAAAATGGATTCAATAAAATTTCAGCAAATTTTGGCTGGTAACTAGTGTTGAGCGGAATACGCCATATTCGATTTCGCGATATATCACGAATATATAGACGAATATTCGTGAAATATTCGCTAAAATCGAATATTCGTGATATTTTATAAAAAAAAAATTTTTGCGAAATTTCGCTAATGCGAATGCGAAATTGATTGCGAAATTCTGAAACATTCAATTTCACCTGCCCTTTGGAAAAAGTGTGGTTTTACGTAATGGACCCTGCAACTAACAACAAGGTATTAATAAAATAAATACATTATTATATAGATTTGAGGGTTTACTTTGACCAATTTGTATATTGATTAGTTTAATAAATATTGAATAACCATAGATTTGGAAAATACAGATCTCTCCTCTAGACTGACCTTTATTGAGTTAGGTAAAGATCAACCGCACACTGGGGCCCCTGATTCTGTTGAGTTAAAAAAAAGCCAAGTAAACTGTTTACGTTGACATCTCTTAAATGTCTTTATGTTAAACAGTTATTATTCTCATTAAAGAGGTGAAATGCAAATGATGACACGGGACAAAAGATGGAAAATTCTTTGAAGATGTGATACACACGAACAGAAACACTCCACTCTCTCTAGCCACCTTGTGAATCTGCACTGAAATACTGCTGGGAGTGATCTTATATACTGGTCGTGCAGGCAGGTTCCTATTGGTTGCTATGGAGGTTGCTAACCTCTGACAACTGTGGTAGGAGAACTCTGATTGGCTCTGATGCAAAAGAAGGGCGGAAAAAGTATTCGCGAATATTCGTAATACGAATATTCGCGATAGCGAATATTCGTCAACATAAAAGGATCGCCTTAGCTTAGCTACTCGGCCCAGGGTCTCTAATCATACCAGCAATGCTCTTAGACATCAATGGAGATCACTAGGATGTGATCTGTTTTAAAAATAAATTTGAAAAAATGCGAATATTCGTAATAGCGAATTTTGGCCGCGATATTTGAGTTATTCGCGAATAATCGAATAAGCAATATTCGTAACGAATATTCGCAATACGAATATTCGTGAGCAACACTAATGGTAACTTGATGCCATCTGTGAAAAAGCTGAAGTTAAAGAGAGGATGGCTTCTACAAATGGATAATGATCCTAAACACACCTCTTTTCAATTTGTTTTTATTAGATTTTTAATACATACAAAAATAAGACAAAAGGTACAACATTGGTCTACATATACCGGTAGTTGATCCTAAACACACCTCAAAATCCACGGGGGATTACATCATGCGGCGTAAACTGAAGGTTTTGCCATGGCCTTCACAATCTCCTGACCTCAACATAATTGAAAATCTATGGATAGACCTTAAAAGAGCAGTGTGTGACAGACAGCCCAGAAATCTCAAAGAACTGGAAGACTTTTGTAAGGAAGAATGGGCAAAGATACCTCAAACAAGAATTGAAAGACTCTTGGCTGGCTACAAAAAGCGTTTACAAGCTGTGATACTTGCCAAAGGGGGCAGTACAAGATATTAACTCTGCAGGGTGCCCAAACTTTTGCAGATGCCATTTTTTGGTTTTCTGCAATTTTGAAAGTGTAAATGATGGAAATAAAATCTAACTTTTTTTTGACATATTATAAGAATGTCTAATCTGTAATTTGATGCCTTTTGGAGATTTTTCCATCTTACCTTGGCTTCGTTATGCACATTAATACAAATGTTTACCTGGGGTGCCCAAACTTTCGATCCCCACTATATATATACTGTATAAATAAAATGGTGATCGTTGCAATATTTTATGTCACACGGTCTTTGAAACACATTTTGCAGGGAAAAAGAAGAAACACATTAAAGTGGAGGTTGACCCAAAAAATCATTTTTTAACATTAGATTGAGGCTAATTATGCGAAGCAGAATCGGGTGTTTATTTTAAAATCAATGCAGTACTTACCGTTTTAGAGATAGATGTTCTCCGCCGCTTCCGGGTATAGGCTGCGGGACTGGGCGTTCCTATTTGATTGACAGCCTTCCGACGGTCGCATACAGCGCGTCACGAGTTCCCGAAAGTAGCCGAACGTCGGTGCGCAGGCGCCGTATAGAGCTGCACCGACGTTCGGCTTCTTTCGGCAACTGGTGACGCGCTGTATGCGACCGTCGGAAGGCTGTCAATCAAGTAGGAACGCCCAGTCCCGAAGATCATACCCGGAAGCCACGGAGAACATCTATCTCTAAAACGATAAGTACTGCATTGATTTTAAAATAAACACCCGATTCTGCTTCGCATAATTAGCCTCAATCTAATGTTAAAAATTTTTTTCGGGTGAACTCCCGCTTTAAGGTCCTGGAGTGGCCTAGCCTTTCTACAGACCTTAATCCCAAAGAAAATATGTGGAGGGAGCTGAAGGTTCGAGTTACCAAACATCAGTCTCAAAACCTTAACCTTAATACAAAATCACCAGGGCATCAAATTATTTTTTCCATACTGTACAAGTTTTAACCAGTGCTTGGCTGGACATTGACAGAAGTCACAAGACTGCTATATACTGCTCATGAGAAAAGGTATTTAGCAGTTTGTATTTCCATGTTCTGTGTACTGTGAGAGATATAGTGATTGCAGGGTCCTGGGTTTAGTAACATGTTAACTGCTTGCAATGGGAGCACCTTCTGGGGAATCTGGTTTATCCTCAAAATACTAACCTCGCAGTAAATCAGAAAAACACTACTGAGAGCCTGTATATTAAGCAGGCTCACCATTAATTAGAAGTAAAAATAGATGTGTTCTCACCAACCGAATCCAGCTGAGCTGGCTGAGGTTTTAAATTACCACTGCTTTGCAATCTGTTACTTCCATGGCTGCTTATTGTGCAGGGATATGGGAATGCAATAGCACTTTGCTTTCTTATAAGGAAGACAAAAAGCTTTGCTCCCACATCAAATAGAATAGAAAATTATGTTTTTGCTGGGACTATGAGCCAGCAAGTGGATTGTCTTTCTTACAAAGCCATTTTCCATTTATATGTAGCTTATTATTTTTTTTACATTTATAATGTCAAGGCTGGAATAGAGGGTAGGCTGATGGGGCAGCTGTCTAGGGTTCAGATAAAATAGGGAGGACTTATTTAATAAATTAGCATTTTTCACAAAAGAACGATCAACCGAAAGGAAAGGACTACGTTTAAAGAATTTAAAGAGTCCTGAGGTAACCCAGGAGGAGCTGCAGAGTTCCACAGCAGAGACTGGAGTATCTGTACATAGGACAACAATAAACCGCACGCTCCATAGAGTTGGGCTTTATGGCAGAGTGGCCAGAAGAAAGCCATTACTTTCAGCAAAAAACAAAATGGCACGTTTTGAGTTTGCGAAAAAGTAATGTGGGAGACTCCCAAATTGTATGGCGGAAGGTGCTCTGATCTGAATAGAATAAAATGTAACTTTTTGGCCATCAAAGAAAACGCTATGTCTGGCGCAAACCCAACACATCACCCAAAAAACACCATCCCCACTGTGAAACATGGTGGTTGTAGCATCATGCCGTGGGGATGTTTTTCATCAGTCGGGACTGTGAAACTGGTCAGAGTTGAGGGAATGATGGATGGTGCTAAATACAGGGATATTCTTGAGCAAAACCTGTACCACTCTGTGTGTGATTTGAGGCTAGGACATAGGTGTACTTTCCAGCAGGACAATGACCCCAAACCCCCTGCTAAAGCAACACTTCAAGTGGATATACACCCTCCATACACCCAGTGAAGTGAACAGCGTCAGATGATATACAGAGATTAACCAATTCTCACTACATAGGTTTTATATGTGTTCACATTTATATACTGTTTAGAAAGTTCAGATTTTGTTAGGAGATTTTCTCTTCCTGGTTAACACAGAGTGTGATGTCTGGGCATACAGTCAAGAGCGCTAACATTGCTGATTGGAGGAAAGGCACACACCCCCTCTCATCATAGGCAGAGACTCTCAGAGCTGTTTTGTAATAGGAGCTGCCCTCTGCTAATCTATTTAAGCAACCTCCTTTGACAAAAGATTCTGTCTGCTTTTGTTTAAAAAGTCAAATATGTCAGGACTTCTCAGGCTGATAACAGAGGAACCGTTAAGAAGAGAGCTATAAGACTTGGCTCATTGAAAAGAGATAACAAAATACTGCAGATATATGTGCCCAGCACAAATTTCATGAATTGGGTTTACATCCACTTTAAGTGGTTTAAGGGGAAACAAGTAAATGTGTTCGAATGGCCTAGTCAAAGCCCAGATCTCAATCCAATAGAAAATCTGTGGTCAGACTTAAAGATTGCTGTTCACAAGCACAAACCATCCAACTTGAAGGAGGTGGAGCAGTTATGCAAGGAGGAATGGGCAAAAATCGCAGTGGTAAGATGTGGCAAGTCTCTAGACTTATCCAAAGCGACTTGGAGCTGTGATTGCCGCAAAAGGTGGCTCTACATAAGGTTTAGTTAAGTAGTTACTGAACACCTGCAGTTGTTTTAGTGTGTTAATTGCTATGCACCACAGCCTGGGAATGCCCCAAGGCTATGTTTTGTAATTACTTTTAATAAACTCTTAAATAAACAGAATAAATAGAATTTTGTATATCTATTTGGTAAAAATGTTATTTGAAATTTTTTAATACAAACCTGTGTTACTCTTTTATGCCTTTAAAGTCCCATTGTAGAGAGGGGAAACCATTATTTCTATATATCCTAGGGATGTGGCTATATTTAGAAGGTATATTAATGCCCCAATATGCGTGATCCAGCTCTTCCGGGTAGGGGGGCACGCATGCATGTGATGTTCACAGCTGGAGCCCAGCAGTGGGTACTGTGGACTCAATGTCCCCCAGCACCCGCCGATGATTAAGCAGAGAGGCAGAATGTCTGTCTGCCTATGTAAACAAGGCAGATTACCATTCTGACAGGAGGGAAGGCATGGATCCTGTGTCTGCAAAGCAAGGACTAGGATCCATGTCTTCCCCTAGTAAAAGCACCTCCCACAGTTTAGTAAACCACTGGCTAGGCACACAGTTAACCCTTTGATCGCCCTGATGTTAACCCCTTACCAGCCAGTGTCATTAGTACAGTGACAGTGTATATTTTTAGCACTGATCACTGTATTAGTGTCACTGGTCCCCAAAAGTGTCAGTTAGTGTCTGAATCTTCTCTGCAACATCACAGTGTCATGGAAGCATGAATCAGACGTACAAAACAGATAAATGAATAAGAAGATTTTATTGGAAACCAAACTGCAAGGTCAAAGTCCACACAGACAATCGAAACAGCCAGAAGAGTCGTCCAACGGTGCCAGGGTCGATAGCCAGGGATGAGAGTCAGCCAAGCCGGAGTCTGTAGCCAGAGACGGGGTGAAACGAAGCCAGGAACCAGGAGGAACGTCCAAGGCCGGGTAGGAAAACCAGGAGCAGGCAGCACGATCACAGGAGGGGTGTCAGACGAAAGGCCCAAGCAAGGAAATGCTGCAGCTGCCGTGTGGCAGGTTACAAGAACCCCATGAAGCAAGATGGCTGCTCGCACATGTCAGTGATGAGGAGCCAGCAAAGAGGTAAGACCATGACACACAGTCCTTCTATAAGTCGCTGATCGTCGCCATTAATAGTAAAAAAAATAATACAAATATGTCATAATTTGTAGATGCTATAACTTTTGCACAAACCAATCAATATATACGCTTAGTGGGATTTTTTTTTTTTTTTTACCAAAAATATGTAGCAGAATAAGTGCATAAATTCATGAAGAAATGTATTTACTTTTAAAAATTATTGGATGTGTTTTATACCAGAAAGTAAAAAATATTGTTGTTTTTTTTTTTACAATTGTCAGTCTTTTTTTGTTTATGGCGCAAAAAATAAAAAGGTGACCAAATACCACCAAAAGAAAGCTCTATATGTGGGAAAAATGGCACAATTTTTATTTGTGTACAGCTTTGCATGGCCACGCAATTGTCAGTTAAAGTAACACAGTGCCATTGTGCAAAAAATGGCCTGGTCATGAAGGGGGTAAATCTTCCAAAGGTCAAGTAGATCTTTCAGTTTTATATATTAGTAAGGGATTGGACGTGCACCTGTGCCCAGTCTATAGACATTAAAGTGGAAGTCCATGCAAAAACTAAAATCCCTGTATCTATATCCCCCAACATTCTAACGCCTCGTACACACAATCAGATTTTTCGACAACAGCCTGTCATCACACAATTCCCGTCAGAAAATCTGATCGTGTGTACGATGCTTAACCACTTAAGGACCGGACCAATATGCTGCTAAATGACCCAAGGGGTTTTTACAATTCGGCACTGCGTCGCTTTAACAGACAATTGCACGGTCGTGCGACGTGGCTCCCAAACAAAATTTGCGTCCACTTTCGATCAGCAGAGCAATCCCCGCTGAGCAAGCGGAATCCGTTCCAGAAGAATAGGGCATATGGTTGCACTATTCTGCTAGGAGTTTAGTGTATACATCCAAAATCTGAACTATAAGTACATAATACACTGTTCCAGCAACATAATTGCCCAAACTCTACAGGGACAACAAGAAAGGGGAACCAGTCTAATTGCACTAATATGCCAGCAGAAGATTGAAACTATTATTAGTAACACTATCTAATGATAAGCCTATCAGCTAGAAACATGAAGCCCAGGTGGTGTGCGATTCCTGAAAGTCCTGTTAGGCTGGATTCACACCTATGGCATTTTTAGTGCTTTTTGCATTTTGCAGATTTGCTCTATAGAACGTGTTCCATAGCAAACCATGTTAAATGGACTGCAGTGCAAATCTGCAAAATGTAAAAAGCACTAAAAAAGCATAGGTGTGAATCCAGCCTTACCCTATGCCATGGTCTGTGTTGACTAAGCAGAAATCCAGCCCTAACACTCAATTAAAATGTAAGTATAGCCAAATCTTTGTATAGCCAGTTTCGCATTGAGGGATGCATTATTAGCCTTGTCAAATATGTTTGTGTTATCTGTGTTTCCAAATGGAGAGGTTCACCCTCCATTTGTCCCGGTGACCATAGTGATGAAAATAATGCTAAACACTGGTTTTGATGTCAACTGTCTGAGGGGTTAATTTAAATTTAACCTCTGAATTTAAAAAATAAATACTTAAAGGGGGCGTACCATCATCCAGAATATATATATATATATATATTTTGGCTCTAAGGTCCCCAAACCAAAGAGCCAAATAGGGGAATTGGGGTCAAAGTTGGACTATCATGGTACTGATAACATAGGTGTAGAGTATGAAAAAGAACAGGTAAGTAATAAAAAAACATATTTTATTGAATACAATATCAATAGGGATACAGAATTAAAAAACAAAAAGACCAACATAACACCAGTGTAGTGATCCCCAGAGGGGGGAGGAACAGTGGGTTGAAAGTCATATCGAGCATCTTGACTAGTTTCACGGCTTCTGCCGCTTCATCAGAAGAGGGTCTAAAAGCCCCCCCACACAGAAGACGGGGGGGGGTAGCTGCCACCACAAGGGGTACCAGATGGCGACAGAGGGGTACGTGTGTGGACGATTGGACCTTATGTACAAGGAGGTGTATAACATGTAGGGGGCCCCAATAAGGAGAGCCCAGATTAGGATTCCTTGGTGTAGCCACGTTGGACCTCCGCTGAAGGGTAACCATGGTAATGGACCCCGGGAGGAGGGGGACCACATAGGATCCCATGGTGGCATCGGGGTAATGACGCCAACCAGTGGCACTTGGGTCAGGATGGGGCCACAGAGAGCCCGGGGTCCGTCGTAGTAGGGGTACTACATCAATCGTGATTACTGAACCATAAACCAACGCGGTGTGTCAAACATACTGTATAGACCGGGGGTCAGCAACCAGTAGATCACGATCTAGTTGACTGGTAGATCGCGGTCTGGTCTTGCTGATCCGCCATCCCAGAGCATCAAACAGAGTGCAATGCAGAGGGACTACATGTAAAGTTGGAGCTGTAGTAGGAAGCAAGAGCTCCTGTCCCTTGCACAGTGATACCAACCGCACTCCACCTCTCATCCTGCTAGTAAAGCGATCCGAGTGTGTATGACTGGTGGTGAGGAGGGGATATGTTGCCTCCTCACTACCTGATTTAAACCCACAATTTCCATGAAATGCACGTGATTACTACACAGTAGTATGGCAATTAGAGGTTTAAATCAGGTGTGAGGAGGCGACACTATGCCCGGTGATCTTTGACTTTTCCTGTGTTGTTCAGGTAGATCTCCACCTCTTTAAGGATGCCTACCCCTATAGACCAGGATTATGCAATTACCGGACCTCCAGTTGTTGCAGAACTACAGCTCCCATGAGGCATAGCAAGACTCTGACAGCCACAAGCATGACACCCGGAGGCCGAGGCATGATGGGACTTGTAGTTTTGCAACAGCTGGAGGTCCGCTAATTGCTTATCCCTGCTATAGACCAACTGTTCAATTATTCTTGGGCAAGTAAGGAGTAGATCTGCTGGGAAAAAATAAGCACCTGAACCACTATGCGTATGATCTATCTCACCACCATTATGTGGTTTTAACTTGCCAACATCTACACCAAACATAAATGCTCAGTTTTCAGAGGAGTTGGTCTTTAAAGCGGGGGTTCACCCGTACATAACACTTTTTCCCCTTAGATGGATGCTCATTTTGTCTAGGGGAATCGGCTAGTTGTTTTAATATATGAGCTGTACTTACTGTTTACGAGATGCATCTTCTCCGCCTCTTCCGGGTATGGGCTGCGGGACTGGGCGTTCCTATTTTGATTGACAGTCTTCCGAGAGGCTTCCGACGGTCGCATCCATCGCGTCACAATTTTCCGAAAGAAGCCGAACGTCGGTGCGCAGGCGCAGTATAGAGCCGCACCGACGTTCGGCTTCTTTCGGCTACTAGTGACGCGATGGATGCGACCGTCGGAAGCCTCTCGGAAGACTGTCAATCAAGAAGGAACGCCCACTCCCGAAGACCCATACGCAGAAGCGACGGAGAAGATGCATCTCGAAAACGGTAAGTACGGCTCATATTTTAAAACAACTAGCCGATTCCCCTAGACAAAACGAGCATCCATCTAAGGGGAAAAATTGTTTTATGGGTGAACTCCCGCTTTAAGGGCAGCTGCTGTTACTGAACTGTGGTTATTAAAAAGAAATGACAAATTAAACTGGCCATTGTGTAAATTCCCACTGCAGATCATTACAAAGAAAGCTGAGCAAACCACAATGCATCATTTAACTGTGGCCCTCATCCAAATCACAGGCACTAGCAGATGGTTTTAAAGACTTGGACAGTTTATCATACAATGAACATTCCCTAGTCTTTGCAACTGACTCCATATTTAGCCTGAAAATTACTTAAAATTGGGTTACTGAGTAAAAGAACCTCAAAATGTTGCTTTATTCGACTTAAATTGTCCAAAAAGTGAAACAAACATATGGATTCATGATTAGGCCTGCATGTGACTTTTTTTTATGCTTAGCTGAGGATAAAGGAAATGTGATGTCTTGGGGCAACGCAAGAATTTGTCCTGAGGGAAAATAATTCCTCAAGCTCTCATTTATAATCCGTCAACATGAAGAGATGGAATGGATTTGCAAAGCCATCAAGTAACAATGTCATTTGTGAAACCCAGGCACCTGCTCCCCATCTCAGCTCTATTAACAGGAGAGGATCTGATCTTCTATTTACCACTTCAGTATGGAAGGATGGTAGCTGAATGATAAGGAAGAAAGCGAATAAAATGTCAGAGACGACTACACATTATGGGTTCACTTATTATATTTACCTACAGCTTTCTCTTTTAAAGCAATTGTCTGTTACACCAGTGCTGGAAACCCAACTATGTTAAATTATATTCTGAAAGCCCTGTGTTCTAAAAGGAACTAGAGTCTTCATTTATTTATTTTTGGACTATCGCAAAAAAAAGAATTTAACCACTTGACCTCCAGAAGGTTTTACCCCCTTTATGACCAGGCTGTTTTTTGCTGTATACAAATAAAGTTTATATAATTTTTTTCACATTAATAGAGCTTTCTTTTGGTGGTATTTGATCACCACTGGATTATTAACTTTTTGCTATATATATATATATATATATATATATATATATAAAAAAAGAGAAACTTTTGAAAAAAAAAACACATAATTTTCTACTCTGTTATAAAACATACAATAATACCAAATTTCTTCATAAATTTAGGCCAAAATGTAATCTGCTACATGTTTTTGGTAAAAAAAAAAAAAAATCCCAATAAGTGTATATTAATTGGTTTGTGTGAAAGTTAGAGCATCTACAATTTATAGTATATATATTTGAAAATTGAATCAATCCTGATGTACTGATGGCCTATCTAATTTCTTAAGGCCCTTAACCACTTAAGGACCCCCCACTGTATATATACGTCCTCTTTTTAAACATGGATATCTCAGTAACGGCAGCAGCTGCTGCCACAACTGAGATATCCATGTTTTCAGCGGGCGGATTCGCCGCGAGATCGCCGTTATCGGTGGCGGGAGAGGGGCCCCCCCCTCCCGCCGCTTTTCCGCGCCCTCCGCCGCTTACCGGAGCCGTCGGTAGCGGCGGAGGACATCCGATGCTGCCGCCTGGAGAGTGAGGACTGTAGTGAGGGCAAGATGGCCCCCACCCGTCCTCATAGCTCTGCTGGGCGGAAGTGACGTCAAAACGTCAGTCCCGCCCAGCCTCTTAAAGAGACAATTTTTTTTCTGTCATTTTTTTAAATGACAAATTTTCCTTTTTTTTTTTTTTTTTTGCATTTAAGCCTAAATATGAGATCTGAGGTCTTTTTGACCCCAGATCTCATATTTAAGAGGACCTGTCATGCTTTTTTCTATTACAAGGGATGTTTACATTCCTTGTAATAGGAATAAAAGTGATCATTTTTTTTTTTTTATATTTTAGTGTAAAAAATAATAAAATCAATAAAATTAAATAAGAAAACAAAAAAATTTTTTTTTTAAAGCGCCCCGTCCTGACGAGCTCGCGCGCAGAAGCGAACGCATACGCGAGTAGCGCCCGCATATGAAAACGGTGTTCAAATCACACAAGTGAGGTATCGCCGCGATCGTTAGAGCGAGAGCAATAATTATAGCCCTAGAGCTACTCTGTAGCTCAAAAAATGCAACTTATAGAATTTTTTAAACGTCGCCTATCTAGATTTTTAAGGGTAAAAGTTTGACGCCATGCCACGAGCGGGCGCAATTTTAAAGCGTGACATGTTGGGTATCATTTTACTCGGCGTAACATTATCTTTCACAATATATAAAAAAATTGGGCCAAATTTATTGTTGTCTTATTTTTTAATTCAAAAAAGTGATTTTTTTCCAAAAAAAGTGCGCTTGTAAGACTGCTGCGCAAATACGGTGTGACAAAAAGTATTGCGATGACCGCCATTTTATTCTCTAGGGTGTTAGAAAAAAAAATATATAATGTTTGGGGGTTTTAAGTAATTTTCTAGCAGAAAAAAACTGTTTTAGTCTTGCAAACACCAAATCTGAAAAACACCTGAGGTCTTTAAGTGGTTAAAATGCCAGGACAGTACGAATTCCACCTAAATGACCCCTTGTTGGAAAGTAGACATTCTGATGTATTTAGTAAGAGACATGGCAATTTTTTTGAAAAACTAAATTATATATATATATATATATATATATATTTATATATATATATTATATATATATATTTATATATATATATATTATATATATATATTTATATATATATTTTTTTTACATGTTATCACCAAGTATTTTATCGAAAGCTGCAGAATTTTTTAAATTAGATGACATTAACAGGTTAAAGCTTATATGAGATTTTAGAGATTGGGTTTGCATAAACTAACTTTTTATTTTGTTTAACTGAGCACTGGGGAGGTAAAACTAAGATTTCCAAACTATGCCATTGCATACAGAATATTCTGGGCTCAGAGGCTCTCGGGTCACTTTGAAGGGCAAAATGATGTGCAGGAGCCTGTAGACAGCTTTTCTCAAGTAAAAGTTAAGTGGAAGATCGCTTCCCAGCCTTTTATAGCTATGAACACATGCCATGGCAAATGGTCACATGACCAGCCATCCTGAGAGACCAAAACAGAATTTTCTGCAGCACAGGGCTTTAAAAAAAATATTTTATAGTAGACTGTCAGGATAAGGGTTCTGTTATCTTAAAGCATTTGTTGCCCCAACACTTCCCGATATGTGTCTGCAGTGGCATGTACTTGTATGAGAAAGTATCCTGTTCTCTTAGTATTACTTCCTTTATTATTATTATACAGGATTTATATAGCGCCAACAGTTTGCGCAGAGCTTAACAAAATGAGACAGACATTGCAGTTACATTACAATTTGAATCTGAGGGCCCTGCTCATTAGAGTTTACAATCTAAAGGGGAGCGTCAATTGATACAAAAGGTAATAGCTGTGGGGGATAAGCTGATGGAGAAAGTAAAAAAGTGTAATTCCTGCCAACACACGACCGTTTTTCATGACGAGAAAAATGCAATTTTTAATTGGTCGTTAAAAATGGTCGTGTGTAGGCTGCAGAGCATTTTTCTCGACGAGAAAAATGTGAATTAAAAATTTAGAACATGCTCTATTTCTTCTCATAGTTTTTCTCGTCGTGAAAAACGGTCGTGTGTACGCTTTAACGGGGAAAAAAAACGCTCATGCTCAGAAGCAAGTTATGAAAAGAGAAATATGCATAATCAGCCCAAAGGGTGGCGCCATTCAAATGGAACTTCCCCTTTATAGTGCCGTCATACGTGTTTTGTACGTCACTGCGCTTTGCTCGAGCATTTTTTTTCACGATCGTGTGTATGCAAGGCAGGCTTGACAAGAATCACGTCATGTTTTTCCATGACATGAAAAATGGTCGTGTGTACGCGGCTTATTAGTTAGAAGCAGGATAGGCTTCTTTAACCACCTGCCGGCCAGCCGCTATAGGTGTACTTCAGCTCCTTTAAGAAGCTGTAGCAGGCACATACCCGATACACGTGGCCTGCGGCCGCGATGTTCGCCAGCCACCCGCGATCGTGGGAACAAGGGCCAGAACGGGATCTGTCAATGTAAACAGGCAGATCCCTATTCTGACAGGGGAGTTAGAGAGATCTGCTGTTCTCTCTCCTCCTCCAGTCAGCCCAGCCCCTATACAGTTAGAAACACTCCCTGGGAACACACTTAACCCCTTGATCACCCCCTAGTGTTAACCCCTTCCCTGCCAGTGACATTCATACAGTAATCAGTGGCTATTTTTAGCTCTGATCGCCGTATAAATGTTACTGGTCCCAAAAAAAATTCAAAATCTGTCCGCCGCAAGGTCCCAGTCCCAAAAAAAGTCGCAGATCACGGGATTATCAAAAATATGTAGAAGAATACATATTGGCCTAAACTGATGAAGATATTGTTTTCGTTTTGGGATATTTATTATAGCAAAAAGTTAAAAAAGTAACAGAAGGAAAACAGAGCCAGTGTAAAGGACAGGAGAGCGCTGATAACCGGGGATGTGAGGCGATACCTTGTATCAGCACTTGTGGATACATATACCAAGGCTTGGCTTTTATTTGAAACATGTGAGTTGAACTTATTTTATGCTTTCTATAAATAAATTATTTTAAAATGGTAAAGCACTATTGTAAGATTTGTACCTTTCATGTGGGCGATGTGAGTGAATGCCAATGGTAAACAATAAGGAAGAAGTACACTTTATGATGTGAGATGCCTAAGTAAAAAGGATGAGCTATATGGAGGAGGAAAATCCAAGAAGGCCAATCAGAGGAGCCATTGTGATCTAAGGCACTATTAATAAGCTTATAAATTGAGGGCACAACCGGTGACGATGACACAAGCATATTTGTAAATGCACAGAGATGGATAAATGTGAAGATATTATCTCCATTTATAATGATATCACAAATCAACAAAAGGACGGTTTGTTTTTTTGCACCATCTATTGGAATTTATAAAGGACACTGAGTGGAATATGGAGCACATTACTCTTATTGTAATTTTTTGGGGGGGATTATTGAATTATATAGAGGATTGCACTTTACATTACGTATGTATTTTTTATGCACTTTTTGATATTTGTAATAGCGCTGCACTTATTTTAAATACTCTAAATTGGTGAAGACATTTTTTTTTTAATTAGGTATGTTTTAACAGAAAGTAAAAAAATATTGTTTGTTTTTTCAAAACTGTTTGTCTTTTTTTTGTTAATAACGCAAAAATTAAAAACCGCAGAAGTGATCAAATGCCACCAAAATAAAGCTCTATTTGTGTGTAGGGGGGGGGGGGGGGATTACATACATTTTATTTGGGTACAGCGGTGGACGACCGTGGGGAAACCCACATCCAATTTGCACTAGTGGGAACCCAGCCTTAAAGGAGTTGTAAAGGCAGAAGGTTTTTTATCTTAATGCATTCTATGAATTAGGATAAAAAAACATGTGTGTAGCAGCCTCCAGCCTCCCCAGCACCCCCCCCCCCCTCAATTACCTACCCAACCTCCTCTCTCCAGCGGTGTTCTCAATCCCCTCAGCCCTCCAGTACACTCCTCCTGATTGGCTGAGACAGAGCAGCAGTGCTATTGGCTCCCGCGGCTGGCCAAGTCAGTCAGCCAATGAGGGGGCCAGGTCAGGGCTCCATCTCTAAATGGAAACACAGAGCTCTGACTCGGCTTGGGTGACCCCTGTAACAAGCTGCTGGCTGGGGGGCACTCAAAGGAGGGACTAGGAGCAGCAAAGATGGAGGATCAGGGCTGCTCTGTGCAAAATCACCTGCACAGAGGAGGCAAGAATAAAAAAAAAATTTAATTTTTTATTTTCAAAGCTAGCCTTTGCAATAATTTTAAACTCCTGGTCTGTAAACTCGCTCTGCTCAACAACTCAAATTGAATGCAGCAAAAATGTTACTATGTGTCAGGGCTAGGCTCAGCCCTTCCTTCTCTGAGTTGGCCACTCAGCTGTCGGCTAGCTGCCAGCTCCTATTTCTCCACAGTGACTCACCTGTTGATGATCCTGCTCGTCAGTCCTGCCTACTTAAAGCGGAGCTCCACCCTAAAGTGTAACTCCCACTGATCGAATCCCTCCTCCCCTCCGGTGTCACATTTGACACCTTTCAGGGGGAGGGGGGTGCAGATACCTGTCTAAAGACAGGTATTTGCACCCACTTCCGGCCACACAGTCTCAGGTAAACTGCGGGCATGACTTCACCTCCCGTCACCCTCCGTTGTGTTGAGGATGGCGGGGGGCAGCAGAGTGATGAGCGATCGCTCGTCCTCTGCTGCGGACATCGCTGGACTCCAGGACAGGTAAGTGTCCTAATAATAAAAGTCAGCAGCTGCAGTATTTGTAACTGCTGGCTTTTAATATATTTTTTTTCAGCGGACATCCGCTTTAAGCCTTCCAGCTCAGTTGCTCTCTGCCTTGGTCAACATCACAGAGACTATCTCCTGCGTTCCTGTCCTGTTGAAGACTTGCTTGGTTGACGTTCCTTCTGGCTCCTGATCCCACTTGCTGTTCTACATGTTCTTCTCTGGCTCTCTGACATTTGGCTTGGCTGACTATCCAATTCCTGAACTCTGGCTATGTTTTCACTATGCTTACTCTGTTTCTTTTTATATTTGTAGCGCTACCCCCGCAGGAGCCGCCGATTTGTTATTGGGATCGGCTTATTGAGTCGGAGAACAAAGCAGTGAGCGAAGGTCCAGACAGCGAATAAAGGGTTTTCCAATGCTTTATTCCAGGCCAACATCAACATTAAATGGGAAGAGCAGGTTGATGAAGAAAAGGGAGAACCTTGCAGTGTCAGGCCCGGATATTAATTGAGCAGTACTTGCTCAATAGAGTACCAAATTGTTATTCGTCGCCACTCTAGTTGGAGTGGGTAAAGTGCCCCCGGACAGACCCTTCTCACAAGCCAGGCTGACGAAGTGTCACTTAGGATTTGCTGGGAGGAACAGATCTCTCTCACAGACTTGGCTCTAGGGCCTCTGCCACAGGCCAATCACTTTAGGTGAGCTAGATGGATAAATAGAGCAAATCCTCCCAGTAGGTTTTAGCATAGGTCACCAGATGACAGCAAAACGTACCTGTCAACATTCTGGTCACCAGAACCACAATTGGTTCATTCCAGCCCTGTTGGACAACCTGCCACCGGGTTCTCCTCAAGCCGACCCCCCAATCGAACGGCACCCAGCCTGGGATCCTTTCAATAGAACTGGGGACTCAGTAAGTCACTGGAGTCCCCTTTTATCTCCGGATGAGGGTTTGTGTAGACTGAAATTATGGCCTGGCGGGCCTCGCTGGCGGGGTCCATGGATGCGCGCACCCTGAAGGTGGATGCCGCACCTGGAACCGGGACCCTGCGAAACTTGCTTAGCACATGACACCTGTCACAGATATACCCTTCCCCAGCATGCCTTGCGAGGGAGAAACTTCTCTGAATGGTTGCTGGGGAAAGTTGCTCTGCCAGAACCCCTCTGGTACCAACTGCAAATTGTGAATGGGAGCAAAGTAACTCTCCCATTCCCCACTAACTTTAGCGTAGTGCCCATACTGAAAGTAAGGGGGCGCTACATATTATTAAACAAGTGTGATTTAACTGTACTTCTGTCTCGGTCTGATTCATGGTTTCTGACACTATGACAGCCAGGAAACTAGTATTTTAAGAAGACATAACAATGGCTGCCTCCAGATTTCTCTCCAATAGGTTTAGTTTCAGATACCATGACATTAACTGAAGGTTTCAGATCTATAAACTAAGCAAGTGGCTTACTAAAGAAACTATTTCCACTCCATGAAATGACCGTGATGCTTGAAACCACTTATCAAAAATAAAGGAATAAAAATCCAATCGTTCAGAATGTTTTCTTTTCCAATTAACCTTAAAAAAATTAACTAGAAAATGATTGAATAGTGCCGACATGTACTTTGATTTATAGCAGGATGTGATTAGAATATTAAACGATAATAAATTAGCTTGTGCACGTTTCCTTATATACCCGGATTATTCATGCAATGCCAGATTTAACCACTTGCTTAATGGGCACATATACCCCCTTCCTGCCCAGGCGAAATTTCAGCTTTCAGCACTGCGTCGATTTGAATGACAATTGCGTGGTCGTGCAACGTGGCTCCCAAACAAAACACAATATTTTTTACTTGCACTTGTAGTGCAAAGTGGATTTGCCTTTCGTAAATAACCCCTACGGTGTGTCCCACTCTAATCAGCTAGTTAACTCCAAATGCCTATAAAGTTTTCCTGAGCCTTTAAATGGTCTCTTAAAGCCCGTACACAATAATCGGATCGTTAGTACAGAACTTTCGAGAGACGATCGTGACAATTCATCCGATATTATCTGAAGAGACAAACATATTTTTCTTGTACGATGCCAGATCGTACGATTTTCATTAATAGCAATAGTAACCTATTTTCGATATGCGACTATCATGCAAAAAAAAGTACGAATGATTTTTGGACCATGTGTACGGGCTATTAGTCTGGTTTAGTAGGTTACACAATCATAGGGAAGATTGCCGACATGTCCGGAAGACAGTCATTGATACCCTCCACCAGGAGCGTGTCACAAAAGGTTATTGCTAAAGAAACTGGCGGTTCCAAGCATATTGATGAAAAGTTGAGTGGAAGGAAAAAGCGTATTAGAAAAAGGTGCACAAGCAACAGGGATAACCGCAGCCTTGAGAGGATTGTGAAGCAAAGACCATTCAAGAATTTAGGGGAGATTTACAAGGAGTGAACTACAGCTTGTATCATTGCTTCAAGAGCCACCACACACGGATGTATCCAGGACAAAAGCTACTGTTACATCACTTATGTCAAGCCACTCCTGAACCAGAGACGTCATAAGTGTCTTAACTGGGCTAAGAAGAAAAAGGACTGTAAATTTGGCTTCATTAGGCCGAAGTCCTATTTCAAATAAAAAGTAAAATGTTGCATTTCATTTCAAAATCAAGGTCCCAGAGACTGAAGAAGAGTGGAGAGGCACAGAATCCAAGTTGCACACAGTCTAGTGTGAAGTTTCTACAGTCAGTGATGATTTGGGAGCCATGTCATCTGCTGGTGTTGATCTACTGCATGGGTCTTCAAACTATGGCCCTCCAGTTGTTCAGGAACTACAATTCCCATCATGCCTAGTCATGTCTGTGTTACAATGTCTCATGGGATGTGTAGTTCTACAACAGCTGGAAGGCCGTAGTTTGAGAATGCCTGGTCTACTGTGTTTTATCAAGTCCAAAGACAGCCCTCGGAACAGGAAAATCTAGAGCACTTCATGCTTCCCTCTGACCAGCTTTATGGAGATGCCGATTTCATTTTCCAGCAGGACTTGGCACCTGCCCACACTGCCAAAAGTACCAATACTTGATTTAATGGTCATGGTATCACTGTGCTTGATTGGCCAGCAAACTTCCCTGACCTAAACCTCAGAGAATCGGTGGGATATTGTCAAGAGGAAAATGAGACACCAGACCCAACATTGCAGAAGAGCTGAAGGCCAATATCAAAGCAACCTGGGCTACCATAACACCTCAGCCATGCCACAGGCTGATTGCCTCTGCAATTTCAAGTGCAGAGTGGATTTGCCGAGACAGACAGAGAAGAGGGAAAGAACCACTCCTTTGTTGTCTTGGCTGAGTGTTTTGGGTCATTGTCATGCTGGAAGACCCATCCACGACCCTTTCAATGCCCTGGCTGAAGGTTCTCACCCAAGATTTGACGGTACATGGTCCCGTTCTTTGTCCCTTTGATGCAGTGACGTTGTCCTGTCTCCTTAGCTGAAACACACCCCCAAAGCATAATGTATCTTCCTTTGTGTTTGAAGGGGGTTTTTGGGGTCATAGGCAGCATTCCTCCTCCTCCTCACATGTTGCGTTGAGGCCAAAGAGCTCGATTTTTATCTCATTCGACCACAACACTTTCAACCAGTTCTCCTCTGAATCTTTCAGATGTTCATTAGCAAAATTCAGACGGGCCTGTACATGTGCTTTCATTTATCCACCGTTTGAACAATCCTTCTTTGCAATCTTTGATCAATTTTTGTCTTTCGTTTACGTCCAGGGAGATCAGCCACAATGCTATGGGCTGTAAACTTCTTGACAATGTTGCACACAGGAATATTAAGCTCTCTGTAGATGGACTTACCCGTGAGATTGTTCATGTTTTTCCACAATTTTTGTTCTCAAATCCTTAAACGATTCTTTGCTTGCTTTTGCCCTTCTCTATGCTTCATGTGGCCCACAGAGACAAATACAATTGTTCACAATTTTAACTGGTTGCCATTGCGATTTCTATTTTGTCAGCACCTGTTAACTGATACAGGCGAGTTTAAATACAAATTACATGATCACCACAAAATTTGCAGTGCAATTATTTCTTACAATTTTGAGAAGGTGCCAATAAAAGTTGTCCAGTCCATTTTTGGAGTATTGAGTGAAATGTGTCGCATTTGGCTTTTTGTTTCTCCACTTTGTCATACCGATACAGACACAAGAAATAAACATGAGTGCCTAAACATTAGTAATTGCAACAATTTTCTTTGTTTTTCGTTATCTGACAGAAAGGCAGGGGTGGCAATATTTTTGACCATGACCGTTTGTATGTAATTTATATATATATATATATATATATATATATATATATATATATATATATATATATATATATATATATATATATATATATATATATATATATATAAACACTTAGCTTTTTCTCTTCTATTGCTTATTTCTTAGTAGCTATTGAGCATATACTGTATATCAGAGGTGGCAAACACAAGGCCTGCGGGCCGAATCCGGTCCGCCTGGCTTTGTCATGTGGCCCACGCAGCGGCACCCCAGCCTCCACTTCCTCTTTTCACAGCCGCTTTCTGCTGCTAACACGAAACAGGTCTCCTTGGCAACCGGAGTAAACCCTTCCTCCCTCTCCTCCTCAGTACTGTGTGTAGCTGAGCGCATGCAATGTGGATCCACTATGTACCTCCCCAGCAGTTTTCCAGCCTATCTCCTGCAGGCTGCTGCTTGAGTGGGAGGGAAAGGGATGTGCCTGACCCCTGAGACCGTGCCTGCCTGGAAGAGGGAGGTGTGAGCAGCTAAGCAGAGGGAGCCGAGTGACTGAACTTCCTGGAAGATAAGCTCAGCAAGCAGTACATAGTGGATTAGTTTACAGGCACCTCTATGCCGAGTCTGCTGAGTTACTGCAGTTTAGCATAGAGGAGCTGTTAGTTGACAAATCAGATTGAATCTTCATGTGGCACAGTGAGAAATTGGGCTCATTAAAGCATTGTACCCCCCCAGGGTGTGCTCTCCTCACCTGCCTGGGGAGTGCTCTCGTCACCTGCCTGGGGCGTGCTCTCGTCACCTGCCTGGGGCGTGCTCTCGTCACCTGCCTGGGGCGTGCTCACCTGGTTTGCTTTGGGAGGTGGAGGGGGACTGTGGAGGTGTGTAGGAAGATGCGTTTAGAGGTGGGGGTTGGGGACAGAGTGCTGGGTGCAGGGGTCGGAACCCAGAAGGAGGGGTGGAAGTGAAATGTTGCACATTGGACGTAGCGCACCCCTGAATTTCTGCACGTCGCACACCCCTGAATTCCTACCCTCTGTACGTAACGCACTGCTGAACCCTGCACATAGCATAATCCTGAACTCTGCACTCCGTATGTAGTGTGACCCAGATACAACTGGCCCTTTGAGGGCAATCACACTGCTGATGTGGCCCTCGACGAAATTGAGTTGGACACCCCTGCTGTATATCTTACACACACATTTTGCAGCTAAAATAACTACTGGCAAATGATGTGCATTTGGAAAAGATCAGGCAGACTATAAACAGGACAGCATGTCATCTTTTCAGTACACCGCTGTAATCATAATACAATATAAACTGCAGCAGTTAATTTTGTTAAAAATACCAAAAATAAGGGAGAAATTCAGATGTAATGACTTTATTTTCATATGTTATGTACACTAATGTTAAACTTTCCAAAAGAGAAAAAAAAAAAAAGAAGATTTACATCAGAGGTAAACATTTGCCATAGTGTATAGTTGTAGTCTGTAAAAAGAAAAAAATGTAATACTTGACAAGGGAAATACTCATTTGCTGGGATTCCCTTTTCTGGAATTGCTATAAGAAAAGGCATTAGTGTATCTTAAGTTAAAATTATATGTTCCTTGAAGTGTTAAACCCTAAGCATTTTTTTTTTTTAAGCATAACGTACTTAACGCAATAGAATAAACATCCCCAGAAAATTATTTGTTAAAACCCTTAAGCTGGCCAAAGATGGTTTGAACCGGCCGAGATTCAAACCATGTATGGACAGGCTGAATGTACTCAAGTTGATTGAGCGAACTTGGGAACAACGAGCTTGCCGAATTTTATGAGATTATGGCTGTTATAGCCTCTAGCAATAATCCGTGTTCTCCCAGTGGGGATGGCTTCCCCAGCCCTCCACTGGGAAAACAATGGCTCCACGGGAAGGATTCCCCTGTCAACATTGTCTGCGGTGATGGAAGATTTGTGCGATTTCAATTATTGCAACCACGGGTTGCAGAAAAATTGTTCCATCTATGGCTGGCCTTCCCCAAGCACTTGCAGTTTAAACTTTCAATGCTGTTGGCTCCTGCTCTCTCAGTACTGCGTCCATGAACTTCTGATTTTCCCCAGGAAAGAGTTTACAGTGGACAGTGTAGTCTCCAGTCAATTAGTTTTGAAAAGGGAGGACCGGGGGAGTACTCTGCCAACCTTGGCCTTTTCCCAACAAAAAAAACAACAAAAAACAGACGCCCACCCACAAATTCTCCAATTAACAGTTGACAATGGAGTGCAGTTATTACTTCTCAACTTGCATCATCCCCAGCACCCTGGTTCTAGACCCTAGAAAAAGGTATCTTTGGATTTAAGACAGGAGTGAATGTATCTTGGGTAGATTCCTAATTTACACCAACTTTCCTAAGGGAATAGAGATAAAGATTACCTTTGCTGACCTCCTGAAAAGCTAGCTGCTTGGCTGTTCTGCTGAACTTCTGGCTTCAGTGCTTTCTGAACCGTCCAAGTAATTTAGCGTATCAAGAAAAGCACAATGGAGTGATAAAGTCTTTAAGTTCATAATTGCCCTGTCTCTATGACTCCAAGTACTGGCAAGTGGTCATGACAGCCGAGCAATCCACATTTCCAATGGCAATCTCCATGTTTCGCTCAATATTTACTTTAAAAACATGACTTTAACACGTACATATACAGACCCCCGATTCCTTAAAGCGGGGGTTCACCCTAAAAACGATTTTCTAACATTACATCCAGCTCACTCTCTACATTGACAGTATGCCGTTAGTTTTTTTGTTTTTGCTGTAATACCTCGTACAGCTATTTTCTTCCCCGGCTTCCGGGTCGGGACTCCCGCGGGAGTGGGCGTTCCTATCCAGCAGGTGATTGACGTGATGACAAAAACGACCTCCCCCGTCGCATAAGGAGCGTCACGAGTTGCCGAAAGAAGCCGAACGTCAGTGCGCAGGCGCCGACTCGCCGTTCAGCTTCTTTTGGCAACTCGTGACGCTCCTTATGCGACGGGGTGAGGTCGTTTTTGTCATCACGTCAATCACCTGCTGGATAGGAACGCCCACTCCCGCGGGAGTCCCGACCCGGAAGCCGGGGAAGAAAATAGCTGTACGAGGTATGTACAGCAAAAAAACAAACGGCATACTGTGAATGTAGAGAGTGAGCTGGATGTAATGTTAGAAAATCGTTTTTAGGGTGAACCCCCGCTTTAAGCTGCATTAATATTGAAGGCACCTCAAATTAAAAGAAAGACATGCTAAAGTAGTCTCAGCCATTAGTTTTACCTTAAGTGTTACCTGGCATACCTTTAGGTTTCATTCACATGTGCCGGAAGGAGGCAGGAAAAAAAGGTAGTTTAGCCACAATTTTACCATCCCCCTACTACTGCCTTAAGCCGCATGATACATTTGGAGGGCATTACTGCCCCCGAATGGGACCAATGCAAGTGAATGGGGCTGCAGCACGATTGCGGTTTGGTAATGCAGCATTTACAGGGTAAATCAGGCAGTGAAGAGGTGACATAATGCCTCCTCACCACTAGTCACATGCAGGTGGTCCAACACATATTTCTCATCAGAAGGCACAGTGCATGTGAATGAACCCTTAGTGATATTGTAGATCTGTGTGTTAAAGTGCATCAGCGTTACCAGGATCTGTGTATAAACTTTTAGCACCATTCTATACAATATATTTTCTTCTCTAGTAGTCACACAGATGTGCTTTTTCATGTTTTTGCGCAAAGCAATATATACAGACAATGGTGCAGTTCACAACAGTATTATATATATATATATATATATATATATATAAATAAATAAAAAAGGGAGGAGTGCAGATTATGGATAGTCACTCTCCTTCAAAGATTGTCAGCTATCCATGGCTTGCCAACAATAGCAGAACTACAAGCAGCAGCCTCACTAGTACATTATGCTAGAACTTGGAGCTCTATTATGACTAATGGGAAGCCGATTAGTAAAGCTTCAATTAAAATATACAGTAGAATTATTGCATTAACAAAACAAAATGGTATAACAATAGTATAACTATGGAGAGGTGTTACACACTTGTCCATTGTACACACATGAAAATTCATGTTACAATAACTCGCTCCTAAATTGCAGGATTTTACTCTACAGCACTCTTTGGGATTTAGCATGATTTTTAGCACATCTAAAAATTAACCTCTACACTCAATTTCTTATTTTTTTTTTTTTTAATAGCGTGGTGTAGTACCTCCATCAGGTTTTTACTAATGTCTTTGTCCAACAGGAATTCTCTCTCTCACTTCCTATCCCAATGATGGTGGTCACACTAACAGGAAGTGAGGGACATTTTAGACATTTCATAATACGATGGGGAAGGCAACAACCTCTTAATTTAATGGCATCACCTTAAATAATAATAAAAAAAAAAACACATGTTACTTGAGACACTGGAGGTCAAAGCTAGGCAGGAAATTTGGCAAAAATGTAAGGCACGTCCACCAAGTTGATATGAGGCACATGTTGCATAGGTAAGCTTGAGGAACAAACAGGTTTTAAAAATTAACCATAGTGTTTTCATGGGAACAAATCCACCAGTTAAGGAACCAAATTTTCCTCCAACTTTATTGTTATGAACCTACTAAGTTCCAGAAGAGACTTTTAGGATATTAGGACAGTATAAAATGTGTCTGCTGAAGCTCAATATAATCCAGGCCTATTGTAGATACAAGGTGGTACAGGGGGGCCTTTGTTAAAGAAGTACTCTTTCACCCACTGTCCCTCTCCAGCTGTATAATAAATAGGCTTATGCTGCGTACACACGATCGGCATTTCCGACAACAAAACTGGATTTTTTTTTTACAACGGAATTCTGGCTCAAACTTGTGTTGCATACACACGGACAAATGTTGTCAGAAATTACGAAAACACGGTGATGTACAACATGACAACGAGCCGAGAAAAATTACGTTCAAAGATTCCGATCATGCGTAGGATTTTTGTATTTTGGAATTGCATACAGACGATCGGAATTTCCGACAACAACTTTTCCCGTTGGAAAATTTGAGAACCAACTGTCAGATTTTTGCTGTCGGAAATTCCGACAGAAAATGTCCGATGGGGCCTACACACGGTTGGATTTTCCGACTATAAGCTCACATCGAACATTTCTTGTCGGAAATTCTGATCGTGTGTATGCGGCGTAATTCTTATTTCAATGTTGATACTACTGAATAGAAATGGGTTAATCCATTTAAATGTAATGCATAATAAAAGCAATTTTATTTGAAGGAACTGACCATCATAATACTAACCAGCAGGTAGAAAATGAAGACCAGGCTTCCAATAAAATGTGAAGATTGCAGGAAGGAGTATATACATTGGATGCCTCAGAAGTAACCAACATGTACATTTAACTAGGATTCTTACAGGAATCATAAAAACTGAACTCTGAAATGACAAAAGGGGAATTAAAATGAAACTTCCCTTATGCCGCATACACACGGTCGTTTTTTGTGATGAAAAAAAAACGGCGTTTTTCAAACTTCATTTTAAAAAACGACGTTGCCTACACACCATCGTTTTTTCAAAATGCTCTAGCAAACCGCGGTTACGTACAACAGCACTCTGTTCCATTCAAGCTCCTGTCTCATAACTTGCTTCTGAGCATGCGCAGGTTTAAAACGTTTTAGCCCACACGCGATCATTTTTTATGACAAAAAACGTCATTTTGAAAAACGACATAAAAAATTTAAGAATGTTTGAATTTTTTTTTGGTCATTTTAAATGACGTTTTTAAAAACGTTTTATTTCATCACAAAAAACGACTGTGTGTACGCGGCATTAGGTCTAACCTTGTAAGAGTTCATCTATAAAGGGACCTATAAAAGTGACAGAATGCGTAGTGCACGTTGTAAAGCCAAGACCAACACCTCACCATGAACCAGAGTTTACCCGATTATGTGAATTTGTCAAAACCAGATTTTGTGATATCGGGTTTATAATAAAAGGGACATTGCCACCTTGTTCCATTCTCTGTTGTAGCCACCAGGAAAATACCCAGTGAGGACATGTCCCCGCGTCTCAGTCATCATGTGTACTCCAGCTTAGCAATTGGTGTCTGGGTCCAAGTACTGCATCAAAGAAGGAGGCCATATGGTCCTCCATACCCAGAAGTACTGGGTACTTTTTGGTGAAGCCACAGTGGAAGAACAGAGTGTGAAGAGGATGGAAGATGGGCTTAGTGCAGACACCAACACATTGCCCAGTAGTACAGTATATTTTCTTGTTGAATACAAAATTGCACACAAGCAATATAGCCTTACTATTCCTTCTGGTTCCAATCGGTTTTTAACATCATTCCTATTCACTCTTATGATAATCTCTTTCCCCAAGTAAAAAAAAAAAAAAAGTCCCTCTTTCTCAAATCCCCCAAAAGTCAGCTAATGAAATAAGCCCACTGAAAACCACTTGGCTCTGTGTGGTTTTATTATCAAATGTAGCAAGCTCCCATCAGCTCATCAGGTGTATTTCATTGGACCTCACCCCAAGGAAAATTACTTTCCACTATATGTGGAATGTCTAATTAAATATTTATACATTCCTCTTCTTCCGACAACATACATGTGAAGACACAGTACCGCAAGTTAAATTATTTAAAATATTTAGGGACAGAAAACATTGATAAGAATAACTTACTTCAAGAGAATTAAGTTCAGATTAAACATAGCAGAGCTAAAGATTTTAGCGCAACTTCTAAGGCTAGATAGCGCATATTGTCAGAAAGGTGGTACTGAAACATTCCTGTGGTCAGTACCATTCCAAGCTAGTGAATATATTTACAGGCAGTACATAGAATGTAGGGCTCTTACATAATAGCATTCAAAAGGACTGGCGTACAGCTGTATTTTCCTGTGTTCTTTGCGTTTGCATGGTTTGGCAGTCTAATATTTTGTTATGCGTTGCCGATATTTTACAAAGGCGTAGACAGCCACGGCAGCTAATATTACAGGCACCAATATCATGACTATTGATGTTCCATCAGAGTCTGTGTCGCTTCTGCCTCCAAGAGGTCCATTTAGATGATTCTGTAAGGTAAAAAAAAAGGCAAGGGCAGGGATTAGCAAAGTGTGAAGAGAACAAAACAAAGAAAACAATTGGATTTGTTTCAGAAATACTTAAGACCCCCTCCCCCCCCCAAAAAGGCTCTGGTAGTTTTGTTATGACTACCAGGATCAGTCACAGATTCCTGGAACCCAACTGCCAGAAATGCGAAAAATATTCCTTGCAGTGAGAAATTTATTGTAGGAGAGAGGTGAAGCACTTTAACTTACCTGATCCACTAAGCCCCCCGCACTCACAGCAGTTCAAGGCTCTAGACCAGTGATGGCAAACCTTGGCACCCCAGATGCTTTGGAACTACACTACACTTCAGAGATCCCTAGGTACCGTGAGGGACCATATATATTGAATGCAGGGTCCTGGATTTATTAACACTTTGTAAATAAACTTTATTGCAGTTTATTTTCTTATTAGCTTTCATTTTTTCTTACTGTGCAGAACAAGAACACGAGAATACGTTTGTGTGCATGTTAGCCAAAATGCACGCAAATAAATCCAAAACAAAGTCTGAAAAAGTACATGCTAAAACATGAGTAGTATTGTATTGTGTGCAAGAGGCCTTAACAACTGCACATTTAGATTTGTATGCCTTTTAAAGCATTTTCCATGGTAGTTTAGAAGGCTGTTCTCCCTAGAGAGAGATCCATGGAATGTCAGTGACAAAAATACCAGTAAAAAGGAATGAATGGAAACACTATGGGAAGCCAAAAAATGACAAAAAAAAATGGTAACTTGCAACAACGTGAAAAATGGCCAAAAAAAAAACGCTTCCTACTGAAAGCCAAAGTATTTAATATTAAAAACAGTGAGAGTGTGTGTGTGTATGCATGTGTGTGTGTGTATATATATATATATATATATATATATATATATATACACACATATACATACACACACACACACACACACACACACACATACATACATATACACACACACATACACACACAATGCCCCCAACAAATAAACCGTCTTGCCTTATAGCTGAAAAATTAAACTGAGTGTAACAAAATTTGAACAGAACTAATTGGTTAATTGGGTGCTTTGGACATTTTACTGAGAACTGATAACTAATCTGCTATTTTTATCGTCCTCTTGATGTACCAATCATCATATCTGGGAACTTTTGGAAGTCAGCAGCATGAGAATAGAGGTTGGGAACGGAAAACCTTGGCGTGCGCGCAAAGCACCGTGACAAAACATTTGTATTAGTCATGCTGCATGGGCTGCGCCAAAATAGAGATAATTGATGCAAGGTGCCTAGGGGGGCTGGGGTTAAGTGAAAGAGTTACAAGTCAGGCAAAATTGAATTCTGGCAGATCAAGGGGTGTCTTTTGCACTTGTCTAACCGATATAACAAAATGCTTTTAGTTATATAATTTAACAGACCAAAAGGGAGCAAATGAGAGCAGTTTCCTGTTAGGATTTTCATATACTTTAATATGCCTTTACATATCAGAGCAGCCAGAGGTAACACACAAAAACACTGTAGGTGCCCGGGCAGTATTGAACCCAGGACGTCAAGGGCTTGGTTTTCCCATACAGAGTGAAAATTATGCTGGACCATGAAATTGGTGCTGCCACTAATCAAGCAGACTGAAAAACTTAATTCGGTCCTGGTTCTAAAATATTGTATTGTGTCAGGAAAAAACAAAAAATTGTAAATGAATTATCCATTAGGCCGGGTTCACACTTTTGCGAATCAAAAAGCTCAGCAGCGAATCTGGTCACCCTACTGACAGCAAAATGTGTGGACTGCCTGGCAGTATCACTATGTGACGTTTCCAGACCCTTTTAGGTGAACTGCACAGAAAAGCTAGCCAAGTATCACGGTCAAGATTATCAGACAGAGTGATGGCTCAGCCCCACATGTCACTGACGCATCCTGCCACCCAACCTTATATATGCAAAAAGCAGTAGAAGAAAAAAAACACGGGAAAGGGAAATGGCTTACCTCCTGCTGTGAAGCTTCAAGTCCTCCCAAATACTAAAAGCAGGGACAAGACAAAATTTCCACCCATCTATGGCCGCTCCCATTCGAGAAGAGTCGATCTAATAACTCGATGACTCCTGAACAGGACTGTTACATTTTTATTTAAACGAGCAGCGCAGGCAGCCAATTGGTTGCATCAGTGTATTCTAAAAGCGGAGACCCATTCCTTCAATGTGTGGATGGGGCAATCCCCACCTTTTGCCCATTTTTCTTAGCAAAATAGCTCAAGCTTCAGATTGTCAGATTGGATGTAGAGCATCTGTGAACAGAAATTTTCAAGTCTTGCCACAGATTCTCAACTGAATTTAGGTCTGGACTTCGACCAGGCCATTCTAAAACATGAATATGATTTGATCTAAATCAGGGGTGTCCAAACTTTTTTCAGAGGGCAAGATTTGCAGAAGTGAACCATGCACGAGGGCAAAACATTTTGCCCGACATTCTTAGAACCATTAAAATTCGGTCTAAGATCCCTTTCACACTGGGGCATTTTTCAGGCCTGAAAGAAGCCACATCTGCAATCCCAATGTGAAAGCCCTAATGCTTTCACACCGAGGCGCTGCACTAGCTGGGCGTCAAAAAAAGTTCTGCAAGCAGCTTCTTTGCAGCGGTGAATACACCGCTCCTAAAGCGGCCATTCCCATTGAAATCAATGGGAAGCGCCTGCAAAGCGCCTCAGCAGCGGCGCTTTTTAGTGCTCGAAAAGTACCGGTAAAGCACCGCTAGTTTTAGCGGCGCTTCACCAGCATTTTTAGGGCTCTGGCAGTGTGAAAGGGCTCCAAGTGTGTTCGTCCGAGCACTTATACACTGCCCAACAAGAATTCTCTTGCCTTTGTGGCTGTGTCTGGTGAAGAGATAAGCTCAGGCATGTTATCTGGATGTATATCTTTTGTGGCCAAACAACGAATAGCGCCGCTCAGGACCAAGGATGATCTTGGGCTTGTTATTTGGATATACCGTATTTATCGGCTTACAACATGCACCTTCTCTTTAAAAGAACTGTGAAGCAAAATTAGGGTCAGTGCCCATCAATGCAGCCTAATCAGTGTCCATCTGGAAGCCTCACTAGTGCCATGAATGCAGCCTCATCGATACCCATCTGCAGCCTAGGAGGGGTCAGGGAGGGGGGTGGGACGAGTGCCGACAGATTACATTCAGGCGAATCTCCTGTTTACTGTCTAGTTAATATTCCAATCGCACACCTTCCTGGAGAAACGGCTCATAAATACGAAAATGGGTGCTGAAGCGATCACCAGCTGGGTACTGGAGCAATCAACCACATGAACATATTCGCCAGCACACCACGGATCGTATATAACGTCCAAAAAGTTTTAATGCAAGGAAAGCATCACAAGAAGTGCAACGTTTCGAGGCGTGGTGTGCTGGCGAATATGTTCATGTCTCCTGTTTACTGGGCGGCCTCTTTTATACAAAGTCCCGCCTCCTACGATAGACAAGAGAGTCAATGCCAGCCCAGGAGATGGTACCTCCTATTAGAGGCCACCGTGTAAACAGGAGATCCTCCTGTATGTAATCTGTTGGTGCTTGTCCAGCCCCCTCCAGGGCACCAATGGCGGGTATATATCTTTTGTGGCCCCTGCATCGCTCGGAGATTCGTTGGGGGGGGGGGGGGGGGCACAAAAGATATATCTAATAATTACCAGTGGGGCCGGTTGAAACATGCCTGATCTAAATCATTCCATTGTAGCTCTGGCTGTATGTTTAGGGTCATTGTCCTGCTGGAAGCAGAACCTCCACCCCAGTCACAAGTCTTTTGCAGACACAGCGGTCCTCAAACTATGATAAAATGGGGGATGAGGTGGCGCTTGCAACAAAAAATCACTAAAATATTATATGTAATAAACTCCGCCTCCTGGTAATGATTAGCAGTGTATCACTCTAGACCGAAATACCATCCAACAAAAATGACCATAAAGTGGAGGATATTGAGAGTGAAAAATAATGAAATATATGTGACCAATGTGCCAGTGACAGCACAGTAGTCTAAATAAAGTAGCAAACTTCAAACTGTGCATACAACATATCCTTCAAATAATAATAATCCAAACAGTGCTTCATCCATAAATAGTGCAATGTGCAAACTATGCAAATAAATAAATAAATATCCAATCTTTAACTGTCCACAAAATGATGCAAATAAATAAATAAAGGTGAATAAATCCGATGATAAAAAACAATCCAAAAATTGCAAAAAGTGAAAAAATATAAATATACAGATATAAAATCCACACGAGAATCCCTGTGTAAAAAAGGTCCCAATAAGACTATGAAATAAAAATCAATATCCAGTGCACAAATCGTGCAAAAGTGAAAAGTAAAAATCCAGTGGCTACTAAATTGAGTTCATAAAGTGCATCTGTGCTCAGGTTTGCTGTGACATGCAGAGAAATTGTGATTGCAGTCAGCCCGATTCTCCACGGTGACCAGAAATATAAGTGCTAGCCCCTTACCTCAAGGAGGCTAATAAATAGCCTATAGGAATAGTTTCCCAATGATATCTCCCACAATCAACAGATCGATCCACTCCAATGTATTCACAGGCTCAGCGCGATGACTTGGTCAGGGAGCCTGATAGATCCGGCTGCTATGCAATAGACCAAAACCAAATCCAAAGCGTATGTGTTCGCTTCTGTGCGCGAGCTCGGCGCACGTTTTCTGGCTCCTAAAGCGGGGGTTCACCCTCCTCTGCTGCCACTTCCAGCTGGAAGCAGAACCTCCACCCCAGTCACAAGTCTTTTGCAGACACAGCGGTCCTCAAACTATGGCCCTACAGTTCAGGAACTACAATTACCATCATGCCTAGTCATGTCTGTACATTTCAGTTTTTTACAATGCCTCATGGGATGTGTAGTTTCGCAACAGCTGGAGGCCATAGTTTGAAGATCCCTGCTTTCTTCTAAGATTGCCCTGTGTTTGGCTCCATCCATCTTCCCATCAACTCTGACCAGCTTTGTGTCCTTGCTGAAGAAAAGCATCCCCACAACATGATGCTGCCATCACCAAGCTTCACAGTGGGAATAGTGTGTTCAGGGTGATAGTGTTCCTTTTCCGCCCCACACGTAGCGTTTTCCTTTTAGGCCAAAAAAGTTCAATTTTGGTCTTATCTGACCAGAGCACCTTCTTCCACGTGGCTTCTCGCAAACTACAAAGGGACTTATTTTGGCTTTCTTTCAACAATGGCTTTCTTTTTGCCGCTCTTCCAAAAAAGACTTGTGGAGGGCATGACTAAGTTGTCCTGTGGACAGATTCTCCCACCTGAGCTCCCCCAGTTACCATGGGCCTCTTTGGCTGCTTCTCCGATTAATGCTCTCCTTGCCTGGCCTGTCAGTTTAGGTGGACAGCCATGTCTTGCTAGGTTTGCAGTTGTGTCATACTTTTCATTTTCGGATGATGGATTGAACAGTGTTCTGTGAGATGTTGAAAGCTTGGGATTTTTAAATTTATTTTTTATAACCTAACCCTGCTTTAAAACTTCTCTACAACTTTATCCCTGACCTGTCTGGTGTGTTCCTTGGCCTTCATGATGCCGTTTGTTCACGGATGTTCTCTAACAAACCTCTGAGGGCTTCACAGAAAAGCTGTATTTATACGGAGATTAAATAACACACAGGTGAACTCCATTTACAAATTAGGTGACTTCTGAAGGCAATTGGATCCACTAGATTTTAGTTAGGGGTATCAGAGTAAAGGGGGCTCAATACAAAGGCACGCCACACTTAATATATTTGTTAAAAAAAAATGAAACCATTTATCATTTTCCTTCCAATTCACAATTATGTGCCACTTTGTGTTGGTCCATAAGACAAAAAAACAATAAAATACATTTGTTTGTAGCACAATTTGAAAAATTTCAAGGGGTATGAATACTTTATTAAGGCACTGTATGTTCGCCTTAAGCAGTCAGAAAATGATGCGGGGTACAAGTTGGTCTTGTAGAATCTGGGCTGCATTTAAGCATGGCACAAGGAGTTACAGTGCAGGCGCTACACAATTGGCTGAGCCAGAGGGAGGCGAGGCACATTCCTTCACACTCCATGCTGGCTATGGACACTCAACATTGGCTGGTCCAGGGGATAAAAAAAAAAAAAAAAATATAGGAGAAATCTTGCTACGCTTGCCAACAGTATCCAAGCATGTATTTTTATGGATAGCTTCTCCTGACTATGGACTGGAGGAAACAGCCTGTTTAAAAACCTCTCTGTAGAAGTACCAACATCTGGCAACCCTAACTGTGGATAACCATGTGACTATAGCAGGACTCAAATATTGAGTGGAATTTATGTGTGGGTTTCAATTCAAACAGCAGCATGTAGGCTTAACCGCTTAAGGACCGCTGCATGACTATTTATGTCGGCAAAATAGCACGGCTGGGCATATGGACGTACAGGTATGTCCCCTTTAAGATGCACAGCTGTGGGTTGTGAGCGCGCTGCGCTCGCGATCCGGTCCTGTCCTCCGTGACCGCGGGACCTGATCGCCGCCGGTGTCCTGCGATCGGGTCACAGAGAGGAAGAACGGGGAGATGTAAGTGTAAACAAACCTTTCCCCGTGCTTCCTAGTGTGGGGGTAACTGATCGTTTGTTCCCTGTGTTAGGGAATCACAATCAGTGGCGTCACACGCACAGCCACACCCCCCACAGTAAGAACACTCCCTTAGGGCACACTTAACCCCTACAGTGCCCCCTCTTGGTTAACCCCTTCACTGCCAGTGTCATTTTCACAGTAATCAGTGCATTTTTATAGCACTTTTCGCTGTGAAAATGACAATAGTCCCAAAAATGTGTCAAAAGTGTTCGATGTATCCGCCATAATGCCGCAGTCATATTTTGAGGCTACAATGCTATACCTTTACACATGAACTGTCAATATGGGAACGGTGGCATACAGATTCCTCCCCTTTGTCCACAGGGGAGGTGGTGCCTATGTGGATGGGCGCGGCAGTAAGAAGCCAGTCATTCATCGCTTTGGCTCTGAAAAAGAGGGTCCTCCCTCGAAACGCGCTAGCCACCCTGAAATACCATCTGGTCCTCCTTAGAGAAACCGTTTGCTATTGCTGTTGCCTTGATATGCTTGTATACCACGTTTTCATGCAAGTATAACCATTGCAGGTTTTACATTTATTAAAATTATTTTTGTTAATGCACAAGGTTGATGCGCCCTCCCTTCTTTCTTATATGTACATAGCTCACCCAGAGAGGAATGTCTTTCTCTCAACATAAGTTGAGTTACTCCAAGTTTCATATTGTCTGTCTGTACAATTGGTACGGCAACAAATTCACCTTTGTTTAATTCCCCCCCAAAAAAAGGAAGGTTTACAAAAACAATTCTCCCCTGGCATTACATAGAGCAGACAGAGTCTCCGGAGTGGAACCAACTTCCTGCTCTGCTGCTCAGACAAATTCATGGAGGATGATACGAATGTACAAGCTCGGGAAGACATTAGTGGCGGGGGTAAGAAACGAAACCTGATGGTTTCCAGAACTTATTAAAAGCCATGAGCGATTATACCAGGCATCACACGTCTGCTGCTCCCCATTATAAAACATAGAGGTCAGTTTCTACGACTACAGCTGCAACCCCGAATGTATTTTCTGGTGAAGACTGGTAAAAACGAACGCTTACATCATTATATTTTGAGGAAGAGCTCACTGGTGAACACACTAGAAAAGAAAAATGAATCATTGATCTACAGGACCAAAAAGTGCACTCTCCCTGGAGAAAATCGAACTTCTAAAACCGGACATGATGGGAACCTTGGTTAGATTTGCCTACTTTTCTCATGAGCGAACAAGTTCCACCATAAGGTTGTTTCATCCAAAATGGACATTAAACTTTAGGTGCAAGGTGGTCAAATCCCTTTCTATTTTTAAACAGCACACTTTGATAACAAGAGCACTACATTACGTAAAGCGTGAAGGTCGCACCAGCCTAGTGCATTCCGGAAAAAAAGTATATAGTGACAGTATTTTAATGTAAAAAGAAGATTTTTAAGCTGTAGTCAGATTAACGATTTTCATATTACTGAGTTTAGTAACACTTTAACCTCTTCTGGACCAAGCCCAATTATGACACTTGTTTTTACAAGTTAAAAATCTGTATTTTTTCTTGAAAATTCTCTGGAGAACAAAATGGCGGCCATTGTAATATTTAATGCCACACGGTATTTGCGCAGCGGCCTTTTAAACGCAATATTTGGAGAAAAAATACACTCCACCGAATTAAAAAAAAAAAAAAAAACAGTAAAGTTAGCCCAATTTTTATATATTGTGTAAGATGATGTTACACTGAGTAAATAGATATCCAGCATGTTACGGTTTAAAATTGCGCACACTCATGGAATGGCGACAAACTACGGTACTAATAAGATCTTTGCAGGCTTCACCCCGGTACAACCCCTTCCTCAAAACAACGTACAGGTACGTCATTTCATGGGAGGTCTTTAAAGAATAACTCCCACCACTATGCTTGACTGCAAGCAAGACAAACTTGTCTTTGTACTCCTCACCTGGTTGCCACCACACACACTTGACACCATATGAACCAAATAAGCTTATCTTGGTCTCATCAGACCACAGGACATGGTTCCAGTGATCCATGTCCTTAGTCGGCTTGTTTTCAGCAAAATGTTTGTGGGTTTTCTTGTGCATCATCTTTAGATGAGGTGTGAAGGTCTGGGGAGTAGGCGTGTTAAATTTGGTGTCATCGCTCTTACTCTGATACTGTTTACTGGAAGTTCAACATGGCATGGGCAAAGAACTCTGAGGATCTGAAAAAAGAATGGTTGCTCTACATAAAGATGGTTTAGGCTATAAGAAGATTGCCAAGACCCTGAAACTGAGCTGCAGCATGGTGGCCAAGACCATACAGCGGTTTAACAGGATAGGTTACCATAAACACTACATTTGGAGAGGAGTCGACAAAGCCTATGATGAAAGGACACCATTCCTACTGTGAAACACGGAGGTGGATCACTGATGTTTGGGGATGTGTGCGCTACAAAGGCACAGGAAATTTGGTCAAAATTGATGGCAAGATGAATGCAGTATGCTAGCAAAAAATACTGGAGGAACATTTGCATTCATTAGGCTGGAAGCTGTGCATGGGACGTACTTTGACATTCCAACATGGCAATGATCCAAAACACAAGTCCAAGGCGACCCGTCATTGGCTACAGCAGAATAAAGTGATGGTTCTGGAGAGGCCCACAGTCTCCTGATCTTAATATCATTGAGTCACTCTGGGGAGATCTCAAAATGTGCAGTTCATGCAAGACAACCCAAGAATTTACAGGAACTGGAGGCTTTTTGCCAAGAGGAATGGGCAGCTTTATCATCTGAGAAGATGAGCCTCATCCACAAATTCCACAAAAGACTCCAAGCTGTCATTGATGTTAAAGGGGACAATACACAGTGTTAAGAACTGGGGTATGTAAACTTTTGCTCAGGGTCATTTGGGTAGTTTCTGTTGCGATTATGATTCAAAAAGAGTAAACAAAGTTGACTGATAAGGCTCCTTTAACACTAGGTGGACTCCGTCGCTACGGAGTCCGCCTGCTCCCGCCAGCTCAGTGGGAGATCTATCCGCAGATCTCCGCTGAGCCGACGGATGACAAGCTCCTTTCTGTTCACTGAGCGGGGAGGGGCTTGTCGGGCACCGCTGTCTCCTATGGAGCGATCTGATGAAAACGGACAGCGTGTCAGTTTTCATCAGATCTTACCTGATCCGATCCGCATAGACCGATGGGGACATATCCCCATACGTCTGTTTTTAGCAGATCAGATCGGGTCGGATGTCAGTGGACAAGTCTTCGTTGACATCTGACGCTCCATAGAGATGCATGGAGCGGCGGTTCAGGTCCCCCGTCAAAACTGACAGGCAGACCTGAACGGTCCCTCCGTGTGAAAGGGGCCTAAATGGCTTCAACCAAACACTAACCATGAGTGAAAAAAGTTTTTGCGTTATTCATATTCTTTGAAAATTGGGGAAGAAATTATAAAATTCTGCCGGGGTATGTAAATTAATGAGTACAACTGCATACAGCTATAATGTGGTATACACTATATACCATCACCCAACACTAGTTAGTTTCCACAATCCATGACTTAACTTCACAGTTCACACAAATACGTTTTAAATTTAATATGTAGCACTGATGTAAGTGATTTTTTCTTATTAAACTTTAAGAAAAATGAAGAAAAGGTAGTTTAACTTTAATTATAAAACTTATCTAGTATATTGACTGTCAGTCACTTTATAGTAGGCAAGTAGGCATCATTTTAGCCAGTCACACAGACATACCAGTGTTTACATTCTCTGGAAGCAGACATGATCGCATTTTATTGACAATATACCCTGAAGAACTGAACAGTCTTTCGCACAGAACAGATGTTGCCGATACAAAGAATTGTCTGCACAAAACTGCTTAGGACAGGAAAACTGGTTATTTACGCCCCATACCCCTGATGGAGCCTGATGCATCCTCCTGCTCCACAGATGCAAAGGTACCTTTAATCCAATGGGTGCAGTTGGCTCGCATCCAGCAGGGTAAGTCTCACTGTCCAGGCTTAGTATATGTGAGGGGGGAAACTTTTCAAGATGGGTGGTGACCATGGCGGCCATTTTGAATCCAACTTTTGTTTTTTCAATAGGAAGAGGGTCATGTGACACAAACTTATTGGGAATTTCACAAGAAAACCAATGGTGTGCTTGGTTTTAACGTAAATTTATTCTTTCATTAGTTATTTACAAGTTTCTCTTTGGTTACAGCCATTGACATGTCGCCGAGGTTAACACGTGCAGAGCGAATAGAAATTGTGTTGATGTCTGGTGAACGCAGTAACCGGGTCATTGCAGCAGATTTCAATGCAAGACAGCCTACGAGACCACCCATCTCCCATGCTACAGTTAGCAAACAGCTAAGTTTCGTGAAACTGGTTCAGTGTTGGATTTGCCAAAATGTGGACGCATGAAATCTGTCACTAATGAAGAAACATCAGTGGCTGTCCTAGTTTCATTCAGCAAGAGCCCACAGCGTAGCACTCGCCGCATGTCACTGGAGAGCACATTGAACACATGTTATAAGTGGTCAGAAACTTGTAAACTCATGAAAGAATAAAGTTACGCTAAAACCAAGCACACCATTGTTTTTCTTGTGAAATTCCCAATAAGTTTGTGTCACATGACCCTCTTGCTATTGAAAAAACAATAGTTGGATTCAAAATGGCTGACTTCAAAATGGCCGCCATGGTCACCACCTATCTTGAAAAGTTTCCCCCCTCACATATACTAATGTGCCACAAACAGGAAGTTAATATCACCAGCCATTCCCATTTTATTAAGGTGTATCCATATAAATGGCCCAATATATATATATATATATATATATATATATATATATATATATATATATATATATATATATATATATATATATATATATATATATATATATATATATATATATATATATCTTAGATTTGGTCGGATTTAAAAGATAACTTCCGTCTCACCTCCCCTTCCCTCTTGTTACCCTTGTATGTTTGTTCTTGTTCTATAATATATTATAGAGTCATTATCCCTTGTTTACAGTATGATCCCGTTGGGGTAAACAGGGTTTGTAGTTACTTGATTAGGCAATTGAATATTGTCTAATCGGACAAGTGTCCTATAACATTGTCATTAAGTATGTTCATAGTATGTTGCCTACCCAGACATATATGTGATAACGGTGTATGACTGAGAAACTGAATTTTTTTGAAATATACAATAAGATATTTTTTTTTCCAAAATATTTTTTATTTCAAATACAGTACATAGATCCAGTTTAACATACCTGGTGCTGAACCTTTAAGAGCACATTTTCACCAGCATTCCTGAAGAGTTCCACTGCATTTTTGTGCAAAAGTTTTTCTAGCTTAATACCATTCACCTAAATGGACAAGAAAAAAAAATTGATAAGTTGCTACTATACATATTATAAACACCAGCTTGAATATATAGAATGTGTAGACATTCGAGTGATAAAGTTAGAGAAAATTCAATGTTCTACACTGTTGCAGTACACATTCTGTATTACAGAAACCTTTATATTTAGCCCCTTTTCACTAGTCACACTGAGGTGCTTTTCAGGCATTTTAGCCCTAAAAACAGCACCTGTAAAGCGCCTCTCAGGCCACCCCAGCG
Source organism: Rana temporaria (assembly GCF_905171775.1). Lineage (NCBI taxonomy): Eukaryota > Metazoa > Chordata > Amphibia > Anura > Ranidae > Rana > Rana temporaria. The sequence goes on from NC_053501.1 coordinate 47,846,410, forward strand.
TGATCGAAATGCAAGCGGTCCCTGGTGAACCAGACAAATTTCAATCCATCTATGGCCAGCAGAGGGAGCCATGGTTGTCATCCATGTCTCCCTTCCATGATAGGACTAGTAGTTTACAAAAAAAAAAAACATTTATGCTCGTTATTTCATCCCACAGGAGGTGATGAGGACACTGCATGTCAATATTTTCTGTACTTGATAAAAAAAAAAAAAAAACAGTGTTCAACTAAAAAAATAAAAAAAAAATTACATTTAAGGGCTGGTATGTTGTAGGGCCGAAACAACTAATCGATTATGAAATTAAATCGATTCCAATTTTCATAATAGATCAGCCAGTAACATAATGGGGTTAAAAAAAAAAAAAAATTAGCCCTTTATAGTACAAAAAAGCAGTCCTACTGCGGTATCCAAGCAGGAGGGGTTGTGGGGTGCATAAGGTTCCGAATATTGCTGGGGAGGGAGTGCTGAGCGGCGGGGGAGTGTTCTTGTTTTGTTAAATTGTTAGTCTATGTTAGATAGAGATCATGGTTTGTACCTGTGTAATGGGCCATGTTGGCCCTTGTTCGGCTCAGTAAATACTGGCCGGCTGCTGTTTTGTTTTATGTCTCTTGTAGAACTAATTAAAATAATTTTTCAAAAAAAAAATAGTACAAAAAGCAAAATCGCTACTGTAAATATTACTGTCCCACGGTAAAAAAATGAACCCCTTACAGTAGCGATTATTTGATCTTTTTGTACTTATTTTTTTTTTTTTAACCCCATTATGTTACTAAACATCTCAGGCCGGGGTCACACCTCTGTTTTTTTGCATAAACACACTACAGTTCATTTACAGGTTTTCCTATGGGACACGTTCACATACATTTTTTTTTGGTTCAATATACTTCAATGAAGAAGCTGCAGAAAAGCATGTAATGTGTTTTTGCGGCAATTCGCGTTTTGTAATCTGCCCAACAATTTTTTTTTTTTTTAAGGCTATTATCCGATTAATCGAAACAATAAATCGGCCAACTAATCGGTTATGAAAATAATCGTTAGTTGCATCCCTAGTATGCTGCATGTTTTTGGGAATACGACGCACAATATTTCTATACATATTTGCAGAGAACACGTGCAGCTTCTACTTTATGCTCTGTAGTGCTGCGTCCTGCTGATCCTCCATCCTTGCTGCAAGTCTATCAGAATAGGTAAGACTGAGTACATAAAAGGCGAAAGCAAGCAAAGCAAATATTTAATGCTGTAAACTATTGGTAGATATGCAACATGAAGAACAAAAAGATTGAACACTTCCATATCCTTAAAAATAACCTTGTTACTTGACCCTGCAACACACCCAGGTGTTGTCTTCAATAACACAAAGCTAGTCATCCATGAGAATACAGGCCAGAGTCAGAGGCGTGCAACTGCACAAGTCTCCTCTTTGAATGGGAGTAGGCTGAATTAAGTAAACAGTTTAAATGATCACAGATAGGACAATTGTACAGGAGCTCACACTACAAGAAAATCCAGACAGACAGTTTACACTACAAGCAATCCCAGACAAACAGAAGAACAATACAATGGTGTCTTACCTCCAGTATTCGGTCTCCCTCCTGCAGCCTTCCATCCACAGCGGCAGCTCCATTCTCCTTGATGCTACTAACGTATATTCCACTGTCATTATGAGACACGTATTGCTGGTCTGTGCCGCCCACAATGTTGAACCCTAGGCCTGAACCAACAAAAAAAGCATTACAGATGAGACAAGTGGTAATAGCTAAAAGCACATGTTGGGGGGGGGGGGGGGGGGGGGGAGACATTTTTACATGCAACATTTCACCAGATTTTATGCCTTTAGGCTCAGTTCACATATACAGGTGATACTCGAAAAATTTGAATATAGATCATTCCCCAGGGGATAGCGGGGGAAGGGGTCGCTTTGTACCCAACCTCACATCTGCACTGCGCTCCCACCCTGGCAATAAAGGATTCCAGGAATACTGACAAAGTGTCTGTGGGAATCCCAGGTGCAGGAGCACCAGCTGCCACCTCAGGCATGATTGGGGAATAGACTAGGGTGACCAGACATCCCCAGTTTCAGGGGACAGTCCCCTGATTGAGGACACTGTCCCCGGACCAAGTCTGTTTCTGGTTTTGTCCCCAGATTGGATTTAATAGGGGGCAGGAGCAATTTCAAAGACAGTCAGTGCAGAATTAAAATAAAAAAAAATTGAATTTCACACCCCCGCTCCACCGTGCCGACTAGCATAGGGGGGGGTTGTATTTTTCCCATCATCTGTGCCCCTTTCTGATGATCATGTGCTGGTCGGAGCGGAGGGAATATTTCTTCAGTTTCAGGCGCATGTTCTACCTTGGCTCAAATTCTAGCCAGCCGCCTGCCTGCTTATCTCCTTGCCTTCCCTGGTGAAGTGATCTTCCTCCGCTCCCCATCCAGTAGTAGCCGGGGCCTGAAGAGTAAGACTTGAGAGGCTGTGAGGCGGGCGGCGACGGGCAGAGAGTCGCTGATTGCGAGTCTCTTTTTTTTTTTTTTAAAAACATTCAAAAGCCTGTTATATTGCGTAGACAAATAGGGAGCAAATGGTTTACATACAATTTAAAATTATGACAAAGGTAACATTGAATGCAACCACAGTCAACATTTGTGATCACAGAACTCAACAAAAATAAAGTACAGATGCACCGAAATTTTGATGGGCGAAAAAGGTGTTTTTTCGGCATTTTACCAAGTAAAAAAAACGCACACAATTTTACTGTGCTTATGGTGTCTTATTCATAGGTCATGTGACTCAAAACCATATCAAAACCGTAACAAGTGCGTTTTGATGAGTTCTTGCTGCGTATTTTTTTTAAACAAAAATGCAGCAAGCAAGATTTTTAACACCACAAAGGAAGTGCAACGGACCTGTGTGAATACACAGAAACCAAAGGAATGCATTTTTCTAGAGCTTTTCTTGACACAGACAGGCAGTGAGCTTTTTTTGAGTTGACAGGCAGGGTGGGAAGGGGCGAGTAGGACAGAGGAGAGCTGCGGATGAAGGAGGGATCACTGCAGACAGGGCTTAGCAGCCATGATTATCATGGTCAGCTCACAGAGGAGGACACAGGAAGTGGCAGGATCAGCCAGGTTTTTTACAGCTCAGAGAGGGGAAGATTAGACAGCACAAGCACTGTGCTGTTTAATCTGCTTTAAGGGATCAGGTTTTTTTTTTTTCTTTTTTAGGGTTACAAACACTTTAATTAAAGGGTTTGTAAACCCTCATGCTTTTTCACCATAATGCATCCTATGCATTAAGGAAAAAAAAAAAAAAAAAAAAAAAAAAAAAAAAACTTCTCTCTGTTACCCCCGAGCCCCCATTTTACTTACCTCTTCCTCATCCCAGGGTCCTCGGCTCGTGATTGGATAGATTGATTGCAGCGCAGCCATTGGCTCCCGTTGCTGTCAATTAAATCCAATGACGCAGGCGACGGGGCGGAGTCATACATTTGGCGGCCATGGACACCGAATGAATGACTTGGGAGCGCGCCCACAAGGTAACCCCCCCCCCCCCGGAAGAGCACTTCTCCTAGGGAGTTACCCAATGAGAGGGGGAGAGCTGCTGAGGGACCCCAGATGAATCGGGGCTAAACTGTGCAAAACGAACTACACAGTGGAGGCAAGTATGATGTTTGTCATTTAAAAAAATAAAATACGAAGCTGTACAACCACTTTAAAACATAAAATATATATACAGGCGGTCCTCGGGTTACAAACATTGGACAAACAAACTGAGGGAGAAAACGGGAAGCGAGAAGAAATCTACCCCTAGGAAGGGAAAATCATTCCTGTAAGCGTTATCGTGGGGAAAAGGGCGTCTCCACTGAAGCTTTATCACCAATCCTTTTCCACGACACAAAATTTTCAAAATCCAATTGTCACGGGGACAGAAAATGAGGTGAAGTTTTCTGAACAGGGGCACAGACAGCAAAGCAAACATTACAGAGGTGTTTTATGCTATCCAAAAAAAAGAAAATGTACTTGTTCCAACTCAACTTAAAGAGGTGTTCCAGCCTTGGGAAAAAATAAATAAAAAATTACTGAGTTGCAACGGCGTTTCAGAGCATGCACACTGGTAGATGCTCCTAAACGCCGTTGCAACCCACCAGTGAGGTCATCGCGCCAGACACTGCATTCCAGCCCTCACCGTCGGCCTGATCCAAGCCTTGGTTTCATCGCCTTGGTCCCAGAGATCCTGCTGGCTAGGATTTCTCCCCCACAGGCAGAAAAATCAGCTGTTCAGAATGCCGCTCTGCAGTGAACGCCATGCCAGTGTGGATGAACTTGTGCCTTACTTCCTTAACCTCCATGTAAGTAGATAATGCACCTGTATCTCATTAAAGTGGGGTTACACCCTAAAAATGAACTATTAACAGCTTGCCTTTAATGTAAATAATTTTTTACTCACTTCTATCTGGCTGTTACTAGGCAGATTTCGTAATCTGCCTAGTTCCTGGTCCTAGGTGGTTCAACTTCCTGTCCTAAGACCCCATTGCCTCTGGGCATTACTGTGCCTAAAAAAAAAAAATCACCCAGCATGCACCTCTCCCTGAAAACCCGGAAGAAAAAGGTAATTGGGCTTCACATGCCCACACATGTGATGGATACGGCCACAACATGAGCTTCAAGATATAAGGCAAGTGTTTGCAATGATTTCTGGAACGTTTGGGGAGCTATTAATATGTTTTAGGGATTATTTAAATGTGATTAATTTTAGCTTGCAAAAAATAAATTATTATGCCCGGAACCCTGCTTTAAAATGTATACAGTTCTAACCTAAAGGTGCCTGTTTTTCTCTTCTCATAGAAATAATTGAAACACATGGTGGAAATTTATTTTGACCGTAGATACGACTTTAAATACGTTAAGTCACTGACCCAAAACAAGTATGCAAACAATTGTTTTCAGGTCAGTAAATCAAAGTCCTAAAGGCAAGTGGGTAAGCAGAAAAGCCAGACTGCAGAAGGTCGGCAGATTTCTATTTTAGGAAAGGTTCAAGAATAGAGCTGGAAGGAGCTGTCCTTGGAAAAAAATACACCAACTTCCAAACATGTAATGCTTTTAAAAGGGAAAAGTGGCAGTTAGAATGTAGGGAGGAGGGAAGGTCACATGACTCAGGGAAGGGAAGTTGCGCTGCAACAATATGTTGGTAAGTGAGGCATTGCTAGGTTTGCTTTTTCCTAGTTTTAGAGGCGTTATTATACAGCACCTTATGTTCTACCTTTAACCCAAATGTTCCATCTCTATCCTACACAAGGCCACAGTTACTGTAAGCCATTATCTTATTACCAAGTACATTTAGTATGTGTGGAGTCAATGATGTGGGTTTCTGGATCTCAGCAGACACCATTAGATCTGCTGCCAGAACGTCTCTATGTGGAATCAATGAAGCCTAGAGGAGAGAGTTTTATTCCAACTTTCACTAAGTGCATTCTCCCTCCTATCCCAGAGATCAGGTTACTGGTGCCCAGCAGGTGGATACAATATGAAGCAACATCGTTTGTTCTCAATGTGTCTGGGCATATTGTATTTATTTTTTAAATAAAAAAAGTTCAGTGAAACTGCAAATGCATCAGCCAACAATATGCTGAAGAAAGAAAAACGGCAGCCAAGAAAAAATGGAAAATAGTGAGAGTGCCAAAATCTAGGCCAAACGCACCAAGACGTAGGTAGTGTGCAAGTCCCAGCCATTAGTCCTCTTCAAATTAAAGTAAAACTATAGGTAAACCTTTATTTTTTCCATTTTGGACAGAGCCAGGGAGGGTTATAACTGCAGTTACATTTTTTTTTTTTTTTCCCATCTGTGTGGCATTGCATAGATTTTCCTTCACTTCCTGTCCCATAGCCAAACAGGAAGTGAGAGAAAATCCATATAAAATTAAAGGGAATTTTTTTTTGTTTTTAAATAACAAACATGGTATACTTACCTCCACTGTGCAGCTTGTTTTGCACAGAGTGGCCCTGATCCTCGTCTTCTGGGGTCCCTCGACGGCTGTCTCGGCTCCTCCCTGCATCAGCTAACCCCCTTCATGGGAAGCTCCCGCCCAAGGGGTTTAGCTTGCGGGCGCGCTATAGCGGGCGTGCCGACTGGATCACTCGGCCCTGCCGCCCGGCGTGCCATGTCATTGGTTCGATTGACAGCAGCGGAAGCCAATGGCTGCACTATCATCCAATGAATGAGCCAAAAAGCCTGATCGAGAAGCCTGCTTGTTTACGACGCAGGACTTTAGAGTGCTCAGGTAAGTGTGGGGGGGGGGGGGGGGCGAGGCAAACATCAGATGTTTTTTCATCTTAATGCATAGAATGCATTAAGGTGAAAAAACATGAACCTTTACAACCCCTTTAAAGCCTTGTACACAAGATCAGATTATTAGACAAATTTTCGCCCGTTTTTTTGTTGCATGCTAGTCTCATGTCGAAAGCGAGGTTACTTTCATACAAAAATTCTCATACGACTGAATTCATCATGTGTTGAATTGTTTTGTATGTATTCTTTAGTTTCTGAGCATGCATAGTCTTGCTCTTTATGAAAATCAGACGCTGTGTTTGCATACAATAAAAATTTCACAGCCTGTACATTGTCGTCTGAAAACCCATAATTGGCTGTCAAATGCACCATACTAACGATCTGAAAATCGTCAGATCATTCGTCAGACTAAATTTTACTTCCAATTTTCTCATCGTGGGTACGGCCTTTAGTTATACTTTTTTTCGCTGCTGTGATCTGACTTCCTTAGAAGGTGTCTACATTATTTTTGGAGACTATAGATATTATTTAACCCCCCTTGGTGTGGACAGTACACATACAGTAGTGCTCATAAGTTTACATACCCTGGCAGAATTTATGATTTCTTGGCCATTTTTCAGAGAATATGAATGATAACACAAAAACATTTATTTCACTCATGGGTTAGTGTTTGGCTAAAGCCATTTATTATCAATCAACTGTGCTTACTATTTAAAATCATAATGACAACAGAAACTGCCCAAATGACCCTGATCAAAAGTTTACATACCCTGGTGGTTTTGGCCCGATAACATGCACACAAGTTGACACAAATGGGGTTTGAATAGCTATTAAAAAAGGTAACTATCCTCACCTGTGATTTGTTTGCTTGTAGTGTGTGTGTGTGAGTTTATGGACTCCTGACAGACCCTTGCATCTTTCATTCAGTGCTGCACTGACGTTTCTGGATTCTGAGTCATCGGGAAAGCAAAAGAATTGTCAAAGGATTTGCGGGAAAGGGTAGTTGAACTGTATAAAACAGGAAAGGGATATAAAAAGATATCCAAGGAATTGAGAATGCCAATCAGCAGTGTTCAAACTCTAATCAAGAAGTGGGAAATGGGGGGGGGGGGGGGTTCTGTTGAAACCAAACCACGGTCAGGTAGACCAACTAAAAGATCAGCCAAAACAGTCAGGAAAATTGTTATGCATGCAAAAAAAAACAAAAAAAACACAAAATAACTTCAGATGAAATACAATACTCTCTGAAAAAATGTGGTGTGGCCGTTTCAAGATGCATTTGAAGAAAGATGGGCTGCATGGTCGAGTCACCAGAAGAAAGTCATTACTACACAAATTCCACAAAGTATCCAGCTTACAATACGCCAAACAGCACAGAGACAAGCCTCAAACCTTCTGGCACAAAGTCTTTTGGAGTGATGAGACCAAAATTTAGCTTTTTGGCCACAACCATAAACGCTACATTTAAACAGGAGTCAATAAGGCCTATTATGAAATGTACACCATTCCTACTGTGAAACACGGAGGTGGATCGCTGATGTTTTAGGGATGTGTGAGCTACAAAAGGCACAGGAAATTTGGTCAGAATTGATGGAAAGATGTTATCAAAAAATACTGGAGGAACATTTGCATTCATCAGCCAGGAAAGCATGGGACGTGGACATTCCAACATGACAATGATCCAAAACACAATCCCAAGTCGACCTGTCATTGGCTACAGCATAATAAAATAAAGGTTCTAGAGTGGCCATCTCAGTCTCCTGACCTCAATATCATTGAGTCACTCTGGGGATATTTCAAACATGCTGTTCATGCAAGATAGACCAAGAATTTACAGGAACTGGAGGCTTCTTGCCAAGAGGAATGGGCAGCTTTACCATCTGAGAAGATAAAAGCCTCATCCACAAATACCACAAAAGACTTCAAGCTGCCATTGATGTTAAAGGGGGCAATACACGGTATTAAGAACTGGGGTATGTAAATTTTTGATCAGGGTCATTTGGGTAGTTTGTTGTGATTATGATATGAAGAGTAAACACCGTTGATTGATAATGGCTTCAGCCAAACACACAATCCGAAAATCGTATGAAAAATGTCACCCGAGGAAGAATCGTACGATAATCGGATCGTTCGTACAGAGCTTTCAAGAGCCGGTCATGACAGTTCATCCGATATTTTATCGGACATGCACGAAAAAAATTCTCGGACGGTACCAGATCCTACGATTTTTGTTTAGTAAGTACAGTTGTCGTCCGAAAATACAATACAAATACATTACAACTCATGAAATCACTTCTGATTTTTTTCTGTCATACGAGAATTTGTGACTTTAATAGCCTATTTAATTTCTACCTGCGACTATTAAGTGAAAAAGTCGTACGATATTCAGATCATGTGTACGGGGCAAAACACTAACCATGAGTGAAAAATTTGTGTTATTCATATTGTTTGAAAATGGCCAAGAAATCCAATTCTGCCGGGGTATGTAAACTTATGAGCACAACTGTATATACGGCCTCATTGGACTTTGCTTTTTTCCCGTGGGGCCACATATATGCGCATCTGTCTTTGTGCTGGGAGCACGACGCACAGCGCACTCCCAGCATAGAGCAGGGCTTCCAATTTGGGGGAGCGGTAGACAGGCAGTCCTCCCAGTCATGAGCCTGAGCCCCATCAAGTTCTCAGGGGGGCCCGGCAGAGGTTGCCTGTAACCGGAAGTGTCCATGCTGCCGCAAATGCTTGGCCCTGACGACAGCACCCCTGTAAATTCTGTGAGAACCAAAGAGTGCAAAGAAATGTTTGGAGGAGCATAGAGAAGGCAATTGGATTTCTTGTGGGGCCTATTATCAAGGAAATCTGTTCTTCCACCTAATCCAAGCATGTTTGTATTCACTTTAAAGCGGAGGTTCACCCTCAAAATTAACTTTTTTGCTAACCTATCTCCAGCCTTAATAAAGGCTTGTAGCGGTGTCATTTTTTTTTTATGTGTACACTTACCTGTCTTCAGCCGCACTTCCGGGTCTTTTTCCTAGCGGGGAGTGGGCGTGTCGCTCCTTTTCCCCCGACGGGGAGCTCTGCATAAATGATTGACGTGCGCGTCATCGCCTTCCGAAAATATCCGACGGGGACTCAGCTCTTTACGGCGCCTGCCTGTAGAGCTGACTGCGAAGGCGCCATTAAGTGCCGAGTCTCCCTCGGATATTTTCGGAAGGCGATGACGTGCACGTCAATCATCTATGCAGAGCTTAGGAACGCCTACTCTGCGGGGGAGCGAGAACCCAGAAGCCGGGTGAAAACGACGGAAAAAGTAAGTACAGACCAAAAAAAAATAAAAAATCCAGCATACTGTTGATGTCAGCAGTATGCTGGATAAAAAAGTCTATAGATATTTTAGAGCTAACCCCCCGCTTTAAGTTAGATAATTTCATCATATTCAGTTTGTTATTTCGTTATTAATTTCAACAGTATTACAAAGCTAAATAGAACACTGTACTTGCAGGGTGGAGTATTTCCAACAAAACCGTCTATAAGGTGCCAATAAAAACATACCTGGGTATGAATTGAACTCTATACAGATACTATAATGATGGTGAGCTCATAATTAGACACACAGCATGCAAACAGATCATGAAAATCCTAATGTCGCTTAGGTAGTGACAAGAAATTCAGATGTTTCCCAGATTACTGTATATCGTCTGCCACATCAAGTTGGGGTTAACAAGCAACTCACCCTGGTGGACTACGGCCCCTTTCACCCAGGCATTTCATCTTTCCAGGCATTCCTACGGGCATACGGATGCAAATTAGAGTCCGCTCATTTACATCAGTTTTTAGCCTGCTTCCGTTCAGTTCCGTAAAAAAAAAAAACGGAACTGCATTTTTGTTCCGTTGTAAAAAGAAAAAGAAGCGGATGACCATTCGTTTTTCGGCTTTTTTTATGTTTTGACTTACAGTTTTGCAGGCCCGGGAGACCTACATGTACAAAGACTGTCCAATCACACACACAGAGTTCTGTCTACAGGGAACAGTGATCTGGCTGTTTCTTCTCTCTGAAAAGCTTCACTTTCTGTCCCATAGTCAAAACAAGTAGTGAGAGGAAATCCCCGCAAATTAAAAGAATCTCTTGAGGATCCTAGATTCCAAGCACATTTGTCAAACCCTGCATTACTGTGTGTAGTTACAGACAGAAGAACAGGAAGTGAGGATTTCTCAGAAGAAATAAGGACATTTAAAAGCAAAATGGAAGGATGAGGCAAGTGAAGGAGGACTGCACTAAGGTAAAGGAAACTATTTAGGGGGGAAAAAAAATTACCTTTACATTCCCTTTAACGCAAAACGGTGCCATTTTGTTTTTTTGGTTCAATACACTTCAATGGAGAAGCTGCAGAAAAAGCATGTAATGGGTTTTTGCGGCAATTTGTGTTTTGTAATCTGCCCAACAACAAATTGGCCCAAAAAAAATATATATTTTTTTTTAAGGCTATTATCCGATTAATCGAAACAATAACAATAATCGAAACAATAATCGGCCAACTAATCGATTATGAAAATTATTGTTAGTTGCAGCCCTAATCCTGGCACACACTCTTTTTTTTGGCCAACAATCGTACTGTGTGTACGAGGCTTTAACCTCCACTAAACACAGAAGCTCCTAAACTCTGCTAAAAGCACCAGATTATGCACCTAGTACATGATAGGACGCTCCCAGGTAGGGATGCAACGGATGGAAAAATCTCACGGTTCGGAACGTTCCTCGGAGCAGAGTCACGGCTCAGATCACTGTAATTTCCACATCATCTCCGTCAGTGCGCCACTCTGGGGAGCTCACCTAGGCCACCGCCGGGTGTACAGAGATGGCCGCCGCTCCGGAGCTAGGCCAAAGCCACGGCCTTTCCTATGGCCACAATCCGCGGATCACGTGGTGTGCCGATCCGAATGCGGTGACCCGTTCGGATCACGGATCAATGATGATCTGTTGCACCCCTACTCCCAGGCCTGGGTCGGGCATGTGAGCTGCTAGCAGCCTGCTCCCGGCTCTGGTTATACACAGTGGGAGCTGATCTGCGGGGACCACGCACTCAATGTCCACCGGCACCCGCCGATCATCCAGCACAGAGGGAGAATGGCCGTCTGCCAATGTAAACAAGGCAGATCACTTTCTGTCAGTAGGGAAGGCATGGATGCAGTGACAAGATCTATGCCTTCCCCAAGTAGAGGCACCTCCCACAGTACAGTAAAACACTGGTAAGGCACACGGTTAACCCTTTAAATGCCCCATTAACCAGTTTCATTAGTACAGTGAAACATTTCTAGCACTGATTATTAGTGTCACTGGTCCCCAAAAAGTGTCAGTTACTGTCTGAATGTCCACGGCAATATTGCAGTCCCGTTATAAGTGTCTGACATACATCCCAGGAGGGTAGAAAGGGTTTTCTCACCTGCATCCGTCCAGCCCCAGCATCCCAATTGACATGAATGGGACTGCCCTCACATGGGTGTATGCTTAAGTATGCCTGTGTAAACAAGGCGTTAAAGCTAGCCATACACTGCTCTTTTATTTTAATTTTCTTCATTCAGCCAACAGGCAAATGAGGTGGATGGAAGAATATCTCCCTCCTGCCAGGAAATTTTATTCTGACAGAAATCTTATTGATTTCAGCAGAATTTCAGTGTATGGGCAGCCTATGACGGCAATCAGGGCTGTCCAATACGAAAAATATTAAAAAAACAAATTGTGCCACTTCGATACAAACCAGGAATCAAAAGTAAATGGTTTTAGATTCATTATACATAAAGTTTCAAAATACAAGATGCTGGAAAAAGAAAATGATCGATGACTGTAAAGTAGTCCTATACTAAGGCTGCCCATAAACGAGTCATTTTAGAAAGTGACTCAAGGAAAATGACTCGATTTGATGTGGACGGAGCAATCCCTCTCGCTGCACAATTGTATTCTGACAGTGGGGAGACATCCCTGCCATCAGAATATACTGATCAGCACCACCAGCACTGATCGAGCAAAGAATTTCCACAAGACTGGTGGTACACAAGTCAATCAATAGATCAACTTGTATACCGCAAGTCTGCCTATACATGGATTGAAATTCAAGCGGATTTCTGCAGAACCGGACAAATTTCAACTGGTTTTAAAGCCTTAAAGTGTTACTAAACTCACAACAGTAAAATCAGTCTGTATATGCAGTAAAGCATGCTTGTTATACTCACTGTGGAACCTAAGGGGTTAATCCTCTGCTTTGTGTAAAAAGGCTGTTTGATCCTGTATGCATAGATCCTCCCCTTCTTGCATCGCCCCCAAAACATGTCTGGATAAGACAGAGTTAGTGGAGTCAGGCTGCACATGCTCAGTTTGGTGTGTATTACTAGAGTTTTTTTCTTTCTTTGGAAAGTGCATGTGATTAGCACAGGGCCAATCAGCACTGTCCAGTGTCAGGGGTCCTGCATCTTAATTGGACAGCCAGTGCATTGTGAAAACTCCTACAAGCTTTAACCAGGCACTGATAGAAGTCATGAGACCGCTATATACTGCTGATGAAAAAAGGTATTTAGTGGTTTATAGTTACTAAAATAATTGCATTCTGTGTACTGTGGGAGACCAGATATAGTGAATGCATGGTTTAGTAAGGTTTTTTACCTTAATGAATTCAATGCTAGAGCTGAAACAACTGATCGACAATCGATTACGAAAATAGCTGTCAACCATTTCATTCCTCCCTACACACATCAGAATTATTCTGAGTGTCACGTGTACATCAAAAAGGTATGGGGGATAGTAAAAAAAAAAAACTCAAGTCACCTAGGTGAATGCAGCATTGAGCTAATGCTGCATCTGTCCCCCACCATCTCAAAACTGCTGATCGCTCAGTTTTCCCTTCTCTGAGCAGAGAGCCGGGACCGTCAGTAACCGACTCTCTGCTCTGTCCCTCCAGTACTCACTGAAGTGCTAGGCTGTGGAGGGAGTGGCTGGCTCAGTCTTCCAGCACCGCAGCCAAGAGGCTGAGCCAGCTATCTTTACCCAACCTGGACCAGCTGAGTGACGTCAGCCAACAACGGGCTTTAGCCAGCTGTCGGCTGAAAATGGATCACTGGACTGACGAACTAACTGCACTCCTTAGAAGTATAGCCAAAAACGCTTTAGCCATACTTTAATAAGAAGGTGAAGAGTAGAGGTCGACCGATATGGGTTTTTCTCTGGCTGATGTCGATATTTAGAAATCGGGGTGGCCGATGGCCGATATATGATGCCGATTTTTGCGGCCGATTTTTTTATTTTTTTGGTGGCACTAATTGGCCCTGGAAGATGGCACTAGCGGAAGGCACTGATTGGCAGGTGGCATTTATTGGCACTGGCAGGTTGCACTGAAAGATGGTACTAGCAGATGGCACTTATTGGCACGTGGCACTAACAGGTGACACTGGCAAGTGGCACTGACTGGCAGGTGGCACTAATTGGCACTGGATGGCAATAGTTAGCACTGGAAGGTGGCACTGATGGCTTTAGTTGGCACCGGTAGGTGGCATTGGCAGATGGCACTGGATGGAAGGTGGAACTAATTGGCACTGGATGGTGGCACTGTTATTGGCACTGGCAGGTGGCATTGGCAGATGGCACTGGACGGCAAGTGGCACTAATTGGCACTGGTGCAAAAAAAAATAGTCACCCCTCTCAGTACAGACCCCCTCTCCCTCCAGTATAGACGCCCCCCCTCCTCAGTACATGCCCCCCCTCCCCCTGCAGTACAGACACCAGAGAGAGGTGTGTGTCCCACGAGCGCGGGCCCCTCCTCCTCTGTGGGTGTAAACAGAGAGGAGGGCCGCCGCGCTAGGTGTACCAAGATGGCCGCGGCTCCGGATCTAGGCCGAAGCCGCTGCCTTTCCTGATGCTGTGACCGCGGCGGCAATCCACGGATTGCGGTCACAGCATCAGGAAAGGCCATGGCTTTGGCCTAGCTCCGGATCCATGGCACCGCTAGCGGCCATGTTAAATATCGGCCTAATTTGGATAAAAATCGTCCGATGCCGATTTCTCCAAAACAGCCACATATCGGCCGACCTCTAGTGAAGAGACAGGTAAGAATCCTTTCTTACAGATGAGGCACCGTATGCGTCTTCTGAAACAAAAGTCACCTAGGTGAATGCAGCATTGAGCTAATGCTGCATCTGTCCCCCACCATCTCAAAACTGCTGATCGCTCAGTTTTCCCTTCTCTGAGCAGAGAGCCGGGACTGTCAGTAACCGACTCTCTGCTCTGTCCCTCCAGTACTCACTGAAGTGCTAGGCTTTGGAGGGAGTGGCTGGCTCAGTCTTCCAGCACCGCAGCCAAGAGGCTGAGCCAGCTATCTTTACCCAACCTGGACTGGCTGAGTGACGTCAGCCAACAACGGTCTTTAGCCAGCTGTCGGCTGAGAATGGATCACTGGACTGACGAACTAACTGCACTCCTTAGAAGTATAGCCAAAAACGCTTTAGCCATACTTTAATAAGAAGGTGAAGAGTAGAGGTCGACCGATATGGGTTTTTCTCTGGCTGATGCCGATATTTAGAAATCAGGGTGGCCGATATATGATGCCGATTTTTGTGGCTGATTTTTTTATTTTTTTGGTGGCACTGGCTCGTGGCACTAATTGGCCCTGGAAGATGGCACTAGCAGAAGGCACCGATTGGCAGGTGGCACTTATTGGCACTGGCAGGTTGCACTGGATGGCACTGAAAGATGGTACTAGCAGATGGCACTTATTGGCACTGGCAGGTGGCACTGATTGGCACGTGGCACTAAGGTGACACTGGCAAGTGGCACTGACTGGCAGGTGGCACTAATTGGCACTGGATGGCAATAGTTAGCACTGATGGCTTTAGTTGGCACCGGTAGGTGGCATTGGCAGATGGCACTGGATGGAAGGTGGAACCAATTGGCACTGGATGGTGGCACTGGCAGGTGGCATTGGCAGATGGCACTGGACGGCAAGTGGCACTAATTGGCACTGGTGCAAAAAAAAATTAGTCACCCCCCTCAGTACAGACCCCCTCTCCCTCCAGTATAGACACCCCCCCCTCCTTAGTACATACCCCCCCTCCCCCTGCAGTACAGACACCAGAGAGGTGTGTGTCCCACGAGCGCGGGCCCCTCCTCCTCTGTGGGTGTAAACAGAGTGGAGGGCCGCCGCGCTAGGTGTACCAAGATGGCCACGGCTCCGGATCTAGGCCGAAGCCGCGGCCTTTCCTGATGCTGTGACCGCGGCGGCAATCCACGGATTGCGGTCACAGCATCAGGAAAGGCCACGGCTTTGACCTAGCTCCGGATCCATGGCACCGCTAGCGGCCATGTTAAATATCGGCCTAATTTGGATAAAAATCGTCCGATGCCGATTTCTCCAAAACAGCCACATATCGGCTGACCTCTAATGAAGAAACAGGTAAGAATCCTTTCTTACAGATGAGGCACCGTATGCGTCTTCTGAAACAAAAGGTTTGACAATTTCCCTGCAGGGATGTCCGGTCCTCTTCCTGGCTATCAACGTCTGGTAACAGTTTTGGATCTCTGGGCTGAGCTGCGCTAAAGATGGTCTGATGAGGACCGCCCCTCTACTGCCCTCTCCTCCAATGAGAAAAGTTCATTGATTACACTGCCTGTAACTTGTTCTGTGAACGAGAGGGAGAATCCTGTGATTGGTCAGACTTCTCCCATTCACAAACAGTGAAATCAATGATCTTTCCTCATTGGAGTAGAGGGCAGGCCCTCATCCAATCATCTTCAGTGCTGGTCAGCCCAGAGACCCAAAGCTGTTGACCCAACCCCCACAATGCCAGGGTTCTGGCAAAAAAAGCGAGCATCAGATTAGGCAACGGAAGTGACGTTGCGTCATCTGCGCATGCCTTCCAGCTACCAGGTTTGCTAATCTGACAGAACACCTGAAGTCAGACGAGGACAGCAGACATCTTACTACACCTAGCTAGGTCTTGAATTTCACAGTCATTTTAGCAATAAAGGGAGCGTATATAAATAAATACAGTATATTGATATCTGTGATGCTGTTGGTTATATTTTGAAAGAAGCTGGACACCAGTTTTAGGAAGGTGGCAGAAGCCATGTTGGTACACCTCGCACTTAGGCTGCATTCACACCTGAACGCGGCGTATTTTACTGCGATTTGCCGCGACAAATTGCAGCGTTTTGTCCCGCGATTTGCCAAGACAAAACACGGTAAAATACGCCACGGTAACATACACAGGAGGGGTGATCAACATTGACGGCTATGCCGAACGCCGCCTGAAAAAAAGGTCCGGGACTTGTTTTGCGCTTCAGGCGTTCGGTGTGGAGATGTGAACCATCTCCATAGCTGACAATGTAAAATCACCCCTCCAACGTATTGCAGGCTGCAATAGCATCGCGCTACAGGCGACAATACGCCTAGGTGTGAATGCAGCCTTATCAGCGCTAAACCTTTAGGCTTTCAAAATGTAACAAGCAAACGGCATCACAGATGTCAATATACTATATGTATTTATATACGCTCACTATTGCTAAAATGACTGTGAAATTAAAGCTGTAGCTGGGTGTAGCAAGATGTCCGCTGCCTTCTTACTGCAGGTGTTCTGTCAGATTATCAAACCTGGTAGCGTTGGAATGCATGCGCAGTTGGTGGAACGTCACTTCCGTTACCTAACCTGACGGGTTTGCCAATTGTGACAGAACACTAGAAGTACAGACCCAGGAAAGACAGGACATCCCTCCAGGGGAGACTTCTACGGGACCCAACAGTCTGAACCTGTCTTACAATAAATAATATGTCCATGTGTAGGGGAGGACATGGTCACAGTCAGGGGAAGGTCACTCTATAAAGTGACAGTGTAGCCATGAAGGCGTTTCCAGCCTGCTGCCCACCATCCTTCCCACCCAGGACAGTCCGTCCTCTCCAGGCCCCGTCCTCCGCCCGCGCCCCTCTCTGTCCTTACCGGACGGCCCTCTAGTCAGCTGGATCTCCTCCTCCTCGGCGGCGGCGGCCCGGGCTCCGGCACTCATGTCTTCTTCCTCTCCCCCCTCCCCGGATGATGAGACAAGCCGATAAGGGTGAAGGTGAACCCTGGCCGCACACTTTCTGTTTCAGTAAGCAGCCGGCCCCCACGTGGGGGGAGGAAGCGGCGCGCTGCATCATGGGACTTGTAGTTCTCCGCCGACGTCACGCCTCCTGTCCCCGCCCTGCCCTGGGATAGGAGGAGGGCTGAGCTCAGTGCTAATGTAACTACAAGTTTATAGAAATGACAGAGATGAAGGCAGCTCTGTATCTGGAAAGGATGCAATATAAATCACACGTGAAAGAAAAATGGATGGCGTTCCCTGCATTGGTGTAATACACACCCCATACTAATCCCAACACCTACCTGAGCCTGTCAGTGTCCCCCTTCTCTCCCCTCACAGGGACTCGGGAGGATCAGGGCACATTTCAGGCTGCAGACAAGTGACAAATCGCAGCCCATTCTTTTCAATGACATCCCTTCAAATCAGTGCAAAATAAAGTCACAGGAACTTGGATAGGTGCCTGTAGTACTTTGGTCCAGAGAGAATGTAAAGTCACTTGTAATCATGTGACTTTGGGGACGTGTTCATGTGAATGGAGCCTTAAGTCCCTTTCACACTTGTGCGACTTTTCCTGCGACTAGTCACATGACAAGTTCCCCATGATTTCCAATGAGTATCGTTCATATCTTTGCGACTTCAAGTCACACCGACTTCAAAGTACTCCCTGTACTACTTTGGTTCTGACTTTGATGCAAGGTGACGCATTCAGGCAACCCCTGAAATCGCGGTGGAAAAATTGCGCGACTTTCAAGTCACTGCAGTATGAAAGGGGCCTTACACAGAGTAGGGAAGTGTAACATGTTTGTTATCTTTATTAAAAAATGGACTTTAGTAACACTTTCTGCTCTTACCACCCTAGTAATGCATATGTGTGGTGGTGAAGAGAGTGAGCTTTACCCCCACACACCGTGTATGTGTCCATGGGCAGATGCCAGGAGAGGGACCTACCTGTCATAGACACCTACAGGTCTCCAGTAATGATTAGAAGACTGGATCCAGATCATGTGACCACTGTGATAACAAATCAGAATAGTCATGGGAGTGAGCTGTCCTTCCTGTCACTCTGTTACCTTTTCCTATCTGTCACCCCATTATCTTATCCTTCCTATTACCTTGTCCTTCCTGTCCTTCATGTCCCCGTGTTACCTTGTCCTTCCTGTCACCTTGTCCTTCCTGTCCCCCTGTCCTTCCCGTCCCGTGTTATCTTGTCCTTCCTGACACTCTGTTACCTTTTCCTACCTGTCCTTCCTGTTACCCTGTCCCCCCATTATCTTATCCTTCCTGTTACCCTGTCCCCCCCATTATCTTATCCTTCCTGTTACCTTGTCCTTCCTGTCCCCCTGTCCTTCAAGTCCCCGTGTTACCTTGTCCTTCATGTCACCTTGTTCTTCCGGTAACCTTGTCCTTCCTGTTCCCCTGTCCTTCCCGTCCCGTGTTACCTTATCCTTCCTGCCACTCTGTTACCTTTTCCTACCTGTCCTCCCTGTTACCCCATTATCTTATCCTTCCTGTTACCTTGTCCTTCCTGTCACTCCATCCGTCATGTCACCCTGTGCTTCAAGTCCCCGTGTTACCTTGTACTTTCTGTAACCTTGTCCTTCCCGTCCCCGTGTTACCTTGTACTTCCTGTAACCTTGTCCTTCCCGTCCCTGTGTTACCTTGTACTTCCTGTAACCTTGTCCTTCCCGTCCCCGTGTTACCCTGTACTTCCTGTAACCTTGTCCTTCCCGTCCCCGTGTTACCTTGTACTTCCTGTAACCTTGTCCTTCCCATCCCCGTGTTACCTTGTACTTCCTGTAACCTTGTCCTTCCCGTCCCCGTGTTACCTTGTACTTCCTGTAACCTTGTCCTTCCCGTCCCCGTGTTACCTTGTACTTCCTGTAACCTTGTCCTTCCCGTCCCCGTGTTACCTTGTACTTCCTGTAACCTTGTCCTTCCCGTCCCCGTGTTACCTTGTACTTCCTGTAACCTTGTCCTTCCCGTCCCCGTGTTACCTTGTACTTCCTGTAACCTTGTCCTTCCCGTGTTACCTTGTACTTTCTGTCACTCTGTTAGCTTTTCCTTCCTGTCCTCCCCATTACCCTGTCCTTCCTGTTACCCTGTCCTTCCCGTTCCCCTGTAACCTTGTCCTTCCCGTCATCCTGTCACTCTGTTACCATGCCCTTCCTGTCCCCGTTACCTGGTCTTTCCTGTAACCCTGTCATTCCCTTTCCCCCGTTACCTTTTCCTTTCTTTCCCTCTGTTATCTTGTCCTTTTCGTCCCCCTGTTACCCTGTACTCTGTTACCTTGTCTTTCTTGTACCCCTGTTGTCTTGTTCTTTCAATCCCCCTATTATCTTGTCCTTCCTGTCCCCATGTCCCTCTCTTACCTTGTTGTTATTATGTGCTGTTACCCTGTCCTTTCAACCCCCATATTATCTTGTCCTTCCCTTTCCCCTGTCACGCTATCTTCCTTTTGCCCCATGTCTGACCCAAATTTACAAACTTCTACTCCACTGAAGCATACTTACCTCAATCCAATGACCATGGCCTCTGGTGATTGTTTACATCCTGGCTGTGCCTAGACACAGGTGAACTCTACAGACATCTATAGGGGCATCTTCAGCTTTCTCCCACCATCTCAAGACCAGTGTTAATTTTGACATCAAATTTTGATTTAGTCTTTTGACAAAAATGCCATTTTAGTTTTAGTCCTCTTTTAGTCATCCGAGTTGTTTTAGTTTTAGTGTTAGTCGTATTTTAGTCGACTAAAAATCTAATTGGTTTAATTAAAATTTCATAGATTATTTCTTTAGAACTTCCAAACATTATATTCCTGGAGCAAAAATCTAATAACATTAGTTGAACATGTACTACAGACACAGATTTAGCAGTTGTGATATACATTTTATTTAGTTTTAGTTATATAGCTGGATTCAGGTAGGGTGGCTCACTTTTGAGGCGGCGTAGCGTATCGCATATACGCTACGCCGCCGTAAGTCAGAGAGGCAAGTGCTGTATTCACAAAGCACTTGCCTCCTAAGTTACGGCGGCGTAGCGTAAATGGGCCGGCGTAAGCGCGCCTAATTCAAATGAGGATGGGGGGAGCGTGTTTTATGTAAATTACTCGTGACCCGACGTGATTGAAGTTTTTTACAAATGGCGCATGCGCCGTCCGTGGACATATCCCAGTGTGCATTGCTCCAAAGTATGCCGCAAGGACGTCTTGGTTTCGACGTGAACGTAAATTACGTCCAGCCCCATTCACGGACGACTTACGCAAACAACGTACATTTTTCAAATTTTGACGCGGGAACGACGGCCATACTTAACATTGGCTAGGCCAGCTATTTGTTCGACTAACTTTACGCCGGAAAACGCCTTACGTAAACGCCGTATCTTTACTGCGACGGGCAAGCGTACGCTCATTAATCGGCGTAAATCAGCGTTCACGCCACTAGCGGCCGGCGGAACGAGACAGCTAAGATACGACGGCGCAGGCCGTCGTATCTTAGCTAGGTTTAAGTGTATCTCAGTTTGAGAATACACTTAAACATACGACGGCTTAGATTCCGAGTATCTACTGATACGCCGGCGTAACTCTTTGTGAATCTAGTTAACAGTCTTTTGACTAAAATGCCATTTTAGTTTTAGTCGACTAAAATAGTATGAATTTAGTCAACTAAAATATTTTAGTAGACAAAATTAACACTGCTCAAGACACAGCCCCATTGAAGTGCATGAATTTATAATTGCAGGGGAGCATTTTCGTGCTGTACAAACTGTTCACCACCCCATCTGCCAAACTCTTCTTTCAACTGGCGTGGGAGAAGGATTTGGACATGACACCAGAGGCGGAGGATTGGCGGTCCTGGAACTCGTGCATTCACAAAGGCATTATGAATGTATCCCTGATTGAAGCAGGGTATAACGTTTATGCTAGGTGGTATTTGGTACCAAAACGCCTTTTGAAGATGTATCCAGGCTCGTCAGCCTCCTCTAGGGAAAGGGAGTCACCGCTCCAGGTGGGTCTACTAAGCAATCAAGAACCTCTCAGGAAACCAAGGATGCCGGCAATGCAGTAGGCAAATGGTAGAAACTTCAAAAGAATGGACAGCCGCACTCCAAAAAAACTCTTGAGTTGTCTTTATTTGTAAAATCAATAGAAAATGCACCACAGAAAAGCAGCAAAAAATAGGAAAAGAACAGCCTACGCGTTCCACACTGTCTCAGTGCTTATTCATTGGAGTGCGGCTGTGCGTCCTTTTGAAGTTTCTCCTCCTTCAGGGGTTGTGGTAATGTAGGCACAGCTTTACACACATGGTGGGCTTGGCCTAAGTATTCACTCCCTCATATATTCAGTTACCAATGTTAATATCATTAAAGATGTCTGCACTGCTTTGTTGAACAAACCGGTTGAGAATGTCCCGAGACACACGCAAACTTTAATTCACTTCATGTTCTTAGCAGCTAAAATTGTTTATCATAAGTAATTATTTATGCTGGTTTTACACTGCTGCACCACTGTTGCAGTTTTAATGTCTTTAACCCTTTGTTAGAATGGACAATCTTATCTAGTAGCAATTTGGCCAGGCTGAATTTCGATCCATCTAAGGAGTTCTTGATCAACTTCTGTCAAACGGGAATGTTGGAAAACCTTTGTTGATCAGCAGCTGTAACCAATCAGCTGAAGCTGCTGATCAGTGTATGCCGACAGTGGAGCAGTCCCTGTTGTCACAATACAATGATACCCTGCATGTTTGGCTCACTTGCTAAATAAAAACAAAAAGTTAATCTATGGGCAGCTTTAGATGTGGTGACTGCTGCATTCATTCCCCCCCCCCTTTTTTTTTTTCTTTTAAGTCTTTTCTCCCTTTATTTTACCTGGTTATCCAGCCAGTAACACACTCCCCATCTTAGACTGGCCATAAGGGGGAACTTGTTCTGGCACTGGGCTCCAGGATTTAGCCGGATTTCAATGAAACCTCGCAAATGGTCCTGCCCATTCCAGTACTGTTGGGAGGTATGCTTTAACCACTTAAGCCCCGGACCATATTGCTGCCTAAAGACCCAAGGGGTTTTTACAGTTCGGGACTGTGTCGCTTTAACAGACAATTGCGCGGTCGTGCGACGTGGCTCCCAAACAAAATTGGCGTCCTTTTTTCCCCACAAATAGAGCTTTCTTTTGGTGGTATTTGATCACCTCTGCGGTTTTGATTTTTTGCGCTATAAACAAAAATAGAGCGACAATTTTGAAAAAAATGCAATATTTTTTACTTTTTGCTGTAATAAATATCCCCCAAAAACATATATAAAAACATTTTTTTTCCTCAGTTTAGGCCGATACGTATTCTTCTACCTATTTTTAGTAAAAAAAAATCGCAATAAGCGTTTATCGATTGGTTTGCGCAAAATTTATAGCGTTTACAAAATAGGGGATAGTTTTATTGCATTTTTATTAATTTTTTTTTTTTTTACTACTAATGGCGGCGATCAGCGATTTTTTTCGTGACTGCGACATTATGGCGGACACTTCGGACAATTTTGACACATTTTTGGGACCATTGTCATTTTCACAGCAAAAAATGCATTTAAATTGCATTCTTTATTGTGAAAATGACAGTTGCAGTTTGGGAGTTAACCACAGGGGGCGCTGTAGGAGTTAGGGTGCACCTAGTATGTATTTACAACTGTTGGGGGGTGTGGCTGTAGGAATGACGTCATCGATCGTGTCTTCCCTATAAAGGGAATGACGCGATCGATGCGCCGACACAGTGAAGCACGGGGAAGCCGTGTTTACACACGGCTCTCCCCGTTCTTCAGCTCCGGGGAGCGATCGCGACGGAGCGGCTATAAACAAATAGCCGCGCCGTGGTCCCGGATCGCTCCTCCAGCGGACCCGACCTCCGCATGTAGCGGGGGGGGTCCCGATCGGACCCCCCACCCGCTAATAGGCGAGGACGTACCTGTACGCCCATGTGCCTGTACGTGCCATATTGTGGACGTATATGTACATGCGGGGGTCGGGAACTGGTTAAAGGGTTTGGTAAAGGTATTATTTTTTTTATATATATA
Organism: Rana temporaria; assembly: GCF_905171775.1. Classification (NCBI taxonomy): domain Eukaryota; kingdom Metazoa; phylum Chordata; class Amphibia; order Anura; family Ranidae; genus Rana; species Rana temporaria. Next base: position 47,869,840 of record NC_053501.1, read on the forward strand.
TATATATATATATATATATATATATATATATATATATATATATCATACTTACCTCCACTGTGCAGTTGTTTTGCACAGAGTGGCCCCGATCCTGCTGTTCTGGGGTCCCTTGGCGGCTGTCTCGGCTCCTCCCCACAAGAGCTAACCCCCTTCTTCGGAAGCGCTCTCCCAAGGGGTTTCGCTTGCGGGCACGGTCCCGTGATACAGCCACCCCGCAGCTTTAGCCGCTGACTGTATCACTCGGCCCCGCCCCCCCCCCGGCGCTCTGCATCATTGATTTGATTGACAGCTGCGGGAGCCAATGGCTGCGTTGCTATCAATTTCCAATGACAAGCTGCCTCAAGCTGGGGAAAACCATCGTGGGAACAAACCCACCGAGTTTCGTGGCTTAGGTAAGTAAAAACAGGGGGGGGGGCACGAGATTGCAAGGTGTTTTTTCAAGGTGAAAAAACACGAACCTTTACAACCCCTTTAGCTCCCTAACCCCCTTGCATTCCACCTGGAAATTGAGTTCAGGCGTAAAGTGGAAGAGCAAGTAAAAAAAACTAAGGAGCAATTTATATGTTATGTGAATGAGATCACGTAACAAAATGTTTTTCCAAATGCAAAAGTAGAAATACTGATGCATTGCCACATGACTGTCACAGAAAGGGTCGAGGTGACTGATGTGCAGTCTGTGATTGACAGTCTGGCTTCACCTTCTTGCTATGCGAGAGGTAAGATGGCAGAGTTCAATGAGAAAATAAATCGATCGGGGGGGTTTAAGATGGAACAGAGTCTTTGTTCACTGGTTATGCACCAGAGACTTTTCTACAAGCTGAGCAGCTCATATTTGGCAGCAGCTTCTGTAAGAATTGGCAACAGAAAGGGTTGTGTGGCTATTTTCCCTACCCTCCTGTGCAATATATTGTTTACTAAAACAGAGGTGTACTTCAGCTGCTGACACCCATTCAAGTCCTATTCTGTTGCATAAATTATATATAAGTTAAAACTAAAAGGCAAAACATTTTTTTCCATTTTGGAAAGAGTAAGGGAGAGTATTACCTGTGAGTATTTTAGGCCACTGGGGAAATTTCCCTTTGCCTCCTGTCCCATAGCCACATCGGGAAATCCCTCCAAAGTGAAGGAAATGCCAGCTTGTCACCAGACTCAGATTTATTGTCCCCCATTTGAAGATTTCCCCAATTTTCCTGTTCGGGTGACTCAAACATATGTAATTTTCTTTCACTACGGCGATAATGGTCACCAGCACAAATAGTGTTTTCTCCATTAGGAAGATTTGCACTAAAAACCTGTCAGGTGTTCTGAACCCTCTGCATTCTAAAATGCAAGCACTTTAACTTGAAATCAGCCTCCTGCAGTGCCTGTACAGCAGAACTCTAACATGGGAAGAGGAAGCAGCACAAGGAGCCATTAAGTTGTACAACAGTGCAAAGTGCATGCTTAGGAGAGGAGAGAGCAGAGTGACAGAGAGGTAAGGTCCCCAGGGTGACGCTTCTCCTTTTGCTGCTCAGTCACAGGCTGGAGGAGGAGACCTGGAATTGTAACTGAACGACAGAAGAGAAAAATCAGGTCAGGATGTACCGTGAGTAAATCTCAGAACTGGGTGGAAAAATATTAATAGATAGATGCAAGTACTGTAAAATCAGATCTAGCTGTATTTGCGCTTGCATGGCTCACAATACTCTGTTTATATAAATTGTCTTTTGTTCTTCCGAAGACGTGGACTAATATCGCTGATTCAAAAGGAAATGCCACAAAATAAAATAACTTTACTATGGTATTATTAAGCAACGTATAAAGTTATAAATGACTTGTTTATAGTTTGCCACATACAAAAACAAAACCCACTTGATGAACTCTGCCCCCTCGCCCTCTTAAAAAAAGATGCAGAGAAGACATTTATCCATAAGTAACACTGACAATATACACATCTATTTACATTTTTTTTTTCTTCTCGCATTCTGCCGCAGCTGATCCCACAGGATATGAAAAAAATGTCCTCCTTGACAGAGTGCGGTCAGTCCATAAGTCACTGGACGTGGTTATTTGTGATATATCATCAGCTAGTTTCTTCAGAACTCCTTTGCGGCCCTTCAAAATATGCTTCATATGCCCATGAAGACAACCTATATATAAGGGGAGTTCTTTAAGAAGTCTGAAGTCAGCTTCTATTGTAACCTCATTCTCTTCTCCGGTGGACCTTTGGGGGTAGTTCCTTGAGAAGGCTTAACCGGTTCTTTTTCTTCTTGTTTTACCACAACCTCAGCTGGTGGCTCTTGTTCTTTCTTTATCTGTTCAACTAGAAACGAAAAAATACTAGTATAAAATATCTTTATGTAGAAGCATGTGAAAAACATACAAAGTAAAAGTCTAGTTAGCAATAGTACAAGTGTTTTAACTTTCTCATGTACATCAGTTAGAACATAGAGAGGATGTTGTGACCAGCAGCATAGTTATATAGTTTGGTTGAAAAAAAAAAAAAAGTCCATCTAGTTTAACCAATAAAAGAGAATTTTTTTTTTTTTTTTTTTTTTATCACACAATCCATATACCCACAGTTGATCCAGAGGAAGTCGATAAACCCCAGCAAAGCCTGATTTGCTACAGCAGTGGAATTTTTTTTTTCTTTTATGTACATTTAGGAAAGAATCCAGGCCTTTTTTTAAAGCAATCTACTGAGTTGGCCATAATCAGTTCTTGAGGGAGTCTATTCCACATTTTCACAGCTCTAACTGAAGAAACCTTTCCGTATTCAGAGATTGGATCTCTTTTCCTCTAGATGCAAATAGTGCCCCCTTGTCCTCTGATGACCTTAAAATTAATAACTCATCACCAAGTTCACTATATGTACCTCTTATATATTTGTACATGTTGATCACATCCTCCCTTAATCTCTTCTCGAGAGAAGAAATTCAAATCCTCTAATCTTTCCTCATCACCAAGCTCCTCCATGCCTCTTATTAGTATGGTTGCCCTTCTCTGCACTTTCTCCAGTTCCTGATATCCTTTTTGATGCCCAAAACTGAACTGTATATTCCAGATGAGGTCTTACTAATGATATATTTCTCTGGAGTCCATACCTCTTTTAAAGAGGAAGTAAACCAAGTTAAAAAAAAAAAAAAAACACCCCACCTGCAAGACAAAGGCATAATGAGCTAGTATGCATAGCATACTAGCTCATTATGTAATACTCACCTCCGATTGAAGCCCCCGCAGCCATCCTCTTCCAACGCTGGGGCAGCCGACATCTTGCCTGGGGGTTACTTCCAGGTATCACCGCTCCGGCACTGTGATTGGAAGTGAATGCGCCGTAGACAGCGGTGCCCGTGATTTTGGTAAATATCTCCTAAACTGTGAAGGTTTAGAAGATATTTCAAGCACCTACAGGTAAGCCTTAATCTAGGCTTACATGTAGGTTAAAGTGGTTGTAAAGGGTTTACAAACACTTTAATACAAGAAAGGACTTTGCTCGCTCTGGAAACTGCAGCTTGGCATTGCATGCCATTATTGAGCTTATGATCTGCCAAAACCCCCAGATCCTTCTCCACCATTAATACCCCTCCCAGTTGTACTCCCCCCTAATATGTATGATGCATGCATATTCTTAGCCCCCAAGTGCATAAATTGACATTTATCAACATTAAACCTCATCTGACACCTAGAATCCCAGCAGAGGACTAGAAGCTTCTCCTGACACCGCCCCCCCCCCCCCAGACAGGCTGGGAAAGAGCTGGGTCATGTGACAGCTGTATATTGATAAGGAGAGGAAAGAAAAAAAAAAAAAAAAAAAAAGGTACTTGGATGTTTTTTTAATAATTACAGTACCATCATCCATATACAGAAAAATAAGGGACAGTGTAAATTAAACAGTGTGTATTTAGCATCACTTTAAGCGCTAGCAATATATTCTAGTTGATCTTTATTCAGACTGTATGTCTCTGTCCCTGATGTAAATAAAGACACAAGAAATTCTTGTATGACTTACAGAACTCCTTCCACAATCGGATTTTTTTTTTTTTTCCCAGAAAGCAAAACTGTACTTTAGCATCCTGCAGAAAAATCATAATCCCAGATATGTCTCCATTAGTACAGACATTATATACACATATTGGTGAAGTTTGATGGTGGTGCCATGGATATTTGTTTATCTCTTTGAGATCCCAGAACTGTCACAGATCACATCCTGTCTGAGTAAATACATTGCCTTGAAAAAGTTTTCACACCCCTTGAAAATGTTCCACATTTTGTCATATTACCACAAAACCGTAAATGCATTTTATTGGGATTTTATGTTATAGACCAAAACAAAATGCCATATAATTGTGAAGTGCAGGGCTCAAAATGTCAAGTCCTGAGCTACTAGCCAGGCCTCAAGGGTTACTCGCCGCCAGTTGTCCCACCCAGTCCACCCGCCCCCAATTCCGCACCTAAACACGCTCTCATAAAATTACACTCAAATGTATTATGCAGAATTAAGTTATTAAAATAAATATTAACAACAACTGTATCCGTGCCCACCAATACAGGCTGCGTGTCCACCATGCAGCCTTGTGCCCACCAATGCAGCCGAGTGCTCAGTGCCCACCAATGCAGTCTTGTGTCCACCATGCAGCCTTGTGCCCACCAATGCAGCCTTGTGCCCACCAATGCAGCCTACCTGTGCAGCCAAGGAGAGGAACAGGAGAGCCGCCCAGGTGTTCAGAGCGCAGCAGGGGTGGGGGGGGGGGGGGGGGAGGACACAGTGATAACAGCTTTCATTTCAATAGCCGTGTTCCCGCCGCACAACGTCATATACAGCCCCGCCCTCTGGTCCGTGGGAACTTTGATAGACAGATCACCCATCCAATCCCAGTGATGGGTGATCTGTCAAAGTCCCGGGAACCAGGGGGCGGGGCTGTATCTGACAGCGAGCGGCGGGGGAACAAGTGATCGCTGGGAGAAGGACTGCCATTTGACACAGGCTGACGGGTTGCTCAACCCCCCCCGACTCCCAGGCAGCCCTTCCTCACCAGCCCTCAAAACCCACTCGCAAAATGTGAGCAGGCGACTGGATTTTTTGAGGGCTGGTGAAGTGGAAGGAAAATGATAAATGTTTTCAAAATTCTTTACAAATAAATCTGAAAAAAGTGTGGCGTGCATTTGTATTCAGCCCCCCGGAGTCAATACTTTGTAGAACCACCTTTTACTGCAATTACAGCTGCAAGTCTTTTTGGGGATGTCTCTACCAGCTTTCCACATCTAAAGAGAGTGACATTTTGCAAAATAGCTTGAGCTCTGCGATACTGGATGGAGAACGTCTGAACAGCAATTTTCAAGTCTTGCCACAGATTCTCAATTGGATTACGTCTGGACTTTGACTGGGCCATTCAACACATGAATATGCTTTGATCTAAAACATTCCACTGTAGCTCTGGCTGTATGTCTAGGGTCATTGTCCTGCTGGAAGGTGAACCCCCCGCTCCAGTCTCAAGTCTTTTGTAGACTGTAACAGGTTTTCTTCTAGGATTGCCCTGTACTTGGCCTTGCTTTTAGGCCAAAAATTTCAAATTTGGTTTCAACAATATCTTTCTTCTTGCCAGTCTTCCATAAAGGCCAGATTTGTGGAGTGCACGACTAATAGTTGTCCTGTGGTCAGATTCTCCCACCTGAGCTGTGGATCTCTGCAGCTCCTCCAGGGTTACTATGGTCCTTATTGTCTGCTTCTCCGATTAACGCTCTCCTTGCCCAGCCTGTCAGTCTAGGTGGATGGCCATGTCTTGGTAGGTTTGCAGTTGTGCCATACTCTGCATTTTCCGATAATGGATTGAACAGTGCTCCAAGAGATGTTCAAAGCTTGGGTTAAATTTCTTTATTTTTTTTTATATAGCCTAACCCTGCTTTTAACTTCTCCACAACTTTATCCCTGACCTGTCTGGTGTGTTTGTTGGCCTTCATAATGTTGTTTGTTCACTAAGGTTCTCTAACAGCTATATTTATACTGAGATTAAATTACACACAGGTGGACTCAATTTACTCCAATTTATGCTAATTAACACCACGCTATTCAGATATTTATATGTAAAAAAAATTAAAAATCATTTTCCTTCCACTTCACAATTATGTGCCACTTTGTGTTGGTCCATCACATAAAATCCCAATAAAATACATTTAGGATTTTGGTTGTAATAGGACAAAATGTGGAAAATTTCAAGGGGTATGAATACTTTTTCAAGGCACGGTAAACTTTTGCAACAGTGCTGGCGCACCTCAACTAATTCTCCCACTTGCACATCTTAGTTCCAAATGGGACAATGTCCACGGACTCAGATTTGAGAAGCCACATAATATGCTATGTTAGGTTTTCACTTACCTGGGACTGGTTTCTCGCCAGGTTTTTGCTGCAATATGGAAAGAAAAAAATAAAGTTAAAGAATAAATCAGTATTTTCCAAGTTTTTCCTTGCAATACTACGATAATAAAACTCTTGTCTTCACTGTTATTAACCCTTTCACGACTAAGCCTATTTCTGACATTTGTTGCTTGCAAGTTAAAAATCTGTATTTTTTTGCTAGAAAATTACTTAGAACCCCCAACATATTATATATATTTTTTTTTTCTTAAGCAGAGAATCTAGAGAATAAAAATGGTGATTGTTGCAATATTTTATGTCACACTGTATTTGCGCAGCGGTATTTCAAATGCAATTTTTTTTTTTAAATACACTTTCATAAATGGGAAAAAAAAAAAACTAAACAGTAAAGTTAGTCCAACACTGAAAAAGACAAGGAGCCTCTGGGTGTAGATTTGTGACAACTTTAATTGCACTTCAATAAATGGGAACTCACATTTGAGAAGTAATATATAGGCACATAAACAAAGGTCCTAGTAGGGGAGGGGGGCATCGGTAGACGATCCAGTCCTATTACTCCATCATGGGAGAGCGCTGTGCTCACTGTAACACCGTTAGATGAGAAGCCAGCCAGGGTGGAGGAATCTCAAAGTAAAGCTCGGAGTGCAGATGGTCAGAAGACGAGGAAGACAATGCAACGCGTTTCACAAGCATGCAGGCGATGGATGAGAAAGCAGCCACGCTTCTTTGTCAAGATGACTGGTAGTACCATAGGCATCATTATAAAGTGTATACAAGGGAAGGTGGAGGGGCAAAGAGCCAGTCACTGACAGCCACCAGCTCTCTGCAGCCTGAAGACCGAGAGCGGAGTGATCAGTGGTGTTTGATCACTCAGTTCTAGGTCTTAAAGACGTCAGGGGAGAGATTCTGCTTAATTAGTGTCTATACGGTTTAAAATCAAGTAACAAACATCCTCTTCCTGCTCTGCACAACCTCAGTTTCCTGTATTCTCAGCACTGTGCCGTTAATCGGAGAGTCACTAAAGGCCAATCATTTGACTGCCAAAAAGTGTAATGCTGCTGGAGTGGGGGATGGGAATGACAGACTGGGCTGAGAAAATAAAAAAAAGATTAGGGAGAGAGAAAAGAGAAAAGCAGGAAAAGTGACACAGCAAACTCTGCTGCCAAGGAGACACAAAAGCATTAAACTTACAAGAATAGTGCCTTCTTTCCCTGATAATTCCTCCCCTTTGCTATGAGCAAGCACTGTCAGCTATTGGTCGGCCTTCCCCTCAAGCTGAATCAAGACATACGATCAAGGCTGGAAATACACACATTTTAACTGCAAAAAGTGACAGTTTTGGGGCTGATGCCGCATACACACACACACACACACAGTTTTTCACGATGTGAAAAATGTAAAAAAAAAATTGGATGTCATTAAAAAACAATCCAGAGCATTTTTCACAACGTTAAAAATGGCCATTAAAAATTTAGAACATGCTTAACGTTGTCGTTTTTAACGTCGTAAAAAATGGTCGTGTGTGGGCTTTAACGACGTGAAGCAAGTTATGAGACGGGAGCACTCGTTCTGGTAAAACTATCGTTCGTAATGGAGATAGCACATTCGTCACACTGTAACAGACTGAAAAGCACGAATCAGAAAAAGCAGCCCCAAGGGTGGCGCCATCCGAATGGAACTTCCCCTTTATAGTGCCGTCGTATGTGTTGTACGTCACCGCGCTTTGCTAGAGCATTTTTTTTTCACGATCGTATGTAGGCAAGGCAGGCTTAACAATTACTGGGTTGAAAAAACATTGGTTTTTTTCTAGACCATTAAAAATGGTCGTATCTACGCGGCATAAGGATAGAAAGAGTTTAATACAGAAGTTACTGCTCTGGACTTCAACAAAATGGCAGCCTCCAGCAAGAGGAAATCGGAGCAATGCTGGAGGCAATTTACAGCTCACACTAATTTTAGTAGCATAATGATTAAAGTGTAATGTATGTTTTTTTGTTTAATTCATTGATTAATTGTTATCAAATTTTTATGGGTAAAGATCTGCTTTAAGTTATAGCCACCACTGTTTCAAAATAACTTACGGAGTGCAAATGAGATTCTGTAGGAATCATGGTAACAAAAATGTGCACTGCCCAACTATTTTCATTTACCTGGACAACCTTTGGTGGAAACTTTTGCCTGAGTTCCAGTAACAATGCATCTACCCTCTGTCTCTGGAAGAAGGAGCTGGCTTCTTCTTTCTTTTTAGCTTTTGGTTTGGTCTTGTCTGCAAATACAAGAAAGGAAAATTAGCCATTCTCTTAGCACAGACTACATTCTTCACAGGCAAATAAAAACGTAGTTCAGAGTCCGAAAAAAAAAAAACACACGACATCTATTAAAAGGATCAGTCCACAAAGTTATTAGCATTTTTGGATGATGCTGAAGGGTTGAGTCAGCCTGCATTTTTTATTAGGGTTGTCCCGATACCGATACTAGTATCGGTACCGATACTGAGCATTTGCCCGAGTACTTGTACTCGGGCAAATGCTCCGATGCTTCACCCGATACTGGACAATCAGGGTGATCAGTGCGGTGGGGGAGTTACAAGTACCGATCATCGCTGACTGTCCCCATATCCTCCTCCAGCCCCCCTCTGTTCTGCTGCTGTCCCCCTCCATGCTGCTCTCTCCCTTCGTGTCCCCCCTCCATGCTGCCGCGTCCCCCACCGTGCTGCCGCGTCCCCCACCCCCTCGATGTGTCAGGATGGAGAGCATAGGTAGGAACCGGTAAATCCGGCTCCTACCTTTTCCGAATGTACAGAGTCAGTCAGTGATCACTGACTCTGTCCATTCACATAACTGAAACAGCCGTTTTTTTCTCCATTCATTTTCAGCACAGCTGAAGCTGCAGAGAAAGGGACTGGGGAATCTGTGTCCCTAGTCCCTTTCCCTGTCTCAAAGGGGAGATGTCAGAGGTCTGTTAAGACCCCTGATATCTCACCAAAGCCCCCCAACAAGGCTGATAAAAAAAAAATAATTGCAATAAATACAAAAATGAATTGTATTAAAAAAAAAAAAAAAAAAAAAAACACACTGACACTGTTCCCCCCCCCCCTTTAAAAAAAAAAGAAAGCACTGAAAAAAAAAAAAAAAAAATTGTAAATAAAAAAAAAAAAAACTACTGACACATGTGCCGCTGTCACATGAGATTAATAAAAAAAGGAAACGGTATCGGCGAGTACTTGAAAAAAAAAAAGTATCGGTACCTGTACTCGGTCTTAAAAAAAAAAAGTGGTATCGGGACAACCCTATTTTTTTATATACACTAAATATCTCTCTCTTTTATGTAGTTGAGTGGCAACAATAGAAGGTTTACAGATCCACCCACATGCGAAAAAAATGGATAGATATATACATATATATGTAAACGGGGGGAACTAATGCGCAAAACCAAAACTAACCAAAGGCACTAAAACTCTAAAAATGAATAATAGGATGATAAAGTTAAATAAAACACTAAGTAAAATACTATAAAGAGCAGCAGCCACTACTAAAAGGTGCTCACACCGAAGATCAATTGTAAAATAGGGGGTGTAATGGCGCTTACCAATAGGAATAAACGATAAAATATATTACACATAAACGCACAGCAATGTGTGAAGTAAGACCAGTGTATCCAATTAAACGTGTTCCACTCCTATTTCCTTATATCCCACCATACATCAACCATGATGTGTGGGATGGAGATTGTGAATATAATGGAATCCAAAAATAGATGACTAAAAATAAATTTTTCAGTCAATGACCAAATAATATATGTGAAAAAATATTGACAATAATAACGTGATAAAATCCAGCGCAAACAATAAATAATTAATACGTGAAAAAAGTACCATCAATTAGATGAATAAAAAACACCTTAAAAATTAAATTAATAGAAAAAATATCAATATGTGCACTATATTGTGTTGAGAAAAAGAATAGTGTTCAAACAATTAGTGTTCACAACCATATATAGTATGTGCTTCAATAAAATCTCCAAAGTGCACGGTGCTCCATAAAAGTCCAAACTTTGGTGGATCCATGAGATTTTGTTTCACTATTGTTTTATCACTTTAAGTTGGACTGTATTACCATATTGATTTGCATATGTTGTAGCATATGTTTTTGAGATATGCTATATGGACACGTTTTATATATTTTTTTATGTTCATTATGTCACAATGTTAATATTTAGGAAATTTGTAGATTAATTAGTATGCTACTGTGGAATTATTTGTCTTTTTCACATTGACAGTTGTTTCACCTCATTTGCATGTTTATTGAATATTAAGTGGCAGCACAAACAGACGTTTTTCATTAGCGCAGTGCGCACACATATATATGAATGTTATTACTGAAAGGCAACAAGGTGTTCCATTTCTACATATTTGTAAGAAACAAACTTTCTGGTATCACAAGGCATATAAATGGATAGGAATAGTAGCGTACCTCGCTCTTCCTGGTCTTTGAAATGCCACCAGTAGCCTTTAGAAGGATGGTAGCGGCAGTAAGACATGGCTTCATCAAATGCAGACTGGATCCCATGAACTGCAGTCAGCTGAAAGATCAACGTAGACTTTACTTTACAGATTAAATACTAAATTTACAATCATAGATTAAATAACATCATACACGACACAAAGTTATACTTTTAATCTTAAGCCCCAAGTCACGCTACTGAAATCACTTAAAGCCTTGGTTCACCTTTGTAACATTTTATGATGAATCTGCTGTACATTTTTAATCTTCCCAAATATATTTAAAAAAAAGTGTGCCATTGTGGGCCTCCTTTAGAAAGGCTACATGTATGTAGATTGGACAGTCTGAGGTGTATATTTGTTCAGGCTCAGAGACTCAAAGTAATAAAGCCACTTGTACACCACTTGTCAAATATCACTGACTGCCACAAGTGATCTGTAGAGAAAGCAGCCCTGATTGTGCCTGCCATTGGTGCTAAAATATCCTAAAGCAGCCTTTGGGGGGGGGGGGGAACCCTGTATGCAGAAAAGTCTGAAGATATTATTCTTTTTATAACTGTGCAGAAACATACAGATAACCACAGCTCCTGTCCTACTGTTTTTGCTTTGTACATTGTCTGTTTGCATATATATTACACACATACATATATATATATATAATATATATATATATATATACACACACATACATATACACACATTATATATATATAATATATATATATATATATATATATATATATATATACACACACACACACACACACACACACACACACACACACACACACACACAATGTACAAAGCAAAAACAGTAGGACAGGAGCTGTGGTTGTCTGCATTTTTCTGCACAGTTAGGCACAGATATCCAACACTTTTTATTAACAATTAAATGCTCAAATAAGTTTCATAGCAGCTTTTGTTTTTAGATCTATAATCTATGAGGAGCATGAGGGCTATAAATAATGAAATATAAGATAGATCTTACCAATCTGGAATTGATAACAGATCCCAAATCTGGAGCCTGGTAGATTACTCCTGCGATGATGTAATAATCAGCCAGCGGTATAGCTGCAAACAGAATGATAGATTATCTTTATAATACAGGAAACAAATAAAACAAAATCATGCATTAGCACACATGCATAAATCTACTGCTGCTGTAATTTTAATATTAGTGGATAACGCCCTACAGCAAAGACTCCCAGTGTTCGATTAGTAATGCCATCATGACAACCAGTGAACTGTCAGATTATCATCTATACAATTAAAACCCTGGCTACACTACTACATTACTGTGTTAGGGCCGGTTCACACCACAACTCCTGCATACACTTTTTTAAATGCGTTTTTTGCCCTCTTTTTCCTTATCTCAATTCAGGACATGTGCGTTCCAGTGCATTTTTTATGCATTTTGCAGCGTTCCCCTTTTTTTTCTACTTTTGTTGACTGCACTGCGTTGGTGTGAACCAAGGTCATTCGAATTTGTAATGCAGATTAAAAATGCACCGGACTTTATCTGATGTGAACCAGCCCTTAGCTGTAATGGATATCAATTACATCAGGGGTCCCCAACTCCCGGGCCATAGACCGGTGCTGATGCCCAGTTCGCACAGCAAGAGATGAGCGGCACACAGCGTTTTCACAGACTGCGGTCGTCGCTCACCTCCTAATTGTGCAGCCATGCCTATTTGTCCTCATCCGACTCCTCCACCCACCCGGCCAACAACGTGATCCAATCAGCAGGACAGGGAAAGGCAGGAGCTTCAGATCAGAATGGAGAGCTCCTCCTGCCCCCTGCCCTGCTGATAGGATGACATTGTGAGGGCAGGCGGGGGAGCTGGGAGACGACACACGGAATGATCACAGCCTCTGCCCTGCCAAAAAGGTACGAGTCATGTGTGGGGGAGGCAGACATTAGAATGGGAAAGTCTCATGGGGGAGGGGCAGACTGCAGAGGCACTGTGATGGAGGAAGCTGTACTTGCTAGGGGCACTGTAATATAAAAGGGGGCTGCATTGTAATCGGGTACTTTAATCATTACAGTGCAGTCCCCTTTATATCACAGCCCCTTTGCATTACAGTGCCTCCTGTGCATCATAGCTCCCCATTACATTGCCCCCTTTACAAAGCAGTCCCTGTTACATTAATGTAAAGGGGGGCTGTGATGAAAAGGGAAACTGAGAACACTGGTATAAAGGAGGTACTGTGTTGTAAAGGGGGGCTGAGGACCAACTCCGTGAATACCCCCCCCGGAGAATTGGCTGCCATGAAACCGGTCCCTGGTGCCAAAAAGGTTGGGGACTGCTGACTAACATGAATCGCATGCCCACAAAAATCACACTTCATCCCGCCCAAACAAGGATTCCTCGTGTCATGAACCCAGAGTTGGGCTGCAACACCTTCACCTTTCTTCTCTCTTCCCGGTTTTACAGATTAGCCATTTAAAAGTATAAATTTGGCCTTCCTAAAATGACGAAGTAACATTAAATGAATGGTATAAGAAGCCAACACACACAGACCATGCTGTACTCACCCTGTGTGGGAGACTGCCTCTGTTGTTTTCTGATGATGAACAATATAGGCTCTTGTGCGTGTAACAAAATATATTCCACACCAGTCATCTGACTAAAACACAGAAAAATTATTAGAAACAGAAGCAACATGGATCAAATATATATATGCAACTTCATCAGAGGCATTTAACACTCAAAAACTGTATGCTAACACTAAGTATTTTGGGGGCCCCATTGTAGAAACCACCCCAACACAAACCCTGCATTGCGGTGCGCTGAGGTGTGAATTTTTAGACCTCTTGCTGCGTTTTTACAGGCCATATATAAATGAATGGACAATGCATGCAAATACAGCAGTAGTCTAAATGGGGCATCACAACTCAACAAATGGGATTTGCATTTCTCAGTTTGCAACTGTCGACATCATAACATCATCATAAAATAAATTAAAGTCAAACTCTAGAGCAGGGGCCTTAAACTGGCGGCCCTCCAGCTGCTGCAGAACTACAAGTCCCATCATGCCTCTGCTTGAAGGAGTCATGCTTGTGAGTGTCAGCCTTGCAATGTCTCATGTAATTTCACAACAACTGGAGGACCGCCAGTTTGAGATCCCTGCTATAGAGAATACCTAATTTCATCTTAAATATAGGATAAATATTGCAGGCCGTGTCCCTATTGGGGAGATTTCCTTTCACTCTTCTTCAGGACTGGAAGAGACGGGAAAAACTCCATAATGGGGACAAAGACAAAACATATGTTTAGTATAGTTACAACTGCATTCTTTTTTTTTATTATTATTATTATTTAAACTGCTGTTCTTGCCTTCCTGTGCCAATTAAATGGGCATCATGGTACCAGAAGTGAGGCAAACTTTCTCTAACAGGTCACATAACCAGATATTCAGAAAAGGCAGTGTGTATTCCACTATGCAGCGATTACTGTAGTGGTGCTGACTACTAAGGATGAGCTCTGGCGTGTTCGCATAGAACACGTGCAGAGCCCACCAGGAAGTGAGCACGGCGCTGCGCTAATAACAGCCAGGGAGACATTTCACGATCCCTGCAGCCGAGCATCGGGACAATGTCTCCCTGACTGTGATTAGCACAGCGCCATGCACACTTCCTGGCGGGCTCTGCACGTGTTCTATGCGAACACGCCGGAGCTCATCCTTACTGACTACTACATTGATTCTCAGCTTCCCTAATGGTCCCGCAGGTATATTTTCATTAGTCCAAGCAGGAGCAATGCAACTATGCAATAGAAATCATACCTGGAGTTCAGGTTTAAAGTTGAATTTAATCCATTATAACAGCTTATGCCCTTCCGATTCCATCCCCCTCACTCTTACAGAACTGGGAAAAAGATTATATATTTCTGTATGGTACATCGCTCTTTGTGCTGCAAAGCACACTTCCTCCTTCTAACCTTGTGTCCTCACCCCTCCCTCCCCCTTCCCTTCACTGCATTGTCACATATCCAAAGAGGCAGCATTTTATCAAGGACATTGGACAAGACACATGTATAACCAGGCCCTTGCACGTGGCAAGATCCAGGCAGATGCCATGGATCTCTACAATGCCCACTATGTCTAAACTGTGTGCATGCACCAAGATCACCAGTGTGTCCACCATGCCAGAGGTCGCTGATAAACACAAAACACCTGGAGAACCCTGCGGCACATCTTCACACACACGTGATGGTGTGTGCAGACCAGGGGTGGAGAGGGGTGCAGACTGGGGGAGGGGAGTGATGCTGCAGTGAAGATCTGGCCTAAAGCAGTATAAAACCCAAAAGAACAAAAATGATTATATTGCAGCTTACCATTTATTTTATACAGGTGTTTTCTTTTTTTATGCATGCTTTCCTTTATTTGCACCTGGTGATCTGACCAGCAAGTCTGCTGTACAAGCTGCCCTGCAGATGTAGCAGTTTGAGGATGGAGACCAGGGATTTGCTTTGAATCTAGGAGCCAGCTTCTGCGTGGCGATATGCAAGATGTATCGCACTTAATGTTTTAATGCGTAGGCGACCCAACGCATTTGTTTACATTTGTACATGTATATATGTGGGGGTGGGGCCCTTAAAAAAGGTGACCAGGTTATAATATATAGGGCATTGTATACACATCTGACACCAAATCCTCCAAATCCTACACAGCCAGCTTACTTCAGATGGTCCAGGGTCAGCCTCTGCATCTTCACCACCTCATTGTTACACGTCCGGTCATAGAAGGGGTTGCTTCTTTCGGAGAAGTAATCCAAGACAGTGACATTGTTCAGTATGGGGATCCAGGCGCTGTCCACCCAGGAGATGCCCAGCAAATTATCTACAAACAGAAATCACAAATATCAGAGTTTACATCAGACAGAATGTGGAAGTTCAGTCATTACCTGTGTATTCCTTATGGGGGCTTTCCATCACAGGCAGTGTGGGGGGGCTCACTGCTCCCCGCACAGCACACACACCATGCCTCCCCAAACCTGTACTCCGCTAATAACAGAACTATACAATGTATTATATGCTCTATTATCAGAAACACAATACCCACCTCTTATGTCCACAGCCGCCATGCTGAAACACACAGATAATACAACTTCCGGATACCGGACCGCAACAGAAACCTACAGAGTAGTCTATTTCCGGTGAGTATGCGTTCATTTTGTCGGCGATCGTTTGTCATTGGCTAGTAAACGTCAATCTCCTTCCTCATTTGCTGGCTGAGTAACACGTAGCAGACGGAAACTAGAGCAGTGCTACACCTCTAGTGTTTGAGTGCGCGCCAATCACACAGGCCCCGCCAGTTTAGGATAACAAGATGATAAAAGTTGAGCGCCCTCTGCAGGGCGGAGGATGAATTGGTAGCAAGGTAAATGGTGATAATAGAAAGCAAATCTTTCCAGCTCACAGTTGTTCCCAGCGATGCTGTGCACGTGGTCTTCTATGTGTTTTAGAACAGGAGTAATCTAGACTTTGTTTGGAAAATCAAAGGAGGTTCTAACAAAGTTACACTCTGCTGGACATAAAAAAATGTTTTAGATGAAAATGGGCTTTATATTAAAGCGGAGCTCCACCCTAAAGTGGAACTCACGCTGATTGGCACCCGCCCCCCCTCACATTTGACACCTTTCAGGGGGGAGGGGGGTGCAGATACCTGTCTAAAGACAGGTATTTGCACCCACTTCCGGCCACACGTCTCGGGCAAAAGACGGGTTTTTCTGACTTCCCGTCTGTCGCCCGTTGTGTGCTGGGAACACTCGGCTCCCAGCACACAGCGTGTGAGCCAATCGGCGGGCGCAGCGCGACTCGCGCATGCGCCGTAGGGAACCGGGTAGTGAAGCCGGAGCGCTTCACTTCCTGGTTCCTTCACTGAGGATGGCGGGGGGAGCAGCAGAGAGACGAGCGATCGCTCGTCCCCTGCTGCTGACGGCGCTGGACTCCAGGACAGGTAAGTGTCCTAATATTAAAAGTCAGCAGCTGCCGTATTTGTAGCTGCTGGCTTTTAATATTTTTTTATACTGGCACATCCGCTTTAAAGTGGTTGTAAACTTTTTTTTTTTAGTAAAATAACAAACATGTTATATACTTACTTCCTATGTGTAATAGTTTTGCACAAAGAAGCCCATATCCTCCTCTTCTGGGGTCCCCCACTGGCACTCCAGACCCCTCCTCTTTGGGGGTGCCCCAGGGAAAGCAGTGTGCTCTCTCCCGAGTCCCGCTGCTGCATCCATTGATACAAACAGTGAGACTCAACCCCCTGGCTCCTGTGTCACAAAATTTGATTGACAGCAGTTATCAAGCTGTGCAATGAGGAGCTGATGTCTTGCAGATCTCTGGATCCGATTGCGCTCAGGTAAGAAATGGGAGGGCTGCAGCACAGAAGGTTTTGACCCTAATGCATAGAATGCATTAGGTTAAAAACCTTAAGACCACTTAAAATCTTTATTGTTCTTTTTTTTAACACACTGAGCACAAGAATATAAACACTTCCCAGTAAACTGACCACTTGAAACCCGCGCTATAGACGAAAGACGTCCACAGCGCGGCTCTCAAATCCCGGATGGACGTCCCTGGACGTCCTGCTATTTACATTTCCTCCGCACACAGTGCTCGGCGCATCGCTGGGAAGCCGATGCGCGTGCCTGGTGGCCGCGATTGTCCGCCAGGTACCCGCGATCGGCGGTGACAGCAGGGACGTGGAGCTCTGTGTGTAAACACAGAGCTCCACGTCCTGTCAGGGAGAGAGGAGACCGATCTGTGTCCCTTGTACGTAGGGACACAGCATCGGTCACCTCCCCCAGTCAGTCCCCCTCCACACACAGTTTGAACACACCCAGGGAATACATTTAACCCCTTCCTCACCCCCTAGTGTTAACCCCTTCCCTGCCAGTCACATTTATACAGTAATTAGTGCATTTTTATAGCACTGATCGCTGTATAAATGTGAATGGTCCCAAAATTGTGTCAAAAGTGTCCGATATGTCTGCCGCAGTATCGCAGGCCTGACAAAAAAATCGCAGATCGCCGCCATTACTAGTAAAAAAAAAAAATAATAATAATAAATCTATCCCCTATTTTGTAGGCGCTATAACTTTTGCGCAAACCAATCAATATACGCTTATTGCGATTTTTTTTAACAAAAATATGTAGAAAAATACGTTTTGGCCTAAACCGAGGAAAAAAATATATTTAAAAAAAAATTGGGATATTATTATAACAAAAAGTAAAAAATTGGGGGTTTTTTTCAAAATTTTCTGTCTTTTTTTGTATATAGCGCAAAAAATAAAAACCGCAGAGGTGATCAAATGCCACCAAAAGAAAGCTCTATTTGTGGGAAAAAAATGATAAAAATATAATTTGGGTACAGCATTGTATGACCGCGCAATTGTCATTCAAAATGCGTCAGCGCTGAAAGCTGAAAATTGGTCTGGGCAGGAAGGGGGTTTAAGTGCCCAGTAATGAAGTGGTTAAATTCTTCCCCCGGCTTGTAGTGAGCGCTGTGTCTTTCAGAGCTCACTGAAGAGTGTCTGGTGGAGGGCTGGACAGTGGACAGTGAGTACTGACCTGAGCTAGGGATCCTAGTGATTGTGGGCAATTTTACTTTTGGGGTGCCAACGGTATCTCTCTCTGAGACACATCATACAGGGTCCCAGTTCTGGCCTTCTCCTTTATTTCTGGCTTAAAGACTGTTTAAAGAAGTGTAAGTGAAGTGTGTCTTACTGTCAGCATTTTTGGAGTATCCCATACCACCCCCAACCCCTCTGTTACAAGTTCTACAAGCAATAAATCTTAAAGTGGAGTTCCACCCATTAATATAACATTACATCAGTAGTTTTAAAAAAATGTCATTAGTCCTTTACGAATTTTTTTTTTTTTTTTAGATGCCTTTAAAGTTTTGTTGCTAGGCAGAATAGTTAATCTTCCCACTTCCTGCACCTAGGTGCTTAATGCTTCCTGACCTACACCGCACAGACTCCTGGGAATGTAGTGGGTGTAACTTTCCAGGAGTCTGTGCATTCCCCAGTCTCAAAGAATCATGTGACTTGGACAGCACAGGTGCTGAAACCTGATCTGACACTGCTTGTGCAGCACTGAGCATGTGCGAGATCTGCAAGGCTGAAATCCAGGAAGTCATACAGTCTGGCTTCATGATGCACACACTTAAGATGGTCCCAGTCAATTTCTATTTTATAAAGTGTCTAAATGCTGTAACAACCTAACAAAACGGACCTTAGTTTACTGACTAACTTTACTAGAATACATTAAGCTTGTGTATTACAGGGGTATTTATATTTAAAAAGTGAAATTGTGGCCGGAACTCTGCTTTAAAAAGACATCCCTTAGATTTGTTAATGGAGCCGGAGTGAATGGACTGTTGCCTGTGTGATTGGTAGCCTCTGCACTCTTTGGGGAAGAACTAGTTAAAATCAGTGGCCCCCTACGCACAACAAGCACTACAATAGAAATCTTCCAAAGAAGCGAGGGGGAAGAAATTATTATTATTATTATACAGGATTTATATAGCGCCGACAGTTTGCGCAGCGCTTTAGATCAGGGAAGACAGTACAATCACAATACAATTCAATACAGGAGGAATCAGAGGACCCTGCTCGTTAGAGCTTACAATCTAGAAGAAGTCAGTGCAGAACAAAAAAATAATAATTCTGAATTGCACCCCCCCACGCTCCATCGCACCTACTAGCTTGGGGGGTGTATTTTTTCCATTATCTGTGCCCCTTTCTGATGATCATGTGCTGGTCGGAGCAGAGGGACCATTTCTTCCGTTTTGGGCGCATGCCCATTCAGCTTCGCTTGCATGTTCTTCTGCCTTGGCTCCAGTCCCAGCCAGCCACCTGTCTGTTTATCTCCTTGCCTTCCCTGGTGGAGTGATCTTCCTCTGCTCCCCACCCATTAGTAGCCGGGGCCCAGAGAGTGAGACTTGAGAGCCCAGCCAGTGTCATTAATACAGTGACAGTGCATATTTTTAGCGCTGATCACTGTATTAGTGTCACCGGTTCCCACAAAGTTTCACTAGTTGTCTAATTTGTCCGCCGCAATATCGCAGTCCCGCTATGAGTCGCTGATCGCTGCCATTACTACTAAAAAAAAATATGCCCACAGATTTCATTTTAAAAATCTAGTCACTTTAAACTAAACTCTAAGGGCCAGATTCATAGACAGCGGCGTATGTTTGAGCGGGCGTAGCGCATGTCATATGCGCTACGCCAACGTAACATAGAGAGGCAAGACCAGTATTCACAAAGCACTTGCTCCCTAATTTACGGCGGCGTAGCGTAAATGGGCCGGCGTATGCTCAGAATCACGTCGCATATACTCCCTAAGATACGACGGCTCAATGCGTACGACGTGAACGTAACCTACGCCCAGCCCCATTCACGTACGACTTACGCAAACGACGTAAAATCCGACGGCTGTTCCGACGTCCATACCTTAACATGACTTACCCCTGCTTTATGAGGGATAACTTTACGCCAGACGTACGCCTTACGTTAACGGCGTAGCTTACTGCAACGGGCGCAAGTACGTTTGTGAATTGGCGTATCTAGGTCATTTACATATTCAACGCGTAAATCAATGGAAGCGCCCCTAGCGGCCAGCGTAAATATGCACCCAAGATACGACGGCGTAGGAGACTTACGTCGGTCGGATGGAGCCAGAATTCAGGCGTATCTGGTTTTAAGAATACGGCGCATAGATACAACGGCGCATCCAAGAACTTACGCGGCGTATAAGAAGATACGTCGGTGTAAGTCGTTCGTGAATCTGGGCCTAACAGAGGCCGAAAGCTGCTGCGGGTGGAGGGGCTCGAGGGTGCACCGAGTGGTACTAACATTTAGGGTAGTATGCACCCAGGGACAAGCGCCTAGAATGCAGACTAAAATATGTTTTGTTCTTTTTTACCTGTGCCAAGCCATTTATAATGCAGCAAAGGTAAAAGCATTACAGTTTGTCCTTATTTGCTGTGTTTGCCACATGTCAAGTTTGTTCTAAGCAGAGTCGCTATTATGCGTCAGTGAAGCTCTCTGATTATATGCTCTCTGACATTCACTGTCACTTTGATAAACATGTCAAATGGGAAGATGGAGATAAAAAAAAAAGCGTCAGCAAAATAATCGAGATTACCGGCTGGCAGAGTATAAATTTGTCATAGTATGTAACTGAGAAAAACTTTACGAAATGTAACAACGGAAGCGGTTACCTCACACCGACAGATGTTATCACACCAAAGCATTATGGGGGGAAGATTTCAGACAGATGTTACATTTTTGTCATTTCTACATTATAACAACTCTGCTAGACACTAATATAAAGAAAACATTGTATTCTGATAATTGTACAGTAATTACCCATAATTATTGTATTTATTGGTATCACTGGCCTTTATTTATATGTGTAGCAAAGTCCCGGGACCCAAGAGGCATAATGGTGATCTCCAGAGTTAGGGACAGCTGACGTCCTTCTGTGTAGAGTGGGTTACAAGGCACGGTGGGTGTAATGCAGTGCTTCTCAATTATTTTTTGCCATGCCCCCCCTAGGAAGAAGAAAACATTTTGCGCCCCCCGCGCGACTGTAAATGGTATCATTTGTCTATAAAATTGTTATAAGTACACCTCTGCATAACACTGTATCCACATATCCCCCCCCCACACAGCATTGCCCTTCTTCACATATCCCCCCACACACAGTATTGCCCTTCTTCACATATCCCCCCACACACAGTATTGCCCTTCTTCACATATCCCCCCACACAGTATTGCCCCATCACATATCCCCCCCACACAGTATTGCCCCATCACATATCCCCCCACACAGTATTGCCCCCTTTACATGACCCCATCACATACCCCCCCCCCACAAAGTATTGCCCCCTTTACATGACCCCCATCACATATCCTGCACACAGTTTCCCCCATCACATAACCCCCCTTTTCCCCCCACAGCACAGCCCCCACTCCTCGTCCTTAACATTTCCATATATTTTTCCTTCCTTCCTCCCTCTCCACTCCTACCTGTAACTTTTCAGCGCGGAGAGCAGGAGGCGGGACATTCGTCAAGTGAAGCCGCAGCAGCACTGGGCGGGGCGGGGAGACTTTTGTGCGACCTGGTGATTGGCTGCTAGGACCGCCTCCTAGCAGCCAATCACCTGCCGTCCAACATGACAGGCTGCTACCTCTCTGGTCCCGTCCCTCAGTTAAAAAATGTCCCGCCTCCCGCCGTCTGCTCCTCTAACTAGCGGAGGAGGCTGGGGACAGAAGCGGATACTAAATGGCGCGATCGCCGTGGTCCGGAACGAGCCCCCCTTTATGGAGCCTCGGGCCCCCCCTGGGGGGCGCGCCCCACTATTTGAGAAGCACTGGTGTAATGCAAGGTGGATTGATGGGCACCAGACACTTATTGAATGCAAAGAGATTTATTGTCCCTTAAACAGAACTGTGGGAGAGAGGGTTGGGGCCAGGACACCCTTAAATAGATACAATGTTAACTGGCAGACTCTGAGACTTCTATAGGCAGACAGCCATGCAGGAAAGGCATCCAGCAAGACACTACATCTGCATGAGTAGGACCGCTGTCTCCTATGGCAACAATCTTGTAACATTTTCTAACACGTTGCAATGAACTCCTTCACTTCTTCTACAATCTTCTATTGTAGAACTTCACCCTACTGAGCTCCCAGTCTTTCACTAGACTTCTTGATCCACTTGCCACTGGATCCCCTGAGCTCTTCCAATCTTCTCATCAAGTATCTTCCTCAAGCATCATCCCCACGTCTCTGCTGGGTCCCTAGCTTGGCACTCACAGCCTGCTCGGTCCCTGGCTTGGCACACAATAATGCTCTGCAAGCGTCACCTCTACTGGCTGGGTCCCTGACTTGCTGAAGTTTTCCCACTTCTTCACCATCCCCATGTAACGCCTGTTTACTTATCAGTACAGGTGCTATGTTAAATAGAGTAGGATGTGTTTGACTTATTTAAATTTGGCTGTCGCCAGCCCCGAACTGTCCTGTGGGTCACTCTGTTCTCCGGAGATGCCGTTTCATCTCTGGACGGTGGGTGGCGCCAGAGGCGTTCGGGCGGAGCCGCTTCTTCTCAGCAGCCAATTAGAGGAGTTTTCCCTCGCGGAGCATGCTGGGGAGGGGTATTTCTGTGGCAGAAGCTATTGCTCGTGGTTCTTCGCGGGTTCCTGGTTCCAGGTGCGGCACCCACCTTTAGGGTGTCCACACATCACGGGCCCCAGCGATATGGCCTACCAGGCCAGGGCGCACGTGCTACGTGGAGTTCCTGACTCTGGGCCCTTATGGCCTGGAGCAACTGATGCTGCTAAGGGGCCCCAGTGACTTACTGGGTTCCCCATCTCTACTGAGAAGATCCCAAGCGAGTTGTGCTGTTCGGTGGGGGGTCGGTCTGAGGAGAACCCGGAGGCAGGTGATCCAATAGGGCTTGAACGAACCATGACTTGTTCCTCCCCAGCAAAACTAAGTGGCGCTCTGGCTGCCTGGCCTGTGAGAGGGACCTGTCCAGGGGCACTTTACCCACTTCGGCTGAAGTGGCGACGAGAAAAGAGTTACTACTGGAGGCAGGACTGCTTCTGTTCATCCATTGCCTGTATCTGCAAGGTTATTCTTTCTTTCACCAATCTGTCCTATCCACCTCAAGTTGACTGTTGGTCGTGTTGGGCCAGAAATAAAGCATTGAAAACGTCAACCAATGGTCTGGACATTCCGTTACTGCTCTCGTCACTACCATCACTTCGGCTGCCAGGCCTATCATAGGGGTCTGTCCAGGGGCACTTTACCCACTCCAAGTAGAGTGGCGACGAGTTACAGTAGTTGGTACTATACAGAGCAGTACTGACTGCTCCATTGATATCCAGGCCTGATACTACAAAGTTCTCTCCTTCTATCTTTTCATCAACCTTGCCCTTCCAAACTGATGTTGATGTCAGCCGTGTTGGCCTGGAAATAAAGCATTGAAAACCTTTCAATCACTGTCTAGACCTTGGCTAACTATTTGTTCTACCACCGCACCCCCCTGGAGCCATGTCAGGGTAACTTAATTTGCCGATCCCAAATCAATCAGCGGCTCCTTCGGGGGTGAGTGCTACACCAATAAATTTCGTTCCACTTCATGATTGTGTCCCACTTGTTGTTGATTCTTCAAAAAAAATTCCAGTTTTATATCTTTATGTTTGAAGCCTGAAATGTGGCAAAAGGTCGCAAAGTTCAAGGGGGCCGAATACTTTCGCAAGGCACTGTAAGCCTAACCTATCTAGCCCGGTAAAGAAAAAATCAATATACGGTACATACATTTTTTGAAGCCAGTCCGGTCTTCAGCAGCAGAAGCTCTGGAGAGGACACAGCTGACAACGGCTGTGAAATGAATGGGAAGTGACATCACCCATAGACTTACTATGGGGCTTTCGTTGTTGGCTGTGTCTTTTGCACCCGCCTCTACAGAGAAGCCGCAGCTGACAGCTCAGCGTGGGATCAGGTCAGATCAGCTTCAAAAATGGTATGTATACAATTCTTTTTTTACAGGGTTAGATACAGTAGTTTATTGTTAGATTGTAAATGTCTGTAGAGATTTTAGTGTTAGGGTGGACTTATCCTTTAATCATTGGGCACACAAACACGTAGGCGCACCTGATGCGTGCCTTTATGTTTATACATGCGTATATGTGGGGGTTACTAACAAAGGGGATTTTCTCGCGCTAAAGAATTATGTGATTGATTATGTGCATAAATCAAATTGAAATAATAAGTGAATAAATATATAAATTAATAAATCTAGCAGCAACACTAAACATGTGATATACACGCAAAGCAAATAGAAGGAAAAAAGGTAGGTTGCGCTCAGTCACAACAATTGTGTGAAAAATACAATAAACAAATAAATATAAATGAAATAAATATGTGCAAGTGTATCAATTGAATTAGAAATCCATGAAATACCCAATAGGTATAAACAACATTGGAGGCATTCAGAATACCATGTGGAACAAGCACTAAATGTCTCTAATATTCTATTAGGAATAGCGCTAATCGCAGAAAGCGCAAATGAACAGTCCCAATATGAACAGAGCAATGTCCAAATAGTAAGGGCAATTGAAATAACAGTAAGATCCAAGAATCGATCCACCATCAGATTCTAATTGATGAAGAAGAGTACTGCAATCACATCAAGGCAAGTAAGGGTATGCTCTTACCAGATCCAGGATTTTAACAGGCATGTCAATCCACTGAAGCCATGGAGTAGAGGCACGAACTCGACCACTTCCGGTGTGTTGGGATCTCCACTGGGATATCTTCCGTTGCACTCGAGACTTCCCATCCCATGCAGGGAACCGTGGAAGAAATAAGGCTCAGATGGTGAAGTACTGACAAGTACGTTTTATTAAAAAAATGTGCAGCATATACAGCAATAAAAATAGCCGGCTAACCAGGCTTAAAAACAACAGGGTTGCAAAAAACTACGTGCGCCCGTGCTTCCGGGGTCACGTGAAAGCGGTGACGTTGGTGCGTGGCTCCGCCATGACCGGTTTCGTCATAAATGACGTTGTCAAAGGGCACGAAGTTGTTTTTAAGCCTGGTTAGCCGGCTATTTTTATTGCTGTATATGCTGCACATTTTTTTAATAAAACGTACTTGTCAGTACTTCACCATCTGAGCCTTATTTCTTCCACGGTTCCCTGCATGGGATGGGGAGTCTCGAGTGCAACGGAAGATATCCCAGTGGAGATCCCAACACACCGGAAGTGGTCAAATTCGTGCCTCTACTCCATGGCTTCAGTGGATTGACATGACTGTTAAAATCCTGGATCTGGTAAGAGCATACCCTTACTTGCCTTGATGTGATTGCAGTACTCTTCTTCATCAATTAGAATCTGATGGTGGATCGATTCTTGGATCTTACTGTTATTTCAATTGCCCTTACTATTTGGACATTGCTCTGTTCATATTGGGACTGTTCATTTGCGCTTTCTGCGATTAGCGCTATTCCTAATAGAATATTAGAGACATTTAGTGCTTGTTCCACATGGTATATGTGGGGGGCCTTTAAAAAAATGTAGGGGGGATTTTTTAATGCCCTTGGGTGTATGTTTAATTTTTTACAATTTAAAAAAGTTTAAGGGCCTGTTAACACTTGTTAACACTTGCAGCAAGGACTGCCTGTGAAAAGTAGATCACTTTTCAGTGGCGTTTGACAGGTGGCGAGGATGCAATATGTCAGCTCTCTATTGCCTGTTTTAACCCCCTAATTGCTGTTTTGCTGTCCTGAAACTGCACGCGTTTGTGGGGTGGTCGCAGAGTAACCTGAATGGGTCACATTCGGAGGCCTGTAGTGCCTGTGAAAAACAACAGAGGATATAATTGTTGCTGCAGCCTAAGGGGGGGAGCAGTTGGGGCTGTTAAAACGCAGCTCAGCAGAATTCTTGCTGCTCCCCCCCCCCAACCTAAAGTGTAAATGCTTTTTTAAGATGTATCAAAACAGAGCTGTGTTTATTTTGTGTTTTATACCTTCCTTATTTACAATGAACCTACACTTCTCATTACACGTAAGCCACGCTAGCGAGCCAAAGATCAAAGTCATACTTTTTTAAATAGCCCAAAGTTTCATTGACTGCAGCTGAATTGAAATCAATAATTATTTTCTATTGAAATAAATATTTATAAAAACATACATTTTCATAAAAAATAAAATAAAAATTAATAGAGATAGTGTTTATTCACTATTTATGGGCTGGCTTGTCCCCTTTAAATGTCATGCCTGTAGTAGTAGATACCTACTGTAACACCTTGGTGATTAATCCAATTTCAGCACAATAGAGCGGCGTGAACTCTTCCAGGTATGAATTTATTCAATGTACGTCACCGCCGCTGCATCACGGAGCAGGTGTGGATGAGACAGCTTCCTGAGGACACAGCTATTCCATTGTTCAACGCTGCGAGTGTCAGACTGCTGGAAGAGCTGACAGATCATGGGAGGAGATTTTTGCATTTGACTCACGTTATAAGGCCTAATTTACTAAGGAGACTATTACTACTGCCATTTCCTTCAGAATTGTGTGTGCTTGCTGGTATTTTTAACAGAAGGAATGTTTATTGATGGATAAGAACAACTTACACATGTACATTTATATAAAGATTATTATATCCAATAAAGATCAATTATATAATAATAACAGAGAGATGACTGTATGGTCAATATAAGTACGACGGCATACAACTGACAAAAGATGATTGCAATTTCAACAAATCCACTTGTTTCAGTGAGAAGGGAACTTCCCCCCTACTGCAGTCCGCCTCACAAGGAAGAACCCTATTGCCCACCCTTGGAAAGCGGGGGGGGGGGGAGACAGAGGATCTACAAAGAAAAAGGGGGGGGAGAAGGAAGCAGATCCAAATTACCATTAAAAAAAATGCTCAAAAACAACCCCAAATGGTATTATAAGGCCCAGATGAAAAACAGACATTCATGTATCACTATGGGATTGCGGATGAACATCCAATCTCATCTGTGTCCGCCATGCTCTGATTCTGCAGACGGAGGAAAATACTATTTTTACATCTGTCATCGGATGAACATGGACAGGCGGTCCATGTTCATCCGATCCCCTAATAGAGAAGAGCGGAGATCTGACAGGGCGGTCCCTGCACATTGTGCAGGGACCGGCCTGTCATCTGCCAGCTCAGCCTGGATCAACGGAGCGATCCTCGCTGAGCAAGCGGGTGTTAAAGGTACAGATCCTCACGGGATCCGTACGTGTTAAAGGGCCCGAATCCCCCTAGCTCAGATTGTGATATGCCTATTTTGGACCCATGCAGACCATATCTTGTTCGCTTTGCTAACACTGAATCCGCCTCACAACCAGTCAGGTTGCAGGGTCTGATACCAGTCACCTGATTGGACGCCTGAGAGAGGATGGAAGAAGACATGGAGGATGTGCAAAAGACCGCCGCTGACCCGCTCCGAGACAGGTAAGTTCCGGGCAACATCTGATGGGGCAGATGGGCGGCATCTGATGGGGCACACTGGCAGCATCTGATAGGGCACACTGGCGGCATCTGATGGGGTACACTGGCAACATCTGATTGGGGGGAACAGTAGCGGCAATTGATGGGCACACTGGCAGCATCTGATGGGGCACAGTAGCAGCAATTGATGGGCACACTGGCAGCATCTGATGGGGCACAGTAGCAGCAATTGATGGGCACACTGGCAGCATTTTATGTGGCACAGTAGCGGCAATTGATGGGCACACTGGCAGCATTTGTTGGGGCACAGTAGCGGCAATTGATGGGGACACTGGCAGCATTTGATGGGGCACAGTAGTGGTAATTGATGGGCACAGTGTCAGCAATTGATGGGCACAGTGACTGTGTTTGATGGGCACAGTGGCTGCTTTTGATGGGCACAGTGGTGGCAGTTTATGGGTACAGTGGCTGCGTTTGGCACAGTGGCTGCATTTGATGGCACAGTGGCTACATTTGATGGACACAGTGGCTGCGTTTGATGGGCACAGTGGCTGCGTTTGGGCACAGTGGCTGCGTTTGATGGGACAGTAGCTGCAATTGATGTGTTTTTTTTTTCAGTTTGTTTGTGCCCCCCAAAAATATTGAGCACCAGCCACCACTGAACCTGGGGACACAACTACAAAACACACAAGGGGAGGGATGATAAAAAACACAAAACCCGGGAAGGGTGGTCGGACAGTTGGAGAAAAATGCGCCAGCAGGAAAGATGCGAGTGTGACCGTGGTGTGCCATGCAGTTGTGGACCGCGTCGGGGTGCATTCTACAGGGCTGAGGAGCAGACTGTTGTGCTGAGAGCCTGTGAGATAACCCTAGGGGGACCTGCTATCTTACAGGTTTTCTGCCTGACCTGTATTCTTCTAGATCTACGCAGCTGCATCGCTACTTAAGGGGGCATCCTGCTGCACAGACGACTCACTGTCTTCTAAGAGGTGCAGCATAAGGACTGGGTGAGAGGGTCTCTGACCCATGCAGTTGCTATAATCAACCACTAGTTCTTGTT
Source organism: Rana temporaria (assembly GCF_905171775.1). NCBI lineage: Eukaryota > Metazoa > Chordata > Amphibia > Anura > Ranidae > Rana > Rana temporaria. The sequence goes on from NC_053501.1 coordinate 47,898,760, forward strand.
TCCCCTGAAGGCTTAGCAGGGCCTTTACCCTCCAGTGACACTGTTCCCCAATAGAAGCCAAATACATTTGCTGCCATCTACTTATGAAAGCTGTAGCTATCAATGCCAAAGACAGTATTTAAGACTCCTGACTTTGATTAATTCTTGTGCAATTGATGTGTTTTTTTTTTCAGTTTGTTTGTGCCCCCCAAAAATATTGAGCACCAGCCACCACTGAACCTGGGGACACAACTACAAAACACACAAGGGGAGGGATGATAAAAAACACAAAACCCGGGAAGGGTGTTGCAGACTATCTCAACCTTAGCCCCTTCTAATCCTCTCTCCATAGTACACTCCTCTTTCTTCAAACATGTTTGTTTTTGCCTAGCCACTTTAAAGAGGCCTACCCACTAACTGAGTCTGACCATTCTAACTGTTCCTGAGCTCTATGCCCAAGAAACATCACACAGCTTTAGTGCACCAACATTAAGTGGCCCCAACTGAGCCGGCAGACATTAATATCAAGGAACTGTTAGATCTTTTGGTCTACCGGGGGGCAGTACTAGTTGGTTTGTCAAACTCTTAAGCCTAGACCCTCTTGACTGGGATCCCTCAAGTGAATCAACCTGCCATACTTATTGTTAGATCTCCCCAGTCACTTGGGGTGTAATCTCCTAGTCGGAGAGCTGTTGTTTATTCTCTTTTTTTATACAGTCTTTATTTATACAAAACAAAGGAACATGTCACACTAAACATTGCCATAAATGTGAGAAAGATAGACCCAAAACATGAGAAATATTTAAACAAGTATGTTCCAGAACCGATCCTAGATTGTCAACAGTTTGAGTGCTACATTTGGTAACAATGTGGCCCAGCTTGTTCCCGGTGCGGGAAAGACAGGGTTCAGGTATGTAAAACGTAGGGCACTGGGGGGCTGCTACACTAAAGGAGGCTTTTCATCCTAATGCATAGAATGCATTAAAGCGTTTGTTAACTCCCCCAAAAAATATATAGATTTTGGCCCCTTAAAGCAGATGACACAGCACAGTGTTTGGGCTATGTAATCTGCCCCCCTCTAAACTGTAAAGAAAAAACCCTGAGCATTGTACTTTCTGTATGGCCTCTCGATAACCAGGGCTGCTCCGCCCTGATCACTATGGTCAAAGTGCCTCCCTCTGTGATAGGCTGCCCTGTTCTTCTCTTCTCTCCTCCCTCCTTCTTGCCTGTCATCTCCCCCTCTGTCTGTCTCCGGCCCCCCTGACGATATTTTGTAATGATAAAATCTTAAATTTGTCACTGCCAGTCTCTCTATTAAAGGTTGACATAGCACACTTTGTATGTTGTTTTTAAAAATGAGAGCTGTAAATACTGAATACGTGACTTGTGGCCGCTTTCCAGCTCCAAAAGATGGCTCCTGCGAAGGAGATGAGCGGCCATGTGATCTCCCCGGCTGGCGTCAGAGGGAGATCACGGCCCCTCTCGCAGAAGACATCCATCAGAGCTGGAAAGTGTCCGTGAGTAATGTGACCGGCCTGAAGACAGCTGAAATTCAGTATTTACAGCGCTCATTTTTAAAAACAACATACACAGTGTGCTATGCCTGATCCAATAGAGGGGCTGGCATAGACTTATATTATTGCCTTAACAACCAATTTAAAGCGGAGTTCTGCCCAATTTTTTTTTCAAGTCAGCAGCTACAAATCCTGCAGCTGCTGACTTTTAAAATATGGACACTTACCTGTCCAGGGCGCCCACAATGTCAGCAACCGAAGCTGATCTGTCCCTCGGGTGGAGGCATCGCCATCTTCAGTAAGGGAATCAGGAAGTGAAGCCTTGCGGCTTCACAGCCTGGTTCCCTACTGCGCATGCGCGAGTCACGCTGCGTGTCCTCACTGGTCCCTGCTGTCTTCTGGGACCTGTGTGTCTCTCAGAAGACAGCGAAAATTAGGGGCATGGTGGAAAACTTTTGCAAGCGTGCTCCCGTGATACAGCAGCGGCCATAGCCGCCGACTGTATCACTCGGCCCCGCCCCCCGGCGTGCCGCGTCATCCGCTGTGATTGACAGCAGCGCCAGCCAATGGCTGCGCTGCTATCAATCCGCCCAGCCTAGCCAATCAACGGCCAGGCTGGGAACCGAGCAAGATGACAAGCACGCGCCCGGGACTTTCGAACGGTGAGGTAAGTAAAACGGGGGCTTGGGGGGGGGGGGGGGGCTGTGCTGTCAGATGTTTTTTTACCTTAATGCATAGGATGCATTAAGGTAAAAAAACTTTTACCTTTACAACCCCTTTAAGCTTCAAGATTTTACTTGGGGGTCCTAGATTCTTCAATTTGTACTTAAAGGGGTTGTAAAGTTAAATGTTTTTTCACCTTAATGCATCCTATGCATTAAGGTGAAAAAACATCCGACGGTACCGCCCCCCCCGAACCCCCGTTTTACTTACCTCACCCCCCGAAAGTCCTGCGCGCGTCCTCGTGATCCTCTTCGGTTCCCAGCCTGGCCGTTGATTGGCTAGGCTGGACGGATTGATAGCAGCGCAGCCATTGGCTGCCACTGCTGTCAATCACATCCGATGACGCGTCGCGCCGGGGGCGGGGCCGAGTGATACAGTCGGCGGCTATGCCCGCCGCTGTATCTCAGGAGCGCGCCCAGCAAAAGCTTTCCACCATGCAAGCTCGCTTGCATGAAGGTGAAAAGCTTTTGCAAGGAGGAGCCGAGACAGCCGCGGAGGGACCCCAGAAGACCGGGTTCAGGGACACTCTGTGCAAAACGAGCTGCACAGTGGAGGTAAGTATAACATGTTTGTTATTTATGTAGCGCTACCCCCGGAGGAGCCGCTAGTTAGATTTGGGATCGGCATAATTATGTTACCTCTACGATGTGTCTAGGGATGATGATGATGGTGTGAAGCAATGACGGAATGTCCAGATAGTAGGGTGACGTTTTCAATGCTTTAGTACTGGTCCAACATGACCAACAATCCAACTGAGGTAGATAGAAGTAGGTTGGTGAAAGGAGAAACATGCAGATTCAGGCCTATGGATAGATTGAAGCAGTCCTGCTTCTAGTAGCAGCTTTTACTTCGTCGCCAATTCAGCCAAAGTGGGTATAGTGCCCCCGGACAGGTCTCTCTCACTGGCCTGGCAGCCGGAGCGTCACTAGAACTTCTGGGAAAGGACAAGTCTCTGCCACAGACTTGGCTCTAATAGGATTAGGGTTTAGTGATGAGACCTCTGCCACAGGCCTAGTACTTGAAAGCATGGATAGTAGAGCGAATCCTCCCAGTAACACAATATTGCCTGAATCTTCCCCAGGTAGACTTGATAGTTTGGGGTCACCGACTGACAGTTTGCATCATACAACCTGTCAATGTCCAGTCACCCAGATCCCCGATGGTTCGTCTAAGCCCTATTGGATCATCTGCCTCCGGGCTCACCTCAGACCGACTCCCCACCGAACAACACAACTCGCTTGGGATCTTCTTAATAGAGTTGGGGGACCCAGTAAGTCACTGGGGCCCCTTTGTCAGCATCAGTTGCTCCGGGTCATGAGGGCCCAGAGTCAGGAACTCCACGTAGCATGTGCGCCCCGGCCTGGAAGGCCATATCGCCGGGGCCCGTGATGTGCACACACCCTAAAGGTGGATGCCGCACCTGGAACCAGGAACCCGCGAAGAAACCACAAAGATGGCGTCTGCCACATAAATACCCTCCCCCAGCATGCCCCGCGAGGGAAACACTCCTCTAATTGGCTGCTGGGGAAAAGCGGCTCCGCCTGGACCCCTCTGATGCCACCTGCCATCCAGAGATGGAACTACATCTCTGGAGCACAGAATGACCCACAGGACAGTCCACAGCACGGATGAGAGCAAGGTAACTCTCTCGTCTCCCACTAAATTTGACTTAGCACCTGTACTGAAAAGTACATAGGCGATACATTTAAAAAAAAAAAAAATTGCCTTTAGTGTTCCTTTAAGCTTAGGTTGAAATTCAACATCCTTTAGGCATGTCCTTGATCTTTCACAGATAATGGAGATAAATAGCTGTGAAGCCCTACTGAGCTAGGAGCAGGGTCAGCAAATGCTGTACAAAGGTAATATATTCTGCTAGACGTTTATTGTATGTTTTAGGCGTGTTATTCAAAAAGGTTTTGCAGTTGGATGATTCCGTCTCTTCTTACCACATGCCCCCACCCATTTGTGTTATTGATCTCTTTCTCACAGTGTTTTGTGATGGAATGCAAAACTGCTATTGAAGTAAGAACAAAACGCAGAAACAGATGGCCTCATTTATCAAAGTGTATGAAACGTATGTTGTCAATAGAAACTCTGATTTTTAGGTTATGGTTAGAAATTGAAAGGAAAAGTTTGACTGGTTGTGATGGCCCAGGGGCAACATGGACGATTCTTCATCTAGATACAAAAAGTCACAAGCCTATTGATCTATTCAGTCCTCCAAATCAAAGCGATCCTCTTCCTAGGATTACAAAATGCCCTGTATAAGATAACATTTGAAATACTTATATTTCTATTCTTTGCTGTCCAGCAGCACAGCTGCTATTGGATAAGTGTGCCTATAGGAGAGGTTTGCCTATAGATACAAAAAAATATATATTTGCCCCTGCAGGATAACCTGACCAATATGGAGTTATCCATAGGCAGCGCTTGCATTATTGTGCAGTAAATCAAAAGTGTATCATGATGACTTATACCAAACTATAAATGCAAATATGAGAATATATATATATATATATATATATATATATACTGTATAAAAGTAAAACAAATCCTTAGTGAACTAGTGCAAATGTCTTTCTAGACTGTGAAATCTTGAGTGCTTGAGTGCCAGGTTTCCAGTGTGCCCCGAGTAGTGAATATTCCACCTCGTGCTGGGTAATACACACCGCACTCACCAGATGTCAATGACCCCCTTACTTTACAGCAAGATAAGTCCTTAATGCTTGTAGGTCATTTAGGAGACCTATCCCGATCTTCCTGGCATGGATCCTTTCTCCTCCTCAATACGGTCCTGCTATTGCTCCAGTGAGATTAATTGCCAGGCAGTATGATAAACATAAAAACGAATAGGGAGCTTCCCATAGTATAAAATCTCTTGATAGATTTATTAAAAAAGGTTAAAAAGCACTACAACATCCATTAGACATCATACAAAACGATCCGCTGTTACAATCAAAAAAGATGGATGCCTCCTGTAGCCTGGCGTGGGTTCCACCTGCGAACCAGAAATGACGCAAAGGAACAACTGCTTAATGCGTTTCGTCATCAAACAGCGACGTCTTCAGAAGCAGGAGGTTCCCTTGTGATATGTTGGATCCATCAAAAGGAAAAATCTGAGGACTTTCAATAAAGTTTAGTGTAGAACCTTTAAATAAAGGCTTCTATAAAATATACAAATAATAACATAAACTCGGCATATAAAAATGACCAGTTCTTCATTTTTTTGTGGCAGGTTTGATGAGGAGCTTTATAAACTGTAGAGTCAGTATTGTGTAAATCTCAGGACATCTCGGGGACAATGTTAGCGTTTTTTTTCTGCTGAATATGTTTTTAGGTCGTCCTTCTTGTATAGTTTATATACTGTTTATATTCAGTATGAGTGATAGTGTCATGAAGATCCTGCCAGAAACAGGCGCCTCAGACTCTGCGGTTCCCGATCGCGGCTGCAACCGCGCATGCGTGTGCACACCCCTGTTGGAGCCAGGTGGGTTATTTAAGCCGGCCTCTCACACACCATCCCTGCTGTCTGCTCTACAGCGTTTGTGTATCTTAAACCTGATCTGTGACTTGACCTGTGAAAGACCCCGGCTTACCTGCGACTATTCCAGCCATCCGCCTGCACCTGATCCTTGGCCTGTTCTGACTATTCTTCTGTCTGCACCTCTGTACCTTGCCGACCGCCTGATAACCGACCCGGCCTGTCTGACCATCCTGCTGAACGGTTCCTGACTGTTCCTAGTTCCAGTCCAGCTGAACGGTTCCAGTCTGTTCCTAGTTCCAGTCCAGTCTGCTGAACGGTTCCAGCCTGTTCCTAGTTCCAGTCCAGCTGAACGGTTCCAGTCTGTTCCTAGTTCCAGTCCAGCTGAACAGTTCCAGTCTGTTCCTAGTTCCAGTCCAGCTGAACGGTTCCAATCTGTTCCTAGTTCCAGTCCAGTCTGCTGAACGGTTCCAGTCTGTTCCTAGTTCCAGTCCAGTCTGCTGAACGGTTCCAGTCTGTTCCTAGTTCCAGTCCAGCTGAACGGTTCCAGTCTGTTCCTAGTTCCAGTCCAGCTGAACGGTTCCAGTCTGTTCCTAGTTCCAGTCCAGCTGAACGGTTCCAGTCTGTTCCGAGTTCCAGTCCAGTCTGCTGAACGGTTCCAGTCCAGTCTACTGAACAGTTCCAGTCTATTCCTATTTCCAGTCCAGTCTGCTGAACGGTTCCAGTCTATTCCTAGTTCCAGTCCAGTCTGCTGAACGGTTCCAGTCTGTTCCTAGTTCCAGTCCAGTCTGCTGAACGGTTCCAGTCTATTCCTAGTTCCAGTCCAGCTGAACGGTTCCAGTCTGTTCCTAGTTCCAGTCCAGCTGAACGGTTCCCGTCTGTTCCTAGTTCCAGTCCAGCTGAACAGTTCCAGTCTGTTCCTAGTTCCAGTCCAGCTGAACGGTTCCAGTCTGTTCCTAGTTCCAGTCCAGCTGAACGGTTCCAGTCTGTTCCTATTTCCAGTCCAGCTGAACGGTTCCAGTCTGTTCCTAGTTCCAGTCCAGTCTGCTGAACGGTTCCAGTCTATTCCTAGTTCCAGTCCAGTCTGCTGAACAGTTCCAGTCCCCGTTTGGCGAGAATGCTGCTCTGATACTTGCTTCAGCTACTCACAGTGGTCCCTGATAACAAGGTGGATGGTCCAACAGCTTCCCCTCTACCTCAGACTATGACAGAACCCTGATCACCTGACCACACCCAAATAAATAGGCTCTCCCAGCAGGCCAAGGGACCCAAGAAAATCCCTGCCCATTGGCTGAGATACTCCATCTATACCTAATCTGTCCTTGCAGTGCCCTTGTCTTATCTAATGTCACCAGATACCTGCTACATTATTATATTTGTGCATAGCATTGCAACCCTGATCAGTACATCACAGGTGCAATGCACAAGCTTTTGCATTGTTTACCCCCAGTCCTATTGATTATTTCATCCGACCTGGTAACAGAAGATCTGTACCTCCATGTGGACCTTCTGGTATGGGGCTGGAGGAAATAATCAGTGTTTTACAATGGCAGTGATGCTACCGCCCTGATGCCAGTATGATCTGCTTAGTCCCCCTACGGTGACAGGTGAGACTTGTAGTACTTTTGTTCACAGATCCATGAATGAATATTGTGGCTGTATGGGCAAAGCCATGCTCAGCGGTGTTGCATTTAAATACCGTATTTATCGGCGTATAACGCCGATAAAATAGGGGGGAAATCAGGGGTGCGCGTTATACGCCGATTCCTGCCGTCTCCGAGGGAAGAGGAGGAACGAGTGCCGTTGAATTATAGAGCCGCGATCTACTGTGTACTGGGCGCTCCGTCACTCACAGCCACGCCTCCTGGCCCCGCATTGGGCAACTGTCTATCATATGAGCAGGGCCAGAAGGCGCGGCTGTGAGTGACTGAGCGCCCAGTACACAGAAGATCGCGGCTCTGTAATTCAGCGCCCCAAGCGCCCGGTAGACAGAAGATCGCGGATCTGTAATTCAGCGGCACGGAGCGCCCGGTACACAGAAGATCGCGGCTCTGTAATTCAGCGGCACTTGTTCCTCCTCTTCCCTCAGAGACAGCAGGGATCTGACACTGGGGAGGCTGCAATGATGGCAGTGTTTCCAAGGTCAGTGTTTACGGAGCAGTGAGGGGGGTTATATATCACTTGTGGTCTAATTCAGCGGCACTCGTTCCTCCTCTTGCCTCGGAGAGAGCAGGGATCTGACACTGGCGAGGCTGCAATGATGGGGGTTTCAAAGTTCAAAGTTCTTTATTTAAAATGTTTTTTTTCCCTTAAACTTCCCTCCTAAAATTTAAGCAGCACCCAGAGAAGGGGGGGGGGGTTTGGGTTTAGGAGGTTGGCGTAACCCTTGGTTGGTGCAACCATGCTTTTTTTTATACCCCAGATGTGGGTATACCACAAAACCATTATTTAAAAAGACGACTATTCATTTAAAATCTACATGCCCAGCTAAGACCTTCCTATCCACAGCGTGATAAACGCTGCTGTGTGATTTCTCTGAAGAAAGAAAAGCATTGAAAAAATAAAATATCTACTGGCAGGATCCACAAATAAAGCTAAGGGGACTCAGAAAAAACATAAACTGTTGTATTAATGTTAGTGAGTAGTGCCAGACTGTACAAGACTTCTCATTTTTTATTTTTCACATTTAAGGTAGTGGCAGCTTTTAAGTTATTGATTTTTCATTTAGAAAAAAAAAATAGCATGCAGCATACTTCAATTATATCCGACACACATACTTGACTGCACCGCCAGTAAATTTGTCAATAGAAATGCCTTCACTGTGCTTGCCAAGAAAGCTGAAATTTGTTAGACTGCTGATTTTTTTTCACTGTGAGAATAAAACCTAGTGGCCATCTTTAAAAGTATCTCACTTACACATAAAACCACGCCATCCAAATTGCCAACCGAGGAGATTTCAAGTGCAATCTTTGGTAAAGGGTCTTCTAGCATTAAATTGTATCCCGAACATCTCTTCTACACCTTAGGGCACACATCATTTTCTCAAGTCTGTATGTCAATAAAAAGTAAGGTAGAGTATTATTCGCTCCATAAGACGCACCTGATCATAAGACGCACCTGATCATAAGACACACCTGATCATAAGACGCGCACAGGTTTTAGAGGAGGGAAAAAGAAAAAAAATATTCTGAACCAAATGGTCTCAATGTAGATATGGGGGAAAAATGATCTTGCCGATTGTTTAATGGTTAACAGCCTCTAAAAGTTCCATGTAAAAAAAGGTAGTTTAATAATGTGGTGAACTTATATAGGATCTGCAACCCCAGTGAAAAAAAAACAACACAAGGAGCAGTGTTCTGACAATAAACCAAAACATTCCTAATAAAAAGTAACAAGCTTTAATGACAAATGTATCCTTCCCTAAACATTATAATCAAATGGTCTTAGCTGGGCATGTAGATTTTAAATGAATAGTCGCCTTTTTGAATAATGTTTTGTGGTATACCCACATCTGGGGTATAATAAAAAACATGGTTGCACCAACCAAGGGTTACGCCAACCTCCTAAACCCAACCCCCCCCCCTCTCTGGGTGCTGCTAGTAACTCACGACTAGCATATCAGCCTCTGTAGTCCCGAGGGGGATGGATGGATGGCTGGCTGTCATAGGTGTGCGCAGCCTCTTGCATTAGGGTGTGCACCCCAAAGCTCCAACACATATGCATTTGACATAGTTACCAGCCTCTTCCCCGCTCTCCATCCTAAAACAACGCTAGAAAGGGGGAGCAAGGGAGCACATGGGGGACCTAGGCAATAGAAGGAAGAGTAACAGGGAAAGGAGGGGTGGCATATATTAGTAATGATCCCCTATATTTTCCTCCTATGGCAGCTGAATGTTGACAAAAGGGAGATGAGGAGAAGCCTACTTTCAGCTGCTGCAGGAGGAAAATACAGTCCGTTTCCACTAAATTGCACCCCCCGCCGCCTATCCTGTCCAAGTTCTGAGGACCGGCAAGGAAAGATTGAGGTTTACCTGTCACCTGCCCACCATTGACAGGTTGCCAACCCCAGGATTAGGGTGTGCCCAGGCACACCTGGCACACCCCTTGCGCACACCTGTGCTGGCTGTCACCGACCCTGATCCTGTGTAGAGACCGTGAGATATTCATGGAGGGTGTGTGAGGAGGTTCCCACTCTCAAACTGTGATGTTAAATAGCCACATTCCTTTCCTGATGGTCGGGGAGGAGAGGGGGGAAGAGGGACAGTGCTATGCAGTCCGGAGTGGAGGAACAGAGCCAGACAGGTGGCTGATGTCCGTGTCTATACAAGCAGCTGTGTGCAGCGGCAATCACAGGCAGGCTTCACACACTCCGTTCCCGGTGGTCAGAGAGGAGAGGGAAGACAGAGCCGTGCAGTCACAGACAGAGGCACAGAGCCAGGAAGATAGCTTGTATCTGGGTCGGGTCTGGTCAATATTCGCTCCATAAGACGCACAGACATTTCTCCCCATTTTTTTGGGGAGGGAAAGTGCGTCTTATGGAGCGAAAAATACGGTAAGTTATATGAAAACCTTGGTAACCATACAACAAGAAAACAAGCCCTAAAGCCTTGTACACGCGGCCAAATGGCAGGCAGCATCAGCTGGTTCAATAGAAACCCCCTGACATTCGACCCTTGTGTACTGAAGCCAGTCTGACAGGAGGGGCATGACCAAAAAAGATCTGCCAATCGGCTCCCGACCAATGGCCGAGAGCGCGGAGTGCAGTAGTGTATTTAGGTTTTGTGCTGCCCTAGGCCTGACTAAACTTGTGCACCCCTAATTTAAATATGATGTACCCCTTCCTGCCAAGGCCACACCCCTTTCTGTTTAAGACCCGCCCTGAAATTTTCAAGCAGGTACACTAGTTCTGAGAGCCTGAGGCAATGGATTCCCTTAATTTGCATAGATTTCCTCTCACTTGCTGTTTGGCTATGGGGCAGGAAGTGGGGGGAAATCTCAATGGGACAGGGATGGTAAAAAATGAACTGACAGGGGTTATAACCCTCCCTTACTTATCCAAAATGAAACAAAAAACTTTAAGCACAAATTTCAGAAAGATGTGGAATGCCGGCCACATACCGGAAGCAGTGTGGCCGCTTTATGGGGATACTAGACTAATTTGCCTCTCAGCCCAGTCCGCTCCATCAGACTGGCGCTACACCAAGGCCTCGTACACACGACCGAACATGTCCGCTGAAACTGGTCCGGCGGACCAGTTTCCGCGGACATGTTCGGTCGTGTGTACGGCCGACCGGACAATTTTCCGGCGGATCGGACAGGTTTCCAGTGGACAAATGTTTCTTAGCATGCTAAGAAACATGTCCGCTGGAAGCCTGTCCGTCGGACATGTTCGGTCGTCTGTACGACTCACCGGACATGTCCGCTCGGCCGAAAGCCCTTGCATGCGTCGAAGTGATTCGACGCATGCGTGGAAGCATTGACCTTCCAGGGTCGCACACGTCGCCGCGTCATCGTCGCGGTCACGGCGCAGCCACGTCACCGTGTATCCTGTCCGCGGGAAATTTGGTCTGATGGTGTGTACAGCCATCAGACCAAATGATCCCAGCGGACATGTCCGATGAAAACGGTCCGCGGACTGTTTTCATCGGACAGATCCGGTCGTGTGTATGAGGCCTTACAGTGTAGCGCAGGCCTGTGTGGACTCTTTCTGTGCTGCCCCCCTGCACAGTGCTTCCCTAGGCCTGGGCCTTGTTGGCCTAGGCTAGCATACAGCGTTGCCAGAGTGTTCTGGTAGGGTGTTCCCCTGTCAGAACACAATAGCACATCACAATAGCTCCTCCTGAGCTCTCAACAACTAGTGCGTATGAGGCTTTACACATAAAATATATGTAACACATTTGCTGTTTGCACTGGGCACTGGGAGTTAATATTTTTTGGGGGGGTAAGTACTGCCAGAAATTGTGTTTGTGTTCCAGTAGGTCGTACTGTCCTGTAGGCCATCATTCAGAACCGAGTCCTGAGAACACATTCGGTTTTACTGTTTTATTTTGTTTTGGAAACTGCTGTGCAATAACCTTTTTCTTCCAATTTAGCTGAGCCAATTGTTTGGCACATGGAAAGTCACACTGTACAACAGTCTAATGTCTTATGTGAACGCCACGGATGCAGTACAGATTGAATTTGAACGTTTTTTTACTGGATACAGTTAATAAAATAATAATACTAGTTTAGATCAGCCCTAAACATTCAAAATCTCTCAATGTACTACAGCATTTTTTTGAAAACATTTTTAAAAAATGATTTGCTATTTACAAAGATAAAAGTATAACCTGTGATCAGAGTGGACCTGGCAATTGAGAGATCACCAGTCACTTAGGCCCAGATTCTCAAAGGAGATACGACAGCGTATCTTCAGATACGCCGTCGTATCTCTGAGTCTGAGCCGTCGTATCTATGCGCCTGATTCTTAGAATCAGTTACGCATAGATTTCTATTAGATCCGACCGGCGTAAGTCTCTTACGCCGTCGGATCTTAACTGCATATTTACGCTGCCCGCTAGGGGCGTGTACGCTGATTCACGCCTAGAAATATGTAAATCAGCTAGATACGCAAATTCACAAACGTACGCCCGGCCGACGCAGTACAGATACGCGGTTTACGTTAGGCTTTTCCCGGCGTAAAGTTACCCCTGCTATATGGTGGCGTACATGCGGCGTACCAATGTTAAGTATGGACGTCGTTCCTGCGTCGAATTTTGAAAAAATTACGTTGTTTGCGTAAGTCGTCCGTGAATGGGGCTGGACGTAATTTACATTCACGTCGAAACCAATACGTCCTTGCGTATTTGGAGCAATGCACACTGGGATATGTCCACAGATGGCGCATGCGCCGTTCGTTAAAAATGTCAATCACGTCGGGTCATGGTTAATTTACATAACACACGCCCACCTCTTCAGAATTTGAATTAGGCGGGCTTACGCCGGCCTATTTATGATACGCCGCCGCAACTTTCTTTTGAGAATACGGCACTTGCCTGTAAAAGTTGCGGGGGCGTAACGTAAATAGGATACGTTACGCCCGCACAAAGTTACGCGCATCTACGTGAATCCGGGCCTTAGTTCTCTATGTAGAGCTGGCAATGAACAGCTGCAGTATTGGATTGATTCTGAAGCCATCTAGGTGAGTGTTTTTTTTATTTTTATTTTACTCCCGTACTTCTCTTTCACAATCACAATCTTCTCTGTCACAATCAGGGATCAGGCTCGAGGACCAGTAGCTATAGCAGTAGCGAAACTTCCACCGACCAGTGGGATAGGTATACAAGCGGGTCACCCTACTGGATAATGCGGATTCACCTGAAGTGTAGGGTCTAAGTACTAACCAGTGTTCACCAGAGCTCCTAATGGTGGAGATTGATTTAACTGATTGTTAGTACCAGGCCACGGTCCTCAGAATTGCCCCACGTGGAGGTGAGCAACCCGGGGTCCGGAAGCGGATATAGCGGGTAAGGATCAAACAGAAGCTTAGTCAGTAAACAAGCCAAAGATCAGTAATGAGTAGTTGCAGGTTGGAATTAGGCAGAAGCATAGTCGAGGAACAAGCCACGGGTCATTAATGAGCAGTATCAAAAATAGGGACAGCAACAGGGAAGACAGCAAGATACTGGATGGAGAGAGCACAATAATCTGGCAAATAGGAAGTGCAAAGACATGGCTTAAAGTGTTACTAAACCCACAACAACCCTCTGCATTGTGTAAAAAAGCTGTTTGATCCTGTCTTCTCTGATTCTGCTTCCACTGATACATGTGATCAGCTCAGGGCCAAGCACTGTCCAGACAGAGGTCAGGGGTCTTGCAGTCTCATAGGTCTTTCAGAAAACTCCTCCTACAAGATTTAACCAATGCTTGGCTGGACACTGATAGAAGTCACAAGACTGCTATATACTGCTGATGAGAAAAGGTATTTAGCAGTTTATATTTACTAAAATAATTGCATTCCCATGTTCTGTGGAAAACCAGACATAGTGAATGCAGGGTCCTGGGTTTAGTAACACTTTAAGGCTGGGTTCACACTTATGCCGGATGGGTCCCGCAGCAGGGGTCTGGGGTGTCCCTGTTCTCCGTTGAGGTTGTGAATGATTCCCTTTTGTTGAACAAGCCTTTTGAAATGTGATAGATGCTAAACATAGGTTTATAGAGGAGACATGAATAGTGCATTAGAGTACGGCTCATGTTTGTAATATATTATATTGCACTGGCTCTCTAATGCCCAATGCATTTTTCATATGGTCTATGTGCAGCTCCCATTTCCAGATTGGGTGGCTTTTAGTGACGTTCTGTAGGAATCAACCATTATTTGCAGGTGTTGCAGCATTAAAAATACTTTTTTTTTTCATCATTTGGCAAACCCCCCAGAAAAATAAAAAACGGTTACAAAATGACCAAAAAAAATTTGAAGCAATGTGATATTTGTTTCAAATGCATTTTTATATCTATATGAATAAGGTATATAATGTATAAAGCCAAACTTTATAATAGTTTTGGATAAAGTGATAAGGGGTGGGTACCTAAGTCAAGTTTTCATTGTTGTCTGTGTCCCTCTTAGGGAGATTTGCTTTCTCTTTTTATCCTGGTGATGACCACTGATAAACCACACATAAATGTTTTATATATATTGTAGCTATCCAGTTTTTAGATGTGGTGGCTGCATTGGTTTTCTTATTTTAGTCTTTTTTCCTTTATTGTCACCTGGTAATCTGGCCAGTAAGTCTTCTATTTTTCAACTTCCTTTAACAGAGGGTTGAGACAAACCATATGTAGCTGTAAGTGATACAAAACCCACACTGTTTAATTTACAGGGTCCCTTCTATTTCTGTATGTGGATGATGGCAATGCTAGAATTATTTATCTCGCTCTGACGATACCTCACATGTGTGATTTGAACACCGTTTTCATATGCGGGCGCGACTTCTGTATGCGTTTTCTTTGTTGCACAAGCTCGCGGGGAGGGGGGCGCTTTAAAAAAATGTTTTTCTTATTTATTTTATTTATTTTTATAATATTAAATAGTTTTTTTTTTTTTTTTTACATTTTGATCAGTTTTATTGCTGTCACAAGGAATGTAAACATCCCTTGTGACAGTAATAGGTGGTGACAGGTACTCTTTGTGGAGGGAACGGGGGTCTTAAAGACCCCGATCCCTCCTTTGCACTTCAAAGTATTCAGATCGCCAAAAACAGCGATTCTGTATACTGTGTACTTTTTTAAATCCGGCGCCATTGGTAGCTGAGAAACCCAGAAGTGACGTCATCACGTGGCTTCCGTGTTTCCATTGCGGAGACTGAATCAAAGCTGTTTACGGCTTAGTTTTAGTCTGTGCCTGGACACTGGAGGCGCCGGATGGAGGATCGGGTCTCCCGGTGGGACGGTAGGCCCGGTCAGAGCGGCGGGAGGGGGGTATGTCCCCTCCCGCTCCTCCGGCATAACAACCAAGCGGCTTTTAGCCACATCGGTTGTTATGTCTGGATAGCCAATCGCCCGCTCTAAACAACGGTACCGGGATGATGCCTGCAGCTGCAGGCATCATCCCGGTATAACCCCCGAAAGCCGAGGACGCATATATGCGTACGCTCGGCCTGAAAGTGTTAAAAAAGTGTTAAAAAAAATACCTTTTTCCTAATCAATATACATCTGTCACATGACCCAGCTCTTTTCCAGCCTGTCTGCAGGAAACATAACAAGGAGGAGCTTCTAGTCCTCTACTGCTGGTCACATGTTAAAAAAAAAAAACAGCCTTTGGAATACAGAGTAAAATGAATCATTAATATCAATAAACTGTTTTAAATCATCATACAAATATATATTTGAAATAAAATATTTATTATTTTTTGGCAATAACATGGTGTGGGTAGATTTCTGCCAGTCACAGATTTTGTCACGCCCCTCCAGCCTGTGTCTTAGAACAAGAGGAAGATGAAGCCTCCATTAATCTACATGTAATATCCCACCCCCATTGTATTTAGGTGGTTAGTGGGCATAAAGGAGGAGGGAATGACTGGGCTGTCTTTTACCACTGTGCATACGCCCACATGTGTGACTCTGCAGTCACATGGGCTGCTCAGATGTGATAGGGTGAAAATTCTCAGTATAGAAGCTCACTAAAAGCTGAGCATGTGCAGAGTTGCCACCACAGCTAAAACCTACCTAGCTGAATTAGAGACATGGACAGAAGGGGGAGATAGAGAGCAGCAGGATCAACTAGGTTTTTTGAAGAATACAGAAAATAAAGCTCATAGTGACTGACTCTGTATGAACGGCTAGAGCGGATGGATTGAGAGCAGCGCAGCCATTGGCTGGCGCTGCTGTCAATCACATCCAGTGACGTGGTGCGCCGAGGGGCGGGGCCAAGTGATACAGTGAGCGGCTATGGCCGCTCGCTGTATCACGGGAGCGTGCCCGCAATTACTCACCACCATGCGAGCTCTCGCATGACTGTGGTCAGTACTTGCGGGCAGGAGCCGAGACAGCCGCCGAGGGACCCCAGAAGACGTGGATCGGGGCCACTCTGTGCAAAACGAACTGCACAGTGGAGGTAAGTATAACATGTTTGTTATTTTAACCACTTAACGACCGCCGCATGTACATATACGTCCACAGAATGGCACGTACCGGCAGATGGGCGTACATGTACGTCCCTGCCTAACCGCGGGTCAGGGGTCCGATCGGGACCCCCCCAGTACATGCGGCGGTCGGTTCTTCCGTGGGAGTGATCCGGGATGAGGGGGCGGCTATTCGTTTCTAGCCACCCCTTCGCGATCGCTCCCCGGAGCTGAAGAACGGGGAGAGCCGTATGTAAACACGGCTTCCCCGTGCTTCACTGTGGCGGCATCATCGATCGTGTCATCCCTTTTATAGGGAGACACAATCGATGACGTCAGACCTACAGCCACACCCCCCTACAGTTGTAAACACACACTAGGTGAAACATAACTCCTTCGGCGCCCCCTGTGGTTAACTCCCAAACTGCAACTGTCATTTTCACAATAAACAATGCAATTTAAATGCATTTTTTGCTGTGAAAATGACAATGGTCCCAAAAATGTGTCAAAATTGTCCGAAGAGTCCGCCATAATGTCGCAGTCATGAAAAAAATCGCTGATCGCCGCCATTAGTAATAAAAAAAAAAAAATCATAAAAATGCAATAAAACTATCCCCTATTTTGTAAACGCTATAAATTTTGCGCAAACCAACCGATAAACGCTGCGATTTTTTTTTTACCAAAAATATGTAGAAGAATACGTATCGGCCTAAACTGAGGGAAAAAAAATGTTTTTTTTATATATTTTTGGGGGATATTTATTATAGAAAAAAGTAAAAAATATTGCATTTTTTTCAAAACTGTCGCTCTATTTTTGTTTATAGCGCAAAAAATAAAAACCGCAGAGGTGATCAAATACCACCAAAAGAAAGCTCTATTTGTGGGGAAAAAAAAGGACATCATTTTTTATGGGAGCCACGTTGCACGACCGCGCAATTGTCTGTTAAAGCGACGCAGTGCCGATTCGCAAAACCTGGCCTGGGCCTTTAGCTGCATTTTGGTCCGGGGCTCAAGTGGTTAAAGGAAAAACATTTTTTCCTTTAGTGACCCTTTAAATACATATAAGGGAGTTTGTTTACTTTTAATGTATTTTTATTTCTCTTCACCAGGTTATTTGCAGCCCCTTCACACAGCACAGCCAGGCCGATGACACCTATCTGTTACAGCTAAGACATATATTGGTGTCCTCTCTTCACCCCAGTCTGATAACTGGACAGGGAAAGAGCAGCAGAAGGCTGCTCTCTTCCCTTCTCTGCATCTTTTTTTGTCAACACATTTGCAGGCTGTTTGGTTCCCAGACTTGCCCGTTATACATGGGATAAGAAAATGCAATTACTAAATTCAATTCAGGTTTTTACACTAATATACAATACATTTCGTGATGTAATAATGAATACAGAACGGCATTCATTTGCGTCTTTTCTATGTCTGGGGTTCAGCTATAAAGGTCTTGGCTGAGGACCTCAAAAACAAGTAAGTGCCCATTCACACCTAGGCGTATATACGCCTGAAGCACGACGCCGCAGCAGCCCCTGATACGCTGGAGGGGTGATTTTACATTGTCGGCTATGGAGATGGTTCACATCTCCACGCCGAACGCCGAAACACCTGAAGCTCAAAACAAGTCCCGGACCCTTTTTTTCGGGCGGCTTCGGCGTTCGGCCATAGCCGACAATGTAGATCATCCCTTCTGTGTATGTTACCGCGGCGTATTTTACCGCGTTTTGTCGCGGCAAATCGCGGGACAAAACGCCGCAATTTGTCGTGGTAATTTGCGGTAAAATACGCCGCGTTGTAGTGTGAATGCAGCCTAAGAAAACTGCATGTGACCCTGAAAATTCCGCTCTGATATATCCATTGATGTTGTTACTTTTCTGTACTTTTATGACTTGTGATGATTCTGTTGACTTCAAATCATTGAAAATGTTTGAACTGCTGTCAGATGTCACACTTCAAATATTTACATCTTAAGATTATGCCTGATTTATGCAACATTTATCTGCGATATCTAGAACAAATAATTCAAGTAAACTATTGAGGAACTGGAGTTCTGGTGACCAGAAAAAAACTGCTATAAAGACCCTACTGAAAGACATCTCATATAACAAACAGGTAACTGCAACATACAATTTCTAATATGTCCAAAATTCCACATCCAAGTTATAAAGAGCCAGTCCATCTAAAAGCCTAAAGTGTTACTAAACCACAACAGTAAAATCAGTCTGTATATACAGTAAAGCATGCTTGTTACACACACCGTGGACCTAAGGGGTTAATCCTCTGCATTGTGTAGAAAGGCTGTTTGATCCTGTCTTCTCTGATCCCCCCCTTCTTCCAGTATCCCCAACTCATCTCCTGATAGTACAGAGCCTACATGCTGAGTTTGGTATGTATTGCTTTTTTTTTTGGGGGGGGGGGGGCAGTGCTTGTGATCAACACAGGGCCAATCAGCACTGTCCAGACCGAGGGTCAGGGGTCCTGCATCCTCATATGACAATCAGAGTAGATTAAAAACTCCTCCTACAAGCTTTTAACCAGACATTGACAGAAGTCACAAGACTGCTATATACTTTGTGTGCACGACTAATAGTTGTCCTGTGGACAGATTCTCCCACCTGAGCTGTGGATATCGGCAGCTCCTCCAGAGTTACCATGGGCCTCTTGGCTGCTTCTCTGATTAATGTTCTCCTTGCCCAGCCTGTCAGTTTAGGTGGACGGCCATGTCTTGGTAGGATTGCAGTTGTGCCACTAAGGGTCCTTTCACACGTGCAGACAAACGGACCGTTTATTACAAGTCCATTTACGGACTTGTAATGTATCCCTATGGGATTGCAGACGTTAGCGGATGATGCATCCGCTAACGTCAGTAACGATCCGAGTCCGCAAAGTTCCGCTTTTTCAGACGGAAGAAAACCCTATTTTTCTTCCGTCTGGAGGAACGGATCGGATGAATACGGACACACGATCCGTATTCATCCGATTCCCCATAGGGGAGAGCAGAGCAAAGACAGGGTGGTCTCTGCACAGTGTGCGGGGACTGCCCTGTCCACAGGGGATTTATGGAGGATCCCCGCTGAGCCGACGGACACACACGGGGCGGATCAATACGGATCCGCTCCGTGTGAAAGGGCCCTAAGGTTCTCTAAAAAAAAACTCTGAGGGCTTCACAGAACAGCTGTATTTATACTGAGATTAAATTACACACAGGTGGACTCTATTTACCAATTAGGTGACTTCTAAAGGCAATTGGTTGCACTAGATTTTAGTTAGGAGTATCAGAGGGGGGGCTGAATACAAATGCACGCCACACTTTTCTAATATTTATTTATAAAAAAACATGTATAATTTAATTTCCTTCCACTTCACAATTATGTGCCCTTTGTGTTGGTCTGTCATATAAAATCTCAATAAAATACATTTACGTTTTTGGTTGTAACATGACAAAATGTGGAAAATTTCGAGGGGTATTAATACTTTTCCAAGGCACCCCATGACAGAAGAGACCTACCTCTGAGCAGTTTTTCAAAGAGAGGCTTCACTACCGATTTAAGGTGGTTTATAGGGTGTAATGGAGTTTTGTTGGTTATGGGAACTCATTTCTTCTCTCCTGTACCTTTATTTGTGGCAGAAGATACCACTTATTATTATTAAACAAAAAAAAATCTCATAAAAAAAAAACCAATGTGAAGTGACAGAAACAACAAATACACAAAACACACAAAGAACCTCAAATACAAATAATCTGCACCCAATACAACAACAGGTATAAATAAAGAGGACGTGTTGTTGTCGTCAGTCCGATGTCTGGGACCCCATAGATGAGGACAGGTCGGTGACAATGACAGCACAGGGAGGTGGACTGGCCCTTTAATAAGAGAGGAAGGGGCCGGAGGGGCGGGGGTTGTGTCTGCTCTCATCAGACGCCGCTGTGTACTCTCCGGACCCATCCCCGGCTTCTCCGATCGGCGGATCCTCAGCATGTAACCGGAGCCCCCCGGAGGACATGGATCGGAGCGGGGTGACCATCCGAGGGGACCCGGGACAGCTCATCCATCGCTCCATGGACTTCAAATGTGAGGGGGCGCAGTGCTACAAGGACAAGAAGTACCGGGAGGCCATCGGCAAGTATCACCGGGCTCTGCTGGAGCTGAAAGGGCTCCCCGGGGAGCAGGACAGTGCCACCGGTACCCAGCCCGGGATAACGGAGGAGCAGAGGAGGGCAGTGGAGGGCATCGAGGTGGATTGTTACAACAGCCTGGCAGGTGGGTGATCACCGACATACGCAATGGTATAGGATGGCGCTACTACAACCCAAAAAGACTATCTTGTCTCATAGTGGCCGGGGGTGATTTTCTGTGCCCAGGTGTGATGTAGTGTGCCCAGGTGTGCCACATATAATGTCCTGTGCCCAGGTGTGATGTAGTGTGCCCATGTGTGCCACATATAATGTTCTGTGCCCAGGTGTGATGTAGTGTGCACCATATAATGTTCTGTGCCCAGGTGTGATGTAGTGTGCACCATATAATGTTCTGTGCCCAGGTGTGATGTAGTGTGCACCATATAATGTTCTGTGCCCAGGTGTGATGTAGTGTGCACCATATAATGTTCTGTGCCCAGGTGTGCACCATATAATGTCGTGTGCACCATATAATGTTCTGTGCCCAGGTGTGCACCATATAATGTCCTGTGCCCAGGTGTGATGTCCTGTTCCCAGGTGTGATGTCCTGTTCCCCATAGGATATCCTATGCCTATGTGTGATGTCCTGTGACTGGGTGTGCAGGTGTGATATCCCATGCCCTATGTGATGTCCTGTGCCTAGGTGTGTAATGTCTTGTGCCCCATATAATGTTCTCTACCCTAGCGTGCAGATGTGATGTCCTGTGCCCTATGTGATATCCATTGCAGGTATGACTCCACCTGTATAGTTAGTGATTGTAACGCTGAGCCGTATGTGGTTAGTGCCCCCAGACTCAGGGTGGGGGTAGGTGACAGCCAGCTGTGCCACCCAGTGCTGGATGGTGCCACAAAAGGGCCCCTGTACAAGACCGTTATTGCTCCACAATCAACTACCTGCTGAGTGTTATCGCTGTGTGCCCGTTGACAGAAGTGTAGAGAGGTTCTGGCACACATTTGACCCATATGTAGTTACATTTGTAATGACATCACCCAACAGCCAGAGGGTGCCTGTGCAGCTGTGTGGTGAGCACAAATGGTATGACCTCCTTGTGTGCCCACATGGAGTAGTACAATTACCGAGAGGCCCCTGTGCAGATGCATGGTCAGATTGTATGTTCCACCTGGGTGCCCACATAGAGTAGCACAATTACTAAGGGGCCCCCGTGCAGATGCATGGTGTGCAAAGATTGTATGTTCCACCTGGGTGCCCACAGAGTGGGGGGGGGGGGGCGCCTGTACAGCTGCATGGTTTGCACAAGTGGTACATCCTTCCACATAAAGTGGTGTCATTACCAAGGTTTAGGGGCATGGTGACCCACCTGGGAAAATGTGAAAAGGAGTAGAACACCCACCTAAGTTGAAACAAGACTGGCTTTGATGGGCACGCTTGTACAGGAGAGTCCACCTGTAGGAAAGTGGGGTATTATGCCACCATTGGTCCCCAGAGAGTCGGACGTGTTCTACCAATGTATATAATTGTAACATTGCTGTACCCACTTCTTCTCTTTCCTTGTATGTTTTCTCCCAGGAGTAATTGGCAGTTCAGTGCTTGGGCATTTTTAAGTCGGGATCTCAGTAATGGGCGCCTCGCTCAACCACTCCCCTCCTGTTTGCGGTGTATTTTTATTAGGTATAATTATTATTGATTTCTATCACTTTAAACCTTGACGGCGCAGTTTATGATCGCATTATCTGCCCGTAATGGCCATGCTTGTATGAAAGAGAATGCATTCCTTTGCCAATTTCCAGCTGTTTAGCAGAGTGACCGGCACAGTTCTGAGCCACGGGATTGGACATCATCTAATAAAGTGTCCTCATTATATCAGGATTGATAAATCTGAAATGAGGGGAAGCTCTGCTGATGTTATCATCCAAATCATGTGCAAGCTAAAATGCTGTTTTTATTTACCTTGCATGCCCCCCTCGGATCTACAATGTATTTGCCTTTAGTAAATAACCCCCAATGTGTCACCTATGGCTGGCAGCCACCAGCACCCGTGTTCTAGTCGACTCCGCAGTCGGTGAGATTCTGCTGTTTTGTGGTCAGGCGGTGAACAATTATCCAATGAAGGCAATGCTGGTGATGTGATGTGTTTATGTCTCTGGAATAATTGGTGAAGGTGCACATATTGCATCATAAACGCGCCATTCTGGGTATAGTTGGAGCTGGCAATATGTGCATTGTATACAGTATATAAAGCCTTATACATCATATATGTACACCTGTGTGTATTTTCGGTGTAGAGATTACATTCAAGGGAAGGCAATGGTTATTGCTAGCTGCCCATATTTCAAGCATCCAGATTGGCACTGTACTGTAAATAAACTGGCATGCTTTGTCCTTATTTTGGCTTGATAAGTGACAGCTGGAAACCATTCCCATATTGCAGTATCAACTGCTGGGCATGAGCTTGTTACCCGTTTCTGTCACTGAAAACGCAGCTGATCAACATGCCCGAACAGACAGCTGGGCACCAGACTTCCCCGGTAATTGGCAATGCAGAGGCTTTTCTCATTATTCTCTAAGCAGATGAGTATGGAACCTGCTCAGAGTAATGGGAGGTTTGTATTTAGGATGGTTCGGGTTTTTTTTGGGAGGGGGGCAGTTTCACCCGGGAATGTACAGTGGCAGATAAGTGCCATTCCTCTGGTCTTTGTACAACTTCCTATTTTTGGATTGGCAGCTGCTCCTTGTTGGCTCCAGAGGGATTTTAAAAGCTATACTTGGCTGGAGAGTGGTCACTACTGCCTTTTATTGCACCAGTTAGATACACGATTCTTAAACGGCATGAGGCATTGAATGATATAATAAGTACCCTGCCTGAGTAGTAAACCGTATTCCTAAGTTTTCTGTTATTGTGTACATTATACTGGAAATGCTACCATGTATAGAGTTGCACTACAATGGCACCAATCGGCAGCCTTGCACATATAAAAGTATTTATTAAAGCCTAGCTAAAACTAAAGAAGCACTCTAATCTAAATAAAATAAAATAAAATCTATACAGGCATACCCCGCTTTAATTACACTCACTTTACATACACTCACGAGTAAGGACATACCCGTGAGTGTATGTAAAGTGGCTCTCAAGCTAAAGCTGCAGCTGAGTAATCCGTGCACGGATAGTTCAGATTCCCTTCTACTTGGAAAAACACTCCCTGACACCCCTCTACAGCCCCTGATACCCCAGAAGTGAAAAAGGGTATTGCTTCACTTTAAGTACATTTTCATTTTACATACATGCTCTGGTCCCATTGTGTACTTAAAGTGGGATATGCCTGTAGTATGTAACAGACCTGTTAAGACGGCTAAATATAACCTATTAAAGAATATGTAAACCCAACGCTTCATATTCCTGATATGTGCCTGCTGTAACATGAACTTGTATGAAAAGCATCCTGTTCTTTGTATTGCATCCTTGGTGTTTCTGCCAGTCCCTCTGCTTTTTCTATTAAAGACTGACTATAAGCGGAAGCAGAACACACAGGGTCAGTTCTCTAGCTATACTAGTAACTCAGCTTACTCTCCTCCACAGATCAGACTTGTCCTGACAAGCCCCCCCCCCACACCCACACACAACCCTTCACTGGGAAGATCACTGTACTGTTGTTTATCCTACCCCAGCTCTTCTGCAGGGTATGTAATCACTTTTAAAAGTATTATTTATAGGGCTGTTACTGATCAAAATTTTTCTGTTCAATTAATCCATTTGTTTTTTTAATCGATTAATCGACTAATTTCGATTAATTATAACGCACATACAGATCCAACTACTTTTAGCTGATCTCCTTGCAGGCTGATTCCCAATGCAGCTACCAACCACTGGAAAAATGGATAGCAGGATACAAAAAACACACAAAGGCAGTGCTCGATGGGAATAGCATTAAAACTTTTATAGTCCTCAAGTAGGTAACCAAATAAATATAGCACTGGAGATAAAATCGATGGAGCTACATAAACTGTAAAAATGTTGCGAGTAATACCAAACGGTACCAAAAGCAGTCAAAAAAACATGCAGCTAAGTATGATACTGGTATAAAAATGTGTACAACGATAGCACTGCTGAATCCAGATGAGGAGAGATTAACATCAGTCCGTCGGCATGTAGATGTCCCATGAAGGGAACTATCACAACTCCCAGTTGGTGGTTGTAGAATCCCAGGTTGATAGAGGGAAGTGATAGAGGGAAGTGATAGAGGGAAGTGTAACAGACCTTGCGTGTGGCAGATAGTAAGGTCCCGCCGGCATGCAGATATGAAGGCACAGCAAAGGAGCCCTTCAGATGGACACGGCAAGCCCCGCCGGTGTCCGTGACGTTACTGGATCTCCGATGGAACTCCCTGAAGGCCCAGAAGCCGGCGGAGAGGTGAGTACCAATCAAAAGAATTTTAATCGATCAAAAAGATTTTGATCGATCAAAAAAATTAAAGATTAATCGATTAATTAAAAGTTAATTTGCACAGCCCTAATTATTTACAATGTTTTTTTTTTGTTTGTTTTAGAAGCACATGATTAGAATCTGAGACTCTAATTGGCTTAAAAACAGGGTGGGCTCGGGGCGCAGATCACTGCGCCCTGAGCCAATCCTGTTGTATGACATTAGCAAATTTAATATTCGCTATTGTCTTCCTGTTACTCCTCCTGGCCAATGAGGAAGTGGCTTCTGAGACCCCATTGGCTGAGAGTCCAAAGACATGATTGGCCACGAGGAGGAGACAGAGGGTGGACATGGAGACGAATAGGGAAGCCGCCGCCGACATTGGATTTTAACACGGGGGAGAGCAAGCCCAGCACAGCACCCGGTTCTTGGATGCTGAGCTAAATGGGAGGAGGAGAGCCCAGAGCCTGCAGGTAAGGCAATGTCATCTGGAGATGGCAGCCTAGCATGCTTTGTTCATCTCATCCATAGACAAAAGAGCAGCATGATCGCCTCACCGTATGTTGTGCTCCTCTCCTCACACCTTCCCTGGGTGTCTGCTGAGCCGTGACCTGCACAGGGTAAGTGCAGTGCTGACTGAGGCCTCTCAAGCTGGCGACTGAGGGGGTTCCATGGTTAGGTCCATTTGCGGCGCGCCCCCCAACCAATGAAGAACCAGTCGCCATTGCTTTAATTTCTGCATCAGTTTATGACCACCTCATCAGGAGCAGTGGTGTATCCAAGACATGGCAGATATGGCAAGTGCCATGAGTACCATATGAAGGGGGCGCTCGTGAGTGACTGGGCAGAAAAGCACTTTCCATAGGGTGACCAGACGTTTCCGGGGAGCGAAAGAGGACTCTGCCAGGTGCCATGTTGGTTGTGGCAAAAGGGGATAAAAATGGAGGAGAGCTTCTGGTGGAGAGGTCACAGCCGGTCTCGGTGATGGTGTAAATGCTGTGGTAGGAGGAGGGGGGGGGGATTTGAGGTTTTAGAGGCAGGCTTGTGAGCATGGATGGCTCTACTTAAAGGGGAACTCCAGGGAAATGTAAACACACATCTATTTTTTTTTTTTTTTTTTAAAGGTTATCTGAAAGATATTTCATATGTTTTGACAGGAGCGCAGTTTCAGTGCTTGCCATAGGCGCCATTTTCACTAGATACCCCTCTGATCAGAAATAGTATTTACTGAACTACCATAGAACTCCATGAAATATGTTGTGTTCTAAAAGTGTTTAAAGTTGAGTAGCAAATGTTTCAAACCCTGCCATTTTTTTTTTTTACCATTACATTGCAGACGTCCAAAAAGAAGTGAGTGGAAATCCCCTTCTGAACAGTTGTCACTGGCAAAGGCGTCCCCATTGGAAGATTTTTACTGTTTCAGTGACAACTGTAAAATGTGTGGCATGATCATGGTCACCAAAACAGAGATGGTTAATTTCTTTGTTCTCTCTAATCTTTTCAAAGCAATATTTCAGCTACTGCAAACAACGCAATATTGGGGGGGTATGCAGTAGGATAGATTAGGAAAGCATCTACACATCCCTCAATGCAGTGACCCGTTGCCAGGGTCAAGTCCCACGGGAGTGGAGGGCAGAACGTGGGTATTTGCACAGGTAATGTGCATTTGGGGGTACGTTGAAGTGGCCCTTTGACAATTACAGAAGGGAGGCTTGTACATCTTATAGTTCCTAGTACATATCCTCATTGTTAGCTGACGTGGCTTTGGATATGAAGTTGCACAATGCTCTCCCTCCACCCGTCTCTGAAACGGTAAATTTAGTTTATGCCGTAGATCGGGCATGTCCAAAGTCTGGCTCGCAGGACAATCGCGGTCCGCGTTTCGGCTTTGAGCGGCCCGCCGGGTTATTTAGACATGTATATCTTTCGTGGTCCCCGGCGATCTCCCAGCGCTAGGGCCACAAAAGATGTATATGCCTTGGAACGGGACAGGGAGGAGGCGAGATGAGCACCGCCGCCATACACACACAGGAGAATTTCCTGTTTACGGGTGGCCTCTGTAATTGGAAATCCAGCGCTGCCATTGGACGACTGTTCTGTCCATCAAAGGAGGTGGGACTTTCTATTAAAGAGGCCGCTGTGTAAACAGGAGATTCTCCTGTAATTTAATATTTGGCGCTCGTGAGTGCATTCCTGGCAATGGCGGGTGCTGCATTCCTGGCAATGGCGGGTGCTGCATTCCTGGCAATGGCGGGTGCTGCATTCCTGGCAATGGTGGGTGCATTCATGGCAATGGTTGGTCTGCAGATGGGTACTTGTGATGCTGCAGATGGGTACTGACCCTTATTTTGCTTCACAGTTCTTCCATTAATTTTTTTTTCCCCTGAAACTTTGTTCTTAAAATTAAGTTGTGTGTTATACGCCAATAAATACGGTATATCCAAATAATACACCCAAACTCATCTCTTTACTCGCATACAGCCACAAAGGCAAGAGAATTCTTGTTGGGCAGTGTATTAGTGCTCGGACAAACACACTTAGGCCGAATTTTAATGGTTCAAAGAATGTCATGCAAAATGGTCGGCCCACAAGC
The DNA here is from genome assembly GCF_905171775.1 of Rana temporaria. Taxonomy (NCBI): domain Eukaryota; kingdom Metazoa; phylum Chordata; class Amphibia; order Anura; family Ranidae; genus Rana; species Rana temporaria. The sequence goes on from NC_053501.1 coordinate 47,926,204, forward strand.
ATGTTCACTTCATCAAATCTGGCCCTCTTTGAAAAAAGTTTGGACACCCCTGCCGTAGATGGTTCTAATTTCATAGTTTACTGTACAACCTGCACAGTTTCCAAAGCCAGAAAGCCGTCAGAGTTCATTTTGAAGCTACAGGTCACTTTGCGCACCAAGGTGAGGGCAGGGAAGGAACTGCTGTAGGAAATAATGGCTGTCCACCAGTGCATGAACCAAGGTGCATAGAACTGCCCCTCCATCTACATGGGAGTTCTCTTCTTTTTGTTTTGGCTATATGACATTTTGGGACACGCCTAAATTTCAGACTTTATAAATGTTTTTCTAAATTACTCTTATCCTTTAAGGCGGGGGTCTCCAAACATTTTAATCAAAGGGCCGGTTTATTGTCTGTAACGGCTACCCCAGTAGTGAGAGGGTATCAGCCGTTGGAGACGTCCTTTTCCCTGGCAAGTTGCAATATGCAAGTACAGCTGGTATAATCCCATCCACAAGATCCAGAGAGAGAGAGTCAGGTGCAGCTGTAAAAAGAGCAGAATAATAGTCCCATAGAATGCCCTTTCAAGAACGAGACGGGGCTACGTTTTGAAGGGTCAAGTAGACTGTTTTAATGGTACATTCACCTGGTTTATATCTAGTTACAAGCTGTTACAGGAACAATGAAACTCTCTGCCCCCTCCTCACACAGGCTTCAATACAGATACTTTAAAATAATGACATCCCCTTGAGCTAATCACTTAATCAGTATCTAGACATTTCGGCCCCGAGCTACATTTAACATGACCTGACCAGACACATTCCTTTATCAATAGAATTCAATTAACCTTTATTACAATACACACTCACAGATAATCCCATCAGCATACACCTGACAGGAGACTGCTAACTTGTAGTACAATACACAAAAGAGAGTCAATTGGCTGAAGAAGGGAACATTAGAATTTAGCAGTGAAAGAGTCACTCTACATTTAACCCTTTGAGCTCAGAATATAATGTGGTAAATCCAATTGTAACAAGTCATTCGGTCCTTTGTATGTCCCACTGCATGATGATTATAGGTGTCCAGGCAGAACACATAGTTCAGTTACATTGTCCTTCAGACTCTTGGAGGGCCGGACTTTGGCCAGCAGGAGTGAAACATTTCCTGGCATCAGTGGGAGTAAACATCTGGTATTAGGGGGAGGAATAGTGCCCCATTGCTGTTATCATAGGGAGGATAAGTGCCTCATTTGTGGTGTCAGTGGGAGAAATGGTGCTCCATTGTCAGATGGAAGAATAGTGTCTCGTTTCAGTGGGAGGGATAGTGCTCCAAGGGTCGGATAAAGGCAAGCAAAGGGCCGCATCCGGCCCTCGGGTCGCAGTTTGGAGACCACTGCTTTAAGGTAATAAATTACTCATGTACAATCAAGAAGTGAAAGTGTGGGAAATGATGGCCCATTTGTTAACAACCTTTTTAATAAGTTACAGATTGCTATTACCATAGCTGCTTTGGGGATTTAAAAGGATAAGTGTGCCCTGTTTTAAAGAATGCGTCTGCATGAAACTGTAATGCCTCCACCATGTGCCACCTTCGACTGCCCCCCAAATTATTCTCTTGACAAACGGTTGTTCGACAAACCAAAGATGCTGGTTGTGTTTAAATTATTTTTATTGTTTTTCACATAAAATAGAAAAACTTTACATACTTTAAAAAAATCACCACTCATTATAAAATTCACAAGTTCTTCATACATATAACATATAACAATAACATATACAGACTACATATTACCACATTACAAAAAACACATTTATGTGGGTACAGGGCTAGGTCCAACCTTACGATACAGCCTCTATGCTGGTTGGACTGTTTTTATCAGGACTCTTCCAGCGACACGTAGGATTCCGGTTTCTATACTATTCATTATGCAGTGTAATGTTTTTTGGCACAGGCATGTGGAGCCTGAAGCTCAGAGCTACATTTTTGTGAAGCTATATGGTATAATTATGAAGCTTTCGTTTCTTTTGATATGTTTGTGCAGCTTTAGGCAATGTACTGACAGATCCTGGCTGTATAGTTGTAAGAATACTAGCATCTATCCGGATATCCAGCACTTTCTTAGACGGGGGTGGCAGGGGGAACGGTACAAATATGTGTTGGCACCCACAGATAACTACGCTCTTCATTCATCTCACCAAGGTGTAGAAAACAACTAAACTGTACTAAATGCTTGAGCTGTAGTCAATTGGCTTCAAATGGCCGGGGGGGGGGGGGGGGGGGGGGTAGGGGGAGAGTTAACGCAAAGTATAAATCGCATACAGTACAGTATCTACATACAACCAAGCATGTTTTAAACTGACCATACATGGGTAAAAATTATTAAAAGTCTTATGCCCTGTACACACGATCGGTTCATCGGATTTTTTCATCAGATATCCGATGAAGCTGGCTTTCATCAGTCTTGCCTACACACCATCAGTTAAAAAAACGATCGTGTCCAACGCGGTGACGTAAAACACAACGACGTGCTGAGAAAAATGAAGTTCAATGCTTCCGAGCATGCGTGGACTTGATTCTGAGCATGCGTGGATTTTTGACTGATGGATTTCCCCACAGACGATCGTGTTTTTTAACCACAAGAAAAATTTAAAACCGGTACTATTTTTATTTATTTATTTATTTATTTATTTTCACACACACACGATCGGTTCATCCGATGAAAACCGTCCATCGGTCCGTTTTCATCAGGCGAACCGATCGGGTGTACAGGGCATTAAGGCTGGACTGGCAGGCTGGTTTTAGTAAGGTCGATCCATCTGATATTTTTTTTATGTGATTACTGCTGGAGGCTTTTGCAGCTAGCACTATAGTGTGGTTTGTGTGTGTGTTTTTTTTTCTGGCTGATAGTTCATATTAGGCTACAATACACCATATTTAGCTTACACTACGATTCAAATTGATACTCCTAGGGGTTCCCTCTACCTGCACCTTTTTTTTTTTTTTTTTAAACACAGATGTGCGGAAATTGCATGGTGCTTTTGTACCATGCAACTTCAATGAGTGGGAAATTACACTGGGCTAGATTCACATAGATTAGCAGATCTTTAGATCCGCGTAATCTATGTGATTTACGATCCGCCGGTGCAATTTAGCGAGGCTAGTGCAGTATTCACAAAGCACTTACCTCGAAACTTGCACCGGCCGATCGTAACTCCCCCAGCGGAATTCAAATTCCGCGGCTAGGGGGAGTGTACAATTTAAATCAGGCGCGTTCCCGCGCCGATTTAACTGCGCATGCGCCGCCGGCGATATTTCACAGTGCGCATGCTCCAAATGACGTCGCTAGGACGGCGGCAACGTCCATTGCGGCCATCCATATTCCAGACCGACTTACGCAAACGACGTAAAAATTTAAAACTCAGCGCGGGAACGACGGCCATACTTAACATTAGCTACCCCTCATGTAGCAGGGGTAACTATCCACCGGAAAAAGCCGAACGCAAACAACGTAAAAAAAAAGCGACGGGCGGGCGTTCGTTTCTGAATCGCCGGTTCTCCTCATTTGCATATCCGACGCGTAAAAGACCGAGGCGACACCTAGCGGCCGGCGGGTGATTGCAGCCTAAGATCCGACGGTGTCACTTACACCAGTCGGATCTAAGGGAGATCTATACGGAACTGATTCTATGAATCAGTCGCATAGATCCGACCGTCGGATCTCAGAGATACGACGGCGGATCAGGAGATCCGCCGTCGTATCTCTTCATGAATCTGGCCCACTGTGTTTTTCTGTGCGTAGGGGGTCATTAAAGAGTCAATGACGGACTGCAAGTTTGCTGCGCAGCTCTGCGTTTTGTGTGTGGCGATTTGCACACACTCCCACACCTGCATATATTTGAACGTAGCATTCATGTACTATATAGAAACCACAAAGAGACAGGGGCACTATTAAGGGTATCAGCAAATCCACAATTGATGACATCAGTAGAAGATACTTGGTTCTTTTGAATGGCCAGGAAATCATGTCTATTGCAGTTAAACAATGAGAATTCATATGAAAAGAATTCACAAGTCCATTGTGGGAAAGCTTCACTATTAAGCCTTCAATTGCGATTTGAATAAGGGTTGCAAGTAAGTGCAGCAGCATTAGGCCTCATGCACATAAGATGTATTTATTTTTTATTTTTCCTCTCCTGGGCACCATTGCCCCTGGGGAGGGAAAAGCGGCACTAAAAATGCACCCAAAGGAGCTTTTTTTCAAACACGTTTTGGGTACGTCAATTACTTGGGCATTCATTTATTCCATTGGCCAGAATATTAATGTATTCTGGCCATTGGAATGAATTGACACCCAAGTGCTTGACTCTCCTAAACGTGCCTAGCGCTAAAGTGCATTTATACACGTTTAGGCACACTGGGCATTTATTTTGTGGCAAAATGCTTCTCTTCTGAAAGGGCAGGCCCTTTTTTTTTTTTTTTTTTTTTTTTTTTTTTTCATTATAATTTTTGTTTTGTTTTTTTGCCTCCTAAACATCTATGTGTGCATGAACACATAGGCCAACATAGAGGGGCATTTAGAGGCAGGAAAAAAAATAACTCAACGGTGGTGCGTTTAACGCCCTGTGTGCATGAGGCTTAAAATGCCAGAGACACTTCCACAAGAGAAAAGTTCACCTGGTTTGAATTCCATGTGCAATAAACCATGACTAAGAAGGTGTATTTGTGTGTACACAGGATATAGGTATCCGAGGAATTCAACCCAACAGTTTATTCAAATAAAAATGATGTCCAAAGTTGCAGGAAAAGTCGCACAAGTGTGAAAGTGGCCTTTAGAGTGAGCATTGCTCCCTCTTCAGAAGTACCAACAAAATGAATAAGAACATTGACATTTTACATATATAGGGGCAGATCCACAAAAGGATTACGCCGGCGTATCTATTGATACGCCGGCGTAATTTTAAATTTCCTGCGTCGTATCTTTGTTTTGTATCCACAAAACAAGATACGACGGCATCTGGGATCGATCCGTCTTAGTACGCCGTCGGATCTTAGATGCAATTTTTCGGCGGCCGCTAGGTGGTGTTTCCGTCGAAATCCGCGTTGTGTATGCAAATTAGCTATTTACGGCGATCCACGAACGTACGTCCAGCCGGCGCATTTTTTTACGTTGTTTTCGTTCGTCTTTTTCCGGCGTATAGTTAAAGCTGCTGTTATGAGGCTTACTCAATGTTAAGTATGGCCGTCGTTCCCGCGTACAATTTTGAAATTTTTACGTTGTTTGCGTAAGTCGTTCGCAAATGGGGATTTGTCTGCAGTCTCTGACCATCTCTTGTACCACGTTTGCAGTCTCTGACCATCTCTTGTACTACGTCTGCAGTCTCTGACCATCTCTTGTACTACGTCTGCAGTCTCTGACCATCTCTTGTACCACGTTTGCAGTCTCTGACCATCTCTTGTACTACGTCTGCAGTCTCTGACCATCTCTTGTACTACGTCTGCAGTCTCTGACCATCTCTTGTACCACGTTTGCAGTCTCTGACCATCTCTTGTACTACGTCTGCAGTCTCTGACCATCTCTTGTACTACGTCTGCAGTCTCTGACCATCTCTTGTACTACGTCTGCAGTCTCTGACCATCTCTTGTACCATGTCTGCAGTCCCTGACAATCGTCTACAAACTATGGGATAGATTTATGGCATTTATATTTAAATATTTTTTTACTAGTAATGGCGGCGATCATTGATTTTTTGGCGGTACTGCAACATTGCAGCGGACACACCGGACACCTAAATGAGTTCTGTAAGCAACACCTTATTTTCTGTCAGTGCCCCTCCCGAGACTAGACTCTGGATCCGCCCTTGTGTAAATGCTGATGCTTCCTTACCCATGCATGCACGTGTGGAGTATTTTCTGATTGGGAATCTTCCCTCTATTTGCTGTTAAATGCCGATGCAAAGAAGCATCAGCGTTAACAATATTATGAACGTTTACAGCCATGTTAGGGAGTAGGAAAGCACAGGGATATTTATGTTGGGCATAACATTTAATTTAGTCCTTGTGCAAGAACCCAAACTTGTTACCCTATTTTTAAAGTCAAAACATTTTTTTTTTTTTACTTTGCTGCCATTAATCTTGTGTGGGCACTTACAGGATGAAAGGGCAATATATATATATATATATATATATATATATATATATATATATATATATATACTTTTTTTTTTTTTTTTTTTTGTGTTGTCATCCTGTTTATACACATCCCAAAGGAGATTGCAAGCACATCGTACAGACATATGGCAATTGTTTTAATATACAGTGCTTTTGTAAAATTCACTCAGGGTTTACATGTATTTCAGTATAGGACTTCAGACAGAAATGCGTAGGACATACTGTACAATAATATTTAGGGGCTCTTCATGCATTTGTGAGTAGTTTTACAGCACCTTTAGGCTACTAAAACAATATATGGAAGCAGCCAAGAGAAGGCATATCCTGTCCTTTCATATACTGCAACTCAATCCCTCACACTTCCTGCACCCGGCACAGCCTCATGATAAATATTACAGCACCGTTCATTATTAGAAGAGGTGGTGTCAGAACTGTTGCTGTGCAGTTTACAGATGTAATTGCTTGTCATTGAAGGGAGTCTCGCCTGTTTCCTTCTCGTTCCTCTGAGAATTTGTTCATGTTTTCCATTGCACAAGATCCTTTTGCTCTTTTATTTAGATATAGCAAAAAGTGTGGCAGAACCAGGGCTGTCTTAATGAGAGGGCACACCTGGGCCCCTACCCTTTCCCCAAAGCAGCTGGTCCTTGAGCCCAGGCTACCCCTCTACATCACAGATATCCCCCCAGCACTCTGACCCCTCTACACCCCAGATATCCCCCCCCCCCAGCACTCTGATCCCTCTACATCCCAGATATCCCCCCAGCACTCTGATCCCTCTACACCCCAGATATCCCCCCCCAGCACTCTGATCCCTCTACACCCCAGATATCCCCCCCCCAGCACTCTGATCCCTCTACATCCCAGATATCCCCCCCCAGCACTCTGATCCCTCTACATCCCAGATATCCCCCCAGCACTCTGATCCCTCTACACCCCAGATATCCCCCCCCCCAGCACTCTGATCCCTCTACACCCCAGATATCCCCCCCCCCCAGCACTCTGATCCCTCTACATCCCAGATATCCCCCCAGCACTCTGACCCCTCTACATCCCAGATATCCCCCCCAGCACTCTGACCCCTCTACATCCCAGATATCCCCCCCAGCACTCTGACCCCTCTACATCCCAGATATCCCCCCAGCACTCTGACCCCTCTACAGACCAGATATCCCCCCCCAGCACTCTGACCCCTCTACACCCCAGATATCCCCCCCAGCACTCTGACCCCTCTACACCCCAGATATCCCCCCCAGCACTCTGACCCCTCTACACCCCAGATATCCCCCCCAGCACTCTGACCCCTCTACACCCCAGATATCCCCCCCAGCACTCTGACCCCTCTACACCCCAGATTCCCCCCAACACTCTGACCCCTCTACACCCCAGATATCCCCCCCCAGCACTCTGACCCCTCTACACCCCAGATATCCCCCCCAGCTCTCTGACCCCTCTACACCCCAGATTCCCCCCAACACTCTGACCCCTCTACACCCCAGATATCCCCCCCCCAGCACTCTGACCCCTCTACACCCCAGATTCCCCCCAGCACTCTGACCCCTCTACACCCCAGATTCCCCCCAACACTCTGACCCCTCTACACACCAGATATCCCCCCAACACTCTGACCCCTCTACACCCCAGATATCCCCCCAACACTCTGACCCCTCTACACCCCAGATACCCCCCCCAGCTCTCTGACCCCTCTACACCCCAGATTCCCCCCAACACTCTGACCCCTCTACACCCCAGATATCCCCCCCCCCCAGCACTCTGACCCCTCTACACCCCAGATTCCCCCCAACACTCTGACCCCTCTACACACCAGATATCCCCCCAACACTCTGACCCCTCTACACACCAGATTCCCCCCCAGCACTCTGACCCTTCTACAGACCAGATATCCTTCCAACACTCTGACCCCTCTACACACCAGATATCCCCCCAGCACTCTATTTGGCACTGTGCTGCTTTAACTGGTAATTGCGCGGTCATGCAACGTTGTACCGAAACAAAATATGCGTTCTTTTTCTTCCCATAAATAGAGCTTTCTTTTGATGGTATTTGATTGCCTCTGCGATCTTTTTTATTTTATTTTTTGCAATATAAATGGAAAAAGACCAAAAATTTGGGAAAAAAAATATATTTTCTACTTTTTGTTATAAGAAAAATCCTAATAAACTAAATTTTAGTCATACATTTAGGCCAAAATGTATTCAGCCACCTGTCTTTAGTAAAAAAAAAAGACAATAAGCGTATATTTATTGTTTTTCTCAAAAGTTATAGCGTCTACAAACTAGGGTACATTTTCTGGAATTTACACAGCTTTTATTTTATGACTGCCTATCTCATTTCTTGAGGTGCTAAAATGCAGGGCAGTACAACCCCCCCCCCCCCCAAATGATCCCATTTTGGAAAGTAGACACCCCAAGAAAATTACTGAGAGGCATGTTGAGCCCATTGAATATTTATTTATTTTTGTCCCAAGTGATTGAATGACAAAAAAAATAAAAAATCTTTACAAAAAGTTGTCACTAAATGATATATTGCTCACACATGGTTATATGTGGAATTGCACCCCAAAATACATTTTGCTGTTTCTCCTGAGTATGGCGGATACCACATGTGTGGGACTTTTTTTGGAGCCTAGCTGCACATGGGGCCCCCAAAACCAAGCACCGCCTTCAGCATTTCTAATTTTTGATTTCACTCCTCACTACCTATCACAGTTTCGAAGGCCATAAAATGCCAAAATAGCATAAACCCCCCAAATGACCCCATTTTGGAAAGAAGACACCCCAACCTATCTGCTGAGAGGCATGGTGAGTATTTTACAGCTGTCATTTGTTTTTGAAAATCGATTTTTCAAAACTTTGTGACAAAAAGCGAGATCTGCAAAATACTCACCATACCTCTCAGCAAATGGCTTGGGGTGTCTACTTTCCAAAATGGGGTCATTTGGGGGGGGGGGGGGGGTTGTGCTATCTGGGCATTCCATGGCCTCCGAAACTGTGATAGGTAATGAGAAGTGAAATCAAAAATGTACACCCTTAGAAAGTCTGAAGGCGGTGATTGGTTTTTGGGGTCCCGTACGCGGCTAGGCTCCCAAAAAGTCTCACACATGTGGTATCCCCGTACTCAGGAGAAGCAGCAGAATGTATTTTGGGGTGTAATTCCAAAGCCCTTTCTGATACTGTTTGTTTACATGAAAACATTTTTGTTGTGCAAGAAAATTAAGTTGAACTTACAACATGGCCTACAGATTAAAATGGTGGGTGTTGCATTTTTTTTTCACGCAGTATTTGCACAGCGATTTTTCAAATGCATTTTTTGGGGAAACGATACACTTTTTTTTTTGATGCACAGAAACGCACAAAAACGCACTATGTTACCCAAATGTTTGATGAAATAAAAAAGATGATCTTGGGCCAAGTACATGGATACCAAACACGACATGCTTTAAAATTGCGCACAAACGCGCAGTGGCGACAAACTACATACGTTTTTAAAAACCTTTACAGGTTACCACATTCGATTTACAGAGGTCTACTGCTAAAATTACTGCCCTCGATCTGACCTTCACGGTGATACACCACATGCATGTGCAACTGCTGTTTACATATGACACCAGACCGACGCTTGCCTTCGCCTTTGCGCAAGAGCAGGGGATAACAGGGGTGCTCCTTCTTCCTTCTTTCTTTCTTTCTTTTTTTTTATTATTATTTATTTAGCTTTTTTATTTCATTTTTAAACTGTTCCTTCCATATACTTTTTTTTTTTTACCATTTTTTTTATTATCTCAGGGAATGTAAATATCCCCATGATGATACCTAATCCCACAGGCATCATTCTGGTATAACCATTCAAAGTCCAGCAACATACCATACGTTGATGGTCCTTGTTGGACATGTATTGTAATCTTTTTTTTTTTTTTTTTTCATGCAGCCTGTTGGCTGAACGAAAAAAAGAGATTGATCGGTGGGTATGCCCACCATTAGAATACCTCCCTTCATCCACCTACTTCTAATGATGGGCATACATGCACCATTTATATATGCCGAAGCATGGGGGCATCCTCCCACAAAAAAGTTATGCCGCATACACACGGTCAGACTTTTCCACGGGCAAGCCTCTATCGGAATTTCGACCATATGTACACGGCTTTAGGAGAAAAATCGCTCCTCCGCCCCTGCTGCCCCATGCTTCCGCATATATGCTTTTCTCTCTTTTTTTTTTTTTTTTAACTGTGGTGGTGAAATCACCTCCTATAGCACTGGAGTCACGTCCAGGACGTGAGCGCGAGAGGAGCCGAGACTGCCCGACTATACACGAGTGTACTGCGCTCGGTATATGCCGGCGCAGTATTCAAACTCGGCGCGGGAAAGCGGGTATCGGCGTATATCGCGCACCCACGATTTTGCCCTGATTTTCAGGGCAAAAAAGTGCGCGGTATACGCCAATAAATACGGTAAGTATCACTGTAAATGATGTCATATCATACTCCATGTATTATGCTAATGCAGATACCAGTACAGCCGCACTACTACACAGCAGGCAATATTGCACTAAATCACCACATTCTAAGATTTAAAAAAAAAAAAAAATTGCTTTTATGCAGCAACATCCACACAAGTAGGACACCCAGTGTTGGAGGTGACTTATTCTTCCAAAGCAAATATACTTTTGGACACTGGTACTGACTAGTATTCCAATGTTTCTCTTCTCCCTCAGTTTCTCTTCCCCTCTCAGCTAATGTGACCCCAGTGCTGACATGAGGAGCAAACAAGGATGCTGTGCAGGCACCCGATGTCCTCCTTCTCAACCAATGACATCCTTGATTGTTGCGTTGCCATTGGCTAGAAGGTTGTAATGGTGCACAATGAAAACCTGTGGCTTTGCGTAACTAAAAGACAGGCTCATTCACCCGCTGGCTTGTATACAGTTTTTGGCATTTTTCCAAGGCACCCCGGAAGAAACATGATGGCACCCCAGTTGGAAAAGTCTGTTCCAGCTGGAGGCTCTGACGTGAGGAATCAGACTTGCCTCTACCAAGATGGTTGCCTCCACACAGAGTGCAGAACAAGGCATTGTAAGTCAGTATTGGCAATACTCCATAACGTTCTTTGCCTGCTGTTTTTTGAGCACAGCTTCCAGAGTTCAGTTCCCCTGAAAGCAAATATTGGCATGTCCATTTATTTCAGATGGATAGTATTTATTCTCTTGTGCTGCTAAAATAATGGATAAGCTATTGCTGAGCAACCCTTCACAAACTGCTGTACGGTTGAGGTTAAATATAATGACCTACAGTGCTTCTCTCCCAGGTGGTAAGATCCCTTTTTAAATGGACAGTAATTCATCTGCTGAGTGCCAGTGCCTAGGCACCATGCCAGAGGGTATGGAGTCCTTGGAAATAAAACATTGGCTGTTTTAGTACCAAATTCCCTGAGAATATTGGTGTTAACACTGAATTCCTTTCAGCCTATTAACTTTGTTTGCTGCAGTGATGAACATATTTATTTATTTTTTTCCGAGCGTGTCTTCTAGCTTCCGTATCCTTGACTGTCCAAAGATATTTATTGGATGGCCTTCTAGCTTTAAGGGTCACTAAAGGAAACAATTTTTTTTGCTGAAATGACTGTTTATTGGGTATAGAGACATAAAAGTTAACTGATTCCTTTTTAAAAATGAATACAAATTGAATTTAATCTATCAAAAAAAGTGCCTCTAGTTTCACTTTTGTTTTTAAGGTACATACATGAAGTTCCGGGTGAGAGGTGAGTCGGGAAGACTCACAGAACAAAAATAAACAAATCCAGGGCAGTGTTTTGTTTTTAAAATGAATCTGATTGGTTCTGAGGAGTTTTAGACACACAGTAATGACAGCTCAGACCACCGTGAAAATCTCCCAGTACCATGGTTATAAGGAAACAGGCAACCAGGAAGTGTGGAGATCACAGCAGAATTGCAGCTACTTCAAAGCAAAAACGAACCATGAGGACATGAAACCAGTACTGCAGTAAGGTAAAGGAAGCTATTTAGCTAAAAAAATGTTTTCCTTTAGTGACCCTTTAAAAGAGGAGTGTAGTCAAGGCTTTTTTACTACACTTCTCTTGGCTAAAGCCCGCTGTCAGGGGATGTAACAGAGCTGCTCCAGGCTCTTGAAGCATCTTAACCATATTATTGTGATCCACCCAGATGCCTGATTGGCAGGTGGCTCAGCCTCTCATCACACAGCTGAGAGCCGCAGCTAGCCACTCCCGCCCCCTCCCAAGTCTGGTACTCTAGTGAGCGCTGGAGGGGCAGGGGAAAGTATCCCAAACTATTCGTATAAGGTAGCAGGCTCACCTCAGGCCTGTTCATTCATTGGCATGCAGATGGTAGACCTTTTAGATTTTTCTGAAGGACCCAATCAAAATTGATTATGATATTTAAATGCAGGCTTCATATATCACAGGGGGAAAAAGCAAAGATTTTTGGATGTCAGTTTTATTTTGATTGCATTGAAAAATACATCAAGCCTGAAAATGCATCCATCATGAATGACCCCTGACAGATCGTTGGTTCATATAAAATACCCCAGTGTATGTACAGTTTATGTACCTCTTGTGCTAAAATGATTTTCCTCATAGTACAGTATATCACTGGGATTTGTACAATTGGTTAAAGCGTATTTAATTGGCGACTGTTGTTCAATTGTACAGCAGCTGAACTCCAAGCAGCTGAACTCCAAGCAAACGACTAAATAGAAGCTGCTTTACGTGCCTAAAGTGTCATTATACCAAGACTCATTGCTAATTCCACAACCGTGTGCACACTAAAGCATTTGTTTTGTGTAGAGTGAAATAATACCTCATTGATCCTTCCTTCAGCTGTCCCTCCCAACTTCTCTGTGTCCCCATTGCAGCCTGAGATTGTGTAGACCAGCTAATTTCCTGCCCACATCACGTGTGTGTGTGTGTGTGTATATGTATATATATATATATATATATATATATATATATATATATATATATATATATATATATATATATATATATATATATATATATATATATATATATATATATATATATATATATATATATATATATATATAATGTGTTAATACCTGTAAAGTAAAAAGTTCCTTGGCTGCAGATGCCATCTGAACACAATTAAAGCTAGTGTCATTCAACTTTGACTTCCCCTACACTATTAATTTACAAAAATTTGAGCTGCACAATTTTGGGGAAAAATGAGAATCGTGATTAAAAAAAACATTTACCACTGACAGCAGGGCAGGACTTAGGGTGGTGGGGTCCCCTGGGCTTGAGTCACTTTCGGGCCCTACATTCTATACATTAAATAGAACAAAATGATACATACCCAAGCTATGTATTAGAGCTACACAATTCTGGATAAACTGAGAATAAAAATAGAGATCCCGATTCTGAAGTAAACCCTGGCCGATTTTTGCAGTTTTTCAATTAAGTTATAACGGCTCATCGCAATGCTAATATATATATATATATATATATATATATATATATATATATATATATCTATCCCCCAAAAATTAGGCCTGAAAATACCTTTTTTAGGATGGTTTTGTTCTCTGTATTTCCGGGTATCTCAAGCGCCATTTGTACTGCTGTTATGTGATTCAAATTATGGCGTCGCTTCTGCCCTTATTGTGTCCCTGTTGGTAATCTTGCGCATGCGCCGTAACCGTTCGTTGCTGTGTCTGGGGCTGCTGTTTTCTTTCACTACCCTTTTATGACGTATTCTTTAGTCACACGGGGGAGTATCAGGAAGAGTGGAAGGAGCTAAACACCGCAAGACTTCTCCTCTGTGCCGGACAGTGGGGAAGTTCTCACAGACTGCATTCCGGCAAGCTTTAAATGCCAGTTTAGAGGGGCTAATGTGCACAATCGCGGTGACCTCATGCAAATGACCAGCTGCCTGTGTTATGGGCTATTTTTTTAAGACAATGTTGTGTCCGAAGGTTTACATTACAACCACTTTAAATGACAGCCATATTATTGAAAAAAATTAAACGTAAGGGGCCCCCTATTGGGCGGGGCCCATGGGCTTGAGCTCAGTCAAGCCCAATGGTAAGCCTGGCCCTGGCCTTTTATTCATGTAAAACCTTTATCCCAAAAGCAAACAAAACTGTTTTCTCTTACTGATTATAAAGTGTGATCTGGAGTTTGGCTTCAATTTGTTTAGTGTATATCTAAATTTACTAGGTCATCCAACACTTCCTTCCCCCCCTGGACTGACAATGCTGCTGTTCCGATGTGCTCCCTATTCTCATTCATCCAGAGTGGGGGCACTGTAATACAGGTGTGTTACTGGTTAGAAATCCAGATGAAAACAGAGGGGGAAATAGGCTCTAATAAGCTGCAATATTACATTTTTGGGGTTTAATACTATTGTAAGCTAACAAATGCCGCTGGGTAGGCATGTGCATTTCGTTTCGTTCCGAATCTAAATTCGGACAAATTTTTCATTATTCAGACATTCGGATGCATACGAATTCCCGAATTGTAATATTAACGAATTTAACCGACTCCGAACGAACGTTTTCGAATCGAAAACCCGCGGACGAAATTCGATTGAATTGAAAACAAATTCTATTCGAATTGAATTCGAAAACAATTTGATTCGAAAACAAATTTCGAATGAAAATTGAAAGCAAATTTGAATCAAAATCTAAAAAATATAAATCGATTTCTAAAAAAAGAATACAATGAAATAGAATATAAAATAATAAAACAATAGAATGAAAATCAAAGAATAGTAAAGAACAGAATGGAATCAAATACAATAGAATATGACCTGGCTTCTTCAATCTATCTTCCATTTTCTGAAATTCGAAATTCAAATAGAATGAACTCAAATTCGAATAGAAACATATTAGAAGAGTAGAATAATTATATATATATATATATATATATATATATATATATATATATATATATATATATATATATATATATATATATATATATATATATATATATATATATATATATATATATATAATTTTTTTTTTTTTTTTTTTTATTCTACTCTTCTAATATGTTTCTATTCGAATTTGAGTTCATTCTATATGAATTTCGAATTTCAGAAAATGGAAGATAGATAGAAGAAGCCAGGTCATATTCTATTGTATTTGATTACATTCTATTAAATTCCATTCTGTTCTTTACTATTGTTTGCTTTTCATTCTATTGTTTTATTATTTTATATTCTATTTTATTGTATTCTTTTTTAAAAAACGATTTATATTTTTTAGATTTTGATTCAAATTTGCTTTCCATTTCCACTCCATTCTATTCTACCATCTCTAGTAACGTGCATAAATAAGCATTATATATAAAAAGGAATACCGTTGTAGCAACATATTGCATATATAAAAAAAATATGGATAAAACGGAAGAAAATTTCACATTCACTGAATGCATTTTGGGCTTGTAAAGAATCAGTACTTGCCACACTTGGCTTCCCTTCCTCAAAAATCTACTTTTATAAAACCTTATGATTTTATAATGCACACCTTGGGATTATTTTTTACATAAGACTTAGATTTCAGACATCTCTTGTTAATTAGGTTTTTTGTTTGTTCACAAAAAGTGCTGGCATGGAGACTTGGCAAGTTTCCGGTCGAATTTTGTTGTACAAAGATGAATTATACAGTCTGTGCACCGTTGTGCTTTCTTCCCTGCTACAGCATGGAAAGCCATAGGCGTAAGATCCAAACTCTAGCCAGGTGTTGGAGGAGGAGAATATTTTCCAGTCTGTTTCTCCATGCTTCAACATGTATTCACTGATATTATGTACTGGTGTGTAGCTCTGCATTTTAATACCCTTCCAAGTTACAGGGAGAATTTACTGACTGTGTAGTCTAGGACTTTATTTTATACTGTCTTGGTAGTACCTTTTTTTTTTTAAAGACCAAAAGAGACAAAAAAATGTGTGACCAAAGCCATGCATGCTCAGAAACCAAAGAATATATTACAAAATGATACAATAGACTGTATCCCTTCCGAAAAATTGTATTCTGTCGTAGGGGAGTTTTCGTAACCTATTGGTTTTTGCACAAGACTAGCATGCAAGAAAAAAATGATCATTTGATCAATATTATTATTGCGTGTACTAGGAGGGGGCTGATCAATGTAAAAATAGCAAAGATGGAAGGAAGCACAGATGTGCACAATGAATGAAACTGGAGCAATGACATGTTTGGACTGCAGGTCCTAGGCTACAACTTTGTGTTTAGTAGGCCCTCAAAAGAACTATGAGTAGCGCAGTCGTCACATCCCAAGACTGGCCATACACCTATAGATTATCTGCAGATTTTCTATGGTCAGATGGAAAAAGTGCAACAGATTCCTCCATGTACGCTAAACCGTGTGGATGGAAGAATCTCCCACTGGGCCAAGCTTCCGTATCTTGCTAGTCGGCCCCGCTGGCTCTCACAATACCTAAACATTCTGATTGGGTGCAGGCATTGTTTAGGTTGAGAGCCAGCAGGGCCAACTAGCAAGATACTAAAGCTTGGCCCAGTGGGAGATTTCTCCATCCACACAGTTTAGCGTACATGGAGAAATCTGTTGCACTTTTTCCATCTTCCATACAAAATCTGCAGATAATCTATATATAATAAGACTCTACGGATCTCAATTTAATAGTAATCATCAATAGTTGTGAATTGGTGCGGATGTGCCTTAGATTATCTCTTACTGTAGATGACCAGCAGTGGTTAGAGGAGCTGGAGCACTTGGATGATGTCACATTTATGAAAGTGCACTGCAACTTTACAACCTCCCATAAGGAATTCAAGGCAAAGGGTAGATTGTTCAGGGTACTGCTTGGCTAAAGTAAAAACATCGATGGCAGTAAACTTTTGGTAAAAGACTTTGAAAGACTTTAAAACTCTTTTGCCCAAAAAACTCCATTACCTATCTTATGTTTGTTTTCTTATAGTTAGATTCAGAAAGAGTTAAGCCGGCGTATCTCAGTAGATACACCGTCGTAACTCTGAATCTAAGCCGTCGTACATTTAAGTGTATTCTCAAATTGAGATACACTTAAATGTAGCTAAGATACGTCTGCTTGCGCCGTCGTATCTTAGCTGTCTAGTTCCGCTGGCCGCTAGGGGCGTGAACGCCGATTTACGCCTAGAATGCGTAAATCAGCGAGATACGCCTATTCACGAACGTACGCTTGCCCGTCGCAGTAAAGATACGCCGTTTACGTAAGGCGTTTTCAGGCGTAAAGTTAGTCCAACAAAAAGCTGGCCTAGCCAATGTTAAGTATGGACGTCGTTCCCGCGTCGAATTTTTGAAATTTTTACATTGTTTGCGTGAGTCGTCCGTGAATGGGGCTGGACGTAATTTACGTTCACGTCGAAACCAATAAGTCCTTGCGGCGTACTTTGGAGCAATGCACACTGGGATATGTCCACGGACGTCAATCACGTCGGGTCATGGTTTATTTACATAAAACACGCCCACCTCTTCACAATTTGAATTAGGCGCGCTTACGCCGGCCCATTTATGCTACGCCGCCGTAACTTAGGAGGCAAGTGCTTTGTGAATACGATACGCTGCCCTAAAAATACGCCGCCCTAAAAATACGCCGCCCTACCTGAATCCAGCTATTGGTGTACATTGCCTGTGGAACATGTGCAGTGTACACTCCTAGCCTATTCCCAGCATCGGGTGCCAGGATAATGTAACTCAAGTGTTCATGTTCAGTGGCCAAATATAGAAGATGCCGAACCAATAGAAGGACAGACTGAAGATTGATAGCTGTGTAACTGGTTACTACTGGGAATAGCTCTTTACAGTTTTTTGCATTAGGCTGCAATACTCAAGGCTCCGGAAAGGCTAAGAGCAGTTTTTTCCTCTACATGCTACAGATAGGATTTTGGTGTTTTTACATTAAAGTCATGGGTTGTTGGCTATGCAATGTGTGTCGGTGTCCCCTTGTCACTTGGTTTGAGATGCAGACGCAGCCTTTTAACATATACAGGTTGCAAGGACACTCCTCTCAAAACCCTGGAATACACATCAACAGTCTATGAAAATAAGAGTAAAAACCAAGAGAGATATCAACTTGCATAATACATTATACTCATAGGGCCAGATTCAGGTAGACTTACGACGGGCGTATCAGTGGATACACCGTCGTAAGTCCGAATCCGCGCCGTCGCAACTTTAAGCGTATACTCAAACTGAGATACACTTAAATGTTGCTAAGATACGGACGGCGTAAGTCTCCTACGCCATCGTATCTTAACTGCATATTTACGCTGGCCGCTACGGGCGTGTACGCTGATTTACGCCTAGAATATGTAAATTAGCTAGATCCGCCTATTCACGAACGTACGCCCGGCCGTCGCAGTAAATATACGCCGTTTATGTAAGGGGTTTTCAGGCATAAAGATAAACTACCAAAAAGATGGCGCAGCCAATGTTAAGTATGGACGTCGGAACCGCGTCAAATTTTTCAAATTTTACGTCATTTGCGTAACTCATCCGTGAATGGGGCTGGCCGTAATTTACATTGACAATTTGCCGACGTCATTTGGAGCATGCGCACTGGGATACGTCCACGGACGGCGCATGCGCCGTTCGATCGAAACGTCATTTACGTGGAGTTACACTTAATATACATAAAACACGCCCACAGCTTCAACATTTGAATTAGGTGGGCTTACGCCGGCCCTAATACGATACGCCGCCGTAACTTTGGCAGCAAAATCTTTGAGAATACCATACTCGCCTCTCAAAGTTACAGCGGCGTAGCGTATAGGAGATACGCTACGCCCGCCTAAAGGTATGTGAATCTAGCCCATAGTTTAGTTTGTGTAGTCTTCATTTAGCACAAATATTACCACTCAAATCAAGCTTCTGCAAGGGGTATTTAATACAGACGGGGTGTCTGAATAAGAACTACTTCTGGGGGAAGGACCAGGTCACAAGAAGCTATCCATCCTTTTATACCATAAAGGGTGGATACCAGTGAATAAACACATATAGAAAAATAAGTCCACCAGACAATGTGCTATTTTAATGGTGCAGGTATTGAGTGCACACGATGGTCTTCCTAATTGCCTCTCCGACTAGCATCCAATTCCACTGCCAATGCTCCTATTTATCTTCCTATTAGTCACTCTACGCTTTTCCTCTTCTGTAGATGGGGGCTAGAGAATCCAGCTCCTAGTGATCAGTTTTCGCATTATAAACTGCATCTGTAGAGTCCAGAATGGTTGCATCAAAATAGCCATGTATTCCTGAGAGATGCCAAATGTAGTGCTTAGTGTAGAGACCACAAAGCGGCTCCGTCTCTCCCACGTTTTAGAGCAGGTTTAGTCATTACGTAATATTATTTTGAATAAGGACTAAGCTGTATGGTATGCCTTATGTAGCATAAACATTTAGATTGGTCTGCCAACAGTGATCAGGACATTTTGGGTAGCATATTGAGACGATATCTCAGAAATGTTTCCTAGGTCTTGTCCCCTCTTATGTCTTTGCTAACAGAATTTTGTCAGCAAATGTGTATGCAGATGATAAATCGGACTCCTGTGAGTCTTCACACCGGAGTGTCAAACACAGGGGTAGGGGCAGTTCTTATCACCTGTATTTTATCTTGGGCATGTAGAGCATGTCTAAGCTAGAGGTATTGATAGAAGGAATTTCTACGTAGTTCAAAAGCCATACGCAATTGAAGGTACAACTTCAAGACACTGGCCCGGATTCAGAACGAAGTTACGCTGGCGTATCTATTGATACGCCGTGTAACTTCTAGGATGCGCCGGCGTATCTTTTTTCTGTATTCAAAAACAAGATACGCCGGAATTTTGCTAAGATCCGACTGGCTTAAGCCTCTTACGCCGTCGTATCTTAGTTGCATATTTACGCTGGCCGCTAGGTGGCGCTTCCGTAGATTTATGCAAGGAATATGCAAATTAGGTAGATACGCCGATTCACAAACGTACGTACGCCCGGTGCATTTTTTTTACGTAGTTTACGTAAGGCTTTTTCCGGCGTAAAGTTACCCCTCATAAAGCAGGGGTAAGTCCTGTTAGGTATGGACATTGGAAACGTACGAACAGCGTCGTATTTTACATCGTTTGCGTAAGTCGTCTGTGAATGGGGCTGTACGTAAGTTACGTTCACGTCGAAAGCATTGACTATTTGTGACGTGATTTCGAGCATGCGCACTGGGATACGTCCACGGACGGCTCATGGGCCATTCGAAAACAGCGTCAATTACGTGGGGTCATGATAGTTTAACATAAAACACGCCCACTACCAGCCAAATTTGAATTAGGCGGGCTTACGCCGACACATTTACACTACACCGCCGTAACTTAGGGCGCAAGTTCTTTCTGAATACGGAACTTGCGCCCTAAGTTACGCCGGCGTAGTGTATCTGAGATACGCTACGCCCGCCGATAGATACGATAATGTATCTGAATCTGGCCCACTATGTTGACATTTGGGGAACAACCCAACGTTTTAGTGCCAGTTCGAACAGGAACAGCCCGACTTACAGCGCGACTTTGCAAGGTGACTTCAGTGCGACTTGGAGCGACTTACAGTTGCCTCGAGGACAGGCGACTTTGGCTGTGGCCAATCACAGAATAATCAGCTCTGTGGGAGGGAGGGGTTTGCCTGAGTAAACTATTTTCTTTTCCTGTAAAGTTGCTTCAGTTAAGACAGCGATCCAACTTTGGAGGCAAATTTCATTGAAATCAATGGGTACAAGTTGCCTACAAGTAGTACAGGAACCTTTTCTGAAGTCGGAGCTACTTCAGTAGTGTACATTAAGACGGCTCCATTCACTTCAATGGAATTTCTCATGTCGCGCGACACAAGTCGCGGTAGTGTGAACCGGCACTTATATAATTCAGAAATATGTATTTAGCCACAAGAGGCCATATTTGGGGAAAACGCCCAACAGGAGCTTAGGGATATTCCATACTCTGCCCATAAGCTACAAAGTGGGGCAGCTGGAATATGCTTTAATATAGATATTGGATTCTGATTTGGAGCGGTTGATTCCATCTCTTTAACCACTACCCGACGGCCGTACGACTTTATACGGCCGCGGGGTGGTTCTGAATCTCTAACTGGCCGTGTTTTTACGGCCTGCGCGCGCATCCAGCAGCAGCGCGCGCGTGCTCGCCGCATTGCTGAGATGCCGATGCGAGTGCCTGGCGGCCGTGATGTCCGCCAGGGACTCGGGATCGGTGGCTACAGGGACAAGACGTGGAGCTCTGTGTGTAAACACAGAGATCCATGTCCTGTCAGGGGAGAGAGGAGACCGATCTGTGTCCCTTGTACATAGGGACATAGATCGGTCACCCCCCCTCCACCTACAGTTAGAACACAATTTAGGGTACACATTTAACCCCTTCCTCACCCCCTAGTGTTAACCCCTTCAATGTCAGTCACATTTATACAGTAATTGGTGCATATTTATAGCACTGATCGCTGTATAAATGTGAATGGTGCCAAAAATGTGTCAAAAGTGTCCGATGTGTCCGCCATAATGTCGCAGCCACGAAAAAAATGCTGATCGCCGCCATTAGTAGTAAAAAAAAAAAAAAAAATAATAATAATTCTGTCCCCTATTTTGTAAGCGCAATAACTTTGCGCAAACCAGACGCTTCTTGCGTTATTTTTGGAAAAAAAAAAAAATGTAGAAGAATACATATCGCCTAGACTGAGAATTTTTTTTATTTTTTTTTTTAAATTGGGCTATTTATTATAGCAACAAGTAAAAAATATTGGTTTTTTTTCAAAATTGTCGCTCTATTTTTGTTTATAGCGCAAAAAATAAAAAACGCAGAGGCGATCAAATACCACCAAAAGAAAGCTCTATTTGTGGGGGAAAAAAGGACGTCGATTTTGTTTGGGAGCCACGTCGCACGACCGCGCAATTGTCAGTTAAAGTGACGCAGTGCCACAAGCTGAAATTTCACCTGGTCAGGAAGGGGTATATGTGCCCATTAAGGAAGTGGTTAAGGGCTTGTAGTCCTAATGCAAGTTGGTAATATTGGCTCTGTATTGGCCAAAATACTCTGCATTGAATAATACTAGAGGCCTATGTCGGTGTATCTTTCTGGGCGGAACTTATTGTTATTATATTTTACACTTATGTGTGCTTGGATTGTAAACGGCGCGCTATGTATAGCGTGCTTGCATCCTCTTTTCTAAAACCTTTAATAAAAATGTTACCAATTTAAAAAAAACGCAAAAAGAAAACCGTGACCTGGAACAAACATTAAACAAATGAAGTCAGAGGTGAGTATCTAGTAAACCGTGTATAGAGAAAATATTTAATTAAGAGCATAGCACAATGACCCTGACCTTCTTAAGATATACTATAATCCATTAGAAGTCAAAACTGGCTCGTTCAGTTGTAGCTCTCCCATGGGTGCATTCCACGCATGACAACTTGACAAAAATGGCATAAAGCTAACACAAATGAATAAACTTCTTAGTCTAAATGATTTGTTCATTATTTTTACTTGAGGGCTTATTCTAAAAAAGGAAAGAGTCTTTGAAGCTTTATAAAAGCCCAGTGAGATGGACCTCACACTGCTTTCCATGGCAAATGAGATAGAATGGCCACAATCCAAGTGCAGTGTCTAATCCTTTTGGTAATGCTGGTTATCCTATTATACACTTTAATTCCAGATTGAGTTTGCAAAGCTGTATCACACTTAAAAGCTCATTGAACAGCACTGCGTTTCATTTCAAAGCAAGGAGTTTGTTACTCACCTGCAAAGTTCGGCCACTAACTGCATGCAAGGTCCTGGAGGGAGGGTAGAAGAGCTCTTTTATAGTAAATACATTTTGATTGATCTTCTGTAGGTTTTTACAATTAAAATTTGTAGTAAAATAGAGACATTCATTCATTAACCACTTGCCGACCGGCTCACGCCAATATACACGTCGGCAAAGTGGCACGGGTGCGCAAAACGATGTACCCGTACATCACTCTGTCATCGGCTGCGAGCGGGCGCTTGCACCAGACTCTCTGTCCGCCGGTGGCACGGAGAGGCAGAATGAGGAGATGCCGATGTACACAAAGCATTTCCCTGTTCTGCCTAGTGACATGACAGGGATCTACTGCTCCCTGTCATCGGGAGCCGTGATCTGTCATGTTCTAGTGACCCCATCCCCCCCACAGTTGGAAAACACCTAACCCCTTCCCTGCCAGTGACATTTACACAGAAATCATTGCATTTTTATAGCACTGATCGCTGTATAAATGTCAATGGTCCCAAAATGGTGTCCAATCTATCTGCTGCAATGTCGCAGTCACGATAAAAATCGCAAGTAGCCACCATTACTAATGGGGGGGAAAAAAATATAAAAATTGGCAAACTTTTGCGCAAACCAATCAATATACACTTCTTGTGATTTATTTTTGGTAAAAAGAAAATGTAGAATACATATTGGCCTAAAATATAATATAATAAATATATATATTATAGCAAAAAGTCAAAAATAATGTTGTGGTTTTTTTTTGGTTGGTTTGTTTGTTTTTATTTTAAAAAATTATTTATTAAAAAAAAAAAACAGAGGTGATCAAATACCACCAAAAGATAACTCCTATTTGTGGGGGACATCAATTTTGTTTGGGTACAGCATCGCACGACGCAGTGCCATATTGCAAAAAAAGGGCTTGGTCGGGAAGGGGGGTAAATCCTTCCGGGGCTGATAAAGAGTGAAGAGAAGCATCTCTAAGTGTAGCAATAAGTTGCTAAATGTTGTACCTTCTATAAATGTAACCATATTGCTAAATTTAGAGGCGCCTCTCCTCTTTTATGCTCAGTTGTTACATGACGCTACTCTTATATCAAGACATCGCTTGTATATCAAGTCAAAATGTATTAAAAAAAAATGTTGCTTGTCTTGCAAAACGCTCTCAAACCAAGGTTTTACTGTAAAACCAGGCAAAAAAACTCTCTTTAACCACTTCCTTACTGGGCACATATACCCCTTCCTGACCAGGTGAAATTTCAGCTTGTGGCACTGCGTCACTTTAACTGACAATTGCGCGGTCGTGCGACGTGGCTCCCAAACAAAATTGACGTCCTTTTTTCCCCACAAATAGAGCTTTCTTTTGGTGGTATTTGATCGCCTCTGCGGTTTTTATTTTTTGCGCTATAAACAAAAATAGAGCGACAATTTTGAAAAAAAAACAAAACATTTTTTAATTGTTGCTGTAATAAATGGCCCAATTTTTTAAAAAAAACTTTTTTTTTCTCAGTCTAGGCCATACGTATTCTTCTACATATTTTTGGTAAAAAAAAAATCAAAAAAAAATCGCAAGAAGCGTCTGGTTTGCGCAAAAGTTATTGCGCTTACAAAATAGGGGACAGAATTATTATTATTTTTTATTATTTTTTTTTACTACTAATGGCGGCGATCAGCATTTTTTTCGTGACTGCGACATTATGGCGGAGACACTTTTGGCGCCATTCACATTTATACAGCGATCAGTGCTATAAATATGCACTAATTACTGTATAAATGTGACTGGCATTGAAGGGGTTAACACTAGGGGGTGAGGAAGGGGTTAAATGTGTACCCTGAATTGTGTTCCAACTGTGTGTGGAGGGGGGTGACTGGGGGAGGTGACCGATCTGTGTCCCTATGTACAAGGGACACAGATCGGTCTCCTCTCTCCCCTGACAGGACGTGGAGCTCTGTGTTTACACCCCATCATTACACACAGAGCTCCACGTCTTGTCCCTGTAGCCGCCGATCCCGAGTGCCTGCTGGAGATCACGGCCGCCAGGCACACGCATCGGCATCCCATGATCTTAGCGATGCGGCGGGCACCCGCGCGCCGCCGACTGTGCGCGCAGGCCGTAAAAACACAGCCAGTCAGAGAAGTAGAACCACCCCGCGGCCGTATAAAGTCGTACGGCCGTCGGGTAGTGGTTAAAAACATATACAATTGTACCCAAACCATTATGTTTTGCCTTTTCAAATATTCCCATCTTCTGCACAGACACATCTAGTTTTATGACCAACATACACATTATATAGAAGTCCAGTAGTTTTAAAGTCCTTTTTGAGTAGTGAACATTTTATTGCCCCTTTGGAAATCCTAGTGAGGCAATCTCTTTTTGGTCGCTGTGTTTGTAAAAACGATGTTGCACTTAGTATTAGGTGGTATGGAATGTTGTTTGCGCAACTCTGTGATTACTAATGGGACGTGAAAGTAAACAGATGCGGATGATTCTCGTGCACATATGTTATTACAAAGTGCTTGCTCTGAAATTGCTTTGTTATGTAACAAGCAGGTGGAGAAACTTCACATGAACCGAAGGACCATATGTTTTATTAATTTAGCAAAATGTAAGAAAAATAACCGCTAATTATGTTAAATATGGGCTGGGAATTTTTGTCATGAAAAGTCTAATGCACACAAACTTGTGTTGCATACACAAGATTCCATCCATCAAGAACGCGGTGGCATACAACGAGCTAAGAAAAATGAAGTTCAATGATTCCAAGCATGCGTCAAATTGATTCCGAGCATGCATGTTTTTTTTGCGCGTTGGAATTGCATGCAGACTCTCAGAATTTCCAACGAGAACTTTTCCCGTCGGAAAATTTAAGAACCAGCTCTCAAATTTTTGCTGTCGGAAAATCCGACAAAGTCAGATGGAGCCTACACACGGTCGGAATTTCCGACCAAAAGCTCACATCGAACTTTTCTTGTCGGAATTTTCGATCGTGTGTACGCAGCATAAAGCCCTAAATTAGTGTATTGCTTCCTAATTTGGCATTTATTCTTAAAAACCCTACTTTAGGCTTGGTATCTCCCTGATTGACCCTTCCCCCATTGGAGCACCCTTGCATCTATTTAAAAAAAAAAAAATTTCCCCCCTCTTTGGTATGGTCAAGTGACTGTAATCCCTCTGGTCACCCTCAAAATTTTCTGATGGTGGGCAAATCCTAAATACCACATTAAACAGCACTATGTAATGCAGTAGTGCTGCTTTGATCAGAATTCTCCAGTGGGCCCTTGATGACCCAAAGAATATTCAACTGGGAAGAGGTATTGGATTTGTGACTGGGTCAGTCTGCACTGCTATGCTGACCATACACTTGGCACATTTGTTTCTTTCAATCACTAACCTTCCTGGTTTCAAGTGACCAAACAATAACAGTTGGGGTCCAGCACATATGAAGTACATATCTGTAATGCACATTTCCCTATGTTTTACTTCTTTAAAGGGAAAGTATGGCCAAACCCCTTTTGGCAATACTTCTTCTGTGGGTCACAGGAGTGTACTTGGTTCTGCAATCCTGTGACCAGGATTCAGCTAACTGGGGGCTAAAGTCCACTGTCGGCGCATATCACAGAGCCGGTCTAGGCTCTAGGGACCCCAGCAATAATGTTAGGATCCACACAGATGTCTGACCAGCAGCTGGTTCAGCCTCTCAGCATGCTACTAAGAGACTGAGCCAGCCGCTCCCGCTCTGCTCCCTCCACATACCGGTGGCTTCAGTGAGCACTGGAGGGGCAGAGCACAGAACGGTAACTTGCAGTCACTAGTATACGCTCAGAGCAGACCTGATTTTTCGCCCTCCTGAGCAGCCCAGCAAAAAACAATGACTCTCCAGTCAGGGTGGGAGGAAGACTGGGGACCTGGGAGACAATGGGAGGCATTTTCTCCCAACCGGTTCATCCTAGGGGTCATAAGAAGGGGTTATAACCTAGAGTTTGCAAGTCCCCCCCCCCCAGAGATACCAGATTACACACTTATCCAAGTGCAGAGAGAAGTCCGAAGCCTTGCTTGGGGCCCTAAGGGATCTGGAAGACCAACGCGTGGTCCGCAGAGTTCCAGAGACAGAAGAGGGGAAGAGACTCTATTCACACATATTTGTTGTAAAGAAGCCTTCCGGAAAATTCAGACTAATCCTGAATTTGAAACCCCTGAACAGGTCAATTACCTACAAGCGGTTCCGCATGCAGTCGATATTCACAGTCAGGGCCCTTCTCCCCCACAACTGCTTCATGGTATCTCTGGACCTCAGGGACGCGTACCTACACGTCCTGATCGCAGAAAACTCCCAGAGTTTCCTGCGGCTAGCGGTAGACCTAGATGGAACAATTGTACACCTGCAGTTCCAGGCTCTGCCATTCGGGCTATCCTCATCTCCCCGCATCTTTGAATGAATGAATGAATGAATGAATGAATGAAAAATTTATATAGCGCGGCACATGCGAACTGAATCGCCTCTGGGCGCTTGTTGATTAAGTCTCATGCCTTTCAAAAAAGCAGGGTTTTGATCTGCCTTCTGAAAGACAGGTGGTTTTGCTCCAACCGAATGCTGGTTGGTAAGGCATTCCAAAGCCT
This sequence comes from Rana temporaria, assembly GCF_905171775.1. Taxonomy (NCBI): domain Eukaryota; kingdom Metazoa; phylum Chordata; class Amphibia; order Anura; family Ranidae; genus Rana; species Rana temporaria. The sequence goes on from NC_053501.1 coordinate 47,953,743, forward strand.
GGGGCCCTGGAAAGCAAACCTTCTTTCTCCTTTGGACTTGTATTTGGTTATAGGAACCTTGACCAGATTTTGGTCGGTGGAACGCAAAATGCGACTGCAATTGTGCAGTTTGATCTTGTCGCATAGATATCTAGGAGCCTTCCCATGGATGCACTTATGTGTCAGGCAGAGTGCTTTGAATGCAATTCTGTCCTTCACTGGCAGCCAGTGAAGGGATCTCAGTGAAGGTGAGATTGATTCCCAAGATTTTTTCCCAGTCACCAGTCTGGCGGCCGTATTCTGTACGACTTGGAGACGAGCGATTTGGTACTTGGGTAGCCCGAGGTAAAGGGCATTTGCATAGTCCAGTCTGGAATTCACGATTGTTCCCACCACGACTGCTACGTCTTCTTTAGGAATAAATGGAATCAGTCTGCGTAGTAGGCGCATCAAATGGTGCGCCCCCGCTGACTACGGACCCTATTTGTGCGTCCATTGTCATGAAGGTGTCAAACGTGACTCCCAGACTTTTGACTTTGGAGCTAGGTGCGATGATTTGTCCCAGAATGGGAGATGGTGTCCAGTTTGTTGTCGGTGGTTTCTTCCGCCTGGCATCAAAGATAAAGAGTTCTGTTTTAGCATTATTGAGTTTGAGATAACTCTTAGACATCCAGTTTTCTATTGAAGAGAGACATTTCTCTAATCTTAGATGATGATCCTTTTTGTGGCAGATGCGAAAATACAACTGCGTGTCGTCTGCATAAGAGTGATAAAGTAGTTCATGGCTACTGATTATATCAAAGAGAGGACGAAGATAGATATTAAACAGCACTGGAGACAAGGGGGATCCTTGGGGGACCCCACATGTCACCGTGCGTTTTTCAGATGTGAAGGATCCCAGTTTCACTGTTTGTGATCGGTTTCCAAGAAACGAGGAGAACCATGGTAAGGCATCTTCTGAGACTCCGGCGACTTCTGTTAGTCGTCTCAGTAGCAATTTGTGGTCTACTGTGTCAAAAGCAGCGCTTAGGTCCAGCAGAACCAGGAGACATGATTCTCCTTCGTCTGCGGCCTCAAGCGCATCGTCCCATATTTTCAGTAAGGCCGTTTCTGTCCCGTGTCCGGGACGGAACCCGGATTGAAATGGATCGAGTAGATTTTGGGTGTCCAGATGCTGTTGCAGCTGATTTACCACCACTTTCTCCATTATCTTGGACAGAGCATTTAGACCTGTTATGGGACGGCGGTGAGTTGGGTCCATAGGATCCAAATTAGGTTTTTTCAAGATCGGCAGAATTGTGCCCTCTTTCAGCAGGGAAGGCACTATGCCTTCCTTAAATGACTGATTTATAAGCTGCGTGATCGGAGGCGCCAGGATGTCGGCACATTCCTTCAGTAGCTTGGTGGGAATGATGTCATTCGGTGCTGTGCTGTCTTTACCAAGGTCTTGGCAGAACCAGTGGCGTTTCTGCGACTCCAGGGAGTGTCCATCATAGCGTACCTGGACGACCTGCTCCTGTTTGCGGCATCCCCAGAACAGCTTTCCAAGGATCTGGAGATGACGATAACGGACCTGGGGTGGCTACTGAACTTGGAGAAATCCAGTCTCATTCCCTCTCAGCGTATCACATACCTGGGATTCTGGTTGGACTCGACACTCTTGAGAGTGTTTCTCCCAACAGAGAAGGTCTTAAAGTTAGACAGAGCGGTGGCCCTCCTACAATGCAACCAGCAGGTCCCGATAAGATCTCTGTCAACTCTAGGTCTGCTGACATCCACCCTCCCAGCAGTCCAATGGGCAGGACTACACTTTCGCCCCCTGCAGGCCTTCGTCCTGAGGGTTTGGGACCACAGTCTAGAGGCTCTAAACTCATTGGTTTAGGTACCAGATGAGGTAAAAAAAGATCCCTCTGGTGGTGGAGGAAGGTTACAAACCTGTCGCAGGGTCGGCGGTGGCTTATCCCGGTGTCTCGGGTAGTAACCACAGATGCAAGTGGCAAGGGCTGGGGGGCTCACCTGGGGTGCCCTTCCAGTTCAGGGCACCTGGGGGTTCGAAGATCTAAAGAGATCATCCAATTGGAAGGAGCTGAGGGCAGTGGGGCTAGCCCTCAGATTTTTCCAAGAGGAACTCCGGGTACACCACACTCAGGTGAGGTCGGACAATTCCTTGGCCATAGCCTATCTAAACAAGCAGGACAGCACGAGGAGCGGAGTTCTGTCGGCCTTAGCAACAGACATCCTAAACTGGGCCGAGATCAACACTCTCTCACTCTCAGTAGTCTTTCTGAGAGGCGAGAAGAATGTGTTGGCAGACTTTCTCAGTCGGAAGCAACCAAGGGAGAGCGAGTGGGTCCTCAATCGGGATGTCTTCAGTCTTTTGGTCAAGAGATGGGGACCTCCAGAGGTGGACCTCTTCGCGTCAAAAGAAAATGCGAAGGCCCCCTCCTTTTTTTTTTTTTTTTCTCTCTAAACAGAGGAGAGGGAGCACTGGGGGTGGACGCACTGTCCCAGAGCTGGCAGTTCAGAATGTGTTGCGCATTCCCACCACCGGAATTATTGCCCGCAGTGCTGAGTAAGTTTCAGTTGGAAAGCACTTCCCCGATCCTAGTGGCACCACATTGGCCCAAGAGGGCTTGGTTCTCAGTGCTCAAGCAGCTGGCTGTAGAACCTCCCCTTCTCCTACCGCCCCGAGAGGATCTCCTCTCGCAGGGCCCAGTTCTCTGCCCTCAGGTGCACAAGTGGAGACTAGCGGCCTGGCTACTGAGGAGGGCATCCTAAGATCAAAGGGATTTTCAGAGAGGCTAATTACCACCCTCCTTAATAGCAGGAAGAAGGAGAATCGCCAGATCTACCAGAAGGTTTGGCTTTGCTTTAATAAGTGGTGCATAGGACGCTCCTGTTCGGTGCAGAGCCCCACAGCCTTTCTGGAATTCCTGCAGTGTGGTGGGGATAGGGGTCTTTCTGTAAGTACCCTCAAAGGACAGATCTCAGCACTTAGTGCATATCTAGAAAAATCGTTGGCCTCTAACCCCTGGGTAGTCAGGTTTTTCAGGGCTCTCTCTAGACAGAGACCAGCTCAGGGCCCACCATTCCCCAGCTGGGACCTGTCCTTAGTTTTGCAGACCCTCACGGGTCCCCCCTTTGAACATTTAGACAAGTGTTCTCTAAAGAAACTGACCTTAAAGGCAGTATTTTTGGTTGCAGTGACTACTGCTAGGAGGGTCAGCGAGATGGAGGCCTTATCTGTTGGACCCCCCTTTTTGTGTGATTTTTTCAGATCGGGTCATTTTTTAAGACCGATCCAGCATTTTTACCCAAGGTTACTTCGAAATTTCACAGAAGTCAGGAAGTAGTTCTACCTTCCCTTTGTCCCAACCTCACAGGTGAGGGGGAGTTGAGGTTTCATACCTTGGATGTCAGGAGATGCATCCCGTACTATCTAGAGCTGACAAAGGAATTTAGGAAGTCAGACTCGTTATTTGTTTTGTTTTCTGGGGCCAGAAAGGGTTACAAAGCGTCTCAACGCACTATTGCCAGATTTCTCAGAGCAACCATTGGACAGGCATGTACCCTAGCTGATAAGGAGATCCCTACAGGGATAAAGACACACTCTACCAGAGCTTTGGCAGCTTCTCAGGCGGAAAAGGCTGGAGCTACGCCAGAACAGATATGCAGGGCAGCGACATGGTCCAACTACTCCACTTTCGTGAAACATTAGAGTGGACCTGGCGTCGGCAGGTGAGCAAGCCTTTGGTCGAAAGGTTTTGCAAGCTGTAGTCCCACCCTAGTTGGCAAGTGCTCGCTTATCCTCTCATTGTGGCTGTCCTGAAAGACGAAAAGGGAAAATTAGAGTTACGTACCGGTAACGTTTTTTCCAGTAGTCTTTCAGGACAGCCCTAGTTGCCCTCCCTGAGATTTGGGGGGACGCAGCATGGTAATGAGTTTTTTGATGGTATGTTACTAATGTGTTCTTGTGTCTCCCCAGCTGGCCGGAGGTGATCTTGTAAAAACTGAAGTCCGGCAGGGGAAGTAAGAATTTATGGGCTGGCACAGTGTTTCCAGAGGAAGGGGAGGAGCCTATGTCTCTCACTGTGGCTGTCCTGAAAGACTACTGTAAAAGACGTCATCAGTACGTAACTCCTAATTTTTTATTTATTTTTTTGAAGCCTGTGATTGGAGCCTGAAGCTCTAATTGAAAATTAGAAAAACAAGATTTGGGGCTTTGCATGAAACATGCAACCAGGGAAGTGACACTGCATAATACTATAATAATGAAGCTATAATTGGTTTAAAAAAAGGGTGGGTCTCTGGGCGCAGAGCACTGCACCCTGAGCCCACCCAGTTGTGTGACAATAGTGAATTAATAGTTGGTATTGTCTTCCTGCTTCTCCTGGCCAATCAGGAAGCAGGTCTTAAGACCCGATTGGTCGAGAGAAGAAGCTATCTTACTGGCCGGGAGCAGGGGGAAGACACAGGGGGAAGCCACTGAAGCTGCCCACAGCCTGGATGGGATACGTGTGATAAGTGTGTGGCTGATGGAAGGACGGATGGACGGGGTTGTTTGTTCACTGATTGGCCAAGCGATGGGGGAGCTTGACCACCTGACGAGGGAAGGGTGGTTTTGACTGACCGACCAAACTGCTGGGTGGTTTGTTTGCTGCCCCCCCACCCCCCCAAAAACATAGAGCACCAGCCACAACTGCATGTGAATGAAATGTCGTACTCGGCTATAGTAATGCGAGGGTCATCTGCGAAAAGGATATATTTCTGAGCACAACCAAAGTGTTGCCTGACATTACATTAATGATAGTCACATTTCTGGTCTTATTCTCCGATCCATCATTTAAATCGGTTCCCCCAAGATGGAAAGTCTGTATATTCTCGTTTCCACCTCCACCATAATCTCCTGCCCAATCCTCCTCCATTAGCTTTTGCTTCTTCCCTTGGAGCAGGGATATCCAAACTATGGCCCTCCAGTTGTTCAGGAACTACAATTCTGATCATGCCTACTGTAGTCATGTCTGTGAATGTCAGAGTTTAACAATGCCTCATGGGACATGTAGTTCTGCAACAGCTGGAGGGGTGCAGTTTGCAGATCCCTCCCTTATGCCTCGTACACACGATTGGATTTTCCGTCGGAAAACCTTGGATGGTTTTTCAGACTGAATTCCGCTCAAGCTTGGCTTGCATACATACGGTCACACAAAAGATCTCTGAACTTTTATCCGTCAAGAACGTGGTGACTTGCAACACTACAGGGAGCCAAAAAAATTAAGTTTAATGCTCCTGAGCATGCGCCAGAATTTTGCGCGTTGGAATTGCTACAGATGATCGGATTTTTTTTTCTGTCGGAAAATCTGAGAATCAGCTCTCAATCTTTTGTTGGCGGAAATTCCAACAGCAAAAGTCCGATGGAGCATATACACGGTCGGAATTTCTATTCAAAAGCTCACATCGGAATTTTGCTGTCGGTATTTCCGATCGTGTGTACGCAGCATTAGAGGAACTATACACCTTGTACAAGTCGCACTTTAACCACTTGGGATCCGCGCTATGAACGAAAGACGTCCACAGCGCGGCTCTCAACTGCCAAGTGGACGTCTTTGACGTCCTATTGTTGTCATTCCCCGTGCGTGCTGCTGGGGGCGCACAGCGGGGAAACAACATGCCCGGCGCATCGCTCGGGAGCCGATGCATGTGCCTGGCGGCCGTGATGTCCGCCAGACACCCGCGATCATCAGTGACACAGCAGGGACGTGGAGCTCTGTGTGTAAACACAGAGCTCCACGTGCTGTCAGGGAGAGAGGAGACCGAACTGTATCCCTTTACATAGGGACACAGAATCGGTCACCTCCCCCAGTCAGTCCCCTCCCCCCACAGAGTAAGAACACACCCAGAGAATACATTTAACCCCTTCCTCACCCCCTAGTGTTAACCCCTTCACTGTCAGTCACATTTATACAGTAATTAGTGCATTTTTATAGCACTGATCGCTAGATAAATGTGGTCCCAAAATTGTGTCAAAAGTGTCCGATACGTCCGTCGCAATATCGCAGGCCTGACAAAAAAATTGCAGATTGCTGCCATTACTAGTAAAAAAATAAAAAAATCATAAATCTATCCCCTATTTTGTAGGCGCTATAACTTTTGCGCAAACCAATCAATATACGCTTATTGCGTTTTTTTTTTTTTTTTTTTTTTTTTAACAAAAATATGTAGAAGAATACGTATCGCCCTAAACCGAGGGAAATTTTTATTTTTTTTAAAAAAAAATTGGGATATTATTATAACAAAAAGTAAAAAATATTGTGTTTTTTTTCTAAATTTTCTGTTTTTTTATGTTTTATAGCGCAAAAAATAAAAATCGCAGAGGTGATCAAATACCACCAAAAGAAAGCTCTAATTGTGGGAAAAAAATGATAAAAATATAATTTGGGTACAGTGTTGTATGACCGTGCAATTGTCATTCAAAATGCGTCAGCGCTGAAAGCTGAAAATTGGTCTGGGCACGAAGGGGGTTTAAGTGCCCAGTAATGAAGTGGTTAAATGTACGGTTATGTACAAGTAGGCCATTTTTTTTTACCAGGTATTTTGAGTTAAATGTGTCTGCATTTTCCCACAGCATGCCTTCTTCAAGCGGAGCTGGTGAACTATGAACGGGTGAAAGAATATTGTCTGAAGGTCCTAAAGAAGGAAGGAGAGAACTTCAAGGCCTTGTACAGGTCTGGAGTGGCCTTTTACCACCTGGGAGATTATGACAAAGCACTCTACTACTTGAAGGAAGCCAGGAGTCGACAGCCAACAGGTAACATTTTATTCTGGGGATAAACATGGGTGTATGTAGGGGGGAGTTCTGCCATTTTGACATTAAAGCAGAGTTCCACCCTTAAAATCAACTTTCTATTAACAACTTGCCTTTCAATGTAAAAAAATAAATGTTTTACTCACTTCTATCTGGCTGTTACTGGGCAGATTTCGTAAACTGCCTAGTTCCTGGTTCTAGGTGGTTCAACTTCCTGTCCTAATACCCCATTGCCTCCTGGGAAATGATGACACTACAGCTTATGTGAAAAAAAAAGGTGCCTTGCATCAATGTAGAAGTGCGGGTATAACCATTTTATGTTTTTCTGTTCCTGCCGGTAACCTTTTTGGGGGATATTTACCTACTTCCTGTTCTGTCTTTAGGACAGGAAATGGGGGGAAATCTCTCCAATAGGAACACAAGCAGCAATCAAAACATACCGCCCTCATTCTAACCAGAACGTTTTGCCTGCTTCTTCTTTTGCAATAATGTAGTGAATTAGGAAACAAGCAAATAGTCTGTTATCTTGTACAGTTCCTGGCTTAGCTGGCTTTTAATCCATTGATGCCAATAACATAGGAAGTAGTGCACTAATTAAGGATAATTAAGTTATTTTCATGGCTAGGTGTTTTAATGGATCACAACTACTTCTTAAAGAGGGCATGTCACCAGAATGACAGGGATTTTTGAGTGGCTAACAATAAAAGTAGTGTGTTACTGTAATTATTTGGGTAATGATGATCTTGCCACTCCACTTGTAATTCTCCCTTCCTCTGAAGTGAGCACACCTTGCAAGTTAATTGCAGTACTGAGAGCTATAAAACCGCACAGAACACAGTTGTGAGAAGCAGTTTGTCAACCCTCAGGAATTGTCAGTATTCTGCATGAATGGCTCCGAAATTGTGAGCTGATCTTCAGCAAACTCCTAATAATAAAGACGGTATTATTTAACCACCTCAATGCACTTTTACCCCATTTTCTGTTTTTATCACTGTCACGCTTTAAATGACAATTGCAGATTTATGCAACACTGTACCTGTGTTACTTTTTTTATTTTTTTTTATTTTGAGACAGCTAGAGCTTTAGTTGGGGGCATTTAGGCTCCGTGCACACTGAAGCTGATAAAAGCTATAAAAAATGCCAGTTGCTTTGCAGGGAGCCTTTCAAAGTTTTTTAGCGTTTTTGCAATAGCTTTAATCAGCGTTTTTCAGTGTAGCTTTTTTTTTCAATGGATTAAAAAACGCAAAAAAACGCTGGCACCAGCGTTTTTGAGCGTTTTTAAGCGATTTTTAGCAGTTTGCGTTTTTTAGCGTTTTTTTCCCCGCCAAAAAACAGCACTTTGAATGCAAATTTCGGGCGTTCAGAAAAAAGCCAATAAACTCCAAAGCACATTAACACTAAAAAAATGCCCAGGTGTGCATGGGCACATGGGCTAACATAGAGTTCAGTTTATGGGCTTTAAAAAAAAAAGCCAAAACGCCAATAAACTGCAGTTTATCAGCTTCAGTGTGCATGGAGCATTAGGCCCCGTACAGACGAGCGGACAGTCCGATGAAAACGGTCCGCCGGACCGTTTTCATCGGACATGTCCGCTCGGAGATTTCGGTCTGATGGCTGTACACACCATCAAACCGAAATCCGCGCGGACAGACAGCGCGGTGACATGGCGGTGGCGTTGACGCCGCCACGTCACCAAACCAGGAAGTAAAATACTTCCACGCATGCGTCGAATCCATTCGACACATGCGGGAGATAGCTGTCCGCTGGTTAGGTGTACTAACCAGCGGACATGTCCGCCGGACAGCTTTCCAGCGGACATGTTTCTTAGCATGCTAAGAAACATTTGTCCGCTGGAAATCTGTCTGCTAGCCTGTACACACGATCGGATCTGTCCGCTGACACTGGTCCGCGGACCAGTTTCAGCGGACATGTCCGGTCGTGTGTACGAGGCCTAAGTCACCACTGGGTTTTTTATTTTTTTGTAAACAAATGAAAAAAGTCTGTTTTCTCTGTTTTCTTTGTTACTGTTGCAAAGAAGTAATTTTTTTACTTCAGTGATGTGCGCTGATCAGGCTGCACTGATGGGCACTGATAGGCTACACTGATGAAGAGGCACAGATCGACAATGATATGCTGCACTGATGAACACGGATTGGCTTTCCCTTCCTCTAGACATCGATAGCGCTGAGGAAAGGAAATGCCGAAAACAGGCGTTTGTTTACATGTGATCAGCTGTGATTGGACACAGCTGATCACATGGTAAAGAGCCAACGTCATTGGCTTTTTACCGTGATCGGTAATGCGCACTGATTGCCATACTATGCGCCAAGAATGGGAGGACATCATGTGACATCCTCCCAGAACAAGAAAGATCCCAACTAAGAATGAGCTCCGGCGTGTTGGCAGAGCCCACCAGGAAGTCTGCGCTAATCAAATGCAGTGAGACATTTTCCGATCTCTGCAGCCGTGCATCGGGACAATGTCTCACTGCTTGTGATTAGCGCAGCGCAGTGCCGACTTCCTGGCGGTCTCAGCATGTGGGCTGTGCGAACATGCCGGAGCCCATTCCTTAGTGAGGACGGCGCAGCATGACTCACACATGCACAGTAGGGAACTGGGCAGTGAAGCCGCAACGCTTCACTTCCTGGTTCCCTCACCGATGATGGCGTTGGGGGCAGCCGAAAGACGATCGATTGCTTGTCTATTAAAAGTCAGCAGCTGCAGTATTTGTAGCTGCTGGCTTTAAAAAAAAAAAAAAAAACAATTCTGGCTGAGCTCCGCTTTAATGATCAAAGCTTGAAGATAAGATCATCTTCAAAGGAGCCTACTTAAAAATCAAATATTTTACTCAGATTTTTCCTCCCAGGTGTGGGTTTGACTCGCTGTTCACAATAGAATTCTAAGAAATGCAACATGGCCTGACCAAACAAGATTTCAAAGGGTTTAGAAGAAGAGTTGTATGAGACTGGAAAAAGATAACGTAAAAGGAAAACGATTAAGGATTTTGATCCATAGCCGTCCATAATCAAAGTTGGATGGAAATAAGTCGGTGCATTTGCTAATATATCCATAGCTAAGTATCCTAGAAATATTGATGCAGGGGTTTACTGAACGGTTATCGGGTTGCAAAGAACTCCTGGGGAACAGATAAAATAGCTGCAGGCATCCCTTGTTTTTGATGACATCTGGATTTATGAGTGAACCAGTCTCAACTCTCAATAATAGAAGTATAAAAATGGCGTGTGCTGTATCGGGGCCTAGTGGCTTGCAGTTAATAAGGACCATTAGATTCCAGTTTATATCAGTAAATGTAAAAAAATTATTCCAGGTATGAAAATTTTACACAGTTATATTGGACCTGTATGTATATGTGTGTGTATATATGTATGTGTTAGAGCTGCACGTTTCTGGCTAAAATGAGAATCACTATTTTTATTTATTTATTTGCTTGGAATAAAGATCACGATTCTCACGGTGTAACATTTTTCATATTATACTAAAAAAATTGGGCTAACTTTACTGTTTTTCTCTTTTTAATAAAAACAAAAAAAAAGTGTATTTTTCCACAAAATTGCGTTTGAAAAACCGCTGCGCAAATACGGTGTGACATAAAATATTGAAACAACCACCATTTTATTCTCTAGGGTCTCTGATAAAAAAAATTATATATCATGTTTGGGTGTTCTAAGTAATTTTCTAGCAGAAAATAATGATTTTTACTTGTAAGCAACAAATGGCAGAAAAGGCTTGGGGCCAGATTCACGTATAATCGCTGCATCTCTGCAGCGGCGTAACGTATCTCATTTACGTTATGTCGACGCGGGAACGACGGCCATACTTAACATTGGCTACGCCACCTAGGGGGCAGCTTTATCTTTACGCCGCGTATAGCTTACGGAAACGGCGTAAATTTACTGCGACGGGCAAGCGTACGTTCGTGAATCGGCGTAACGACTCATTTGCATATTCTATCATATATATATATATATATATATTATAAAAAACAAAATTTTTCCTCAGTGTAGCTATAGCGTCTACAAAATAGGGGATAGTTTTATAGAATTTTTATGAATTATTATTTTTACTAGTAATGGCGGTCTTCTTCTTTCTTTCTTCTTTTTTCTTCTTCTTTCGACACTGATCAGTAGATCAGTGTCAGTAGTGTCCTGTCACAAGGCAGACCAGGGAGGTGCCTTGTTTACAAAGGCATTCTGCCTCTCCGTGACATGATCATGGGTCCCGCGGGCAAGGTCACGGAGCCCGCGGCGGGCCCCGCTAGGCGGCACATTCAAAGCAACGTACCTGTATGTTGCTTTGCCACTCTGCCGACGTATATATGTGTTAGCCATCCTGTTAACCGCTTGCTGACTGCCTAACACAGAAGAAATTCTATACTTTAGTGTCAAAGTTGGAGGCTTGACCTCGGTCTCATTGAAAGGCTGTGCGGTGTCCTGAAGCCTTTTTAAAACGAGGCATTCTGAAAATGTCCCTATACAGGAATAGGTGAAGAATACATTCCCTTCCATGATGTAGATCTCTCGCTTCCTGTTGTCTCCCTCGAGTAGAAGTCATTTTGTAAGTCGGATGTTTGTAACCCAGGGCGCCGCCTGTACTTTGTGAACTGCTTTGCAGGTCTGATCTGAAACCACAGAAAACATTCGGTTGAGGTCACAAGGTTACACTCTATACTACATGAAAGGTCTCGCATACACTTTCCATCTATGGTCTTCGCTTTTTAAATCACTTCTTTAGTAAATGTATAGCAGGGTAATATGTTACATAATTTGGTAAAATAAAAATGTACTTTATTATTATTATTGTATTGGGTGGACTCCTGCGCTGTGTAGGATATGGTTGAAGGAGAGTGGGCCGGATGGGTGACAATGGGGTGAATGGACGTGGGTACTGCAGCAAACAACAGGGGTGTTGTCCTCTCAAGACAGAGAAAATATAATGTGTAAAGTGTGAAAGTGTCTGCGCTGTGGGAAACCTGGACTGGGAAAGTGGCAAGGGGGGGGGGGTGAGTGAGCGGAAGTCCGTAGGTCAGTGAAATAATAAATGTATAGACACAGTAAATGTGACCCACAATGAAAAGGAAATGGGTGTGGTCTGGCCTGAAAGGTATGGAGAGAAACACAGAGAAGCCTTATCACTAATAAGTGAATAATTCAAACAAATGAACTTTTGAGGTGAATGGAGAAAATCAACATATAAAATGAGCAAGGCTCAAATAAAAGTGATAGAATCTGATAAACAATGGTGAAAAAACAATCAAAAAACAAACAAAATAGGGATTGACTGATAAGTAAGTAAGTGGTTGAGTGTATGCCCTATGTGAGTCTTTTATTTTTAATACTTGTTTTAATAAACTTATTTTGCCTGGCTCACGCGATGTGCCCCCCTCTCTCCTTCCATCTCTGCCTATTTGTCTCATCACGAGCGGACGGCTCCATTCGATGCTGAGAGGAAACTGGCAGTAGCAGGAAGATTGGGATACGAGTCCGGCGCTCGTGGAGATAGGCACACGCCCCTTATACATCATTGTAAGTTGTGTAAGTGGACAATTAGCCACCCCTGATTGTGGGAATTTTGTCTCCTTGTTGTTTGCAAGAAGTCAAAGCAACAACATCTATATCGCTGTCTTTACATGTATGCACCGAGACTGTAACAAGCAAATATACATTCAATAACCAGCTGGCACAGTGACTGATCTGAGTTTATATGTGAGTAGAGAGGTAAGCCATTTGATTCACTACTGGTGAAGGGTGCACGTTGTGTGGACCTACCTGATCACACACCACGACCCATTGGAGTTTGGTATTTCCTACACTCAACCACTTACTTACTTATCAGTCAATCCCTATTTTGTTTGTTTTTTGATTGTTTTTTCACCATTGTTTATCAGATTCTATCACTTTTATTTGAGCCTTGCTCATTTTATATGTTGATTTTCTCCATTCACCTCAAAAGTTCATTTGTTTGAATTATTCACTTATTAGTGATAAGGCTTCTCTGTGTTTCTCGCCATACCTTTCAGGCCAGACCACACCCATTTCCTTTTCATTGTGGGTCACATTTACTGTGTCTATACATTTATTATTTCACTGACCTACGGACTTCCGCTCACTCACCCCCCCCCCCCCCCTTGCCACTTTCCCAGTCCTTATTATTATTATTATTATTATTATTAGTAACATAAAGTTCCGATCACATTTTTAGAAGCCATTCATGCAAAGTTCCAGAAGGGTTCACATACTTTGTCTCACAGTACATGCAACTGAAGGAAATCTCTGCCCCCAACAACTGGAAAACCTCAGAGGAAAGTTATGCAGCTTGAGCAGTATGGAATGTACATCTCATGGACATGCTATATGTATATATACACACCAGTAGTAGTGGAGATGAAGGCCCTGCCCTGCAACATCTGGCATTTAGCTGCCCCCCCCCCCCCCTACTCCGGTGACATCAATGTTCCCATACACTCCGTCTGTGGCTGTTGATGTGGTGGAATGCAGGAGTAGAGACGGGGGAGGGAAGTCATGTTTAGCAGTGACCATTCTTAAAGTGATAACTAAAGATAAAGTTGTATTCTAATCTGTCCTAATGGAAACATAGCTGTCACAGTAAGGGCTAGTTTACATTTGCTTCAAAACATGGCTTCGCACACTCTTTATTAAAGGTCTCTGGACACCAGTCAAAGCTCCTGTCACTAAATAAAATGGTTAGCTTACCGTCCTGTTTACACCTTGCTTCTGCTTGGTACTTTGGGGCTTCGTGGGGCTTCAATGAGGCTTTGGTGAGGCTTCAGTGGAGCTTCAAGCAAGCTTTGCCATAGACTTTTGTGGAGGCTTTGAAGCACCACTAAAGCTCCATGGGGTATAATTTTTGAAGCAAAAGCAAGGTGTAAACTGGACTATAAGCTAACCATTTTATTAAGTGACAGGGGCTTTTAGAGAGCTTTAACCACTTGCCGACCGCCGCACGCAGATGTACGTCGACATCATGAAACGGGCAGGCAAATGGGCGTACCAGTATGTCTCTTTTTAAATTTTCCAACCAGCGGGCGCACGCCCATCGCGTGCCTCGCGAGTCCCGGGAACTCAATGTTCCCGGGCGGCCCACGATTGCGGTTCGGCAAAGGCAGAACAGGGGGATGCCTTTGTAAACAAGGCATTCCCCTGTTCTGCCTAGTGACATGTCGCTGTTCTCGCCGTTTCCGTGATCGTGAATGGTAATCAGTGACGTGTCACTGGTAGCCACGCCCCCTAACGGTAAGAATCACTCCCTAGGTCACACCTAACCCCTTTAGCGCCACCTAGTGGTTAACCCCTTCACTGTCAGTGTCATTTTTACAGTAATCGGTGCATTATTATAGCACTGAGAAAGGGACTGAGTACAGAGATTCCCATGTCCCTTTTCTCTGCAGCCAAGCAGCAGGGGGATTCTGCTCATAACAGGGTAATTGGGGTGTGCCCAGGCACACCTGGCACGCCCTGTGCACACGCCTATGGGTGCTGGTCTTTGTCCATCTTAATTGGCCTGTGTGGATTGACATCACTCTCATGAAGTGCAATCACCCCGGCATGTGCAGCTCAGTGTACAATCTACATAAGATAACAGAAAATAATACTCTTGCGCACGAGTGGCTTACCAGACAGTCTGAATGTTGTGATGGTACATGTCACTGGCTTTGCTGCCCTCAAGGATGGGGGTATCCTAACAGTAAAGTGAGACAAAGAAAGAAAGGGGCGCACCAGCCTAGTGCATTATCCTTAAAACAGAATTTATTAAAAAAAGGTAAAATGAAACCACTCACAGACGTAGGTGAAAGATTCACAGTGTAAACATTTTCCACAGATGGCAGCAATGAGTCCGAACCAATACACTCCAGATGGTCACAGAGGAAATTGTGAGGGCCATTGCCAGCTGACGCGTTTCCAAGGACAACCTTCTTCCTCAGAGTCCAACAGTCACTGAGGAAGAAGGCTGTCCTTTGAAACGTGTCAGCCGGCAGTGGCCCTCATCCTTTCCTTTGTGACCATCTGGAGTGTATTGGTTCTGACTCATTGCTGCTATCTGTGGAAACTATTTACACTGTGAATCTTTCACCTGCGTCTGTGAGTAGTTTCATTTGACCTTTTTTAATAAAATCTGTTTTAAGGATAATGCACTAGGCTGGTGCGCCCTTTCTTTTTTTTTTTTTGTTTTCTTGTTTACAATCTACATAAGACTGTGAGCAGGCAGGTAGGTTTATTTTATTGCCAAAGAGACATTGCATGTTTCTTCTGCAATAAGAGCCTGCCTGTTGGCAGTTTTTCCATTTTAGACTTTCGTTCCACTTTTTAGGCTGCATTCACACCTGAACGCGGCGTATGTTACCGCTATTTGCCGCGACAAATTGCGGCGTTTTGTCCCGCAATTTGCCGCGACAAAGCGTGCAGTTTTTTAAGACTAACATACGCCAGAGGGGTGATTAACATTGTCGGCTATGCCGAACGCCACCTGAAAAAAGGGTCCGGGACTTGTTTTGAGCTTCAGGTGTACGGCGTTTCGGCGTGGAGATGTGAACCATCTCCATAGCCGACAATGTTAAATCACACCTCCAGCGTATTGCAGGCTGCAATAGCGTCGGGCGTGAAAACGCCTAGGTGTGAATGGAGCCTAAAGGGTTTGTAAACACTCGTGCTAACCCCCCCCCCCCCCGTTCATTCACAGTATACATGGGGGGAGGGGGGTCCAGCACATTGCACCACTCGTATCTTCATGAGAACCGACAGTGCACTTTACAAATGTAACCCCCCCCCCCCCCCCCCAGCCTGTATAGCACTCAGAAGTGCATTTAAAAGCAAGTCTTCCAAGTGCGGTCCCAGCGCACACCCTCTCTGGCCGGGGTCTCTGCTCTTGATTGGATAGATGGCTAGTAGTGCAGCAATTGGATCCCGCTGCTGTCAATTAAATTCAATGATGCTGGGGGCGGGGTCGAGTCCAACTTTCTGTGTCTATGGATGCAAAAGCTGGACTCGGGAGCGTGCCCACACAGGCACCCCCCAAAGAGAGTGCTTCTCCTAGGTGGTTTACCAATGCGAGGAGGAGCTACTAGCGCCTCTGAGGAGGACCCCAGAAGAGGAGGATTTCCCCAAAACAAACTGCACAGTGGAAGCAAGTAAGACACGTTTGTTAATTAAAATAAAAACAAAAACGTTTCGTAACCTCATTATATTACTATAACTTATAAGGCCACAGGTTTATTGTAAGACGTCAGGGAACACGTGCTTCTAAAATAAAATAGGTGAGGTGCCTGCTGAGAATGATTCAGGCGGATGGAGCATCTGAACAGGCATTGCGCATACCTCTGCAGATATGCTGAGACTTCTCACCTGTGTCGGCATGTAAACATTGGACCATTCCAAGGCCTGCAAGGACTAAATTCCATCTAACAAGTCATTGGATCTCTGCTGAAATTAACCCCATGCTTTCCTGGATGTGTAAAAGGCTTAGTCGGGGGATAGACTGAGACTTATGTGCAGGGCCTGGGTGATCGGGTATTCCAGGATGACGCCTGTCACTGGACTATGAAGATCACACTCTACACTTTTACAACAAAACTAAGGTGCCAGTTCTTTTCCCCAATATGGACAGGAATTTTAGTGCGTTTCACAATGATTTGATGTGACTGAGCAACAAGAATAACATGTTGGTGAATGCAGGTCCTAGCTGGTTCACGTCTGGTTTGAAGCTCTGTACTTCATAAACACTTGCCCAAATTTTTTTATTATTATTATTTTAAAATACTATTTTCATCCTTATTAGCTGCTGCTATCCTCCCAGCCTTTTTATCCATTTCCTGTCTACATGCACTCCAGTGGCAGCTGCATGTGTTTTGCTCAGCATGGGCTTCCTGAGGGTCTGCATGGCATTGTATCTGCATGGCGGCTTATGATCCTCAGTGGAATCACCTGTGACAGGGTGACAATGCAGAAGAGCAGTTGGGAGAAGGGTACAGAGCGTTGTCACCCTATAACAGGAAGTGCCTGAACAAAAACCTTCATGGCAGGATCTGCAGGTATCCTTTTGATGAAAGCTGAGGATTTTAAGATTTAGGATCCATGCACAATAGATAAGTGCAGCTTTTTGAGCATTTTTTTTTCTTTCTGCTTTTAGAAGCAAATGGTGTTATCCTATATGTCCATGTGTAATATTTTAGTTTAGAAGTGTTTGACATTTCAGCTTCTAGGAGCGGAATTTTTTTTTTTTATTTTGTTTGCATTTTTTCGAGCAATTTGTCGGTCAGGAAATAAACTCTTCTAACTGCTGGTTGCATAGAAAAAGTGTGGGATGGATCATATTACAGCAAACATCAATAAATGCTAAACGCTGCAAAACGCCAGCAGAGAAACACTAATTCTGAGCGTTTTTCAGTGTGCATGGAGCCCTACTTTGGAAATTTAAAAAAAACATTTTGGCGTGAATAAAGATTATATGTGATTTAAGTTTTTAGATCTGCTTTAACCACTTTAGTCCTGGAGCTGTTTTGTTAATTTTTTTGTTTACATACTGTATATACTCGAGTTTAAGCCAACCTGAGTATAAGCCGAGGTACCTAATTTTACCACAAAAAAATGGGAAAACGTATTGACTCGTATAAGCCTAGGGTGAGAAATGCAGCTGCTACTGTAAGCGGAAAAGAGGGTCAACAATGCCCATTTGAAGCCTCCCTGTGCCCAACCTTACTGTGCCCATTGCAACCTCGCTGTACCCGAGTCAGTGTTCCTGAAATTATTGACAGTCTGTGGGTGTCCATTCATTGTTTAAAGGTCGCGGCCGTCTCCTGGTCCCTTCCGTGATAGGCGTTTCTCAGCAGACACAATTCCGCCTATCGCAGACGTTCTCTCATCCTCAGACTCAGTTTCCCAGCAGACAATGTGTTCAGTGTTTTGCCAATCATGGACGTCCTTTCATCCCCGGACAAGAGGACGTCCGTGATTGGCGGAACACTGAACACAGTGTCTGCTGGGAAACGGAGTCAGAGGATGAGAGAACGTCTGTGATTAGCGGAACTGTGTCTGTTGAGAAACGCCTATCACGGCGGACCAGCAGGGACCAGGTGGAGACTGCGACTTTTAAACAATGGACGCCCGCAGCCTGTCAATTTTAGGTATACTGACTCGAGTATAAGCCGAGGGGGGTATTTTTAACCTTTAAAAAAGGGCTGAAAAACTCGGCTTATACTCAAGTATATACGGTACTTAAAAAAATATATATATATTTTAGGCCTGAAAATAGGGGACTAATATGTGATCTCATATAGGTGACAGGAGGTTCTCTTTATGAGACATCTGGGGTCTATTAGACTCTGGCTGTCTCCCCTGTACTCCACTACAGCTGATGGAACACAGACCATGTTCCATCATCTACTGATCCCGGTGATTGACAGCTCTGGGCCAGGAAATGGCATCATACATGTTGCATCCTGGCCCATTCACTGGGGAGTTGGTCTACGAACGGTGGTTCATAGAGCTGTTGCTGCCTTACCAGTGGCATCCACCATGACTGCACCTGGGCCTTTGAGGCAGTGAAGCCCAGTATACATGGGGGGGAATCGGCACATTGCACCACTCGTATCACTTCTGCATGAGAACCGACAGTGCACTTTACAAATGTAAATGCCCCCAGCCTGTATAGCAGTCAGTTTTAAAACATCACTGGGACTAAAGTGGTTAAAGATGATGTACAACCCCAACCCAGAATTTCATAAATCCTATATATATATATATATATATATATATATATATATATATATATATATATATATATATATATATATATATATATATATATATATATATATATATATATATATATATATATATATATTTATAATGGGGGGGGGGGAGAAAACATCAAATGTTTAAAGTGGGAAAATTTACCATTTTAAGAAAAAAAATAGGGTAATTTTAAAATTGATGGCAGCAACAGGTCTCCAAAAAGTTGGGACTGGGCAACAAAAAAATGGGAAAGTAAGTGGTACTAATAAGGAAGAGATAGAGGAACATTTTGCAAGTAAATTAGTTAAATGGCAATAGTTCAATAAACATGACTGGGTATAAAAAGCGAATCTTAGAGAGTCAGAGTGTCTCGGAAGTAAAGATGAGCAGATGTTCACAAATCTATAAAAAGCTGCATCTAAAAACTGTTGAACAATTTCAGAATAATGTTCCTCAATGTAAAATTGCAGTTTATGTATATCATCATCTACAGTACATCATTTTAATCTAAAGATTAATGAGATCTCTATGCACAAGGGGCAAGGCCAAATGCTGTGCTCTTCGGGTCCTCAGATGGCACTGCATTAAAGATGGCACGATTCTGTGATAGACATGCATGGGTTCAGGAAGGGCTACTTCCAAAAATCGCTGTCAGGAAACTGTTCGCTTTGCCATCCAAAAATGCAAATTAAAGCTCTGTTGTGCCAAGAAGAAACCATATCTGACCATGGGTCAAAGCTTATTTAAAATGGTCTGTTGCAAAGTGGAAAATTTTTCTGTGGTCAGACGAACTGAAATTTGACGACTTTTTGGCAACATGGGCATTGCGTCCTCCAGACTAAAGAAGAGAGGGACCTTCTGGCCTGTTATCAGCGCTCTTATGGTATTGGGGTGAATTAGTGCGTATGGAATGGGCAACTCGCACATGTATTTTTTGGGGAAGCTCTTGCATATTTCAGCAGGAAAATGCTCTACTGCATCTATGACAACAGCATGGCTTCATAGTAGAAAAGTCTGGATGTCTAACTCGCCTGCCTGCAGTCCAGACCTTTCATTGCTTAAAAATATTTGGCGCATCTTGAAGCAACAAAGAAGACCCAGAACTGTTGAGCAGTTAGAATTCCATATCGGGCAAGAATGGGACAACGTTCCTTTATGAGAACTCCAGCAATTGGTTTCCTCAGTCCCCAGACGTTTATAGGGTGTTGTTAAGAGGAGATGCTACACTATGGTAAACATGGCCCTGCCCCAACCTTTCTGAGACGTGTTGCCGCCGTCAATTTCAAAATTCAATTTTTTTTTTTTTTATGTTTTTCATTTTCTATTATAAATTAAAAAATGTGTTTGAGATTTGTGAATGATTGCATCTTTTTTTTTTATGTATATTTTACACAGCATCCCAACAGTGTACACCCAGTTTTCATGCAGGTTGCTTGTGCTTTTGCTATGGACTTTTATTAGATCGTTGTTTTGTTTTGGAGCGGTTTCTGAAAACTCACCATGCAGGAATTTTGGTGCTCTTTTTTTAAAACTGGCCAATCTAATAGAAATGAATGACAAAGCAGAGGTTACTTGCACACAAACCACAGATACACTGCGCTGAACCTGCACTGGGGAAAAACCGCACTGCGTCAGCGTAAAAGCGCCCTTTGTAGCACTAACAAAAATCACCTTTGTGCACCCAGCCTAAAGGAGGGAGGGCAGGAAAAATATTCTGGTGGTCAGGTTATTGAGGGAAATTGCATAAAATCAGTTCCCTGACCTTCAGTGACTAATGTTGTACACATAACAATTTGTAACTGATCGATGTAATTGATTGCCCTTTGACTCGGGATTAGGTATTTCATTCAAACTATGTCATGGGTGGTTGATTTCTAAATCGGATTTCAGATATTGAAACATGTATTTTTTGAGACCACTGTTTTTTTTCAAAGCTAGACTTCTAGCAAACAGATAAATATTTTATATAAAAAAGTGTGTGTGTGTGTGTGTGTGTGGCATAATAGAACCCCTTTTAAAAAAAAAAAATAACCTTGACCCAAAAGACCCAAACAATCGGCGTCCTATAACCTCCCTCAATATCTTCTCCAAGGTTATGGAAAAAGCAGTAGTACAACAGCTAAAACACCATTTAGACACCCACAAACTGCTGGACCCACTACAATCGGGTTTCCGCCCAGGACATGGTACGGAAACAGCACTTCTTAAAATTTGGGATGACGCTCTCGAAGCAGCAGACGACGAAGAATCTTGTCTCCTGATACTGCTGGACCTTACTGCTGCCTTTGACACAGTAGACCACAAACTGCTGTTAACCCGCCTTACAGAGGTAGCTGGAGGCGCAGACTCAGATCTACCATGGTTCTCATCATTCCTGTGAGACTAGGACCTTTCACGTCTGACTCACGCAGCATGTCTTGCGGAGTCCCCCAGGGATCACCCCTATCGCCCATACTATTCAATATTTACCTATTTACTCCTAAAAATAATCAGTAATCAAGACCTTCTCTATCACTCCTACGCAGACGACGCGCAACTTTACTTTTGTATCAGCGACAAAAAGAACCAATACCAAGTATTAAAAAAATGCCTTAGTCAGACAACTGGATGACGGAAAGTCACCTCAAACTAAATGGAGCAAAAACAGAACTTCAATTCCATGCAAACCGAAAGAAACCAGCCAGAACTCACTGGACACCACCACCCATCCTGGGACAAACCATCACCCCAAGCACCAAAGTCAAAAGTCTTGGAGTCACTTTTGACTCTGACATGACAATGGATGCACAAATAGGATCAGTAGTTAGTGGTTCCCACCATCTTCTACGTCTCCTACGAAGAATTGTCCCCTTCATCCCCCAAAGAAGACACAGCAGTAGTGGTAGGGTCAATCATTAACTCCAGGTTAGATTATGCAAATTCCCTCTACCTCAGACTCCAAAAATACCAGCTGGCCCATCTTCAAGTCGTCCAGAACACTACAGCACGACTGGTAACAGGGAAAAAAACATGGGAATCAATCACCCCGTCCCTGAGATCACTCCACTGGTTGCTCGTAAAAGACCGAGTCACATTTAAAGCCCTATGCCTAACGCACAAATGTGTACACAGAAGCGCACCCCAATATTTATGTGAGAAACTAAAACAACAAAACCCCAATCGAGTGCTTCGATCAACCAACCAAAAATTACTTCAAAGCCCGCTACAAGACCAAAGGAGAACATCGATTTGCAGTCCAAGGACCTCGACTGTGGAACGCATTACCAACTAACATCCGGATGGAAATTGATCACCTGGCCTTCAGGAAAAAACTTAAGACCCACCTGTTCTGAGGGAGAAACCAAAGCAAAAGGGATACCAAGCGCCTTGAGGCGATTCAGTTCGCAATTGTCGCGCTATACAAGTTATTCTCTCTCTCAAAAGGCTTCCGCCTTGCCATTCTTCCCCATAGCCCAGACATATGAAGAATACGGGAAATTGTTGTCACATGTACCACAGACAGTATTTGCCAGATATTCTTGCAGTACCTTTAATGTTGCTGTAGTCCTCTTGGCAGCCTCCCTGACTAGCTTTCTTCTAGTCTTTTCCATATATTTTAGACGGACGTCCAGTTCTTGGTAATGTCACTGTTGTGCCATATTTTCTCCACTTGATGATGACTGTCTTCACTGTGTTCCATTGTATATCTAATGCCTTGGGATTTCTGTTGTACCGTTCTCCTGACTGATACATTTTAACAATAAGATCCCTCTGATGCTTTGGAAGCTCTCTGCGGACCATAGCTTATGCTGTAGGATGCGACTAAGAAAATGGCAGGAAAGACCTACCCGAACAGCTGAACTTTATTTGGGGTTAATCAGAGGCACTTATAATGATGGCAGGTGTTTACGAACTCCTATTTAACATGGTGTTGAATGTGATCCCAGTTATAATAGGGTGTGCACACTTATGCAACCACATTATTTAATTTTTTTTTTTTTTTTTTTTTTACTTGAGTTGTACAGTTTATAGGTCACATACAGGTGGAAAAAGCTCTAAAAATGATTTCTTTGTCTCACAGAAACCTGGCATTTTAACAGGGGCGTGTGTGTGTGTATGTATGTATGTATGTATGTATGTATGTATGTATGTATGTATACGTGTGTGTATATAATATTATATATATCAGGTCTGGCCCCTCCCACTTGTGGACTGTGATCTCCATTCATTCCAGTGGAATTTGTTTGTTCTGCTGGGATCTGATTTGTAATCTCTAGCATAGCAAATCTGCAGCTCACCGCTAAATACAGCATCCCAAGTGCTGGAAAAACTATACCATTCCTGCTCATTTTATCCTGACCGTAGGCCAGTTTTGTGTAGTACAGAAATGATAGGGGACCAGTCCATGCCAACCCAACACAGAACGCAAGGAAGAAGCTAGGTTTTATCTTGGCAAATGCTAAGGGCTCCCCATACTTTTTTATTTTTTTTTAACAAAGTTCTTAGATTTGCATGCAGCAGATTGCATTTCTACAAATGTTCTCATTGGGTATGAGCCAAATGGTTTTCAATATGATGGTAGTTAAATGGTTACATAAATATGAACATGCAACTCATTCTCACAAAATGCGATCTTTAGGCCCGCTTCACACTGCTGCGAATTCTATTGCGAATTTGAGTCGTTGCGATTTCTCAAATTCGCAAGTCATTAAAATAACATTGTTTTAGTGCAGTTCACATCAATGCGATGCTCTATACACTGGCATTCCCTAAAATCGCGGCAAAAACGCAGCTGCGAAATCGTGGTAAAATCGTGATTTTTTTTTACCGTGATCTTGAATTCGCAGCAGTGTGAACCTAGCCTTACTCCCCTCTGTCCCCTCTCCAGGTATTGGTGTTGTCTGTTAGCAGTGATCCCCTTTCAGGCAGACCCTCGCTGTGAAATAGTCTGGAGAGGTTATATACACATAGACATTGTGACAACACAGAGGAAGAGCAGAATCCGTAATGCTGAGTGCACACTTGTGTATGCGGCTTAGGCCAGTACTGTGGCCCAAGTACGAAGGGAGGAACACATCTCCTATTGTGTACACTGACTGACTTATTCCGCTGTCTGGTTCATATTATAGAATTGGCTGCAGTCTCTCTGCATTCACAAATATACACCGATTTAGAATAGTCCGGCCTGATAAAACTGCAACCAGCTTTTTTTTCACTCATTCACACCCAGTTGCCATACAACACCCAGATCAGCATTTCTGTGGCATGTACAGCCAGATGTTCATGAGCTGCAGCCTCAATCAGCCTATACAAATCAATGACCGGCTCCACAGCTGTTCTCATGTGATCACACATGGAGCAATTGCCTGCAGTTAGGGATAGATGAGCGGCCTTGACAAAGGACAGGGAATTAATACAGGAAAATACCTCTTTTGTGCAAATGGTTTTCGGCACAAAGTGCTTTGTGGCTTCGCACCAGGATTGGCAAGTCCCAGTTCCTTTTAAATGTCCAATCACATGGGCCAAAATAATGGAGGACAATTGTTTTGAATTTATAAACTGCTCTAAGATATACACTGTTACCAGAGTGGTGCACTGTAAATATGGTAGTAAACAGCTTTACACAAAGTAAATACACTTGAATCTGGTGCACCACCACTGGACAGATTAATTTTATTGTTATGCATCTTTATTTTCGCCAATTAAGCAGCCATTTAGAAATTAGTTTTTTTTTGGCATGCGTAATTCTTTGTCATTTACTGTATGCTACCAGAATAAAATTAAAACCAAACAATCCAAATAAATTTGACGTGCAGAATTTCCACTTTATTTTAAGGGGATGACTTGGGCAAATTAATAAAATAATACTAAATAAAATGTTAATTTTGTAGAGAATCCTTTACTGCCTGAAGTCTGGAACACATGGACATTACCAAAGTCTGGGTTTCCTCCTTTCTGATGCTTTGCCAGGCTCTAACTTCATCTGTCTTAAGTTCTTTCTTTTGTGGGTCTTTTTGCCTTTTAGTTTTGCCTTCAGTAAGTGAAATGCATGCTTAATTGGGTTTAGATCAGGTGATTGACTTGCCTATTGCAGAATATTCCACTTCTTTTTCCTTCAAAAGCTCCTGGGTTGCTTTTGCAGTGTTTTGGATCATCGTCCATCTGTACTGTGAAGCGCCGTCCAATCAACTTTGCTGCGTTTTGCTGAATCTAGGCTGACAGTATATCTCTAAACACTGCAGAATTCATCCGGCTGCTTCTGTCTTCTGTCACATCAATAAACACCAATAACCCAGTGCCGCTGGAAACCATGCATGCCCATGCCATCACACTGCCTCCATCATGTTTTACATATGAGGTTGTGTGCTTTGGGTCATGAGCTGTTCCAAGCCTTCTCCACACCTTTTTCTTCCTGTCATTCTGGTACAGATTAATCTTAGTTTCATCTGTCCAAAGAATGCTTTTCCAGAACTTGTCTGGCTTTTTTTAGATGTTTTTTTCTGGCAAAATCGAATCTGGCTTTTCTATTCTTCAGGCTTATGAATGGTTTGCACCTTGCGGTGAACCCTTTTTGTATTTTGAAGTCTTCTCTTGATTGTAGACTTTGACAATGATACGTCCACCTCCTGGAGAGTGTCCTTCACTTGTTTGGATGTTGTGAATGGGTTTTTCTTTACCATAGAGAGGATCCTGGGATCATCCACCACTGCTGTCTTTCTGTGGACGTCCAGGCCTTTATATGATGCTGAGCTCGCCAGTGTGTGCTTCTTTCCTCAGAATGTACCAAACTGTTGATCTGGTCACTCCTAATCTTGCTGCTATCCCTCTGATGGATTTGTTTAGTTTTTGAAGCCTTACAATGTCCTGTTTCACTTGCATGGACAGCTTCTTTGTAATGCATGATGTAGGTTCACAGCAATAGATTCCATATGCAAATAACACACTTAGAATCCACTCCAGACCTTTTACCTGCTTAATTGATGGAGAAATAACGGAGTAGCCCACACCTGGCCATGAAACGGCTTTTGAATCAATTGTCCAATTACGTCTGATCCCTTTAAAAAAGGGGGGATGGCTATTCTTAAGAGCTGTACCTTCTAAACTCTTCCTACGATTTGGATGTACATACCCTCAAATTAAACCTAATAGTGGCGCAGCATCACTTGATGTAATCGAATATTTGAGATGTATTGCAGCCAGCTAGGGTCAGCAGCATATTCTTGGAAATTCGGGCCAGCAGAGGCTGCCTATGGTCTCTACTTCTACCTTACACCCCCTGCCCCCCCCCCACCCCAGGGCTGTCACGGGCTCTCGTCAAGAGAGCCTGACTTTTCCACCCATTTCTGTCTAGCTGCACCATTCATAGTCAGGCTGATATTTTATATTTTTAGTTTTAGCTACACTTTAACTTTTAAAAATTTCTACAGCATTTTAACTATTTATGTTTTGAAGTTAAATTGCTGTTCTACATTTATTTCAAGCCCTGTACCTGTTATAAATACTTAAATGTTTTTATATTTGTGTGTGTGTGTGTCTATCTCAGCCATTTTCAACCTATTCAACAAAGAGGAACCCTTGAAATACCTTTCCAACCTCAGGGAACCCCTGCTAAAAATTACTACATCTACAACTCATGATATGTCAGTGGGAAGAATGCTCCTTAAACTTGTGATCATTGGGAAGAATTACCCCCTTACAGATAACTACAAAAGGTCAGTGGGAACTTATCTGAGAGGCAGGAATTGCTCATTGCTCAAGGAACTGCTAGCAACCTCTGGAGGAACCCTGTATGAGAAACCCTGGTCTACGTTTTGTGGATGCTCATCTGATAGCTCCTGATGTCCATCATTTTGTCATATCTGCTTATCAACCTTATGCATGCTGACATTTATCAGCTAGACTCCTCAAATCAAATCAAGTGAATGGCTTTGCGTGGCTTACGTGTGTAAAGTGCAATTGCTTCTCCATCAACATTTACCCACACATTCGTGTACAGTGTATTTCCTTGAGTGCAAAAGTGGTGTGGTTTGGGGAGATGTGTGATATGTGTATGTACAGTTAAGGGAGATGTGCCAGTGGGGGGTGGTAAGTGCTTTTCCACGTGGATATAATAAACAGCCTTTAGACCCTCAGATAACCACCACAATACTGTGCACAGAAGTGTGTGAAAGCTGGGAAAACCCTAAATTTGTGTATTTTCAGAGCCAGGGATTTCGCTAGTCAAACAGTTTTATTGTGGCCAGATGGCTGTAAACCACAACAATTTTTGGCTTGGTCACAAATCGTATCCAAACCTTAAATGAGATGATCTTGAGCACTGTCTACTCTAGTCATATCTTCTGCATGCTTTCTAAAAGTGGTGTAAGAAGCCTGCTAATTTTGGCTGTTGGAAATGTTAAAGTCAGATAAAGGAGGCGTGTGGAGCTAAGAATTTCAGTACTGATATTGTTCTCCTGTCCCTAAAAGATATGTGAAGCTGGTGAGTGGTGCAACCTGACAGCGTCTTAAAACGTATTTCCACTTTTGCAATCAAATTGGGATAACTCCTACTTTATATTTGTTATATGCCCCCAGTTACATAGGATAACTTAAATAAAAAAATAAAAACAACTTACCCTTTTTAGTTATGTTATTCTGGACCCTCCAGCAAGGCAAAATCCTACATGGTTCTCTTTATTTAGTAGGGGGCTGGGTAGCTGTGTTTGCCATCATTATCCATGTCTGTACTGTGCTGACAGATCTTCATTATCAATTGTAACTAGATTTGAACACTGTGGCCCAGATTCACGTAGGAGATACGACGGCGTATCTCCAGAGTCTGAGCCGTCGTATCTTGGCGCCTGATTCAAAGAATCAGATACACCAGAATTTGTATAAGATACGACCAGCGTAAGTCTCCTACGCCGTCGTATCTTAACTGCATATTTACGCTGGCCGCTAGGGGCGTGTACGCTGATTTACGCCCAGAAATATGTAAATCAGCTAGATACGCCAATTCACGAACGTGCGCCTGGCCGTCGCATTACAGATACGCCATTTACGTTGGGCTTTTCCCGGCGTAAAGTTACCCCTGCTATATGAGGCGTGCCAATGTTAAGTATGGACGTCGGAACAGCGTAGAATTTTTCACGTTTTACGTAGTTTGCGTAAGTCGTTTGCGAATAGGGCTGTGCGTCATTTACGTTCACGTCGAAAGCATTGGCTTCTTGCGGGTTAATTTGGAGCATGCGCACTGGGATACTTTCATGGACGACGCATGCGCCATTCGTAAAAAGCGTCATTTACGCGGGGTCGCATTAAATATACATAACACATGCCCACATCTTCCACATTTGAATTAGGCGGGCTTAGGCCGGCCTATTTACGCTACGCCGCCGCAACTTTGGTTTGAGAATACTGCACTTGCCTGTCAAAGTTGCGGAGGCGTAACGTAAATAGGATACGTTACGCCCGCACAAAGATGCGCGCTTCTACGTGAATCCGGGCCTGTTTGTCCTAACAAAGCATTAAAGGTTCAGAGGCTGGGCTTCATGCACAATATGTTAATGAGGACAGACCTGAGACAGGCTCACTCTAACAATGTTCAAAAAACCTTGTCAACCATGACACCACCTCCTGAGAAACAAGGTAAGAAATATATCTTCCCCCGATTTCTTTTAGGCGTGCTGTAAAAATAGGAACACATAACAAACACATAGTGGGGTTTTCTACTATTTGACTGAAAAGTGGAAATATACTTTAAAGGAGAAGTACAGTTAAAGCTTGTTTGGCTGTACTTCTGTGGATCACAGGAGTGCAGTTCATTCTGCACTTCTGTAACCTGTTTTCAGCTGACCGCGGGCTGAAGCCAGCGGTTGACTGATGTCACAGAGCCGGTCCAGGCTCTGGCAAGATTGCGGCCATATGGTCGAGGTCTGCCCCCATGCCTGGAGCAGCACCCAGATCAGCTTCTCAGTTTGAGCTGCCTGCTCCCAACTCCTCCACAGCCCAGCACTCCAGTGAGTGCAGGGGGGGCCAGAGCAGAGAGCCAGTAACTGACAGTCACCAGCTCTCTGCTCATGGAGCTCTGAGAACTGAGCGATCAGTGGTGTTTGATCTCTCGGTTCTCAGTCTTCGCGATGGAAAGGGACAGCTGCAGCATTGGTCTGATGCTGCATCCACCTAGGTAAGTATGAATCTGAAAAAAATCACCAAAACCCTAGTTTTTCTTTTTAACTGATGCATTGGTTTTGTCTGATCTTTAGAGACACCTTGGCTTTTAAAGGTCAAGCTCAGGAGTTATGCAGATGTTCAGAATAATGTACCTTTGCGCTAAAAACATGAAATCAAATGTGCAGGTACATTTCCATGCTAATTATTCTTTTTTTTCTCTGTGTTCTTCCCTCTAGATACCAATGTAATCCGGTACATCCAGCTGGCGGAAATGAAGCTTAGTAGATGTTCCCAAAGAGAAAAGGAGCTCTCTTAAACAAGACATCAGTTTTGCTGAATTGATCACATGACTGTTTCATCACTGCTAGCTGCGCGGTTCAGTGAGCACGCCTCATTAACCAGCCACACAATTTTGTTTTTCTTTGCAGCTCTATAAAGTACTGCACATGGCTGGATGCATCTCTGCTTATAAGCCCCAGCCCCTTCATATGTAAAGGGTTAGAGGAACAAAAACAAAACTAGGGATCAAATCTGCCATAGATATATCTGTGTCTGCTTCTGCAAAGCACTATGCAGTTGGCTTGCATTAACCAGAGGAGGGTAAGGTTGCTCATTGCACATTAGACCATCGTTTTTTTTTAAAGTCTGCTTATGGCTGTTACTGTTGACGTTCAAAGAGCCTCCTGAATCATGCAATCCTTATCAAGTCCCGTTTGATTCCTCTCTCACTTACACACAGCAAGCTCTTTTTATAGATCTGTAATTGTTTAAAACACTTACAGCTAAGGGAGTGCGCATTGTGCCAATTATTTGTGATTGGAGCATGGAGCGCAGAGGCAGGAATGGGCATTTTGTAAATGGCAGGTCTCCTGATTGCAGTTTATATCCATTTGTGCACGTTTTAATCCTTACCTGTAACAGAAATGGAATCTGGGCAGGTATCGACTACGTTTTATTTCTACAGATGAAACACCATCTGAGCCTTTATGAAGCAAAGTGTTTGAAACAAGAGCTGACTGTTTAGCCCGTATGAGCCAATCAGAAGCAGATTTAATGAGGACCTGCAATATTTTTGGAGATGTAACCACATTTTTTTGAAAGCGGTAGCGTTGATCATATTTCTATTTGGCATCACCGCTGCCAAAGATATTCTGCGGTTCATTTTGGATTTATTTAAATGGTATGGACTGATTGACAACCCACAGTGGCTCATATCAGCCTATCAATACTCTTACATATTCGCCATTCTGGCAAATGTCACAGCTGCCATGTTGCTAACCATACAGTAGTAGAATTTCTCATTTTAAGAACACTTGTTTAATTTTCCAATCATTAGTTGGGTCAAATCGAAGGCCATTTGTGACTACAATGACGAAAAATTCAGCTTTTTCCCCGAAGGAACACATCTCCAACACTGCTTGTGCTTTTCGTTTAGCAAAGTCCATTCCAACATTAAATATTTAAAGCAAACAAAAAAATTGAAGTATTTAACCACTTAAGGACCGCCTCCTGCACATTTGCGTCGGCAGAATGGCACGGCTGGGCACATGCACGTATAGGTACATCCTGTGCCAGTACCCAGCCGTGGGGCGCGCGCCCGCGACCTGGTCCGAAGGACCGGGACCTGCGGACCCGATCGCCACTGGTGTCCCGCGATCGGTCCCCGGAGCTGAAGAACGGGGAGAGCTGTGTGTAAACACAGCTTCCCCGTTCTTCAATGTGGCGGCGTCATCGATCGAGTGATCCCTTTTATAGGGAGACACAATCGATGACGTCACACCTACAGCCACACCCCCCTACAGTTGTAAACACACATGTGGTCACACATAACCCCATCAGCGCCCCCTTGTGGTTCACTCCCAAACTGCAATTGTCATTTCCACAGTAAACCATGCATTTTAAATGCATTTTTTTCTGTGAAAATGACAATGGCCCCAAAAATGTGTCAAAATTGTCATTTACAAGGCATTTTGTGTACTAAGCTTTTTTGAATATTCATTTGAAAATCTACAAGTGTATGGCCATCTTCTCTTATGTATATACAGTACGTGAAACCTGAAAGGAGGAGAGAACAATTGCTATAGGCAATATAAGCACTTCTTCTTTCAGTGCAATCTTTTTTTATTGAAATATTTTAAAGTTAAGAACAACAGTAATGATCCCACGCAGGGGAAATAAACAAATTATATCATGGCACAGCTTAGTAATACACAGTAAAAAATTCCAAAATTAACAGCCCTCCGGCCAAGGCCAGGGGTCAACATAGGGTAGAAGAGCTTAATTGCTCAGGCGTGGGGTAGTCCACAAAGCACTTCTTCTTTCAAACACTTGCTTACCTGAAGAGAAGGTGTTATTGACAACAACCAATAATTCAGCTATCAAACCTGGTTGGTTGTTTTTGTTTTTTCACAAGCTATAATTTCAGAATGTGATCAAATCCATTCTGCGTTATGGTGCAGGTTTTTCTTTTTTTATTAAGGATTTATGACAGAGCCACTGCATCACTGAGTATATTTTTGGATGCGTTGGACTGTAGCCAGAATGGCATTTATTGCTACAAACTGGCTTGAGGTCC
This sequence comes from Rana temporaria, assembly GCF_905171775.1. Taxonomy (NCBI): domain Eukaryota; kingdom Metazoa; phylum Chordata; class Amphibia; order Anura; family Ranidae; genus Rana; species Rana temporaria. The sequence goes on from NC_053501.1 coordinate 47,984,995, forward strand.
TAATGATTTTGTTTTGTTCATGTATCGAGTGGAAGGCAGTTCACTTTTTGAGATACAGGTTGATGATATTTCCAGACAGGAAAGGCGTTTGCCTCTAGCGGCTTGATCTGTAAGAAAAGCCTGGCTGCAGCATAGCCTTCTGGGAAATAATTAACGCCTAACGATGGTGCTTTCACGCCAACTGATTTTATCCGTTTCTTAAGACGTCTGCTAGTACTTGTCATTTTAGCAGTAGTCCCTGTTCAGTGTAAGGTGAAACTGTGTTTTTAAAGTCTAGTACATGTGTAAAAGTACTTTACATCAAATTAAGTGGATGGCAAGGTGTGTTCAATCCAGCGGCAGTTTTATTTTTTATTTTTTATATACTAAAAATATTTCAAAGACCGTATGGCTTAATAAAATGTAGACTTATTTAAATGTAATAAAGCTTAATATATTTTACTGTGGTTCTGCTTTAAAGTATAATGTTATGGAGGTAGGATCTAACTGGAGGGAATGTAAACAATGGGGTCTAGATGGCTTCCAAAATTCAGATGTTAGGCCTTGTATGTATAGGTATGAGAGCGATGTGAAAAACAAGGCCTTACAAAGCATTTGCAAGCTTATAACGCTTTCATGAAGCCTTTATAGAAACCTGTAGCTCCAGTTTAGGAGTATTAATCCAGTATCACAAAGTGTGTGCTGGCCCCAGGCTTCAGTAGGCTTTCAGATATCAAGTAGAGCTGAATTTGTTGAAAGTCTTCTGAAGCCTGGTGGCATCCGGTTCAAAGTGACAATTAACATTAAGTTCCAGGTATGTGCATTTTTTACATAGTTCCATTGATCCAGCTCTGACCACTGTAACTATGTATATATGATACCTGTGGGATCCCTCTATAACAGAGGCTCAAAACTTTCTACACAAAGGACCAGTTTACTGCATTTCAGACTTTCCAGGGGCTGCACTGTGGCCATTGTGAGTAGAAAATGCTTTGCCATTATTGGAAGTAAGCAGTTCTTCATCATTTGTATGCGTGCCAATTTTTTGTATTGGTGGAAGGAATAGTGCCCCATATTTGGTGTGGGAGGAATGGTGGCCCATCATTTGGTGACAGCAGGAGAAATGGTGCTCCCATTTTGGTGTCAGTAGGAGGACTAGTGCCCCATCATTGGCATCTGTGTTCCCTAAAAATTGACATACCTAGAATTCAGCTTTAACCACTTCAGGACCGCCTCCTGCACATTTACGTCGGCAGAATGGCACGGCTGGGCACGTACAGGTACGTCCTGTGCTAGCACCAAGCCGTGGGTCGCGGGCGCGTGCCCGCGACCCGGTCCAAAGCTGCGGGACCCGCGGACCCGATCGCCACTGGAGTCCCCGGAGCTGAAGAACGGGGAGAGCTGTATGTAAACACAGCTTCCCCGTTCTTTACTGTGGCGGCGGCATCGATTGTGTGATCCCTTTTTATAGGGATTCACAATCCATGATGTCACACCTACAGCCACACCCCCCTACAGTTGTAAACACACATGAGGTCACACATAACCCCTTAAGCGCCCCCTTGTGGTTAACTCCCAAACTGCAACTGTCATTTTCACAGTAAACAATGCATTTTAAATGCATTTTTTGCTGTGAAAATGACAGTGGTCCCAAAAATGTGTCAAAATTGTCCGAAGTGTCCGCCATAATGTCGCAGTCACGAAAAAAATCGCTGATCGCCGCCATTAGTAGTAAAAAATTTTTTTTTTATAAAAATGCAATAAAACTATCCCCTATTTTGTAAACGCTATAAATTTTGCACAAACCAACCGATAAACGCTTATTGCGTTTTTTTTTCTTACCAAAAATAGGTAGAAGAATACGTATCGGCCTAAACTGAGGAAAAAAAATGTTTTTTTATATATTTTTTGGGGGATATTTATTATAGCAAAAAGTTAAAAATATTGCATTTTTTTCAAAATTGTCGCTCTATTGTTGTTTATAGCACAAAAAATAAAAACCGCAGAGGTGATCAAATACCACCAAAAGAAAGCTCTATTTGTGGGGAAAAAAGGATGCCAATTTTGTTTGGGAGCCACGTTGCACGACCACGCAATTGTCTGTTAAAGCGACGCAGTGCCGAATCGCAAAACCTGGCCGGGTCCTTTAGCTGAATTTTGCTCTGGGTCTTAAGTGGTTAAGATATGTATTTAAGAGAAAGCAAAGGGATGCTTTTAAATGACACTGTTATGCAAAAGAAAAATCGAACGGCACCCTGCAAATGAAGATCACTAAAACATATCTGCCCGGTGGGTGGTAAGTCTCTTGCAGGGCTATGGGTGACATGTTATCCCACACTTCTGGGTGTGTTGAATGCCGCTTCCCCCGCTGCATGCTGTGGTTCCTTTTTGCTAACCACTACAGTACTATAGGGCACCATGATGACAGATGGGATCATGGTGTGCAGTGGAGGACACTGTATGTAACATAGGCAGAAGTGTTGGATGCCAGTAGGACCCTTCCTGTGAGAAATGACGATTACTGAAGTTGCCGACTGCCTGACAGGAAAATATTAGTAATCCTTTTTAGTAGGGTGCTGCAAAATATTTGCGTATCAACAGTCCCACTCTGAAGGCTTCAGCAAAGCTTTTTCAGCTGAAAGCTTTGCAAATGCTTTGTAAAGCTGGCTTTATATGTTGCTCTTATGAAAGCTGAAGCCTGTACATCTAAGGCTGAAAAATCTCTGACCTGTTTCTTTGCTTTGTGATTGAGAATGTGTATGAAATGGTACTCCTGTAGATAAGATGCTTGTGTGGTCATGAATGGGACATTTGGGGCACCTTAGAGCCTCATTGGGTATTTCTAGATCAGGGATATGCAATTAGCGGACCTTCAGCTGTTGCAGAACTACAAGTCCCATGAGGCATAGCAAGACCTGTGACAGCCACAAGCATGACACCCAGAGGCGGAGGCATGATGGGACTTGTAATTTTGCAACAGCTGGAGGTCCACTAATTGCATATCCCTGTTCTAGATGGTCATATTGGTTGATTTATATTGTTTTCCAAAAAAAGGTAGGAGTGTGGTGGTAAAAATGTATAAATTCTATTATGTAATAAAAAAAGTCGATTTATGGAGTTTGAAAATCATCTCAGCTTCAACATGTTATTGTACAAGCCCAGTTTGCAGAGTGTACTTTGGAGCATTTAATCTTCTCTGTATGACGACCTCTATAGTTACCAGCTGCCCTGTATTTCCAGTAACAGTCCTAAGTTTCTCTGTTGTCCACATCAGTTTCTGCCACTGAACGTGTCCTTGGTGTCAAAGAAAACCTTTACTTTGTGAGAGATTTGTAGGTCACAACTGCTAACCTCTCCTAAAAATGCCCCATGCCGATCTACTGGTTGCAATGGGTTGAGACACCGAGCCGGAACAAGCAATCGGTATGAATTCACTGGGTGCATGCTTCTTGATTAGAGTTTTGCAAAACAATAAGTGAAGCCACAGACAGCTGGGGAAGTAGCATTTTCAGAAGGACGTCAGCAATGGCAGCCCTCATATTTCTCAGGTTTCTTTTAATCAGCGAGCAACCACACAATAAAATTTCATATATTTTTTTTTTTTGGAGCTTCAGATAAATGTCTTGCAAACTTTAAAAGCCCAAGTTAAAGTGATACTAAAGGTTTGAGTGTGTGTTTTTGTTATTAAAAGAAAAAAAAAATGTAATTCTTGCATCCACTGTGCAGCTCGTTTTGCAAAGAGTGCCCGGACATCCTCTTCTGGAGTCCCTGGCATCTCTTACCCGGATGAGATCTCCTCCTAGGAGAAGCGCTCTCCCGAGGGGGTCACCTTGCAGGCGCACTCCCAAGTCATTCATTTGGCGTCCATAGACGCTGAGTGTATGACTCTGGCCCCGCTGCCTGCGTCATTGGATTTGATTGATGGCAGCGGGAGCCAATGGCTGTGCTGCTATCAATCTATCCAATCAAAGCCGGGATTCCGTGCAGAGAAGATGAACGGGCTCAGGTAAGTAAAATGGGGGGCTGGGGGGCCGGTGACTGCAAGGTGTTTTTTCACCTTAATGCATTATGGTGAAAAAACACGAACCTTTACAACCCCTTTTAACCCTCAAGATTTACTTCTGTAAAGCAGCCACGCTGTCGTAAATATGATCCTCCTTTGCTCTTTATGCCTTTTGTCACTGGGCCTCTGCTCTTTTACACAAAGCAGAGACCAAGCTCTCCCATGGTTCAACATGCCCCTCCCCCTGAACAGTGCATTAATCAACAGTGCCGCTAGTCTAGCAAGAGCATTGTTGATTGGCACACCGCATGTTGTCCAATGGAAAGCCTGGCTTCTACTTTGTGTTTGAGAGGGGCACATACATGATCTTTTTTTACATCCCATTCCAAAACCATGGGCATTATTGTGAAGCCCCCCCCCCCCCCCCCACAGGTGTAATATCCTGCACTTTTTTCGGATAACTTTCCACAAGAGTATCTAGGGGGAGTTGGTGCCCATTCAACCAAAAGAGCATTTGTGAGGTTAGGTACTGATGTTAGATGAGAAGACCTGACTTTCCATTGGCATTCCAATTCACATAAAAGGTGCTAAATAGGGTTGGGGACAAGGCTCTGTGCAGGTCTCTGGAGTTCGTGCATACCAAGCTAAACCATTTTTTTTTGGGGCCTGGCGTGTGCCCTTAAATAAAAAATCATTTGAAGGAGTGTCTGCATACTGTTGGCCATATAATGTGCAAACACCACCTGTGAGCACCAAGTTATTGAGAATCACGAATATGCAGGTAGGGCAATTTACACAGTTGATTAGAAACGTCCATGGGCATTTGCTGAATAAAATTTGTAGTTTCTGGTGGTTCTAAATGCCTGTGTGCGACCAGCAACAGCTGTCGGTGTTGGAAGTCCGATGTACAAATCTATGCCCAATGTTGCCACTGTCTGTATGTAAATTCTCATCAGGGTATTATGTGATTAGAGCCTCCAACCAACCCTGGGAGTGCAAACAGTGATTCAACCAGTTTATGCAGATAGGGGGGAAAAAAAAGTGTGGCGCTAATCAAAATATATAAATACGTGAAAACTAAAATGAATAAAGTGCTCAAATATTGATAGTGAACAATGTAAATAGAAATGTCCCCATAAGCACACACTAAAAGTCTATATGCAGGAAATTTAAAACAGGTGCAAAAATGCAAAGACTATCTGTCCTTGAGTGATCAAACTTTGGTGTTGACAAAGTTCAAAATATGGTGATGATGTCCTAGCGGATGAAACGCGTCGGAAGGACTCCATTGTTGCCACATTTTATACAAAGCGCTTGAATATCATCACAAATGTAAGTGTTCTGACTTCATTAAACTTTTGGTATGTAATATAGAGTTATGCTATGTGGCCATTTTTTTTTGTTTTTTTCTTCCATTATATGACACAACCCTTCTACATCTATTTGGGATTCCCTGGACCATCATTTTCTATGAGACAACCCACTAGGAAGTCATCTTTCCCTGAGATTTTCTCTATCCTGCTGGTGTTTTGTCATCTCTGGCACAGCATCCTGAATTCTGGCCAAATTATATCATGGTTCCGCCATGCAAGCCTTTTTGACCCATTGAACGTAGGTTCTCTAGGGTCCATACATTCTGGTAAGCCTTTTACCTGTGGGGTGGTTGCCTTCACGTCATCACTTCTTTACTTGCACAGATCTGCATGGTTTGAAGTCGGCACCATATTTTGAACTTTGTCAACACCGAAGTTTGATTACTCTAAGGACAGATAGTCTTTGCATTTTTGCACCTGTTTTGAATTTCCTGCATATAGACTTTCACAGTGTGCTTATGGGGACCTTTCTATTTACATTGTTCACCATCAATATTTGAGCACTTTACTCATCGAGTTTACATATTTATTCATTTTAGTTTTCACGTATTTATTCATTTATATATTTTGATTAGCGCTACACTTTTTTTGTTTCCACATTGTTGCAATTTGTCTACTTGGTGTGTCAGTAGCTTACCCTTAAGGCAGCGCGGAATTATTCTGTATACCATTCCAGTTTATGCAGATATGTGTTTTTTGAATATAGCCTAAGGGGTCCCAACTTCACTAGCTGTACATTTGATCTGACTCGCTGATCCATTAAGTAGTGAAAAAAGGTTAACAGCCCTGGGACTTGCACCTTTACAAAAGTTCAGCCATGGCAGCTTCCATATTTTTTTTTTTTCTTTAAGTTTTGCAAACATACAGTTTAACCACTTAAGACCCAGACCAAAATGCAGGTAAAGGACCTGGCCAGTTTTTGCGATTCGGCACTGCGTCGCTTTAACTGACAATTGCGCGGTCGTGCGGCATGGCTCCCAAACAAAATTGGCGTCCTTTTTTCCCCACAAATAGAGCTTTCTTTTGGTGGTATTTGATCACCTCCTGAGGTTTTTATTTTTTGCGCTATAAACAAAAATAGAGCGACAATTTTAAAAAAAATGCAATATATTTTCTTTTTGCTATAATAAATATCCCCCAAAAATATATAAAAAAAATGTTTTCCTCCAGTTTAGGCCGATACGTATTCTTCTACCTATTTTTGGTAAAAATAAATCTCAATAAGCGTTTATCGATTGGTTTGCGCAAAATTTATAGCGTTTACAAAATATGGGATAGTTTTATTGCATTTTTATGAATCATTTATTTTTTACTACTAATGGCGGCGATCAGCGATTTTTTTTTTTCGTGACTGCGACATTATGGCGGACACATCGGACAATTTTGACACATTTTTGGGAACCTTGGTCATTTTCACAGCAAAAAATGCTAAAAAAATGCATTGCTTACTGTGAAAATTACAATTGCAGTTTAGGAGTTAACCACTAGGGGGCGCTGAAGGGGTTAAGTGTAACCTCATATGTGTTTCTAACTGTAGGGGGGCGGGGGTGGGCTGGACATGTGATGTCATTGATCGTCCTTTCCTATATCAGGGAACAGACAATCAATGACAGCGCCACAGTGAAGAACGGGGAAGCTGTGTTTACACACAGCTCTCCATGTTCTTCAGCTCCGGGGACCGATCACGGGTCTCCGGCAGCGATCGGGTCCTGCGGTCACGGAGCTTCGGACCGGGTCACGGGCGCGCGCCGCGACCCACGGCTGGGCACTTAGAGGACGTACAGGTACGTGCTTGTGCCCAGCTGTGCCATTCTGCTGACGTATATGTGCAGGAGGCGGTCCTTAAGTGGTTAAGTGCCAGTTCCCGCATCACATAGGACTCACAGGCAGCTCACAATGCCCTATGTGAACCGCTGCAGGTGTCAATAGAAAGTTAATGCCACCCCCAGATTGGTTCGCATGTCGCAGTGCGAACCGTCAAATGGTACAGATATCAGATCCGATTCTAGTGCTGACCAAAAATTTCCTGCACCATTTTGGTGCAATGCGAATTCAGTCATAACAATGTGACGGCTCAATTCAGATCGCACAGACATCTCATGTGATTTGCACAGCAGTGCGGTGCAAATCACATGCAATGTCTAGCATGGCACCAGTGTGAACCCAGCCTAAAGCCTCGTACACACGGTCGGACCTCAAACAAACTTTCCCTTGGATTTTTGTCCGAAGGGAGTTGTCCGGTCACACCCATAGCATACACACACTCTGACTTTTCTGCAAACTTTTCTAAAACTTTGCCAACATTACATGTTTTTTCTGCTCTTTACCGCCACCCTTTGGTTAACTTCTGCTATTGTTGGTTGATTTTAACATTGGTTCTGAGCATGTGTATTTGCACTTTGTACAAAAGTCCGATGGCTTGCTGTACACACGGTCGGACTAGGCACCATCGGCCTTTTTTTGCCGAAAAGTTTGTCACGTGCAAGACCAAACTTTATGTCCGATGAAACCCGAAAAAGTTGGTCTGATGGAGCGTACACACGGTCAGACTATTTTGAAAACTTGCTGATTTTGAAGTTTGTTGGCAAAAAGTCCGACCGTGTGTACGGGCCTTAAGGCCCCGTACACACGACCGAACATGTCTGCTGAAACTGGTCCGCGGACCAGTTTCAGCAGACATGTTCGGTCGTGTGTACGGCCGACCGGACAAATGTCCTGCGGATCGGACAGGTTTCCAGCGGACAAATGTTTCTTAGCATGCTAAGAAACATGTCCGCTGGAAGCCTGTCCGTCGGACATGTTCGGTCGTCTGTACAGACTCACCGGACATGTCCGCTTGGCCGAAAGCCCTCGCATGCGTCAAAGTGATTCGATGCATGCGTGGAAGCATTGACCTTCCAGGGTCGCGCACGTCGCCGCGTCATCGTCGCGGCCACGTCGCAACACATCACCGCGTTTGTTTTCCGCGGGGATTTTGGTCTGATGGTGTGTACAGCCATCAGACCAAAATCCGGCAGCCGACATGTCCGATGAAAACGGTTTTCATCGGACAGATCCGCTGGTGTGTACGAAGGCCTAAGAGGCACCAATACAAAAACAATGAGGATGAACCACAGGCAAACATGTTTTCATTTCAACCGTGTTTTTTTTTTGTTTTTTTTATCACAATTTAATAGGCCATAATTACTCTATCATCTGTTTTTTTTGGACAGACACATTTCTAAGGGGTGAATTCTCTGCCCAGTTTGTTCGAATATAGTTTACTTTGAATCATTTTGACACTTTTAGGTATTTCAGCCCTTTTGGCAATCCTATGCTGTAAGAACTTGCTCATAATGGAAGACGTTTGTGCTTGCTGTACATTGTACGTACAGACAGAATCAGATGCTGAAATAAAAATGCATCTGATAGCAGGTCTAATTCTCCCACCAAAACAGATGTCATATATGTAGCAGGTGAACTGAGCCCTTAGGCGTTCCTGAGCAAATCAGGACGGTTCCTTTTTACTTTGTTCAGAATTGGCATTTGAGATGCTGAGAGGTGTTTTTCCCTTCTGTTCTCATGGAATCCTCTTATGGCGTCTAGCGCAGGTGTCTTGTGTATAAGAACTGAGTCATGCTGATGAAAATGATTGTCGCCTTGTGTCTTGGATCTAATTGCACCCTCCTCTTCACATCGTTCTGATTTTACTCCTGATAATTGCAGTTGAATATTCAGGATGGAATTCTGCTCCAGATCCTACAAAGAGCCTTGTTTTATTAAAACAAATATTCACATTGCCCAGTGTTTTATCTAAACCTATATGCCAGAGGATTTTTGATTGCAGTCTTTACGCTATAAAGATCATCATAAAATAGAACTCCAGCCAAACAATTCGATTTTGCAATATTTACACGTTTGTAAATCATTTTTTATCTGTCCAAAAAAAACAGAAAATCGGTTTAGCCAGCCTTGGAATCCAGGCTGTATAGGCATCTGGTGGCAGCCTTAAAGTGGATCTCATCCTTTGTAAACTACTGCCATAGTGCTGATCTATAAGGATATAGACGCCTCCTGCATGTATCCTTACCTGTCATATGTCTCCCCTCTGTCTGTTATGAGACCTGAAAAACTGCAGATTCTGTGGGTGGATCTGTTGTCTGGAGCTCTGTGGGTGGAGTCGTGATGTCAGTAGACTCCCCGCCTTTCTCTACACTCCCCTTGTCAACATGCATTTTTTCCTGTGTATTCCTTACACTGAATTCTGCTAGAATTACTAACATCCAGTCAAAATCTCGAAAAGTAACCACATGACCTCAGAAAAGGAGTGGGGGTGGGAATTAAAAAATAATGCCTAGACAGGCTAATGCATAAGATATGTAAATAACCTGTCACTCACAGCAAGGGGGCGGAACGGACTAAGGTTTTTTTCTGTAATGCCGCGTACACACGATCGTTTTTTGTGATGAAATAAAACGACGTTTTTCTAACTTCATCATAAAAAACGACGTTGCCCACACACCATCGTTTTCTGAAAATGCTCTAGCAAAGCGCGGTTACGTACAACACGTACGACGGCACTTTGTTCCATTCAAGCTCCCGTCTCATAACTTGCTTCTGAGCATGCGCGGGTTTAAAACAACGTTTTAGCCCACACACGATCATTTTTTATGACACAAAAAACGACATTTTGAAAAACGACATAAAAAATTGAAGCATGTTCGAATTTTTGTTTGGTCGTTTTTTAGAAGACAAAAAACGATGTGAAGCCCACACACGATCATTTTAAATGACGTTTTTAAAAACTTCATTTTATTTCATCACAAAAAATGACCGTGTGTACGCGGCATAAGTCTGTTTTTATTTCACTGAACAATAAAAGAGGATTGCTCAGAGCTGGATTAACTCTGTGTGGCAAGACTGGGCACAGATGATAGGAAATCTTATACTCTACATTGTGACATCAAAAAAATAATAATCGGGTTTACATCCACTTTAAGGCATGTTTAACCACTTCCCGCCCGGCCTATGGCCGATTTACGTCCGGGAAGTGGTTATGAAATCCTGACAGGACGTTCTAGAACGTCCTGCAGGATTTCATGCCGCGCGCGCCCGTGGGGGCGCGCATCGCGGCGATCGGTGATGCGGGGTGTCAGTCTGACACCCTGCATCTCCGATCTCGGTAAAGAGCCTCCGGCGGAGACTCTTTACCACGTGATCAGCCGTGTCCAACCACGGCTGATCACGATGTAAACAGGAAGAGCCGCCAATGGCTCTTCCTCACTCGCGTCTGACAGACGCGAGTAGAGGATAGCCGATCTGCGGCTCTCCTGACAGGGGGGGTTAGCGCTGATTGTTTATCAGCGCAGCCCCCCCTCGGATCGCCACACTGGACCACCAGGGATGCCCACCCTGGAGCACCAGGGTGGGCAAAAAAAAAAAAAAAAGCCAAAAAAAAAAAAAAAAGTCTAAAAAAAAAAAAAAAAAAAAACCATAAAGAAAAAAGATGCCAGTCAGTGCCCACAAATGGGCACTGACTGGCAACAATCAGTGCTGCCACCCCAGTGTCCATCAGCGCCACCCCAGTGTCCATCAGCGCCACCCCAGTGTCCATCAGTGCCACCCCACAGTGCCCATCCATGCCCAGTGCCCACCTAGCAGTGCCCATCTGTGCCACCCATAAGTGCCCATCTGTGCCGCCCATGAGTGCCCATCAGTGCCGCCTATGTGTGCCCATCAGTGCCGCCTATGTGTGCCCATCAGTGCCGCCTATGTGTGCCCATCAGTGCCGCCTATGTGTGCCCATCAGTGCCGCCTATGTGTGCCCATCAGTGTCGCATACCAGCGCCGCCAATCAGTGCCACCTCATCTGTGCCCGTCAGTACTACCTCATCGATGTCCATCAGTGCCATCTCATCGGTGCCCATTAGTGCCGCCATATCAGTGCCCGTAATTGAAAGAGAAAACTTATTTACAAAAAAATTAACAGAAAAAAATAAAAACGTAATTTTTTTCCAAATTTTCAGCCTTTTTTTAGTTGTTGCGCAAAAAAAAAAAAATCGCAGAGGTGATCAAATACCACCAAAAGAAAGCTCTATTTGTGGGGAAAAAAGGACGCCAATTTTGTTTGGGTACAGTGTAGCATGACCGCGCAATTGCCATTCAAAGTGCGACAGTGCTGAAAGCTGAAAATTGGCTTGGGCGGGAAGCTGCGTAAGTACCTGGTATGGAAGTGGTTAAACCTAAGAACACAAAATTGATCGCTTGCTAATCCTTAGATGTGGATTGCTGCTTTTTTTCTTTTTTAAACCTGGTGATTCGGTTATTAACACACTTCCTGCCCTGGCGTGATATCTGTGTTGAGCAGTATTATCACTGTGGGACAGGGAGTGTGTGAAAACTACATAACACCTCTCTCTTCTCTATTACAGGGGGAAGGGTTGTGTAGACCACAGCGATTTCAGTGAACAATGCAGTTGCATAGAGCACAGGAAGTTATCAGCTCACAAGATTTCTTGCTGGTGGAGCAGCTATATATTTATTTAACAGATCAAAAGAGAGTAAATAGGAGAAATGTATTCAAGTTCACTTACAGTTAAAGATCTGCGGCCTCCAGTGTCCCTGTCCTACATTCCACCCACCTGTAAGGATGGCAGAGGATTATTGCACTATTATTACAGGGATTCTGTCCTAATGTCAACTGTATTTGTGATGTTCAGGGAATTACAGGAAGTTGATTTCAAGTCCTAAGCCGGGGTCGATTTCAAAATTTTCTCTTTTTTTTTTTTTTTTTTATTCATTTTAGATTTTGTTAAGTTTAACATTATACATAATATTCATACTTTACTTATAATCTCATTAATAAAATACCAATTACAGTTCCCATCTCTTTTTTACATATATCCTGCCTTTCTACTTCCATTCCCTTTCTTTATCTTCTCCTTCTCAGTCTCACCCCTTCACTATCCCGGAATATTTAAACGTACTCTTCAGCCACCCTTAATGACCAGAACCTTTTTTTGCGATTCGGCACAGCGTCGCTTTAACTGACAATTGCATGGTCGTTCAAAGTTGTACCCAAACAAAATTAATGTCCTTTTTTTTCCACAAATAGAGCTTTCTTGTGGTGGTATTTTTGATCAGCCTTTTTTTTTTTGCACTATAAATAAAAAAAAAAAAGAGCAACAATTTTGAAAAATAAAACAATATATTGACTTTTTTCTATAATAAATATCCCAAATTTCTTCATCAGTTTAGGCCGACATATTTTTGGTAAAAAAAATTGCAATAAGCGTATATTGATTTGCGCAAAAATTATAGGGCCAGATTCACAAAGAAGATACGACAGCGTATCTCCTGATACGCCGTCATATCTTCGAATCCGACCGGTCGTATCTATGCGCCTGATTCATAGAATCAGGTTACGCATAGATCTCCCTAAGATCCGACAGGTGTAACTGTGTTACACCGTCGGATCTTAGGCTGCAATTCTAGGCTGGCCGCTAGGTGGCGATTCCATTGCGGTCGGTGTAGAATATGCCAATGAGTCGTTACGCCGATTCACGAACGTACGCTTTGCCCGTCGCTGTAAATTTACATTGTTTCCGTAGAGATACGCGGCGTAAAGATAAAGCTGCCCACTAGGTGGTCTAGCCAATGTTAAGTATGGCCGTCGTTCCCGCGTCGAAATTTGAAATTTCACGTCGTTTGCGTAAGTCGTCCATGAATGACGCTGGACGCCATTTACGTTAACGTCGAAACCAATGACGTCTTTGCGACGTCATTCAGCGCAGTGCACGTCGAAAAATTTTAGGGACGGCGCATGCGCAGTACGTTCGGCGCGGGAACTCGCCTAATTTAAATGGTACACGCCCCATTTGAATTAGGCGGGCTTGCCTTGGACGCATTTACGCTACGCCGCCGCAAGTTTACAGGCAAGTGCTTTGTGAATCAAGCACTTGTGCTGAAAACTTGCGGCGGTGTAACGTAAATGACATACGTTACGCCGCCGCAATTCTATATGAATCTGGCCCATAGTGTCTACAAAATAGGGAATAGATTTATGGCATTTTGATTGTTTTTGTTTTTTTACTAGAAATGGCGGTGATCTGCAATTTTTATCATGTTTGCGGCAGACATATCGGACACTTTTGACACTTTTTTGGGACCATTTACTTTTATACAGCGTTTAGAGCTAAAAATAGCCACTGATTACTGTCTAAATGTCACTGGTAGGGAAGGGATTAACACTAGGGGGTGATGAAGGCGTTAACTGTGTTCCCTATAAGTGTTTCTAACTGTTGTGGGCTTACTGTGACATGACAGCGGTCACTGTTCCCGACCACTGGGAACAGTAGATTCCTGTCAGAACCAGGAAATGCCTTGTTTACATTTCCCTGTTCTGCCTGTGTACAAGACAATCGAGGGCCGCCGGAGGACATAGAGTCCTCCCTACCTGTGGGCACGCACGTTCCCGCAACTGAGCCTGCACGAGCCGCCGTACACCTATGGTGATTCTCGCAGGAGAGCCATTGTGCCGCCGGCAAAAGACTGCGGCTGGTCTTCAAGCGGTTAAATTCCATCCAACTTTTCCATGCCTTTACAAACTTCCCCTGTCCATCTTTTTCACAATTATATTCTTCCAAATTTATATAAATTTATATAAAAAATCTACTCCAATCCATTCTTTTAATGTTGGGCTTTCAGATGCTTGCCAAAGTTTTGGTATCGGTATTTTGCTGTGTTTTATTAAATGCGGTATCACTGTTTTATTGTCAGGTTAATGCTATGAAATAAATACATTTCTGGATTTTTAGGTGTACTCACTCCTGTTATCTCCTGAATCAATTGTATCATCTCTTGCCAAAATTTCTGTATTTTTAAACATTCCCACCATTTGTGCGCAGTTGTTCCTAAACCGAAAGGATTTTTTTTCAAAAACCGTAACAAAGAATTTTCAATCAAATTTCGCACCATTAGTGGGCTACGCCAATGGCCAATTTTCAGGTCCCTTTTAGAGGAGAATTTCCCTCAATTCCTCTCCAGGTGACAAGTATCTGACAGAACAGGAAGAGAAGACGTAGGGCTCAGCTCAGGCATGATTCCTGGTCCAAACCTGCCTAGGCTATCCCAACAGAAAGCTGTTGCTGTACACCACCAATCATAAGCCACCGAGGCATTGCCCACCACCATACATATACATGCCCTTTGTATACATGTGGATGCGGGGTGGGTAAGGCCTCAGCCACTTATGATTGGTGGTGTGCAGAGACATGGCGGGATAACTCAGGTGGGTTTGGAACTAGGAATCTGAACATGCTTAAACCAGAGTTCCACCCAAAAGTGGAAGCTCCGCTTATCCAACTCTTTTTTTTGGTGGGAGGACTGAACTCCTTTTTTAGTCCCCTTTCACACTTGTGTGACCTGAAAGTCACATGAATTATAAACGACCTTGACGCAATACCTGTGGAATCTTGAGGTCTATGGGCCTCAAGTCGCATCAAAAAGTCAAACCAAAGTAGTGCAGGGACTACTTTTGAAGTCCACAGATATGAATGGTACTCATTGTAAATCGTGGGGTATGACTTGTCATTCGACTTTGCAGTCCCAAGTCGCAGAACAAGTCACACAAGTGTCTTTCCTAAAGAAGAGGAAATCTCCTCGATGGAGGTACACAGAGTGTGATACTTGACTGAGAAATCAGTGGGGAAACGCCATTCAAGATCTAACCCTTCCCCTCGCGTTATTTAAAAATAAATGTTATTATGTCTGAAGGAATGATAACTGGACCAGAGAATGTTCTGCTGTAAGTAGGCTGTGTGTACAGCAGCCTCCAGGGAGCATCCGGGGCCCCATCAGCATTTCTCTGCATTTAGTGCAGAGCTGTGCTGTTAATCTGCATAGACTTCCATTTAGTGCAGCATGCCTCTTCTGTATCCACGGCTAAATACAGGTCGATGGTAGCATGAAAGTGCCTGTGTGCCGCCATCAATCTTCAATGAAATCTATGCAGAGTGGCAGCACAACTCCACTGTAGCCCAGTTTAAATGAAGAGGAACACTGACAGGGCAATTCCTCTGCTTTTGTATCCTCAGAGAGATCAGTTCATAGCCTGCTTATTGAGTAGTATTACATTTTAAAAATGACTGCATAAAAACATGAGACGAAGGATTCGTTTACGCTCACAATCTGGAGGTAAAAATAGGCAGCTGAGTCATGCTTTTACTGCCCTGTGACCAGCACCCTGCCCCTTAAAGTGGAGTTTCCATCCCAAAAATATTTTTTTCATTTTTGTGCTCATTAGACCTAAAAAAGTAAAAAAATAAATAAAAAATTTGTTTTACTCATCTGGAAATGCCTGTTGCTATGTGCTCCCACAAAATCTGCCTTTGAAACCACCTAGGATTCTGACATCATCTCCCTCTAATGCTCCTGGGAAATGTGTGTTGTCATTTCCCAAGATGCAGTGCGCTGTCCAATTATCACTCCCAATCCAAGACTTCCAGGAAGTAAGTGCTTGTAGGCTTCACAATGCCCACAAGCAAAATGACAACTGTGTAGACATAGTTTTATAAACTATCTTTTTTGAATATCTATGCGGATCGGCGGCAGATTGTAAAATAGTAAGTGACCGGATTTATATTATAAAAACGCATGATGAAAGGACATACATTTAAAAAATGCTAATTGTGGTTGGAACTCCGCTTTAAGCTGCAAAGGCATTTTGACAGTTGTAGACATGGTGTGCTTCGCATGGCAAAAATTAATCCTGCTGTTGCGCTTTGCGTACAGTACCATCTCAGACTACAAGCAATTCAAGTGATGGAGTCACACTGTGACTGCTAGGTTTCCTCCACAGTATTCCCATTCCAAAAGCCTGTTCGGCAGTAGGGAGACCGCGGTATCGCCTCCTGAGTTCCGGTTAGCTGCACCTGTGGCACTCTTTGAAAATAATCCAACATGGAATGCTTTTCACAAACCAGTAAGGTGTAAATAAGCCCTAAGGGCTCATTAAAGCAGGCTTTGACATTTTAAAATGAACTTTGACATATGCTAAGCCCCTGTTTTCTGCATCTGCGTTCCCTTTGGAGCTGCACTATAGAGGTGCATGGGCACAGCTGCTGCTACAGAGATAAAATGATAATTCTCCAGCTCTACAAGACTCCAGTGTGGAGTGGTCCGGCCACACCTGGAGTATGTCCCGTTCTGGGCAACAGTCCTCAGGAAGGATGTACTGGAAATGGAGCGAGTACAGAAAAAGGCAACAAAACTAACAAAGGGACTGGAGGATATTAGTTAAGAAGAAAGGTTGTGAGCACTGAACTTATTCTCTCTGGAGAAGACATGTTTGAGAGGGGATATCAATTTACAAATACCATACTGGTGACCCCACAATGGGCATAAAACCGTTTTCATTGGACATGTCTGCTGGGATCTTTTGGTCTGATTTGTGTACACACCATCAGACCAAAATCCCAGCAGACCGAGAACGCGGTGACGTAGAAGACACCGACGTTCTCTGACACGGGAGTTCAATGCTTCCACGCATGCGTTGAATCAATTTGACGCATGCGCGGGATTTCGGGCCAGCGGACATGTCTGATGAGTCGTACTAACCATCGGACATGTCCGACAGACAGACTTCCAGCGGACAAGTTTCTTAGCATGCTAAGAAACTTTTGTCCGCTGGAAACCTGTCCGCTAGGCCGGAAAACTGTCCGGTAGGCTCTACACACGGTCGGACATGTCCGCGGAAACTGGTCCGACGGACCAGTTTCAGCGGACATGTTCGGTCGTGTGTACAAGGCCTCAGAGTGGCAAGGATGTGGAATTCCCTTCCACAGGCGATGGTCTCAGTGGGAGGCATCAATCGTTTCAAAAAAACTATTAGATAAGCACTTGACCGACCACAATATCCAGGGATATACAATGGAATACTGACATAAAATCACACACATAGGTTGGACTTGTGTCTTCTTTCAACCTCGCCTACTATGTAACATCCGTCTGGGCACGGGGCGCTAAACGCACAGTATGAGTTCGAGGACCCACATGGATGTCAAATTGAGCGCAACGCCAGTGTTTGTCCAGCCACTGCATACCAATTAACATGAATGGCACTGCCTGTACGCAAAACATCTGTGTATCCTGTGCAGGCAAAACACGGCTCTCGCACTTGTATACGCTTGCGTTTGCCCGTGTGAATGAGGCCTGACGCATAGTAAAGCACATTACCACATAGGAAAAGTGTAAAGCCAACCAAAAGCATAGGCCGCCTATTTCACATTGCAGAGAAGTCCTTTCCCTGCACATATTTTTTCTGTGTTGGCTCAGTGAAAAATTACACTGCTCTCCTGAAATAAACTGAGAAACTGCAATGTGACACGAGATCGTTCTGTGCCAGAGATTCTTTTTCATTTTTAAATGGGAATCTGTGCTTAAAAATTCCGCACAGAGACTGAGGAGCACCAGGCATGAAATTGCAGCAGGAAATGGTGTAATGACACTGCAGTACTGTTCATTATTGGCCATGGATATAAATTTTCTTATTGCTCATGACAACTCTTCATATTGCAATTGTCTTTCAAGAGCGTGTTAGAGATTAAAAAAAATAATTATTACTTCTTTTTTTTTTTTTACTTTCTTAATAGCCTCCAGCTAATAATAATGTATTGAAATGCCACCCAGACATTCTTGATGTGATATTCCTAGCCAGTTGCCCCAGGCATTAACAAAAAAAATAGTTAAGCCTTCCAAATGTTAATTGAACTTTGAATAGATTATTTCCCCGAAGGAATAAATGGCTATTAACCCGCCATCATTAATACAGTAATTAATTCCTCTAGTAATTATAAAGTAATTCCTCTAGACATTAGTATTGCCAGTAATTAATACCACCTCCGTCTTTAATACCAAGCAGATATCTGTAATACTATGAATAAAGCAATGACTCCATTCCCTTGGTCAATAACTGTCTCCAGCAATTAAAATAAATACCCACCCCAACTGTAGGCAATTTTTTTATAATTCATATGTTCACCCCACACCCCTCTCTCCTTCCCAAATAAAGTATTTACCCCAACTGATAAGAAAGCAAATCATTTATAGCCGCTAACCCTCTGTGTGATATATAGCCAGATTCAGAGACGTTTACGCCGTCGTAACTCTGAATCTAAGCCGTCGTACATTTAAGTGTATTCTCAAATTGAGATACACTTAAATGTAGCTAAGATACGACTGCCTGCACTGTCGTATCTTAGCTGTCTAGTTCCGCCGGCCGCTAGGGGCGTGAACGCTGATTTACGCCTAAAATGCGTAAATCAGCAAGATACGCCTATTCACGAACGTACGCTTGCCCGTCGCAGTAAAGATACGCCGTTTACGTAAGGCGTTTTCCGGCGTGAAGTTAGTCGAACAAAAAGCTGGCCTAGCCAATGTTAAGTATGGACGTCGTTCCCGCGTCGGATTTTGAAATTTTTACGTTGTTTGCGTAAGTCGTCCGTGAATGGGGCTGGATGTAATTTACATTCACGTCAAAACCAATACGTCCTTGCAGCGTACTTTGGAGCAATGCACACTGGGATATGTCCACGGACGGCGCATGCGCCGTTCATTAAAAACGTCAATCACGTCGGGTCACGAGTCATTAACATAAAACACGCTCCCATGTTCCTCATTTGAATAAGGCGCGCTTACGCCGGCCCATTTACTCTACGCCGCCGTAACTTAGGAGGCAAGTGCTTTGTGAATACCGCACTTGCCTCTCTGATTTACGGCGGCGTAGCGTATATGCGATATTACGAATGTGCTATAATGGCAGTGCCTGAGGGGGCCGGGCCAATAAACAAAGGAATTTAAGTTCTTTATTAAATCCCAACGCTAGCCAAAACTTATTTTATTAAAATTGTGTATAGAGCAGGGAAAAATTAGAGTCTATGGGGTTGATTTACTAAAGGCAAATCCACTTTGCACTCCAAATAGATTTGAGGTGAAGATCTGAAATGAGGAGAAACTCTGCTGATTTTATCATCCAATCATGTACAAGCAAAAATGCTGTATTTTATTTTCCTTGCATGTTCTCCCTACATCGACTACACTTCCAAGTGCACTTGTAGTGCAAAGTGGATTTGGCTTTAGTAAACCCACATGTAAAGTTTTTATTACTCATGTATGCTCACCTGAGGGCTTCTCCTCGCTTCCTGTCATATGCAAGAAAAATAAGTAAAGTAAAAATTTTCCTGTAAATGCACAGGTTTGTATTGCTCTTTGTATCTCTTTCTGGAAAGTCTCCCCTCAAGTGTTATAGGCCTTTAAAAAATGGGGGGAATCCTCTCTGGTAGGTACAAAGCATTAAAATCATGACGAGGTTCCAATAATCGCACACTCTTCTTAAAATTATAGTTTTAAAGTTTTGGCTACAGCTGGACACGAAAAGGAATTTGCCATAAAACAAAACAACAATGTGGGAACGCTCTCCGTATACGATTTCCTAATGTGAGCCTGAGTCTCCACCATGGAATTTGTATTAATCTGTGAAACAGAGAATGTCCTCTCGCCTAAAACTGGCCATACGCTATGCAAATTTTGAATGGTTCCTGCTGAAACTGCCAAAATTTGTTAGCCCCCTCATGTCTGATATCCTTTAGCCTCCTCATGTCTAATATCCTTTAGCCTCCTTATGTCTGATATCCTTTAGCCCCCTCATGTCTGATATCCTTTAGCCTCCTCATGTCTAATATCCTTTAGCCTCCTTATGTCTGATATCCTTTAGCCCCCTCATGTCTGATATCCTTTAGCCTCCTCATGTCTGATATCCTTTTGCCTCGTACACACGACCGGTTTTCCCGACGGCAAAACTGCCATGTTTGCTTTTGGTTGGGAAAACCAGCCGTCTGTATGCTCCATAGCAGTTTTCCTGACAGGAAAACTGCGAGCAAAAAAATGTAAACTTGTTCTCTTTTTTCCCGCCGCGATTCTCTGCGGTTTTTGGCTCTGCAGTTTTTCTATGGGAAACACTGCAGTGGAGCATACACGTGCTCATCCTGACCAAAGCTGTCACGGCAGTTTTCCTGTCGGGAAAATCGGACATGTGACATGTGTAGAGAGCAGGTTCTGACCCTCCGACCGTGTGTACGTGCCGCGGCATCAGTGTCTTGCTTCATGACAGAATTATTTTACAGGATGAGACCCTAACCTAGGACTGAGATAATACTTCTGAAGGACAGGTCAGCATTGCAGCAAAGTAATAAGCATTTTTAGATTGGAGCAGCAATGTTTCCTTGACTTTTGGTACAGTAGTAAACCATACATGCCCTAGAGTCAGTGGCGTCTCCAGCTTTCATACTTAGGGGGGGCACATGGGGGGACAGGGACAAAAGTAGGGGGGCCAACTATAAAATGCAATTATATATATATATATATATATATATATATATATATATATATATATCCTGGGGCCCTTTACTACGATCCCACTATGGGCCCTTTCACATGTTCTGCAGTGAGCTCCCTTCCTACTATACTGGGGCCCCCCAGGGTGGCAGAAAACAAGAGATATATGTCACCAGCACACCAAGAAAATATAAGGGTCCAAAGCAGTGGGAGAACTATCAGGGTTGCAAAGGTTGTCTTGCTACCGGGCCCTGGTGTTCTGCCACAGTGGGGATCCCCAGCTGTCCTGTCCCTGCTATTTACAGCGCTGGTCTGGCGTCTGTCTCCTTGGCAGCGGCGGCAGTCTATTAGGACCTAGTGCTGGTGACATTATGGGTGCATGCAGGGGAAGGCTGGCACTATTGATTATAGAGAGCCGAGCCCCCAGCTGGTCACCTAGCAGCAGTAATGCTGTATAACCTTCTCTGTTGACATGCTGATCCTCATGTGATCCAGGTGATGCTCCCAGTCAGATCTAATAAACACAGTATTTATTAGCATCAAGAGTACAACCACATAAATATAATCAACCGTATGATCAGCAGCCATGTGGGCTCTATGCCTGTAAAGTGTGGGCTTTGATCAATAAAATCACTGATATTTATGACTAGGATTTGACTAAGAGCATCACCTGGATTGCATCCCGATCAGCATATCAGAGAAGGGTCCACTGCTGCTAAGCAACCTGCAGGGAGCTCAACTGTCTACAACCAATAGAGATGGGCTCGGGTGTGTTTAAAATCCCACATGCCCGATCACGCCAGGAAGCCGACACTCCACAGTGTTAATCAATGTATGGGCTGCCTAAGAGCTAAGACCATCCATAGACAGTTTAAATCTCAGCTGGTTCAGCAGAAACTGGCTGAGATTTGAACCATTAATGAGCAGATTCTCTTATAATTATCACTAGTGGTTGCTGTATAGTCACTAGTGATAATCACTGTTTGTCGGGAGAATATAATTGCTGGGCAGGAGGGATATTCCCTTGTCACCACTGTCTGTTGATTGGGGGAATCATGCAAGTTTCTTTCCTGCAATCTGTGGATGCAGGAAAGAAATTTGCACTGTATATTATCTGCCTAACTGAAAGTGAAAGTAAATTGTGAATGTTTTGAAAGAACAGGAGAGGGGGAGGGAGACAGATGGGGGAGAGAGAAGGGATGGAGATAATGTAGTTCAGTGATTACAGTGTACTGCAGTCTGCAGTGCACACACTTAAACACGGTCCAGGCTAGAATATCTGGTTGTGTGAGTGCTCACATTATGCAGTGATGGCGAGCAGAGGGAGGGGGAGGAATCCCCCGCAGAGCTGACTGGGGACGCTCTCCCTCTCGGGGAGCAAAATACAAAAATTGCAAAAAAAAAAAAAAAAAAAAAAATTTTTTTTGGGGGGGCACATGGTGGGGCACAGCATGATGTTGGGGGGGTCAGGGCCCCCTCTGGCCCCCCCCTAGGGACGCCCCTGCCTAGAGTGTGGCTTGCCTGGTAAAATACTTGCCTTCATCCTTACAATCTTGATTGCACAGTCATGCCTGGCTGCACAGCCTTTACAATGAAAATGCCCAGGCCAGGTTCTCTTGCATATGCATTTTTTGGCCTGATTCATTCCTATGGCTGAGCCATACTTTTAGTGTCCTCCAGCAGTCAAGTGCAGTATGGCCAAGCCATAGAAATGAATGGGGCTGCAGTGCGTGTGTATAGTGGGAAGTGGACAGGGTTATATTTCTTGCAAAAACTGGGTCGCAAAAGCAGAAGGTATTTCAGCAAGCAGGGTGACCTTGGGGTGGGTATGGGGTGGACATCTCATACACAGGGATGTCCTGTCCTCTGCCTGGCACTGAACTTCCTGTGCTCCAGGTGTTACAAGATTTGGGTCTCTGGGCTGAATTCAATAGAAGAAGGTCCTGATGGGGTCCTGCCTCTTCCTCTAATTTTTAGCTAAACCTTTTTTTCTGGATTCTAGGTTGAAGTGGCTTTGTTACCGTTTTTCACAATATTGGGATGGGGACTGATTATTGTATAGATCCTGCAAATAAATAGGATTCTCAGATTTATCAAATGTAGGTGATACTGGAGAATTGGCTTTTAGCACTATAATAAATTTTGTCTGGGTGTGAACAGAGCGCGACCCATTAGAAGACTGTTCAGCTAAACCCCCATGTACAGGGACACAACCCTGGATACAGTGGGACCTGCTGTCTGGGCATCCACCGCTATGTATCTTGTCATCTTCAAATTGCAGCATTGCTACAAAGGAATGATGTTCTAGTTTCCAGAAAATGAAAGACCATTTACCATTTCACAATAACACTTTTAGATCCTGAAATGTGATGCAATATGTACCAGGTGGAATTTCAATAAGTTTAAATTTTGGGATTTTTTTATTCTTGTTAAAACTGCATCTGTGCATTGTGATTTCTGGTTTCATTATTTGAAGAATGTGTTTAAATGGCAACAATACAGCAAATTTAAAGGGAACGTCTGTTTTTTTTTTTTTATGTAGTTTTTATATTTTTAGATACATTTTAATTTAAATTTTTCCCCTGTTTGATTTATTAATATTGTAAAATGTTTGTCCTTAGTAAAAGTATCATACTCCACAGATCTGTGTATTTTTTCTGAATGTATCCACGATATTAAAAGCTATACTATAATGTGAACCACCCCAGGAGAGATGCCAATACTTTTACATTGCCAGGTGAGGTAAATATACCTTCAGCTATATTCTAGACCAGCCATTCTCAGCCAGGTTTCCACCATAAAGTTTCTCCAGAGGTTGTTGGGGGTTCCTTGAGCTGTGGCTGATTGATCTTCTCTTTGATGGTGCCTGCATAGTTGCAGAACTAATGCCACCTGGTACTGTCTGCAGCATGACACAAATGATGCACGCTGAGCAACAGCCCCCGTTTTTAGAGGTACCGATTATCCTCATCACCTACCTAGCTATACTGTGATGTGAATTACCCCAGGAGAGATGGCAATTCTTTCACACTGATTGCCAGGTAAGGAGAATGAACCTGCAACTACGTACATGGAGGTTGATGACACTAAGCAATGTTGGTACGTGAACATTATTTACTTCCTATGCCCTGTACACACAAGCGGAATTCCCATCAGAAAAAAGTTGGATGGTTTTTCCGATGGAATTCCGCTCAAGCCTGCCTTGCATACACACGGTCACACAAAAGTTGAGTGAACTTTTGACTGCCAAGAACGCGGTGACGTAAAAGACTACGACAAGCCGAGAAAATTAAGTTCTATTCTTCTGAGCATTCGTCGTAATTTTGCGCGTCGGAATTTGTACACACAAAAGGAAATTCCGATCTGATTTTTTCCTGACAGGAAAATAGAGAACCTGCTCTCTATGTTTTTCCCAGCAGTTTTTCCATTGGAAAAAGTCTGATGGAGCATACACATGGGATTCCCAACCAAAAGCTCTCATCTGACTTTTTCCAACAGGAAAACCGATCGCGTGTACGGGGCATTAGCCATCCTCTTTTCTTGAATAGGTTGTCTTCTATACAAGCCCACAAAGTTACCGCATTTATCGGGGTATTGCACGCTCCGGCGTATAGCGCGCACCCCTACAGTGGCCCTGTATTCCTGTAAAAAAAACATTTTAGTACAGTTTTGGTGTCTTGCGCGACGTCCATCGACGGCCTCGTCGGGTCCGGCGTCCGTCTGTGGCTTCGGTGGTGTCCTCCTCGTCGGGTCCGGCTTCCTTCTGCGGTGTCTTCCCCACTCGATCCCCGCTTCCCGCGCTGAGTTTGAACCACTACGCTGGCATATACCGAGCGCAGTACACTCGTGTATAGTCGGGCAGGCTCGGCTCCTCTCGCGGTCACGTCCTGTGCGTCCTGTACGTTCAGGACGTGACCACGAGAGGAGCCGAGCCTGTCCGACTATACCCGAGTGTACTGCGCTCAGTATGTGCCGGCACAGTGATTAAAACTCGGCGCGGGTATCGGCTTATATCGTGCACCCACGATTTTGCCCTGAATTTCAGGGCAAAAAAGTAGGCGCGGTATGCGCCGATAAATACAGTAATGTAAACCCTAAAAAGGAACTTCTATTTGCTTTATTTTGGTCTGTTAAAGAAAAGTAATAGAGGGGAAATCTTCCAATGGGAGCATAAGTTCTGGTTATCCTGGTGACACATCAGGATTTCTTCACTTTGGAGGGATTTCCTCTCACTTTCTGTTTTGGTTATGGGACAGAATGTGAAGTTAAATCTCACGAATGGAATACAGATGCCAAAAACAAAAATTTGGGCCTGATTCATCCCTGAAACAGAGAACAGGGACACATAAGACCCCTGCTATGAGCCAGGTCCACACTAAGTGTGAACCAAACCTTAAAGTGGTTGTAAACCCTAAAAAAAAAAACCTGCAAAACAAAGGCATAATGAGCTAATATGCATCGACCACCTTATTATGTATTACTTGCCTCAGATGCCGCAGCAGTCCGCGACCCACCTCCGGCCGCGAACATCTCTCCTGGAGCTTACGTCTGGGCTACATGGCTCTGTCGCTGTGATTGGCTGGAGCCGCGATGACATCACTCCCACGCATGCGCACGGGAGCCACCGGTAAAGACATCTCTTACTGAAGCAACGGCACAACGCAGTCAACTGCCTACAGGTGTACCTAATAAAGTGACCGGTGACTGTACATTTAATAAATAGAT
The DNA here is from genome assembly GCF_905171775.1 of Rana temporaria. Lineage (NCBI taxonomy): Eukaryota > Metazoa > Chordata > Amphibia > Anura > Ranidae > Rana > Rana temporaria. The sequence goes on from NC_053501.1 coordinate 48,010,444, forward strand.
TTTATATAAAATGTTTTTCCTGTGCCATTCACTATATGCCCTTAAAAGTTCATGGCTACAATCTTTGTAAAGTTCTAAAGATACAACGGCCCGGATTCACAAAGCACTTACGCCAACGTATCTCCAAATACGCTGTGTAAGTATGCGCCGTCGTATCTATGCGCCGTGCCCATAAACTGAGATACGCCTGAAAATAGGCTTTATCCGACCGACGTAACTTTCCTACGCCGGCGTATCGTGGGCGCATATTTACGCTGGGAGCATTTGCCGCTCCCATAGATTTTCTATGCACATATGCAAATGAGGGAGATTCGCCGATTCACGAACGTAGTTGCGCCCGGCGCATAATGTACGCGGTTTGCGTAAGTCGTACGTCCGGCGTAAAGTTATTCCCCATATAGGAGGCGCAACTCATGTAAAGGTATGGACCAGGGAACACAAGCCGTCGTATCTTTTGTCGTTTACGTAGTACGTGAATAGGGCTGGGCGTAGGTTACGTTCACGTCGTAGGCAGTGATCCGACGTATCTTAGGGAGTAGTTCCGACATGATTCTGCGCATTGCGCACTGGGATGCGTCCACGGGAGGGCGCATGCGCCGTATGTTATTCGTATCTTTATGACGCTCAATCCATCATTTGCATGGGGTCACGCCTCATTAGCATGGCTCACGCCCACTTCCACCTACGCTGGCTTACGCTGAGGAAACCCAGCGTATCTTTAAGAGCGAGTGGGAGCGAGTGCTTTTTGAATCCAGTGCTTGCCTCTGTGCGCTGCGTCGGCGTAGCGTATATTAGATACGCTACGCCCGCATAAGTATGCGCCGATGTATGTGAATCCGGGCCAACATATGTGGGCCTATACGCCTATGTAAACCTAAAGCTTTTCTCACAGTTTTTATGGGATGTATAAAGAGTAAACGATGGGCTGAATTACTTAAATACTGCTCCAGGTTTCATGATATCTTTTGCATTACATTGCAAGAAAAACAAAAAAAAAACATATTATTGGTAATGATTGTCATCAGACCCTGATTTTTCGGTTTTAAAATTTGCCTCTGGAAGTCTTAGTTTCTAAAAATTAATTGTTCATGAGCTGTTAATGTGTTCTGGGCCTGTTAATTGATGAAAGCCAACTCTAAAGAGGGAAAAAAAAAGATATTTTAGCATAACATGTCATAACTAACTATAAATGAGCCAACTTATAAAAGTTAAAACCCAAATGGCTTTTTATTGCTGTTCATTTTTACACCCATTTAAAAGCAGTAAAAAGGAACACTGTGAAATTAAAGCTTATTGTAAAACTCAGTTGAAAATCATTGCATAATTGATATTTTAATTAATTTTGCCCAATGTTATAGTTACAGTATGTGAATGGATTAAAGGCAGCCATACACTAGAAGAAATTAGTTTGAAGTCTTTAGTTCAGATGCATTTTTTGATTTTTGTACCATTAGTGGGGTCAAATCAATGTTTGTTTTTGACCACAGGAGTTAGAAAATTGTTAGAAAAGGAGCAGGAGGGAAAATTGTTCACGAAAGAACAATTTTCTAACAGTGAAAGTGTTTTTCATTCGGGAAATTACATTCATTGCAAAATTGCATGTTAAAAGTAGAGGTGCGACGAAATTTTGGCTGCCAAAAATTATCGGCAAAAACCGTGTTTTTTCAGTCGACCGAAATAAAAAAACAGCCGATAACCGAAAGGGGGCGGGGATCGCCCTGGGTGCTGCCCATTGCGGGAGTGTCACCCTGGTGTGCCCAGACTTCAACTCCCTCCACCTTCCCTTCCTCCTCTCCTCGCTACGATCTTCGTGTTTCACAGAGGGCTGCAGTAACAATGTCCCGCCTCTTGTGATAGGCGGGACATTGAATCAGTGTGATGTGATCAAAGGAGGCAGGACATTGTTACTATGGCCCGAGCAATGCTAATCCAGCTCTGTGACACACAGAGATCGCCGTTCTGATACGGGCACTGGTAGGCTGCAAATGGTGGGCACTGGTAGGCTGCATATGATGAGCACTGGTTAAGCTGGTAGCTATGATTAAGCATTGATATCCAATGCGAAACGCGTCAGCTGTTTTTCCCACTGTGTGCTGATACCTGTAGTGCATTTTTCCTTCACCCAATAAAGGGCACGTCTTTTTTAGTACTTGGAGTGCGGCTGTCCATATCTTCCTTCTTTTGCACATCCTGTGCATTGCCGGCACCCATTGGTTTCTGAGTGGACATTGATTATTCTAGTGTGCTCACCTGGAGCGGCAGCTTCCCTACCTGCTGGGCACAGGTAGGCTGCATATGACAAGCACTGGTTAGGCTGCTGGGCACTGGTAGGCTGCATATGACAGGCACTGGTTAGGCTGCTGGGCACTGGTAGGCTGCATATGATGGACACTGGTAAGGCTGGTAGGCTGCATACGACGGGCACTGGTTAGGCTGCTGGGCACAGGTAGTCTGCATATGACGGGCACTGGTGAGGCTGCTGGGCACAGGCAGGCTGCATCTGATGGACACTTGTGAGGCTGCATTTGATGGACACTGGTGAGACAGCATTGATCTCTTGTATCATGTCTGCAGTCTCTGACCATCTCCTGTACTATATTTGCGGTCCCTGACCATCTCTTGTATCATGTCTGCAGTCTCTGACCATCTCCTGTACTATGTTTGCAGTCTCTGACCATCTCCTGTATCATATCTGCTAGAGGTGCACCAACTGGAAATTTCCTAATACCATTATCAGGGTGTTTAAGTTTAACCACTTGCCGCCCGCCAATGAAAGATTGACGGCGGCAAAGTGGTTGTCTAATCCTGACTGGACGTCATATGACGTCCTCAGGATATTGAGCCGCTGCGCGCCCCCGGGGGCGCGCATCGCGGCGATCGTTGTTGCGGGGTGTCAGTCTGACACCCCGCAACACCGATCAAGGTAAAATGTCTCTCACGGAGACACTTTACCACGTGATCAGCCGTGTCCAATCACGGCTGATCACAATGTAAACAGGAAGAGCCGCTGATGCGGCCCACAATGAAATTGAGTTTGACACATGGAGAAACGTCTGTCACAGAAGGGATATGACTATTAGTACATGGTAAAGTGAATATATTAAAGCATTTACAATGATTCAACCCCACTGAAAAATCAACTGCCCTACCATTTCTATTAAAAGCACCCTAAAGACTCAAGCCCTTTGCCCAAACCCTAAATGATGTAACCCTAACCATAACATCTCATCTAGCCTAAACCTAAACTCCCCCTCTACCCAAAACCTAATACAAACACTAATCTGTCTGCAGTAGGGAAATGCTGTAACTAGATATCTGCAAAAAACTGAGCCACGCAGGTAACGATAGGACATATGCATGACATAAAAATAGCAGGAATCAAAATGTGAAGTGTTTTTCTGTACAGGTGCCCTCCAGACTCTTTGGGGGAGATTTTCTAAAACTGGAGCACTCAGAATCTGGGGCAGCGGTGCATGGTAGCCAATCGTCTTCTAATTTCAGCTCGTTCAATTAAGCTTTCACAGTAAAAACTGGAAGCCGATTGCTTTCTATGCAGAGTTGCACCAGATTTTTCACTCTCCATTTTTAGTAAATCTCCCTCTTTGATTCTCACTATATTTAATATGAAGTCTATCAAGCTACATACTGACCACACAGTCCCTGTGCCAGAGACCCAGTAGATTGGCACAATAAGTATAAAGCACAAAAGCCTCTTTCTAAACACAATAACTGTTACAAATACTTACGATGCACAGTTCAACGCACAGCTTAATAGGCTCATGTATACAAGTTATAATTAATAGAAGCCTCTATTTTTGATTAATTTAGATTACAGGACAAATTAATTTTTGTGTCTCGACATCCAAAGTAAACATGTATAATGCTATTTAAAGGGATTTGAATATTTTCATTGCCATTTTCAGTATTATTTTCCAGCCGTAATTAGTTCGACTAGTTTTCTACCTTAAGGCTTTCTGTTCGTATTTCTGGGATTTAATGAGTCTAAGTATCTATGCTAATGCCTTCCTGTGGCTAAAACTCTTGTATTATTTAACAGAAGTTTATTTGGAATCTTGCAGTGGTTATTATACAAAGTACTTCTTAAACCGTGATTTGCCTTGATCATTATGCAATCTCTTAATGTGTGGTTAAATATATTTTAAGAGAAGGCTGAAACAGCAAAGGCTAACTGGAAATGGAAGGAAGAGGAGCCAATGCTTGCAGATATGGAAGACAGACTTTTTTTCCCCTTCTCAGCCTTGAACGAGTGGCCGATTAACAATTTATAAGCTAGTTGGATCACTGGATATGAGTTACAGGGAGAAGTACTACCCACAGTTCAAGCAGAGAATATTTACTATTACTATAAAGAAAAGGAGGTCAACTTGTTGCTAAAAAGTTTCATCAATAGTCATGAAAGCATCAATATATAATTTCATCAATATACGTCAAAGGAGAATTCTGTGACTATTCATTTTTCATACCTCCCAACTTTTGAACTTCAAAATGAGGACAATGAAGATAAGGGGTGCAAAATGTGGGCGTTGCCAAGGGCTTATCAGTGGTAGGAGCTTAAAGGGGTTGTAAAGTAATCTAGTGCATTGTTGGTTCACTTACCTTTTCCTTCGATTTTCCTTCGATTTCCCTTCTAAATGTTTTTTTTTCTGAATTTCTCACTTCCTGTTCCCCCACAGTAAGCTTGCCCCCATCATCCGAGCCGTTCTGGTTTCGGGTTAGTCAACATGCTCGCCCCCTCCCTTGGGGCTACATCCCTGCGGGGAGACTCTGTGTTCTGTGCATTATTTGGGAAGCAGGCTACATACAAAGTGCAGGGTTGAGCAGCGTGCTACATACAGAGTTCAGGGTTGAGGAGTATGCTACATAGGTCGAGGGCTGTCCTACATACAGAGTGCAGGATTGAGGTTGCACTGTGTACAGAATACAGGGTTGAAGGGTGTGCTACATACTGAGTGCAGGTTTGAGGGGTGCGCTATATAAAGAGTGCAGGGTTGAGAGATGTGCTACGTACTGAGTGCAGGGTTGAGGGGTGCGCTAACATAAAGAGTTTAGTGTTGAGGAGTGTGCTTACACAAAGAGTGCATAGTTGAGGGGTGCGCTACATAAAAGTGTGCTGTGTACTCCCAAGTTCTTCCCCTAATGACAAAGTCCACCCCCCCCCCCCGCCCCCTATTGAAGTACAGAGCTCTCTTCCTGCCACAAATCCTCTCCCATAAAAAGCATCAGCGTGGGGCTGCTACAGTGCTTCCCTATTTACAAGTGACAGTAGTGAGCAGGGAGAAGTAAGCAGCGCCAGAGGTGGAGGAACTTTCCATCTGAAAAAAGCCATGCTGGTGCCCTTGCCAGGAAAGTCAATGGAGCCAAGTGGAAGAACTTGTTCCGGCACTGGGCTCTACTTTGGCACTTAGCTTTGATTCGCTGGGATTAACATTAAATCCCGGGACAGTCCTGGAAAATTTGGGACGGTTGGGAGCTATGCTTTTTACGTTGTTAGAGGTTTAGCATCACGCAAACAGCAAAAAAGGCAGAGATGCAGGTTTCAGCCTACCTTTTATGGAGGATCACTAAGGCTTCATTCACACTTGTACGACTCCTAAGGCTCTGTTCACATATGTGCGAACTGCATCTGATTTGCATAACATGTGAACCGGACCTGCTTTCAATGGAGCCAGTTCACACATGTCCAGGGAAGCCACGGTTCATTTTTTAAAAGGGTCCTGTGCAATTTTGGGTCAGGTTTGGGTTTAAATTCTAGTAAAAATTTGCACCTGATTCACACCTTAAACTGTGAACAAAACCGCACTGGACTCTGGACTGCAAACTGAAGCCAGACATGTGTGAACCTAGCATTAGTTATGCAACTTTGGAAAGGTGCGACTTGGATGTGACTTCTTGTCCCTCTGCAAAGTCAAACCCACTGTTGCATGTAAAACATTCAAGTATGACTTTCATGCAACCTTTGAGGGTTACCTTTGAAGTCTATGGCACTCAAGTTGCATGAAAGTTGGACCAAAGTAGTGCATGAACTATTTTGAAGTCAATCATACATAAATGATTATCATTGGAAAACATGGGGTAGGACTTTACATGCGACTTTGATGACCAAAGTCACATCGCCCTGTCGAACCCCAGTGAGCAGGCAGATGACAGGTCTGGACACTGTGCAGGGACCGACCTGTCAGAGCGCCGCTCTCCCCTATGGGTGATCGGATGAAGACGGACCGTAGAGTCCGCTTTCATCCGATCCAATAGACGGATGGAAAATAGGGTTTCCATCCGTCACACATTAGGGGGATCGGAGCGGGTCGGATGTCAGCAGACATGTCGCCGCTGACATCCGTGGCTCCATAGAGGAGCATGGAGTGTCTGTTCAGGTCCACCTAAAAAACTGACAGGTGGACCTAAACACTTCACTTCACTGAAAAAGTAAAACTTATGTTTTGTTTCCTCCCCCACCACTTTAGGGACTTTTTTTGAGGGGGGGGGGTATTTTGTTTTGTCAGGTTCTTGCTCCCACTTCAACTGGAATCACCTTGGCGATTCCACCGGACATTCACCCCATTAACAAACCCCCTGCCCTCCCACATTCTCCTGGGATATGTCACAGGACGCTGCGGGTCCATTCACAAAGTGTAGCGTGACTCACGCATAGGCATGCGCACAGGGAGTACTGAGTGTGCCTGAGCACACCCTAATTTAGGGCATGATAACCCGCTGATCACGATATACCCGTCAATCACAGGCAGGCGACAGGTTTTCTTCATTGCTAACCCCCAGAAAAAAAATATTGTAAAAAAATAAAATAAAAATAAAAACTACTGACACCATCCACTATCCTACTGCCAACCAATCTCTGCTTTTTATTCTGGTGATAGTTTTAATAATATTGGAAACCTCATCACTGTCTGTGTCACTGAGACAAATAGAGAGGAAGAATCTATCAAGTGGAAACACACATAACAATAAAAACTTGACACAAGCTGAAGTCTGTGTGAATCAGGCCTAACACTTTTTTATCTTGTCCCTCAAACAATAATCGCATGTGGGGTAACCCAAACTTGTCACACTTTAGAAAAATTCCTGACCCCCAGGTCTGGGCACAATGAGGTGTTAGAACTCAGAGATGTTATGTCTGAAGGTACTTTGTTGTCTTTTCGGGACCTCTCTATTAAGTAAGGGCTACCTCGCTGGATGCAATTCTGGAACTACCGATTGCATCTCAATCAAAGTTCTCTGACTGCCCAATCTTGGAGACCTCCTTGCACAAGAACAGCTCTCTAAATCTCTTTCAATGTTTTATATGTCCCTCTTGTGTGTGAAGTCCCTAGGGTTGCCACCTCTACCCTTTAAACCCCGAACACATATAAATTACACCGGTTCCGAGGCTAATTAAATGCAGATAAGTCACCAAGTAAGATTAATTACCACCTTAATCAGCCACAGAACCTGTGTAATTAATATGTGTTTAATGGCATGAGGTGGCAACCCTAGAAGTCCCCCAAGATGGGGAAGCTGTGGAAAAAGTGGAGTACGGACATTCCTACCTTGGACAGAGAATCATAGGAGGAATGTTTTGAAAATAACATTAAATTGGTTATCTCCTCTAAAGATATGTAAATTCAGGTTACATTTCTACATTGGGTTGTATTACATGCCCCACAGGTTGCAACAAATTTACCCAAATAGGTCTCCTGAATGCACCTGCTATCACTCCTCTTTTGACATTAGGGTTGCCACATCATCCCTTTAATCCAGGACACACATTAATTACACACAAAAAAAAAATGTTTTGGTGTATATCACGCTGACATATATCTAGTAGCAGCCAGTACAACACATAGGCCCCATACACACGATAGAATCCATCCGCAGATAAATCCCAGCAAATGGGTTTCTGCGGATAGATCCTATGGTGTGTACACGCCAGCGGATCCGTTTCCGCGGAGAAATCTCCTCTGGGATGGATTCCAGCAGATCGGATATTTGCTGACATGCACAACAAATCCATCTGCTGGAATCCATTCCAACGGATGGATCCGCTCGTCTGTACAGACTTACCGGATCCATCCGTCCAAAGGGATTCCCCGCACGCGTCGTAATGATTTGACGCATGCGTGGAATTCCTTATATGACAGCGTCGCGCCGTCGCCGCGTCATAATAGCGGCGACGGCGCGACACGTCATCGCCAGAGGATTTCAGCGCGGATTTCAATGCGATGGTGTGTACACGCCATCGCATAGAAATCTTCTGAAATCCTCGAGAGGATTTATCCGCGGATACGGTCCGCTGGACCGTATCTGCGGATAAATCCTCTTGTGTGTATGGGGCCTAAGACAAGTGTAAATCAAGGAATAAGTAAAAAGTGAGTTATGTGCAGCGTTCAAAATATGGAACTTCATATGTATACAAACTAATGTACACTGTGCAATGACCACAAAAACTAATAATAATGATAATAAGATGTGAAATTCACACCCAAACTAAGGTCCATGTGCCATCATACAAAATTTGTTTTAAAACATAAACATAGCAGTCTTTAAATGAACGTTGAAAAACAATTGAGTAACTAGAAGTGGGATTCCACGTGACATCAATGTTGAGATGAGGGCACAGACAATAGAACCACCACCGGTTAGTGAGGACACAGACAATAAGTGAGAGGACTCAAATGTGCATATGCTCAGTGAGCCAACAAGGCTTATGGTGCAATCACCAAAATATGGGACCTCAACGTCTGGGTTCCAGATCAAGTTGTAAGGCAATACAATTGGTCAAGAGATGTCACCAAGAAGCGGTCTTCAGAAGCAACCAACTTGTCAGACCAAATCCTCTCAAGTGTTCAAAATAGCATGACAAAAAAAAATACTCCACATGGTGTGAATCCGTATCAACGTAAAATGTATTAAAAGAAAATTGGAAACACTCACATTTAGTGGGCTCTATAGAGCCAAGTGGGCTGCCATCCACTCGCTCCGCTTATTGTGCCCCGCGACCGGTTACCAAGTCGCTTAAGTGGCCCTTGCTCTTCAAAAGGTTACAGTCATTAGCCACCAATGTTATGTTATTATTGGCAGACATTAGCATAACAGTCTAAGCCAGGTCATGTCAGCAAAACAAGATGTTATTGGTTCCATTTACATACAAATTTCCAGAGCTATTTAAATGTTCTGTATGAATGCCAGCAAAATCAAATATTACTAGGTTTTTTTTCTCTCCAGATTGGATGATCTTTATTTATAAGAATATCGTGAATCAGAAAAATACCACATTATGGCCATGGGTGTCCGCTCCATAGGGTGGGGGGGGGGGGCAATTGCCCCTCTGGAATCGTAAGAGAAGACACTTGACTTGTGTTGCAATCATCGGCTCCATCTAATGGCAATATTGTGGTATTTTCCTGATTCATGCTATTCTAATGAGTACAGAACATCAAGTAACATAGTAACTCAGTAACATTAGATTTTGGCAATATTTGCTCAGGATGACTATATACAGTTTTACAGGATAAATAATATACCCTTATGTGTATAATAGATGATTCTAGCACAGGGGCACTGATTTTGGGCAACAAACATGTATTTATAAGCCTCTGTGATTTATATTCACTCTTGTTCACATCTGAACAGTAATCCAGGAGATTGAAGTAAAACAAAAAAAAAAGTTGTAAACATGTCATTTTAATGTGTGGACTTGAAGGACCCATCCTGGCTTATTCTTTCTAGATCCATTTTTAACTTGTCCGCTAAATTCATTTGTGAGCAGTTGATTATCAGCCTTTAATCCTTGTCACACTTTCTACCTAATGGGTAGCCAAGCTGCAGTGCACCAGTTATCTAGGGCAGGTTTGTGCCTACAGGCACCACAGAGACCACTTTGCTGACAGATGAAGAGCAGGTCCTTTTAGGTCAGCCTCCTGTACTGAGGACTAGGCTTCCAGATACGGCTGTACATTTTGTACATTGTACTTGCAAAATGCAACAAAGAAATTTTCAGTTTTCGACAGATTCAGTATTACCTGCTAATAATTACAAGGTGTACGAATAATACAATTCACTGTATTATACTTCTCCATCAGCGGTATTCATGTTTCTATGCCCCCCCCCCCTCTTATACTGACATAAGTGAGTTTGGACTCTGGAGATCTAAAACACAAAACTCTAATATAAACCTTAACTTCTTAATCCAATTTCCAAAGCAGTTTACAGTCTTTTATAATCTGCCATTTACAAAACAAATACCGTATTTATCGGGGTATTGCGTGCACCCCTAATTTTGGCCCTAAAATCCTGTAAAAAAAAACATTTTATTACATTTTACTACTTACAGTTTTGGTGTCTTGCCCGGCATCCATTGGCGGCCTCGTCCGGTCCGGTGTCCGTCTGCGGCCTCGGTGGTGTCCTCCCGGCTTCTCCCGCGCTGTCTTCATGTCGAATCCCCGCTTCCCGCGCTCAGTTTGAAGCCTCTGCCGACGTATACCGAGCGCAGTACACTCGTGTATATTCGGCCAGGCTCGGCTTCTCACGCATAAACATCACAGAGCGTGACTACGAGTGAAGCCGAGCCTGGCCGAATGTACCCGAGTGTACTGCGCTCGGTATATGTCGGCGCAGGCATTCAAACACGGCGCGGGAAGCGGGTAGCCCAAAATTTGGGCTGAAATCGGACCTAAAACGGTGAACCAGCACGCACCGGACCCCTGCTGTGAGCCACATGCGGCTACGGTGTGAACCCGGCCTCAATTGGCAAGTTTCAAAACAGGGTAGTTCCCCGTGTAAAAAAAAAAATTACAATACTACAGTAGGTTTCAATAACCAACAGTTTAAATGTAAACCGTTCAGCAATGCTAAAGCCCACAGTATAAAATATATCACCCACACATAAGAAAGGCTATTCATGGATCATGGTGGTCAGGGGGATTCTCCCCCTCCCTCCTGTCTGTCTTACAGAGCCACATTCCAACCCATCCATCTCCTAGGAAAATATCACTATTCATAGAGATGGCATTTGAGTTTTGTTTTTGACAGAATAGGTTACATAGTTAGTCTGGTTGAAAAAAAAGACACAAGTCTAGTTCAAACAATAAAAGGGGGGAAAAATAATACAGTCCTATATCCACAGTTGATCCAGAGAAAGGCAAAAAAAAACAACAAAGCACGATCCAATTTGCTCCGGCGGGGGAAAAAAATTCCTTCCTGATCCCAGAGAGGATCAAAATTGATTCCCTGGGTCAAATTTACCCATAAATGTTAGTATCCAGTTATATTATGTATGGATTTGCTAGTCCTGGCTGAAGAATAGAGAAAACTATCCTACGCATTTCGAGGGGAGTCCTGCTTCATCGGGGCCTTAGATTGGAGCACAAATTTGTACATATACTGCAAAGATATACAAACACATTACTGACAAATAACAAATATAAACATTAGCAAATAATTATATTACCAAGAAATATTAAACATTAAAAACTTTCAATGTACTGAGTCATGTTGCTTTAAATGTTTGTAATAGTATCCTAATAGAGCTTTTTAAATACACCACAGCATGTCATGGGCAAAGAGTGGGCAGGGAGGATAAATTATCGCAAGTAAAATATAAGTATAAACATAAACTGTATTGTAACATCTATATTCATATCTAGAAAACTACCAAGAAGACTGCTGATTCACCTGTGTCGTTTTTGTCAGCCGGTCCGGTGGAGGAGAAGCCTGGTTAGCCCATGGGGATTAACTCTGTGCCCACCCCAAAGAGAAAACCAAAGAGAAGACTCCTATGTGATGATGGTGATAAAGTAAACTTAGTGGTGATATCAGCTATATGGGGGCTAGAGAAGGAAAAGAAGGAAGGGAAAAGGAAAAGAGGGAAGGGGGAGAGAGGGAAAAGGAAAAAGGGGGAGAATGGATGGAGGGGGGAAGGGGAATGGGAAACACTAGGACAGAAAGAAAGAAGAGTGAGAAAAAAGGGAAAGGGAGGAAGAGAGGCAAGAGAGAAACAGGAAAACCAAATAGGGAAGGGAAGGAAGGAAGGAAAAAGAGGGGAAGGAAGAGGAAAGGGAAAAGGGGGAAGGAAGAAATAGAAAGAGAAAAGGGAGGGGAGGTAAAGAAGTGAGAAGAGATAAATGGATGGAGAGGGGGGGAGGGGAACGGGAAAGACTAGGACAGAAAGAAAGAAGAGTAAGGAAAAAAGGGAAAGGGATGAAGAGAGGGAAGAGGGAAACAGGAAAACCAATAGGGAAGGGAAGGAGGTAAGGAAAAAGAAGGGAAGGAAAGAAGGGGGTGGGGGAGTGAGAAAAGGGAAAGTGAGGGGAAGGGGAAAGAGGAGGAGGGGAGTTAAAGAGAGGGGAAGAGGAGGGGAAAGAAAAAAGGTGGGGGAGAGGGGAGCAAGAAAATCTTACCTTAAACTATCAAAAGGGGCCAGAACTGGGTCAAAAGAGTGTCCCAAGTTACAAGAGGCAAAATTGAAAAGTTAATAAAGCCATACCCAAGTTTTGCCAATTCTTGCAGCATAGATGGAACTGTGAAAAAAATCTATATGAAAATCAATAAAAGGCTATTTAAATCCCTCTTAAATAGAGTGAACACAGAAAGTAGAACACAGATAGAGGAAATGTACTAGAAATGTCATCCCTTTCAAGGGTTCCTCACCTATATTAATGGCTTACTGAGTGTGCATACTTCCTCCGTCTGTGCCTTCAAATGAATGACCAGCCACATGCAAGAAGCCATGGGTGGAGGTTTTTATATGTATAAGGAAGTCTGTTTCAATTGCAGGAGGAGGGTGGAGGAATCCCTGAGACCGCCCCCATCGCCCGGATTAAAAGTCCACTGACCTGCCAGTATGGGGTGTAAACCAAGACAGCGGTATACACCCTGTGGAAGTCCCTCTCCAGTGCGTACCACACACCAAGTAGGCAGTTTGGTGTGTCTCTCCCAGCTGATAAGCTCAGAGGGAGAGACACCCACGTAGGTGGTAGGGGTGGGGGACAGGAAATCGGCAGCGCACCATATGGGAGAAGACATGAAGAATTGTATTTACAAGATTTGTAAATCTGCAGCTTTCATTAAAAAAACCTAGTGACCCTGCCATGAAGGTCCATGTTCGGACAATGGGGTACTGATATGGGCTTGTATTATTAAAGATGAGCCAGTTGGATCTTTTCCAGTTAAAGATGGTCTCAAAATCAACTTCCAAACCTACTGCCAGTTTTTAGAAGATACTTATTTCAAGCAGTGGTACAGGAAAAAGTCTGCATCTTTCAAGAAGATCATGATATTAATGGAGGGCAATGCTCCATCGCATGCATCAAAGTACTCCACTGTGTGACTAGCCAGTAAAGGCTTTAAAGATGATAGAATAATGACATGGCCCCCTTCCTCACCTGACCTAAAACCTATTGAGAACTTGTGGGCCCTTCTTAAACTGGACATTTACAGTGAAGGAAAACAGTACACCTTTCTGAACAGTGTCTGGGAGGCTGTGGTTGCTGTTGCACAAATAGTATATTGTCAACAGATCCAAAAACTGACAGACTTCCATGAATTGAAGGCTTATGACTGTTATTGGAAAAAAAAGGGGGGGGGGGGTATATTGGTCACTGATTTTTTAGATATTTTTCAAATGTCAGAAATTTTTATTTGTAAATTTTAGTTGTTTGTTTATTATTCTCACTTTAAGGCCCCTTTCACATGGGGCAGATTCGTTTTGATGGACTCTGCTTGCTCAGCGGGGATCAACTGAGCGGTCCTCGCTGAGCAAGTGAAGTCCAGGTGGATGACAGGTCTGTCTCCGCTCACTTTGCAGAGATGGACCTGTCAGAGTGCCACTCTCCTCTATGAGGAAATTGGATTAAAAGGGACAGCCTGTCCGTTTTCATGTGATCCGATGTGACCCGCAGGAAAGATGGCGAACGTATCGCCATACGTCTGTTTTCAGCGGGTTTTGTCAAATCGGATGCCAGGCAGGTGTCAGCAGACACATATCCACTGACATCCGCCTCCCCATAGAGGACAATGGGTGACCTAATCAGTTCCAGCTAAATAACGGACAGGCAGACTATGATCGTTCCGATCGTGTGAAAGGGGCCTAACAGATGAAAATAAACAAGTGAGATTTTCATTTTTATTTCAATTGCATGATGATTCTGCACACTAATAGTTTCCCAATAATTGTGCACAAGCCAAAACTTCACTTTTACTTTCTGAAATATTCAGGTTTGAGGTTTATTAGCATTTTGGATTGACCGAGAGCACTGTAGCTGGGTCAATAATTAAATGAATCCTCAAAAATACAATCTGCCTAATAATTGTGCACTCAGTGTAGTTACACTAGTATATATATATTTTTCTATTTTTTTTATTATTATTTTTATTAGTTTAGAAAAAGAAAAGCTAGTACAAAACAGAGCCTCTGGGCATTCCCCGGCTCAAGATATACAATAAACAACACAAAACAACTTCTATTAAACCTCCACTCACCACCAAATAAAAGTAATACTCAAGAAAAATAAAAACATTTTTGGAAAGAAGGAGACCAAGAAGGCATGCTAGTAGATTTTTGATTGAGTGTCAGTACATTTGATGACTTAATGCATGCCATTAAATCTTGGAATGGACTTTCTTGTACTAAAACCACACTCAATGTTAGATTACCTGAACAATTCAAACCAAAATGTTTCCTTTCTGCCTCTTCTCATCACTGCTGTCAAAAGTGCATGTTTATCCCCCCCCCCCCCCCCCCGAAAACTATTAGAAAATCAAATGTTCCTAAAATTAAAGTTTTCAAACAAAATACTATTCGTGTATGGTGGACACACCACTGGTAGGAGTATACAGATATTGCTTTTAGTAGGGCACCTCTGGCGTTTTTGAGAACATTGGGGAGCAAAGCACTACACTTTGGGGGTCTCAGATGTGAATCTACTGAACATGCTTTACATCGAACATTAACAAAATATTCACAAAATATATTGTTATAGCACTATTATTAAAGCAGAGTTCCACCCATATAAAAGAGTCAGCAGCTCCAAAAAGTGTAATTTATTAATCGGACACTCACCTGTCCCAGGTTTCAGCGATGCAGGCGTACGAAAGCCCCACGCGTCTCCCCCTCCTCTCTGCGGCACCGGTATCGTGACTGTGGGCGCCCGGCTGTGGCTTCACAGCCATGCACGCACTTCGCATGCGTGAGCCGCGCTGCACACTGTGACTGGCCGGGCAATCATCTGGGACCTGTGACGTGTCCCAGATGATTGCCGAGAGGGAGGGGGGAGAGATGAACTTCCTTCCAGCTCCGCAGAGCCCCGAGAGGAAGTGGGAGCTGGGACCCCCCCAAAAAAATCACATACCAAATGTGGCATGTCAGGGGGTCACCTGCTCTTAAAGCAGAAGTTCCATTTTTGGGTGGAACTCTGCTTTAAAGGGGTTTTTCACCCATTTTTTACGTTTATTAAAAGTCAGCAGCTACAAAAAGTGTAGCTGCTGGCTTTTAATAAACTGACACTTACCTGCTCCAGCGTTCCAGCGACGCGCCGGCCAGGGGGTCCGCTCCTCTCCCCCCCTCCCCGGCCGGCGTCTTCATTGTCACTGTGGGCACCCGGCCGTGACAGCTTTCGGCTTCACGGCCGGGCACCCACTGCGCATGCACGCGGCACTGCGCATGTGCGCGCGGCCCGGCCCGGTGCTGCGCTGTTTGATTGGACAGGCGATCGCCTACAGGGAGGGGCTGCCAAAAGGCGATTAAGCTTAATCGCCTTTGCAGCCCCTCGGCGGAAGGAGGAAGTGGGACAGGAAGTCCCCACTCCCCCCCCAAACAAATTACATGCCAAATGTGGCATGTAAGGGGGAGAGGAGTGGGTTAAGAGGAAGTTCCATTTTTGGGTGGAACTCCTCTTTAAGTAGCATACAGCTGATTCATGTTTTTTTTTTTTTGTGTATTAAAAGCGAATGCATTCACTTCTCTGCCTTTGTAGCAGGACACTACCACTGTATTTGTAATGAGCAAATGTTACTGCATCCATGTACATATATAATTACGAATGGTACATAGAAGCCAATCAGCTTCTAACTTCAGGTTGCTAAATTAAGCTTTGACAACAAAACTGGAAGCTAATTGGTTTCTATGATGAGCGCCATCAGCTTTTGCACTCTCTGGTTTTAGTAAATGAACCCCAATGTTTTTAACATGAACCCACACTGATAATATCTACATCAGATCTCTTTTGCATGCATATGATTATACATTTCCATAAATAAAAAAATAACTTTACCATAATTCAATCATATAAATGTTAATGTAAAGAAAAGAGCAGGCACGCTTTATATACCAGAAACCCTGGCGCTCGCACTTTGTCACAGATTGACTTCTTTCAACACTACTGACAACATTTGACCTTGGACTTTAACTGTCAGCAAAGCTAATTAAATATCCTAAACCATGGCATGAATCTAATTCAGTCTTTAGACCGATTACCAGCAGCGTATTAAAATACCATGAAACCGAGCTGTCATATAATCAGACAGATTTTGCCTATGGGAGTGTTGAAGGAAAGAAAATATCCATCAAAATCGTAATTTTCACTGTTAGCGGTACATCATTTCTGTTCTGGAGACAGAGTGTTACGGCAGCATTACCTAAAAAAATCGAATTTTCTGCATGAAATAGGGGCGCCATGGAGGTGAGAGTAGGCTACTAACAAGCAGAAAATATACTTAATCTTATGGGAATTACATTCTGAATAGGTCAAACTATGCTCAACCATCAGTTCTTCTGCTGAATCAAATAATTCTGGGTAACATCACATTTGTGTGTTTATTTTCAGTTTACGCTTCAACTTACAGCCACCCATTTAAGAAGACATCCTGCCTTCCTACACCCTACTCATTTTTGTTTTTGGTTCCCTTGGTTCTTTTCAACGGTACTCTCCTTTAAAGTCTCCTCTTGCTCACACTAAATGCTTTCCTTTTTGCCAACACCCCCCATCACCTGACCCAGGATCTGAGTCTTCAAGTTAAGATGATTTGCTGATCCATATGCCCACCCTCTCCCATCCCTACACATTAGCTGGATGCAACCACCACTAATGCCAACATGTTCTGTCATTTACTTTTTTGGATGTAAACCTAATGTTGACTTACACAGAACAATGTTTTTCAGCCTGCTGATTATGTTTTTATACTGGAGGTTTTATTTTACAGTGGAAACTTGAAAAATTTGAAAATCGTGCAAAAGTTCATTTATTTCACTAATGCAACTTAAAAGGTGAAATTAATATATGAGATAGACTCATTGCATGCAAAGAAATATAGTTCAAGCCTTGATTTGTCATAATTGTGATGATTATGGCTTACAGCTCTTGAAAACCCCAAATCCACAATCTCAGAAAATTTTAATATTGTGAAAAGGTGCAATATTCTAGGCTCAAAGTGTCCCACTCTAATCAGATAATTAATCCATAACACCTGCAAAGGGTTCATGAGCCTTTAAGTGGTCTCTCAATCTGGTTCAGTAGGAATCACAATCTTGGGAAAGACTGCTGACCTGACAGTTGTGCAGAAAACCATCATTGACACCCTCCATAAGGAGGGAAAGCCTCAAAAGGTAATTGCAAAAGAAATTGGATGTTCCCAAAGTGCTGTATCAAAGCACATTAATAGAAAGTTATGTGGAATGGAAAAGTGTGGAAGAAAAAGGTGCACAAGCAGCAGGGATGACAGCAGCCTGGTGAGGATTGTCAGGAAAAGGCCATTCAAAAGTGTTGCGGACTTTCACAAGTCAAGAGTCACCACACACAGGCGGATCCTGGACATGGGCTTCAAATGTCATATTCCTCTTGTCAAGCCACTCCTGAACAACAAACAACATCAGAAGTGTCTTAACAGGGCTAAAGAAAAACAGACCTGGTCTGTTGCTCAGTGGTCCAAAGTCCTCTTTTCTGATGAGAGCAAATTTTGCATCTCATTTGGAAACCAAGGACCCAGAGTATGAAGGAAGAATGGAGAGGCACACACTGCAAGATGCTTGAAGTCCAGTGTGAAGTTTCCACAGTCTGTGATGATTTGGGGAGCCATGTCATCTGCTGGTGTTGGTCCACTGTGCTTCATTAAGTCCAGGGCCAACGCAGCCGCCTACCAGGAGATTTTGGAGCACTTCATGCTTCCTTCCGCAGATGAGCTCTATGGGGATGCTGACTTAATTTTCAAGCAGGACTTGGCACCTGTCCACACTGCCAAAAGCACCAAAACCTGGTTCAATGACCATGGGATTACTGTGCTTGATTGGCCAGCAAACTCGCCTGACCTGAACCCCATAGACAATCTATTGGGCATTGCCAAGAGAAAGATGAGACATGAGACTGAACAATGCAGAAGAGCTGAAGGCCGCTATTGAAGCATCCTGGTCTTCCATAACACCTCAGCAGTGCCACAGGCGGATAGCTTCCATGCCACGCCGCATTGAGGCAGTAATTGCTGCAAAAGGGGCCCAAAGCAAGTACTGAGTACATATGCATGCTTATACTTTTCAGAGGTCCGATATTGTTCTATATGCAATCCTTGTTTTATTGATTGCATGTAATATTCTAATTCTCTGAGATTGTGGATTTGGGGTTTTCATGAGCTGCAAGCCATAATCATCACAATTATGACAAATCACAGCTTGAACTATCTTGCTTTGCATGTAATGAGCCTATCTCATATATTAGTTTCACCTTTTAAGTTGCATTAGTGAAATAAATGAACTTTTGCACGATATTCAAATTTTTCAAGTTTCACCTGTTCTTTACACTTATAAAATTCAATAAAATACTGAATTTCAGAAAAACCTTGCTTACCAGCATCCACTGCCATGCTTCTCTCACTCTATCAAAACAGAAATGATAGCTCACACATTGAAGAATTTATGCTGAGAAGTGCCTATTCACTTCACCTCTACTTACTGGCTGATACAAACAGCGGGAATGCTGTTTCTTGGTTTCACTAGATCCTAGCATGAGTAAGCGAAGGCCTGCCAATGTCGCGGCAAAACGGCTTAAATCACCAAAAAAAATAACGATTATGTACTTTAGAAATACAGAAATCTTCTCACTTTGAGTTAGGCAGAACATTAGGGAGAGAGAGAAAATGAAAGAGACAGTCATCAGGTACTTTTCTGATCTGCAATGTCTAAGGTCTGCCTTTGTCTTTTAAAGTACCCCCCCCCCTCTTCTACTTGCATTATTATAATATAACAGTTAGAGGTCAAAATAAAAATAAAATGCATTTTTGCTTGCACATGATTGGATGATGGAAGTCAGCAGAGTTTCTGCTCATTTACTAAACTCTGGGGCAACTGTACTTTGCAAGGTGCACAGTCTTTTTTCCCCCTTTAGTAAATCAACCCCATAACTAAAACAAAATCGAAATTTGACATCAAAATTAACACTGCTCAATTGGTTCCTTTCACAGAATAATTCTTATCTACTGACTCCATTGTCTGATATTATACAGCAATGAACCCAACTGAGGAATGTACAGCCGTGGCCAAAAGTTTTGAGAAATAAATAAATACAAATATACATTTTTACAGTCTGCTTCCTCGGTTGTTATGATGGAAATTTGCATATACTCCACAATGTTATGAAGAGTGATCAGACGAATTGCAATTAGGTTCATCTTTGCCATGAAAAAGACTTAATCCCCCCCCCCCCCCCCAAAAAAAAACATTTCCACTGCATTTGTGAAGAAGGCTTCAGGGCACCAAAGAAAGTCCAGCAAGCACCAGGACCATCTCCTACTGTTGATTAAGCTGTGGGATCTGGACACCAGTGCAGAGCTAGATCAGGAATGGCAGCAGGCAGGTGTGAGTAAATTTGCACGCATAGTGAGGAGAAAACTTTTGCAGGATGGCCTGGTGTCAAAAAGGGCAGAAAAGTAGCCACTTCTCTCCAGGAAAAACAACAGGGACAGACTAATTCTGCAAAAGGTACAGGGATTGGACTACTGAGGTATTTTCTCTGATGAATCCCCTTTCTGATTGTTTGGGGAATGCGAAAAAAAACCTTGTCCGGAGAAGAAAAGGAGAGCACTACCATCAGTCCTGTGTCATACCAACAGTAAAGCATCCTGAGACCATTCATGTGTGAGGTTGTTTCTCAGCCAAGAGAGTGGGCTGACTCACAATTTTGCCCAAGAACACAGCCATGAATAGAGAATGGTACAAAAACATCCTCCGAGAGCAACTTCTCTCAACCATCCAAGAACAGTTTGGCCACGAACAATGCCTTTCCCAGCACGATGGAGCACCTTGCCATAAGGCTAAAGTGATAACTAAGTGGCCTGGGGAACAAAACATCAACATTTTGGGTACATGGCCAGTAAACCCCCCAGACATTAAACCCATTGAGAACTTGTGGTCAATACTCAAGGGTGGCGGGTGAAAACTCCCCCCACAAATTCTGAAAAACATCAAGCATTGATTATGCAAGAATGGGCTGCCATCAGTCAGGAGATGGGCCAGAAGTTGATTGACAGCATGCCAGGGCGAATTGCAGAGGTCTTGAAAAAGTTGAGTCAACACTGCAAATATTGACTCTTTGCATAAACTTCTTATAATTGTCAATAGAAGCCTTTGACACTTATGAAATACTTGTAATTAAACTTCAGTATACCAAAGCAACATCTAACAAAAAGATCTAAAAACACTGAAGCAGCAGACTTTGTGAAAATTAATATATGCGTTTCCTTCTCAAAACATTTGGCCAAGGCTGTATATGGGCTGCAATGGCTTTAGTTCTGTGTTGATAAAGGGTTCCTTGAGTCATAGCGGCCAACAGCAACTCATCAGTTTTCAGATACTGTATTCAGCTGCACAAGCCAATTGCTTGCAAGTTTGCCATGGAAAATTGTCTTTGTGAGTAGTAAAGTGAATAGAAGTTGCTCCAGAAATGCTTTGCTGTCACCAGGACGCAAAATGAAGACAAATCTAAAACATTGTATTTGTTATGACAATTAGTGGCAACTGGAAAATGTGGGATTTTCCATCACTTTAGAACAGGGATCTCCAAACTGTTGCAGAACATGAGCCATTGTAAAATTCGGACATTCACAGACATGACTAGGCATGATGGGAATTGTAGTTTCTGAACAACTAGAGGGCCACAGTTTGGAGACCACTGCTTTAGAGAGATCTCTCACTTCCTCCTGTCTCTCCAGGACAGAAAGTAAAAAGGACATCGCCCAGGGGTCAAGTCCTGGGGAAAAAAGTGTGGGAACTCCCACCCAAGATCCACTCCCCCACCAAAAAAAAAAAATGATACCCTCATATGCATAATTACTAAACCGCATGTTTTTTTTTTTTTTCGATCCACTGTACCTTAGTAATCCTTTATGTTACTGGCCGCTTCCTGTATATGGATTCATCGGGTAGTGTGCGGGTATTCCGTCACTTCCTCGATGCTGCAATGTCACCTGGGAGCTTTTGTCATTGTTCCCAGGAGACATTGCCAAGGTCTGCCGCGAGTTATCGTGGGATAGAGAAAGAACTACCCGATGAATCCATATACAGGAAGCGGCCAGTAACATAAAGGACTACTAAGGTTCGTCTGCCCCTGACAGTGACTCGAGCTGGGCATCGCCGCTTAGTGAAGGATTGTCTCGGGCGGCTCGGCTGCTCTCGGCTGCTCTAGTCCTGCAAAGGGAACTGCGTTCCTGCTGTGAAAAAAGTGCAGGGACGCCGTTCCCACGCGTTCCCGCAGGACTTGAGCCCTGACATCGCCCCAATAGGAAAGAGATGGTAAAAAGTTGCATTCCCTACTCAATCCAAAACTAAAAACAAAAGTTTTGACTAGAGGCACACTTTAATTTTACACATCACCCTCTCTTGAATATCTTCACAAAAATGTTAGCGTATAACTGGAAAATAGGTTACTTGCAGACCCTGTACATGTCTATGCAGGCATTTATTTCCAAATAAACTACAGGTTTAGAATACATAATAGACTTCTGATTGTAATGAAGATATCAGCTGTACAGTGCAATGTGTGCTTCCCATTTCAGTTCAGACAGCGGCAGAAAATCTCTGCCACTCAGTGTGAATTTGTCTGGTAATTACGGCGGCGGATTAGAATCTACTACAGTGCTGCAAAGAAAAAGACTAATCCGTACATTTCACTACTGGAATCGTTAACTAGTGGTATGCCGGCACGGATGCCTGTCATCCTATTGATGCATTTCCATGTTAATTAAAGTGGTGAGAACAAAAGATTTTCACCTCTTATTATAAAAGGTGATATTATATTATGTATTTGGTTGGTGGTAATCTTTTATTTTTTATTCCCCAGTAGATAACAGGAACATTTAGGAACATTTAGGAACATGGACTCTGCCAGTAGCACTCCCACCACGTCCTTTGAAAAGCAAGGTCATTGATTGTTTATTTTTCCTCTGGTGTACCACCTCAGAAGAGATAATGTCAGAAGCAGCACAGCTGCCAAAGGACTGATAAGGAGCTAGCCAGCAAGTCATCTCTGATGCCTGCATGTAAGAAAAGCAGCCATTAATTAAACCTGGTCCCCAAAATACAGCAAAAAGTGTAACCTTTTCCCTGAAGTAATGCCAACTACCTATCATAGTAGATGTATTAAATGTTACAGATTGTGGAGCGTCTTGTAAATAGGAAACACAAATGTTTACCAGCAAATGTAATGCATTATCCATTGCTTTTTTTTCTTAGTAATGCATGCCAAAAACCGTATTGGTCCATATTAGAGTGTGACCCACAACAACACCAAAAGGCAAAAAGACTATGCACTTTGCAAAGTGTAGTTGCTTCAGAGCTTAGTAAATGAGCAGAAGCTCTGCTGACTTCCATCATCCAATTATTTGCAAGCAAAAAATTGAGTTTCCGACCCCCTCCCCTTGCATGTAATTGGGTCTTCCTTGCAAAATTAAGCCCTACCTCATTTACTAAGCTCTGGAGCAACTGCACTTGCCAAGTGTACCGTCTTAAACTGAGTTATGAGTACCTGTAGCTAAGATGAACAGGCATTATATAGTCAAATCAAGACAATAGCTACTGTATCTTCCGTCTCCATTTTCCTTGGCTTGCTCTCCACCTTTTTTGCTTTAAGCCTCGCTTTGGACCTGTGCTCCCGGATCGTATGACGTCACGCTCGGGTGTTTCTGCTTACCAGTTCTGGTCGGTGGCTGTTTCCGGCTGCCTCTCGGTCCCTTCCTTGTTTTGTGGCTGTTCCACCATACCGCCACATACCATTGGGGATTTGATCAAGGCCTCATATTGTTATCCGTATCTGCACACACTGGCTTCCCTCCACCTAGTGACATCCAGGAATACATGAAGGTTTTGCCAAGCCAGTCCACTACTGACTGTTTCCTAAGGTACTGTCACAGTGAGGAGCATGCTTTGTTGTCGCTCCATCTATGCAAGGAGATTTTTAGATAATTGTTCATCTAAGCACATGTTATTATAAAATCGGCACTTGATTTTATCTCATTGAGATTTTTGATTGTTTGTCCTTTCAAGACTGTTCCGATCAACGCTTCCAATTGTGGTTGTCCCTGAATGTTTTTAATGACATATACCTAAATGTTCAGCCAATTGTAATATGTAATATGTAGTGTATAAATGGCACTTTCGAAGTGTTATCAATTTCATATAGTAATGTCCTAGAAGCAGTAAGGCCCTGTACACACGACCGAACATGTCCGCTGAAACTGGTCCGCTGACCAGTTTCAGCGGACATGTTCGGTCGTCTGTATGTCCGACCGGACAATTTTCCGGCGGATCGGACAGGTTTCCAGCGGACAAATGTTTCTTAGCATGCTAAGAAACATGTCCGCTGGAAGCCTGTCCGTCGGACATGTTCGGGCCTCTGTACAGACTCACCGGACAGGTCCGATCGGCCGCCATCCCTCGCATGCGTCGAAGTGATTCGACGCATGCGTGGAAGCATTAAACTTCGAGGGCCGCGCACGTCGCCGCGTCATCGGCGCGGCCACGTCACCGCGTATCGTGTATGCGCGGATTTCTGTTTGATGGTGTGTACAACCATCAGACAGAAATCTCCGGGCGGACATGTCCATCTGTGTGTACGAGGCCTATCCGTAATTATCAGTTTGGCTGAAACTATCAGAAATATGTATTTTGGATTAGTCCCAAACAGGTGCTTTGGCATACCTACATTTATTTGTAGTACATCAAATATTCTATCATGTTACACTTGTAGTGTGCATTTGTTTGCCTTTAATAATTTTGTCCCCTACCTCACTCGGCAGCTAGGAGATGCTCTGTATAGTTAGCTCCACCCTCCTTCAGTGGGCATTTAGTTTTTTTTCTAAATAGTGCTTGGCAAACGATTCAGCCCGAGCATGAGTTTGGGTCGAACACTGGCGAACATCTGAATTGTCAGGGCGTTTGACTGTTTGGCCCGCCGAACGACCACAATGCACTGCGACACCATACAGTGTATTGGAAGCCATGATTGGCTGAAGCAATGAAAGCGTTGCCCAATCAGAGCACATAGCACTGTCGGAGCCATGATTGGACACTGTCATGAGGACTCTATCCAATCATGGCTCATTGCTCTTAGTCCCACCCCACACAATAAAAATATTCTTCCCATAGCGGTCATTTGCAGTGTGATATTGGCATGAAGAGAGATGGAACAGGGCTCTGTTCAGTGCTACTAGCGAATTAGTGTGCTATAGTGGGCTATTGTGAATGTATTGTGAGTGTAAAGTATCAGTTTAGTGTAAATCTTGTGATAGTGTACTGTGAGTGTAGTGTGACTGTTCATTTTTACATTTTTTTTTTTGTCAGGGCAGGTTTCCTGCAGCATAATTCAGTGTGTTACTGCACGTTTACCGCAGTATATTGCAGTGCATTATTGCACGTTTACCACAGTATATTGCAGTGTATTATTGCACGTTTACCACAGTATATTGCAGTGTATTATTGCAGGTTTACCGCAGTATATTGTAGTGCGTTATTGCAGGTTTACTGCAGTATATTGCAGTGCGTTAGTTCACGTTTAATGTAGTATATTTCAGTGCGTTAGTGCATATTTAACACAGTATATTGCAGTGTGTCAGTGCATGTTTAACACAGTATATTTCAGTGCGTTGGTGAACATTTGCTGCAGTATATTCGTGCATGTTTAACGCAGTATATTTCAGTACATGGTGCACGTTTACTGCAGTATATTGCAATGCTTTATTGCAGGTTTACTGCAGTTTATTGCAGTGCATTAGTGCACGTTTAACACAGTATATTTCAGTACATTGGTGCACGTTTAATGCAGTATATTTCAGTCAGAGTAATGAGTACTCAAGTCAAAGTGCACCATTGATTAAAGGGCATCCACATACACATTTCCCCATCTGTATTACATTTTGTTAAGCCCCCCCATCATGTCTGGGAGGGCAACAAGAAGAGGCAGATGTTTCCATGGCACTCTGAGGGGGCCAGCAGCGTCTGTGTCCACAGGCAAAGGTGGACATGGTTCATCCTCAGCAGGCAGGGCATCATTTCCTCTGTTCGGTGATGTTGCTGTTGCTATCCAGCCACAGCATGCAGAGGAGTTGGTGGACTTGCTTACTGAACCATCCTGATCCTTCTCATCCTCCATTACCCAAGCAGCGACTAGTGTGCACACCACCGCAGCTGCCAGAGTGGCTTATTCTGCCTCCATGTCCACAGCTACGCCTGCCATAGCCACCGCATCAGGCCTGCCATAGCCAAATCCTCCATGCCTGATGCTGTGGCTGAGTTATTTAAACACTGCATCAGCCACTTCCCCCTTGACGATGCACAACCATTACTTGATTTAGATCTTGGTTCTGAGGTTGAGGAAGGTAGTAACATGAGCCTACAGAGAGGGAAGAACACTGGTAAACAACAAATTGGCAGTCATGTTCTCCCAGCCGCAGCGTATTGCCAAGTTGGCTCCAGTGATAATGAGGATGGAGGGGTTGATGATCATGAGGTCACCAATGCAACTTGGGTGCCGGATAGAGCATAGGAGGAAAGTAAGGTTGAGACACAACCCCAATGAGGCAGCCATCATGGAAGAGTAGAGAATAGCCACCCTATTCCACCCGATTGTGGAGCTATTCTCTCCCGGCCCACTTCTCACAGCTCAGCTGTCTGGGCCTTTTTGAACACATGTACAGCTGATCACTCAGTTGCAATTTGCAAATTTTGCCTCAAGCATTTCAAGCATGGCACACCACCAGCTATTTGGGTACCACATGCTGGACAAGACACCACTCAGCCCATTGGCAAGAACACCTGAAAGCTATGCAAAAGGGATGCAATTCTGCTCCTTCTCACCTTTACGATCTACCCCTGCTATACCTCATGACCTCTCAGCAGCCTCCACTGACAGGGATGATGGTATAACGAAGGGTGTCCTTGCAGCATGTCTGCCAGTAGCACACCACCAAATGTAGACTATAGCAGCCAAATTTCTCTGCCCCATCTGCTTCAGCGAAAAACAAAAAAACAGTCACTGACACCCACATGCCCAGCGTCTAAATTCAAGCTCGTCAAAGCTGCTGGCTTTACAACTCCGGCCTTTCCGGCTGGTAGATTCTGACTTCTGTGATTTTGCAGAATGTGCTGAACCACCGTGGCAGGTTCCCAGTTCCTATCTCTTTGCATGCACATTCCAGCTCTGTACCATCACATGGAAGGCAATGTTGCAGCATCGTTGGGCAAGGCAGTCAGCTGCAAGGTCCACGCCACTGCTGACACGTGGTCCAGCAAGCATAGTGAGGGACAATATATTTTGTTCACAGCACACTGGCTAACATGGAAGCATGCAGGACAGGGCCCAGTGCGGCAGCTTGTGGTGCTGCCATGTCTCCATACAGCTAGTGGTGATGATGCGAGATTTGACAGCTCCACCCTCCCTCCTCCATGCCCTCCTATGCTGAATTGTCCTGTGAACCACCAGTATCCCCTAAGCGTTCAAGGGGCTATTCCATGAGTCAGGCTATAAGGTGTCATGCAATGCTTCAGCTGGACTGTGTAGAGGACAGGAGCCACAATGGAGCAGAGATTCTTGCAGCTCTGCAGAGGCAGACTCAGAGGTGGTTCACCCCACACCAGCTGGAGCAATGAATGGTGGTGTACGATAATGGCACAGACCTCCTGTCCGTCCTTTAGAAGCTTGACACATGTGCCATGCCTGGCATGTCCTCAAATTGGTGGTGCAACGTTTCTTAAGCAGGTGCCCAGGGTTGGAAAATCTGCTAAAGCAAGCCAGAAGAGTCGGTAGCCATTTTGGGCGGTCATACACAGCCAGAGTTCAGTGGACTGAAATTCAGCAGAAATTGCACCTGCCCATAAATTGCCTTATTTGTGACATGCCCACCAGGTGGAACGTGACTTTGGCAATGCTGCAGTGGCTGAACATGCAGCAGAGGGCCTTCAATGAGTACTTGTGTCAGTATGGCACAACATCAGGCTCAGGTCGGCATGGCTTTTTTTCCCCACGCCAATGGCTGCTGATAAAGGATGCATGCTGATTATTGTTATTTACTGATAATAATGAGGCGTATCTGATTCTATGAATCAGGCACCGAAATGCGACGGCCCGCATTCGGAGTTACGACGGCGTATCTGGAGATACGCCGACGTAACTCCTTTCCGAATCCTGGCCCAGAACTTTTGTGCAAACCAATCAATATACGATTATTGTGATTTTTTTTACCAAAAATATGGTATGCTTCCTAAAATTAGAGAGATTAAAATGCTCCCCCGGGGTATTTGTGACCACTCCCCAATATTCTGCTCCCTACAAACTACAACCCCTCAGGCTGAAAGGATCTGGCACCTCTCTAGGTTTTGGATTGAGCACCCTACTATAGAGATTGAAAGGCCAAGCAGGTTAGGGAGTTCTGGTTGTTGAATGACAAGACCGCTGCACCGGGTATTGTCTAAGAGGCCTTTAAGGACCTCATGCGGGCTGCTATCTCTCTTCCATAGCCCAGGAACGTAGAAACGATAGCCTCCACCTCCTCAAGTATGATCCTAACGCCCAGGCCCTTGAATCCAGATTCGCCCTTACGTCTCTGTCTCAGCGAGGGAGAGTTTAGATGCCCCGATCTCATTGGAGGAGAACCAACAGGCCCTTGGCTCCCTACAGCCGGGGAAGATTCTGGGAGAGGATGGGTTCCCCTCTGAGTTTTACAAGCATTACATGGAAGAGGTGACTCCTAGGCTCCATGCTGTGTTTACCCTCACCCCCTATGGCTCAAATCATTATAGTGGTCATTCCCAAGCCAGGAAAGGATCCCCAGCTGTGTTCGTCGTACCGACCAATTTCCTTGCTTAACTCTGACGCAAAAGTTTTAACTAAAATTCTGGCCAAGCATTTGAATGAGGTGATACTTACCCTAGTGCATGTGGATCAGTCTTGGTTCATGCCTGGCAAGGGGACAGATATTAATATTCGGAGGTTGTACACTGTCTTGGCCTCTGGGGATGAGGAGGGCCGGGATGCAGTAGTGGCCTCCCTGGATGCGGAGAAAGCTTTTGTCTCTGTGGAATGGAGCTATCTTTGGGAGGTCCTCTGCAGGTTCGGATTTGATCTGGCCTTCGTCTCCTGGGTAGAGGCAGTGTACCGGGCCCAGAGGTTCTGTCCCCGCCCTTCTCCTTGCATAGGGGAACGAGACAGGAGTGCCCCCTTTCCCCAGGGCTTTTTGCACTGGCAATTGAGCCTATGGCTATCCTTATTCGCTCTACACCTGAGGTCCAGGGAATCGACAGGTGCCCCCTTCAGGAGAAGGTGTCGTTATATGCCGACGACACCTTATATCTCAGGGATGATGGTGTCACCTTATAGGCGGCCCTGTCAGTTATAGATAGGTTTGGGAAGTACTCCAGGATCTGTGTGAACTGGGGGAAGTCTATCCTTTCTGCTTCACTCGGGGTTAGACCCATTGCCGTCAGATGGGCAACTTCGGCGGTGTCCCAGTTTAAGTACCTAGGGGTAGAGATTCATCGTGACCTTATAAAAATCTGTTCTTAACTTAACCTGAGCCCTGTGGTCTCCCAGTTGTCCCAGAGGTGTGCTACATGGAGATCCCTGCCCCTAACTCTGGTGGGGAGGGTCAACCTAATCAAGATGTCCGTGCTGCCGAAATTTACGTACCTCTTTAGGTAGGCCCCTGTTACCATACCTGGAGGGGTTTTCAGACAGCTGGATAGCATTATTCTCTCCATCTGGAATGGGAAGGTTCCTAGAATAGCGAAAACTACTCTGCAACTACCGGTTACGTTAGGTGGTTTGGCCTTACCGTTTTATAAAATATTACTGGGCGGCGGTTCTGGTAACAGTTAAATGATGGCTCTCTGAGGAGCCGGCTAACCCTGCGTCTACTCTAGAGGGGGCGTTGCTTGGTTCTTATGTGGAGCTCAGGAATCTCATACATAGGGTCCCCCGATCTAACCCGAGGGTGACCTTTCCCATGTGTGCGACCCTTAGGGTGTGGAATACGGTTGGTCGGAAACTGGGGGGAATGATGTCTGGTCCCCAGTGACCCCGTTTTGGGGCAACCGCCGTTTGCCCCATTTTCGAACCATTCCAGATCCGGTGGGTTGAGCCAGGCATGAGGTAATGACCTTGGGAGATATAGTAACCCGGGGTCAGCTGGTGGCTTTTGATGATCTGAAAAGAGACAGGGGTCTTCCGAACCACATGTTTTTCCGATATCTCCAATTGCGCCATGCTTTCCGCTCGCAGTTCCCCTCAGTTTCCCGGTGGCTTTAGAGATGTCGGACGTGGAGATGGTGCTCCGGTCCCCGGACGGCGAGAAACCACTCTCGACCCTCTATAATATGTTAGCTGCCTTGGATACGTCTGGAGTCTCTCAGCTGTTCGGGCGCTGGAAACAAAACATTCCAAGGTTAGCGGACAATGATTGGGAGGAGGGATTTCAGCAATATCTACCCCTTATCTCAGCACAAGATAGATTCATTCAATTAAAATTTCTCCACCGTGCCTACTACTCTCCGATGCGGCTAGCAAGAATATACCCTGACCGTACAAAGAACTGTCCTAAATGTGCTGCTGGTGATGCTGACTTCTTCCATTTGGTCTGGTCCTGTCCTAAGGTGGTAGACTTCTAGAAGACGATCCTGGCTGACATTAATTCTGTGGGTAAACTTAGCGTTCCATATAGCCCTATCCCTGTCCCGGTGGGTGTGTGTGTGACTTTCTTGTGGCCCCCTCAATGGAAGTTTTTTTTATATGGCATTCTATGCAAGAAAGGCAATACAGTGGAATCAGGCTCGGCCGCCCACAAAACAGCTCTGGCAATCCTTGGTGAATACAGCCCTCCCGCTTTATAAACTGACTTACCAGGGTAGAAATTGTCCTAAGAAGTTTGACAAGATCTGGGTGGCCTGGGTGAAGGCGAAGCACCTGACCATTGAATAAACATGAGTCTATTCAACTGCACTCCTCCATTATGATTGTTTTCGGCTATTAAATATAAGTCCCATGTTGGAGGTTTGATGTACCCCGCCCCCCTCCCCCTCCGGGTGCTGGACACGTGAAGTTTGTTGTGTAGGTCTTAGACCTGTTGATGGTTACATTAGCTGTTCTTTATTTATACCTGCACTGTTATGAATGCTGTTTATCTGATCTCTGTCTGTCTCTGATCTATGTCTCTGTAACCCTTTAGTTTATGACTGTTTTTGAAACTTAAATAAACTTTATTGTAAAATCATTTTTATTGTGACTGCGACATTGTGGTGGACACATCGGACACTTTTGACACTATTTTGGGACCATTATCATTTATACAGCGATCAGAGCTATAAAAATGCACCGATTACTGTGAAAATTACACTGGCAGGGAAGGGGTTAAACACTAGGGAGTGATTGTAACTGTAGGGGGGATGGTCTCACAACAACATGACAGAGATCACTGCTTCCGATGAAAGGGAGCAGTGGATCCCTGTCAAGTTGCTTGGCAGAACAGGGAAATGCCTTGTTTACACAGGCATCTCCCCATTCTTCCACTCTCTGATAGATTGCGGGCCCCCGGCGGATTCGATCTGAGCTCACAGCCGCACGCGCGCCCACAATTTAAAAGGGGATGTACACCGCTGCTATTGTGCCGACGTATATGGCGTGCAGCGGTTGGCAAGCAGTTAAAGGGGAGGTGATTTTTTTCTATACCCTCTGTATGTTCTTTGCACCTAACATGTATTGGTGCAACCTGCAGTAAACACACACACACAATCTTTTATGAACATTGTATAATAGATTTCCACCTTGTTTAGGTGTTTTTGATATTCAAATCCACATAATAGTTATTTCTATGTTTTTGTGAAATGCTACACTTAATTTTTAGTAATATTTATTGTATAACTCAGTCTTCAGAGTCTCTATTTCAGAAGAAATGTCTGAAAATATAACTATACAAAAAAAAAAATGTAGCTGCAGCATTAAAGCTGCTGTTCTACTAAACTTTAATTGAACCCGAATAAATAATGTTATTACTGCAGGTTCAGTCCACTGCCATCTGGTGGTACGAATTGAGGAATTTTCATTTCTTTTGGTTATAAATGCCTAGAATTATACCACAATTAAGAAAAATGTTGCCATTTCCTTGTTGAAACATAGGACCCTCCCTCTTGTGAAAAAATTGTAAATGTATTCATGATCATCAGAAATCACTCTAATATTAATAATAAAAATTCACACATCACAAAACTACTATAAGGGTCCTTTCACGCTTTGCTCAGCGGGGGACCGTCCTGCTGAACAGATGGATAACAGGTTCGTCTCCCCTCACTGTGCGGAGACGGACCTGTCAGAGGCCCGCTCTCTTCTATAGGGAGATCGGATGAAAACAGACTGCCTGCTCACTTTCATCAGATCCACCAGACAGATGGAAAATAGGGTCTCCATCCGTCTGGATTTTACGGACAGGATCAGATCAGATAGCAGCAGGTGTCAGTGGACATGTCACCGCTGACATCCTCCGCTCCATAGGAATGAATAGAGGCTCCGATCAGATCCGCCTGAAAAAATGACAGGCGGACCTGATCAGAAAACCCATGTGAAAGGGGCCTAACCCAACAGTCTATGGCTAAATAAATCTTGTGCCCCTTAATGAAAGAGAAATAAATCATATTTTAGCTTGCTGAAATATCAGAATTTATTGTGCTTTTAGGCAATAAACAGAGATTTTGTTCTTCAAGGTCTGCTTTGTTTTATGCTAATTGATGCAGTCTATGTTGCTTTTGATATGTTTTATGTGCGAGTTGTGCACAACAAAATATAAATAGCCTCATGTTCTTAGCCCAAAAAATGTTGTTGAAATATTCGGTTGCCAATGGGCTAATACAACTAAATAAAAACACAAGCTAGACATGAAAGTGTTTAACCATTTTATTTATGGTCTGTGTGCTCTAATATTCAGACCAGGCCTAGGGCAGCTCATCATATATAACATTGTTTCCAGTTGCACCAAGCCGGCTTGGTAATCTTCATTTTAATATTAACATACAATCCAAAATAAAAATGAATCCCATTAGCTTCTGGCTCCAGTTTAAATACTTTGACATACAATAATTTAACAAAGAGAAAAAAAAAATATTCCAAGTAACAAAACACATGATACAATCACAGTAAATGGGTAATTAAAACAGTAGGCTTGCACAATGTTAACCCCTTCTCTGCCAGAGAGGTTCTAGATGCATTCAATTTGTGGTTTATAAACTGGGTAAGCATCTCTGTAAAATATGGGGTGAGGTGGGGAACCAAGTTACACATTTTAAAAGTAGTCTCTACCATCTGTTTGTAGGATTTTTGCTCTTTTTCCAGACTTGTAACAATTACAGATTTGTTTTGTTTTTTTTGGAAAACGTGCAAGATTATTACAATGATAAAGTCACATATATACCATACATTCTGGAGCTGTCCAATGACAGAGGCAAACCCCTACTGCCTTAACCCACTACCCAAAAACATTTGGAAAGTTTTTGGTCAAAGCCATAAGTTATGCATATAAAACATACTGGGCACAATGGATCTCCAGATTGAGACAATGGGACCTCCATAGCCCCTTATTGAATGTCATACAGTTTTTAGGATCCGTTTAAGAATATGTGATCTACGATAGTTCACACAACGAAAAAAAAAACATGTTCCATGGGTATGCAATAAGAACTTTGTCACCCATATAGACAATCGGACTCATATGGGAAAATTGCAGAATGAAAAGAAAAATGCATCGGACTGCTAAAGGGGAACAGGCTGCTCTTAGTTCAGACCCAATGGGGTTGATTTAGTAAAACTACAGTGCAAGACCTGATGCAGCTCTTACTAGAAACCAATCAGCTTCAAGGTAGGTCATAGCTTAACTGAACAAGAAGCCGATTGGCTACCATGCATTGCTGCATCAAATTTTTAACTCTCCAGTTCTAAATCAACACCATTGTGTCTTCCAAAAGCAACAACAATGCTCTTCTATTAACATATATTCCAAGTCAACGATATTGATAATGATTAATGTAAAACTCCTCTTACAGAGTAAAGTGGATTGGAGACCCAACAACCAATCAGATGCTTGTCATAACTTATGAATAAAATCCTGTCTGATTTTTATGAAAACACCATCATTTGGGGGAAACTACTTTGTGCTACAAAGGTTGGGGAGTCTTCATAACTAACCAGTGAATGCACCTTTTAATGTTTGGCCACTTGGATGACTCTCCAGATCAGGCGTTCTAGTTTGGAAGTCTCCACATGCCCTTTGGGGTTGAGAAAAGTATTCTTTGCCTGGACAAAAAAGGACCTACCCATGTAATTGCCCTGATCCTTTGACTTAAAGAGCCCCTTTTAACACAAGGTTTAGCACCATGTTTTTATTTAAATGTTGGCGTGGTTGAGGGGAAATACTTATTAGTATGCCTTATCTGTGAGGTTGCTCTAAAAGTCCCCCTGACAACCTGCCACCGAGTTAGCTTTGCCCTTGAATGACACATTCTGGGAAAGGCAAACATGGGAGTGCAGAATAACAGAGAAAGCAACACTTGTCCAATTTGATGTGTTTATATGAAGTGATAAAGCAAGCTGCAGTGTGCAGCAGTCCAACCCACCAAATATTTTTCTGCCTCCTGTCGTGTCAAACAAGGAACACTCTTAGGCCTCGTACACACGACCGAACATGTCTGCTGAAACTGGAATGCCGACCAGTTTCAGCAGACATGTTCGGTCGTCTGTACGGGCGACCGGACCGGATTCCCGGCCGAGCGGACAGGTTTCCAGCGGACAAATGTTTCTTAGCATGCTAAGAAACATGTCCGCTGGAAGCCTGGCCGTCGGACATGTTTGGTCGTCTGTATGACTCACCGGACATGTCCGCTCGGTCGAAAGCCCTCGCATGCGTCGAAGTGATTCGACGCATGCGTGGAAGCATTGACCTTCCAGGGTCGTGCATGTCGCCGCGTCATCGTCGCGGCCACGTCACCGCGTATCCTGTATGCAGGGATTTTGGTTTGATGGTGTGTACAGCCATCCGGCGGACCGTTTTCATCGGACAGTCAGTCTGTGTGTACGAGGCCGTACAGCTGACAGACAGCAGGACTTTTGATGACCACCCAAACACGAGAATGACTCAACTCCCAAGGGGGCAAATGTAGCTTACTTGAGTGTAATACTCAGATTTTTACATGGATTTCCCAGCTTTATAACGTTGAAATAAATGGTTTTGGCTTAAGAACCCTCTTTAAAGTGAACCTGTGATTTAACCATGTAAGGAAAAGCAACAGTTTCACTTCAATACCAGCCTTGCATACCTTGCTTTTGCTCTTCTCCTGCTTTGTTTAGCTGCTGGAAGTAAAGAAACTGTTGGTCTTTCAAGGCACAGGCAAGCATGCAACTTACTTCTCCTTCCAAGATGAAAGCACTGGTGCCTGGTCACTCAAAGCTATACCATATGGACAGAATAAGCCCTCAGCCACATGTAAACAGCAGGTCACAACTTGGCATTTGTATAGGGCCAATCTTTACTATGGGCAGCCAAACAGAGTGGAGCGGGGGGGAATAAAAGGCAAGTATGTGCAGCTGGTGGGCCATCATTAAAGTGAACCTGTTATTTTTCCCTGCATGGACAAAGTACAGGCTTACTATAAAGGCTTGATTTTAATTTTGAAAAACCATTATTAAAAAGGCCATGCTAAATACGTATGTATGATATAGACAGAGATAGCCATACATTATAGACAATGGCTGACAGGCAGAGACAGCAATATATACATATACACATACATTTACATGATACACTAGTAAATCATCACATGTAGCTTTTCATGTTCTCTTAACAATCCATTAAAACAAAAGGAATTTTGTTCAAAGGCGCTATGCGCAATATCATCTTATATTACCTGTAGATTTTACAAACAACATTTAGGTCAGTGCACAAATAATACTACTTTGAGTACAGACAGCTGCAGAAAACCAAGCACAGGTAATCTGTGGTCCTCCAGCTGTTAAGGAAAAAGAGCTAGTGGTAGGGGCATGCAGGGATTGGTAGTTCCTTAAAACACTGGTGTTTCAGAGATTACTTATTTCAAATATTGGAAACACAAATGCTATATATACTTTCAATCGGAATGCTTCACATATTTTGAAAACAATAAAAAAAATTAAAAAACAAAAAAACAAACAAACCTGCAGTTTCTACTAAAATTTCCTTCCCTATTTCATGTTCGGTTTGTTCTAGGATTGCCTGCTAATTAGACATGGAATTTTTCAAGTAATAGTATACAATTTAGAATAAAATCAATTTCAACATTTTGAAGAATGCATAAAACTATGAAGACTTGTTGAAATCTCCATGGGACTGATTTATAATGCAATGTTGTTATAGCCTTACTATGAGCATTTTTCAAAAATAAAATATATTTTTATAACGAACAAGTCCCATCAATTTTAAATGAATTTAATTGGGTGAAGGGTTGCAATATGTCGAGAACACTCCAAAAGGACACTGCAGGATCCAAACTCTGCTCTGCAGTTCATGATTGAAGCTTAAAGCTGAACTCCAGCTTTTGATAAACTTTACATAGTTCTAATACCAACATGTGAGGTCCCTGGATGTGCAGAATAAAGTGTATGTAGCTGAGGCAACATACAGCTTACCTAAGGGCCCTTTCACACCTACGGACAAACGGTCCGTTTACGGACTTGTAATGTATCCCTATGGGATTGCAGACGTTAGCGGATGATGCATCCGCTAACGTCCGCAACCATCCGCGTCCGCAAAGATCCGCTTTTGCAGACGGAAGAAAACCCTATTTTTCTTCCGTCCGGCAGAACGGATCGGATGAATACGAACAGATGGTCCGTATTCATCCGATTCCCCATAGGGGAGAGCGGAGGAGAGACAGGGCGGTCTCTGCACTGTGTACGGGGACCGCCCTGTCAGCCGACAGCTCAGCGGGGATTTACGGAGTAATCCCCGCTGAGCCAAACGGGCTAACGGAGCGGATCAATACGGATCCGCTCAGTGTGAAAGAGCCCTAACTGTGTTCCGGGTTTAAGGCGAGACTTCCTATCTCATACCCAAAACACAGTACAGTATCTGATCGGCGCTCAGCCATTCAGAGTAAGCAATGTATTCTAGCAATAAATACAAAGCTTCCTCTGATTGGCAGAGTTAGAGGTTATGACATCAGCCTGCCTCTCTGACTTGGCCAGAGGAGGCTTTGAGCGCCGATGAGATAGACTCCTGTGTTTTGGGTATGAGACAGTCTTGGTTTGAACCCGGAACACAGTTTTTATGCTGTATAGAGCCTCAGCTGACCAGTTTCAGCAGACATGTTCGGTCGTGTGTACGGCCGACCGGACAGGTTTCCAGCGGACATTTGTCCACCCGACCGTTTTCGAGCGGACACATGTTTCTTAGCATGCTAAGAAACATGTCCGCCGGAATCCTGTCCGTCGGACATGTTCGGTCGTCTGTACAGACTCACCATACATGTCCGAGCGGCCGCCATCCCTCGCATGCGTCGAAGCATTGACCTTCCAGCGTCGCGCACGTCATCGTCGCGGCGACGTCACCGCGCTGTCTGTCCGCACGGATTTCTGTCTGATGGTGTTTACAACCATCAGACAGAAATCTCAGAGGGGACATGTCCGCTGAAAACGGTCCGGCGGACCGTTTTCAGCGGACTGTCCCCTCGTCTGTACGAGGCCTAAAACAAATCAGCAGCACTTAACGATTATTTTTCCTCTACTGATCTCTATGTTGGTTGTGAAACATTTTTAAAACTATGCAGATAGCCAGAAAAACTGTCAGGAATACATTGGGTGACATTCTACATTACACTGTATTTGCATGTTTTATCGCAATCTAAACTGTACACACACACTATAGAGGAACTTGAGTAGCCTGTGCAGAGCCCTGAACTCAGCTTTACTAAACACCTTTGTAGAGGAGAACAAGGAGGCCAATTGCGAGCCAGGTCTTCTAATCCAATATCTGTACCTGGCCTCAAATGTTCTTTTGGCTGAATGGACACGGATTCCAACAGACACACTCCAAAATCTTGTGAAAGGCCTTCCCAGAAGAGTGAGGGTGGGTAAAAGCTCAATATTATTGTGCATAGTTTTGGAGTGGGATGTCCAACAAGCTCATATAGGTATGAAGGTCAGCGTTAAAAAAAAGCATGTTAAAATGTAATTCCATTACTTGTTATCAGTTGCCAGTTACAACAGAGAAACACCTTTGGAATGATGACTCTGAAGTTTGAGAAGGGAGTAACAACCCAAAGCAGACATTCCTATCTTATCTAAGGCCAGAAATAATCAGAGATAAAATTCTTAAAAAAAGGCCTGTTTGATGAAAAACAGGACTGAGGTTCTGAATTTTAAAGGATGTTTCTGTTATGTTCTAGGAGTATTGTAGAATGCATTTTAAATTACTTGTGTGGAAAATACTTAGATTAAAACATGGTGGTTGGCATTGCTGTCTTGAAAACAGTAGTTACCTGGCTGTCTTACTAACCCAATTAAGCTGGCCATACACTGATGAAAATTCTGCTAGTTCAGCAGGGACCGGCCAAATGTCGATCAGTGTGGACATCCTCACTCGACAGAAGTTGATTTTTTAAAAGACAGCAGGTCTGGTTGTCAGAATACAATGAGCAGGGGGATTTCTCCATCAACCTCACTTGTGTGACCTGCTGGCTGAATGAAGAAAGAAAAATGTGTATGGTCAAGGCGACCCCCCCACATTTGGCATTTTTTATGGGGGGGGGGGGGGGGTAGCCGCTCCCACCTCCAGTGAGATCACCAGTGATCTATGTGCTTTTCTGGCCCCTCCTCTTTCCCCCCGCTGTCTTCTGGAAGACACACAGGTCCCAGAAAACAGCAGGACGACTCAGAAAGTGCAGTGTGACTCACGCTGTCTACTTACATGGTCTGAATCTCAGCTGGTTCCTGCTGGTCGGCCTTAGAGAGTGTGTGTGTAAGCGGGAGGCGGGGTACATCAGGTTTTTATTGCTGTCTGTACCCATTAGGGAGATTTTTTGCACTCTAATTTTCCTGAACACCAATGTCACCAGGACAGAAAGTGAGGTAAGCTCAAAAATTTAAGTTGCTGGAGTTTCCAAAACAGAAATAACTTTTTTACAGGGCATTTTGAGAAATGATAAAGGTGTGTTTGCTTTAACGATAGTTTATTATTTTTAGCCAATGGAAAGTCAGTTACTGGGGGGGCCAAGTGTGTTCCCATTGAAGTCTATTGAGACCGAAAATACCGAAATAGCTTAAACCTAGGTAGTGTACGTTGAACAAGTGGCACTACGCTCAGGTGTGAACAGGTGCAATTAAAAACCATGAGGTTTTGATGTTGGAGCTTTGAGCAACAAAACGCTCAGGTGTGAATGGAGTTTAAAAAAAGACAGATGGCACAAAAAAACCGACAGCGGTTTTACCCATCCCCCTCTCTATCTGAAAAGTAAAGAAAAAAAAAAGCAGCTATAGATATTCTAAAGTACAACTGTACCTTTACTACAAGCTACACTAACTCACCCTCCCTAAGCTTCCTGAACTAAACTACAATAAAACCCCCAACCACCCAGCCTAATGATTATTATTTTTTATTCTGTATAATGTAGGGAAGGGTTAGAACCCCTGCTGGGTTTTATGGCTATCCAGAGGTCCAGTAGTGAGATTTCCCATCACTTTCAGTGACAGAGGCAAAGGTTTCACAAGAAAGCAAGTGATGAAATAGGTTTAGGCAGTCCATTCATTTTAAGCCCCCGTTCACACCTAGGCGTATATACGCCTGTAGTGCGACGCCGCAGCCGCCCCTGAGACGCTGGAGGGGTGATTTCACATTGCCCTCTATGGAGATGGTTCACATCTCCACGCTGAACGCCGTACGCCTGCCGCCTGAAAACGGCCCGGACCTTTTTTTCAGGCGGCTTTTGGCGTTCGGCATAGGAGATGTGAACCATCTCCATAGAGGGGGTTAGGCTGCATTCACAATCGCAGCGTTTTGTCGCCGCAAATCGCGGTACAAATTGCCGCAATTTGTCGCTGCAAGTCGCGGGACAAAACGCTGCGATTTTGTACGCCAAGGTGTGAATGCAGCCTAAAGCTGGACTCAAGGCAGATATAAAATACCCACATTAAGAAAGCTCTGTAATCATAAAAGGTATTTTTTCATACAAGCAGTGTAAATAACTGAATCAGATATGGTCTCAGCCTTTTGCAGTCCCTGTATAGCAGAGCTGGAGCGTCGGAGTAAAAAGGCAGTACAATAGCCATTCAACTCATGTGTTGACAAAAGTCCAGCTGATAGGAAGGAAAAGAGTGACAGAGGTGTCATCAATGTACAGCTTTTTCCTTTCACTGTCCAGTAACAGGCTGGGGCTGGTACAGGACAACCTGGGCTCAGAGTAAGTGTGCTGAATGATACTGGCCATCGGACTGAGGACATTTAGCAGTGGGGGGGAAATCTGAGTGGAAGGTGAATATGGTGGCAAAAAGCTGCTTTAGTAATTTTGGATTTTATTGGGCTTTTCATTATGTATCTTCTAATATCCAAAATACTCCTTACTACTGGCTAGGTGTAGAGCTCCCTCACCGACTTGTATAGAGCGGTCTCCTGAGTGTCTGGAGTTTCATAATATGGACAAATAAAAATCAATGAATGCTTACTGCTAAGGCACAGGCAACAGTGAAGAGAATTTTGACCTGAAAAGATAAAAACAAGAAGCAGGCTGCGATCATCTTAGGGGAAGCAAGCAGCTGGGATGGGGGGACGTTTTATTTCAGGAAGACTATAGAGGGAGGGTTCGTGTAGTCTTTAGTAAAGACAACTCTATCTTCTAATTTGAAATTGGCCACCAAGGGAAAATTATGCTATTTATGCATTTTCCTCAGCATCCACTGATCCATCATGGTAACGTGTTTATAGACCATTTGCACCAATTCTTGATAACCGGTCTTCTACTAACTGGTGGTGAAAGTAGGCAGGGTTGTAACGTTGGCGCAGTGCAGAGGAGCCCTCAATGAGGTTACAACCCTAAAGTAATCAAGACTTGCAGCCTTCTTGATGTCTCATTGATTTGTATTACCCCCACTCCAACCTCACAGCAGAGATGAATTTCTCAAATCAGGATGCACTGTTGCATACCGTTCTCAAGCGTGTCAGAAGTGATCCCTAAGGTCCAATAACAGAGAACATTTGTTCTCTTAACAGAGTCATAGGGGTGATGGCATTCTCCTGTTTTATAGTTTAGTAATCCATACAGCTGTGCCTACAACATGCATTGTTAGTGGGCCTCGATGGCTGGCCTATTCAAGACAAAGCACCAGGCTAGCTTTAAACATCCATGTATTCTAAGCATAACTTAACCCATGGGTGCTCAACCTGTGGCCCTCAAGCT
The DNA here is from genome assembly GCF_905171775.1 of Rana temporaria. Lineage (NCBI taxonomy): Eukaryota > Metazoa > Chordata > Amphibia > Anura > Ranidae > Rana > Rana temporaria. The sequence goes on from NC_053501.1 coordinate 48,051,377, forward strand.
GTTGTGGAACTACAAGTCCCATGAGGCATTGCAAGCTATTGACAGTTACAAGCATGACTCCCAAAGGCAGAGGCATGATGGCACTTGTAGTTACGCAACAGCTGGAAGGCCACAGGTTGAGCACCCATGGGTTAAGTTATGAAGGAAATATCCAGTGTTTCGGAGTATGGAGTAACAGAGGAGCATGTGAGTGAGTGACTTGTATAGCGCAGCAAATGCGAACTTAATCGCCTCAAGGCGCTTGGAATCCAGCGTCGTACCGGTCTTTCAGAAGAGGTGGGTCTTTAGTTTTTTCCTAAATGCCCGATGGTTTTCCTCTAAGCGGATGGTGATGGGTAGAGCATTTCAGAGCCGTGGTCCTTGGACCGAAAATCTTCGTTCTCCCTTGGATTTGTAGCGGGATTTAGGAATTTGAAGAAGGTTTTGGTTGGTTGACCGGAGCACGCGCTTGGTGACGTACGGTTTTATTTTCTCGCTTAAGTATTGGGGAGCCTTCCCCTGTATACATTTGTGGGCGAGGCAGAGCGTCTTGAATGTCACCCTGTCCTGTACGGACAGCCAGTGGAGGGACCTCAAGACTGGGGAGGCTGATTCCCACGGCTTTTTACCGGTTACCAGTCTGGCTGCCGTGTTCTGGACGACTTGTAGACGTGCCATCTGGTATTTCGGTAGTCCTAAGTAGAGGGAGTTTGCGTAGTCGAGTCGTGAGTTGATGATTGTTCCAACCACTGCCGCTGTGTACTCTTTCGGGATGAAGGGGATGAGTCTACGTAGCATGCGGAGCAGATGATGAGAACCGCTGACGACTGATCCTATTTGTGCATCCATCGTCATGTCTGAGTCGAAGATGACTCCGAGACTTTTGATTTTGATGTGACTTACTTCATGTGACAACTCATGGCCAATCAACATGTCACGCAGAGAGACCCATAAACCTATGCAAGCAATGACTCCTGCAACTCACAGGGCTAGCATTGCTCCCGGTAACCAAATAAAGTTGAAGAAAGTAAAAGAAATGTATGCTGCTGGGGGGGGGGGGGGGGACAAAGTAACTTAAAACTCTCCTAGGTTGTCATAGCAGTTTGTGTCACCACTGAATGGGGATATCCCTTACTTCCTGAAGCAGTGATGGGGTCAAGACAAGAGGTCTTCTCAATGGGGAAACATGTAGCAATGCAAACAACGTAAAAATAGTTAAGGGTTAAAACCTGACAGGACTTTACATCTATGGAAACCCTATTGGGGGTCCCTTCCATTTCTTTTTCCGTAAAATAGGGCAGATTACCAAGACAGATATAAGCTTACGCCCAAAAGAGGCACAGACCACAATAAAAACCTACCCAATGTCTTAACCCTTACCTAAATGTCTGCCTAGAGTTCTACTACTTTAGCTTTGGTCCTAATGGCCCACTAAAATGCATGTTTTGGTCTGCTGAAAATTCATTTTGGTTTCTAGATCAGTGCTATATTTTAAAAAACAAAATTCTGAATACCTCTAATGAGTTCAAATACTGTATTAGCATTTTCCGGTAACTATTCAATGACATCCAGTGGCTGCTTATTTTGATAAGCCACAAGCTCATTTATAATGGAACACAAAGTGTAGCTCTTCACAGCATGAAATAATTTAAATATAGTGCACAGAGGAGCCGATATAAAAACACATTACTCCTGGTTTTAGCCAGTAACAGAAAAGGGCGATGAGAAGGTTGTGTACCCAACAGGACCTATTTATCAGGAATTCATAAAGATCATACTTTTTGTTTTCTAAATTTGTCTAGAAACATTTTTCAGTAACTGAAAACATAAAAGAAAAAAATTCCAATTAAATGTCTAGAAAGGAATCAATAAAAAAAAAACGGTCATCTGGAAAAAAGGCATAAATAGCAGGCAACATCAACAATTTGTAAAATTAAATTTGGAAATAAATTATAAATTACTCAAAATTGAGAAATAGAAAATGTAGTGAAAATTCGTAAAAAGAAAAAAATAAATAAAAATCAAGCTTGCAAAATACACTCCAATGGGTATATAGTCAAATGCAGGAGCCTATGACAAAGCATAATTATAGCTGAACTCCAGGCACACAAATAATTTTAATAAAATGCTCAATAGCTACAACAGCTATAAATCCAATTTGAGTGCACTAAATGCCTTTGTGAACCCAGATATTACTAGTGAGGCATTGAAATGAAAATTTTGGTGCTGAAACCGAAAATTCAGGATGCACTTGGTCGAATTTTATTTTTCTTAATATATATATTTTTTATAAATAATTGTATTATTGTTGACTTTTTAATTAATATCATGAATTTAAATTCGGCTATTATCGGCACCTTTTGAAGCGGTGCAAAAAACCCTGCTTGCTGCATTTTCGGCGCAGATTTGGTCAGTTCCTCCCCATTAAAACAAACAGATAATGCAGGAAGAACACATCAAAAAAGCACCCGTGTTGCATTTTTGATGCATTTTTTTTAGTCACAAACCTATGAAAAACACTGTAAGCAAGGTAAAATCACGGCAAAACCGCTGGCGTTTTTGGCAGCCATTTTTCTTTTTGCCACAACCCTGAAAACCCTATTTTCAGACAAATATTTTCGATGCATCACTAGTTATTACCTTGTAAGTGGTGGTAACGTCATTACAGTGCTGTACATGGCCTGGCCAGAGAGCAGAGCTATGGGAGGATACCAAGATTCAAGTAATAATACAAATTTTATGTATCTATACTATATTTGCTTGTCATGGATCAGCTTTAAACTGATAGTCAAGCAAAGAACTTAAAGCGGAGTTCCGGCCACAATTTCACTTTTTAAATATAAATACCCCTGTAATACACAAGCTTAATGTATTCTAGTAAAGTTGGCCTGTAAACTAAGGTCCGTTTTGTTAGGTTGTTACAGCATTTAGACACTTTATAAAATAGAAATTGACTGGGGCCATCTTAAGTGTGGGCATCATGAAGCCAGACTGTATGACTTCCTGGATTTCAGCCTTGCAGATCTCGAACATGCTCAGTGCTGCACAAGCAGTGTCAGATCAGGTTTCAGCACCTGTGCTGTCCAAGTCACATGATTCTTTGAGACTGGGGAGTGCACAGACTCCTGGAAAGTTACACCCACTACATTCCCAGGAGTCTGTGCGGTGTAGGTTAGGAAGCATTAAGCACCTAGGTGCAGGAAGAGGGAAGATTAACTATTCTGCCTAGCAACAACACTTTGAAGGCATCTAAAAAAAAAATTCGTAAAGGACTAATGACATTTTTTTAAAACTACTGATGTAATGTTATATTTATGGGTGGAACTCCACTTTAAAGTGTTACTAAACCCACAACAGTAAAATCAGTCTGTATATGCAGTAAATCATGCTGGTTATACTCACTGTGGAACCCAAGAAGTCAATCCTCAGCATTGTGTAAAAAGGCTGTTTGATCCTGTCTTTTCTGTTCCTCTCCTTCTTCCACTGTCCCCAAACCATCTCCTGATAGAACAGAGCCTGGTTTGGTGTGTATTGCTAGATAGTGTTTTTTTGGGGGGAGAGTGCATGTCATCAGCACAGGGCTAACCAGCACTGTCTATACAGAGGGTTAGGGGTCCTGCTGCCTTATAGGAGAATCAAAGCAGAATGAAAACTCACCCTACAAGCTTTAACCAGACACCGATAGAAGTCACAGGACTGCTGATGAAAAAAGCTATTTAGCGGTTTATATTTCTTCTGTCTACTGTGGGCGACCAGATATAGTGAATGCAGAGTCCTGGGTTTAGGAACACTTTAAAGCTGAAATGCATACATGTAAACTGCTACAGAATTTGTAATTCTGCTCAGCTTGCCTTGTAATTCAGACACTATCACCAAATGGAAAAACAAGGTCCTGGACCTCTGCAATCTACACTGTCTCCTGGTCCAGGAGACAGCTAGCCCGTGTTTGGGCAACAAAAGAGCAGAAGGAAAACAATAAGGTCATCCTTTGCTCTTCCCTTCAGTTAGAACAGCAGCAGCAGCACTGTACAAAAAATGGAGCCCTGGCTGACAGAGTGCCAATCCTCTGAGTAGCAATCTGCTATTGAGGGAATTTCAAGAGGCCAATACTATTATCTACGTGTGGTAGTTGAATGCAAAAATACATTCAGGGTTTGTTAAAACAGAACAGAAGTAAAATTATTTTTGCATTTTCCTGGAGTCTAGCTTTAAAAAAAAAAAACTTTATGTAAAACGTAGTGAGAGGAACTACATGAAGACCATTAAAAATGAAACCTGTAGGTAACGAAGCAAAAAGTCTAAAATGTCACGAGTTTAGGAAAGGAGCTATGGCACACTTACATAGCAGATATTACCGTTAGAACTCTCTATTCATGTTGGATATCTGCCTGCTACTGATTATTGATTAGGGCACGTCTCTCCTGCTTTGGGTTTTATGGGCTGCCTTCTTACCACCTCAAACTTGTTTCTACTTTATTGGTCTTGTGTGACATATCCAAGTTTATTCTGATATTCACAGGCTGCACCCCTGTTAGCAGTGGAGTTTTGCTGTACCTAATCTTTGCTTTCCTTTCCAAAAATCTATTAAAACTTTAATTTAAAAAATGTCTTATGATGATCCTGTGAGGCCGCGTACACACGACCGGTCCAAACCGATGAAAACGGACTGAAGTTCAGTTCCATCGGTCCAAACCGACGATCGTGTGTACGGCCCATCGGTCTGTTGTCCTTCGGACAAAAATTAGAGAACTTGCTTTAAAATCGAACCGATGGACGGCTGACATCAGTCAAAACCGATGGTTAGTATACAAAAGCATCGGTTCAAAACCCGCGCATGCTCAGAATCAAGTCGACACATGCTTGGAAGCATTGAACTTTGTTTTTTTCAGCACGTCGTGTGTTTTACGTCACCGCGTTCTGACCCGATCGTTTTTTGAACTGATGTTGTGTACGCACATCAGACCATCAATCTGCTTCAGCGGTGAACCGATGAAAAAGGTCGTCGGACCATTCTCATCGGATGGACCGGTCGTGCGTACGCGGCCCAAGTATGAATAGCCATAAGCTATAAAGCTCTATGCTTTAGGTCATATGTTGACAATAAGAACTCGGATGACACACAGTAATTGATGATTGGCACAAGAGCCAGATGCCAGGATCCCATCCACCTTGGTCACCTAAATTGAACAGAGATGCTGTACATAGCTTTCTTATGTCAATCTGATCCAGACCCTTGCTGTAAAAACCTATCCCTGACACTAGCAATGTCATGATTTTTAGTGCTGTGCCATCTTATTGGGAGATTGCAGCTCTTGAACAATAATACTGAAAGTCGATATGGGCCCCCAATATCTGCTGATGAACTTTAGACAACCAAGTGATAAAAAAAAGCGAAAAGAGGGTGTCAAGGTTTCAAAGACTGCAGGATGTGTGGACTTTTGTCAACGTTAACACTGGGAGAGGTTAGATGGGGAAACATTTCATGAAAAATGGATTGGTTTATATCCCCTTTAAGAATTACCAATGTTTGTTGCCAGGTCTGTTACTTTTTCGTTTTTTAGCATTTATAGAGCAATAGACTGCAAGACCAGTCCGTTGGTTCACATTTTAACAGAGCTACATGGACAATTGAGGTGGCTTGGCATTTCATTGGTAAGCTATCCATGCAGTAAGAGAAAAATGAGCAACTCCATAATGGCAAAAGTAGGGTACAAAATTGACATGAGAAAAGAGATCACATTCTATCCTCTGCCAATCACCTGCTTCCATTAATGTGCTCTGGCTCCAGTGTACATTTGTTTATAGCTTTTGGCATTGCTTCAGGCATGAATACATAACAAATGGGACAATTCAGTGTATGAGACTTGAGGAAAACAAAACCCACAAATCACCATTAGAAATGACTTGTTCAGAAGCCATAAAACTAGGGACCATACGTCCCATTGCATATATCAGAAAGGCCTTTTGCCGACACTTTAGTTGAAAGAAAAAATGAACACAGCATTGAACAGTGGCTCTAGTAGATTCTTTTGGAATGAGAAGTAAAGGAATGGAGTTTACATATATGACAGCAGGACAATTAAATGCTGGATATGGATGCTCGTTTTTAATCCAACAAGGAATTCTTCCCCAGAAAAGGCAAACTGAACTCCGTGCATCCGATAAGGAGCTCTTGGGGATTGTAGACGTTTGACTTTTGAGTATTGCAGTGTCTTTAGGAAATGAAAAGGCAGATTTAAGGATAATCAGCACAAGCAGCATAATGACTAAATCTCATATTGCCTTCCAGTGATCTTTTGAATCCTCAAAGTGCATTCAGTGCAAATACATGCCGGTTTAAGACCAGAACTCTTGTTTTTGTTCACAGGTTGTAGTTTTGAAGGTTTTAAGTTTGGTTCTGCATAGCGGGACAGTGCTATCTTGACTCTGGCCTTCAACATCCACATCCAGTAATGTCCGTTCGCCTACTGGTTGTGCCACGTGGAAGGGAATGAAGCTAGAGAAGCCGGGCCTTTCTTCCACGGTGCTTCCACTGCTGCTGGCAAAACAGGAGTCCATGTTGCTGGGGGTTTCAGTGCATGAGCTGTTAGCTGGCGATTCTCCTCGGTTCCTGCTCGGAGATACAAACCACCATGAGTCAAGTCTTTGTCTGTTGGTGGAAGGCCGAGGTCTCGGGACAAACTCCAATGTTTTGGGTCTTTCCAGTGCAGAATCTTCTTGTATATTCCAGCGCCGGGGTGTTGGAGGGAAAACTAAATTGGGGTCAGGAAGACGAGGGACTTCACGTGGATCTCTGTTTGGGGACACAATACCTGAACAAATAGGGAACAAAACTTTTTATATACTGCAGGGTACATTACTAAATGCATTTTTTTCAGAACTTTGGCCTTAAGGCGATACTAAAGTCTCAGCTTTTTTCAATAAAAAATAACAAACATGTTATACTTACCTGCTCTGTGCAGTGGTTTCGCACAAAGCAGCCCAGATCCTCAGTTTTTGGTTCCCTTGTCTGCTCTGCTAGCCCCTCCCTCCTTCCCCCACAGCAAGCAGCTTGCTATGGGGGCACCCAAGCCGAGCCGCTGCTCTGTGTGTCCATTCACATGCCCCCTCTCTCTCCTCATTGGCTCACTGACTTTGACAGCAGCAGGAGTCAATGGCACTGCGCTGCCGTCTCAGCTAATAAGGAGGGAGAGTCCCTGGCGGCCGAGATTCTTCTGCAACACCGAGATGGGTTCAGATAAGTATTAAGGGGGCTGCTGCACAAAGAAGGTGGTTTATCTTAATGCATAGAATGCATTAGGATAAAAAAACGTTCTGCCTTTACAACTACTTTAACAACTTGAGGACAAGCCGCCGCAGTCATACTGCAGCAGATTGGCTCTCCTGGGCAAATTGCCGTAGCTATACGTCGGCCGCTTTAAGACCACTAGGGGGCGCGCCAGCGACATGATGATGGAGCCGCGATCGCTCCTGCGAGAGACAGAACAGAGATCTGTCAATGTAAACAGACAGATCTCCGTTCTGTCAGGGGTGAGGAGACAACCAAGTATGAACAATGATCGGTCTCATCCCCCAGGCAGTCCTATTCCCACAGTTAGAATCACTCCCTAGGAAACACATTTAACCCCTTTATCGCCCCTAGTGTTGACCCCTTCCCTGCCAGTGACATTTATACAGTAATCAGTGGCCATTTTTAGCTCTGTTCGCTGTATAAATGTCAATGGTCCCAAAAAAGTGTCAAAAGTGTCCGATCTGTCCACCGCAATGTCACAGTACCAATAAAAATATATCCCCTAGCTATAACTATTTTTCACAAACCAATCAATATACGTTTATTGTGATTAAAGCTGGTCTAACATGGATCAAAATGTGTCCGGTTCAGCTGTGGGCAGGCTGGTTGTACACAACTCAATCTATCGATCGACCAGTCGGTTGGGGGAGGAGGGGGGTTCCCGAATAATCAGTGCTGCTGGCTATAGCCATAAATACTCATCATTGTATTCTGATAGTGGGGGAACTCTCCCCATTGTCAAAATACAATATCACAGTAGGAAGGATTTCTTCATCCACATCGTGTGTGAATGGAAACATCGGCTTTTTTATTTTTTTTATTCGCTGTTTGAAAAAATAACAACAAAAAAGTCATGTATGGCCGAGCTTTACAGTGTTAAAGCCAGAGGGTCAGAATTTTCAGATCAAAAAGTCAAAAAAATTTCAACTATTTTTTCCACACTAAGAATTGCTTCTATGTACAAACAATTGGAAACCTGACAACATATAATTGTATTTATTAATCTACATCACTAAAGACAGTTAATGCATTTGTGACAACAATACAGCTAAAGTATTTACGGAAAGTGTCCCATGCCATGAGAAAATGAATTAACCTTGCGGCAGAGATCTAGAAGTGTGTCTTGCTAGTTCTCAGATCCGCTGTCAGTCAGAAAAATGGTCCTAGAGTTAAAGTCCATTTGGTTTGTGTGTCTAAGCTTAAAAAAAGAAAAAAACCTTGGTCACAAAACGGTTAGGGAAGCATACACTATTATTCACCAGTAGACTGTAAGGGAGACGTTTCTAGATAACATGTTGGGGTATAAAGGGGGAACGTTGGAAATACTGAAGTGCCAATTATGGTCAACATCATTGCTCTTTTTATCTTCTACATTTCATACTTATAAAAAAAAAAAAAAAATCACATAATGTAAATATAAGCTCTTTTTGTAACCACTGGCATACTGGATACCTTACTTGTGCCTCATAACTACAGACTGAGAATTTCGTCCCTGGAGGGCAAAGCAATAATTGTATATTAAAAAAAAACTGCTCCCAGCTCTATGCAAAGTCAAATAACCCTAAAAAAAAAAAGCCATTTGACACCTGCATTACAATTACTTACTTGAACCCGCAGAGCTTGCTAAACAATTACTGGATGAAGTCCCATTTGCAATGACTGGAACCTTAATTGCACCATCAGAGGGAGTCCTTCTGTGTTCCTGCTGAGCTCGGGAATTCAGAGTCACATGGGTTGGAGTAAGGGACTGGTTAGGAGCTCGCTTGAATGTCTCCACCTGAACATTGACCAGTGGATTGCAGACAACTGGTGCCTGTTCTTCAATGGGAGTAGTGGGCATCTCGTACACCACTATCTCATCACTATCTGAGCGTAGAAGTGAACGAGTGGAGTTACATTCAGAGATGGAAGACAGGGACTGCATTGTGATAGAGGTTGTTGGTTCTGCTGGGTGAGATGGTGAATCCTCTTTACGAAAAAGCTTTTTGGATGGTGGGCTGGTGCTTCTTCTTGGACGGGCAGCACGCTGGAAGAGGCTTTCCTTTTTCTTCTTCTCCTCCTTTGGTTCAGGTTCTTCTTGACCTAAATTACATTTGCCAGCCTCCAGAAGGTCAAATCCAAGTCCTACAGTGGCAAGGAGGGCACCACAACCCAAAAGAACCATTGAGCATTTCTTGTGCTGAGAGCCACGCTTGAGGCTATTGGTAGGAGTAAGCTGTGGAGTGCTTGTAGCAGAGTTCACTGGAGTGGGATTGTCACTGGTATCACTAAAATGACCCTCCAAATCTTCTCCTTTATGGAATGGTATGCAGAGGTAGGATTTGTTTGGGGTGGGTGTTTGGGAATCTTTAAGATCCACCTGATTCACAAATTGATCAGCAGCATTCTCAGCTTCTGTTCAAAGAAAAAAAAAATCTTCAGAAGAACAGCAGACCCAAGAAGAAAAGTGAATGCACTATACTTTTAAGTCACCAACCCAGAAGAAACATAAGACAAATTAAAGTTGGTGAAGTCAGAATTCCTTCTCAGCTACACTTGTTCTATATAAGGGACTCAAAGCATTAGAGCCCAAAACACAAGCACATAGTCAGAGAACTAGTATTTTCAATATGAAATGTCAGCAATATAGGAGACGTCAAGAAGGGCAACCCACATACTTCTCTTACGGCAGATTTCATTTAAAGCCTAACTGAATGGCTGATCGGCACTCAGGCCAACTCTATTATTTTTTGGTAGTGGGATGGGAAGTCTCCGTCCCACTGCCAGAACAAAGCGCTGTATACTGTACGTAGCTGAGGCTACATACAGCCAACACAGCGCATTTAGCAAGAACACAGTGCAGTAAATAGCCGTATTGGGCCAACCTGGCCCAAACAAACTGTTTAAAAGGGGCATTCAACATGGAGTTGGGCTTTCAAAGTTTAAAATACTTTAGTTTTTGGTTGGCACCGATATGCTAAACCTACCCTTTAAATCGAAGAAAGCAGCATCAAATGTGTTAGCACTGCAATACCCGAGGTACGAAAAACCTTTATACTACACAACTTTCCTATTAAAGCGGACGTTAAGCCATTCAACTAGTTCTGAGCCTGGCTCTTCCCCCTCTGTCACAATTGAATGATCTTTCCTCATCTTTCCAAAGGTTTTTAACATTTTTACTGCTGCACTTCCAACTTTCTTGCCTAGGCGAGAATGACGTAGGCGCCCCTACTGCTTCCTGGGTTTTTTAGGAGGCAGTTTTACTGAGGGGTGCATGCATGTTGTGGGATTACATATACAGGGGGTCCCCGACTTACGAACTCCAGAGTTACTAACTTCTCCTACTTACGAACTGGGCGCTACGGGGACCCTCTACCATTTTGGGCGGACCGGCTGCTGTTCTGTGCACGCACGGCCAGACGGAGCCTCGGGAAATGTCAGAAATGTCCATAATAGGCCGCGCATTCGCACATGCGTGGCCGACTTACGAACATTTCCGATTTACAAAACAGGACGAAAGTCCCTAACGGGTTCGGAACCCAGGGACCCCCTGTATACAATGCTGTGAAAAAGTATTTGCCCCTTTCTGATTTTTTTGCATATTTGTCACACTTAAATGATTCAGATCATCAAAAAATGTTATTATTACACAAAGATAACCCGAGTAAATACAAAATGCAGTTTTTAAATGATGGTTTCATTTATTAAGGCAAAAAAGCTGTCCAAACCTGCCTGGCTTTATGTGAAAAAGTAATTGCCCCCTAAACCTAATAACTGATTGTGCCACCCTTGATGGCAACAACTGCAATCAAGCTTTTGTGATAACTGGCATTGAGTCTTTCACATTGCTGGGGAGCAATTTTGGCCCACTCTTTGCAGAATTGTTTTAATTCAGCCACATTGGAGGGTTTTGCCGCATGAATGGCCTGTGTAAGGTCATGATACAGCATCTCAATTGGATTTAAGACCGAGCTTTGACTAGGCCACTCCAAAACCTAAATTTAGCTTTGTTTGAAGCATTTAGAGGTGGACTTGCTGTTATGTTTTGGATCATTGTCCTGCTGCATAACCCAAGTACATTTGAGGATGAGGTCACAAACTGTTGGCCGGACATTCTCCTTTAGGATTTTCTGGTAGAGCTCAGAATTCATGGTTCCATCAATTATAGTAAGTCGTCCAAGTTCTGAAGCTGCAAAGCAGCCCCAGACCATCACGCTACCACCACGTCTGACTGTTGGTATGATGTTCTTGTTATGAAATTCTGTATTAGTTTTATGCCAGATGTAATGGGACACACTTCTTCCAAAAAGCTAAATTTTTGTCTCACCAGTCCACAGAATATTTGCCTAAAAGTCTTGGGGATAATTAAGATTTTTTTGGTAAATGTGAGATTACTGTATTTATTGGCGTATAACACTCACCTTTTTACCCTGAAAATAGAGGGTAAACTGTGCCTGCGTGTTATACGCAGGGGGCCGTGGAAAGTTTTTTTACGTGTTATACAACTGTGCGTGTTATACGCCGATAAATACAGTATTTTATTTTTTATTTTTGTAGGCCAGCCACTCCTGGGAAGGTTCACCACTGTTCCAAGTTATCTCCATTTGTGGATAACGGCTCTCCCCGCGGTTCACTGGAGTTCCAAAGCCTTAGAAATGGCTTGGAGACCCTTCCTAGACTGATACATGTACATTACTTTGTTTCCAATCTGTTCTTGAATTTTTTTAGATTGTGGCATGATGTGTGTTTTGTACTTTGTCAGACAGCTTCCATTTATGTGATTTCTTGATTCAACAGGTCTGGCAGTAATCAGGCCTGGGTGTGGAAAGTGAAATTTAACTCGGCTTTCCAAAAAGTTGTGGTTAATCACAGTTCATTCATGATTCAACATGGGAGGGGGCAATTACTTTTTCACATGGCAGGTTTGAACAGCCTTTTTCCCTTAATAAATGAAATAATAATTTAAAAACTGCAATTTGGATTTACTCGTGTTATCTTTGTGTAATATTAAAATTTGTTTGATGATCTGAATCATTTAAGTGTGAGAAATATGCAACAAAAATTTAAAATATCATAAAGGGGGAAAATACTTTTTCACAGCACTGTATGTACATTTGCATGTGCACACACAGGATATCCAAGATGTTGGTCCAGTATTAAGGTTCCTCTAACTTTATTGATGCATAGGCCATATTGTTTAACAAAGCTAAGCTTCTCTTATAAACTGCTCTTTAGCCAAATCTTGTTTTAGCATATAAACAATATTATGAGAACGGGGGAAAAAACAATTGGTCATCTACACATGAACCTTAAAGTGGCCAAGTACAGAAAAATACTTAATGATCCTGCCAGAAATCTCGGGTCCTTGTAACGTCCTGTTTACTGATCTAAAATTTCAAACAATGTTATCAGCTTTCTCGGCTATATCTTTCTGAAACCAAAAAAAACATCCCCCCCCCCATGTGATGGGGTTGCAGACAGGAGGAGGTATTTGTAGACTAAATCAGTAGAGCAGCCTAGGGAAACAGTTGGGTTAGATACAGCTCGGTGAGGGCCGTCACCTTAGGACAGAAAGTATATTACTGGCAGAAAAATCTGGTAAAAAAAAAAGACTAAATAAAGAAAACAAATGTAGCCACCACATCTAATGATTTGTAAGTGGCATTATAAAAGTTTTTTTGGGGCTTTTATAAGCTTTATGTTCTCACACCACCCTGAGCAGGGTGATGCTGACCGGACGTCCGTCCATCAGTCAGCATCGCTTCTGCTCTACTTCTCAGCGCTCATTGGAGCACCACGCCGTGGAGGGGCGGGGAGCGGTCGTCTCAGTGGCTGGCTGAGACGGCCATCAATCAAGGCAGCTGGCGGATGCCGACTTGGAAGTCGTAATGATGCGCTGCCCCGACTGATGGCAGCGACGTCAGCGGAGAGCGGACTTCAGACCGATCTCCGCTGAAAACGGGTCACAGGGGTGCAAAACGAATTGCACTCCTGTGACCCATAGAAGAAGCCCAGGCTAAAAAGCTCAGGCTGGACTTATACTTTAATGAGCTCTATTCACAAAATAGTTAAATGAAAACTTCAAGTACAAAAATGTAGTGGCTATGAAGCTATTGTTATATAGTACAGGCATACCCCGCTTTAAGTACACTCACTTTACATACACTCGCGAGTAAGGACATACCTGTGAGTGTATGTAAAGTGGCTCTCAAGCTAAAGCTGCAGCCGAGTAATCCGTGCACGGATAGTTCAGATTCCCTGCTACTTGGAAAAACACTCCCTGACACCCCTACTATAGTCCCTGACACCCCTCTACAGCCCCTGACATTCCCACTTCAGCCCCTGACACCCCAGAAGTGAAGAAAGGTATTGCTTCACTTTAAGTACATTTTCGTTTTACATACATGCTCTGGTCCCATTGTGTACTTAAAAGTGGGGTATACCTGTATATAGTATTAATAAAAAGTCTTCAAAAGCAGTTTGTCTTCAGCAGGCGCTGAAGAGGATTGTACCAACATTTAAAAAAATAATAAAAAAAAAATAACAATATTTTTTTCAACAAACTTAGCTGCACATTGTAGGCTTATTATACTAGTTTCAATAAATTGCCAGCAGCAGCTAGAAGCCAATTCATATGGCTTACCTGTCTCAGTCACAGTGGTAAACGCAGGTGCAGTAGATGTTTTGATAAGCTTCCCATGGTTTGATGTATTTGATGAACAAGACTTTGAGCTTTCCACCGACACTCTGCAGTTTTAAAAGAAAAACAGCATTATCTACAGGATAGAAGTGTGAAGTACCAATTCTCTATTCATTTGTGTTTTTTGAAGCTTCTAGTTGCACATTTATTTGCCTGTGATAGGTTTCCTGCAAATTTTTCACCTGGAGGTGATAAAACATCCTAAAGTATTATTACGGTCACTGAGAAGAAAAAAAATCATAACCACTGATGAACAAGAGACCCTGAAAGAAGAATCTTAAGGCCCTATTCACACTTATACGACTTGTCCCACGATTTGGCATGACAAGTCGTTCCCCATGATTTCCAATGACAGCCATTCATATTAGTACAACTTCAAGTCCTTCTGACTTCAAAGTAGTCCATACACTACTTTGGTCCGATTTTTATGCCACTCCCTGAAATTGCGGCAAATTTGCGGCCATATAATCATGCGGCTTAGAAGTCGCAGTAGCGTGAAAGGGGCCTAAACGGGACATTATGTATAGTAAAACCATTCTTACAACCAGACCTTCCCATCTAAACATAAACAGACATTACATTATTACTTACTAACACCAGGCAAAATGTCTACTCAACTATTGTGGCTGCTTTGACCACAAGGGGTCACTCTTCCTAAAAAAAGATTATACAACATCCATTTCCAAGTGATAATTTCGAGAATAGAAAACCAGATCTAAAAGCAGTAATTTTTTTAACAAAAAAAAAAAAAGTCTATAAATAGAAAGCAGTACCTTAATCCTAGGCCAGTATACCTTGTGCTTAAAGCGGAGGGTTCACCCAAAAAAAAATATTTTTAACATTACATTCAGCCGAGTTGTCCTAATGACAATCGGCTGTTTTTTTTTCCCCGTACATACCATATTTCACCGTCGCTTCCGGGTATGTCTTCTCTGGGACTGGGCATTCCTATTTGATTGACAGGCTTCCGACCGTCGCATACTACACGTCACAAGTTTCTGAAAGAAGCCGAACGTCGGTGCGGCTCTATATGGTCAGCCTGCGCACCAATGTTTTGGCTTCTTTCGGCAACTCGTGACGCGTAGTATGCGACGGTCGGAAGCCTGTCAATCAGATAGGAACGCCCAGTCCCGCAGAAGACATACCCGGAAGCGGCGGTGAAAATAAGGTATGTACGGGAAAAAAAAAAAAAAAACAGCCGATTGTCATTAGGACAACTCGGCTGAATGTAATGTTAAAAATAATTTTTTTGGGTGAACCTCCACTGGCCTGCTTGGAGTCCAGACCTGTCACCAAAATAAAAATATTTGGCCCATCTTGATACAAAATATATGAAAGACCCAGGACTGTTTAGCAGTCAGAATCCTACATCAGGCAAGAATGGGACAACATTCCTGTCCCAAAACTCCAACAAACTAGTCTTCTCAGATCCCAGATGTTAACAGAGTGTTGTTAAAAAAAGAAGGGATGCTACACCACGGTAAACATGACCTTTTTTTGAGACGTGTTGCTGCCATGAATTTCAAAATTATAATAATTTTTTTCTCTTAAAATGGTACATTTTCTCAGACTAATGCTCCATTCACACTTATACAACTTTGATGGTACTTTGGATGGTACTTTGGCTTTGACCAATGAGAATAGACAACTGTCACATTTATAGCAATCAGGTGCGACTTTCATTCAACTTTTAAGGGTTCAGTCTATGGCCCTCAAGACAGACCAAAGTAGTGCAGGAATCTTTTTAAGTCGTTGCGACTATAAAATCGCACATTTGAACGGTTGTTACTGAAAATTAAGAGGTGCGACTTGTCATGCAACCTTAACCACTTCCCGCCCGGTCAATAGTCAATTGACGTCCGGGAAGTGGTTCTGAAATCCTAACTGGACATCTATTGACGTCCTGCAGGATTACATGCCAGCACACGCCCGTGGGGGCGTGCAGCGCGGCGATCGGTGATGCGGATGTCAGTCTGACACCCTGCATCTCCGATCTTAGTAAAGAGCCTCTGTTGATCGGCTCTTCCTCACTCGCGTCTGACAGACACGAGTAGAGAAGAGCCAATCGGCGGCTCTCCTGACAGGGGGGGTTCGCGCTGATAGTTTATCAGCGCAGCCCCCCCTCGGATGCCCACACTGGACCACCAGGGAGTGCCCCCCGTGCTCAATAGAGATAAATGGGCAAAAAAAAAAATCAAAACACAATCAGTGCCCACAAATGGGCACTGACTGATATGATGCCCAGCAGTGCCACCTCTCAGTGTCCATCAGTGCCACCTCTCAGTGCCCACCTATTTTTTTTGTGGTTGAACTGGATGGACTTGTGTCTTTTTTCAACCTAACTATGTAACTATCAGTGCCCATCTGTGCCACCCATAAGTGCCACCCATAAGTACCCATCAGTGCCGCCTACGAGTGCCCATCAGTGCCGCCTACGAGTGCCCATCAGTGCCGCCTACGAGTGCCCATCAGTGCCGCCTACGAGTGCCCATCAGTGCCGCCTACGAGTGCCCATCAGTACCGCCTCATCGGTGCCCGTAATTGAAGAAGAAAAAACGTACTTATTTACAAAAAAAATTAACATAAAAAATTTAAAACATATTTTTTTCCAAACATTTCGGTCTTTTTTTAGTTGTTGCGCAAAAAAAAAAAAATCGCAGTGCTGATCAAATACCACCAAAAGAAATCTCTATTTGTGGGAACAAAATGATAAAAATTTCATTTGGGTACAGTGTACCATGACTGTGCATTTGTCATTCAAATTGCGACAGCGCTGAAAGCTGAAAATTGGCTTGGGCGGGAAGGTGCGTAAGTGCCTGGTATGGAAGTGGTTAAAGTCCAAAGTCACAAACCAAGTCTGAAAAATGTGAATGGAGCCAAAACATTTAATA
Source organism: Rana temporaria (assembly GCF_905171775.1). NCBI lineage: Eukaryota > Metazoa > Chordata > Amphibia > Anura > Ranidae > Rana > Rana temporaria. The sequence continues at coordinate 48,068,217 of NC_053501.1, forward strand.
TGTTTTCTATTGTGAATAAAATATGGGTTTTATTCACAATATTTTTTAAAAAGGTTTTTTTTGAGATTTGCAAATCATTGCATTCCATTTTTTGTAGATTTTACACAGGATTCCAACTATGAAATTGGGGTTGTAAACAGGGAAAATATATATCCCCCCCCCTCCCCCTAAACATCTTCCACACTTACCTATCCTCACCAGAACCAGAGTCTTTACTACATAAACTGGTTTGCGCCCATGAGCGAACTTTTTTCTTTGTGTCCTTCTTCTCATCGTCTTCACTTTCATCTTTCTGGCCACTGGTGCTCCAGTTCCGGGTCTTGTTGGAGTCACCTGGTGTTACTAAGTTGAGATAAAGATAAATCACGATTTTGGGAACTTCCATAAAAGTGTATTAAATTATGCTATAAACATTTAAATGTTTATTAAAAAGAGTATTTTTTTTGGAAGTAATAAACACACTTTACTTACCTGCTCTGTACAATGGTATTGCACAGAGTGGCCACACACCACCTCTTCAGGGGTCCCCTGCCAGCGCTCCTGTCTTCTCTTCTCAGTGCCCCACTGAGCAGCTTCCTATAGAGGCGCACCTGCGGGCTCAATTCCGACCTAAGCCGTGTGTATCTAACGACACACACACACACACAAAGCGTGACCCAGCCCTATTCTCGCTCTCTGCTCACAGGATTTGATTGACAGCAGCAGGAGACAATGGTTCCTTCTCCTGACTATGAGAAGAGAGAGCGAGAAGAGAGCTGCTGCAAACAGACACATCGCTAGATTGCGCTAGTTCCCAGGTAGGTATAAGGAAGGGATACAATTACTGGGACATAGCTTACCTTAACACAGAAAATGCATTAGGGTAAAAACGCTGAACCACTTCAATCTAGTCATAATAACCTTATGGTACAGCACTAAATTTCCCTAGGTGTCAGGATAGATTTATAAAAGCATGCTCTTGCTTTAATAATTGGATCCTGTTAGGCTGGTCATACACATTAAGATTTCAACCCTGTGGGCAGAATGGATGAAATCATTCCATTCCCTAACCACACAAACAGAATAGATGGATGAATCTATGAAGGCTAGATCTTGTATTCTAGCATTGGTCGCAGTGAAAGGAAACATTTTTAAATAACAGCAGTCAGCAAAAGATGGATACAGACTATTTACATGTAACTAATGTGTATTGTGCTGTATCCCCCACCAAAAAAATAAATAAATACAATTTCAGCTTTACCCCCTTGTTTACAACCAAGGTAGGTTTGCAGTTCTGCAGCCATGAGCTTAGTGTAGACATGTCCCGACCGGGTCTTCTGGTCTGTTTTTCAGGCGGACCCGATCGGACCATCCATAGCTCTCTATGGAGCGGCAGATGTCAGATGTCAGTGGACATGTGTCCGCAGACACCTGTCGACATCTGATCTGGGCCACCAAAAACAGACGGATGGGGATCTCCATCCATCGGGTGGTTCGGATGACAGTCGGTTGGAAACGGACAGGCGGTACATTTCCATCTGACCGCCCCATAGCGGGTTGTGTCCATGTCCAGTCTGCATGGACCTGTCTGCTCAGCGGGGATCAGCGTAGAGAGATCTCCCACAGAGCAGGCGGACCTACTGGATGGAGTCCGCCTCATGTGAAAGAGACCTAAAAGTGATGGGGTAGCTCCATAGTAACCCCATCACTTTTAAGGGGCTCTGAAAGTGCACCCAACCCCCCTGCCAACTGCAATAAACTACTAATGCTTTGAGAGCAGGAGGAAATTAGGAACAACCATTCCCCAAACCCCTCTAAAACGAATGAACCTTGAAGTGTAAGGCCGCATGTACATTGCAGCTGGTAAACGGAGGTTTAGGAGCAGTTGGGTGTTTTTTTTCAGCCACCCCTGAACTCATCTCTATGTTATCTTATCAGTACATGTACACAGAGTAGTTTATAGTCGTTTCTAGGCAGTGGAGTTTAGAAGCAGTTCAGGACGGACATTCAGAGGCATTTAAAACGCCAAATGCTTGTAACAGCAAGATAGCGAGCAAGAATTTTCCCATTGCAAATTTCCTTATTGAAAATGCTTCTAAACGAAAACGCTCATTAACGTCCCTAAACGCAGCATGAAAAAATGGCAAAACTAACGTTTTTTCATGTCACTAGCTGTCAAGTTACGTTGTTTAGAAAGTTTTCAACGATCCAGTGTACATGAAGCCTAATACATCACTTCTGGGATCACAGCTGTCATTCCCCAGCTACTGTAGCATTTGTACTTGATTAGTTGCAGGGGAGACATTGGATGTATACTAGACCCCTGCTGCCTCCATAAAGAGGATATATCCAGTGCCTAATTATATTACATATGAAGAATTTTAGCCATTATATTTCTTCCTGATTTCACAGATACATGCAGATTTAAAGACCTAAAGGAAAAGCCCAGCCCGAGCTTGTTTGGCTGTACTTCTCCTATGGGTCACAGGAGTACAATTAGTTTTGCACTCCTATGATCGTTTTTTAGCAGAGAGTGGTCTGAAGACTGGAATCAGTCCAGGCATTGTGTCATTATGACAATAAAGTCTGGATCTGCCAAATACCTGGACTGACACCCATCTCAGCGAGCCGCTGAGAACCTGAGACAGCCGCTCCCCACCCCTCCACAGTTTTGCGCTCCAGTAATCACATGCACGGGGGGCCAGAGCGAAGAGCTGCTGAGTGACAGTCAGCAGCTTTCTACTCGGGGAGCTGAGAGAACCGAGCGTTCGGCGGTGTTTGATCACACGGTTCTCAGTGCAGAGGCGCCGGGTGACAGATCCAGCATCGGACCGATGCTGCATCCACCTAGGTAAGTATGAATCCTGAAAAAAATATATACTTCTCTTAACACCTGTGGTATCCATTACGCAATGCGATCTCAAAAATGAATATAGTATTGTGTTTGATTGCACTAACAGTCCTTAGTGTATTTTTCCAAAAAACATGCCTCTGATAAAAAGTTGCGCAAAAATTGTGCAACATTAATAATTGCAGCTGCCACTTTATTCTCCAGGGTCTGCTTTCAGAAAATTTAATTGGGTACCGAAAGTGATTTTCTAGCAAAAAATGCAAATTTAACATGTCCAAAAAATATCCCTGGTTGCCAAATGGTTAAAGTCAAGATCACCCTTGGGGCTTGTGTCAATAAAACTGCTTCCCTCTCCATAGAAGACAAAAGGAATCCAAAAACAGCTTGATTCAGGTTTCTGCCATTTGTTCGCACTAAACACAGCTTTGAAATCGTGCAATGTCATCTGAACTTGCAGGATTTCAAAGCCGCATTTCAATCCGACTTTAGGGGCGACTAGAAAGACATCTGTGCGGGTCCTATTAAAGTCGCCAAAAGTAGTGCAGGAACAACACATTTGGAAATCGGTGAGCGCCACAAAGTCGGTGTTGCGCCGATTGAAATGGTGTCATTGCCTGCAATAGGCTGAGATTTGACCTGTCAATGTGAACGGGGGCTGAAGGTCCTGACAATGACACCTGATTGATCTCAACTGCATGTGGAGCACACCTGAAAACAAGCTGCATTTGCTGACACAAGCCCCAATTTGTGACTGCTGTCAAACCAATTCACATTTCTCTATGACTTCAGTGACAAGGGGCCAGATCCTCATATGGGATACGCAGGCGTATCTGCTGATACGCCATCGTATCTCTGTTTCTATCTATGCGGCTGATTCACAGAATCAGTTACGCATAGATATTCCTAAGATCCGGCAGGTGTAATAGTTTTACACTTTTGGATCTTAGGATGCAGTACCTCGGCCGCCGCTGGGGGCATTTCTCGTCGAAATGCCGCGTCGGGTATGCAAATTAGCACTTACGGAGATCCACAAAGCAGTTTCCCTTCGTGAAGTCTCCGTAAGTTTTTAGTTTGCAAACGCAAAATTAGGGCTGCTTTTACAAAGTGTAAAGTTAGTACACCTTGTAAAAGTATACCCTTCTTTCCCGAGGCAATGTCAAATTTTTTTTTTTATTTTTTTTTTCCCGCCGCAACTTTTTTTACCTGGCGCGATTCACAAAACTCGGCGCAACGTAATTTCGCGCAATGCACGTCGGGAAAATCGCGTCGGGAGCATGCGCAGTACGTCCGGCGCGGGAGCGCGCCTAATTTAAATGGGACTCGCCCCATTAGATTGGGCACGCCTTACGCCGGACAGATTTAAGTTACACAGCCGAATATTTCTAGTTAAGTGCTTTGTGGATCGGGCACTTAGGTAGAAATTTTGCGGCGGTGTAACTTAAATAGGAAGATTTAAGTTAAGCCCGCTGGCTGTGGATCAGGCCCACGATGCCCAAGTCCGATAACAGGCTAGAGTGACCATTACACAGCTACCAGATATGTGAAAAAAAAAATCGACAAACTTTTTGCAGAAGCAGCAACAATTCCATCTGCTAAAATACAGTATATATTACAAGATGGATAAACATCTCATAAAACCAAGATGAGGCTTCTAGGTACAGTGCATGCACATACATGTTGTGTGCGTTAACTGATAATGCAAGATATGAAAATGGATGTGATAAGTTTCTTGCGTATTAAAAAGAAAAAGGGAGTGCCAAGTGGACAGGTTTGCCTGCTATAATCATGGTCTATGTGTTATAATAACTTCTGGGAGAGCAAGTTAATCATATAAGCAGGAAATGTCATTTTTGGGGATTTCTAGTACATCATGTACACAAGAGCTGAAATCAGAATGTATACAAGAGAAATCAGAATGTTAGAAAACCAATGCTTACTGCAAATTGAAATAGAAAGACAATTTCAAACAAAAAATAGCTTTTGTTGCAATAACATGAGATAGATAGAAACTACCGGTAAGCTTATTAAAATAATAAGTTCACAGCTCAGCAGCTTCCAATTTTTTTTCTTTAATACCCGTTACAGAATAAAGTGCAAAATTATGAAGAAATGCCAGGTGATAAATAAAAAGCAACACCCACACACTTTAACAACCTTCAGTAGAAAAAGATTGGAAAAAGATAAAGATCAAGATCAAATCCTTTCCTTCTACAATAACAGTTTTGGATAAATGGGGGGGATTGGCTTGGATATTTCTACAATAGATTTAAAAGGGGTTGTAAAGGTTAAAAAAAAATTCCATAAACAGCTTCCTTTACCTTAGTGCAGTCTTCCTTCAAATTACCTCATCCTTCTATTTTTCTTTAAAATGTCCTTATTTCTTCTGAGAAATCCTCACTTACTGTTCTTCTGTCTGTAACTCCACACAGTAATGCAAGGCGTTCTCCCTGGTGTGGAGAAAGCCTCTTGAGTAGGGAGGGGGTGAGCAGGAGGGTCAGGACGCGCTCTACTTTGCAGATAGAGAAAGGAGCTGTGTGTTAGTGGCGTCCTGACTATCCTGCTCGCCCCCTCAAGAGGCTTTCTCCACACCAGGGAGAAAGCCTCGCATTACTGCGTGTAGTTACAGACAAAAGAACAGTAAGTGAGGATTTCTCAGAAGAAATAAGGACATTTAAAAGCAAAATCGAAGGATGAGGTAAGTGAAGGAGGACTGCACTAAGGTAAAGGAAGCTATTTAGGGGAAAAAAAGTTACCTTTACAACCCCTTTAAATTATAGTCTAAAAGCAAACCTATACTTTGACTTAGAGCAGGAGTGTATGCAGCATATCCTTTATTTTCATGTGTCAGCCTTTGCCCCAACTACAGACCACTCCCTCCCCTATATTTAAAGTTTTAAGGTTTGCTTGTCGGACTTTGTTACGATAGGGTCACATGTTCTGCCTGCAACCTGTAGTATCACAGCTGATCGAATATTAATTCAGCGTTTACATTTTTGAGTCAAGGCACAGTTTAAAATTATGCACAAGGCACCCCATTCTAAAATATAAAAACAAAAAATAGTCTTATATAACACAGCTACATGCACACATTCAGGACATCCAACGTTACAAGTGATTTATTCTTACATAGCAAACATACCTTTGAACACTGGTACTGGTACTCCAATGTTTATCTTCTACCATACTCAGCTAATGTGACCCTAATGCATACAGAGAGGGGCAAACAAGGATGCTGTGCAAGTGCCCAACATTCTCTTAATCAACCAATGACGTCATTAGTTGTTAGGAAGCCAGTGGCTGGAAAGTTATAATGGTGCACAATGAAAACCTGGGTTTTTTTTGTAACTAAAAGGCAGGCTTGATCTGCTGGCTTGTATACAATTTTTAGGCAATTTCTACAAATTTTGCTAAGGCATCCCTAAAGAATCCTGAAAAAAGCTCTATTAACCATTTGCTGGCCGCCCTATAGCACTTTCACTGCTACAGCGCATGGAATCACTTATATTTACACGTGATCTGCACTTCCACCTGTAGGGGGCACGAATGTGCTGCTGAAAAATTTCCCCTGGCGGATAAGGACCCCCCTGTACTGTGCAGGTGCAGTGCAGAGCCACCGAAAATAGCCGAAGATGTAGAGCTGAGAGTCAGCTCTTATGGACTAAATATTTACCCTCAAACTCATTTAGCTCTAAGGGTATTGTAGTAGGCATACAGCGGCGCATGTAACCAGAAATAATGGCACTGGTCGCTTTATACTAGTAGCAGTAAAGTGCATCAGTGCAAGTTAGGAAGAATGCACAAGACAAAAAGAAGCCTAAAAACATTGGCAAGACTTGACACAATATATATATATATATAAAAAAAAAGGATTCATGGAATACTTGATATTTTCAATCGATGTAAAAAAAAAATGTTTGCGTCACTTTAACCACTTAAGGACCGCCTCATGTACATATACGTCAGCAGAATGGCACAGGCAGGCACATCCACGTATATATACGTCCTCTGCTTGACGTGGGTCGGGGGTCCGATCGGGACCCCCCCCCCCGTACATGCGGCGGTCCCCGTGGCTTCAGGAGCGATCCGGGACGACGGCGCGGCTATTAGTTTATAGCCGCTCCGTCGCGATCGCTCCCCGGAGCTGAAGAACGGGGAGAGCCGTGTGTAAACACGGCTTCCCCGTGCTTCACTGTGTCGGCGCATCGATCGCGTCATTCCCTTTATAGGGAAGACACGATCGATGACGTCATTCCTACAGCCACACCCCCCTACACTAGTAAACACATACACAGTGATCCCTAAATGTTACAGCGCCCCCTGTGTTTAACTCCCAAACTGCAACTGTCATTTTCACAATAAAGAATGCAATTTAAATGCATTTTTTGCTGTGAAAATGACAATTGTCCCAAAAATTTGTCAAAATTGTCCGAAGTGTCCGCCATAATGTCGCAGTCACGAAAAAAATCGCTGATCGCCGCCATTAGTAGTAAAAAAATAAAAATAAATAAAAATGCAAAAAAACTATCCCCTATTTTGTAAACACTATAAATTTTGCGCAAACCAACCGATAAACGATTATTGCGATTTTTTTTACCAAAAATAGGTAGAAGAATACGTATCGGCCTAAACTGAGGAAAAAAAAAAATGTTATATATGTTTTTGGGGGATATTTATTATAGCAAAAGGTAAAAAATATTGCATTTTTTTCAAAATTGTCGCTCTATTTTTGTTTATAGCACAAAAAATAAAAACCGCAGAGGTGATCAAATACCACCAAAAGAAAGCTCTATTTGTGGGGAAAAAAAGATGCCAATTTTGTTTGGGAGCCACGTCGCACGACCGCGCAATTGTCTGTTAAAGCGACGCAGTCCCGAACTGTAAAAACCCCTTGGGTCTTTAGGCAGCATTTTGGTCCGGGGCTTAAGTGGTTAAAGTACATTAGGTAAAACCCTAACCACATTTCTAGTAAGCTGCAATATATTACATTTTTGTTTTATTTAGTTACAGAATAATGTTGAATGTGCACGCAACAGGTTAGCTAACAAAAGTTGCAGTGATGGTTTTTGTACAGCTCTACCTTATTTATAGTCAGTGGCAATACCTAATGCACCATTCTGGTTTGTGTATGTATAATGAACAAGAGAGAGACTTTGAAACAGCAATTATGATTACCATCAATGTGAAATTCAATTTCCCAACATCGTTACTGCATCCTCTTAACCAACAATATCACTATCCGTGGGAAGTTAATGTGGGATTTCACATAATTTCTTATTAGAAGCGATAAGGGGGACTTGATCAAGATCAGTGCCTTTTCACTTTCCGGCGTTATAGCTTGCCTCCCTTAACACTCAAAACACTCTCCATGTACACTTCATTCTGTAAATAAAGGTAATTATCTTACCTGATGTAAAAAGATATAATTACAGCACAGAACTGTCTAGGGATGATAGAATCCACATAAGACCTTAAAAATGCGAAGATGAAAAGCTCAGCAATGATGCCAACACAAGCTTTCAATAGGTTACAGCATTTGTAATGGCAACTGGACCAGCTATCCAGAAAGCCTGGAAGTTGTTTTTTTGAAGCCAGGAAGCTCCTAACAGACAGCATATCTGAAAATAGCTGTACTAGCAGGACATTTATATAATCCCAATTATTGCTTATATATAATTTAATGGATGACCTTGCCTAAATTTCCTGGGAACCTAAATACACTGCTATAGGCAAGTGGGTATGATTACTATTTCCTCTGTCTTCATAAAAATGTAAAGCATAGAGTGGGGGAACAACTGGAAGCTCTTCTTTTTATAGCAATGTCTCCACATAATAGAGCAGTGATGGCGAACCTTGGCACCCCAGATGTTTTGGAACTACATTTTCCATGATGCTCATGCACTCTGCAGTGTAGCTGAGCATCATGGGAAATGTAGTTCCAAAACATCTGGGGTGCCAAGGTTCGCCATCACTGTAATAGAGTCTCTTTATTTGTCCTTTGCCCATTGTCACCAGGACAAAAAGTTATGAGAAATCCAACATTTATCAGCTGCTAAAAGCAGGAGAAAAACCTGTTTAATATGAGGTCAGAAATGACCATTTGTCTCTTCAGTTCTTCAAAAACCAATATGTAGACTTAAGGGGAGCGGTGTTTTACCTCAACATGTTTCTCACGTTACTCTACAGGAGCATAAAAGATTGACATTGCACATTTTCCCTTCCAAATATTACATAAAGGTTTTGTAGGCCTGTAAACGATGGAAATGCCTGGGATACTTTGCGAAAACTCAAGATACAGTGGATCTACTGTGATATTGTTATGAAGAATGACTTTGTGGATCATAGATCAGCCTGGTGTCATATACCTCAAGCTAATGCCTTAATAATCAGTACTATCGTCCCAGCAGGACAACTGTCCCAGAGACCTTTCTCAACCACTCCATCGTTCTAACGGGCACCTAATTGGTTCTGCCACCAGAATACTGCCAAGGACTCCCAAAATGCTCACCAAATTGATCCTTAGTTATCCCAGGGAAGGTGCCACATGCCACCACCAAAGGCTGACATACAGGCCCTCCTTCTGCACTCCTCTTGCCTTTGCTTGTTTGTGGAAAGGGAAGAGACAAGCTGCAGTTATGAAGCAGCTGTCCATTTCCCAGCTGTTAGGAGGGGAGTGGGAGCAGGCTGGACCTCATAACTAGAGTTATAACGCACTTCGCAAACATGGGACAAACTACCACATGTACGATATTTTGTCCCATAGGAGTAATAAGAGCAAAAAAATTATAATTAGGGATATCAACAGATAGAGAAAGCAATGATGATTACCCTAAGCTTCCAAGAGAGAGGTTCAGATTTACTTCTGAAGCTGGTGATTTTTCTTTAATTGTACAATGTACAACCACAAATCCCAGTATATACCACTATTGTCTTTTATGTCTCCACAGACCTACTACTCCCTATATGCCCTACTATCTTCTTTATCCGTTTAGAACCAGAGGTCCCTGTTGTCCTGCCTCCTGCACAGACAACATAATACTGCCTGCAGAAATCACAGCATTTATCTGCTTTATTTCTTAAAAATGTGTTCATATCAGCAACACAAAACCATTCTATTTGCTCAGCAGTGCCTATGTGGAACAGAAGAAAGAAAAAATATATTATAATGTCCTCTTGCAGACTGATCTATGAAGATCTATGAAGCTACGAAGGTGTTCCATTACTAAGCACTTCCAGATTCAGTCTAAGCAGTTACCCCACCTTTTTCTGTTCATCATTTTCCAAATGGCTATAGTGTCTCTAAACTCACAATAGGGAAAGGAGGGCCATAGCAATGTCAGGGGTTGGTGGGCTCATTTACATGAGTGTAAACGTGATTGAGTGGGTCTTCGACTTGTGTCAATCATGTTTACAACAAGAATGGCACAACAGTTTGATGTGTTTTAACCTCCCCGATTGTCCCATCACACCATATATTTATAATGCCCCGTACACACGATTGAAAATTCCGACAGCAAAAGTCCGATGTGAGCTTTTGAACGGAAATTCCAACCGTGTGTATGCTCCATCGGACTTTTGCTGCCGGAATTTCCGCCAACAAAAGATTGAGAGCTGGTTCTCAAATTTGTTGACGGAAAAGAATTCCTATCGGAAATTCCGATCGGCTGTAGCAATTCCGACGCATGCTTGGAAACAATTAGACGCATGCTCGGTAGCACTGAACTTCATTTTCTTGGCTCGTCGTAGTGCTGTACGTCACCGCGTTCTTGAAGGACGAAAGTTCAGAGATCTTTTGTGTGATCGTGCGTATGCAAGCCAAGCTTGAGCGGAATTCCGTCGGAAAAAACATCCAAGGTTTTTCCGACAGAAAACCTGATCGCGTGTACGCGGCATTATACGTTAAAGGGTTAACTCCCCCCTTAAGATTTACGATGCTTTTTTAAATCCCAACGCAATAAACTTCCAAGATGTATGGGTTGGCCTCTACCATGCTTCCAAAATTATGCAATAGCCCAAAATACTAATCTATGGAAAGAAAAAAAATGACACTGGGGAAGGATGCAGGAGCAAAGATTATAGATGGGATGCCTAAGATAAGAACCAAAAACAGGAGAATGTGATGTACAAACTCGCTCCTTACCCACTACTGACCTGCTGTTTTACCGTGGAACTGGGTTGCGTTGTTTTTTAAACCCCAGATGAGTGGAGGCAGCATACAATGTGTAGCCAGGACTAAGACTTTAACAATGTATACTTCAAATGCTTTTTTGTAAGGGTACTTACACTGAATGGCTCGGAGCCGTGGAATAATAGTTGGACTTGCAGGAGGGCTGAACTTGGTGCTGATTAAGCTCTTCCTTTTGTCCATGGTAGGGGAAGCCTGTACTGTGAACTTGTGTTGGAAATCTGTAAAGCACATCAGAAACAGGAGAAATGACCATCAACAAAGGTAATTCTTGCTTATGTGTGTGTTAAAACAGGGATGCAGCCATCAGCAAATAGAACTTCAATGTCATGTGACATTTCAGTCAAGCCTATTTGTCAGCAGACGTCTTGTATTATGCGATACTTTTACACAGGAGGACTACAGTATCAATTCAAACAAAAGAGCTACCTGATGGCAGACTGATGATGTTGCCGTCTTTTAACTTAAGTCGACTCTTCTTGAATTTTCCTTTGCGTTTTTTCACTTTTGGCTTCTCTTGACAGAGCTGGTGAATGATGATGTTTAGTTCACGTTCCAAGATGTCTATCTCTCGTTCTGCCAACTCTTGCTCCCTCCTGCGCAGAAGTTCCTCATGGTTCTTCTGTTCTAGAGCTGCCCTGGACAACTCCTCCTCCCAGCTACGCAACTCCTGTGTTGAAAGGGATAATTGTCATTCGCCTGTCTTAACCCTCCATCCATTATTTAGTTAGAATATGGGCATGTTAAAAAAATAAATAAAAAAAGAAGAAGAAGAATTGACTTGCCTGGCAATTCCATATTTTGAGTGTACAGGACACAGGTAACATATTCATACAGCATTAATTATAGGCACATACATTCAGGTGACTGGACACTGGCAAGCTTTTGGAGGAAACACCCCCCTTGGGCACCCCACGGATAACTCTGTGAATCTTCAGTTGTGTAGCAAGCAATTCAAAGTAAACCAAGAAGAGGAAGGGAGAGTGGCCTGTGTCCAGTACACCAAGATATGCAATTTAAAAGGTAGGACAAAATTAAGTTATCTTGATTGTACAATACCGGACACAAACACCATGGGATGTCCCCAAGCAATGACTACGAAGGGTGGACAGGAACTAAGCAAAGAATTGTGCCAACGGGCCCAAAAACCAACAGGGGTCAAAAGTCCCAAGTTCAGAATGCTGCTGCATGAACCTTGTAGCCAAAAGCTGCAACCACAGATTGGCCATTAACCTGAAAAAAACTTGAGAAAGTATGAACAGAAGACCAGGTGGTGGTTTTACATAGTTGGGCTATAAAGGCTTTGTGCCAAACTGCCCAGGAAATTCCCACCAAGCTGCATGAATAGGTGCATAACAATGCAGGAGGGGGTTATTGCTAGAAGTGCACCGAATGGAAATTTTGGTGCCGAAACCGAAAATTCTGAATGCACTTGGCTGAAACCGAAAGAGGCAAGTTTTTTTTAAAAAAGACAGAGGAGACGGGGGATTTTTTTTACTTATTTACTAGTCTTATACCCAAGCGCCACCGCCACCCGGAAAACACAAGAAAACTCAAAGGGGCACTGACTGAGGCCCCGCACAGGGACTTTCCATTGACAGGGGAGAAAGGACTTCCCCACTATTAAGGATGGGGTAGTGATCCACCAATATAAAAGTTCTTGCTTGGCTGGATAGGATCATGGTAAGTCAAAGGATAGAGCCTGCTTTTTCTGTTTTTGAATGAAATTGGGTGAAAGACCCTGCCTTAAAGGAGTGACCATTAGGCCTAGTACACATGGAGAAACTCACTGAGGGACATTTCTTAAATCTCAGTTCTCAAGCATGAGCTCTTAGAGAAATAATCTCTATTTCTGGAAGAAAAACGTTTGCTTGGGATGTGCATAGGAACAGACCCACATATTCTACACAAAGGGTAGGTCAGAGAGCAGATTTCCTAAAACCGAAAGCCCGGAGCAACTGAATTGTCCTGTAGACATTTCCTGACAACTGACAGGGAAAGAAGTCCTTCAGAACGAGGTAATCTACATAGTCCGTCTTAACTGCCCTGGGTTTCGAGTAGGGCCAGCAGAGGTGTGAAGACTTTTCTGAACACTCTTTGAGCAGAATATAAAGTAGGCGAAAATACAGTGATATAACACTGAAGTGATTTTGTGGCAGTGCATGTGCAACTTCTGAAAACACTGATAAGTGATTTCTCAATGAAGGAAAAGAGGTTCATCAACATCAGACACTACCAAGAAATTGAGGATTTGTGGAGTGCAGAAGAGTTATGGGGAAGCCGTGTCCTCAAAAGCTTGTCAATGTCCAATCATCTGAAGGTATGTGCCTATAACCCATGGTGTATGAATATTTTGCCAGTACTGTACGATTAAGATATACTGTATTTATTGGCGTATAACACTCACTTTTGTACCCTGAAAATAGAGGGTAAACTGTGCCTGTGTGTTATACGCAGGGTGCTGTGGAAAGTTTTTTCCCCCTGAAACTTCCCTCTTAAAGTTAGGGTGCGTGTTATACGCCGATAAATACGGTATAAAATTACAATTGCACATTTTAAACCACACCACACTGATTTTACAAATCTATATAGTACTGTGCAAAAGTTTTAGGCAGGTGTGAAAAAATGCTGTAAATTAGGAATGTTTTCAGCAATAGAAGTGTTAATAGTTCATTTTTATTAATTACCAAAGCACCCTTTGCCTTCAAAACAGCATTGATTCTTCAATTTATCTAGGTGCACTTACACCTTCGCGTATTTACGCCCGCCGCTCGTGCCGCTGGAGGGGTGATTTTACATTCTTGTCTATGGAGATGGTTCACATCTCACGCCCAACGCCGTACGCCTGCCGCCTGAAAACAAGTCCCGGACCCTTTTTTCAGGCGGCTTTCGGCATAGACAACAATGTGTTGTAAAAAAAAAAACAAGACCCGTTTTGTCGCGGCAAAATACGCTGCGTTATAGTGTGAATGCAGCCTTACACACAGTTTTTGAAGGAAGTTCATGTAATCCCAGACAGACTCAATGATGTGCGATCAGGGCTCTGTGGGGGCCAAACCATTACTTCCAGGACTCCTTTGTTCTTCTTTACGCTGAAGAAAGTTCTTGAATGACATTGGTTGCATGTTTGGGATCGTAGTCTTGCTGCAGAAAAAATTTGGGTCCAATCACACCCGTCCCTGATAGTATGGCATGATGTATAAATATCTGCATTTCTCAGCATTGAGGACACCATTGATCCTGACCTCTCCAACTCTATTTGCAGAAATGCAGCCCCAAACTTGCAAGGAACCTCCACCATGATTTACTGTTGTCTGCAGACACTCATGATCATACCACTCTCCATTTTTTTCCTTTTTCAAAAACTGCCTTCTGCTACAGCCAAAGTTATCAGATTTTGTCTCATCAGTCCAGAGCTCCTGTTACTGTTATCCTGCACCCCAGTCTCCATGTTTTCCTGCACAGGACATGAAACAAGGCCAAGCAACTCAACTAGGCACCAAAACATAAGGACTGAGGTGCAGAAAGATTACAGCAGGTGCTCTGGACTAGAGATTTCTGAAAGCATTCTTAAAGTGCTACTAAACCCAGGAGCCTGCATTCACTTTATCTGGTCTCCCATAGTACACAGTACATGGAAATTCAATAGTTTTAGCAAATATAAAAACGGCTAAATACCTTTTCTCATCAGCAGTTAGAGCAGTCTTGTGAATTCTATCAGTGTCTGGTTAAAGCTTGTAGGAGGGTTTTCGCCCCTGATTGTCCTATGAGGCTGCAAAACCCCTGACCCTCTGTCTGGACAGTGCCGATTGGCCTGAGCTGATCATATGCACTCTCCCAAGAAGAAAACAAAATGCTTTAGCAATACACACCAAACTGATCATGTGAACCTTACCCCCAAGGCTCTGTTCTATCAGGAGATGGAGTGGGGACTGTGGCAGAAGGGGAGGATCAGAGAAGACAGGATCAAACAGCCTTTTTACACAATGCAGAAAATTGACCTCTTAGGTTCCACAGTGAGTATAACAAACATGCTTTACTGCATATACAGACTGATTTTACTGTTGTGGGTTTAGGTACACGTTCCATTTACTGCATTTTTTCACACCTGCCTAAAACTTTTGCACAGTACTGTATATGATATACTCAATTACATTTTTCTATAATCAAGCAACATAACCTATAGTGTGTTGTGACTAAATTTTACTTTTTTTTTTCAGTAGCTCTAAAGTGGGATAAAAAAAAAAGGAACAGACAACAGGAGCTCTGAAGACATTCTTGATCCTATATTTAGATCTACAGTATAAAAGACAAATATGGCAGTACTGAAAACTGACATGCAATTATGATTATGTGATGCGATACATACATATAAAACACACATTTACAGTAACAGTGTCCCTTTAAAGTGGTTGTAAACCTCAGAGATTAAAAAAATGAACAAAAAATATTCCTCTATAATGTGTATTTGTCTCAATTAAAAAAAAAAAGTGGCATTTCTGGATCTCCAGCTGATTGGCAGCCTCAGCTCTGTTCCTGTGAGCTGTGTGAAAGGAGTATGTCCTTTCCCTCCAATCGGCTCTCCTCACTGAGCTCTGCAGAGTAACTTCAGCTCTCCACCCACTGCCTTCTAAACGCTAGGCAAGCTGTGAAATTGTGGAGTTTGAATGGATGTAGAGAAGACTGTAAATAAACAGGCACAACTTATGTAGGAGAATTTTTCTCATCTCTGTGTCAAGCTACGCAGTGCCAATGGATGCATACAGCCGGGCTTGGGATCAAGCCTGCACGTCTTGCCCCGTAGCAAGCACTTGCTATGGGAGGAGCAGACACAGAAGAGGAAGAGCCAACATCTCAAGTGGGGGACCCCAGAAGAGGAGGACCGGGGCTGCTTTGGGTAATAACATTGCACTGAGCAGGGGAGTACAACATGTTTATTTTTTTAATTAAAAAACAAATTGCCTTTAAAACCATTTTAAACTATCAGATTAGGGATATGAACCAACACGGGATACAAAGAGCTACAATCAAATCAATTATTTTCACTTTCCATATTAGTTACATAGTAGGATGACTATGGGTTATAACTGGTAAATTTAGGAATAAACCTTTTCTTTGGCCCTGAGCTGGTCAAACATTTCCTGGATCTCCTGCTTCCAGTCCTCCTGCAAAGAATGGAATGAGTCTTTGGGCATATCAAAGAAGTCGGATTCCTCTATAGTGATTAGCTGGAACAGGATGTTGGTAAATGAGGGGCGACAGTGGGGGTCAGGGTTCCAACAATCTGAAAAAAAAAGGAATGTTCAGCTGATAGTCATGGATTATACCCAATACGAAAGATAAATAAATATATATATATATTTTAATAATTAAATATATATAGCCTTTTCGTGTTTTGTTGCCTCATGACCTGGAAATATCAAGGATTGCTTGAGGATTTGCATCATTTAATTTACAGAACATGCCCACAACTTTGAATTATTATTTTTTTTTATTGTGAAGCAAAACAACAAACAGAAAAAGTCAATATATAAAATTAAATACAGTAAAACCTTGGTTTGCGAGCATAATTCGTTCCACAAACATGCTTGTAATCCAAAGCACTTGTATATCGAAGCATTTTTTTTTACAGGGTATAAAAGAGAAGAGAGACACCTCTAAGTGTAGCAATAAGTTGCTAAATATTGTACCTTCATTAAATGTAACCATATTGCTACACTTAGAGGCACCTCTCTTTTTTGTATACTAAGTTGTGACATGACGCTACTCTTATATCAAGACATCGCTTGTATATCAAGGCAAAATTTATTAAAACATTTTGCTTGTCTTGCAAAACGCTCTCAAACCAAGTTACTCTCAAACAAAGGTTTTAGGGCTCTTTCACACGGAGCGGATCCGTATTGATCCACCCCGTGTGTGTCTGTCTGTTCAGCAGGGATCATCCGTAAATCCCCGCTGAGCTGTCGGCGGACAGGGCGGTCCCCGCACACTGTGCAGAGACCACCCTTGTCTTTCCTCCGCTCTCCCCTATGGGGAATCGGATGAATACGGACCGTGTGTTCGTATTGATCCGATCCGTTCCGCCAGACGGAAGAAAAATAGGGTTTTCTTCCGTCTGAAAAAGCAGATCTTTGCGGAGGCGGATCTTTACGGACGTTAGCGGATGCTCATCCGCTAACGTCCACAATCCCATAGGGATGCATTGTGAGTCCGTAAACGGACTTGTAAAAAACGGACCATTCGTCCGCCCGTGTGAAAGGGCCCTTACTGTACAATAAAAAATTAAATAAAATAAGCTCACAAACCTCCACAAAAAAACAACATTATATCAATAGTTCTATGTATGTAGAAGAAACTATATTTAATCCTACTGGGCGTTTCAGAATAAAGCGGTTTAGGGATGACAGGCAGAAATTATCATTAAAAGGATTACTAAAAAAAAATAAAAAATAACCGTTTTCGAAACATACTACCCTTGTAATAAGTTGGTGTCTCATGTACCTTTACATATCAATATTTTTGAGAAAAAAAATCCTTGCTGGCTGCAATACTCACTAACATGTTAATAAACTGAAATGGAATAAAATAGGATACCCACAGCATGCATAATCTAACATTTTATACTGCAGATGAGAAAATGTAAGCAAACACCACCACTTTGTTTTGGCTCCATTTTCATTAGGTTTACATATTAAAGTGTTGCGGAAGCAGATTCTGTCTATAACTATCAACTACAAATGATTTAAAAATGACAGTTTTATTGTGCTTTTGCCTTCATTTTGGCATTTCTACATATGGTCAGTTTTACCTTCCATTAGCCTGGCAAAGGGCTCTGGGCAAGTTGATGGAATTGGAAGAGAGAGTTTATTCATAGCAACACCATAGGCCACTGCCAAGCCATCAATGCCTCGGAATGGTACTTCCCCAGTCAACAGCTCCCACAACAGCACACCGTAGCTAGAATTTCATGAAAAGACAAGTAATAAAACATGTTAAGTCATATAAAGCTCAGCTAAGCTTAGCTCAGATAAACACACAAATTATGTCCGTTATGCCCCCAGTATTGCCCACCAACAATGTTGTGAGAAGCTTAAAAAATGGCTTGATGAAAACACAAAAGTCAAGTTTAATTATGTTACATTCAATGTCATCTGTTCCATTTTTCCTTTAGTCAACCAAATCATTTTATTTAATTTTTTAAATGGCGAGTAAGGATTAGAGCCTCTGACAGACACAAGACCCAGGCTGGATATTCATAGACCCTGGGTTATAGGCTGCTATCTTCACATGTTTTCACACTGTTAAAGCTTGTGGACATGCTCCCTATAACCCTACCCCACACTGTTTTTATAGCAAGCAATGCAGAGTAACAGCAACAGAGGGTAGGTTGGTCTATCCCTGTGCCGTACTCCGAAATATGGAATTTGCAGGCAAGTCAAAATGCCTTTTATCTTAATTGTACTATACAGACACAGACTTGAAATTCATAGACACTGGGATAACCCCAAATAATGAGCCTGAGGGGTGGATAGCAACAAAGCAAATGGAGCAGTACCAACAGGCCCAACAAAATAAAGCTCAAAAAAATCCAACTCAGAGTGCTGCTGAAAGTAACTTGGGTTCGAAAGCCTACATTTACAGAAGTCTGGACATTTACATGGTAGAACTTGGAGAAAGCGTGAACCCGAGATCAGGCGCTAGCCTTACAAAGCTGGGCAACAGAAGCGTCATTTCGAGAAAACTCAGTGGAGAATCGGGAAGGGATCCTTACAAGTGAACACCGATCGCTATAAAAATGACAACGGTTCCAAAAAATTTGTGAAAAGTGTCCGAAGTGTACGCCATAAGGTCGCAGTAACGATAAGAATCGCAGATCGCCGCCATTACTAGTTGAATTTTTTTTTTAATAAAAATGCCATAAAACTATCCCCTGTTTTGTAGATGCTACAACTTTTGCGCAAACCAATCAATAAATGCTTATTGCGATTTTCTTTTTATGAAAAATATGTAGAAGATTTTGGGGGGATATTTATTACAGCAAAAAGTAAAAAAATTTCATTTTTTTTCAAAATTGACGCTCTACTTTTGTTTATAGCGCAAAAAAAACCCAACAACCCCAGAGGTCATCAAATACCACCAAAATAAAGCTCTGTGGGGAAAAAAAGGACGCCAATTTTGTTTGGGAGCCACGTCGCACGACGGCGCAATTGTCAGTTAAAGCGACGCAATGCCGAAATCGCAAAAAGTGTCCCGGTCATTGATCAGAAAAATGGTCCAGGGCTGAAGTGGTTAACCAAGACTATCCATGATCCTGGCAGAGGCATATTGAGTATTATTCATGAGAACTTCAGCTCGTTTGATTCCAGTAAACACACCCAAGTTCACCCACTCCCACTTTTTCTTCAGTTTCTGGATGTGTTCCGCACCTTTCATGAAGGAGGCAAGCACGTAGGTGTGGCAGTTAAATACAGAAACATAAACCAAAAGATAGAGAAAAGTTTTTACCATATCAGAATTGCAAAGCAACAGGCTGGCTTTTATTTGTTGCAAATATAAAATGGTTTAATAAGAGATCAATTATTAAAAGAGAAGACTGGAACTAGTCGCTCCCTCCTGGGAGGACATATAGTTGGTCAGACAGCGCTCTGGATATTGTCAAATATGTTAATGACCACTCCACTGATTGCTGCTTACGTGGACTGTCTTGCATGTATACATGCATTGAAAAATCTCGAAATAAAACTGTTATTGAGAAGAAAAAAAAAAGAGAAGACTGGAAACATTTTTTTTCAAGAATTATACCTATGGATATAACAAGTCTACTGTTATACCTTTAATGCGACCTACAGTACAGACCAAAAGTTTGGACACACCTTCTCATTCAAAGAGTTTTCTTTATTTTCATGACTATGAAAATTGTAGATTCACACTGAAGGCATCAAAACTATGAATGAACACATGTGGAATTATACATAACAAAAAAGTGTGAAACAACTGAAATATATTTCATATTCTAGGTTCTTCAAAGTAGCCACCTTTTGCTTTGATTACTGCTTGGCACACTCTTGGCATTCTCTTGATGAGCTTCAAGAGGTAGTCACCTGGCGCAGCACCCCATCACTCTCCTTCTTGGTCAAATAGCCCTTACACAGCCTGGAGGTGTGTTTGGGGTCATTGTCCTGTTGAAAAATAAATGATAGTCCAACTAAACGAAAACCGGATGGAATAGCATGCCGCTGCAAGATGCTGTGGTAGCCATGCTGGTTCAGTATGCCTTCAATTTTGAATAAATCCCCAACAGTCTCACCAGCAAAGCACCGCCACACCATCACACCTCCTCCTCCATGCTTCACGGTGGGAACCGGGCATGTAGAGTCCATCCGTTCACCTTTTCTGCGTCGCACAAAGACACGGGGGTTGGAACCAAAGATCTCAAGTTTGGACTCGTCAGACCAAAGCACAGATTTCCACTGGTCTAATGTCCATTCCTTGTGTTCTTTAGCCCAAACAAGTCTCTTCTGCTTGTTGCCTTTCTTTAGCAGTGGTTTCCTAGCAGATATTCTACCATGAAGGCCTGATTCACACAGTCTCCTCTTACCAGTTCCAGAGATGTGTCTGCTGCAAAAGGTGGCTACTTTGAAGAACCTAGAATATGAAATATATTTTCAGTTGTTTCACACTTTTTTGTTATGAATAATTCCACATGTGTTAATTCATAGTTTTGATGCCTTCAGTGTGAATCTACAATTTTCATAGTCATGAAAATAAAGAAAACTATTTGAATGAGAAGGCGTGTCCAAACTTTTGGTCTGTACTGTATAAACTGTACAATTCAATTGAAAAACAAATTTAAATATTAAAGATTTGGGAGTTTACTGTTAAAAAAAAAAAAAAAGATTTGGGAGTTATCCTACTATTTTATGCAAACTGTAATTCGTTTTGAATTTTTGCACCCTTGATTTCCATCTTCTTTTATATTTATTTGTAACATAGAAAGTATATATATATATATATATATATATATATATATATATATATATATATATATATATATAAAAAAAAAAAAGACCGACACCAAACAATTATATTCCTTAAATCAGACATAAACCCCAATAAAAACACCTCCAAAATGCTTACCACCGTTTTTTTTTCTGACAAATATGTGATGGGTTTGTAATTTTGGAATGAGGCTCTCAGCAGACACCAAACATGTAAAACGTGCTGCCTGTGACGATATGTCAGGATCCTGGTGTAGAAAGCCACTGCGGAGATCCAACCAGGGAAATTCGTACACTATACAGCTGTTAGATAACAAAACATGACACAAAATTCTATTCTGTCCAGCCAGCCTAATGCCGCGTACACACCATCACTTTATGTGATGAAAAAAAATGACATTTTCTGTGAAGTAAAAAACAACGTTTTTGAAACTTCAATTTTCAAAGACGAAGTTGCCTACACACCATCGTTTTTCTCACAATGTTCTAGCAAAGCGAGGTTACGTTCACCACGTTTTTCAATTGAAGCTCGCTTCATAACTAGCTTCTGGGCATGCGCGGGTGTAAAAACGTCGTTTTGAACAAAGTTTTTTGCTACACACAGTCAATTTCTGTGAAGTAAAAGACGACGTTTTGAAAAACGACACATAAAATTGAAGCATGCTTAAATTTTTTTTGGTCGTTTTTCAGAAGACATAAAACAACGTTTTCCCCCACACACTGTCATTTAAAGTGACGTTTTTAAAAACGTCGTTTTTTTTTCATCACAAAGTGATGGTGTGTACGCGGCATTAGAGCTGGGTCATGCTGGAAGCTTTACTGACCTGTCATTTGTGTTTTTCTAATTAAAAACCGCAGGATAGAAATTCCTCACTTAGCCGATGACTCCTGTCAGTTCTGTCAGACATGCATCCTTCAATGGAGATTCTCTGGTCTAACAGAATCACAATCATGCAAGTGTGGGCATGAAATGCGTCACTGTGATCTTTGCCAGCAGGGATTCTAAAGTCCCAAGTTTACGAACAAAAAAATTCACCAAAGTTAAACATTTGCATGAGAACGTTCTGCATGGCTTCAACAGCTTCCTTCTTACCAATACTGACAAAACTATCTCAACAAATCATAATTCATTGTAGAAGATAAATGGTTAGGAAGGTACAGGAGGAGAACAAAGTAACTTACCTCCACACATCGCTGCCCTTAGAGAACATAGAGGAGCGAATAACCTCTGGTGCCATCCAGGCATAGGTACCCGCCGCACTCATCTTTGTTGTCCTGTGCCATTCTCTTGCCAGGCCAAAGTCTGTGATTTTTAGAACCTTGTTACTGAGGTCTCCATTTTCTACCATTTCCACAATTAAAACTGAAAGACAAAAATTGTAAATAAGTATTGCCTTAAAGTGGAGTTCCACCCATAAATATAACATTACATCAGTAGTTTTAAAAAAATGTCATTAGTCCTTTAAGAATTTTTTTTTTTTTTTTTTAGATGCCTTCAAAGTGTTGTTGCTAGGCAGAATAGTTAATCTTCCCTCTTCCTGCACCTAGGTGCTTAAGCTTCACCGCACAGACTCCTGGGAATGTAGTGGGTGTAACTTTCCAGGAGTCTGTGCACTCCCCAGTCTCGAAGAATCATGTGACTTGGACAGTACAGGTGCTGAAACCTGATCTGAAAACTATTACATTGCTTGTGCAGCACTGAGCATGTGCGAGATCTGCAAGGCTGAAATCCAGGAAGTCATACAGTCTGGCTTCATGATGCCCACACTTAAGATGGCCCCAGTCAATTTCTATTTTATAAAGTGTCTAAATGCTGTAACAACCTAACAAAACGGACCTTAGTTTACAGACTAACTTTACTAGAATACATTAAGCTTGTGTATTACAGGGGTATTTATACTTAAAAAGTGAAATTGTGGCTGGAACTCCGCTTTAAGCGGTACATTTTAAAGGGGTTTCAAGGCATATAAAAACCATTATTAAAAACGTGGGATATTCTTAAAGTTTATCTAAAACCAACAATGTTTCCATTGTGGATGGAGTAGAGAATGAGGTAAGGGTTGAATTCTTTGGTCTTCAGTGTCCAATTCCAGTGATTTCTTATTCTCTCCTACAGACAAATAGGAAGTGAGCAAACCCTGCTACTGCCTTTACAACCACTTTAACATTATCCTATGTCTCCATGCACATTAGTACATTTGGAGGCATATTTTAAGCTCAACATTTAGAGGCAGAAAAAAAAAAAAAAATGTTAGACGCTCCCAAAACACCAGTACAAAAACACTATGTAAAGGTTTTTTTTTTAGTAGGCAAGCAGAGAGACTGGCAGGAACGCCAGGTATTTCACACAAAGGAAACAATACAAAGAGAACAGGATACTTTTTATACAAGTACATGGTACAACAGGTGCATATAAGGAAAATGAAATGTTGGGTTTACATACTCTAAAATGTTCAATGTCGATGGAAGTTTTGCCAACCTCCCTGAACATGGCTGCAAGAGGAAAATTGACCCCAGATTGAACAGGATAGTGTAAACGTGGACAAAAGGCCAAGAAAAACTTCCAACGATATACAAGATATACTCAAGTTCAAGGTCAGATCACACTATCTGTTTTGACAGTGGACTAAGGAGGACTCCACTGTTGAAAGAAAGACGCATAAAAAAGCAGACTGGCATTTGCTAAAATTCATACCGACGAGCCACAATGCTTCTGGGAGAACGTCCTTTGGACAGATAAGACAAAACTGAAGCCAAATCAGCTCTATGTTCACTGAAGAATGAATGAATCTTTCAAAGAAAAAGGTCACCATACCTACTGTGAAACATGGTGGGGGTTTGGGTATATTCTGCAGTTGATGTGCTGTGTCTGGCATGGAGTGCCTTAAAATGTGCAGCGCACAACAAACTTCAGACCAGGGTTTCTCAATTTCAAACTCTCAGAAAAAGTAACCACCAACATCAATAGATGTTTTAGCAAAAACACAAAATGCAAAAAGCGTTCTTTCAAGCGACCATCGTGCTAATTTACCCTGAGCTGTAATTAGTAGGGGTTCCCTGAGACTAGAAAGTCATTTCAAGAGTTCCTCCATTTTAAAATGGCTGAGAAAGGCTGCTCCAGACTATCAAGGAATTATGGAATGAAACATACTGCCCAGTATCAAAGCTCTGTTTGAGTTGCAGGTCAATGGCCAAGAACAAAACATTGGGCTATTATAAACTAGGCCAGGCATATGCAATTAGCGGACCTCCAGCTGTTGTAAACCTACAAGTCCCATCATGCCTCTGCCTCTGGATGTCCTGCTTGTGGCTGTCACAATCTTGCAATGCCTCATGGGACCTGTAGTTCTGCAACAGCTGGAGGTTCGCTAATTGCATATCCCTGAACTAGGCTAAAGGGTCCCATTATTTTAAAATTAAAATCAATTAAAAATCAAAAACAAAGTCTGATATTTTACTACCCGTTTCAATAAGCCTGCCAAATTTTCAGGAGCCAGCTAAAAAAGTTAGGAGCCATGTTTGTGCGTAGGCCCCCAGCTGGTGCATTTACATTTGTAGGTGTGTATATGTGGGGGTGGAGTGTTTTTTTTTTTTGGGGGGGGGGGTTTATGTGCTTTGGTGTAACTTTACATTTTTACAATTAAGAAAAAAAATAAAAAATAATGATGGATACATAGTGGGGGGCACTTTACCTGAATGTGTGAAAGCAATCAGGTGGCAGCTTCCACCTGACAAGTGAGCCCTGCTGCTTGCCCGCAGTAGGGCTAAATTTACAAAAAAACACTACCTGCCCGGTACCCAGAACTGCATGTCCCGGGTGACGACTGATATAAATTGTGCATCCCTGCAACAGTGAATAGGCTGACAAAAGCCCAGGTGCCAGGATGCAATTTCAAATTGACACGGTGGCCTGGCGCCTGGGATTGTCGAGCTCTGCATTAAGTTATTTCTTCTACATGATGGATTAAGTGATACTAAACCCACACTGTTTAATTTACATTGTCCCTTCTATTTTTGTATGTGGATGAAAGCACTATAATTATTTTTTTATATTAAAACACACATCTTGGTACCTTTTTTCTAATAGATATACAGCTGTCACATGACGCAGCTCTTTCCCAGCCTGTCTGCAGGAAAACACAAGCAGGAAGAGCTACTAGTCCTCTGCTGCTGGTCACATTTTCAAAATTAAGAAACGGCCTTTGGAATACAAAGTAAAAATAAATAATATCAATAAACTGTTTTAAATTGTCATACAAATATAGATTTGAAATCAAATCTTAATTTTTTTGGCAATAACATGGTATGGGTGGATTTTTGCCAGTCACAGGCCGTGTCACGCCCCTCCCCTCTGGCGTCCAAGAATTCGAGGGAGGTGAAGCCTCCATTAAGCTACATGCAATATCCCACCCCCATTGTGTTTAGCTGGTTAGTGGACATGAAGGAGGAGGGAGAGAGTATGCTGTCATTTACCACTGTTCATATGCCCACAGGTGTGACTCTATAGTCACATGGGCTGTTCAGATGTGATAGGAAGGAAATGCTCAGCATAGAAACTCACTGAAAACTGAGCGTGTGCAGAGTTGTCACCGCAGCTACAAAATCCACAGCTGAACTGGGGACATGGACAGAATGGGAAGATAGAGCGCAGCAAGATCAACAAGGTTTTTTTGCAAAATACAGAAAACGAATCTCATAGTGAATGAGTGAGTATGAACAGCAAGCTGCTTTGGAGAGGTCGTATGCAGAGCACTTCCTGTTGGCCCTTTTCGGCTTTTTTTTTTTTTTATTACTCCCCATAGCCATTTATAGAGAACTCTGTCCAGCACACACGCCAAGACTGTAACTGCAGCTTTTGCTAAAAGTATATAAATTGGGGAAGTAACCCGGCAGATTACAGGAACTCTGCTATTTGTGGCAGTCATCACACCGCTAAGACTATACAATGAACAGAGGACCACAGTTTACCTAAAAACTGCTGTTATGTAAGAAAACTCCACCTTTATAATCTTATAACTCCTTCCATCGAAGCAAACTTAACATAGCAATATTCAAACAGTCAAGGAAAGTGTTGAAGAAGCAAAAGAAATTAAAATGTGACACACCACCTCTACTACCCGACTCCAACACCATTATGGCTGGTTCACACTGGGATAAACCAGGAACGCGGCACACAGTCAGATTTTGCAGCTCGTTCATTTAAAAGCGAATTTGCATGAAGTGCGGAAGAAGGCACATTCTGTGCATGTTTCCAGCACCGCGTTCAAACGCCCAATGCAGATCACAAATGCAGTGCGTTTGCGGGCACCAAAACGCATGGTAAAGATTTGGTGCAACGCGTTTATTAAGTAGTGCACGCACTACTTTTTCTGCATTCCGGGGTGATTTGTAGCTCATTCTAATGAACAGGCTGCAAAAAATAAATAAAAATCACATCACAAGGGAACACAAGAATCGCACTGGAAGGCGGCACACTTTCCTGTGCAATCCTGAATTGAATCAGTCCTGAATGAGCTGCATATCACAATGGAAGGTGGAAAAAAGTAGTGCATTCAGTACACTTAGGGCCCTTTCACACTGGTGTGTTTTTCCCGCATTTTCGCGGTAAAAATAGCGCTATTAAAACGCTCCCCATGCCCCCTGCATTGAAATGAATTAAAAACAGCTGTAAAAACGCAGTAAAAACGCAGTAAAACACAGCGTTTTTACCGTGTTCTTACTGCGTTTTTAATTCATTTCAATGGAGAGGGGCATGGGGAGCGTTTTAATAGCGCTATTTTTACCGCGAAAACCAGTGTGAAAGGGCCCTTAAAGAAAAAAAAGAAAAGCACATCACACCAAACCGTGTGCTGTTGTGCTACCATGTGATTTGGTGCCTGCATTTTGTGATCTTCATTTGGGGTGTCATTAATAATACATTGGTACCCGCATGAAGATCTCAAGGGAAGAGTGTTTGCGTTCTGGTGTGTACCTACCCTAATAACAATCCTAAATACATGTACACTTAGGCCCCTTTCACACTTGTACAACCTTAAAGTCACTCGACTTTGCAACACGACTTGAAGTAGTGCCTGTTTTTTTTTTTAACAGGGAGAAGTAGTGCCTGTTTAATCTTAAGTCAGTCGGACCAAAGTCGTGCAGAGTACTTTGAAGTCGCTGTGACTTGAAGTCGTACATATATGAATGGTACTCATTGGAAATCATGGGGTATGACTTGTCATGCAACTTTGCAGTCCCAAGTCGTAGGATAAGTCGCACAAGTGTGAAAGGGGCCTTAGTAACAAAGTATCCAGAATAAAACCATATCCAACGATTGCAAGAGGAAAAACATATACAGTAGCTACATTTAAAAGGTAATCTCTCATCGTAAGAATCATCCACCATAATTGAAAATAAAATGAAAAATAAAGTCCTACAGCTTTCTGCCCTTACCTCTATAAGGTTTTCTGTTAGAAAACTGCAGGGCTTGTGAATAAACTTTGAGGGCACTCACCAGTTGACATGGCTTGTAGTTTCTTCATTCACAGATTCCTATGGATGATGCTGCTGTGTGGGCAGAGGATTTTGAAATGTGACAGTGGGTGTGGGGACAGGATCCCCCACCTGCTGTCCCAGGGGAAGAGGTGGGGAGAATGAGTGGGTTATCAGCTGGAACATGTTCCAAAAATGAACCTATCCTTTTAGGCGAGAAAAGAGCTGTTCTGTCATACAAACACACTTCATATCCAAGGGTGACACCACTGCTCCTCTTTAGATAACGTGCAGCCATAGAGCATTGTGACCCTATGACAGAACGCACTAACAGGATCACCAAATGAAAATTAGGGAGGAAAAGCCCAAAAAGCGAAGAACTATTGCAGCCACCACATCCTGAAATACATTATAGTTTTGTTCTGGTCCTCTAAATACTAAATATTTGAATTAAAGTGGTACTAAAGCTTAGATTTTTTTTTATTTTTTTTTAACAAAAATGTCATACTTACCTCCACTTTGCAGTTCGTTTTGCACAGAGTGGCCCCGATCATACTCTTCTGGGGTCCCACTGCGTCTCCTCCCCACAAGAGCAAACCCCCTCAGGGAAGCTCGCTCCTGAGGGGGTTAGCTTGCAGGCGCGCTCCCGTGCTATACAATCGGCGTCCATAGCCGATGATTGTATGACTCGGCCCGCCCCCTAGTGGCCGCTTCATTGAATGTGATTGACAGCAATGGGAGCCAATGGCTGCGCTGCTATCAATCTATCTAATGAAGAAGCTATAAGACCTGGGGGAAGCAATGCAGGATCACACCCTCAGGCTCAGGTAAGTAAAATGGGGGCTGGGGGGGGGGGGGATTCTCTGCAAGGTGTTTTTTCACCTTAATGCAGAATAAACACGAATGTTTACAACCCCTTTAAGCAAATAAAATATCAGTTCACAACACAGAATGAGGAGCACCGTATCTGCATGTATCTGTAGTTTGTTGGCTGTAGAATGTTGTTCTCGGAAACCCTAAGCTCCATGTTATTCTGGCCTTATCTTTTCCAACAGCCCAGCAGGCCAGAAATACACGTGATCCGGGCTTTTGTTCTGCTGCTACAGAAGGAATGTACTTAGTGACCTGCTCTCTACAGACTACAGGAGACTATATAGGGGATTCCCTGGGGCCAATGAACACGACATTAAATTCAGATGTGAATCTGTAGGTGGACAATAAATTGCATTTACAAATAACTACAATTATGGCAAGTGAAGTAAAAAGTAAAGGGTGTAAGGCAGTGGTCTCAAAGTACCGGCCTGCGGGCCATTTGCGGCCCGTGGACCAGTTATAAATGGCCCGCAGGCAGGGTGGAAGTGAGGGGAGCAAAAAAAAAAAAAAAAAAAGAAATAGGGTCCTGGCGACTTGAATTGGAAGGGGGGCAAAAAAAAAAAAAAAAAAAAATTTTTTTTTTTTTTTTTGTGAGCTGGCGCCATCTGGTGGTGAGCCGTTGGTATTACAAGTTATTACCACCAGATGTGAGCTGGCGCCATCTGGTGGTGGCCGTTGGTATTACAAGTTAAGCATTACAAGTTAAACAGCAATTCTAATGTCATTTTACACTATTTTCACTGCCATCTTCTTCCCTCTAATTAGAACCCCCAAACATTATATATATTTTTATCCTAACACCCTAGAGAATAAAATAGCGATCGTTGCAATACTTTCTGTTACGCCGTATTTGCGCAGCGGTCTTACAAGCGCACTTTTTTGGGAAAAAAATACACTTTTTTTAATTAAAAAATAAGACAACAGTAAAGTTATCCCCATTTTTTTTAATATTATGAAAGATAATGTTACGCCGAGTAAATTCATACCCAACATGTCACACTTCAAAATTGCGTCCGCTTGTGGAATGCCGACAAACTTTTACCCTTTAAAATCTTCATAGGCAACGTTTAAAAAAATCTACAGGTTGCATGTTTTAAGTTACAGAGGAGCTAGAATTATTGCTCTCACTCTACCAATTGCGGCGATACCTCACATGTGTGGTTTGAACACTGTTTACATATGCGGGCGCTGCTCACGTATGTGTTCGCTTCTGCGCGCAAGCTCGTCGGGACGGGGTGCGTTTTCTGGCTCCTAACTTTTTTAGCTGGCTCCTAGATTCCAAGCAAATTTGTCAAACCCTGACTTACACCAGTGCTGGTGGTAATAATGCGCTCGCTGACACCAGTGCTGGTGGTAATAATGCGCTCGCTGACACCAGTGCTGGGGGGTTAATAATGTGTTCGCTGACACCAGTACTGTTGTTTTTGAAGTTTGAAAGTTTGCATGCGGCCCCCCATGGCATATGAAAACTTGTCTTGTGGCCCTCAGGTAATTTGAGTTTGAGACCCCTGGTGTAAGGGCTGGTTCTAGATGCCAATGGCCCCAGTTTACACCAGCGCAGTACGTTCCAGGGCAGACAACAAAAGGTGAACATGTTGCATTTTTCTGTGTGAAATGTAACAAAACGCATCACAAACACACCGGAATGTACATGTCCTTGATTCCTAAACTGAATTAAGAAAAAGGGGGGGATGCACCGGAACGCATCAAAAACACGCATGCAGAAACACATCCAGCATGCAGAAACTGTGGTGTCAGCTGACCCCTAATTTTAAATGAATCAAATTAAACCTGATGTGCAAGTTTGTTAATGCAAACAACTTTCAACCTTGGACTGGACAATTCCCAAAATCATGTAAGCATATAGACCAAAACGAGTAGCGGTACATCATATTCCCTTGATTCCTAAAAGCAAGGCTCTCAGAAAGGATTCCTGATCTTTTCACGGCGGGGAATCTGTCCACTGATCCCCACTGAGCAGGCAGATGACAGGTCTGTATCCACTCTGCTGATGCTGAACGGACACAGCCTGTTGTCCCCTATGGGCCAGTCGGATGGAAATGTCTACCTATTTCCATTCAAATGTCATCCGATTGGCCAGACATATAGGGGATGGATCCCCATCTGTCTGTGTTTAGCGGACAGGATTGGATCGGATGTTGGCAGGTGTCAGCAGACACATTCCTGCTGACATCCACCGCTCCATAGAGGACAATGGATGATTCAGGTTGGGTCCGACCTGAAAAACTGACAGGCGAACCTGATCAGTCCATCAGTGTGAAAGGGGCCTCATGCACAAATACTTATACAATAATTTTGTGGGAGCCAGATGTGGGAACGGGTAGCTGTGAAAACTGGGTACCCCCCCCCCCCCAAAAAAAGGTGCCAAACGTGGCAGCGGAGGGGGAAGGAAACAGACAAGCGGAGCTTCCCCTTTTGAGTGGAGCTCCGCTTTAAAGCAACAATTAGGGTACAGAGTTACAGAACACTTGTTTCCCCAAAACGTTCTTCCATTAGGTCTTATGGCGACATGGACATCCCGCTTCTTGTAAACAGAAAAATAAAGAAGAATCGGAACTTGGGCACCAAGTAACCACAGTTTTAGGTGAGTAAAAAGGGCATTTAATTTTTTTTTTTTTTTGTCATGGTGACGATCAATTAGGACTAGAGGTCGACCGATATGGGTTTTTCTCTGGCTGATGCCGATATTTAGAAATTGCAGCAGTCGATTTATGATGACGATTTTTTTGGGCCGATATGTTAGGCCAATTTTTCAGGCGCTTTTGGGCTAAACAGTAAAGTTAGCCCATATTTTGTTTTTCGTCCAAAATGTATATATACACACACACATATACATACAGTGCCGATCCTGACCTCCCTGGTCCTAAGCAAAATGACATGTCACATTAAAGTTGAGAAGCGGGGGGGCTGCCAAAAATGACATGTCACTGCCGACGGGGGTGTTCTGCTGTCGGAAATGACATCTTACATTAAACTGAGAAGCGGGGGGTGCTGACTTCTTACCTCATCTCCCATGCAGCCAACAAGTTGAAAAGCAGGGTGAGGGGCTGAAAATGACTTCTCACCAGGCGGGGCCTCTAGTAATTTGGGGGGCCCTCCGCAGCTTTGCGGGGCCCTAAGCGGCTTGCATAGTGAGCCTATAGGGCGGATCGGCCCTGTATATATATTTATATTACACAAAAACTGGTAATGAAAAGTTTTGGACGAAAAACAAAATATGGGCTAACTTTACTGTTTATTTTTTATTTTTTTATTTGTTAAAGTCTATTTTTTCCAAAGAAAATGTGTTTGAAAGACCGCTGCGCAAATACCGTGTAACATTAAATATTGCAGCAATCGCTATTTTATTTCCTAGGGTCTCTGCTAAAAAAAATATATAATGTTTGGGGGTTCCAAGTGATTTTCTAGCAGAAAATACAGGATTTTTACTTGTAAGCTACAAGCAGCCCTCAAAATTTCCACTCGCCTACTAGCATTTGGCGAGTGGATTTAAGCTGGGGGCGAGTGATGACAGGGCTGCATGACCAATCTCCCTCCAATCTGTGCCTACACTTAGAGTCCCGATGAGATTGGCGGCCGAAGAGGAAAAGTGCATGCTCGGGAAAAGTAGTCTGGTGAGCCGCGCACAGGCAGAGCAGTACACAGGTGCTCTCCTTACAATTCTCATTAAGCCATGGGACCTAACAGTATGACCTCTCTGAGCCTGCCACCCTCAACCGGGCCCCGACCAATGTAGCTGGAGAGCAGAAAGTAATGAGTGAGGTGGAGGATTGTAAAAATTACCACTCCGGTGCAGCGCTCACTGAAAGTTGCCCTGACATGAGAGTGGCAGCCTTCTAGTTTGTACAGTTTTCTTCTCCTTGTGCTCTATGTAAGTGTCCAACAGTTTAGCCTGAGCACTGTGAACAAACTGGTCTCAATGTGTGCTGTGCGCTGTCAGTGTGCGCTGTGCTATGGTGTCAATGGCTGTGCAGTTGTGTGGATCTCAGCGCTGGATTGTACTCCCTCCCACTGTGATGCAGCTCCTCTCCTCTCTGCCAGCCTGAATAAAAGGGGGAAGTGGGGACATGCAAGCGTGGAGCCGCACACACAGGCTCCTGATGATGAGATGAATGGGAGAGAGAGAGAGGATGGATGGGAGTTGCAGAGGAGACAGCAAGAGAATGGGGAAGAGACCCAGTTCTAGTGCCCTGTCCCTCTGGTCTGCCCCCAGTGCCCTGTCCCTCTGGTCTGCCCCCTGTGCCTCTGGTTTGCCCCCAGTGCCCTGTCCCTCTGGTGTGCCCCCAGTGCCCTGTCCCTCTGGTGTGCCCCCAGTGCCCTGTCCCTCTGGTCTTCCCCCAGTGCCCTGTCCCTCTGGTCTGCGCCCAGTGCCCTGTCCCATTTTGTTAAAGTTGTTGTTGGTAATATTTAATTTTGTAACTTGATTACATAAAAAGCATAAAACAGTCATTCCATGAGATAATCTACGAGGGCGTGTTAACAGGTGCAATTAGGCGCAGGGCAGTGTATGAATTAGGTGGGGCAACTGGTGGCGAGTAACTCTTGAGGCCTGGCTAGTAGCTCAGGACTTGAAATTTTGAGCCCTGCTACAAGTGTCAAAAAAGATTTAGCCTTTAAATGGTTAAACTGAGAACTCTCCTACAAGGAGTTCAGTTCATTGATAAGTAGCAACATTGTATATCTTTTCTCAAAACTTGGCAGTCTGCCCAGGAGAGAGAAGTCTTCTACAAACTTCAGGCAACTTGCATTGACTTCTATTACAGAAGCTTTTTGCAAGTCGCGCTGCTGAAGTTTAAATCGGCTTTTTTAAAGCACAAATCGGCCGATGCCGATTAATTAAAAAATGCCAAATATTGGCCGATATATCGGCCAGCCGATATATCGGTCGACCCCCCTTTCACATGGGGATGAATCCACTCAGCGGAGTCTCAGTTGATCTCCGCTGAGCCCGCGGATGACAGGTCCTTATCTGCATACTGAGCGGGGACGGACCTGTCAGAGCCCCTCCAATTCCTACAGCATGTCCGTTTTTATCAGACCCACCAGACAGATGTCGCCATACGTCTGTCATGAGCGGATCAGATGGCAGGTCAACCATTGACTCTTATGGGCAGGTAGGGTGTCAGCGCAGATGTCCATAGGAGTCAATGGGTTCAAATTCGCCTGAAAAGCGTACTTGTTGTGTGAAAGGGGCCTTAGAGGTAGATGTGGGGGAAAGGGGGGGACAAAGGGAGCCTGGAGATGAGGTTTAACAGCTTTCTAACCTAGTGCCATTATTAAAACCCAAATGGTCAATTACTGTATCTTTTTGGCTTGAATATGACTTACTGAGGGTTCTCATGCACCCAACACAGAAATCATTGCACTTCCAGCCCCTATGCAGTCAGTAAGCTTTATGTAACTTGCTTAACCATAAGCTGCTTGTGCTTCTTATATGCCTTCCTGAATCTGTTGTTTATAGAGACTTCAGTGTTTGGAACAAGCGGGATTTGCCACTGCTTACCAGTAATTTTAGCATAAAGCCTTTCCTCAGGAAGCCCATTATCTGCGAAGGGCAGACTTCCTGGGCTGTACATGGTTTCAAATGATCTGCTGGGTCAGCAGTTAACCCCTCCATTTCACAATAGTATTTAATATTTTATAGCTGCTAAAAAGGTTTAAGAGACTGCAAATCCAAGTAGTGGTCTAGGAAGTGCAAATCCTCCTTTTAAACTTGTTACATACAGAATAACTGATTTGGATATATATATATATATATATATATATATATATATATATATATATATATATATTGTTTGTGGCCCCCGGGGCCAGAAAAGATATATACCGTATTTATCGGCGCTGCCTGAAAGGGGAGGGGGCAGGACAAGCGCTATCAGATTACATGAAGAGAATCTACTGTTTACTCAGCGGCATCTGTAATAGGAAGTCCAGTCTCCTGGGATGCCATTGGATGACTGTTCTGTCTATCATAGAGGTGGGACTTTGTATTAAAGAGGTAACCAAGCAAACAATAGATTCTCATGTTTGTAAACTGTGTGCACTCACCAATCCCCCCCCCATCCCCTCCGAGGCGGCAGATGGGCATCAATCAGGCTGCACTGATGGCAATAGTAAGGCTGCATTCCATGTGGGTTATATGCTGATAAATACAGTACATCCAAATAACACACCCAAGCTCATCCTTGGTCCTGAGCAGCGCTCAGGGATTCGTTGGGGCCACAAAAGAAATAAATACGGTGTATCCAAATAACACGCCCAAGCTCATCTCTTCACCACACAGCCACAAAGACAAGAGAATTATTGTTGGGCAGTGTATTAGTTGCTCGGACGGACACATTTAGACCGAATTTTCATGGTTCAAAGAATGTCAGGCAAAATGGTCGGCCCTCACATGTTCACTTCATCAAATCTGGCCCTCTTTGAAAAAAGTTTGGACACCCCTGCCTTAAACTGAAAAAAAAATAAAAATCAGATCTGCAGCTACCTGCATCTTTGGATTATTTTGACATAGTAAGGTTGAATAAACACACCAGTCCAACCTGTGTAAAAGTTTTTTAAAATCAATATTTCCTGCTGACACCACCGATTGTGGAAGTGAATTCCACATCCTTACTGCCCTGACAGTGAAACCCTCCCCCCCCACACACACAGTTTAACCACTTGCCTACTGGGCCCTTTTACCCCCTTCCTGCTCAGGCCAATGTTCAGCTTTTTAGCACTGTGACACTTTGAATGACAATTACACGGTCATGCTACACTGTACCCAAACACAGTACCCAAATAGAGTTTTCTTTGGTGCTATTTGATCACCACTGAGTTTTTTTATTTTTTGCTAAACAAATGAAAAAAAGACTGCAAATTTTCCTCCTTCACTGATGTGCGGCAATGAGGAGGCTCCGATAGGCGACACTGATGAGGAAGCACTGGTTGATTGGAAGCACTGGTGGGACTGCACTGATAATCAGTGTCCCACTTATCAGTGCCGAAGTCCCTTTAACAAAAGGTGGTTATCGGCTTTGTTTTTTTCTCCTAACGCTGTCAGCATCCATGATTAGCTGTCATTGGACACAGCTGATCACATGGTAAAGGGCCGTGGTTGTTCCTTGAGGCTGGGTTCACACTACTACACTACTTTCATCCTACTTTGCTCTGTGTTCAATGTTTCCCTATGAGAGCGTCTTGTAGCGTCCTACACAAGTCGGTCCGACTTTGAAAATTCTCCCTGTACTACTTTTTGTCCTACATTGATCCTACTTCAGGCCCATTGAATATCATTGAAGTCGGACCAAAGTAGTATCCTGTTCATGAAAGTAGGATGGATGTAGGACCAATGTAGCAGAGCAAAGTAGGATGAAAGTAGTGTAGTAGTGTGAACCCAGCTTCACCCTGATCTGTGATTAGCTAAGTCCTAGGGGCACGCAGGAAGCGCGTTCATGAAAGACGGCAATAGACGCCCTACTGGCAAAGGAAGTCTGTGCTATAGCATGGGTGACAACAGGTTAAGGTTAAACCACTTCTCCTCCAGTTTCAAAGTTCAAAGGTCTTAATTTAACAGAAGCCCCGATGAAGGGGAAGGTTTTTTTTTTAGTTTGTTTAAATGTATTAGATTTATTTTTTGTGTGTAAACCAATAAATTTATACTCTAATCAATTGGTCCAGAGCTTTCTCTCTCTGTTGCATGTTTTCTTTTCGTAATGATTTAACCACTTTCTTACTGGGCACTTGTATCCCCTTCCTGCCCAGGCAAATTTTCAGCTGTCAGCGCACTTTGAATGACAATTGCGCGGTCATACAACACTGTACCCAAATGAAATATGTATCTTTCGTTAAAACAGATAGAGCTTTCTTTGGTTGGCATTTAATTCACTCAAGGTTTTTATTTATTTTTTGCAAATAAGCAATTATTCTCCTTAACTGTGCGCTGATGAGGCTGCATGGATGTGCACTGGTGAGGAGGCACTAATAAATCAGGGCACTGATGATTATCTGCATGCATGTCCCCTGTCAGAATCAACGGCTCTTCTCATGCTGTGACAACTCATGCAGAGAGGAAAGCAGATGACCGGAAATTCTGCTTACACTGTGATCAGCTGTGATTGGCCCTTTACCACGATCACAGAGTGCGTCAGATGCGTGACCCAGGGGGCACGCAAGGGGCATGGTTCCGGGACAGCATCCATGGACAACAGAGCCGAACTTTTAGAGAGATAGATAGAGATTATATATATATATATATATATATATATATATATATATATACACACACACACACACACATATTGCATACATACACACACGCAAATACATACACACACACATATCTAAATTATATATGTGTGTGTGTGTGTGTGTGTGTGTGTGTGTGTGTGTGTGTGTGTGTATATATATGTACATGTATATCAGGGGTTGACAAATTTGCTTGGAATCTAGGAGCCAGGTAAACAAGTTAGGAGCCAGAAAACGCGCCCTGTCCCGACGAGCTTGCGCGCAGAAGCGAACACATACGTGAGCAGCGCCCGCATATGTAAACTGTGTTCAAACCACACATGTGAGGTATCGCCGCGATTGGTGGATCGAGAGCAATAATTCTAGCCCTAGACCTTCTCTGTAACTCAAAACATGCAACCTGTAGATTTTTTTTAAACGTCGCCTATGAAGATTTTAAAGGGTAAAAGTTTGTCGGCATTCCACGAGCGGACGCAATTTTGAAGAGTGACATGTTGGGTATGAATTTACTCGGCGTAACATTATCTTTCATAATATAAAAAAAAAGGGGGATAACTTTACTGTGGTCTTATTTTTTAATTTAAAAAAGTGTCATTTTTTCACAAAAAAAGTGCGATTGTAAGACCGCTGCGCAAATACGGCATGACAGAAAGTATTGCAACGATCGCCATTTTATTCTCTGGGGTGTTAGGATAAAAAATATATATAATGTTTGGGGGTTCTAATTAGAGGGAAGAAGATGGCAGTGAAAATAGTGAAAAACAACATTAGAATTGCTGTTTAACTTGTAATGCTTAACTTGTAATACCAACGGCCACCACCAGATGGCGCCAGCTCACATCTGGTGGTAATAACTTGTAATACCAACGGCTCACCACCAGATGGCCCCAGCTCACAAAAAAAAAAAAAAAAAAAAAATTTTTTTTTTTTTTTGCCCCCCTTCCAATTCAAGTCGCCAGGACCCTATTTCTAGTCGCCATGGCGACCTGGCGCCCGGGATTTGTCGAGCCCTGATGTGTATATATTTATTTTTTATACACACACCCACACTAGGGTTGTCCCGATACCGATACTAGTATCGGTACCAATACTGAGCATTTGCGTGAGTACTTGTACTCGCGCAAATGCTCCAAATGCTTCACCCGATACTTTTTTTTCAGAGAGCGAGTGGAGAGCAGGCGGAGAAGAGAAGTCCTCGGGTATGTCACTAATGAAGGAGAGGAGAGTTGCTGCTGCCGCTGCTGTCTAGTCCACAAAGAGAAAGCCAAGCCCCCCCCCCCCCCCGCCGTCTAGTTGATCAGCGCTCTGGGAACATGACAGCTTTCATTTGAATAGCTGTGTGTTCCCTGCCACGCGTCGTCATATATAGCCACTCCCCGTTGTCCGGGCACTTTGATGGACAGATCACCCATCCCAGGATTGGATGGGTGATCTGTCTATCAAAGTGCCCGGACAAGGGGGAGTGGCTATATATGACGACACGCGGTGGGCAACACACAGCTATTCAAATGAAAGCGGTTATGTTCCAGAGCGCTGATCAACTAGGCGGTGGCGGGGGGGGTCTTTGGCCTTCTCTTTGGGGACAAGGCTGCATTTGGGGACACATGGCTGCATTTGGGGACACATGGCTGCCTTTGGGGACACATTTAAAAAAATTAAAGTATCGGTAATCGGTATCGGCGAGTACATGAAAAAAATAAGTATCAGTAGTTGTACTCGGTCCTAAAAAAGTGGTACCGGGACAACCCTAATACATACACACACATTAGTGATATCAGTTGGGATACTGTTGAGTTTGTAGTCACATGCCTGCATACCCACCCACAGAGTCTATACTAAGCCTGGAGGACTTTAAAAATGAAAAAAAAAACTGAAGATTAATGAGGAACCAGAAACACTTGGGTTGAAGAAAAATCAAAGGATATAAGAAGCTAGCTCAACAAACTGAAGCTTTAATGTCACTTCTTTGGGTGAACAGGTTTGCCATCTGTACACTTTGCTGTGTGTTTTGCTCATAATGGATTTTATAAAAAGGAAATGATAACTTTATTGTATTTTGCACCTTTTAAACTGAGTGACACAGACCGTATGGCCCTGTAATAATGTTCATGTTCTGGGTATCAGAGTAATATAATTGATGCTCATGTTCTCTTTGAAGGATCTGATGGCTGCTGCACATTCAGCAGGATTCAGTACAAATTGCAGCTCTGAATTATTTAATGTACGGCTCAGCAGGAGTTTGTACCTTTCTGGCATCAAGAACAAAAGAACATTCCAAGTGATTGCAGATCTAAAGGCAGACCTGCAAATCCTTCACAGCATGTAATATTGTAATAATGCAATGCTGTCCAATGTAGTGAGAGCCCAGCATAGATGATATGCTCGCTATCTCATCTGCAACGACTCTCCAAGAGTTCCCCCCAGGCCAAAGCATTGGATTGTTTTCAAAGTCCATTTCCTCTGGAGCCATCGTTTTTACAAACATTGTGCTTGTATTGGAGAATGAGGATGGGATCATTTATGGCAGGGCTTGACAAATTTGCTTTGAATCTATGAGCCAGCTAAAAAAGTTAGGAGCCCGTTTTTTTCTTTTTAATAAAACAAGTAACATGTTCCCGAAGATGAATTTCTTTAACCCCTTTCACAGCCAGAGAATTTTTTTGCATTTTTTGTAATCATTTTAGGACTGAAGATTACATAAAACTCCAAACATGATATATTTTCCGAAAGCAGATGCCCTAGAGAATAAAATAGTGGTAGCTTCAATTTTTTATACCACACGCTATTACCACAAAGGTCTAGGAAACACAACATTTCAATTAAAAAACCTAGGTTCACATTGGAGCGATTTGTCATGCGATTTGAGAGATCAAATCACATGACAAGTCGCAGACTATTGGAGGAAATGGCACTGTTCCAATCGGTGCGACACTGATTTTGCAGTGCCACACCGATTTGCAAATGTAGTTCCTGCACTACTTCTGCAGATTTCAGGTGCGTTTTTAATAGACATCTATGCATTAAGCCACACAGAAGTCTATCAAGTAGCAGCTGAAATCGCACTGACCTTGCTACTTTGAAGCGAAGTGATTTCAAAATAGCATCAATGTGAACATGGGCTTATAGATCGTTTTAGGGGGCACAAAAACACAAAAAAAATATAATTTTTTGGGGGTAAAATATAAAAGCAGAGGTTGCACCGAGTAAACAGATACCCAACATGTCAAACCTTAACCACTTGCTTACTGGGCACGTATACCCCCTTCCTGCCCAGGCGAAATTTCAGCTTCCGATTCTTTCATATAGCAAGTGGAGAGACTTTATCTGCTCACTCAGCTGTCAAAAAAGGCAGTTGTAAAACA
The DNA here is from genome assembly GCF_905171775.1 of Rana temporaria. Lineage (NCBI taxonomy): Eukaryota > Metazoa > Chordata > Amphibia > Anura > Ranidae > Rana > Rana temporaria. Next base: position 48,108,183 of record NC_053501.1, read on the forward strand.
TTGAAAACATTGTAACTAATGCTTCCTTCTTAGATCAAAAGGGATAAACTTCTTTGTGTAAAGAAAAAAATCCAGGCAGTCTGCCAAGTTTGTAACAACATGAAACATTTTAACTAACTTCCTTCGCTCTAGCAAACTTGTGTGTGTAAATGCGTGTCACATTTGGCACCTTTCAGGGGGGTGCAGATACCTGTCTAAGACAGGTATTTGCACCCACTTCCGGGCATAGATCACTGCATTATCTGCGGGAGTCTATGCCACGTCTGGCGCCCCGCGCTGTCTCCTGGGAAACACATTGGTCCCAGGAGAGAGTGGGGACCAGTAATGGCGCACTGCGCTACTCGTGCATGCGCAGTAGGGAACCGGGCAGTGAAGCTGCAAGGCCTCACTTCCTGACCCCCTCACATGGATGGCAGCAGCTGCATCCGAGAGATGAGCGATTGCTCACCTCGTCTGCTGACATCGCAGGCGCGCTGGACAGGTAAGCGTCCATTTAATAAAAGTCACCATCTGCAGTATTTGTACCTGCTGGCTTTTAAAAAAAATATATAAAAATTTGGTTGGACCTTCGCTTTAAGTTAAAATCAATATTTGTGTTGTTGGAAAATGACTTGGAACCCCCAAACATTATATATAGCAGAGACCCTAGGGAATAAAATGGCAGTTGCTGCAATATTTTATGTCACACTGTATTTGCCCAGCCGTCTTTCAGATGCAATTTTTTGGGGAAAAATACACTTCAATGAACAAAAAAAACAAACAGTAAAGCTAGCCCAATTTTTTTTGTTTTAATGTGAAAGATGTTATGCCGCGAGAATCGCGATCTATCTTCTAAGCCAGGGTTTGACAAATTTGCTTGGAATCTAGGAGCCAGCTAAAAAAGTTAGGAGCCAGAAAACGCACCCCGTCCCGACGAGCTTGCGTGCAGAAGCGCATATGTAAACTGTGTTCAAACCACACATGTGAGGTATCGCCGCGATTGGTAGAGCGAGAGCAATAATTCTATCCCTAGTCCTCCTCTAACTCAAAACATGCAACCTGTAGATTTTTTTAAACGTCGCCTATGAAGATTTTAAAGGGTAAAAGTTTGTCGGCTTCCACGAGCGGACGCAATTTTGAAGCGTTACATGTTGGGTATGAATTTACTCGGCGTAACAATATCTTTCATAATATTAAAAAAAATAGGGATAACTTTACTGTTGTCTTATTTTTTTAATTAAAAAATGTAATTTTTTCCCAAAAAAGTGCGCTTGTAAGACCGCTGCGCAAATACGGCGTGACAGAAAGTATTGCAACGATGCCATTTTATTCTCTAGGGTGTTAGGATAAAAAATATATATAATGTTTGGGGGTTCTAATTAGAGAAAAGAAGATGGCAGTGAAAAATAGTGAAAAATGACATTAGAATTGCTGTTTAACTTGTAATGCTTAACTTGTAATACCAACGGCCACCACCAGATGGAGCCAGCTCACACATCTGGTGGTAATAACTTGTAATACCAACGGCTCGCCACCAGATGGCGCCAGCTCACAAAAAGGACGAAGACACGTGACCGTGTCGTAACGCGTAGGGATTGGATAGGACGTACACCTGGAGTGACGTAAGCAGGCGCTGAAGACGCCGCTCGTGTTTTTACTTGTTGCATGGTTTTAAGTTGTTTTATGTAAGCACAGGTTTTTCTAATAAATATCCCCCTGAGTCTTACGATTCTACACAATTGGAGTCCTTGTGTTCTCTTTTCTCCCTCCCCGCTCTGAGCATTATTAGGGATTGGCCGAGGAGACGCTTCAGTAGTCATTATTAAGAGGGAGGATTTTTGTGGTGGTCAACAGAGGATTTACACTAAGGATCTATTGGATGCCTTTTATTTCTTGATTTGAGGTAAGAGTTCTGGGAGCCTGGTGAGGGAGTGGACCACACATCTGTCAATCATCCGCCTAGTTGAAGCTCAGCTATATTACGATTCTCATCTGGCAGCTTGGCACATTACTATTGGGACATCCTCCTCTTAATTCTTATGACCACATTTATTGGGAACGCTTTATCACTTTCATTATTATTATTATTTGTATTTCTATTATTTACACTTATCAGTGATTCACTTTTGTCACTTGTCACGTTAGTGTGTTGGTTTGCACAGAACCCCTATTTTTATATGATTTCTGTATTTGTGTATTGTAAACACGATTAGGTTTTGCTGCACCTTATTTGTTTTGGGTTATTATCATTAAGGGGTCCTTAGTAGCGCAAAAGCACTTTTCATATTGTGAAGAATTTATGAGCAGCGGGGGATTCTGCGAGAGCACATTCTTCCCTACATGTATTGTATATGTCATGTGCGGCCAGCTACCTACACTACAGTGGTTGTAATCATCTGACATGAAAAATGAACAAAGCACATCCTTCTATATAGTGTGTACTTGCCTCAATCCAAAGCACCGAGTGCGATTTCGGTTCACTGCTTCCTTCTGCCATCTGCATGTGTTATATTGAATGGGTTGTGTGGACTCCAAGGAATGGAGAACAACAGGGTGGGGAACTCCAGCACACAGCCTGTGATTGACAGCCTCAGCTGTACAGGTTTCACTATGAGATTGTGTAGAGGGTGTGTGTGTGTTCATTCCCTCCACTCAGGTCTCAGATTACACTCAGCTCTCCCATCTGAGCTGTGCAGCACGTGACATCAGATCCTTGCCCCGAATCTCAGTGAAAAGCCTACTAAATTATGTCCTTGCTGAAATCTAGAAAATACCTCTGCTGAGGTCCAGGGGTATGCAGTCAACCATGACTGACCCGATTCTTTGAATAGTTGATATAAAATAAACCTAGTTTGGGTTCTGACTTCGACACAGGTGCAATTTGTCTTAGACGGCTTAGCAGCTTACCTGGAGTCTGGATTTGCTGTATAACCAGGTCTTAAAAAGGTGAAGTAAAGAAACTTCAGCAACTTTAAAAAGAAGTTACTTTAGGATTAGTCAGCATGTAGCTGGATGGTGACCCCAGAAGGGAGCACAAATATGAACAGACTTCCTTGTCATCTCACCAACTCTCAAACATTTCCAGACTACCTCTCAGGAAATCCTGTTGATATCAAATCCTTTTCTTTATTTCTAGATGTCCATAAACTAGAAACACAATCAAACTGAAAGGTAAACCGGGTATCAGATTAGAGAGACTAACATAAAGAAGATTGGGGGGGGGGATAAATGTGTACATGCTAGAGAGAAAAGAAAAAGAAAAAAGCCCTAAGAATATCTAACCCAGCTAGATTCTATGGGACTGCAGTGTTGCCAATTGGACGTGTTTTCAGGCACTGGAGGCAGAATGGGGAGCGTATATGGGCAATATAGAGGAAGAGAGAACTTCATAGTGTGACGTTCTTCTGTCATAGTCCATTGAGCACTGTTACGACCCTGATTCTGAGAACACTCTGTCTCAAGTTTAGACTCCAGCTGTAGAGGCCTATCAGAATTAACCACCAGCTCACTCTCACTGAACTATAAGAGTATGGGGTCTATATCATCATATCCTCTGATTGGAGCAAAACATGTAGTAATAGTTTAATACTTGTTAAACTATATAGTAACCTTTGTCTAGAGCAATGACAAGGATAAGTCTTTAGTAAGTGCTTTTTGAATATATAGGTACTGAACTTGAGTCATGTAGGAAATTAGCACTCCTGATATAACATATAGAAGCAAAACCTCAATATATTTAGAGCAAGTATCTCAATAGTTAATATGTATTTCTGAAAGAGAGAGAAGGAGGTAGTCCAGACTATGGGCAACAACACTAACTATATGGCAAAATAGTCTTTAAACACAAGCAGTTAAAGAGGTAGTGTGGACCAGGTCAGTTTGCATAGTAGTAGATGGTAATCCCAATGTGCAATAATATGCTCTATATAATTATGCAGTTTAAGAAGTAGTGTGAACCAGGTCTGTTTGCACAGGAGTAGATGGTAATCCCTTTATGCAGTAATATGCTATATATCCTTATGCAGTTTAAGAAGTAGTGTGAACCAGGTCTGTTTGCACAGGAGTAGATGGTAATCCCTTTATGCAGTAATATGCTATATATCCTTATGCAGTTTAAGAAGTAGTGTGAACCAGGTCTGTTTGCACAGGAGTAGATGGTAATCCCTTTATGCAGTAATATGCTATATATCCTTATGCAGTTTAAGAAGTAGTGTGGACCAGGTCTGTTTGCACAGGAGTAGATGGTAATCCCAATATGCAGTAATATACTCTATATACTTGCGGTTAGGAGGTAGTCCAGACTGGGAAAATAAGCACAGGTGTAACGCTGGTGGTCCTTCTATCTAGTATAGCAACTAAGATCTGGATCCAAGTATCCCAAAAGTGAAGTTCAAGGTTGGTGTGAGTTGGTGGAGGGTCTCCAGGTGGCGACAGGGTCCAACAGGAATATTCCAACAACCTGTCGCCAGTGCTGGAGGTTTAAATAGCCCGGTCTCCCATGCACGCCGAGCGCCGCACACTGGAACGCACTTCCGCGTTCCAGCGTGGAGCGCAGACGTCCGCGTACCGGAAGTGACGCGGATGTCTTTGTGAATGGAGCGCAGCTGTCATATTAGGTAAAGCTGCGCTCCTAGTACATAAATTAACGCTAATAGCGTTACATACTCCCCTCCTCAAGGGGGCCCATCCGGGGCGCCTAATAGGAGATGGTTTATCAGGATATTTGTGATGGAACTGCTTAATAAGTCTAGGGGCATGAATATCTGATGAGCATTCCCAGGAATCATCTGTGGGAGAATAGCCTTTCCAACGAATCAAGTATTGAATGGAAGAACCTCTCCTCCTAGAATCCAAAATTTTCTCTACTTGATATTCAGTCTCACCAAAAACTTGAACTGGTGGAGGAGGTTGTGGATCTCTGTTTGGAAAAGGGTTTGGTTTGAAAGGTTTAATTAATGAAACATGGAAGGATGGATGAATCTTCCAATCGGAGGGTAGAATTAATCTGACAGCATTATTGTTAATGATGTGGGAAATTGGAAAAGGTCCCGTGTACTGACGGCCAAGTTTCTTAGAAGGAATCTTGAGTCGTAAATTCCTAGTAGATAACCATACCAAATCTCCAATCTTATAAGATGGGGGTTTTGTTCTATGAGAATCGTAGTACTTCTTTTGTCTAATCTGCGCATCTTCAAGATTAGAACGGAGAGTATCTAGAGTATCCTTTATGGTTGATAAAAGATTCTGAACAGCAGGGACATTAGTTGAAGGAAAAGTAGACGGTAAATTATTAGGATGAAAACCATAATTTGCGTAAAAAGGTGAAAACTGGGAGGATGAACTGGAGGCGTTGTTGTAAGCAAATTCTGCATGTGGAAGTAAATGAAACCAGTCGTCTTGGAGGTGGGTGCAGTAACAGCGCAGATATTGTTCCAGTGTTTGATTTACCCGTTCTGTTTGCCCATTAGTTTGGGGGTGATAGGCGGTAGACATGCGATGATCTATTTGTAGCGTTTGACAGAGAGCTTTCCAGAATCTGGAAATGAATTGTGAGCCTCTATCTGAAATGATCTGAGATGGTAAGCCATGAAGTTTAAGAATATTGGATATGAAAGCCTTTGCCGTCTCTTGAGAGGTTGGTAACCTCTTCAAAGGTACAAAATGGGCCATCTTTGTTAAAACATCAACTGTGACCATGATGGTGTTTGTTCCATTTGACCTTGGGAGGTCAACTATGAAATCCATAGAAATAACGTCCCAAGGTCTATTTGGTACTGGGATAGAAGTTAATAGACCATAGGGAGGTTTTCTAGAATGTTTGTTGGTGGCACAGGTCTGACAAGAATTAACATAGTCCTGAACTGTCTTTGTGAGATTTGGCCACCAGTAATTTCTCTTGACTAGATGAAGGGTCTTAGTAATGCCAGGATGTCCTGCAAGTGGAGCATCATGAAGTTGTTTTAGTAACATAAGTTGCAATTTTGGTGGAACATATATCTTGTTGTTAAAAGTTAATAGTCCGTTAGACTCTTGTTGTAACCCCATAGGTAAATGAGATCTCTCTTTAATGAGGGTTTGAATAAGCAACTTATTGAAGGTCATAGTAGTACCCAGAATCCTATTGGATGGAATAATTGAAAATGGTGGAATCTCCAATGTTTGTTCTTCATGCATACGAGACAAAGAGTCTGCTTTAGTATTTTGAGTGCCAGGAAGGTAGGAAATAACAAAATTGAATCTATCGAAAAATAGACTCCATCTGACTTGACGGGCAGAGAGAGTTTTGCAAGATTTTAAGTGTTGTAAATTTCGATGATCAGTGAGGATGGTGATAGTATGTGTTGAACCCTCCAGCAAATGTCTCCAGTTAGAGAGAGCATCTCTTATTGCTAGTAATTCTTTCTCGCCAATAGGATAATTTTTTTCCGCTGAGGAGAGTGTCCTGGAAAAAAAGGCAACTGGATGTAGTGGTTCCGATAATGTAGGTTGTTGGGAGAGTACAGCGCCAAGAGCAAAATGCGAAGCATCTACTTCTAATGTAAAATGGTATGATGGATTTGGCAATTGAAGAATAGGAGCAGAAGTGTAACTATTCTTGAGTGTGTCAAAAGATTTCTGTGCATCATCATTCCAAACAAAAGGTATCTTTGAACTGGTTAAGCTGGTTAATGGTCTCACAATAGCTGAAAAGTTCTTTATGAACTTTCTGTAGTAATTTGAAAAACCGAGAAATCTCTGAAGAGCTTTCCTAGTTTGTGGTGAAGGCCAGGACAGAATACAATCTACCTTAGATCGATCCATCTGAACTCCACTAGGAGTAATTTGGTAACCCAAGAAGGAAATAGTAGTTTGATTGAATACACACTTTTCAAGTTTTGCATACAAAGAGTGTGTCCTAAGCCTAGCCAGAACCCAGCGCACATGTTTGTGATGTTCATCCTGATTCTCAGAATAAATTAAGATGTCGTCCAAATAAATTACAACGCAAATATCAAGTAGATCATGAAAAATATCATTAATGAACCACTGAAAAGTTGCTGGAGCGTTACACAAACCAAAAGGCATTACACAATACTCAAAAAGGCCATATCGGGTTTTGAAGGCAGTTTTCCATTCGTCACCCGAACGGATTCTGATCAGATTATATGCACCTCTGAGGTCCAGTTTTGTATAGATCTTGGCGTTCTGTAGACGCTCAATGAGTTCCGGAATGAGTGGTAATGGGTATCTATTTTTTACAGTGATATTATTGAGGGAACGATAATCAATGATTGGTCGGAGTGAACCATCTTTATTTTTTACAAAAAAGAGAGCTGCACTTGCTGAAGAGGTGGAGTTCCTAATAAACCCCTTTTTTAGATTCTCATCGAGGTACTCTTTTAAATGTACAAGCTCTGGTTGAGAGAGGGGGTAGATTCGAGCAGTAGGAATAGGACTGTCGGGAATAAGGTCTATGGGACAGTCGTAAATTCTATGTGGAGGAAGTTTATCTGCATTAGTCTTACTGAATACATCAAGGAAATCATGTAAATATTCAGGTAGGTCATGTGGAATGGCGTCAGAGAAAGAGATGATGCATGGGGAATAACAGAACTGTTTACAATAATCAGACTGTAAAGAAATTGATTTGGTGGACCATAAGAAAGTAGGCTGATGAAGAAGTAACCATGGGAGGCCTAGAACAATGGGAAAGACAGGTGAGGAAATAATATCAAATTTGAGGGTCTCAGAATGACCAGTGGCACATGTAACCTTTAGGGGAGATGTCTGAGATATAACAGGACCATGAGTTGAACTGGACCCATCAATAAAAGTGAGTGACACTGGATTTTGCTTAAACACACAGGGAATTTTATTTGATTCTACAATACTTGAATCTATAAAGTTGCCGCAGGCTCCGCTGTCGACCATTGCTTCAATGGAAATCTCTTCTTGATCCCACTGTAGAGTAAGAAGGATAAAGATATATCGATTAGACGTGGAAAGGGATGAGTCTAATTTATTAATGTGGGAAAATTTACCTTCAGAGTTTTTCTTAAGTAGAGGACAGGTAGACACAATGTGGTCTGGAGCTGAACAATAAAGACATAGATTATTGGCTCTACGGCGTTGCTTTTCTGCTGGAGTCAAAGGTCCTCTTATAGTTCCAAGTTCCATTGGAGACTCTTTTGAAGGCGATCTGAATCTCCTGAAGGAAGTGACTGGGTATGTATTTGCACGTTCTGCCTTTCTCTCACGCAGACGGCGATCGATAGTCACTGATAGGTGCATGAGGTCTTCTAGAGTATCAGGGAGCACGACGCGAGCAAGCTCATCCTTCATAGCCTCTGATAAACCCAAACGAAATTGATTTCTAAGAGCAATCTCTGACCATTGGGTCTCCCTGCTCCAGCATTTAAATTCTGAAATAAAGTCCTCCACAGGCCTCTTACCCTGTTTGAGGGTTCTGATTGAATTTTCAGCTGTTAGCTGTTTGTTAGGATCTTCATATAAGAGAGACATCTCATTAATGAAAGTATCAAAAGCTCCCAAAAGATCTCCATGTTCTTCTATGTATGTATCAGCCCACACTCTGGGTTCACCTCTGAGATAGGTAACTAAAGTGAGGATCTTTATTCTATCAGAGTAATAAGTGCGCGGACGTAATTCGTACATCAAACGACATGAACTAATAAATTGTTTATAATTCTTCCTTTCACCAGAAAAAAGTTCTGGTGGGCAGACCTTAGCTTCAGGTCTGTCTCTAGCTTGTGCATGATTGAGATTGCGTAAGGTATCATTCTGAACACGCAATTCATTCATGTTAGCAGTCAGGTTATCCACTCTTTGGGAGAGTGTAACTAAATGATTTGCAAGTTCAGCTGGATCCATCTTGAATGTTTCCCTTTTTTTTTTTTTTTTTTTTCTTTTTTTTTTAAAGGGGTTGGAATATTATGTTACGACCCTGATTCTGAGAACACTCTGTCTCAAGTTTAGACTCCAGCTGTAGAGGCCTATCAGAATTAACCACCAGCTCACTCTCACTGAACTATAAGAGTATGGGGTCTATATCATCATATCCTCTGATTGGAGCAAAACATGTAGTAATAGTTTAATACTTGTTAAACTATATAGTAACCTTTGTCTAGAGCAATGACAAGGATAAGTCTTTAGTAAGTGCTTTTTGAATATATAGGTACTGAACTTGAGTCATGTAGGAAATTAGCACTCCTGATATAACATATAGAAGCAAAACCTCAATATATTTAGAGCAAGTATCTCAATAGTTAATATGTATTTCTGAAAGAGAGAGAAGGAGGTAGTCCAGACTATGGGCAACAACACTAACTATATGGCAAAATAGTCTTTAAACACAAGCAGTTAAAGAGGTAGTGTGGACCAGGTCAGTTTGCATAGTAGTAGATGGTAATCCCAATGTGCAATAATATGCTCTATATAATTATGCAGTTTAAGAAGTAGTGTGAACCAGGTCTGTTTGCACAGGAGTAGATGGTAATCCCTTTATGCAGTAATATGCTATATATCCTTATGCAGTTTAAGAAGTAGTGTGAACCAGGTCTGTTTGCACAGGAGTAGATGGTAATCCCTTTATGCAGTAATATGCTATATATCCTTATGCAGTTTAAGAAGTAGTGTGAACCAGGTCTGTTTGCACAGGAGTAGATGGTAATCCCTTTATGCAGTAATATGCTATATATCCTTATGCAGTTTAAGAAGTAGTGTGGACCAGGTCTGTTTGCACAGGAGTAGATGGTAATCCCAATATGCAGTAATATACTCTATATACTTGCGGTTAGGAGGTAGTCCAGACTGGGAAAATAAGCACAGGTGTAACGCTGGTGGTCCTTCTATCTAGTATAGCAACTAAGATCTGGATCCAAGTATCCCAAAAGTGAAGTTCAAGGTTGGTGTGAGTTGGTGGAGGGTCTCCAGGTGGCGACAGGGTCCAACAGGAATATTCCAACAACCTGTCGCCAGTGCTGGAGGTTTAAATAGCCCGGTCTCCCATGCACGCCGAGCGCCGCACACTGGAACGCACTTCCGCGTTCCAGCGTGGAGCGCAGACGTCCGCGTACCGGAAGTGACGCGGATGTCTTTGTGAATGGAGCGCAGCTGTCATATTAGGTAAAGCTGCGCTCCTAGTACATAAATTAACGCTAATAGCGTTACAAGCACTCAGTGACACAGAAGTTCTAAAGTTGCAATACTTAAAGTAGGGCTCGACAAACCTCGGGCGCCAGGTCACAATTGCGACTGGAATTAGCGACCTGGCACCTGGGGCGGCACAACTTGGGTATCCTGTGTCTCTGTGCGCCTCCACCTTCCCCCGCCGCGCCGGCCGGTAATTGAGGTCGTGGCTTTGCGGCCTTCTGCAGGCCTATGCTTCCTTCTCTGATCTGGCACCATTTTGTGGTGGCCCTTGGCATGACAAGACAACCAGCAATGCTAATGGAGCCTCCCTTGTCTGTTTTCACTGCCATCTCCTTCCCTCTAATTAGAACCCCCAAACATTATATATATATTTTTTATTCTAACACCTTAGAGAATAAAATGGCGGTCGTTGCAATACTTTCCGTCACACCGTATTTGCGCAGCAGTCTTACAAGCGCACTTTTTGGGGGAAAAAATACACTTTTTTTAATTAAAAAATAAGACACCAGTAAAGTTAGCCCAATTATTTTTTTATATTGTGAAAGATAATGTTACGCAGAGTAAATTGATACCCAACATGTCACGCTTCAAAATTGTGTCCGCTCGTGGAATGATGACAAACTTTTACCTTTTAAAACCTCCATAGGCAACGTTTAAAAAATTCTACAGGTTGCATGTCTTGAGTTACAGAGGAGGTCTAGTGCTAGAATTATTGCTCTCGTTGGTTTGAACGCCGCTTTCATATGTGGGCGCTACTCACATTTGCGTTCGCTTCTGCGCACAAACTCGGCGGGACGAGGCGTGTTCCTGGCTCCTAACTTTTTTAGCTGGCTCCTAGATTCCAAGCAAATTTGTCAAGCCCTGATTTAAAGCCAATGGGCCAGATTCAGGTAGATCCGTGCAATATTTGCGTGGGCAAAGGGCAACGAGTTTTGCTCTGCGCCCACGCAAATATTTTGAAATGCCCGCGATTCACGGAGCAGTAGCTCCGTAAATTGCGCGGGCGATATGCTAAATAGCCGGGCGTAAGGCTGCCTAATGTAAATGATCCCGCCGGGGGCGGGAATCATTTAAATTAGGCGCGCTCCCGCGCCGAGCTAACAGCGCATGCTCCGTCGGGAAACTTTCCCGACGTGCATTGCGGCAAATGACGTCGCAAGGACGTCATTTGCTTCTAAGTGAACGTGAATGGCATCCAGCGCCATTCACGATTCACTTACGTAAACGACGTGAAATTTAAATTTCACGAGCGGGAAGCGCAGCTATACTTTAGCATTGGTTGCCCCTGCTATAGCAGGAGCAACCTTGCGCTAAAGTCGCCGTACGGAAACTCCGTACCTTGCGTGCGCAGGGCCCGCGCAACTTTTGTGAATCGGTGGTAGTATGCAATTTGCATACTATACGCCGATCACAATGGCCGCGCCCCCTAGCGGCCAACGCAAGAATGCAGCCTGAGATATGAAGGCATAAGGAGGCTTATGTTTGTCATATCCTAGGCTGCAGTCGGTGTAACGAGGTTCCTGAATCAGGAGCACTCGTTACACCGGAGCAAGTAAGCACTTGCGCCGCGCAACCTATGGTTGCACGGGCGCAAGTGCTTCTTGAATCTGGGCCAATGCCTTTATTATGAGGGTAGCGGATGCTAAAACACTTTCTCTTTTTTCCATCTATATTCCATTTAAGAGATTTCCTCTAAAGTAGACTGGAAAAAAAAAACGAAATTGAGAGGAAGTCACTCCAAAAGTGACAGCTGACACCAGACCAAATCTCTGCACCCAAATATATCCCTCACTGTTAATGCCAGTGACAATGTTAATAGGATAAAAACAGCAATAAAGACCCAACAGGGGTCCCAAATCCCTCAACTCTTTTACAAAAAAAAACACACAAAAAGATTTAGATTGGAAGCCTTCCCACAGATTGGCTGAGACAGAGATTGTGGGGTCATCCACTCACCTCAGCCAGAAGAAGCCTTAAATGTATTCACAAAATACACTGCAGCACTGTACACTGTATGTAGACGATACTACACGCAGTTTATACAACGTTGACAGTGAGCGCATGAATTAGTAATGGAAGTAGATTGTTTTGGTCACCTTTGTCCAAAGAACCTTTTAAAAGTGGTATTAAAAGTGGAAGTAAACTTCCAACTCTTGCTTTTACCTATAGGTAAGCCTATAAGGTTTATCTATAGTGAGTGTAAAAATCTCTTAAACGTGCACCAAAATATTTAGTGTACATGCAGCCGGTGACATCACAGGCGCATGCACTCTCAAGGAACGAACACCCCTGCCAGTCACAGAGCCGGAGTCCGCGAACCCGGAAGACGGGTGAAGAGAAGAGCACCTGCAGCGCTCACATCTCGGCGCTGGAAGAGCTTCGTTTTCAAGCAAGTTTAACATAATGTGCTAGTATGCGATGCATTCTAGAAAATTATGCCTTTACCTTGCAGGTACAAAAAAATTAAAATGTCCAGTGCTTTACAACCGCTTTAAATCCAGAACCAAAAATGTAATTTATTGCAACCTACCGATAATTCGATGTGGTGGCTGCACTGAGAGGTTGTATGGCTGTAAGGCAAGGCATTTGTGTGGATCCCGGCAATGTCAGGATCACTCTAGAGTCTGGAGCGGATCCGATTCCACCGTCGGCTCATTCTGGGTCACAGGAGAACACAAATAAGCGCACTTCTGTGACCCACAAAAGAATTATGGACAAAAAAGCTTCAGAATGGGTTCACATATTCTGCAGCTGTGGTTCACAGCAGGGGTCCGGTGAACGGAATCAGGTCCGAATTTTTGCCTGAATTCGCACCTGTAATCGGAACCAAAGACGCACAGGACCCTTTTTGAATGCGGTGTCCCGGAGCGGTGTGAAAGCCGGGCACGCTTTCCTGCCATGTGTATTGGACTTGGGGGAACCTGCATCCAATTTGCATATGTGTGAACCTAGCCTATGTCACACTCCTAATTACAGGTAAATGATGTGACTAAAGAAAACTAAAATTCAATATTAAAAAATAAAGTTTTCCTTTAAACCTGAATTGGACATGAGTGCTCTAGATTACTGGATCATCACTCTAAGCAGAGACACTTTCTCATTTACTATTGCACTTTTCAGCCCCCAGATCATCTTTTATTATACAGAAAATCACCTTACTGCTGATCAATGCTTTTGAAGGAATAAACTCCCTGCTGATTGTTGTTTTTGCTACACACAGACATTATTTTTGTGTGAAAGCATTTTCTGCTCCAGGGCTTTAATCTGCCAAGCTTCGCAAGCTTCTATAATAATGTGGTCAGGCAGTAAATGAAAAGAATGGGATCTTTTGAAGTCACTTGATGCCATTTTGTATGACCCATCGCTGGGGCCTTTAACGTTCCCCTGAGCACCTTAATTGCCATTTAATTAAAAAGTCCTCAATAAAGCGTCACTTCATAATGCATTAGGACTCTGGACTCTATTAGACGGAATGATGAGGCTCCTCATTCGAAATTACACCTTTTGTTTTAAGAGAGCTGTTGAAACTGTAAAACGTGAGCATTATTAACTTTAGAGGCTGTGTGGGCTCTAAGTGACTAATTTGAGCTTTTATTTTAAGAACAAAGTGATGCCTGCAAAGAAGACGTGAAATACTCAATGCACATGCTGCCCGTGCCACCAGTCCATGGCAGTAACCGAGAAGCTGCCAGCTGAAGATCCTGCAGAATCCAACACTGCTGGGAGCATCGGTTTCCTGGGTCCATGCTGCGCTCAGTGGCTCAAGCATTGATAGTCTCATAGACACGCTTTAGGAAGAGTTTAGTCTAGCAGTAGCAAGACAAATTATTGGATTGCGTGTATGTAGGTATGTATGCATGTAAGGTGTAAAATCAGTAGTCTCCAAACTGCGGCCCAGGGGCCAGAAGTGGCCCTTTGCTTGCCAGTATCCAGCCCTTGGGGCACTATTCCTCCAAATGACACCAATGATGGGCCACTGTTTCTCCCACCAATACTAATAATGGGCCACCATTCCTCCCAGACACCAATGGGGCACAATTTTCCCCATTAAAACCAAGGAAGGAACATGATTTACTCCTAGTGGCCACAGTCTGCCCCCCCCCCCCCCCGAAAGCCTGAAGGAGAGTAAAACTGGTCATTTGCTTAGGAAGTTGAAGTCCCCTGGTGTAAAAACCGGGTACACACTAGTTTTTTTGTGCAATCCAACATGTTTTTAGGATTTCCTTAACCTTGCACGAATGCTTTAAATCAATTCCAAGTAAGAAATCTTACCGTTTACCCTTGTTGTTCAAACCTACCCCTAGAAGTACAACGAAATGCAGTCGTCTTTGTTGGAAAGATACAGATACTTTATTAATAATAAATAAATTTGCTTTAAATCAATCTCAATGTCTTGATATTTATCACATTTTTTTCTAAATTAAATTCCCAAAACAAGGCCTGTTTGAGACACTTGAACACTTGAAGAGGAACAAAGTTGGGAAAGACTGGAGTTGGATTTACTAAAGGCATACAGACTGTGCACTTGGCAAGGGTAGTTTATCCAGAGCTTAAAAAAAAAAAAAAAGAGAGGGGGGGGGTCTGCTGACTGCATGCACAGTGGGCAACCAGTTGTTAAGCCAAACAGAATCACAGCTGGCTACCGACATGCAGGACCCGATGACCGGTGTTCTATCAATTTTTACCCTCCTTCAAAAAGTGCCTGCGCATGTGTACAACGGAAGGGCACTCAAGCTGATTTGGCTATCAGCTGGAATGATGTCACCATAGCGCATATAGGAGGAGGGGTTTTTATCAACGGGAGATACCATTTCACAGGCACAATTGAAAGCTATGCAAAGAGCGGATGAACACCGTAGATGTCAGATTGTGCCTCGCTGTTAACCCGCGTGGCAACACTGAAGCACAATATGACAAATACAGTGTCCCTCCGCTGTTTACACAGCATTAAATTGTGCCCGGGAAATGGTATCCCCCATCGAAAGAAGGCTTCTACGATGTGCGCATGCGCTATGGTGACATCACTCCAGCTGATCGAAAAATCAGCTGGAGTGCCGTTCCGTTCTGCGCATGCGTGGGCACTTTAAGGGCGGGCACATATCGACAGGACACTGGCAAAGAACTGGTTAGGGGGTAAGCATGTTGCTGGACCTCTGGACAAGGTACAGTACTTGTAGCTAGGGGTGTAACGGATCGTCACCGATCCGTGATCCGAACGGGCCACCCCGTTCGGATCGGCACACCCCACGATCCGTGGAGCGCTCCGGAGCCTAGGCCTAGGAAAGTCCCCGGCTTCGGCCTAGCTCCGGAGCGGCGGCCAGTCTGCTTGCCAGAGCCCAGCGTGACACGCCTCCCCGCCTCCCCGGGGAGGCGTGTCACGCTGTGCACTGGGCTCTAGCAAGCTGAATGGGAATGTTAACAGTGAAGCACTGGTGTGAGAGGAGGGGGGGGAAAGGGGGAAAAAATAGCACAATAACAATTCACAGGGGTGGATTAAAGAGGAAGCAGGTGAGGCTGTTTGGGACTTAAAGTACAATCTTGATGTTTTTACAGCAAAAAAAAAAAAATATATATATATATATATATATATATATATATATATATATATATATATATATATATATATATATATATATATATATATATATATATATATATATATATATATTTTTTTTTTTTTTTTTTTTTTTTGGACCAATGAAAAAACGGACCCTTTTTTTTTTTTTTTTTTTGCTGATCCGAAAATGATCCGATCCGTGACTCCTGATCCGAGGATCGATCCGATCCGTGAGTTTTTTGATCCGTTGCACCCCTACTTGTAGCTATTAACTCATTTTTCTCTCTAGGGTGATTATCCTCTTTAAAGTGGATGTAAAGCCACTCTTATCCTTTCTAAACTCCTGCCATAGTGCTGATCTATAAGGATATAGATGCCTCCTGCATG
Organism: Rana temporaria; assembly: GCF_905171775.1. Taxonomy (NCBI): domain Eukaryota; kingdom Metazoa; phylum Chordata; class Amphibia; order Anura; family Ranidae; genus Rana; species Rana temporaria. The sequence continues at coordinate 48,124,258 of NC_053501.1, forward strand.
TATCCTTACCTGTCAAATGTTTCCCCTCTGTCTGTTATAAGAACTGAAAAACTGCAGATTCTGTGGGTGGATCTGTTGTCTGGAGCTCGGTGGGTGGAGTCGTGATGTCAGTAGACCCCCCCCCCCTCCTCTACACTCCCCTTGTCACATGCATTTTTTCCTATGTATTCCTTACACTAAATTGTGCTAGGATCACTAACATCCAGTCAAAATCCAGAAAAGTAACCACATGACTTCAGAAAAGGAGTGGGGGTGGGAATTAAAAAATAATGCCTGTCTCCAGGCTAATGCATAAGACATGTAAATAAACCTGTCATTCACAGCAAGGGGGCGGAACGGACTAAGGTTTTTCTCTGCAAGTCCGTTTTATTTCACTGAACAATAAAAGAGGATTGCTCAGAGCTGGATTAACTCTGTGTGGCAAGACTGGGCACAGATGATAGGAAATCTTAAACTGCACATTGTGACAAAAAAAGAAAAAAAAATGTTTTGGGTTTACATCCACTTTAACTAAAGGTAATCAACTCACCCCCCACAGTTATTACCTTTTGTATCATTTGACCCTCCCTTCTAGATTGTAAGCTCTAATGAGCAGGGCCCTCTGATTCCTCCTGTATTGAATCGTATTGTAACTGTACTGTCTTCCCTCATGTTGTAAAGCGCTGTGCAAACTGTTGTTTAATAATAATAATAATAATAATAATGTGCAAAGCTATTAGCCAGGGACAGGATGTATCTGCTGTGGTAAGGGCATATGGAAGTGGAAGACCCAAGGTCATGTCATGTTAACAATCCTGTCACTGCTGGCAATTTGCCGAAGAGCGTCCATCTGCTCCAACAGCGCTGCTCCTATGCCGCGTACACACGATCATTTTTCGGCATGAAAAAAAAATATGTTTTAAAAAAAATGTCATTTAAAATGATAGTGCGTGAGCTTCACATCATTTTTCGGCTTCTGAAAAATGACAAAAAAAAATTTCAAGCATGCTGCATTTTTTAATGACGTTTTAAACGATCGGGTTGTAAAAAAATGATCGTGTGTGGGCTAAAACAACGTTAAAAACCCGCGCATGCTCAGAAGCAAGTTATGAGACGGGAGCGCTCCTTCTGGTAAAACTACCGTTCGTAATGGAGTAAGCACATTCATCACGCTGTAACAGACAGAAAAGCGTGAATCGTCTTTTACTAATAGAAAATCAGCTAAAGCAGCCCCAAGGGTGACGTCATCCGCATGGAACTTCCCCTTTATAGTGCCGTCGTACGTGTTGTCCGTCACCGCGCTTTGCTAGAGCATTTTTAAAAACCGATGATGTGTCGGCAACAACGTTTTAATGATGAAGTTGGGAAAATTTCGTTTTTTCTACATGCCAAAAAAATTCGTTTTTTTTTCCATGCCGAAAAACGATCGTGTGTACGCGGCATTACACTGGCCAAACTAGCAAAGCGTAGCACTGTTGCTGCTCCCTCACTGGAGAGCGAGATTCCAAAGTGATACTATAGCAGCAAGTATTAGTGAATATAGAAATCCTACTGCTGCTAAGTGGACACCAGTGATAGGATCACGAATGTGACATGACCTTTACGGTCACTAAACAGCCAGGTTGGGGGTGCACTACAAAGAGAAGTCAGCGAACTGTAAAAAGAGTGTCGACAACTGGGCGTCAAACATAGCAAAAATAAAAAAATGTAGCAATGTAATCTATAGATTTGGTTGTACTCACATTAACGAGTTTTGTTTGGTTTTAATTCCTCCGTGATTTGCCCTTTTTTAATTTTTAATAGATATTTTAATTAAAGTATAACTAAAGGCAAAACCTTTTTTTTTCAGTTTTGGATAGAGATTAGAACACCTGTATGTGCCCCTGTTAAGGAGATTCCCCCCTCTCTATTTGCCCCCTTCACATCGGCGCAATCGCATTCCAAATCGCAGCCTATTGCCGGCAACACTAATCGGTGCAACGCCGACTTTGTGGCGCCGCACTGATTTCCAAGAGTAGTTCCTGCACTACTTTTGGTGACTTCGGGGGAAATTTCAATAGACATCTGTGCATGAACCCGCACAGATGTCTTTCAAATCGCCCCCGAACTCGCACTGAAATACGGGTTTGAAATCATGCGAGTTCAGCTGAACTCGTACAATTTCAAACCTGCCTTCAGTGTTATCGTACCCTTTTTTATATTTATCATTTAAAGTGAAAGTAAATAAAAATCCCAAATTGGGTTGTCCCCAGAAAAGTAATAGAGGGAAAACTATACAATGGAGACACTAGTTCTGGTGAACTGGGGGGTTTCCAAGGAATTCCCTTTATTTGCAGGGATTTCCTCTCACTTCCTGATTGGCTACAGGACAGGAAGTGAAGAGAGAAATCTCCGCAATGCTACACAGATGGTGGGAAAAAAATCTGACGGGTTATAACCCTTCCTTGCACTTTGCCAAATGGAGATAAAAGTTTTGCCTATAGTTCTACTTAGAGATAAACTGGTCTGATAAGGCTTTTAGAGCACTAGTGTCCCAATTAGATCAGGAATACAGGAAAACTAAGGGAAAGGCCTTGAAGGTGCTGAAATAGGTTTATATATTTTGTTTCAAATGGTATTCATTCATTAACCCCTTCCCTACCGGCGCATTGTAAAATGACGCCGGCAGGAACCCTCCCTCGATCCGGGTGGACGTCATATGACGTCCTGCGTTCCCGGCGATCTAGGGCGCGCCCGCGTCACCGCTCGTGGCCCGGAGGCCGCGATTGCCGCCGGGCACCCGCGATTGCCGCTAATCACGGCAGGAGTGTGGATCTGTGTGTGTAAACACACAGATCCACCTCCTGTCAGAGGTGAGGAGACCAATGTGTGTTCCCAGTACAGAGGAACACACATTGGTCTCCTCCCCTTGAGAGTCCCCTCCCCTTTACAGTTAGAACACACCTTAGGTAACATTCTTAGCCCCTTCAGTGCCCCCTAGTGGTTACCCCTTCCCTGCCAGTCACATTTACACAGTAATCAATGCATATTTATAGCACCAATCGCTGTATAAATGTGAATGGTCCCAAAAACGTGTCAAAAGTGTCCGATGTGTTCGCCGCAATGTCACAATAAAAAAAAAAAAAATCGCAAATCGTCGCCAATACTAGTAAAAAAAGTTATAAAATAAAAATGCCATAAATCTATCACCTATTTTGTAGACGCTATAACTTTTGCGCAAACCAATCAATATACGATTATTTTACCAAAAATATGTAGAAGAATACGTATCAGTCTAAACTGAGAATTTTTTTTTTTTTTTAAATTGATATTTAATAAATAAAAAAGTTAAATATTTTTTTTTTTTTTAAACACAACGCTGTTCTTTTGTTTATAGCGCAAAAAATAAAAACCACAGAGATGATCAAATACCAAACGAAAGCTCTATTTGTAGGGGAAAAAAAAACGTACAGATTTTATTTGGGTACAGTGTTGCATGACCACGCAATTGTCATTCAAAGTGCAACAGCGCTGAAAACTAAAAATTGGTCTGGGCAGGAAGGGGGTGAAAATGCCCTGTATGGAAGTGGTTAAAAAATTAGTTTTCAGCAGAGAGCGATCTGATGTCCGGCTCTCTGCTGACGTCACACAGATCAGTCCAGGCACTGGAAGACCTGCTCCCGGCCCCTCTACAGCTCAGCGCTTCAATGAGCATGGAGGAGCAGAGCAGGGGGGATGATGACTGCCAGGCAGCAGCTCTCTGCTCGGGGGGCCGAGCCATCAGCGATGTTCGATCGCTCGGCTCTCAGGGCAGATGCAGCATTCACCTAGGTAAGTATGAATATGGGGGGGGGGGGGTAATTTCCCATACTTCTCTTATTCTTTCATCCTAGAATAATCTGCCTGAAGCATTTTTTTCTGCCTGAAGCTCAGCATAAAACAATCTCTCACACCTCACCCCTCCCCATTCATTCCAGTTTAATACATTTTCCCTTTTATACAGCTCTAAAAGTGACTAATGAGTAGATTTATTCACACAGGCCTTTACCAGCTAGCATCACCAGATCCACATATTAAGTATTTTATGCCTACTCCGGAAAGGGTTTGCTTTATGCTTTTTATAGTAACAAAACAAGCCCTTGCCATCTGTGAGCAGCTATGTTCAAATGATAATACTGTACACTGCCCTATTCTGGCTTAATCCTGGCTATGCATCATCATCATCATCTAGTCCCCAGTTCAGACACTTCCAATATCAGATATTCAGTAATTATGGAGTTAATGTAATAACCGGGGTTACTGTAATGCAATATTATTTATTTTAATGCAATAATGCAACATGAGAAAAGACTGTACTGTGTGTGTGAAATCCACTAGTGCTGTACAGTGGTGCTTCTTTATGTGCCTATAGGGGAAAAAAAGAAATTCCACTGCAAGGGAGCGTTTTTACTTTTCCTATTGGAGTTCAGCTTCAACGTCACTTCATTTGGAAGTTGAGCTGCATAGTTTGATATCCTGGATGACTGTGTTGTTTAGCAAAAAATATGTGACCAATATCTGAAAGAAAAGCTTTTTTAAAGCTGTAATAAAGCCTCCAAAAAAAAAAAAAAAGCAAGTTACGCGATTGTAAACATGACATACTTACCTGCTCTGTGCAAGGGTTTTGCACAGAGCGGCCCAGATCCTTCTTTTCTGGGGTTCCCCAGTGGCGCTCCTGGCTACTCCTCTTCTCAAATGCCCCCACAGAGAGCCGCATTCCATCGGTACACACATGCGGGCATTGACACAGACAGCAGGACTCAGCCCCGCCCCCAGCTCTCTTGTCTTGGATTTGATTGACAGCAGTGGGAGCCAATGGCAATCTATCCAATGAGGACCCAAAACAGCAGCTGAAGCTGCTGTGCTCATCCCTATAGCTGGAACGAGGGGTTCACTTTAATGCATACAATGCATTAAGGTGAAAAAGCATAAGGTTTTACAACCCCCTTAACCACTTCAAAACCGCACGCCGTCTTATCCCGGGTGGACGTCATATGACGTCCTGTACTTTGTGCGGTGATATCTGAATGATGCCTGCACCTAGAGACATCATTTAAATATCATTTTGTTCTGGCGGCGATCCTGCGCACCATAAGAATGATCATATCGGTAGGTTCCGCCGCTTGATCGTTCTTATAGGCGGCCGCCACCCGGTGCTTCTCCGGGCTCTCCCGTGCCATCGGGGGCCCGGAGAGATGATCGCCATGCGCCGGATGGGAGGCATAGAGATGACTGGTGACCAGATGGTCTGGGCGCGATGTGATGACGTCACGCCCGGGTACCTGTAAGTAAACAAACCACAATTGCAGCTAGAAAGAATGAGATCTGTGATTTTTTTACAATTTCATTCTTTCCAGCCTGGAGGAGAGATGCAGGGTCTTATTGACCCCGCATCTCTCCTTAGAACCTGTCACACAATATTCTTATTACAAGGGATGTTTACATTCCTTGTAATAGGAATAAAAGCGATCAAAAAAAAAAAAAAAAAGTGTAAAAAATAAATGAAGTAAAATGAAAAAAAAATAAAATAAATTAAAACGCCCCTGTCCTCGGTGGCTCGCGCTCAGAAGCAAACGCACACGCAAGTCCTGCTCCCACGTATGTAAACGCCGTTCAAACCACACATGTGAGGTGTCGCCACGTGCGTTAGAGCGTGTGCAACAATTCTAGCACTAGACCTCCTCTGTAACTCTAAACTCATAACCTGTAAAAAATTTAAAGCTTCGCCTATGGAGATTTTTAAGTAACGAAGTTTGGCGCCATTCCATGAGTGTGCGCAATTTTAAAGCATGACATGTTAGGTATCTATTTACTCGGCGTAACATCATCTTTCATATTTTACAAAAACATTGGGCTAACTTTACTGTTTTGTTATTTTTTAATTCATGAAACCATTTTTTTTACCAAAAAAAAAACGTTTGAAAAATTATTGCGCAAATATCGTGCAAGATAAAAAGTTGCAATGACCGCCATTTTATTCCCTAGAGTGTCTGCTAAAAAACATGTATAATATTTGGGGGTTCTGAGTAATTTTCTAGCAAAAGAATGATGATTTGTACATGTAGGAGAGAAGTGCCAGAATAGGCCCGGTATGGAGGTGTGTATTAAAGTGGTTAATGTCATGTGCACTGCACTGCATACTAGCACATTATGAAGGGATTACCTGTACATGGAGCCCTCCAGCGGTGCGCTGTCATGGCTTCCATCTTCACCCAGTGTTCCTTCCAGGTTCGTGGGCTCCAGCCGTGACATCACTTCTGCACATGCACATGGGAGCCACAACCATGGCACAGCACGTCACTGGCTGCTACAGATGCAAATATCTCCTTAACGGTGCATGTTTAGAAGATATTCACTGTATCTACCAGTACGCATTATAAGCTAATCACCAAGCAGCGTTTACTACAGCTTTAACTTGCCCCATTCTCTGCTCCAGCAGGCTCCTCTGCACTGCACCCTGGAAGTCTAGGGTCCTTTAATGTCATCAAGGCCAGCGCAGGTCTCACAGCCCTGCAATGGACACGAGGATGCCAAGAAACAGTTCAACGCTGGAGTACCACCACCTGAGAGAGGAGACTATCACATAAAAGAAAGTGCTTTTCCCATTCCTAGGATAGAGAAATGTTGTACTTACCTGTAAAATAAATTTCTTTGAGTTCATCATGGGACACAGAGCAGGCTATAAATAATGACTACCTGGGTTATGCGCCACCTATAGGTGAACAGACACTGGCACACAGAAGAAAACACTTTATAACCCCTCCTACTCAGGAAGTTCAAGTAGTAATGAACCCCTAGAAAGAGGGGAGAGATCTCTCTCTCGTGTTGTACTCCAAAAAATTAATTTTATAGGCAAGTACAAAAATCCATTTATTTTTTAAAACATCACGGGGCACAGAACAAGCTATAAATCATGACTAACTGGCATGTGCCAAAGCAATGCACAAGGGGAAGGTGACACAGTAGCCACCATCATGCCAAAAGACACCAATCCACAGCCTACAAAACACTGCCGCCAAAAACAGCATCCCCAGTGGCCCTTGCAACCAACTGGTAAAAAATGTGTGAAAGGGGTGTACCAAAGCCTAGGTTACAGCATTGCAAACCCGGGCCACTGACGCCTGATGATGAATAGCCCAGGGGGCTCCAAACACTTCTGGCAGAGTGAGCCTTCACTTGAAAAAGGTGAAACCTTATCCTTCAAGCCATAAGCTTGGGGGAAAAGCTGACGAATCCACCATGAAAAAGTAGACTTAGAAACCACCTGAGCGTTCCTAGGACACTCATGAAGGATGAACACAGAATCCAGCTGCCTACAGATTGCAGCAGACAATATTCAATACATCTTGACAGCCAAAAATCACATCTAAAATGTCCGAAGGGCTTTGTTTCCAAGTGACTAATGCCTGAGAAAAAAAAAAGAAGGCAAACAAAGAATATGTTACCCCAACATTTCATATTCCTGATATGTGCCTGTTGTACCATGTACATGTATGAAACAGTATCCTGTTCTGCTTCCTTTGTGTGAAATCCCTGGTGCTCCTGTCGGTCTCTATACCTTCCTATTGAAAACTGCCCACACCAGGCATGAGAGCACAGCGTGATCATTTTCTAGCTGTGTTGAGAACTAAGCCTGCTCTTCTCCAATAAGTAGACTTGTGCTGACAGGACCGGGGATCATGGGACTCGGGTTCAGCGGGAAAAGGGTGGGTCACGTGTAAGTTCACCTTTCAGATTTTCTGTAAACGGGAACTTACACTTTAAGCACAGTACCTCAGTGTTGCAGGACAGCAAGTTCTACAAAATAAATACTATATATAAGCTGAGTTTTTCAGCACATTTTCTCCTTGAATTTGGGGACCTGGTACCGGCCAGCCGTAGGTCCCCTGCACACATATAGTCCCAGTTCTCCTCTAAAAGTGTGCAAAGTTTGCTGTCTGGGGGACCTACAGCCGGGGAGCACCGATTTTTCAAAGCCAGGCACCCCTTCTATATACTCCCATGTTAAACGCAAGTCTAGTCATGGACACAGTGAGGCAAAGCGAGGAACAGTGAGGCATGCAGATGGACACCCTAGGCTTATACATGAGTCAATACGTTTTCCCATTTTTTTAGTAGTAAAATTAGCTGCCTCGGCTTATATTCAGGTCAGCTTATACTCGAGTATATACAGTAAACTAAATAATGTAGTAAGTAACCGAGGATACTGCACTGTGAAACATGTTAAAAAGCTCAGACTGGACTTCACCTTTTAGGTTGGGCTTCTCCTCTGGGTTACAGGAGTGCAACTAGTTTTGCACTCCTGTGACCCGTTTTCAGCAGAGAGGTTTGAAGTCCGCTCTCCGCTGATGTCATCGCCATAAGTCGGGGCAGCGCGTCACCCCGACTTCCAAGCCGGGATCCGCCAGCTGCCTTGATTGATGGCCGTCTCAGCGAGCCGCCGAGACGGCCACTCCCCACCCTTTCCACTGCTCAGCCCTCCAATGAGTGACAGTCAGCATCGCTCTGCTCTGGGAGGTGAGAGAACTGAGCCATCGGCGGTGTTCGGTGGCTCGGTTCTCAGGGCAGAGATGCCGGGGGACAAATGCAGCATCAGTCTGATGCTACATCCACCGAGGTAAGTAGAACTAGGAAAAAAACGAATAAAAAAAATAAAAACACACATACTTCTCTTTTAAAACTATATTGCTAAAGAATAGCCAATACCTGAAATTCTTAGTTGCTCCTTTCATCAAAAAAAAATTCAATCATAACTCAATCCAGTTAAGTGTTACCATCACTTCTTCTAAATGTATTTATAGGTTACACTTACTGTTGCTGGATTTTAGGTCCCGATGTATGACAGGTACAATGGCTTCATCATGCAGGTAATTCATCCCCCTGGCAATCTGTACTGCCCAGTTCACCAATATATCTGGTGGAATCTTTTTCCCAGAAAGCACCCTGTTGAGTGATCCTCCTCGGGCAAACTCCATGATTAAGCACAAGTTAGGCTCCTTCAAGCAGACACCCCTCAGTGCAATTATGTTGGGGTGATCAAGCATAGCAAAGAGTTTAGCTTCCTGTCGGACGTTCTCAATAGTCTGGCTGATGTCTTCATCTGGATCGTGACGTGCTGCCTTGACAGCTACTTCCTCCTCTCCCCAAATAGCACGGTACACCTTTCCAAAGCCACCGATCCCAATGATCTCTTCCAGGAGCATCTCTGAAAAATCTATTTCTTCTACTGTAAGGCAAGCATGGGAAAAATTAGGAAATAAAATAGGTTAAAACAGATCTATAAACGTTTTTACAAACCGCACAAAATGGGATAGATAGATATCAAATTGTATTTCCTTATTATAACTACTTTCACTGTTTCACAGTATAAATGAACCCCTTATAGTAGCGATTATCTGCTGTTTTTGTACTATAAAAAAGGGATAATTTTTGTTTTGTCAAGCCCATCATGACAGGTGACACAAAAAAGCATGCCATTTGCTGAATTAGATTAGATATTTTGTTCCCTAAACATATAGCTTGTTATTTATATTTACCACTGCATATAGATATATTTTTCAGACTTACATATTAACTAAATTATAAACCACACTTTGATTTTTTTTTTTATCAAATTAATTCAACGAAACAATAAAAAAAAAAATTAAAAAAATCGGCCAACTAAAGAATTATGAAAATTATTGTTAGTTGCAGCACTACTCCTAACCCATCTTTCAAAACTATGGTTTCCCTCCTTACTTTTGAAGCCAGATATACTCACCCAAGTCTCCCTTCCAGGTCCTTTGCCACTGCCAGTTCTAGGTGCAGGGGACCTCAAATGCAGCGGGGCAAATACCCATACAACTGTGATGATATCATCCTCCTCTGGATCCTGGGAGGATCTCTCTGCTAGATATCCATCAGAAGTGTCCAAAGCATGCAGGCACTGAGGTGGACACAATCGAGGAAGGACCCAAGCAGGAAGTAAACAGAAAAGGAGGAGACTCAGAGCTGTGGCATCACATGACTGTGGCTTAAAGTAGAATTCCCAGACCAAACCTAACTAGACCCAATAACACTCCCTCACCCCTCCTTATACCTATGCTGACTAACCTGTGTAAGAAAGTTGTTAATAGTTAACTATTTTAGGCCCACTCCTGTCTGGTCAGGTGAGTAGGCCCGTGGCAGCTGCAGGGGAGCTCGCTTGCTGCCAGATAGGAATGCCTGAGAGTGGTGACATCACCTATAGGCTCCCATGGCCCTATTTGTTATTGGCAACCCCTACTTTCCCTTGCAGCTGCCACAGGGGAACAGGTTCATTTGACCAAACCAAACTGAAAATTGTTATTATAGTTAAAAAAAAGTCAAAATAAAAATTAAAGTGTTATTAAAAACATATAGTATATTTAACTGCATACCCCATGTACTTCTATTGTTGCTGTCTTGTGTCTACACAGCACAATCTTACAAAAAAAGTACATCCCTGATATTTGTATTGATAGGGTGCCATGCAGTGTCTCTTTGAAACCACTGCATTGCTACCCTAACATGCATGCTTCTGGCTGAAACTACAATGGTTTGAGAGAAGGAATACATGCGTATTATGGACTTGGCACAACGAATTATGCGGCATGAAGTCCTGATGCAGGAGGTTACCTGACTGACTACTCATACTGCTCAAGCAGAAGTTCAGGGAAGCACCGCAAGGAAAGCACAACTTAAAAGAAATTTAAGCAGCCAAATGTAAGATATTTTTAAATAACTTGGAAATTAATAGTAGCATGGAGCTAAAAGGTGAAAATGCTGTGTGCAGTTAAAGCGTTTGTTGCCCCAACATTTCCTATTCCTGCTATCCTATTAAAAACTGACCGCACTAAGAAAGAAAGCTCAGCGTGGTCAGTTCTCAAGCTATGCTGGGAGCTCAGGCTGCTCCCCAATGATCTGACTTGTCCTGTCACACCCCAGCTGCACAGACATTCACTGAGAAGCTCAGTGTGCTGCTGCTTCTCTTCCCCCCAGCTCTTGTGCAGCTGAGAATTGAGGGAATGTGATCACTTATAATAAAAAATAAAATAAAAGGGTAGTAATATTTTTTTTCATATCTACACAAAAAAATGTTTTACAAGGTGCTCATGTACAAACACTTTAAGGTCTAATACTAGGTATCGACAGATTATCGGTAAGGCCAATTTCAGCATCGGTATCAGTCAAACTAGACAGATATTGGTCTCTGCGGGCCGCGGCCATATTTTTGGGGCCCAGAAGCCTGGAGACCCAGTGCACAGGGGCGCACAGGACACGCACACAACGACATTACACCTACGAGTGCTGGGCCTAACGTTCTGAGTCTGACAGGCCTCCCTCGCCTTGCTTGACACTCGGAAGGTACATGCCAGCCAGCCACTCACAGTAAGGTGCCAGGCCACTGAAGCAGGCCAGCCAGCCGCCACCCACCCCAAGGTGCCAGACCAGCCACCCACCGCAAGGTGCCAGACCAGCCACCCACCGCAAGGTGCCAAGCCAGCCACCCACCGCAAGGTGCCAAGCCAGCCCCCCACCGCAAGGTGCCAGGCCAGCCACCCACCGCAAGGTGCCAGGCCAGCCACCCACAGCAAGGTGCCAGGCCAGCCACCCACAGCAAGGTGCCAGGCCAGCCACCCACCGCAAGGTGCCAGGCCAGCCAGCCACCGCAAGGTGCCAGGCCAGCCACAGCAAGGTGCCAGGCCAGCCAGCCACCCACCCACTCACAGCAAAGTGACAGTTATTTTAGAAAATGTTATATGTACAAAATATATCGGCTATCGGCAGGAGAGGTAGCCGAAATATCGGTATCGTAACGGCACAGAAAAAACGATAACTTCTGCCAATAAGCACAAAAAAAAGAAAAAAATGAAAAGCCATCTTACATGGAATGAACATTTATTTAAATAAGGAGGGCTAGAAACAAAAGGAACCCAAAATAGAAATGGGAAATGTGTGCTTCACAAAAACATGGTTTGTATCCTGTTAGCTATATTACTATTCTAAGCTTTGTAAGGCAAAATACAATCTGGATAAACAAAAAAGAAAAATTTCTTTCTGCTAAAGAACATCTGGCTCCACTTTAATTCTGCTGCCAACGTTGTACTTCACTTGCTGGCACAGCAATTCAGCTTTTAGTGTGTGTATTCTTTTCTTCTTTCAGCAAGAGAATGTCAGTAAGCGGAATACTCTTCAGCCCACACTTGGCTTTGTAAATACAGCTGAACGAGGATACTGGTCATCCTCTGCGAAAGAGTCCCTGCCCATTTGCTTTCCCAACAGATAAAAAATTCTTCCACTGCTGTATGCAAAAACAAAACAATACATTATCACCAGAAACTATGGGACAAAATGAACTGTCAAATGCAGGACCTTGCAAAAGGACTTATGCCGCGTACCCACAACCATTTTTCATGACGTGAAAAATTCCATTTTTTTAAAATGGTCATTAAAAAACGGTCGTGTGTGGGCTCCAGAGCATTTTTCTCGACGTGAAAAATGGGCATTCAAAATTTAGAACATGCTCTAACATTTCGCGTAGTTTTTCACGTGTAGGCTTAACGACGGGGAAAAAACGTGCATGCTCAGAAGCAAGTTATTAGACGGGAGCACTCGTTCTGGTAAAACTAGCGTTTGTAATGGAGACAGCACATTCGTCACGCTGTAACAGACTGAAAAGCACGAAGACTGAAAAGCGCAAATCGTCTCTCACCAAACTTTTACTAACACGAAATCAGCAAAAGCAGCCCAAAGGGTGGTGCCATCCGAATGGAACTTCCTCTTTATAGTGCCGTCGTACGTCACCGCGCTTTGCTCGAGCATTTTTTTTCCCACGATCGTGTGTATGCAAGGCAGGCTTGACAAGAATCACGTCGAAAATTAACATCTAGGACATTAAAATTGGTCGTGTGTACGCGGCTTTATGGATTTTTTCATGATTAGTACTCTTATAATCTAGGAGCAGGGGTCCTCATACTACGGCCCGCGGAGGACTTTTAACCAGCCCACCCCACCCTGACAAGCAACGCCGGTTACACGGCAGGTTGTAACACAGCAATCCCGCTGTGTCACGGAGATCACAGTGTTAACAGTTCTGGCGCGCTATGATAAATGTCCCGCCCTCCTCCTCCTAGACTAGCTTGTGTGATAGAGCCAGTGTTCTGTCTATCACACAAGCTGGTCTAGGAGGAGGAGGGCGGGACATTTATCATAGCGCGTCAGAACTGTTACCAACACTGTGAGCTTAGTGACACAGCGGGACTGTGACACAGCAGGACCGTGACAGCAGTTTGGCACAGTAAGGAGTAAGGCTGTGAGGGGCTTACGATGGTGAGGTAACGGGGGGGGGGCTTGTGATGGTGAGGGGGGCTGATGAAATGATGATGATGGTGGGGGGGGGGGGGCTGATGATGAAATGATGATGTAATGATGATGATGGTGGGGGGGGGGCTTGCAATGAGGGGCTGATGATGTAATGATGAAGGTGGGGGGGGCTTGCAATGGTGAGGGGGGGTTGCAATGAGGGGCTGATGATGGTGAGGGGGGGTTGCAATGAGGGGCTGATGATGTAATGATGATAGGGGGGCTTGAAATGATCTTGATTGGCTTGCAATTAGTGATTGTGAAGAAGGGGGGGCTTGCAATGAGGGGATGATGATGATGTAATGATGATGGTGAGGTGGGGGGGCTTGCAATGATCATGATCGGTTTGCAATTAATGATTGTGAGGGGGGGGGGCTTGCAATGAGGGGCTTATAATGATGAAGGGGGAGGGTTGCAATGATCGTGAGGGGCTTGCAATGGTGAGGGGGGGGCTTGAAATGATGGCTTGAATTTGAAATGGTGGTGAGGGGGGGCTTGCAATGATGGTCTAAAAAGACGGTGACGGTGGGCTTCCAATGATGGTCTAAAAATACGGTGAGGGTGGGCTTGCAATGATGGCTTGTTCTTCATTTATTGTATTTGTTCCCATTTTGTTTTTTCACTTCAAAATAACATATGTGCAGTGTGCATAGGAAATTGTTCATATTTATTTTATAGTCCGGCCCTCTAATGGTCTGAGGGACAGTGAACCGGCCCCCTGTTTAAAAAGTTTGGCGGACCCCTGATCTAGAGTCAAAATTGATTTGATTGGGGATGTTGGCCACTGATCCACATACAATAGTCAATGTTAAAGTGAAAAATGTGGAAAGTTATCGAAATAATTTACAAATGAAAGCCTTGATTGCATAAAGCTTTTTGCACACAGGGGTGTCTAGCGGCTGTGCATTCCCTGCAACTTTTCGGGGTACCCAGGAGGCACAGGTTTCCCCCGCTGTCTGTCAAAGTCTATGGCAGACTGCGGCTGGACAGGGCCATATGAATATGCGGGATGCAGAAAACCTGCATTCAAGGTAACACATAAATCACTAGATGTCAACACCAATCTGTAAAGTGAACAGACTTTATAAATCACATCATAGGTAAAACAGAGTTTGTAAGACCCAGGTTACATTAGCCGTTATGTCAATGCCAGCACTGCCAGGGAAGAATGGCTCCAAATCTATTCCACAGTGTCCTTCCCCAGTGTTGCCAACCATCAGTTAAAACATGGGCACTTTTCTCCTAACAGTAAATGCCAGTGAAAGAAAAAGGTTGCCAGTAAAAAAAATATGGCTGTGACGCTTGGCCGAGACCATTCGAGTGCCGGTGCATTGCCATGAAATGAGATTTGCCATGGAATGAGATGGTCCGCCTCCATCTCATCCTATTGGCTCACTCATGTCACGTGACAAAACATCAGTCACAGCTAGGCTATCATAGGGAGAGGATCTCCTCTCCCTGTGATAGCCCGATAGCACTGTCAGCAGCGTGCCTCCCGCCAGCGCTAAGTACACCCCGCAGCTCTACTCCCCGTCCCCTGCACCCCGCAGCTCTACTCCCCGTCCCCCGTTAAGGCTCAGGGAACGGGGCGAGTCTACGCTATTAGCGTAGACCTAGCGTTGGCTACGTTAGTAGCGTAACGTAGCCAACGCTAGGTCTACGCTATTAGCGTAGACTCGCCCCGTTCCCTGAGCCTTAACGGGGGACGGGGAGTAGAGCTGCGAGCGCAGGGGACGGGGAGTAGAGCTGCGGGCGCGGGGTGCCAGGATCAAAGAAGAGGGATCCGAGAAGAGGAAGCTCTGGGCAGAATTCTCTGTGCAAAACCACTGCACAGAGCAGGTAAGTATAACGTGTTTGTTATTTTTAGAGAAAAAGACTTTAAAATCACTTTAAAATCACTTTAACTTTAAAGTAGGAGTCATGCCATATCCTATCTGAACTTAAACCTGCTAAAATGGGGGTCTTTTTTTTATTAGCATAGGAAAAGCGATACTGGAAGGTGGGTAAAACGCTGCACACCCCAAATGGTTGTAGAAAGAAAAAAGGAAAAGTTACCCCGGGGGCTTTGTTTTACAGCACAGGGGAGATATGCAGATCTTTTAGGCCCTGCATATCTCAAAGAGAACCCTGTGACCTATAAATCATCACATAAGGGACAAAAAGTTCCCTATGCGATGATGAAAAAAAAAAAAAAAAAAAAAAAAGTTAAAAGCGGTTGTATAACCCACTTTCACATTTTTACCTACAGGTAAACCTATAATAAAGGTTTACCTGTAGGTAAAATTAATATCTCCTAAACCTGCACTCCAAAGGTCTGGTGGATGCTCCCAGAAAAATCAGAGCTCCTTGCCGGAAAGAGGACTCCTGCACACATGCGCAGGAATTATGTCATCGCGACTCAGAGCCAAAGACGCGAACCCGGAAGAAACACCCAAGGAAACATGTCCGATCCCTCAGTGGTGACTGGGAGGCGATGCCGGCGCATCGTTCTAAAGGTTAACATTTCATAATGAGCTAGCTCATAACGCCTTACAGCTACCCCCCATATACACACACGCACGAACATAAAGTAATGCATCAGAGGTTCCTACGTATGAAAACGTTGATTGCGATGCACGTTACATATCGCCACGCACGCCAGAGTGAGAGCAATAATTCTAGCACAAGACCTCCGTAAAAATAAACTGTAACCTATAGGGGGCTTTTGAAGCTTTGCATATTGAAAATATAGGGAAGCTATAGGGTTCCAAAATTTGATGGCATTTCACGGGCGCACACAAATTTAAGGTTTGGCATGTTGGGTATCTATTTACTCAGTGCAACCTGGTCTTTAATATTTTACCAAAAATTTGGGTAATTTATTGCTTTTGTTTGCCCTAAAATTCAAGCTTATTTACTGAAATTTTGCGTTTCCTAGATCTTTGTGGCAATATCGTGAGGAAAAAAAAGAAAATTGGAATTACCACAATTTTTTTCTCTATGGTATCTGCCTTCAGAAAATGTGTGTGTTTTGTGTAATCTTCAGGCCTTAAAATAGCGGTAGAACACCACGATTTTACCGCGTTTTTAATTCATTTCAATGGAGAGGGGCGTTTTTGGAGCGTTTTAATAGCGCTATTTTTACCACGAAAACGCAGCAAAAATGCACCAGTGTGAAAGGGCTCTAAAGGTTACAAACAATACAGGGACGTGGTATCGAATTAGATAAAACATTTGCAAGCCTTAGGAGGTTTACTACATAGATGGGTATTAAAATGTGGCCTTATCTTCATCCATTGCATCCACATTTCCAGGAACTACCAATTTCCTGCACACAGGAACTGAAAAGAGATCCCTAATTTCCTGCACCGATGAGGTCAAGGAGAAGAGATCAGCAAAAACTGCTCCCTAGTTCAAAAGCAGCTTACTGCCCAGTATCCATGCCAGCAATGTCATCTGCGCCCCCCCCCCTCCCATACACGCACCCACACTGCCCAGTATCCATGCCAGCAATGTCATCTGCGTCCCCCCCCCCTCCCATACACGCACCCACACTGCCCAGTATTCACTCCAGTAGTGTCATCTAAACCTCCCAGACCCAGTACACACACCCCCATCACTGCCCAGTAGCCATGCCAGCTGGGACATCTGCCACCCCAAGATACACACACCCCTCACTGCTCAGTATAATCCGCCCCAAGGTACACACACCCGTCACTGCCCAGTATACATGCCAGCAGTGTCATCTGCCCCCCCCTAGTACACACCCCCTTACTGCCGCCCAGGATCCATGCCAGCAGTGTCATCTTCCCCCCTAGTACACACACCCCCTTACTACCCGGTATCCATGCCAGCAGTGTCATCTGCCCTCCCAATACACACACCCCTCACTGCCCATACCAACAGTGTGGTCTATCCTCAGCTCACACAAAGCTTAATGCTCAGTGCCCATGGCAGCAGCATTGTCTGCCCCCCTTGCACACACCACTCCAGTATTAAAGCGGAGTTCCACCCAAATTTGGAACTTCCGCTTATCCCACTCCTCACCCCCTTACATGCCACATTTGGCATGTAATTTTTTTGGGGGGGGGAGTGGGGGCTTCAGGAGGAGTGGGACTTCCTGTCCCACTTCCTCCTTCCGGGTAGACGATTAAGCCTAATCGCCTAGGCGATTAAGCTTAATCACCTACAGGAAGGGGTTGCTGTAGGTGATTGCCCAGGACACGTGACAGGTCCTCGGCGATCGCCTGTCCAATCAGACGGCGCCTCGCCGGGCCGCTCGCGCATGGGTGCCCGGCCGTGAAGCCGAAAGCTGTCACGGCCGGGTGCCCACACTGAGCATGAAGACGCCGGCCGGCGAGGAGCGGAGCCCCGTCCGGCGAGGAGCTGGAGCCGTGGAGCAGGTAAGTGTCGGTTTATTAAAAGCCAGCAGCTACACTTTTTGTAGCTGCTGACTTTTAATAAACGTACAAAATGGGTGGAAAACCCCTTTAATGTCAGTAGCATAGTATCCAACCCAGCGCACAACTCACATCACATCAGCAGTGTTAGGTACACTTTAGTACGCACAAACCACTGTTCTGTGTTATTTGCAAGATCTGCTCGCCAGAACACCCAGCTATAAACACAGTACCCCTGCACTCATATCACGGGCCTTCAGCACAGATCCAAAATTTCTAAAATCACCAGCGAGACCTGCCACAGCATAAAAGCATCTCGGCAGCATGTTTACAACCTCATCCAGCTGGCTTTGCGGCTTAAGGCTAGCTTCACACCTATGCGATTGACACATTCACATCTGTGCATTTTTAACCACTTAAGCCCCGGACCATTTGGCTGGCCAGGCCACTTTTTGCGATTCTGACAATTGCGCGGTCGTGCGACGTGGCTACCAAACAAAATTAACGTCCTCCCCCCCACAAATAGAGCTTTTATTTAGTGGCATTTGATCATTTTTTATTTTTTTTTGCGCCATAAACAAAAATAGAGCTACAATTTAGATTTTTTTTGTATATTTTTTACTTTTTGCTATAATAAATATCCCCCAAAAATATATAAATAAGCGTTTATTGATTGGTTTGTGCAAAAGTTATAGCGTCTACAAAATAGGGGATAGATTTATGGCATTTTTATTAATATTTTATTTATTTTTTTACTAGTAATGGCGGCGATCAGCGATTTTTATTGTGACTGCGACATTATGGAGGACACTTGACACCATTTTGGGACCAGTCATTTTTACGGTGATCAGTGCTATAAAAATGCACCGATTACTGTAAAAATTACACTGGCAGTGAAGGGGTTGACCTGTATGGGGGCGCTGAAGGGGTTAAGTGTGTCCTAGGGAATTATTCTAACTGTTAGGGGCGTGGCTACGAGTGAAACGTCACTGATCGCTGCTCCAGAAGATGAGCGTGAGTATTCGATCAGTGCCATGTCACTAGGAAGAACGGGGAGATGTTGTGTTTACACTGACATCTCCCCATTCTTCAGCTCCGTGACCCAATCGCGAGACACTGGCAGACAGAGTCCGCGGGTCCCGCAGGCACGGTCACAAATTAAGGGGGACGTATATATATGCCCATTTGCCCAGTCATGCCATTCTGTCGACGTATAAGTTCGTGCAGCGATCGGGAAGCGGTTAAAAGGGGATTTTTTTTTTCCCTGCAGCAGATTGCATTTTAGGTTCCAAAGATCTCAATAGAAAAGTAGTAGAAACTAGGGGTGCAACGGATCGTCACCGATCCGTGATCCGAACGGGTCACCCCGTTCGGATCGGCACACCATGCGGTCCGCTCCGGAGCCTCGGCCGTAGGAAAGTCCCCGGCTTTGGCCTAGCTCCGGAGCGGCGGCCATCTTGCTCCACCCCCGTGTGCTTGTCAGAGCCCAGAGCACAGCGTGACACGCCTCCCCGCCTCAGCGCGCAAATAGAGCGGACTAAAGCAGACAGCGCAGGATCATCCACCGGCAGCTACAGGAAAGGTCCAGGGGCTTAGAGCAGTGGTTCTCAACCATTCTAGGGTCGGGACCCCTTAATAAAAAATTTCCCAATGTGTGGGGACCCCTAACAGTAAAATTATTTTCGTAGCGTGGGTTGTCAGTACCCAAGGCAAGATGAGTAATTTGTGCCCCTAACCCACGGATATTTAGTCCTTTCCTCTTGTACAGTATTTAAAACCCTTATGGTACATTTTAGGATGTACCACTCTTTCTTCTCCTTTCTTTCTCTTTTATCTCTCTCTATCCTAATTTATTTTTCTTTTTTCCCCATCCCTCTCTCTAGCCGTCTTTCTAGCTCTTTCTCTTATTCTTTCTCTCCCTTTTTTGTTGTTCCTCCCCCTCTTTTCATCTACCTTCTGTGTATTCTCTATTTTTATTCCTTTTCTTACTCCTTGGTTGGGGGGGAATGGGATGAGTGGCAGTGCTGTAACTCACTGTGTCTCCAGCTCTGTGGTGTCTCGCAGCAATGACACCTATGCCAAAATCAGGATATGGGGTCTCCTCCAGCCCCTCCCACTTCACATTCCTCACCAGTCAGCTGACCTCTAGTCTGTGCCCCCCCACCCATGCTGTGAAGTGGCTGAGTGGGAGCCTGCGGGCTCCAGGAACAGCCCTGATGGGCAGCTACGAAAAGGTTGGGAGAGCGGTGTGGGCTTCAGGAACAGCCCAGGATTTGGTGACCCCTGGCAAATCATTATTTGACCCCCATGGGGGTCCCGACCCCCAGGTTGAGAACCACTGGCTTAGAGGATCATTGAGGCGGGCGGTGTATAGTTACAGAGCTGTGAGCAATCTGCTATGGGCAATGGTGACCTTCCCCAGTGTGCTGCGAGTGTCTCTCTACTGAGAATAAGCCTGAGAGGGGACACTGCGATCACCTGCCAGCCAAGGAGCTCAGTGATAGGGAGGGGAGGCAGATCACCGGGAACTGTGTCCATCAACCCTGACATCTGGGAGCATCCCTGCACAGGAGATCAATGTGTCATCTGTACGAGGATATACCCAACCCCCCCCCCCCCCTTTTCTATACAAGAAACCCCCCCTCCCTGTGCGATTGAGGATGGATATGCCCCCTGCTTTTTTTCCTGTGTGCACTGTACTAATCACAGTAATGATAGTTATTAGGGGGGCAAGTGGACACCCAACAGAGTTTTAGATTCAGTTATTTTCATCACAAAACTGAGCTTATACGCTTAAATACAGTTTTTGTAAATCCGACGGACTGTTTAAATGTTAAATTTAATGTGAAAATCAGAGGTGTTCTGTCACATTAGCAATAAACAGTCTGTCGGATTTCCAAACACTGTATTTAAGCACATAAGCTCCGTTTTGTGTTGAGAAGAACTGTGAAATCCAAAACTCTGGTGGGTGTAACAAGATTTGTGGTTTTTTTTTTTTTGCTGATCCGAAAATGATCCGATCCGTGACTCCTGATCCGAGGATCGATTCGATCCGTGAGTTTTTTGATCCGTTGCACCCCTAGTAGAAACGCATCAAAAACACAGTGCTTGCATCTTTATTAGGTTTTGCTGATTTCTCCTGCATGACAGACACCTTCCTAGACGGCACAGGCAGAAGTGGGAGCTGGGTACCTGTCAAAACTAGGTACCCACGTGGTACTGACTTTGGAGTGTAACTTGGTAATGACTGGCTTTGACCAGTGATAATGGACTGTTGCATTGTAGAATATTCAGGTATGATTTTCATGCAACTTTTGAGGGTAATCATTGAAGTCCGTGGCCCTCAAGTTGCATGAAAGTCGGACCAAAGTAGTCCATGAACTACTTTGAAGTTGCTGCAAGTTTAGGTTGTGCATATACAGTTGTATGAAAAAGTATTTACCCCCTTTCTGATTAATTTATTTTTTGCATATTTGTCACACTTAAATGACTCAGCTCAACAAATATTATTACACAAAGATAACCCGAGTAAATACAAAATGCAGTTTTTAAATGATAGTTTAATTTATTAAGGCAAAAAACCTATCCAAAGCTGCCTGACTATGTGAAAAAGTAATTGCCCCCTAAACCCAACAACTGGTTTTGCCACACGTGGCGGCAACAACTGCAATCTAGTGTTTGCGATAACTGGCAATCTTTCACATTGCTGTGGAGCAATTTTGGCCCACTCTTCTTTGCAGAACTGTTTAAATTCAGCCACACTGGAGGGTTTTCCAGCATACGGTCATGATACAGCATCTTAATTGGATTTAAGTCCGGGCTTTGACTAGGCCACTCCAAAACCTCCATTTTTCTTTGTTTGAACCATTTAGGAGGTGGACTTGCTGTTGAGTTTTGGATCATTGTCCTGCTGCATAACCCAAGTGCACTTGAGGTCACAAACTGATGGCTGGACTTTCCCCCTTTAAGATTTTCTGGTAGAGCTCAGAATTTAGGGTTCCATCAATTATGGCAAGTCGTCCAGGTTCTCAAGCTACAAAGCAGCCGCAGACCATCACGTTACCACCACGTCGGACTGTTGGTATGATGTTCTATGAAATTCTGTATTCGTTTTATGCCAGATGTAATGGCATGCACACCTTCCAAAAAGTACAATTTTTGTCTTATCAGTCCACAGAATATTTGCCTAAAAGTCTTGGGGATAATTAAGATGTTTTCTGGTAAATGTAAGATGAGCCTTTGTGTTCTTTTCAGTCAGCAGTGGCTTTGGCCTTGGAACTCTCCCATGGATGCCATTTTTCATCGTCGTCGTGCTCGAGTCATTTTTGTAGGCCGGCCACTCCTGAGAAGATTCCCTATTGTTCCAAGTTATCTCCATTTGTGGATAATGGCTCTCCCCGTGGTTCACTGGAGTTCCAAAGCCTTAGAAATGGCTCTGAAACCCTTCCTAGACCGATACATGTACATTACTTTGTTTCTAATCTGTTCTCGATTTTTTAGATTGTGGCATGATGTGTGGCTTTTGTGATCTGTTGGCATGCTTCACTTTGTCAGACAGCTTCTAATTATGTGATTCCACAGATCTGGCAGAAATCAGGCCTGGGAGTGGTAAGTGAAATTTAACTCCGCTCTCCAAAAAAATGTGGTTATTCACAATTCAGCATGGGAGGGGGCAATTACTTTTTCACAAAGGGCAAGGCAGGTTTAAACAGCTTTTTTCCCTTAATGAAGGTAAATAATTTCAAAACTGCATCTTAGATTTACTCAGGTTATCTTTGTGTAATACAAAAAAAATGTGATGATCTGAATCATTTAAGTGTAATGCCGCGTACACACGATCATTTTTCGGCATGAAAAAAACAACGTTTTTCGGCATGTAGAAAAAAAACAAAGTTTTTCCAACTTAATCATTAAAGCGGATGTGCCACGGGAACAAAATATTAAAAGCCAGCAGCTACAAATACTGCAGCTGCTGACTTTTAATATTAGGACACTTACCTGTCCTGGAGTCCAGCGCCGATCGCAGCAGAGCACGAGCGATCGCTCGTCACTCTGCTGCTCCCCCCGCCATCCACGCTGAGGGAACCAGGAAGTGAAGCGCTGCGGCTTCACTGCCCGGTTCCCTACGGCGCATGCGCGAGTCGCGCTGCGCCCGCCGATTGGCTCACACGCTGTGTGCTGGGAGCCGAGTGTTCCCAGCACACATCGGGCGAAAGACGGGATGTGACGGAATGCCCGTCTTTTGCCCGTAGCGTGTGGCCGGAAGTGGGTGCAAATACCTGTCTTTAGACAGGTATCTGCACCCCCTGGTGTGCAGAGATTCTTGAAGGGGTACCCTGCGCAAATTAAAAAAAATGTGCGTGAGGTTCCCCCCCAGGATGATACCAGACCGTTCGGTCTGGTATGGAATTTAAGGGGAACACCTACGCCGAAAAAAAACGGCATGGGGTTTCCCCCAAAATCTATACCAGACCCTTATCCGAGCATGCCGTCCGGCCAGTCAGGAATGGGGGTGGGGATGAGCACCCCCCCCCCCCCCCCCCCCAAAGCACCTTGTCTCCATGTTGATGGGGACAAGGGTCTCTTCCTGACAACCCTGGCCGTTGGTTGTCAGGGTCTGTGGGCAGGGGGGCTCATTGGAATCTGGAAGCCCCCTTTAATAAGGGGGCCCCCAGATCCCAGCCCCCCCACCCTACGTGAATGAGTATCCATTCACCTGGAGGCAAAGTGTAAAAGAAAATAAACACATGACACAGGGTTTTTAAAGTAATTTATTAGTCAGCTCCGGGGGCCCCCCTCTCTTCTTTAGCTCTTTCACCAGGGGGGGGGGCCTTCTTCGTCAGGGGGTGGGGGGTGGGGGTGGTGTCGGTCTTCATCGCCGTCTGGTTCTCTTCCGCTCTCCAGGGGTCTTCTCCGCTCTCCGGGGGTCTTCTTCCATCTTCTCCGCTTCTTCTCCCGCTCGCTCTCCGGTACCTTCTCTTTCATGGCTGGCCACCGCTATCTTCGTGTTAGCTCAATTACTAGCGGCGGCCAGACGCTCCCTCCCGCTGTAATGACGGGTGTGCGGTGCGCAATACTTTATATAGGCCTCTTATGACGACACAGTCCCAGCATGCTCCGGGTAATGTCGTCACCACCAGGAGCATGCTGGGACTGTGACGTCATAAGAGGCCTATATAAATCGGTGAGAACCACGCACCCGTCATTACAGCGGGAAGAAGCGTTGTGTCAACATCGGAAGAAGAGAAGAAGGCAGAAGACGTCACAGAAGAGCGGGCTGGCCGCCGCTAGTAATTGAGCTACCACGAAGATAGCCCTGAAGGAGAAGGTCCCGGAGAGCGAGCGGGAAAAGAACCGGAGAGCGGAGAAGACTCCCGGAGAGCGGAGGAGAACTTGACGGCGGTGAAGACCGACACCACCCCTCGACGAAGAAGGCGCCCCCCCCTGGTAAAAGAGCTAAAGAAGAAAGAGGGGGGGCCCCGGAAACCCTGTGTCGTGTGTTTATTTTCTTTTACACTTTGCCTCCAGATGAATGGGTAGGGGTACCCCATACTCATTCAGATTCCGATGAGCACCCCCGCCCGCAGACCCCGACAACCAACGGCCAGGGTTGTCGGGAAGAGACCCTTGTCCCCATCAACATGGGGACAAGGTGCTTTGGGGTGGGGGGCGCAGTGCGCCCCCTGCCCCAAAGCACCCACCCCCCCATGTTGAGGGCATGCGGCCTGGTATGGCTCAGGAGGGGTGGGGGACCGCTTGTTCGTCCCCACCCCTATTCCTGACTGGCCGGGCGGCATGCTCGGATAAGGGTCTGGTATGGATTTTGGGGGAACCCCCACTCCGTTTTTTTTCGGGGTAGGTGTTCCCCTTAAAATCCATACCAGACCGAAGGGTCTGGTATCATCCTGGGGGGAACCTCACGCAAAAATGTTTTAATTTGTGCGGGGTTCCCCTTCAAGATTCTCCGCACACCAGTCGCCCCGCAAGTCGGATCATCTTGATCCGACTTCTGGTGCGACCTCTATTCAAATCAATGGGCTCCCATAGGGAACCATTGAATTTGAATAGACAGAAACGAAGGAGGAGGCTTACAGCTCTAACGCAGGAGCTTCAGAACGCACTGGTCCTGCATTTTTTTTGCAGCTTAAAAACGGCTCAGCCATCTACAGCTCAAAAACGTCATGGTTGGCATGAGGCCATAGACTAACATGGAGAGCCGTTTTTAAGCTGCAAAAAACGCTGAGAAAAAGTGGCTGTAAAAACGTCCATGGAAATGAAGCCTAAAAGGGGAAGTTCCATGCGGATGACACCACCCTTAGGGCTGCGTTAGCCGATTCTGTGTTAATAAAAGACAATTTGCGCTTTTCTGTCTGTTCAGGTGAAGCGTTGGAGCCATGAGACAGAAAATCTCGAGTCTCGAGATTTTCTGTCTCATGGCTCCAACTCTTCACCTGAACCCTCCCCTCCCTGTTTTAAAGATTGCATGTTTGGTGATTTGATTGTTGTCACGTCATGTGCATTTCTTTTTAATTGTCCATGTATGATTTTAATGCTTTTTCATGTATACCATGCCAATACATTTTGCTAAATTTACTTATGTGAGAGCTCTGGTTTGAGTAGATTCAATTTATCTAGTACCGCTATAGTCCACCCGGCCCACCCTTCTCTGTTGGCGTTTCAGGGTCTGTGGGGGTTCCCTGAACCCTTCATCCTAATATTCATAGAATAGTCGATGGTACACTTTCAATTTTCTTGTATTTTTCTAAATGTTAGAGGTCAAATCTTATTTCAAAAAGTAGTTCCTGTACTACTTTTTGCGATTTCGGGCCGCGATTTACATTGACATCTGTGCAGAAACCTGCACAGATGTCTCTTAAATCGCAGCCGAAATCGGGACTGCCAGCGGGAGTGAAATCGTGCGAGTTTAGCTGAACTCGCACGGCTTCCCTCCCGCAGCCCAGTGTGAACCTGGGCTCAGTCACACAGCAGTGGCGTAGACTCACAGACCTGCGCTGCATGCACAACTTCATGGTAAGATGTACACAGAGTATACCTGCATCTAAATATCTTTCCTCTGAAGCCTGACGATTTCAGGTGCGACTTCAATAGACATCTGTGCATGAAGCCACACAGATGTCTATCAAGTAGCACCTGAAATCGCACTACTTCAAGTAAAGTAGAATGATTTCAAAGTAGCAGCAATGTGAACCAGGGCTTAACCCCATTTTTTTTTTTTTACAACAAACTTGCCACAACCACATGCATTGCACATGGTTGTGGGGAGTTTACGGTGCATCCCTATTTGCTTGAAGGTGTGGCATGTCTTGCTGACCGTTACATGGGGGCCAAACTTTGCTGTGGGCGCAAAGCATCACAACTGCAGCATGTAAACACCCGTCTACTGCTTACTGCGGAAGGAGTGGGGGTCTAAATGAAGTCTAATAGTTTGTAGTCAGCTGCGGCGGCACATTCAGTTTTTAGGTCATTAGAATGGCTGACTGCACACTGACTGTTTACATTTCAAACCTGGCAGTGGCCGTTTATATGGTCCATTTATACTGTAGGCATGTAAAGGTTTGCACAGATACAAAATGTTCATGTGTGCACATTGGCCCTGTGGGGGAGAAAAAAAAAAAAAAAGCTAAAAACGCATAGTCTGAGCACATCAGACAAGGAGAGTTACAATACCAGTGCTGCCTCCCCTGCAGACAATATTTTCTCTTTTGCAGAGTTGCAGCCACCACTATGATCTCCAGAAGCCAATTATTTTGGGTGTGTCAGATCAATGCATCTTCATACTATGTAGTTTGGCTCACAATTCTTGGCTGCTACATCTCTACTGTGCCCCTGCAGCTCTGCAGGGACTAGGTATGCAGCTACTGGCAATTCATGCGTTTTTAATTATTCTATATTGTCCTATCCAGTTTTGGGATAACTGCACCTTTTATATACACGATTTTGATACTGAAATAAAAATTTTAATTGTATCATACATTTATGTGAAGATCATTACTTGTTGCTATCGGTAACCTCTTTCCAAATAGCCTTCTCTTAGGCCATTTCCCTTTCCCTCTTTTTTTAAAGTTTACTGGCAGATGGAACCACAGCACTCAGCAGGAAGAGGCAGACATCAACATACCCAGACGTATTGGATGCTGAAGATCCTATTTGGTTACACTAGGTCTGCAAAATAGTGAGGATCACTTGCAATGAAGGAGAACTCAAGTTTTCTTGACAGTACTCCCCCCCCACTACGGTATCCAATTAAAAACTTTACTGTAAATCGGAGCTCCACCCTCCACTGCCACATTTAGTACTTTGAGGATGGAGCAGGTACCTTTTGTTTTGACTGCTACCCGCTTCTACGTTTGACTCAGTTTGGCTCCCCCTTAGGCCTTCTGGGACACATCACAGGTCCCAGAAGACTATGGAACAAATTCACAAGCTTACGCATGTGCAACAGGAACCCAACTGTGAAGCCGCAAGACTTCACTTCCTGTTTCCCTTACTAGAGATGCCAACGCCTGCATCCGAAACCGATTGAAGAATCGGTACAGGCGAGGACATTGCTGGATCCCTGGATAGGTAAATTTTACTTATATTAAAAAAGTCAGCAGCTACAGTATTTGTAGCTGTTAGCTTAATTTTTGGGGGGAGCCTGGAGTTCCACTTCAATGCATTCTCTGCATTAGGGCTGGTTCACACCATGAACCACACAGAAACACACTGTGCATTTCACATGTGCGATTTCAGCCCAGGTGCACACTACAAGGTGGTGCAGGAAAACCGCAATCGGTGCAATTTCCTACACCACATTCAAATGACACTGCCTTTGCAATCTGCAATGGATGTCAACGCAATGTTAACGACAGACTCAGGTCTCAAATGCAGTGTATTTGCCTGAACTGTATCCCATGGTACAAAACGAGCATGCAATCCAGTTGCAGTGCATTTCTAAAATTGGTGCATGCACTACTTTGGTGTGATGCGGTGCGATTTCAGCCCATTCAAAATAAATGAGCTCAAATTGCACAAGGCTGAATCGCATGAGAATTGCACATGAATGTGGTGCAATTCTTAGCATGCTAAAAAACATGCCAGACTGTAGCAAAACTAGTGCATGCACTACCTTACAAAACGCAGAGCAACTGGATCACATGATACCTCTGAACCATCTTCATTGCACCAAAACTCGCTGCAGATCACAAGTGCAGAGCATTTTGAACGAGGGGCGGGAAACACGCATTGAGCTCAGGTTTCTTGCACTGCATTTGGGTGTAAACTAGTTAAAAAGTGTGTGTGTGTGCGCGTGCGCACACACACATATATACCCCCCATTCCTTGGTGCACCCCCTCCCTAAACACTTACCCGAGTTCTCTCTTAATCCAGTGCTGTGCCTTTCTGCAGCACCACTCCTCTCACCTTGCTGGTCTAACAGGAGGCTCTGAGAGCAGGCTCCTACTGTTGTCAGTCAAATCCTGTAAGAAGGGAGGAGCAGCATGGCCGAGGTGCTCTGTATGCGTTTATAGACACAAACACAGCCCAGCGCGGAAGCACGCCCTCAGCACATGGTATAACAACTTTTTATATTTAGCTCAGTAGTAAACTACAAAAAAAAATAAAAAAAAAAAAAAAAAAAAAAAAAAAATCATAAATGTACCAATATGCACCACATATTAGCAAATTACGACAGACTTACCTGCACACCAGGTCCTCCAGCGCAGCGCTGTAATGGCTCCCTGGCACTTTCATCTTCAACCAGTCTTCCTTCTGGGTTTGTGGGCTCTGACTATATTAATGGCCGGGCCACAAAGTCACTCCTGCGCATGTGTGCAGGAGCCCCGGCCTCTGAAGGTACAGCATGGGTATATGATCTCATCAGGGCACATATGCCAATGAAGAGTGCAAGTTTAAGAGATATTTACTGTACCTACAGGTAAGCCTTACTATAGGCTTACCTGTAGGTACAGGTTAAAGTAGACTTCTACTTCCACTTTAGGGAGGAAAAAATGTAATTGTACATGTATTTACAACCACTTGAAAAGTCACATCAAAGAGTTCACCACACTGCAATAATAAAACAAAACAATGCACTCTCTAACAATACCTACAGTTATTAGAAGCATTATTATTCAGGTTATTTTTCACAACTGACTTAAAGTGGAGGTTCACCCTATAAAACATTTCTAACACTGCATCTAGCCCAGTCCTGCATACAAAATGACACTGACCTTTTTTTTCCTTTGCCGTAGATAGCGTTTAGCCGTGGAATTCACCGCGGCTTCCGGGTAGGGAATCCCGCGGGAGTGGGCGTTCCTATTGTCATGCCAATTGATTGACATGCTAAACGACGGCGCACACAGCACATCACGACTTCCCGAAAGAAGCTTGGCTCTATTCGGCGCCGAATAGAGCCGAGCCGACCTTCTTTCAGGGAAGTCGTGACGCGCTGCGTGCGCCGTCGTTTAGCATGTCAATCAATTGGCATGACAATAGGAACGCCCACTCCCGCGGGATTCCCTACCCGGAAGCCGCGGTGAATTCCACGGCTAAACGCTATCTACGGCAAAGAAAAAAAAAAAAAAAAAAGGTGAGTGTAATTTTATATGCAGGACTGGGCTGGATGCAGTGTTAGAAATTTTTTATAGGGTGAACCTCCACTTTAACATCCCATCATGCCTTCCCCCATCAGTAGTTAATGCGGAGTTCCACCCAACAGTGGAAGTTGCGATTTAAGCACTCCTCACCCTCTTGAATTGCTGCATTTGGCATGCCTTTCTTGGGGGGGGGGGGGGGGGGAGACAGGTACCTAAATTGTTTTGATAGGTACCGGCTCCCACTTTGGCTCGGGCCACCTAGGTGGCTTGGGCAGAAGTTGTCCTCTCCCCCTCCCTGCAATCTTCTGGGACATGTTACAGGTCCCAGAAGATTGCCCAGCAGTTGACGCGCAGTGCGACTGACACATGCCCAGTGCACACCTGACTGTGAAGCCGCAAGCTGTCACAGATAGATTCCCACACTGGCAACGCCGTCACCGGGAGAAAGGCAAGGGTTCAGGCGGCCGCATCGCTGGACCGTGGGACAGGAGAGTCTGTGGTTATTAAAAGTCAGCAGCTACACTTTTTTGTAGCTGCTGACTTTTAATGAACTCAAAAAAGCTAGAACTTAGGTGTAATATTTACCATACAAAACTAGAAAGGACAGAATACTGCAAACACCAAGGATGTCAGGCTCTTACATTGTAGGGCAGAGGCCGGGCAGCAAGGTAACTCCTCCACTCGCTTCCCTTGAAGTTTGCTGGAGAAGCTCTCGGTCCTGGTCACGTAGTTGCTGGGGAAGATACCAACTCTGTCCTGAATCTTCCCCGTCCACCAGCCCTCATCGCCGGAGACGCGCGAGTCCTTGGAGAGCACCTGGACAATGTCCCCCAGCCGCAGGGTCAGCTCATCCTCAGCGGAGGCCTCGTAATCAAACACGGCAGTCCAGTACAATTGATTGGACAGAGAGGGCGAAGGCGGAAGGACCACAGCACCCCCTCCGCCACCACCATCGTACTCCTCCAAAAACTCTTGTCTAGTGGGCGTGCTCCCTCGGTCATCCTGATCCTCATCGTCTTCTGAAACCAACGGAGCCGGTAAGACGGTTGCATTGGCCGCTCCTCTGGTCGCTTTGCTAGTGCCAGGCAGGGAGAGCAGAGATCTGAGGGGCTCCATTGAACCGATCCATAGGGGAGAATGGGTGTATGGTGCCCGATGCCCATGCACTACACTTCATGGGTGGGTGAGGGAGGAAGCAAAGTTGTGGAGGGGGCCCGCTCCCATACACACCTCAGTCACCTCTAGGGGCAGGATACCTCCCAGAGTACACCGCGATCCAGGGGCACTAACACCGGTGCCATGGCATAGCGGCACACGCGGCACAGACCACCTTCAGCTCCTCGCCACACGTGGAATCCTATATAAAAAGTTCACCAACTGATATCTCCAGGTAAGGAAGTTGTCACCTCCAATGGTGGCCTTCCATGTGACCCCTCAGACCTTAGGGGGGGACAGGCTGGATTACAAGGAGCTTATTACATCCACAATGACACCAGCTGGACAAAAGGCTGCAGGGGGTGCAGGCCAGCATGGACAGTCAGGGCCTGAGGATGGGGATGACAAGGGCTTCACATGCACACTGCTCCCCAGGAAGCACAACTTGCACTATACGGCCCTCTACCGACACACCTCCAGCCGGGCCCGGCCTTCACCGACTCCCTTCACTCACAGGCAACGAGAAGCTGACCCGCAGCATCCCCAGCTCCCCTCTCTCTCCGTCACCCTCACCCATCCGCCCGGCACCCGTCTCCTTCTTGTCAAGAGTGGGGGAAGGAAACTCGCAGTCGGCCGCCGCTCCTCTTTGCAATTGGCTGACGCCGCTGTCCATCAATCCGGCTTTGCGTTTCTATTGGACGCCAGGCGAGCTTGTAACACACTCGGCTTCAGCCTATCGTCGACGCCCTACTGCATGAAACCTGCTGACCGCTCGGCTCTTTTTTTTAAATAAACTTTAATGGTGTGTCCGTGAAAATACAATGTACAGCGAGGGGCTGGGAGCGAAGAACGCCCACCTTAGGCAAAGGGAGAACAGGTACCTGCTGGAGGGAGCCCATGCTGACAATTAAAGGAGAACTAAAGGAAAACATTTGTTGTTTTCTTTTTGAATAAAAAAATGGAGGGATATCAACTCTGTCAGATTTTTGTCTTCTGTTGATAGGATTTCTCTTCATTTCCCATCCCATTGCCACAACAGGAAGTGAGAAGAAATCCTTCCAAAGGAATTAAAACCTCTGGTTGTCACCAGAACTAGTGTCCCCAAAGGAAGATTCCCCTATATTTCTGTTCTGGGGACAACCCAAAATCTAGGATTTATTTTCACTTTTAAAGCGGAGGTCCACACAATTTTTTTTTTTCTTAAAGCCAGCAGCTACAAATACTGCAGCGGCTGACTTTTAAAAAATGGACACTTACCTGTCCAGCGCGCCTGCGATGTCGGCACCCGAGGCAGAGCAATCACTCGTCTCTCGGCTGCCCCGCCGCTGTCCTCAGTGAGGGAATCAGGAAGTGAAATGTTGTGGCTTCACTGCCCGGTTCCCTACTGCGCAAGCAGAGTGGCACGCCCTCACTGGTCCCATTGTCTCCTGGGACCAGTGTGTTTCCCAGAAGACAGCAGGGGGGTGACGCGAAGGAGCGTGACTCCGGCAGGAGTCTATTCCTGGAAGTGGGTGCAAATACCTGTATTATACAGGTATCTGCACCCCCCCCTCTTGAAAGGTGGCAAATGTGACACCAGAGGGGGGGTTCTGAAAAGCGGAGGTTCACTTTTTGTGTGGACCTCCGCTTTAAAGTGATTCATAAGGCCCGTACACGGTCGGATTTTCTGACGGGAATTGTGTGATGACAGGCTGTTGTCAGAAAATCTGACCGTTTGTATGCTCCATAGGACAATTGTTGTCGGATTTTCCGCTGCTGTCTATCAAAGTCAGTCAGTCAATCAGGAGAGAGAGGGGACAGGGCCAGGCCACAGTTCTGTGTCTGAATGGACACAAGGAGCTTTGACTCGGCTTGCATGCCCCATAGCAAGATGCTTGCTGTGGGGGCACTAGACAGGAGGGAGGGGCCAGGAGAGCCAAAGAGGGACCAAGAAGAGGAGGATCCGGGCTGCTCTGCGCAAATCCATTGCAACAGAGCAAGTAAGTATAATATTTTTGTTATTTTAATAGAAAAACAAGACTTTACAATCACTTTAAGCTGGCCATACATTATACCAGTGTTTCTTAACTCCAGTCCTCAAGGCACCCCAACTATGTAGTGCAAGGATCTGTCTGAATGTAAAATTAAAAATGGAAAGTGCATAGGTTTGACATCATAGTATATGATTTTGGTAAATCTAACGTAAAATTGTACAAGAAAATTGTATAATGTATGGCCAGCTTAACCACTTGCCGTCGCTGCACCGCCGAAATACGTCCACAAGGTGGCTCTCCTAGGCGAGACCACGTAAATGGACGTCCTGCCTATTAGCCGCCACTAGGGGCGCACGCGCGCCGCCGGAGGCGCGCGCGCGCGCCCCCCGCTCGCCCCCGACTCCCGTGCGTGTGCCCGGCGGGCGCGATCGCCGCCGGGCACACGCGATCGCTCGGTACAGAGCGGGGAACGGGAGCTGTGTGTGTAAACACACAGCTCTCGTTCCTGTCAGCAGGGGAAATGCTGATTTTCTGTTCATACAATGTATGAACAGAAAATCAGTGTTTCCCCTAGTGAGGCCACCCCCCCCCCCCCACAGTAAGAACACACCCAGGCATACTTAACCCCTTCCCCGCCCCCTAGTGTTAACCCCTTCACTGCCAGTGGCATTTTTATAGTAATCTAATGCATTTTTATAGCACTGATCGCTATAAAAATGCCAATGGTCCCAAAAATGTGTCAAAAATGTCCGAAGTGTCCGCCATAATGTCGCAATACCGAAAAAAAAAATCGCTGATCGCCGCCATTACTAGTAAAAAAAATATTAATAAAAATGCCATAAAAATACCCCCTATTTTGTAAACGCTATAACTTTTGCGCAAACCAATCAATAAACGCTTATTGCGATTTTTTTTTACGAAAAATATGTAGAAGAATACGTATCGGCCTAAACTGAGGAAAAAAAATGTTTTTCTATATATTTTTGGGGGATATTTATTACAGCAAAAAGTAAAAAATATTCATTTTTTTCAAAATTGTCGTTCTATTTTTGTTTATAGCGCAAAAAATAAAAAACGCAGAGGTGATCAAATACCACCAAAAGAAAGCTCTATTTGTGGGAAAAAAAGGACGCCAATTTTGTTTGGGAGCCACGTCGCACGACCGCGCAATTGTCTGTTAAAGCGACGCAGTCCCGAATCGCAAAAAGTACTCTGGTCTTTGGGCAGCAATATGGTCCGGGGGGTAAGTGGTTAAATGTACATTAGGGGCCAGATCCACAAAAGAGATACGCCGACTTAACTCGATTTTTCTAAATTTACACGGCGTGTATCTTTGCGCCCGATCCTCAAAACGAGAAGCGCCTGAAATTCCGGCTTTTCCGTCCTACCTAAAAATATTACGCCGGCGCATTCTCGTGCGCAAATTACGCTAGGCACGCCGCTTTATTTGATAGGCAAAGATGCAAATGAGGGAGATAGGGCGATCCACAGAATTAAGTGTGTGCGCCGTAGATTACGCCCTGTGCGCACCTGTTAGATTTTTGGTGGGAATTTACACTTTATAAAAGCAGCCCTAATTTTACACATGCCGTCTGAATGTCTGCTGAAGCAACACCATTCAGGAAGAGCTCAGCACACACACGTTCAGGACTGAAATCTCTCTGCCAAAATGCCAGGACCAGCAATGATACTAGCTGCATTAGTCGATATAGAGGCACAAAGAAGGAGGAGGGCACAGAGGAGGAGGAGGAGGGCACAGGAGAGGGTCTACCGCCCACGGCAAGATTTGTTTGGCATGCCTGATTCTGAAGTTTACCGCAACTACAGATTTACCCGTGAGGCCATCCTGGAATTAACAACAATACTTCAGGATGATCTTACCAGCCCAACCCAACGCTCCCATGCACTGCAGCCACTCACCAAAGTACTGGCCACTTTGCATTTTCTGGCCACTGGCTCATTCCAACGCACAAGTGGAGGCGTGGCTGGGATGGCACAATCCTCCATCAGCAGGTGTGTGCACCAAGTGGTCCCTGCAATCCTGCGGCGCATGGGAAATCAGTTTCAAAAACCCACCCAGGAGGATCAGCGTTTAAAGTCCATGACCGACTTTTATCACATTGCCAGATTTCCACGCACCATCGGGGCCATTGATTGTACCCATGTGGCACTACAACCACCCCATGATACTGAGCACATGTTCCGGAATCGAAAAGGATGGCATTCCATCAATGTGCAAGTCATCGTAGATGCCCATGGCCTCATCTGGCACGTCTGTGCTAAATTTCCTGGATCCTGCCATGATAGTTATATTTACCGGCAGACCCAGATCTCAAGAGATTTTGACCAGAACATGTATGGAGACAGCTGGCTGATTGGTGAGTGACATGTGTGTCAGGTATGTGCCCCCCATGATGCTGACATCACAAGGGGCACATGCATGACTAATATCCTCCTGTCTTTTCCCTTACAGGTGACTCAGGATATGTCTTGGGACCTCATCTAATGACCCCATTCAGGAACCCCCAAACCCCAGGAGAGCAACGCTACAACCAGGCGCACATACGAACCCGGGGAGTGGTTGAACGGACCTTTGGCCTTCTGAAGTCCCGTTTCAGATGCCTGGATAAGTCTGGGGGTACCCTGCTGTATTCCCCTGACTTTGTGTGCCAAATCATTGGGGCATGTTGTATACTCCACAACTTTGCCCTCAGAAGGGGACTGCATATTGACTTATGTGATGACCTGACCCCTGACCCAGGCAATACTATCCCAACCAACTGTACCCGGTCTGCTGAGGGCACAGCAGCTAGGAGACGCCTTGCAGAAGGCATTTTTTCCCAGTAAATGTACATGATTAATGTCACAATAAGAATGTATCTTTTCCCTGTAAATGCACATCAATAAAGTCACAATGAAAATGCATGAATGCACACCACTGTGGTTCCTTGCACAGACACATCACATGCACATCGAATTGGATTAGATCCAAGTCCCCCCCCCCCCTTTGGGACTTGGGAGCAGTAACGCCACGCCACGGCTCCAATTATGTCACTGTGCATTCATACACCATTCAGGAACCTGGGATTGCACTTCTCCCTGGTCCTGGGGATCCCTTCTCCACCAAAACTGAGGGTGACAACCTTAATTTCTTAGGAATGCCACCCCCCCACATTCACACATCATTCACACACATAAATCTAATCATAAGTACAGAAGACAAAATGTAAAAAAAAAAAAAATGCATAAACAAAAAAACAAAAGTATCCCAGCAAATTTATTAGCGGCGGCGATTGCTATGCCTTGGCTGGGCAGGGGCACGGCCACGGCCACGCCGTCGCGGAGGATGTCCATTGGGGGGGCGTTGAGCTGGGGAAGGAGGAGCCTCCTGGGGGGGGTTGAGCTGGGGAAGGAGGAGCCTCCTGGGGGGGTTGAGCTGGGGAAGGAGGAGCCTCCTGGGGGGGTTGAGCTGGGGAAGGAGGAGCCGCCCCTGCTGGCCTGCCCTCCATGGCCCCTGCAATGCGAGTGAGACAGGCAGTGAGGGCAGCCGCATTGGCCTGGCCAGACCTTGTATTGTCCTGCACAGCCTGGGTCAGGGCACTCAGCTCATGGGCCACGCGCGTTGTGGCGGTCTGTATGTCATTCAAACATGTAATGACCGCCGTTGAGTTGGTGGCCACATCACCGAGTGCCTCCATCATTTCACCCTGGCTGTGCTCCATCTGTGTAAGTTTTTCCAGTATTTTTCCAAGAATGCGGGTCTGCCGGGCATTGTCCTTCACCACACTGGCCGACAGACGCTCGCCCACAGCCACGGTCTCCTGGGTTGTCCCCCTGGCTTCCACTGAGTCTTGCGGGCCTGGAGGAGGGGAGAGAGTGACCCTGGTGACTGGAGGCCTGTTGGGGGAGAAGTGGGAGGGGCTACCCCTGATGGTGGCCTGACTGGTGCCAGCCTCAGGGGTAGTCTCAGGGGAAGACTCAAAGGTCATCATATCAGTGGCCAGGAGGACTTCCCGGCCAATCTGCATATTTTCATCCTCCTCCCCCTCATCATCCTCCTCCCACTCAACCTCCTCCCCCTCAACCTCCTCCCCCTCAACCTCCTCATGAGTGGAGGTTTGGCCAATCCCCTCCCCTGGGGAATCCTGCCCTTCTTGGGACTCATCATCAGCCTGTCTTGGGGGTGTTGCTGCAGCCTGGCCCGATGGGCCTGCAACCTCCTGGCCTCCAACCTCCTGGCGTGTAACCTCCTGGCGTGTAACCTCCTGGCCATCTGTGGAGGACATAAAACAATCACATGTTTGAGGAACCACACACTTGGCACATCTTCCCTTCCCCCACCCACACATGCTAATCAACAGAGAATAAACCAAAAAACCTACCTGTCCTCCTAGGAACATCTGACGTATAGCCAGGCAGGCCCACCACCTGCTGTGGGTGGAAACACTGGGCCACTGCCCATTCCTCCTCCGTCAGTCTGACTGGGCAGGGTCCCCCTCCTC
Source organism: Rana temporaria (assembly GCF_905171775.1). Lineage (NCBI taxonomy): Eukaryota > Metazoa > Chordata > Amphibia > Anura > Ranidae > Rana > Rana temporaria. The sequence continues at coordinate 48,161,224 of NC_053501.1, forward strand.
CAGTGCCCCTGGTATGGGCGTCGATCCTTGCCATCTTATTCCGGACGACGCTTCTCAGATCATTTATTTTTTTCTGTATGCCAGCGGGGGTCCTAGTCCCCCCCCCCCCCCCCGCCGCATTGATCTGGTCGGTGATTTTTTTAAGAAGCTGCCTCCTCCTGGCCGGGGTGGTGTTCTGGCTCTCAGGGCCATGCAGAAATCGCCCATATTTCACAATGCCCCGAGCAAGAATTTGCTTCTCTCCCAGGGTGAAATTAAGCTTCCTGCGTTTGGGGGGCATCTCATACACCACCCAGCAACAACAAACACACCCGACAAACAATCTACAATACACACCCAAAAACCTGACAAAAATATATACCACAAAAAAATAACCAAAATCTAAACACACAAGGACACAGCTAATAGTAATTCAAAAACAAACACGCACCAACAAACAAACAAAAAACAAACACCAAAGAACAAACACCAAAAAACAAACACCAAAAAACAAACACCAAAAAACAATCAGCAAAAACAATAACAAACAAATTAAATAAATACACTTCTCAAAAACAAACAACAACTAGACTCTCCAACTCCTCAAACACTTTTCTCACAAACACAACTTACCAACACACAAACAAACAGAGCAGAAGCAAATTGCTCATGGAAGGGGAACAATGGGATATACTTTTGCAAGGGAAGTGTGTGTGTGTGGTGCTTTTTAGACACAGGGCGATCCTCAAACTAAGTACACTTGGCCTTTTACCTATCTCACTGATTGCGCCGAGATCAGTTCTGCACATGCCCAGTGAGGTCCCGATTCGTGCGCGCATGCGCAGTACGGCCGGCGCCTCATTTGCATGGGGTCACGGCTCATTACAATGAAGCACGCCCACTTCCTTCCCACTTGCAAAAACCCCGCCTTACGCCTCTGAATTTAAGTTACGCTGGCGCACATTTAGACGCAAATGCGCTGTGGATACGGCACTTACGACACCAACTTAGGGCAACGTAACTTAAATGACATAAGTTAGGACAAACTAAATTTGCACCGCTGGCTGAGGATCTGGCCCTAGGTTTTTTTTTTCATTTTCTAGCCTAAAGTTCCACTTTAAGTAGTCTGGCAGCAGTTTGAGCAGCAGGAGAGCACACGTAATGAACTGGCTGCTTGGGGTCCCTCCTGTAAAAGTAATGTTGCAATTTACTTAGCGTGGACAAGTACAGGCTTGCTTTATTTTAGATCAAATGTGTAGCAATAATCAAAACCTAGCTGTAATGTTTTTGTATACTTTATAGAAGTTTATTTTTGCTTGCATTTTTATAGATTATCTGTCCTCTTCTATGGGTGACAGAGATGCTGAAAAAAATAAGGAAAACCTACAACCCTTTCTGATTGTGGATTTGTGGACATGTTTCTGATTGTGTCTGTTTGGTATTGATTGTGTCTGTAGAATAATTCCTGGTTTTGTCAGTTGGATACTGATTGTGTCTCTGCAAAATAATTCCTGGTTTTGTCAGTTGGATACTGATTGTATCTGCAGAATAATTCCTGGTTTTGTCTGTTGGATACTATTATGTCACTGCAGAATAATTTCTGGTTTTGTCAGTTGGATACCCATTATGTCTCTGCAGAATAATTCCTGGTTTTGTCAGTTGGATACTGATTGTGTCTGCAGAATAATTCCTGGTTTTGTCAGTTGGATACTGATTATGTCACTGCAGAATAAATCCTGGTTTTGTCAGTTGAATACTAATTGTGTCTCTGCAGAATAATTCCTGGTTTTGTCAGTTGGATAGTGATTGTGTCTCTGCAGAATAATTCCTGGTTTTGTCAGTTGGATACTGATTGCGTCTCTGCAGAATAATTCCTGGTTTTGTCAGTTGGATACTGATTGCGTCTCTGCAGAATAATTCCTGGTTTTGTCAGTTGGATAGTGATTGTGTCTCTGCAGAATAATTAGTGGTTTTGTCAGTTGGATACTGATTGCGTCTCTGCAGAATAATTCCTGATTTTGTCCTTTGGATACTGATTGTGTCTCTGCGGAATAATTCCTGGTTTTGTCAGTTGGATACTGATTGTGTCTCTGCAGAATAATTCCTGGTTTTGTCAGTTGGGAATACTGATTTTGTCTCTGCAGGAAAAAAGTCCTGATAGTGTCCTTGAGATGATACATGTCAGTAGGAGGTGTCCTGAGCATGGATTGACAGGAATCACTTGCCGGTTAAGCAATCGCCAGAGATTAAAATGATCCAGTTCAGTTTAGTAGTTGTCAGGGACTGGTGCTCTTTTACCTGGTGCAGTTGGTGGCATCAAGATGTGAGTATATCCCTTCTTGGTTTTCAGTATAGTTGTATGTTTTTAATCATATAGCACTATGTAGAGCTGCGTTGTTTCTATTTTGATGATAGTAATGGAACAGAGAAGATGATTAAAGGGGTTGTAAGGTCAGAAGGTATTTTTTATCTTAATGCTTTCTATGCGCATTAAGATAAAAAGCCTTCTGTGTGCAGCAGCCACCCTTAGCCCATCTAATACTTACCTGAGCCCCATCTAGTTCCAGCAATGTTGTAGGAGTGTCTTGGCTGCCCAGGGCCCCCTTCCTCATTGGCTGAGACAGCAGCATGGTGCCATTGGCTCCTGTTGCTGTCAGTCAAAGTCAGTCAGCCAATGAGGAGCAAAAGGGGGTGGGCCATGTCATGGATTTGTGTCTAAATTGATACACGGAGCTGTGACTTGACTCGAGTACCCCCATAGCCAGCTGCTGGCTGTGGGGGCACTCAACAGGAGGGAGGGGCCAGGAGCACCAAAGAGGGACCCGAGAAGAGGAGGATCTGGGCTGCTCTGTGCAAATCTACTTCACGGGGCAGGTAATTATGACATGTTTGTTATTTGTAAATATATATATAAAAACAAAAAACAAGACTTTACAATCACTTTGTAAAAATCTACCAGATGTATAATATATAAAGGTAAACAGTAGCGTTGAGGGTAAAGAATACCAAGAATAGATTAAATTACATACCTAACTGTGATTACCGGTATGTGTAAAAAATGAGTCCATAAATTAACTCGATAGAACAGAGTCTTTGACCTGTCAGTTGATAAACTGGTCCGACACCACACCGCGTGAGGAAACGCGTCTCCGCTCCCCTGTTGGATGTAAACTCACCAAAAAGTATTACCTCACTCTCTCGTGTTTTGGCATACGAGCAGGTAACCACCTCAGGGTTTAAGTAAATTCTGTTTATGGGGCCAATATGCCTTTACCAGGGGCCAATATGCCTTTACCAGGCATTGCCTCTGTTCAGACTGGCCAATCCTGAACAAATCAGCGGCTAATGCGAGCAAGCCCAGCTACCGACACAATTTGTTCAGGATTGGTCGGTCTGAACAGATGCAATGCCCGGTAAAGGCATATTGGCCCCATAAACAGAATTCAATTAAACCATGAGGTGATTAACTGCTCTTATGCCAAGACATGAGAGTGTGAGGCAATACTTTTTGGTGAGCTTACATCCAACAGGGGAGTGGAGACATGTTTGCTCACGCGGTGTGGTGTTGGATCAGTTTATCAACTGATGGCTCAAAGATTCTGTTCTATCAAGTTTATTTATGGACTAATTTTTGTTTTGCACATTATCACAGTTTTTAGTGTAATTCACTGTGTTCTTGGTATTCTTTACCCTCAGCACTACTGTTTATCTTTTTTTTTTTTTTTCCACTGTTTATCTTTATATATTATACATCTGGTGGATTTTTACATGTTTTATCCTTTGAAAGTGGCTGCTTGTTTATAATTATATTTATACTCCTATTTATCTGTTGCACAGTGTATAGATCCCAATGGAGGGTGGTATATGAGGTCTTGTTTTTAATTTTACAATCACTTTAATGGAGAACAAAACGCTTCAAGTGGTTGTAAACCACAGACATAAAATATGAACAAAGCATATCCATCTATAGTGAGTACTTGGCTCATTCCAGAGCATTAAGTGTCATTTCTGTCTGCTGCTCTGTTCCTCTGCTATCAGCAGGAGTCACTTCTGCGAACAGAAAGAGAAGCCGCTCAGATGTGGTCGTCTTTAAAGGTAATCCTGCTTACAGAAACCATGGGTGCAGGCAATGCAAGTACAAGGCAAAGAAAGAAAGAATATCTTCTGGATGGCCGCACTCCAAATAAAATTGCCTTTATTGTAAAATCCAACACAGCACTACAAGTCACAGCACACTGGAAAACTGATGCGTTTTACCCTATACTTATTGTTTAATCAGTTTAAATTGATTGATTGATTGATTTAATGGATTTATAATGCGCCAAATACTGACCCGTCAGGGCAGTGTCTAAGCGCAGGACATGTCAAAAAGAGAAAAAAGGTGACAGGGGAGGGACCTCCATCTGATTGACAGCCTCAGCTCTGTTCCTGTGGGACCTCCATCTGATTGACAGCCTCAGCTCTGTTCCTGTGGGCTGTGTAAATGGAGTGTGTCCTTCCCCTCCAATCAGCTTTTAGAGCTCCCCTCACTAATGTAACTTCAGCTCCTCACCCCCTGCTCTCTGAAAGCTCAGACAAGCCATTTAAATTCAGCACTCTTATGCCGCGTACACACGGTCGAACATGTCCGCTGAAACTGGTCCGCGGACTAGTTTCCGCGGACATGTCCGACCGTGTGTACGGTCTAGTGGACATTTTTCCAGCGGACAAAAGTTTCTTAGCAAGCTAAGAAACTTGTCCGCTGGAAACATGTCCGTCGGACATGTCCGATGGTTAGTACACCTAATCGGACATGTCCGCTGGTTATGACATGTAACCAGCGTCCCGAAATCCCGCGCATGCGTCGAATTGATTCGACGCATGCGTGGAAGCATTGCACTTCCGTGTTTGAGAACGTCAGTGTCTTCTACGTCACCGCGTTCTCTGTCCGCTGGGATTTTGGTCTGATGGTGTGTACACACATCAGACCAAAAGCTCCCAGGAGACATGTCCGATTAAAACGTTCCGCAGACCGTTTTCATCGGACATGTCTCCTCGTGTGTACGGGGCCTTAATGTAGGATTTTTTTTCATTTCTGTATACTGTATGACTTGAGGCTGGTCAGTTCACTGGATATATAAGAGTTTACAATTATGTTATAGCAAGTCTTCACCCAATAAAAAACTTTTTTCATCCTGGCTCCTCCCCCTTCATTGGCAACAATTGAATTTATTTAAAAAAAGATTTTCTATGTTTTGAATGCCTAGGAAAGAAATGACAAAGATATTCAGAACTTGGCAAAATCCTGCGGCACATCTGCACATGCGCAGAACTCAAGCACTCGCACACAGATGCTGCATCTTTCAATGTCCCAGATATCAGTGTTGTGCATACGCAGGAAACCTCTGTGCCATGTGCAGGTGTGCTGCAGGTCTCTTCTGGGTCTCAAAGACGTGACATAGGCCTTCAATACATCTGTACATACACAAGATAAACAGAGATGATGGCAGGGGTGAGGGGGACCATGGCAAAGATATCAGTGGACTGAGGTTCCTCTGAGTAAGGTCGTTCACCTCTGGTGAGTTTGCCTTGAAAAACACAAGCGTGGGGCTCAGCTCTGGCTTTATTTTTCACTGTACTGAAAGTATTAGAAGAAAAGGTAACACAAAGAAGATACAGTGTTTCCTGGGGAGACTTTATTTGGAAACATTTCTTTCACTGATACTCATTACTTCTATTTTGTAGCGTTTTGCTTTTGTCTGTATCTATGAATTTCAGGCACAATATTTTTAGTAACTAACACTGATCACTGGGGGCCATGGAAGCAGTACTGATGAGAAACAGGCGAAATAAATCGGCAACACCCAAAAGAAGCTCCTTTCTGAGCGACTTGAGCTTAAGTTTTTTGCGGTCACATGATCATGAACCCCACCTCCAGGCATCTTAAAGCGGAGGTTCGCCCTAAAAAACATCGGACATGTCTCCTCGTGTGTACAGGGCCTAATTCTAATACCCAGGATTCTGAAAAATAGCATGCCTGTGCACTTTCCTCCCATGTATGCTGCCTGGCATTTCTTCCTACATAAAGAAAAATAGGGGATGCTCCTATTGCTTCATGGGAATAAAGATCCTTCTGAAAATGTTAGCTTTCTGGATGTTGAGTAAATAGCTACTATAGTAATTTGTAAGTCACTGACCAGAAACTAGTATGTACATTGAGGATTTGATTTAGCTCTTATTTTCTGTCCATATGCTTCTTTTGAGTCAATTAGCTGGATTCAGTAAGAGTTAGGCTGGCGTATCAGTAGATACGCCGACCTAACTCGGAATTTGCGCTGTCCTAAGTTTAAGTGTATTCTCAAACAGAGATACACTTAAACCTATCTAAGATAAGACGGCTTGCGTAGAATATGTAAATCACTAGATACGCCTATTCACGAACGTACGCCCGGCCGACGCAGTACAGATACGCCGTTTACGTAATGCATTATCAGGCCTAAAGTTATTCCATCAAATAGCTGGAATAGTAATGTTAAGTATGGTCGTCGTTCCCGCGTCGAAATTCAAAATTTTTACGTCGTTTGCGTAAGTCGTCCGTGAATAGGGATTTACGTCATTTACGTCCACGTCGAAACCAATAGGACCGTGCGGCGTACTTTGCCACAATGCACACTGGGATATGTAGGTGGATGGCGCATGCGCCGTTCGTAAAATACGTCAATCACGTAAGGTCATCCCCCATTACCATAAAACACGCCCCCTCAGCTAAATTTGAATTAGGCGCCATTACGCCCGCCGATTTACACTACGCCGCCGTAACTTAGCAGGCAAGCTAACTTACGGCGGCGTAGTGTAAACACGATACACTACGCCGCCGCAAAGTTAGGACGCCCTTTCTGAATCCAGCTAAATATGTAGAGATATTACAGACACACCAGCAACAAGAGTTATAAGCAAACAATTCATCTGCCACCGTAAAACAGAGCTTTGATTTAAAAGGTTTGCTTATTGTTGATAACATGCCGGTGACATCTCCACCTTTGGACTTTGCAATTCCTTCATTTCATTGCAGCACTCAGTAACTCGGGTCTTTGGCTGTACAGAATGTGCTGGACTACACAAGGATTTGACTTTTTTTGAGCTAGTGACACAAATAATATGAAAGTGGGATGTAGCCAGGCAAGAAACATTTTCATAAGGAAAACTCGAATTATCAACATTTATCAGCATTTATCAGCTATACATAAATATTAGGGATGCACCGAAATGGAAATTTCAGAACCGAAACGAAACCGAAATGAAAAAAAAATTCAGACCGAAACCGAAACCGAAAATTACTTTTCTTTTTTTCCCCTATTTCAATTTTTTTTTCAATAATTGAATGTATTACACGAGACATTTTAATTAGCTTCATTGATTTCAAATAACCAGAATTGAAAAGCTCCAATTCAATATAATAAAATCCAAACTTTTATTTAAAAAATTAGACACAAATAGTATATAATTGGTTACAGTGGCTGCGTTTGATGGGCACAGTGGCGACGTGTGATGGTAGAGTGGCGATGTGTGATGGCACAATGGCTGCGTTTGATGGGCACAGCGGCTGCGTTTGATGGGCACAGTGGCGACGTGTGTTGGCACAGTGGCTGCGTTTGATGGGCACAGTGGCTGCATTTGATGGGCACAGTGGCAAAGTGTGTTGGCACAGTGGCTGGGTTTGATGGGCACAGTGGCTGCGTTTGATGGGCACAGTGGCGACGTGTGATGGCACAGTGGCGACGTGTGATGGCACAGTGAGGCTGCAATTAAAGTTTTTTTTGGTAGTCAGAGAAGGCAAGCATGGCTCAATAACACACAAATGTTTTTTTAAAAAAACGTTTGTGTGTTATTGAGCCATGCTTGCCTTCTCTGACTACCAAAAAAAACATTAATTACAGCCTCACTGTGCCTCTGTGAATAAATAGCAGATAATTTTTTTTTATCTGCCATTTTTTCATTAGAAAAGTGCTGGTCAGTCTCAGTTAGTTAACCCCCCTCCCCCCTGCTAGTGCTTACTTTTTTTTATCAGGTTACGCTGCTAGGTTCCTCCTAGGCAGGCAGTGTGGTTATTCTGACTCTGACTGTCACAGGCTCCGACACAGCTCCTGGCCTGCCCAGTGCTCCGAGTCCTCCCTCACCTCCGGCCGTGACGTCACACCGCTCACGCTGCTGGACTAGACCAAAAGACTCCCCCATAGGGGGGAGTCCAAATACCAGGAAATGGAGCTAGGAGGAATCCGGTGGAGCACGATCGGCAGTCGGCACGCAATTTGTACAGTGCCGCGGCCGCTGCCCGCGCTATGTACATGTCTGGCGGCCAGCGTGTGTGTCTGGCGGTCTGTGTATGTATTAGAACTGTGCCCCCTTGTAAACGAAATGGTCCCGCCCACAGCGTTCATTATCGGCAATTCTAATGTGTTTCGGCAGGGACCCAAAAATGCTGTTTTCGGCCGATATGTATTGGCCACCGATATATCGGTGCATCCCTAATAAATATATATACAGTATGGTCCGGATTCATGATCAGATACGCCGCGTAAGTGTAAATGTGCGCCGTCGTATCTATGCGCCGTGCCCATAGAACTAGATACGCTTGAAAATAGGCTTCCTCTGACCGACGTAACTTTCCTACGCCGGCGTATCTTGGGCGCATATTTACACTGGCCGCCTCAATGCAAATATGCAAATGAGGGAGATACGGCGATTCACGAACGTACATGCGCCCGGCGCATAATATACACAGTTTGCGTAAGGCTTACGTCCGGCGTATAGTTATTCCACATCTATGAGGCGCAACTCATGCAAAGGTATGGACCAGGGAACAGCCGTCGTATTTTACGTCGTACGTAGTAGTACGTGAATAGGGCTGGACGTAGGTTATGTTCACGTCGTAGGCATTGAGCCGTCGTATCTTAGGGAGTATTTTCGACGTGATTCTGAGCATGCACACTGGGATACGTCCACGGGACGGCGCATGCGCCATTCGTTCGGCCCATCATTTGCATGGGACACGCTTCATTCAAATGGATCACGCCCACTTCCACCTACTTTGAATTAGGTCGGCTTACGCCTAGGATTTTACGTTACGCATATGAGATGCGCTACGCCGACAGAAATATGCGCCGATGTATGTGAATCCGGCCCTATATGTCTAAATTTATACACAGTTGTTAGGGTGAGATGCACTTAAAGTGTAACGAAAAGCTATACTTTTTTTTCCAGTTTTGAATAGATTGGAGAAGGATTAGAACACCTCTCAGTTCTTAATGCTGTCTGCACCCCCATTAGGGAGATTTACCCTCTCTATTCATTCTGTTTATCATTATCCAAAATCTTCCAATGGACACACTAGTTCTAGTGACCCTGGTGACATACCTAGATTCATTCACTTTGGAGGTATTTCCTCTTACTTGCTGTTCTGGCTATGGAACAGGAAGTGTAGGGAAATCTCCCCTGTGGGCAGTGGTGTATTTTGTTTTTTGCTGCCCTAGGCAGGACTGAAATCAGGCCCCCCTTATGTAAACTTGCCCCACCCTTTCCTGTTTAAGATCCACCCCTTCCTCTTTAGGCTCCACCTCTTCCTATAATATGAAGCTACATTCTGCACTGCGCTGGAGTGCTGGCCTCATGTCACCAGTGGAGGATCTCAAGTGGTTGTATGGGGTTTCAGAAGGACTCTGAGGGGTTTCAGGAGGCTGTGCAGGTTCTATGATGAGCTGTGCGGATCTGTCTCAAGTGGGCTGTGCAGATTCGATGGTGGGCATTTTGGACTCTTGGTCGGCTATGGTGACTCTGCTGGGCTGCATGGGGACTCTGCTGGTGGTGGCTATGTGGTCCAAGTTTAATTCAACCCTGGGCCCTGAGTTCTAAGGGGTTACAGGCTTAGATCTCAGGAGTTCATGTGGGGACTTGTAGTCCTTCGCTAGTTGGGGAGGTGTTATGTCCTCAGCTCTGAGGGGTTCATGCTGGGACATAGCACAAACCCCTCGGATCTAAGGATGTGACTCCCTCCAAAACTGAAGGACTACAAGTCCCAGCATAAACCCAGGAGATCTAAGAATGTAACCCCTTAGATATCCTGGGTTCATGCCTGGGACCTGTAGTCCTTCACTAGTTAAGGGTGGCAGGGGGGGGTGTCACATCCTCAGCTCTGAGGGGTTTATGCTGCCACTTGTAGTCCTTCACTTTTGGGGGTAACATCCCCCAAAAGTGAAGGACTACAAGTGCCAGCATGAACCCCTCTTCTTTGTATGGGTCTCTGCAGCCTGCACGTGATGACGATGTACAAAACTGGCCTGCTTCAGGCTTCACCTTTTAGGCTTCACACAGACAGTTCTCTTCTTCACTCAAATCATAGAGAAGGTGGGAGGATCATAGAGAGCACTTGGCGTGGAGGAGAAAGTAAAATCCTCCTCGGCTTTGAATGCTGGGGATTCCAGGTTCCCTCTGCAGGGCAGGGAGTCATGGCCGTGACATCATGGGTTGCTAGATGGCTCTAGCAACCAGTGACCAGTAATAAACTCAAGCAGCGGTGGAGGTGGGGGCGGAGATGGAACTAGCGCTATAGCGGCTCTCATTCTGGTAAATCTGTGGCTCTGCTGTGGGCTAGGTTCGGGGAATGATCGGCAGCCCAGACTGTCTGGCCACTAGTGTTCCTTCTGAGGGTGGGTGAGCCCCCTCTTGTAGAATGCCACTCCAGGCTAACACCTTGTTTGCCTCGCGGCAGATACGCCCCTGCCCATGGGACACAGGAGGCAAAAAACTGACAGAGGTTCAAGCTCTCCCTTACTGTATCCAAAATGAAAAAAAAAATGTTGTCTTTAGTTATATTTTACTGTGCTATTAAAACTTTTTTTTTTAAAGTAAAAACGTCATACTTATGCACTCTGTGCAATTGTTTTGCACAGAACAGCCTTGATCCTCCTCTTCTGGGGACTCCAACCAGCATGTGAAAAATTTCCTGCTGCCTCCTTTATAAAACAATATATGTATAGCTCAACAGATTTCATTAGATTCCAGGAGGAGCAATAAAATTAAATATCACAATTCGAATCTCAAACTAAAATTCATAGTAAAGTTCATGCAAAGTCCCAAAAGTAGTATAACCAGATGAAGTAACTGTGATCCAATTGTCCATTTGTGCAAAATTGATGTTGCGAACAGTGTCGGGATAAGGTCATCCAGCACCCAGGGCAAAGCTGCCAAGCCGTGCTCCCCCAATCAAGATGTGCAAGTCTAGTGTATTCAATTACAAAAAAGAAATTACCGAGCTAAATGACCCTAAAAAATAAATATATAAGCTGCAACTAAGAAGTGATATACACACCAATAATACAAGAAAGAAATGTAGTTGTGCTGAGTGAATAACTAAAATAAGTGAAAACCATAAATGAAAAAAAAAAAGAATATAAAATAAAATAAAATAGATGGCAGTGTCCAATGTGTGAATCTCTTATTAGGTAAAAATTCAAACATAAACCACATAGGCTGATGTAAGTCCTGTTGATCAGTGAAGTTCAAACAAGAAGTGCAATAAATCTAATCATAACGCTGATGTAGAAAACCACCACTGACAGAGATCACCATAAGGGATGCAGGCTTACCAGATGGCAAGCATAACCAGCTTGCGGCTGTAAACCCCAGCCCGGGCCTTTGTAAGGGGACTGCAGCATACACCGATACACTATAGATCCTCCAGGCACAACGTCATCAATGGTATAGGACCCGGAAAAACAATAGGCTCACAATAGTGAAGTACCGTAAGATCAGAAGTAATTTTATTGAATTAAAAACACTTACAGGAGGATTTCTCACAGAAGCATTGGGTAAAAATGTAAAGCCGGCCGGCTCACTCGAACGCCCGTCCACTCGGACCGTCACGCCACATGTCAGCACGTCTCCTTCCCGATGCGCGTTTCGTCACACAAATGACGTTGTCTGGGGCACCAGCGTATTCAATGCCCAGCAGTCACTCGCTTGTCAGCCCTGTAACAGAAGGAAGGCACCCTAATCCCTACAGTAAACCATTGCGCCCAAAGCAGCTCTTTCCCACCCCTTGTTCAGGCCCTGGTTGTGAATGGGCCACTCCGCAATAACCACCTAGCGCTCTCCCCTGTGAGTCTCACTCACTAGATCATTATGCCTCAAATATACATTATATATCACATCAACTATATTTCCTACCTGTTTAGTTAGGACAAGCCAAGGTGTAGCACACAAAACATTTTTTTGTTTTAGGATTGTCAGGCACCTGCATTTTCTACAACTTAATATCCTTAATATCTTAACAAGTGTTATTTATTTTATTCAACACATTCTAAAAGAAAAACTACCACATTGTGCCATAAACGAAAATAGGTTGAGTTGTGATAAAGAAGAACTCAGGTAAGCACTATGCATCTAAAAATATGTAGTAAAACCCTAATGTAATTACAGGAAAGCAAATTCTAAAACAACCTAAGAAGAACATTAAACAGATGAGGTCATCATAGCTCTAATGCCGCGTACACACGAACAGGCTTTTGCCCTTTGCCCTGGCCAAAAGTACATCGGAATTTCCCACGGAATTCCATCGGAGTAAAACATGTTTAATATTTAAACTCCAATGGAATTCATCGGAATTCCGATGGAATTTCTCTGTTGGGCCATACACAACCATCGATGAAGTATGGCTCTTCCTTTATCTCAGCATTTCCTAGCCATGTAAATCTGATTCAGAAACAAAAAAAACACAAACTTCTTGCTCACATTAACCAACTTTCTTCCAAGTGTTTTATGTGACATTTATGAGGAATCCTGGGTGTGCACAGAGCCAGCATCACTTATGTGGTTTAGGAGGAGATCAGCTGTTTTGCATATAATGCCGCATACACACGACCGTTTTTCATGACGTGAAACGATTGTGTATGGGCTCCAGAGCATTTTTCATGACGTGAAAAATGGCCATTAAAAATTTAGAACATGCTCTATTTTTTCACGTAGTTTTTCACATTGACGTTTTTCACATTGACGTTTTTCACGTCATGAAAAATGGTCGTGTGTGGGCTTTAACAACAGGAAAAAAACGTGCATGCTCAGAAGCAAGTTGTGAGACGGGAGCGTTCGTAATGGAGATAGCACATTCGTCACGCTGTAACAGACCGAAAAGCACGAAGACTGAAAAGCGCAAACCGTCTCTCACCAAACTTTTACTAACACAAAATCAGCAAAAGCAGCCCCAAGGGTGGCACCATCCGAATGGTACTTCCCCTTTATAGTGCCGTCGTACGTGTTGTACGTCACCGCCCTTTGCTAGAGCATTTTTTGTTCACGATCGTGTGTAAGCAAGGCAGGCTTGACAAGAATCAGGTCGAAAAAAACGTTGTTTTTTCTAGACCAATAAAAATGGTCGTGTGTTCGCTACATAAGGATCTGTCTTAGCTTAGGAGACAGCAAAAATAATTGTTAAATAACATTTAAAGTTCAAACAGTCCTGACATGGGATGAGCTTCGGGTTCACATTCAACCCGAGTCCAGCCTGTATGTGGTCATTTAGAGGCAGTAGTGTGGCGGGTCAACATCGTTGGGTGGTGGGGAAACGTCAACGGGCAATGGGTTGTTGTGACTGACAATGGATATACATAGCAGGAAGACCTGATTGCAGTTGGATTTACAGTACATCAGAACACATTATTCACCTTTTTCCTTTAGTTTTTTCATTAAAAGTCTTTGGCCCCATACACACGAGAGGATTTATCCGCGAATACGGTCCAGCGGACCGTTTCCGCGGATAAATCCTCTCGAGGATTTGTGCGGATTTCCATGCGATGGAGTGTACTCACCATCGCATTGAAATTCGCGCCGAAATCCTCTGGCGATGACGTGTCGCGCCATCGCCGCGATTATGACGCGGCGACGTGCGCGACGCTGTCATATAAGGAATTCCACGCATGCGTCGAATCATTACGACGCATGCGGGGATCCCTTCGGACGGATGGATGCGGTGAGTCTATACAGACCAGCGGATCCATCCGTTGGGATGGATTCCAGCAGATAGATTTGTTTAGCATGTCAGCAAATATTTATCTGCTGGAATCCATCCCAGGGGATAAATATCCGCGGAAAAAGATCCGCTGGAGTGTACACACCATAGGATCTATCCGCTGAAACCCATTCGCTGGGATTTTTCAGCGGATGGATTCTATCGTGTGTATGGGGCCTTAGTCACAATGTTGGTGTGGTTTTTATCTTTTCACTTTTTTGGGGAATGAGTAATAACAGTTAAATGTATTTCATACTCTTTCCCTTGAGGGGTGGGGCTCCTTATTACTATTATTTCAGATTCCTATAGCTCCCCCCACAAAACTCTGTATCACTTTTGGGGACAGGATGTGGGGAAAGGCCCCTTGTCCCTCAACGTGACAGTGATAATATAGTAGATTCCACTGAAGATCCAGAATAAAGCCAAAGCAGGACACAAATAATACTGTTAAAGCATCAATCTATAGTAAATCATTGGGAAGGTCAGAACATGGCAATTTTGCTATCGGGGACAAGCAAATGTAAATACGTGGGTACCAGTGGGACTTGACTCTTTATTAAGAGGGCAAACTCTTTTATTTTGTAATGCAATACATCAAATTAATTTCCTACACAGCCAAAATCTGATTGGCTAGCATGACTACATTTCTACATATCCATTTCCCTCATGTTTATTAAACATTCCTGCGGGGTCAGCTTTTTAATACATTACTTATTACATATGTATATATGTACATGCTATCATTTTTATGTTGCCTCCAGGCCATAACAAATATGCAAGGAGAGTCAGGGAAAAAATTATAATATGCTGACTATAATATGTTAGATTTCAGCTTGGCTCAACTGGATGGGTTCTTTTAGGCGGTGTAGTTTTTGGCACTCAAATATTCTGCCTTCGAAGGACAGTTATAGGTGGGGGCAGTGGTCAGTTGTTTGTACTGATGTAATATTGGTGAGGGGACACACTGGACACCTTTGCTGCCATTGTGCTAAGTGCTTGGTGTACAGTGCATCCCTGTGTGGTTAAAGTGATATTAAAGCCAACCATTTTTTTTTTAAATAACAAGCATGTCATATTTACTTGCTCTGTGCAGTGGTTTTGCACAGAGAACCCGAGAACCCCCGATCCTCCTCTTTTCAGGTCCCCAGTCGGCGCTCCTGGCCTCTCCCTCCTTACGAGTGCCCCCAGGCAGCTTGCAATGGGGGCACCCAAGTAGGCGTGCTCTGGAGCCACTGCTCTGCGTGTCCATTTAAACACAAAGCTGCTGCATGGCCCAGCCCCCTCTCTCTCCTCATTGGCTGTCTGGCTGTGATTGACAGCAATGGCTCCCTCTACTGTCTCAGTCAACAAGGAGGGAGAGTCCCCAAGAGCAGATGCTCTCGTGCACATCGCTGGATTAAGAGGGAGCTCAGCTAAGTATTGGGGGGGGGGGTTGAGGGACTGTTTCACACAGAAGGTTTTTGAAGGTAAAAAAAAATATTCTGCCTTTAGAACCATTTATCCATTAGAATGCATGTGCTTCTACTATGGAGGCTCTTAAAAATGTACAGAGTTAGGACTGCAGATAATACCAGGGGTGCCATTGAGCGGCTCTGCAGATTATGCATGTAGTGTATTTGCAAATGGGATGATATAAAGTTATTTCTTGGTGTGTGTTTATTCATTTAAATATTATTTCTTAATTTTATTTGGGCCCCAAATACTTTTAACATGTTGTGACAGTATGCGAGGTGCGATACATGATCATAGGTATATTTCACCTCGCATACGTTCTATTATGAGAGACTGAACCGGAATCCATTCCGGGTTTTACAGCCTCTGGGCCTGGCTAGGATTCCGGTCCGGATGTTTGGGTCCACTGGAGTCCACAATCAGCTGGACTTTAAATGTCCAGGAAGAGAGCACAACAGGGCTCTGGCTTGAAACTCAGGAAGGGACCTGAGTGAGGGGAGCGCTGAGTGCTGGATTGAAAAGGTTTGCTTTACTGCATGTTTTGTGGGTGTCAGGGACTAGCCCCACACTGTATAGAGAGGAGATCCTGTTTGTTTAGTTTAGCGCCGGACGGCAAGGATTTTATTTATAAACGGTTTGCAGATTAAAATAAACAAAACAGTAAATTAAATCCTTGCCGTCCGGCGCTACATTTCACCTCAGGGTGTAGGTAGTTGGACATGGTGGGATGTGAACAGATGTAGAAAGATAGGCGCCAGTAACTTTTAGAACAAAATAAATGAGTGTTTATTGCTCACTCAATGATATTTCTGGGAGAGAGGGGTAAGGGTTCAAGACACCCAGAACAAGCAGAAGGGAACTAGCATCCTCCTACAAAAACAGTGGACCGCAGTAAAGGAGCCTTTAAGCTGGCCCAGTGTTTTG
The DNA here is from genome assembly GCF_905171775.1 of Rana temporaria. NCBI lineage: Eukaryota > Metazoa > Chordata > Amphibia > Anura > Ranidae > Rana > Rana temporaria. Next base: position 48,177,617 of record NC_053501.1, read on the forward strand.
TACCTTCTTAGCAATAGCAGTCTCTAGTGGCAGGGTAACCTCTAGTACTTACTGGGGGAAAAGGGAATAGCCACTCCAGGTGGGAACCCAGATGAATATCCTCCGTTGCAGACAACTCAGCTGCAGGCAATGCACTTAGCAAAGCAGGAACAAAGATTGTCTCTGGACAGCCGCACTTTTTTGTAGCCTTTTATTAAAAGAAGGACAGCACTGCAAGTCACAGCAAAATAAAAAACCTGACCACTGACGCGTTTCGCACTGAAACTAGTGCTTAGTCATAGCTAAAAAATACAACAAATTATATCAAATATATATATACAACCTTAACCACTTCCCGACCGCCTCATGTACATATACGTCGGCAGAATGGCACGGACAGGCACATCAACGTACCTGTAAGTGCCTGCCTAGACGTGAGTCGGGGGTCCGATCGGGACCCCCCCCCCGGTACTTGCGGCGGTCGGGTTCCCTCGGGGAGCGATCCGGGATGACGGTGCGGCTATTCGTTTATAGCCGCTCCGTCGCGATCGCTCCCCGGAGCTGAAGAACAGGGAGAGCCGTATGTAAACACGGCTTCCCCGTGCTTCACTGTGGCGGCGTATCGATCGAGTGATCCCTTATATAAGGGAGACTCAATCGATGACGTCAGTCCTACAGCCACACCCCCCTAAAGTTGTAAACACACACAAAGTGAACACTAACTCCTACAGCGCCACCTGTGGTTAACTCCCAAACTGCAACTGTCATTTTCACAATAAACAATGCAATTTAAATGCATTTTTTGCTGTGAAAATTACAGTGGTCCCAAAAATGTGTCAAACTTGTCCGAAGTGTCCGCCATAATGTCGCAGTCATGAAAAAAATCGCTGATCGCCGCCATTAGTAGTAAAAAAAAAATAATAATAAAAATGCAATAAAACTATCCCCTATTTTGTAAACGCTATAAATTTTGCGCAAACCAATCGATAAACGCTTATTGCGATTTTTTTTTACCAAAAATAGGTAAACGAATACGTATCGGCCTAAACTGAGGGAAAAAAAATTTTTAGATATGTTTTTGGGGGATATTTATTATAGCAAAAAGTAAAAAATATTGCATTTTTTTCAAAATTGTCGCTCTATTTTTGTTTATAGCGCAAAAAATAAAAACCGCGGTGATCAAATACCACCAAAAGAAAGCTCTATTTGTGGGGAAAAAAGGACGCCAATTTTGTTTGGGAGCCACGTCGCACGACCGCGCAATTGTCTGTTAAAGCGACGCAGTGCCGAATTGTAAAAACCCCTTGGGTCATTTAGCTGCATATTGGTCTGGTCCTTAAGTGGTTAATGAGACCAAACAACTGAAGACCCAAGAAAACAGGTGGTGTCTAATTATCTAATTAGTAATCAAACCAATAAGTGGGTGAGAGTGTCTGGTGAAAGAACCCTCTAATAAAAGAGAGAAAATGTGTGTTTGGTGATTTACACGTATATACCTTCATGTGCATACAAAAATGATATAGAGAGTATCCCTATAACAAGTTTATAGATGGTGAATGTTATACAGATGTAAAAACAACAAAAGAAAACTACAAAACCACCTATAGTAACATTGGTGTGAATGTGTGTGAGCCCCATGTGCCAGTGGATAAATATATAATGTGTGTTGCAGCACGAGAACATAAAATTAATAAAAGGGAAATAATGAAATCTCTCATACATGTACAAAGCGTGCTGTGCAGTGAAATGAAGAAAAAATGTATGTATTAATTTTATGGATGAAGATGGACAAAGGTTGTGTATGTGTATCATAAGTAATCCAAATATTAGTGTAATATGTAACACGAATGTGAAAAAAATGTGTACACCGTGTATAAGTAAATGAGTGAAAAGTAAGGCGAGTAGCTATGACTAAGCATTGATATCCAATGCGAAACGCGTCAGATGTTTTTCCCACTGTGTGCTGATACCTGTAGTGCATTTTTCCTTTACCCAATAAAGGGCACGTCTTTTTAAGAAATTGGAGTGCGGCTGTCCATATCTTTCTTCTTTTGCATCTCAACTCGGGTGCCCCCATAGAAAGCTGCTTGGTGCGGGGGCACTCAATAGGAGAGAGGGGACAATTTTCCACCAATGGTTCATGACGGAAAAAGTTTGGCTCCCGTTCAGCGCTCTCACTAAATGAGAGTTCTGACCTGAGTGTTCTGTCGGGAGAGTTGTCCCCCTGTCAGAACTCAATAGAACAACAGGGGAGATCGCTGCATTAACATTGCATAGTTAGTACAGCGGCTCCTAATGAGCTGTCAGTTTTTATTTGTTCAGTCCCTGCTGGGTTAAATGAAAAAAAAAAATTACTAGTGTGTACGAGGCTTTAGTCTGATGCCAATTGATGGCTGATGGGATGTAACTGCAGTTCTAAGCATAAACACATTGATACCTAGGACCCTAAAATGTCACGGAGGTAACGACAACAGAGATACAAATGACAAAACTACCTCAACTCGAGTTAATGCCCACAAAAAACAAAAAAAAATCTGCATTTGCTTCTGTGAAACAAAACTATATGTGCTAATTGCATTCATTCTTCTTTTACCTCAAGGTACAATTTGAAACCAGGAAACACAATGAAGAGCAGTTTGATGTTAATGCCTGCTGCATTCATTGGCTGACAGGAAATGTCCCATTGTTAACACACAAAAAATGCTTCCTATTGAAGAAGAATTGTGTAAAACCCCCACATGCCCTTCAACATTATAATCAGCTTGTGTAAAATACACACAGTAAAGGTAAATTTTTTCCTTTTTGTGTTTCATGCAAACACACATTTTTCTGCTTATAACCAATGAAGAACCCGTGTTTCAGAATTTCCTTAAAAGGCTAACACACTGAGACTGGTTAAGGAGCTGAGAATCTTCACACAATACAATCTGTGGATATTCACTTCAATTATCCAATCATATGTAGATAAAATAAGTAAACTGAGATTTGCTTTTCACATGATTGGATAATTGAAGTACATTGTGACACTATTTATTGTGTGAACATTCTGAACTCCTTTAGGTCTCGTTTACACTTGCAATTCAGGAAGCTATAAAAACGTACAGTCGGGCTGCATTTTAACCAAACTCTCCCCCTTAAGCTGCAAAAGTAGTAGGGGGGTTGCATTAAAATGATCCCCGTTGTCACATTTGGCAGGCAGTACCAACCTCCAAACACAATCCATTTAACTTAACCAGAGCACCTGGCTACAGCCATGCCTCACAGCGCATTGGTGTGGGGTTTAAGGTGATAAAAAAGACAGAGGGCCATATTCTGAGTAAAGTTACGATGGAGTATCTCAGGAAACTCCGTTGTATCTCTCTTTTTTGACCCGTGTATCTATGCGAGTGATTCCTAGAATCATTTTCGCATAGATACGCTGAAGATCCGACATGTGTAAGTCACTTACACTGTCGGATCCTAAATGTAATTCGCCGCCGGCCGCTAGGTGGCGTTTATGTTCAGGTCCCATTTGTTTATGCAAATGAGCCTGATACGCCGATTCCCGAACGAATTTGCGTTGCGTAGCCGTCGCTTACGTCGTTTGCGTAAGCGTAAACGTACCCCTGCTATATGAGGGGTAAGTTTACGCAAGTCCGCCGTATCCATGTTAAGTATGGCGTCGGGTACGTCGTTTTCCTAAGTCGTTCTTGAATACGACTTTACGTCAATGACGCACACGTCGGCGTCATTGATGTTTTCCGCCGAGAACTGGAGCATGCGCACTGGGCTATTTTTAGCCCGGCGCATGCGCAGTTCGATCGAAACGGGGGCGCGCTTAATTTAAATACAAGCCGCCCCCTTTGAAATACGCGGGGATACGCCGGGCCTTTTACACTACGCCTCCGAAAACTACGGAGCAAGTGCTTGAGGAATACGGCACTTGCTCCAGTAAGTTGCGGCGGCGTAGTGTAAATAGCTTACGCGAGGCCGCCGCAGATTATTGGAGAATATGGCCCAGAGAGGTTTTTGTAACATCTCCTCACTGCCTGTCAAATGTGCTTTAATGAACAATTCAGTGCAATGCGCTCTTTAGAGAGCTACGCAAATGTAAATTAGGCTTAGCTAATCAACCTTTAGGTCTTATTAACAGGTGTACTGATCAGTACACCAGCACAGAGGGACATGTTACCTTCCCAGGAGGCACAAATGGTCAAAAAACAGGGATGGATAGTAATGAGTAATAATGAGCTAAGGATCAGGCCAAACTCAGTTCAGGCTTAACCTGCAGGAAACATGATGGAAGACCGCCAGCACAATTAGCTGTGTCCATGGAATTCCCCACACCTACATATAACAAGGGATACGTTTTCCAGGGACATCATTGACCCTAAATGGCCACATTGCCATATCTGGACAATGTCATGACCAAATATGGTCATGTGGCCATAATAGGTGTTACGGAACCATGAACCAGACGTACAACAAGAGATAAGCGAAAATAAGAAGGCTTTATTGAAAATCAAGCTGTAAAGCAAAAGTCCAAACGGATGGTGAAACCGAAGCAGAGTCTTGCGAAGCCAGAGGTCAGGAACCAGAAGGGTAGTCAGACGAAGCCAGGATCAGGAACCAGCAGGGAAGTCAGACGAAGCCAGGATCAGGAACCAGCAGGGAAGTCAGACGAAGCCAGGATCGGAACCAGAAGCAGCAGCAGTCTTAGAAGCATGTGAACACAGGAGGACCAAGAAAGGAACTGAAGCCACAGACCTCCTATATATATATGAGCCAGGCATCCAGCTCCTCCCAGTGGGAAGGAGGAGCCGTAGGGTGGGAGGCTACAAGAGACCCATAAACCAAGATGGCCGCCAGCACATGTCAAACGAAGGAGACAGGAGAGAGGTAAGACCATGACATAGGTCAAAAATGTCACCAGCATCCCTGCCCCTTTGCTACATTCTGCAGCAGGATGGGTGATTTTCCCTGTCACAGCTGATTGGGCCAGTGCTCTGCTATCATGTGATAGCTTCCTGCAGGTTCTGCTTGAACCTTAGCTCATCATTCACCTTGACTTGCAACCCTAAAGTAGATATCCATCCTGGGGTCAATGCATTGCTCAGAACACAAGAAGACTGTGATTGGAGGCATTCATGGGTTCTACATGAACGTAATGCTTAGGGACACACCTAAAGATCTATAACAATCTATACAACCTTTTACCTGTCATTAATTGAGCAGGCTGACTGCAAGTGGCTGCACTGATCATCTGTGCCTCCCAGATGGGTAAATACAACCCTCTGCACAGGGTGTACTGATCACTGGGCCCATGTGAATGAGGTCTTATGCATTACTACCAACAATCTTCTGTTTTATTTGCACTGCCTCTGGTCTGAAAGGGTGGAGCCTAGAAATATAGGTGAGGTCTGTACAAATATGGACAGATTTGGAGATAAATATGGGCAAGACCTAAAGTGTATCTGAATCTAAAAACAAATGTGGCGGTACCCCCCGTATGGGCTGCTGAGTGATGTGGCCCACCTGTTACCCTGCCCAGCGCAGCATTCGCTTCCAGACACTCCAAGAGAATGAACAAGTCCATCAGCTTTGTTTTTGTATTTTATTAAAAATTTGGATGGGGTCAATGAATTCATGGGATGCTCAGAAAATGATTCTTACATGGTTTGGGAAAATTCAGATATTCTCCTTTTGCACAACACTTGCTTAAGACGATCTCTCCTTCTCCCTTCAGCACAATTCTTCAGGAACAGCTAGCACATGGTTAGGCCTAACTTTGGTTTCAGCCAGGCATTAGCAAAGTGTATCTTATTACAGGCAGGGACTGCGGGCCCTTATAGTGTAGCAAAAACACTGTTCTGGGGTTAGCTGCCCTCTTTGGTGGACTACTGTAACTGATCCCAGCCAGCCCCTTGCAGGCCCTGACAGTCCTCCTGACTGCAGCGGCCCGACTTCACTGCCAGTAGCATCACAGTCTCTCCCACTGGCTCTACATCCATCTCTGACTACACACTCGACACTCACCGACACCTGATGGATCCCTCCCGGAGACTTCTCCGCTGTCTCCTGTTCAGGACACCCCTTGGGTTGTGTGGGGTTCCTGTTCAGCTCTGAGCCCCTGGCACAAGGTCACCCCCCCCCCCAGACTGGGGCACTCCCTCCAAGACCCCAACAGCCTAATACTCCATCTCCAGTTCTTTCACCCGAACAATTCCTCCCCAGCTTGGCTATTTAAGGAGGCCTGCCCCCTACCAATCCAGGTTGGGGATTGGTCAAGGCTACTTAGAACACCCTAGACAGCTCCACCTTTTTTCTCCACCTTCCTTCTAGAAGCTTCTAGAAGCAGAAGGGAGGTAACCAAATGATGAAACTAGCTGCAAGTCACCAGCCTACTCCAAGCCACTCCCAGCTCACAGATCAAAACAAACATGCCTAGCTTTAAGCTAGGCCTGCCTAAATTTACCTGTTCTACAGAAAATCTCACTTTAGGTTAGAGGAGATTTCCATTCTACAGCCTGTGTCCTCATGCTATTTTGAGAGGTAGATCATCCATGAATCAAAATATGACATCCCACCCACTATGTTCTTTTTTAGTTACTGGCCATGAAGGAGAAGGGAGGGACTGGGTTGTCATTTAGGATTTGTATGTGGTAATACCATGTGACCTGACTAGCTCAGCTCAAACAAGGAAATGTTCTCTCCAGCAATAGAGACCAAACTGAGCATGTGCAGCAGTACTACCCTCACAGTGTCTTATCTGGCCTTGCCAAGAGTGACCCTACAGAAGGGGGAGGATCTGTCCATACCAAATCAATGAGCCTTTTTAAACAATACAGAGGATTAACCCCTTAAGTTCCACAGTGAGAATAACAAACATGCTATTCTGCATATACAGACAGATTTTACTGTTGTGGGTTTAGAAACACTTTAAGCCAAGGATAACCTAAGATAAGGGTATAAGCAAGATATGTTATCAAGTAGAAGCTGATTGTCTCATTATGAAATTCCCCAATGGTCAGATTAATAGGTACACTGCACAAGGTGATCAGGCCCACAGACAAGGGAGAGTTATCAACAGCTAAAACAGAAAAGGTTTGTGCACATTAGTCAAGGGAATCTGTTGACAGTGAGCTAGGTCACTATCAATGCAATTGCTAGTGGCACCAGAATCTATGAAAGCTGAGAGGTATTGAGAAAACGTGGCAGAACTATGTTGTGCAGAAACAAATATTTTTTTTCTCTTGGGGGAACCTATCATTGTATAGTTTGAAGTAGCAGACCCCACAAGCACTAGACTCTTTATGTCTCCCGGGTAGCTGGCGACAAAGTGTCCGTGGTCACCACAGTATGAGGAGGGTGCAGATCTGCTGGGAGTGAAGATGGCTGAAAAGTTAGAGGGGTTTTTAAACTAGGCAACGGAGGGGAGGACCCAGAGGAAGAGATAGTGCAGAACAGACAAAAGCTCAGAGCTCACAGGGTATCCACCCTGTTGCCAACGGATGTTGAGACACCTCCGGATAGGAGTGAAGGAGAGGAGAGGGAGGAGGGCACACAGTCTGCAGTGTGGGGCAGATTGCAACCTGCTGTAAGTTCTTTCAAGTTATTCCATCGTGCCCTTCATCTGACCCCCACAAGGGTTTTTTCTATCCGGAGTTGTCTAAACATCCGTTGGCAACAGGATGGATACCCTGTGAGCTCTGAGTTTTTTTTCTACAAGTCCAGGATACCATTTATCAAGCTGTGGATCGTCTGGCCTAGTGGTTATGTTCGTGGTTCCTGCTACCCAGAGTCTCCAAACAAGTTGAGCCTATTCCCTGTTGGGATTTCCTATGACCGAACGATCTGCTGTCGCTGACAGGTAGAACTATTGGTTCCGGTAAGCGTATTCCATCTTTTCTTACCCTTTTTATAGAAAGTTCGATTGGATGATCCTTATGGTTACACGTTCATATTCACCGTCTCTTCACATGTTATGTTGATGGACATTTCTTTATTACATTTTTCCTCCACGTGGACTTTTTTTATATTTATATTCACGTTATTTTATTGTTTTTTTTTTTTTTGTGTACACTCAACGTTCACACTCACTCAGTGAGGTTTTTTTCAGTACAACTTGCGCTACATTTACATTACCATTACTTTTGAATTTCAGTCACATTTTAGTGTAGCAGCTCTTTTCATTCATTCATTTATTTTTCTTTGTGTGTTTTAGATTAGTGCAATATTGTTCCTTCTTTTCCATTTAATTCTTCAATGGTTAGTACAGTTACAGTTTATAGTTATATGTAAAAAAAAATGTCTTCACTTACAAAGTGCATGTTGGCTTCTTAGAATTGTTCAAATCTGACAGTATGGGAAAAGACTTTCAGTGTTCCAACTTAGCCTTGGGCATGTACCAGGCTTGACAATAAAGAATAATGATTGTCTATGGGGGATTGAATCCTACCCAGCCCTGGGCAGGCTTTGCAATTGAGAGAAATGCAGGATGTCTGCATCTGGGTTTTTATATTCTATAGGTTATTTTTAGGAGTACAGTAGGATGAAGGGAGCAGGTAGAGTACGTTTTTGTGCAATAGCATAGTTAGCCAGAGACAAGTATTGTTGTAATGTACTCATACTATATTCATCATTGAACCGATACTCAAAGGTAGAAACAATCTACAGTAATAATCCACTAACCATACTTACTGTACACATACAGTACATTGAGATCTACAGTCCTAATTCCTCTCCCACAGCAAATCATGCACTAACTAACTGTCAATTGCCGATGGTTGGTCATCTGTAATTAAAGTAAGATTTCCTCAGGGTACTTAGCATGTGTCAACACAAGTTCTCTTAGGGAGCTACTTGTCAGCACAGGTTCACAATTTGTACCTGTCTGCATTTAGTGTCTATCAATGTGTGAACCCACACTGACAAATGTCATGTTCCGATGTGTCCACTGTTCTTCACTTGAACCAGGAACATAATACAGGAGTGAAAACCATGGTTCTTTGCAGGTATGCAAAGTCTGTCCTTGTTATAGCATTACAATCTCACCAATCTTATAAAAATGTATTTTGTGTCTCTCACCACTGCCAGATTTTCTTATCAAATTAATAAGCAGGCTATTTTTTTTTGACAGTCACATGGTTGGACCCCTTTAGAGCTTTGGGCCCTGTGTTACATAGGGTTGGCCTCATAGGTTGTCTGCACAATGCATGGACATGAACACTAACCAAGAGTGCACATCGAAGCACCCACCTGCATCCCTTTGGTTGGGAATACACAACCATACCTCTTTTCCTCTTTCTCCCTCAGTTGTCCCTGTTTTTGGCTTGATGTAAGGATCAATATAACAAAATGTATAATTTGTAATATTAGTGTGGCGCTAAATCAAAATTACTACTAAAATTATAAAGACAAAAACAACAAATACAATATATGACAAAAATAATACCTACAAACGACATATGTGTAGGAAGATCCTTAATAAATAAAGAAAAGTCCTATTTCATAAAGTGCAAAATAGTGAAAAAATGTTCATTCGTTGTACAAAATCTTCAACGTGATGGAAAATATATAATTCCATATAGGTAATGGCCTCTTATCATATAGTGAAGAAAATACAAAGCCCAACAAAGCATAAATAAAGTGCTAAGCCAGTAAGGTGCTCCAAGTGCTTGTCACCACCGTGTTACCACTCCATTCCAAGTAAGAAAATCAGCCTTTTATCAAACGATATGGACCATTATAAACAAAATGGTCAGAAGCTCTTGTTACAATCGGTCTCCTTATGGCGCTTATATTCAGATTATTCCGATAGCAACCAGTTGCAGAATGTTGCAGAGTGAAAAGCAACAAAAACATACTTCAAATGCCGCGTACACACGACCGTTTTTAATGTCATGGAAAAAAACTATGTTTTTCTTGACGTGATTCTTGTCAAGCCTACCTTGCATACACACGATCGTGAAAAAAAAATGCTCGAGCAAAGCACGGTGACGTACAACACATATACGACGGCACTATAAAGGGGAAGTTTCATTCAGATGGCGCCACCCTTTAGGCTGCTTTTGCTGATTTTGTGTTAGTAAAGTTTGATGAGACGATTCGCGCTTTTGAGCCTTTGTGCTTTTCAGTCTGTTACAGTGTGACGAATGTGCTTTCTCCATTACAAACGCTAGTTTTACCAGAACGAGAGCTCCCGTCTCATAACTTGCTTCTGAGCATGCACGTTTTTTTCCCGTCGTTAAAGCCTACACACAACGTGAAAAACAACGCAAAAAATTAGAGCATGTTCTACATTTTTAATGCCCATTTTTCATGACGAGAAAAATGCTCTGGAGCCCCCACATGGTCTTTTTTAATGACCAATTTAAAAAATTGCATTTTTCTTGTCATGAAAAACGGTTGTGTGTACGCGGCAATAGTGTTATATGTTCAAGAGGCAATATTTTAACATATTATGCTATGAAGTTTGTCTTTGTTGCTTTTCATTCTGCAACTGGTTGCCATCGGTATTAGCGGATAACAAGCGCCATGAGGAGACTCTGATTGTGACAAGCACTTCTGACCATTTTGTTTATAATGGCCCATATCGTTTGATAAAAGAGTGATTTTCGTACTTTGCATGGAGTGGTAACACATTGGTGACAAGCACTTGGGGCACCTTACTGGCTTAGCATTTTTTTATGCTTTGTGGAGCTTTATATGGTCTTCTCGTCACTATATAGTAAGAGGCTGTTACCTGCACTCACACATCTACCTGGAATGTTATATTTTTCATCACGTTGGAAAATTGTGTACATCAAATAAACATTTTCTCACTATTTTGCATTTTATTAAATGGGACTTTTTTATTTATTTATTAACCACTTGCCAACCACCTTATACCAGTTTTACTGCTAAAGGGCGGCCGCTGTTCACAGAATTATATATACAGTACGTGATCTTGCACTAGGTAGGTAGAGTGAGTGCCGCCGGCTTGCTCTTGCTGTGATTATACACAGCGGGAGTCAATTTGCGGTTACCATGGACTCCGTGTCCACCGACACCCGCTGATTATTCGGTACAAAGGCAGAACGCCAGTCTGCTTATGTAAAAATGCAGATTGCCATTCTGACAAGAGAGAAGGTATGGATCCTGTGTTTCTGCAAAGCAGGGACATCAATCTATGTCTTTCCCTAGTAAAAGCACCTCCCACACTGTAAACAAACACTGGTTGGGCACACAGTTGACCCTTTGAGCGTATTGATGTTAACCCCTTCCCAGACAGTTTCATTAGTATAGTGACAGTGCCAATTTTTAGCACTGATCACTGTATTAGTGTCACTGGTTCCCAAAAAAGTGTCAAAAGTGTTAGTGACCTATTGTCCGCTGAAATATTGCAGTCCCACTATAAGTCGTTGATTGCTGCCATTGGTTGTAAATAAATAAATAAAAATTCCATAAATATATCCCATAGTTTGTAGACGCTATAACTTTTGGCCAAACCAATCAATACATGCTTATTGGGGTTTTTTAACCAAAATTATGTAGCAGAATATATATTGGCCTAAATTTATGAAGTATTTTTTTTTTATTATTTTATTGGAAATGTTTTATAGCAGAAAGTAAAACAAATGTTTTTTTCAAAATTGTTGTTGTTGTTTTTTTTTTGCTTGTTTAGAGCGAAAAAAAAAAAAAAATGAGGAGGTGATTAAGTAATTAAATTTGTGGGAAAAAGGGACGTAAATTTTATTTGGGTAGTCACACCGCACAATTGTCAGTTAAAGTAATGCAGTGCAGTATCACAAAAAATGGCCTGATCAGGAAGAAGGGTAAATCTTTCGGAGCTGACGTGGTTAAAGCGGTGGTTCCCCTAAAAATAAAATGTTGACATCGCATTTAGCAAATAAATTACAGTTAGAATCGGGTTGTTTTATTTAAAAAATACCTCCGTACGTATCGTTTCCATTATTCGGTCCCACCGCCACTTCCGGGTACGATGCAGGTGGTGGGCGTTCCTAATTGATTGACAGGCATCCGAACGACGCATCCATCGCGTCACGAGATGCCGAAAAAAGCCGAACGTCGGTGCGGCTCTATACGGCGCATGCGCACCGACGTTCGGCTTTTTCCGGCATCTCGTGACGCGATGGATGCGTCGTTCGGATGCCTGTCAATCAATTAGGAACGCCCACCGCCTGCATCGTACCCGGAAGTGGCGGTGGGACCCAATAACGGTAACGATACGTACGGAGGTATTTTTTAAATAAAACAACCCGATTCTAACTGTAATTTATTTGCTAAATGCGATGTCAACATTTTATTTTTAGGGGAACCACCGCTTTAAGGATTGTTTTATACATATGAAGTTTGTAAATATTATTTTTGTCATACATTGTAATTTTTTTTTGTCCTTATTATATTAGTAATAATTTTGCTTTAGCGCAACACTATATTTACAATTTTGATGTTAATTTGGTATCACAAATTTTATGTAGGCTGCTCTAGGTCCAAGTATTTTTTTTATCCCAGCGCAGAATAATTTTCATTTTAAAATGTATTTTTTGATTATCAGAAGTGTTTTATGGCACTAAAGCTTTTTTCTAACCAAAGTAAAGTAAAAGCAGTGATAAAAACCAAACTTTTTTTGCACATCAATCCTCATGGTCAGCGTTACTGGAGGCATGGCCAGGCATGATATTTAACTATATACTCTCACAAAGTGGGGAGGTATACACATGCGATTGTCATTTTTTGCCAATGGAATGTGTTGTCCTCTTTCCTCGGGAACTCAAATCCTTAGCTGCGAAGGCTTTTGTACAGAATTTATGTTGCATTTGCCACCTTCGCTGTGCTCCAGGTACAGCCGATTTGAATTTTACACCTTAATTTTCCACTGTGCAGTCATTGCTAGTGCTTCATAAATAAATTATTATCATAATTCACCACACTAGGTTTTGCTTCTAGGAGAGGCTGATAAACAGCAACCTAAGTGTATTCATACTGCTCCAGGGTATTGGGAATGTTTTCTGAGTAATGGTGCAACTCTCTGCTTCCTCCTGTATGTGGCATTGTGCCTAATGAATTCCAGCATACCTAAATCCAAGATGATGCGTGCCCAACTGCTAAGTGCTGAGTCAATGAAACCTTATCACAGCTATTGTCAGCTTTGCAATGAACGCTCCATTCAAGTTAAAGTCTGTCCCCAAGTGGCAGCGATGAGTATTGCTAGCACCATTCTAAAGCCAATTTTTATGTTGGACTTGTGGGCTTTTATTGCAGGAAGGGTGTGCCATATGCTAGTTTCTATCCAAACATACCCCAAAGGATTTATTTTGTGAGTACGTGTAGATAATTAATGACTCAGATACACTGTTTGACCAATTATTCACCTAGGCTCTGAAAATATTGTCTATCAAGAGATTCCTGGAGGATGACGTGCCTTGAAATGCAAAGAGGTTTCAAAGACAGTCATGCTTTGCAACATAATTTGCGGTAACTTAATGTGAGGTCTGAGCTAATGAATGTGAAGATTTTATTGCAGGTATCTGCTGGAAAAGTAAAAAAAAAATACCTGTTGACGTTGGCAGAAATCTACTGAGTTCGTAACTTTCTGTACAAATCTAAAGCAGTTTTTTAACCCTGTTCAACTCTAAACTGCAGCCCCCTCCAGTGTGGAGATGATGAGAGAAAAATATGTTTTGTACTGTAGTTATAATGCATTCCCTGTCCTAGCGTGACAATGCTGCTTCTCTATAGTGCTGTCATGCCAGGACAAAAACCATAGGCGTGCGCACAGGGTGTGCCGGATGTGCCCATGCACACCCTAATCACCCCATGCACATTAGTGTTATCGCTCTGTGTAGCAACAGGAACATGGGCAAAATCTCCTTCTTACCGGTTCTGCCATAAGAGAAGTGTTTATGCTCTTCTCTTTCACTGTGCCAGCAGGGAGATCAATGTACCGGGGTCATATATATGTAGATACACACACATGCATGTGTGTTTGAGCTTAAGGGTGCACACCTTAATGCATTAGGCTGCGCACACCTATGACAAAAACTGTGTTCCTGGCATGATCACAAGGTGAAAAGCAAAAAAGCGTATATGTGTACCGCAGTGGCATTCATTGTGCATAACACCCTAATGCTGCGTACACACGAACGTTTTTTCCGTCGGAATAAACTCCGAAGGGTTTTTTCCGACGGAGTTCTTGCAAACACACGGACGCACCAAATTCTGACGGTCAAAAACGCAGTGACGTACAACACTATGACGAGCCTAGAAAAATGAAGTTGAGTACTTCTGACCATTTGTCAAATTGTTTCCGAGCATGCATGTTTTTTTCTCCATCGGAATTCCATACAGAGGAACGGAATTTGCGATAGAATTTTTTTTCCGTCGGAAAAAAAGAGAACAAGTTCTCTTTTTAAGTCCGTTGGAATTTCCAACTGAAAAAGTCCAATGGGACATACACACGGTCGTAATATCAGATGAAAAAATTCCGTCTGACTTTTTTCATCGGAAATTCCGACTGTGTGTACGCGGCATAACTCACTAATACAATGGAAAACTCACGCACACTGCAGCACATCATAACACACATACAGTGCATATGCTATAATTGTAAAAAGTAAGTATTTCTTTCTGCATTGGGATATGGAAGGGGATGGTAATGTTTTGTTTTAACCTTTCTTTCTTTAAAGCGGAGCTCCACCCAAAAAGGGGAAGTTCCGCTTTAACCACTTCAGCCCCAGAAGAATTGGCTGCCCAATGTCCAGGCCATTTCTTGCGATTCGGCACTGCGACGCTTTAACTTACAATTTGCGCGGTTGTGCGACGTTGCACCCAAACAAAATTTACGTCCTTTTTTTCCCATAAATAGAGCTTCTTTTGGCGGTATTTGATCACCTCTACATTTTTTGCGCTATAAACAAAAGAAGAGCGACAATTTTGAAAAAAAGCAATATTTTTTAATTAATAAATATCCCCCAAAAATAAATAAAAAACGTTTTTTCCCTCAGTTTAGGCCGATATTATGTATTCTTCTACATCTTTTTGGTAAAAAAAAATTAGCAATAAGTGATATTGTTTGGTTTGCGCAAAAGTTACAGGCCCGGATTCACATATATCGGCGCATATTTATGCGGGCGTAGCGTATCTAATATACGCTACGCCGACGCAGCGCACAGAGGCAAGCACAGTATTCAGGAAGCCAGTGCTCCCACTCGCTCTCAAATCTACGCTGGGTTTCCTCGGCGTAAGCCAGCGTAGGTGGAAGTTGGCGTGAGCCATGCTAATGAGGTGTGACCCCATGCAAATGATGGGTCAAGCGCCATAGATACGACGGCGTAGGCAAGTTACGTCGGTCGTAGGAAGCCTATTTTTAGGCGTCTCTCAGATTGTGGGCATGGCGCACAGATACGACGGCGCATAGTTAGACTTACGCGGCGTATCTCGAGATACGTCGGCGTAAGTGCTTTGTGAATCCGGCCCATAGTATTTACAAAATAGGGGATAGTTTTATGGCATTTTTTTTATACATTTTGTTTTACTAGTAATGGCTGCGATCTGCAATTTTTATCGTGACTGCGATATTGCGGCGGACACATTAGACACTTTTGACACTATTTTGGGACCATTGTCATTTATACAACAATCAGTGCTATAAAATTACACTGGCAGGAGAGGGGTTAACCACCAGGGGGCGAGGAAGGAGTTAAGTGTGTCCCAGGAAGTGATTCTAACTGTGAGGGGGCTGGGCTACAAGTGACACGACAGTGATCACTGCTCCCGATGACAGGGAGCAGTGGATCACTGTCCTGTCACTAGGCAGAATAGGGAAATGCCTTGTTTACATAGGCATCTCCCCATTCTGCTGTTCCGTGACACGATCGCGGGACACCGGCAGACATTGAGTCCGCGGGTCCCGCGGGCATAGTCAAGGAGATTGCGGTGGGCGTGCACGCATCCACTAGGCGGCAGATTAAAAAGCAACATAGGTACGTTGCTTTGCCTGCCTGTGCCATTCTGCCAAAGTATATGTACATGAGGCAGTCGGCAAGTGGTTAAGGACTCGTTCCCTGCTCCTCTTGAACAATTGGCACGTTTTGAGGAGTGGGGGGATGGGGGAACATGACATTGGAGAATGTTCCAGACATAGTGGGTGGAGGTTAGGAGGGGCTTTTTGGAATATTTATGAGGGCTTCAGCCAATCCCTAGTAAAGGGCTAGCAGTGGGCAGGCTATCTCATAGATTGGCATGAGTCATGCCAGGGAGGTTCAATCAGAGGGATGGTGGAGGAGGCTGTCAGTGGCCCTTGAGGATGCCCCCTAGTCTGGGGGGGGTGACCTCGGGCCTGGGGCTCAGGTGCTGGAGGAATTCCGACCAAAACACATAGAGGAAACCCTTCCTGGGGGCCCAGGGCAAGGGGAGAGGACAGCGGGAGCAGGTCAGCACGTTTTGGAGATCTGCTGAGAGTCAGCCGGGTGGGCTGGTTGAGTGTCAGTCTGGATTGCTTTGTGGGGAGAAGTTAGCCTGGAGGGCTAGTGAAAGGGACAGCTGCAGCCAGGTGTACTGGCAGTGCCTGAAAAGGTGGTGCTAGGATCAGTAGCCACAGGAGTAATGCAAGGAATAGGATATGAAAGGGCAAGAAAAGAAAAGAGAAGCCCCAGACAAATCTCAGTGCAGAATTATTTTATTTTGAAATAGCAAGGTATTGACAATATAGATTGCACTCACATAGTGCTCAGTCGGTGAAGGCTTGCCACGTCCAGCATGGGAATAGAACTGCCGATGAATCCCTTGGATGTTGAGCCATAAGTGCCATGTGTCAGCGGGGATTTAAAGCCTCAAGGGACCTGGGTTACTCGGCGTAGAGGTGATCATGCTGATGAAGGAGGTGTGGCCCTGACCATTCTGAGTACTCCCCATTTATCAGCAACCTCTGAACTCGCATTTGTAGCCAGTTTTCAATCCATGTATTTACACTATGGTCAATGCCAATGGACCTTATTTTGTACAGTAAACATTTTCAGCGCTGAGTTCCACACTAGCTCTGTGTGTGTTTTTTATCTTTATGGTAATGTAGGCAATACACTGAAATTCCACTACACACCTTGAGTTCCTGCCTGGAATGGGCCATTGCTTCAGCTGACTGAGTGACTGTCAGGTATGCAGAGTATTCCAGCTAGGTTCTG
This sequence comes from Rana temporaria, assembly GCF_905171775.1. Taxonomy (NCBI): domain Eukaryota; kingdom Metazoa; phylum Chordata; class Amphibia; order Anura; family Ranidae; genus Rana; species Rana temporaria. The sequence goes on from NC_053501.1 coordinate 48,194,758, forward strand.
CAAGCAAGTGTGTGCTGGAGAGAAGAAGAGGAGCTGTATTTAAAGACTGTATATAGGAAGAGTTTGTCAGGACCTGGGCTTGAACCTGGGACCTCTTCCGTGTCTGGCATTGACTCTTCCCATTGAGCTATCTGGGATGCTGGACAGCTCCATGTCTGATCTGATGGACAAACCTACCTGATCCATTGGAATACTCTGTTTTGTGTCTTGATTGTTGTTGAACCTTGAACCCCTAGCTCCTCCCATGAACTTCCTATAAAAGCCTTGTCTCAGCACTTCCCCATTGCCAGGTTATTGTGCCTTCCCAGCCAGTGCCTTGCGATTTGTCTGCTGCGCTGCCATTTGTATCTGCAACCGCCTGTGTTTGACCCTTGGCCTGTTCCTGGACTTCTCTATTGCCTGATCCCAATCTGCAACCACCTGTGTTTGACCTTCGGCCTGTTCCTGGACTTCTCTATTGCCTGATCCCAATCTGCAACCACCTGTGTTTGACCTTCGGCCTGTTCCTGGACTTCTCTATTGCCTGATCCCAACCTGCAACCACCCGTGTTTGACCCTCGGCCTGTTCCTGGACTTCTCTATTGCCTGATCCCAACCTGCAACCACCCGTGTTTGACCCTCGGCCTGTTCCTGGACTATTATATTGCCTGATACCTGCTCTGCAACTGCTGTAGCAATTGGCCTTCAAGCCCGACGCCTGACCGTGACAGAGTTGTCCCTGAAGTTATTGTTTAAGTCAAATGGGCATCCTATAACCTTCCATCCCTATCCAAGTTATTACCTCAATAAACGAAACAAAAAAAAAAAACAAAGTCACAGACTGTTCTTTGACTGAAGTGTGCCTGTGAAGATTCGGTGTGCCTGGCTGTGCAGGGTGGTGGATCCCACGGGATTTCGGGCCAGCGGACATGTCCGACGGACAGGCTTCCAGCGGACAAGTGTCTTAGCATGCTAAGAAACTTTTGTCCGCTGGAAACCTGTCCGCTAGGCCGGAAAACTGTCCGGTCGGCCCTACACACGGTCGGACATGTCCGCGGAAACTGGTCCGATGGACCAATTTCAGCGGACATGTTCGGTCGTGTGTACAAGGCCTGAGGGAATTTAAAACTATGTTCAGATTCTTGAATTTCTAACAAAATGTTTCTAAGTTTGTTGAATTTCTAATAGGATTTACACTATATAATATGCTAACATTTGTTCCACAAGCCTGTGTTTAGTACCAGTTAACACTGCAGATGTCACACAGACCATTCTATTTGGCACAAAAAATATTACTGTCAGCATAAGTGGATAATAATAGACGGAGCTGGCCTAGCAGACAAAAGATTCAGTTTTCCATGTTAGGATCACAAAATGAATTTCCCAACTGACCGAAATAAATAGTCTAAAAATACTTGTGCAAGAACTCTGTAATCATAACCCATAAACTTGCATTCAGCTCAGGGAAAAGAAGTTTGTGTACATTCTGAAAGATTCAAGGCCTGTGTATGTGGGCCTTTGCATGCATCAGAACTGATTTTCTCTCCTTATATGTAGTAATTAAAAAGCAGCTTAGACATGTGCAGAATGAAAAAATGTGTTTAGTTTCAGATAGATTCATCTAGCCAGATTCAGGTACATCGGCGCATTTTTGTGCCGGCGTAGCGCATCTCATATGCGCTACGCCGACGTAACATTGAGAGGCAAGCTGAGTATTCACAAAGCACTCGCTTCCATATTTGCGCCGGCGTAACGTAAATTGGCCGGCGTAAGCCCGCCTAATTCAAAGTAGGGAGGTAGTGGGCGTGATCTATTAAAATGAAGCGTGACCCCATGTAAATGAATGGCCGAACGAACGGCGCATGCGCGCGCATGCTCAGAATCACGTCAAATTTACTCCCTAGGATACGCCGGCTCAATGCATACGACGTGAACGTAACCTACGCCCAGCCCCATTCACGTACGACTTACGTAAACAACGTAAAATACGACGGCTGTTCCGTCGTCCATACCCTAACATGACTTACACCTGCTTTAGGTGGAATAACTTTACGCCGGACGTATGCCTTACGTAAACGGCGTAGATTACAGCGTCGGGCGTAAGTACGTTCGTGAATCGGCGTATCTAGGTAATTTACATACTCAACGCGTAAATCAATGGAAGCGCCCCTTGCGGCCAGCGTAAATATGCGCCCAAGATACGACGGCGTAGGAGACTTACGTTGGTCGGATCAATCCAAAATTCAGGCGTATCTTGTATTGACAATTAGGCGCACAGATACGACGGCGCATCCGAGAACTTAAGCGGCGTATCAGAACATATGTCAGCGTAAGTCGTACGTGAATCTGGGCCATCATGTTTCCGTCCTGCTCCTTAACAGCCAGCTGTTCTTTACACAGAATTTTGAATCTGTAAATTCTTTGACCGATTTGAATTCCAAATAGTTCCAAAAACAGCGGAGCCTGCAGTAGGTGGTCAGCCTTCTTTGAAGGCAGAGCATTTTTTTCTTTCTTCAAGTGCGACGGGCGGCGGTTCTACATTGGGGGACATTGTTATTTGTTTATTTTTTAATAAAGGAATTGTCTAAAACCTATTTACTATGTTTATTTATTTTTTACACTTTTTTGGGTGAATAGGTAGGGGTACAATGTACCCCATACTCATTCATATAGGGAGGGCAGGGTTTGGGGGCCCCCTATTTAATTTTTTAACAGCATTTTTTTTCAGCTGTTAGCAGGAAAAGCCCGCTGACAGATGATGACCCATCCATTGTTAAGGACAATCCCAGCCCCACTTGGGCCTAATTTTTGCTTGGCCTGAACCGTTCGCCCAACGCTATTCCTGATATGTGCCTGCTGTACCATGTTCTTGTATGAGAAAGTATCCTGTTCTCTTTGTATTGCTTCCTTTATGTGAAATCCCTGGTGATCCTACCAGTACCTCTGCCTTCCTATTAAAAACTGACCACAACAAAGAGGAGAGCACACCGTGGTCAGTTCTCTAGTTATGTTGGGAACTCCTCCAATGATCAGGCTTCTCCTGACACGCCCCCGCTGCACAGCCACTCCCCTTGAAGCTCAGTGTGCTGCTGCTTCTTCTCCCCCCAGCCCTTATGCAACTGAAAACAGAGGGAATGTGAACACTTTTAAAAAAAGGAAAATGTATTTATAATGCTTTTTTATATATCTATACAAAAATGTTTTGCTTTTCAAATCTATTTTAAACTGAATGGGTTGTTTTACAAGGTGATCGTTTACAATCCTTTAAATCGAATGCTTGCACAACTTAGCACCAGTCAGTTCATGAGCCTAGTCCTAAATGGCCGCAAACCTCCATTAATCCAGAGGATTTAGATGCAGTTCTGTAGTAAACCTGTCTAGAAGTAAATACACATTCTAAGCAGTCTTTACCTGCAAGAGCCACACTCTATTCATATCTATGATTTTTTTTTTTGTGAAGGTGTCGCATTAATTTAATGTGATTACAAAGACGTGTGAGAAGATGCCCATCACTTATGCCTCGCTTCCACTGAGCGGATCGGTTTGGGTCGGTACATTATGGAACGTTTAGAATGGTCCGGTCTATTCTGGTGAGCGTTTCCATTGCAAGTCGGACTGCCAGGGGCCATACAGGTTTTAGAAAAAATGCCTCTCGTGATGTCACACTAGTGCGATGAGAAATGTGATGCAGCGTCACTCAGCGTCAGCCAAACAACAACAACAATGGATGTCATTCAGCAGCTCGTCTTTTCTCTACTTGCCTTTAGTTTTTTTGTAGTCAAAATAGATGCCGCACTGTATGAGAGAAGGTTGCGAGCGGCAATAAGAAACACAGCAGAAAATAAAAGAAAACTTCTAGCTTGGATGTTTAGCCGGGAGGAGAAGTACACATTTGTGCGGCTAAGACAGAGACGGCAGCGCTATAAGGTAAGCACAACTGATCGACTTACCTGAAACACACATATACACACACTGACCCGCCTACCTGACATCCTTACACACACTGACCTACCAACCTGACATACACACACACAGGCCCGGACTGGCACAAAAAATAGGCCCGGGCATTTTGGAATGAGCAGCCCATGACATCTTAACCGGCTCCTTCTCCACTTTTCATCCTGAGGGATCCCCCGGGAGAGGGGAGGGGGAAACCTTGCAAAGGTGCAGGGGGCAAGGGGACAGGGAAAGAGCAGGGGGGGGCAGAGAGCACCGGGAAGAACCTTGAGAACATGGGGTGGGGTGAGAGCACGGGGGAGAGGCAGAGAACACAGGGAGGAAGAGGAGAGCACAAGGGGGCTGGAGAGCATGGGGGCCTGGAGAGCACAGGGAGTGGGGGGTTGGAGAGCACAGGGGGAAGCAAAAACACAGGGTGGGGCAGAGAGTACAGGGAGGGCAGGAGAGCACGGGGGCGAAGAGCACATGGGGGAGGCGGAGATCATTGGGGGAGGCGAAGATCACTGGGGGAAGCGAAGATCACTGGGGGAAGCGAAGATCACTGGGGGGAGGCGAAGGGCACAGGGGGGGCAGCAGAGAGCACGGGAGGAGGTGGAGAGCACAGGGGGTAGGTGAAGATCAATGGGGGGCTGGAGAGTACTGGGGGAGAGGCGTAGGGCACAGGGGGGCAACGTAGAGCATGGGAGGAGGTGGAGAGCACTGGGGGGCTAGAGAGCACTGGGGGAGAGGCAGAGGGTACAGGGGGCAGCGTAGAGCATGGGGGAGGTGGAGAGCACAGGGGGGGCTAAAAAGCACTGGGGGAGAGGCAGAGGGCACAGGGGGCAGCATAGAGCATGGGGGGAGGTGGAGAGCACTGGGGTGGCTGGAAAGCACGGGGGGGGGGTTGGAGAGAATTAGGGGGAATTGAAAAGAGCACAGGGGGAGGTGGAGAGCACAGGGGGAGAGGCAGAGGGCACAGGGGGCAGTGTAGATCATGGGGGAGGTGGAGAGCACAGGGGGCAGTGAAAAGCACAGGGGGAGAGGCGGAGGGCACAGGGGGGGCAGCGTAGAGCATTGGGAAGGTGGAGAGCACAGGGGGAGAGACGGAGGGCACAGGGGGGCAGCGTAGAGCATGTGGGAGGTGGAAAGCACTGGGCTGGGGTGTTAAAGAGCACTGGGGGGCTGGAGAGCACAGGGGAGGCTAGAGAGCACAGGGGAGGCTAGAAAGCACAGGGGAGGCTAGAGAGCACAGGGGAGGCTAGAGGGCACTGGGGGAGAGGCAGAGGGCACAGGGGGAGAGGCAGAGGGCACAGGGGGGGGCAGCGTAGAGCATTGGGAAGGTGGAGAGCACAGGGGGAAATATGGAGGTCATAGGGGGCAGCCTAGAGCATGGGGGGAGGTGGAGAGCACAGGAGGGAGGTGGAGAGAAGAGGGGGGCTGGAGAGCACTGGGGGGGATAGAGAGCACTGGGGGGGCTGGAGAGCACTGGGGGGGGGACTGGAGAGAATTAGGGGGAATTGAAAAGAGCACAGGGGGAGGTGGAGAGCACAGGGGGAGAGGCAGAGGGTACAGGGGGCAGTGTAGAGCATGGGGGAGGTAGAGAGCACAGGGGGCAGTGAAAAGCACAGGGCGAGAGGCGGAGGGCACAGGGGCGGCAGCGTAGAGAATTGGGAAGGTGGAGAGCACAGGGAGAGAGATGGAGGAGGGGGAATTCTGTAGAGAATTAGGGGGAATTGAAAAGAGCACAGGGGGAGGTGGAGAGCACAGGGGGAGAGGTGGAGGGCACAGGGGGCAGCGTAGAGCATGGGGGGGGGTGGAGAGCACAGGGGGAGAGGCGGAGGGCACAGGGGGCAGCGTAGAGCATGGGGGGAGGTGGAGAGCACAGGGGGAGAGACGGAGGGCACAGGGGGCAGCGTAGAGCATGGGGGGAGGTGGAGAGCACAGGGGGAGAGACGGAGGGCACAGGGGGAGCGTAGAGCATGGGGGAGGTGGAGAGCACAGGGGGAGAGATAAAGGGCACAGGGAGAGAGATGGGGGGCACAGGGGGGCAGCATAGAGCATGGGGGGAGGTGGAGAGCACAGGGGGAGAGGTGGAGGGCACAGGGGGCAGCGTAGAGCATGGGGGGAGGTGGAGAGCACAGGGGGAGAGATGGAGGGCACAGGGGGCAGCGTAGAGCATGGGGGGAGGTGGAGAGCACAGGGGGAGAGGCGGAGGGCACAGGGGGCAGCGTAGAGCATGGGGGGAGGTGGAGAGCACAGGGGGAGAGACGGAGGGCACAGGGGGCAGCGTAGAGCATGGGGGGAGGTGGAGAGCACAGGGGGAGAGGCGGAGGGCACAGGGGGCAGTGTAGAGCATGGGGGGAGGTGGAGAGCACAGGAGGAGAGACGGAGGGCACAGGGGGCAGCGCAGAGCATGGGGGGAGGTGGAGAGCATAGGGGGAGAGACGGAGGGCACAGGGGAAGAGACGGAGGGCACAGGGGGGAGGTGGAGAGCACAGGGGGAGAGATAAAGGGCACAGGGAGAGAGATGGAGGGCACAGGGGGGCAGCATAGAGCATGGGGGGAGGTGGAGAACACAGGACGGAGGTGGAGAGAAGGTGAGGCTGAAGAGCACTGGGGGGGGGGCTAGAGAGCACTGGGGGTGTTGGAGAGCATTGGGGGGAGGTGAAGAGCACAGGGGGAAGTGTAGAGCATAGGGAGAGGCAGAGGGCACAGGGGGGAGGTGAAGAACACAGGAGGGAGGTGGAGAGCATGGGGGGAGGTGGAGAGCACTGTGGGGGGTAGAGACTAGAGAGCACTGTGGGGGGGTAGAGACTAGAGAGCACTGGGGGGGGGGTAGAGACTAGAGAGCACTGGGGGGGCAGCAGAGATAAGCAGGATAGGAGGAGCGGTGGGTTGGCTGCATATAGAAGAATCATTCTCTCCATCTTCTTCCCGCAGTACCTGCATGCCTGCGAGAGGGAGAGGAGCAGAAGCAGGCATTCAGAGACCGCGGGGGGACGATGGAGAGAATTATTCTTCTATATGCAGCCACCGCTCCTCCTATTCAGGTTACAGGCAGGGGCCGCACTTACGTTTTTGCTGAGAGATCCCATCGGCAGAACACATGCTGTAGCAGGCTCCTCTCCCTTCCTGGTCACGCCCCCCGGCACCAACGGCTGAACTTCATTGGCGGCCGTGGAGCGGTGTCTCCTCTAGTCCCTCCCCCTTCAGGAGCTGCTGATGCCGACGCCGAAGCCTGAGCCTGAGGCTGAACTGGCAGCTGGGCGGCCGCGGAAAGGTCGGAGGACCGGCGCGGGCTTAAAGAGCAGCCTGCCTTGGCCCCGCAAGTCAGAACAGTGGCCCGGCGGCCGCGGCCCACCGGGCAAATGCCCGGTTTGCCCTATGGCCAATCCGGGCCTGCACACACACACACTGACCCACCAACCTGACACACACACACACTGGCCTACCAACCTGACACACACACACACTGACCCACCAACCTGACACACACACACTGACTGACACTTATGTTATATATGTTGAATGGTGTTAAATTTTTTGTGATATGTTACCATTTGTTTTTGTTTTTTTAGATGCTTCTCCTTTTGGCAAAGCAGCGCCGCCGACCAGTCATTTGGGCTTTCCCCCGTGCCAATGAGTGGTGGCATGTGACCGTCCCAGGATTCACACACACACAGTGGGTGCAGAATTTAAGAATGCCAGAGGAAACCTTCTCATACCTTTGTGCCAAGCTACGTCCAGCGATGGAAAAGAAAAGCACCAACTTCAGAGCCAGTTTGCCTGTGAGGAAAGAAGTTGCAATTGCACTGTGGAAGCTGACTACCAACAGTGAATACAGAAGTATAGGTCATCTTTTTGGTGTCAGTAAATCATCAGTGTGCCGGTGTGTGCAGGACTTCTGTAAGGCTGTGTGCACATTGCTAACTCCTGAAATTGTTAATTTTCCGGACAGGGAAAAGCTTAAAGCGGAGTTCCACCCAAAAGTGGAACTTCCGCTTAATCCACTCCTCGCCCCCTTACATGCCACATTTGGCATGTAATTTTTTTTGGGGGGGAGTGGGGACTTCAGGAGGAGTGGGACTTCCTGTCCCACTTCCTCCTTCCGCCGAGGGGCTGCAAAGGCGAATACTCTCATCGCCTTTTGGCAGCCCCTCCCTGTAGGCGATCGCCTGGGACACTTGACAGGTCCCGGGCGATCGCCTGTCCAATCAAATGGCGCAGCGCCGCTCGCGCATGCGCAGTGGGTGCCGGCCGTGAAGCCGAAAGCTGTCACGGCCGGGTGCCCACACTTAGAATGAAGACGCCGGCCGGCGGAGCAGAGCCCCCGCCGGCGCGTCGCTGGAACGTGGAGCAGGTGAGTGTATGTTTTTTAAAAGCCAGCAGCTACACTTTTTTTAGCTGCTGACTTTTAATAAACATTAAAAATGAGTGGAACACCCTTTTAAAGACATGGCTGAGTACTTTGAGAACAGTTGGGGCCTTCCACAGTGTGTTGGTGCTATTGATGGCTCACACATACCAATAATAGCACCACAAGAATACCACACTGACTACTTCAACAGAAAAGACTGGCATTCCATCATCCTCCAGGGAGTAGTGGATGGCAAGGGACTATTCTGGAATGTGAATGTAGGAAAGCCTGGGAGTTTGCATGATGCTCGGGTTCTACGATTGTCCACATTTTGGGATTGGGTTGGCCAGGGAGGCCTGTACCCTGTTGCACTAAGAACATTTGTGGGGTGAATGTTGGCTATTATGTGCTTGGGGACTCTGCCAACCCTTTACAAAATTGGCTCCTGAAACCATTTCCTGACAATGGCCGCCTAGCAACAGAACAGCAAACCTACAACAAGAAAACATCCAGGGCACGTGTCGTAGTGTAAAATTATTTTGGAAGACTTAAAGGGTCACTAAAGGAAAAAAATGTTTTTGCTGAAATGACTGTTTACAGGGTATAGAGACATAAAAGTTAACTGATTCCTTTTAAAAATGATTAAAAATTAATTAAATTATATCATATAATGTGCCTCTAGTTTCACTTTCGGTTTTAAACTGGTTTCATGTTTATGTGAAGTAAAGAGACCCACAGAACAAAAACAAACAAATCCAGGGCAGTGTTTTGTTTTTAAAATGAATCTGATTGGTTCTGAGGAGTTTTAGACACACAGCTTAGACCACAGTGAGAAGCTCCCATGAGTATTTTCATAAGGAGCCAGACAAGCAGGAAGTGTGGAGATCACAGCAGAATTACAGCTACTTCAAAGCAAAAACGAACAATGAGGACATGAAACCAGTACTGCAGTAAAGTAAAGGAAGCTATTAAGCTAAAAAAAAATTCCTTTAGTGATCCTTTAACCTCCCTGGCGGTATGATTCTGTCTGGAATTACGTACCAAAAGCGGTACAATTATTTTGCAAGGAAATTTGGTGTTTTATACTGTAGGCCTGTAATTTTTAGAGAATAACTCACTTAAATCTGACCAAACAAGAGTCTTGTAGACATCCCGGGTATGATTTTTTTTAAAACAAAATTATAAATTATAATATAATAAATAATTATAAATAATTATAACAAATAATAATATAATTCTAATAAAAATTATTCAATGATGTAATCAACTCAAAATCACTGAAATTTGCTCAGTTGCAGAATTGTCGCTGTCATTACTTTTATTTTTTTATGACGTATTTCCCCACAAATCGCTATCGCACAATTCTGCAAGTGATTATAATTTATTATCGCTGTTTTCTAGCTGATCTAAAACCATTTTTGACATAAAGGGACACTTTTGGACAATCTACAGTTTGCAGGGAGAAAGAACAGTTTTTATTATATAAAAGTACATGTAGGGCACTGGGCAGACCACTAGGGACAAGGGGGGTGTGTATTTTTTACATACAGTACTGTAATCTATAAGATTACAGTATACTGTATGTATTGTGTTTGTTTACTTTTTTGAATTTGGCGCCGTTCTCCGCCCCGTGCGTCGTAACGTCGCAGGGAGCGGAGATCGGCGGCACACGGGGACACTGTGAATCGAGCGAGGAGGACCCGCTCGCTCACACAGCGGGAATGCATCGCTGGATCCAGGGACAAGGTAAGTAAACCATGCCTGTGGATTCAGCGAGAAGGTAAGCCACGCCGCTGCACACTCTGCACGTCCACCCCGAGCGTGACTCGGGGATACCGATCCTAACATCGAAAACCCACCCCGAGTCACGCTCGGGTTTACCGCTAAGGGGGTTAAGGGTAGATGGAGGCGTCTTATGAAGAGGAATGACAGTGACATTAAACTTGCCAAATCCATGGTACTAACTTGCTGTGCTCTTCACAATCTTTGTGAAAGTCATGGAGAAGACTTTGACCAGGATTGGAATACATCTTCAGAAAAGCCAGTACCAGTAATAGCAGCACAGGATATGGAAGAAGAGTGCAGTGAAATACGTCAGGCTCTGATGCAGCACCTTAACGTTTAAGTTCTTATCGTGAATTATTAAAATGTTTAATTACTTTTTGCTATATTTTTTATAAAATGTTAAATGAAATCAAACATACATAATTATTGTGTTTTTTTGTTTCTTTCACCGAGGAAGGCCTGGTTGAAGGTAGCCAACTGCTCCATCTGCTGCCGGGCAATTTCTGCCTCCTGGTGCATAGCTTCCTGTGCATCCTGACGCAGTGCCTGAAACCGCCTCTCAGAAAGGTTATCCATTCTTTCCAGCTGCCTTTCTTCCCCCCTGCCATTCCCTCTCCCTCTTCCGGAAGACAGAATGGATACCCATAACCATGATTAAGCTGAACAGAACGTGACCCAAATTAGGCTCACCGGGTAATTGAAAATTAGTAGTGTGGGTTCCAAGCCATCTGGTGGTTCACTGTGATGTGGGGACAGTGAGGCAAGTTGAAGGTGGGGACATCCCAAGGTACTCCTGACTAGGATAGCATCATAGGTAAAAAAAATGTGTAGGGTCCATCATTGCAAATGACTGCCCAGCAAAGGGAAGTCTGTTGATGCAAAAGGAAGTAGGTTACAATGGGTAATTAACAGGGAATACAAAAATGCTCCTAAAAGCCAGAAGAACGTACCTGTGGGAGTCCCCCATCCAAGGATGTTAAACAGCCTCAATACTCTGACCCACCTTTAGGAACCACAAGGAGAGGTCCGCGGTGCTCACTCATGGGCTAAGCCCTTTAAATGAGCTCCCCAACCCAGGGACGCCAGAAACGCCGCCAATCAGCGGCGTCTGACGTCACAGGTCAGTTCCTCCGCACAGCGCGGGTGTCCGATTGACGCTCCCGCACGTGCGCATTCCACACAAGCCCAGAGGGCGGGGAGCCCGGCTCGGGGAAAGCAAGGAGGGGATGAACCAACAGGGTCGCCCCTCCCAGGGGAACACAAGTCCGCCGATGTATGGGGAGAAAGGAACCAGACCGCATCAGACCACCAGGGGTCGCTATGCAATAGTAGAAGAAGATAATGATAAAGGGGAGGGTAATGGCGTTTGCTTATAAAAATTAATTAAAAAAAAATGAACCGTAAGTATAGATCAAAATCCAAACTAAATCCGACAAACCCTATGGGCCAGAAAAGATGTATCACTCCTAATCAAAAAAATTACCACAAACCATCAACGGAAGGATGAGGGAGGTGGGGGGTGAGCTGAGTGATTTTTAATGAAAACGTGAATGATAGTAGTCAAATTATACCACCAATCTAATAATACAAAATAATAATGAAATAAATGTCACATGAGAGTATTAATTATAGTGATAAACAATACACTTAATAAGAATATGATGTGAAAACGCAAATTTTAACCATAATCCACTGACAATATAATTAATAAAAGGTGAATAAATAAATGCAAGTGTCAAAACCATGCATATTAATAGATGAAGAAAAATAAATAAATAAAATGTGAGTCTCTGTGCGCACTTATCACTCCACAGCTAAGTGTAAAAGATTTTTAGATCAAGTGTTCAAAATAAATCTCGTTAAAGTGTTTCAATCAGCACTAAATTCCAAGGTGCAGAGATGCTCCAAACAGAACAAAACAAAGAATCCTTAAATCCACACAGGATCCCACAGTGCAGACCTACAGACAAAAGCTCTGTTTCCCCAAGCCTCTCACCTCAAAAGAGGCTATACTGTAATAAGCCTATAAAGATCTCCACTCCTGCTGGCTTCCTAACACAGCAGATTCCGCTGATCAATTTCTCCAGGCCAGCCTGTTAATCCACGTCACTTTAGTCTCCCAGGTATAAGTTTCCCAGGTCCCAGCGGTAAAGCTCTCAGGGTGGATGGCTCTCAATAAAAGGACAATAAAAGCTCCATAGTGTAAAAACGAATATCAATTTTAATAAAAATAAATGCACTTACAGTAAAATTGTAGACAGACAGCGTGTAACATGTATACAGGGTTATCCCCGCTCTCAGCCGCGAGCGGAGATGACGTCACTACCGGCTCTCTTCCTCACGCGTTACGTGGCTGTACACGCCACTTAATCATAGGATAAGGGAGCCGCTGGTGAGAGGTGACTTTTCAACTGCCGCGCCGTCATGGCAACCAACATCAACACGACGGCCGGCAAAACCATAAGTAAATGTGAATTATAAACTTGTCATAACTGACATAAAACCGGCATAAGATTTAATTTAAAGCAGAGGTTCATCCTAAAAACAAGTATATACCATTTCATCCAGCATACTGCCGACATAGGTGCGCAGGTGCCGTATAGCGCCGTATAGAGCCGACTCACAGTTCGGCTTCTTTTCGGAAACTGGTGACGTGCTTATGGGCCGTTGGGAAGCTTTTGTCATTGCGTCAATCATTTAGTCTCTGAATAGGAACGCCTGTAGCTGGCCAGCTAGAACCTGTCCTAGGTAGCTAATATAACCTACATGTATATACAGCTAAACCTGCTAAGAACCTAAATGTAATGCACATGTTTATATGTGAGAAACAAAGCAAAGTTATTCACTGTGATTTTATGCTTGAATGTCATATAATAGTTGTATGTTGTGTTCACAGAGGCAAAAGAAAAAATATGCCTTTAAGAATCGTTTATTTATATCACAGTGAAGGTAAGCTCAAATTACACAGTAGAATTCATAACAGAAAACATAGAGTTAAGCTTTTGTGACGCATCAGTAGCCTTGGCCAATCACAGCTAATCTCACATGGAGCAGAGTCTTGACCTATCACAGCCACCTTTGCATCCATTCTGTCTGGGAGGTTCCTAATACTGTACATGTGCTGCAAATTCATTCCACATGAAGACAGAGAGCAGAGCAGACATACAGAGTTCAGTTTTATGGAAGCAAGGGCCTAAATAGGTACGTTACATAAGTTATATATATGTTCGTATTGTAAATAGTGTGATCAGAACTGTATACTGATCTAGATGTGTGTTCACTTGTAGTTCCACCAAACAAAGTCATCTAACCGCCCTAACTGTAGTTCCACCGAACTAAGTCACATTCAGTCATTCAAACTAAGTCATCGAACTAAGTCATTCGAACTAAGTCATTCGAACTAAGTCACATCCATCCACCACTTTAACAAGCTAAGCAACACTGCAAACCAAGTTGCAAACCACAGTCATACCTTTCAGAGAAATTTGAGAATGCTTTGATAACTTACAGAGAGAGAGAGAGAGAGAGAGAGAGAGAGAGAGAGAGAGAGAGAGAGAGAGAGAGAGAGAGTATAAATACTGAAGAAAGAAACATATCCACCATTTTATGTTGAATGACAAGATTGAATATTTGAACCGCGATTTTCTGTTATACTTATTCAACAGGTGTTTGTACATGGACTGTCTGCTGTGCAGTGTTATCTAAGAAGAAAAGTGAAGTTAAAATAAAGAAGTTATTTTAAGCATTTGGTGTGCTCTTTAAACCTTACTGCTTCCATAGAACGGCAATAGAGGAATTTTCAGAGTAATAGACAGTCTCGTTGGACTGAAAAGTCAGAGATATCACAATTCTTCTAATGCCACAGCGCATGAGGAACTTTATAGTGTTGCGCCTGCCACAACGCCCACTCCCGCGGGTTCCACTACCCGGAAGCCGGGGGGGGGAATAGCTATACGGCGGTATGTACAGCAGAAAAAAAAAACAGCATACTGTACATGTCGGCAGTATGCTGGATGGAATGGTATATACTTGTTTTTAGGGTGAACCTCTGCTTTAAGTAGCATTTTAATGATATTAAAATCAATAGGGCTAGCATTAGCTCCCTCTGGTGGTAGAAGGTTATATAAGTAACCAGTTTTTTTCTCTCACGATCTCCAAATATTCGCCCCCTCTAGTGGTTAAAATAGGGAACCATGAGTGAAATAATGGAATAAATGAACGCAGGCCACCACAGTCTCTAAATTCAGTCCAATTAAGTGATATAATACCAACAGGACCATAACATATAGAATAATGGCACAATAATACTACAAATTTAAAATTTCTTAAAAATACTATTTAAGATTTCAAAGACCTTGCCAACATAAAACTATCCATTGATAGCTAAAGCTAATTTTTAATATGATGAATAGGTGATAAAATATTCAAACTAGGTATACCTACAGAATGATAGAATAAGGAGGAAAAAAGATAATTAATCTATAAAGAAAATTGTATATAAGTTGGAATAAATAATTACAAAGAGTGGCATCTATTAATAATTTGAGATGAAGCAATTAAGGTCAAACTCAACGTTGTGCCCATGAGGTAATAAAGTGCATAGTTGATGTATCCAATGAGATTCAGCCTGGCTGATCTTTTTTACCATATTATCCCCCCTCCAATTGGGTTTATATTTCTCTATACCCCATACCTTTAATGAAGAGGGATCTCTAATATGACAGCGGTCAAAATGACGGGATAAGCTGTGCTTAGGAAACTTATTTTTTATATTCTGTGTATGCTCACAAAGTCTTTTCCAAAGCTCCCTTTTCGTTCTTCCTACATACTGTATTTTATAAGGACATTCTAATAAATAGACTATCCCTTTAGTATTGCAGGAGATAAAATCTTTGATCCTATACTCCTTTCCTGTGAAGGTGGAATTAAAAGTTTCTTTTTTCTTTTTACTTTCTTTCGTGTGTCTGCATGTAAAACATGTCTTACATAAATAATACCCCTTTTCATTAAAGAAAGAAAAGGATTTCTTCTCCGGGGGGTCAAGGACATTTTTGGTAATCATGTCTCTAAGGCCTAGTACACACGAGAGGATTTATCCGCGGAAACGGTCCGGGGGACCGTTTCCGCGGATAAATCCTCTGGCGGATTTTGATCTCATGGTTGTACTAACCATGAGATCAAAATCCCAGCGGAATTCCGTCCGCGGTGACGTGTCGCGCCGTCGCCGCGATGATGACGCGGCGACGTACGCTGTGATATAAGGACTTCCACGCATGCGTCGAATCATTACGACGCATGCGGGGGATGGATTCGGACGGATTGATCCGGTGAGTCTGTACAGACCAGCGGATCAATCCGTTGGACTGGATTCCAGCAGATCGATTTCTTAGCATGTCAAGAAATTTTGATCTGCTGGAAATCCATCCCCGGGGACAAAAATCCGCGGAAACAGATCCGCTGGATCGTACACACCAGGGGATCTATCCGCTGGAACCGGTCCGCGGATCAATTCCAGCGGATCGATCCTCTCGTGTGTACAGGGGGCCTTAGAGTGGGAGCCCTCCGTTATGTGAACAACATCTTCTATTTTCTTCTTGATAAAATCCTGTTTGTAGCCTTTTTCCATAAACCTCTTGCCAATAAAATCTGCCTGTTTAAGAAATACATCAGTCTTGGTGCAATTTCTTCTTAATCTTAGGAGCTGTCCCTTTGGTATGTTATCCAACCAAGGGGTGTGATGGCAACTATCCAAAGGTAGATAGCTATTCCTATCTACTGTTTTGAAATGCGTCTGTATTGTCAATTTTCCTCCTTCTTTGATGATCTCTAGATCTAGAAAGTTGATTTTTACGATGCTTATGTCCCATGTAAGTTTAATGTTTTTCCCGTTGGTATTGAGATAAAAACGAAATCAATCAAACTCTCCCTGTCTCCTGCCCAAATAATTAAAATATCGTTGATAAAACGTTTATATAGAAGTAGTTGTTGTGGTTTTCTATTGTATAAAACATCCTCTTCCCATCCTGCCATAATTTTTCATTTAATATTGGGTTCCCACATTACAAGTTTTAGGCTTAGCCTGTTTGTCTCTCTTATTAGGACGGATCGTCGGATACCGCCATATAAAGCTTATACACGATGCAGTGTTGTTCTATCCCATAGGGCTGTGGTTACCTGCCTCACAGGGATTGGCACGGTTCTGTTGTATGTGGGGGGATTATCGATTTCCCTTGGAGGTATGGCTTTGGTCCTTTTTTAAATGTAACAACATAAAATATAACAATGTAACCTATTAGGTTGTACAATATTTACTAAAGAATGTTTTGCCTTTTCGGAGCTAATACATTTAGATGTTTACTTGATGTCTCTAAGGTGTGACGCCTTACATGCTGCTGTTCTATACATTTATTATTGTCTTTCGTGTACCTTTTTAGATCATTTACTCCCGTGTGTCCCTGAAGAAGCCCTGTATTTGGGCAAAACATGTAGGATTGATGGGACGGGTCCCACAAGGAAGCTTTTTTTGCACTAGGCTATGAAATTTGCACTCTTGTTCTTTTTAAATGTGTTTGTCTTTCAAAAACATGTATATGAATAAATTATTGTTTTTAAACAATTCATTTTCTTTATCTATGAGATTTTGTGGTTGTGTTTAAAGATAATGATAGTTACGAAATCAACAGTTTGAATACTCCTCCAAATTAGCATCTTTAAAGTCCCATGCCATACCCCGGTTTCAGGGATTTTCCTTTAAAATACTATTTACAGTTTACAGTTTGAGGCAAATTCACCCCCATTGCTAGAGAAGCTTAATTTTCATTAAAAAACAGACCTGGAGAATGTACATTTGCATTTATGACACCCTGTACAACTGTTCCAATAATGTGTCACGTTCTATTCTGATCTTATCATACTCAATCTTCAGGTGGTCATATTTTTGTTTTAACTGAGAAAATGGTATCCAGGTCTTTTTATTATTATGATTTTGGTGAGCTCTGTTTTTCATATTAATATCACCTATGTTTAACCCAGAGTTTCCTCAATTGTTGTGATCATTAGATATTATCTTCTGATCTTTCTGTTCAGTGTTTGTCCTAAACAATGTGGCTAAATCAATTCTGACAGCCTGCTAATTTGACTTTCTCCATAAATGATCTGCCCTCAACAATATGTCTTTTAAATCATGAGGATTCGGGGTAACTAATAAAATATTTTGTTTGACATCTTCATGCAAAGCATCTAGAACCATACTCATATGTATTGAGCCTCCACGCTCAAATGCCAGATTATTACAAACCAATAATTCCATAATAGTAGATATCCTGTGTGACAATTCATAGGGAGATTCACTCTGCATCTGTTCGATCTTCCCATGAATCGTAACATCAGACCGTACTCCGTACAGAACACATAATCATTTCAGTAATATGTCCCTTGTCCTCAGAGGCTGAATACAGATCTGTTTAATTCTCAGCCAAAGACCATTTCCTATAGAATGTTGCAAAACTCTTTCTAAGTCAGATGGGTTGAGATTGTACATATCTCTGATATTCTGCAAGTCACAAAACCATTTCAAAAATCTGTTAAAATCATGGCAGGGAACCATTCCTATTTCTTCAAGAATTGCATCTAGTTCTTTTGCTACAGATTGCTGAATCCAAGATTTGATGCATATCTGCATTTTTGAGATCTCTTCTCTAATTCCATAATTCTTAATTTTAATCTCTCATTTTCCTCTGATAATTCATCACAACGTTTAGATTTCTCAAGCAAAGCTCCCCCAATGGTAACTGCATGTAATTTTAAAGTTTCTGATTGATTTTGTAACCTCTGACAAACCTTATGGCTATTATCAACTGCATTCTGTAACTGCGCAATTTACTCAACCTTACCCTTCAAAGAACTTTTCATTGTTAATCAGCAAGATAACAAGCCCTGCACAATACAACCTTTTCTTTTACTTTCTGAAATGTTGCTATCAAAAACACTTTTCTCTAAAAATTCCTTCATCATAGTACACGTCTGCTTACATTTTTCTGGAATTTCATAAAGACCGCCATGACGCTTAATACATTTTAATACCCATCTGTTAACTTTATCAGAACTGACTCTTGCTTCACACTGAGTAAGCATTTTGACTATATTATTAATAATTTTAAAAAAGGAAATATTTTACTCACCGCATTTGAGGCTCCACCTTGCCAGTTCCGGTCTTCTGGTACACGACAGTCTTTTCTTTCTTCAGTTTCCAGTCTCCAGAGGATAATTCTGGGGTTCCAAACTTGTTTAATCTTGTATATCACACTCTCTTATGTCACAACCAGACATTAGAGTCACAGCACAGCTCTTGGGTCTCCATCAGACTTCTGTCCACCTCACAGGATTGTTGTCATCAACAACTTCTGTTACTAAGTCCTGAAAATGCTCTTCTGGTCACTTGAACGGCACCAATGTAGTGATATAATGTATAGTGTCCAGTAGATAATTGATATTTAGGTATTAGTATAAGTTATGTCCCGCAGCAATACCCAAGTTCTCCAGAGAGAGCCTTTTATTTGACTTCCAATACAGAACAAAGTCCAAAGTCCAGAGACTATATAAATCCAACAGAGTATATAATTCAGAGTCCCATCTTTTCCTAGATCAATTCTAGACCTATGCCATATTCATACAGAGTGACAAGACTGACTGAATGCCAGCTTGAATGTCTCAAATACTGGTCTTACACTGGAGGGAGGGGTTCTTCCAGGTCGACCAAATGTTTCCCATGAATGAATACCCCCTCAAGTCTAATTACCATCAATAAATACTTCCTTATATGTAAACAATGTACCTTTTGAGGTTAACAGGCCACCTCACACACCAAGGTAGTCTTAGATAAGATTAACACAGCAAAGGGTCTTCGATATCGTCTTTGATATGTTAGAATTCAGCTGGCTTGGACAGTTCAACTGAATTCCTGGTCAATATGGTAATGCAATACAATATATTGAGCAATACATATAACACAATATATGAAAAACCTACACATATATATTAATATTACAACAATTGCCAGTAGGTTTGCAGTGTCTTCCAGCACGGTCTCAAGAACATGGAGGAGATTTCAGGAGACAGGCAGTTACTCTAGGAGAGCTGGACAGAGCCGTAGGTCCTTAACCCATCAGCAGGACCGGTATCTGCTCCTTTGTGCAAGGAGGAACAGGATGAGCACTACCAGAGCCCTAAAAAATGACCTCCAGCAGGCCACTGATGTGAATGTCTCTGACCAAACAATCAGAAACAGACTTCATGGGGGTGGCCTGAGGGCCTGACATCCTCTAGTGTGCTCTGTGCTCACTGCCGGACACTGAGGAGCTTGATTGGCATTTTCCATTGAACACCAGAATTGGCAGGTCTGCCACTGGTGGCCCATGCTTTTTACAGATGAGAGCAGGTTCACCCTGAGCATATGTGACAGACGTGAAAGGGTCTGGAGAAGCCGCGGAGAACTTTATGCTGCCTGTAACATCGTTCAGCATGACCGGTTTGGTGGTGGGTCAGTGATGGTCTGGGGAGGCATATCCATGGAGGGACGCACAGACCTCTACAGGCTACACAGTGGCACCCTGACTGCCATTAGGTATCGGGATGAAATCCTTGGACCCATTGTCAGACCCTACGCTGGTGCAGTGGGTCCTGGTGTCAGGAAAGGTTCCATGCACTGGTGTCAGTAACGTTACTTACCGAGGCCGAGATGCCAAGGGCGGCTCACCTTTTCGACTCGATGCGATCCACCCGCTGTGGTTTGAGACAGAAGGAAGGACGCACCAAGAGGCACCGGGTCCAGTGGCAGGAGGGAATCCAAGGTGAACCGGGAACTGGATAGCCGAAGCTCACTGGAGGCTGTTCAGAAGCACACAGGAGATGGTCCAAACAGAAGGTGCTCAAACAGGAACAAGACTGAAGAGTAATCCAGAGAACAAGCCGAGGTCAGGGGTTGGAGCAGGTAGGGTATCCGAAGTTCAAAGCCAAGGTCGGGGGTAGAGAAGTCAGACAGTCCAAATTTCAAGCCGGGGTCACAGGGTTGGGGAGAGCAGCAATCCAGAGAGCAAGCCAAGGTCAGGTAAACAGGATATCCACAGACAAGGTTTCCAGTAGCAAACACTCCAAACACTGACAACGAACCAGCAATTTGCAAGGAGGAAGGGGCTGGCTTAAATAGGCCGCTCAGGCCACTGATTGGTCCAAAGTAGCACAGGTTCAGAACCAGGCTCCAACGGACAGCAAGACGAATAACACTGAGCAGTGGCTCAGAGGCAAAGACCTGGACCAGTAATGGAGAGGTCCTGGGTTCGATCCCACTGGGGAATGTGACCGTGAAAGGTTAGTGCCCTGACAACTGGTGATATTTATTATTATTGTTTGGCTCGCAGTACTGCAGTTCACCAGCAGGTGTCCCCTGGCAGTTTGGAACAGTCAGGGGAACTTCTCCCTGCTGGTGTTATATCATCTGTGAGACACAGTACTGGTCTCCACCAGCAGATGGATCCTGGCAGTGTGGAGCGTACGGCTCTTGCTGCGCTCAGGTGTGACGTGCAGCTAATCACTGACATCTCTACTTATACCCGGTGAGTACAAGCACACCTCGCCTTGGTATCTATCTATCTTCCTGACCCTGAGCCTGCAATCCTGACCCTCCAAGACCTCTCAATAGGTTCTCCACATTTATGGACATGCAGAAGTTCATTAGAAAGCTCAGCATCCAAAGACACTTTTTGACCTTTCCCTCCAACAATACCCCTATGTTGAATGATGGACATGTGCACACAGGACTGTCCAATCCCTCATTATTTAATCCCCCTGGGACTATGGCACCATCTATTAATGTGTTCCATAGTCTTGTACTACAAGATTTAGACAAATTACCATCTAAGAAAATTATACTGACCCGAGTATTGGAGCGGGTTTGAAGCAACTTTGTGACCGAAAAAACCTCATCATACGTCCAGCCAACATTGTCGTGTTGGACAAAGATGATTATATTAAGGAGATGGATAAGATGTATATATATCTTTTTGTATGTTACAGATATTACAACAACCCGATTGTAACTCTTTGGGCTTGCTTACACTTGCTTCAAAATGTGGCTTTGGACACGCTTTTTTAAAGCACTCTGAATGTCAATCAAAGCACATAAAGTCACTAAATAAAATGGTAAGCTTGCTGTCCTGTTTACACGTTGCATTTTCTTTGCTTTAAAAAATAATACCCCATGTCTCTTTCTTGGTCCTTCAAAGCATCTCAAAAGCCTCCATAAAAATGTATGACAAAGCTTGATTCGAGCACCTGTAGCTTTTGAAAGGCTTCTATTTAGCTTTCCTTTGTTTTGGAAGTATTGCAGGTATAAGATATCCTAAGACGCACTGGGAAACCAACACGAGAACCAGTGAGAAGTCATCAGCAGTCACTTTTGCTTAAAGAGGTACTGCAGTCTGCTCACATAATTTGTAATAAAAACATCTTAGCCATTCTGAAGCTTCCCTCCAACCACTTTGTATATTATATATATACTGTGATTCTGTGCTTGCCAAACATGCTGCAGAAATCTCCATCCATTGAGTCTGGCTGCCACCATTTTAACTGTGGGCAGCTGAAGCTGCTGTCTGTTCACTTCCTGGACACACACAGAGGCACACCCCCAGCTTTGCACCTCTCATTGACCCTCGTATGACTCCTTTCCTGGCAAACTATGACAAGAGTAATGCCGCGTACACACCATCACTTTATGTGATGAAAAAAAATGACGTTTTTAAAAACGTCACTTTAAATGACCGTGTGTGGGGGAAAACGTTGTTTTATGTCTTCTAAAAAACGACCAAAAAAAATTGAAGATGGAAAAACGTGGTGAACGTAACCTTGCTTTGCTAGAACATTGTGAGAAAAACGATGGTGTGTAGGCAACTTTGTCTTTGAAAATTGAAGTTTCAAAAACGTCATTTTTTACTTCACAGAAAATGTTGTTTTTTTTCATCACATAAAGTGATGGTGTGTATGCGGCATAAGAGAGAGAGAGAGAGAGAGAGAGAGAGAGAGCGCGCTGTGCATGATGTTATAAGCCTATGCTTTTTACCAGACAAGAAACCGGAAGTGGGCTGTAAAAGGTATTTAAGGTATTTCACAATCCAAAGTTAAAACAGCAAGGGCAGAGGATTTAATAGATAGAAAGTTGAAAAAATTACTGAAGTTCTGCTTTAATGTGTATATATTCTGCAAGTGTCTGGTGCAGATGTCACATCTGGTGTGCAGTGTGGAGAAGCAGGAAGGTCCGAACTGGAGTGGAGCAACTAGCAGACGGCACATAGGGTGTGCAACATGAGAAAGCTATAGCGCAAGTTGAGCGGGGACCAGAGAGAGAAGACTGAGCGGCAGAGGATTAGCAGAGCTGGGGGAACCGGAGCAGAAGAAACTTGCAATGTCACACATGGTGCACAGTGTGGGAGCAGAGAGAGAGGAGGTTGAGCTAGAACTAGAGGATCAGCAGATCTGGGGGTACTACTAAGGGGGGATCATCAGGGCTAGGAGTACTACTGAGAATGGAATCTGCTGAACGAGAATACTAATCAGGGTTGCCAACCGCCAGTAAATTGACTGACAGTTTGTAAAAATCTGATTTTTTTTACAACTGCCAGTACATATCAGGGGCTGATAATTCCATGCTGTATCATTTTTACGTGTAAATCAAGCAAATTACTTTGTTATAGGTATTGTCAGTGTTTCCATATCATGTTTATACTCTTCAAATATTCACTGTGTTCGATTCCAATAGGACTGCTGTAATTTGTTAGGTTGCCAGTAAAAAATGTGCTCCGCCAGTAAATTTTCCATGTTCTTTTCGGTAAAAAAATGGTGGGAGGTTGGCAGACCTGACACTAATAAGCCAGGGATCTGTTGAATGAGGGTAGCAATGAACTGGGGATCTGCTGAATGAGGGTACCAATGAGCTGGGGATCTGCTGAATCAGGGTACCAATGAACTGGGGATCTGCTGAATGAGGGTACCAATGAACTGGGGATCTGTTGAATGAGGTTACCAATGAGCTGGGGATCTGCTGAATGAGGTTACCAATGAGTGGGGGATCTGCTGAATGAGGGTACCAATGAGCTGGGGATCTGCTGAATGAGGGTACCAATGAACTGGGGATCTGTTGAATGAGGGTACCAATGAGCTGGGGATCTGCTGAATGAGGTTACCAATGAGTGGGGGATCTGCTGAATGAGGGTACCAATGAGCTGGGGATCTGCTGAATGAGGGTACCAATGAACTGGGGATCTGTTGAATGAGGGTACCAATGAGCTGGGGATCTGCTGAATGAGGGTACCAATGAGCTGGGGATCTGTTGAATGAGGGTACCAATGAGCTGGGGATCTGCTGAATGAGGGTACCAATGAGCTGGGGATCTGTTGAATGAGGGTACCAATGAGCTGGGGATCTGCTGAATGAGGGTACCAATGAGCTGGGGATCTGCTGAATGAGGTTACCAATGAGCTGGGGATTTGCTGAATGAGGGTACCAATGAGCTGGGGATCTGCTGAATGATGGTACCAATGAGCTGGGGATCTGCTGAATGAGGGTACCAATGAACTGGGGATCTGCTGAATAAAGGTACCAATGAGCTGGGGATCTGCTGATTGGAGGTTCTACTGAGCTGGGGATCTACTGGGCCCCTTTAAAATAAATCAAAAATTAACATACACACAGGGTATTTGCCAAGCTTCATTCAAGCTCCTAAAAAAAGAATCACTGTAAGCGGAGGTCTGGCGGTAAAAAAAAACAAAAAACACTGTAGCTGCTGGATTTTAATAAGCACACTTACCTGTCCAGGTTGCCCGCGATGTCGGTCACCTGAGGCAGATCTGTCCCTCGGACCGGGTCCCGGCGCTGCCATCCTCACTAAGGGCAACAGGCAGTGAAGCCTTACGGCTTCACTGCCCGTTTCCTACTGCACATGCGCGAGTCGTGCGGCTCGTTGGGAATGGGAACACCGTCCGGTGTGTCCCAGAAGATGCATTTCCCAGGAGGCAACGCGAGGAGGAGAACACAGAACCTCACCGCAGAAGAGGAAGAGGCAGATTAGGACGATCTGCCTAGTAACAGCAATTTCTTGTAAGTATAATTTTTTTATTTTTTTTTGAGCCTTGTTAGTTATTTTTTTTATTTTTTTGGGTGGACCACCACTTGAAGCATCAAAAGCACATGAAAAAGCATGCTGAAGCGACAGGTGCTTTCAGTTGAAGCAAGTGTAAATGACTATCACTATTTGTAAAATGTAAACAAACGTTTATTTACTTTAGTAAACAAAAATAATTCATTCAAAAAAGAATGAATGATGTATCAGTTTCCTTTTCAGTAGAAGTGCGATGGGTGAACCAATATTACAACAGATAACAGATATTACTTTCCGGCCTCTTACACTAGGTGGCGCTAATATCTCCTGCTAGCCCTCCGCTGGGTGCTGGAGACGCTCTAGCCCGAGCTCTATGGTCGTACTGAGGAGAGACCGAGCGCTGAGTGCTCAGGCCGCTCGTCGCTGGAGGACCCGAGCTTCCTCCGGGGGTGAGAGGGGATAAAATGGCCGCTGTGAGGCCGCCCGGGCCTGTCTATCAACGCCGTGTCCCTATTCTTCTTCGGACGGGAAGGTGAAAGCGGCCCGGAGGGGGTAACACGGAGGACCATGGGCTCTCAGACGCTGCAAATCCTTCGGCAGGGAGTGTGGGCTTCCATCACCGGGGGCTGGTACTACGACCCCCACCAGAGCACCTTTGTCAACACCCTGCACCTCTACATATGGCTCTTCCTGCTCTGCTTCCCCTTCACCCTCTACATGGTGAGTGTACACAGCTCCCTCCATCTTGTCTGCTCTATAGGCCTTCCCTTCTGTGTACTGCCATCTCCACACTGGGTGCCTTACTGCTGGGGGGGCACTGCCAGGGGGCAAGAGACTGACAGGCTATGGGGGAGGGAGGCATACCTCAGGCTGGAGATCCAAGGAGGGGGGGGATCAGACTTTACACCATAGCTTTGTCTTGGATGTGGCATAACATCATCAAATATTTTTTTTTTTAAATTGTTTATATATATATCATAACATTATACATAGTGAGATACATCTATATACACACATGTCATAACATAATCATCACATACATATACTTAGAGAGACACACACAAACACATATACATACATATATATATATATATATATATATATATATATATATATATATATATATATATATATATATACACACACCTATATACTTAGATACAGACTTCTATGTTTATATGCACAAATCATGTAATCATCATATAATTAAAGTGGTTTTTCCCTGTATCTGAGCACCAATATTCAAAGCAGACACCCCCATCCATCCATGTCTCTGTGCTTTTATTTGCCGAGAAATCACTTTTTTTTTAATATTGTAAAGCACTACATAAACTGTTGGCGTTATAAAAATCCTAAATAATATCTGAGCGGGCCATCTATTGACTCCTATGGGCAGGCGGATTACAGCGGAGATGGGTCCACTGATACCCATCTGCCAACCGATCCGCTCAAGACAGACAGATGTCGATATGTTCGCCATCCGTCTGGCGGATCGAATGGGATCAACCCATAGAAATCAGCATGGCTCAGACAGGTCCCTTCCTGCTCAGTGAGAAGAGATGAACCTGTCATCTGCTGGTTCAGTGGAGATTAATAATATTATTATACAGGATTTATATAGCGCCAACAGTTTGCGCAGCGCTTTACAACATCAGGGAAGACAGTACAGTTACAATACAATTCAATACAGGAGGGATCAAAGGGTTCCCCACTGAGCGGATCTGCCCCCTTTGCCCAAAAGTGAGGTTTTGGCTTTCTTGGGAGAATATCTGTGTGTGCAGAATTATTGGGCAACTAAATGAAACTAAATGAAAAATGAAAGTTTCTCACTTGCTTTTCATCTGTTAAAGTGAGAGATAAACAAACACCTCAAAATTTACAAATAAACATTTCTGACATTTAAAAAATAAAATCGGTGAACAATATAGGCTCCCTTCTTTTCAATAACAGTCATAAGCCTTCCATTCATGGAGTCTGTCAGTTTCTTGATCTGTTAGGCCCAATGCACACGAGAAGCAAATGCGTTTGCCGCGTTTAGCAGCGTTTTACCGCGTTTGCGGCTATCGGCGTTCATAACAAAGACATTGTAGACCCTCACAAAGCTTTGAAACGCAAAAACGTTTGCGTCTGAAAAAACGAGCCTATACCCAACTGCTTAAAAATGGAAAAAAAAAAACGTGAATGTGTGCATAGACACATAGGATAACATTTTGGCTGGGTTCACACTACTACACTACTTTCATCCTACTTTGCTCTGCTACATTGGTCCTACATTTATCCTACATTGGTCCTACATCCATCCTACTTTCATGAACAGGATACTACTTTGGTCCGACTTCAATGATATTCAATGGGCCTGAAGTAGGATCAATGTAGGACCAAAAGTAGTACAGGGAGCATTTTCAAAGTCGGACCGACTTGTGTAGGACGCTACAAGACGCTCTCATAGGGAAACATTGAACACAGAGCAAAGTATGATGAAAGTAGTGTAGTAGTGTGAACCCAGCCTAAATGTGTTCAGGGGCAGTTGAAAAAAATGCCCAAATGCCTCTGAACTCGAGTTTACCAGCGTCTCGTGTGCATGGGGCCTAAAAGATCAACTTTTTGTGCAGCAGCAACCACAGCCTCCCAGACACAGTTCAAAGAGGTGTACTGTTTTCCTTCACCGTAAATCTCTTGTTTAAGAAGGGCTCACAAGTTCTCAATAGGTTTTGGGTCAGGTGAGGAAGGGGGCTATGTCATTCTTTCATCTTTAGGTCCTTTACTGGCTAGTCACGCAGTGGAGTACTTCAATAAATGCTTTGGACCATTGTCCTGCACAAATATCGGGGTCTTCTTGAAAGATACAGACTTTTTCCTGTACAGCTGCTTGAAGAAAGTGTCTTCTAAAAACTGGCAGTAGGTTTGGGAGTTGATTTTTAAGTCCATCTTCAACCCAAAAAGGTCCAACTAGCTCATCTTTACCAATACCAACCCATACCAGTATCCCACCTCCACCTTGCTGACATCTGAGTGGAAGTGGAGCTCTGTGCCCATTACTGATCCATCCACAGGCCCATCCATCTGGTCCATCAGGAGTTGCTCTTATCTCATCAGTCCATAAAACCTTTGAAAAAGCTGTGTTCAGTTATTTCTGGGCCCAGGCTTGACGTTTCAACTTGTGTGTCTTGTTCTGTGGTGGTCGGGTTTCAGTCTTCCTTACCTTGGCCGTGTCTCTGAGCACTGAATAATACCTTGTACTTCTGGGCACTACAAGGTAGGTTTCTGTTCTGGAAAATGACGGCACTGGAGGATAATGGGTTCCTGGTAGCTTTACGTTTTGATTCTTCTCAAATCTTTAGCAGTTAATTTTTCTAAATTTTCAGTCTTTGTTTGCTATGAGGAAAGACTTGCTGAACTGAATTTATTCTCTCGAGAAGAGGAGATTGAGGGATAAGATCAACACATCAATGCATACATGGTCGCAACCCTCTTGTATTAGAACTGCACTTTCTCTTTTTATTGTAAAGTGCTTCATAAACTGTCAGTGCTATGTAAATCCTGTATTTTAATGTTGTGAACTTGGTGTTGAATTATTCACTTTAACCACTTAAGACCCGGACCAAAATGCAGCTAAAGGACCTTGCCCCTTTTTGCGATTCCGCACTGCGTCGCTTTAACTGACAATTGCGCGGTCGTGCGACGTGGCTCCCAAACAAAATTGGCGTCCTTTTTTTTCCCCACAAATAGAGCTTTCTTTTGGTGGTATTTGATCACCTCTGCGGTTTTTATTTTTTGCGCTATAAACAAAAATAGAGCGACAATTTTGCAATATTTTTTACTTTTTGCTATAATATCCCCCAAAAATATATAAAATATTTTTTTTTTTTACTCAGTTTAGGCCAATACGTATTCTTCTACCTATTTATGGTAAAAAAATTGCAATAAGCGTTTATTGGTTGGTTTGCGCAAAATTTATAGCGTTTACAAAATAGGGGATAATTTTATTAAATTTGTATTTAATTTTTTTTTTTTTTTTACTACTAATGGTGGCGATCCGCGTTTTTTTTTTTTTTTTTTTGTGACTGCGACATTATGGCGGACACTCCGGACAATTTTGACACATTTTTGGGACCATTGTAATTTTCACAGCAAAAAATGCATTTAAAATGCATTGTTTGTTGTGAAAATGACAGTTGCAGTTTGGGAGTTAACCACAAGGGGGCGCTGATGGGGTTATGTGTTCCCTAAAGTGTGTTTACAACTGTAGGAGGGTGTGGCTGTAGGTGTGACGTCATCGATTGTGTCCTCCTATAACAGGGATGACACGATCGATGCAGCCGCCACAGTGAAGAAAGGGGAAGCTGTGTTTACACATGGCTCTCCCTGTTCTTCAGCTCCGGGGACCGATCGCGGGTGTCCGGCGGCGATCGGGTCCGCTGGTCCCGGAGCTTCGGACCGGGTCGCGGGAGCGCGCCGCGACCCACGGCTGGGTACTAGTACAGGACGTACCTGTACGTACATATGCCCAGCCGTGCCATTCTGCCAATGTATATGTGCAGGAGGCGGTCCTTAAGTGGTTAAGGTCATTAGAGAGGACAAAGGACACTCTTTGCTTCTGTGGGCAGTAATCCCAGAAGAGTTTAAGCGGTTCTAGCTGCAAAGGGTGGGCCAACTCAATATTGAACCCTACGGACTAAGACTGGGAGGCCATTAAAGTAGACTGGGCGGCTCAGTAGATTTATTTATTTTTTTGTTTTAAAAAAAGGCCTGGATTCTTTTCTAAATGTACGTAATGTAACTGGATACTAACGCTTATGGGCAAAAATGTATCCAGGGAATATCTATTGGATTGTCTCTTGTGGCTTCAGGAAGGTGTGTTTTTGTTTTTTCTCCTTGTGGATCAACTGTGGGTATTGGTGTATGTTGAGGTTCTTGATTTGTGTTTTTTTTTTCTGTGGCTTGATGGACTTTTTTTTTTTCCAACCAGATTAACTATGTAACATGTCGTAACTTAATCATCATATAGTTACATGTACACTAGATTACCAAAAGTATTGGGACGCCTGCCTTTTAAGCCTGGTTTACACCGCTGCGAATTTGAGCCGTTGCGATTTCTCAGATTCGCAAGTCATTAAAATAACATTGTTTTCCATTAGTGCAGTTCACATCAGTGCAGTGCGAATCTAAACTGCGGTAAAAAAGGGTCCTGTGCGAGTTTGATCCATGTGCGATGCAAATTTAGCTCTATAGATTGGCATTCCCTGAAATCATGGTAAAATCGCGCATTTTTTGAATTTGCAGCAGTGTGAATTTAGCCTTACACGCGTGTACTTTAATGGCCTCCCAGTCTTAGTCCGTAGGGTTCAATATTGAGTTGGCCCACCCTTTGCAGCTAGAACCGCTTAAACTCTTCTGGGATTACTGCCCACAAGGTTTAGGAGTCAATGACAGCTGATCACGTGATGTAAACAAAAGATCAGTAATCTGCACTTTCTCTGCTCACGTCGTAGGCAGAAAAAATAAATAATTACCGGCTGCTTTTAAAGGGACAGCAGGCCTGAATAGTGAGCCACTGCTGCCTCATTTGTGCCCACGAGTGCCACCTCATCAGTATCACCCACCAGTGTCGCCTCATCAACGTACATCAATGAAGGAGATTAAATGCCACCAAAAGAAATCTCTTTTTTTTATGAACAAAGGCAAAAAAAAATTTGGGTACATTGTTGCATGATTGCAATTGTCATTCAAAGTGTGAGAGCGCTGAAAATTGGCCTGGGGGGGGGGGGGGGGGTGGTTTAAGTGCCAGTAGGCAAGTGGTTAAATACCACCAAAAGAAAGTTCTATTTGTGGGGGAAAAATGATAAAAATGTCATTTAGGTACAGTGTTGCAAGACCACGCAATTGTCATTCAAAGAGTGTCAGCGCTGAAAGCTGAAAATTGGGCTGGGTAGGAAGGGGGTTTAGTGCCCAGTAAGCAAGTGGTTAATCACACCCCAAACTCAGGTCGATAACATAGTGCGTTTGCCTGCATCCGATTGCATTGCAAAAGTACCATGTGATCCTGTTGCAGTGCGTTTCCAAAAGTAGTGCATGCACCGATTTTCGCGTGATACAGTGCGATTAGAGCCCCTTCAAAATAAATGGGCTCAATTTACATCAAACTGAATCGTATGTGAATTGCACAGGAATGCGTTGCGCATTCCTGTGCAATTTATAGTGTGACACGGGGCTGAATGACAATTACTCGGGCAGCACTGTACATTTTTATCATTTTTTTTTCAGACAGCTAGAGCTGTCTTTTGGGCTTCAGCTTGTATAAGAGCAGTGTGAACCGCAAGCTTTAGCAAAGTATTTGTAGAACTTTCAGCAAGCTTTGCTGAAGCTTTTACAGTACCATTCAGCTCCCAGTTTGTAAATATTGAACACCGATTCTAGTGAGTGTTGATTGCCACTTAAGGCAAGCTGCTAGAAGGCTTCAGCAAGCTTCAAGAAGTTCTAGCAACTTAAAGTTAAAATTACTACTCCCATTATCTGCTTTCAACAATTATAAACTGGAGCTGAATGGTACTTTTAAAATCTTTATTAAAGCGGTTGTAAACCGCATAAACATTTTTTTTTCAAACCTGCAAGGCAAAAGGCATAATCAGCTAGTATGCACCGCATACTGGCTGATTATGAAATACTTGCCTCGGAACGAGGTGAAGAACACTTACCTGGTCCACGCCGAGCGAGATGTCATCTTGCTCCGGCGTGTCTTCCGGGTATCGCCGCTCCAGCGATGTGATTGGCTGGAGCGGCGATGACGTCACGCGTGCGCGCGGGAGATTTTAATTCGGCAAAGGTCCGGCGGCTGCCGGTCCTTTCGCCGTGGATTCCCCCCTGCGCCGCTGCAATCAGTGGTGCATTGCGAGGGGAATATCTCCTAAACCGTACAGGAAAACAATGTATACACATTTTTTTTCCCCCCCGAACCACACTTGGGTTCTCTCACTTTTGCCCCCCCCCCTGCGATCAATGGAGTGCTGAGCTGTGGAGGGGTGGGGAGCGGCCATTTCAGGCTCTCAGCGACTCGCTGTGACGGGTATAAGTCCAGGCACCTGGCGGGTCCAGACTTTGTCGTGATGATGCAGTGCCTGGACTGATTTCTGTAAATTCAGCAGAGAGCGGACTTCAGCCCACTCTCTGCTGAAAACAAGTCGCAGGAGTGCATAACGAATTGCTCTCCTTTGATCCATAGGAAGAAGCCCAGCCTAACAAGCTTTGGCTGGACTTCTCCTTTAAGATGATTGCTCTAAAATTCTGTCATGGTCGGCTTTTCTTTAGGTGCTAAAACTGGTTGAAAAATTACACAAAGTAACTTAGAAATAGTGGACTTTTTTTATTTAGTGTTGCTAGGCATCATGTGTTCCAAGAGAGGAGATTAGCAATAGATGTCGTAGACTGGCACAGCATTTGTAGTAACACAGGAAAACGATACAACTTGTAACATTCCAGGACTTATTGGGGTTTCAGGGGTTTAGCTGCTCGAGGTATGCTAGAATGAGGCAATCTAGAATTCAAGTGTGGCAAGATGGCATTGGCAGGCTTAAAACTGTAAGTCTAACAGAAGAGCTGTAAACAGGCAGGATCAACGGGTAAATACAAAGTTACAGCCACTAATTGATACATAGGCATAATATGAACATTTATTAATTGCTATGTACTAATCCCAGGATGATTTAGATTTTTGGCCGACGTCCTACTTTAGATAGGATAAGCAGTATTGCATAGTAAGATGTCTGAACATGGCTGTAGCCCAAAGCAAGTCCGCCTTTGCTTTGTGAGCACAGGGTTATATGGTATACATGCTTGTTGGCTGGGAGAAGTGACACTAGCACCCCCCGAAATTGATGGTTACATGTCACTTGTGGGTCATTAGCTGGAAAGGGTTATCAGCAAATGGATGTTGCTTGATCTTAGGGTTGCCACCTGTTCTTCAAGCCAAACACGAACACTTGTGCCTGGCAATTTTTTTTTTTTTTGTTGTAGTATACATTATAGGACTGGAGGAGGCAGAAGAGAGGGAGGGGGAGGAAGTAGCTGACGAGAGGGAGGGGGAGGAAGTAGCTGACGAGAGGGAGGGGGAGGAAGTAGCTGACGAGAGGGAGGGGGAGGAAGTAGCTGACGAGAGGGAGGGGGAGGAAGTAGCTGACGAGAGGGAGGGGGAGGAAGTAGCGGACAAGAGAGGGAGGGGGAGGAAGTAGCGGACAAGAGAGGGAGGGGGAGGAAGTAGCGGACAAGAGAGGAAGGGGGAGGAAGTAGCTGACAAGAGAGGGAGGGGGAGGAAGTAGCTGACAAGAGAGGGAGGGGGAGGAAGTAGCTGACGAGAGGGAGGGGGAGGAAGTAGCTGACGAGAGGGAGGGGGAGGAAGTAGCTGACGAGAGGGAGGGGGAGGAAGTAGCTGACGAGAGGGAGGGGGAGGAAGTAGCTGACGAGAGGGAGGGGGAGGAAGTAGCTGACGAGAGGGAGGGGGAGGAAGTAGCTGACGAGAGGGAGGGGGAGGAAGTAGCTGACGAGAGGGAGGGGGAGGAAGTAGCGGACAAGAGAGGGAGGGGGAGGAAGTAGCTGACAAGAGAGGGAGGGGGAGGAAGTAGCTGACGAGAGGGAGGGGGAGGAAGTAGCTGACGAGAGGGAGGGGGAGGAAGTGGCTGACGAGAGGGAGGGGGAGGAAGTAGCTGATGAGAGGGAGGGGGAGGAAGTAGCGGACAAGAGAGGGAGGGGGAGGAAGTAGCTGACAAGAGAGGGAGGGGGAGGAAGTGGCTGACGAGAGAGGGAGGGGGAGGAAGTGGCTGACGAGAGAGGGAGGGGGAGGAAGTGGCTGACGAGAGAGGGAGGGGGAGGAAGTGGCTGACGAGAGAGGGAGGGGGAGGAAGTGGCTGACGAGAGAGGGAGGGGGAGGAAGTGGCTGACGAGAGAGGGAGGGGGAGGAAGTGGCTGACGAGAGAGGGAGGGGGAGGAAGTGGCTGACGAGAGAGGGAGGGGGAGGAAGTGGCTGACGAGAGAGGGAGGGGGAGGAAGTGGCTGACGAGAGAGGGAGGGGGAGGAAGTGGCTGACGAGAGAGGGAGGGGGAGGAAGTGGCTGACGAGAGAGGGAGGGGGAGGAAGTGGCTGACGAGAGAGGGAGGGGGAGGAAGTGGCTGACGAGAGAGGGGGGGGGAGGAAGTGGCTGACGAGAGAGGGAGGGGGAGGAAGTGGCTGACGAGAGAGGGAGGGGGAGGAAGTGGCTGACGAGAGAGGGAGGGGGAGGAAGTGGCTGACGAGAGAGGGAGGGGGAGGAAGTAGCGGACAAGAGAGGGAGGGGGAGGAAGTGGCTGACGAGAGAGGGAGGGGGAGGAAGTGGCTGACGAGAGAGGGAGGGGGAGGAAGTGGCTGACGAGAGAGGGAGGGGGAGGAAGTGGCTGACGAGAGAGGGAGGGGGAGGAAGTGGCTGACGAGAGAGGGGGAGGAAGTGGCTGACGAGAGAGGGGGAGGAAGTGGCTGACGAGAGAGGGGGGGGGAGGAAGTGGCTGACGAGAGAGGGGGGGGGGAGGAAGTGGCTGACGAGAGAGGGGGGGGGGAGGAAGTGGCTGACGAGAGAGGGGAGGAAGTGGCTGACGAGAGGGGGGGGGGGGAGGAAGTGGCTGACGAGAGAGGGAGGGGGAGGAAGTGGCTGACGAGAGAGGGAGGGGGAGGAAGTGGCTGACGAGAGAGGGGGGGGGGAGGAAGTGGCTGACGAGAGAGGGGGGGGGGAGGAAGTGGCTGACGAGAGAGGGGGGGGGGGAGGAAGTGGCTGACGAGAGAGGGGGGGGGGGAGGAAGTGGCTGACGAGAGAGGGGGGGGGGGAGGAAGTGGCTGACGAGAGAGGGGGGGGGAGGAAGTGGCTGACGAGAGAGGGGGGGGGGGGAAGTGGCTGACGAGAGAGGGGGGGGGGGGAGTGGCTGACGAGAGAGGGGGGGGGAAGTGGCTGACGAGAGAGGGGGGGGGGGGAAGTGGCTGACGAGAGAGGGGGGGGGAAGTGGCTGACGAGAGAGGGGGGGGGAGGAAGTGGCTGACGAGAGAGGGGGGGGGAGGAAGTGGCTGACGAGAGAGGGGGGGGGGGAGGAAGTGGCTGACGAGAGAGGGGGGGGGGGAGGAAGTGGCTGACGAGAGAGGGGGGGGGGAGGAAGTGGCTGACGAGAGAGGGGGGGGGGGGAGGAAGTGGCTGACGAGAGAGGGGGGGGGGAGGAAGTGGCTGACGAGAGAGGGGGGGGGGAGGAAGTGGCTGACGAGAGAGGGGGGGGAGGAAGTGGCTGACGAGAGAGGGGGGGGGAGGAAGTGGCTGACGAGAGAGGGGGGGGGAGGAAGTGGCTGACGAGAGGGGGGGGGAGGAAGTGGCTGACGAGAGAGGGGGGGGGAAGTGGCTGACGAGAGGGGGGGGGGGAGGAAGTGGCTGACGAGAGAGGGGGGGGGGGGAAGTGGCTGACGAGAGGGGGGGGGGGGAAGTGGCTGACGAGAGGGGGGGGGGGAGGAAGTGGCTGACGAGAGAGGGGGGGGGGGAGGAAGTGGCTGACGAGAGAGGGAGGGGGGAGGAAGTGGCTGACCAGAGAGGGGGGGGGAGGAAGTGGCTGACGAGAGAGAGGGGGGGGGAGGGAGGAAGTGGCTGACGAGAGAGGGGGGGGGGAGGAAGTGGCTGACGAGAGAGGGGGGGGGGGGGAGGGAGGGAAAATGAGAAAGATACCTTAGTGAGGACTTGAGGAGACACAGCAGAGCACACGCCAGGCAAGGAGGCAGGACCTCAGGGGGCTCACCCACGGTCCAGCCCTGCCTCCACATGTGACCAGGTCCACCGGGCCAATCACAGACCCTTGTGTTCGCCGCTCGCAGGGGACATATTCAGCCAATCGCAGGCTGAATAGGTACGCCTGCTGCCCATCGCTGAGCTTGGCTCGGAGGCGGAGTGCACAGGCAGTAATGTGTAACACTGATGGTGGGCATGTGAATGGGGATATGCCACTCAAGGTTGAACTGCTGCTATATGTGCCCGGGTTTCAGGCATCTTAAAATCCGGGCACATATGTCCAAACCCAGACTGTTCGGGTCAAAACTGGACAGTTGACAAGACAGCCGACAATCAATCTTGTCGGATTCACACACCCTTCTGGTGGCTGCAGTCTATGTAAAACCCCCCTGCAGCCACACTACTGCATATATTGGTGGCAGTAAGGACACAGTTGACACGGGTGCACATGTGTTCCAGTGCGGTCCTTTACATTATTTTTATAACAGTCATTTCATTTTTCAATGGATGGCCAAATGTTCAAAATGCAGATAAAGGACTACTTTTTCAGATTGTGTTGCTTTTGCAAAATGTTTGGGGGTGCCATTAACCATTAACAAGGTGCATGTTCTGCAAGGGCAACATTTTCACATGTGGTGTGGGACACTCATGGAATGCACTTTTCCTGCACCACTTTCTGTCCCATTTCACTCTATCCAAAACAAAAAGATTTAACCACTTCAATACCGGGTACTTTTATCCCCTTCCTGCCCAGGCCAATTTTTAGCTTTCAGCACTGTCACACTTTGACAATTGTGGGGTCTTGCAACACTGTACCCATATGAATATTTTATAATTTTGTTCACACAAATAGAGCTTTTTTTTAATCTCCACTGGGTTTTTTATTTTTTGCTAAATGGAAAAAGGATGAAAGTTTTGTGTTCTAAAATGTTGTTAATCTTTCTTCATGAATTTAGGCCAAAATTTATTCTACTACATTTCTTTGGTGAAAATAACCCAAATCAGTTAATTATTTAGTCTGTAGGAAAGTTGGAGTCCACAAACTATGGTATATATTTGAAAATTGATCAATCCTGACAGCCTGTCTCGTTTTGTTTTATATTTTTTATTTTGATGTCGTATAACGTCCACCCAGATCGACTAGAGGTTCCTGCGGCGTCATCTTGCCATAGGCCAGGTGGGAACAGGTAAACCACTATCTGCCAATAGGACATTTTTGGGTTGAAGTGGTTAGACCCCTTTCACACTGAGGAGTTTTCAAGCGCTTTTGGCGTTTAACCACTTAAGTACCAAGCATCTTTCTGAGAGTGGTTGTTTACAAGTCAAAAACATTTTTTTCTTGCTAGAAAATTACTTTGAACCCCCAAATATTATCAATTCTTTTTCTAACACCCTAGAGAATAAAATGGCTGGCGTCGAAATATTTTATCACACCGTATTTGCACAGTGGTCTTGCAAGCGCATTTTTATTATATTATTGTTGTGAAAGATAATGTTGCGCCGAGTAAATTGCGCCCACTCGTGGAATGGCGGCAAACTTTTACCCTTAAAAATCTCCACAGGCGACGTTTAAAAAAATGATACAGGTTGCATGTTTTGAGTTACAGAGGAGGTTAGAATTAAGAGGCTAGAATTGTCTCCATACCCAGCCACCAGAAGGACCCGATCGCCTCCGCTGATGGCTCCGTTAAGTGGCGGAGGGCACGGGAGAGGGCCTCCCCTTGCGGCAAATCTGTTGCAGAGACCACTATTATCGGAAACTGGATCGCCGGCTGAAGAGGAGGATACCAGGGTTATGGCAGCTAGCTGCTGCCATAACAAAAATGTCCCTCTTCAAACAGTATATCGGCATGCGGCAGTCCGGAAGTGGTTTAAAAAAAAAACGCCTTAAAAGCTCGCGAAAAATGCTTTCACGCTGGGAGGTGCGCTGGCAGTACCCTGAAAAAAATCCGGAATGCAGCATCTTTAGAGCAGGTTTAGAGCGCTAAAGAAAAGCACCTCAAAAACGCTCCTTCATTGAAATGAATGGAAAGTGCCTGTAAAGCCCCTGAAAAGCCGTCCTCAAAATGGTTGTTGAAGTTTTTGAGCTACGTGTCCTTTAAAAGGTTGCACCGCAAATGCCAGAAAATCGCTACAAAAGCGCTCAGCGTTTTATGGACAGTTTGAAAGCGCCTGTAAAGGGGACCAAGGTTGCAGCTGCAGTCATGACCCAGGTATCCTTATTATTTTTTTGCCAGCGATGCTAAATAAAGTAAAAGCTTCCCCCCCCCCACCACCTTACTTGGCTCCTCACTGGGGATTTCAGGGCTGAAGCCTTACCATAGAGATGACCGAGGACCTGAACAGCCTTATGGTCTAAGAAACCGGAAGTGATGAGGATTTTGTCACTTTGGGTTTTGCTCAGATTTAAACAAGCCGTTGCTGGCTTGTAAAAGCATCTGGTCAAACCGATCTCAGTTTGATCAGATGCTTTTAAAGGGTAGAGGAGAGCTTTGTCTAATAGATACCAGATATATCAGAAAAAAGTCCTGTCACTGCACATTTTATCAACAAGTTCATTCCTTGTGATGCCAATAAAAGTGACAAATTTAAATAAAATACTTTTTTTTTTTTTTTTTTTTGTTAGTGCCCCTTTTCCCCCCTAGCCCACACTCAAACGTATACCTATGTTGTGCATACATATGCAAACTGTGTTAACACCGCACATAAGGTAAAGCCTCAAACATTATAGCGAGAGCAATAATTCTAGCACCAAATCGCCTTTGCAAATCTAAACTGGTAACCAAAAATATGTAGAATATATATCAGACTAAACTGCAGATTTTTTTTTTTTTTTTTGTGTGTGGGAATATTTATTATAGCAAAAAGTAAAACACTGAAGTGGTTAAAGGGGTTGTAAAGGTTTGTTATTTAAAGCGGTGGTTCACCCTCACCCACATGATTTTACCATCGAGACAGGCATTGTAGCGCGAGCTACAGTATGCCTGTCCCGATTTTTTTAACCCCGGACTCACCTTGTAATCTGACATCGTAGATTTCAGCTCCCGCGGGGAATGGGCGTGCCTATGGAGAGGGAGGATGATTGACGGCCGACCCTGGCACGTCACTCTCCCCGAAGACAGCCGGAGTAGGTCTCGGCTCTTCACGGCGCCTGCACACAGGCTATGCGCAGGCGCCGTGAAGAGCCAAGCCTATTTCGGCTATTTCCGGAGAAGCGTGACGCGCCAGAGCCGGCCGTCAATCATCCTCCGTCTCCATAGGCACGCCCATTCCATTTCTTCGATGAACGATTACAAGGTGAGTACGGGGGTAAAAAAATCAGGACAGGCATACTGTAGCTCGCGCTACAATGCCTGATTGTATGGTAGTAGAAAAAAAAAAAAAAATTCCGTTCATAGGGTGAACCCCCGCTTTAAATAAAAAATATCATACTTGCCTCCTCTGTGCAGCTCGTTTTGCACAGAGTGGCCCCGGTCCTCATCTTCTGGGGTCTCTCGGCGGCTGTCTCGGCTCCTCCCCGCAAGACCTAACCCCCTTCTGGGAGGCGCTCTCCCAAGGGGGTTAGCTTGCGGGCGTGCTCAATCACTTGGCCCCGCCCCCAGCACGCCACGTCAATGGCTGCGCTGCTATCAATCATCCAATGAAAGAGCCGAGAAGCCAGCGCGTTCACGACAATTTTGTGTACATGAGCCATTAGGAGATGGGCTGAATTGCAGTGATCATATTGTCTTGTTTTTGTTGTTCTGTTGTGATTCTTCAGTGTTGTATAGAAAAATGTGTGCTGTTTCCTTATGATTTAGAGATCTTCTCTGAAATATAAACCACACCACACTGCCGGTGGATTTCCTTGAACTTGTAATAGTTCTGAGTATTGTTTTTTAATCCCATTCTTGGAAGGTCATTGTTAAATGTAGTTGCCAGGAAGAATCTAAAGAATGATTTTCTACTTGTGAAAAGGCCTCCGTTTCCAGAGCTAAACCAAATGCCCGTAAAGTGAAATACCATTCATGTTTTTTATTTTTTTTTTTTTTTAGGCTGAATTGGCGTAGTTCACATACAGTGCCTTGCGAAAGTATTCGGCCCCCTTGATCTTTGCGACCTTTTGCCACATTTCAGGCTTCAAACATAAAGATATAAAACTGTAATTTTGTTTTGAAGAATCAACAACAAGTGGGACACAATCATGAAGTGGAACGAAATTTATTGGATATTTCAAACTTTTTTAACAAAAAAAAAAATGAAAAATTGTGTGTGCAAAATTATTCAGCCCCTTAACTTCAGTGCAGCAAACTCTCTCCAGAAGTTCAGTGAGGATCTCTGAATGATCCAATGTTGACCTAAATGACTAATGATGATAAATAGAATCCACCTGTGTGTAATCAAGTCTCCATATAAATGCACCTGCACTGTGATAGTCTCAGAGGTCCGTTTAAAGCGCAGAGAGCATAATGAAAAACAAGGAACACACCAGGCAGGTCCGAGACACTGTTGTGGAGAAGTTTAAAGCCGGATTTGAATAAAAGATTTCCCAAGCTTTAAACATCCCAAGGAGCACTTTGCAAGCGATAATATTGAAATGGAAGGAGTATCAGACCACTGCAAATCTACGAAGACCTGGCCGTCCCTCTAAACTTTCAGCTCATACAAGGAGAAGACTGATCAGAGATGCAGCCAAGAGGCCCATGATCACTATGGATGAACTGCAGAGATCTACAGCTGAGGTGGGAGACTCTGTCCATAGGACAACAATCAGTCGTATACTGCACAAATCTGGCCTTTATGGAAGAGTGGCAAGAAGAAAGCCATTTCTTAAAGATTTCCATAAAAAGTGTCGATTAAAGTTTGCCACAAGCCACCTGGGAGACACACCAAACATGTGGAAGAAGGTGCTCTGGTCAGATGAAACCAAAATCAAACTTTTTGGCAACAATGCAAAACGTTATGTTTGGCGTAAAAACAACACAGCTCATCACCCTGAACACACCATCCCCACTGTCAAACATGGTGGTGGCAGCATCATGGTTTGGGCCTGCTTTTCTTCAGCAGGGACAGGGAAGATGGTTAAAATTGATGGGAAGATGGATGGAGCCAAATACAGGACCATTCTGGAAGAAAACCTGATGGAGTCTGCAAAAGACCTTAGACTGGGACGGAGATTTGTCTTCCAAGAAGACAATGATCCAAAACATAAAGCAAAATCTAAAATGGAATGGTTCACAAATAAACATATCCAGGTGTTCGAATGGCCAAGTCAAAGTCCAGACCTGAATCCAATCGAGAATCTGTGGAAAGAACTGAAAACTGCTGTTCACAAACGCTCTCCATCCAACCTCACTGAGCTTGAGCGGTTTTGCAAGGAGGAATGGGCAAAAATTTCAGTCTCTCGATGTGCAAAACTGATAGACATACCCCAAGCGACTTACAGCTGTAATCGCAGCAAAAGGTGGAGCTACAAAGTATTAACTTAAGGGGGCTGAATAATTTTGCATGCCCAATTTTTCAATTCTTTATTTATTAAAAAGTTTGAAATATCCAATAAATTTCGTTCCACTTCATGATTGTGTCCCACTTGTTGTTGATTCTTCCAAAAAAATTACAGTTTTATATCTTTATGTTTTGAAGCCTGAAATGTGGCAAAAGGTCGCAAAGTTCAAGGGGGCCGAATACTTTCGCAAGGCACTGTAGGCTTGTAAGCCGACACGCTTGTCCATCGTTCTGTAAGCCATATAAACGTTTGTTTTGGAGATGTACAACTGCACTTGGATGTTTTTCATTTGTGATGAGTAAAGCCAGCTATACATTGATTAAAATTTGGCTGGTTCAGCAGGGACCGGACAAATTTCGATCCATGTATGGGCACCCTGGTTGTACACAAGTGTATCATAGAAGCATTAGGAAGAGCGAAAAAAGACCATAGCGCGACCATAGCGATCCCCTGATGAAGTCACGTGGTGTGACGATACGTAGGGATTGGAGCACCGGGTACAGACAGAGTCTGAAGTTTTAATGAGTTTGGCGCTCGTGGATGTTTTATTCTACTTCACTACCTAAATGTGAGTTTATTTTTTATAAAATGTATCCATTATATAGAGTCACGCTATGGTCTCTTTTTTTTTTTTTTTCGCTCTTCCTAATGCGCTTCTATGATACATTGAGCCTTGCCATTTGGACATATGAGGATCAGATCACACTCTCACCTGTATAGCTGACACTTTAAGGGGGATACGAGTTCAGCACTCGTGGATTTATGCCCGCTGTCCTTTCATTCATGTGAGTGCATTTACTCAAATCTTTACCTGTTCGAGGTACCCTCACAGTGTCACGCTATATGCATTGCATATATCTTCTCTTTTCCATGACACATATTGGCCGCTGAGAGCTGTCTTAGGAGTCAGAAGGAGGTGTTTTATCAGCCCACTCACCCAGCTGCGATCAGTATCTCTGTTAGCTGTGACACGTGTGATTTTTGATAGTTTTGCACTTTTCCCCCCCACTTATTTTATGCTAGTTTTGGTGTTTGTATATGTAGTAGCCATTTTACTATGTATTTTCACTGTTAAATATTTACAGGATTATAGGTGTTTGTTTACTTTCTTCTGTATTGTTCATTGTAGTATAAGATACACTTTTTTTTTTCTTCACTGTTTAGTTCACCCACGATCCCTTTACTTCGCATTCCCTTTTCACTTCCCCTTCCCTCCCCAACAGCACAGCTACCATACTTCACATTATTATCCCTTTTTCTGTTAGGATCAGATCCACAGGTGCTGCTGCAGTTTTCCCCCTCAGTCCATCAGACAGCGCCAGAGTTCTCTATCTCTATATAGTAAAGCGTTGTTAAAAATAACGGCGCTTTACCGTTAACGCGGCCCTGCTGTCAGTGTGAAAGGGCTCTATATCTACTGAATTGATTGGTTTGTTTACAGGAAACATTTTTGTGGGCTTTAGAGTTGCTCTAGTTAACCAGCTTTGAATGTGATTATTATAATCCCTGCTTACTCAGGATCTCGTCTGTGTAAAACTGGTGTTTGGGTATAAAGATGAATATGCTATAGGAAAGCTTCCGTAATGCCTTTGTGTAATCAGAGTGCCCTGTATTAAATATTTATTTGCTAAACAAGAAAACATCTTGCCACTTACCAATTCTGTAGTTCAAAAGGCAGACAGAATGTGAATTCTGTGACGCAACAGTGCCTATTAACGGGGTATAGTGAATACATGTCACAGAATTTAAGGAAGTAAATGTGTGAGGATCTTCACAAAGCAAATGTGCAAACTTGCACCAAATCCCTAAAATCTCGCGTTACAAGTTTTTCAGACATTTCTGCAGCCTTCTTTAGGCTCTATGCACACTAGCAGTTTTCGTAAGCTTAAAAAAACTAGAAACAAACGCTGAATGAAAAATGCTTATATTAGTATTTTTTGTGGCGGCTTCTAGCAGCATTTTAGGAGCATTGTCATTTTATTAGCGTTTCTGCTGTACATAAAGGGTCCATGCAAACAAATGTTTTTTTTTTTTTTTTTTATCTCCTAGAAGCTTTTATTAGCATTTTTGTTTTTTGCTCCTAGAAGCCAAATAGTGTTATCATATGTGTCCATGCACACTACATTAGGCTTTCGACATTTTTTGAGCTGCAGCTTCTAGAAGCAGAAAAAAAAGTTCATGTTTTGCAAAAACGCTAGTAAAATGCTTATTATTTCAGGTACTTGTATAGCGCCGTCAATTTACACAGCACTTTACATATGTTGCATGTTTTAGTATTCTTTGGAGCCTCTCCCATCCTCTGGAACTCGCTACCTCAACCTGTCCGGCTATCCCCTACTCTTGCTACCTTCAGGTGATCTCTGAAAACTCGTCTCTTCAGGGAAGCCCATCATGTCTCCAACTAATCTTTTACCACTTCCATCAGCTCAGTTACAACTTTTTTTACCCCCTGCCCCACCCTATTAGATTGTAAGCTCTTCGGAGCAGGGCCCTCTTTATCCTCTTGTATTTTATTGTATTGTATCTCCCTTTTAATGTTGTAAAGTGCTGCGTAAACTGTTGGCGCTACATAAATCCTGTATAATATAATATACATTCACATCAGTCCCTACCCTCAAGGAGCTTACAATCTAAGGAGCCAATTTAGACAGGATCCAATTAACCTACCAGCATGTCTTTGGAGTGTGGGAGGAAACCGGAGTACACAGAGGAAAACCGAAAACCACACAGGGAGAACATGCTAACTCCAGACAGGTGGTGTTGTGGTTAGGATTTGAACTGGTTAACCTTTTTTACTGCTAGGTGAAAGTTCTAACCACTACACCACTGTGTTATTCGAAGCTGAATCAAAAAACACCACTGTGCTGACCTGCTAATACCTCTAAATGCTCCTAAAATGCTATTCGAAGCTGCTATCAGCATTTTTCATCCAGCATCTTTTTTTCCTAGCTTTTTTTGAGCCTATAAAAAAAAAAAACGGCATGTAGCCGAAGGGGGGGAAAAAATCAAAAAATGCTGTTGGGTGCATTTTGGTATAATTTAAGAGCATTCAGCCCCTTTTTTTTTTTTTTTCTTCTGCTCGAAAATCGCTTTAAAAAACCCTTGTAAAACTTTTTTTTCCTGCTCCTAGATGCTAAAGCTCAAAACTTGCTAATAGTTTAAAGTAGTGTGTATGGACACATAGGATAACACTATTTAATTTCTGGGAGCAGAAATAAAAAAACGCTAGTGTGTATGAAGCCAAAAAAAATTGCTGATGATTCTGCCATGAAAGTCCTTTTTCTGACACTTCCTGTTATTGGGAGGCAAAATTCTGTCCCAGTCTCCGATTCTGTCCCAGTCATTCTGTGTTCTCACACAGGGGAATTACCAGTGGCCATGCTGCTCTTCAGCCTAGGTTCACACTGCTGCGAATTCAAAATCGCGGTAAAATGCGCGATTTTACCGCGATTTCGTGGCCGCGATTTGGGCCACAATTTAATGTAAATCGCGGCCCGAAATCGCAAAAAGTAGTACAGGAACTACTTTTTGAAATCGCAGATGCGGCGTCGCACTGATTAGGACAGTGCCATTGCCGACAATTGCCGCCGATTTGAGATGCGATTTGACATGTCAAATCGCATCTCAAATCGTTCCAAATCGTACCCAGTGTGAACCAGGGCTATAAGCTGAGAAAAGGGGAACAGATCCTGTTCCCAATTAACAAAATTGGCTCAATCGGGAACCTTTAATTCC
Source organism: Rana temporaria (assembly GCF_905171775.1). Taxonomy (NCBI): domain Eukaryota; kingdom Metazoa; phylum Chordata; class Amphibia; order Anura; family Ranidae; genus Rana; species Rana temporaria. The sequence continues at coordinate 48,238,958 of NC_053501.1, forward strand.
TTGGATTGTGAAGGCCTTTTTCAGTCTTTACCCTCCAGAAACCAACCCTGTTTATTGTTGTGCAGGTACCGCTGTAAAATGTGTGCATATAAACAGGAAGCAGCTGTAAATTGTTTTCGAAATGTGCGCCTGTCCATATGTGAAGCGTCCTTTGGCTGACGTGCTCATCGGTGCAACACCTGTGCAAGAAGCACCTTGTTGAGGTAGAATGTTTGGTATTCTTCCCCAGAAAAAGGTGGCTTGCAGGTAGATCTTTGACTTCTGAGACTAGGAAAAGCTCCTTTTGCTCTTTTTTTAGGCCTCCAGCTCTAAGTTTATACTTGGAGCATACTTTCATTAAGGATGTAGACCTCTGAGCCCTTTTCTCGGTGAGAAGGCACCCCTACCTGTCAGAGCAGGGGCATGTCTGCCTTTTCAGCTATCTAATCTCAAGAAATCTCAAATGCTTGTGACCAGTGTGTCCTTTTCAAGGGCTACAAACTGGAGTTTCAACCTCTGCCTCTCCTATGCTTGATCATTTCAAATTTGTCTCCTTCCCAGCAAAGAAATTTAAGATCTGTTCTGCTATTCAGTAGCTGCTCTCTTAGGGGGTTGAGGGAGGATTTCAGTTCTGCTACTGTAACCTGTTAACGGTTGCCAAGGCAAATGAAGGTATTTGGCCCATTCTGGATCTAAAAATCCTGAACATGTTCCGGTGAGTTTTTTTCTTCCTCACCAGTGCTATCTTTGTTTTGCATTCAACATTACAATTGCTCTTCTCCCGCTACTGGGTCTTAGCCGGTCGTGACTTTGCTCTGTTTTCAGGGGATACAAACTATAGGATACCTGGACAATTTTCTGTTACTGGACCAGTCCTCTCTCAGCTTTCTAAGGCAAGTGTACAGTGCAGACTCTGCAGAGGTTCAGTTGGATCCTCAGGTTTTGAAGTTGTCAGTGGAACTAACTCACCGATTGGAGTATACTGTTCGACATTTTCCTGTCCAGGATGCCCTCAATTTGTGCTTGCATGAGGGTCCTGGGTCTGATGGTATCTTCCATTATGGCAGCGCTCTAAACCCTGTTTCACTCCTGACCATATCAACTCAACATTCTACTCTGTAGGATCCAGATGGTTGGTATTCAGGAAATTTGCTACTTGGACATACATCCTGCCTGCATCTTTGGTCAGCTTCTTGCAAGGAATACCAGTGAAGTACTTGATGGGACGCATTCCAGTGTTTTCTCCAGTCAAGCCTGGACAAACATCTTGCCTCTTGAGCAGAGGTCCTCAAACTATGGCCCTCCAGTTGTTCAGGAACTACAATTCCCATCATGCCCAGTCATGTCTGTGAATGTCAGAGTTTTAAAATGCCTCATGGGACTTGTAGTTCTGCAACAGCTGGAGGGCCGTAGTTTGAAGATCTCTGCTCTTGAGTAACATCAAGGGAAAAAATTGGTCTGTCTTTCCTTGGTTAAGGTCTTTGTGCAGGGTCTTGCACACATTTCTCCCCCTGTACATTCTCCTGTGAATCTGGTATTTGCTGCGATAGAGGCTGTAACCAAGAGGAAGACTATTTGACATTTGCTTTGCTGCTTTGTCCTACCAGAAGGGGGCTCCTGCATCCCGTGGCACCATTGCCGGGAGGATTAGACGGGTCATCTTTTGAGATTACAACCTACAACAGGGGTAGGCAACTTTTTTAACAGTTGGGCATCTGCTTGAACAATATAGAAGCGATCAAAGATTTAAGTAACTAGTAAGGCCCCAAAAACCGTAGGCTACCTGAACAGTTGGCTTCAGTGAGAAACTTGGCATTCCCTTTCTGTCCCTGGTCACACTTGTGCAAATCTGATGCAGTTCTGATGTCTTCCTGCAGCTTTTATTGCCAGTGTCCATTCCTCTGGGGTTGGTTAAATCTAACCTGTACTTAACACTAAAATCCTGTTATGTACTACACACGGAAGAAAAGGATTTTACAGATTAGTCAAAAATCGCATTTTATGACAATAAAAAAATGTCCATAACTTTTTATTATACTTTTGTCAAACTAAAGGTCAAATTATTGCATGAAAAATCTGTCATGTGGTGTCTCTTCACCTTTGCAATGACCATAGATAGGAAAATGTCTTTCATATTTACTCAGACCAGCCGGCCATCGGGACCTTCCACATATTTTGCACATACGGTACTTCTATTCATCTTTTCCTGCATAAAATGGGAATTTTTTATGCCATATTTTACCAAATGGATTGGGTAATTGAGAATCTCACGTTTGACCTTACCTTAGTTATGTGAGGTGATTGACAGCAAAAGGTTGAATCACTTGGCAAAGAATACCATTTTAATGCTGCAACTAATGATTATTTCCATAATCCAGGGTTTGACAAATTTGCTTGGAATCTAGGAGCCAGCTAAAAAAGTTAGGATCCAGAAAATGCGCCCTGTCCCGCCAAGCTTGCGCGCAGAAGCGAACACATACGTGAGTAGCGCCTGCATATGTAAACGGTATTCAGACCACACATGTGAGGTATCGCCGCGATCGTTAGTGCGAGAGCAATAATTCTAGCTCTAGACCTCCTCTGTAACTCAAAACATGCAACCTGCACCTCTGGACACCTTTACATTACACTGCACCCCTTTACATTACACTGCACCCCTTTACATTCCCCTGACCCTGCACCCCTTTACATTACACAGCACCCTGCACCCCTTTACATTACACAGCACCCTGCACCCCTTTACATTACACAGCACCCTGCACCCCTTTACATTACACAGCACCCTGCACCCCTTTACATTACACAGATCCCCTATACATAACACTGCACCTCTAGACCCCTTAGCATTTTACAGCACCCTGCACCTCTGGACCCCTTTACATTACACAGCGCCCTGCGCCTCTGGACCCCGTAACGTTACACAGCACCCTGCACCTCTGGACCCCTTTATATTACACAGCACCCTGCACCTCAGGCCCCCTTACATTACACAGTACCCTGCACCTCTGGACCCTACAGTACAGACCCCCGCTACAGTGCATACCACCCTACAGTACACCCCCCCTATCAATACAGACCCCTCAACAATACAAACCCCCCATACAGTGCACAGACCCCCCTAACAATGACCCTGATCCTGAGAAGCAGGAGTTTCCTTTGGATCTTTTGTGGTTCTGTGGATGTGAAGGTCAGTATTTACCATTTCCCTTTATGGATTTGTATAAATATCTACTATGTCTATTAATACAGAGGGCCCCAGCATTCACACGTGGGCTTACTATTGAAATTTAGATATTTTTTTTTGCTTTAGATTGGGAGGCACAAGATGGAGGATTCACCTCTTACATTGCAAATAGTGGAGTGGCTTTGCAGGGGAGGGGTAATGCGAGCCACACCTGAGCCAGTCGGCAGACCCGGGACCCAGCGCCATGGTGATCCCATTCTCTCCGTGATCGCGCTCTGATCAGTCTCGGCAGCCGCTGTCACAGCCGAGCAAAGAGTGAAGCCGCCTCCCCCTCCTCCTGCATGCACAGCCCTGTGTAGACATAACGGAGGAGGGAAGGCGGCTTCACTCTCTGCTCGGCTGTGAAAGCCACTGCAAAGACTGATCAGAGCCGCGACCACGTAGAGAGAATGTGATGGTTGCGCCGGGTCCTGGGTGTGCCGACTGGCTCGGGTGCAGCTCGCAATATTCTTCCGCAAAGCCACTACCTTGATGCTCTACACGTGTGTCCTGTGACCGCTCACGGTCGACCTCTTGCTTTGCACATAATGAGTCCAGCTCATATATTGGTTTCACCTTTTTAAGTTACATTAGTGAAATAAATGAACTTTTGCACGATATTCAAATTTTTCGAGTTTCACCTGTACCCAACTATTTACACAACTTTGTATAAAAAACAAAAAAAGCGTTTTCATTTTCGCGCTAGGAAAATCACACGTTTTGATGCGTTTCGGACAGGAAAAAAAATTCAGCACGCTGTACTTTTGTTGAAAACACAAACTGACCGCACTGGTGTGAACTAGGGCCACATGGCAAACGCTGTGCGTGCAGTCTGGATGCTTTTCAAAAATGCTCTGTAAACCAGCCCTCATCGTCATTCCTACAGCGTGAATATTCATCATACACTTTTATATGGGGTAGAGAGTGTGCACAACGATTAAAAATCAGTACATTTTTAGAGGCTTGAATTATGATTTAGTTTCGGATTATGTTACGTTTTTTTTATTTTTTGCCTGAAGAGGAAATGAGTCAGTCTTTAACCAAGTGAAGTGAAGCAACCAAAATAGCAATCAAGTAAACAGTTGTTCTGGAATAAGAATGTGCTGCGGTTTTGCACAATAACTTGTGAAGATGCAGGTTTAAGTTGCAGTGGTTTCCTTGTGCTGGAGGATACTATCTGTTCTCGTTCCTTTAGCCTGGATACATTTCCCATGCAGTTTCTTTTTTAGCAGTGGGATCAGTGGTTAGTGTGAGCTGGCAGGTCCGCCCCCACACACCTTTTTCTTTTCTGTACATGTTGAGAATTTACTGCATTTTTACTATGAAAGGAATGAATGAACAAAGTGGAAAATCTTGATCTGTCATCAGCCTTCCATTGTGATTACAAATAACGTATTATGACACTGCAGATACTAGAGAACTGGATATTGCAGTCTAGGTAAAAGGTGACCATTAGCAAATCGGGTACATTCTCAATATATATGGCCTGGGCTGAAAACTGAATCGCATATGGACATTTTTGGGTACTGTTTTTTTATTTATTATTTTATTTTTTGTTTTGACCGTTTTATTCTACAGGGTCTCCGCTTTCAGATTTTTTTTTTTTTGTGGTTTTAAGTAATGTTCAGGCCTAAAATGTTGTTTTTATTTTGCATGCAAAAAAAGGGTCCAGCCGTGAAAGGGCTAAACATAATAGCCCAGTACTTTGTTTGTTCTGCTGCCCTCTCTTGATCATTTATTTTATATTCAACCTTTTTGCTGCAAGGTACCAGGGGTTCGCCACCTATCTGAGTACCCACCTGTGACGGTGGGATTATCTATCCCCCCCTTTTTTTTTTTTTTTTTTCGGCAGTTTGCTGAAAACCCAATTCTTGGCTGATATGTAACTTTTGAATCTGATCCACTGAACATTTGTATGTTTAACCGGTTCCCAACCGACTCCCGCAGAAATACTGTGGCAGAATGACTCTCCTGGGCGAAATCCCACACAGGTATGGCTTCGCCCAGAAGAGCCACCAGAGGGCGCGCGAGCAGGGGAACACAAATCACGTGGCCACGATCGCTGCCGGCCATGCGCATTCGCGTGCACGAGTAGCAGCACCGGGGTTTGTGTGTGTGTGTAAACAGACAAATCCCTGTGCTGTCTGAGGAGAGAAGACAGATTGTGTGTTTCTACAAAGTAGAAAACACGATCTGTCATCTCCTATAGCGAGTCTCCTCCCCCCCCCCACAGTTAGAACACACAATAGGGAACATTGTTAACTCCTTGATCGCCCCCTAGTGTTAATCCCTTCCTTGCCAGTGACATTTACATATTAATCGGTGCATATTTATTGCACAGATCACTCTGTAAATGTCACTGGTCCCTGTGATGAACCCTCATCCTCAAACCGGACTATGTCCGCCGTCAATGCTTCCTCTGTCCATCACCATCAGACTCTTTAGCCCACCCAGTCACCAGCCGCAACACAGTGTAGAGTGGTAAACAAACTGATTTATTATCACACATGGACACAACAGATAAATAACTCAGACTATCTCCCCCCCCCCCCCCACCCTTGGAAACAGGGCAGGTTATACTGTCCAATGACAATAGACACACAGGTCATGTGTATCCAAGCTCATCAGCAGGGGGGCTGTTTGAGGAATCCCCCCCCTCCCTCCACATGGACATCCATCCCATAATATAAGTTTCTTACAAGACAGACGCATACAATGGAATACAACCACACCCCAAACGATCACAGCAAAGAGTCCACAACAGCATCAGACAATATATACAACATTGAGTCTGACTAGCACAGATCATAGTGGGGTTCTCATTCACCCTGTGCACCTAATGGACACAACATGATTTACACATAAACAGGTCTGGGGAAGCTGGACATAGTTTCCAGAGCTCTCCAAAGTAAACTGAGTTGCATTAACTCCCCCACCCAAAGTGACTCCTGTCACAGTCCCAAAATTTGTCAAGTGTCCGACCTGTCCGCGGCAATACCGCAAAAAATTGCACATCACCGCCATTACTAGTAGAAAAAAAAATGATAAAAACACCATTTAAATGCCATTAATCTTTCTCATAGTTTGTAGATGCTATAACTTTTTTGCACAAACCAATCAATATACGCTTACTGCGATATGTTGAAAAAATATGTAGAATAATACATATCGGCCTAAACTGAGGAAATGTTTTTTTGGGATATTTACTATAGTAAAAAGTAAGATTTTTTTTTTTTCCCCCTTGATAGAGTGGAGATGGATTAGAACGCTTGTCAAGTTTATATTGCTGTTTGTGTCACCCTTAGGGAGATTCACTCTCTGTATTTGTCCCGTTTACCTTTTATTAGTAAAAGGAAATACCAAATTTTGGGTTGTTCCCGTTACAGGAATAGAGGGGAAATCTTCCAATGCAGACATTGATTCTGGTAACCCTTGGGACAACCCAGGATTCCCTCACTTTGGAGAAGAGATGCACAAAAATTTTGGCCACTGAAACATATCGGCCGAAAATGGTGTCACCGCGAGCATCGGCTTCCCCGCAGTGCAGCTGATGCGTGTGCCTGCTATCCCGCTTAAAGGAGCTAGCACACAGCTACGATGGTTCGCGGGAATGAACCATGTAGGACGGCGACTGCTCTGCAGTTGGTTAAAGCAACTTTTCTTTTTTTCTTTGCATTTTAGTGTAAATATGAGATCTGAGGTCTTTTTGATCTCATATTTAAGTATTCCTGTCATGCAGCCAGGACACACCCTTCAGCAGATTTCCCCTAAGTGGGATAGTGCAAAAGTCTGGAGCCCTTTGTGGACTTGATTGCTGGAAGATAGATCCTCTTCTGCAACTAGGATTTTTACCCCTCCCTCCTCTATGGAGGATTCTGCTATTTGCTGGGTAGGTTAAATTATTCATGTAATCAGAATTTTATTAGCTGGTTAGGCAGGTTTGCAGTGTGCTTTACCACACCCATGATACACCTATGGGTGTTTTTGAAGGACACCATGTCTGTCTTCTGGTCCACATGTTCTTCTAGTGCAGTGGTTCTCAACCTGGGGGTCGGGACCCCCTCGGCGGTCGAATGACTATTTGCTAGGGGTCCCGAATCCTAGGCTGTTCCTGAAGCCTGTACCACTCTCCCAGCCTTTTTGTGGTCGCCCAGCAGGGCTGTCCCTGGAGACCGCGGCCACCCATTCAGTTCACAGCATGGCTGGGGGGCAGAGACTAGAGGTCAGCTGACTGGTGAGGAATGTGAATTGGAAGGGACTGGAGGAGACCCCATCTACTGATTTCGGCATATGTGTGCCTGCTGTGAGACACCACAGAGTTTGAGACACAATAAAGCTGGAGACACAATGAGTAACTCTACCTGTGATTAGAGTTGCCATTAAAGGATCACTAAAGTTTTTTTTTTTTTTTTTTTTTTTTTTAAATAACGAACATGTTATACTACCACTGTGCAGCTCGTTTTGCACAGAGTAGCCCCGAACCTGGTGTTCTGGGGTCCCTCGGCGGGTGTCTCGGCTCCCCCCGCAAGGACTCAACACCTAAGTCTTTGCGGGCATGCTCCCTTGACACAGCCGGCGGCCATAGCCACCAACTGTATCACTCGGCCCAGCCCCCTGGCGCTCCGTGTCATTGGATGTGATTGACAGCAGCGCGAGCCAATGGCTGCGCTGCTTTCAATCAACCAATGACAGAGCCAGAAAGACGGCTGAGAAGCATGCGTCCTCACAGGACTTTCAAGGGGTCAGGTAAGTAAAGGGGGATTCGGGGGGCCTCTAATTGGCAGATGTTTTTACCTTTACAACCCCTTTTTAAAAGTCCACACTACAGTTCTCAGATCAGCAGATGACCTTGATTTAAGAGCACCTGAGTTGGCTGATCAGAACTTCCCCCGAGAAATGACACTCATCCCATTCCTCCCACCAAGGAGTAAGTGAAGGAATAAAAAGTGAATACATGGAAGGAAGAGGAAAAGGGGAGGAGGAACAAAAAAAAAGGGAGAGAAAGAATAAAGAGAACAAGAAAGATGGCTAGAGAGGGATGGGGGGCGGGGGGGAAAGAAATTAGGAGAGATAAAAGGGAAAGTAAGTAGAACAAAGAGTGGTACGTTCTAAAATGTACCATAAGGGGTTTTTAATATTCTACGAGTGGAAGGGACTCGAGGAGGGCTAAATGTCTGTGGGTTAGGAGCACAAATTACTTGTCTTGCCTTGGGTGCTGACAACCCACGCTACGAAAATAATTTTACTGTTAGGGGGTCCCCACGAATTGGGAAACTTTATCAAGGGGTCACGGCACTAGTAAGGTTGAGAACCACTGTCTAGTGTGTTGTTGATCACTTCACCCTCTCCTTATGCCCCTTTCACACCGGGACGGGAAGGTGCGCTGACGGTATATCGGCGCTATTTTTAGCAGTGCTATTTCGTCAGAATTTCCGTGGTATTCGGACGCGGTGTTTTAACCCCCGCTAGCGGCCGAAAAAAGGGTTAATACCACGGCAATGCGCTTCTGTAGAGGCGCATTGCCTGCGGTATTACCATATTTTCCCATTGCTTTCAATGGGAAGGAGCGGTAAACACAACGCTCCAAAGATGCTGCTAGCTGGACTTTTGGAGCGGTCCCGCTAGCGCACCGCTCCAGTGTGAAAGTCCTCAAACTTTCACACTGAAGACTGCAGGGCAGGAGTTTTTCGAGCAGTGTTTATGCTCTATTTTTAGCGAAAAACTCCAACTATTTTTAGCGGCACTTTACCATTGTTTTTGCTGCGCTTTTCAGCCGTTAGTGGGGGCGATTTTAATCCCCGCTAGCGGCCGAAAAAGGGTTGAAAACCCCTGCTGACGGTTCGGCAACGCTGCCCATTGATTTCAATGGGCAGGGGTGCTTTAGGAGCGATGTATACATCACTGCTGCTTGCAGGACTTTTTTTTTTTGACGCCCTACCAGCGCGGCGCCCCAGTGTGAAAGCACTCGGGCTTTCACACTGGGATTGCGGCTGAGGCTTTTTTCAGACGCTTTACAGGCACTATTTTTTAGTGCTGAAAAATGTCTCCAGTGTGAAAGGGGTCTTAGTTAATTTATCTCTGTCCTGTCTGGTGCACATGTTTGATCCTCTGTGACCCCCCACTTGGTCATTGCATTTTCTGACAAAAAACAGAACATTTTGAAAATGTATTGATTGGCATTTTTTTAGGTCTTAAAATGCTAGGGCAGTACAGATTCCTTCCAAATGACCTATTTTTGGAAATTAGACCATCTAAGGCGAGTAAGAGGCATGGCAATTTTTTTCGTCTTTTTTTTTTCAAAATGAAGATTTGTCACAATTTTGTAAACCTTGCAGTACAGCAGCATCATGACTGATGAAGTGGTGGTCAGGCACACTGACTGATGACCGTATGCGTTGTAAAAAATAAATACATTGTATTGAATTTTGTTATACCTTTTGCTTCACTTATTTTTTTTTCATTTTTTAAGTACTTTATCAGTGTATTTCAGTGTCACCAGATACTTTTCATATTATTTTTTTATTTTTTTACGCTTTGCTGTTGCAATGAAGAGCGTGTTTTCAGGTGTCTTGAATGGGTAAACATTTATGATTGCCATGACCACTAGTGATCTGTAATTGACTACAGCTAATCGCATGGTGCTGTGATTGGCCCACAACTATCACATGGTACCTGGGCCAATCACAGCATAGGAAACACAGCTGTTATGAATGAGTTCATTCATAGCCACTTTGACATTGTGATCACAGCGGCCCCTTTACCCCAGGCAGGCACGTTGACAGACGTGTGCGTGATTGTACCTACAGGTGCCTCCGCCGTAGTATATGTACTGGGTTGGAAAGAGACCGGAATATTAATTTTTTCTATTGTGTTTATAGACACGAAAATAAGAGTGTCCTGACTTCCTTTGCCTCTGCCTAGCATCTCCCAGTTGTCGGCTATTAACACTTCTCACCTTTTTAGTTTTAGTCTTGTCTGCCTTGTCTGTTAATGCAGTATATGTAGGATTACTGTGTATGTTTATGGTGCTTAAATCGGCAAGCAAGCATATTCCTCCTGTAATGAATTGTTTTGTAACTGTACTGTCTGCCCTCATGTTGTAAAGTGCTGCGCAAACTGTTGGCGCTATATAAATCCTGTATAATAATAATGGGCTCTTAAAGGGGTTTTAAAGCTTTGTGTTATTTCACCTTAATGCATCCTATGCATTAAGGTGAAAAAATATTTTGCACCCTCCGCCCCCCCCCAGCCCCCGTTTTACTTACCTGAGCCCTGAATCTGGCGCGATCCAGCGTTCTCTCCATTGCTGATCGGCGCCTCATTGGATAGATTGATGGCATTGGCTCGCGCTGCCATCAATCAAATCCAGTGATGTGCCCGTGGGGGGCGGGGCCGAGTCATATACTCGGCGGCTATGCACGCCAAGTGTATAACACGGGAGTGCGCCCGCAAGGTAACCCCCTCGGGAGAGAGCTTCCCAGAGGGAGTTGGCTCTTGCGGGATGGAGCTCCCAGAGCCGCCGTGGGACCCCAGAGGAGGACGTTCTGTGTAAAACTTACTGCGCGGTGGAGGTAAGTATGATGGGTAATAATAATAATAATAAAAAAAAAAAAAACTCAAACTTTAGTGTCCCTTTCTTTAAAGGCATTGTAAAGGTTCATGTTTTTTTCACCGTTTTTGCTGCGCCCCAGCCCCCGGTTTACTTACCCGAGCCCTCGAAAGTCCTGCGTTCAGAATGCGCTTGATCGTGGCCCGGTCTTCTCGGCTCTTCATTTGATAGATTGATAGCAGCACAGCCATTGGCTTGTGCTGCTGTCAATCAACTCCAGTGATGCTGGGCCGTGTCCTATAGTCGGCGGCTATTGTCGCCGTATACAGGACTCGGGAGCACGCCCCCAAGGTAACCCCCTTGGGAGAGTGCTTCCCAGGGGGGTTACCAGAAGCGGGGAGGAGCCGATTGACCCCAGAAGATGAGGCCTGGGGCCACTCTGTGCAAAACAATCTGCAAAGTGGAGTCAAGTATGACATGTTTGTTGCTTTAAAAAAATATTTTTTTTTGCATCCATTTTAAGCCTTTATTTTAAAAGAACCTCTGACTTGTGGAAGACCGAAACTTTCATACTGATCAATTGTTTCCCTGATCAATTGTTTCCCTGATCAATTGTTTCCCTAACAGGTATTGATTAATTAAATTGTAGTTTGCCTCAACGCTTTGTTTTATCACATGAGATTTTTTTTTCTTACATTTAACGTTTTTTTTTCAACCTTTTCTTCCCCAGGCACTTCCCACCTCTCTGGTGATAGTAGCTGTGTACTGCCCAGTGGTAGCAGCCGTTTTCATTGTTTTAAAGCTGGTGAACTACCGATTACATAGGGCTCTGGATGAAGGAGAAATTGTGGAGAGGAGTGCCAGTGAGTTAACTGAGAGGGTGGCAAAAGCAGAACGCAGCGACAGCTCAGCCAGACGAGAGGAAAGCAATGGACCAGGGTAAGATGAATGTCAAAAATATGTTTTTTTGACATGCTGCCTTTTTATTGAAATTTTTTTTTCTTGGATGCAGTGCGCAGAAATTATGAACTTTAGTAAAGATCCCCAAAGTACACAAGTGCGCAAAGTTCCATGTTTATAAGGAACATTCAATCTGTTTGTGGACAGAATTGGGTTACATTTAGAACTTTTAAATTAGAACTTGTCATGTTTTCAATTGCTTTCTGCCTCCCATGTGGGAGGTTTTCCCAAACCATCTGTTGTAGCAACCAATATTGAGTGCTTCCAATGGTGATACATACAGCCAGAGGTAAAAATTTGGTTCTAATCCTTCCCCGCTTTGTCAAAAACAATAAAATGAAATGCCTGGAGTTCTTTTCTATTGTCTGTCCTTTTTGTATTTCTTGTATTGTAATTACATTTTACTTCTCTCTGGTAGTGACCCTGGTGGAGGGATTGAGATGGCAGAGTTTGTAAGAGAAGCCACTCCTCCTGTTGGATGCAGTTCACGCAATTCCTATTCTGGTTTGGACCCAAGTAATCAGGTATAAACACTAATTGGAATTCCAGGCAATGAACCAAAAAGTATTGTACCGCAATCCCTTGAGTTCACACTATGTTCGCATGCGGCTCAGAGCAGTGGTCCGGTGCGTCCCCATTCAGTTTCAGGTCCGATTTTTATTTATTTTTTTATTGATTTTTCAGCCCAAATTTTTGTCTGAATTTGCACTTGAAACGGTCCAAAAGACGCAAAGGGCTCCTGTACAAATTTGCACCAGAGTCGCAGCGGAGATATGTCAACCGGCTCCATAGAGAGCTGGTGAGAATCTCATGCTATTGCGAATTGGATGTGGGTTTTCTCCGCATCCACTTTGCAATAGTGTGAACCCATCATTAAACAATATTTGACAAGCTACTGACCAAACCAAACTTTTATATAAATCATTTTTAATGCATTTTGAAACCATGTACAGCAAGTGATGAGTGAATCAGTATAATCCTTCAATATTTAAACCGTTCCATTCATCAGAAAACTGTCCTTAATAGCAAAGAGTATTTTTAAGAGTCATCCACCATGCTTTCTATAATCTTTATATGTTTGTGAAACACCACCACCGTGCCCCAACAGATGTACCCTTCTCTTTTGGGATGGATCCCACTACTCGTACAAATAAAAGGTCAAATGGTGATTTTTTGATATAGGCGATTCATCCTTTGGACAGTCTGCAGACTCTTCAGTAATCCATCAAATAAGAGTTATAATGGCTCCCACCTCTCTATACATGACTCCAATGCAAAACACTCCATAGGTAGAGAGAACTACATAGTATAGAACAGCCCTCAAAATTTCCACTCGCCTACTAGCATTTGGCGAGTGGATTTAAGCTGGGGGCGAGTGATGACAGGGCTACATGACCAATCTCCCTCCAATCTGTGCCTACACTTAGAGTCCTGATGAGATTGGCGGCCGAAGAGGAAAGGTGCATGCTCAGGAAAAGTAGTCTGGTGAGCCACGCACAGGCAGAGCAGTACACAGGTGCTCTCCTTACAATTCTCATTAAGCCATGGGACCTAACAGTATGACCTCTCTGAGCCTGCCCCCCCCTCCCCCGACCAATGTAGCTGGAGAGCAGAAAGTAATGAGTGAGGTGGAGGATTGCGAAAATTACCACTCCGGTGCAGCGCTCACTGAAAGTTGCCCTGACATGACAGCGGCATCCTTCTAGTTTGTACAGTTTTCTTCTCTTGTGCTCTATGTAAGTGTCCAGCAGTTTAGCCTGAGCACTGTGAACAGACTGGTCTCAATGTGTGCTGTGCGCTGTCAGTGTGCGCTGTGCTATGGTGTCAATGGCTGTGCAGTTGTGTGGATCTCAGCGCTGGATTGTACTTCCTCCCGCTGTGCTGCAGCTCCTCTCCTCTCTGCCAGCCTGAATAAAAGGGGGAAGTGGGGACATGCAAGCGTGGAGCTGCACACACAGGCTCCTGATGATGAGATGAATGGGAGAGAGAGAGAGGATGGATGGGAGTTGCAGAGGAGACGGCAAGAGAATGGGGAAGAGATCCAGTTCTAGTGCCCTGTCCCTCTGGTCTGACCCCAGTGCCCTGTCCCTCTGGTCTGACCCCAGTGCCCTGTCCCTCTGGTCTGACCCCAGTGCCCTGTCCCTCTGGTCTGACCCCAGTGCCCTGTCCCTCTGGTCTGACCCCAGTGCCCTGTCCCTCTGGTCTGACCCCAGTGCCCTGTCCCTCTGGTCTGACCCCAGTGCCCTGTCCCTCTGGTCTGACCCCAGTGCCCTGTCCCTCTGGTCTGACCCCAGTGCCCTGTCCCTCTGGTCTGACCCCAGTGCCCTGTCCCTCTGGTCTGACCCCAGTGCCCTGTCCCTCTGGTCTGACCCCAGTGCCCTGTCCCTCTGGTCTGACCCCAGTGCCCTGTCCCTCTGGTCTGACCCCAGTGCCCTGTCCCTCTGGTCTGACCCCAGTGCCCTGTCCCTCTGGTCTGACCCCAGTGCCCTGTCCCTCTGGTCTGACCCCAGTGCCCTGTCCCTCTGGTCTGACCCCAGTGCCCTGTCCCTCTGGTCTGACCCCAGTGCCCTGTCCCTCTGGTCTGACCCCAGTGCCCTGTCCCTCTGGTCTGACCCCAGTGCCCTGTCCCTCTGGTCTGACCCCAGTGCCCTGTCCCTCTGGTCTGACCCCAGTGCCCTGTCCCTCTGGTCTGACCCCAGTGCCCTGTCCCTCTGGTCTGACCCCAGTGCCCTGTCCCTCTGGTCTGACCCCAGTGCCCTGTCCCTCTGGTCTGACCCCAGTGCCCTGTCCCATTTTGTTAAAGTTGTTGTTGGTAATATTTAATTTTGTAACTTGATTCTGCATAAAACATTTAACAGTGTCATTCCATGAGATAATATACGAGGGCGTGTTTACGGGTGCAATTAGGCGCAGGGCAGTGTATGAATTAGGTGGGGCAACTGGTGGCGAGTAACTCTTGAGGCCTGGCTAGTAGCTCAGGACTTGAAATTTTGAGACCTGGTATAGAACCATATTCAGCAAGTTAAAAAATGTACTCCCAATATGATATGAGATCAGGGGCATTCAATGATGGACTTCTGAGCAAAAAAGATGGCGCCCTGGTTACTTCCTGTCTGGAGTCGTCATGTAGGTTCCTTCCACCTGGCATGTTGCATCCCTCTGGAATCTCTCAAAGACCATAACATTTTAATGGTTTAACACTATAAAGTTTTCCCTTTACCTATGGAATGCAATGCATTGGAGTCATGTATAGTGAAGTGAAAAATACAAAACAAAATAAATCCACGCTATCTAAATAGTGAGCAGCTACAAAAACCAATAGACAAAATGGAGAGTGACAAACAGAACATATAAATTGTAGCACTGGATAATGATGAGGTTTAAACACTATAAATCTGTTAAAGAAATAAAATGTAAACCAAAAATAAAAATCACCAAGTGAATGATGTGTTAACAAAGACTATTCAAGAAATATCAAGAAAAAAAAGTGCATAAGTGAATATGTAGAAAAGCTTGATTGTTGTATATGACTAGGTGAATAATTCCTAGATCAACGATATTTCCACACTTGAACTTGATGCACACTTGTGAAGAAAACCGCAACCAATTATACAGAGGCTTACCAGAAGTGTTGAACCCCGAAGAGCCTACGCCCAAAGGGTCAACAAAGCTGAATATACACAATGGATGTGTCAATGCAGGACCAAGTCCTTCATAGGGCAGAAAACGGCAAATCCACCAATCGGAAAGAAAAACGTGTAGTGCATCAGACTCTCATCCTTCCTCTGTGTGTCTCCAGCAGATCTCACTATGTATAATGAATGTACAGGGAGTGCAGAATTATTAGGCAAGTTGTATTTTTGAGGATTAATTTTATTATTGAACAACAACCATGTTCTCAATGAACCCAAAAAACTCATTAATATCAAAGCTGAATATTTTTGGAAGTAGTTTTTAGTTTTAGCTATTTTAGGGGAATATCTGTGTGTGCAGGTGACTATTACTGTGCATAATTATTAGGCAACTTAACAAAAAAAAAATATATACCCATTTCAATTATTTATTTTTACCAGTGAAACCAATATAACATCTGAACTTTCACAAATATACATTTCTGACATTCAAAAACAAAACAAAAACAAATCAGTGACCAATATAGCCACCTTTCTTTGCAAGGACACTCAAAAGCCTGCCATCCATGGATTCTGTCAGTGTTTTGATCTGTTCACCATCAACATTGCGTGCAGCAGCAACCGCAGCCTCCCAGACACTGTTCAGAGAGGTGTACTGTTTTCCCTCCTTGTAAATCTCACATTTGATGATGGACCACAGGTTCTCAATGGGGTTCAGATCAGGTGAACAAGGAGGCCATGTCATTAGTTTTTCTTCTTTTATACCCTTTCTTGCCAGCCACGCTGTGGAGTACTTGGACGCGTGTGCTGGAGCATTGTCCTGCGTGAAAATCATGTTTTTCTTGAAGGATGCAGACTTCTTCCTGTACCACTGCTTGAAGAAGGTGTCTTCCAGAAACTGGCAGTAGGACTGGGAGTTGAGCTTGACTCCATCCTCAACCCGAAAAGGCCCCACAAGCTCATCTTTGATGATACCAGCCCAAACCAGTACTCCACCTCCACCTTGCTGGCGTCTGAGTCGGACTGGAGCTCTCTGCCCTTTACCAATCCAGCCACGGGCCCATCCATCTGGCCCATCAAGACTCACTCTCATTTCATCAGTCCATAAAACCTTAGAAAAATCAGTCTTGAGATATTTCTTGGCCCAGTCTTGACGTTTCAGCTTGTGTGTCTTGTTCAGTGGAGGTCGTCTTTCAGCCTTTCTTACCTTGGCCATGTCTGAGTATTGCACACCTTGTGCTTTTGGGCACTCCAGTGATGTTGCAGCTCTGAAATATGGCCAAACTGGTGGCAAGTGGCATCTTGGCAGCTGCACGCTTGACTTTTCTCAGTTCATGGGCAGTTATTTTGTGCCTTGGTTTTTCCACACGCTTCTTGCGACCCTGTTGACTATTTTGAATGAAACGCTTGATTGTTCGATGATCACGCTTCAGAAGCTTTGCAATTTTAAGAGTGCTGCATCCCTCTGCAAGATATCTCACTATTTTTGACTTTTCTGAGCCTGTCAAGTCCTTCTTTTGACCCATTTTGCCAAAGGAAAGGAAGTTGCCTAATAATTATGCACACCTGATATAGGGTGTTGATGTCATTAGACCACACCCCTTCTCATTACAGAGATGCACATCACCTAATATGCTTAATTGGTAGTAGGCTTTCGAGCCTATACAGCTTGGAGTAAGACAACATGCATAAAGAGGATGATGTGGTCAAAATACTCATTTGCCTAATAATTCTGCACTCCCTGTATAGTGAAGTGGGAGCCATTTTAATTTTTGTGTGATGCATCATTTAAGAGTCTGCAGACTATCCAAAGGGTAAATCCCCATGATCAAAAAGCACTATTTGACCTCCTATGTATAGAACTCGTGGGGTCCATCCCAAACGGTGAGAGTACTTCTTTTGAGGCACGGTGGTGATGTTTCACAAACATATGAAGAGTATAGAAGGCATGGTGAATAACTCTTAAAGACAGTCTGTTTTCATCTCTAAGGCCATGTACAGACGACCAAACATGTACGATGAAACCGGTCCACCAGACCGTTTTCACCGTACATGTCTACCCGGGGATTTCTGTATGGTGGCTGTACTCGCCATCATACAGAAATCCGCGTGTAAACAATACACGGGGCGTGGCCGCACCGTCGCCGCGACGATGACGCGGCGACATGGGCGGCCCTGCCAGTTCAATGCTTCCACGCATGCGTCAAAGTCATTCGACGCATGCGAGGGATGGTGGGCGCTCGGACATGTATGGTAGGTCTGTACAGACGACCGAACATGTCCGAGCGGACAGGATTCCAGCGGGCTGTTTTAAAACAAGTCCAGAAATATTTGCCCGCTGGAAAAAGGCCCGGCGGGCAAATGTATGCTGGAATCCTGTCCGCTCGGGCCTACACACGACCGAACATGTCTGCTGAAACTGGTCCGCGGACTAGTTTCAGCAGACATGTTCGGTCGTGTGTATGGCCCATTATATGAATTTTTTGGACTTGTCATATATTGCTTTGAGGTAAAGCTGCACCATGCTTTGTGTTCATTTTATGATGTATGTGAAGTGATTGCACATATTTGGTATTTAACGGCATTTTTTTTTTTCAAATTAATTGCTATGATTTTGAGCTAACTTTGTCATATATTTGTGTAGTGCAGGGGTCAAACATATTTAGTATTTTAGTTAATACCAGGAAAGACCTCCCTATCCCTTTACTGCAACTGATCTATTTATCCTTGGGCTAGCATAAGCATTGTTTGGTTAAATTACTAGTTCAGCTTTGTGAAGAAAAAAATGTTTATCATCATTGCTGTATTATGTTGCTGACTTCATAATACTTGTATGCCTCTTTATTGTTCACAAATACTCCCTTCCTGTTTTAACTACTCCATAAAATGTAGTTGTCTGAAGCTGCAATTGTGCTGTCTACATATTTACAACTTGGCATTGTTTGCTTGTCCTGATGAAAGGCGAAGAACAAGTCCTAAATCTATGATCTAACGCTGTTAAAATGAAAACAATGTCCGAAAGTCACTAGAACTCAAGTTCCTAATAATAATACAGATGCATCACATAAAATTAGAATATCCAAAATGTTATTTATTTCAGTAATTCTGTTAAAAAAAAGCAGGGGGCTTCTTATGCATGAAGTCATTGGTGTGGCATGGAAGCGATTTTGCCTGTGGCATTGCTAAAGTTTTATGAAAGCTCAGATTGCCTTGATAGTGGCCTTCAGCTCGTCTGCATTGTTGGGTCTGGTGTCTCCCTTCTTCTTCTTGACAATACCCCACAGATTCTCTGTGGGGTTTAGGTCAGCGGAGTTTGTTGGCCAATCAATCAGTGATCCATGATCATTAAACAAGATATTGATAATTTTGGCAGCGTGGGCAGGTGCCAAGTCCTGCTGGAAAATGAAATCGGCATCTCCATGAAGCTGGTTGGCAGAGGGAAGCATGAAGTGCTCTATAATTTCCTGGTAGATGGCTGCGCTGACTTTGGCCTTGATAAAACACAGTGGACCAACACCAGCAGATTACATGGCTCTCCAAATCCTCAATGACTGAAAACTTCACACTGGACCGCATGCAACTTGGATTCTGTGCCTCTCCACTCTTCCTTCAGACTCTGAGACCTTGATTTCCAAATGAAATGCACAATTTTCCAGTGTGTGATGATTTGGGGAGCCATGTCATCTGCTGTGTTGGTCCACTTTGTTTTATCAAGTCCAAAGTCAGCACAGCCCTCTACCAGGAAATTCTAGAGCACTTCATGCTTCCCTCTGCTGACCAGCTTTATGGAGATGATCATTTAATTTTCCAGCAGAACTTGGCACCTGCCCGCACTTCCATGCATAGTGTGGGCAGTTGCCAAGTCCTGCTGGAAAATGAAGTTGCTTGAGGTCCGTTGTGAAGTTTTAACATTTATTGATGATTTGGGAAGCCATGTCCTCTTCTGGTAATAGCCCACTGTGTTTTATCAAGTCCAAAGGGCAGCCCTCTAACAAAAAAATTCTAGAGCACTTCATGCTTCCCTCTGGAGATGCTGATTTAATTTTCAAGCAGTACTTGGCACCTGCCCACACTGCCAAAAGTATCACTACCTGGTTTAATCATGGTATCCCTGTGCTTTATTGGCCAGCAAACAAGCTGAAGGCCCCTATCAAAGCAACCTGAGCTTCCATAACATCTCAGCAGTGCCACAGGCTGATCCCCCTCCATGCCATGCCGCATTGATGCAGTAATTCATGCAAAAGGAGCCCCCACCAAGTATTGAGTGCATACTATACTGTACATGGGCATACTTTTCAGTTTTTTTTTTTTACATTCATTGAGTGGCTGTAAAGTATATATGTATTTTTATTATAATAGTAAACATGTTATACTTGCCTGCTCTGTGGTATTGTACATATCAGCCCGAACCTCCTCTTCTGCGGTCTCCTGCTGGCACTCTTTGCTTCTTCTCTCTGCGCCCCCATGCATTATCCCTCAGTGGGCACCAAGAGATTTTATGCCAGGTACATTGTGGCACACCTGCAGGCTGGTTCCCAAACCAGGCTGTGTGAATCCATAGAGGGACACATCACAACCACGCTCCCTTCTCACAGGATCTAATTAACAGCAGCAGGAGTCCATGGCTCCCACTGCTCTCAATCTGTCCTATGAATCCAGGAAGAGACAAGTGCCACTGCAGACAGGCGCAGTGCTGGATTGAGACAGGACTCGGGTAAGTATAAAAGGGGGTGAGACATTTTTTTACTTTAATGCAGGGTATGCATTATAGTAAAAAAAAGTCTAGCCTTTAGAACTACTATATGGTTTTACAGACTAGAATACATTAATATTTCCTTCATACATTTTTAGTAAGTAGCTCTTAACATTAAAGCAGAACTTTACCCTAAAAGCGAAGTTCTGCTTTATATAATATCCCCCCTCTGCTCATTTTGTTTTTTTTTGGGGGGGGGGGGGTTTCTTGTTTTTGACAGTTTGCCCCTTTGCCCACAGCCTTCTGGGACCTGTGATGTGTTCCCTTTACAAAGCGCAGTAGGAAGCCAGCTGTGAAGCCACAAGGAGTCACAGCCGGCTTTCCTTAGTTAACATGCCGGTGCTGAGGACACGAAGACTGGGGAACTGGCCTGGGTGAGGATGGCACTGGATTTCTGGACAGGTAAGTGTCCTTTTTATTAAGTCAGTAACTACAGTATTTGCTATTTTTACCATTGCTTTGCTACAAAATTGACACTATCAGTGTGGGAGGGGTTATACTAGGCTGCCCTTGCAGCTTTGTCTTTGCCAATGTCCAATCCAAAGGCAGAAGAATAACCCTATGTAACTGAACTACTATCACGTGTCCCTTGGGTATGCCAAGAAAATAATTTTACAGTAACTTGAAAATCCTATTGTGAATTTATTGTACATTATAATTTATGGTTTTCTTCCTCTATAGGTTGGAATGTCTAGATATGGAGCTGCATCAACGAGTAGAGGTATGACAGCATGCTAATTGGTGGAATGCTTTTGGTTTGCATATTCATATGGGTCATATAAAATTAATAGTTGCTCTAGGAATTCTGTTGATTAACAGTCCTATTAAATGTGTCAACCGTTGTAGATGCTGTGCTTGTACTCCATCAGATGTGGCTCATGGAATTTAACCGGAAATATTTATTTCCACTTCCTTAACCACTGGAGGACCGCCTCCTGCACATTTATGTTGGCAGAATGGCACGGCTGGAAACAGGCACGTACCTGTACGTTGCCTTTAAGAGCCCAGCCATAGGTCGCGCACACGACCCGGTCCGAAGACCCGGTCCTGTGATCGGTAACAGGAGCTGATGAACGGGGAGAGATGTGTTTGTGTGTGTGTGTGTGTGTAAACACACCTTCCCCCGTTCTTCACTGTGGCAATGAGACTGATCGTCTGTTCCCTGATACAGGGAACGACGATCAGTGACGTCATGTCTACAGCCACACCCCCCTACAGTAAGAATCACTCCCTTAGGGCACACTTTACCCCTTAGCGCCACCTAGTGGTCAACCCCTTCACTGCCATTGTCATTTTCACAGTAATTGGTGCATTTTTATAGCACTTTTCGCCGTGAAGATGACAATGGTTCCAAAAATGTGTCCGATGTGTCCGCCATAATGTCGCAGTCACGGAAAAAATCGCCGCCATTAGTAGTAAAAAAATAATTAATAAAAATGGCATAAAACAATCCCCCATTTTGTAAACGATATACATTTTGCGCAAACCAATCGATAAACGCTTATTGCGATTTTTTTTATTTTTACCAAAAATATGTAGAATACGTATTGGCCTAAACGGAGAAAATTCTTTTTATTTTATATCTTTTTGGGGATATTTATTATAGCAAAAAGTAAAAAATACTGCATTTTTTTTCAAAATTGACGCCCTATTTTTGTTTATAGCGTAAAAAATAAAAACCGCAGAGGTGATCAAATGCCACCAAAAGAAAGCTCTATTTGTGGGAAAAAAGGACACCAATTTTGTTTGGGAGCCACGTCGCACGACCGCACAATTGTCAGTTAAAGCGACGCAGTGTTGAATCGCAAAAAGGGGCAAGGTCCATAACCTGCATAATGGTCTGGGTCTTAAGTGGTTAATTAGTGCTGCTGTACAGGGAAAAAAACAATACAGGCCAGCAATAGAACGTCATTGTGTATAGATATTAGGAAATAGATTCATATTCACTGGATAGCAAGTTTTTAGATCATTAACTCACCTGAGGGATCTAAAGCCCAGCTTGCTCATGGCCTTTTTTTAGATGAACGCAAGGCAAATTCCTGAATACATAGACGAGATACATGTATGAGAACTGGCCTACCTGCCAAAAGCTTTATATTTCTGCCCACACCCTTCTGTGATTTATGCAGCTTTCTCAAATACCTGGCATGACAGGAGGCCTGCTTTTTTTCTTCTCCTGCTGCAGGTAAAGACCGGTCACAGATTAGGTAACAAAAGTGACGTTTCGTCAGCTGCGCATGTGTCCATCGCTACCAGGTCTGCTAATCTGACAGAACACCTGCAGTCAGAAGAAGCGGCAGCGGACATCTTACTACTTTTAGGCTTTCAAAATGACACATCCAAACAGCATCGCAAATGTCAATACACTATATTTATATACGCTCACTTTATTGCTAAAATTACTTTCACATTCAAGACTTGGCTGGGTGTACTAAGTCGTCTGCTGCCTTCTTCTGACTTCAGGTGTTCTGTCAGATGAGCAAACATGGTAGCGGTGGAACGCATGCGAAGCTGACAGAACATCACACCTGTTGCCTAATCTGACGGGTCGCCGACTCTAACGGAACACAAGGCAGCCTGTAGTCGGTGGAGCTGCTGGCCCCTCCCACAGGCTATGCACTGCACGGTTATGTCAATACTACTTTTTAAAAGGCGATGCCTAGGTTTGCAGTGCACAGACATTTGGTGCACACAAAGTAAATTTATATCCCTTTTAACTGTGAAGGAATGTATATTTTATTTTTTGTGCCCGTGTTGAGCTTGCCCCCTTTCCCAGTCTGTGAATGGACATTGAAAGAAAAAGCTGCAGACTGGTGAACTCATCTCTGTCAGTGTGCCCTCTCCCCATGTTAACATATTCCTTGTCAACACATTAGCAGTGCAACACAACTCACTGGCTTCTTATGCTGCTGAAAAGCTGCAAGTGGTTGATGCCAGGTCAAAATTAAGTGCTTGCAGTTGAAAAAAAAAAAAAATAGATTTATTGATGTACTAATGGATAGAAGGCTACATTAATTTGTGTCATTTATATCTCTGTGGAGTTTAGCTTTTAAATATGGTTTTCTGTGGATTGATATTAACTCAAGGCAGATGTGCAATAACACCAGTTAATGCTTCTGTGTACAGTATGAAAGGAGGCACTGCAAGGGTTAAAGGTGATGTTTGGGGTAAATAACATAAACCTTCATACTCCCCTCGGTACTGCTGCTGTCTCTTCGGCACGAGACTGAGAACTGAGCTATCACGACTGTTGATCTCCCAGCTCTCGTCTTCTCAGAGCAGAGAACAGCGAGTCACCGCTGGCTGTTCTGCCCCTCCAGCGCTCACTGGACCACCGGGCAGGAGAGGGGAGTGAGCAAGCGCCACATGCTAAAGCCCACTGTCGTTTGTCTCTGGGTCAAAGCAGTGTAA
The DNA here is from genome assembly GCF_905171775.1 of Rana temporaria. Lineage (NCBI taxonomy): Eukaryota > Metazoa > Chordata > Amphibia > Anura > Ranidae > Rana > Rana temporaria. Next base: position 48,262,465 of record NC_053501.1, read on the forward strand.
AATTAAAGTGGTTGTAAAGGTCAAAGGTTGTGTGTTTTTTTTTTTTTTTTTTTTTACATCCAATGCATGTTCTGCATTAAGATAAAAAAAAAAGCCTTCAGTATGCAGCTTCCCCCTTAGTCTCCATTCACACCTCAGCGTAGGTGATCTGCCGCGTATTGCGGCGACATCAAATAGGCGTTTTGTCCCGCGATTTGCGGCGACAAAACGCGACGTTTTAAACATTGTTTTTTTGCTGGAGGGGTGATTTTTTACATGGTCGGCTATGCCCGAACGCCGAAGCCGCCCCAAAAAAAAGGGTCCGGGACTTCTTTTGAGCTTCAGGCGTCTCGGCGTTCCGCGTGGAGATGTGAACCATCTCCATAGCCGACCATGTAAAATCACCCCTCCAGCGTATTAGGGGCGGCTGCGGCGTCGCGCTTCAGGCGTATATACGCCTAGGTGTGAATGCAGCCTTAGTCTTTCCTGAGCCCAATCTCGATCCAAGGATGGTGCATGAGAGCATTGGCTCTCTCCCTCCTCATTGGCTCTCTCCCTCCTCATTGGCTCTCTCCCTCCTCATTGGCTCTCTCCCTCCTCATTGGCTCTCTCCCTCCTCATTGGCTCTCTCCCTCCTCATTGGCTCTCTCCCTCGTCACTGGCTCAGACACAGCAAAAGGAGGCATTGAGGCTTACAGTTGGTGAGGAGGGAGCTACACTGCGCTCTGTGTCTTATGGGGACACCGAGCTGGCTCAGGAGCAAGTCGCAGTCCTGATGATAAAAATCACAGATCGCCGCCATTACTAGTAAAAAAATTATAATAAACCATGACGTTTTTTCTTTTTTTTTTTTAAACCAAAAATATGTAGAACATACATCAGCCTAAACTGATGAAGAAATTATTTAGTTTTTGGATATTAATTATGGCTAAAATATACAAAATATTGTAATTTTTTTTTTTGTTTTCTTTTTTTGCGCAAAAAATAAAAACGGCAGAGGTGATCAAATGCCATTAAAAAGGTGGCTCTATTTGTGGGTGAAAAAAGGACATAAATGCTGTTTAGGTACTGCGTCGCACGACCTTGCAAGGGTCAGTTAAGTGCCGTATCGCATAAAATGGCCTAGTCAGGAAGGGGGCAAATCCTTCTGGGGCTGAAGTGGTTATTATTTGAAGTCTAAAACCAAAACGGTCAAGTGATGTGCAGTCACAAATCATCAAGTGCTAATATTAACATATGGCTATAGTAACACTGCTACATTGTAACTACACTATGATACTTTTTTTCTCTTTGGCTAACATATGGTGATCAAGTGGAATTGGAGATGGTGGGATACATCTGAAGAAGTGATTCTTCAAAGAGCTTACCTTGCGATTGCGCATCACTGGACTGTTTGTTTTAGATGTCATGCATCATCAACATTTTATGTAAAAAAAAAATAGTTTTCAGTCACTTTAAGTGCACTACTGTGACCCACAAGAGAAGTATGACCGAAAAAGCTTTGGCCATACTACTTTTTATCCCTTAGAAGAAACTTTTTTTTGCATCTGGATCTGTAACTTGCCTTTTTAGTGCCACAAATCACTACTGCTTACTAAGGCTGCCATCATAATGAGTCAGTAGTGAGCAGTGAAACCTAGATCTAGAGACCACCAAAGCTGGTTACTTTTTGGAATGCCTAGGTTTTCAGTGGTATGGGCTTCTCTCCAACATATCAAAGCACATTCACACACATGTACAGCTGTGACTAAAAGTTTTGAGAATGGCACAAATATTCATTTTCACAAAGCCTGCTTCAGTGTTTTTAGATCTTTGTCAGATGTTACTATGGCATGCTGAAGTATAATTGCAAATATTTCATTAGTGTCAAATAGGGTTTCACCGATATTTGAGTTCCGATACTTTCCCTTAAGTACTCGCCGATGCCAATTACCGATACATATATATTCGGGTTGTACCAATACTTATTTTTAAGTACCTGCCAATACCGAATACCTATATATATATATATATATATATATATATATATATATATATATATATATATATATATATATATATATATATATATATATATATATTCCGCTACATGTTTTTGGTAAAAAAATACCAATACGCGTATATTGATTGGTTTGCACAATAGTTATAGCGTCCAAAAACTATGGGATATTTAGGGACTCTTTATTTTTACTAGTAGTGGTGGGGGATCTTTTTTTTTCTTTTTTTTTTTTTTTTTTTTTTTTTTTAAAGCAGGACTGCGACATTACGGCAGACAAATTGTATACAAAGTGACACTTTTTGGGGACCAGTGACACCAATACAGTCATCGCAAAAAAAACAAAAAAAAAACAGTATAAATGACACTGGCAGGGAAGGGGGTTAACACCAGGGGCGATCAAAAGGTTAAGTGTGTCCCTGGGAGGTGCTTAGTGTGTGTGATGCATTTACTGGAGGAAAAGAGAATTGTGTTTCAGCTTAGCTGAAACGCAAGATCTCTTGCTCCCTGATAGATCAGCAGACCACTACTCCATTTCTCCACAGAATGGTGGGTCACGGGTGCTGGACCTGCTGATTGGCTCCCACTGTGTGCAATCACAGCGGGAGTGACGCTCGCCCCTACCCCGCATGCATGAAATCACGTACAGGTACATGATTTTGCACAGACTGGCCGCCCTGCTGCAGTATATATGCGGTGGGCGGTCCGGAAGTGACTAAAGCAACAGCAAGCCCACCCCTGATCCCCAATCCAACAATGGGTAGGGTATCCTCTCCCCACACCCACTGTTACAATTTAAACAAGACAGCTGTGTGGGGCTCAGAGTTCTGTGAATGAATATACTACGAGTCCTATTTCCACCGTGGCAGATGGCTTGTAGTTCTCAAACTGAGGGTGTGTTGGTAAATGCCCTCCCAGTTCACTGATTCTTCCTGCTCTTCAGAAACTGTCTTCCTGTATGGAACTTATGAGCTGACAGCTGTACTGAAAGTTTGCAGGAGCCTGAGATCTTCTGATCTTCCCAAGAGGCCCCTAAGAAAAAAAAAATGCAAATTTTTTCACTGCAAATAAAGTGCATGTATTTTATTTATTTTTTGCAAAAGTGGAATTATCCTTTTAAGGCAAAGACGTCTAGGCAACTAGTAATTCTTATATGGTTTGAGCAATGGTAGCGCTATTTTTCCTTTTAATACTTTAACCCTGCCACAATTTAATACAGTAAACCTGTTGTGCGTAGGCAGTGGTGCCATCTTAAGTACAGCACACGTTCAAATGAGTTGCAGTCTTTCAGCACTTTTCAAGCAATGTGATATCTATGTTGGCACCCTCATGTGGTTACCATGAGTACTAAGCATTAGCCTAGTGTCCGTTGACATGGGTCACATTAGCGTGACACTTCTTGTCTTTGCAGGGGATACTGATGCTGCAAAGACCTCAGATGATATCAGTCTGAGCCTTGGCCAGAGCTATAGTTTGTGCAAAGAAGGAAGTGAAGACCAAGGTAAAACATAATGATCTTGTGCACAAGATGCCATGACTTGCTGGATTTGTGTTGCTTGCTGCATGTTAAATTGACCAATGCAAGGTCATGAGCAAGTAGTCTTCAGATAAGCAGTGTTTGTCCTTAAAACAATGCTTCTAGACACCTGCAGTGTTGCTTAGCTAAATGAGCTTCCCAATGCATATAGTATATCACAGCTGGAATGCTACCTTCATAATATGCTTGAAAATATCAGCATGGCTGCAGCAGCTCTTGGCTCAGGGCTTTATTGCTTCCATCACCGGCTTTATAACATATAAGATACAGTCATGTTAATATGTTTCATTGTGCAGTAAGTAACCTTATTTGTCACAAAAATGTTTTTTTTTAATTGATCCTAAAGTGCTTAAAGTTCATTCTATGCAGAAAACTTAATGGAAGCCTGTGCTGAGAGACTGCTATTAAAGCGGTATTAAACCCAAAACCTAACATGTAATATATTACTGCTTACCAATCATTACATCTGGTAGCTGCCTTGTTTTTTTATTTTAAAGTGGAGTTCCACCCATAAATATAACATTACATCAGTAGTTTTAAAAAAATGTCATTAGTCCTTTACGAATTTTTTTTTTTTTTTTTAGATGCCTTCAAAGTGTTGTTGCTAGGCAGAATAGTTAATCTTCCCACTTCCTGCACCTAGGTGCTTAATGCTTCCTAACCTACATTGCACAGACTCCTGGGAATGTAGCGGGTGTAACTTTCCAGGAGTCTGTGCACTCCCCAGTCTCAAAGAATCATGTGACTTGGACAGCACAGGTGCTGAAGCCTGATCTGACACTGCTTGTGCAGCACTGAGCATGTGCGAGATTTGCAAGGCTGAAATCCAGGAAGTCATACAGTCTGGCTTCATGATGCCCACACTTAAGATGGCCCCAGTCAATTTCTGTTTTATAAAGTGTCTAAATGCTGTAACAACATAACAAAACGGACCTTAGTTTACAGACTAACTTTACTAGAATACATTAAGCTTGTGTATTACAGGGGTATTTATATTTAAAAAGTGAAATTGTGGCCGGAACTCCGCTTTAAGGCCTTTTCTTTATCGTACATCACGGGACACAGAGCGGCATTCATTACTATATGGGTTATATGGAGTACCTTCAGGTGTAGACACTGGCAATCTCAAACAGGAAATGCCCCTCCCTATATAACCCCCTCCCATAGGAGGAGTACCTCAGTTTTTTACGCCAGTGTCTTAGGTGTTAGTCATGGTTTAGCTTGCCTCCGCATCCTTGGGATTAGGTGAGCTACCGGTTCTGTCCAAAAAAGCCTCAGCGCTAAAGTGGTCAGTAACCGGACCCCAAACCCTTGGGGTATAGCCCATAATGCTTTTCTTTTTAGAGAGCTGGACCCTGGGCCCAGAACTTAGAAACCTTTGGGTACCTAAAGTTTTCTGTTGCCAGGGTGCTATATGGGCCCAGGACAGTGGATCCTTCATAGGAACCCAGGGCCTGAAGGTCTAGACATCCCCACGGAGATGGGGGAAGATTGGGCCTCTTGCTTGGCAAAGTCCTGCGGCATGGAGCAGGTAAGTGAGGGGAAAACTTGCGGAACTTGGTTCTTAGCAGGTTTTTTTCTGGGGGGTCACAGGGGACATGCCTAAAGTTATGCACTGCATCTGGCAAACTAGTCACATATCATAAAGATAGGATGGCTCTCTATGTATTATTCCCCATAAGATGTGACCTCCCTTGTAGTGTTGGAAAAGCATTGAGTGGGGCCTGTGTTATATAAAAATATATGTGTGTGTCAGAGAGCTTTGCTTACCTGCAGGCCTCCAGGCGATGCTCCATTCAGTCTTCCTCCTCAGAGCCTGCAAGCAGGCAAAACGCTGACCTCCTCGTGTGTTCCAGGCTGCAGGCTGCAGTTTGCTGGAACAGAGAGGTCCCTTCCTCCCAAAATCCCCCCCCCCTCCCCCTGTCGGGAGGGGCATTTCCTGTTTGAGATTGCTGGGGGGGGAAGGGCGGGTCAGTGGCTTAAAGGAAGGGGCGGCCCTTCCTTGTTTGTTCCATCAATACTTTGGAACTGAGGAGAAAGACCAGAGCGGCAGCACGGGGCGCCGAGGACACACAGTGGCCAGAAAGGATATTGCAGTCTTCAGAGGACTGTTTTGTCAAGCCTAGAAATAGGCTGTTTCTTTTCCATCTCATAGTTTTTCTTTGCAATACTACTCAGGGGGACAGAATGTTTTTTCTTTCCTGGATTTGAAACAAAAACGAAAAAAAAAAAAAAAAAAAAAAGTCATCTAGGGGAGAGGAAGCATTTTTTTATCCCCCAAACAGGTGTTTGGACAATTAACTTTTATAGTTCCAAATACCAATAGGTAGCAGGTGTACCTCGGTATTGTACCATGGTATGCCGCTGTTTTCCCTACAGGGAGCCTTGGGGCCATCGGGATCTGGGGCTGGAGCTGACGCGGGTCAGTCCAACCCTAAGATGGTCACGGAGGAGGTATTACTCACCTCTTTAAAAGAGATGCAGAAAAGCATGGGAAAAATGATATCCGCAGCTATGCGGGGCAGTAAGCGGAATAGATCTCCGTCGCCCGAGCGCGGACCCTCAGAAGAGGAGGTCCTTTCCTCAGGGGAATTGGACGACCTCTTGGACACGGACCAAGTAGGTTCAGGGATCGAAGACCCGGATACAGATGAGTCTGGGGCAGTCTCCCTGAGGGAGAGCTGGTGGATTCAAGGATTGTCGGACTTGGTCCATAGGACATTCAACTTGCCAGTACCAGATCTCCAGGTATCGACGGTTTCAGCTTTGGGCTCACTGAGGGCGCCTCAAAGCAATGCTGTGTTTCCGATCCATCCTCTATTAGAGGGAATTTTGTTCCAAGATTGGAACAAGCCAGATAAGATCTTCTTACCACCTAAAAGGTTCTCTGTCCTATATCCTATGGAAGAAAATTTTTCCAAAAGATGGGCTACTCCTGCAGTGGACGCAGCCATCTCATGTGTTAACAGATCGTTAACATGCCCTGTAGAAAACATACAGGTGTTCAAGGATCCAGTTGATAAGCGCTTGGAAGCACTACTTAAGAACTCCTTCACTACTGCAGGGGCAGTAGTACAGCCAGCTGTGGCTGCGATTGGGGTCGCTCAAGCATTATCGGATCAATTTAAGCAGATGCTTAAACTTATTCCGGCCCAGCAGGCAGAAAAATTTTCGGATGTCCCTAAGGCCATATGTTTTACGGTAGACGCAATCAAGGATTCTATCCAGCAAGCGTCACGTTTATCGTTATCCCTTATCCATATGAGAAGACTCTTATGGTTAAAAAGCTGGGAGGCTGAGCCCCCATGCAAGAAGCTCCTGGTAGGGTTCCCCTTCCATGGAGGACGACTCTTCGGAGAAGACCTAGATAAATACATTCAGACCATTTCAAACGGCAAGAGTACTCTCTTGCCAACTAAGAAGAAGGTTCAGGGACCTGCGTTTAAACGACAGTATTCCCCTGGGCAGGGGCCCTCTAATGCCAAGCAGTATCGACGGCCTCCTGCAAAAGCAAACTTCGGCTTCAACAGCAGATCACAAGGACAGGCTGTTAGAGGCAAAAGGCAGTGGTTTCGCAAACCAGCAAAACCAGCCCCCAAGCCAACCTTATGAAGGGGCGCCCCCACCCACGAAGGTGGGGGGAAGGCTGCGACTCTTTTCAGAGATTTGGGAAGCCAGCATTCCCGACGAGTGGGTACGGTCTTCCGTGGCCACAGGCTACAAATTAGATTTCCTAAGGTTTCCTCCTCCTCATTTCCAGAAGTCGAGGATTCCAAACGATCCGGAAAAGGGAGCCGCATTAAGATCGGCATTAGATCATCTACTTTCCCAGGAAGTAATAGCAGAGGTACCAGTCCTGGAACAGGGGCTGGGTTTCTACTCCAACCTATTCATCATCCCAAAATCCAATGGAGATGTCAGGCCAATTTTGGACCTAAAGATGGTAAATGCATATCTAAAGATCCGCTCATTTCGGATGGAATCCGTGCGGTCAGCAGCTGCCACACTCCAGAAGGACGACTTCATGGCGTCCATAGACATAAAGGATGCCTACCTTCATGTTCCAATTTATCAGCCACATCAAAGATATCTACGCTTCATGGTGGCTTCGCGTCACTTCCAATTCGTGGCGCTTCCCTTCGGGTTGGCTACGGCCCCCCGGGTGTTCACGAAGGTCCTAGCTCCAATCCTAGCCAAACTAAGGATCCAAGGGGTCACGATCCTAGCATACCTGGACGACCTCCTAGTCATAGATCACTCGTCTCCCGGCTTGGAGCGAGCAGTGGCCCTCACGGTCCAATACCTCGAGAGGTTCGGCTGGGTCCTAAATCGAGAAAAGTCAGCTTTCCAGCCCACAAAGCAGTTGGAATATCTCGGCATGAGATTAGACACAGAACAACAAGGAGTGTTCCTACCTCTGAGGAAGGTAAAAGCCATCAAGGAATTAATCCTACTGGTTCTAAGCAAGAAAGAACCGACTATTCGCCTATGTATGAGGTTACTAGGCAAGATGGTGGCCACATTCGAGGCGGTACCATACGCCCAGAGCCACACTCGCATCCTACAGGCAGCCATCCTGTCAGCATGGAGCAGAAGGCCACAGGCCTTGGATATCCCGTTGCCGCTCTCATCAAGAGTCCGACAAAGTCTGTGTTGGTGGTTAGACCCTCAGAATCTACTGAAGGGGAGGTCTTTCAGCCCAGTGGCTTGGAAGATAGTGACCACAGACGCCAGCCTGACGGGCTGGGGAGCAATTTTGGATGGTTGCACTCGCCAAGGTACTTGGGCAAAGCCAGAGAAGCAGTTGCCCATCAACATCTTGGAGCTCAGAGCTGCTCGACTAGCCCTCAGGGCTTGGACGTCAAAATTGCAGGGGTTCCCGGTGAGAATTCAATCAGACAATGCCACGGCCGTGGCACACATAAATCACCAAGGGGGAACCAGGAGTCAAGCCGCTCAGAGAGAGGTGAGCTTGATTCTTCTATGGGCAGAGGCTCATGTGCCCTGCATATCGGCAATATTCATTCCAGGAGTGGACAACTTTCAGGCGGACTTCTTAAGCCGCCAGACTCTATGGCCGGGGGAATGGTCTCTGCATCCACTAGTCTTTCAAGCACTCTGCCAAAGATGGGGAGTGCCGGACGTGGATATCATGGCATCGAGACTCAACAAGAAACTAGACAGGTTCATGTCCCGCTCAAGGGATCCGATGGCCTGCGGAACCGATGCGTTGGTTTGCCCTTGGCATCAGTTCAAACTTCTTTATGCGTTTCCCCCGCTCCAGTTACTACCCCGCCTGCTGCGCAGGATCCGGGTGGAGCACATACCAGTCATCCTGGTAGCTCCAGCATGGCCCAGAAGGGCATGGTACTCACTAATCTTAAGGATGGTAGTGGGAGACCCTTGGACTCTTCCTCTACGGCCAGACCTGCTATCGCAAGGTCCGATCCTCCACCCTGCCTTACGGCATCTAAATTTGACGGCCTGGAAGCTGAATCCCTGATTCTCAGGGGTAGAGGTCTGTCTCAGAAAGTAATCTCTACCCTAATCAGAGCCAGGAAACCGGTCTCTAGGGTGATTTATTACAGGGTCTGGAAGGCCTATGTAGGCTGGTGTGAGTCCAAGCAATGGCTTTCTCGCAAATTTACCATCGATAGAGTATTACGTTTTCTCCAGCTAGGAGTGGATAAAGGATTGGCATTAAGCACAATCAAAGGACAGATTTCTGCTCTGTCAGTGTGGTTTCAGCGGCCGCTGGCCACCCACTCGCTGGTTAAGACCTTCCTTCAAGGGGTCTTACGTATTAGACCTCCAGTTAAATCCCCGCTTTGTCCGTGGGATTTAAATCTTGTTCTGTCAAGTTTACAGAAACAACCGTTTGAGCCGTTGGCTGATATTCCTTTGGTTCTACTGACAAGGAAGTTAGTATTTTTGGTTGCCATAGTTTCCGCAAGAAGAGTTTCGGAGCTGGCAGCCTTATCCTGTAAGGAACCATATCTTGTTTTTCATAAGGACAGGGTCGTTCTCCGCCCTCATCCTTCCTTCCTTCCGAAGGTCATATCCAGTTTTCATTTGAACCAGGATTTGGTATTACCATCCTTCTTCCCTAAACCTACTTCCAGAAAGGAAGGGTTGCTGCATACCTTGGATATTGTCAGGGCCATGAAGGCCTATCTTAAAGCTACAAAGAAGATCCGGAAGACAGATGTGCTGTTCATTCTACCGGATGGGCCCAAGAAGGGGCAGGCAGCTGCAAAGTCCACCATTTCTAGGTGGATTAAGCAATTAATCACTCAGGCCTACGGCTTGAAAGGGTTGCCTCCTCCAGTATCATTAAAGGCTCATTCTACTAGAGCCATGGGCGCCTCCTGGACAGCACACCACCAGATCTCTATGGCTCAAGTTTGCAAGGCGGCAACCTGGTCTTCTGTCCACACGTTTACAAAATTCTACAGTTGGACGTAAGAAGGAATACTGATGCTGCCTTCGGGCAGGCAGTGCTGCAGGCTGCAGTTTGAGACCCTCGGATTCCGGGGGCTCCTCTTGTTCGAGTTAAATTTAAAAATTTTATTTTTCTCAACTAAGTTGGATTTATTATGATTTGAGTATATCTCTAAATTAAATCCTTTTGTCTTGGAGATGTTCTCCCTCCCCTCATTGTAAGCATTGCTTTGGGACATCCCATATAGTAATGAATGCCGCTCTGTGTCCCGTGATGTACGATAAAGAAAAAGAGATTTTTAATACAGCTTACCTGTAAAATCTTTTTCTTGGAGTACATCACGGGACACAGAGCTCCCACCCCTCTTTTTTGAGGACCATTTTGGGAGGCATACTGCTTGCTACAAAACTGAGGTACTCCTCCTATGGGAGGGGGTTATATAGGGAGGGGCATTTCCTGTTTGAGATTGCCAGTGTCTACACCTGAAGGTACTCCATATAACCCATATAGTAATGAATGCCGCTCTGTGTCCCGTGATGTACTCCAAGAAAAAGATTTTACAGGTAAGCTGTATTAAAAATCTCTTTTTTTCCCCCCCTATGTTCTCACCTGGTAAACTGGCTAGTAACATGCCTCCTGTATTAATGCTAGGGGTTTGACCGATTATTGTAGTGGCCGATTATTAGGGCTGATTTTTGAAAATTTTCAAATAATCCGTATCGGCCAGAAAGTTACCAAAATGACCCATATTGGTCAGTGTGCAGCTTGTTTTAGGAGGCCATTTAGGAAGTTATTTTTCCAGCACTTTATTTTTACCAGTTTACTATTTAATATTACAATTTTAATAACCATGTTCAATTTTTACCAGATTTGTGTAGAAATTGTGTTGATACTTTAAATGTACAAAATATCGGCACCTGAAAGGCAGATGAAAATCGATATCGACCTTGAAAAAAACTAGATCGGTCAACCCCTAATTGGTGCCTACACTCTGGCTAGGAGCACAGGGGGACACCTTTGGACAGCAGCAGCATCAGTCTGAGGGGAGTGTTGGATGTACCAGCAGATTTAGGTACATTTACAAATTGAAATACAATTTCCAGCCAATACTTTTTAACCAGTTACGGTGCGCATTTTTTTTTCTTTTTTTGGATAAGGTTTTTACACGCATGAATAAGACGATCATTGTAAGCACCCCTGTCAGTGGTAAATGGTTTGCTCAACACTCTAACTGCTACTTTTGCATGGATAGTTTTTTGGAAAAAAATACCTTACCGGCAGGATCATCAAGTGAAAATAGGAGCCTAAAAAAAAATGTACTTCTCACATGTAAGAATTGGTAAGCTGCAATATAATATTTGATGTTGCGTTTAATACCGCTTGGAGTCCTCCAGATAGTGCAAGTTCCCTGCTTGATGAGCTAAACTAATGTCTTCAGTACTTCATTATTTACAAGTATTGGGCAAGGAATTCACTATGACGTGGCTTGCAAGGTCAGTAACTTTGCATTTAAGTTGGTCGTCCAGGTGGGTAGTTTTTTCAGGAGGTCACCAGTGGTAGCCCCCGTGTTCCTCGGCACAGGTTTCCTTTCAGGCAGTCACACGTTATTTTTAGGTTTTATTCACAATTTGTTTTATTGCAGTTAGGTCATACAATCCATTGGATATATATCCTCTTTAGTTAGTAAAAACCTTGCACCGTCCTGCCCCCCCCCCTCCTCCCAACTACCCCCACTGCCATAATCTTCTCTTGCGATGGGGGTTATTAGAGCTAACGGGCTGTTGCAGGCTTTTGAGAGCCCAGCCTGTTCATCCCAAGCCGCTCTGTTTTATAGAAGCTAACAGCAGCCTCTATGAAAGGTGCGAACAATCACCCGCCTGTACTCCTTTTTTAGACTGTTTTCCATTCATAGAAGCTGTATTAGGACTTCTATAAATGGAGCAGCTGGACAGAAAGGGCAGCTTATACCCTTTCTGACTGTAGTAATGTAAAGTTAGGTAAGTACACGTAGAGCATATTAGTATGTTTTGCTGCTACCTAGTGTTAATAAAAAGAAATTCAGTTTTGTTTTGCCTGCCTAAAATGTTTTACTCGGCTGGCAGCTACTCCCCCCCCCCCCCCCCCCCCCACTGCCATAATCTTCTGATGCAGCAAGGGTTAATAGAACTAAAGGGGCTGTTGGTAAGAGAACCTGACCATGTCTGCCCTTTCTGCCCAAGCTGTACTACTGCCTCTATCAATAAAAAGTTATCTATGAATGGAGGGGCTGAAGCTAAAAATCATTCACCTCGTCTCCATTCTTAGACGGCGTTCTAATCACAGGCGCTGCAGTACGGCTTCTATGAATGGAGCAGCTGGGTGGGAAGGGCAGGTGTAGTTGGGCTCTGATAAAAGTCTGACAGCCTGTTGGCTCCTTTTTTTAACCCCCACCGCACCAGAAGATTACGATGGTGGGGGTGCTAAGGGCAGAGCAAGATTTTCACTAACAGAGGAGGGATTGGCACAAGGAACTCATCCTACTGACTGTAAATTAAGTCCCTTGTGCTGTTTTTTGTTGGTAATTTTGGCTGCATTTTAATGTTGTGTTAATGCAGTTGGGTTTTGATCTAAATGTGTGAAGCATATTTTGTTTTTGAAGTCTTATTGGAGAATGCCAATGTAGATTATATACACGTCTATATCTTTGCTTTTGTCAAACAAAATGTTAATTTGATAAGTTACTTGATAAGTAAAAAAATAAAATAAAAATAGCAAACTGTTTAAGAGGGTTTGAACGGCCAGGGGGGGGAATCGCTGTCTTTGTGGAACAGATTTTTTTAAATCAACTGACATAAGGTCCCAGTTTTGGTGTTGTATGCCCTCACATATACCCAGTGAAGCTTCTGGCCTCAGGTGATAAAGATGAAACAAATCATCCTACATAATTTCTACCTATTCATATGTAGCCATCTCTTCTCTACATCCATTAAGTGCCCATTCACACCTAGGCATATATACGCCTGTAGCGCAAAGCCGCAGCAGCCCCTGATACGCTGGAGGGGTGAGTTTACATTGTCGGCTATGGAGATGGTTCACATCTCCACACCAAACGCCTGAAGCCCAAAACAAGTCCCGGACCTTTTTTTCAGGCGGCTTTTGGCGTTCGGCCATAGCTGACAATGTTGTCACCCCTCCTGTGTATGTTACCGCGGCATATTTCACCGCGTTTTGTCGCGTTAAATCGCGGGACAAAACGCCGCAATTTGTCGCGGCAAAATACGCCGCGGTAACATACGTCTAGGTGTGAATGCAGCCTAAAAGTCCAGAATTTTTACAGCCTGTCTCTGAGAGCTGATTGGAGAGAAGAAAATCACACAGCACACAGAAACTGAGCTGAGGCTGTCAATCGCAGACTGTGTGCAGACGCTCCCTTCCCTGTCGCTTTTTTTTTTCTTGGTGTCGGCAAAACTTGTCAGAAGTGACTACCTAGCAGAGAGAAATGAAACTCCTTGCTCTGGATTGAGACAAGTACATCATATGTTTTGCTTACATTTCATATCGGAGCTTTAAAACCACTTTAATTTTCAAAAATTGCAACAAGTGAAGTGAGAGTCCCATGGCTAATGTTGCCGTTTCTGCAGCAGAACTTGAGTAACCATAGTCCTCAATTGCTTTAAAAAGCCATTAGGTGATTAAAACCCACTAATGTTTACCCATAAGTGAATTTGTGCCCTGACTGCATGATTTCAATACTGACCGAGGCTGTGTCATTGACATGTCCTGACCTAGTTTTGAGCTGTTTGAATATGGCAGACAAATGCTACTGTTCCAAAGAGCCAGATGGAATTTATGTTCTGGTGTGTGTGTATATGTATATGAATGTGGTCAGATCATTTACTCTCCAGTAGATGCTTGTTAAATGGCCCACGATAACTGCATTTTAGCATACTCCTTGCTGACTGCAGTAATGTAAAGTTATGTACACACAGGTGGCTGGATATTATCATGCTTTGCTGCTTTCTTGCAGAGGCTTGAAGTGTGTGCTATCTTATAATTAAAAAATAAAAAAATCTGTAAAATTTTCTGCTGGCACCTACTATTTTGTATTTTTTCCTTTCTTTACTTTTGTATTATATTTGCATAGCCTGTTAATATATGTAAACCCTCACCTAGTAAAGCACATTCCGTTTAAAATAGAAACGAAGGGCAAAACATTTGTGTATACACATAAAACAATACCCCCCCCTTTTTTTTTTGATCATATAGGGCTCTCTGATTCCTCCGGTATTTAATTGTACTGTCTGCCCTAACAATGTAAAGCGCTGCACAAACTGTTGGCGTTATATAAATCCTGTATAATAATAGTTTGTTCTCCTCTGCATAAGGAGCTCAGAGTTAGGGGAGGAGAAACGGTAGCACACTGGCCTTCCAGTGAATGGCTGTGAGGGGGGTGTGTCAGGACAAGTCTTTGGAGAAGAGCAGGCTGAGTTCCCAGCACAACTAGAAAGCTGACCACCCTGTACTCTCATGCCCAGTATGATCAGTTTTTAATAAAATTGCAGAGGAACTGTCAAACACCAAGGATTTCACACAATGTAAGCAATCCAAAGAGAACAGGATACTTTTTAATACACGTACATGGTACAGAGCAGGCACCTATCAGGAATATGAAATGTTGGGTTTTCATATTAAGCGATTCACAATTTGCAGTATTTGAACAGCACTGATAAACGGCATAAAAGCATTCTCAGATCATAGACCACCCTTTATTTTTTGAGTATGTGCAGTTTTATCTGGAATGTCTAGCTCCGAGATGCTTCTAACAAATTTATAAAGAAATTAATAAAAGATTGTTTCGTTTTGACTGTTAAATTTACCAGCAAAGTGATGAGGATCAGATTTTATTGGGCTGTTTATAAAAAAAAAAAAAGTTATTTTTGTGGGTCCATTTTGAGGCTGGTATTTGGATAACAGAACTGCTATGGCAACTCATTAATTTAGATAAGTTCACCTTTGTAAACGAAATAAAAGCACATCTTTTTGCAGGTATAAAAATGTGCAATTTCGTTTTTTTTTTTTTTACTAGGAGCCTGCAAACATTGCACTCGCAATCTGCAGATCACAGGTGCAATCCCAAGCTCCCTGCAGATTGTCTGGGTAAGCTGTCTGTTCGTACCTCATATGGGCAGGCAGTTACACAATGAAAGGTAGAGACCATGAACTACCAGAGCACGCAACAGTGCCCTGGTAGTTAAGAACTGCAAAAGTCAGTACTTGTAAATTCATTCACAGAACTTAATGAATGAATGATGTGACCGGGTGGGTGGAGCCCCACTTGCCTGTTTTTTTTGGTTTGTTTTTTTAAGTTGTGATAGCGAGTTTTGCAGCTGAAGGTATTGGTTAAGGATGAGCTCTGGCTTGTTCGCATAGAACACGTGCAGAGCCCGACAGGAAGTGCGCACGGCGCTGCGCTAATAACAAACAGGGAGACATTTCACGATCCCTGCAGCCGAGCATCGGGACAATGTCTCCCTGGCTGTGATTAGCACAGCGCTGTGCGCACTTCCTGGCGGGCTCTGCACATGTTCTATGCAAACACGCCGGAGCTCATCCTTAGTAATGGTATTTATTGATACTTAAACATCTTTTATCAGTGTTTTTAAACAATGCTGGAGAGGGTATTGTTAGTGGTTGAACATCCTTACCAATGAAAGAAGAATTGGGGGATATACATAATTTATAATGGGGCATTTTACTTGGAGTACACTTTTTAGATTCCAGCTGACAGGAAATTATGAATGCTGCTTGACAACACAGTTGCAGAAATGGGTGTAAAATTCTTTGTATAATTGCAAGGAAGAAACCCAGTTGGTTTCTGCGAGCAGCAAACTCCACTGGCTGTTTCATAAATAGGAGCATATAATGTACCTGTTGATAAAGGAGTTTGTCATGTCAAATTTCATCTAGGCATGTGCTCACAGAGGAAGTATTCATTGCATTATTAAGGGAGGCTTACTAGACATTTTCCAGTAGGATCTATGTTTTTCTGTGAGGCAATTGGTTACAACCAGCCTTTTAGATTTTACATGCAAATATTGCTAGTGGCTATTATAGCCGTTGGCGGTAAACTGTGTTCTCCCAGCAGGAACAGTTTGTCCGCTTTACCCACAGCAGACTTTCTCTAAATTCAGCTAATAAACAGTGCTCCACGGCTAACCGTTTTAGCTGAATGGAGCAAACGTTTCCTCTAGTCAAATACAAACTGCATACCGTTGCACTAGGAGAGAAGTGGACAGTTGTGTGTTTTGGTGAGTGTGTACAGCAGAATGTTGCATATGTGATCCACAGTCCCACCAACACCATCTGCTCATTTAACATGTCAGCTGGTATTCATAGGAAGAAGGAAGCATATCTTAATAGTACAGTACAGGACACAGGTCGCATATATATGGACCCTGGATTGTAGGCTGCTACTTTGAGGTGATTTGACACTGGCGAAGCTTTGGATGTAACCCCCACCCCACTCTGTGAGACCTCAGTTTTTTGCTAGTGTCATCTAGGTGATAGACCTTTTCCCTCCTTATGTAGATGTTTCTGTGCTTATAAATCAAAAAGACATTCCTCCGTAAGATTCTCCATGAGTGCCCTAGGCCTCATGGTTGCCTCATTTTTAATGTGGTTTCCTTCTCTCGCTTCCATTCAAGGTCCCCCAACACAACATTCTCTTGGCCCGGAAAAAAAAAAATGCTCTGTCTCGACTTACCTATGCTTCTCCCTAGTCAAGCAAGTAACTCCCTAATTTGGTGGATCCAGTATTGGAAATGGGGATGACCTTTCTCAGTTCAGGGAACTCTCTTGGAGCTCAGAGCAATAAAATTGGCTCCTCACCACTGAACGCCCTTTCCCCAGGGACACCTAATCAGGGGTGCTATAGGACAATACCACAGCAGTAGCCTATATGAATCAGCTGTGGTAGGGATTTGGGAGGATCCAAGAGGCAGGCAGCCTTGACAAAAGTAACTGATCATCTCCCGGAATGGAAAAGCACTGCCCAGAAATCTGTTTACATCCTAAGTGGACATTTCAAATTTGGAATTCTGAAGTATTCATTTTTTTTTTTTTTTTTTTTTTTTGGACCCAAGGGAATGGTCACTTCATCCTGACATCTTCAGTTCCTATCTTAGAACTGAAGGACCCCAGATGTGGTAATCCTGGTCTCCAAAGATTTCCCATTCTAGGTCAAAACCAAAGATCCTCCACCACTGGATCTGATGCTATGGTAATCCCGTGGACTCTGTTCAGGTTAATATATGCCTTTCCTCCAGCGAAGCTTCTTCCTGGAGATAGAGGAAAGTAAGAATTCAGTGATTGTGCCATTTTGCCTCCGTCTCTGGCATCGCTGTTGAAGCTCACATATTGAAGACTGTCGTATATTGGACTCTTTCCCACAGTACTTAGGGCCAGAAAAGCCACTTCAAGAAAAAGCTACTACAGCACCTGGAGATCCATTTTACCTGGTGTGAACAAAGGCATTTAAACCCTAGAGACAACACTGTACCTCCTTATTCAATTTTTTTTCTGCAGTCGGGACTTGACAAAAACTTGGCTTGAAGTACTTTAAAGAGACATCATTTGGCCTTTGTTTATCCTATACCAATATTCATAATCCCAGGGTCTATGAACTTTCAGCCTGTGCCCTATACTGTGCGATTAATCTATAAGGGATTTTCACTTGCCTGTAAATTCTGCATCTTGAAGTACAATAGACACAGGCCACCATCATTTGTTTTTCTGTATTACTTGGCATTGCTTGCTAAAAAACAAACAAAAAAAAACTGAGGTCTCATGGAGTTATTGTGGTACATTCAAGAGAAGCGCAACCAGTAGCTTTACCTTTATCCAGTTACCTGATGGTGGTAACTGCTTATAACCCAGGGTCTCTGGATATCCAGACTTTGTCCTGTACTGTACACCAAGATAAGTAATTTACATGCAAGTCAAATGTGTGTTTTTTTAAATATGTTTAAACAGGGATCTGGTGCTGTTCAAATTCAGCTAGCCAAAGTTGTGAACCCAACCGATATGCAAACACATAAGATAAAAATTATTAAGTACCTAATTATTCCTATGATGTTTACATTCTTAACTAAAATAAGCACTCAAAATGATAGCTTCTTATTGAGGAATACATACTATAGTAAATAATTTGGCAAACTTGAATCCTAATGTGTCCTATATTTGGCCAATAAGGGTAAAAAAAAGTGGTGATAGTGTTGGCTAATAGAATGTTATGGTCCTCTCATGATTTCAAAAATATACTCTTCATTATTACAGGCTCTGATTTATAGTATACAGAGTTTTCTAGTTTATAGAGTTAGTTTTTGTTTTCTAATCTGTGATATTTCTTATGCAGAGTTAACTGTGGATCAGAAGCTTTTCCGTCTGGTCTCCAATGATTCCTTTGTCTCCATTCAGCCTTCGATATCCTCTGGAGGCAAAGACTTAAATAGGGACTTCAGTGACAAAGGCTCCATTGCAACACACAGCCACCATCATCATGTTGATCTGTCATTGTCTAATGCCTGTGACACAGAACTGGCTTCACTTGTTCCATTGCATTCGCATTCATACAGAAAAGACCCTAGACCAAGAGGTGTCCCGAGGACTTCAAGTTCTGCTGTTGCTTTTCCAGACACTTCCCTCACTGACTTTCCACTCTATCAACAAAGGCGCGGGCTGGATCCTGTTAGTGAACTTGAAGCTTCCAAACCACATTCTGGGTCCAAAGATTCTCTCGTAGATAATGCTTGTGCTTCAGGGATTTTTCAATTAGACTGTCTCAAAAGCAAAGGTTCCCAGCAGCTTTCAAGGACCAGTAGCATAAAACATATGAAGTCTGACAAAAGCATGGATAGCCTAAGGAGCCTTAGCACAAGAAGCAGTGGATCCACCGAAAGCTACTGTAGTGGGACAGACCGGGACACAAATAGTACCGTTAGCAGCTACAAAAGTGAGCAGACAAGTTCAACTCATGTGGAGAGCCTTTTATCTGAACATGAGGAGGCAACTGCTTTAAAGAGAGGCCTTTGTAGTGACCCAGAGGAGGAGCATAGTTCAGCTACTGATAAAAGGACTAGTAGTGTGAGGACTGCTGTAGAAAGAAATTCAGCTCAGGAAGCCAAGGATGCCAACACATCTGACGATGTGCAGAGTCCAAGGGGTCTTAGCTCGTCGGCATCTGAAGAAGCAAACAAGAACCCCCATGCAAATGAACTTACTGCGCAAGCTGACTGGATGCCTGGAAAGCTCCCAGTTACTCACGATGACCCAGCTGAGAAACCAGTGATTTTAGTCGATTTAAGATCCTTTAAGGAAACGGGTATTAAGCATCGTGATAACGATGTACGACCCAAATCATCCAGTTTAATACACAGGACGTCGTCCTCTCATAAATCATGTAGGAGGCGGACAGGTAAAAAACGGGCCAGCAGCTTTGATGCCAGTAGACACAAAGAATATGTCTCCTTTCAAGGCATAGCTGATACCAAACCTCACAACACTGGTTTTTGTCATGATGAGGATTCTAGTGACCAAAGCGACTTGAGCAGGACCTCAAGTGTGCAGTCAGCTCACCGTTTCAGCAGTGATAGCTCTTCCAGCACTACTTCCCATTCATGCCAGTCCCCGGAGGCCAGATACTCTGCTCTGAGGACAAAATATCACATCAAAGACAAAGGGGCGGAATCTCGTAGAACCCACTTCACTTGTGAAGGAACTAGCAAAAAACGCTCCAACCGCAGGACTACCAGCACAAGTGGTACCAAAAGCCGTGCCAGGGTATTAAGCCTGGACAGTGGCACTGTAGTTAGCTTGGGTGACCCCAACAGACTGGCAGCCCCTGAAGGTATCAAACCTTTAACCACTTCAAAGTCAGATCTAGAGGCCAAAGAGGGGGAAGTTCTAGATCAGCTGTCTTTGCTAGGACGGGCATCACAATTAGAATCTGTAACTCGTTCAAGAAATAGTTTGCCCAGCCAGGTTACGTTTCAAGATGTAGAAGAGAGAGACTCTGCTGTTGGAGGTATGAGAGCCGCTAAACTTATTTTTGTAGTTTTGTGCTCGTTTGTTTATGATGTTTAAATGCAAAATATTAGTAGAGCTGCCATGGTTTTATGCCTGCTGATGTGAAGACTACTGGTAAGTCCAAAATGCTTACCTTAACAATTGGAACATTTTTTGTTTTGTGTACAATTGCTTCTCTGCCTTGGCTTGTCTTTGGAAAAGATTTCAGATAAGTGCAATACATGTATTCTAATCCCTCTGCCGATGAGCTGAGCAGTGCATCTATTTTCCCAACCTGTTTTTGGCAGTGAATATGTTTGAGTCACTTTCAATAGTTTTGTATTGGCACCGATGGTAGCAATGTACCAGATTGATTTAACTCCCTAATGCATATTCTTCAACAGGGACTAAGGTAATGCAAGAAATTATTTCTCTATTAGGAAATTTGTTTTGCCGTTTTTAATGTATTTTTCTTGATGCCTTGAGTCTGGAGGTATACTTTAAATGTTTTTAGTGCACAAAGAGTGGTTTCTGTGTTTATCAATTATTTATTTTCTATAAATATTCTGCAGGTTTATCTGTGATGTTTTAGTTCTCATTAGAGATGGTAAAACATTTGGAAAGTGACATAAGAGTAATCGATTCCAGTACAGGCAGCCAGTGCTGCTTTCTTGCAGCTGCTGGTTGACAAGAAAATTCATTATGCCACTCCATAGAACATTTGTGCTTCTTGTCCAGTCTGCATTTAAATGGAAATAAACCCCTACTATCCTTTACATCCAAGGAAGCTGCCATCTTGGCATCTTTTTGATCTGCAGTTTTCTGCTCGTGTGTTCAGTTTTGACAGTTTTTAGCTTGGATTACTAGTAAATGTGACACTTGGTCACAACATTTTGGCAAAGGGTGATTTAATGAGTTTGCTTTTGCCTTCAGGTAATTTTTTTTTACAGCATATGCAAAACTTTACAAAAGTAAAGCTTAGTTAATAGCAAAATAAAGGTCCCACCTAAAAGAATGCCAAATTTGTGAAAATATGCACAACTGTTGCATCTCCCTTCAATACAAAGTATATTTAAATATAATATAACCTAAAAAAAAAAAAAAATTTAAGTTGAGATTTCCTCATCGGTTGCATTAGCATGGAACCTGAGTCCATGAGAGACTGATATTTGTGAATGATTTGGATGCCTGACATCTGAAGAGTTTTTATTTTTTGTGTGTGCACCAACAATATAAAGCACTTAATGCTTAAACCGTGAAAACAAATGGATAAAATTAAGTACACCCATAGTCAATCCCTCAGCATTTACAAGTGGGTTTTACTTTATTTTCAATTAATGTTCTTTGAATAATACATTTGGTATTGCAGCATCAAGGGATTCCTGTACTGAGAGAGATGTAAAAGTTGCCATCACTGATCTACTTTTGCCTGTGCCTGGTTTCAGTGCTTTCTGAATCCCTGGCCCAGAAGAAGCAGAGAGGAGCCCAGACCACCTGCTGCATGCATGTTTCTGGTTAGTGATGCAATTAATACATTGGATCAGCAATTCGTCATGTCATCAATCCAGATGACAAATGAGTTGCCATCAGTACAAAAAAAAATTGTAAGGTGATAATAAAAAGATGCTCAGTTTTATAAATTTTATAAAAGACAAACCTGAAAAAAATAGGTTTTGATAACATTTACCGTATATTTATATGGCACCAACATAACGCCTGTGTTTTATTTATTTTTTTAAACATCTTTAGTTTCATGTTTGGTATGGTAATGTTAAATTATCAGTCCTTGCTTTAAAATTGATTTGTTTTAAATGTAGTTTTGCTTACAAATCTGATTTTATTCAATTTTGTGTAACTTTTTGTCTTTTTTTTTTTTTTTGTTTTTTTGTAACGTTTCAAGTATGGTTTTCCTAAAAAAATTTGCAGCATATAAATTTGTATTTATTTTTACTGCTTAGGTTGTCCTTGATGCTAGCTTGTTGCAAAAATGGATTTTATGACATTCTTTCCAAAAACTATAAATATTCTTGATGCCCGTATCTCCTGAAAGCTGCTCTGTTGATGAGATCTCTACTGGAGTTTGCTGGGACACTGCTCTCAGTAATGTGGATCTCTCTTCTCTTCCGCAGCAAATAGTGGTTGCTCCTTCTGACCTCCATGTTACTTAAAAGTGATACTAAACGCACATGGTTTCATTTACATTGTCCCTTCTATTTCTGTATGTAGATGACGGTACTATAATTTTAATTTAAAACCCATCAAAGTAATTTTCTCTTTCGTTCATGAATGGATACAGCCTTTATCTTGACATAGTGGGATTAACCTATCTATCTTTAGGAGTGACTAGGCAGAAGTGTTAACTTCAAAGCAGAACCGCCCCACCCAGGGTGTGGTCCCACTGGAATATATCCCCTCAGCCTGCACCAAGCAATTCAGTTTTTTCTGCCTAGTCTAAGAAGACATGGCTCCCTTCAGGTCCATGGCTGGGAGGCTTTTAGTTTGGATTCATTTTTTGGATTTTTTATTCATTTAAGTTTTTCCTGCGATCTTTAATCAACTGCCGACTGGGCGACAGGCTGGATCCCAGATCCTTGTATTTTTCCCAGTTTCGGCCATCGAGCGTGTGCCGACCATAGCTGCGCGCTGTGTCGTCCACGACATACCCGTCGCTCTACGGGTGGCCGGGGAGCTATAAGCTCCAGGGCTTGCATAAGGACCAGTCTACAGGGCTGAGTCGCAGTAGCCTGGCCGACAGTCATCTCCGTTACCATGCGGAAGATGCACTGTCCAGGATGCTTCCAGCATAAACCCACAGGAAGGGTAAGTAGCTACTACCTTGATTTAGCAAGAAGACAGAGCTGGGCATCCTTGGAGAGGTGAGTAAAGGGCCTTATCCCCCCTTCTCCCCCCTCCTCCTCCTAGGCTCTGAGCTAGCTGCTGGGCAGGGGTTCCTCTGGGGAGCTTCACTTGGGGAACCATAAGTCACTAAATCGGTGTTAAAGCTGCATAAGAGATTCTGTTTACCGGTGTGTCCTGCTCCATGCTGTCGGCAGCCATTTTTGGTGTATCCATGCTGTATTTCTTTACTTGCACGATGTATAAAGCTGCATAAGAGATTCTGTTTTTCTGTGTCTTGCTCCATGTTTGGCGTGTCCATGGTGTATTTCTTTACTTGAAAGTGGTAAGTGCAAGTGAGGGCCTAAAAAATGCACAGCCGGCGCCAAAAGAATGCACAGAGTGATTAAAAGTGACTTAAAGCGGTAGTTCACCCTCCTTCACCTCATTATTCCATTACTTTCGGCATCGTAGCGCGAGCTACGGTATGCCGGTCTTAAATTTTTAATCCCCGTACTCACTGTGCTATCGATGATTGAAGAATCCGACTCCCGCGGGGAATGGGCGTGCCTATGGAGAGGGAGGATGATTGACGGCCGGCTTTGGCACGTCACGCTCCCCGAAGACAGCCGGAGTAGGTCTCGGCTATTCACAGCGCCTGCGCACAGGCTATGCGCAGGCGCCGTGAATAGCCAAGCCTATTTCGGCTATTTCCGGAGAAGCGTGACGTGCCAGGGCCGGCCGTCAATCACCTTCTCTCACCATAGGAACGCCCATTCCCCGGATTCTTCAATCATCGATAGCACAGTGAGTACGGGGATTAAAAATTTAGGACCGGCATACCGTAGCTCGCGCTACGATGCCGAAAGTAATGGTCTAATAAAAAAAAACATTTTTTTTTTTTTTAACAGGGTGAACCCCCGCTTTAATACAGGAGCTAAATGTACTACTTGTGGAATAAGTAAACACCAAAATGGGTGAAAATGGTGTTTAGAATGATAAAGCGGCTATTTTAATAAAACGGGGGTGAGCCGCTTTAAAGTGTAAATACAAATATCTCTGACCGTGAACTGTAGTTCAAAAAAAGATGAAAACAGCGCTAATGAGTGAATATGACAACTCAGAAAGAAAGCACTGGTGGACAAAGATGGCACAAAAGGTGATCAGAACCTGAGTGTAAGTGCACCAGAAACAACTCAAGTGAAAGATGCCTCAAAAGTGGCTAATGTTACCCACAAGGGGTGCAAACCTGCCACAACAAAGAGATGACTCTGCATATGCACCATCAAATCCTCCAGGTAGTGTATGGGAGATATACGTCTCAGCAAGATAACATGAAAGACAAAAAATCAACAAGCAAAGTGATAGTGCAGTGTTGTCTTAATGTAACCAAGTGATAATAGGTCAAACAGAAGCCATAAGTATATGCCCGTACAATATATCACTGAAAATGTAGCAATAAAAACAGAAAGGTTTCACCGCTGTCACCGCTGTTGTCAGACGCCTCCTGGGGCCGCGCGCGCTCTGTGCAGTTGTTACTGTCTCAGGTGCTGGGCTGCGATTGGAGATCTGTGGAGCGCAGGCTGCGTCCGTGTGTAGCGTCGTAGCCACGCCCTGACGCGTTTCGTCACTTCCGACTTCAACAGAGGGCGTGGCTACACAACGCAGTCATTGTCCCTTTGTACTCTGGCAAACGAAGGCTATTGGTCAACAACACCCGCTTGTCGGTCATGATTGGCGCTTCTCAGACCAGGTGGGCGGGGTGCCTACAGCCTTGTTGTGTGGAGTTTAGCAGAGGGGAAAAGAATGAGAAGGTTCAATAAAAGGCTACTGCTATTTTAATACGGACAAAAGCCAACAATGTTACGCTTGTCCACAGGGATAAAAGGGATCGTTTGTAAACGATCACTGTAAAAAATAGCATGTGAGCTCCAGTGTCACACGCTGTGCGTTGATGTGCATCAGATGTCTCTCCATTTCATATTCGACACAGCAACGTTAAATCTCGTTTATGTCTACAACTACTACTTATCTAAATGGAATTGACGTTTAATTTGTAAAAGAATAGTTTTTCTTTTTTCCGCTGTGTCAGTGCTTGTTTTGAACTCTCACCATAAACACTACACACTAAGGACAGCTTTAGACACGCCCATTTGACTCCGTGATAGGTCAGTCTAGCATTCTCCTTTTTTCTAAAAAACACATCCTTTTAATATACATAAACTTTCCAATATAACTAACTATATATTCTTTTAGTTTTTTTTCGCTTGCAGTGATCGTTTACAAACGATCCCTTTTATCCCTGTGGACAAGCGTAACATTGTTGGCTTTTGTCCGTATTAAAATAGCAGTAGCCTTTTATTGAACCGTCTCATTCTTTTCCCCTCTGCTAAACTCCACACAACAAGGCTGTAGGCACCCCCGCCCACCTGGTCTGAGAAGCGCCAATCATGACCGACAAGCGGGTGTTGTCGACCAATAGCCTTCGTTTGCCAGAGTACAAAGGGACAATGACTGCGTTGTGTAGCCACGCCCTCTGTTGAAGTCGGAAGCTACAACGACGCTACACACGGACGCAGCCTGCGCTCCACAGATCTCCAATCGCAGCCCAGCACCTGAGACAGTAACAACTGCACAGAGCGCGCGCGGCCCCAGGAGGCGTCTGACAACAGCGGTGACAGCGGTGAAACCTTTCTGTTTTTATTGCTACATTTTCAGTGATATATTGTACGGGCATATACTTATGGCTTCTGTTTGACCTATTATCACTTGGTTACATTAAGACAACACTGCACTATCACTTTGCTTGTTGATTTTTTGTCTTTCATGTTATCTTGCTGAGACGTATATCTCCCATACACTACCTGGAGGATTTGATGGTGCATATGCAGAGTCATCTCTTTGTTGTGGCAGGTTTGCACCCCTTGTGGGTAACATTAGCCACTTTTGAGGCATCTTTCACTTGAGTTGTTTCTGGTGCACTTACACTCAGGTTCTGATCACCTTTTGTGCCATCTTTGTCCACCAGTGCTTTCTTTCTGAGTTGTCATATTCACTCATTAGCTAACAGTTAGAATCACTCCCTAGGACACACTTGACCCCTTCCCTACTGGTTAAACCCTTCACTGCCAGTCACATTTATACAGTAATAGGTACATTTTTATAGCACTAATCGCTGTATAAATGTGAATGGTCCCAAAATAGTGTCTAGTGTCCGCGATTATGTCGCAGTCATGTTAAAAATCACAGATCGGCCCCATAACAAGTAGAAAAAAAAAAGTTAATAAAAAAAAGCCATAAAACCTCCCCCTATTTTGTAGACGCTATAACTTTTGCGCAAACCAATCTATATACGCTTATTGCGATTTTTTTTTTTTCTTAACCAAAAATATGTAGTATACATATCGGCTTAAACTGAGAATTTTTTTTAAAACTTTTTTTTTTTAAAAAAAATCTAATAAATTGGGGCCATTTATTATAGCAAAGTACAAAATATTGCTTTTTTTTCTCAATTGTCTATTTTTGTTTATAACACAAAAAATAAAACCTGCAGAGGTGATCAAATACCACCAAAAGAGAGCTCTATTTGTGGGAGGAAAAGGACGTCATTTTTGTTTGGGAGCCACGTCACATGACTGTGAAATTGTCAGTTAAATTGACGCAGTACTGAATCTCAAAAAGTGGCCTGGTCATTTGGCAACCAAATGGTCCGGGGCTGAAGTGGTTAAACACACTGCTAATCGTATTGGAAAAATTTCCATTCGGTGCAGACATGATTCAAGAGATCAATGCAGCCTCACTGGTGCCCAGATCAGAGAGGCGATCTCCTGCTGTGTAACGGAACTGGATTTGATTTGGCCGGGCAGCCGTGGTAACAATGTTCTGCCTCCTGTGATGCATCAATGTCTCGTTATTGGATCAGTGTGTCGTCTATTACAGGAGGCGGGACATTGTTACTGCGGCCGCCGCTCCGTGACACAGGGAGATCTCTGCTCTGCGTGAGGAGGGAAGGACTGAGCCGCCAGGATGACACCCCTGCAATGTGCGGCACCCATTGCAGACCCGCCACCTTATCGGTGCCATTATCAGCACCTTTTCTTCTTTTGGCCAATGTTTCGTGTACCTCCAATTGCAGATATTTTAAGAGCTAACTCCCCCACATTCAACACCTGTACTTTGGGTGTAACCTGTTGCTAGGCAGGAGGTGACAAGGTGCCCGAAGTGCACAGCCAGGTAGGTTAGAGGAGGGAGGGGTGGTGAAAGAGAGGCCTGCATAAGTGCTGTATTGGGCAGGTCATTTCTGGCCTGCAGCCCCACCCACACCACCAGCACGCGATACACTGCCTGGCATCTCCAGTAGTTTCCAGCTTCCATGCCAAGCAGCTGCATTGTTAACAGAGGAATTTGCTTGTTCGGCATGGGCGCCATTAAAAGAACACTTTGCATCTCAATGAATGCAGGTTTAAAAAAAAAAACTTTTTATTCAAGCATTTAGAAAGCATGTTACTGTGGTTGTCTATGGGTATCTAGGGTTAACTTGAAGCGACCTTATGAAGTCTCTAAGAAATTGAGAAAGACTGCTCCCCTGCAAGAGACTTCAGATGACCTGTGCTTTTTTACTCTTCCTCCCTTTCAGTGCTGCAGCCTTCGTCACTGATTTGGCATTTGACATGTCTGGATGCCATTTCCCCCCCACTGTGCACCATGGTCCATTTCACTGACCCCTACTTCAAAACAAGACTCAACTGTGACATGGGGACAAAAGAAGTGACAATGATGCACAGAAGTGGCCATGAATATTTGGCAATTTCCGATAAGTGGCAAATGAAGACTTTGACAGGCTGCAATGCTTGGGAGACACGGGCCACCTAAGAGGTAAGTATAAAAAATGTTTCCTTTGCTAGGAACCTGCCCTTTTTAATTCTTTAGAGACCTGAGAGGGTCTCTTTAAAGCCCAAAACCAGTCAACTAAAGCATGATGCAGTAATTGCTTGTTAGTGTCTAGGGGAACAAACAAGAGGATTTTCTTGGCCGATCCTTCTCGCCTACTCATTGCTAGGCTGGTCCTTCTAAGCCTTTTTTCCCCCTACACTCCAGCAGTCTGGGATCCTGACAATGTCAAGACCAAAGCAGTGTCCATAGCCCTGCATAGGACATGTTGACACCAAGGGATAATCCACCTCCAGAGCGTAGGGTAGTGCCATCTGCCAAGGGAGCAGGGAATAAGGTAAGTAAAAGTATTTTTCCTTTTCCCTAGACATAATGAGCAATTAAACCTTGCAGTGCAGGGTAGCACCCCTCAAAGGGATACTTTTCCTGGAGTTGGGCTTTAAAGAAAAAGTATAACTTTTTTTTCTTTACTACAATATTTTGTTTACAATGGGACAAAGTACAATGGGTAAAATAAGTATTGTACACGTCACCATTTTTCTGCCATCTACCAGGATGATGAAAATGAAACGAGGATGGACATTTTAGCAAAACAATGATGCCAAACACAAAGTCAAGGAGACTCTGA
Organism: Rana temporaria; assembly: GCF_905171775.1. Classification (NCBI taxonomy): domain Eukaryota; kingdom Metazoa; phylum Chordata; class Amphibia; order Anura; family Ranidae; genus Rana; species Rana temporaria. The sequence goes on from NC_053501.1 coordinate 48,290,813, forward strand.
ATTGGTTTTAAAAGAAAATAAAGCTGTTAGAATGGCCCAGTTAATTACCTGATGTAAATCCAATAGAAAATCTATGGAAAGAACTAAAAATCAAAGTTCCTAGAAGTATTCACAGTATTTAAAGTACAAAAGGTTTGTTTCAAAAGATTACATAAGAGTCATCAACAAAATATGGAATGTATTTGTACAGCTATTAAATTGTTACCATATATTCATATAAGTACAATCCTCTTGCATCCTACACGTTTCTGAGTGTGAATATTTCCTTCTTCAGGGGTGTACTTTGGTAGAGGAAATTTTCTACAATATAATTTGTAACAAAATTAGATATGATGGTAAACATCCATGTATGGCATTCTTAACGCTAGAGTTTTTAGAGATCCACTTACACATGGAGAGATAGTAGGATAAGTTTACATTCCAATTAATTAAAAACATAGAGGTCTATGAGAGGCTGTGTTTAAGCTCCCGCTATATTCCATAAATGTATTGCAAACAAATCAATTATAGATAAGTATTTTGTCCCCTAGGGGGCAACTGCCAGCTTCCTCTGTTCCACAGATCAATTTGCCTGAAAGACCCACTAGGGTCAAAAAGGGAGAAAATACCTGCAAGGAAGGACAAAGAAAATTCCACTGTCTAATATATGGAGAGTTTAAAGTGTAATTTAAAGAAGTAATCTTTTTGAATTGTGTGCCTTTCAATGTACCTGAATTCTTGGAACCAAAGAACAGGGCGGAAATATTGTCATATTGGACAATGAGAAATGCATCAATACGTGTAATAAAATACTCAGAAATCGTCATGGTACTGTCGTATCCCATCAGACATAGTGGTTAAATATAACAGGGAATTTTGATTACTGTAAATTTATGCTTAAACAAAAAAATCCAATTCTCCCAAATGGTCAAATTTTCTATCCTAGGCACTTTTCAAATTGCAAAACCATAGGAGTAATCTATTTGTTGCAATGCGACTGTAGGTGCTTTTACATTGGAAAAAACAAGTTGGAGTTCTGGAGAAGGGAATACAGGCATATACGCAGTATGCAGGTCTGCAACCTGGATCTCCCCCTTGGCCGGCATACTATGACTGTACACAATGGAATATTTCCAAATGTGAAATTTCCCATTTTGGATCGGATGCATCCAAATACGAGAGGAGGCTGGAATACGGTTTTCCTCCAAATGGAATTAAAATGGATGCACAATTTAAAGGCTACACAGCCACCTGGCTTAAATGAAGCCATTTGCTTCAAATCCTTCCTTGAAGATTTCTCGTCTGGAGGAACGGAAAAGTAATTGAATTTTGGTGACAAACAATAATAAAACAGATAGTATTCATCTAATTATCCTATGAGAAGATTCTGCATGGGGTCTATGCTGCTTTTTGCTTTACTGCATGTGTGTCCAAATTTTTTTGTGGGTGCGTATATGCAGGCATGCGTAGAGTGATGCTGATGCATATTTATGTATTCCCAGTTAGGTGTGTTTCCTCCATGACTCGCTCTCATAAATGTACATATGTATACAAATGCAGGCTACCTGTTGTATTCATTGTGATATTGCTGTCTTCTATTAACATGTGATTTTGATATACTATATATGGATCTGCATTTCCTGATGCACTGTTAGTATTTTCAATACCATTGTTAACAACAATTGTTCATACTGTGTTAGTAGCGCTGTTAATGACTCCCCTCTCAGATCTATATTGGTTTATAATAAAATTAACCTTTCATATAGATTTATTAAATTAAAAAATTACAACTTGTGTCCCCTGGGTTTCGAACCCATGTTGCACTGTTCTTGGGTTAGACTGCCCGGCACACTAAGCCGCCTGGGCTAGGTTACCCGTTGCGTGTCTCATGGCAGGTGAGTGCCGCTGTTCCATCCGTGTCTAGCCACCATCTTGCTACTCCGGCAGACATGTGCAGTCCACCCTGAAAGCTTTGTGTTGGCGTGCGGAGTGGGCGTGCCTACACTCCAACGTGATGACGCATCGCACATGTGTGTTTGGAGCGGGGAGGTGCGCACACGTCTCGGGGGAAGGGGGGCAGCACAGATGCTGGGTTCCTACTCCCTTCTCTCCATATCAGCTGGTGCAATTACTAGCGCCAGCTGATTGGAGGTGAAGGAGTATATCGGGTATGACCCCAGACATACCCGACGTCCACCTCATTTTGCGGCTGGAATGTTGAGGCATGCTGTGGTCAGCTTCGAAGCTTCTGGTCTTAAGGTAATCTGCTCTATTTACTTACACCCAATTGAATAACAAAGGGGTTTTCTTCTTTGGGAACTATTTTATTTAATGCCCCCTCTGTAAGAATTTTGTTGTGTTTAATTTATCATCTATATGATCACTTAACTTGTACAAAATAAGCAGTCAATATATTTGCAATAAATTTACATAGTTGCATATATAAAAAGTAAAGACACACACACACACAGAATGAATATATATATATATATATATATATATATATATATATATATATATATATATATATATATATATATATATATATATATATTCTTATCTCAATTAGTGATTTCGATTTATATTAGTATATAGGTTTACACAATAAATATCCAAACTATTTTATAATGGAGTATGAGATTAACTAAAATGTCTCCAATACCTATCTTTCTGTTATTATACCTTGCAGTTAAGACCAACTTAAACATCATATAAGATCTTTCTCACTCCTGTTCTTTGGTTCCCACGCAAACTGCAAGATTCAGGTACATTCAAAGGCACACATACATTCAAAAAAGAATATTTCTTCTTTGAATTACACTTTACTCTCCATATATTATTTCTTTGTCCTTCCTTGCAGGTATTTTCTCCCTTTTTGCCAATTGATCTGTGGAACAAAGGAAACTGGCAGTCACCCCCTAGGGGCGAAATACTTTTAATAGATTTTTTGTAATAAATTTATGGAAGATCGCTTGGTTGGGCCGGGGAGTTTAAACACAGCCTCTCAAACCTCTGTTTTTAATTAATTGGAATGTAAACTCATCCTACTATCTCTCCATGTGTAAGTGGATCTCTAAAAACTCTAGCGTTAGGAATGCCATACGTGGATGTTTACTATCATATCTCATTTTGTTTCAAATTGTAGAAAATTTCCTCTACCAATGTACACCGCTGAAGGAGATATTCTTATGTAATATTTTGGAAAATAAACCTTTTTGTAATTTTAAATACTTACTGCAATACTCCATTATACTAATTGTGCCTTTGAAAGTCCACCTAGGGGGTTTTCTCTTCTTTATTTACTGGATGTGGCACACAATGCATATTATCATTCCCCTTTGTTGCTTCAAGTTCCTAGAAGAGGCCCATGGAACCCTGAAGATTTTAAGACTGGAAGAATGGGCGAAAATCACTCCTGAGCAATGCATGCGACTAGTTTCTCCACACAGGATGCTTCTTGACTAGTTACCAACAAAGGATTTTGTACAAAATATTAAATGCATTTCAGTTAGTGTGTTCAATACTTTTTTCCCTGTGTCATTCCATTTTATTACACATAACTTAATTTTGTAAACTTATTTGTTTTGTTTTTTGTATGTATGGATTGCATGGGTTGTTACCTACATGTGGTAATACATTTTATGTCAATAGCAAAAATGTCGCGTTCAATACTTATTTTACCTGCTATATATGTTTTTCTTTGTTCCATCTTCCTAGATGCCCTGTAATGCTAGCTGTGATGTTGGTCTATGCACCAAATCCCTCTTAGTGCAAAGCTGCCGGACGAATCGGCTAGCATTCGGTGCCTGTTTCTGGCTCCCAGCACTTGCCCGAAGCAATCCTCTGCACAGGGAATGCAGTGGAAGTTGATGTGCGTCAGCCATAACCTCTTTTTGCATTCCTAGTGCAAGTGCTGGGAGTTATTGATAGGCACTTAAAGCAGAGTTCTACCCATATAAAAGTTAGCAGCTACATAAAGTGTAGCTGCTGACTTTTAATAATCAGACACTTACCTGTCCCATGGTCCAGCGATGCAGGCAAACAAAGCCGCTCCTCTCCCCCCTCTTCTCTGCAGTGTCTGCATCACTACTGTGGTCACCCGGCTGTGGCTTCACAGCCGGGCATGCACGAGCCGCGTTGATTGGCCCAAGCAATCTTCTTGGACCTGTGATGTGAACTTTCTTCCGGAGCCCCGGGAGAAAGTGGGAGCTGGATGCCCCTAAAAACAACGTTTCCACACAAATGTAGCTTTCTTTTGGTGGTATGTAATCACTACTGGGGTTTTTTTATTTTTTGCTAAACCTTTTTGCTTTTCTCCTTTATTCATGTGCGTTAATGAGCCTGCACTGGTGAGCAATGGCAGGTGGCACTGGTGGGCACAGATGGGGCGGCATCGGCTCTCCATGTTAGAGACCAATGTCCCTCTGATAGAAGCTGGTGATCAGGTTTTTTTTTTTTCTCCTCCTCACACTATCTGTGTGAGGGGGAAAAAAGACCCGATGGCTGATCACGTGATCAGCTGTCATTGGTAAGGGGTCGTCTTGACTCGCTCATGCACAGGCGGATGTACATGGACGCCCTCCAAACAATTTAGGCCTGTTTTGTAGCCGTCTTTTAGCTATAGCGGGCATGAAGGGGTTAAAGGGAAAGTTAAACCGTGTCTAAAGCCAAAGAATGAATAGGAAATCTGAGAAAAAATTGCAACATTGATTTAAACCCTCCACCCCTCACGATCTTAATTCAGCATTTCCTTGATTCATGTAACAAGTGCAGAGCAGTTCTGCTCACGGCTGTCAAAAAAAAAAAATCCAGCAAAGTTTGACTACATTGCTCAGCGCTGAGAGATAAAAAGGAACATTGCATTGTTTGGTTCTTTTAGATCAAAGGGACAAACTTCAGTCTGCAAACAATGTCAGTTTAACCACAAAGACTAAGCTTTTTTTCTGACACTTGTTGCTTACAAGGTAACATCCGTATCTTTTTGCTAGAAAATCTTCACTGCTTCAGGCTGGGTTCACACCTATGCGTATTGGATGTGGGTTTCCCCCACATCGTATTCGCATGACAGGAGATTGTGACCGTCTCTCTCAATGGAGCCGGTTCACACATTTCCAGGGTGACCGCATTGCACAGGGGTCCTTTGAGTCTTTGGCTCAGTTTCAGGTCCAAATTCAGGCAAAAATTCGGGCCTGATTTGTCCCTGAAACTGAGAACAGGGACACACTGGACCCATGCCATGAGCCGCATTCATATTGGGTGTGAACCCAGCCTCAGGGTCTGGACTACTTGTCATCATTGAGGAAACAATTTCCAAGTATACCAAAATATCCTACAGGATAATGTCAGGATGGCTGTCCATCAACTGAAGTTTAGTAGAAGTGATGCAGCAGGACAGTGACTCTAAACATCAAAGTTAATCCACCAGACTGGTAAAAAAGAAAAAGAAAATGCGCCTTTTGAAGAGGCCCAATCAGAGCCCAGATTTTAATCCCATAGAGATGCTGTTGAATGACCTCGAGACATTCGCACCAGACATCCTACAAATGTGTCTGACATTTCACATATGCCAAGACACCAGCCATTTGATGGCTTGACTGTTTGGATGAAAGCTAACCTAAGCACACTATTAACTGAAGCTTGGGTGAAAAAGCAGGTGTCTAATCAGACCCCTGACATCTCACCATTGAGACAGAGAATGGAGTTGAACTCAGATTATTCAATACTTTTCTCTGCAGCCTCCGCCTCTCTGAAGATGAATGAACAGAAGGCAGAGACTCATGTTAATTCTTAATGAAGTATAGTAAGCACAGTTTAATATGCTTCAGTTATGAATGAACACAGTGAGTGTACCCCTTCCCCTGCTCTCCATTCTTAATATCCCCCTGTGTGCCATTCCAGCAGTGCTGCGGGAGGAAGGGGGTACACTGCAGCCTGTAGGGGAAAATCTGATGTGAATAGTACTGGAGGGGGATTGGTACGGGGGGGGGGGGGAGACAACTACAGGAACGATGCCCTGTGTGTGTCTCTCCATTCAGCAGCTAAAGGCCAGCGGTAGGGAGAGGGGAAGAAACTGGCTTTCAGCTGCTGCTTCTCCTTCTTGTAATTGCTGAGGTACCAATCACCGTCCTTCCTGCCCTCATACGATGCCCCGACCCCATACAAGGTGACAGGTGGTACCCCCTTATTGTGCTTTACTTTGCTGTAAAATGACGGGAGTATGGAAAAAGAAAGGCAGCCAACTGTTTTTGTGTTGTAAATGCATTCACAATACATTTTCATCTTGGTAGATGCGGGTGGTGACAAAGTTCCCTAAGGTAAGTTAACATTATCAGCGCCTGGCCTTACGTGGGGGTTTTACTTTTGCAAATTTGAAATGACTGGTTCCCCTTAAACTTAATTCGAATATAAGCTTTTCATTTTGTGAAGACTTTTTTTGGAATGATGCTGTAGAGCCCTGTGTAAACCCATATCATATTTCCTTTGTGTTGGCTCAGTAATTCTCACCGAATCACTGCAGGTGCTCTGCATATGTTTAGTATGGTTTTCATTCTTCAGTGTAGACTTTTTAAACTGTAAGAAATCAAGGAAAACTTTTAAAACAGTTCTAACTGCAAGAAGTTTATTTCAGGTGTAAAGTTCTGGTGGCATAACGCTGTTAAACAAATTTTTTTCAGGGTTATTTTTATTTTTTTCCCGTTAACCACTTCAGCCACGGAAAGTTTTACCCCCTTAATGATCATGCTTTTTTTTTTTTGCGATATGGCACTGCATTACTTTAACTGACAATTTCACGGTTGTGCCACTCTGTATCCAAATAAAATTGATGTCCTTTTTTTCCCCTCACAACAGGAACTTTCTTTTGGTTTCATTTGATCACCTCTACGGTTTTATTTTTTTGCGATATAAATGAAAAGAGTGACCATTTTGAAAAGAAACTATTTTTTACTTTCTACTATAAAACATAGACAATTAATAAAAATAATAAATTACATCATCAATTTAGGCCAATATTTATTCTATGTTTTTTGGGGGGAAAAAATCCCACTAAGCGTATATTGGGTTGTGCAAAAGTAATAGCGTTTACAAACTATGGGATATTTTAATGGCATTTTTATTTTTTCCACTAGTAATGGCGGCGATCAGCGTGTGTCTTTTTTTTTTTGCTTTGGGTAGAGTGAAGAGGGCTTAGAACATGTCAGGTTTTTATTTCTGCCTGTGCCTCTTTCTGTTGGGGAGATTCACTCTCAATTTGTCTTGTTTACCATTCTTATTGAAAGAGAAAATACGAGAGTCACATATTTTGAGCTGTCCCCAGAACAGTAATAGAGAGGAAATCTTCCAGTGGGGACACTAGTTCTGGTGGCCCTGGTGATGACCAGGAATTTCCTCGCTTTCTGTTCTAGCTACGTGACAGGAAATGTATTAAAATCTCCCCGATGGCAAAAAAATAAAAAATACTCCATCAAAAATGAAAAACAAAAAGTTTTATCTTTTTAGTTCTACCTCAAGTTTGCTACACTTGTTGAGAAAGCTGGTTTGATATTTTTTGCTGTGGTGTGTATGAAGTTTTTAAACTGACATTGAGAGTGAGCATGCTACCTCTCCTGATCAAATCACCTAAAAAGTCTTCATCTTGATCAGAGATTCCCCCAACCTATGTCTTAGTTGCCACCAAGAGCTTCCAGCTGCCTCTGCTGCTTGTGGCAGCTTCTCTGGGTATCTCTATATTCCTCTCCTGTTGGGGCAGTTGCAGTATTGTACACTTAATATATGCATTCAAAGGCTTTCTCCTGTATATCATTTTCTTGGGTTGCTTTTGAATATTAACAAATGTTTTTTTTTTTGTGTTTTTAGTTAAATTTTTTTTGTTTTCATTGTTTGTTGTGGTGGTCAGTTTGTCTAAATTGTCTCACGTAGTGAAACTCTGGTTTAGAATTGGTAACTACACAAAAAACAGTATACAAATACTATGTTTACATTTATGCATCATACCCTTAAGGTGCTGGAACATTTTGTGTGAAGTATGGCAGCTGTCATGCAATTACATACAATCATATTTGACATTGGATTTTCTTTATAGGAGATGGTAATTCAGAGGTAACCTACTTATTGCTAAATTACCAGTTCTTTTATTTAAAAAAATTTGACCTGAAGTATCTGTCTTGCTGCAGCAGCACACACCAGCGAGGAGACAGTAACATTTCGTCGTGAGCGCAGCACATTTAGGCGCCAGGCTGTACGGCGCAGGCACAATGCAGGGAGTAACCCCACTCCTCCCGCTTCACTCATCGGATCACCCCTCAGGTACGGTATTTCAAGCTCCACCGTACTGCATGCTGCAGGCTTCTAATCTTCCCCTAAGCTTGCTCCAGTCACCCTTAATTCCCTTTGTGCTAACAAGTACAACCTTCTCTTTTCTGTTGGCTGTCTGTGCATGACACTTTAAGCATGTGATCCGCATGGATCTGCTGTGCAGCTGTTTACTCTCTCATAAGGTTGTTGTCCCAAAGTAAAGCTTTAAAGCTGAACTCCAGGCACAAAAAAGCACAAAATTCAAGCATTGATGTATGAATTAAAATATCATTACATTTATATTTAAATGCTTCTGCCCCAACCCCCTGAATTTGCCTTAATATCTCTGACTGGGAGAGGCACCAATGAGAGCCATTCAGGCTTTGCTATCATGATGTGATGGAGAGCAAAGTGAAGCAAAAGGATAACCTTGTTAGTCTGATGCTGTTTTTTCACTGTTCTATCACTGGCTGAGGTCAGAGAGGTGATCTAGCAAGTATTGCTATTAGTATTTATCTTTAAAACGAAATGTTCTTCCCTATGTGGAAGCAGAACTAATGGTTTTTACTTTACCAGTTTAACCGCTGCATAGAAGTTGGGTCACCAACCTGGCTTGGCTGCCTATGCAAATCTCAGGACTAGATGGACAGAATTACAATTTCTATGGTTAGTAAAATTGTTCCCATATTTGTATTTCAGCAGTGTATTTAGCTGCCCGGAGTTCATCTTTAACCTTATATTCCTACATGACACTCAGTTGACACAAGTGTAGATTTTGTCACAATACAATCAACAATTAGAGAACCTCTTTATTTAAGTGTTTTAAGAAATTGTACACATCCTTCGAATATACATTAAAGTGGTTGTAAAGGTACCTTTTTTTTTTATCTTTACCTTAATGTATCCTCTGCCCAAGCTCTGCACTTGGAAGAGATGAGACGCCCAGAGCGCTAGTGGGGGACCTCAGAAAGAGCATTGGAGCTGCTCTGTGCAAAACCATTGCACAGGGCAGGTAAATAAAAACAAGCTCTACATTCACTTTAATGTTCTAAAAATAGTGATTATTATTCAGCTTTTTGCGTTTGCAAAATCTTGTGCGATTTGTGATGCTACCTTTTTGTATTCTTTGCAGGTTTATAAATGGACAAATATCAGCAGTGTTATGAATTTTCATGGCTAGGAAAATATTGTGGCCACGAGCAGTTGAAAGGGATGTACTAAACTGATAAAGTTGGTACTATTACAGCATTTAGGCAAAACTAATATGAGACTACTCACTCAAAAAAGAAAATGAAGGCAGTTCTGGAAAAAAATAAATCTTTTAAATGTTAAGGCCCCTTTTACACAGATGGACCAGTCGGGTCCACCTGTTTGTTTTTCAGGTGGACCTGATTGGACCATCTATTGTTCTCTCTATAGAGCTGCAGAACATGTGTCGACTTCCAGTCTAATTGTGTAGGTGGATCTGCTGGCGCACTCCACCAGTGGGAAAGGGACCTAATGCCGCGTACACACGATCAGTTAAACCAATGAGAATGGTCTGATGGACCGCATTCATTGGTCAAAACCGATCGTGTGTGAGCCCCATTGGTTATTTATTCATAGGTTAAAAAAAAACAATCTTGTTTTAAATTTAACCAATGGATTCCTAACCGATGGGGAAAAAACGATCGTTTAGTAGGCACAACCATCGGTTAAAAATCCACGCATGGTCAGAATCAAGTCGACGCATGCTTGGAAGCATTGAACTTCATTTTTTTCAGCACGTCGTTGTTTTACATCACCGCGTTCTGACACGATAGATTTTTTTAACTGAAGGTGTGTAGACGCGACGGACCATCAGTCAGCTTCATCGGTTAACCGATGAAAACGGTCCATCGGTCCGTTCTCATCGGATGGACCGATTGTGTGTACGCGGCATTAGACCAATTTAGAGCTTTTGTACTAAAAACAGATTTGTTTTCCCAGTGCAAGTTTTGTGAGTGATCATTGTCCTTTGTGAACTTCCACTGCATGTCATGAAAACGCTTTCAGATTGCGGTGTACAGGTGTTGACGGCACACAGAGACTGCAGTAACATCTATTTAATTTCCGAATACACATTTGAGAGCACCATCCTTATCTGCTTGCTCCAACTACCAGATATGAGCACACAGGTTGTCGTAATTGGTTGTACACAGACAAAAGCTGCAGAGCTCAGAGGACCGCCACCAAAGCAAATGGCTATGTGGTTTCTATACTCTTCTAGTGAAATGTTTCAATGATGCAGCCCTCCTCAAATGGGTACTTCCAAGACATAACTTTATAAAAGAACACAGGTGGGCACAAATGCCTAGTGCATTACCCAAGATTTATTCAAACAATATGCTAAATGAAGACTCCCAAAGGAACAAAGTTACAAGCATACTGATACGCTGCAGTGTTGGCGAGCTGATTCATTTTGGTGGAAACACCCCTCCCCCTTGGCAGTTGCCTTCCCCCCCAAAACGCTTAATTTTGCCGACACTGCAGTGTACCAGTCAAGATCTTATTTAATGGTCGGAAAGCAGTTTGCCATCTTCATCATCTTTCTTTCTTTATAACTGGCAACCCAGCTCATACATTTAAATGCAGTCATATTTGGAGCATCAAATTTACGAGATTGATCTGCCAAGGCATATTCCTACTGGTGCTTTCCATTTTGCCAACTTTTTCTCAAATGCCAGGCATTCTGGAATATGTTGGTGCTGGTCTGCCCCTCACCCCTCTAATTTCCCATTACACTATAGCTTTGATGGTGTACTACCTCGCTGTGTAAGCGTCGGCATTATCAGGAAGTCCTGATCAGAGCGACTTGCGCTTCTGGAAAAGCAGGAGATGCAAAGAGCTGATTTGGGTACCTTCTGGGTGCGGGTTCTTCAGACCTGTCGGCACCTTTTTTTTGTGTTCCTAAATGTACTGCTTCTTTAAAGGATAGGTTAGGAAAAACGGGCTATTACATGATTGGCTTTATAACAGAGTTTATTTTCAACACTCCTTGCCCCTCACTCCTGTTAGCACTACCTCTGCTGTAAACTACAAAATGGATTATATGACCCCTTTTAAGGATTAAATAGTAAACTTGTGCTGCAAGTGTTGATTTTTGTCAGCTACTACAGTTATTTCTTTTTTAGTTCTGGGTATGACAGATGGGAATGTCACTGGTATTTTCTGTGGTAGGTTTTTTATTATCATAGAGATAACCTCATTTGTAGATCTGTTTTGTTGGCTTATATCTCTAATGGGATATTTTAACTAGCAAGCCTCACAAATTTGATAAAATGTTCATAGATGACATAAACATTCCTTTTCTAGAGGCTTGTTACTCATGGATTTTAATGTCTTCCCAATAACTGTTTTTGTTGTAGCCTTCAAGATGGTCATCAAGGCCAGCAGTCATCAACCCTGGTCAAAGTCCAGTCCCATCCCCCTTCCCAGGCTGCTGTGCTCAGCGCTAGCGCCTCCTTGCTGGTGAGAAATGGGAGTGTCCACTTAGAGGCTTCACATGACAATGCATCTGCCGTAGGCAATGGCAGTTTGCACGATGAACTTGGTATGCAGGCCTTATGTAACCTTGGTGACATGGAAGTTTTAATGCAACACATTTTGGGTAATAATGCAGTTCACTTATTCTTTTTCATTCCAGACCCTTCCTGTGTGAATGTGGAAATAACTGATAACCTTTTAACTGAACATTTTTTCCTTTTTAGTTTGATTCTCTTTCCAGACAGCTCAATGGTGTTAACATCAGAACATGCTTTCATTACTGCTAACATATACTTTTGTCATTTACTCATATGTGACTGAAGCACAACCTTTCAGATTTATTTTAACTTTATCCTCCTATAGGTTTTTTTTTTTTTAAATGCAAGTTATTACTTTCCTCTAATTATTTTAGGTCAAGCTGCTCATTATTTTGGAAAAAAAATGCCAGTCACTTAGTATTGTGTATTTGACAATTTTATTACTTACATGTTTGTTTTCAGTAGCAAATGATGTCATGCAGTGCTCAAATTTGTGATTATGCAAATAGTTTGAGTACATGATTGTTGCCTTTAGATTTAGTTTGACACATTTTAATAAATTATACCTGTTTTTTTTTATTTTATGTGATAAATTATATGTTGGTGCCATATAAATCTAGGGTTTTTTTTTTTTTTGCTTTAATTATCTTAATTTAATTTTGATCCTTTTAAAGTATTTGCATGTCCTGTGTGGCAAAATACATGCATCTTGGCAGGCATTTGGATAAACAAGTACATGTAGGTTTTACTGTACTCACTATTGTAAATTAACCATCATGCTAACCAAGGTATCCATATTGCACTTGATCAACTACATCCTCCTTTGAATTTTCCAGTTGTCAATGTGAAATGGAATAACTACTTTCTCTTTACTACAAGGGTTTTCAGAGAATTTGTAAAAATAGGATGAAATGTATGTATGTGTGTACTAAAAGAAAATGGATACATCCAGATTGCCAAAGACAGATTGCCAGACTTCCTAAATAATAATGCTGACATTTAACATATGTATTGGGGCCAGTAGAAGAGCTTCTCAAATATCCAGATGCCCTAGATTGATTTCAAAACCTCTACTTAATATTTCTTTAGCCTGTGTGTGTGTATGTATATATGTATGTATGTATGTATGTATGTATGTATGTATGTATGTATGTATGTATGTATGTATGTATGTATGTGTATATATATATATATATATATATATATATATATATCCCCCCCCCCCAAAACCAGTAGAGAGACACTCGGGTCTTGCAGAGGAGGAAGTGATGAGTAAGTCTTGAGAAAGATGGACTGAGCTTCATCAAAACGCTGCTCTTTTGATCTCCTCTACAAGACCCATAAGTGCCTCTGTACTAGTTATGGATTTGTGGGGATTTTATGTGCTCTTCATCTGTTCACACACCCCATGCAAAAACCTGATCTTCTGGCTTCCCAAAATATGAACCCTTTATCTGTATTGTGAGGATCAAGGCCATAAACAGTAGAACTAAATCTTTTACCTAGAGATCTAACCCCATTAGATAGACTTTGGTAACCAAGAAACAAGATTTAGAATTGGCCAAACTTGTAACACCCTCCCTGCTTTCATCTTTCCTGATTTTGAGTAACTACAATGATAGAGGCCTCTTATCCTGTGTGTAAGAATGTTTCTTTATATAGTGAATAAATGTCAACACAAGTAAACCTGTACTTTTTTCCAATTTCCTTCATAGTTTGTTTTTATAATTTTGTACCTATCATAGGTCAAGTCTGCTGACAAAAATGAAATTTCAGATTGTTGATTAATTGGGGAAAAAATAATACGTACCTTTTTATTGTTTTGAAATTTTATGTTTTTGACTCCACTGCAATTAAGCATTTGGCACGACTGACAATGGTGCACAAAGTGTCTAGTGAGTGATGCCCTCGTAATCGGTGACCTTGTAAATTTACTCTTTGGTAGCGAAACATTGGTCTTGCAGTTATAGGAATAACCAGCAGGTGATTTCGTACTTGTGCATATACCTCAAATTTCAGTTGTAGGTGGGCTTGGCCTTTTATAGGTTTAGCTTGATCTTTCTTCCCTTTTGGAAAATTGTTCATCTTGGTTTGTTGAATCAATATTCTACAAAATGATTGTAGTCTTGTACTTGTGTAATTGTATTTTAAAAAAATAGATTTATTAGAATATACCTATATTGTTACACAGTCAGTATGTGTTCCCTGGAAACCATTAGAGGCATATAGGCCATAGGGTGAGCTAGGAAAAAGTGTCTAGAAAATGATTTTCCTTCCCACACTTGGGCACTACTCTTTAAATGCATTTTTGCATAGACAACACCCCTATGGACGCCACAAAACATCCTGCAGTTTTTTGTCATGATCCATAAATGTATGTAATTGTGAACCAACAAATCGAAAATCTTGTGGTACTGGTTTTGCTTATAACTTTCTTACTATTCATTTAAGAAACAAAAATATTTCTCAAACTGACATTTACACATGTGCGTAACATTTGAAGACCGTTATTGGTGCATTGGTATACTCAAGAGTGAATGTAGACCATGAAATATGGCAAAGTTGTAGAAAATAGGCTTTAACTTCACAGATTTTCACCAAGCAAAATTAAATATACACAATTGTAAATGTATCAAAACTGAGATGTTGTAGTAATGAAGATTTTAAGTAGGTACTGTGTAATTTAAAAGTAAAAAACGGCCACAAGTTGACTGAAATGACTCAAAATGCACAATATGTACTCGCAACTGCAGTGGACTACCTGCAACACATTTTCAGGGGCAGGATTTCCAGGTTAAAACTACTGCCCAGGTTTGTAAATGCAGTCCGCTATTACTTTCTCGTAAGCAACAGAAAATGCTTTCTTTTGCATTTGCCATAAAAGGCTCTTGTAGAGTCACAACCTGAGAATGTATGGATCTCAATAAGTACCAAGAGCTGATGACACGTTAGCCAAGTCAATGATCCTTCTTTTGTTGCCAACCCCTGTGAAAAAATCTTGCTAAAGACTTAAAGCAATCACTGCCAAATCTGTATCAAGGCTCTTGATGACTACAGTTTGATGCTTCTGTGCAGCATGTTTTGCATGAAAAAAAAAACACCCTGGTGTCACATTCTTCATGATCACATGTCAGATCTTCAACTTCACTAAGGCCTCATTCACACGCTCCCATCGGCTCAGCAGGAGATCAGTCCGCAGATCTCCGCTGATGACAAACTCCTCTCAGCTCACTGAGCGGGGAGGGGCTTGGCGGGCACCGCTGTGTCCTATGGAGCGATCTGATGAAAACGGACAGCATGTCAGTTTTCATCAGATCTTACCCGATCCGATCCGCATGGACGGATGGGGACGTAGCCCCCATACGTCTGTTTTTAGCAGGTCGGATGTCAGCGGACATGTCTACGCTGACATCCGACGCTCCATAGCAATGCAAGGAGCGGCCGTTCAGGTCCGTGACAGACGGACCTGAACGGCCCAGTGTGAATGAGGCCTAAGTTTGTAAACCCTCCATTTAGTCGCAAAGGTTTTCTGGCCTTTAACACTGCGCTCACTATGGCAAGAAGGATGTGTGCGTGGCAAATTGACCATTTCCAGCCAGTATGCAGCTAAATGCCTAGCATAATTTACACGATTGTGTGCAAAAAAACATGGCATCAAGCGCACTGTTGACAGGTGACGCTGCCAGTCCGATTCTCGTGTTGCTCTCGCAAACAAAAGGAGTATCTGTACCATGTCAATATATGAACTCCAAGTCAAATGTTGGGTTTTCTGCACTTTTCACAAAGTCTACATATTTGGAACACATTTTGTCAAATGTATCATTTGCATACAAAACATCAATTGTTCTGTCCTGGAATGCACAAGTGATCTAATTTAACCATACATTCCTCTTTCCTCTGGTGGCAGAGAGTCTAAGAAGGTGAGAAGCCTGATGCAGGGCTCAAAATTTCAAGTCCTGAGCTACTAGCCAGGCCTTAATAGTTACTCGCCGCCAGTTGCCCCACCCAACCCCGCCCTTTGTAAATTATCATATTTTATTCAGATCATACATGGTATGCAGGGTCTTATAATGTAAATTGGACCCTGGGCAAACATTTCCGTGTCCACTGTAGAAACGCTACCAGAGAGGGTCAGAAAAACTGCCGACATACTACAGGAGATGACCAGAGAGACTGCAGACATGACAGGGAGAGGGTCAGAGAGACTGCAGGCATGACAGAGAGAGGGTCAGAGAGACTGCAGGCATGACAGAGAGAGGGTCAGAGAGACTGCAGGCATGACAGAGAGAGGGTCAGAGAGACTGCAGGCATGACAGGGAGAGGGTCAGAGAGACTGCAGGCATGGTACAGGTACTGAGGATGGTGTGGTGATGAATGTCCCCCCCCCCTCCCTCCACATTTCTGTAGAGGGGGAGCTGTTGCAGCTCAGTGTACACAGCTCTAGGACCTGGGAGAGCATGTCCTCCTCCCTCTACACTTGTTCAGTGTGATCCCTGACCCCTCC
Source organism: Rana temporaria (assembly GCF_905171775.1). Classification (NCBI taxonomy): domain Eukaryota; kingdom Metazoa; phylum Chordata; class Amphibia; order Anura; family Ranidae; genus Rana; species Rana temporaria. The sequence goes on from NC_053501.1 coordinate 48,307,130, forward strand.
CCCTGCTCTGAGTGCCGACTCCTCTGCTCACTCAAATCATCAGCAGTGTCCAGATAGCACACAGGTCCCCTCATACTCACAGCCAGTCATCTCGGAAGTGTCAGACAGCAAGTCCTTTCCTGTTCCCTTTCGTTGTCAGCAGGTCGGAAGTCGGGAAGGAGGAAGTTACATCTTCCTCCTCTGAATGCCAGTCCTCTAAGCACCTGATTGGTTGTTAGGACGCTAGCAACCAATAATTTTAACAGGCGGGAATTGGGAGACAACAGAAGAAAGCCACTTGATTGGGCACCTTTTTCTGCTACTCGCAACCACTTAATTTGTACTCGCCAAATGCTAGCAGGCGAGTACAAATTTTGAGGGCTGCTGATGCATTGCAGACTCGCATACAGAAGTTTGTGTGCCCTTATGCTGCGGTTGTTATGATGACCATTAATGAATCCTGGGACAAAAACGTCATACTCGATGAGTATTTTTTGCAGTCCTGCATCTCCAAACCTTTTTCCTAAAATGCCCAGATCGGACATGCATGTGTGAAATTCACCTAGTTTAATTGTTACAGGGCTGTGCATCGTTTGGTTTGCCAGAACTATTTATGCCTCTGAAAAGTTATGCCATTTACCAACACTTTTTAAAAGGGGCATACTACCAAGCCGACATAATAAAAAATTCTCTAAAAGGTGCAATGTGTGTCCCGTCACTCATTGGCAATGGATGGCATTTCGAGGATGGGAAGTTAACAGTGACCTGGATAATTAGGAATTCTGCCCCTGAAAGTGTGTTGCAGGTAGTCCACTGCAGTTGCAAGCAAGGCAAATGTGAGACTGGAAGATGTTCCGGTATGTCTGCAAAACTCTTCTACTGATTTAGGTTGGTGCAAATGTTTCCCAAGAAAAAAAGAGCCATGTTGGACGATATCTGATAGTTATAGGGATGAAACTGATGAGTGAAGACACTTTTTCATACTTGAGGGTGTTTTTTGAGCTGTAATCTATTGCAGAATTGACCATTTTTGGCATTGAGGCGGGATGGGGTTGCATTTTGAGTCATTTCAGCCAACTTGTGGCAACGTGTGCTGCTTTTTTTACTTCGATTATACAGTATATAAAAAAAAAAACTGTTGCACGAAGTATAACAAAAAACGGTGAGTCTGAGTCACCAAAGTGACATAAATGTGAACAGGTGTTTTGCTTATTGCACCTAAGAATCTATCTTTTAGAGGAGATGCTAATTGACAATATAATGTCTTTGTCAATAATAGATATGCCCCATTGGGAGGAGAAGAGTATGATTTATATTCAAATTCAAGCCGTAAACAATTTCGAGAGGCCACAAACTGAAGCATGGGGGTAATGAGTATTATCACAAAGGTCCTGACCCCCAGAAATATGGTGATCAGTATCACCATAATATTCATAAATCTCCACCAAGGGGCCCGGGAGCCCAAAGATATGGGAACCATTCTCATCCTAATCCACCAGGAAGATCCAATAACCATTCCTTTTTACTTGGGGTATAGGCCCTAGGTTTCCACGGTCTGGACAGTTTAATTATGGGTGTTTTCCCCAGCAGGGACAAGACTACAGGGGAATGGGACGTCATAGAGAGGGATCAGAGGGGGCAGGAGATTACAAGCAAAAAAGAAAAAGTGAGAGACTGGTAGGGGTAGGTCTATTTACAATTTAAGTACTCAAGTCCTCACAGAAGAAGAAAATGCCATATTGGACAAAGGTCTGAAGTTTGCCCCACCTAAGGGTTTGGACAAATCCCAGACCTTTTATGGCTATACATAAATACATTAGAAAAATCAATATTAAGAGACTTTTTATCTAATCCTGTTTTAAAGAAGGGAGATTGGTGTGATCAGGGGTTCAACCGTCCCATTTCTCCAATGCCTCACTGTTTAAGCCCCCAGGTATAGACACACGCGATGACGTGTGCTGACGTCGTCGTGTGTGTGTGTCTGAGCGGACGGGCGTTCACTGCTATCTTTCACTGCTTTTTATCTACATATCTGTGTAAGTGTATTTTTATTCTTATTAAATGTTATATATCTGATGTACGCTATGGTGAGTTCCCATTTTTTGGGTAACATCTGACTATTATCCACGAACACTGATCGATCGAGCCATACTGGCTATCTGGTGCATACTTCTCTTCAATCGCATTGATCAACTGGTGCCATAAAACCCCCTGGATAAAGACCATGGCTGGGTATATAACCGCAAGCTAATTTAGCTTGCCTTTTGGTAAGCGCACATTTCATATTGGTGTTTGTGCACAACTGGTGGTGGTGGAAGATGAAATAATCACTAGGAAGTACTTTCTGTGCCATATATCCTAAGTGATTCCAGGATTGTTCACCCACATATTCATTTATTTACTTTGGGACAGTTCACTTTTTTTTTTTTTTTTAAATCCTTGATTATCATATTCTCTATGTAGAGTAACTATACACACATTCCTTCACATCTGGACTTGATTTTTGTATTTATCGTTAGAATTATATATATATATTATACATTTTTGGTTAGCGCGGCTGAATACCTTGAAAAGGGATTACCACAGTTTTGCGATCGTAAGGATTTAGTGGTTAGACCTGCGGATAAAGGAGGGGGAATCGTGTTGGAATGTGCTTACCATGAAAGTGATCATATACTAAGTGATTCTGATACAGATGTTCCGTTGAGAAGATACCCTGTTGGACCCAATAAAAGTGAGTTGGAAAAATTGGTGTCCAGAGCTTTTGCCCCGGGAATTTTAAACAAGAAGGAATTTTCTTTTCTTGTTCCTGCCTCTCCAAGGACACCCATTATGTTAAAAGGGGGAATGGGGTTGGGACTTTAAATGAGGCATGTGATAGACACTACCATAGGCCTCCATCCCTGTAAATGGCTCGCTGAGACTGCCATCAATCAAGGAAGCTGGCGGATTCAGACTTGGGATGACGCGCTGCCTCGACTGATGGCAATGATGTCAGCAGAGAGCGGACTTCAGACCGCTCTCTTCTGAAACCGGGTCACAGGAGTGCAAAACGAATTGGACCCAGTGGAGAAGCCCAGCCTAAAAAAGCTCAAGCTGGACTTCTTTTAATTTTGCTTGGTGCCAATCTGAAGTTGAAGCGTATTTTCTACAACTTTGCCATATTTCATGGTCTACATTCACTCTCGAGTATACCAATACCTGTCTCAAATGTTGTACACATGTGTAAATGTCAGTTTGAGAGATATACAGTCCTGATCAAAAGTTTAAAACCACTTGAAAAATGGCAAAAAAAAACATATTTTACATTGTTGGATCTTAACAAGGTTCCTAGTAGAGCTTCAACATGCAACAAGAAGAAAGGAGAGTGAGACAAAACATTTTTTGAGCATTCAATTTAATGAAAACAATGAATAAACTGAAACAGCCTGTTTTTCAGCTGATCAAAAGTTTAGGACCACATGCCTTTAAAAGGCCAAATCTGTGCAAAGATGTGGATTCATTGTCATTTTCTGTCAGGTAGTCACACGTTGTGATGGCAAAGACAAAAAATCTCTCCCTTTTTTGAACGTGGTCGTGTTGCTGAAACTGCATAAGCAGGGTTTCTCATCAAGACACTTGAGATCCTCGACCCAAATTAAGGCCCTTACTGGTGCTGACTGCAGCCCCATAACCATCAGACGGCATCTGAGACTGAAGGGCTTTAAAAACAAAAAACGTCTACAAAAACCGTCTCCTTGAACGACACAGAACTGCTCGTTTGGACTTTACAAGAGAGCACCAAACATGGGACATTCGAAGGTGGAAGAAAGTTTTCTTCTCTGATGAGAAAAAATGTAACCTTGATGGTCCTGATGGTTTCCAACGTCACTGGCATGACGAGCAGATCCCACCTGAGATGTTTTCTACGTGCCACAGTGGAGGGGACGTCATAATGGTCTGAGGTGCTTTTTCCTTCAGTGGAACAATGGAGCTTCAGGAAGTGCAGGGGCGTCAAACGGCCACTGGCTATGTCCAGATGTTGCAGAGAGCATTCCTCATGACTGAGGGCCCTCATCTGTGTGGTAACGACTGGGTTTTTCAACAGGACAACGCTACAGTACACAATGCCCGCAGGACAAGGGACTTCTTCCAGGAGAATAACATCACTCTTTTGGTCCATACGGTGTGTTCCCCTGATCTAAATCCAATTGAGAACCTTTGGGGATGGATGGCAAGGGAAGTTTACAAAAATGGACAACAGTTACAGACCGTAGATGGCCTTTGTGCGGCTGTCTTCACCACTTGGAGAAATGTTCCCACTCACCTCATGGAAACGCTTGCCTCAAGCATGCCAAAACACATTTTTGAAGTGATCAACAATATTGGCGGAGCTACTCATTACTGAGTTCATGTTTGAAAGTTGAATTTCAGTTTTTTTTGGGGGGGGGGGGGGGTGTTTAGTTTTAGTTTTATGTTTTTTGTTTTTTTTTTGTTTTTTTTTGGAGGTGTGGTCCTAAACTTTTGATCAGCTGAAAAACCGCATGTTTCAGTTTGTTGTTTTCATTAAATTGAATGCTCAAAAAAAGTTTTGTCTCACTCATTTCTTCTTGTTGCATTTTGAAGCTCTACTTGGAACCTTGTTAAGATCCAACAATGTAAAATATGATATTTTGCCATTTTTCAAGTGGTCTTAAACTTTTGATCACGACTGTATTTTGTGTTGCTAAAATTAAAAGTAATAAAGTTACAAGCAAAACCAGCACCATAAGATTTTTGGTTCACAATTACATACATTTTATGGATCGTGACAAAAAACTGCAGGATATTTTGTGGAGTCCATAGTGTTGTAGTCTATGCAAAAATGCATTTTCGAAAGAGTAGTGCCCAGGTGTGGGAATGAACATTTTTTTTTTTTTTTTTTTTTCCCCTAGTTCACCTTCTGGTCTAATATACAGTGGCTATTCACACCTTGGTAATGGTGTTCATTCTTATTGATTGTAGGTCAAGCCTGGGATAGTTAAATCCTTGTAAGATAAGCTGGCAGCGGTATTGGCCAGCTTGTACTTGCATTATTCCTTCTCCCTATTTTACAAGTGACAGGATTACAATGTGCTTGATTGAATTTCAGTTCTGTTGGGTAGCCATGTATCGGTTTGAACTGTAGCGCTCAAGGTTTCATTTACTGTTCCTGTGTTGTATTTTAGTTAAGACATGATTATTGCAATGGGTAATGGCTGTGCTGTTCCATAAAAAAAAAAAACATGTAGTAAACCAAGGAGAATGCCCTCACTGACTCACAAATGTTATGTCAGAAATGTCTTGCTGGAGCCATTTCTAGAATTTTAAAAACTAGTGTAGACCACACTCAAAACAGCAAGTGCCGTTGACGGTGAATTTAAAATCTTTCATTTTTATTTTATTTTTCAAGGTTGCCTTGTTCATAGTTTGGTGTTTTAAAGCATGTAATAATTGTTTAATCAGTTTTTTTTCCCTATACCCACTACAGGTAAATTTACCCCATCTCTGTATGAAACTGGTGGCTGTGACATGTCATTAGTGAACTTTGAACCCGCTGCAAGGAGAACATCTAATAACCTCTGGTTGGTGCATTAGTGAATTTAAGCATTAGATTTTAATACGTTCCAGGCAATTTTTACTTTAGTTCAACCGGTCACTTTATATTAAGAATGACTTAAAGCGGTTGTATACCCTTAAAAAAAAAAAAAAAACATGCAAGGCAAAGGCATAATGAGCTAGTATGACTAGCATACTAGCTGATTATCAATTACTTACCTTAGATCGAAGCCCCTGCAGTGGTCCTCGGACACGTCCTCCGTGATACCTGGAATGACTTCCAGGTATCGCCGCTCCAGCGCTGAGACTGGCCGGAGCGGCGATGACGTCACTATCGCGCATGGGCGCGGAATGGAACGATCCCCGCGCATGTGCACATTTCCGGCACTTTCTGGCAGGCTCCCGTTCAGTGCGCCTGCGCCGTTGCGCGCTGTCGACTTCGGCGCCTGCTTTTCTGCAAATATCTCCTTAACCATGTAGGTTAAGGAGATATTGCAAGCACCTACAGGTAAGCCTTAATGTAGGCTTACCTGTAGGTGCAAGTATACTCTGAGGGTATGCAAACACTTCAAGCAAGCTTCGCAATATATAATTTGGAATGCATATGGAAGTTACCTGCCAAAGGATTTGCATTTCCTGAGATTTGCACAGCCATCTCAGTGACTGGATTTTTCTCTGCTGTAGTTGGGCAGCAGTTAGGTCACATTCCAGCCTCCAGGTTGTAATTGGAACGTAAAAGCGCAGCTGCAGACTAATGTCATCGTATATCTGCTCTATCCTAATGTCAGAATGTGCCTTGTAAGAACATGTGAATATAGCACCCCTGATTGTTCACAAGTGCTGTTGTACCCTTCCCTTTTCCAGTCTTAATGCTGCTATACAGGGGTTACAAGAGGCTGAAATCAAGTTAAATTCAGGTGTTTATACTAATTCCATTTAAAGTACATGTAGTCATTTGTAATACATTTATAACTGCATTTATTTTTTTCTGCCTGGACTTGAGCTTTAGGCCCGGGTTCCCACTAGCTGCAGGTGTGGTTCGCAGCAGGGGGTCTGATGCGTCCCTGTTGTCCGTTTCAGGAACAAATCAGGTCAGAATTTTTGCCTGAATTCAGACCTGTAACGGAGCCAAATACGCACAGGTCCCTTTCCTAATGTGGACTTCGGCCATCCCGGAGGTGTGTGAAGTGGCTCCATTGAGAGCCGGTCACACTTTCCTGTTGTATGAATTGGATACGGGGAAAATCAACATCCAGTGCGCATAAGTGTGAACCCAGCCTCAAACACAATGAGGGACATTTATTAATCATGTTTAGCAGGAATAATTGGGGAAGAGGTTGGGGGAATGGGGTGCTGGAACATGCTAATTGTTAACCCCTACTGGTGTGACATGTTCTTTAAGTGAACTTCTCCTTTTAATAGAGTTCCCTCTCTTGTCACAATTAAGATACTGTATTGCCGAAGGGGGCACTATTCTGTAATAGTTATGTATAGAGATTAAACCATTTTAATTTATATATGTTTTTTAATTTACAGTGACACGGATTCCCATGTTTCAAGCTCTACCTCAGTTAGATTCTACCCACATGATCTGGTAAGATTCTTTTAAAATACATTTTTTTACCTTTTTATTGTCATTACTTCTCATTTCATGATGTATGAAAAAACTTTTTTGAACACTGGTCATCTTTTACAGACATGCAGGTACATTATACCTCTATTGATAAGAACCATGCTAATTATTTCAGCTTTGATTCTGTGGAGAAACTGGAAAACATTCACTTTTGTTCAGTGATTTGGTTTAAACCTGAAATTTGCAAAAAAAAAAAAAAATTCTCTGTAAATCTTTAAGCATATTGCCTATTGTGGAGTATATTCCACATCATGCAGGCAACTAAATCCTATAGAAATCTTTTGTGCAGGGATGCCCCTTCCTCTTCCAGCGCTGTAGGGATTAATGGCTTCAAACTCTGGGCTGAGCTGCTGCGAAACTACTGTTTGGGAACTCTTTTAAACTCTTTAAAATTCTTTAAAGCTGAACTGCAAGGATTCAGACACTTTGTAAAATGTGCTGTATTACCGGTGTTAGGTTCAAGGAGGTGCATGCCTTATCTCTTTAATTTTCAGTTCAATTTTTTACTGAGCAGCAGTAGTACAGTAATGGCTATACTTTTGGTGCTGGACCTTCTGGTCTCGGCTCCTTTAGCTGCAGAGTCACATGCAACCACTGTGCCCACCCCTCTTACTGCCCAATTGAGCACGTTGTATTATGTGAACCCATTCACAGGGCACAATGCCTAATGCGAATGAACAGCTGGCAGGCATGCTGTGTGTGAGAAGGCAGCATGTCTTCTCTCAGAGCACCAGAAGTATAGGAATAGCTTTGCTGCCAGCACTCTGTCAGCTGTAAAAAATACATAAATACAGGGCATGCTGTACATAAGATGAGCATACAATGTAAATGGACTCTATCGGCCACAGACACTGCTCATGGCCAACATGTAAATATCAACAAAGCAGGCACCGTTATTACATCAGAATTGTAGATGTTTTAAATGTCGGCCCTGAATCAGTCTGTGTCCTACCAACCAAGATGACCTTCAGCACATTGCAGCTCACAGGAAGTGACCTGAACGCATTTCTAGCAAGATCAACCAGTTTTTTCTATACTTGCTGAAAATGTTCTTCGCAAATTAAATTATGCAGCAACTACATCGAATGACTATAAGTTGTAATATACTTCAATTTTGTTCTTTGATCTAGATTTTTTTAAAGCGGAATTTTACTCATAACTTGATGGAATTTTTTTTTAGCAAGGAATATGCATGCCACATTAACCACTTAACCCCCGGACCATATCGCTGGTCAAAGACCTGAGTACTTTTTGCGATTCGGCACTGCGTCGCTTTAACTGACAATTGCACGGTCGTGCGACGTGGCTCCCAAACAAAATTGCCGTCCTTTTTCCCCCACAAATAGAGCTTTCTTTTGGTGGTATTTGATCACCTCTGCGGTTTTTAGTTTTTGCGCTATAAACAAAAATAGAGCGACAATTTTGAAAAAAAATCATATTTTTTTTACTTTTTGCTGTAATAAATATCCCCCAAAAATATATAAAAAAAACGTTTTTTTTTCCTCAGTTTAGGCCGATACGTATTCTTCTACATATTTTTCGTAAAACAAAATCGCAATAAGCGTTTATTGATTGGTTTGCGCAAAAGTTATAGCGTTTACAAAATAGGGGGTATTTTTATGGCATTTTTATTCAAAAAAAATGTTTTTACTAGTAATGGCGGCGATCAGCGATTTTTTTTTTTCGGTACTGCGACATAATGGCGGACACTTTTGACACATTTTTGGGACCATTGGCATTTTTATAGCGATCAGTGCTATAAAAATGCATTGGATTACTATAAAAATGCCACTGGCAGTGAAGGGGTTAACACTAGGGGGCGGGGAAGGGGTTAAGTATGTCCCTGGGTGTGTTCTTACTGTGGGGGGGGTGGCCTCACTAGGGGAAACACTGATCTTCTGTACATACATTGTATGAACAGAAGATCAGCATTTCCCCCCCTGACAGGACCGGGAGCTGTGTGTTTACACACACAGCTCCCGGTCCCCGCTCTGTAACGAGCGATCGCGTGTGCCCGGCGGCGATCACACGGGCACGCGCTCGGGATTTGGGGGCGCGCCACCTTGTAGCATGCGAGAGAACCGACGTAGTATGACGGGCTCTCGCGCAGGAGAGCCAACCTGCCGCCGTAGAATGACGGCGGCAGGTCGGCAATTAGTTAAAAATTAAACAACTAAAATTAATGCATGCTGTAAATTGCCTACAGCATTGTTCCTGTTTCTTCTGAATGGAGTCGCTGTTTTGTTGAAGCCAAGAGCAGTCCCTGAGAACTCTCCACTCTCCTTAGTCTCAAAAACTGTCACTTTCTGTAATTGAAATGTGTGCCGTGGAGAAAGAAGAGAATATCCAAGAGATAAGATAAGACACGATTCTTGTAAGTTTAAGGCAGGCCATACATTATGCAATTTTCTTTCTTTCAACCACAGGCTGAAGGAAAGAAAATTGCTTGATTCCCCCAGCAACAGAGTCTGTGTTGATGGGGGAGTCCCTCCCACAGCGCTATATACCATGATCACTGCTGACTGCTATAGCCGCCACAGTGATCAGGTTGAAAAAAAAACAGGCTGGTTGTACTGAAGTCGATCCATGGATTGACTTCAGTTCGACCAGCCTCTGCCCATAGACTGATTGAAATTTATCTGGTTCCTGCTGAAACAGCAATATTTGTCCTGTCGCCTCTCCTGCTTTTGTTTTCTCTCTCCATAATCTGCCCTTCCTTGGTTCAGTCTGTTATTCCTGCTGATTCCTTCCTCTTAGCAGCAGCAGTAAATCTTTAGGCTGTCAGCTGATCAGCCTCTAGTGACTCAGATTATTGGCACAGTGTCAAAAATAAGAGCAGCTGAGGCTGTGCAGAGCAGGCTGACACACAGTAGCTATACCTGTAAAAGAAGCCCGCATGAAGTGATCTATTAGGATTTATTTTTCTGATTAAAGTTCTGCTTTAAAGGCACATGTAAAGAATACATTTTGTATAGGGCAGTATTTGCAATTGTTTTGGGTTGATTTATAAAATGTATTGCAATGTATATGGAATGCAAATAATGTGAATGAGGTTAGTTCTGCAAACCAATCCATTTTGGCATGTGATCCTGTGTATAAATTCTTAATTTTTTTTTTTTTTTTTTATCTGCTAATTTTATAATCGTTTTTTAAATATGCTATAGGACTGTTTTTTTTTTAGTTTTTTCGTGGATTGAATTTTTTTCAGGCATCAGTTTGCTATTAGATTTAACACTTTGATGTATTTTATGAATTCTCTATCTCTTCTTCTGAATCTTTGGTAGCTCTCTCTCCCTCAGATTCGATTAAACAGGCTGCTGACCATAGATACAGACTTGTTAGAGCAGCAGGATATTGACCTAAGCCCTGACTTGCAAGATCAGATGCAGCCACAGGAGCAGGCAGCCCACAAAGTGAAACACTACTACCGCCTCTGGATACTGCCCAAGTTGTGGGTTGGTATCAACTTTGACAGGCTTACACTCCTGGCCTTGTTTGACAGGTAAGGAGACTAGGAAATCACCAACCCTATTGTCAGTTTGGTTTCCAAGGAACGGGTACTGTTTTAAATATTTAAAAAGACACAAGATTGGCTCAGTGTTAAAAATGTTTATTTGCATCAATCAAGTGATTTAAAGCTAGGAGTTGCTTCTATAAAGTGTTTGTAAACCCTAACAAGGAACTTCACGTATTTGATTTCTTTAGGTTTGTAATGCCGCATACACACCATCACTTTGTGATGGGAAAAAAAAAAAAAAAAATTTTCAAAAACGATGTTGCCTACACACCATCGTTTTTTCACAATGCCCTAGCAAAGCGAGGTTACGTTCACCACGTTTTTCCATTGAAGCTCGCTTCATAACTAGTTTCTGGGCATGCGCGGGTGTAAAAACGTCTTTTAAACGTCGTTTTTTGCTACACACGGTCAATTTCTGTGAAGTAAAAAACGTTTTGAAAAACGACACATAAAATTGAAGCATGCATGCTTTTTGTCATTTTTCACAAGACATAAAACAACGTTTTCTCCCACACACGGTCATTTAAAGTGCCGTTTTTAAAAACTTTGTTTTTTTTCATCACATAAAGTGATGGTGTGTACGCGGCATTAGGGCTCATTATTCACCAGGTGCAGGAATGCGTGCATTCACCATGCATACGTTTTCTGCCTTTCTGTAGAAACGCACAGGCACCATTCATTCTTAATGGTGCCCCACACATCTAGAAAATATAAAAAAATTGTGCCTACACCCTTTTTGCATGTTTCTAGCGTAATAGAATAGTCCATTGAAATAAATAGAATGCCCTAAAACGTGTATCACAAATAAGCTTGTGCACAACTCCTGTTGCGAACGAGGCTTCAAAGTTAACACTAAGAGCCCTTTCACACTGGAAACGCCTATAGTGGAGCGTTAAAATAGCGGTAAAACACCGCTATTTTATCGCGCTTTTTTATCGCGTTTTTACAGCGTTTTCAATTCATTTCAATGGAGGGGGCGTTTTTTGAGCTTTTATGAGCGTTTTAATAGCGCTATTTTTACCGCAAAAATGCGGCAAAAACGCACCAGTGTGAAAGGGCTCTAAAAGAATTTTGTTATTTCTATTGAATAAGTGCGGAAAACACTCCTGTTGATCTGCCAAAAATATATTGAGTTGATCACTTCCTGTGATCTTGGCATCTGGGGCACTGTTAATAGTTCGCATTGTTCCCCAGCTCTCTTGGCAGATTACAGAACATCTTCCTGTTTATGCTATGGAAAAGTAGAAAGGCAGAGGTGTATGTCCTGCAGTCATAACATACTGTTTTTGGTTGACAAGACTGCTGCTCCATACTCTCAGTAAGTGAGCATTGCTATCCCTAGGACAGGAAGTGTGTTACTGGCAGGATGACTAGACTAAAATAAAGGAAAAAGGCCTAAAAATACAGTCACTTTATTGAAAGAATGGTAAGTTGAAATGTATTATTTTGCTCTGGGTTTAGATGCCGTTTTAAGTGTCTAATCTGCAGATCAACACTAAGCTCTGCACCCCGAGAGCGATTTCTAGCCACGATAAAGCCTTATCCGACCTTGCTACTCATGAAAAGTACCAAGAGACTTGACTGGGTCCTCCAAGACAAAACTTACCGCCACCCCCCCCCCCCAATCCCTTTATTTCTCTCACCAAATACCCATCTAAAAAACAGGCTCACTGACCTACCTCCAAGGGAATCCAACATAGAGCCGGCCAGTCTTCCATCAACGGCCTCGATGCACACAGCCAGTCATCAGGCTCAATGGAGGTAACAGCCCGTACCACTCTGCCATTTCTTATATTAACCCCTCCGGTATTTCAACTTGCCTCTTCAGTGGCTATAGGACCAGTGGCCAGCCCCCCTTGAAAGTCCCTGAAGAATTTAGCATTTGCTCCCTCTTGCAGGCATTGCCAACAAAAGCTGACCTCCAGGCTCCTGCCGATGGTTCACTGCCTGTTGAGTGAGCTGAAGTCCATAACACAGACCAGAAAGTGAACATGCTAGAATCCTCAGTTCAGTAACTCTCTCACCAGTTATCAAAATTAGAGGATACCCAGACCTCCTCTCACCAGCAGGAGTTGTGCACTGGAGCGCCGTCATGTGGGAACCGGAAGGGGCCGTCCCCAAACTGTTCCCATGAAGTTGGGAGCCTGAAGTTGTCTAAAATGTCTTGGTATGCTCACGCCTTAAGAATAACCCCACACCATAATTCCCCCCCCCCCCACCAAATTATTTGAACCAGTGCACAAAGCAAGGTCCATAAAGACATGGATGAGAGAGTTTAGGGTGGAGAAACTTGACTGGCCTGCACAGAGTCCTGACCACAACCCGATAGAACACCTTTGGGATGGAGTGGAGACGGTGAGCCAAGCCTTTTTGTCCACATCAGTGCCTGACCTCATAAATGCGCTTCTGGAAGAATGGTCCAACATTCCCATAAACACACTCCTAAACCTTGTGGACCGCCTTCCCAGAAGAGTTGAAGCTGTTATAGCTGCAAAGAGTGGGCCAACTCAATATTGAACTCTACTGACTAAGACTGGGATGCCATTACAGTTTGTGTGTGTAAAGCTAGGCGTCTCAATACTTTTAGTAATGTGTATATGGATTTCTTTGTGAGTGAACACCTGGGCATTTACTTCAAGCATATAGTGCCATGGCTACCCTTGGAAATATAGAGTTGTGCTCATAAGTTTACATACCCTGGCAGAATTTGATTTCTTGGCCATTTTTCGAGAATTTCTTTCACTCATGGTTAGTGTTTGGCTAAAGCCATTTATTATCAATTATCTTTTTAAATCATAGTGATTTTGGCCTTAACATGCACACAAGTTGACACAAAGGGGTTTGAATGGCTATTAAAGGTAACCAAAAGGTAGTTGAACTGTATAAAACAGGAAAGGGATATACAAAGATATCCAAAGAACTGAGAATGCCAATCAGCAGTGTTCAAACTCTAATCCAAGAAAGTTGAAACCAAACCACAGTCGGGTAGACCAACTAAAATTTCAGCCACAACTGCCATGAAAAATTGTATCATGTTTATAATGCGCCAAACAGCACAGAGACAAGCCTGAAAAACCTTCTGGCACAAAGTCATTTGGAGTGATGAGACCAAAACTGAGCTTTTTGGCCACAACCATGAACGCTACATTTTGAGTTCACAGTGAAAGGTACACCATTCCTACTGTGAAACACGGAGGTGGATCGCTGATGTTTTGGATGTGTGAGCACAGGAAATTTGGTCAAAATTGATGGCAAGATGAATGCGGTATATATAATAAAAAAAAAATACTAGAGGAACATTTGCATTCATCAAATGTGCGTGTCTTAAGTTTTCTTGTTCTCTTGTTCTGTATTGTTGTATATCGACATCCTGATAAGTACTTGGAGGATTGTGGAAGAAAAAATTTACTTTATAGGTACCACTTGAAAATGTAAAAAATTATTTTTAATAATCTATAAATATGTACAATTAAGGATGCCTATGCATCCAATAGAATACATAAACTCAAAAACATCCAAACGAAATATCAAAACACAAGACCAAGTGTGAAACCACAGTATAGAGCTCAGGTATTGGTATCACTATCGCCTAATGTAGCGGTTAGGATTGCCCATGCCAAGTGTTGTTTTCTGGGTCACCATCATCAAGGTCTTGGAGAATAAAAATCGCTCAAGAGTCGCTCAACATGTTTGGCGGTAGCAACCGCTTCCTCAGGAGCTTCTATACAACAATACAGAACAAGCAAACTTATTAAGACATGCACAAAACATGCCTAATGAATTGGGAACATGGATTAGACATTAAATGGCTACATGTTAAAAACTCACCAACTCAGTGGTGTTATTGGAGAATGTCAGGCTCAAAAATCTTCTGCTCCCAGGGCCCTGGACCCGACCCCAATACACCCACCCGGGTGAGGATAGATGAAATGGCCCCAGCCTATCCAATGGCCGCTGTAGCCAATAACGATATGGTTGACGCATACGGGGATGCACCGGATAACTAAAGAAATAAGTGTAATTTGTACCTCAGATGGTATGGATTCTAAATGATACCACTCAACAGGTATATTACAAAATTGGGGAAACTATGAAGATCTAAAGAGTTGCCTAAAGCAGCCCTCAAAATTTCCACTCGCCTACTAGCATTTGGCGAGTGGATTTAAGCTGGGGGCGAGTGATGACAGGGCTGCATGACCAATCTCCCTCCAATCTGTGCCTACACTTAGAGTCCCGATGAGATTGGTTGGCCGAAGAGGAAAGGTGCATGCTCGGGAAAAGTAGTCTGTTGAGCCGCGCACAGGCAGAGCAGTACACAGGTGCTCTCCTTACAATTCTCATTAAGCCATGGGACCTAACAGTATGACCTCTCTGAGCCTGCCCCCCTCCCCCGGGCCGCGACCAATGTAGCTGGAGAGCAGAAAGTAATGAGTGAGGTGGAGGATTGCAAAAATTACCACTTCGGTGCAGCGCTCACTGAAAGTTGCCCTGACATGAGAGCGGCAGCCTTCTAGTTTGTGCAGTTTTCTTCTCCTTGTGCTCTATGCAAGTTTAGCCTGAGCACTGTGAACAGACTGGTCTCAGTGTACGCTGTTCTATGGTGTCAATGGCTGTGCAGTTGTGTGGATCTCAGCGCTGGATTGTACTCCCTCCCGCTGTGCTGCAGCTCCCCTCCTCTCTGCCAGCCTGAATAAAAGGGGGAAGTGGGGACATGCAAGCGTGGAGACGCACACACAGGCTCCTGATGATGATATGAATAGGAGAGAGAGAGGATGGATGGGAGTTGCAGAGGAGACAGCAAGAGAATGGGGAAGAGACCCAGTTCTAGTGCCCTGTCCCTCTGGTCTGCCCCCAGGGCCCTGTCCCATTTTGTTAAAGTTGTTGTTGGTAATATTTAATTTTGTAACTTGATTCTGCATAAAACATTGTCATTCCATGAGATAATCTACGAGGGCGTGTTTACGGGTGCAATTAGGCGCAGGGCAGTGTATGAATTAGGTGGGGCAACTGGTGGCGAGTAACTCTTGAGGCCTGGCT
Source organism: Rana temporaria (assembly GCF_905171775.1). Lineage (NCBI taxonomy): Eukaryota > Metazoa > Chordata > Amphibia > Anura > Ranidae > Rana > Rana temporaria. The sequence goes on from NC_053501.1 coordinate 48,322,852, forward strand.
AGTGGCTCAGGACTTGAAATTTTGAGCCCTGGCCTAAAGCATATAAGTATTATTGATTGAACAATGCAAAATATTGGTCTTGTGTTTTGATATTTCGTTTTGGATGTTTTTGAGTTTTATTTATTCTATTGGATGCATAGGCATCCTTAATTGTACATATTTATAGATTATTAAAAATAATTTTTTACATTTTCAAGTGGTGCCTATAAAGTCATTTTTTTCTTCCACAATCCTCCCTGTCATTGGCTACAGCAGAATAAAATGAAGGTTCTGGAGTAGCCATATCAGTCTCCTGACCTCCAATATCATTGAGCCACTCTGAGTTCTCAAATGTGCAGTTCATGCAAGATAGCCTAAGAATTTACAGGGACTGGAGGCATTCTGCCAAGAGGAATGGGTAGCTTTACCATCTGAGAAGATAACGAGCCTCATCCACAAATACCACAAGACTTCAAGCAGTCATTGATGTTAAAGGCCGCCATACACAGTCTTAGGAACTGGGGTATGGAAACTTTTTTTGATCAGGGTCATTTGGGTAGTTTCAGTTGCCATTATGATTTATAAAGAGTAAGCACAGTTGATTGATAATAAATGACTTCAGCCAAACACTAACCATGAGTGAGGGAGAGTTTTTGTGGTGTTTGTATTCTCTGAAAAATGGCCAAGAAATCATAAATTCTGACAGGGTATGTGAACTTATGAGCCTAACTTGAGTATATATTTTTTCCCACCTAAACAAATTTTCACGTAGCATTTTTTTTCTATGGAGCCCTGGGATTTTTAAAACTCAAGATGCCATATTTATGCAAACATTGACTTCTGCTAGGAATTTGGCACTTTGGCCTTTCCCATCTAACACTTAAGGTTCACCATCACTGCCCTAGAGTAAGAAGGAAGTAGATGGGCCAAAGCTCTGGTTTTGTATCCTAAGTAGAAATTACATAGTGTGCCATACATTTTTTGATGCTCCAGGGACTCTCTAGAAAAAGATTATGAACACAGTTCTTAACATTCACATCACTGCAACTAAATATCAAGGTGTCTCCAGTACATCCTGCTGCTCAGTCTGTGCTTTTATTGAATGCCCACATCTGCAGCAGGTATGGCTAAATAAATACTTTTGCACAAATTAGAAATAGTAACATTTTTGATTTTGTGCATGACAATTAAAATATACCTTTCCAAATGTTCAGTCGTTATGTATTTTTTGTCTGTTATTTTTACCCTCTACACAGTATGGTTAAAGTATAAGGAATACAAATAAAATGCTCAAGTCGCAAAGTTCTCTGCAGTTTTTCGATCACCCGCTGCATGTAGGACTGCTGCCGCCTCCAGGTAGATCACAATCAAAGTTGATCTTTTTTTGTAACGGCATTCTTTTGGTGGTATTTGGTAACCACTGAGGTGTTAGTCTTTATTTTATTATGTGCAGTAAAAAAAAAAAAAAAAAAAAATTTTTGGGGAAAGTTTCCCATTTCTGTAAATAAAACCTATGAAATAAAAATGCCAGGACAGATTGAAAACTCCCAGAAATGACAATTTGTTTTGCCAAGTTGACTCCAAGGTAATTTCATTGTTTGCCCTAATTTTGTGGAAATTAAAAAACTTGCTGCTATCGAAGTAAGACGTGCAAGTGGATTTTGTCTTTCGCTTTCCCAACGCTCCTAACATAATGGAAACAATAAAATCATTAAAGTTCTTTGGCATCCAGAAAAAAAAAATGTAATTAAAGAATTTGTGTCAGAAGACCACTGTAGAAAAAAATAAATGACAAACTCCATAGTCTTTTATATTGATATAAACTCCTTATTTGTGAAGAGCTCTGTGATGTAGAATGCAGATTGTTGTGGTGTTCTTTTTATATAATTTTAATGTAATTATTTTCTTCAATTTAGGAACAGGGAGATCCTAGAAAATGTGCTGGCTATCACTCTTGCCATTCTGGTTGCCTTTCTGGGCTCTGTTCTTCTCACAGGAGGCTTCTTCAAAGATATCTGGGTCTTCCAGTTTTGTCTTGTTATTGCCAGCTGTCAGTACTCTCTCCTTAAGGTGAGTTTTTTTTTTTTTTCCATCTTGGTTTGACAAGCTGTGGTTATAATTCTCTAATTGTGTAATTGGGCTTTGTCAAAGTTATCTTGGCTGTAGCGGCAATCAATTTGCCTACAGACTATAAGATTGTCATAATGGCACATTTAGGTGATAGGCAAAACTTCTGTCCAGTCAATATGATTTCTTCCCAGAAAGGCTGACAGCAGGAGTGTTTTCGGAGTGTAATGCCTTGCCTTGCAAACCTTTCCCAATTGTCCAAGTTAGAACATGTATGACCCAAGTAGTCCTCCTTAAAATAGAAGCTGTGGCTACAGCCTCCCATGAGATGGTTAGATTTTGCATTGATGTAAAGCCACTTTCGGTCTTTTTAATGTGATATTCAAGGTTTGTTAAAAAAAAAAAAAAAAGTCATACTTTCCTGCTTTGTACAACGGTTTTTCATAGAGCAGATCTTATTATCTTCTTGGGTCACCCATCAGCGCTCCTCCAAGTTCCTCCCCCTTGACCTTTCGCCCCCAATAGCAAGCTGCTTTCTATGGGTGTACTGGTGCATGCTCGCTCCTGAGCACCGCTCTGTGCGGCCATAAGACACATGGACATCGCTCTGCCCTGCCCCTGCTCTCTCCTCATTGGCCAATGGCTCCTGCTGACTCCACACCCGAAGCTCCTGAACATTGCTGGATCGAGAGGAAGCTTGGGTGTGGGTATTGGGGGGCACTGCATGAAAGTTAAAAACCTTCAGCCCTTACAACCACTTTTAGGTATAAGCAACAGTATTGCTGATGCCGCATAGTGGACTCAATTCAAATTATATGAATAGGACATTGTAATCTGCACAAAATATTTTTCTACATTTGGATCGTTGCCCATGCACACATTTTTCTGGACTGTGAGACCCTCTGGAGTGTCAGAAATCTATGAACATCACTGCCTGCCTTCTCCCCTGTTGCACCCTACCTTCTGTATCTTGGGCTTCCTGCCACTAGGTGCAAGGTCACAGATTGCATTAATCCTTTCTGCTCCACAGATACTTGTGAGCACCTCTTGTGGGAATCCCTCAGATATATCGGTATGATGGATCACAAGGACAGTGGTACGGCAGACTTTGCCAGCTTCCAACCCACTAACTATTCCAGGTTGGATTGCAATCTCCTTCCACAGGATCTGACGCCAGTAGTCCTTTTAAACACCTTTCAGGGCAGACTGTCCTCTCCGTTTTATCCAGGAAGGAATTCTCGGCTACCATGTATGGTTTTAAACCATACATGTAAAGCGTTGTCCTTAAACATGGGTAATGTCACATTAACTCTGTAATACACCACATGTTTGTATACTTTGAAAGTCCACAAAAAAGTCCTTTTTATATTCAAAATAATAAAGTAATAAAAAAAAATCCACAAAGGTGCTTGTGTGAAAACAAAAGATTCAAATTCTCTTTTGCCAGGATATGAGTAATCCAATCCACCACTACAAAAGATGGCCACTGTTAAATATGCCATGTTCATTCTGAGCCAGTGAGTAGAGGGCCCTACTGGACTGAAACTTTTTGTAGCTACTACTATAACGGACAAATATATGGACAGAGACCAGCACAAGAATTTTTTACGACATGGCACCAACATCCCTACAAGATAAGGAGGAGATTTGGGAGATATGGGACTTTATAGGTGCTTTGCAACATAGAAAATCAGAAGTTTATGTAAAAATATATACAAAATTATTAAATGAACAGTATCATAAAACTGATGCATACAATATAATCATGGCCATAGATGTACACACACACCCTACTTTTGACAATGATTTGCTGCAATCGCATACATATTTTCATCACCTCCATATTTTTCTACATGTTTTTTCATGTGGCTTCTTCAGGAAAGAACGTGAAAATGATTTAATAAATCTGAAAGTCAATAATCGATCAGCTTTAAATGTGCACGAGAATAGAACAAAAAATGAGTACATCAAAAATCAACATAACATCTTAGTATTATAAATGTATGACTGCAATTGTACACACAGCAACAAAGCCCTAATACCAAAAAGGTTCCTACCTCTTGGATTGAGTATAGGAGCCTGCTGGGATTGGCTGAAAGAAGGGATGGGTGTGGGATCCTGCAATGCAATATGCCCTTGCAGTCAAAAACCGCCAAAAATTATGTCTCGTCTCCCGTAAGGAGAGGTATACACTGTTTAACTTAAAGGATGATTTCAAAGGTAGCCTGCCAACAACATACATTGATCACAAAAAGAGATAGCTAGGCTATGCAAGATTGAGGCGAGCCGAGTTCATACTTTTGGGCCTGTTGTGGACTCTTATGTTTAACCCCTGCAAAGCTATCTCTTTTTGTGATCAATGTATGTTGTTGGCAGGCTACCTTTGAAATCATCCTTTAAGTTAAACAGTGTATACCTCTCCTTACGGGAGACGAGACATAATTTTTGGCGGTTTTTGACTGCAAGGGCATATTGCATTGCAGGATCCCACACCCATCCCTTCTTTCAGCCAATCCCAGCAGGCTCCTATACTCAATCCAAGAGGTAGGAACCTTTTTGGTATTAGGGCTTTGTTGTATGTTGTTGTATGTTGTTGTATGTTGTTGGCAGGCTACCTTTGAAATCCTTTTAGATAACGCTGTATACCTCTCCCTACGGGAGACCTGACAAAAGTTTTTGACTGCAAGGACGTATTGCATTGCAGGATCCCACACCCCTCCCTTCTTTGAGCCAATCCCAGCAGGCTCCTATACTCGGTCCAAGAGGTAGGAATGTTTTTGGTATTGGGGCTTTTTTGCTGTGTGTGTACATTTATAATACTAAGATGTTATGTTTTTGATGTACTAATTTTTTGTGCTTTTCTCGTGCACATTTAAAGCTGATCGACTGACTTTCATATTTAATAAATTAATCTTCACGTTCTTTCCTGAAGAAGCCACACGGCGAAACGTCAAAATATGGACTTGATGAAAATATGTATGTGATTGCAGCAAATCGCTGTCAAAATTGGGATGTTTGTGTACACCTATGGCAATGATTATATTGTATGCATCAGTTTTATGATGCTGTTTATTTAATAACTAATTTTGTATATATTTTTCTATGTTGCAATGCACCTATACAGTCCCAAATCTCCACTACTATAACAGAGTTTGCTTTTATCTCCTGATACAATACCCCTGGTCTAAGATACATGGGATTGCTTGCTCAGACGTGGTATGTTTGATGCAACTGAATCCATTAGTACTGTTAATGTACAAATCCTGCATGTTTTTCCCCTAAGAAGTGTACAAAATGTATTAAGAATCCAGAACGGCTCTAAACTCTTTAATTGGAAAAAAAAAAATGCAACAACCATATGACTTTCTGCTGTGACTGGGGGAGTGCACTGCATTATAGAAATCTGTATCAATAGTGGTTCTTTGAGTATTTATTTTTAAACCTTTTTGCGTGAATTATAGTGTACACACACACAGACCCACACTTTATTATATATTGCTCTGTGCTAAAATTGGTGTTAACATACGTTTTTAGTATGAATGTTTGATTAGAGTGTACACATTGTGGAATCAAATGCACTAAAGAACAAAATATCAAAACCCTTCCAGTGCCTAAGTGCTAATATTGTGTATTTTGCGATCCATCAAAGTAACACTCTGTAAAACGCTTGCATAAATAGAACCTTCACATTCCTCTTTTTGGAAATACTCTCACCTTGAGGTTTGACCCTCACTACAGACATCTATAGCACATTTTTATTTTGTGAAGGCTGTCATACAAATTTTCACTTTTTGGGATCTCGGTCCAGATCTGTCTGCCTTTTTTAAACCTTTCAGGGATACTCCCCTGTTTGCTCTCGCAATGTCTTCCTCATTGCCGTCACCATTGAAAGGCGAATTGGTGTCTTTAATCACAAAGGAACCCTTTCTCATGCTACACAGATTTTATAATGTTGTTTTGAGGTCCAAGGCATGCCACATGTGGTTTCTTTCCACTATAACCAGACATTGTTCTCCCATCTCCATCCTGCTCTGTCGTATTCCATGAAGATTTACCTTTGTTCTCATATTTTTTGCCATCTCTCCCCTTGTTGAGGAACATGTATGAAAATGATCATATGCAAAAAAAATTTAAACATTTTTTTTTGGCATGTAAAATGAGAAGGTAAATGTGTGTGTGTGTGTGTGTGTATGTGTGTGTGCGCACCTTTTGATCTTAAAAAAAAATAATTACTACTATATGTAAGGAAATAATTGTTTGATATGCAGTTATGTGATTTGTATATGCATAATTTCCCTATGATTTTAAAAATTGGAAACATATGTGATAATTGGTGTGTGTAACATCTGCCTTTGAAAGCTAGCATTTAGACAAAGTTGAAGTGTTTCATGCATGAGCTCCATGTTTTGGTTTTGCAAATTTCAATGTCCTATGGATTAAAATGGATTGATAATTTGTGGTTTTTGTTTTTCCAAGAGCGTTCAGCCTGATTCTTCTTCCCCTAGACATGTAAGTATATTTATATAACTGCACTGTTAATGTAGTTAACCATGTTAAGTGTATAAATGGTGATATTCACTTTCTCCCAAGTAATAAATTCTCACTAAGTATTTTCTATCATTTTGGTATTTTAGGGCCATAACCGTATCATAGCCTATAGTAGGCCTGTTTACTTCTGTGCCTGTTGTGGCCTTATTTGGTTATTGGATTATGGAAGCAAAAACCTGTCAGCCACCAAATACAAGCTGTATGGAATGGCCTTTACCAATCCTATTCTTCTCATATCTGCCAGGGATTTAATCATTGGTAAGTATGAATACCAGTTTTAGTGATTACACTATACCCAGCATTGTCTTGTATGCTTATAGTTTTGAGTAGCACTTACCCCTCTATCCACTGTATATTATGTCATAAAAGTGGTGTTCATTGCGAGGATCATGCTTACTCCAGATTTCTGTTTGTTTTACATGCATGCCCAATCCAAGTGTCATTCGTTGCCTACAGGCGTAGCATCTCCTTATACAAGGGCTGCTGTAATCCCATGATTATGCCCCTGGAGCAGAGGCAGGGAGGTTTGGCTTTGCAGGGAGCTCCCAGTTCAAATGCCATGCTGATATAGTAGAAAATGTGAATGAACAAGTTTTTCTCATTGCACATTCCAGGACACATGGTATCTTCATATCTATTACAATATGGTTATGTTGCCACGTTTAGGTGATTGGCAAAAAAAAAAGGAAATCCTCCAAGCCAAGCATGATTTCAGTGTCTTAGGCAATGATAATATCTGTGTCGCTTCTGCACGAAAATGGCTAGCTTCTCAATAGTTCCATCTTGAATTAAGGGAAAGGCTCTTCAGATCCACTGCCTACAGCTTACTAGGCTCAGAGGAATGGTACCCGGGACATGTGGGGCCTGTAATGTTGCCAGTCAGCACAGGACTCTGCTTGATAAGACCCTGTGCAATGATACATTACCTTGAGGACCCCAGAATGGTGCTATACAGGTCCAGGGCAGTGATTAAAGTATTGAGTCCCTGAAGACCCTTGCCGTGTGGCGTGTGCTATGATGGTATTCTCTCTACCTGTACCCTTCCTCCCCATCTGCACTTGTTGAATTGAGGTTGGCTTGTGAGCTCTTATTTTTGTACTTTTACTGTGGAACACTCTGAATCAATATATTGCAGTAACACTGTTAAGCAGTGGTCTGGGAAGCTCCTGGTGCCAAATGCAGCATTTTTTTTTGCGCCCCCTGCATTAACAGCCAAGTTGGTCAGAGTGTCGACCTTGCATGTGGTAGCAGCAGGGCTTTACAGAGTCTGGGACTACAGATTGCAGCAAGTACATTGGTATGGAATACAATCTAAAACTACCACTTCCCAAGTCCTTTGCTCCAAAGCTTACAGGATTTGGGTCATGGCATCTGCCACAATATCCCAAATACTTTTCACCTAATTAAGAAATGGAGTATGCGTTCGGTGGATCCAGCTGCTGAAGTCCAGTTGGCCTCTTTTCATTTCATGTTCTTATACGCTTTTGTGATTATTAGTCTGGCAACGATTTCACGTTATTGTGGTGTTTAAGCACAATTGTTTATCATTTTTCTCTATGTATTGCATGCATTATTTTGTGTTTGCATTTATCCATGGTAATTTTCAATGTGCTTCTGCTCCACAGTGTTCACGCTATGTTTCCCAGTCGTGTTTTTCATCGGTCTCTTGCCTCAGGTGAACACTTTCGTCATGTACCTGTGTGAACAAGTGGATATACATGTGTTTGGTGGAAACGGTGAGATTTGCTTTCTGCACTAGTTGTTAACATGAAACATGGCATCCTACTTCTTAAATTCCTTTTTAGTAACATGGCATTGATATATAGCGCACCTTGAGGTTATTCCTTACTACATGACTATAACTTTAAGCTTTTACATAAAGTTCCCATTAACCCAGCTGCAAAGACTTGTTTACATGCAGTGCTGATAAAAGCTGGGAGGATTGGAGTATTATGACTGTTGGTCTGGGAACTTTTTAAATAGGTTTAGGTCACTAAAAGTTAAATTAAACCCTCTGCGTTTTTTTTTTATTTTTTTTAGCTAAACTCATTGAGCACAATAAACCTTCCCCATTATTTATTAATTTTACCCTAGCATTTACAGTTTACACATTTTAGGGCAGCTGACTCCTGCTGGTGGTGCAGCTCTTAAATCTGTTAGCTTGGGAAAGGGATATGGGAGGCACAGAGGAGTGCTGTGCTATCCTAGGCTACTGGGCTTGTGTTTATGTGCTTGGGTGCAACTTATTTTTTTTTGGGCTAACTTTTTTTTCATGACATCCCCCTATTTGATGTTTTTATGTTGATGGGTTCTCTTTAATGAGACATGCCGGGTCTCCCCTGTGCTTCACTTAATGGTATGCATTGCAGGATCGCTTTGCAATGCATCCCTTCCCGGCTATGCTAGCTGATAAAATTGAGAGGCTGACCTGGAAGTGACATCATACACGTCGCTTTTCGGGTCAGAGCAAGAAGAGGAGCCCGGAATACGTATATATAGGGAGGGGGGACAGGCATGTGAGCAATTGGGCGGCGGCCCAGCAGCAGTCTGCCTGTCGGTTTTACACACAATCTAGGACGCTGCAGCCACCAGATTGTGTGAAGACCCCCGCTGTACAGACATGGCAGCGTAAGGGTTAAAACTATACTGCATTTAAACATCACAAACCAAAAACACTAATTTATTTTTAATGTTCAAAGCAAACTCCCCCATCTATTGATGTGTTCATACTTAATTTTGCTGAAAATCATTCTGAAAAACAACCCCCTAGTATTTCTAGTAGTGGCTAGAATCCATCTTCCCTTAATGCAGGCATACAGACAGGGTTTACTTAGCTGAGAAAACTCTGTGAAGACTTATGGGATGTATGACCTAATTTGCCTAGGCCTGGAGACCATTAAAGAAGAAGTAAACCCTGATGGGTTTTACTTCATCTTTGTTCCCTGCAAACTAAAAGCATAATGGGCTAGTATGCATAGCCCATTATCTGCCACTTACCTGCAGAAGAAGCCCGCGATGTTGGCGCTGTCTAATTGCGTCCATCCTCAACCCCTCTTCCTTCCGGGGCCGGTCACGGCACATGCACTATAGAAACGGCACGGATCGTGCCCTTTCTTCAGTGTACATTTGCCAAGTGTGTCGGCGCTGAGGTATATGGCGAATATCTCCTAAACCATAGAGGTTTAGGAGATCTTTCCAGTACCTACAAGTAAGCCTTATTATAGGCTTACCTGTAGGGAAAAGTACAGGGTACAACCACTTTTTTAAGTAAGTTTCAAATTGTAAAAAAAATAAGATTAAAAAAAGTAGATGTATCTATTTACTAATGCTCACAGCATAAGGATTTAAATTATCATTGTTAATTGAGAGAGAAGTTCTGCTTTACAAACTTGTGTGAACCTGGTCTTCGCTAATGAAAAATAAAAGCAAAGCAGGGCAGGGATCCCATTTCCTGCCTCATATAAATTATTAGGCATACAGCCTGCATGCATTCATTAGGGAACTTGGAGACTTATGTAAAACACACATAAATGTATATCCTTTTTAGTTGAGCTAGAATGTTAATCTTTTAAATAGGGTTGTCCCGATACCACTTTTTTAGGACTGAGTACAAGTACCGATACTTTTTTTCAAGTAGTCGCCGATACCGAATACCGATACTTTTTTTAAATGTCCCCCACATATGCAGCCATGTCCCCCACATATGCAGCCATGTCCCCCCCAGCCATGTCCCTCACATATGCAGCCATGTCCCTCACATATGCAGCCATGTCCCTCACATATGCAGCCATGTCCCTCACATATGCAGCCATGTCCCTCACATATGCAGCCATGTCCCTCACATATGCAGCCATGTCCCTCTAGCCATGTCCCTCACATATGCAGCCATGTCCCTCTAGCCATGTCCCTCACATATGCAGCCATGTCCCTCTAGCCATGTCCCTCACATATGCAGCCATGTCCCGAGTCCAGCCATGTCCCGAGTCCAGCCATGTCCCGAGTCCAGCCATGTCCCGAGTCCAGCCATGTCCCGAGTCCAGCCATGTCCCGAGTCCAGCCATGTCCCGTCCCGAGTCCAGCCATGTCCCGAGTCCAGCCATGTCCCGAGTCCAGCCATGTCCCCCATACCTTTGCCGCCGCCGCATGGAGAAGATCACAGCATTCATTTGAATAGCTGTGATGTTCCCGCACGGCGTTTAACCCATGCGGCGGTGCGGCGGCTTTCGATGCGGCGGCGGCAGCGGCGGGGGGGAAGTATTCTATTTAGGTATCGGGGGTATTTGCACGAGTACGAGTACTCCCGCAAATACTCGGTATCTGTCCCGATACCGATACTGGTATCGATATCTGGACAACCCTACTTTTAAATGTCAATTATTATTTTTTTAATTAAAAATAACAAACATCTTATACTTGCCTGCTCTGTGCAGTGGTATTGTGGCCCCGATCCTCCTCTTTTGGGGTCCATGGCGGCGATCTTGGCTCCTTCTCTGCTTGGGTCTACCATAGCCAGCTGCTGGCTATGGGGAGAGCGTAGTCTGCGCCCCTCCAGACCTGTGTAAGTCTATGGGCCGTGCTCCATAGACTTACACATCGGTACTTGGGGCTGCTCCCCACTTCCTCTTCACTGCATCGAATTGAAAGCAGCAAGAGCCAATTGCTGCTGCTCGAGTACTGTGAAAAGAGGGGAAAATAGATGCAGCCGCGCACAGCGCTGATCTCTTCTCCCCTTTCTTCCCCTTTTCTTCAGGGAAGGGGGAGGGGGCACAGAGAAACGGAAAATGTTTTTTTACATTAATGCAAACCATGCATGAAGGTAAACGTTTTTAGGTTTAGTAAGGTCTCTAATTTTCTGTACATTTTGCATTATTTATTTTGCTAAGAATAAAAAATATTCTATTTTTCAGCTACCACCAGCCTGCTCGCAGCACTTTACAGCTTTATTCGTAGCGTCGTGGCAGTAGCTTTACTTTATGGACTATGTTATGGTGCTCTTAAGGTAAGCCCTTTGCATGTATTGTACAGAATCCCCTTCCTCAATTAATCACAATAAGATGTGTATGTGTGTGTGTGTGTGTATATATATGTGTGTGTGTGTGTGTGTGTGTATGTATATATATATATATATATATATATATATATATATATATATATATATATATATATATATATATATATATATATATATATATATATAATATACGCTCACACACAGAGCCTTACAAAAGTATTCACCAGCTTTGCTTTTCACCTATTTTGTTACATTACAGCTTTTAGTTTCGATGTTTTTTTAATCTGAGTTCTATGTGATGGATCAGAACACAATAGTCTAAGTTGGTGATATAAAATTCAAAAAATATATACATAAAACAATTTTTCAGAAATAAAAAACGTATAATTGGCATGTGCCTATGTATTCACCCCCTTTGTTATCAAGCCCATAAAAAGCTCTGGTGCAACCAATTACCATCAGAAGTCACATAATTAGTAACATGATGTCCACCTGTGTGCAATCTAAGTGTCACATGATTTGTCATTACATATACACACCTTTTTGAAAGGCCCCAGGGGCTGCAACACCTAAGCAAGTGGCACCACTAACCAATCACTGCCACAAAGACCAAGGCACTCTCCAAACAAGTAAGGGACACTGTTGTTGAGAAGTACAAGTCAGGGTTAGGTTATAAAAAAAATATCCAAATCTTTGATGATTCCTAGGAGCACCATCAAATCTATCATACCTAAATGGAAAGAACATGGCACAACAGTAAACCTGCCAAGAGACAGCCTCTTACCAAAACTCACGGACCAGGCAAGGAGGGCATTAATCAACGGCAGCAGAGAGACCTAAGGTAACCCTGGAGGAGCTGCAGAGTTCCACAGCATAGACCGGAGTGTCTGTACATAGGACGACAATAAGCTGTACGCTCCATTGAGTTGGGCTTTATGGCAGAATGCCCAGAAGAAAACCATTACTTTCAGCAAAAAACGAAATGACACGTTTTGCGTTTGTGAAAAGTCATGTGGAAGACTTCCAAAATGTATGGAGGAAGGTGCTCTGGTCTGATGAGACTAAAATTTAACTTTTTGTCCATCAAAGAAAATGCTATGTCTGGTGCCAACCCAACACATCACATCACCCAAAGAACACCGTCCCCACAGTGAAACATGGTGGCAGCATAATGCCGTGGGGATGTCTTTCAGCAATCGGGACTGGGAAACTGGCGGAGTTGAGGGATAGATGGATGTTGCTGAATACAGAGATATTCTTGAGCAAAACCTGTACCACTCTGTGTGATTTGAGGCTAAAAAGGAGGTTCACCTTCCAGCAGGACAATGACCCCCAAACACACTGCTAAATCAACACTTGAGTGGTTTAAGGGGAAACATGTAAATGTGTTGGAATGGCCTAGTCAAAAGCCCAGACCTCAATCCAATAGAAAATCTGTGGTCAGACTTAGATTGCTATTCACAAGCACAAACCATCTAACTTGAAGGGGCTGGAGCAGTTTTGCAAGGAGGAATGGGCAAAAATCCCAGTGGTAAGATGTGTCCAGCTCATAGAGACTTATCCAAAGCGACTTGGAGTTGTGATAGCCGCAAAAGGTGGCTCTACAAAGTATTGACTTTAGGGGGGTGAATAGTTATGCACATTGACTTTCTATTATTTTGTCCTATTTGAAGATTTTTTTTTTTTAGTGTGAAGCAAACAACAACGTTGTGGGCATGTTCTGCAAGTTAAATGATGCAAATCCTTAAACAATTCATGTTAATTCCAGGCTGTGGGGCAACAAAATAGGGCTTTTTTTCCTCAAAAAATAGGTGCAGTAACTCAATCACTGTCATACTCCCCCCCCCCCCCCCCCCCCCCCCCCGAAACACACACACTATCACAAAGTGAAATTTAAGCACACTATTGACCCACTAACAGTGGAAGGGTATTAAGGGGCATTAAACACCAGGAGTGCATTACATGTAGAGAGTAGAGTTTGGGGGGTGTACTACAAAGAGTGCAGAGTTCAGCCGCCTTCCACAGCCACTTACCTCTGCATCCACATCCCACTTTCACCTATCTTCAGCTCTTACCTCTCCATGCAACCCTTCTACCTTCCTTAAAAGCTCCACCATCGTCCACACTGAGTCAGAGGTGGTAGAACTGAGTTCCACCAAGTTCCAGCTGAAAACAAGCGTGAAGAACCCCCATACTCCTGAGAAGTATGTCTGCCATAAAGGCTTCCTTTGCCCAGTACAATACAAGATCCCTCAGCTCACCCAAATACTTGTCAAGACAGCAGTGTAGGGTAAACAGCATAGGAATTAATTTGAACAGACACAAGTATATATCTCTGGAGACCATTTCCCCTTCCTTGTTGGCAAAGAGACGCAGGGTGGGATAAAATTTACATCCAATCACATGAGCCACAGGTGCATTCAAACTTCTCAACACATTTATAAACACAAACTAGGCATGCAGCCGACAACTAGGTACTGAAACATTTAATCTTTCAACAAGTATTTAAATTGGCAACTGGGCATGCAGATCACTTCTCACCTGTTAAAGGATCTTCTCCCCTCCTGTAACTTGGGCATGTGTGTCCATTGTCAGTGTCCTAATCATAGTGTAGACAACCTAGCTGGTTCAGGGGTAAAATGAAATGCTGAGTTCAGTGTGATTGTACGGAGTCTGATTAGTGCAGATCAGACTGGGCTTCTCAGGTCACCCTGTGCCCCTAATAGGCACAGGGTCACTTACATATAAAAGGGGCCTGGGGAGCAAGGAGTTTCCTCGCCCCTCTAAGGTAAGCTGGGTTCCATCGACCCCCGCGCGCCTAAAGTGACTGTCGTCGCAACACTTTTTTTATGCAATTCAATGCAGGTGTAATTCTTGGTGTTTATCTACGTCTGGTGTCTAATGTTGTCAACGCCTCAGAATCATGTGCAATGATATCCATCCATAAGAAAGAAAAGTCTCATAGTGTAGTGATTATTAGGTATTCAATAGAATAGTGAAAGGTTTTACTCTTGATAGTGGCAACTGTTACTAATTTTGTGCTTCACTCTGCTTTCCCCACATGCAATGCAAACTCTCCAAAAGGTGTATATTGTAGCATGGTTTATACTGCCATTTTTTCTACAGCTGGTGTATTGATTTTAAGCTGCTTTGATAAAACTACCGCACTGATACCTTGTTTCTTCTGTCTAATGGTATCTATTTGGTGTGAGCGGCTATATGTCCCACAAATATATCTTAATGAGAGACCCTGAATAGAGGATACAGGTGTCCAGAGCTAATCGTCCATCCATCCCTGTTGAGCCTGCTGGCTGCATACTGTATGGCAGTATACACCTTTTGGTGAGTCTGCATTGCATGTGGGGAAAGAAGAGTGAAACGCTTATTTAATAACCTTTAGCCACTATCACGGGTTATCACTTTCACTATTCTATTGAATACCTACTAATTACTACACTGAGACTTTTCTTTCTTATGGTTGGACATCATTGCACATGATTCTGAGGCGGTGACAACATTTGATACCAGAAGTGAATAAACACTGAGAATTACATCTGCATTTACTTGCATAAAGTGTGTTGGCTGTTCTCTTCAATGAGACAGCACCTGCTTCTGGGGAATTACCAATTCTCCTATTTTCACGTTTAAAGGAGCACCGCACTTTTTATGGACTATTTTGTCTAATTGTTGAAGGAACTGCAATTTTGGTTTTGAGGGCCATTGCACACCACAGAAACACAGTCCGAATGCATTTCAGATTATTTTCTGCATGAGTGTTTTTGACACGTTTTTTGGTGTGTTCCAGTGTTTTTGTTGCCTTTTTTATGCATTCCTGTGCATTCCCCCCCCCCTTTTTTTCCCTCAACCTTAAAAAGGACATTTGTGTGTTTGGTGCATTGCAATGCTTTTTGTGATGCATTTTAGAGTGTTCCATTGCAGAAAAAATGCACTTGGACTGCAATGCACTGGAACTGCAAGCACTGGTGTTGAACTAAGCCATTGAAAACCATATGTTTTTGATGCAGGAAAACTGGTCTGCATGTGGTGTGAACTGGCCCTAAGGATTGTGTATTTTCTTGCTAGCAGCTAATTCTCCTTGTGGTGTAGTGTTGATCTTTTTCCTTTTTTTTTTTTTTTAAACTAATAATTAGGTGAATATTATCCATAAAACAAGCATAAGATCCACCCAGTAGTGTTGGTAAAAGTTCTCTTTTATTAGACCGAAAATAAGTGTTCGCCTCCACCACCTCTTGGACACACACTCACCAACTTGTATTGCTAATCTGTCCCAAGAAAGGCAAAATCTCTTATTTAAAAAAAAAAAAAAAACTGGCCACAGATGTATCAATTCAAGATGCATTAAAACAGGCAGAGACCGACTCTTCTGTGCTTGATTAGCCTTCTCCCCATGGTTTATAACTGTGTTCAGTCATGAACACAAGATGTCTGCTTCTCCAGCACAACAGAGGCACTCTCTCTGCACTGATACTGATGGCCATGGCCATGCTGTAGAAGGATAACCTCTGTTAGGCTCCTCCCCCAGTGGCGTATGACGTCATAAGGACTTTTTCAAGAGTAAGCCGATACCTTTTCGAGTCCACTGTAGATATCCCCAGGATCCTTAAACTCAAAAGTGCATTGTAAGGTTGTGAGTAAATGGTGACAAGTTTCTTGGTTGCTATATCTGGCCTTCTTTTCTCATGTGCCTGTATACGTGGCTCATCGCTGTCATACAAGGCTTTACTAACCAATTACAAGCCTTGAGTGGTGGGAAGAGACAGGCTAGAGCCCTTCCAACAGGAAGCTGGGTGGTGTATTATAGAGTGCCTGTAGTTTTGGGAGCACAAGGGTCCTCTAGTCTACAGGGGTTGAGCAGGGTGCCTGCTACACAAGTGAACTTTAAAGCTTGAACTGAACTACACCACAGAATTGTGTGATAATTGCTGGTCTTGCTGAAATTTGTAGTTTGCTTTCTTCTAGATCAGGGTAGAAAAAAATTGAGCAATAAAATTGTCCCTGGATAGACTTTATACAGTCTTGTTGACCATTCATCGTGGCTTGAAAGGGTTTAACCACTTCCTTACTGGCACTTAAACCCCCTTCCTGCCCAGACCAATTTTCATCTTTCAGCGCTGATGCATTTTGAATGACAATTGCACGGTCGTACAACACTGTACCAAAATAAATTATATTTTTATAATTTTTTTTCCCACAAATAGAGCTTTCTTTTGGTGGTATTTGATCAACTCTGCGGTTTGAATTTTTTGCGCTATAAACAAAAAAAGAAAATTTTGAAAAAAAAAACACTTTTTTTACTTTTTGTTATAATAATATCCCAATTTTTTTTTTTAAACGATTTTTTTTTTCTCAGTTTAGGCCGATACATATTATTCGACATATTTTTGGTAAAAAAATCGCAATAAGCGTATATTGATTGGTTTGCGCAAAGGTTATAGCGCCTACAAAATACGGGATAGATTTATGATTTTTTTTACTAGTAATGGCGGCGATCTGCGATTTTTGTCAGGCCTGCGATATTGTGGCGGACATATCGGACACTATTTTGGAGCCATTCACATTTATACAGCGAACAGTGCTATAAATATGCACTGATTACTGTATAAATGTGACTGGCAGGGAAGGGGTTAACACTAGGGGGCAAGGAAGGGGTTAAATGTATTCCCTGGGAATGATTCTTACTGTGGGGGGAGGGAGACTGACTGGGGGAGGTGACCGATCTGTGTCCCTATGTACAAGGGACACAGCATTGGTCTCCGCTCTCCCTGACAGGACGTAGAGCTCTGTGTTTACACACAGAGCTCCACGTCCTTGCTCTGTCACTGCCGATCGCGGGTACCTAGAGGACATCGCGACAGCCAGACACGCGCATCGGCATCACGTGACACGCCGGGCACAGTGTAAATAGCAGAACGTCCAGGGACTTGAGAGCCGCGCTGTGGTCGTCTTTCGTCTACAGCGCGGGTCTCAAGTGGTTAAGGTTTTTGACCAGCAAAGTAATAATAAAACTGTTCTTTATTTAGTATGTGTAATTTATTATGTTAATAACAATTTGTTTTAAATATGTAGATATGTGAATTGCGCTACAGTAACAATACAATTGGCTGCAAGCACAAAATGGTACAAACGCAAAATTAAATATACAGTAAATGTACTACACTTATAACAACAAAACCTAATATCAATAATTGAAAAAAAAATATTGTGAAATGAATGTGTATGATGTCAGTTTTTTTTTCACCTACGTGAAATTGAGTAAAAATCTTTAAGTAAAATGTTTGCTTTTCAATTGACAATTTTGTTCTCTCTCATGATCAGGATCCTTGGGATGCGCCGCATGTTCCTGTGTTGTTTTCTATTTTCTGTGGTGTGTTAGTTGCCGTTTCTTACCATCTCAGCAGACAAAGCAGTGATCCCTCTGTCCTCATGTGAGTTATTGGATAAAGAAGAATATGCACAGCTGTAAAATAACATGCCAGGAATTCCAAAACTTAGCAATGTGTAAACTGCCTAACCAACTAATGCCACACATTTTAGAATAAGATAACCAGGAGCCTAAATTAAAAGAAAACCCTAGATAGAACTATTCCTAAAATTGTTCCCTCCCACTCCTCCTGCCTACCTTCCCTAATCTGTATAAAAAGATTTCATTATTTTCCGTCTACTCCAGTATGATCACAGGATCCTGCAGCTGTGTGTAAGGGAATACTCGACGCCTGTAATTTCCAGGAGCCGTGAGTTGTGGGATATCATGTGACAGGACCATAGCATATTGGTCTTCAAATTGATCCACATACAGTTTGTTGAATCTTATGTCATAGCTGTACTCATGGCAGCAACTTCCCTACAAGGACAAATTAGGTGTTTTCCGTCATTGGTTGTCATGTGCCAGAGTCTTGCCGTGCAGTAGAGGCTTTGACATTAAGACCTTGCGTGAGGTATACGAGACCTGTGCTAAGCCTGGACTTAGAATCCAGGGGGTTTTACAGGAAGAATCTTAAGGCTTAAAGGTATTGTAAAGTCAGAAGATTTTTTTATCTTAATGCAGTAAGATAAAAAGCCTTCTGTGTGCAGCAGCCCTCTAATACTTACCTGAGCCCCATTTCTATCCAGCGATGTTCATGAGTTCCTAGGCCATCCGGGACTCTCCCTCCTGATAGACACAAAGTAGCGGTTTCATTGACTCCCACTGCTGCCTGTCAAAGTCAGCCAATCAGGGAAGATGGGGGGGGGGGGCTGGCCAAACCACAGCTCCATGTCTGAATGGACACATGGTGCTGCAGCTTGGCTCGGGTGCCCCCATAGCAAGCTGTTTGCTGTGGTGGCACTCGACAGAAGGAGAGTGACCTTAGAAGAGGAGGAGCCGGGCTGCTCTGTGCAAAACCACTGCACAGGTCAGAAAGGTATAACATGTTTGTTGGTTAAAATAAAAAGACTTTACAATCAATTTTAAGCAGGGTATACACGCTGGTTGAATGCGTTGTTGATTGATCTTTCCTGCTGTGTCTTTTTGCTCTGATAGGGGTTTTCCAGCATGACCGTCTAAAAAAAAAAACGTATTTTGTTGAACAGACAGCAGTACACACAAACTAAAATTCAGCCAATTCTTGCTGAAGCAGGACAATTTTCAGTCCGTGTATATTCTGCTTAAGGCCTCATAGCGATGCATGGAGCGGCCGTTCAGGTCCGTGACAGGCGTACCCGAACGGCCCGTCGTGTGAATGAGGCCTAACACTGTTTCTTGCATGTACCACAAGGTACCAGAACTTCCGCACTCATGTTACCCTAGGCAGTTTTAGACTAGGATAATTGACTTGTGTTCTTGTTTTTTTAACAAGAAAACTATACAAATGTAATAGGATTATTAGGAAGCAGAGACGTGTGTGCATGGTTTAAATATATACTGTAGTACATTAGCCTAAGTGTTTGGAAAAATGAAAGGATATATGTTCTCATGTATTGAAAATATGTAAATATTTTATATATTGAATGTTGTGCGATTTCTTGAGCAAGGGAATGTGCAATGTGACTGTCAGGGTATGCAATCATATCTCTAGGTAGATTGCCAACTTCCAGTTGGCACAAACAGCTACTGGTGGAAAGGGGCAGATTTTGTGAAATAGGAGGGAGGAGAGGAAGCAGGTACTTCAGGAGGCCTACAAGAAGTATACCTAGTTTCTATTATACATTAGAGTTTGTGTTGCAGTGCTGTGGGGTCAGCACCACAAAATGGTGTCCTGTAAAAGGTCACACAAAGCTAAGGCCATCTCTGTGTGCAGCTGTAACTGCTGGGTATTGGACCCAACTATAAATGCCTGTCTTGCACTATGCAGTACTCTAGAAGTAGTTATTATATATTTCTGTTTTTGGATTAATGCTCACCATGTTTTTCCCACCCCAATGCACACACGGCTGTTTCACCAATCATGTAATAGTTTACCCCTCCTTCTGAAAAAAAATGCTAGTTTCCTGGCTATTTTGTCCTTTTGGGTCAGTGGACAAGAACACGGATAAGGACTTTTGTTTTTTTTTCTTTGACTTTCCTGATCTGCATACTGCAATCGGAGGAAATTAGCGAATATTCTAGCCAGCAAACTTGCATTTTCAGTAAGAATGGCTGTTCTAATGCTTTTCTCATAATAGGTTTTTCTGTACTAACTCTTTTTTGTCTTGTTTAGCTCACTGGTGCAATCAAAAATCTTTCCAAATAATGAGGACAAAAACCCAGAGGACCCTCTGTCAGAAGTGAAGGACCCCCTTCCAGAGAAGCTGAGGAATTCTGTTGTAAGTGTTACACACTGTAATATTTCAAGCTTGTGGTTGTACTTTTTTTTATTGGGATTTTGCAAAATATAGAAACTTTTTTTTTTGTTGATTCAAGTTGACCTTTCACAGTAGCGCGTTTTTAAACTGCAATTGCTTGTGGAGATTTTGCGTGGCCACAATGCAAAATCACGTGGTGGCTGCAGCAAAACTGTTGGATCGCCTGTAAATTATTAATTGAAATATAGAACTGCATAGTTTGGGATAGGATGTGATATGACGACAAAAACTTCACTGGCATAGCCTTGTTGTTGTTCTGTGAATTAGGCTATCACACTAGCAATGCTGCTGCTGTTGAGGCGACGCCAAAGTACAACTCCTTGTTACTTAAAGGGATACTAAAGGATCATTTTCTTTCTCGTACATCACGGGACACAGAGCGGCATATTCATTACTATGTGGGTTATATGGAGTACCTTCAGGTGATGGACACTGGCAATCTCAAACAGGAAGTGCCCCTCCCTATATAACCCCCTCCCATAGGAGGAGTACCTCAGTTTTTTCGCCAGTGTCTTAGGTGTTGGTCATGGTTTAGCTTACCTCCACATCCTTGGGATTAAGGTGGGCTAACCGGTTCTGTCCAAAGGCCTCAGTGCTAAAGTGGTCAGCAACCGGACCCCAAACCATTGGGGTGTAGCCCATAATGCTTTCTGTTCAGAGAGCTGGACCCTGGGCCCAGAACATAGAAACCTTTGGGGGCCTAATGTTTCTGTTGCCAGGGTGCTATATGGGCCCAGGACAGTGGCTCCTTCATAGGAACCCAGGGCCTGAAGGTCTAGATGCCACCCACGGAGATGGGGGAAGATTGGACCTCTTGCTGTGCAAAAGTCCTGCGGCATGGAGCAGGTAAGTATTGGGGGAGCTTGCGGAACTTGGTTCTTAGCAGGTTCCCTACAGGGGGTGCACAGGGGGACAGGCCTGGGTATGCTCTGCATTGGCAAGGAATCACTATGTCTATGACAGAGACAGGATGATTCAATCTTTTTTCCCCAGTAATATGTGACCTCCCTGGTAAGTGTTGCTTAGCTGGGCTGCTGGCGCTAGGTGTGGGATCTCTGTAAGAGGGGAGTCTTTTTCCCATGCTAAAAGGAGGTCTGTGACCTACCTAAAGGGCTTACCTGCCTGGGTGCCTGCGCTGCTCCGTCCTCCTCCATGTGTGATGGCCCCCGCCGACGGGCGCGCGCGCGCGTGCCCGAGATATAAACGATTTTCGCGCCGTTTCCGTGGTGGGGGCGCGTCCCTGTGGGCGGCGAATCACAAATAAAGGAAGGGGAGGTCCTTCCATTAGCTGCCAAGAGCTCAGTGTCATCCTGAGCTAGAGGAGAGGAGGACACAGAGCGGAGCACGCCGAGGACACCCGGTGGCGAAAGGAAGAATTGCAGTTTTTCTAAGGACTGTCAAACCTACAGATAGGTTTTCTTTTCCTTTTTTCAGCAGATGGCTATTGGCAATACTTAGTGGGAGACAGAGTGGTTTCTTTTCCTCTTTAAAAAAAAAAAAAAAAAAAAGAGAAGAAGGGAAAGAACTGCTGATCTCCCTTCTCAGTTTGGGCGTTAGTCTCTATCGCTCCCAAACCGACAGATCCCCTTAGCTACGTCTGTGGCTGGGTGATAGCAGGTGTACCTCGGTATTGTACCATGCCTTCTGGGTCAGAGGGTACAAAGGGTGGGGATTCCCCCGCAAAATCCGAGGGCTCAGACACGGCTATGCCGCTGCTCTCCCCACAGGACATATCAGGGCACGCCTTGATGGGACCTGGGGGATCTGGTGCTGGGGCTGATCCAGGTCAGTCCAACCCCGGCTTTGTCACTGAGAGAGTTCTTGCTGTTTCTTTAGGTGAACTAGAGAAAAGAATGGCAAAAAGGATAGTTAAAGCCATATCGGGTAGAAAGCGGACTAGGTCTCCGTCACCCGAGCAAGAACCCTCAGACACAGAAATCCTTTCCCTGGGGGAATTGGATAGACTTGACGCTTTGGACCAGGGTGGTTCAGAGATCGAGGATCTGGATACTGAGGGGTCTGGTTCAGCCTCCCAAGGGGAAAGTTTGTGGGTTCAGGCCTTAACGGACATGGTCCATGAGGCATTTAAGTTACCCATACCAGAACCTCAAGTATCGGCGGTTTCAGCTTTAGGCTCTTTAAGAACGCCTCAAAGCAACGCAGTTTTCCCGATCCATCCTCTACTCGAGGAGGTCATGTTTCAGGATTGGATTAAGCCAGATAGTCTTTTTACCACCTAAAAATTCTCTGTTTTATATCCTATGGAGGAGAAATTCTCCAAAAGATGGGCGCCCCCGGCGGTGGACGCAGCCATCTCCTATGTGAACAAATCTTTAACTTGTCCGGTGGAAAACGTACAGGTGTTTAAGGATCCGGTTGATAAACGCTTGGAAACATTACTGAAAGCCTCCTTTACTTCAGCAGGGGGCGATAGTTCAGCCCGCTGTGGCTGCTATTGGAATTACCCAAGCATTATCAGATAAGACTAAGCAAATGCTTAAACTTATCCCTGCCCAGCAGGCAGAGGAATTTTCGGATATACCGAGGGCTATACGCTTTACGGTGGATGCTATCAAGGACTCCATCCAGCAGGCATCACGTTTATCCTTATTTCTAATCCATATGAGAAGGCTCTTATGGTTGAAGAGTTGGGAGGCTGAGCCCCCATGCAAAAAGCTCCTGGTAGGGTTTCCCTTCCATGGAGGACGACTCTTCGGAGAAGATCTGGATAGATATATTCAGACTATATCAAGTGGCAAAAGCACTCTCTTGCCAGTCAAGAAGAAAGCCCGAGGGCCCGCGTTTAAGCGCCAGCCCTCCCCGGGACAGGGGCCCTCTAATACCAGTATCGACGGCCTCCTGCAAGATCAGGCTTTAACAATAAGCCACAAGGCCAAGCCACTGGGGGCAAGAAGCAGTGGTACCACAAGCCGGCGAAGCCAGCCCCCAAGTCGGCCTTATGAAGGGGCGCCCCCACCCACGATGGTGGGGGGAAGGCTACGTCTCTTTGCAGAAGTTTGGGAGGCCAGCATTCCCGACTGCTGGGTACGGTCTTCCGTGGCCACGGGCTACAAACTAGAATTTTCAGATTTCCCTCCTCCTCATTTCCAGGAGTCAAGAGTACCAGGCGACCCGGTGAAGAGAGCCGCGTTGATGGCGGCATTGAATCATCTGCTGTGCCAGAAGGTGATAGTAGAAGTACCAGTCCAGGAACAGGGCTTGGGGTTCTACTCCAACCTGTTTATCATCCCAAAGCCCAACGGCGATGTCAGGCCAATTTTGGACTTAAAGGGAGTAAATGCGTACCTAAAGGTCCGCTCATTCCGGATGGAAACTATTCGGTCAGCTGTCGCTGTGCTCCAGAAGGACGACTTGATGGCGTCCATAGACATAAAGGATGCTTACCTTCATGTACCAATTTTTCAGCCACATCAGGTATTTCTACGCTTCTCGGTGGCTCAGCGTCATTTCCAATTTGTGGCGCTCCCCTTCGGGTTGGCTACGGCCCCCCGGGTATTCACGAAGGTCCTAGCCCCAATCCTAGCCAATCTAAGGACCCAAGGGGTCACGGTCCTGGCTTACCTGGACGACCTCTTGGTCGTAGACCACTCGTTTCCTGGCCTGGAACGAGCAGTCGCCCTCACGGTTCAGTACCTCGAGAGGTTCGGCTGGGTCCTAAATCGAGACAAATCAGCATTTCGGCCCACAAGGCAGCTGGAATATCTCGGCATGAGATTGGATACAGAACAACAGAAGGTGTTCCTACCTCTATTAAAGGTCAAGGCCATCAAAGAGCTAATACAAATAGTTCTGAGCAAGAGAAAGCCAACTGTTCGCCTATGTATGCGGCTACTAGGCAAGATGGTGGCCACCTTCGAGGCGGTACCGTATGCTCAGAGCCACACTCGCATCCTGCAGGCAGCCATCCTGTCAGCATGGAGCAAGAGGCCTCAGGCCTTGGAGATTCCTTTGCCACTCTCACCAAGAGTCCGGCAAAGTCTATCTTGGTGGTTAAACCCTCAGAATCTCCTGAAGGGAAAGACGTTCAGTCCTGTGACCTGGAAGATAGTAACCACAGACGCCAGCCTGATCGGCTGGGGAGCAATTTTGGATGGTTGCACTCGCCAGGGCACTTGGGCAGTGGCAGAGAAGCAGTTGCCCATCAATATCTTGGAGCTCAGAGCTGCCCGACTAGCCCTCAGGGCTTGGACGTCCAAACTGCAGGGGTTCCCGGTGAGAATACAATCGGACAATGCCACGGCGGTGGCATACATAAATCACCAAGGGGGAACCAAGAGTCAAGCCGCTCAGAAAGAAGTGAGCTTGATTTTCTTGTGGGCAGAAGCCCATGTGCCCTGCATATCGGCTATATTCATTCCCGGAGTGGACAACCTACAGGCGGACTTCTTAAGTCGCCAGATCTTATTGCCGGGGGAGTGGTCTCTGCATCCACAGGTCTTTCAGACACTCTGCCAGAAGTGGGGAGTGCCGGACGTGGATATCATGGCATCGAGACTAAACAAGAAGCTAGACAGGTTCATGTCCCGCACAAGGGATCCCAGAGCCTGCGGAACCGATGCGTTAGTTTGCCTTTGGCATCAGTTCAAACTTCTTTATGCATTTCCCCCCGCTCCAGTTACTACCCCGCCTGCTGCACAGGATCAGGGTGGAGCACATACCAGTCATCCTGGTAGCTCCAGCATGGCCCAGAAGGGCATGGTATTCACTAATCCTAAAGATGGTAGTGGGAGACCCTTGGACTCTTCCTCTACGGCCAGACCTGCTATCGCAAGGTCCGATCCTCCACCCTGCCTTACGGCATCTAAATTTGACGGCCTGGAAGCTGAATCCCTGATTCTCAGGGGTAGAGGTCTGTCTCAGAAAGTAATCTCTACCCTAATCAGAGCCAGGAAACCGGTCTCTAGGGTGATTTATTACAGGGTCTGGAAGGCCTATGTAGGCTGGTGTGAGTCCAAGCGATGGCTTTCTCGCAAGTTTACCATCGATAGAGTATTAAGTTTTCTCCAGCTAGGAGTGGATAAAGGACTGGCATTAAGCACAATCAAAGGACAGATTTCAGCTTTGTCAGTGTGGTTTCAGCGGCCGCTGGCCACCCACTCGCTAGTTAAGACCTTCCTTCAAGGGGTCTTACGTATTAATCCTCCAGTTAAATCCCCGCTTTGTCCGTGGGATTTAAATCTTGTTCTGTCAAGTTTACAGAAACAACCTTTTGAGCCGTTGGCTGAAATTCCTTTGGTTTTACTGACAAGGAAGTTAGTATTTTTGGTCGCCATAGTTTCCGCCAGAAGAGTATCGGAACTGGCAGCCTTATCCTGTAAGGAACCATATCTTATTTTACATAAGGACAAGGTCGTTCTCCGCCCTCATCCTTCCTTCCTACCGAAGGTTATATCCAGTTTTCATCTAAACCAGGATTTGGTATTACCATCCTTCTTCCCTAAACCTACTTCCAGAAAGGAAGGGTTGCTGCATACCTTGGATATTGTCAGGGCCATGAAGGCCTATCTTAAAGCTACAGAGAAGATCCGGAAAAC
The DNA here is from genome assembly GCF_905171775.1 of Rana temporaria. Taxonomy (NCBI): domain Eukaryota; kingdom Metazoa; phylum Chordata; class Amphibia; order Anura; family Ranidae; genus Rana; species Rana temporaria. The sequence continues at coordinate 48,348,853 of NC_053501.1, forward strand.
AGATGTGGTGTTCATTTTACCGGATGGGCCCAAGAAGGGGCAGGCAGCTGCAAAATCCACCATCTCGAGATGGATTAAACAGTTAATCACTCAGGCCTACGGCTTGAAAGGGTTGCCTCCTCCGTTATCATTAAAGGCTCATTCTACTAGGGCCATGGGGCGCCTCCGGGGCAGCACACCACCAGATCTCTATGGCTCAAGTTTGCAAGGCGGCAACCTTCTGTCCACACGTTTACAAAATTCTACCAGTTGGACGTAAGAAGGAATACTAATACAGCCTTTGGGCAGGCAGTGCTGCAGGCTGCAGTTTGAGACCCTCGGATTCCGGGGGCTCCCTTTTAAATTAAATTTAAAAAATTATTTTTCTCAACTAAGTTGGATTTATTATGATTTGAGTATATCTCTAAATTAAATCCTTTTTGTCTTGGGAAGATGTTCTCCCTCCCCTCATTGTAAGCATTGCTTTGGGACATCCCACATAGTAATGAATATGCCGCTCTGTGTCCCGTGATGTACGAGAAAGAAAAAGGGATTTTTAATACAGCTTACCTGTAAAATCCTTTTCTTGGAGTACATCACGGGACACAGAGCTCCCACCCCTCTTATGGGGACCATTTTTGGGAGGCATACTGCTTGCTACAAAACTGAGGTACTCCTCCTATGGGAGGGGGTTATATAGGGAGGGGCACTTCCTGTTTGAGATTGCCAGTGTCCATCACCTGAAGGTACTCCATATAACCCACATAGTAATGAATATGCCGCTCTGTGTCCCGTGATGTACTCCAAGAAAAGGATTTTACAGGTAAGCTGTATTAAAAATCCCTTTTTTTTTCTTTTTTTTTAAATAACAAACATATATTTAACTCCACTGTGCAGTTTTGCACAGAGTAGCCCTGATCCGTCTGTTCTGGGGTCCCACGGCGGCTATTGCGGCTCCTCCCCGTATTGGATAACCCCCTCTGGGAAGCTCTCACCTAAAAGGGGGTTACCTTGCGGGCGAACTCCTGTGTCATACACTCTGCGCCCGTAGATGCCGAGTGTATGACTCGGCCTTGGCACCCACATCATTGGATTTGATTGACAGCAGCGGGAGCCAATGGGGGGGGGGGGTGGGTGAGGCTGGGGGGCCAGTGATTGCCATGTGTTTTTTCACCTATGCATAGGGTGCATTAAGGTGAAAAAACATGAACCTTTACAACCCCTTTAATGGGCATTGCTCCCTAGCTGGATGAAACACTGCAGAATCTCAACAACTAGCAACAAAGTGACATTTTACTAGTCTGGCCAAGAAGTGTTGAGGATCATAGGTAAAAGTGAGGGGACCCTTAGCGATTCTGTCACTTGTGAATTTGTTTTCCAGTGACATGGCTCTAAATTAGAGCCAGCAGATGTAATATTTTAGAAGTCTAGTATATTTAGAGCTGCTTTTAACTGCAATTTTTTATGTAGTAGAGCAAGTGGAGAGTCCTAGTCATGAGTGCAGGAATCTGACTAGTCTTTCTAAATATGACCGTTGCTTTACATCAGCACTCTGTCCTCCCACCTTGCTTACAAACCTCTTACCACCTGTTCTGGACACAGTCAGTTAACAGAGCCGCAGCATGTTTAGGTGACATCTGACCCAAGCACATTTTAACCACTTCAATACTGGGCACTTTCACCCTCTTCCTTGCCCAGGCCAGTTTTCAGCTTTTAAGCGCTATGACACTTTGAATGATTGTTGTCATGCAGCACTGTAACCATATGATATGTTTATAAAAAAAAAAAAAAAAAAAAACTTTTTTGGTGGTATTTAATCACCACTGGGTTTTTTTTTTTTTTTTGCTAAATATATATATAAAAAAAAGACTGAACATTTTGAAAACAAAACCTGTTTTTCTTAATTTCTGTTCTAAAATTCTGTAAATCTTCTTTTTGGAAAATTAAGAAATGTGTTTTTCCCTTTTTTTATTTTTATTTTTTTAACCAATTGTCACCAATACAGCACAGAATCATCATATAATCTGTGTGGTTTTGATCATGACACTGACTGGTGACCATATATAAAAAAATATGTGTGTCTGATGTGCGGCTACGTTTTGGGAGGATGTCCTATGACTTCAACCTGAAATGGCAAAAGTCCCTTGTTTTACTTTTTTGATTTAGATTTTTACAAAGTATAAATGTGTCTACGTTGAAAATTTGTCTATCTTAAATGCGTTTTTGGAAAAAAAAACTATATAGTGATTTGGTACCTGCAGTCATTTGCAGAATGCTCTTGAATACATTTGATACTTCAGTTTCTAGTAATTTCTCACAATGCTCTGTTTCTATAACGCGTTTCTTGTTCTTGCTGGTATGTGATAGTGTTCTGTTTAGTACAATCGATTTCCAATGCATGTTTTTCTTTCCTAGAATGAGAGACTGCAGTCTGATCTGGTTGTCTGCATAGTGATTGCAGTTTTGTATTTTGCTATTCATGTCAGCACTGTGTTTACAGCATTACAGGTAAGACTCATCACATGGAATGATTTGTAACTGCTAGTTTACTAGTGGTATTAAAGATAATTCCACTTAAACTTCCTTCCTAAAATATCAACATAATAATTTTCTGTACAATATTTTTTCCAGCCTGTTCTGAGTTACGTTCTCTATGCAGTAGTTGGTTCAGTTGGTTTCCTAACTCACTACGTTCTACCACAAGTACGCAAGCAACTTCCCTGGCACTGCTTCTCTCATCCGCTGCTAAAAACTAAGGAATATTACCAATTTGAAGTTCGAAGTAAGTGAAGTTGGGTATTTCTTTTAAAAATATTTTTGCATACTTTGAACTTTCTGATTTTATTTCAGTTTAGACCTTTTTCAGCTATGCTATACTGTATATTTCAGATGTTGAGCTTGTCACTATTCCATGGCTTCAACTTATTAAAGAGAACTCCATACACAGACCATTTTAAAATGTTTTGAAGTGGTATTAAACCCAAAAGCAAACATTTCATATATTGTGGCTTACCAACTCTTAGATGCGATTGCTACATTCACATTGGCGATTAAGCTCACACATTTTGGCAGTAGAAATCTCTTGTTTAGAGCTGTGGATGAGATGGCAGCTTGGTGCAGCTGCCGGCCTCTTTATAGTGACATGTCCCTGGTAAACTTAGTTTACAACCATTTTAAGTTTTTCATGGTTTTGGTGACCTAAAGGTGTTTATAAAAGCTGAAGAAGAAGGAAATGTATGTCTGGCATCTAGCAACCTGCTTTCATTTTCTCTGAAATTTTAATTGACTGTTTTTTTTCCCAAGATGCTGCTCACATGATGTGGTTCGAGAAGGCTCACGTTTGGCTGCTTTTTGTAGAGAAGAATATTATTTATCCTTTGATAGTTCTCAATGAACTGAGCAACGGTGCCAAGGAAATAGGCAGTCCTAAGAAATTGGGGGCTGAGTGAGTATATAATTCAGATTCTTCCTCCCCTTTTTTTTTTTTTAGGTATCATGATTGTATCTTTAAATATAAGCCTTTTTTCTCAGGAATTTATTGACATGGTATGGCATAATTTTAAACTTCACATTTTATCCCATCTTTGAAGACTACCCAGGGAATTTAGCTGGGAAGCTGTCAAGGCTGGCAACCAATCCTAGGTGATGGCGACATCTCCTGCCATGCCATTGCACGTGTGCAAGGGGCGTACTGTAGGGCGGAGAATGCCTCCGTGGTCTATGGTTCACTGTCGGCTTTGACTAATTTCAGGCTGGATAGCTCAGGGGTTCAAACTCTCCAAACTTTGTGTCTGACTGCCAACCATTTTTTTTGTCTTTAAGTTAAGGAATAGTTTTTAAAAACTGATGACGTAAGGGCTGGTTGAAAAATTAAGCAAAAGAGGTGTTCCTGAAAGTGGAAGTAACTTCCTTTTTTTTTTGCTTTTACCTATAGTTAAAGCGGGGGTTCACCCAAAAAAATAGTTTTTAACATTACATTCAGGCGAGTTGTGATAATGACAATCGGCTGTTTTTTTTTTTAAATCCTTGCCGTACATCCTGATTTTTATATACAATTATATACAAATTAAACTTAAATTTTAACTCAAGGGTGCCCCCGATTCTGAGGGTCTTAAATTGCAGCCTGCAGCACTGCCTGCCCAAAGGCTGTATCAGTATTCCTTCTTACGTCCACCTGGTAAAATTTAGTATTTTGTTTGGGAGCCACTTTGCACGACCGCGCAATTGTCAGTTAAAGCGACGCAGTGCCGAATCGCAAAAACTGGCCAGGTCCTTTACCTGCCTACCGGGTCTTAAGTGGTTAATGCCAGCAGCATAAGGATTAAAAAGTCGTTGATTTGAGAGTGTGACATTCCGCTTTAACTTCAGTATAAAAGTGTCGCTTTTCAATGTTATATTCAACATGTAAGATGTAACCCATTGACTTGTGTTGACAGGGTTGGTGCATTGTTGATCACCATTGCCGGAATGAAGCTTCTAAGGTCTTCATATAGCAGCCCCACCTGCCAGTATGCCACATTCATCTTCACTGTACTCTTCTTTACTTTTGATTACAAGGACTGCTCAGAGAAACTTCTGCTGGACCTATTCTTTATGTCAATACTTTTCAGCAAGGTATTGTATGACCAGCTGTCATATTCGTGTCAGAATATATTACAAATGTTTCAATAAGCACAGTCATGTATGTGTGCTAGAATTAAAAGATGCTAATTTCACTGTTGGAACAGTTTACTGCATATGCATTAAACACGGTAGAAAGGTTTACCTTTTTTTTTTTTAACAATTCATTTATTTTACAAATCGGCTACGTGGTTCTGGCCTAAGGCCCCTTTCACATTAAAGCGGGGGTTCACCCTATTAATAAAAAAAAAAAAAATTTCCCTCTAGCATAAAATTCGGCATAGTAGCGCAAGCTACAGTATGCCTGTCTTTATTTTTTTATCCCCGTACTCACTGTGCAATCGTAGATACAAGATTACGACTCCCAGCGGGGAATGGGCGTTTCTATGGAGAGAGAAGGTGATTGCCGGCTGGCTCTGGCACGTCACGCTTCTCCGGAAATAGCCAAAATAGGACTTGGCGCTTCACGGCGCCTGCGCATAGTCTGTGCGCAGGCGCTGTATAGCGCCGTGAAGACCGAGACCTGTTCCGGCTGTCTTCGGGGAGCGTGACGTGCCAGAGCCGGCCGTCAATCACCTTCCCTCTCCATAGGAACGCCCATTACCCGCGGGGAGTCGTAATCTTGTATCTACGAGTGCACAGTTAGTACGGGGATAAAAAAATAAACTATGCCGAATTTTATGCTAAAAAGTTGTTATGGAGGGTGAACCACCGCTTTAAGGCGTTTTTCATGCGGTACAGCGCTAAAAATAGCGCTGCTATACCGCATGAAAAAACCTGCCCTGTAGTGTTCAATGTGAAAGCCCGAAGGCTTTCACACTGAAGCGGTGCGCTAGCAACGCGGGCGGTATTAACCCTTTTTTGGCCGCTAGCGGGGGTTAAAACCTCACCGCTAGCGCCCAAATATCGCGGTAAATACGACGGTATAGCCGCGCTACAAATAGCGCGGCTATACCGTCACCGCGGCTCCATGCCTCAATGTGGAAGAGGTCTAAGGTTCTGATACACTTTTATATACAAATATTTTCATTGTTTCCAAAGCAGAGCTTTTAACTGCTATGTTTTAAAAAGGCCAATACTTAAATAGAAGAGTAGACAAATGTATTTTTAAAATGTGCTTAAATCTAACATATGCTTACTTTAATCTACCTTTTATGTGACAGCCCGTGTCACAACCCATTCATCAGCACTGCATTGTTACTTCTGTAAATGCCCACCTCCAATGCCGACGCTGCCTGTTTATTTGGAAAACAAAGGGACTGTATGTTAAGGGAAAAAATATGTGGGTCTTAGAAAATGTATGTTAAAGTGGTTGTAAACCCTCACATATACCCGGTGAAGTAACTGGCCTCAGATGATACGCAGAGATAAACCAATCCTCTTACATAAGTTGTTACTGTTGATCTGCAGTCCTCTTTTCTCTACATCCGTTCAAGGTCCAGAAATGATAAAACTTGTTTGAGCTGTCAGAGCTGAACCGAGAGCTTATTGGAGGCAAAGGACACACCCCATCACACTGGATCAAAACTGAGGCTGTCAATCACAAGCTGGGTGCAGGACGTGCCTCCCCTGTCGTGTTTTTTTTTTTTTAGGTACCAGGGAAACTTGTCAGAAGTGATTCATGCTGATAGAGGAAGAAAGCGGCAGACAAAAATTACACTTTATGATCCTAATTGAGACCAGTACACACTGTAGAGGGATATGCTTTGTTCATATTTCATGTTTGAGGTTTGCAACCACTTTAAATCAAAGGCTATAGAATGCTGAAAAATTTGTGGAAGAGTTTTCCGGAGTGTTTTTTTTTTTGCCAGGCTGAAGATCAGCTTTAAGTTGCCTAACCATGTTTATTTTAGATTCTAAATGCTTTTAAAAATAAAAAGCGGATCAATCTACAATTTTAATGGAATTTTCGCCTTTTCCTAACTTTCAGCTTTGGGAGCTTTTCTACAAATTACGTTTTGTCTACACATACATTGCTCCTTGGCAGATTACATGGGGATCAGCATTCCATGCCTTTGCCCAGCCTTTTGCCGTACCTCGTATCCTTTATAACCGTTTAAATTCAGATTTTGTTTAATCTTGGCTTGAAGCAGTCTGCACATTTTCTTGAATGCTCCCGGACCTCTGGGTAACAACTGTCTTTTGGTCTTTGCAACTCAGGAATATTTCTAGTGAACATATATTGTTATACTTGTTACTGGTACATTATCTGCTGCCTTTTCCATAATTTTGTTCTATTAAATGTTGAAAGCTATATTTAAACAAGAACCCTGCTACTTTTAAGATTCCTTCCAGATATCTGCTAACACAGGAAGTGCATTATCAACTAGTCTTCGAACTCATAGACTTGAATTATGTGCTTGAGCTGCCAGCAGTGATCATTACCGGTAGAGAAGTAGTGTAGATATTGATCAGCACACCACAAATTTTCAAGTTGAGTCCTAACGGTTTTATTGAATCCTGTTATTACATGTCTGACGAAGGGGTCCCGTGCGACCCCGAAACGCTGCACTCGCTTGTTTGTGATGCGATCATACTTCAATAAAGCTGTTTGAACTCAACTTACAGTGGTAGTAAACCCATCCATAAAACAGTTTCATTTCCGCCACTTGCCGGAAATGTAACCCTCCCATTGGTTGTGCTCTCAACCAAACTGTCAAACCATCCAATGGCCGGTGTCATAACTGATCACATGTGCAGCATCATGGCACTTGTAAATAAACAGAGAGCAAAGATGGCAGCTTCCTTGGCTGAAAATGATAGGAGGGTTTACTTACACTTTAAAGATCTGTGATGTGCTTGCAAGCATCTACACTGTCATGTAAGATCCAGTCTACAGCTGGTGGTCGCTGCACCACCCAGTAGCTTAGAGCCTTTTCCAGGAACCTGTATGATGGGACTATGGATGGTTATCTTCCAGTACAGAAGGCTTCCAGTCAGAATACAATGGTGCTGCGGGAGGGATTCCCCCATCAACACTGATGGTGTTTATGAGGGAATAAAGCAAGGTAGAAGGAAAGATAATTGGATAATCTGTGGCATGCCTTAGAGCCGGTTCACACTGGGGCGACTTGCGATCCGACTTCATGTCGCCTCAAGTCGTCCCAAGTCGTGCTGTAGAGAAAAACAATGGAATTGAATGGGAGCGGTGTTAATACACACGACTCAAGGCGATCCGACTTCAGAAAAGGTTCCTGTACTACTTCAATCCGACTTGTAGGCGATTTGTACCCATTGATTTCAATGGAAGTCGCTTCAAGTCGGATCACTGTCTTAACTGAAGCTACTTTCCAGGAAGATAACATACATTTCTCAGGCAAACCCCTCCCTCTCCCACAGCTGATGGTTGTTTTATTGGCCACTGGAATGTCTCCTGTCCTGGAGACGACTTCAAGTCGTGTTGTAAATCTCCCCAGATCGCCCTGTGGTTCATGCTCAAGTCGTGTTGGAGTTGCTTCTGAAAGTCGTGCTGGAAGTCGTGTCGCCCTAGTGTGAACCGGCTCTTACATTTACATCAAGGAAACTAAGTAGCGAACTAGGAAGACGGCTTTGTGAGCAAGGCTGCCAAAGTGAATAACCAAATGCAATTTTATATTGGAGCCTGACCATACATAGTGCAAAACAATTGGCATTATGTGTAAACTGGTTTAGGACCTGGAGATTAGCAATCACTATACACTGAACCCTGTTAATGTTTGTAAGTGAGGATGCCTTCTCACGCTGGCTTGGGAAACCAGGGCCTACAGTAAGGGGAAAAAAGTACTTGATATCCTGCAGATTTTGTACATTTGCCCACTGACAAAGAAATGATCAGTCTATAATTTTAATGGTAGGTTTATTTTAACAGCAAGAGACAGAATAAGAACAAAAATATCCAGAAAAACACATTTTAAAATGGTTATAAATTGATTTGCATTTTAATGAGTGAAATAAGTATTTGACCCCTTTGCAAAACATGACTTAGTACTTGGTGGCAAAACCCTTGTTGGCAATCAGAGGTCAGACGTTTCTTGTAGTTGGCCACCAGGTTTGCACACATCTCAGGAGGGATTTTTTCCCACTCCTCTTTGCAGATCCTCTCCGACTAAATGTCCCGTACGTTTTTAGTCGACTAAATGTCCCGTACGTTTTTAGTCGACTAAATGTCCCGTACGTTTTTAGTCGACTAAATGTCCCGTACGTTTTTAGTCGACTAAATGTCCCGTACGTTTTTAGTCGACTAAATGTCCCGTACGTTTTTAGTCGACTAAATGTCCCGTACGTTTTTAGTCGACTAAATGTCCCGTACGTTTTTAGTCGACTAAATGTCCCGTACGTTTTTAGTCGACTAAATGTCCCGTACGTTTTTAGTCGACTAAATGTCCCGTACGTTTTTAGTCGACTAAATGTCCCGTACGTTTTTAGTCGACTAAATGTCCCGTACGTTTTTAGTCGACTAAATGTCCCGTACGTTTTTAGTCGACTAAAATCGAATGGGTGTAGTTAAATTGTAATGCATTATTTAAGCATTTCTCTACAATTTACAAACTCATTATATACTGCTGGAGTGAAAAATGTACTGTTATTTATGGTATTAAGCTTTGAACATGCACTACAGACCAGTGTTGACTAAAACTAAAAATGCAATTTTAGTAAAAATGATCTCAATTGTTTGTTTCGCTAAAAGCCACTCTGTTGTTATCCCAGAGGAGCAGGAGGGTATATCCCCCCTCTCCCACCGCCTCCTGTCCCGAAAACGGCTTTGTTCCAGTCTTCTCTCTGTAAACACTGAAGCGACATCGCAACGTCACTTCAAGTTTACTCGGCTGCCAATGGCGCAGATTTAAAAAAAATATACAGTATTCAGAATGGCCATTAGACCCCCAATCCCTCTATAAAGAGTACCTGTCACCACCTATTACTGTCATAAGGGATGTTTACATTCCTTGTGACAGCAATAAAAGTGATCAAAAATTTTCTTTTTTTTAAAAACACAATGTCAAATATAAGAAAACCTTTTTTTTTTTTTTTTTTTAAAGCTCCCCCACAAGCTCACGCAGCAAAGAAAACGCATAGGGAAGTCGCACCCGCATATGTAAACAGTGTTCAAATAACACATGTGAGGTGTCGCCATGATCGTCAGAGCAATAATTCTACCACTAGACCTCCTGTAACTCTAACCTGGTAACCCTTTTTTTTAAAGTGTTGCCTATGGAGATTTTTAGGTACCGTAGTTTGTCGCCATTCCACGAGTGTGTGCAATTTTAAAGCGTGACATGTTTAGTATCTTTTTACTCGGCGTAACACCATCTTTCACATTATACAAAAAATTTGAGCTAACTTTAATGTTTTTTTTTTTTTTTTTTATTCATTAAAGTGTATTTTTCCCCAAAAAGCTGCTTTTAAAAGACCGCTGCACAAATACCGTGTGACATAAAATATAGCAACAATGGTCATTTGATTCTCTAAATTGTCTGCTAAAAATATACATAAAGTTTGGGGGTTCTAAGTAATTTTCTAGCAAAAAATATGGATTTTAACTTGTAAATACCAAATGTCAGAAATAGGCTTAGTCATGAAAGGGGTTAAATGGTAATTTAGTCGAACTAAAGTGTTTGTCGACAAAATTAATACTGGTCCTGTGACCCCCAAAGCATAATGTTTCCATGTTTGATGGTGAGAATGCTGTTCTTGTGGTCATAGTCAGCATTTCTCCTCCGCCAAAGACGTCGAGTTGCGTTGATGCCAACGGGCATGATTTTGGTCTCATCTGACCACAACACTTTCACCCAGTTCTCTGATTCAGTCAGATGTTCATTAGCAAACTTCAGACGGACCTGTACATGTGCGTTCTTGTGCAGAGGGACCACTGCAGGATTCCAGTGCCTCATGGCGTTGTGTTAGATTTGTTTTCTTGGTGACTATGGTCCCAGCTGCCTTGAGATCATTGACAAAATTCTCCCGTGTAGTTCTGGGCTGATCCCTCACCGTTCTCATGATCGTTAAAGCTCCAAGCGGTTAGCTCTTGCATGGAGCCCCAGACGGAGGGATATTGACAGTTTTATTGTGTTTTTTCCATTTGCGAATAAGCACATAAACTGTTGTCACCCTCTCACCACGCTGCTTGGCGATGGTCTTTTTAGCCCATTCCAGCCTTGTGTAGGTCTACAATCTTGTCCCCAACATCCTTAGACAGCTCTTCGGTCTTGGCCATGGTGGAGAGATTGGCATCTGATTGCTTCTGTGGACAGGTGTCTTTTTTGAATGGGGATCAAATACTTATTTCACTCAATAAAATGCAAATCAATTTATAACTTGTTTGAAATGCATTTTTATGGAAATTTTTCTGTCTCTCAGCCTAGGTTCACACTGCTGCGAATTCAAAATCGCGGTAAAATGTGCGATTTTACCGCGATTTTCCGCGATTTCGGCCGCAATTTAATGTAAATCGCGGCCCGTAATCGCAAAAAGTAGTACAGGAACTACTTTTTGAAATCGCAGATGCGGCGTCGCACTGATTAGGACAGTGCCATTGCCGACAATTGCCGCCAATTTGAGATGCGATTTGACATGTCAAATCGCATCTCAAATCGTTCCAAATCGTACCCAGTGTGAACCAGGGCTTACTGTTAAAATGTATTTACCAATACAATTATAGACCGATAATTTGTTGGTGGGCAAACATACAAAAAAAGCAGGGGATCAAATACTTTCCTCCCTCACTGTATATGAAACAACAAAGCAGCCTCATAGTGCCATATATTTTAGTCACTGGAAAGCTAAAATCCGTAGTAAATGCACTCACAAGTCTGGGAGTAAGTAATGCAAGTTCTTGGCAAGGACTTCTCCCTCACGGTGACGTGCAAATTGCTCCCAGACTTGTGATTGCATTTGCTGTTTTTAGCATTCCAGTGACTAAAATATATGGCACTAGGAGGCTGTTTGGCACGCCCCTCTTTCTTTGCTGTGCCAGTAGCTCCAAGGAAACAAGTTCAAAGGATTCTGTTCAAACAGTACCAGAGCTTAGTGGTGGCAATTTAAAATCTCTCAACAATTAGCTTTGAGTTCATAAATTGCTCATGGAATTTGCAAGGTTTGCAATTGCCTCTGAGTCAAGTCATTTTACCTAAAGCTTCTTTCAGGACTGGCCGGTAGCATGAGGCTGTCTGGTTTTTCTGTATCTTATTTGCAGACCAACATTTCTGGGAAGTGTAAAGGCCTGTACACACAATCAAATTTTCTGACAATTGTGTGATGGCAGGGTTTTTGTCGGATAATCCGACCGTTTGTATGCTCCATGCGACAATTGTCAGAATTTCCAACAACAAATGTGGGATAGCATGCGCTCAAATTTTCCAACAAAAATGTGTCCCGTCGGATTATCTGACTAAAATCCAGTGTACAAACACTCATGCTCCGAACCAATGCTAACCATAAGACATTAGCAGAAGTTGCTCAAAGGGTGGAGCTAAAGAGCAGAAAAAACACGTAGTTTCATGTATGTGGGCTGAAAAAGTTCTGCCGTCTGTATGCCGAACAAGTTCACGGCCAACGCCCTTCGCACAAAATTCCACGGATTTTTCCGATGGAAATCCAAACCTGTGTACGAGACTTTAGGCTCTTCAGCCATGTGCAAATGGGCCTCTTGCAAGCTAACCCTTAAAGAGTCCTGGGCCAAACCCTTGTGTTAAAATTGTATTGCTTCTCTAGTGAGGGAGGCAGTGGCTTTTAATTTTACTGTCGTAAGTCGCAGTGGTCTGCGACTTTCCAGGCTTTTAGGTCTTTGATGGGTGTTCCCCAGATACCGGCAATGAAGCAGTGTTTCATTGCACCTCTGGGGGGCCACTCTTTCTGATATCATGAGGGACCTTCTGGAGAGGGAGGAGGAAGTGGATAGTTTAGCAGCTTCTTCCCTGTGGGAGGAAGGGCCGGAGAGGGTAAGTAAAGAAGTCTTTTTGCAGGTCTCAAAGCATGGATCTGGTGTTTGAGCATATAGGGCTCCTTTAGGACTCCGTGGTCAGAAGGATTGTTGCTAGGAAAACCACGGTGGTTGCAAGAAATTTGGAGTTTTGGCTTTCCAAGTTGAAAACATTGAGGCTTGGACTGGCAGGGAGGACATTTTTAGCTTTATTTCTGACTCTGTTGAGAGGTGTAGAGTGCATTGCGAATTTTGTCGTCCTGAGTGAACCGCTAAACTGCAGTGACTGTGTCCCAGAGGTGAGAAACTGGGGTCTTCTCGCAGTAGAAAGCCGTTACCAGGAGAGTCCCTTTGTCCTAGGGATAATCAACAGAGGTTACTGCATAGTTTACAAGACTCCCTTTCAGACAAGCTTCTGATTACAGAGCTACGGATCAGGAAATATTGGTGGTCATGAGAGAATTGCTGGAGGAGTTTAGGGTTTAGAAAGTGGGGGTCCTGGTTAAAAAAAAGCTGTCGGGTAAGTTCCACTTAGTTCTGAACTTAAAAGCAGAGTTCCAGCCACAAACCTTCTTTTTTTTTTTTGTGTGTAAGACAGCTACACACACTGTAGTTGCTGACTTTTAATAAGGACACTTACCTGTCCAGGGAGCCCGCGATGCAGGTAAGTGCAGGTGCTGCCATTGTAACTAATGGAAACCAGCAGTGGAGCCTTGCGGCTTCACTGCTGGTTTTCCTACTGCACATGTGCGAGTCGTGCGGCGCTTTGTAAATGGCCAACTTGTCTTCTGGGAAACACAGGTTCCAGAAGACCGCAGGGGGGTTCGCCGCACAAGAGGACATGATCTACACTGCGGCTCGGCTGGAACGGAAGTACACTTAGTACTTCAAAAAAGGTACTAAAGTAAAAATTTAATAAAAAAAAAAAAATCCAAAAACTAGGTGATTTTAAGTTTGAGACCACCTTTCAAAAGTGGGGGGAAATCTGCTTTAAAACCCTTGAGCCGTTCTGTCTGTTACAAAAAGTTCAGGATGAACCTAAGGGATGCTTATCTGCACATCCCTATCTCAGGTTAGTGGTCATGATGGATGGGCATTTTTTTTTTCTTTATAATTTTTTGTATATATATATATATATATATATATATATATATATTCACTTATTAAACTGCGCTACACTATTGGTCGCCTGGCGCCTCTCTCCCCCTCCCTTTTTCAGGGAGGGCCTAGATCGGCAGTTTAGTTTTGGTTTGGAATATTTTGCAAAGGGTGCAGATAAAGGGTTGGCGGTTTGGTCCCTTAAGGTCCATGTAGCTTCACTAGCGAGACTGACTGGTCAGGACCCAGGGGTTTCATAAAAGGGTCATCTTAGACTATCCATTCGAGCCGTAAGATACAGATATATTAAGCTTTTGCTAGATGCAGTAACATCAGCTTTGAGACTTAGTGAGCCTGAAGCCCTCTCAGTGAGAACAGAAATGCTAGCTGTGCAAGATCAGAGGATTAATAAAACAAACCATGCTAGTGGTTATTGACAGAGTTCTCTTGTCAAGCCACCACGTAGGCAGTCACTTTTATATATTCCACATGTGAGCATTTATATTTATTTTACTATCAATATGACTTTGTTCATGAACATCTCCAGATGTCTTTACAGATAAGTATTTTATTTGGTTAAACTAGATAGACTTTTGTCTTTTTTCAATCTGACTAACTATGTAATTATTTAAAAGATGGCTCTTCTAAAAACTAAAAAAAAAAAATCAGTAAATTTACGAAGGTCCTAACACCACCCCCTGCGCTTCTCAGAACTCAGTTGACTCTCAGTAACTCAAGTCACTTGCTATCTAGGGATGGACTGATATATCCAGCGCTGAAATTTTGGGGGGTTTAAAATTGAGCGCTGAAAATGGGGTTATTGGCAGTTTGCCGGAAAGAAAAGTCCCATTGACTTTAGTGCAAAATCACTTTCCATTGACTTTAGTGCAAAATCGCTTTCCATTGACTTTAGTGCAAAATCGCTTTCCATTGACTTTAGTGCAAAAAACGTGTCAGACACATTAAGTTTGAATTTTTTTTTTTTTTTTTTTTTTTTACATCTGTCTCATTTGGTTTTTGGCTTAATAACCACTAGCTTGGGATAATTTATTTTTAATCCTCTGATCTTGCACAGCTAGCATTTCTGTTCTCACTGAGAGGTCTTCAGGCTCACTAAGCCTCAAAGCTGATGTTGCTGCATCTAGCAAAAGCTTAAAACGATGTCTTTATTGTACAAATAAAATCCAAAAAACAGCCAAAGCGATAGTCAAAATGAAGTGAACAGGAAAAAGGAAACATGTCGGCCACCTTTTTCCTGTTGTTCACTTCATTTTGACTGTATCGCTTTGGATGTTTTTTGGATTTTATTTGTACAATAAAGACATCGTTTTAAGGAGTGCGGCAGTCCAGGATCTTCTATCCAAGAAGGCAAGTCATAATATAATGGATAAAAGGTCACTCAGTGATTTTCTGCATCCTAGGAGTAGAAAACTGGAAAGTGGACTGTTGCTGCTTTCTATATGAAGGAGATTGGGCTCTTCACTCAGGCATTTTTAAACTGCTATGTCAAAAATGTGGGACTCCATATGTAGGATACCCTGGCCTCCAAAATCAGCAGCAAACTTCCTCTGTCTCTAGCTAAGACCAAGGATCCTCTAACCCTAGCCTTAAGTGCCTTGATAATTCCTTATTTTCCGTTCAGGCTAATCTATGCCTTCCCGCCAGTGCCTCCTCTGCTCAAAAAAGATGGAGCAAGAGGGAAAAACTGTAATTCTAATTGCACTGAACTGGTCCAGAAGAACTTTCTACACAGAAATGCACAGACTTTTAGTCGACAATCTCTGACCACTTCCCAACTGTTAATTTTGACACCAAATTTCGATTTAGTTTTAGCTCTAGTATTTTAACTAAAATGTCAACAAAAATATTTCTCTAGGCCCTCTCTTCCATGCTGTTTGACAGTCTGTCTTTAACAGCATGGTTGTTGAAGCCCAGGTCCTCTGAGTCTGCTGTTACAGCCTTACTAAAAGCAAAAAAAGGAGAGAAACTTCCTTGAAGATCCACTGTTCTATGAAATCATTCTTTGCCTGGTGTGACCTCACATTCTTACCTTCCTATAATTAGTAGACTTTTATTTGTGTATCTCACATTAAAGAGGAAGTAAAGTCCTATGTTTGTTTTTTCTTCTGACCTGCAGAAGTAAAGGCATAATGTACTAGTATGCATCGCATACTAGCACATTATGTTAAACTTACTTGCAAATGAAGCCCTTGTTGTCCATGCTGGAGGCCGCATCCATCTTCACCCATTTTCCTTCCGGATCCGTTGACTGGCCGGAGTAGTGACGTCACTCCATGCATGTGTGCACGAGAGACACCGGTCATGGCACAGGCCTCTGAAGAAACAGCACGGGTGGTCGTTCCTTCAGAGCGCATTCGCTAATAACAATATCGGCTGCATATACAGTAAATATCTCCTAAACGGCGTACGTTTAGGAGATATTTACAGTACCTGTAGGTAAGCCTTATTATATGCTTACCTACAGGTACAATATATACATGGGAGTTTACTTCCTCTTTAAATACCATTACAACACCCTGTAATTATTTGAAATCTCAACTTGGTTCTCTCTGAACCCCGACTTTGAACCCATTAGGGATATTCCTTTGATGTCTCCTTCAAAGTAGCCTTTTTGGTTGCTGTCACATCAGTTGGGCCCTTTTCACACTGAGGAGTTTTTCAGGCGGTACAGCGCTAAAAATAGCGCCTACATACCACCTGAAAAACTCCTGTCCAGCCTTTTCATTGTGAAACCCGAGAGCTTTCACACTGAGGTGATGCGCTGGCAGGAGAGAAAAAAATCTCCTGCAAGCAGAATCTTTGGAGCCGTGAGAGGA
Source organism: Rana temporaria (assembly GCF_905171775.1). Lineage (NCBI taxonomy): Eukaryota > Metazoa > Chordata > Amphibia > Anura > Ranidae > Rana > Rana temporaria. The sequence continues at coordinate 48,365,284 of NC_053501.1, forward strand.
GCGGTATGTATACCGCTTCTTCCCATTTAAAACAATGGGAAACCTCGGTAATACCGCCCGCAATGCGCCTCTGCAGAGGTGCATTGCGGAAGGTATTAACCCTATATCGGCCGCTAGTGAGGGTTAATACCGCACCGCTAGCGGCCGAATCCCGCAGCAATTCCGACGGTATATCGCCGCTATTTTTAGCGGCGCTATACCGCCACCGCACCTCCACTGCCCCGTGTGAAAGGGGTCTTCGATGTTTCGATGTGCCTGACTTGCCATCTCCACCCCACAACACGAGTCCTTTTCACCAGATTGGGGTGAGTTTTTTGAGCATTTTGGCACCAGGTCCCTGCAGCTCTAGCTATGTAAAGTTGCCACCTGGTCATTTGTTCATACTTTTTCTAAGTTCTACCAGGTAGATGTACATTTTTTTGCAGATACATCTTTTGGCCACGTGGTCCTTACAGAAGCACTCTGAAGTTAGCTCTGTTGATCCTTGTTTTGTTTTTTTTGGGCATGTTGGCACAGTTTGTTTGCCTAGTTGTTGTCCACCCTTCTCATTCATGTCTTGGGGATGGCCCAGGCTTTGTGAATAGTCATCCTTTGTTTTGTACTATACGATTAGGATAAGAGGAATTTTAACTTGTAAAGTTCCATATCTTGGATTACAGTACAGGTCTCCCTTAAATTCCTTTTTTACTCTAGGGCAGTGATGGCGAACCTTGGCACCCCAGATGTTTTGGAACTACATTTCCCATGATGCTCAGCTACTCTGAAGAGTGCATGAGCATCATGGGAAATGTAGTTCCAAAACATCTGGGGTGCCAAGGTTCGCCATCACTGCTCTAGGGGATGCGCCCAGGCAATGTTTCATCAAAAGCTTGCCATTATTCATCCACTTGAAGGTACAAGCCTTTAATCCAGGATCTGTGAATATTTTGGATGTGTCCTGTACTATTATCTAAAATCCTAAAATGTACAGGTACGTCAAAATTCTTTCCTGTAAAGAATGTCTCCATAAATATTTAATGTTTTGCATATACTGTGAAAGGTAATGTTGAAATACATTGTATATGGTCTCAATATATTGACTCAATTGTGCATTGTTAATGAACGCTACATAAAAAAAAAAAAAAAAAAACTTGATGGTGCATTTAAAGAACACTTTACTATGATATAGTTTCTCCTATGTCTCCAAATAGCTTCCCAGACATGCGTACACTAGTCACAAGATAGACTAAGTCTAGGTTCTGCTCTATTTGACTATTGGTTATGTCTTACTGGTTTGTGCAGTTTCCTTCCTTAACTGAACTTTAGATTCTGCAATGCTTTTTGTTCAGGCAATTGTATCTGCTTTATTTTCAACCCCTCTTAACCCTTTCCTTGGAAGTGCAATATTCATCACTTCTTATGTGCGACCTGTCAAGTTCTGGGAGAGAGACTACAAGTAAGTGGAGTACAGTCAAAACTGCCGTGCAGGCAAACTGAAAAGAGATGGGGACAAATGTTAGAAAAAACTATTTTCAGATGACAGGAATTTGTTGGCCATGCTTGATATCAGAGACAAACTGCTTGGGTAGTTTTGTTAAATTACATGTGCCATAAATGTGATGTGCCATAAATGTCATGTATTAGGTTGGTTTGTGTACAAGGATTTTAGTTGGTGTAGAGATTTGCACAGATGACTAGATTCAGTAAAGCAGACCTGTGGACGTGTTTGCCTACCCAGGGCCAAGCAGTATTTACTGCTTACAGCATTCCTGTAGTCCTCTGGAAAATCATAAATGATGTGGTCCCAGCCATGTAGTGATTGTATATGTTATACATATAATAATAGTGGCATATTTTCATGGGCAGGCCCATCATGTAAGCATATATTCCCCTTAGGCCTTGTACACACGGTCGGACCAAACCAATGAGACTGGCCCGTCGGACCTTTTTTCAGCGGTTCACTTCTGAAGTGGCCTGATGTGTGTACACACCATCAGTTCAAAATCCGATCGGGTCAGAACGCGGTGACGTAAAACACACAACGTGCGTCGACTTGATTCTGAGCATGCGCGGGTTTTGAACCGATGCTTTTCTGTACTAACAATCGGTTTGGTCCGATCGGGCAGCGGGCCAGCGGTTCGGTTTTGAAGCATGTTTAGAAATTTTGGACCGAAGGAAACCAGACCGATAGCCTATACACACGGTCGGTTTGGTCCGATGAAACTGAACTTCGGTTCATTCTCAGGGGACCAAACCGACCGTGTGTACGGGGCCTTAGTGTGCCACCAACTGGAACAAGTTACATTTCGATAATGGAAGGAGATAAGACTGTGTAACTGTTTTTGCACTTTAAGTTTTACTATGATTCCTCCTTCCTGCAGAGGAGACCATATTATTACTATACTTGTGCTCATCTTCTGGATTTCTGAATTGTGAATGCCACTTGCACTATATTTCTGCAATTTGTTTGTATCCTCCTAAATAGGTACTGGAATTCTGTTTAGGGTTATGGGAAGGTTTTTAAGCTTTTATGCCTTTTTTTTTTTTTTTTTTTTTTTATATCACCTGTGAAAATCCAAATAAAAACAATTGTTCAGGTATTTGGGTGGGTCTTTATAAGTAATTTGCTCAGTATGTCCTCCACTAGTTTGGCATTCTCGTAAATATTGAGCAGACTGGAGGTGGCACAGGAAGAGAGATGGTGAATTTGTCCTCCATTGTTTCTGGTGACTATAATTCTAACTTTGTTTTGCAGCACAAAACGTGTGGATCACTCAAATACACGACTGGCTTCTCAGCTTGACCGGAATCCAGGTGTGCAAATTTATTTAACACTCAAGGAGCAAGTAAGGGGGGGTTTGACTACTAACATTGCATCCTTATACAAGTGCTTTGTGGTGCTGTTAAGTAAACCTTTACAAATATTGTCTAATCAGGAAATAAAATAAACTAATAAACCATTCCTCTCTATTTTTAGGGTCAGATGATAACAATCTAAATTCAATATTTTATGAGCACCTGACACGCTCTTTACAGCACAGTCTGTGTGGGGACCTGCTGCTTGGACGATGGGGTAATTACAACACAGGAGACTGTTTTATCCTGGCCTCAGACTATCTTAATGCCCTGGTCCATCTAATCGAAATTGGCAATGGCCTTGTCACCTTTCAGCTCAGAGGCCTGGAATTTAGAGGTAAATTACAGATCATTATATATTTATTTGTCATTTGGAAGTAAAAATGTGTTGGCTACTAATTGGGTCACTAGCAGGATTCAGATTTTCATTCCCTGTAATTTTTTCCAGAATAGTTTGTAATCTGAGGGTCCCTCTTTAACTGCAAGTGTAGGTAGGCTTCAGCCTATGTTTTCTGTGCTGTAGCATTGAGGGGTGTGACCGTTTACCCAAGATCTTCACCAAATGTATTGTAACACTGCAGCTCAAAGCTGTTACTGACAATTCTTTGTTGGAATAGCGCATAGTATATCTAACGAATAAAACTCTAAATATGCAAAGAAAATTCTGCGTGTTGGATGGAGATATCAAATATTTAGGCACACATCCACTATTTTAGGTTATATCTATAGATGGCCAAAAAGTTAGAGCCACTTTTAAACTAGATGGTGGGGGGTAGGGAACAGAAGGAGCTATTCTAGAAAGTCATCAAGGGTCAGAGGGGTGTCATTGGGTCAGTGTTGAGAGTGTAGCTAGAGAGGCCAGGACCAGTGCGCATTGGCTGAAAGAATTTTACAGCAGCCTCCGCACAACCAAGGAAAAATACTGTAAGCTGGTACAAAATTAAGACATGTTTACAATGCTAGGAGTTTGGTGAATAAAATAACAGAACTGGAACTTCTGATGCATGAGAATTTTAACTTCTTCGAAGTATCTCTAACGAAAGCCAGTATTAAAAAAACAATGGAATAAATCACCAGGACCAGATTTCTTACACCCGAGAGACCTCAAAGAATTTAGTCAGGTTATTGCTAGACCGTTAATCCTAATATTTAAGGTACATTTATTGACCAGAATGGTACCAGCTGACTGGCGAAAAGCTAACCTGGTACCAGTATTCAAAAAAGAGCTGAGATAATGTACCCGTAAACTATAGACCAGTTAGCCTAACATCAATAGTATGTAAACTATTGGAGGAGATAACGATATCCAAGGATTTGCTTATGAAAATAGTATCATTAGCATCAACGAGCATGGATTTGTGAAGGATCGTTCTTGCAAGACCAACCTTTTAATATTCTATGATGAGCTAACTTGTAATCTGGATAGAGAAATGCCTGTGGATGTGGTGAATGAAGTTTGACCCAAGCACTTATTATTTATTATTATTATTATTATTATTATTAATAATAATAATAATAATAAAAAATGCTTATAAACGCAGTCTTACCCATGAGCCTTGATGCGTATGACTATATTGAGCAGGGGGATTCTAATACTCTCCTGAGTATATTATATAAATATGTTCAGATTATCTAAACCTAGAGAATTCATATGGCTTTGACTAAGCACACAGTGGGTTATCACTTCGTCATGTTTCAGTTTGACATTGTGAGTCTTTTATATTGATTTGATGCATTCTTTATGAAATGGCATCAGTACGAATTACAATTCACATTAGACCGTGTCTTGAGCATAAATACACAGGTCACAACAGAAACAACAAAAGCAATCTATAACCCTGTGTATAAAAGGCAAAATAGAATGTGAACAGAAGAACAGCATGATCCATATAAATATCCAATGCTTCATTTTTCTTACAACACTGTAGGCAAGGACAATGAATCTGGAAGAATACTGTTGGGTAAACTAGTTGGGAAGCTGTGGGAGCACTGTAGTTTTAAAGCAAGAGAGAATGGAGGGAGGGAAGGGCTGTTCCTTGGGAATGCTATGATCGGTACGTTTTTGGAAAATAGCATGGGTTTGTGACTCAAAAGTTGATGTAATTTATCTATCTGATGCAACATAATGCCTGACTGCAAACTATATCCAGCAGGTTTGGTTTTGGGTCAGGGTAGAAGAGGGGTTTGCAGTGTTGGCATGCAGTATCATTGGGTAACTGTAAATGTTCAGTATTTTGGCAAAAGCCATTGGAGAGAGAAATATTTGGAGTTCTGTTTTCACTTGGTCTAAAAAGTGGAGGGGTGTCTCCTTTAGAATAAGTTTGTAAGTATAAAAGCCAACCCAGAGAAATGACATTCACGCCCAAATTGGCTGTGGGGTGTTTGAAGACATAAGAAGGAGATTGAGAACGGATGTAATGGGATAACTGAAAAATCCAAAGAGGGACCAAAATCATGGTAGAGGAGCAGGTTTGTAATAAACTGTGGTTCATAAAGCCTGTTCTTGATGTGTAAAAGGTCAAATGCCCAATCTCTCAGAAACTGAGGGTTAATGTTTGTCTTGAATATACAGGTATAGTTAAACGGATGTTTAATATAAATTTTAGCTAATGGAATTTTACTTTTTAGGTACCTATTGCCAGCAGCGGGAGGTGGAGGCCATCACTGAGGGTGTTGAGGAAGATGAAGGCTTTTGTTGCTGTGAGCCTGGACACATTCCCCACATGCTGTCTTTCAATGCAGCTTTTGGGCAAAGATGGCTTGCATGGGAAGTTTTGGTGACAAAATATGTCCTAGAAGGCTATAGCATCACTGACAACAGTGCAGCCTCAATGCTTCAAGTGTTTGACCTTCGCAGAATTCTCACCACATATTATGTTAAGGTATGGAAAGACAACCTAGGTTCGAAAGCGTACCTTAAAATTTATCTAACTGCTGAACTGTAATTTCCGTAATTGTTATACTTTATCTCAAATGTTCCATACATGAATTTATTCTTAGCCAATGAGTTTTATGTTGCTTCCTTCAGTTTAACGCAAAAGTTTTGCTTGATCTTGATCAAGATCTTGATCTGACTGTTGGGTATAGAGCCACCCTCAGGCAAGTGTATGGAGGTCTTCCTTGTAGATAACATCCAGCAGAAGAGATGTCCATTCCAGCCTGTAACACCTCGGCACCGACTTCGCTCTCTGTGCGATCGATATGAGCGGCCTTCAATGAATCGCTGCACTTGTGCGGCTTTAGGAGACTTTCTAAGTCAAGGAAAATGTGTGTTTCGGACAGAGCTCCGCGCATGCGCCATGTAACTTGCCTGATCCAAGAGGAAAGCTCTCCTTAAGGGGTCACTAAAGGAAAACAAATTTTTGGTTTAAAATTACAAACATGTTATACTTCCACTGTGCAGTTCGTTTTGCACAGAGTAGCCCCGATCCACGTCTTCTGGGGTCCCTCGGTGGCTGTCTCTGGTCCTCCCCACACGAACTACACATGTTCATGCGAGAGAGCTTGCATTGTGTGTAGTCCTTGTGGGCGCGCTCCCGTGAAACAGCGAGCGGCCATAGACGCTCACTGTATCACTCGGCCCCGTCCCTCGGCGTGCGGCGTTGCTGGATGTGATTGGCAGCAGTGCCAGCCAATGGCTGCGCTGCTTTCAATCCATCCACTCTAGCCAATCAGCGGCCAGGCTGAGCGGCGAAGAGGATCTCAGGACCGAGCGCTGGACTTTCAAGGGGTCAGGTAAGTATAACGGGGGGCGGTATACTCTGAAGTTTGTTCACCTTAATGCATAGAATACACTAAAGGGTCACTAAAAAAATGTTTTTTTTTTTAGCCAATGTCATTTAGCTTATGTCACTGGCTGCATGCAATGTAAATATCTCTTAAATGGTACACGTTTAGGAGATATTTACAATACCTATAGGTAAATGCCTACAGGGGACGTTTACTTCCTCTTGCTGTTCATAATCTTGGGTATCTAGAAACCTATGAATTCTTGAAACAAAATCATTCCTTTCTGTTTGCATTAATACTAACTATTTAATTTCTTTGTGTTAGGGCATTATCTATTATGTAACGGCTTCATCAAAACTGGAAGAGTGGTTAGCTAATGAAACAATGCAAGAAGGTCTAAGGCCGTGTTCTGATCACGGTTATGTGGATGTAGACCCCACTTTTAATCCAAATATTGATGAAGATTATGACCTGCGATTGTCTGGCATTTCTCGGGAGAGCTTCTGTGCAAGTTACCTAAACTGGATCAAGTACTGTTCTTCCCGGAGAGAAAAGGTGACATAAGTGTGCCTATACATGTTATGCCTAACTAGAGATTAAAATGCAATTAATCCCAGGAGAAAACATGTTTTTTTTATTTAAATATATCCCGTTGGTAACATCCTGTCTTAGGATGACCATGCTCAGAGTCACTGTACTGTATCTCTGTAGAAGCAGGGTTGCCACACTAGGCTGCTCACACCTAATTTGGTCTAAGGTACTCCCCTTCTTCATCTTCAGAACATAGTAGGAAGGTGTTCTGTGGTCCACAGAGTAGAACCGATCAGTGCTGATTGACTCCATTTCACTGAAATATCAATCAGTGTTGAGTTCAAAGCAAGTTATGAGCTCACTTGTTTCCCAGCAGGGTCAACAGTTTTTTGGAGTTTTTGTGCACTTATCCAACAGATATATAACAAGCCCTTTCCGTGGTACATTTAACAGATCAAATGGGAATAAATTAGAGAAGACCATTGTTGAGGATTGCAGATAACCCCCCTTTCTCCCCAGGAATGACTTGCCAAAAGGTAACTGTTATGCCTTCATTGACCTGGAATCCAAATTGCAGTATTGTGCCTTGAAAAGTATTCATACTCCTTGAAAGTTTACATATTTTTGTCATTTTACAACCAAATACGTGAATGTTTTTTATTGGGATTTTACGTGAAGGAAATACATGTTTTACAAATATCTGAAAAGTGTGGCCTGCATTTCTTTTCAGCCCCCTTAACTCTGATACCAGTAGATAAAATCTAGTGGAACCAATTGCCTTCAGAAATCGCCTAATTAGTAAATAGAGTCCACCTGTGTGTAATTTAATCTCAGTTTAAATACAGTTAGTCTGTGAAGCCCTCGGATTCAGTGAAAAAAAACGCATCATGAAGTCCAAGGAACACACCAGACAGGTCAGGGATAAAGTTGTGGAGAAGTTTAAAGCGATGTTGGGCAATAAAAAAATATCCCAAACTTTGGACAGCTCACGGAGCACTGTTAATCCATCATCTAAAAATGGAACGAGTGTGACACAACTGCAAACCTACCAAGATATGGCCATTTACCCTTAACTGACAGGCCAGGCAAGGAGAGCATTAATCAGAGAAGCAGCTGGTCAGAGTTGATGGGAAGATGGATGGAGCTAAATACAGGGCAATCTTAGAAGAAAACCTGTTAGAGTCTGCAAAAGACCTGAGACTGGAGTGGAGGTTCACCTTCCAGCAGGACAAAGACCCTAAACATTCAGCCAGCGCTACAATGGAGTGGTTTAGATCAAAGCTAATGCATGTGTTAGAAAGTCCTGACCTAAATACAATTGAGAATCTGTGGCAAGACTTGAAAATTGCTGTTCGCAGATGTTTTACATCCAATCTAACACAGCTTGAGCTATTTCACAAAGAAAAATGGGCAAAAGTGTAACTCTCTAGATATGCAAAGCTGATAGAGACAAACCCCAAATAACCTGCAGCTGTAATTGTAGCAAAGGTGGTTCTACAAAGTATTGACTCGGGGGCTGAATGCAAATGCACGCCACACTTTTCAGATATTTTATTTGTAAAAAAAAAAGGTGAAACCCATTTATCCTTTACCTTCCACTTCACAATTATGTTCCACTTTGCATTGGTCTGTCACATAAAATCCCTATACAATACTACATTTACGGTTGTAACGTGACATAATGTGGAAAATTTCCAGGGATATGGATACTTTTTCAAGGCACTGTACCTTGTTTACATGGTGCAGTTGTGATGAAGAAAGCATTGACCCAGTTACACAAAGATTTTCTGACTACTAAAAAGAAAATCTTTAACTGCAATTGTAAGTGCTTCCAATGGTTAGTCTTAAGATTGCCTTCCAATTATATCACATAAGAACCCAGTCTTTACTCAAGGTCTTTGTGGGCCTTCAGATAGGAAGTGGGATTTTTTTTTTTTTTGTGTGGCTGCAATAAATTGGTAGTGAACTTAACATATTACTAAGTAAGGTTTTATTACGTATATTTAGAGCAATTGTACCTAAACTGTTACCCATGGCACCAAATCAATGATTTTATCACGCTAATAACATTTTGCAAATATCTTAAATGTATCATTCATGTTGTGTGTTTACAATATAAAAATAATTCTTTCTGTTAGCCTATTGATGCAGAGAAAGATTCTGCCTTGGTTACTCTGTGCTATGGCCTTTGTATATTGGGAAGAAGAGCCCTGGGAACAGCCTCTCACCACATGTCTAGGTAAGTTGAAGTCCTTTCTGAGGACAACCGCAGGTTAATATTAGAACTTAAAAATAATAGAGGATTCTCTACAGGCTTTAAAACGTGTCTTTAAATGTTTGTAATTTTCATTAAAGCAATTTGGAGTCATTCCTGTATGGTCTACATGCCTTGTTCAAGGGAGATTTCCGTATTTCCTCCATCCGTGATGAATGGATTTTTGCAGACATGGAATTACTCAGAAAGGTAGTAGTCCCAGGAATCCGGATGTCACTAAAACTTCACCAGGTATGCACATGGGCAGAATTATGCTACTGATTTTTACTGTTTTTTTTTTGTTTGTTTTTTATATATATTTCCGACTTGCTCCGTGCTGCTGACCATTAGCAGAGTACCCATCAATGCTGCATAGAGTAAAATTATCATGAGTGGCGGCTAAGGAGTATATCGGAATTTACCAGGCAAACAGTGGGAAGATTACTATGGCAGGCATTTTTTTTTTAAGTTTTACTTTTTTAAATGGACAATTGATATAGGAGAAGTATACCTACATTCTAATCTGTTTTATAGGTTAGCAAGGATTAAAGTTGTGGAACTCCAAGAATTATCCTAATCATAGTCGTACGATACAGGTGACAGGCTTGAAATTTGTAGACCCTAGGATTTAGAATGTTACCATCAGGTGGTGATTGAACACTGGCAAACCTTTTGGACAAGCCACTAGGGTTGCAGAATTTAATAGCATTGATGCATCACGATTCGGGTGTCCCCGATGCTGCATCGATGCATGCGACCCCAACAAATCGATGTCGGGTGACTTCATCCCAACTTGCCCCGCCCCTCACGGGAGGGAGCTCCGAGTGCGTCTGTCAAAATAACGGTTTTGTAATAAATGCAGAGTGGGCGGTATTGCCGCGGTTTCCCATTGTTTTTAAATGGGAAGGAACGGTATACACGCTGCTCCTCTCACCGCTCCAAAGATGCTGCAGGCAAGAGATTTTTTCTCTCCCGCCAGCGCATCGCCTCAGTGTGAAAGCGCTCGGGACCAATATGCAGGTTAAGGACCTGGCCCCTTTTTGCGAATCGGCACTGCGTTGCTTTAACTGACAATTGCGCGGTCGTGCGATGTGGCTCCCAAACAAAATTGGCGTCCTTTTCTTCCCACAATAGAGCTTTCTTTTGGTGGTATTTGATCACCTCTGCAGTTTTTATTTTTTGCACTATAAACAAAAATAGTGCGACAATTTTAAAAAATGCTATATTTTTAACTTTTTTAATAAATATCCCCAAAAATATATAAAAAAAGTTTTTTCCTCAGTTTAGGCCGATACGTATTCTTCTACACATTTATGTAAAAAAAATCGCAATAAGTGTTTAGTTTGCGCGAAATTTATAGCGATTACAAAATAGGGCATAGTTTTATGGCATTTTTATAAAAAAAATGTTTTACTACTAATGGCGGTGATCAGCAATTTTTGTCATGACTGCGACATTATAACGGACACATCGGACACTTTTGACACATTTTTGGGACCATTGTCCTTTTCACAGCGAAAAGTGCTATAAAAATGCACTGATTACTGTGAAAATGACACTGGCAGTGAAGGGGTTAACCAGGAGGGGGCGCTGTAGGGGTTAAGTGTGTTCTAAAGGAGTGTTCTTACTATGGGGGGCGTGGCTGTGTGTGATGTCACTGCTCGTCCTTCCCTAACACAGGGAACAGACGTTCACTGACAGCCGCACTAGGAAGAACGGAGAAGGTTTGTTTACACTCGCCTCTCCCCGTTTTTCCTCACTCTGACCCGATCGCGGGACACGGCTGGGCATCTTAAAGGGGACGTACCTGTACGTCCACGTGCCCAGCCATGCCATTCTGCCGACGTAAATAGTCGTGCGGCGGTCCTTAAGCGGTTAAATGTAACCATATTGCTACATTTAGAGGTGCCTATTTTCTAGTTTATACTCAGTTGTGACATGACGCTACTGTAACTAGATTTCAACATGGTCTGTCCTAAGAAGGATTAAATATGTAGAGGCTGGGCTTTTTGCTATGTATTGTAATGAGGACAGACTTGGGGCAGGCTCACTATAACATTGTGCACCTTTAGTGCAAGAAAGGTCAATAAAAATGCAGTCTGCGGTCTCTAACCATCTCTTGTATCATGTCCTCGGTCTCTAACCATCTCCTGTATCATGTCTGCAATCTCTTGCCTAAACTTAAACACACTGCTAATACTATTGGCAACATTTCATTCGGTGCACCTCTAGTAGACAGGAGATGGTCAGAGAGAGACTGCAGACATAATATAGGCGATGGTCAGAGAGACTGCAGACCTGATGCAAGAGATCAATGCAGCCCCCGGCCAGTGCCCGTCATATGCAACCCCCCTGTCATATGCAGCCTGCCAGTGGCCATTATATTCAGCTTTACCAGGGCCCGCAATAGCGGTGATCTCCGTATGTCACAAAGCTGTATTTGAATTGCTGCGGCCGCACTAACTGTGTCCCTCCTCCTGTAATCGCTTCACGCTGATTCAGTCTATCACAGGAGGCGGGACACTGTTACTGTGGCCGGGCAATTCAGCTCTGTGAAACGCGCAGATCACGGCGAGGAGAAGAGGGAGGGAGGTGCGTCACCCGGTGTGGATCATGCCCCCTTTCGTTATCTGCTGTTTGTTTTCCATTTGGTCAAATGAAAAAACTGTTTTTGGACGATAATTTTCGGCAGCCGAAATTTCGCTGCACCTCTAGACGCATGCACCACTGGTCTCTTCCAGAAATTTGGGAGGGACAGACTAATGCTGCCAGCTTCTGGTACATGGTAACTATAGGGTCCTGTGGAAATTTGCAATGCGTGCACACATGCTTTGCAAAAGTTGTGGCTTGGTAACTTGACTCCTGGTATAGCTGTGATGTTGCAATCCCAGGAGGCAGCAGGGTCAGAAACCAGGAACAGCTGCCTTGCAGCATATAAAAAGTAAACCAAGGTATCTTTCTCTTTTCTCTTTCTCTTCTCTCTTTCTCTTCTCTTTCTCTTTGAAATAAAAGTTAAATGTGTGTATCTATTGCTAGCTCCCACCCATAAAAGTGGAAGCATTAGAGGATCTTTTAGTCAAACAAAAAAAACCTATGTAGGAATGTAATTTGTTTTGTTTTAGGACCACTTCACCTCTCCAGATGAGTATGATGACCCTGCAGTGTTGTATGAAGCCATCATGAATCATGAACAGAATTTAGTGATTGCTCATGAAGGCGACCCAGCATGGAGAAGTGCGGTTCTCTCAAATTCTCCCTCGCTGCTGGCCTTGCGGCATGTCATGGATGATGGAACCAATGAATATAAGATCATCATGTTGAACAAGCGATATCTCAGCTTTCGGGTCATTAAGGTGGGTTTTCTCAGCCATTCCATATCTAGTTCTTGAGAGCAGTCTGTAGTTGCCAGAAACTTGAAGTTGAGGTGCTTGTGGATTAATGTCTTCTGACATTAATTCTGACTCTCATTCTAATCCAATGGCTTAAGCAGTTTGAGTCACTGGCCCAGTAAAAGTATGTAGAGCAGGAGTTCTTTTTCTGACTCTGTGCCTCAAAGTGGTATATCCAAAACCGTTGGCTAACATTTTCTAAAAAGAGGTCATTGCTGGCAGCCCCATCTTTCTTTTAGCACAGGTTTCCTTTTAATTGTGATTTGTTTAAAAGATCCCTCATTCAAAGTCCCATAAACTCTTCCTTTTTATCGCTTAAAAAAAAAAATGGCCATTCAAATGCTTGTTGTGATGTCAAATAGTACAAATCTGTAAGCAAGAATCTGTGTGCATAGCAACATATTTTACTTAGTCATTTTAACTAAAAATGTACCGCTTGTGTACAATGCCAAGTTTTTGTCATGGATAATCCTTACAATTTGGCCCTGATTTGGACAAGTGGTTTTCAACACCTGTTAAAGTGATACTAAACACAGTTTAATTTGCATTGTCCCTTCTAGTTCTGTATGTGAATCATTAATGGCACTGTAATTATTTTAATAGAAAAAAAATCAAAGTACTTCTTCCCTAATCGATATACAGCTGTCACGTGAGCCAGATCTTTCACTGTCTGTCTGCAGGGAAACGTAAGCAGAGGAGCCGCTTTCCTCTTTCCTTTTTGGTGTTGGATACAATGTGTAAAAAAAAAAAAAAAGTTTTTGGAATAGAGTAAAAATAATTATCAATTAACTGTTTACATAGTCATGCAGATATATATTTGAAATCAAATCTTAATTTTTTTTTTGGCATTAACATTTAAGGGGTGGAGTTTTGCCAGTCAGAGGCTGTGTCATGCCCCCTCCAGCCTGTGCCTTGGAATAAGAGGGAGGTGATGTTTCCATTAATCTATGTAATATCCCGCCCCCATTGTGTTTAACTAGTTGGTGGTCATGGAGGAGGAGGGATGGAGTGATCTGTTCTTTACCACTGTGTATGCACTCACATGTGTGACTAAAGTCACATGAGCGGCTCAGATGTGATTGGGAGAAAATTCTCAGCATAGAAACTGAGCATGTGCAGTACTGCTACCACAATTGCAAAATTCCAAGCTGAATTGGGGACATGGACAGAAGGTGGAGATAGAGAGCAGAAGGATCATCCATTTTTTTTGCAGAATACAGAAAACAAATCTTATAGTGACCGAGTAGGAACAGAATGTAATACAGCATTTGATGGTTTTTTATGATGTGGGTTTAGTGACACTTTAAGTACCCAAAGCAAATATACCCAAAGCAAATAATGTTTTCAGGATTTAGAAGTTTACCCGTGGTCTGAGAAAATACTTGAGAGCTTGAGATGAAGTACAAAATTGAAAAAAAGAAAAAGTGCAGCGCTAAGTATTATCTGAACCCAATCAAACAATGTATGGTGAAAAAAACAAAAAACACATATTCCATAAAAGAAATCTAGTGATCAATATCATCCAACTCCACTGTTTAAAGGAATAACATAGTGATGTGTATATATGTTGGGTGTGATACCATAGGAAACCACTGGGAAAGTTTAATATGAGTGATATATGAAAACACACACAAAGATGGTAGCATATATATAACACACTTAAAAAAGTGTCCAAAAACCTGAAAAGGTGCGAATGGCCGTATGATAGCAAATCAGACCCAAATGGTAGTGAATATATGAATTCAGCAAGAACTATATAAATAATTACTGAATATATGAAAGTACATAAAATAAATCTTAAAGTCCAAAATGTGAAAAAGAGTTCCGTAGAGAGACACTGGATATCAAACTCCTGTGGGATGGGTCTTTCACAAATACAGGAATCAAATTCGTACAGCCAATGAAGGTCTCAGCAACGATCCACAATAATATCCAAAAGATAAAATAAGGTGGGGTACTCTTACCAACTGGCGTGGACACACTCGTCAGCGACGGTGTGTCAATCAGACATGCACGACCTCCAGATCAGCAGCAAGATCAATAGGAACACCTTCTGATGTACAGACCTCCGATCATCAGGAGCCGGGTTGATCCAATGGTGAAACAAACCATGTAGAAAGGACTCAGGGGTGAGCGCATGTAGTAATCAGGCCCGTCATGAGGTCATGTAAGGGAAAAGCATACTACACATAGTGCGGTTAATCCCAATAAAAAGCCTTTATTAGGCATAAATGGTGGTACAAAAAAAAGGAAACCGGATAAAAATGAATGGATAAAAAATAGTTAAAGTACAAGCCTACGGAAAGACAGGTACAAGTGATCACTTGGGTAGTAATAAGCGTGGTAGGCAAGTAGCATAAGAGCTATGTACCCGACATGTTTCGAGCAATGGGGCTCTTCAACTGGAGATGAAGTACAGCCTTGAAATTAAATACTTTTATCACACTCTTTCTAATGCCCTGCCTCTAATTTTCTTGACAGGTAAACAAGGAGTGTGTTCGAGGTTTATGGGCTGGACAGCAGCAAGAACTTGTTTTCCTTCGGAACCGCAACCCAGAAAGAGGAAGTATTCAGAATGCTAAACAGGCTCTCAGGAACATGATCAACTCATCTTGTGACCAGCCTATTGGATATCCCATTTATGTATCCCCATTGACCACTTCCTACTCTGACAGCCATGACCAGCTCAAGGACATTCTTGGAGGGCCAATTAGTGTGGCTAATATCAGGAACTTTATTGTGTCTACATGGCACAGGTATGAGCAAGAAGTGTTTGAAAAAAATGGAGAATGAAAATTGAATGCAGGTGCTGAAGCTTTATAAGAGACCTAACGTTTCAGTTTTGTTTGGGGCTGATAAAGTCTGAAAGAAAACATGTCTTTAGAAGTTTGATTCCTTATGTGGAGAATGGACGTTTACAGTACTGTCATGTAACTAATAGAAGGTATTGCTTGGGATAAGTGTAAGACACATTCACGCATCCAGCATTGCAGTGAATTTAAAATATAATGGTCGGGTTTCTTGTAGATGATGATTTTATTATGGAAGTTGCTAGTGTGGCAAATGGGTAAAAATACATAAAGGTCTTAAAGTGGTTGTAAACTCTGTTACTCCACTTGTACCTACAGGTAAGCCTATAATAAGGTAAGCACCTGTAGGTACTGTAAATATTTCCTAAACTTGCACAGTTTAGAAGATCTTCACTATATGCACTGCTGCCGACTTCACCGGCACATGCACAGTGAAGAAACTGCCCGCTCGAGCCGGTTCTTCAGTTGCACCAGTGCGGAGCCCACAAACCCGGAATTAACTCTGATGAAAGATGTCGGCCATGGGAGCGGAGTGCAGAGTTTTTCATAATGGGCTAGTATGTATTTACTTATTTTTTCTCCCCAGAGGTTTACAACCTCTTTAAAAGACCTTTCTGAAAAAAGCAATATATGAGGTAGGTAAGTTATGCTCTGCTCTTTCCGGAAAACTTTGAAGCAATGAATATGTTGTAAAAGTGCTCTTCTCCTGTACTTCATTTTGCAGTATTAACAACTGACATTGTTTATGTTATATCCTGTTCTTTAGGTTACGGAAAGGTTGTGGGGCAGGGTGCAATAGCGGTGGAAATATTGAAGACTCTGATGCTGGAGGCGGGACCTCCGTAAACAGTAACAATCCTTCAAATGCAAATGATACTCAAAGTAGTTTATCACAGGGGGGCATTCCAGGAGGTACAGGACCTGTACAGACATCACGCCTTCAACCTCCAGGAGTCCCCCATCCATCAACACTAGGTAAGGAATTTCCTTTAAATATAGTCTTTGAAAATATGTGCAGATCGTGTACTTACACTGCATGAACAGCATGCAAATGCAGAATGTTCTCGGCATACACCACTGGCATGGGTCATATACAGTTATTAAAACTAGCTAGTAGAGTAAAGGTATGTGCATAACCATTCTCAGAACATTTGATATTACATTCAATTATTTTTTTTCTTGGATTGGAAAATTCATCTGTGCAAACACGCCAGTAAAATGCATAATGCTACTTGAGGTCTAGCCCAATAATTGTTTAAATATTTTTTTGTTATAGAAATGTTTTGTTCCGAAAAAGAAAAAAATGTATGTATTCTAATTTAAGACTCTCATTATTGCAGGAACCAGCCACAGTTCCCACTCCATGCAGTCAAGCCTTGTCAGACATTCCCCTGCTCGTGGCTCCGTAGCTAGTCAATCATCTTATTGCTACAACAGCCGCCATTCGTCACTTCGGACATCCAACACAGGATTTGTGCCTTGTAGGCGCTCCTCTACCAGTCAGATTTCTCTTCGCAATCTCCCCACATCCATCCAGTCCCGCCTCTCCATGGTAAATCAAGTAGACCCCACAAGCCAATCAGTTGTGGTAGGTCTTCCTTCCTCCAGCAGCTCCAGTCAGAGTATCCCAGCATGCAAGCGACACACATTAGTAGGATTTTTGGGAACGGAAGGAGGAATTAACCTCACCGAAACACAATCTTGTGGAAATTCAAGTCCAGCAACACATTCAAGAGCCAAAAAAGAAGACGTTGTATATAGAGTGCAGGTTAGACTACTTTCATTTTTTTCTTTGTCCTCATACCAAATTTGTATTTAATTTATTAAGCTTTGCAAGGGAAGTGGCTCCAAATTCTCAGTAAAACTGGATAGCTGTTTTTGCAATAGTCATAATTGTTTGCTACTTTAGCTTTTGTCATGATTAGAAATCATAAAAATAACCTCAGTTCAAACCTAAATCAAAGAGAAAAACAAAGCAACAGGCACCTCTTGGTAAGACTTTTTAGAATTTAATAGCCAGATGCATTAAAACACTCACATTTAAAATTATTTATGTTCAGCGCAGGGGAGTCCAGTAGAGTCAGATGTAGATCTCTGCAGTTCGGATGGTATTTCAGCTTTGTTCCTCCATGCTGTCAGCGTCCTGTGTCACAGGCAACTTCCGGGATTCATGCAGGATCCAGAACGAGGCTTGGGGCGAGGCTTGGGGCGCATTCGGCCAGTCACAGAGAAGGGAGATGATGAAAGGCCCACCAACCCCCACTGATCTTTAAACAATTTGAGTTTCATTTGAGTTTTGCGCTGCACTTTTTCTATTTTATTTTTTACTGATCTTTAAACAAGACTAGTTTGTTTGAGATCATCATGTAGCATCACTTGTTTGGAGAGTTCATTGGTCTTCATGGAGGTTTGGTTATTGGTGCCTCTTGCTTAGGTGTTGCAGCCTGGCTGGCCGAATGCGCCCCAAGCCTCGTTCTGGATCCTGCATGAATCCCGGAAGTCGCCTGTGACACAGGATGGAGAAACAAAGCTGAAATACCATCCAAACTGCAGAGATCTACATCTGACTCTACTGGACTCCCCTGCGCTGAACATAAAGAATTTTAAATGTGAGTGTTTTAATGCATCTGGCTATTAAATTCTAAACAGTCTTACTAAGAGGCGCCCGTTGCTTTGTTTTTCTCTTTTACATATCTAGAGTGGCTTCAACTCCCTGTACAAGGCTGCCCTACCTACATAGACTGTACATCTTCACACAGAGCTATATATGCTCAAAGGACTACCTTATGAACTTACCGTTCGCTTCTTAATTACCATAACCTGCGCCGCCACCTGTTGTTGTTCACAAACATAAATCAACCCTTTCTTATGCCAGTGGTTACAGAAACAGAAGGCAAAAATGCACTAGAGGGCTCAGTTTTGTAGGCCGGTCTGTCATACATCTTGGCACAAACCTACAGGGGGACCCATTATTTTGTCCTATGGAAAAGACTTTGCTACCGCTTTAATGCAGAATTCTGGGAAAATCAGCGAGCCAATCACAGAAGCAGGAAATTACATTTGCTCTGTACACCAACTGCGTAAAAACTCCTCCAGATTGCCATATTGCATTGAATTTTAAAGAAAATTACAGTACTGCAGATTGAAAAGTAAAATATTGCTTGTGTCTTCATTATATAGGCTGTATTTTTTTATTTTTATTATTTGCAAAATGTTTTTCTCACGAATGTGCGTTACCCTTTTAATATCCAAAACCGCACCATTAATCCATTTAAGCTGCTGGGTTTTTGGGCAAAGGAAAGTAATACACTGATTATGAGGGCATCACTATTAAAATTTTTATTTTTTTTATTTTTGTATCTATTGTTTTAGAAGTATAATCTTTATTTAGAGAAAATTGAGTACTGTCCGTGATACTTTTTTTATTTGCACTAACACACACAAAAAATCTCAGAGGGGGAAAAAAAAAAAAAAAGCAAACGCATACAAATCAATGGTAATAAAGATAGCAGCAGAGTTGGTGAGATAAGACAGAGGGAGAGCTATAGACTTGAGGGGGGATGTTAGTCACAGAGGGGGTTATAAAACTGTAGTATAATGGGTAAGGAAACCAATATCTAAATTTAGGCCATTCGTTTTTGTGTCAAAAAGAATAATCATTCTTAGTTCAAATGTTTTCCTTTCCTGGATAGTTCTGAAATTCTTTTTAAGAACTAAAACATTAAGGTCTTCTATAGTGTGGTCAGGTTGTGAGAAGTGATGTCCCACAGGTGTGCATAAACTGATGGGATGTCTGTGTAAATTCATCTTCGCTTGTAAGTTCTGTCCTGTTTCACCAACATAAGATCCTTTGCCACACCTTTTGCATTGGATAAGGTACACAACATTACTTGAGGTACAGTTGTAAGATCCCATGATATGGAAAGTCCCATTTGTGTGTGTGTGACACTTTTGGATAGATTGATCTGGTTGCATAGTTTGCAGCTTTTTTTATTGCAGGGTTTGCTTCCATTATTAGTGACTTCATAATCGGAGTGAAGTTTCCTGCTGATTAGTTTGTGTCGGAGGTTGGGTGGTTGTCTGAAAGCCAATAATGGGGGTTGTTGGAATATTCCTTTCAGAGTTTCATCCTCTGTTATAATGGGTTGTAAATCTTTTGATTATCTTTTTGTATCCCTTCTAGTGTTGGGTTGTATGTGGTGACCAGAGGTTGAGGGGGAAAAAAAGCAGATCACCAGCATGAGGGGGAAAAAAAGCGGATCACCGGCTTCTGTCAGAGGGACATCGGTCCCTCACACAAAGCCGCAGCTGCATATTCTGTGCCCACCAGTGTCGGCTGCCAGTCCCACCCATCAATGCCCATCAGTGTCTCATAATCAGTGCTGCCTATCCATGTCACCTATCAGTGCCGACCATTAGTGCTGCCTTATCAGTGCCCATCAGTGCATTTCATCAGCGCACATCAGTGAAGGAGAAAATGTTTACTAATTTTTATAACAAACTATGAAACAGTTTAATTGTTTTGCTAAATTTTGAAAAAATTAAATAAAAACCCAGCAGCAATTAAATACCACTAAAAGAAAGCTCTATTTGTGTGGAAAAAAATGATAAAAAAATTAATTTGGGTACACTGTAGCATGACCGCACAATTGTCATTTAAAGAGTGACCGCACTGGGAGCTGAAAATTGGTTGTAAACCCTTGTGGTTTTTCACCTTAATGCATCCTATGCATTAAAGTAAAAAAAAAAAAAAAACTTGCACTGTCCCCCAGCCCCCATTTTACTTGAGTCCTGCATCATTCTCCCCATGGCTGATCAGCTCTTCATCCGATAGATTGATAGCGCAGCCATTGGCTCCCGCTGCTGTCCATCAAATCCAATTGCGCGGGCGAGTCCGGGTCATATAATCAGCAGCTATGCACGCCGATTGTATGACACAGGAGCTCGCCCAAGGTAACCCCCTTGGGAGAGAGCTTCCCAGAGGGGGTTGGCTCTTGCGGGGATGAGCAGCTTTAGCCGCCATGGGACCCCAGAAGAGGACAATCGGGGGCCACTCTGAAAAACGAGCTGCACAATGGAGGAAAGTATATGTTATTTAAAAATAATAAAATGTACTTTTAGTGTCACTTTAGGTGCCCAGTAAGCAAGTGGTTAAGATCCAGGAGCATTGTAAACCCTGCTGAAGTAGAGCCAGCTCTCTTTGTAAGCGCAGCATCCTGTCTGCTACAATTCAACCCTCCACCTGCTTGGTCCCAACTGCAGCGCTCCAAGCAGCAAAGGCTGTGACTCTGCAAGGGGTGTGTCTGACTGTTACAGGGATCAGAGGTTTTGTTTACAGCCTAATGCTGTGGGAAGAGGAGTTTAAATTGGCTCTGGCGCTAGACAGAAAACCAGAAATTACAGTTTTTATTTATTTTTTATATATTTTAAATAAAATGTATACATTTTTATATAACACATTGCTAATAGTATTAGCAACATTTCCATGTGGTGAACCTCTAGCAGACATGGTGCAGGAGATGGTCAGAGGCTGCAGACATGTTGCAGGAGATCAATGCAGCCTCACCAGTGTCCATCAAATGCAGCCTCACCAGTGCCCGTCATATGCAGCCTGCCTGTGCCTCACCAGTGCCAATCATATGCAGCCTGCTTGTGCCTTGCAGCCTGCCTGTGCCCAGCAGCCTAGCAGTGCCATCATTTGCAGCCTGCCTGTGCCTCACTAGTGCCCAGCAGCCTACCAGTGCCCATCATATGCAGCCTGCTTTTGCTCAGCAGCTTCACCAGTGCCCATCATTTGAAGCCTGTCTGTGCCTCACCAGTGCCCATCATTTGCAGCCTGTCTGTGCCCAGCAGCCTACCGGTGCCCAGCATATGCAGTCTGCCTGTGCCCGGATCAGTGGCGATCTCCGTGTGTCAGAGCGGAATTAAATTGCCCGGGCCGTAGTAACAATGTCCCGCCTCCTGTGATCATGTGCCGTCTGTCACAGGAGGCGGGACATTGTTACTATGGGCTGGAAAATTCAGCTACATGACACACTGAGATCAAGGAGGGAGTGGAGGACTGGGCTTGCCAGAGTGACACTGCCGCAATAGACAGCACCTGGGGTGGACCATACCCCTTTCAGTATTGGCTGTTTTTGTTTTTCGGCGATAATTTTCGGCAGCCAATATTTCGGTGCACCACTATATTTTAAAAAGATGCGTTTTCTTTCTCACCCATTGAGGTTTAGATTCATTGAGGTATACAAGAAGTCTTTCTCTGCCTACATGAGGATTGGACAGTGAAAAACTAAAAATTGCACGGCAGCAAAAGAAAAGCTCCTCCTCCTGTTCTCTTAAAGCATAAATACCAGCAGTGTTTGTGCTGTGTATTTTGGCCCCTTGTATCATGTGAAATACCTGGCTGCCAGTTTTTACCCTCCCCTCTGTACACTGACCACAATATGTTAGGGCTGCTGTGTCTCCCTCTAGCCTATTTTGCTCAAGACTTTGCTTAAGATTTCTAGCTGCACATAACCACTTTGGTTTCCCCCATATTTATTTATTTTTTACAGCTTTCTGGATCAGCACTTCTTGGCTGAGCCCCAGGCACCATACCCAGATTTTGCCTGTAAAGTTGCTTCAGGCACTGGATCCTGTGTGAGGAGCTCACCTTGGTACATAGTGCAGCACACATTGTTTGTCATGAGGTATTTTTACAGGTCCAGAGTCATGGTCCATCTGCTGATGGAGCCCTGTCGCTAAAAACCCTAGTGGGTGGGCCAAGCAAAAGGGCGAAGATTTTTTTGGAGCTTGCCTCTTTAATTCAGTGGTGGTTCCCATGGGGTCCTGAGCCTCCAAAACTGCATGTGGTACAGTAAGTCTGGGCTATTGCCCTAAACAGATTTCAAGGTACATTGGTGCTCCAGTTCTTTTGGGGCTGCCTAGGGAGCACTGACAAACTCTCACAGCCAGAGGAGGGGAGCAGTTTGGCATTGCATTAAAATTTGGTAACTGCACAGTCTCCTTACCAATCCCCCGTACTGCGTGAGCATGTGCCATTTTGGAATTTCCTTCTGTCCTCCACGGGTTGGCTCCTGCGCGGTACCCGACAGACAGGCAGACTCCTCATGATGATCCATGGGCATCTCTGCACCCAAGTGACTGATCACTGCAGGCACACCACCCTACACTGCACTTTGGGTCATGAGTAACCCTGGTGTGTTTTCTCCTTCTTATGGCCACCATAGATGCAGGGTAGCTGGGTCTGCAGGCACTGCCAGCTCTTGTCCTGCTAACACTTCTGAGAGCATCTGTAATACCCCCTCCAAAATCTGTACTAACAGTCATAGCATCTGGAATTACCTCTGTTCCTTCGGGGCCTCCCTCCTCACAGGGAGGAATTTGCTAGCGCTATGTCTTTAATTTATGGGGAAACGTTTATAAGAGAAAGAGGGCTAAGTGGGTACCACATCCATGTAGAGCCTATAAGAATTATTAGGAAAAGGAATACAATATAATAGAAAAATAATTTTATTTATTTTATACAATTCTGTATGAAATGGACAATAGAACGTTAAAAACAAAGGTATTCGACTCCCAATTTACAAGAGCCACACATGGTATGTGCAAGTCCCTATTAATGCTTGGACAAAAACTGGTCAACATTTCGCTTTCACTACTTCAGGACCTTTTTGACGTCAAGCAACGGGATTCTGTGTAGGAAATGGGAAATAATTTAATTTCACATATGGACAACGGGCACAAATATTCATCTCACGGGTGCAGTTGATAATGCATGCAGATGGTCACTCGCATATAGCAGCAGAGCTCCCATTTATGCGACATGCCCCAAGCCACCCACGGACGTCCGCATTGTAACGGAGATCATAAAAAATATCCAGACAGCAAGTGAAGGATCTATAGCGCAAGCTTATGGTAAAGAAATGGACTAAAATAGGATATTCATCAGTACATGTATATATTGCCCTATAGGTGAGGAGATCTAACCGAGCAGGTGTACAGGAAACAATCTTATGGACTACATGACAGTCGGCTTGTAATTACTGCGGGGTTAAGGAGGCAAAAAAGAGTAATTGAAAAGTGACCTACTAATGCAATCATGCATAATCAAAAAAGTAACTATAATCAATCAGAAAAATATACATATATGTATGACTGAAGGTCAATGATGGCCGCTTAAATCTGGTGAGCGCATTTTGATTGCCAATTTCTGAGAGAACGATGGTTGGAGCTTACATCTGGAACACAGCAATCTTGCTACCAGTTCTACATTTGTAATTATTTAAACTTCTTTTTTTTTTTTTTTTTTTTTTTATCTGCGTTTTTTGGACCTGCGTTTTTTTTTTTTTTTTTCGTTAAATAATTTATTGGTATTTATATGGAAGTTATTTACACTTGTGGCACACTTTTGTACCTTTCTCCCACAGTTTTATTAGTCACTCACTAATTTTCGGAGCTGCACTTGTAGTAATTTTTTATTGATAATTTTTAATATTCATTATTATTGGCGCCATTTTCCACATTTCTCTACAAAACTGAAGTAGGATGGTAGTAGGAAGGCTTATCCTTGTTTGGCTCAGAGTTGTGTGTCCTGTAGACAACAACATAACTTGAAGCCAAGACTTCCTGTGGACCCTAAGAAAATAATTTTACTGTGAGTACAAAATTCTATTATTCCTGCCTAAGTATATTATCCAGTAAAACTTTTAAGTGATCAGCCAGAAAATTCCTTTTTAAAAATGTACAATTTACTGATGTAAAAGAGGTCTGGCTTAAAGGGTAAACAAAGTCATACTCTCATAGGTGGATGCAGCACTGGTCCTAGTTTCAGCTGTTCCTTGCCATCTCCAAGAGCAAGAACTAAGCAATCAAACGCCACTGCTTGGTCAGTTCTCAATCTTCAGGCTGCAGAGAGCTAGTGACTGTCAGTCCCCGACACTCTGCTCTCTCCTCCAGCACTCTCTGAAGCCCTGGGCTGTGGAGGGGGTGGGAGCGGCTGGCTCAAGCTCTCTGTGGATTACTGCTGGGTCCCATTATCTGAATATGGGGATACGGGATCTTTTCAGAGAATGTACCAGCTCTGTGATGCCAGCCAGTGTTATACTTCTCCTTTTTAATTTGGATTTGTTTGAAGTGGTTAGGATGTGTAAACATTTTCTCTTTTTAGGATTTATGCTCACCGTAGCTATTAAATAATGACACACTTTTACTCTCCTTAGATTGTGGATCCAAGCCAGGTGCTTGAAGGCGTCAATATGTCCAAAAGGAAAGAACTGCAGTGGCCTGACGAGTTGGTGCGACTAAAAGCTGGAAAAAATAGCTGGAAGGACTGGAGCCCTCAGGAAGGCATGGAAGGCCATGTAGGTTTCGCAGGTTACTATTAATATCTCCAAAGGAGAAATAATTTTTGTCCTTTTAGGCTCAATTGTATAGCTGATGAAATGAAAACTGAGCTTTGAGGACATTTTAAGTTAATAAAAAAAAATGTTTTTGTTATAGCTAAAGGTGGAAAATTTTGCTCATGAGAGTTAAATACCGTTCCATATATTATGGGTGGGAAGTTTAAAGATCACTCGATGTTTCGGGTGGGACACATTGTTGCACTGCTGCTTTAATAAACGGGGAGTATTATAAATAAGAGTTTTCGGTCATAATTTACATCAGACTTTGTGGACTTTTCAAGCCACAGCACACATCATTTTCCTACACATATAAAATAAGACTACTACTTTTTTTTTTTTTTTTTTTTTTTTTTTTTAACTACTAAGCATTGGTATAAGCCATGCTAATGGTGATCTCCCTTTGTAATGTTTCACCCAATCCTCTACATGGAATACACACAGGAAGATGGAACCTGTACACAGGAGTACTGTGCCTGCCCTATGTCACATACTTTCCAATTATTATTATTTATTCCAGTTTGTCAAATAAAAAATATACTTTATTTCAATTTGAAGGGAATATCTTAAGTTTTAAGCTGGCAAAGAAAGTAAAGGCAATGTATATGTTCTAAAGCTGCTAATGCAGTCTGCCTTGCTATCATGGTTTCAAGCCTATCATCTACAACTTGCTTCTCTCCTCCTAAGCATTTCTTTTACAGCATGTTCGCCCCTCCTCCCCCAAGTGGCTTTCCTAAAGTGAACCTGTCGCCTACACACATCATACTGAGACACTAAGGCCCCTTTCACACATGCTGTCTTATCAGGTCTGTAATTTAACAGGCAGACCTGATTGGACGCTCCATTCACCTCCATGGAACGAAGGATGTCAGCTGTGACATGTCTGCTGACATCCGCCGCTATCAGATCAGACCCTATTGTAGTCCCATCGGATGAAAATGGAAAGGCGGATTCTTTTTCATTCAATCTCCCATAGAGGACAGCGGGGCTCTGACAGGTCCATCTCTGTACAGTCAGCAGAGACGGACCTGTCATGTGCCTGCTTAGCGGAGATCAACGGATCGATCAAACTGAGCAAGCGGAGACTGTCAAAATGGACAGCCCCGCGTGAAAGGGGCCTAAATCTTACATAAATGGAGCCTGTCAGGACAGAGTCATTGACTTGTTTTTGAAGTTGCAGTCTCTAGGGCTGTCATCCTGATGACCTAGAACTTGCTGGTTTCAGAACAGTCTAACGTGCTTTCAAAAATCCCTTTACTATAAAAACATCCTAGATACTGATGGTTTCTTTTCATAGCATTATGATAGGGTGCTCAGTAACACACTATATAACCAATCGGTAGTCTATTTCACCAGCGTATTTATTGGTAAGCCAGTTGCTAGAATGCTAGGGGTTATTTCTTACTACTCCACTTTAGTAGTTCTCAAGTAAGCCTTAACGTCCAATTCCAGCTTATTTTTTGATAAAGTATTTCACTCTAACTACTGGATCTTCAATTTATTATGTTATAAATGGGCCCATTCATATCAGCAGTGACTTAAATAACCTTCACATTAAAGCCCATACTCTTGTCAAAAAAAATTCTCAGTAAAATAGGGAGTGGTTAGAACCCCTGTATGCTAATTACTCTCTTATCCTGTCTCGGTGAACAGTGCTCCCGTCCTGTCATCAAAGGGATATTAATTTAGGTGCAATCTCTCTAACGGGATCGCTGACTGCAGTACAAGCTTGATATAGTGGCAGTTAAAGTAGATAAATGTAAAAGCATTTTATCTTCCAGCAAACTGCATGCATTTAGGATTGGTTTTAGATACCAAAAATCAAGATAAAAAGGTGTGTGAGAGAGTTCTTGCACACCCACCCTCTGAATAGCTTGGGCCCCTTGGTGCAGGAACTGAAACCTGAGCTTGCATTGCACCTGTCTTGGTTTAAACCACAGAACAAGAACTGCAAGTATCTAAGGGGTCCCTCCATTACTCCAAGCCCAAATATGTTACCAGTGTGTTTTTATTCTAATAAAAGTTTTTTCAATGATGCCTGACGGGTCCATTCAAATTTCTGATTTAGAACCTGTGTATACTTTGTAATTAGTTTTGTCAAAAGGACCAAGTAACATGCAAGTGACTTAACATGTCAGATTCCTAATGCCAGCTTTTCTCTTTGATCTTGTTCCCTTCTCTCTTTTTCTGTTTTCTTGTATTGGTTTCTACAGGTAATTCACCGCTGGGTGCCTTGCAGCAGAGACCCTTGTAATAGGTCCCATATTGACAAAACAATCCTACTGATTAAGATTGAGGACAAATATGTGGCTGTGATTGAGACTGGGGTGCTTGAGCTTGGGGCCGAAGTGTAAGCCTGCCTTTCAGTCATCTTTTCAAGCTTACAGAAAGGAGAGAAAAACTTTAATCTGTTGGGACTTTTAAGGGCTCCGATGTAGCCCAGATATGTACATTTATTTTGTTCACCTACATAAAAATGTAAAACCAGAAAGTTATAAGACCATTATCTTAAATGTAAAAACAAAATAATGCTATGCATTTCATATGCTTTAAGTCAGAAAAATATTGTATTTCTCCATTCAGAATATGATCTTCATATTTTTCTAATTTATTTGCCAAAAAAATAATTGCCATGTCTCATGTTGTAGCATGTTTTTTTTGTTTTTGTTTGTTTTTTTATATCCTTTTACGGTCATTTTTCTCCCAACTGCATAGAGATCCGTTTATCTGCAAACTGTAAAATGTTTTGTACACCGGAGAAGACTACATCTTATTTTCCTTTTTGTTTTTACTGTGGCAAAGTCCTTTTTATTGAGGAAACTGCACTAAAGCATTCTTTTTCCTACAACAATGCACTAAGAAAAAACTGATATTGGTCAGAGTGTTTTTATTTATAAATATATATATATATAGATATAAATATACAAAGACAAGTATGGTAAATTAAAGTGATTTTATGAAGAAAAAGGCTGTGCCATTGGTCTATACTCTTTAATGAAGCCATGCATTTAGTGTGCAGAACAGAACATATGTAGTATTCCCCAAAAAAACCTTCCTACCTTTTGGATTTCTCAAATTGATATTCCCACCCCTGACCCTTCCCCCTGACCCTTCCCCCAAGGTAATGTGTAGTAATGTGTTGTGGTAAGACACTTTTATATAAGTGTATAAATATGTTTGCAGAAAACGTGGCCCTCCGCAGTAAGGCTAGCCACCCATTTGTATCTTTTGGCTGGCAGGTGAAGTGATACTTGCCTGAAAAGTTAGACAGTAGCCGGTATCAGTATCTGGTTGTCCAAGTAAGAATTCATGCACACATTGACCTGGCCACCTTTCTCCCAAACTAACTTAGACCCGCTTCACACCAGTTCAATAATGCACATGTTACTATGCTGCAGTGCCATTAATTTTAAATGCCACTCGAAAACACCTTCCCAGGCCTTCTGTGCTCCTAGTTGCGCATTGCACGGCTAAAAATGCTGCATGAACAATTTCTGATTCATTGTGGTGCATTAGGAAGGCCATTTGCAGTAAATGAAAGGACTTCTTTAACACAACTTGCGGTAACATTCATAAGTTTAATGCACCGTGAGGAAGACCATACTGGTGTGAATGGGGCATTCATTTTGAATTGTAAATGGCAAAATAAAGGGCTTTTTCCTTAAAGTGAACCTGTCGCAACACGCAACATTCAAAAAACAAATTAGTTATCCTGCAGTTTAGCAGCTACATCAGTAAACATTATTGTAACACACACCTTTTTGGAAAGTCTCAGTCCAGTCTACATATGTTTATAATCTAGTATGTTTAATCATGATTTATAGATGGAGTGGACTGTGCCGTTTTAATGTCGAAGTGTTTGTCAACGCTGTATCTACTCGCTCTATTCTGTTTGTCACATATCAAGTAACATAAGTATCTTAACTAATAAGAACATTTAAAAGCATGAAAGATGATTTGGGCACAATTGAAGGTACAATCGCAAGCAACCTTAATTTGTAATCCAAGGGATAAACATTGTCTACCATTGACTGGCTGTTATTAGATGAGTTAAAAAAAAAAATACAAAAATATGCGTTGCTGGTCAACCACACCACCTTGCCAAAAAAGCTAGATTTATTTTTCACGTGAATATATGTATTTATACATGAAAATACACACATGTACTATACAGGTCATCCCTGTGTTTTTACACTAGAACTTTCTCCCAGATATAGCCGATGTTCATAAGTCAGTACTGCATGCAAGAACCATTAAAGTCAGAGCTCTGTGTGACACAGGAAGCAAACCTTTTTAGGACAGCAATGTTAAAATACATTTCTCCCAAGATTGGCTTACTTTAAATTACATTTCTCCCAAGATTGGCTTACTTTAAATTACATATTCAGTTAGGTCCATATATATTTGGACACAGGCACAATTTTCATACTTTTGGCTCTGTATGCCACCAGAATTTAAATAAAATGATCCAAATTAATTTAAAGTGCAAGCTTTAAGCTTTAATTCAAGGGATTGGACTTCAAGTATCGAGTACAAATTTTAGGAACTGCAACCATTTTTATACAGTCCCCCCATTTTCAGGGGCTCAATTGTATTTGGACAAATGAATATAATCCTAAAATGTTAGATTTTAATATTTTCTTGAGAATCCTTTACTGGCAATGACTGCCTGAAGTCTGGAACCCATGGACATTACCAAAGACTGGGTTCCCTCCTTTTTATGCTTTGCCAGGCTCTAACTGCAGCTGTCTTCAGTTTTTTGTGGCTCTTTCTGCCTTTAACCACTTCAGCCCGGACCATATTGCTGCTCAATGACCGGGCCCCTTTTTGCGATTCGGCACTGCGTCGCTTTAACTGACAATTGCGCGGTCGTGCGACGTGGCTCCCAAACAAAATTGGCGTCCTTTTTTTCCCACAAATAGAGCTTTATTTTGGTGCTATTTGATAACCTCTGCGGTTTTTATTTTTTGCGCTATAAACAAAAATAGTGACAATTTTGAAAAAAAAAAATCCTTTTTGCTGTAATAAATACGTATTTTTCGTCAAAAAAAATCGCAATAGGCATTTAGTGATTGGTTTGCGCAAAAGTTATAGCGTTTACAAAATAGGGGATAGTTTTATGGCATTTTTATTAATATTTTTTTTTTACTAGTAATGGCGGTGATGACCTTTTTTTTTTTTTTTTTCGTACTGGGACATTATGGCGGACACTTTTGACACATTTTTGGGACCATTGGCATTTTTATAGCGATCAGTGCTATAAAAATGCATTGATTACTATAAAAATGCCACTGGCAGGGAAGGGGTTTAACACTAGGGGGCGAGGAAGGGGTTAAGTATGTTCCCTGGGTGTGTTCTAACTGAAGGGGGGGTGGCCTCACTAGGGGAAATGACTGATTGCTGTTCATACATTGTATGAACAGAAGATCATGCATTTCTCCCCTGACAGGACCTGGAGCTGTGTGTTTACACACACAGCTCCCGATCCTCGCTCTGTAACGAGCGATCGCGGGTGCCTGGCAGTCACGAGCGGGGGGTGCGCGTGCACGCCCCTATTGGGTGCTGGGAGAGATGCCGTATAGCTACATGATCTCGCCCAGCAGAGCCGACCTGCCACCGTATAACTGCGGCGGCTGGTCCGCAAGCAGTTAATTTTGCCTTCAGCAAGTGAAATGTATGCTCAATTGGGTTGATTGACTGCATAATCTTCTTTTCCTTCAAAAGCTTCTGGGTTGCTTTTGCAGTGTGTTTCGGATCATTGTCCATCTACTGAGAAGCGCTGTTCAATCAACTTTGCTGCATTAGGATGAATCTGGGCTGGCCGTATATCTCTAAACACTGCAGAATTCATCCGGCTGTTTCTGTCACAGCAATAAACACCAATGACCCAGTGCCACTGGAAGCCGTGCATGCCCATGCCATCACACTGCCTCCACTATGTTTTACAGATGAAGTTGTGTGCTTTGGATCATGAGCTGATCCAAGCCTTCTCCACACTTTTTTCTGTCCGTCATTCTGGTACAGATTAATGTTTGTTTCATCCATCCAAAGAATGCTTTTCTAGAACTGGTTTATTTTTATTTTATTTTTTTGGAAAAGTCTAATCTGGCTTTTCCATTCTGTAGGCTTATGAATGGTTTGCACCTTGTAGTGAACCCTCTGTATTTGATCTTGTGAAGTCTTCTCCTAAATGTAGACTTTGACAATCATACACCCACCTCCTCGAGTGTTTTTCACTTGTCTGGATCTTGTGAATGGGTTTTTCTTTACCATAGAGCGGATCCTGCGATCATCCACTACTGTTGTCTTCTGTGCATGTCCAGGCCTTTTTATATTGCTGAACTCACTAGTGCTTTCTGCTTTCCTCAGAATGTACCAAACTGTTGATTTGGCCACTCCTAATGTTGCTGCTACCGCTCTGATGGATTTTGTTTAGTTTTTGAAGCCTCACAATGGCCTGTTTTCATTTGCATGTACAACTCCTTTGAACACACGATGTTGCTTCACAGAAATAGATTCCAAATGCAAATTCCACACTTGGAGTCAACTCCAGAACTTTTACTTAATTGATGAAGAAATAATGAAGTAGCCCACACCTGGCCATAAAACCGCTTTTGAGACAATTGTCCAATTACTTTTGGTCCCTTGAAAAAGGTGGAATGGCTATTCTTTAGAGCTGTAATTCCTAAACCCTTCTTCCGATTTAGATGTACATGCTCTCAAATTAAAAAGGAGTGTGCACTTTTAGCTTATATGCATTATATAATTTTAGCTTGAATATGTTTTTGTAAATTCTTAAACAAAAACTAACATTGTGCATGTGCCCAAATATATGGACCTAACTTTGTAGTGTTTTTGTTTTGCTAATTTAGACTAAATATGGAATATAAGCTTGCCACACACTTAGTGTATTTTTTTTTATTTATTTAGCCATTGGGCTGAAAAAACAAATAAAACCTACTTTCACCACCCACACAATGAGGTGGGTGAAGGAATCCCACCCCACCCCTGCCAAAACAAAGTATTCTGATCAGCAGCTGCAGCCATTTGACAAAGTTTTGAGCATTTCCCTTCAACAGAAGTCAATAGGGGGAAGCTCTACACTGTTCAAAATGTGGCCAGTCACAGCTGATCCAGCCGAATTTTGATCAGTTTATGGCCAGCTTTATTCAGTTCTTGACAGCTGTAAAGAATATGTATCCTTATCCTGCTCTGCAGTTCTCTTCATAAAACACACAGAATGAGATGAAGGACTCTTTGTGAAGTATCTGTTCTAGAGTTCCAATAGTACGTCATCTTAGAAAGCCCAGGGTGCCCTGATCACTGTGTCATAGAAGCAGTCTGTTAATTGAAACCTATATTTTTCATAAAAATACTGTAAAGAGGGACCTAATAACCCTTTTTAAACATGTGTAAACATTCACAACCATTATACTTTCTTTTAAGAGCCGATATTGGATAAGGTAATTTTTGTGACAGGTTCTCTTTAAGCCATTAGCTGCTTGGAATACTTCGTAAATCTAGAACTCGTTCACAGCACATGCAGTAATGCACATTACTACAATGCATGATAATGCAATGTATGTATGTTGCAATTCATTCTTAACTGCACCACAGTGCACATATAGAGATGGGAATGCTTTATACATTGCGGTGTACTGCGTTGTACAAAATACATTCGTGCAGGACCTATTTTTCATGCATTGAGGCATGAAATATGTTTGCTGCTAAACATTAATACTTGATGGAAATGAGCCCTGTAGGTCATGTATTTAGGTCTGTTTTCTGTTGCTATAGACCTGTACACGTTTGACCTTTTCCCGCTAGGCCCCTTACTTAAATCAATCCCACAAGGAATATTGGAGCCTCTGTCTTATTATTTTTTTGATACAATGTATTAATGTGTGACTACTCCTATCAAATATATATCTGCCTTCAGTATACATTTTCTATGCTCTTCATTCTAAATAAAGACAGAAGAAAATGAAAATGCACTTAAATATTTGGCGATAGGTTATCTGCCAGCATCAAGATATTGTATGGCTTGCCTTTCATTCACAATATAAATACAATTTGGTTTATGCTTTGCAAGACCCTAAGGCAAATACACCTGTAAAGTGCCGTCACTTGAATTCACGGAGCTTGCTGTGTCTACAGACAAGTCGATTTCTGTATCACTAGGCCCCAATTGTTTGTGAGGAAAGAATGAGTTGTGTTAATCTTTTATCTACCTGGTTCCCATCGTTACACAAACATATCTGGACTTTTCCCTCTTCTATTTCTTCCTCCATGCAATTCCCTACATATGAAATGGAAGTTTTCAGTAAATCTAACTGACTTTGAATTCTACTTGTGTACTGCCTAATATGTGGGTTTATTAGATATTTCCTTGCATTACCAGGGCATAAGAGTACCTTCTAGCTGTGTAAGCTGATTGGTTTACAAAGATCCTATTCAATGTGTGTATTGACAGCAGTGTGTTTTTTTTTATTATTATTATTATTATTATTATTATTATTATTATTTTATTGCCCTACAAAATACATGGCCCACAGCCTGTTTTTTTTTTTTTTTTTTTTAATGAATGTTCTTTTTTGACATTGCCTTTACTTTCCATTTTTTTTTTTTGTTTTTTAAATCCTGAAAATATAATTTATTTAAATCATAATTTCCTTTTGTATTCGGTTAGTTATAGAAGCTCAGGAAAGCTGTGTGTATTGGAGATTTTGCAATATGTTTCTTGTGCTGTTTAGAAAGTTGGGTACCATGCCTGACTCTGGAATGTTATCAATTGATTACAAAATAACTTAATTTAAAAAAACAAAAACAATTTGTAAGTGTATATTTGTTTCTTTACTGTTATACTTTATTATATGATTCACAGTGGGGGGGTATGGTTATAAAAACTTCCAAGGCACGTCTGTTTTCTTCTAAGGATGAGATTCAAAACGTCTTTCAAGTGGACACTGGTTCAGTCACTTACATCACCACCAGAAATCTTCCCCTAGACCAGTGATGGCGAACCTTGACACCCCAGATGTTTTGAAACTACATTTCCCATGATGCTCATGCACTCTGCAGTGTAGTTGAGCATCATGGGAAATGTAGTTCCAAAACATCTGGGGTGCCAAGGTTCGCCATCACTGCCCTAGACTCTGCAACCTCACATACAAGACTAGAGAACTGAAAAGCAAACTAGTATAATTGTAGGCATATTTCACAGCCTGCTTACCTGCATGTTCTGTTGCTGACCTAATGCAAAATGGTAACTGAAAAAAAGGGAGGGAAACGGGTTAAATATACCCCACCTAAATAAATAAATAAATTATATATATATATATATACACACACACACGTACACTGCTTTTTGAAAAGTAGGATTTTAATCAATCTCTCAATGAACACAAGAACAATTTCCAAAATGTTGACATTACTGAGTTTTATAGAACGTCTGTTTAGCTTATTACATGAAAGTAAGATCAACCACTTCAGCCCTGGAGGATTTGGCTGCCCAATGACCGGGCCATTTTTTTTGTAGTTCGGCACTGAGTTGCTTTAACTGACAATTGTGCGACTCCCAAATAAAATTGGCATATTTTTTTTCCCTACAAATAGAGCTTTCTTTTGGTGGGATTTGATCACTGCTGCAGTTTTACATTTTTTGCACTATAAACAAAAAAAGCGCCAACTTTGGGGAAAAAAAAGCAATATTTTCCCAAAACGGCTTTCAGGACAGCACCTGAGAGATATCATGGCTCCTCCTCCACAGGAAACACCTCCACCAATCAAGTCTTTAAAAGGGAAGCCTCCCCTTCCACTCTCCAGTTGGTTGTAGAGACCTCCAGCCCCGGCTGCAACACATAAGTGACAGTTTTTTGTGTTTCCTCCAGCTGGAGGAACACCTCCGGTGGGGGCCATGATATCTCTCAGGGCTGCCTGGGAGACGTGTGGTTCTCACCCTTACTGTTTTTTTTTTTTTGGAGAATGACTCTCCCACTTGCCTGGTGAGGGCGGTCCGTGGGCTCCTTCTCCCTCTTCTGTGCTCGGGGAGAGCCCGTACGCCCGGAAGTTGCGGCCCGTTTTTTCCGGCGGAGCAGCGGGGTCCGTGAAACCCCATCGCAAGGCGAGAGGCTCCGGCGTCAGAGGAGGGCCTCAGACGCGTCCTGTATGCAGGAAGTGGCAGCGCTTCCGGGTCGGCGCAGCGTCATTTCCGGCGCAGGCGCAGAGGGAGGAGGCAGGGTCTCCTGGTGCCTTAAAGGGGACTTCCGGTTCCGGGTCGGCGCGGCGGCGTTTTTGAATCCTGGAACCGTGTCCTCATTCAACTGCACGCTGCTGCAATACTCTGCAATACTGCAGCTAAGGGGGCAAGCCAAGGCACCAGCAAGGCTAAGGTAAGGGAGTGTCCTACATTACCTTTAGCTATCTCTCTCTTAGGGGGGTTACTTCACCCATCTCCCCCTTTCCCCACCTCCCACTTACCTGTCTGGTCGGTGTCTCTATGGATATATCTTCCTACATAGGGGTGCCATGGTGGTGATGGTCTTGGCTTGTAGGGCACAGGGGATTACTGCTAAGTTTCCTTAGTGCACCTGGGTGTCAGTTTATTACTGTCATTTTTGTTTTTGAGCGTGCGTGCTTTATCTTGTCTGTTGATACAGGGAAAAGGCTCGGCTCAGATTGTGAAGAAGCGATGCCCTGTTTGCAAAGAGAAGCTCAGTGATTCTTGGAGTAAAACTCTTTGTGCAGACTGTACTAAAGAGGTGCTGAAAGAAGCTCCTTCCGTGGGTGGGGACTTAATATCCACCCTTAAGAAAGAACTCCGTACCACATTTCAGGCCTTTAGGTCAAGTCTGGAGGCCAGACCTGTGGAGCAGGCTGGAGTTTCACAAGACCCTTCGCTGGGTGAAAGGCATAACCTCTTTAACCCTTTAAGCCAGGACGATTCTCAAGAAATCCCACTAAATTCGGATTCTGAAAATGAGGATGAGGCAGAACCTGCTTCAAAATATAAATTGTCGCTGGAAGAAGTTGCAGGCCTTTTAAAGGTGATCCATGCAACATTGGGGATAGAGGAAGAAAAGAAAGAGCTCTCCCTGCATGACCGAATGTATGCAGGGTTAGGGGATACCAAAGGTCGGGTGTTCCCAGTGCATTCATTAATCACTGAGATGATTAAGAAGGAATGGGTGGAACCGGAGAAGAAGCCGTTTTTTTCTGGGACTCATAAAAGGAGGTTCCCTTTTGAGGAAAACCCAGAAGCCATCTGGAATAAAATCCCAAAGTTGGACGCAGCTTTTTCTCAGGTTTCAAAATCTACGGACTTGGCCTTTGAAGACATGGGCTTACTAAAGGAGCCTATGGACAAAAGGATAGAGCTACTGCTTAAAAGAAACTGGCAATCTGTGATGAACAATCTTAAACCAGCTATGGCGTCAACTTGTGTGGCCAGAAATCTGGAACACTGGTTAAACCAGTTAAAAGCGCACATCTCAGCAGATTCCCCAAAACAGGAGATCTTGGACTCCTTTAATACTCTTTTTGCAGCCGTGTCGTACATTGCCGATGCTTCAGCGGAATCTATCCGTATGACAGCAAGGTCAGCATCTTTGACCAATTCGGCCAGGAGAGCCTTGTGGCTTAAGACCTGGCCGGGAGATGCGGCCTCAAAAAATAAATTGTGTGGTTTACCTTTTGCAGGGGATCTACTGTTTGGTCCAGAATTGGAATCTATCCTTGACCGAACGGCGGATAAAAAGAAGTCCTTTCCGATCAAGCCTAAAAAGGCGCCGATCCGCAAACGTTTTTTTCGTCTGCAAAGGCAACAGGAAGAAAGGACCCAGTTCAAAAAGAAGTGGCCGGCGCAAAGAGGTCGCGGTAGGGGTGGAGTGCTCCTCCGTCCTCCTCCAGCCCCCGAGAAACCGCAATGACTCTCCGCTACAGGTAGGGGGAAGACTTCAGGAGTTTGTCCCCCAGTGGAGAGGCAGCACCCCAAATCTGTTTATCTTGAACCTTCTTCAAAAGGGTTACGAGATAGAGTTCAGGGAAGAACCCCCGAAGAAATTTCTGGCAACAAATGTTCCAAGGGATCCCGCCAAGGCCCTGGCTTTGAAGTCCCTAATTCAGGAGCTGTTGGACCAAAGGGTAATTGTGCCGGTTCCAAAAGCGGAATTTTTTCAGGGGTTCTATTCCCATGTTTTTCTGATAAGAAAACCATCAGGAAAGTACCGCCTTATCTTAAACCTAAAGGAACTAAACCTGTCAGTGTTGTACAGAAAATTTTGCATGGATTCCATCTTTTCCGTAAGAAACCTCCTAAGTCGGGGTTGCTTCATGGCAACAATAGACTTACGAGATGCCTACTTACACATTCCCATTGCGGCCAGCTCCCAAAAGTTTTTGAGATTGGCTCTGAGGGAAGGAAAGAAAATAGTTCACCTACAGTTCAGGGCTCTTCCCTTTGGCCTGTCGTCATCCCCAAGGGTATTTACAAAGGTGATGGCAGAAGCGCTGGCACCTCTTCGTCTAGAGGGGATCTCTGTGGTCCCTTATCTAGACGACCTGCTGTTTTTTGCCCAGTCCAGGGAGGGGCTTCAAAAGGATCTAGACAGGGCCCGGTCTCACTTGGAAGACATTGGGTGGATCCTGAATCTCCAAAAATCGAGCCTGATTCCGTCTCAGCAGGTTCTATTTTTGGGCTTCCAGATAGATTCCGTGGAGCAGAAAGTTTTCCTCCCAGAAGAAAAGCAAAGAAAGGTGATAGAGATGGTTTCTCTTCTACAAGGCAGTCAGGAGATTTCCATCAGGAGGATTATGTCAGTCCTAGGAACCCTGACTTCCTCTATACCTGCAGTGCCCTGGGCCAGGACCCACTTCAGACCGCTGCAGGAATTTTTATTAAAGGTCTGGGACCGCGATCAGAAGTCCTTAGACTTACTGGTAAAAATTCCCACCAAGGTGAAAAGGAGCCTCTGGTGGTGGAGAGACCAGGAAAGACTGTCGGTGGGTCTGTTGTGGTCCTTCCCATCCCAAGTAAGGATAACGACAGACGCCAGCTCCTGGGGGTGGGGGGCCCACATGAACAGTCGTTGGACCCAGGGGTCATGGTCCGCAGGAGAGGCGAGAAATTCCTCAAATTGGAGGGAATTAAAGGCGGTAGAATTGGCTTTACTGGCCTTCGCTTCAGAAGTAGGAGGACAACATTTACAGGTCCTATCGGACAATGCCACAACAGTGGCCTATGTCAACAGACAAGGGGGCACCAGAAGCAAAGGGCTTCAGGTCTTAGCCGGAAAGATCCTAAGGTGGGCAGAGTCCCATACTCTATCCTTGTCCGCAGTCCATCTAAAGGGGACCCTGAATTGCGTGGCAGACTTCTTAAGCAGAAATTTGATTCGGGAAGCGGACTGGCAGTTGAACCCGGAAGTGTTCAGTCTGATAACAGAAAAGTGGGGACAGCCAGCGATAGATTTGTTTGCGAATCAAGAGAATGCACAGATCTCTCAGTTCTTCTCCTTAGACAGGAGCAAGTCAGCTGCGGGGACGGACGCCCTAGCACACAGCTGGAATTTCCATCTTTGTTATGCTTTTCCCCCTTTCCAGCTCATCCCGCAGGTCATAGCAAAAATGAAGAGGGAAAATACTACAGTAATCCTGATCACCCCATTTTGGCCCAAAAGGCCTTGGTTTTCTGCCCTTCTACTGATGCAAATCAGACCATTCTGGCATCTACCTCTGAGACACGACCTGCTTTTACAAGGTCCTCTGTTTCACCGAGACATAAAAAAACTAAGTCTTACGGCTTGGCTTCTGAGGAGCAACTCCTCAGGAGAAAAGGGTTTTCGGCCAGATTAATAGCAACTCTCCTGTCGAGTAGGAAACAGGTCACGAGGGCTATCTATTTCAAAGTCTGGAAGACTTTCAATACATGGTGCTCCGTATCAGGCAGATTTGTAGAAGAAACTTCCTCTATCTTGGAATTTCTTCAGGAAGGAGCCGACAAAGGGTTAGCGGTGAGCACCCTGAAGGTTCAAGTAGCCGCGCTGGGGGTATTCCTAGAAAGATCTGTTTCAGCAGATCCATTAGTAATAAGGTTCTTTAAAGCCCTGGTTAGGTCCAGACCGATAGTGGTAAAGGATTGTCCCGCATGGGATTTGCCAGTAGTCTTACAGGCCATGACCAAGGAACCTTTTGAACCTTTGAATATAGCGTCTCTTAAGTTATTAACGTTAAAAACCGTTTTTTTTAGTGGCTGTCACTACAGCTCGCAGGATCAGCGAGTTACAAGCCTTGTCCGTCAGAGAACCTTTTTGTTTAATTTTTTCGGACAGAATTGTGTTAAAACCAGACCCAAGTTTTTTACCGAAAGTTGCTTCGTTCAAAAATCGGTCTCAAGAAATTATACTGCCTTCATTTTGCTCTAATCCAAAAGGAAGAAAGGAAGAAGAATTCCATACCTTGGATGTCAAGAGAGCTGTTTTATGTTACTTGGAAACCACAAAAGCATATAGACGTTCAGATGCCTTGTTTATTTTATTTTCCGGTGATAAAAAAGGAAAGCAGGCGTCAAAAGGAACCATTGCCAGATGGCTCAGGATGGCCATCTCAAATGCTTATTCAATCTCAGGTCAAGAATGTCCGGAGAATCTAAGAGCTCACTCTACTAGAGCAGCTGCGGTAAGTTGGGCAGAAAGAGCTGGTGCCACCCCCGAACAGATCTGCAGAGCAGCCACCTGGTCAAGCTTGTCTACCTTTGCCCGTCATTACAGACTTGATCTAATGACGGCAGATGATCAGGCGTTCGGGAGAAAAGTCTTACAGGCTGTGGTCCCACCCTAAGGGGGTAAGTCTCGACTGTCCTCTCAGGTGCTGTCCTGAAAGCCGTTTTGGGAAAATGCAAGTTAGGCTTACCGGTAACTTGTTTTCCAGTAGGCTTTCAGGACAGCAGCAACCCGCCCATGGTTTTTTCTTATGTAAAGATTCTGCTGTAATACTATGTAATAACTGTCACTTATGTGTTGCAGCCGGGGCTGGAGGTCTCTACAACCAACTGGAGAGTGGAAGGGGAGGCTTCCCTTTTAAAGACTTGATTGGTGGAGGTGTTTCCTGTGGAGGAGGAGCCATGATATCTCTCAGGTGCTGTCCTGAAAGCCTACTGGAAAACAAGTTACCGGTAAGCCTAACTTGCATTTTTTTTACTTTTTGTTAAAATGAATATCCCCGGTTTAGGCTGATACGCATTCTACATATTAAACATATATTGATTGGTTTGTGCAAAAGTTATAGCGTCTACAAAACAGGATAGTTTATGGCATTTTTATTGTCTTTTTTTTTTTTTTATCAGCAATGTCGGTGATCAGCGTTTTTTTTTTTGTGACTGCAACCATATGGTGGACACATCGGACACTTTTGATGCTATTTTGGCACCATTGTCATTTATACAGCGATAAGTGCTATAATAATGCACTAATTTCTGTGTAAATGACACTGGCAGAGAAAGGGGTTAACCAGTAAGGATCGAGGAAGGGGTTAAGTTTGTCGTAGGGAAGGATTCTAACTGTGTGGGGGCTGGGCTACATGTGACACGACACTAATCGCTGCTCCTGATTACAGGGAGCAGAAGATCAGTGTCCTGTCACAAGGCAGAACAGGGATATGCCTTATTTACACAGGCATCCCCCCCCCCCTTTCTGCCGCTCTGTGAAATGATCGCGGACATAGTCTATGGCAGGGGTGTCAAACTGGCGGCCCTCCAGCTGTTCCGAAACTACAAGTCCCATCATGCCTCTGCCTGTGAGAGTCATGCTTGTAACTGTTAGCCTTGCAATGCCTCATGGGACTTGTAGTTTTGCAACAGCTGGAGGTCCGCCAGTTTGACACCCCTGGTCTATGGGACCCATGGTTACACTCGCACGGCTGCAATGCTGCGTCTTAAAGGGGGACATACGGGTACGTCCATATGCGCAGCCGAGCCATTCTACTGATGTAAATAGTTGTGCAGCGGTCGGCAAGCGGTTAATAATATAACTTGGCTTACAAAATCTTCATTTTTGGATCAACTAATTTGAGTAAAACTGAATACACCCCATAACAAACAAACTACATCTGGTATTTTGTATGACCTCCATGATTTGTAAGGACAGCACCTAGTCTTTGAATGAACAAGTTGGCGGCATATGGCAACATCTATCTTTGTCCATTCTTCAAGAATGACCTCTCTTGGAGCCTGAATGCTGGATGGAGAGTGGTGCTTAACTTGTCTCTTCAGAATTCCCCATAGGTGTTCGATTTCAGATCGGGAAACATACTTGGCCATGGAATCATTTTCACCCTGTTCTTCAGAAATGCAACAGTGGCCTTTATATGTTTGTTTTAGATCATTGTCATGCTGGACCAAGGGCATGGAGTGAAGGTAGCATCTTCCCTTTCAATACAGAGCCGTACATCTGTGAATTTGTGATACCAGCAGCACTTGTGCAGCCCCACAGAAGGACCACCATGTTTCACTATAGGCACCATGCATTTTTCTTTGTACTGCTTATCTTTGCGATGCCATACAGTTTTTGAAGCCATTAGTGCCAAAAATCTTTATCTCGTTCTCATCACTCCAGAGTACAGAATCCCAGTAGTCTTCTTTTCCAGCATGGGCCCTGGCAAATTCTAGGTGGGCTTTTTTGTGCATGGGCTTTAGGAGAGGCTTCCTTCGTGGATGACACCCATGCATGCCATTCAGATAGCAAATTCAATTAACAGCTGCAGTGAAAATTTTGCTGTGAAAATAAATCAATAAAAATAAATCAATACACTGTGCTAAATGCCAAATAACCACTTCAGCCCGGAAGAAATTCCCCCCTTTAACGACCAAAGCATTTTTTGCGATACGGCAGTGCGTCGCTTTAACTGACAATTGCGCGGTGATGTTGCACCCAAACAAAATTGGTGTCCTTTTCTTTTCCCCACAAATAGAGCTTTCTTTTGGTGGTATTTGATCACGTCTGTGGTTTTTATTTTTTGCGCTATAAACAAAAAAAAAGACAATATTTGAAACTTTTGCTATAATAAATATCCCCAAAAAATATAAAAAAAAAAAATTTCTTTCTCAGATTAGGCCGATATGTTTTCTACCTATTTCTGTTATAAAAAAAAACGCAATAAGCGTATATTGATTGGTTTGCGCAAAAGTTAAAGCGCCTACAAAATGGGGATAGATTTATGGCATTTTTATTATCGTGACTGTGACATTGCGGCGGACAGATTGGACACTTTTGACACTATTTTGGGACCATTGACACTTATACAGCAATCATAGCTAAAAATAGCCACTGATCACTGTATACATGTCACTGGCAGGGAAGGGGTTAAACACTAGGGGCAATCAAGGGTTTAAGTGTGTTCTAACTGTAGGAGGGATGGTCTCACTAGAACATGACAGATGACTTGCTGCTCCCGATCACTGGGAGCAGTAGATCCCCGTCAGTTCACTAGGCAGAACA
The DNA here is from genome assembly GCF_905171775.1 of Rana temporaria. NCBI lineage: Eukaryota > Metazoa > Chordata > Amphibia > Anura > Ranidae > Rana > Rana temporaria. The sequence continues at coordinate 48,407,722 of NC_053501.1, forward strand.
GGGAAATGCCTTGTTTACATAGGCATCTCCCCGTTCTGCCTCTCTGTGCCACAATCGCAGGCCGCCATTGGACATCAAGCCTGCGATGATGGAGGGATGTATGGGTGTGCCCATTTGCGCAGGCGTTCCATTCTGTCGACGAAAATTGTCGTGCAGCGGTCGGCAATCGGTTAATGAATAAACAGATAACACGTGAAAACGCGGCAGTCACATTAATGACAGTCCCCATCCTGTAATAGTTGGTGCTCATGCTCAGAAGTAACAAAATCTGTGCTTCTTGGTGCTCAGACAAGGTGTCCCCACATGGATGTAAACTCACCCCTCAATATGGACCAATTATTTCTAGTATGGTCAGATAAGCATGTGGGGAGACTCCTGAAACTGTTCTTATGCTGACAGTTCCTGGAGTGGATAAATGTCATGCAAGTCGATATGAAACAAGGAACTTTAAAAAGGTTTATTTAAAATCTTAAAAGCAAAATCGTTGAACTCACATGTAAGAGTGCCTGTGGCCTGGCACTGTGTATGAATAGCAGGTGATTTTTTTTTTTGTAACCATTCCTGTCAGTAGTTTTGAAATGGGTTTTGGTTCGAAGCTTGTCGCCATCCCTGAAAATATGCAGGTCCAAAAAGTCTGCTTGTTGGTCATGTATGTTAACTGTGAATTCAATGCTATACACATTGTTATTAATATGTCCAATGAATTAATTTAGGGTGGTGGCAGTTAGCTGCCAGCCTGTGCCCCATAAAGAACTACTGTGAGTGCCCCATCAGTAATGACTGTCAGTAGCTCCTCATCAGTGCTGCCTATCCGGAGTCATCTATCGGTGCCCATTTTTTTTTTTTTTTTTTTTTTTTTTCCCCATACATTTTGGTATTTTTTTTAGTTTAGCAAAAAATAAAAACCCCAGTGGTGATCAAATACCACCAAAAGAAAGCACAGTTTGCATGACCGCGCAATTGTCATTCAAAGTGCAACAGCGCTGAAAGCTGAAAATTGTCCTGGGCAGGAAGGGGTGAAAATGCCTGGTATTGAAGTGGTTAAAGAAGAGGTAAACCCTGCCGGGGGAAACAAGTTTTCCCATTCACTGCAAATAAAAGGCATAATGTGCTAGTATGCATCACATATTGGCACATTATGTGACAGTTACCACAAACAAAGACCACGCCGTCCCTGCTGCAAGCTGCATCCAAGTTTGCCCCCCCCCCCCTCTTCCTTCTGGGGCCGCAGGCTTCAACTTTGTGGCTGACTGGAGCAGTGCGACGTCACTCACACTCATGCTTGTGGAAGCCACTAGTCACGGCAAGCACACCTGAAGAAACGGGACAGGCGTTGCACCAAGCATGCACCGATGACATCATCTGTGCAGTATACAGTAAATATCTACTAAACGGCGCACATTTAGGCGATATTTACAGTACCTTATTCTAGGCTTACCTATAGGTAAAAGTACTGCGGAGAGATTTACAACCTCTGTAAAGACGAAGTCCAGCATGAGCTTTTCAGGCTGGGCTTCTTCTCTGGGTCATAGGAGTGCAATTAGTTTTGCACTCCTGTGACCCGTTTTCAGTGGAGAGCAGTCTGATTAATTGAAGATATCAATTTTCCATTGGCCAAGACACCTTTTTTTTTTCTTTATAAAAAAACATCTAAGTTGTGAAAGGAAAGGTAAAAGCATTTTTTTTCCCCAGGGCTGCTAACCGAGGGATTGTTAGGTGTGATAGGCCTTTACCAAACAGTTTACAACCTAGTCATCAAGTGTTATTACCACCACAGATGGGTATATTCAGCCCATACATGATTCAAACCAAGTTCATTGAGCGATCAACTTGGGTACAACCAGCCTGCTGGATTTTACACGTGATTATTGCTAGTGTAATTCACAGAATTTAAACTTGCGTAACAGTTGCTCTAAACAATACTGGAGACATAGACGGCATAAAAAGACCCAGTGGTCCACCGAATCTGCCCGTCACACCCCCCCCTTTTTTTTTTAAATACATGTTTTTGTATTTTTTGTTTTGTCTCCTGTGACATTACCTGGTGACCCCACCTCTCTTGTGTATTTTAGATTCTCCCTCCTCAGCCCTGCCACTAAAGTAAACAAAGTGGTGGGGTTTTCCAGTGACCCCGCCCCCTTATGGTGTCATTGACCTATGTGCTGTCAAAAGTGAGGAGTCAGCTATGGCCTCATCTCCTTTGTTTATTTGCAATGGGAGATGGCAGGTTTTTAAAAAATAAATAAAGGACTTGTTAAAAACTGTGTTGTGTGTTTCTTTTGTCTAGTCTTTTTGGCAAATGAGTAGGGGTACTATGCATCCAGATTCCAATAAGTCATCCCCTCGCACCCCCTCAAGCTCGGGGACAGGTTTGTGGGGGGGGGGAAAAAACCTGTTCTCCTTAACTTAGGGGCAAGGTGCGTTGTCGGGGGTACCACCCATATTGAGGGAATGTGGGCTGAGATGATCTGGGGGTTGAGGGAGTCCACACACTCGTCTTCTCCCACCCCCCTTTGCCTGCATATGCAGAAAATAGATTATGCCATAACCAGAAAAGCCTAGTATGGATTGGGGGGGTGGGGGCCTCTCATGACATTTATTTGCATTTTTTGATGTGCGTGGTTAATGTAATTAAAATAACGAGTCCCCCTGCATAATATATATATATGTATACACACACGATATATGTACATGTACACATAAATATTACAGGGGGACATGGTTACAGTGTTGGGGGGTCTGAACGAGGTAGAAGGAAGTTAAACATCTTCCTCCTCAGAACCCCCGGGATCCCCTCTTCACTCCCCGCTTCACCACCTCTGAGATGGTGAATCGGGGAGTGTCAATTCTGACACAGATCACCAGTGAAGAGCTCAGATCGCAGCTTCATAAACTGGCCGTTTCTGTGTCAGTCTATGAGACTTCTCTGTGTGTAGAGATAATCGGCGGGAGAACAAGTTCAAACACTTCTCCCCCCGATTATCTCTGTTTCATAAACTGTTTATGGGCTGTGATCAGTGGTGATCCTTGGGATCACCGCTCTTCACTGCTTCATAAACGGACATAAAACAAGAGGTTGGGAAGATACTACATTATGACCACTCGATGTAGCTGGCATTCATAGAAAACAAGTATTTGCTTCCTATGATCATCGGCTCTATCTAGTTGCAATGATGTGTCATTTTCTGGATTCACTCTGTTAGGTATGTATGAATATGTGTAATATAATACTGCACCAACCAAAAAATATATAATACAAGCTGCCAACACAACAATAAGACTGATTTTAAACGAAATGGGTGAAAAAGTGTAGCGCTAAATTAGATCCTCAAACAGACCTATATGGAAAATGCACTAATCAACTAGAGTCATTGATACAGTGCAAGAAGGATAATTGTAATGTATTACAAGACCCTATAAGTCAGGGATATGCAATTAGCGGACCTCCAGCTGTTGCCAAACTACAAGTCCCAAGAGGCATAGCGAGACTCTGACAGCATCCAGCATGATATCCAGAGGCATGATGGGACTTGTAGTTTGGCAACAGCTGGAGGTCCGCTAATTGCATATCCCTGCTATAAGTGAATGGAGTGCAATAATTGTAAACTGTGTCTAATTACTAGCCCACTGTGAATATGTTGATGTCTTTCAATATTGAAATTGCTAAATAATCACATACAGTATATATATAAAAAATCGTGCACTGATCATCCATCAATTGAACAATAGATTGTGAACACTAAAACAATAACATACATGAGTATGAGCACATGTGACCTAACAGAATCTTTGGTGACAAACATTAATGGGTGAAAAATATACCTAACACCTTATTAGTCCAACACTAAGTGAACAAAACATATTAGTCCATAGAGATCAGATGTCAGGTGTGACCATAACTCCTGAAAGGAGCTTTCTATGGTAGCGGGTATCAGACGTCTTTTTGCACAAAAGCAATCAGCGTGGATCGAATACACCCAGGAGTACCTTCACCTTCCAAGTGAGGGGGAGGGGAGAGATATAGGTCAGTGTTGCCAACCGGCAGTAAAAAATGGTCACTTCTCCTGCCAGTAAATGTCAGTGAAAGAAAAAGGTTGCCAGTAAAAAATATGGCTGTGACACTTGGTCGAGACCATCCCAGTGCCTACTACAGTGTGTTCGGACTGTTGCGGCAGTGTGTCACGTGAAGTCATGGTGCAAGGGAATGGAGCAGCCGGAGCCTCATTTGCAGGTCTGCGGAACGGAAGGAAGGCAAGCCGGGTGAGGACTGATGGGACCACCTGGCATGGAGAGAAAGGATCACTGTGACTCAGGAGGGGATGTGTCATGTTGGTAAGGTGCCATCATCATCATCTGTGCTGCTGCACACTGCAGTGAGAGTCAATATCATGTGTGTTTGCCACCCATTCTAATTTCTTGCCCTCTCGATTCCTGTCCCTGAGCTACTTAATTACTATATCAAAAATAAAATAAGAAATAGGTTTTTGCCTTCAATATGTACCTTAAATAACTTTGCTAATTGCATATTGTACTTGTTTGTAGCCTAAATACTGAAATTTGCACTTAAAACTGTATTTTTTTTTAGATTGTAAGCTCTAATGAGCAGGGCCCTCTGATTCCTCGTGTACCAAATTGTAATGTAACTGTAATGTCTGCCTTTATTTTGTTAAGCGCTGCGCAAACTGTCGGCGCTATATAAAACCTGTATAATAATTATTATTTTTATAACTTTTGGATATGCCAGTAAAAACGTAACTGTGCCTGTAAATTTTGGGTGTCGTATCAGTAAATTTCAATCTGGTAGGTTGGCAACACTCATATAGGTACTCTAACCCAAAGATGTGGACCCAACTCACCATACGGCAGTGGATCTGTCAAGCATGGACAACCAAAACCACAGCAGGGAACTCCAGGGGTGGCCTGTTAGCTCTCCTTGTCTGCAGGTCGGTAGTGTAACCAGTGTACCAAGCACTGGGAACATAAAAGATAATCCGAGTCTCCAAGGGTTTTTTTTCTCCACTCACGGATGGTTTTTAGGGTGTAAAAGAAAAAAATAGATGCCTCCACGCAGATGATGGAATTTATTTACAATGTATTTACAAAAAAAAACAAATCGCATGAATATTCAATAAAAACAGTCCAAATGGAACACTAAAAATGCGCAGTTCAAGGTGGCTAGGGCTAGCGTATTAACCTATATATATATATATATATATATATATATATATATATGTGATTATTTAGTGATTTCAATATTGCATGATCTCAACATTCACAGTAGGCTAGTAATTAGACACAGTTGTCAATTTACAATTATTGCACTCCATTCACTTATAAGGTCTTGTATTTCATTACAATTATCCTTCTTACACTGTATCAATGAATCTAGCTGATTAGTGCATATTCAATATAGGTCTGTTTGAGGATCTAATTTAGCGCTACACTTTTCCACCCATTAATGTATGAATAGCATTCAATCCGGAGAGAAAATAGCGTAGTAACATTTGATTTTGCCCTGAGCTGCACAGCACGAATCTACAAACAGTTTTACATGCAGAATAACACTACAGAATTATATATATATATATATATATGCCCCCAAGACTAATAAACTAATTTCTGGGGGCATACGGAACCTCAATCCATTCTTGAACCATTTTTTCAGTGTGGTAGGGCAGTGGTCCTCAAGTACCCCCAACAGGCCATGTTTTGGGAATTTCTCTTAGATAAAATAGCTGTCCAAAATCCCAAGCCATTGCCTCTGATTTAAAGCACCTATGCCCCTGTTCGTTCGTGAAAGAATCCCAGTGCGCATGCTTGAAATTACGCCGCAAATCGTCAATGCTTTAGACATGAACGTAACTTACGTACAGCCCTATTCGCAAACGGCGTAAAATTTTCAAAATTCGATGCGGGAACGACGTCAATACTTAACATTGCGTACGCCTCATATAGCAGGGGTAGCTTTACGCCGGAAAAAGCCTAACGTAAACGACGTAAAAAATGCGCCGGACGGACGTAAGTTTCTGAATCGGCGTATCTACCTAATTAGCATATTCCTCCCGTAAATCGACGGAAGCGCCACCTAGCGGCCAGCGTAAATATGCAACTAAGATACGACGGCGTAAGAGACTTACGCCAGTCGGATCTTAGCCTAATTTCAGCGTATCTTGCTTTCTGAATACAGAAAGAAGATACGCTGGCGCAGCTTTGAATTTACGCGGCGTATCAATAGATACGCCGGCGTAAATTCTTTCTGAATCTAGCCCTATGTGTGTATGTGAGTTTATGTATGTATGTATGTGTGTGTTCGTTACTTTTAATCGTGAACTTAAATCCTGTACGATCAGAACTGCTATTTTAGGGTTGGTTCACAATAGCAGAAATGACTGCCACTTCTCTGAAAAGTGATCGATGCTCAGATTGCTTTTCGTAGATATTTGACAAGCAGCGAGGAAATCTTATGTCACCTCCTGTCTGTTTTAACCCCCTAATTGTAGCACCAACACCATCACAACTGTGCAGATGCTTGCTGCATATAGGGCAGCCTATTCATTTTATTTGGCTGCTCTTCCCACAGAAATGCAGGGAAAAATCATTGACCCTTTTTTTTTAATCACACTGCACCAAACTGCATGGTACTGCGACGCCATGTGGTTTGGTGCGTTTTCCAATATAGTACTACTATTTAGCAGAGGTGCCATTAATTCTTAATAGCACCCCTGCATGTCTGCTAAAGAGTAGTACACTTGTCTGCATGTCGGGAATGGGCCCAATTTTTCACGCATTCCTAGACACAGCTATGTGAACCTAGCCTTAGACTGGGGTACCCCGAGGCTGAAAAATGCTTTTAAAGGATGCCATGACTGAAAAAAAAGGTTAGGGGGTTAGTTAGCATCACAAGATGTGTGTGTTTGGGGTCGGGGGGGTGTTAGCATGGAGTGGGAGTCATTAGAATAAAGTTATTTGAAAGTATAGTGAGCCTTTAGGCCTTCTTCAGACCTATGTGTTACTGTCTTACCACACATTACTTTATTGCACAGCAACAGACAGCACTCTGTACGGTGCATTGTAGTGCCAATTATTTGGAGTAGCAGCAAAATACACGAGTATATTAGGTGCCAATGGAATAACACTGCAGTGCACCACAACTCTTTTCAGCACTTGGCTTCACATCCATGCACATACTTTTGGTCTGTCTGATCTCCTGCCCAATAGTATGCGCATAATTTTAGCAAGTGACATCACGCACAGGCAGCAGCGCAGGACACAGCACAGGGGAGAAGTAAGTGGAAAAAGTACTACAGCGCTACTACTAAATAAATCACAGGAAAAAACACACAACAAAAATACCCAAATGGTAAAGCTGCATACACAAAAAGGTGTACAAAACCAATATTAGTGAAAAAAACGGGGATATTAGTGATGCGCTGATACCAACATTTGTTGCTGTAAATACAATATGTGCCAATGATACCAAATACACAAACAAAACAATATTGCTAGGAGGTGTCAATCAAAATTGCAATGTGAGAAATAATGATAATAGTGAAAGGCAAACTATAAAAAAAATATATATAATAATAAAAAGTGTCACAACTAGTTCCAAAAACAAAATATCTTTGTAGCCACAGATCAGTACAATAGGCTTGGACTTGAAATAAGAAGGAAGGAACCAGTCCTCTGCTGTGCTGAGAATATTCACAGTGTTTGTTTGACTCCTAACTGACCCTCTGTTCGTTCGGGGTAACACAGCTCATGCAAGGAAAAAAGACAAGATATAGTGCAAGACTGTAGGTACAAGGGGGAACATATATGCAGTGTTCACTCACGAAACCCCAGATCAAGACCAGCTTCAAAAACAGCCTTTTCTGCTGCTCAGTGTTGCGATCTGATCTCCTCATCCGGACAGATGTCCGTCGCTCGCGTCACTAGGCTCCTCCCCCAAGCGGTGCGTCACTCGGCACGTGACTTAGTCATGGGTGAAGTAAGTGTTTCCTGCCCTGCCTCCGACTGAATTCCAATGTCATGGGATGAGGAAATCATCACTGACCCCCCAATGCCTTTAAGAGAGCAGGAAGGAAAACTTCACTGGCCACCAATTCCTTTAGAGGAAGGGGACTATTACTTACCACCAATGCTATTAAAGGGGAGGGGGAAACTATCACTAAGCACCAATACTTTGACAGTGGGGGGAAAACTCCACTCGTCACCAATGCCTTTAAAGTAAGTGGGGGCCATCTCTGACCACCAATGCCTTTAAAGGGGGAAGAAGGAACCTCCACTGATTACCAATGCTTTTAAAGGAGTGGGGGTAGGGTGACCACATTTCCAAACTACCATTCAGGGACACCCTCCTTCCCAAAAATCAGCTTGTGCTCCAACGAATCACAGCACAGTGATTGGACACAAGAGGCCGGATTTATGATTTCTCCAATCACAAGCAGGGGGCGGGGATTGTGCTCCTCCAGACATTTCCAGCCAGGAGAAGTACTGTCAATGAGTAAAGTGGTGATGTGGCGGCCTTTTTTGGGGCATCAGATCTGCTGGGGGGGGGGGGTTGTCTGTGTCAGTTTAATTCCCGGGACACTGTATTGTCCTGGAATAAAGGTACCCGGGACTGTCCCGGGCAATACGGGACATGTGGTCACCCTAAGTGGGGGGCCTTCACTCACCACAAATGCCTGGGAGGGGGGGGAAGTTGGGCAGTCCACTGACCTTGAATACCTGTGAAATACTGTGTCACATGTTAATATGCTTTGGGTTAAGGCTGCCAACACACCGCAGCAGACACGCACCAAGTGAGGCAAGTGCAAGGCACCGCAACACAGTAATTGTGCTTGGAAGGTGCACAATGCACCAATGAACATAATGTGCATTACTGCAATGCCCAAATGTGAATGGCTCCCTACTGAGTGTCAAGGGGAAGTGGGGTTAATTGCTGACCACCAGTTTCTTGGGAGGGGTAAGTCTTTCTACCACGAATACAGTGGCGGCTGGGGGGGTGGCAAACAACCACTCCCCCCCAGGCGGCCCGTGGCACTTAACCAGCGCCACCCGACCCCCCGCCTGCTCGCTGTCTGGCACTTACCCCATCTAGGCGGTGGGCTGCGGGTCAGACAGCAGGTAATGTGCGGCGAGCTGTGGGTCAGGAAGCAGGTGACAGATGGTGAGCTGCGGGTCAGGCAGCGGGTGACAGATGGCGAGCTGTGGGTCAAGCAGCGGTGACGGGCGGCAAGCCGTGGGTCAGGCAACGTCTCGTGAGTCCTCTCCTAGATCATAGCGTCTCATCTCTCCTCCTGCTAGGAATCCAATAGGATGGCCTGTCCTTTCAGCCAATCGGGTGACGGGTCTCAGACCCACTTCCTGAGTGGCCGGTAGGGGGATCAGTGTGGCTATAATAAATATTAATTCGCTATCATCACACAACAGTGCTCTGCTCCCCACCCTTCTTTTAAGCCTATTGGAGTCTCTGGCTCTAATCATATGCTTAGAAAAAAACACCCCCTTCAGAATAACAAAAGGTAGGAATCTGCAACAAAGTTTGTTATAATCCTTGCAATGTACATTGATCACCTAAAAGGGAATGTTTTTTTATTTTTCACAACAAATGTGGAGTTACGCTTTAAGGTAGGATCAGACAAAGTGTTAGTTGTCTATCTGTATTCTGTGTTCACAAATATCTGTATTCTGTGCAGAGAAAGGAATGTGTAAGCGAAGAGTTTCAATAAAAAAAAAGATCATTTGTGCTGAGGGATATGTGTGTCTGAAAGACTCATTTGTGCCACTGTATTTAAGTATTTTGTGAGTACAAGGAACGCAGCATCATGTAGATTTATGCCGCGTACACACGATCGGTCAAACCGATGGGAGCGATCTGATGGACCGTTTTCATCGGACCAAACCGATCGTGTGTGGGCCCCATAGGTTAAAAGAAAGCCAACTTGCTTTAAATTTAACCGATGGATTCCTAACCGATAAAAAAAAAAAAGATCGTTAGTAGGGGCATGGGGGCGTGGGGGCGTGGTCTGGACATGGCTGAGTGAGGACGTGTGCCTGAGGAGCTCCCGGTCCGACCCGTCCTTACCCAGCTTTTCAGAAGAAATACCTACTGGTTTTAACCGGCATGTACTCTGCTGGTAAGAGGAGAGGAAAGACGCAGCAGCGAGTACCTCCCAAGTCCAGCAGAAGCGGGGATATACAGAAATTCCTTACCAGCGCCGGCGGCCTCTCTCCGGTCCTCAGGATGGCGGAAGCCAACAGTCAGGGACCACGTGGCGTGCAATCCCCGTGGACCTCGTCGCCGGCTCTGCAGCCGCTGGCGGGGCCATCAGGGGGCCTGGACCTCTCGACTCCGGGGATCCTTCAGCCCGAGCAGCAGGAGGGGGTACCATCTACCCTCGCGCCGATGACATGGATCCCCGATGGAGAGCTGAGGGCATTGCTGCGGGCCTTGCCTACGAAGGCTGACATAGAAGATATAGTGAGCAGAGTAGAGGCAACACACCGTAAAGAGATCGCGGCAGTACAGCAGGAGGTGCAGACCCTATCCACGCGGATGGGAGCCGGGGAAACATCGGTGGCCACGCTTGAGGGCCGGATGTCGGCAATGGAGACGGCAATGGCGGCTCAGGCGAACACTATCCAGGCACAGCAGCTCCAGCTCGAGGAGATCGAGGACCGCAGCAGACGGAACAACCTGCGCCTGAGGGGCCTGCCGGAGGCCACAGGTATGGAGGATCTCAGGGCCTCGGCTATGGAGATCTTTAGGTCCTTAACAGGTGACCAATTCCCTCCCACCTTGGCATTTGACCGGATTCATAGGGCACTGGGCCCCCGATCGACGGACCCAGAGAGACCGAGAGACGTGATCTGCCGGATTCACCAATACTCCCATAAGGAGCTGATTCTTCGGACGGCGTGGGAGAAAGGAGACGTGGAATTTGATGGTGCCACACTGCGGATCATGCCAGACCTATCCCGGGCAACGCTGCAGCGCCGAGCGCTTCTGAGGCCTGTTCTGGAGGCCGCTAGACGCACCGGACTTACATACCGATGGGGGTTCCCGATTTCGGTTACCTTCAAGAGAGCGCAGCACTCCTTCACTCTCAGGTCCCCGGCGGATTTGCCAGACTTGTTTGTTTTTATGGGCATAGACCCCGTCGCGGTGCCGGATTGGCTCCAGCCGCTGCCGCGCTACTCTGCACGCCCGGGGCCACCCGGCAGGAGGAGAGATAGGTCATCTAGCCTGCGGAGGAATCGGCGTAGAACCCATGCCATAGCTGCGGAAGCGGAAAGGGAAGATTAACCAGGAGCGTGGATGAGGTGAGCCCCTGCGGTTGAATGTCCTGCCTTGCCTGGCGTTATCCCACACTCTTAGTTTTGGGCCCCCCCTGACCCGTTCGTGCTCCCCCCCCCCCGTTGGCTGTTTTATTATATCCTCGTTGCGGCTTTTTCCCCTGTCCCATGTTTGGCCCGGCCCGCGGCACCCCCGGGTCCGCATCGTCCCTTGATTATGCACACCCTGGTTGATCCGCTCTGTTCGGTGGATTCCCATGCCGTCGGGCGGGGGGGTGCGGGTTCTACGGGCCGCCCGCGGTGAGAGTTGGGCTCTGGTTTGCCCTGGCCTGAGTGATATCTGCCCTCCCGCCCCCCAGTAGCTCCATGGCTGCTCCTTTCTCTTCTCTTCCCTTGAGGGGGAGGCTTTCCCTGTTGTGGGTGGTGGGGAGGAGGTGCGGTGTTCCCCCCGGAGACTGAGGTCCCAGTCAGGACTTAGACTCGGCATGCTGACTATGGGGATGCCCGTTTGGATGTCGACCTGGAGATGGAAGCATAAAGGAGGCCTGACTGAGTAACATGATCTGCACTGTCTTGAACATGGGGATGCGGGACGAGACTGTGGCAATGATACTGGATTTGCGCGGGGATGGGGGTCTATGGGGGGGTGTGGATTGGAGAGGGGGGGGTTGATGTGTTGCCCCCGGAGTGTTGCCTGGGGGAGGGTGAGGGGACTCGCCAAAGGTTCTCTAGGATTTCGTAGGGGTGGGAACATGGTCTGTTTAGAGGAATGTAAGGGGGGCGGGACCGCCTCAGTAGTCGGGTGCAAATGTTAAGACTTATGAGGCCTCAGAGTTAGCAGTTCCTCCGGGTTAAAATGCTTCATTTGCTATTGTGTTTAATAGAGTTATGTATGTACATGTTTTAAAGTAGGTTGCTAATATGTTTCTTTCTAGCTGGGAGGGGTGAGGGCGGACTGGGGGGCTCCATCCTTGGTCGATTCCAACCCCTCTCCCAATTAGGACGAAGCCTACATCCTGGGAAGCCAGGGTGCGCTTCTATACAAACGGATTGTTTGTACATTTAGCTAACGGACGCTTGGTTAGTCCGTTTGGTGACCGTCGTCGCTGACGGCACAAATTTTCTTGCTATTCTTTCCTTTCTTTCCACACTTCACTCTTTCTCTTTTCTATCCTACTTACCCCTTTGGGGGTACCTTTTCCCCCTTTTTACCCCCCCCCCCTGGACCTGAGGGACAATGGACCACATTAACATTTTCTCTCTGAATGCAAAGGGGCTTAATATTCCCGAAAAGCGTCGAATGCTCCTGAACGATATCAGGAGGGCGCGCGCGGATGTAGCGTTTATTCAGGAAACGCATTTCAGGACAGGCAACCCCACTTGCCTTAAAAGCCGACTCTTCCCACACGTGTACCATGCCACGAATGCGGCCGCCAAGTCCAAGGGGGTCTCCATACTGGTTTCGGGGAGAGTCCCCTGGACATGTACTGATACATTGACAGACCCTGACGGAAGGTTTCTATTCATTAAAGGCGTGATCGGGGACGTAAAGGTGACGATGGCCACAATATACGCTCCAAATGACCATCAAGACACGTTTGTTCTTCGGGCAATGAGACGACTGGCAGATTTCCGTGACGGTCTGCTGTTCCTGGGGGGAGACCTGAACGTGCCCCTGGTACCGGCGGTAGACACTTCCTCGGGTACCTCGTCATTGAGCGCGGGTGTTCTCAAACGTATTTCACGGAATCTCCACGATTCCCAGTTGATAGATGTCTGGCGGCTACTCCACCACGGAGAACGTGATTATACCTTTTTCTCCTCACCCCACAAGATCTATTCGAGGATAGACTATATGTTTGTCCCTCATAATCAGCTGGAGGGGGTCCGTGCCATCGACATAGGTAATATCACGTGGTCGGACCATGCACCCATTACTATGCGCTACTGCCTCTCACCGGCGGCGTTTCTGAAAACTAGATTCTGGAGACTCAATGAGAGTCTTCTACAAGACCCGACAGTTCTGTCAGATGTGACGAACGAACTGAAACATTACTTTCAAACCAATGATACTGAGGAATGCGACCCGGGGATCCTGCGGGAAGCCCATAAGGCGGTCATACGGGGAACCCTGATTAAACACGGCGCGAGAATTAAAAAAGAACGAGACCGGGTGTTGCTCGAGCTTCTACATAAGATACAGGCAGCAGAGGCAAAACATAAACGTACGCCGGATGCCGCACAGGAAGTAGAACTGATGACTCTCAGGAAACAGGTGATAGACCTGTTGCAATACAGAGCTAAAGCAGCATTGCAGGCCTGTAGGAAGCTATCGTATGAATCAGGCGACAAATGCGGGAAATTGCTGGCTAGATCGGTCAGGAAACAGCATCTCAATGCATACATTCCCCAGATCATTACCTCCGCGGGGCAGCGGAAATCCACACCATCTCAAATTGTGTCAGAATTTCGAGACTTCTATTCTTCTCTTTATAACCTCACGGTGACCGCCCCAGCCGAATCCGAAATACGGGATTATATATCGGCGTCACGGATTCCCCAGCTGTCGGCTGAGGAGAGAACGGGGCTGGAAGACCCCATTACGGTGGAGGAATTGCAGCAAGCGTTAGGAGGGATGAAACCGGGCAAGGCGCCGGGCCCGGACGGGTTCACGCTTCAGTATTACCGAACACTCTTCCCACTATTGGGCCCTTACATGGTGAGGTTGTTCAACGGTCTGGGAAACGGCGGGCGGTTCCCCAGGGATACTCTCAGAGCGCACATTTCCCTTATACCAAAGGAGGGTAAGGATCCAGCGGCATGTGGCAGCTATAGGCCCATTTCCCTCCTTAATATAGATCTGAAGCTATTTACAAAGATCTTGGCCAATAGACTGTCTCAGTTCATCCCTAGCTTGATTCACTTGGATCAGGTGGGGTTCGTCCCAGGCCGTGAGGCGAGGGACAACAACACTAAAGTGCTCGACCTCATTCATGTAGTTAATACAAGGAAGACCCCCTGTGTGGTTCTTAGCACGGATGCAGAGAAGGCGTTTGACAGGGTGAACTGGTCATTCCTGTCCGCCGTTCTCGAGAGGATCGGCTTGGGACGCAAGATGCTACAGTGGATCCTTAGCATCTACTCTATTCCTTCAGCTCAGGTTAAAGCAAATGGTATCCTCTCAGACTCGTTCCAGATAGCAAACGGAACGAGGCAGGGCTGTCCCCTCTCGCCCCTTCTTTTCGCATTGGCCTTGGAACCCTTTTTGGGTACTGTGAGGTCCAGTCCGGATATAGCGGGGGTGTCTGTGGGAAACGCCCAATACAAAATCTCGGCCTACGCGGATGACCTTCTGTTCACACTAACTAGCCCTACAGTGTCTCTCCCGAACCTACTCAAGGAATTTGACAGGTATGGGAAACTCTCCAACCTGAAAATCAATTTTGATAAATCCGCAGCGATGGGGTTCAATATGCCCATAAGTAGGCTGTCACTCTTTAGATTCAAGTGGTCCGACACCTCCCTTTTGTACCTGGGAACCTTGATCCCGAAAGACTTAAAACGCACGTTTGAGCTTAATTTTCCGCCCCTACTGACCAGAACCAGATTGCTCTTGGAGGATTGGGCCGGAGGCCTTCACTCCTGGTTTGGCAAGTGTAATCTGTTGAAAATGTCCATACTCCCGAAGTTTCTGTATCTGTTTCAGGCTCTGCCGATTCGGATTCCGCCTCAGTACTTTAAACAGGTGAACTCTCTCTTCACCAAATTTATTTGGGCAAAATCTAGACCTAGGTTGAAGAGGCGTTATCTTACTCTGCCCAAACGTTACGGAGGATTAGCCTTTCCTGATGTGCGGCACTACTACTCGGCAGTCCATTTGGGACGCATAATAGACTGGAACCGCCATGGCAAAAACAAACAGTGGACACAACTTGAGCAAGCGCAGTCTGAGGCCACATTGGGAAAGGCAATCTGGTGTTGTGACAGGCTGCCCCCAGAACTGAAGTCACATCCGGTGATAGGCACTACTATCCAGATAGGCTTCTCGATGGTTTTTAAGAACGCTCTCTCTACCGGGGAATCCCCGTTGTACCCAATTTTAGGGAACCCTGCTTTCCCCCCAGGCCTAGGTGAGACGGCTTTTGAGACACTTCGGACGTCAGGAGGTGACCAAGCTCGGCACTTCCTGACAGACAATCAATGGCCCACAGTAGCTGCGCTGACCAACGATAGTGGCCGGTTTCGACTTCCCTTCTGGAACGCAATGAGACTACATCATTTCCTCCACTCGATACCCAACCCGGCGCTCCACAACCGGGACCTGACAATATTTGAGGAGTACTGTAGTGGAGAAGGGGTGATACCTAACGTTTTATCTAAAACCTATGATATACTAAACTCCCCGGCGGAACAACCCGTGTTGCATTTTCTGCTTCAATGGGAAGCGGACATGCAGTGCTCGCTTTCCGAAATCCAGAAACAAGCAATTATTGGATTCTCTTTGAAATCCTCTATCTGTACAAGGATTCAGGAACTAAATTATAAAATCTTGACCAGGTGGTACTACACTCCCAGTCGTCTTCATAAGATCTTTCCGGCTACCTCAGACAGATGCTGGCGATGCCTGACGGGAGAAGGGACACTCCTTCACCTCTTCTGGTCCTGCCCCCTACTGCAGCACTACTGGACGACAGTTCGCACGGTCATTCAAAAGGTCACTGACCGTCAAATTACAGATGACCCGGCTGTCGTCCTGCTCCATGCCACTACACTTCCGGCTCGCAAGTACAAAAAATCGATAGTGAGACATCTTTTGAATGCAGCCAAGGCGTGCATCCCGCTTCTGTGGAAGAGCACTAGCCCTCCGTCTGTGGCGATGTGGCTGCGTAGGGTGGAGGAGATCAGAAGACTGGAGGACTTGGTCCAGGCGGCTCAAGATAAACAGGAACAACACACACGAACATGGCGACCTTGGTCCATGTTTATATATTCCGATGAAGGGGTTGCTATGCTGGCCAATTGAGGGATAAAGAGTAACTATTGGAGTAAGCGGCATACCGTCTGTGTGGTCCGACCCCCTCGGGCCCCCCCTCCCCCCCCCCCAATCCCTTTCTCTCTTTTCCCGTTCTTTCTATACTCTTCTATCTTGTTCTGAAACGTGCACAAATGACAGGTGTAGGGCATTAAGGGATGTTAAGTGCTAGATTAATGGTGTGGGCCTGGATCCGGGTACAGGATGTGTCAGTGTGCGGCAGGACTTAGGCCCACCTGGTGGTACTTCTGGGCTCAGGGTTGAGTCATGTTTGGCGCTCACATCGGGCCTAGTGGTCTCTTACTGCAATATAGTGGGGATTGGAGCTATGCCACCCATATGCCTATATATGTCAATTTTCAAATTTTGTACTGTGCTGTACTTTCACTGTTTTTCTCTGTTTCTTCTTGATTGAAAAAAAAATAAAAACTTATATTTGAAAAAAAAAAAAATCCACGCATGCTCAGAATCAAGTCGACGCATGCTTGGAAGCATTGAACTTCGTTTTTTTCAGCACGTTGTTGTGTTTTACATCAAAGCCAAGACACGATCGTTTTTTTTAACCAATGGTGTGTAGGCACGACTGACTATCAGTCAGCTTCATCGGTTAACCGATGAAAACGGTCCATCAGACCGTTCTCATCGGATGGACCGATCGCGTGTACGCGGCATCAGACTATATAAAGCCATGTCCAATATTCGGTGTAATTTTACTACTTTTGTTGCAGAATGCCACAGGTCCTTTATTCTTAGGGTGTCCCTCTTTCTCATGTTCTAAGGTTGGGAGGTACAGTATGTTCTATAGCAGTCTTTTTCAGATATTGGTAGAGGTTCCTCGAGCAGAGAGCAAGATGAATAGATTTTCCACTTGATAGTACTTGCAAAGTTCCAGTACTGATGATACTCAAAAGGGGGCAGTGCACTGATCTCCAATGCAACAGGATATTTTTCCACTGACCACTAAGAGGGCACCTTGATTACTGACTTTTAATATAGGGAAGGGAAACTTTTCCCTCTGTCTTTATACTGACCTCAAAAGGTAAAGGAATATTTCCCCCGAGTTGTAAATATAATAACTTTCATCAAGGTTCCCTGAGACTTAGAGGGCCAGATCCACAGTCAGTAGATACGCCGGTGTACTTTCAAATTTCCAGCGTCGTATCTTTAGTTTGAATCCTCAAACCAAGATACGACGGCATCTGGGTTTGATCCGACAGGCGTACGGCTTCGTACGCCTTCGGATCGTAGATGCAATACTTCGGCGCCCGCTGGGTGGAGTTTGCGTCGTTTTCCGCGTCAGGTATGCAAATTAGCTATTTTCGACGATCCACGAACGTACACGCGGCCGTCGCATTCTCTTACGTCGTCTCTAGTCGGCTTTTTCCAGCGTATAGTTAAAGCTGGTATTTTGCGGCGTATAGTTAGACTTGCCATGTTAAGTATGGCTGTCGTTCCCGCGTCGAAATTAGAATTTTTTTTTTTTTTGCGTAAGTCGTCCGTGAATCGGGATGGACGTAAGTCACGTCTAATTTTAAAAAATGACGTCCTTGCGACGTCATTTTGCGCAATGCACGGCGGGAAATTTTGAAACGGAGCATGCGCAGTTCATTCGGCCCGGGGACGCGCTTCATTTAAATGAATCACGCCCCCTAATCGCCGATTTGAATTCCGCCGCCAGAGATACACTACGCCGCCGTAACTTACGGCGCAAATTTGTTGTGGATTTGAAACAAAGCCAAGTACGCTGCGCCGGTGCCGATCTATGTGGATCTGGCCCAAAGTGTTTTTAGGGGTTCCACCATGATAAAAAGGGTGGGAAAGGCCTAGCTACAGAGTACATTGGAACCAAAATGTAATTTACTGTATGTTGAACTTCAATGTATCCATATTACACAACAAGTTATTAATAATTATTACTACAACAAATCATTTATATTGATGGTACTTTGTGGAATAACAATTTCAGTGAACATTTGGAATTTTTTGCCCAGTAGATGGTGCTACTTAGTTAAGGATACATTTAAGATTTTTTTTTTCTCAAATTGAGCAGATTGTGTTTTGAACTGGATTCACCCATACAGAATAAATGAATGAGATTAACTGTCCCCCTCACCTGTATATGAACAAATTACAGAGCGGGGAAAAAAGTATTTGATCCCCCGCTGATTTTGTATGTTTGCCCACTGAAAAATAAATGATCAGTCTATAATTTTAATGGTAGGTTTATTTTAACAGTGAGAGACAGAATAACAACAGAAAAACGCATTTTAGAAAAGTTATACAGTAGAACCTTGGATTGCGAGCATAATTCGTTCAGGTAGCATGCTTGTATTACAAAGCACTTGTATAGAAAAGCAAATTTTCCCATAAGAAATAATGGAAACTCAAATGATTCGTTCCACAACCATTTATTCACAAGTCCTTCAGTTTATAGTCCATATAAAACTATTATAGCAATGTGATAAGTTGTGTAACCATAAAATGTCCATCCACAAGGGGATTGGAACAAAATCCAGCAGAAGCTACAGTGTATAAAAGAGAAGAGAAGCGCCTCTAAGTGTAGCAATATGGTTACATTTAAAGCGGAGGTCCACACAAAAAGTGAACTTCCGCTTTTCGGAACACTCCCCCCTCCCGTGTCACATTTGGCAAATTTCCCACTCCTGGGAATAGACTCTCGCGGGAGTCACGCCCCTTTGCGTCCCCCCCCCCGCTGTCTTCTGGGAAACACACTGGTCCCAGAAAACAGCGGGGACCAGTGAAGACGTGACTTGTGCATGTGCGGTAGGGAAACGGGCAGTGAAGCCGCAATGCTTCACTTCCTGATTCCCTCACTGAGGATGGCGGCAGGGGCAGCAAAGAGACGAGCGATTTCTCTGCTTCGGGTGCCAACATCGCGGGCACCCTGGACAGGTAAGTGTTCATTTATTAAAAATCAGCAGATGCAGTATTTGTAGCTGCTGGCTTTTAATATATTTTTTTTTTTCGTGGGACCTCCGCTTTAATGAAGGTACAACATTTAGCAACTCATATGGTTGATCATTAAAAGAGGCACATCTAAGTGTGCAGGGAACCAGGGTAATACTGTCCACATAGACCAGGGATATGCAATTAGCGGACCTCCAGATGTTGCAAAACTACAAGTCCCATCATGCCTCTGCCTCTGGGTGTCATGCTTGTGGCTATCAGTGTCTTGCTATGCCTCATGGGACTTGTAGTTCTGCAACAGCTGGAGGTCCGCTAATTGCATATCCCTGACATAGACTGTCCTCCTCACCGCCGGCTCTCACTGCTGTCAGTCTGCAATCGTAACCGGAAGACTACCCTGCAGTGGAGCGATCTGAAAGCGAGGCTTGAACCGCTTGTGGAACGGATGACATCAACGGTGGTGCAGAGGATTGTCTATGTGGGCAGCTTTACCCCGGATGCCTGCATACTTAGATGTGCCTCTTTTAATCATTTTACTCATTTACCATGTGAATTTCTAAATGTTGTACCTTCATTAAATGTAACCACATTGCTACACTTAGAGGCGCCTCACTTCTCTTTTGTACTCAGTTGTGACATGACGCTACTCTTATATCAAGACATAGCTTGTATATCAAGGCAAAATTTGTTAAAAAATGTTGCTCGTCTTGTAAACCAAGTTACTCTCAAACCAAGGTTTTACTGTAAATTGATTTGCATTATATCGAGTGAAATAAGTATTTGACCCCTTCACAAAACATGACTTAGTACTGGGTGGCAAAACCCTTGTTGGCAATCACAGAGGTCAGACGTTTCTTGTAGTTGGCCACCAGGCTTGCACACTTCCCGGGAGGGATTTTGTCCCACTCATACCCCTTGAAATTGTCCACATTTTGTCATATTACAACCAAAAACTAAATGTATTTTATTGGGATTTTATGTGATAGACCAACACAAAGTGGCACATAATTGTGAAGTGGGAGGAAAATGATAAATTGTTTTAATTTTTTTTTTACAAATAATTATGTGAAAAGTGTATATCTCTACCAGCTTTTGCCCATTCTTCTTTGCAAAATAGCTCAAGCTTTGTCAGATTGGATGTAGAGCGTCTGTGAATAGTAATTTTTCAAGTCTTGCCACAGATTCTCAATCGGATTTAGGTCTGGACTTTGACTGGGCCATTCTAACACATGAATATACTTTGATCGAAACCATTCCATTGTAACTCTGTCTGTATGTTTAGGGTCGTTGTCCTGCTGGAAGGTGAACCTCTGCCCCAGTGTCAAGTATTTTGCAGACTCTAACAGGTTTTCTTCTAATTTTGCCCTGTATTTGGCTCCATCCAATTTCCCATCAACTGACCAGCTGTCATGGAGATCCTGCCAGAAACAGGCGCCTCAGACTCTCCGGTTCCCGATCGCGGATGCAACCGCGCATGGGCATGTGCGCACCTCTGTTGGCTCCAGGCGGGCTATTTAATTCGGCCTGTCACATACAGTCCCCGCTCTCTGCTCTACAGAGTTTGTGTACCTGAAACCTGATCTGTGACTTAACCTGTGAAAGACCCTGGATTACCTGTGACTATTCCAGCAATCCGCCTGCACCTGATCCTTGGCCTGTTCTGACTATTCTTCTGCCTGCACCTCTGTACCTTGCAGACCGCCTGATAACCGACCCGGCCTGTCTGACCATCCAGTCTGTTCCTGGTACCAGTCCAGTCTGCTGAACGGTTCCTGTCTGTTTCTGGTTCCAGTCCAGTCTGCTCCAGCCTGCTGAACGGTCCCTGTGTGTTCCTGGTTCCAGTCCAGTCTGCTGAAGGATTTCTGTCTGTTTCTGGTTCCAGTCCAGTCTGCTCCAGTCTGCTGAACGGTCCCTGTATGTTCCTGGTTTCAGTCCAGTCTGCTAAAGGATTCCTGTCTGTTTCTGGTTCCAGTCCAGTCTGCTCCAGTCTGCTGAACGGTCCCTGTATGTTCCTGGTTTCAGTCCAGTCTGCTAAAGGATTCCTGTCTGTTTCTGGTTCCAGTCCAGTCTGCTCCAGTCTGCTGAAGGATTCCTGTCTGTTCCTGGTTTCAGTCCAGTCTGCTCCAGTCTGCTGAAGGATTCCCATCTGTCCTGGTTCCAGTCCAAGCTGTTCCAGTCTGCTGAACTGAGCCTGTTTGTTCCTGGTTCAGGTCCAGTGATCCAGTTCCTGTTAGCAGGCGGCTGGCTTTCTCAGGAAACTGGTCCGAGCAGCTCATGAGCTGCTGGAATGAGTGAGTGTCGAGCCAGGGATCGGCACCGGACATTGAAAAATACCCTGGATAATTCTAGTTTGCCCGGGGTAATAAAGGCACACCCCGTGCACACACCTATAGGTGGCTGCAGAGGGGAGCATGGGGGGGCGGTGTACATGCACTGGGAAGCAAAGCAGTGCTGGTGGAGGTATCCATTCTCCATGGAACTGCAGTGTGCCGGCCTGATCCCCTCCTACTCCTACTGAGAGCAGCCCTGGGGGTAGAAGGTGTCAGCTGGGTTCACTAGCTCCTTGGCTGGGTGTGAAGTGTGGGCACCCATCACCCATCACACCCGGCTTCTCCAGTCCAGGTTCTTGAAGCTCAGTGTTAGTCTGGATTTAGGTAGCTGAAGGCGCATCTCGTCCTCTCCTTCCTCAGGGGTCTGCAGAGGGAGGCGCCGTCCCCTCTAAAGAATGCCACCCCTGCCTGCTGGGGACAATCTTGGTTTGGGGACAGTTTCCTCAGTCAGGAGACTGTCCCTGGAAACCGGGGACATCTGGTCACCCAATTGTAAGAGGAGTTTTCATTCTGCACTGACTGTCCTATCAGGATGCAGGACCCCTGACCCTCTGTCTGGACAGTGCTGATTGACCCTGTGCTGATCACATGCACCCTCCCAAGAAAAAAAAAAACTCTATAGCAAAACACACCAAACTGAGCGGGTGCAGCTTGTCCCCTGGCTCTGTATTATCAGGAAATATATTGGGGACAGGGGAAGGAGGAGAGGATCAGAGGAGACAGAATCAAACATCCTTTTTACACAATGCAGAGGATTACCCCCTTAGGTTCCACAGTGAGTATAACAAGCATGCTTTACTGCATATACAGACTGATTATACTGTTGTGGGTTTAGTAATACTTTAAGGCTTTAACATTTATAAGATGTTCCTTAGAAGGCATGAAAATTCGGGTTAACTTTATTTTTTGGTTTAACAGTAATGGACAATTTATAATTTATAAATTGAGGGCCAGATTCTCGTACCTTTGCGGCGGCGCAACGTAACCCGTTTACGTTACACCGCCGCAAGTTTTCAGTGTAAGTGCCTGATCCACAAAGCACTTACCTGTAAACTTGCGGCGGTGTATCGTAAACACGTCCGGCGCAAGCCCGCCCAATTCAAATGGGGCGTGTACCATTTAAATTAGGCGCGCTCCCGCGCCGGATGTACTGCGCATGCTCGGTTTGGAAATTCCCGCCATGCTTTGTGCAATATGACGTAATTTTTTAGAACGGCGACGTGCGTAGCGTCCATTCGTATTCCCGGACGTCTTACGCCAAAACAAAAAAAAATTGAAATTCGACCCGGGAACGACGGCCATACTTTAACATGGCTCGACTAAAGTTAAGCCATGTTAAAGCAGGTGTAAATTTGCGACGGGAAAAAATTACTAGCGACGACGTAATGAACGCGAAAACCGTTGTGGATCGCCGTAAATGCTCATTAGCATACCCGACGCAGGAAAACGACGCAAACTCCACCCAGAGGCGGCCGAGGTACTGCATCCTAAGATCCGACGGTGTAAGTTAATTACACCTGTCGGATCTTAGGGCTATCTATGCGTAACTGATTCTATGAATCAGTCGCATAGATACACTCAGAGATACGACGGCGTATCAGAGATACGCCGTCGTATCTCTTCTGTGAATCTGGCCCAGTATTCTTAAGGATATTCTTTGTATTTGTTGTGCACTTACTTGTTTTACATGAACTGGATTCCTACACTATGTTATAACAAAGAGAATGTGAAGGGTGCTGCTGTCTCATGGCCAATGAGGTCAGTGTGTTGAAGAAAAGCTGTTTTTCCCCTTTAATAGCCGTGTGCCCAAATGACATACTATACAGAATATGCAGCATATTCTGTTTATCCTCTCAATCTATCAACCTTTCTGCTATCAAATGATAGAGATTCCTTTATCCTTACTGTAAAAGAAACTATAATCCATTCTATTAAATACTGAATGGGAAGTTAAAGGTTTTTGTATACAGTATGAGGGGGTGTTGTCAAGTGCTCTGTGACTCATCGTCGCTTCAAGCAACACTTGTGATACCACCTATTCCAGGCACTGGGCTCTAGCCCAAATATCCTTGCTTGATCCTGCGGAATCGCTAGATGTGGTATTAAAGGTGACTTAGGCCGTGCACGTACACACGATCAGTCAAAACCGATGAAAACGGACTGAAGGACCGTTTCATCGGTTAACCGATGAAGCTGACTGATGGTCTGATGTGCCCACACACCATCGGTTTAAAAAATGATCGTGTCAGAACGCGGTGACGTAAAACACACGACGTGCTAAAAAAAACGAAGTTCAATGCTTCCAAGCATGCGTCGACTTGATTCTGAGCATGCGCGCCCTTTTGACCGATGCTTTTGCATACCAACGATCGGTTTTGACCCATCGGTTAGGCGTCCATCGGTCAAATTTTAAAGCAAGTTCTCTTTTTTTTGACCGAAGGATAACTGACCGATGGGGCCCACACACGATCGGTTTGGACCGATGAAACGGTCCTTCGGTCCGTTTTCATCTGTTTTGACTGATCGTGTGTACGCGGCCTTAGACATCTGCACATGCTTCACCACACACCCCTATACAGGCTTGCACATACACAGATATTCACTAGTAAAAAACACACATACAAATTTGACATTTGACAACATTGGCTATTAACCACTTCAGCCCCGGACCATTTTGCTGGTCAATGACTGGGCCACTTTTTGCAATTCGGCACTGCGTCGCTTTAACTGACAATTGCGCGGTCGTGCGACGTGGCTCCCAAACTAAATTGGCGTCCTTTTTTTCCCCACAAATAGAGCTTTCTTTTGGTGGTATTTGATCACCTCTGCGGTTTTTATTTTTTTGCGAAATTTTGAAAAAAAATGAATATTTCTTTACTTTTTGCTGTAATAAATATCCCCCAAAAATATATAAAAAAAAAATGTTTCCTCAGTTTAGGCCGATACGTATTCTTCTACATATTTTCCATAAAAAAAAAATCGCAATAAGCGTTGATTGATTTGGTTTGCGCAAAAGTTATAGCGTCTACAAAATAGGGGATAGTTTTATGGCATTTTTATTCATATTATTTTTTTACTAGTAATGGCGGCGATCTGCGATTTTGATCGGTACTGCGACCTTATGGCGGACACTTCGGACACTTTTGACACATTTTTGGGACCATTGGCATTTTTATAGCGATCAGTGCTAAAAAAATGCATTGATTACTGTAAAAATTTCACTGGCAGGGAAGGGGTTAACACTAGGGGGCGAGGAAGGGGTTAATTATGTTCCCTAGGTGTGTTCTAACTGAAGAGGGGATGGGACTGACTAGGGGAAATGACAGATCGCTGTTCATACATTGTATGAACAGACATTTCTCCCCCTGAAAGGACCGGGAGCTGTGTGTTTACACACACAGCTTCTGGTTCTCGCTCTGTAATGGACGATCGCGGGTGCCCCGGCGGTTATCGCGCCTGCCAGGCACGCGCGTCGGCACCAGCAGGGGGCGCGCGCCTCTAGTGGCTGAAATGCGAAATCACCTAATATTACGTGATTTCGCGCAGCCGAGCCGACCTGCCGCCGTAAAACTGCGTCGGCTGGTCGGCAACTGGTTAAGTAAGCTGGGAATGTTTGCTTGTTTTTTGATCTGCGTTGCCCTTTCATGTTCTCCTTGCTACAAAGGCTAGTTATAGGTTGGGTGGTTGGTGAGGGGATGCACTGGATACCTTCAGCTGCTATTGTGCTTCTTCTGGGTGTAGAGGGCATCCCTGTAACTTTAAGTAGGGGTGGGCTGCCTCCATGCATACCTGCCCTTAAAATGTGCCTTTTTTTTACTAAAATGCAGCTCCCCTAAGCACCTATATACCATTAATGTACCCTGGTTAAGGAAAAATAGAGGCTTTGTTTGATTTTAAGAACAATGCCTTACCCATAGGTGTGCGCACAGGGTGTGTCGGGTGTGCCTGGGCACACCCTTATCACCCTGTGCTGTGCAGCTTCCACCTGCTGCTTGGCTGCAGAGAAAGGAGAAAGAGACTAGGAAACCTCTGTCCTCAGTCCCTTCCTCTGTCTCTAAAATGAGATATCAGGCATCTGTTTAGGCTCCTATTATTTCATCCAGGCCTTCCAATGGGCCTTCGAGAAAACTGAAAAAATGAATAAAATTATTGTTAATTATTATTTTTTTAATAATAAAAATAAACTACTGACACCAATCTCTGCCCTAATGACACTGACCATTGCCCTACTGCCCTATATATATTTACATACACGTATATGTGTTTTGAGCTTTGGGGTGCACACCCTATTGCAATAGGCTACGCACACCTATGGCCTTACCTTTAGCCCTTGCTCTATTTCTTAAAAAGCTTCAGATGCTCCCTGGTATAGATAAGACAGAGAAACCAATAAGACACAGGAAGGAGTTTACCAGCTGACCTCATTAGCACACACCCTTCACCCGTCAACTACGTTTTTACAGCACCCCCGGCATTTCTGCATTTCAGACGGGCTCAGACTGCATGCTAAACTCCCTGGGGCAACATGCAGCCCACAGGACACCCCTGATGTAGTGCAAGAGCCTGCCTTGGATACAGAGTGATTGGATAGATGGTGTGGCTTCCTAATATATCGTTTTGATTTAGATTTCTGTAGAGACTGCAGAATCAGATTGTATAGTGTATGGCCACATTTATACACCTAAAATAACCTTGTTGTGCTTTCAGTGTCATTACTTGTTGACACACCAACACAGAAGTAAACACACATTTTGCCACATGAAAAAACTGTTGATAAACGCAGTAAAAAAACATGCAACTCGCTAAACATCAAAATGTCCCATGAACTACTTTGCCACATGTAGCGCAGCCCATTAAAATCAACCGGCTGCTCTATGTGTGTCACTGAAAAAATGATCCAAAAAACATGCACTCCCACTACTCTAGGTTTGGATGGGGCCTGAAAGTGAAATTACACAAGAACAACGAGGCTCCATTAACATCTATAGAAGAGGAGAGCTATGTGACTTTAAATGAGGCACCGCCATGTCAGATATGGACAAGAACAACATGAAATTATAGTTACGGTACATGATTTATTGTTACATTTGAGGAAAATATTGTATCAAATAGATAGGTAGTCACATGACTTACACTAAATATGCTGCTCATAGCAGACAATACAAATAGGAAATAGACATAATAAATGTACATGATAACATGAATAGGTTATATTGTATGCCATCTGCTGCTGTTCCTGATCTCTCGGAGTCTCTGAGAAATCAGTTTGTCAGACTTCTGGGTGAATATCAGCAGCAAAACAATTTCATTATTCTAGCATTATAAAGAAGAAGAGAATGCGCTGCATTAAAAGATTTAAAAATTTGCAGCGTGACCAATGTGCTATCTCCATTACGAACGCTAGTTTTACCAGACTGAGCGCTTCTGTCTAGTACTTGATTCAGAGCATTCGTGGAATGCTGTGCGTTGGAATTGTCTACACATGCTCGGAATTTACGAGAATGGAGTTTGTTGACGGAAAATTTGAGATCTAGCTCTCAAATTTTTGTTGTCGGAAATTCGGACAGCAGATGTCCGATGGACCCTACACACGGTCCAACATTTGTTGTCGGAAATTCCGAGCGTTTGTACACGGCATAAGAATTGATGCTGATTTAAAGCCAAAGAGTAGTCACATCAAATATTGATTTGATTTAGATTTGTCTTCTGTTTGCTCTCTTTGCATTTTGTAAATTGTTAAAAATAAACAATTAAATATATATTTTAGAAAGCATTCTTACTTTTACAGCATTTCTTCACACCTGTCTAAAAATATGGCACAGAACTGTATATCCCTAGCAGAATGAGGCGAAGCACAAAAAGAGTTTATAGTTTGACACAGATAGAGTTTATAGAACTGCAAGCTGTAATGTCCCACATTTGTTCCCAATTCTCTTCCAAACGAACCTCCAGATCAACCACCCACCTGACATATGGTAAATGAAAGCAATTTTAACTCCAGCCAAAAGCCTTTTAGTTATGAAAAGAGTAGATAACTGTACTCTCAGTCTAATATTTGCAGAGCACAAGGTGAGACAGCTAAATGACTGAAGCCGATCATAGCACCTCTTTGTTTTGTAGCTGTGTTGGCAATGTAAATAGGAAGGTAAGATGAGCTCAGCTACAGTATATTTAAAGCCAACATTGTTTTCACTTTTGATTGTGTAAGAGCCGGTTCACACTTCCGCAGCACGACTTTGGGGGCGACTCTGCAAGTCGTCCTGAAGACGACTTCAGAGGCGACCTACAAAACGACTTCTGTATAGAAGTCAATGCAGGTCCCCCCGAGCCGCCCCCAAAGTTGTTCTAGAACCTTTTTCTAAGTCGGAGCTCCTATTAGAACGGTTCCATTGCATTGAATGGGACGCGACTCGTCAGGCGGCTGAGCCGCCTGAGGAGTCGCCCCAGTGCAAACCGGCTCTAAGGGTGTAGTTAAACCCCTGTCAGTTTATTTATTTTATTTTTTCACTTCTTGTCCTGTAAACACAGCACTGAGGCTCGCATCACACTGCCGCGACTTGTCTTAATTAGCACTACTGAAGTCGCTCCGACTTTAGAAAGAGTACATATACTACTAAAGCCTAATACACACTACCGTAGTCGTTTTTCGTTTTTTTTTTTCATTTGACCCAGCAGGGCTGAACGAAAAAAAAAAAATTGACAGCTCAGAACTAGATGCTGTATAACTTTTTGACGTTAGTACTGCGCTCTCCCCTGCTGTCCCATTGTGTTCTTACAAGGAGACGGCCCCCCTGCCAGAAAACGCCTTTTCAGCACTCTCAGCCATTGACTGAGGGCGCTGATTAGGAGCCAATCGGCAGACCTTTTGCGGTCATGCCCCTTCAACAGAAGCCGGCCTAATAGCCGTCTTCTGTCAGACTGACTGCAGTACACATGGGCTCCATAGGGCAAGGGGGGTCGTTTGCCCACCCCCTGGAATCGCTAGGGAGAATTCCTCCCACAGGTTTCTCAGATGTCAGAATACAGTTTGGGGATGGCCCCTTTCTGTTCCAACATGACTGCGCATCAATGTACAAAGCAAGGTCCATAAAGACATGGATGAGCAAGTTTAGGGTGGAGTACCTTAACTGGCCTGCACAGTCCTGACCTCAACCCGATGTAACACCTTTGGGATGAATTGGAGCAGAGACTGTAAGCCAAGCCTTCTCGTCCAACATCTGTGTCTGACCTCACAAATGTGCTTCTGGAAGAATGGTCAAACATTGCCATTGACACATTCCTTGTCGACAGCCTTCCCAGAAGAGTTGAATCTGTTGCAAGGTTAGTTCAGCAATCTCCCTAGCTGAGCCCTATGACAATAGTCATAGGGCTCATTTAAAGTTTTTGTTAAGCCACTATAACCTATTCCTGCCATCCCCTCTGTATTATAACAATATGTGTCCCAGTGTCTGATCTATATAAACAAAATGCAGATTATACCGAGCACTCCCACTGATGTCAGCCAAGGTGGAGGGGAGGAGAGATAGCTGAGGAGTCACGTGAGCTCTGATATAAGGTGTAATCTGTATTTATTTATTTATATAGATCAGACACTGGGACACATATTGTT
This sequence comes from Rana temporaria, assembly GCF_905171775.1. Classification (NCBI taxonomy): domain Eukaryota; kingdom Metazoa; phylum Chordata; class Amphibia; order Anura; family Ranidae; genus Rana; species Rana temporaria. The sequence goes on from NC_053501.1 coordinate 48,436,919, forward strand.
ATATATCAGAGGGGATGGCATGAATATATTATAATTTTGAAAGTGGCAGGAGGGGAAGTGGCAGGCACTGTCACGAGCAGACTGGCAGGGAGAGAGAAGAGAACAGAATAGGGCTGTGGATGATAAAGGACACGTAACCTGACCACGGTGTCAGGGCTCAGCAGCCATGATAAATTGTGGTCAGTTTACGGGGAGGGCAGAACCAGGCAGGATCAGCCAGGTTTTTTAAGGTGATACAGGTGGAAAAATTACACAGCACATACACTGTGCTGTGTAACATGCTTTAGCAGGGATAAGCAATTAGCGGACCTCCAGATGTTGCCAAACTACAAGTCCCATGAGGCATAGCGAGACTCTGACAGCATCAAGCATGACACCCAGAGGCAGAGGCATGATGGGACTTGTAGTTTGGCAACAGCTGGAGGTCCGCTAATTGCTTATCCCCGCTTTAAGGGAACAGGATCTACTTTTTTTTTGTAGGGTAACAAACACTTTAAACTTGCATTTAGGGAGTGGAAAAAACATGCAATTGAGCAACATTTTTAGCACTCCCCCAACTGCTCCTGCTTAAGCTGCAAAGACAGCGAATGGGGTGTACATATGCTGCGGCTGTGTACACCCCAGTCTATTGTATTAGGGTGTGTACCCCAAAGCTCAAATACACGTGAGCGCCATCTGCTGTCACAGGGAGGAGGCTCTGTTGGTGGGGGACAGTTGATTGGGAGCATATTTTGTTACATCCTACGTATAGGTGTAATGTGTTCCTACAGTTGAACCTAGCCTTTAATATAATTGGGGCATTTACACTGGCCACTGGGACCCCAACCCCCCACCTGGTGCCACCCCTGGATAATGCTAATGCATATGGGGTGATTAGGGTGTGCCCAGGCACACCCGGCACACCCTGTGTGCACGACTATGCTAAATACAATGTAAGAGCACCAACTATTTTTGGGTTGTAGGTATGGCATAGCTCTCAACTGTCCCTTATTTCGAGGGACTGTTCCTCTGGCCCTTATTCCTCCTCATTTTGATCTGATCTATATAGTTGTATATAAAATGCACTTTTTATCTATCAAAAAGTGTTTCCCAGTCCTAAACCTTTCATCTGATTTCTAAATTGCTGCATTTTTAAATGCCAAAAGCCAATATAAAGGAATATTAGTGGTAAAAAAAAGCACTTGTGGGTTTAACAAATCTTGTTTTTTTGTACAATCCTCCTTTATGGGAGCGTGGCAAGGGGTATGTACTATACCTGCCTACTTTTTCTGATAGGTGTCCCTTATTCCCATAAGGTATGGGAGGTATGGGTATGGTGTTTAACCCTTTGAAGTATAATCGTATCTCATGGGTTTACCTTTGTACAGTGGGTATCCATCAACTTCTATACAGGTCAGTTCCAGCACAGAGTTTTGGCCATATATACTTGTCAGCTTTTATTTCTTATCCTGGGGTAGGAAAGGACAGCTGGTGTCTTGCTATATGCTAAAGCAATAAACAACCTGTGCAGAATTTGTATAAAGTTGAAATGTGTGTTCTTATCCTGGTGGACAGATGCTGACAAGAACTGGAGACTGTGCTCTGCAAGGTAATAAATACATAATCACCACCACACAGAACTATTAGCAAAATATTTTCGGTGGATAGCCCTTCTAACAAAGCAATCATTGTTGAGCAAAGCGGAATGCACATCAGCACATCCAGTGCATGAATGGAATGACAGTTTACTGTGAGGCTCAGAGGACTATTTGTAGTATCAGATGGTCCTCAGCCTGCCCCAAGAATTTAAATTGCTTAGACTCTCGCTGACTCTATTTTGGTCTATGAGCTCACAGGGATGTTTGGCAGCAATCCAGTGTTTGTACCTACCCATTCCAAAAAGAAATCTAATTCGTAGTGAATGTATTTCCTGCTTCATTGGCTTGAGGACATTAATTCAGCTGTGAAGAATGAATTATTGCTTAAAGTGCAAGGAAACCCAGAGGCTGTCCACTAACAGCCACTCTTTACACACGTTTCTTTAACCTTTGTATTAAAAGGTAAATTACAAAATTGACTGAAAACACCTGTTTTCTAAGATTTATTTATTAGCGGTTATGGGACTGCTATCTGTCCTTTGCTTACATAGGGCCAGATTCACGTAGAAGTGCGGCGGCGTAACGTATCGTAGACACCGCTGCAAGTTTTCATCGCAAGTGCCTGATTCACAAAGCACTTGCAATGAAAACCTACGCCGGCGTAAGCCTGCGTAATTCAAAGGGACGCGTGCCATTTAAATTAGGCGCGCTCCCGCGCCGGACCTACTGCGCATGCTCACTTTTGAATTTCCCGCCGTGCTTTGCGCGAAGTGACATCATTTTTTCGAACGGCGACGTGCGTAGCGTACTTTCGTATTCCCGGACGTTTTACGCAAGAAAAAAATGTTTTGAATTTCGACGCGGGAACGACGCCCATACTTTAACATGGGCTGTGTAAAGTTAGGGCAGCTAAAACGACGACTAACTTTGCGACGTGAAAAATAGACTAGCAGCGACGTAGCGAACTCGAAAAACCGTTGTCGATCGCCTTAAGTACTAATTTGCATACCCGACGCTGGTTTACGACGCAAACTCCCCCCAGCGGCGGCCGCGGTATTGCATCCTAAGATCCGACAGTGTAAAACAATTACACCTGTCGGATCTTAGGGCAAACTATGCGTAACTGATTCTATGAATCAGTCGCATAGTTAGGAAGCCCCTAAAACAGAGATACGACGGCGTATCAGGAGATACGCCGTCGTATCTCTTTTGTGAATCTGGCCCTAAGAACCAAGGATAGGCGGTGTTTAGTATTGGCCCTTCAGGTCTGGTATGGATTTTAAGGGGAACCCCGCGCCAAAATTAAAAAGAAAAATGGCATGGGGGTTCCCCCCAAATATCCATACCATACCCTTATCCAAGCACACAACCTGGCAGGCCACAGGAAAAGAGGGGGGCACGAGAGAGCGGCCCCCACCTCCAGGCCACATGCCCTCAACATGGGCAGGATGTCCCCATGTTGATGGGGACAAGGGCCTCATCCCCACAACCCTTGCCTGGTGGTTGTGGGGGTCGGCGGGCAATGGGGCTTATCGGAATCTGGAATCCCTCTTTAAGAAACGGGACCCCCAGATCCCGCCCCCCCCCTATGTGAATTGGTAATGGGGTAAATTGTACCCTTACCATTTCACAAAAAAGTGACAAAAATGTTAAAAAACACAGTAGACAGCATTGGACAAGTCCTTTATTAACCACTTAAGACCCGGACCAAAATGCAGCTAAAGGACCTTGCCCCTTTTTGCGATTCGGCACTGCATCGCTTTAACTGACAATTGCGCGGTCGTGCGACATGGCTCCCAAACAAAAGTGGCGTCCTTTTTTTCCCACAAATAGAGCTTTCTTTTGGTGGTATTTGATCACCTCTGCGTTTTTTTTTTTTTGCGCTATAAACAAAAATAGAGCGACAATTTTGAAAAAAATGCTATATTTTTAACTTTTTGCTATAATAAATATCCCCCAAAAATATATAAAAAAAAAAATTTTCCTCAGTTTAGGCCGATACGTATTCTTCTACATATTTTTGGTAAAAAAAAAAAAAATCGCAATAAGCGTTTATCGGTTGGTTTGCGCAAAATTTATAGCGTTTACAAAATAGGGGATAGTTTTATTGCATTTTTATTATTATTATTTTTTTTTTTACTACTAATGGCGGCGATCAGCGTTTTTTTTCATGACTGCGACATTATGGCGGACACTTCGGGCAATTTTTACACATTTTTGGGACCATTTAAAATGCATTGTTTACTGTGGAAATGACAGTTGCAGTTTGGGAGTTAACCACAAGGGGGCGCTGAAGGTGTTATGTGTGACCTCATTTGTGTTTCTAACTGTAGGGGGGTGTGGCTGTAGGTGTGACATCATCGATTGTGTATCCCTATAAAAGGGAATACACTATCGATGACAGCGCCACAGTGAAGAACGGGGAAGCTATGTTTACACACAGCTCTCCCTGTTCTTCAGCTCCGGGGACCGATCTCAGGAATCCAGCGGCAATCGGGTCCGCGAATCCCGCGGTCACGGAGCTTCGGACCGGGTTGCGTGCCATTCTGCCGACGTATATCGGCGCAAAGGGGACCTTAAGTGGTTAAGCATTATTAAAATCACTGCTCCCGAAAAAACTGCCATTTTTAAAACTTTTTTTGCATTGATACATGTCCCCTGGGGCAGGACCCAATTCCCCAAACACTTTTTATGACAATACCATGCATATAAGCCTTTATAATTAGCACTTTTGATTTCTCCCATAGACTTTTAAAAGGTGTTCCCAGGCTTTCGAATTTGCCACGAACACCCCAAATTGTTCGCTATTCAGCGAAGAGACGAACACCCGATGTTCGAGTCTAACTTATGTTCGGCTCGAACCTCGGGCTCATCCCTAGTCCCAAACCACCATCCATTCTAACCCATACCAGACATTGATTTTATTAACCACTAAATGGTCTAGTGCAGTGATGGCGAACCTTGGCACCCCAGATGTTTTGGAACTACATTTGCTATGAAGCTCAACTACACTGCAGAGTGCATGAGCATCATGGGAAATGTAGTTCCAAAACATCTGGGGTGCCAAGGTTTGCCATCACTGGTCTAGTGTCTGTTACTAATTCACTTGTTTTCCTAGAAGTGGGTGCAGTAACTTTCACTCAATCAGCTGTGTCATAGGGGCTAAGGTTATTCTTGGAGTCTAGGCACAGAGCAGAGAACTCAAATTACCAAGCGGATCCTCTGGGTAGAACTACACACTGTACATTGTTAAGGCACACCCTGTTTTTAATTTTCTTTGGAGACTATAATTATTTTTTTTCTTTTGGGTTCATAATCACATTAACATCTGCTTATGTGACAAGATTTACCTCTGGCTTCACATGCAAATGCAGAGAGTACTTTAGGATGTGTTGCTTCCTAATTGCAAGATGTTAAAAAATAATTATAAACACTTATAAAAACCCGATCAGTGTGAGAATTTCCTTTGTTCTGACTCCAAAATTAAGCCTTCAATAACAGAGCATAGAAAAAGAGGAATCACTCCCTGTGTTTAATAAGTGGGCTGACGACAACCTCCCAACCTGCCAATTAAAATATATTTTTGTTAACATAAAAAGAACATGATTACTTCTAAAATGGAACTGCAGACAAACAGCTAAATGCGCAGATTAAATAAATATAAAAATATAAAATGGGTATTTTACCTGCTAAAAGAGTTGTAGTTTTGCTCATTTAGTCCGAAAATGTACACGATTCTGCCACACAACACAGTCATGACTGGCAGGGAAAAAGATTCTTCTCTGCTGTAATTCAGTAACAATTACAGGTCTTGTCTCTCCCCTGGCCTGTGACTAGACACTGAAAGGAGAAGCATCATGTTATTAAACTCCTCTTTCTGTCGCTCTGCTCTCTACTTCTCTTAGCATGTTCCTTATTAACATATGAACATTGCAGCACAACTGGCTGGCTCCTTGTGCTGCTTCTTCCTCTCTCGATCTGAGCTCTGCTGTATATGGGATTTGCAGGAGTTCGATGTGTGGTCAAATTCAGGTAGATTTTTGATGGTTTATTAATAAATAAGGATCTACGGAAATGTGTGTTTAAATATGCCTGTAGTTTAGCTTTACTGTGTATGTGAAAGAAGTAAACCCCTGTTGGGTTTTACTACTATCTGGGACTGGGGAAATATCTGGGGAAATATCTGGGAACATATCTGGGAACATATCTGGGGAAATATCTGGGAACATATCTGGGGAAATATCTGGGAACATATCTGGGGAAATACATTTTCTCTTTTTTCCCCTATCAGCCCTTTATTTCTGTCTGCATCTCTGTTGCAAATGTTCCTGTCTGGGTGTAACCATTGTAAGCAGAATAGAAAATGAGGGGAAATTTCTCTAATAGAGTCCTAGGTAGCAGTAGAACCCACCAGGCATTCTATTCCTTCCCCACTTTATCCAAACCCCTCATTTTTTTTGCCAGGAAATATACTTGGGTGAGAGGGTTAAAGTTCTGGAAGTAAACTAAAAGTTGTCCCTAAGCAGTATGCATTGCATACTAGAACATTATGACAGGCTGTCCCAGCTCCCTGACACTTCCATCTTCACCCGATCTTCTTTTCGAGTTTGGAATCTTTGGCCGCTTGAATGGCCAGGCAGCAGTGACGTAGGGTTGCCACCTCATCCCTTTAACCCTGAACACATATGAATTACACAGGTTCTGAGGCCGATTTAATGCAGATAAGGTACTAAGTGAGTTGAATTACCACCTTAATCAGCCACACAACCTGTGTAATCAATATGTGTTCGGGTTGAAATGGATGAGGTGGCAACCCTACAGTGACGTCACTCCCGCACATGTGCACAGGAGTCACATCACCACAGCATGTGGAGCAGGCCATGAATGTGATATGAGCTGCGCATGTGTGGCTCACATCACATTACCCGCTGACAGTCAAGGGGGAGATTTATGACCAGGGCCGGACTGGCCAACCGGGAGACCGGGAAAATTCCCGGTAGGCCGGCCGCCTGCTCTTGCCTGCTGTCACTGCAGTCTGCCTGTCAGTCAAATGTACAGTAATCAGCGGCGGGCCGCAGCCGCGATCGCCGCGGCCGCCGCTCTTTTCACTTGTGCAGGGGTGACGGCTGCTGTTCCCTGGGGCTGCTTTTACATACCTGCAGACTGCGGTAGTTAAAAGCAGCCGCAGGCTGGCGGGTTGCGGCCGCCATGCTCGGCGCCGCACTTGCCTTCTTGATCTAGTCCTGACGTTTTGTTTTTCTCCTGCTCGGCTCCTCCCCTTAGACACATTAACAGTGATGCTGCTCACTGATTAGCTAGGCTACCTAGCTAATCAGTGAGCAGCATCACTGATCATGTGTCTAAGGGGAGGAGCCGAGCAGGAGAAACAAAACGTCAGGACTAGATCCATCGTCCCGTGCGGCGCCAAAACGAGAGCCTACAATGTCTCTGCACGGTCACGAGTGAGGGGAGAGCCGCAGAGCAGAAGAGGATGCCCCCACCGCCCCAGTCGCCACTCTGCCTTGGAGCACAAGGTGAAAAAACAAACATTTTAATGCAATTTATAAAACGAATCTCTCTCTTACCATATCTGCACCCACCACCCCCCTTCTCTCTCTGTCACCTACCTTTGGTGCCCCTGCAATAAAATTGAAATCTGTATAATAATCTCAGAGAGGAGAGGGGGGGGGGGTGCACCGTGCAATGCCTTGTGAGAGAGATTATTATACAGGTTTAGGTTACAATTTGCACCCCCCCCTCCTCTCTGTCACCTTTGCTGCCCCTGCAAATTGTAATTAAAAAAACAGCCAAAAACGTCAAAAAAAATCCCACCTGTCCTCCTGCGGCTGCCTCCCGCACTATAGCCCCAGCGGTACGGCACTTTACCTGAAAAATTCTGTTACTTAGCTGTTGGCAGTATGGAGGAGTGTGACAGGCACTCCCCATGCTCATTTACCGGCCACTCGGCCAGATTGCAAAAAAACAAAAGAACAAAAGCTGGACAGCCGCACTCCAAAATTTTCTTTAAAAGAGATGTCTTTATTTTCAACTGTGCATACAGTCACTGCAAGCCCACAAAAATCAGTATGGCCAACGTTTCGCACTGGCGTCAGTGCTTAGTCAGTGCGAAACGTTGGCCATACTGATTTTTGTGGGCTTGCAGTGACTGTATGCACAGTTGAAAATAAAGACATCTCTTTTAAAGAAAATTTTGGAGTGCGGCTGTCCAGCTTTTGTTCTTTTGTTTTTTTGCTATTACCGCATTGCCAGCACCCTGGTGGTTCAACAACCCCTGATCATCACGAGGCTCACCTGGAGCGGTGAGAATTCTGTCTGTCACTCGGCCAGATTGTCATTTGTTTGACTGGAGGAGGCTCCACCTAAAGCTCCACCTACCCTCCTATGCGCTCTTCCTTAATCTTTTCCCCGAGCGAGCGGGTCGGTGAGTGCCGTCACCCGTCACGTGAGGTTGTTTCTTAGGCTACTTTCACACTGGGGCATTGTGCCGTCGGCAGTAAAGTGTCAGTATTTTAGCAGCGCTTTACTGTAATTTTTGCGGTGCTATTCAGCCGCTAGCAGGGGCGCTTTAGAAGCAGTGTATACACTGTTCCTACAGGGCCTCAAAGATGCGGCTAGCAGGACTTTTTTGCGCATCCTGCCAGCGCACCGCTCCAGTGTGAAAGCTTTCGCATTGGAGTGAGAAGAGAGGCTCTTTCAGGGCATTTTGCAGGCGCTATTTTGTAGCGCCTGCAAAGCACCTCAGTGTGAAAGTAGTCTAAGACCCCTTTCACACTGAGGCGCTTTGCAGGCGCTATAACACAAAAAATAGCCTCTGCAGAGCGCCCTGAAAGAGTGGTTCCATTCACTCCAGTGTGAAAGCCCAAGTGCTTTCACACTGGAGCAGTGTGCTGGCAGGACATTAAAAAATTTCCTGCAAGCAGCATCTTTGAGGCGCCCATTGGAATTAAAGCGACAATTTGCGGCCATTAAAAGCACCCTGCTAGCGGCTGAATAGTGCCGCTAAAAATAGCGGTGCTTTACTGCCGATGCCCCCACCGCCCCAGTGTGAAAGAGGCCTTAAAGTCATCATCATGTGTGATTTGTGCGTGTGTGCTAAGCAGACAGGGCCGCTGGTGATCCTACTCCCTCTCTCCCCCTGTACAGTGTCAGAGGCACTGGCGCAGCATTGGCAGAGGACTGTATCCATTACAAGGAAACACCCCCTGCACTGCTGCGTGTCCCTGACCATCACAGTGCCACTGCCAGTGAGTGTGACTTGTCTGTGTACCACTGTCTGATGTTCCATTCCACTCTGCCTTTCTGCCCAGTGCTGTGCCCATGATACACCGCACGATTCCTCTGCATTTATGGGTGCTGATATTGCCACATTTATGGGTGCTGTTACCACATTTAAGGGTGCTGATATTGCTGAATTTAAGGGTGCTGATTTTTCTGCATTTATGGGTGCTTGTAAGGCCATGTTTATGGGTAATGGTAAGGCCGCAATTATGGGTGCTGATGTTACTGCAATTATGGGTGCTGATATCACTGCAATTATGGGTGCTGATATTACTGTATTGATGGGTGCTGGTAAGGCCGCTTTTATGGGTGCTGATATTACTGCAATCTTGGGTGTGTTTTTTTTGTAATGGTTATCTGAAAGATGGGTTTCAAATGTTTTGACAGGGGCGCCATTTTCACTAGAAATGCCTCTGCTCTCGCCGTTGCACCCTCTCTCTCTCTCTCGCGCGCCGTTGCACTCTCTCTCTCGCCGTTGCACTCTCTCTCTCTCTCTCGCGCCGTTGCACTCTCTCTCATCGTTGCACCCCTCTCTCTCACCATTGCAGCCCGGCCCCTCTCTGGCTCTCTCATGGATTTCTGTTTTTTTTGGGCTGGTATATTAATGCTGTGGGGCTGGTATGAAATTATTTCCAGGGCTGGTTTTCATTCCCAGTCCGGCCCTGTTTATGACAGAAGAGACCTCTAGAGTCTCTTCCGTTATAAAAACCCTGCCTCTAAGCGGATTTTACATTTATTATGTTTACTACCAATGGTCAGGGCACAATTATAAAAACAAAAATTATATTTAGCTATCCAAGATGGCAGATAACTGCACTCAACCCTTCATGAGGGTTCATGAGGTTTGGACACGACTGCCTTCTCAGAAGTTCTTCCCTTCCATAGTACCGACAGCATTTATTCAGACCTGTGAGTTGCAGCGATGAGCATTTTTTTTTTGCAGTCTGTGCAAGATAGGCACTGTAGGTCAGAACAGCTGCGCAGGAAAGAGCAGTGATCTTCAGGCATTACTAGGCCGGACCAGGCTGCGGCCACGAAGGGCGGTTTTAGCAGCCCGGCAGGCCACCGGACCGTACCAGGCCTGTGGATGGGCAGGCAGGATGACTAGGGGGGCCCCTTAACTCGCAGCCAGGCCAGGAACGTCTCACTCCAGAAAGGCACAGACCAGGAAGATGGTGACGGCCGCGGGGGTGCAGGATCGCCACAATACAGGCACAGGACACAGCAGGGTATGGAGAGGAACAGGCAGGCAGGTAATTAGGTTGTTTTCAGCGTTTATGTGCATGGATGGCTAAGGATGTTGGCTTAAATTTCCTACGGATGTTGGCTTAAACTTGTCTTGCATACACACAGTCACACAATTGTTGTCGGAAATTCCGAACGTCAAGAACGCAGTGACGTACAACACGAGCCGAGAAAAATGAAGTTCAATGATTCCGAGCATGCATCAAATTGATTCCGAGCATGTGTAGAATTTTTGTGCCTTGAATTGTGTACACACGGTCAGAATTTCCGACAACAACTGAGAGCCAGCTCTCAAATTTTTGTGGTTGGAAATTCCGACACCAAATGTCCGATGGAGCCTACACACTTTCAAATTTTCCGACAACAAGCTCACACATTTTTTATCGGAAATTACGACTGTGTGTACTATTCTGTAGTGCAAATCTGCAAAAAGCACTAAAATTGCATAGGTGTGAATCCAGCCTAAAAGCTTTATAGACCCTGGATAATGACAAGGTCTTCAGGAGAGATCAGCTTATACGTATTTTTTAGTACAAGTTTCTTTCCAATTCACTGCACTGTGTATGTGTCAAGTGTTTGTGTTGTACATACACTGGGGAATGTTAAGTATGCCACGTTATCGTGAGCTAAAAGGGGGTAGACAGGAAATCTTTTTTTTTCTGAACTAAAAGCACTTTGGAAAGACCGTGTACTCAGGAACACACAGGGAAAACCTTGTGTGATAAAATACTTGAGTGAGGCACTGTGTGTGGGAATCTTCTGAAGTTTGTAGTAAAAGAATAACACACTTGTCAAAGATTTAAAAAAAAAAAGCGTAATTGTAAATCTACAGTAAATACCAAAGCAGAATGTAACAAGTAATTGCTATACCTCTCATGATTATAATATCAATTTATCAAAAGGGTACTCAGAATGAGTTGCTGTATGAAACCTAGACGCACAGTTGTTCAGCTTTTAGCAGTAAATTTGAATGAGGAAAAGGAAAACCAAATTGGTGTAAATATGGTGTATGGTGGGTCATTTAGGTGGATTCTGTAACTGGTGTTTCTAATGAAGATGTTTTACTTTATTTTGTGAAAAGCATAATCTAGTTTTGTTTCCATGGCAGAGTTAGCCCAGTCAAACTTAACTTTTTTTAACAATAGGAATATAAGTATTAAAGGGTCACTAAAGGAATTTATTTTTTTTAGCTAAATAGCTTCCTTTACCTTACTGCAGTCCTGGTTTCATGTCCTTATTGTTCGTTTTTGCTTTGATGTTGCTGTAATTCCTCTCTGTTCTGGACACTTCCTGGTTGTCTGTTTCCTGATCACCACAGTACTGGGAGATTTCTCACGGTGGTGACTAATCAAGGAGGTGTGATTACTGTGTGTAAAACGAAACTGGATTGGTGCTGAGGAGTTTTAGACAAAGTATCACTGCTCTCTATTGGCTCTTTGGCTCTGTACATCAGAGAACCAGGAAACAACAGCAAAAACTAAACTAAACTGCAGGCACATTATATGATTGCTTTTTATCTATGTTTAATCATTTTTAAAAGGAATCAGTTAACTATTATGTCTCTATACCCTGTAAACAGTCATTTCAGCTAAAAAAATGTTTTCCTTTAGTGACCCTTTAATTGGAGATTAATGGTCAGTAGACGGGGCCTCATTGGTATAAAAAGGAGCCTAAAGAGAAACTGTCACTTTGCCCATTCAGGGTAGTGACAGGGCCTCCAGACTGCACCCCAAGCAAGGTATACTCACCAATCTGCAGTTCTCTGTCTGCTTCCAAGCTCCGTTGTTGTGATGAGGGGGAGCATCCAGGTATGAAGGTAACATATGACCTCCCTGATGTGACAAGTGGTTATGAATATAAAAAGTAGTGCTGAGCTGTTGATAAATTTATATGCAAAAGTAAAAAAACACACAAGCATAAAAGCAATGGGGTAGATTCAGGTACATTTGCCCATTTCTTATGGAGGCGCAGCGTACCGTTTTGCTGCTGCGCCTCCGTAAATTTCCTGCGCTACGCTTGATTCACGGAGCAGTAGCTCCGTAAATTGTGTGGGCGCTCCTGAAAAATGCCCGGCGTAAGAGCGCGCAATTTAAATGATCCCATAGGGGGCATTTAAATTAGGCGCATTCCCGCGCCGAAAGTAGTGCGCATGCTCCGTCGGGAAACTTTCCCGACGTGCATTGCGGTAAATGACGTCGCAAGGACGTCATTTGCTTCAAAGCGAACGTGAATGGCGTCCAGCGCCATTCATGATTCACTTACGCAAACAACGTAATTTTTCGAAAACGCGACGCGGGAACGACGGGTATACGTAGCATTGGCTGCCCCTGCTAATAGCATGGGCAGCCTTACGCAAAAACCGACGTACGCAAACGACGTAAACTGCGTACGCAGGGCGCGCGTACGGTTGTGAATCGGCGTTAGTATGCAATTTGCATACTCTACGCTGACCACTACGGGAACGCCACCTAGCGGCCTGCGTAAGAATGCAGCCTAAGATATGACGGCATAAGAGCCTTATGCCAGGCATATCTTAGGCTGCAGTCGGCGTATCGAGGTTCCTGAATCAGGAGCATTCGATACGCCGGGGGCAAGTAAGCAATTGCGCTGCGTAACTATGGTTACGCAGACGCAATTGCTCTCTGAATCTATCCCAATGATAAGTGAAAAGTGCAAAATATTGTGCAAGTGGCAAACTAAGTAACGTGCCAAACAATATAGTGTCCAAATGAACCTCAAATGCGAAGAGGTATATAACACAATGCAAAATAATCATGGAAAAAACTTCAAATAGTACAAGTGCAAATAACATCTGCTCTGAAACAATCACATCTGCTGTAAAATATGTAAAATAAGCATGAAATGGAATGCAAAGGTGCATTAGGTGAATGTGATAAATTCCAAAGTGTGATGCAAAAAGAAAATAAAAAGTCCAAAATATGCAATCGCTCATAAAAAGTGTTGTGTGCAAGGTGATGGCTTCTTCAGTGCCTTCTACTAAGGTGCAAATGTGCAGAGTGATGGCTCTTCAGTGCTTCTGCTAAGGTAAATGGATGGCCCCTTACCTCACTGCTGTGAGGTTACAGCATATAAGAAAAGCCTGAGGCCCAGATTCACGTAGATCGGCGCATCTTTGAGCGGGAGTAACGTATCCTATTTACGTTACGCCTCCGCAACTTAGATGGGCAAGTGCAGTATTCTCAAAGCACTTGCTCCGTAAGTTGTGGCGGCGTAGCGTAAATAGGCCGGCGTAAGCCCGCCTAATTCAAATGTGGAACAGGGGGGGCGTGTTTTATGTAAATGTTATGTGAACTGACGTGATTGACGTTTTTAACAAATGGCGCATGCGCCTTCCGTGGACATATCCCAGTGTGCATTGCTCCAAAGTACGCCGCAAGGACGTATTGGTTTCGACGTGAACGTAAATTACGTCCAGCCCCATTCACGACTTACGCCGACTTATGTCGACAACTTACGCAAACGACGTAAAATTTTAAAAATTTGACACGGGAACGACGTCCATACTTAACATTGGTACGCCGCATGTACGCCTCATATAGCAGGGGTAACTTTACGCCGGGAAAAGCCTAATGTAAACGGCGTATCTGTACTGCGTCGGCCAGGCGTACGTTCGTGAATTCACGTATCTAGCTAATTTACATATTTCTAGGTGTAAATCAGCTTACACGCCCCTAGCGGCCAGCGTAAATATGCAGTTAAGATCCGACGGCGTAAGAGACTTACGACTGTCGGATCTAATACAAATCAATGCGTAACTGATTCTAAGAATCAGGCGCATAGATACGATGGCTCAGACTCAGAGATATGACGGCATATCTGGAGATACGCCGTCGTATCTCCTTTGAGAATCTGGGCCTGAGTGTATCCAGCGTAATCCAGCCTGCCTGGATGGTGCCTTGGGTAATCCCTGGATGTGGTCCCTGGTTGTGGGGAGCGGCTGTTACTTCCGTGGTGTAAGGGGTCTCCGGATGCCGTGCATATATGATAGCAGGGAAGGTAAAAGGAATCCCAGGATAGTGTAGTATGTTTTAACTACAATTGTGTTTATTGCATAAAAAGTATACAAGGTACTCACATTCAAACAGTAAACAAAACATGTGTATCCATGAGCGCCGAGCTCGCCTGTGTGGTTGGGCCTGAGTGGCTGGTCATCGGGCTCAAACACTGTTACCTGGTGGGGAAAATCAGTTTCCAGGGTAAACTCTGACATCATTTAACACCAGAGTTTGCTCAGGGTTGACTCCTGCAGTGGAAACCTGTCAAAAAAGCATGGATGGTTGAGTGTACATTTCTGCAAGACACCTAGAAAAGAAGTGTTTACCTTCTATACATTTCTCTATTTCAGCATATTGTTCTCTCCAGAACTACAGGTAGACTTTAAAGTGTGGGGGGACAAGGAAACCCTCTAATAAACCTATATATGCAATAGCAAGAGTCTCTTTGTCATGGTAACATTTAGTCCTTGAAATGCAAAGGCTATTACTACATATCACACAATGACACTGTGATGTCCTATATGGGTATATGGCAGTGGCAGCTGGTGCTCAACATTTTTGGGGGAGCAAACAAACGAAAAAAAACAAAAAAAACAAACAATTGCAGCCTCACTGTGCCCATCAAATGCAGCCACTGTGCCCATCAAATGCAGCCACTGTGCCCATCAAATGCAGCCACTGTGCCCATCAAACGCAGCCACTGTGCCATGCCATCAAACGCAGCCACTGTGCCATGCCATCAAACGCAGCCACTGTGCCATCAATTGTCACCACTGTGCCATGCCATCAAACGCAGCCACTGTGCCATGCCATCAAACGCAGCCACTGTGCCATCAATTGTCACCACTGTGCCATGCCATCAAACGCAGCCACTGTGCCATGCCATCAAACGCAGCCACTGTGCCATGCCATCAAACGCAGCCACTGTGCCCATCAATTGTCGCCACTGTGCCCTTTAATTGTCGCCACTGTGTCCTTTGTCGCCACTGTGTCCTTTGTCATCACTGTGCCCTTTAATTGTCGCCACTGTGCCAATTGTCGCCACTGTGGCAATTTTCGCCACTGTACCAATTGTCACCACTGTGCCAATTGTCACCACTGTGCCCCAGTAATTATCGCCACTGTGCCCTGTAAAATGCTGCCCCTCCCCCCCCGCCCGGCACGGCACTTACCTTTCTGGGGTCGGCCATCCTCCTTCCAGGGTCCCTCGATGTCTTCTCCCGCCCTTGATGACGCTTCAGCCAATCAGGTTACCGGTAACCAGAACCGGGGAACCTGATTGGCTGAGGCGCCTGTCAGTCTTATCCAAGGAACGCGCCCCCCCGCGTGTCCCTTGGATAAGTATTTGGAAGCCGATTACAGCCTGAGGGCTGTACTCAGAAAGCACTTCCACAGCCAACCAGCTGCCGTTATTCAGATGGCCGGCGCTCACCAGGGGGCCGGCCATCTGAATGGTCGGCGGCAGCGGCAATACATAGATTCATGCAATGCATTAATCTATGTATTGTATCAGTGGCGGTGCGGAAGCAAGAGGGAGCGGCCTCTATGGACGCACCGCCACTGATATATGGAGTTACAAACACGGAGCTTCATAATTATGGAGGCAATGTAAAACTGTGGCAGCCATAGTCATACAACTATCTTTGATGAGCCACTTGCTTACAGGGCCACATAGCTGGAACTGATATATTATAGTCCAGACGGTCATGCTAACTTTCTATCTGTACATTGACAAACATCCATCATGGCAAGACTTCCATTTACAATACCACAAAACTGTGTGACTTAGGATCAGCCATAATGCTCTACTGTCACCTACTTCCCCATGTTTCCAAAGACGTTTATACATTATACTTTTATAAAAATAATATGTAAGCCTCATACATAATGACATTTAAATTTAAATACAACTTTTCATATATACCATTCCATAGAGGCCCTTCAAGAAACATGCACACTTTGCTAGTCTTTGTAAAATTTTTATGAGGATGAGGCTTGCCAATCAAGAACATTTTGGGGGGCAAACGAGAAACTTTCAGTATGACCACAAAGTGTTGATTGTCCTATCTGTAGCACGCAACAGGGTTGTAGGTCTTTCTAGAGTTACATCTACATATGCTGCAAAAAAAGAATAGCATTTTACAGTTGACATTTGTCATAGCTACGTGTGACACTGACTATTAGCTAGATTCACGTATGGCGGTGTATCTTTATGCCGGCGTAGCACATCCCATTTGCACTACGCCGACGTAACATAGTGAGGCAAGTACTGTATTCACAAAGCACTTGCCTCCTAAGTTATATCGGCGTAGCGCAAATGGCCCGGCGTAACCCCGCCTAATTCAAATTAGGCAGGTAGTGGGCATGCTACATGTAAAGTAGCCGTGACCCCATGTAAATGAGGGCCGTTTGTACGGGCGCATTCGCACGCATGCTCCGAATCACATCGCAAATACTCAATGGTTTCGACGTGAACGTAACCTACGCCAAGCCCCATTCACGTACACTTACGCAAACAATGTAAAATACGACGGCTGTTCTGTCGACCATACCTTGCATGGGCTGCGCCATCTTTTTGGTGGTTTATCTTTACGCCGGAAAAACGACTTACGTAAACAGCGTATCGGGCGCAAGTACGTTCGTGAATCGGCGTATCTAGGTAATTTGCATATTCTAGGCGTAAATCCACGTACACGCCCCTAGCGGACAGCGTAAATATGCAGCTAAGACACGACGGCGTATCTCAGTTTGAGAATATGCTTAAAGATGCAACGGCGCAGATTCGGACTTACGACGGCGTATCTACTGATACGCCGTCGTAAGTCTTACTGAATCTGGCTATATATATTTAGTTTCAGACTTTATTCAGACTGCAAGTATAAAAGGAAGTTTTCTGTCTGCATAAGAGTGCATCTACAGTCAAACTTAATATAGTTCATCTACAAAGCTGCATAGTTTCTCTGGTTCTTAAGTCTTAATATAAACTCACCATTCCTTAAGTACATAGGCAGCCTTGGTGTTTTCTTTACTAAAGTCTCTTATCTCCACCACTAATCCCCATGTCACAACAATTTATACATCAGCCATCAGAAGAATATTCTCTTCAGAAATCATACAGTCAGTTGTAGAACATGGCAGCGCCATAACTATACCCTGTCTGAAAGGAAGCCACAGTAATGTTCAACCACCCTTGTGTTTTGTGTGTTTAACTGTGCTTGGAACGAGTCAGTGTTTTTGCATACCAGAGTATAATTTGATGTGGATGGGTGCATGCAGGTACTCCTGCAACACAATAAAAGTACTTGACATTTTAAAATGTATGTTAGAGCAAAATTTAAAAAAAGAAAATCTTCTGGGCCTAGAAATTATATCTGTGTTAAACTTTGGAAGTGACAAAGGGATAACCAGGATGAGATGAACATTTACAGATATGCAAGATGAGTGTTAATGTATTGAATTTTTTGTTGGGGAATTTATATATAGCTAAGGTAGCATCACAATGTAAAAGTAAGGCTAGACATGCAGAGCTCAAATCTCAGCTGATTCCTTCCAAATCAGCCAAAATTTGAAAAGTTGAAGCAACATTAAAATTCCTTTTTTTCCTTTAAAATAACAAACATATTATACCTACCTGCTCTGTGCAATGGTTTTGCACAGAGCATCCTCAATCCTTTTCTTCTGGGGTTCCCCGCCTGCGCTCCTGACTTCTAAATTGGCAAGTGCCCCGATAGGAAGAGGGTTCCCTCTCAAGCCACCTTGGCACAGACAGGGCGGGCCCTTCCCCCCCATGCTTCCGTGTCACAGAATTTGATTGACAGCAGCAGGTGCCAATGGCATCAATCTTTGCAGGGAGTAGGGACAGAGTTGGGAGGATCGCTGCTCTCATGCAAATTCCTGGATCAGGATTGGGCTCAGGTAAGTATACGGCTGGGTTCACACTTATGCTGGGTAAGGCTCGCAGTAGGGGTCCGTTATACTTACAGTTACACCAACATCACACTTTGAATGAAAACAACAATATAAAATGTATATATAACATGATTGTAGGGTTCCAGCACCTTTAAACCTCTTTTTCAATGCAACAAAGTATTATTGGTAAGGGATTTGGAATGCACGCCGGCATTGGGAGTTGCGAGCGGCATTCACTTGGGTACTGAGTGAGAGCAGCTTGTGGAGGTGCCTCTCAGGCACCCTGAACATGTGAAGATAATACATGGGATCGCAGGCCCCACCCCCCTCAAACCCAACAAACCCTAGTGAATAAAATGACTAAACAACAGTATGGCATTATAATGGCTGCGGCACTTTATTGGTATGAATACAAAATATATGTAGCGCTACCCACGCAGGAGCCGCCGATTTGTTATTGGGACCGGCATATTGAGTTACCTTAATGTGGCGTATGGGTGCAGTTGGAGGACAAAGCAGTGAGCAAAGGTCCAGACAGTGAATAAAGGTTTTCCAATGCTTTTTTTCCTGGCCAAACACAGCCAACATCAACATCAAATGGGAAGAGCAGGTTGATGAAGAAAAGGGAGAACCTTGCAGTGTCAGGCCCGGATATTAATTGAGCAGTACTTGCTCAATAGAGTACCAAATTATTATCCGTCGCCACTCTAGTTGGAGTGGGTAAAGTGCCCCCGGACAGAGCCCTCACAGGCCAATTACTTTAGGTGAGTTAGATGGATAAATGGAGCGAATCCTCCCAGTAGGTTTTAGCATGGGTCACCAGATGACAGCAAAACGTACCTGTCAACATTCCGGTCACCAGATCCCCGATTGGTTTGTTCAAGCCCTGTTGGACAACCTGCCTCCAGGTTCTCCTCAAGCCGACCCCCCAATCAAACGGCACCCAGCCTGGGATCCTTTCAATAGAACTGGGGACCCAGTAAGTCACTTGAGTCCTCTTTTACCTCCGGATGAGGGTTTGTGTAGACTGCAATTCTGGCCTGGTGGGCCGCGCTGGTGGGGACAATGGATGCGCGCACCATGAAGGTGGATGCCGCACCTGGAATCGGGACCCCGCAAAAACTTGCCTAGCACATGACACCTGTCACAGATATACCCCTCCCCAGCATGCCTTGCGAGGGAGAAACTTCTCTAATTGGCTGCTGGGGAAAGTTGCTCTGCCAGAACCCCTCTGGTGCCAACTGCTGGCCAGGAATGGTATTGCATCCCTGGCACACAGACTGACCCAGTGGACGTTTCTGGAGTGACAAAAGTCGCAATTTAGCAAATTGTGAATGGGAGCAAAAATAACTCTCCCATTCCCCACTAACTTTAGCGTAGTGCCCATACTGAAAGTAAGGGGGCGCTACATACTCCCCCCACTTTAAATGACACTGTGCCCAGTGTCCTAAAGCATTCGAGTCCGAAAGCTGGCCTGATACCTGCTAACAGACAGAAAAAGGGAGGAAAAGAAGGAAGGACAGGATTCACACATTGTGTTACAATATCTAAGTAGCATAAGACATACAACATACACAACCCTATCTATCTAGCTGCCCATTCTCCGCAGTGTTGATAGTAGGTGGGTCCAAAAAAAAAAACTGTATAGGAAAAATAAAGTAACATACAAATACACAATATGCATTCTGATATCGAAATAATTTCTCATGTATTTACAACCTCCAGGGTCAGGATTGAGGCTGTGCCCGAGCACAAAACCTCCTTCACTCTCGAGGAGTCCTAAGTGCTGTGAGAGAAATACTCTTTTCTATGCAAGAAATTCAAAACAATAAGACTTTACATTTTTCCTCTTTCTTCAAAGTAATGGTGCAGAACACTGCCCCTAGCGGTCAGTGCGCTGGTACTGCAGCAGTTCAATCATCAACGGTGCAGAAGTAGCAGCAAAGGGAAGTGAACACAAAAAAATTTGGAAAAATTGTTTTTTCTCCTCGTTGAATTTTCCAAAGCTGCTATAAAGAAGTTTTCAAGTTCCCACTCTAACTGACTGAACCCAAACCCCTCCCAAGAGTTCTTCACATGAAAGTCTGTGGATCTGGAGGAGTAGGGGGGAAAGGGGAAACCGGGAAAAGAGTTCAAAACAGAGTGGGGCATACTTGTCCGTAACTTCCCTTTTTGTGGTGAGCGCTCATGTCAGGCAACACAAATAAACCTCACCCGATCACAAGCAGGGCCTGGCAATGGGAACATCGGATACCCCGCATAGGACGGCATGTCCTGGGTTGGAGGAGTGATGAGAAAAACAGCAACGAACTCACCAGCTCCTCAGGGTAGGCACGCAGTGCTCGGTCCACAAGACGCACTCCAGGCAAGGCGCTTCTTCCTCCTCTTCTTAGTAGAGGCCCAAAATCCCCCAAAGCCCTGTTGCTCGGGGAATCGTGGCTCAAAGAGGTGATCAGGCAGGTCATCACAATCTATTGTGGATTCGCCCAACCAAAACTCGGGATCGGATGAATCCTCCGCTCCAGCAGGGAGGTAGTTAAAGGTCTTGGTTGGGGTAGTGGCCAGATCAGGCCGACAAGATTTTCGCCACGCATCCCAATCAATTTGCTGGGGAGGCCTTCCCTCTGTAGCGATGAACCTAATGGAGGCTGCGCCGACGGAGACTGCCTCCACGCATGCTGCGCGGGCCATACAGTTACTTAACTCTCCCATCCCGTCCAGCGGGCCTACCTTCTGGGGGTGAGAGAACAAGGCAGCCGGTAATTAGGTCCTGGTGGACGGGGCGGTGGTACCTCTATCACTCGGGGCTTCCGACCCCACGTTTTCCTCGAAGGAGGGAATTTCCGGCCATGGGCTTTCCACTTCGGCGGTGACCGCTCCAGAAAGTCGATCCAGGTAATACTCCTTCGGGCGTCCCATCGGTGGAGTGACCTCAAAGAGATAGGTCCAGCAACCATGGCACCGGGCGAATGGCGGGAGGTGCACGGCCAGCTTCTGGCACTGAGGGCAGGTCAAGCCCATCATCTCGATCCCTCGAGAGGTCAGCAATGTGAACTTCCCTCTTGTGGACAGCCGAATGCCGTGTCTATCATGGGCACTCTCGTAGGTGTAGAGGACACCCCCGGTGTAGTCATGGGGCGCCTCAGGGCAGCACAGTCCTTTGAAAGTTCGGACATCTCGGACAGCGATCCGTCCTAGTCAAAGGGAATGGTGGTTCTGCTGATTTGGCGCGCGAGTGGGCGTTTCCTCCTCTTGTTTGGCGCGAAATCCCACTGCACGTCTCACGCAGGGGAGGGTGGCTCCCCCCACTTAGAAGAACCTGTCCGGACACGTTGTAGGCGCGTGCTAGGCCACACGTACGCCCAAGCTTAGCGATGCAAGCGCTACCCCTGCAGGAGCCGCTGATTTGTTATTGGGATCGGCATATTGAGTTACCTTAATGTGGCGTATGGGTGCAGTTGGAGGACAAAGCAGTGAGCGAAGGTCCAGACAGTGAATAAAGGTTTTCCAATGCTTTATTTTCTGGCCAAACACGGCCAACATCAACATCAAATGGGAAGAGCAGGTTGATGAAGAAAAGGAAGAACCTTGCAGTGTCAGGCCCGGATATTAATTGAGCAGTACTTGCTCAATAGAGTACCAATTTTTTTTTCGTCGCCACTCTAGTTGGAGTGGGTAAAGTGCCCCCGGACAGATCCCTCTCACAAGCCTGGCAGCCGAAGTATCACTTAGGATTTGCTGGGAGGAACAGATCTCTCTCACAGACCTGGCTCTAGGGCCTCTGCCACAGGCCAATTACTTTAGGTGAGTTAGATGTATAAATGGAGCGAATCCTGCCAGTAGGTTTTAGCATGGGTCACCAGATGACAGCAAAACGTACCTGTCAACATTCCGGTCACCAGATCCCCGACTGGTTCGTTCAAGCCCTGTTGGACAACCTGCCTCCGGGTTCTCCTCAAGCTGACCCCCCAATCGAACGGCACCCAGCCTGGGATCCTTTCAATAGAACTGGGGACCCAGTAAGTCACTGGAGTCCCCTTTTACCTCCGGATGAGGGTTTGTGTAGACTGCAATTCTGGCCTGGTGGGCCGCGCTGGCGGGGTCCATGGATGCGCGCACCATGAAGGTGGATGCCGCACCTGGAATCGGGACCCCGCAAAAACTTGCCTAGCACATGACACCTGTCACAGATATACCCCTCCCCAGCATGCCTTGCGAGGGAGAAACTTCTCTAATTGGCTGCTGGGAAAAGTTGCTCTGCCAGAACCACTCTGGTGCCAACTGCTGGCCAGGGATTGTATTGCATCCCTGGAGCACAGACTGACCCAGTGGACGTTTCTGGAGTGACAGAAGTCCCAATTTAGCAAATTGTGAATGGGAGCAAAAATAACTCTCCCATTCCCCACTAACTTTAGCGTAGTGCCCACACTGAAAGTAAGGGGGCGCTACATATATATAATAACCATTTCATATTTTATTTTAATCAATTCAAACATACCATATTGAGAATGAATTCTTTAATAAAGGAAAAATCCCTGCTCAGTCTTAGGACTCGAGCAGATAAACAACTTGCAAAACTGTAAAGTCCCCCCCACCAGCCAAATCTGTTGCAAACAGGATTGGCCTACCCAACAGCTGCAGTCATTTCCACACAAGATTGAATAACCAGGTTAAACAAATCAACCCCTACTTCCGATAAATGGACGGAATCTGACCTATAAAAACCAGGGATACCCCCATGCAGATCGATATGTTGATATGAAAAACCGCCAATAGATGGCATAAATTTTTTGGGAGACCTGTTAATCTGCCTTCTCACCTTCTCCAGGGGTGTTAACTGGGGGGAAGAGGACCAGAGAAGGTGGGGAACTATCTCAGAAAAAAACAAATTTACAAGCCGAAAAAGAAAGCTTGAATTTCTGAAAATCCCGCTTCATTGCAAACATCAACTCAAGGGATTTTAGATGACCAATGTCATTACCACCTGAATGTATTAGAACTATCAACGGTGAGGGCCAGTGTGCACTAAGCTGAGACAGTTGAAAGTATACCTGACACCAGCGCAACCCCCGAATACCTTTCCAGTACAGGGAAAAAGACTCTGTGGGAAGAGATAGGTTCTCCGTGTAGCAACGCTAAGATGCTCTCCTACGTGCCCAGAAAATAAAGGAGTAACCTAGGGTCCATATGGTTCTGTGTAAACCTGGGAAAGGCAAATAACAAGGTTAGGTCGAACATACGTCCTAAATCTATCAGGCTCCCATCTACCCAGTCTTTGAATGACTGCCTCATCTAGACCCATCTGAACCACCTCTGTGGCGGCGCCAATGCGGAAAGAATGGGTCGAGAAGAAGGCGTCAGGCAAACCAATGACCCGTAAACACTTTTTAAATACTGAAGTGAACTGATATTTGGTAAGTGGTAAACCTTCTGCGTGTAACAAAAAATTACCTAATATAGGGGGCCTGAGGGCCATGTATTTCTGGAGGACTTCTAAAGCTCAGATTATGTGATCCCCGCAAGGATAAAGCTGAACCCCACACCCTTTCCCCAGCTGATCCGTTTTTGAGTGATGTATAAGCAAACGGACCCCAGAACCTGAAACAAAAACATCCTGGAACCTCAAACCAGAATTCCCAGATTTATAGAGGGGTACTAATTCGGATACTCGGAGTGCAGCAAAAAAAGGCCAGACAGAAAGCCGCATATTGAGTATGACACACTTGACCCATAGACGAGCAAAGGCCTCTCAGCTTGTCGATGGAAACCAGCCTACACTTATCCTGGACAAACATGCTCTTTCTATAAAAATATCGTCTGCAATGCGCCCTGAAAGAGCCGCTCCTTTCTATGCAGTGTGAAAGCCTAAGGGCTTTCACACTGGAGCGTTGCGCTGGCAGGACGCTAAAAAAAGTCTTGCCAGCCACATCTTTGAGGCACGGTAGGAGCGGTAAAAATACAGCTCCTATAGCGCCCCTGCCCATTGAAAACAATGGGGTCACGCCTCAAACCCGCCCACAAAACGATGCAAAGCAGCGTTTTTGCAAGCATTTTTAACCCTTTTTTGGCCACTAGCAGGGGTTAAAACCGCAACGCTAGCAACTGAAAATCGCAGCAAACACAACGATAAAAAGTCCTGTTGATGACGAAATGTCTGGGAGGACGTGCAGTGACGTCACCACGCAGAGGAGGAGGGCTCCTTGTATGCCGGCCGGCTATGTACGATTTTAACGCTGTTTTACTTCTAAATGTTGTAAGTAGAGTTACGCTATGGTGCATTTTCTTTTCAAATCTTTTAATGGATGCAACGGATGGTGACATTAATTGAGCGGTTCCTGATATTTATCTCTGAGGGATCCTGTGGAATACCAAAGGCCACGGCTGGGCTATAGCCATCTGCTTGTTTATGCTTGCCCTCTGGTAAGCGGCCTCTCATTATTGGTGAAGGGTTCACTTATTTTAAGCATCAAGTCACTGTTGGTGGTGTGGATTTTGCCTGAGAAAGTGCTAAGGATTTTCCCAATTGTGATCTGGGTTATCAACTGGTCATCAACCCCACTATATGGACTGGTTCTGATTCATGATTGTCCAGTATTCATTTAACCCTTTATGGACTTGATACTTCCATACTGTTATTATTCACATTAATATATGTTCATTGTATATGGCGCGGCTTTGTTTCCAATTTTCTATGTCATTTTTGTGAATCGCACGCCAGCTGCAGCCTCTTAATATGCGTTTAGTTTAAGTTTAGTTTAATTAAATATTTTCACTAAGCACGTTTTTTTTCCCACAAAATCCTCTTTTACTAACACGGAATCAGCTAAAGCAGCCCCAAGGGTGGCGTCATCCGCATGGAACTTCCCCTTTATAGTGCCGTCGTACATGTTGTGCGTCACCACGCTTTGCTAGAGAATTTTTAAAAACCGATGGTGTGTGGGCAACGTCGTTTTAATGATGAAGTTGGAAAAACGTTGTTTTTTCTACATGCCGAAAAACGATTTTTTTTTTAATGCCGAAAAATGATCGTGTGTACGCGGCATAAGTGCTCGGAATAACACACTTAGACCGAATTTTAATGGTTCAAAGAATGTCAGGCAAAATGGTCGGCCCTCACGCATGTTCACTTCATCAAATCTGGCCCTCTTTGAAAAAGCTTTGGACACCCCTGGATTAGAGAGAGTCGCTGTTCCTGATCACTAGGAACAGCAGATCTCTCTCTACTTCCCTGAGAGAATGGGAATCTGTCTGTTTATATTGACAGATTAACTCCCAAACTGCAACTGTCATTTTCACAATAAACAATGCATTTTAAATGCATTTTTTGCTGTGAAAATGACAATGGTCCCAAAAATGTGTAAAAATTGTCCAAAGTGTCCGCCATGATGTCGCAGTCACAAAAAAAAAACGTTGATCGCCGCCATTAGTAGTAAAAAATTTTTTTTTATAAAAACGCAATAAAACTATCCCCTATTTTGTAAATGCTATACATTTTGCGCAAACCAACCGATAAACGCTTACTGCGATTTTTTTTATATTTTTGGGGGATATTTATTATAGCAAAAAGTAAAAAATATATTTTTTTTTCAAAATTGTCGCTCTATTTTTGTTTATAGCGCAAAAAATAAAAGCCGCAGAGGTGATCAAATACCACCAAAAGAAAGCTCTATTTGTGGGGAAAAAAAGACGCCAATTTTGTTTGGGAGCCACGTCGCACGACCGCGCAATTGTCAGTTAAAGCGACGCAGTACCGAATCGCAAAAAGGGGCAAGGTAGGTCCTTTAGCTGCATTTTGGTCTGGGTCTTAAGTGGTTAAAGAGGCTGCCGTACAGCTACTGCAATTCGCGCAGGGGAGCCAACCTGCTGCTGTATAATGATGTTGGCTGTTTGGCAGGTAGTTAAAGAGAAAAAAAAACAACGTAAAACGCAAAAAGCAAAAAAAGGGTTAAAAAACGTAAAACGTGCCTTAAAAACGCATCAAGCGTAGCCACATAGATGTGAACCTAGACTTTTAGCTAGATTCACGTCGGAGAGCCTAACGTTAGGCAGGCGTAGCGTATCGCATATACGCTACGCCGCTGTAAGTTAGAGAGGCAAGTGCTGTATTCACAAAGCACTTGCGTCCTAAGTTATGGCAGCGTAGCGTAAATGTGCCGGCCTAAGCGCGCCTAATTCAAATGAGGAACAGGGGGCGTGTTTTATGTTAATGAATCGTGACCCGACGTGATTGACGTTTTTAACGAACGGCGCATGCGCCGTCCGTGGACATATCCCAGTGTGCATTGCTCCAAAGTACGCCGCAAGGACTTATTGGTTTCGACGTCCAGCCCCATTCACGGACGACTTACGCAAACGACGTAAAATTTTCAAAATTCGACGCGGGAACGACATCCATACTTAACATTGGCTAGGCCAGCTTTTTGGTGGAATAACTTTACGCCTGAAAACGCCTTACGTAAACGGCGTATCTTTACTGCGACAGGCAAGCATACGTTCGTGAATAGGCGTATCTCGCTGATTTACGCATTCTAGGCGTAAATCAGCGCTCACGCCCCTAGCGGCCAGAGGAACTAGACAGCTAAGATACGACGGCGCATGCAGTCGTATCTTAGCTACATTTAAGTGCATCTCAATTTGAGAATTCACTTAAATGTACGACGGCGCAGATTCAGAGTTACGACGGCGTATCTACTGATCTGAATCTGGCTATAAATCTAGGTTTATTACAACTGGAAGCACATGAAAAAACATTAGCACATCATTGTTGCACTGTGCGGGGAATTCCAGGTAGCAGATGTGAAATTCAGCATGGTTATTACCAAAGCAATTGGAAAGTCATAAATGGTCACCAAAATGTGGCTTTCATTATAGAAAATGAAGACATTTTTTTACATTATTGTTCTTGCCTCTTCAATACATTGGAAACTACATTGGAAACTAACAGATCCAAAAAACGTACGCAGATTAAATCCATAGTGGCAGCTGAGATCTTGGAAGTGGTTTATTGTTGCCAAATGTCTTAGTAGGGAACATCTGAAAGTGAAAATACAGTCCACATTACTGCGGTAGCTTTAGTGGAGAAGGAATATAAAACACATGTAAAATGCTTAATCACAACCAATTGTTAAATATTCGTTTTTGATAAGTTTAAAAGCTAAATATGTTGAAAGTATAGCACTCCTAGACTTTGTTGGTCTACTGGAGATGCATCCACAGGTGTAAAGGACTATTCCATAGGAAAATCTGGAGAAAACAGGAAAGATCGGCGCTTGCCTTAAGTAGCTACATGAACTAACGTGTTTTAAAGAAGAGCTTACAAAACATAACCCATAATTAAACATAAATGTCGGGGAGGTTGTTGTTAATGCTAAAAGAGACAGCCAACCATGACTACGAGAGGCATTCAGAGGGGTCACTGGTCTATTCTGACGCTGTGCACCCATTAAAACACATAAGGGGATGGTAATTACTGGGAAAAGTTGTAATTTGATCTTGTGTGTGTGTGTTTTAAAAAGCATTTATTACATAAGACATAATTATAGGCTGACAGATATTACTACATTCTCATAGGTTGTCCTATCAAATACATCTTTTTTTTTTAAAAGGTTTTTATTATTAGCCATATACACAGTTACAGGAAATAGCATTGCATACAAATGACAAGTACTTATGTAGGACAGTCAAAAGTAGAAAATATGGAGGAAAAAAGATTAAAGGAACAGGTTTCCCCCGTCATACATTTCCATGTCCTTAACAGTAGTAGGAAGTAACCCTAACATGGGTTCTTCTAAAGTGCATATAGCCTTTTATATTATAAACCGAGAACTAATTATGCAAACTTCGGGCTCCTGATCACAAGGAACAGTGTAGCTAGATTATATCATATATCTTAAGATCAGAGCACCATGCCCATCAGAAAGTAGAATAATAAACCACAAAACTAGGGCATATAAACAAACATATAGAGAAAAAAAAGAAAACCCTCTCTCCCGAGTGTCGTGTGTCGTTGTCTCCCCATCTCCCCAGATCCGCCCGCACCATAACTGCACAATACGTCTCATACATTGTATATATAGAGAACAAGAAAACATATTCCCTTACACCTCTCCAGAGTTAGTGTCCCTGGAGTCTACCCAACTACCCCACACATTATGAAATTTTTTCTTGCTTCCCCTCGCTTCATAGGTCATTTTGTACATTGTAATATTAGCATTAATTAACCCCTTCCAGGCAGATATAGTGAGGAAGTCCCTCTTTATCCAGTTCAAGACAATGAGCTTCCTGGCATAGTAGAAGAGCAGTCTCAGGAAGATTCGCATATTGTTACTCATAATATCATCCTCTATAATACCTAAGAGACACAGAAGTGGGCTGCATATGTTTGGTAGATCAAAAGTATCTGCAATAAATTGCGTAACCTGCGACCAAAACGGTCGAATCCTATTACAGTCCCACACCATATGCATAAAGGTGCCCTCTGCCACCAAGCACTTATGACAAACAGGGTTCTCTCTTCTGCCCATTCTATATAATCTGTGTGGTGTGTAATACATTTGATGCAGGTATCGCAGCTGAATCAGCTTGTCTCTTGCCGAGATCACAGTGGGGAGATATGACACTAGGACCTCCTCCCACTGGAGTTCCGTCAGTTCTGGTATTATCATAGTCCACTTAAGTCTCGTCTTTTCCTCTCTCGGTCGTATCTTACTCATGAGCATATTATAGTAGGTAGAGACTAACTTGGTATGTTCAGGATTCAACAATAATGATTCTAACTTAGTGTTTTCTAACACCACTACCCCAGTGCCAAGCTGCGCCTGAGCTGCATGTCTCAGTCTTGTGTACTGAAATCTCCAAGTTTCGGGTACCCCCAATTCCCTTTTCAAGTGCGTGAATGTTTTCAACTCCCCTCTGTCAAACAGTTGATGTAAGTAAACCAGGCCAAATTTGGCCCACCTATGTCCATCTTCCAGTAGAAAGATGTCCTTTAATCTGGGGTTAAACCACAGCGGAGCATTAGGGGACAAGTGCAGGGGGGTGTCCAAAGTGTGTCTCCTACATATCTCCAGCACCGCTTTTGCTGATCTAAGGATCACCATTCCATCTGTTGTCGGGACCTCCCCTCTGTGAAAAAAGTTCAGCAGTGTCTCATATGAGGTTGCCACAGCCGCCTCCACCGCTACAGCGGCATTGTTCAGCTGGGGGAACATACGCCAGTGGGCATGAACTAGCTGCGACGCCAGGTAGTATAGACGGAGGTCCGGGATCGCCAGACCTCCTCTTCCCACCGGCAACTGCAGCACAACCAGTGCCACCCGAACTGCCCCACCACCCCACAGAAAGGAGGTCAGCAGGGAGTCAATGTATCTAAAGGTCTTCCTGGGGATGCCTACGGGGGCGTTAGAAAGAATGTACAGGAATTTTGGGAGAAAGATCATTTTAAACAGGTTGGCCCTCCCCAGCATTGTAAGCGGGAGGTCCTTCCATTTTTTCACCCTGTCCTCGAAGTCTCGTATGACTGGCCATAGGTTTGTCTTTGAAAATTTCTCTATAGGCAATTCTACGGTTATTCCTAAGTACTTAAAGCGGTCTGTCACCTGTAGGGGGAACTGAGCAGGGAGAGCTAGATCTGGCTGTGGATCCAGAGGAAAGAGCGCCGACTTAGACCAATTGATCCGGAATCCAGAGAAGTCACCGAACTCTCGGATCAAGGATAACGCGGTTGTCAGGGATTCCTCAGGATCGCCCAAATAAAGGAGCATATCGTCCGCGTATAGTGATACACGTTCCTCCAGGTCCCCGACCAGCAGCCCTGCAATGCCAGCCCAATCCCTGAGCCTAGTCGCCAGGGGTTCCATGGCTAGTGCGAATAAAAGTGGTGACAGGGGGCAACCCTGCCTAGTTCCCCGCCTGATCGGAAATGAGTCCGAAACGAGGCCATTGACCCTGACACTAGCCTTTGGCTCCGCATAGAGCAACCTGACCCAGCTCACAAACCTCGGTCCCAAGCCCAGTTTCAGTAGTAGGGGAAAAAGGTAGGTCCACTCCACAGAGTCGAATGCCTTTTTTGTGTCCAGTGATGCCACCACCCTCCGACCAGAGTTAACATGGGACACTTGCAAATTGACAAATAACCTCCTCAGATTCATCTGAGTGCACCTCCCCGGTATAAAGCCGGTTTGGTCTGAGTGGATTAATTTCAGTATTACCGACTGCAGCCTACCCGCCAAGATCTTTGCCAACACCTTAACGTCGGTGTTGATCAGAGAAATCGGCCGATAAGACTCGCACTCCAGTGGGTCCTTACCCGGTTTCGGAATCACCACAATCAGTGCTTCACGCATCGACTCTGGTAATACACCCTCCCCTTCTGCGTCACTGAACACCGTTTGGAGGCGTGGGACTAAGCTCTCTATATGCAACTGGTACCATTCGGCCGGGAGGCCATCTAAACCCGGCGACTTTCCCGGTTTAAAAGAAGCAATGGCCCCAGCCACCTCCTCTGATGTTATGGGCTGGTCAAGAGCAGCCCTTTCACCCTGCGTCAGGGATGGGAGAGTCATTTCATCTAGGTAGGAAGAGACGTCTTGAACTGTAGAGCTAGATTGGGACTGGTATAGTGTATTATAAAAGTCTCGGAACGTGGACAGTATATCTTGAGAGTCGCTCACTAATTCCCCAGTCGGGCGTTTAATCTGCAATATCGATGTAGGGGCATATAGGGGTTTTGCCAAAAATGCCAGCAGTCGGCCGCTTTTGTCCCCAAACTCAAAAATGGACCTAGCCTGTTTCAGTTGCAGTTTCATAGTCTGATCCGTCAGTAGTATTTTATATTGTCTTGTTAAGTCCTGCCATGAGCTATAGGTATCCGGGGATGGGGTCTGAATATACTGTCGTTCTGCATTTACAGTAGCCTGTTCAGCCTGCTTCACATCTAAATTTAAGGCCCTTGCAAAGTCCCTAGTTTCCTTGGCAAACACCCCCCTCAAAGTTGCTTTAAAAGCGTCCCATTGAATCGGTATCGAGGTGCCGGAGCTATTCTCCCTCCAATACAGATCAATAGCCGTCTTACATTTGATCTTCACATATTCCTCCTCCAACCACTGCGTTTTCATACGCCACAGTCGTCTCCCAGCAGGTACACCTAAAGTCAGCGTGACCTCCATAGGAGAGTGATCTGAGAGAGCTCTGGGGAGGTATCTAACCCCTGAAACCAGAGGTAATGCATCCACAGAGGACAGCACCATATCAATTCTGGATAGTGTCCTATGTGTCCCCGAGTGACATGAGTATTCTCTGACCCCAGGGTTGCGACACCGCCACACATCAGTGAGGGCGTAGCTGTCCAACCAGGTGGAAAGAGTATGGCGTGGACCAGTCACACTCCCATGTCTATCGAGTGACCCATCCGACACCGCATTAAAATCTCCTAACAGTAGTAGTGGACCCTGGGCCACCTGTATTGCAGCTGTAAGAATTTCTTCAAGTACCTGGAAGGAAAAAGGGGGAGGGACATATACACACACTAGCGTCATGCAGGTCCCAAACATTTGACAGACAAGAACAGCATACCTCCCCTTTGGGTCGCTCTTAACCTGTAAAATATGTGCAGCCGCCTTCTTAGTGACTAGAATGGCCACTCCTCTAGAGTACGTAGAGTACTCAGCATGTATTACCCTCATCACATTAGCTTTTTTCAACGCCAATACCTTAGAACCTTGGAGATGTGTCTCCTGCAGCATGATAATATGGGGTTTATACCTCCTTATGAAGTCAAAGACAAGGGAACGCTTAATCCTTGAATTCATACCCCGGACATTCCAGGACAATACATTTATCTTACCCGACATCCTGTATAGTAATGCATCGCAGGTGCATACCCAGGGCTTCTCCGGACCCCTCCGATGCGGTCCACCCTAGTAACCTGCGGAGATTTAACAAAAGAGAGACAACGACACACGACCCAAGTTCACAGAGAAAAATAGAACCCCTCCCCCCACCCTGCACACAGCCCCAACCTGCCGAGTGCCTGTATCCCATAACTTCAGCAAACAAATTGTCAGGGGATTATATCAGTCTCACCCCCCAACCACCTACTCCCTCCAGGGAGTCTATGTTAACAGAGCCGTTGACACGGACTCATTAAGTCAGTTCCATAGAAAAAAAAAAAAAAAACCCCCAGCAAAAAAATGGAAAAAAGGGGGGGAGGAAAAAAATACCCCCAATCCACACAAAAAAGCAATAAAGAGAGTGTGCTGGTGAATCCGGGCAGGGCTCGGTTCAGGAAAACCGAGGTGTCAGAGCCAAATAGTCACAGTGGGATTGACCCCACTCGTCCCAGCATCAAACAGAGCGCAGGCAGAAACAAACGGCCCAGAGTAAGAGCCCAGCCTATGTTATATAGTTAGTGGTCATTTCTTGGACTGGGTCTTCCCTTAGTGTCCAACCATCTTGAGGCCTCTATAGGGGAATTGAAGAAGAACACTTTGCCCTCGTCGACCACTCTGAGCTTCGCAGGGTACATCATACTGTAGGCCATATGCATATCTCTCAGTCTCTTTTTAACATGCAGGAAACTGGCTCTCTGTTTCTGCGTAGCTGCAGAAAAATCAGGATAAATAGAGATCCTGTTCCCATTGAATTGGAGATCTCCTACAGTGCGAGCTGCCCTCAGAATATTTTCACGATCTCTAAAGTGTAGGATACGTGCAATCATAGGACGCGGATGGGCACCTGGTGGAGGGGGTTTAGACGGAATGCGGTGTGCCCTCTCTATAGCAAACAGACGAGAAAAAGTAGTGTCAGCCAGGGTATCTTTTAGCCAGAGCTCTAGGAAGTCCTCAGGCTGTTTGCCCTCTGCCTTCTCAGGGAAGCCTACCAAACGTATATTATTCCTCCTCTGGCGGTCTTCCATGTCCCATAACTTATCTGTATGAGCCCCCACCTCACAGTGAATGTTCTGCAGTTTATTCTCCAAAGGGCGTACCACATCTTCCAGGTCACTAATTCTCTGCTCAGCTTCCCCAGCTCTCTCCCTAATGGTTTGCACGTCATGTTTAAGGAACGACAATTCAGTCCTGATACCATCAATGTGGTCAGTAAGGGTAGTTTGGCACGTGTATATGGCCTCCATAATCTGCTTCAGGGAGGGCTCCCCTTCACCTGCTTCAGAAGCCTCATCTCCCCCCTCCTGTGGTTGTGATTCGGCCTGCTTTGTGCCCCGCTTCGGCCCTTTAGTTCTGGGAGGTAGCTGGCTCACCTGGGTGTCTGACAGTGAGGGCCATTCGACCTCCGGAGGCCTTTCCGCGCTGGGGCCCTGTCCCACTGCCTCATGGCGGCCGCCATCTTGGGACTTCCAGGCAAAGTGGACCGGGCGCTGTTCCGGAGTTGCCATCGGTGCACGGCCGTATTTGACCATCCCTACATGGGCAGCACAGGATCCGGAGTCGGGGGATGTCTCTGCCTGCGGTGTTTGGCTGCTCTGTCGCCCAGGATTTAGTCAGGATTCGTCTGCCCTGCACGGAGCTCCGGACCAGCGCTGCTCACATGTCTGCCGTTGGCTCCGCCCCCCGTCATCAAATACATCTTAATGCTACCAAAATGATTTCCCAGAACTGCATGCCTTTATCTGTAACATAAGGGAAACTGTTTTATTTATCATAGTTTTTAGATGATGATCGACATAAGATTTTGTAGTAGCCATTCTAACCGTAGAAACTGTAAATAAGGACAAATTGTATAAACCGACTTTGGTTGTCAGCCATGAGGATGTTGTATTGCTTGGCTGCCTACTCGTAGAAATGATGATGCCAAAAACATACCAATTTATTTTACTGGACAAGTTATTGTTTTACTGTCAATCAATATATTTCTTTATTTTGTGAAAAGAAAACAACCATGATTACCTCCAGAATTGCTTCATACATAGATATGAAACATTTTTTTTTTTACTTTTATACTTTTTACTTTGTAACAATTAGGGGTGCAACAGATCAAAAAACTCACGGATCGGATCGTTCCTCGGATCAGAGTCACGTCACAGCAAAAAAAAGACAAGACAAAGTCCCCACTGTAATATCCACATCTCCCCCACTGTAATCTCCACATATCCCCCACTGTAATCTCCACATATCCCCCACATCTCCCCACTGTAATCTCCACATCTCCGCCACTGTAATCTCCACATCTCCCCACTGTAATCTCCACATCTCCCCACTGTAATCTCCACATCTCCCCCACTGTAATCTCCACATATCCCCCACTGTAATCCCCACATCTCCCCACTGTAATCTCCACATCTCCCCCAACTGTAATATCCACATCTCCCCCAACTGTAATATCCACATCTCCCCCACTGTAATATGTACATCTCCCCCCACTGTAATATCCACATCTCCCCCAACTGTAATGTCAACATCTCCCCCCACTGTAATGTCCAGATCTCCCCACTGTAATGTCCAGATTTCCCCCCACTGTAATATCTACATCTCCCCCAACTGTAATGTCCACATCTCCCCACTGTAATGTCCACATCTCCCCCCACTGTAATATCCACATCTCCCCCCACTGTAATATCTACATCTCCCCCCACTGTAATATCTACATCTCCCCCAACTGTAATGTCCACATCTCCCCACTGTAATGTCCACATCTCCCCCCACTGTAATATCTGAATCTCCCCACTGTAATGTCTACATCTCCCCCCACTGTAATGTCCACATCTCCCCCCACTGTAATATCCACATCTCCCCCCACTGTAATATCCACATCTCCCCCCACTGTAATATCCACATCTCCCCCCACTGTAATATCCACATCTCCCCCAACTGTAATATCCACATCTCCCCCAACTGTAATATCCACATCTCCCCCAACTGTAATATCCACATCTCCCCCACTGTAATATGTACATCTCCCCCAACTGTAATGTCCACATCTCCCCCCACTGTAATGTCCACATCTTCCCCCACTGTAATATCCACATTTCCCCCCACTGTAATGTCCACATCTTCCCCCACTGTAATATCCACATTTCCCCCCACTGTAATGTCCACATCTCCCCCCATTGTAATATCTACATCTTCCCCAACTGTAATGTCCACATCTCCCCACTGTATTATCCACACCTTCCCCACTGTATATAGGAAGATTTGATAAACATGTGGTTAATGCAATCACATTTAGATGAAGTTACATGAACATATAGGTCCCAATATCAGGTGAAGGTGGCCACTCCTGCAAAGCTGCTCCCTCCGTTCATGTCTCTCTGTCACTTGCTGGGTAGGTAATTATTGCTCCAATATCACTCCATGTAGATGCCGGCTACTGAGGAGGAACTGGTGATCAAAACGAGGCTTGGAACTCAGGACGGGGATGGCAGCAGGTAGATGGCGTCACCATTAGTGGACACGTTTTCTGAGCATTCACACTACAATCGTATGGTCAGCCGCACTCCTTTCTCAACAGACTTAACACAGAGGACGGCATAAACTAATTTTAAAGGAAGGAGATGGGCGTGGAAGCTGAGGAGAAGGATTAACCGATAGACAGGCTATGTGGCTGGATATATGTAGCAGAAGACAACAAATGGCACATATATTTAAAAACATTAGAAGACCATAATGGATGCTAAATGGTGGACCAAGTTGGCCGCCGCTCTGGGAGCTAGGCCGAAGCCGCGGCCTTTCCTATGGCCGAGGCAGCGAAGCTCACAATCCGCGGATCACGTGGTGTGCCGAACCGAACATGTTGACCCGTTCGAAACACGGATCAATGACGATCCGTTGCACCACTAGTAACAATTATAGATTGAAGATTATTATTAATTCACACTTAGAAACATTTGGATTTACAGTTACCCTAGTCCCCGACATGGGAGTGTGTGCAATATTGCACACATTTCTTCAGTGAATGAATTGCACCACAATGCAAACCAATTATTTTATTATTATTATAAAGGATTTATATTGTGCCAACAGTTTGCGCAGCGCTTTACAACAGGGCAGACAGTACAGTTACACTACAATTCAATAAAGGAGGGATCTGCTTGTTGGAGCTTACAATCTAGAAGGGACGTCAAGTGAAACAAAAGGTAATAGCTATAGGGGATGATCAGATGGAGAAATGTTAAATACAATTGCATACAGTTGTTAGCTGTGGGTAGGATAGGCTTCTCTGAAGAGTAGTATTTTCAAGGGACCATCAAAAAGCTAATAGAGTAGGAGATAATCAGACAGATTGGGGTAAGGAGCTCCATAGGATTGAAGAGGCTCTGGAAAAGTCCTGGAGGCGAGCATGGGAGGAGGTGATGAGGGAGCAAAAGAGCAGGAGGTCTTAAGAAGAGAACCTATTGATGTCATGTGCCCATACTTTTGTGGGATGGTCACATGTAGCGTAGGGTACTGAAATGAATGAGATGCACCTAAATGTGCAGAAATGGTTGTGCCAGCATTCCCAGTTTTTTTTATTTCACCTTAATAATTCCAAAACGTAAAAACAGCACACTGTATATTTTAAACAACATCTCAGTGCTGCTGATCTCCTCTAGCCTTCATTAGCTACCTCCTGTCTACATGCACTCCAGCATTGGCTACATATCATTGCTTTGGACCAGCTTCCTGATAGTGACAATGGTTGACCATGCTTGCACAATAGGTGTCAGCTTGGCGATTTGTCTCTATTGGAAGCTCATATGACCAGAGGACAATGCAGCAGCACAGTTGTCACCATATAACAGAAAAAGTCTGAACAAGGACCTTTATGGTAGGATCATCAGGTATGTTTATAATCAAAGCTGTATATGTCAAAAGATTGAAAACATATGACAATGACAATAACATGTTAAAGCGTATATTTCACTGAATAGGTTTAAATCTATTTCAAGACTATCTGAAATTATATTCTTGTGTCACTATTATGCTGGAACAATGGCATGATGTAGATATTTTAAATGTTTTTATTGTACTTGTCCATGTATTTCTCAGTAAATGAAATTTGTACCGAGAAAAGTTTGAAGGCCACCCTTGTACAGCGTTGTATGAAAGGTTTACATACTGTGAGTCACAGCAACAGAACAAGTATGCAGCACACTAACCACTTATTGTTCTCACATGAATGTAAATGTAGTCTCAACTGGGTCCAATTTAGATATTATTTATTAAAGCGGAGTTCCACCCAAAAGTGGAACTTCCGCTCATCTAAACCCCCCCCCGGTGCTACATTTGGCACCTTTCGGGGGGGGGGGGGAGAGGATACCAGTCTTCCACAGGCATCCTGTCCCCACTTCCGGGAGCCTGTGCCACGACCCTTGACGTCGCCGCTTGGCTCCCTCTTTCCCCCGCCACCGGGCCAATAGGAGAGAGAAGCGGAGGCTCGCTCTTGCGCAGTAGGGTTCACGGCGTAAGGCTGTACGGCTACACTGCCGGGTTCCCTTAACTGCAATGGCAGCGGAAGCACCCGACAGCTGATGGACACATCAGCTGTGGGTGCCAACATCGCTGGACTCCAGGACAGGCAAGTGTCCTATTATTCAGTCAGCAGCTGAAGTGGTTAAGGAGCTCTACTTTCTTGTATGTATATATATATATATATATATATATATATATATATATATATATATATATGTGTATGTATATATGATTTGTGTGTGTATAAGTAAATATATATTTATATGGCCCGGATTCAGAACGGAATTACGACGGCGTAAGTCCAAATCTGCGCCGTCGTATCTATACGCCTATTCAGAAAGGCATTTACGTTAGAATTTGTCCAAGATACGACTGACGTAAGTCTCTTACGCCATCGTATCTTGGGGTGCATATTTACGCTGGCCGCTAGGGGCGCTTCCGTATATTTCCACGTTGAATATGCAAATGAGCTAGATACGCCGATTCACAAACCTACTTGCGCCTGGCGTATTAAAATACGCTGTTTACGTAAGGCGTACAACCGGCGTAACTTTACCCCTCATAAAGCAGGGGTAAGTCATGTTAAGGTATGGACGTCGGAAACGTCGGAACAGCGTCGTATTT
This sequence comes from Rana temporaria, assembly GCF_905171775.1. Lineage (NCBI taxonomy): Eukaryota > Metazoa > Chordata > Amphibia > Anura > Ranidae > Rana > Rana temporaria. The sequence goes on from NC_053501.1 coordinate 48,474,995, forward strand.
TACATCGTTCGCGTAAGTCATACGTGAATGAGGATGGGCGTAGGCTACGTTCACGTCGACTAAGCATTGAGCCGGCGTAATTTACGGAGAAAATTTTACGTAATACTGAGCATGCGCGCTCATGTGCCATTCGTTAGGCGCGTTATTTATGTGGGGTCACGATTCATTTCCATACAACACGCCCCCTACCAGCCTACTTTGAATTACGCGGGCTTACGCCGGCCCATATACGCTGCACACCGCCGTAACTTCAGGGATGCAGCGGACCCAATGCCGTGAACCGTGGCCGCAGCATATGTGAACCCAGCCTTAGTCTGTTGTTTTTCACAAGCTCAAACTCTCCAGCAGAATATATCAGTTTACATGGATGAGTCAAACCAGTTAACACTGAGAGGGGTGAATAAAATGATCAGCTTTTATATATTCATAAAAAAAACTTTATCCCAAAAGGAAAACAAAAAGATGTTTACTTACTAGAAACCCCTGTTGCTAGGTCTAGGTTCCTAATCTGCCTCTTCCTAGATCGCGGTGCTGTTTCGCCACTTCCTCCTCTTCGGTGAGCTCCCCCGTTGTCTTCTGGGACCTGTGTGTGTCCCAGAAGACGACGGGGGCCATTCACAGAGTGCTGCGCGACTCGCACATGCGTAGTAGGAAACGGGCAGTGAAGCCGCAAGGCTCTACTGCCGGTTTCCCTTAGTTCCAATGGCGGTGCCAGCACCCGATCCGATGGACGAATCGGTTTCTGGGGGCCGTCATTGCGGGCTCGCTGGACAGTAAAGGCCCTTAATAAAAGTCAGTAGCTACAGTGTATGTAATTGCTGACTTAAAAAAACGGCTGGAACACCGCTTTAATTTAGAGTTTAATGCAGTTTGGAAATACACTGTAAATGACCCCAAAGGCAACCAGCAGAATTGTAATTCCAATTCAGTACAATACTTAGTTCAAAAGTCTTTAGAAGCCTAGAAGATTAAGATAAATAATTAATCATATGTACAATGGTTATGTAATCGCCCTGTTTTACAGTATCACACCGAGTTACAGCGGCACTTGAAGATGCCAAGTCTGTCATTGTGATATTGGAGGTGTACTGGATGGAGGGGTTGGGAGGGAAACATTAAACTGCACACTATTATATTTAGCATGAAGAGGGTATTTTTATTATTGTAGTTTCCTTTTAATATGCATACATTCCAATGACATTAAACAAGAAAATGGCAGCAGCCTGTATTTTGAACATATTTTTTTGCAACTCAATCTAAAATAAGAAAAAAAATAAAATAAAACCCTTAACATCCAGTCTGGAGGTTTTGCTTTCAACACCCGAACCTTGAGTATCTACGCAGGCGACAGCCTCACAGGGAATAAATTGTAGTGTTTCCAGGAAGCTTCAGCTGTCACTGTCTTGTAACAGAGAAATTCATGTAAAATAGTTTGCAGAGCCCTCGCTGTAAAAGTCAGTCTTGTTTATCATGACGAGTAACATTTCACTTACTGTTCAAATAGAGATCACCCACTGTGTTAGTGAGGTCTATAGGAAGGAAGTGCACATCTGGAAATAAGATGCTTTATGTCTGGATAATAACACTGATAAAGTAACAAAAAATGTAATATATTGCTGCTCACCAGTCCTTGGATGTGGTTTGTGCATCAATTTTTTTTTCCAAGGTTTCTTTTTTTTATAGCTGTTGATTCTGCCAGTAACACACATCCAGACTGACGACGCCCAATCACTGTATGGTATCAAGGGAAAAAACAGGATTGGACTACAGGATTACACCTCTCTTCTCTATAGCATAGAAGGGAGTGAAAACCTAATGCAGCGTACACACGACTTGGTCATTAAAAACGGTAGTGTGTTGGCTCCAGAGCATTTTTCTCGACAAAAAAATGGTCGTGTGTGCGCTTTAACGACGGGGAAAAAAACACGCATGCTCAGAAGCAAGTTATGAGATGGGAAATTAGCATAATCAGCCCAAAGGGTGGCGCCATTCGAATGGAACTTCCCCTTTATAGTGCTCAAGCATTTTTTATCACGATCGTGTGTATGCAAGGCTGATTGAGAGGAATCACTTCGAGAAAAACGTAATTTTTTTCCATGACATGGAAAACGGTCATGTGTAAGCGGCATCAGAGGTAGCTGAGAATGATATAGCTGATAACCGTTATAACAAAATGCTTTCTATGGTGTATTTAACAGATGAAAAGGAACCAAATAAGAGAGGTTCATTGATAGGGCCCTTTAACACACCACAATGCATACGTGTGACAAAACATGTTCTGTGCTGGGCTGCACAGTGGAAAAAAGTTTAGTCTATAGACAGTCATTGTGCATGTAGCATGTGTGCATAGTTTTCATAGGGTTTCTCTTTTTTGCAGCAATCAACAACAGAGAGAATTCACGATATGCCAAAATGCAAAACAGATACAGAACAGTTTATTAACCACAAATCCTCTAGCAGCAGCTTTTGTTGGAAGTAGCAGGAAATGAGAGCGATGGAGGCTCTACGATCCACCTGTTGGCTCCCCACAGTCGATCGATTGGCTTGCCGTCCCCCACTCTAGAGAGTGTCTGGCAGAGGACTTCTGTTTACCTGTGTGATGAACACCAAGTGCCATCACATGTTGATGCATAATATTGGTGCAGATTTTCTGCAAAATCTGGTTGGCTATCTTGGACACAGGGGTTCTAGGATTAGCACCCTCAGTGTCACAGTGTGCCTAAAGTGTGGGAGTAGATATAGAGACAGGACCCCACTTGATAGGGATTGGCTAAGCCTAGAGTAAGGCCTTGTACACACGAGGAGACATGTCTGATGAAAACGGTCCGAGGACCGTTTTCATCGGACATGTCTCCTGGGAGCTTTTGGTCTGATGTGTGTACACACCATCAGACCAAAATCCCCACGGACAGAGAACGCGGTGACGTAGAAGACACTGACGTTCTCAAACACGGAAGTGCAATGCTTCCACGCATTCGTCGAATCAATTCGACGCATGTGCGGGATTTCGGTCCGCTGGTTAGACGTACTAACCAGCGGACATGTCCGACGGACAGGTTTCCAGCGGACAAGTTTCTAAGCATGCTAAGAAACTTTTGTCCACTGGAAACCTGTCCGCTAGGCCGTACACACGGTCGGACATGTCCGCGGAAACTGGTCCGCGGACCAGTTTCATCGGACATGTTCGTTCGTGTGTACGGGGCCTAAGAGACAGGTTACTGTTGAGGAGTGAAAGCAAAGGCTCTGGCCCGGAAATTATAGGAGAGGACAGCGTGAAGAGAAGAAGCTCAAGACTCCATAGCCACTCTGCTGGAACACTGGGAATCACTCCTCAAAGCAGCTGGGTTAGGGCAGTGCCCTCTGCTGTGATAACTTTGGCATAGAAATTTACTATAGAAACAACATAAGGAAGGAAGCCTTGTGCAACCTCCGGTATGTAAGCCCTGCCCTTTTACATGGTATTGTTGACTTACTAAAACTATAGCTCTAAAGCAACATTAGAGCGGAATCGTTTTTGTTGTGGCTGTTGATTATTTTTATATATAGCACTACTCTCACAGGGGTTGTAGATGACTGGTTTCCCTTCTCATGCACAGCCAGGCAACAAGCAGTTTCCACTTTCATAAGACACAAGGAACAGTCTTTGAGCTTGTTTTTTGTTGTTTATTTGGGGTAATAACTTGTATGGGCAATAGGAATTATGCGATGCCCAGCTTGATTGCAAAAATAACAGGGACAACTGCCTCCCTATATATACGCTCCAGAACTGTCCTCCTCTTGAATACTGACAGTCTCTAATAATCAAAGATGCAAAAGCCCCTTACAGACTAGGAAATCTCAATCCCTAAGAAACTAGCACAAAGTGTTGTAGGCTGCCTACCGGAGTATCTCCAACTCCACTGAAGACACTGATCTCAGCTCTACTGACTGCAGGAACTAGAAGGCCACTTGGCTGCTCTGAAGATTTCCCAGGGCAAGGGAAAGGAAAGATTAAGCACAAAGCTGTCTTCCAGAAAGGCTTGCTGCATGTGGGAATCGCTCCCCTTGTGTATCCCTAGGTGTGCTGATGTACTCACACTGTCCTCCTTGCTACCGCTGCTTCTCAGGCAAGATTCCTTTTAAACCACAATGCTGTCAGGATCCTCCCAAGCCAGCCCGAGCTCCAGCCTGAGGCAGAGCCCCCCATATCAAGGGCTTGCCTTCATAACCTCCCAACAGTCTCCTCAGCACTCCATCTTCCACCTGACTCCCCTGCTGCTTTCATTTATCCATATTTAAGGGTTGGCTCAGCCACCCTGTCAGGTTCACTGCCTGGGGATTGCTGAGGCCAAGTTCCCCTAAGTATGCATATCAACCCTCCTGGCTACCACCCACTAACTTCTAGAAATGTATCCAAACTTCTAGAACCAAGGGAAAGCACCAGAGACTTGCTTGTATGAGTCATCCATTCTGCTCTTGCAGTAAACCCATGACCCAGTTTAGACTCACAAGTTAAATTATGAGTCAAAACATAGATTTGCCTACACTGACACTAGTAGCACACTAGAGGGTGCTACATATATAAAATGCTTAAAGGAGAAATTGTGTCACCTGTTACCTTCTAACCTCTGCCACACCGTAAGCACACTTTACAAGTTTATTCCTCAGCTCTGAAGGGATGCACTAGTAACATAACGGGATGAAAGTTGGTTCACAATGGACAACAGAGAAAAGCAGACATCCAACTGTAGGGACCCTGCCTTGTGTTGGAGTATTCCTAGTCCACATTTGGTGTTTAGAGATAGGCTATAGCCAGTCTGAGTTATGTTATCTTTGGTTTCGCCCAATATCAGGAATGTTGTCAGATTTTTGCCTGCTACTGTTGAGTGTTCTCCAGTAGGCAGACTGAGTAGATACAATGCATTGGTTTCTGAATATGTATTCTTCCCTGGCCAAACACTGGGCAGTAATGTGGGCAAGAGAATATTTGGAGAGTCCTTCTAAAATGGTATTTTCCTTCCTAGGCTATGTCTAGACAGGGTGTAGAGTTGAAAGGACTGGAGGGGGGGGGTTGGCTCCAGAAAGGACCAGTCTTTTCCTCCCAGGTCACTTTGACTGGAGGAAAAAGCCAGATCCAAGAGTGTGTTTGTTCTCCCAGCTGCCCATCTGGTCCTTCATTGTCCTAAACTGGTCTGTGGTAGAGGCCATAGAAGTCTTAACCTAGTCTTTGACAGGGGATGAATAAACTCAAAGGTAGTTACCCATCTAGGCATACAGAAACTATGATAGAATGTAGCAGAAGCATAAAGATTTCCACTTCGGACCTGTGACAGGAATCAAAACAATTTGGAACATAGTAGCCAGTCTCGGTCTAAAGAATTCATTGAGAAGTCTGCTGAATGTAGGACATTTTTACTGATGTTTTTTTCAATATCCTGTACCCCTACTCCTCTTTCCTCTAAAACAGTTGAGCCGATAAGTTGCAAGAAAAGGACTGGAGAATTTGAAGTCTGTCTGTCTGTAGTCTGTCACTGTCAATGGGTCAGTGAATTGTTTAGGTGCGGCTATATGGCAAGTTACTAGAAGGGAAAAGAGAGCCCACTATAATCCAACAGCAGGGGGTTTTTGCCATTCAACACATCCAGAAGTTTTGGTGTCTGGTGCTACTAGCCTTTAGGAGCCAGACTCTACTTTGTTGCCAAAATGAATCTAATTTAAACACATTCTTAAAGGTGTCAGCACTTTTAGACATTCAGCTCATTCTTACAGGCCCGGAGCTATTTTTCTCAACCTTTCAATCATTATACACAACTGAATTCTTCAGGTGTTTCCAAAATTGTGGAAAATCCACAAAATAACAACATCATAGAGACTATGCCCACTGTATATGCTACCCAGTCAAAGGGAGTTTGACTTGCTCAGTGGAATTCACATATACAGTGGGCCAGATTCAGGTAGAATCGCAGCGGCGTAACGTATCGTAGATACGTTACACCACCGCAATTTTTCATCGCAAGTGCCTGATTCACCAAGCACTTGCGTGAAAAATTAAGCTTAAGCCCGCGTAATTTAAATGGGTGTGTGCCATTTAAATTAGGCGCGCTCCCGCGCCGGAGCAACTGCGCATGGTCCGTTTCGAAATTCCCGCCGTGCTTTGCGCGCAGTGATGTCATTTTTTTCGAACGGCGACGCGCGTAGCGTACTTTCGTATTCCCGGAAGTCTTACGCAAATGACGTTGATTTTTAAATTTCGACGCGGGAACGACGGCCATACTTTATACAGCAATATGTTTGCTGTGTAAAGTTAAGGCACCAAAAACGACGACTAACTTTGCGACGGGAAACTAGACTAGTGGCGACGTAGCGAACGCGAAAATCTATCGGGGATCGCCGTAACTCCTAATTTGCATACCCGACGCTGGTTTACGACGCAAACTCCCCCCAGCGGCGGCCGCGGTACTGCAACCTAAGATCCGACAGTGTAAAACAATTACACCTGTCGGATCTTAGGGATATCTATGCGTAACTGATTCTATGAATCAGTCGCATAGATACTCTGAGAGATACAACGCACTACAATCAGTGCTTACTCATAGCTATGAGTAAGCACTGATTGTAGTGCGAAATATCAGCTGTATGCCCCTGTCTTTGCTGTGATGTATGGTGTTTGATAACTTTTATCAATAAAAGGCAACCGAGAAGGTTTTTCCAGAGTGCGGCTGTCCAAACATTTCTTTCTACAATTCCAAATGTATTTAAACATGGGCAGTGTTAGTAGGGAAGTGGATGGTGTCCGCACTCCGCAGAGCAATGGACTAGTCATTAGGGCAGAGATTGGTGTCAGTATGGCAGTGGACAGTAGTTTTTTATTTTTATTATAAAAAAAAATTATTATTCTTTACAATTTTTTTATGAGCCTCTTTGGTGGGCTTTGGTGAAATAACAGCAGGGGGAAACTGCACTGCACGGGGCAAATTAAGGTGTGCCCAGGCACACCCCCTGCACACACCTATGGTTGTACTGCAGTGCAAACAACAGGCTTATAGGGGCAGACAGAAACAAGCTCATCAGTCTGCTGCTTCTCCTTTTACTGCCCAGTCACAAGCTAGGGGAGGTTAGGGGATCCAATTGTTACTGAACTGCTTTTAGAGAAAAATCATCTCTCCTGCCCTGCCAGACAGGGATGGTATGTGTGGCAGAGCTATGCAAATCTTTGGACTGGCTGTAGAGAATTAAAATGCTTTTGCAGTTAAACATCTCCTATATATGTGCTTAGCTGTTTTTTTGGAGTTCAGCTTTAGGCCTTGTACACACGATCGAAATTTCCGATAGAAAAAGTCTGACGGACTTTTTCCCTTTGGAAATTCCGACAGCGTGTATGCCCCATCAAAAATTCTGATGAAATCCATCGGAGATTACATAGAGAACATGTTCTCTTTTCCTCCGATGGAATTCCAATGTGAGTTTGGTCGGGCTAAAGCCCGATCGTGTGTACAGGGCATAAGGGGAAAGATTAATAATAGTTTTTGCTTTATTTTTATCAATGCATACAGCTCAATACAAACGCATAGTAAACTCATTGAATGGCAAATGCTTGAAAGATGAATCTGAGGAGCATCTGAAACAGCAGTCATACAGACATGGAAGAGCCAAATGACAGTAAGCAGGCTCTTCTCCTCTTTGTCATAGCCGTCACTGATGGGGGCAAGTACAGACACAGCATCCACCCCAATGTCTCTCTATGATCTTATAGCAGGAGGGGCACAAACAACAAAAAATTCTGGGTGCCTGGTTTTAGTAGATTAAATAACTGGTATATTAGCATTTTCTTGGTAGTTTCAGTAACCGAGGCAATATTGTTACTAGGTTATATTTAGAAATCTAAACAGATTGGTCTCAATTTAATCACTGAAAAAGATTTTGTTTAGACCAGAGTTCTATTTTAATATGACATCTCTGAATATTTGGCCACATTTCACTATTTGTGCTAAGGCTTCTTTCACACTATGGATTGTATGTCCGTTTTATAATATCCGTATTACACCTATTAACGGACGTTTATTAACGGATTTAATAACGGATACATACGGATAAATATTTTACCATTCTTCCTTTATTGAAAACGGATAATGTTTATCCGTATATATCCGTATACATCCGTTATATCATTCCTTTCTAACGTCCGTTAATAAAAACATTTCACCCTTTCTTGAAGTCCAGCTCCAGAAGTCGCATGGATATTCAGGGGAACCCCGCCGTCAATTTAAAACAAAAATGACGTGCGGTTCCCGGTAAATATCCATAACCAGACCCTTCAGGTCTGGTATGGATATTCAGGGGAACCCCGCCGTCAATTTAAAACAAAAATGACGTGCGGTTCCCGGTAAATATCCATAACCAGACCCTTCAGGTCTGGTATGGATATTCAGGGGAACCCCGCCGTCAATTTAAAACAAAAATGACGTGCGGTTCCCCCTAAATATCCATAACCAGACCCATTATCCGAGCACGTTGACCTGGCCGGCCGCAGAAAAGAGGGGGGGACAGAGTGCGGCCCCCCCTCTCTCCTGAACCGCACCAGGCCACATGCCCTCAACATGGGGAGGATGTCCCCATGTTGATGGGGACAAGGGTCTCATCCCCACAACCCTTGCCCGGTGGTTGTGGAGGTATGCGGGCGGGAGGTTTATCAGAATCTGGAAGACCCCTTTAACAAAGGGGACCCCCAGATCCTGACCCCCCCCCTGTGTGAAATGGTAATGGGGTACACTGTACCTCTACCATTTCACGAAGGAAGTAAAAAGTATTGTAAAAAAACACACTGACACAAAAGAATAAAGTCCTTTATTAAAAAAAAAAAAAAAAAAAAACTCCAGCGCTGAAAAATCCACTCGTTCCCGGCTTCCAGCGTTGTCCTGATCCTGCGACGGGTGCGGGTGATCTCCCGCGATGAGAAGATCCAGCGTCGGGTGATCTCCGCTCCGGCGATGTGAAGATCTATTCATCCGGCGCAGCAGCATCCCGGGCCTCCTCTCACCGCTGGGCACAGCCCAGCGAATGAGCGGAGGCAGCAGTGACATTTCTTATATAGAGGAGGCAGAGCCACTCGTCACGTGACCCTGCCCCCTCTGACGTACCTCTGCTACGTCACTGGGGAAGACCATGAAGAGGAAAGGTCTTTCCTCTTCATGGTCTTCCCCAGTGACGTAGCAGAGGTACGTCAGAGGGGGCAGGGTCACGTGACGAGTGGCTCTGCCTCCTCTATATAAGAAATGTCACTGCTGCCTCCGCTCATTCGCTGGGCTGTGCCCAGCGGTGAGAGGAGGTCCGGGATGCTGCTGCGCCGGATGAATAGATCTTCACATCGCCGGAGCGGAGATCACCCGACGCTGGATCTTCTCATCGCGGGAGATCACCCGCACCCGTCGCAGGATCAGGACAACGCTGGAAGCCGGGAACGAGTGGATTTTTCAGCGCTGGAGTTTTTTTTTTTTTTTTAATAAAGGACTTTATTCTTTTGTGTCAGTGTGTTTTTTTACAATACTTTTTACTTCCTTCGTGAAATGGTAGAGGTACAGTGTACCCCATTACCATTTCACACAGGGGGGGGGTCAGGATCTGGGGGTCCCCTTTGTTAAAGGGGTCTTCCAGATTCTGATAAACCTCCCGCCCACATACCTCCACAACCACCGGGCAAGGGTTGTGGGGATGAGACCCTTGTCCCCATCAACATGGGGACATCCTCCCCATGTTGAGGGCATGTGGCCTGGTGCGGTTCAGGAGAGAGGGGGGGCCGCACTCTGTCCCCCCCTCTTTTCTGCGGCCGGCCAGGTCAACGTGCTCGGATAATGGGTCTGGTTATGGATATTTAGGGGGAACCGCACGTCATTTTTGTTTTAAATTGACGGCGGGGTTCCCCTGAATATCCATACCAGACCTGAAGGGTCTGGTTATGGATATTTACCGGGAACCGCACGTCATTTTTGTTTTAAATTGACGGCGGGGTTCCCCTGAATATCCATACCAGACCTGAAGGGTCTGGTTATGGATATTTACCGGGAACCGCACGTCATTTTTGTTTTAAATTGACAGCGGGGTTCCCCTGAATATCCATGCTCAGTAAAATTAACGTCCGTTAACATAACGGACATTTACGGAGACATTTACTAACGTCCATGTGCCATAGACTTCAATGTTAAAATATAACGGACGTTAATATATCCGTTACTTGCAACGGACAAATAATTTACAAAAAATAGTGCAAGACCCGTCACATATTCCGTTATAACTAACGTCCGTATGTTATAACGGACTATTACGGATCTTTACGGAACATAAAAAAATCCCATAGACTTTAATGATATTTTATAAAGGACGTATAACTTCCGTTTTTTAACATTATCTGACGGATTTTAAAACGGATTATTAAAACGGATTTATTTTGTAGTGTGAAAAGGGCCTAAGTGTTTTATTGTTGATTTACATCTTTCTTTTTTTTTTAACCTGACAAGTTGATTTATATGTGAAAAAGTAAAAGTGTTGTCATGGTTACCATAAGATAAGTCATGAAATAATGTGGGTGACAGATATGTAATCTTACATACCATAAGTGAAAACAGTAGCTCTTTCTGTTCTTGCTGTCATCACTCCTTAGTACAAGTAATGAGAAGACCAGAAGAAAAACAGGACTTTTACATTCAACCTAAAAAAAACTGCAAAGAAAGAGGTCACTATGAACCTGATTTTCAGTATTTTTTTTTATGTTTTTGCATTTTTACAGTAATATGAGCAGGTAGCATAATTGCTTGTCTCCAAAATTGGCCCTAAGACAGCTGTTCTTTCCTTGTTATGGTCTGCCCCTTCCATTGATAGATGATTGTAGTTTTGAAAAAATATATATGTGACTCTAATAGGCAGAAAAGATGCCACCAACTAAAAAATACTTAAGCCCTATCCACTTCCCCTGCCGAAAAACGTTACTCATCTCTACCAACACCATAGGAACTGCTACAAAATGCACGGTGGTTGCCATGTGCAAGTGAAGCAATTCAAATTGTGCTCTCTGCCTTCTACACAAATATATTTATACTTTGTTTGCATACTGACTGTATAGTTTAGTTTTTTTTTGCAGTTATGCTTTAAGCTCCTCCCAGAACAAATGTCCAGACTGGAGGAAAGGCTCGGTGAACTATTTTCTTATTTTTATGCAGCATGAAAATTAAAGTCTTTATAACTGCAGGCTCTATTCACATTTGTAACTCTTCTTAATAATCACATTTTTATTTTATCATAGAAAATTTCATCATACAACATATAAATCCTACTGAACAGAATATCTATACAAATACATTCATTAACATAAAACACACAAACCCCCCTCCTTGGGAGAATACACTAGGACCCGATTATAACTGTCTCCAAAGAAGAGTAAACACCAAAAAAAAAAACCTTCAGTCCCATTACCCTTTTCCTTTCTCCCCTCTCCCCACTTACACACCTCTGTGAAATACATTCCCAAATTATAATTAGGAAAGGAGCTTAGTAGCGCCTTATAATATGTTCTTAAAACCCCCTAAAAAAATGATGTACCGGTAGTATTCCAGACTACTATTTTTGTGTCTACTTTAATTTAGTGTCGACATCTATAGAACCCTAACCTATCCCAACCCTTTGGCCCTCCCTTTCCCCTTCTTCTCCCTACCTCCTCCTTAATCCCTCCGCCGTTTTTTATGTGATTTGCGTGTTAATTTGTTACTCTTCTTAGCATGTCTGTAGTTTGGGAGTTTATTAATTGCTGTTGTCAATATGTGAGGCCCTTTTAGTGTAAGTCCCACCTTGCATTTTCTGGAAGCTGGCAGTGTAACTCAAACCTCAAACTCAAACTTTATGTTAATAGCGCAAGAATTGATCTCCCCTCCAGGGGAAGCTTTTGCCTTGGGGACCTTTAAATAGGTGAATGAGACTGGGCAACGTCAATACCGTGGGCAATGGGTTTACCCTGAGTTTATTGAACTGAGCTAAAAGACATGTATGACACACTGCCAAGATGTCAAAGCCCAAGAAAATGTGAAAAGTAATTTCTGGAAGTGTGAAAGTTAACCACTTAAGCCCCGGACCAATATGCTGCTAAATGCCCAGAGGCGTTTTTACAATTCGGCACTGCGTCGCTTTAACAGACAATTGCGCGGTCGTGCGACGTGGCTCCCAAACAAAATTTGCGTCCTTTTCTTCCCACAAATAGAGCTTTTTTTTATGGTATTTGATTGCCTCTGCGATTTTTATTTTTTGCGCTATAAACAAAAATAGAGTGACATTTTTGAAAAAAAACAACAATATTTTTTACTTTTTGTTATAAGAAAAATTGAATAAACTAAATTTTAGTCAAACATTTAGGCCAAAATTTATTCAGCCACATGTCTTTAGTAAAAAAAAAAAAATCGCAATAAAAAAAAAAAATTTGCTTCCTAGCGGCAACAGTGACACTTATGCAGCGATCAGAAAAATGATCGCTTAGTGACACTGGCAATAGGGAGTGAAAAGGTTAACTAGGGCGGTGATCAAGGGGTTAAAACTTTATTAGGGGGTACGGGGCTACCCTGGACCTAACACTAACTGGCTGTCACACTAACTGTCACACTGACACTAAATGCAGTGATCAGTACATATATGATTACTGCATTCAGTGACAGTGTGACAGGGGGGTGGGGGGGATCGGAAGGGGTTAAATGTGAATTTGTGTACTGGTGTCAGTGTAGTGTTAGGTGCGACTTACTGTGACTCTTCTCTCATCTCGGCGGTTTGAAAATACTCTAACTCTAGAGAAGTTGCCTTGAGCTAATGGGATTAGAGGCCTCTGAAAGTAGATGCTTTCCGTGAGCTCTGAAGAAGGGAGCCCTGAAATATGGATTTTGGGTCACTGATCCTCCCATACCTAGAAAAATAAGGTAGAGGGTCCTGTGCATTTAAGCACGCAGTCTCCCCTGCTGGTATGGATGGGTTACAAATATTGCAATTTTTAAATGTACTCAAAATATGCCACCTCGGCATGTCAACATTGCTTGTGACTACAGGTGCATCTTACATGAGATTCCCAATGGGGAGGTTTATGGTATCCTGTTGCTTTACTTTGAATATGCAAAACAACAGACCTATTTTGGCTCTGAACTCTGAGACCAACTCTCTCTTTCCCTCAAACATCCCTCGTCCTATATACAGCAACATTTTTTTATTACTTATCACCTGAAGCCAAATAATCAACATTTTCACAACTTTGCAACTAGTTTTCTGCAATCTCCAGCTGCTGGGAGAAGGGCTGATCAGGAGAAGGGTTCATCAGGGTTATAACCATAAACCTTATTTCAAAAATTAAGGCAGCTCTGACCAAAGGACTAAAGTCCAGGGAGTCAGAAACTTACCATGATGTGCAGGACCCAGCATCTTCCTTAAAGCTTTGGAAGCCTGCATCTTCCCAGGTCAATCTAGCTGCTCCCCCTTTCACCCCAAATATCAAGCTCAATAAGCATGAGAAAAAGTATGCAGCTATTGAAAAGGAATGGTTAGCCATAAGGTGGGCCTTACACGTGCTAGGGTACTATTTGTTGGGGCGCCAGTTTGACTTACCATGCGCCCCTGAAATGGATGGCCCAAAAGAAGGAAACTAATAGATGGGTGAACCAGTGGTTTTTGGCTCTACAGGATTACTCCTTCACTGTAAAACACAGGGCAGGTGTTGAGATGGGGAATGTAGAGGCCCTGTCCATGTTCACTCCTGTTGGGCCACAGGTATTCCAACCCTGAGGTTGAAACAAGGGGGGAGGATATGTAGCAGAGCGTCCCAAAGAGAGCCAGGAAAAGTCCTGTTTAGAATTTATACATCTACTAGGCTCCTCTCATCTACTAGGCTCCATCTCATATCTGCCCCACGATCCAGTTCGGATCTTGGTCCTCTCCCCCAGCCCAATTTAACTCACCTGAGATGGGCAGCCAGTGCTCTCTACCTGGGAAGATCAGACAAACATCAGTCTGTGAGAGCAAAAGGTTGGTTAAAGCTATCTAGCTGCATATGTGAAAGCTGTCAAGCTGTAGGCTCGCTCAGCCTGGTAGTGAGGGACTGTGTATCCTGTATATATTGTTTAGTAAGTGCAGAGACACCGCTAGGTTTTTGTTTTTGTTTGTTTTTGTTTTGCTATTTTTGTATTGTTTGTTTTCTGAAAAACTGTACAGCACTTAAATATATATCACAAATAAACACTGCACTGTTTGTCACTACCTCACTGGATTTGGTATCTGTGCCTTAATGACTGCTTATCCCAGGGAGCTTTGTACCCGTTACCTGTCCCCCAGCTTACAGTAAATATTCACCACCACACCAAGGATCATCAATTTCGTCCAAAGTTTTTTATATTCAAGAAAGATCACATATCAACATCTTGGAGCCACACAGAACCCCTTCGTCAGGCATGTGAGTTTTGTGATGTGAGCTTTCTTGAATAAAAAAACATTTGGACAAAATTGATGATCCTTGGTGTGCTGGTGAATATCTAGATATCGCATAGGTTCCAGTTAGCACCCAGTAGCCTAAAAAAGCCTATTCCAGGTATGTGTGCCATGGGAATATGGACTGTGGTCTATTACATACAAGTCTTTCTAAATACCACATATAGTTACACTTTTGTTTTTTGAAGTGTTGATGAAACTTTCAGATGTTTCAAAAACTTGCTTTGTAAGGGTCTTATTAGGTGCAATTTTTCAGAAGTTGGCGAAGAATGAAAAAGATGAGGATCTGGCACTGACAAATTGTGGAGGTATCAATTTGTTTTTATTGTTTCATTCTGTAGAAATAGCCTACACCCCCTTGCACAAAAGGCCTAAAATTATTATTATAATTTTTTTATGCATTCAAGCAAGTTCAGAATGCTGAGACGACAATATTGTGAATCCACAAATGCACTCTAAAATAAAAACACAAAAATATTATGACAGCTCCTGCAGCTTTAAATGTAAGTAAACTTTGGGTCAAAAAAAGTATAAAGTAAGTTTCCATAGGAAGGGAATCATTTTTCACATTCATTTTATTTAAACCAGTGAAAGTTGTGATATGAGTAAAGATAACCCAAGGATGTTTAGACTAGACTATCAGTGTATACTTCACAGTTCATGAAGCATATCCTAATGGGCCCATACTTATCTGTAAAGCAGTAATTGGAGAAGTAGCCTTTCATTCATCCTGTAAGGAAAAAAATATATTTTCAGCATCTGATAAGATTTACTTGGGAACTGATGACTTAAATTGCTGCTAGGAATTAAAAAGGTATAGATCAAACCTGTCAACATGTCACCTAGATTCCAATAATAATGTAATAAAAATGTGCTGATTCTGAATAAGCAATAAAAGGTAATAATACATGCTGTTTAGCAAAATAGTACCATTTTATCTGTCTTCATATACTGTATAGTGCACTGCTGTTATTTATATTGTGCTAACTTCTACACGTGTGCAAAGTAAGGATATAGCAGAGCTATTATAATAACATTTTCAGTGTCTCCCAAATTTCATTTTACAACACTAATAAGTATTAAAAGTTATTTTATACCTTTCAAACAGATCAAAATCATGACATTTAATTTTGCATAGAAAGTATGATAACTTCTTGCCAGGTTACTTATGGTAGTAGTGAGCACTTATACACTTCTATGGTAGAAAGCCAACTAATGGTTCGTGAGGGTCCCTGATGGTTTGGACGGTCTTGCAGCAAACTGGAACCAGGTCTGACAATGCATAGACCACTCACGTGTGAGAAGTACAGATGGCAGGAGACCGAAGAAGATCCGAGAAACAAGCCAAAGTCGAGGCAGGTGTTAGGCAAGCGAAAACAGTAGCTGAAGCCAGGGTCAGAACACGGCAGTCAGGCACAGAATACAAATAATACTAAGCACTATGGCCAAGACAAGGACAGGTTCCACTCAGAACAGGTCTCAAGGTCTAACGTGCACTCAAGGTCTTAAGAATTTGAGTGCACATGCTCAGCGTAATTTCCAGAGGTTGCCTTTGGGAAATAGACGTATGAGTGCTGCCAGAATTGCTGCAGAGGTTGAAGGGGTGGGAGGTCAGCCTGTCAGTGCTAAGACCATACGCTGCACACTGCATCAAATTGGTCTGCTTGGCTGTTCCAGAAGGAAGCCTCTTCTAAAGATGATTCACAAGAAAGCCTGCAAACAGTTTGCTGAAGACAAGCAGACTAAGGTCATGAATACTGGAACCAAAAATATAAAATAATCCTGTTTGCGCAAACAGCTTTGATAGCAAGTAAGCACCAAACGGGTGAGTATAAGTTCCTCACAAGGTGGCACAGGACCTCTAATAAAAGTTGGAGATGGAAGGTACCCTGCTACATATCTTCTGGGAATGCCCAAAACTCAGGGAATTCTGCTGTGTCTCTTGAAAGAAACTAGGTGGCTTATTTATTGCACGATACCCACCCTTAACATACACTATTGAAACATCTCCTCAACACAGCCAAAGCTTGCATCCCAGAATTGTGGAAACAACCCATGCATTGGTTTGCTAAAATTTCTGAAATTAATATTTGAGTAAAAGTTCACTAGTGGTAGTAAAATGTCACAAAAAAAAGAAAAGTAGAACTTTCCCTTTGCAAGGTAATGTCCTAATGTGCTAGTATGCATTGCACACTAGCACATTATGAGAGACTTACCTTAAAACAAAACCCTCCAGTGTCATACTGGCACCACTGACAGGGCTTCCATCTTCACATGGTCTTCCTGCCGGGTTCACGGGCTATGGCCGGATAACGTCACTCCCACACATGTGCATGGGAGCCAAGGCCTTGGCATAGTGCTCTGAATGGACAGCATGTCGTCCCTTCAGAAACCAGTGTGCATGTGCAGGTGACCTCACCAGATGCAGAAGCACTTAAAGTGGAGTTCTGCTGGCTTCACAGCCTGGTTCGGTTCCCTACTGCTCATGCGCAAGACCTGTGTATCTCCCAGAAAGACAAATGTGCTTTATTATAATCTTACCTGTAGGTACAAGTGAGCAAGCGGTATTTGCGACCACTTTAACTGTTATCCAGAACGTTATTTATCTTATGCCTCGTACACACGACCATTTTTCTCGGCAGGAAAAAAAACAAAGTTTTTCCTGACGTGATTCCTCTCCAGCCTGACTTGCATACACACGTTCATGCAAAAAAAAACGTCTGACCAAAGCGCGGTGACGTACAACACGTGCGACGGGGCTATAAAGGGGAAGTTCCTTTCAAATGGCGCCACCCTTAAGGATGCTTTTGGGCTGCACACTTGATTCTGAGCATGCACGCTTTTTTTACCCCTCGGAATAGCATACACACAACCGTTTTTCGTGACGAGAAAAAAACTGACGGCAAACACGACGAGAAAAAAGAGCGGTTTTTAAGTTTTTTACAGGCAGTTTTTTAGTTGAGAAAACTGCTAGGGAGCATATACACGACCGGTTTTCACGACCAATAAAAAAAATGGAAGTTTTCTCGTTGTGAAAACCGGTCGTGTGTACAAGGCATCACAGTTCTTGGGTGTGTTACTGCTTATTCTAGAGTTTTTGAAAACAATGAAATCCTAAGGTTATAGACAGGGCCGCTGATAGGCCAGTACAACTGGCCCTGTTGTACCGGGCCCGGGCAGTAGGGGGGCCCGGCAAACCCCCACAGAGATCAAATTAATGTAGGGGAAAAAAAAAAAACCCTCCACAGCCCTGACCGGACATCGTTATCCATGAGGACCCCATCCATCCCCCCCCCCTCATTGCTTTTTACGTTTTTATTTTAATAGAACACTACCTTCCGTGTTCCGTTCGTGTACTGTAGGTTGCTGTTGGAAGGGACTATTTTTTCTATTTCGGGCGCGGAAGAATGTCTCTTCTTTTCCGCGCCCGCTCCTAATGCTGGATCAAGTCCCGTCCAGCATGTTCTTCCCTGGCGCCGCCCACGCAACCCTCTGCACTGTAACTACTTGGCGAAAGAGGGAGGGACTGTTTCTTCTATTTTGGGCGCAGAAGAATGTCTCTTCTGTGCCCGCTCCACATGCTGGCTCAAGTCCCAGCCAGCGCGTCCTCTACTATGCCTTCCCTTGCGCTGCAGATTGATTTCTCTCCCTCCACGTGAGAGAAGGAGTGAGGCGAGCGGCGGCGGCGGCAGAAGAAGCAGCTGGCATCTGTCAGGAATAGTTTGTGGACAGTCCAGGCAGCAGCAGGATCAGGGAGGAAGTGACTCCCGGATAACACAGGTGTGTGTGCTTGCTTGCTTGGGGGAGGAGAAATCAAGATCTAATACTGCATCAACCAGCATCTATACATTATGGCATTGGTGGCATAAGTGGCACTATCTGCAGGTAGCACATGCGTTACTGCCCGTAACAATATGACATTGGCGGCATGGCATGGGTGGCACTGTCTTCAGCACAATATTGTATTGGAGGCACGGGTGGCACTGTCTGCTCATAACACATGTGCTGCCTGCAGCGACAGTGCCACTCATGCCGCCAATGCCATATTGTGCTGCAGACAGTGCCACCCATGCCGCCAATGCCATATTGTGCTGCAGAGACAGTGCCACCCATGCTGCCAGTGCCATAATGTGCTGCAGAGACAGTACCATCCATGCGCCAATGCCATTATGTGCTGTACACAGTGCCACCCATGCCACCAATGCCATATTGTGCTGCAGACAGTGCCACCCATGCCGCCAATGGCATAATGCAACACGTGCGTTTTGGCATTAGTGTCATGGCTGGCACTGTCTGCAGCACATTATGGCATTGGCGGCATGGATGAGAAAAATAATTATCACTTGTAGGCAAACCTGCACCTTGTTTCAAGGCGGGATCTGGGGAGGGGTCAGTGGTGGGGCCAGGGGTGGGGCTGGAGGAGGGACCATGGGCGGGACCAGGGGTGGAGCTGTAGGGGGCCCCGTCAGGTAGGCTGTACGGGGCCCCATGATTTCTATCAGCGGCCCTGGTTATAGATATACAGTATTCTCAAAGCCTGGGGTTATTCTTAGTAATTAGGGGCAGCTGTTAACAGTAATAGTTCACCATAAGTTTACTGAGATATTTTTTTACAATTAAAATCCCAAAACCAACTACGAAAGTGTTTTTTCCACTTTTTATGTTTAGCTTTAAATGGATCTGACATGTTGAGATAGTTAAATATAAAGCTTTTACCAGGAGGAATGTAGCTAAATATACAGGCACAAACCTACCAGAAACAGCACTACAATTTTAATTCTTCAAACGGACAAAATGACAGAAGGGTCTTTTGGCAGCCTAAATTCCAATGTTAGTCAGGAGCATAACAGATTTCTAATGATTTATGAGCAGGAAAATCAGGGTATCATTTAGTTGGAATGAAAATGTGACTGCTTATTTGCAGCTTTTAGTGATCCCATTGCAGATACTCTCTAAAAGGTCAAAACTTGGAGAGAAAAAGTCCTCAGGCAGAAAATGTAAGTTCAGGATAGATCTTCACCAATCCACAGTCCACTGGGCAGCTAATGCAGTGTCTTAACATATCTTGACTTATTCAAGTGTGAGCACAATGCATTATAATGCTGTTAGCAGAAAGGACATCAAGGGCAGGTTGCTGTATGCCTGTGTGCACACACTTTCTAAATAAACTCGACTTCTCATCAAAACTATAATTCGCAAGCACACAATTCTCTTTTTTTTAAAGTAGTAAAAAATGACATCCATTAGTTTCTGGTAAAATAAGTTTTCCCTTTGAGTCTGTTGTAGATTGCATTCTTTTGTAATGGTTCCTTAAATTACTGTTCGTGTGTTTTATTAAACCTACTTCATTAAAGTGTATCTGAACCCAAACAATTAAAGTTTATCTCTAGGCAATCTTTTTTTGTTTTGAATTGAGTAAGGAAAGTTTAGATCTGATGTCTAATGTTTTTCTGCCAGTGTACCTGTCATGGAAGGGTCTGTGGAATCCAGAATCCCCTGGAAAGGTTGGCAAACCCTTGTTTCAGCTTCCCATGCACCTTTTATGTCCAAGTCACCCTGTGACACCCTGGCACAGGGTGACCGAGAAAATATATCTTGGATCACTTAAAATGGGACAGTGATTTTTATCCACAATATCTCCCAGGATTTATGTAAAGACTATTCAAGGTTTGTTTGATTCTGAACTCAACATGTTAGTTGAGAGAGCTGATCACATTGGCCTCTGTACAATGTAGGAGATGTGTTTATACTTATGATAATGTAAATTTACTGTGTGAAGCTCAGTGACAACAAGTCTGACCTGTAGTGAAATCCTGAGTTATCATAACAATGCCCAGAAGGGCACAGTGTCACATCGGCTGCTTTAAGGGATTAGTTAATTAGCTCATGTTAATTTGTTACAGGTGTTTTATTAGAGTAATATGAGCAGGAGGTAGGAATCTTCTCTTCTACTGTATATAAGACTTGTATTCTGGTTCTAATAAAGAGTCCATGTTCAGCAACTAAACAAGTATCGTCTTGTTTTGTGCTTGTGAGCGGTTTGAATATCTGATATCTATATCCAGACTGGGAGGAAGTGGTATATGACAAAAGCACTCAACAGAGTGTGGGACGTTTCGTTACAGTACCCATTGGAGAAATTCACCCCTCAATTTGTATCGGTAACCATTGTCACTAAGAAAAAAATTCAGGGGAAAGTTGAGTTGTACCTAGAACAAGGGGTAGGGGGAAATGTTCCAACAGAGACATATGTTCCAGGAACAGCTGTCTAAGCAGGAAATTCCATCCACCTTTGGATATTTCCTTTAAATAAGATGTATGGCCAAAGCTTTTTTGGCTTTACTTCTCCTATGGATCTCAGGAGTGCAGTTCGACCCATTTTCAGCAGACAGCAGGCTAAAGCCCGCTGTTGGCTGACATCCCTTAGCTGGTCCAGGCTGGGGAAAGATCCTAACTTTACAGTTGGGATCCACCCAGATGCCTGGACCACTAGCTGGCTGAGCATCGTCACTGGGAGACTGAGCCAGCCACTCCCACCCCTCCCCAGCCGTGTGCTCCAGTGAGTGCCAGAGTGGCAGAGCAGAGAGCCAGTGACTGACAGTCTCTGCTTAGAATGGATGAGCTATCAGAGGTGTTTGAATGCTCAGTTCTCATTTCAAAGGCAGCAGGGGATAGATACAGCATTGGATTAGCGCTACATCTACCTAAGTGAGCATACATTTTTTTTGTGCAAACGCTGAACTTTTCTTTTAACTTTCTACTACATCTCTGGGACAGAATTTGCAGGGAAATTTGCAGGGACTGTGGTTTTAACCTTTGCCAACTTTTTGGCTATGCATATGAATATTTGAGAAACAGCTCTCAATCTTTTGTTGGTGGAAATTCCGACAGTAAAAGTCCGATGGAGCATACACACGGTCAGAATTTCCGTTCAAATGCTCACATCAGACTTTTGCTGTCGGAATTTCAGATTGTGTGTACGGGGCATTAGATGCGCCTCTCTTCTCTTTTATACTCTGTAGCTCCTGCTGGATTTTGCTTCTAATCCCCTTGTTGGTGCTTTCATTTGTGGATGGACATTTTATGGTTACACAACCTATCACATTGCTATAATTTTTTTATATGGACTATAAGCTGAAGGACTTATGAATAAATGGTTGTGGAACGAATCATTTGAGTTTCCATTATTTCTTATGGGGAAATTTGCTTTGAAATACAAGTGCTATACACAAATTACTATGTGGTGCAATGCATGACAACACATCTCTTTAACTGCAGTCCATTGCAGTGCCTTTCATTCTGAATGGCACCTCTGCGTAGTGTAAAGTAATGGTCAAGGCACAATACAATACAAAGCACATACCATGCATTGTGGTGCACTGCATTGAAAAACAAAAGATTAATTTGTGTCTGCAGTCTGTTGTGGTGCATTAGCAGCTCATTCATAGTGAATTCGCTGTCCAGCACACATTAAACGACTGCACAGATTGCAAAAGTCACTTCCCCCCCTTTTCAATTTTGCTGCAGCATTGTCACCCTTTTCTACATACTTTTAATTTGGTCAACAATTGGGTGTGCTAATGCACACAGTGCACCAGCACATTCCACTGCACTTTCAATAGAAAGGTTACTGCAAGATAAGACTGAGCAGTTCATCGAATCTGGCAATTTTTTATATTTTTTTTATATTGTTTTGTTTTTTGTTCTTTCGTTAACTTTGTTGTTTAACCACTTGAGATCTGCGCTGTAGACGAAAGACGTCCACAGCGCGGCTCTCAAGTGCCGGATGGACGTCCCTGGACGTCCTATTGTTTACATTCCCCGTGTGCGCCCCCGGGGGCGCGCAGCGGGGAAACACTGTGCCTGGCGCATCGCTGGGAAGCCGATGCGTGTGCCTGGTGGCCGCGATGTCCGCCAGGTACCCGCGATCGGCGGTGACAGCAGGGATGTGGAGCTCTGTGTGTAATGATGGGGTGTAAACACAGAGCTCCACGTCTTGTCAGGGCGAGAGGAGACCGATGCTGTGTCCCTTGTACATAGGGACACAGCATCGGTCACCTCCCCCAGTCAGTCCCCCTCCACACACAGTTAGAACACACCCAGGGAATACATTTAACCCCTTCCTCACCCCCTAATGTTAACCCCTTCCCTGCCAGTCACATTTATACAGTAATTAGTGCATTTTTATAGCACTGAATGGTTCCGAAATTGTGTCAAAAGTGTCCGATACGTCTGCCGCAATATAGCAGGCCTGACAAAAAAAATCGCAGATCACCGCCATTACTAGTAAAAAAAAAAGAAATCATAAATCTATCCCCTATTTTGTAGACACTATAACTTTTGCGCAAACCAATCAATATACGCTTATTGCGATTTTATTTTAACAAAAATATGTAGAAGAATATGCATCGGCCTAAACTGAGGGAAATTTTTATTTTTTTAAAAAAAAAATGGGATATTATTATAACAAAAAGTAAAAAATATTGTGTTTTTTTTCTAAATTTTCTGGTCTTTTTTTGTTTATAGCGCAAAAAATAAAAATCGCAGAGATGATCAAATACCACCAAAAGAAAGCTCTATTTGTGGGGAAAAAATGATAAAAATACAATTTAGGTACAGTGTAGCATGACTGCGCAATTGTCTTTCAAAATGCGTCAGCGCTGAAAACTGAAAATTGGTCTGGGCACGAAGGGGGTTTAAGTGCCCAGTAATGAAGTGGTTAACTGAAGATCTATGGTTTATCCCAAGCATGTTTGAAGCCATTTACTGTTGACTGTCTCACTATCTCTGCTGGTAGTTGATTCTAAGTATCAACTACCCTTTCAGTAATATAATACTTTCTAAGATTAGTTATGAACTTCCCTCTAGTTAGTTTGAGGTCATGTCCCCATGTCCCCATGTTCCCATGTTCTAGATTTTGGTTTCATATTGAAAAAAAACCTGTCTTCCTGAACATTGTTCACACCCTTCATGTATTCTTGATGCACACTTGGCCTGTTTGGTTGGCCGTGATGATATCACTCCTGCACATGCACATCATCACGGCACAGTGCCACGCCATAAATGGCCACTGAGCTGCAAATGCGTGGCTCATGTACACAAATACTGACAGGTATGGACCCCAATAGGGTCTCTTCTCTTATAAAAAAAATCCTGTCAGCATTTTTACTGTCAGCAGTGAAGCAACTTAGCAAAAGGATACGATAGAAAAATTGTGACAAGACTAAAAAATATCTCAAGCTCTGTTGTCTTTGGTAAGAGATCTGCCAATATATGCCCATCCAAATAGTTATTTATGTTTTTTTTTTAAATAAATGTTCTTTTTCTTTTATTCTGTGTTGTCTGTTTACCTCCTAAACTTCTTGAAGGTACAGTGCTCTAAATATTTTGTCTGCCTACTATTTCTGTACATGTAATACTTTTAGATAAATAAACAGGATATTACATAGAAAACACCCCCTCCAGTGTACATATTCCTGTAGTTTACTATATGTAATTCACCTGATCATCCTGCATGTACGAATTATATTTTTATGGAATTACCTTCCCATCAGCAGGAAGTATAGGCCACAGTGAAGTCATTGTTTGACATATATATAAACACGACTCTAGGGAAGGATGCTGTGTGGGAGAATCACTGGGATCTTGTTTCCCAATGAGGCCAGTGTGTGCACAAACCATCCTTGTTACCAGCACTTGCAGATCCGGCTTCCTGGTATATGAAGTTTTCAATGATGCCAGTGTCCTTCTAATTCACATGTTTTGGTTGCCAGGCAACATCACTCCCACACTCGGCTCCAACACTTTTCTGTACACATTTATCTCTATTTTCATCTCTGGAATGCAAAATGCCTTCATTCGTCAGGTGCCAGAGAAGAGGCCACATCGGCGACTGCGACAATCATATATGTTGTACTTCATTCGTCAGGTGCCAGAGAAGGGGTCACATCGGCAACTGTGACAATCATATGTTGTACTTCATTGGTCAGGTGCCAGAGAAGGGGCCACATCGGCAACTGTGACAATCATTTATGTTGTACTTCATTCGTCAGGTGCCAGAGAAGAGGCCACATCGGCGACTGTGACAATCATATATGTTGTACTTCATTGGTCAGGTGCCAGAGAAGGGGCCACATCGGCACATGTGACAATCATATATGTTGTACTTCATTGGTCAGGTGCCAGAGAAGGGGCCACATCGGCAACTCCACTGCGGGGAAAAACATGTCCCTGCACCTTTGTACAACTGTATGGCTGAAGTCGCATTGCTTAGACATCGCATGTGATCGCACCTGTGGTGCGATTGCGAATAACATGCAATGTCTGAGATCGTGCTAGTCTGAACCTAGGCTTAAGGTTATTGTGTTTTCATTTTACTTAATCTGCAGTTGACTTGAGAAATATGAACCGATCGCCTTCTGAATTGGAGCAGCATGGAACAGATGTCACCTATGTGACAACCATGCCCATTCAGTTTTATGCTGCATTTAGAAAATGGTGATTTCCAGACCAATTTTACATCTATGAATGGCTGATTGTAAACAGACTTGGGTCAGTTTACATCAACCTGTCTCTAATCCATCACATTTAGGTCCAAACTATGAAAAAGGATGCAGAACCTGTTTTTTTTTTTGAGGATCTGCACAGACTTGGAGCCAATTGTATATAAAGAGGCTCAAGTCTGTTTACATCTGGCCGCCAATAGACTAACATGAAGCTTCCGATCAGGTCCGGCTGAAAAACACACAATCTTTGGCAACCAAAACAACACCCCTCTGCTGGGGTCATCACTGTAGCAAAAACATTTCTTCTTTTACTTATCTCAATCTGGCTTAGAACATTTTGACAACAATAGAGATAGAGATAAAGGCCTCTCTAAAGATAATATGTAGCCAAAAACTTTACAGGGAAAAACATCTTTGTTGTCTCTCCACTTCCCACTTACATTATGTACATTAACATTCACCTGCACAATACTCTGTGCCGAAGGAATGTTAACCTACATTCTCCCGTTGACAGCTAGCAGCCAAACCAGGCTACCACTGCCAGCTTCAGTCCCAACTAATAATGGTAAACCAATCAGCATGGTTCCCAATCATGTGTTGACTTATGCCCGGTACACACGATCAGAAAATCATACGAAAAATACAGATTTCAGAGCGATCGTACGATATGATCTTTAGGACAGAGCTATCGAGAGACTATCAGGACAGTTCATCCGATATTATTTGATCGGACATGCATGAATTTTTTTTTCGTACAATGCCAGATCGTATGATTTTCGTTTAATCAGTACAGCTCTCATTCGAAAAAAGCAATACAAATGCATCACAACACATGACATCACTTCCAAATTTTTATTCTGTCGTACACAAATTTTCACGACTAAACTCATCAGATTCGATCTGAGGTTAGCATGCAAAAAAAAAAAGGACTATGATTCGTCCCATAATCTCATCGTGTGTACCTGCCATTAGTGATCATACGCATGCTGGAGACTTCATTCACAACATAATTTGTCTACAGCCAGCAAATGCAACTGATGCCTGAAGATGGTAATGTGCCTCAGTTTAACCGTCAGACATAACTGAAAGATTACAAAAATAATAGTATATTGATTAAAATATTGTAAAAAAATATAGTTTATTTTATTTTTTTATTATTAACAGCAGTTTTTAATTTAACAGTGTACAAGTTATAACCTTGTAAGTCCTTGAAAAAATTGTAAAAAAAACATTTAAGTAGGCAAATTAGAAATAGAGTAATGCCTAGTACACTCGATAAGAATATCAAACAAATAATCATTCTTTTTTTTTTTTTGCATGCTAGTCTCATATCAAAAACCAATAGAATATTAAAGTTACAAAAATTCTCCTACAACAGAATACAACTTTGGAATTGACGTAAGGTTTTCTATTGTAATGTATTCCTTTGTTTCTGAGCATGCATGACCTTGGTTACACAAATTTTTTCTTACAAATACTATACTAATTACACGAAAATCATTTGTTCTGTAAAAAAATAAAATAATTATGCTTGTCATGATCAGCTTTAACCACTTGAGGCCCAGAGGACGTCATATGACGTCCTGGGCTTTGTGGGGCTATATCTGAATGATGCCTGCAGCTACAGGCATCATTCAGATATCGGCATTTTCAGTCGGCACCATAGGAACGATCATAGCTGCTGTTTCGCCACTTGATCATTCCTATGGGCGGCGAAAAGGGACGTCCCCCCCTCCTGCCGCCCTCCGGTGCTTCTACCAACTCACTTGTGCGATCAGTGAGTCAGTGACAGGATCCGCCAGCCCCGGATGCTGATCATAGAGATTTCTGGCAGACCAGATGGTCGCCGGAGTCTCTATGATGGTTGGAGGCCGGGCGCGATGTTATGACGTCACGCCCGGCCTCTGTATTAAAAAAAAACGCGCCACTTCATATTTCCACGGTGTTCAAACCACACATGTGAGGGCCCCCCCCCCGAACATTAGAGTGAGAGCAATAATTTTAGCCCTAGACCTTCTCTGTAACTCAAAACATCTAACCAGTAAAAAATAAAATAAAGCGTTGCCTATTGGGATTTTTAGGTACCGAAGTTTGGCATCATTCCACGAGCGTGACATGTTAAGTATTATCTATTTCCTCGGCTTAACTTCATCTTTCACATTATGCAAAAAATTGGGCTAACTTTACGGTTTTGAACCTGTTTTTTCTCTAGGGTCTCCGCTAAAAAAACATATATAGTGTTTGGGGGTTCTATGTAAATTTCTAGAAAAAAATAGCAAAAAAATGATAATTGTTACATGTAGAAACGAAGTGTCAGAATTGGCCTGGGCCTGAAGTGGTTAAAAAACTGTGTACTAATGATCAGATTACTGGACAATTGCTCTGAAAGCTGTGTTGTTTGTCCAATGTTCTCATCATGTGCACTAGGCATAGTAGTCGAGTTAACCAGCTCATACTGATACTTTTTTTTAATAAGCATGGACTGTTAAAACACAGCTCAAAATAGAAAGATATATTCAGTGAGTGTTGATTGTAAAAAATGAATACCATGGCAAATGTCAAGGTTCATATAATTACATTCAAGTCATTTCAATTGATCTCTCACTTCAAGACAGAACTTGGAAGATATTTTCCAATGGGGTCCTTAAAATAAATTATAATATTACACTTTTATAGCTTTTCAGCAACTATTAATTTAAAATTAATATTTTCTATATTTTAAAATAACATATTCTGTGACAAATATAAATTTGTATGTAAAAATAAAAGATAAATTAAATTGCAGATATGGAAGCTAAAGGTGAAGATATCTATTTCCTGTATTTGCCTATTCCCAATTGAGGAGATTTCTCTTCATTTTCTCAGAGATGCAACAGGAAGTGAGAAAAAAAACTCTACAAGATTAAAGGGAAAATCCCCTCTTAGACAGTTGTCTCTGGAACAAGTGCCCCCTTTGTAAGATTTTCCCTCTATTTCTGTTTTCCTGAGAAAACTTACATTTTTAAGATTCTCTCTCAATTTCAGTTCTGAGGAAAATGGACATCAGAAGAAATATAAAGGGTGAACCTTCGTGGTGGGGACACAGTCAGCAATAAAAACATTATGGGTGTTTTAATATTTTTCTTTAGAAAATCATAAAAGAGCGTTGTCTATATGTACACTTTAATATTATTTATAGATAAACATGGACATTCCTTTTACAATTTATCTTGCTTTGTTTTGGATACACCTGATAAGAAAAAATATTTCTTAAAAATGTTTTATGTTGTTCTTGACTTCATTGGGGAGATTTCACTTTGTTTTCTGTCTCTCTGACAGCCAGTGACAACAGGACAAGGCAAGAAATGAGGGTAACGTCATCACCAGAACAGGATGTAACAGCCAATTATAATAATCTTAATCCCAGATATCAGTTCACTAGGGCCAAACCATATAATGTTAATCACAGCAACTAGATACAATCTGCTCCCCTAAACAAAGAGAAATCAACTTTAGAATCAAACCAGTGTTTATAGGTAAATATTAGCCCCACCCAAAAAAAGTTTCATGAAATATTTCCTCAATGTATCACTCAGCAACCTTTGCATCTAATAAAGTGCATACAGATATGTCCAGATCACAAGTGTATCTTGCATTTTTAATCCTAATCTTCTTAATCGTTAATTGGATAAAGATTAAGAAAGCAAGATACACTTGTGATCTGGACATATGTAATGTACATTATGAGATGCAAAGGTTACTGAGTGATACATTGAGGTAACACTTCATGGACTATTTTTGGGACTAATATTTTCCTATAATCGCTGGTTTGATTCTAAAGCTATAATAATCTGAGAGAACTTCTAACCATTCCTTGTTTTACTGAAAAAAACACATTGCCTTCTGTTTCGACAGGAAGTAAGGAGAAACTCCCAAATGTGATACAGATTGCAATAAAGAAAAAACTGATGGGTATTCTATGCTTTGCACACCCTCTACAAAAGTTGTAATATTTCTCTGGTGTTGGGCTTTAAAGGGGTTGTAAAGGTTTGTTTTTTAAGCTAGTGCATTGTTGGTTCACTTACCTTTTCCTTCGATTTCCCTTCTAAATGTTTTTTTTCTTTGTCTGAATTTCTCACTTCCTGTAAACTTGCCCCCATCATCTGAGCTGTTCTGGCTGGGGGTTAGTCAGCCAAAACAATTTACTGAGGAGAAACAGGAAGTGAGACATTCAGACAAAGAAAACAAAGAAAAAAACATTTAGAAGGAAAATCGAGTGAAAAGGTAAGTGAACCAACAATGCACTAGCTTAAAGGAACCCATTTAGAAAAAAAAAAACCTTTACAACCCCTTTAAATGCAAACTAAGGTAAGTTCAAACCTTTAATCATATGCAGAAAAAAAGAACAGAGATTTCCCTTCACATGATTGGGTGTTTCAAGTGAACCCATTTTTACTAGTTGACTTTAATATAATTCAGGTCTGAATTTTTGTCCTTCCTGCAAAATTGATAAGTTTGAATCAATATAAGAAGTTCATTTGTTTGCTAGGAAAATTATTTCAACTTACTTACATGCGAGAAAGGATGAACCTCCATAGGCCTGATTTATGATTAGGGATAATTGAGTTGTAAAGGAATATAGAACTGTGAAAGCGCTATGTGAGCTATGGGATGAGGACCAGAGAGATAATTTACAATTGTACATTAAAGTATAAGTAAATGTAAACGTTTTTCACTCTAGTTGGTATTTGATATATTTTACAAACAATAAAGTTACCTTTAAAAAAAAAAAGTAAAGGCAAAACCTAATTTTGTTTTGTTTTTTGTTTTGGAAAGAGGGGAGATAGATTAGAACATCTGTCAATTTTTATTGCTGTCTGTGTCCCTGTCCATTAGAGCAGTGGCCTCCAAACTGCAGCCCGTCGGCCATGTGCGGCCCTTTGCTTTCCTTTATCAGGCCCTTGGACTACTATTCATCCCACTCATACGAGACACTTTTCTTCCCACTGACACTAATAATAGGGCATAATTCCTGTCCCTGACACCAACAATGGGGTACAATGGGGTACTATTTCTCCCCCTGATATAAAAAATGCAATACATGGGGGGGGGGTGGCGGGTTCTGGGGGCCCCCTTGTTAAAGGGAGGATTCCAAATTCTGATAAGTTCCCCTCACTCGCAGACCCCCACAATCACATCCCAGGGTTTTTGGGAAGAGGCCCTTGACCCAATCAACATGGAGACAAGGTGCTTTGGGGTGCATGTTGAGGGCATGTGGCCTAGTATGGTTCAGGAGGGGGGCACTCGCTCATCACCCCCCCCTTTCCTGGCTTGCCAGACTGCATGCTTGGATAAGGGTCTTGTATGGATTTTGGAGGAGATCCCCCATGCCATTTTCTTCTTTTTTTTGTCAATGCTAGTGTAGCACTACCCCCGAAGGAGCTGTTCTGTGCACTCGCCTCAGGGGTTCTCCTTGAAGTGGTTAAAGGAAGAAATGTCTAAACCAAACACAAAGTCTCTTTTTCTCCCCCCTGCAGAGAGGGTTTTTATTAAAGACAACTTCAGAAAAGAGGGATGTAGGTATGGGGGAGATTCAGGCATCTGACTTGCAAACCACATATATTACTTTTAGGTCCAGAGGAACAGCCGTTTCCACGCTGGACTCAGCGACTACCGGATATGCCCACTCTCACTGGTCTAGCAGCCAGTGCGAAACTCGATCAAAGGATAGTCTCTGCCACAGACTAGGTGAATTGTAGAACTTGTTCGATAGTCTCTGCCACAGACTAGATGAAGGTAGAACTCAGTGCCAGGATCTTTCAGCCAATCCGGCAGCACTGTGAGGTAAACTTTGAGATCAGGATGTATCCTCCAATTAAGTCCTCAATTGCTCGGTCAATTCCAGCAGGTAAGGTGACGCAGGATCATCCCTGGATCAGTAGACCCCAGCAGCTCCTGGGCCTACATCTCAGTTGCGAGGCCTCAGGCCAACGTGGCCCAGAGGCGGTAACTGCCAACTCATCCCCGAGGCCAGGAGGGCCCTCAGAGCGGGATTGGAAGATGAACCTCACAAAATGGTGTCTGCCCCTTAAGTACCCTCTCCCAGAATGCACAGCGGGTTAACCACGCCCCCTGGGCCTCTTCTGGTAGAGAAGATACCCAATGCATCCAGCCTGTTGCCTTTCCAACTCTGACCAGCGGTGCAACCAGCCAAACTGGAACAGAGCCATGAATTTGAACAAAATCTCTCTGGGCCAAACTACTGCCCAGGCAACTATAATTTTAACATATAGAGCCCACTCATTGGGAGCAGGGCGCTACACTATAAAAAAAATTACTGTATTTATTGGCGTATAACACTCACTTTTTTACCCTGAAAATAGAGGGTAAACTGTGCCTGCGTGTTATACGCAGGGGGCTGTGGAAAGTTAGGGTGCGTGTAATACGCCTGTGCGTGTTATACGCCGATAAATACGGTATATTCCCACTGGCCACAGTCCGGCCCCCCTAAAATCTGAAGGACAGTAAACTGGCCCTTTGTTTAGAAAGTTTGGAGACTCCTGCATTAGAGTATCAACCTCTCTGTTTGTCCAGTTTAACATTGTCTTTTTTTTTTTTTATAAATCTCTTTATTAGTTTAACATTGTCATTGAAATTGAAAGTTAAAATGATTGTAAAGGTTTGTGTTTTTCTTTTTAAATAACAAACATGTTATACTTACCTGCTCTGTGCTAGAGCAGCCCCGATCCTCCTCATCGGGGGTGCCCTGGCAGCGCTCCTCTTCATCGGGTGCTCCCACATAGAGCCGATTTCAATGGGGACACCCTTGCGGGTGCACTCACGAATCCCGCTGCTTCGTCCATTGACGCAGACAGCAGGACTCGGCCCCGTCCCCCATTCTTGTGTCACTGAAGAGAAATTTCTTCCAGTGGGGACACTATTCCTGGTGACCTGTGGGCCCCCAAGAGATTTCCTTAATTTTCAGGTATTTTCCCTTACTTCTGGTTTTGGTTATGGGACAGGAAGTGAAGGTAAGTCTACCCAATGGGACAAAGATGGCAAAAATCAAACCTTATAGGGGTTATAACCCTCCCTTACTCTATCCAAAATGAAAAAAGTTCTACTAGTTCTACTTTACGGATGACAACTTATTATCAGGGATGAAAAAGTGGGGCTTACATTAATACGAATCATTCCGATTCAACGAAAAATGTCGCTTATGAAAATACAAATTATTCCGAACACGAAAATCCCGTTTAGCAAAATTACGAATGATTACGAATCAACAGGACTGAAAAGAAACGAAACTAAACAAATGTTTCCGTTGTGCACAAGTCTAATATATAATCTATCCACTTTATAACTAGATTTGCAGAGCAATCATCAGAGTTAAATAATTTAAGGTCTGGGAGGTTCAAATTATTTAAACATTTGTGACACCTGCACCATCTATTATATACAGAAATTCAAGATAGCAGCAAACAAATACTCTTGTGCATAAGTGTAATGTCCAGATGGTCAAGTGTTCAGGGGAAAATTTCTCAGGCCTTGCTGCCCCCCAAGATAGGGGTATCCTAACAGTCATAGAGGGCGCATGTGAAGAAAATCAATTTATGAAAGCCTCCTAATGGTGGCAATCAGTCTAGGTGCTGATGGTCTCCAGGGGTAAAGGAGAGGACATCGGGATCACTGCTGTCTGATGCATTTCGAAGCGATACCTTCTTCCTCAGAGACTAGAGGACATCAGCCAGAAGTGGTCCTATGTATATTGTACATTGTGGCATTGTGCGCCGATTGCAGCATGACCTCACCCAATTGGCACCATTTTGCCCAGACAATCCTTGCGTGGTAGTTTTTATTTTTTAGCAGCACCAGTCTGCTTGAGAAATTTGCTGCTTTGGCAATGAAAAGTAATGAAGTTAACTGGCACTGTTTATCATAGCCATACCTCCTGAGACATTTTATCTGATCCAATTCTTTTAAAATTAGCAGATATGTAGTGCAATACCAGTAGGTTCTTTTGGGCACAGATCCTTTTGTCAGGGTGAAGTATACAAAGCTGTTTTTCTTTGACATTATTCATCATACCCGATATTCTTGGTTCTTCCTATAATAGAGACAACAATCCATACACACAACAATCGCTGTAAGTTTGGATATCCTGTATATTGTTATATTTGTATTATGTGGCCTTCGATTTAATTTTTTTTGGAATAAACCATTTTCTGCTGCAGTTTTAGAAGTTTCTTGCTCCCCAATTTTAGCCTTACTGACTATTGTTTGCTACCATGTGTAGATTTACTTCAATTGAGGTGTGTTCTACCATGCTTACGTATATGTTTTTTACAGCCCTATATAGACACACACCACAAGGAGCGATTCTGGGCTGTTTGGATGGATTTATGACTTCTTTCGCAAAAGCATGAATTACATGTACAACATGGGAGTGGTCAATTTATCTTGAAATGTGGTTCTTATAATTATATACTTCAGTGTAGGTCAGTTCCACCTGCCATATACTGTATGGTCCTTATGCAGGCTTGTCATTGTTTTACAGCCTGCGTTAATCCCAGCTGACTTTGTCATATATGATAATAAGGTCCAGATAAGTTCCCCACATTTATCAAGATGCTGCTACATTTTAAGTACATGCTTAGAGATTTATTCTATTTGTTCATGTCACAGTTAGATCACTGTTCTATGATTTGCACTAATATATGACTCAAAATTAAGGCTGTATACACAACTTATGGAGCAATGTAATAAACCCACTGTCTACCATCCATCTTTCTTTCTTTCTTTCTCTTTCCATCTATACTGTGCCATGAGGTAGGAAGGCTGCTGCTCCAGGTGAGCACACTAGAACAATCAATGTCCACTCAGGAACCAATGGGTGCCGGCAATGCACGGGATATGCAAAAGAAGAAAGATATGGACAGCCGCACTCCAATTTCTTAAAAAAGACGTGCCCTTTATTGGGTAAAGGAAAAATGCACTACAGGTATCAGCACACAGTGGGAAAAACATCTGACGCGTTTCGCATTGGATATCAATGCTTAGTCATAGCTACCAATGTAGCTATGACAATAGCGAATATTGATTCGCTATTGTCACAAGTGGAGGGGCTTAGGGTACAGTGCTCTGCATCCCGAACCCACCCTTTTGGAAGCTGGCTCTATTCATGTGCTTCACAAACAAACAAAAAAGAAAACCCGTAGAACTCTATGCGTCTGCCGCCCTACATGTTGATTGGGGCCGGGCGCATAGAGATTAGGGGGGGGGGCGGCGCCCCTTACCCCTTATGGATGGGCCGCCGCTGCTCCCGACTGAAACCAGTCACAAAAAGTATAACAATTGTAATCTGTAGCCAATGGGGTTTTATATTATAGAGAGAGAGTTATTATATTATCCCTGCCAGCTAGACGTACATGCAGGGTTAACTTTAGCTTGACAGAGTTAGGCTTTATGATCTTTTATAACCCTGGTAAAGTTATAGATTAAACCTTCATTTTAAAACATACATAATACTTTGGACTTGCTGTACTGATGGGAATTTATTCAGTTTTTTAGATTAGATAGATTATCCTGGTACTCCATACATATGAAACCTCAATAGCGTCCAATATCTCTGTTCCAATTTTACACATCTTTAAAAACAAAAACATACAATATATGTATACATTTGGATTTGCATGGTTGCTGCCATCATATTGATATTGTATATCTTTTGTTGTATACAGTAGATGAATTTGGTTGGGAATTAGGGAACTAAAGCGCTCTGAACTACAAATCACGGTGTAATTGCCCAAATGTGTCAGAGGAGGCTTTCTGGAGACACAGAAGACCACGCAGCTACACCAGGTTCCTTAATCTTGCATTGATATGATCACTTTTATTCATCCAAATGTTTGTGCAATACCTTGTTTGTTTTATTGGCTCTATATTAAAGGATTTATTGCTCTAAGCTCTGCATTTTGTTTTCTTTTAAGCATTTGCTACTGCCCAGTGGATTTCTAGAAGCTGCAGTACCTGTGGGCGTTTACATTTTCTTTCAAGTGATCCATGAACTCATTGAGTAGTCGGACCTTTATGGTGCAGAGTCTAGTGCACTAATATATCTTTTATTTTCTAAATTGCATCTGTGCCAAGTGGCTGAACTCCTATGCTCACAATACAGCAGAGCAAGTACTCAGCTCGGTGCCCAGAAGCTATTAGAGAACATAGCAGTAGGAGTGTACTACAGTGATTTCCAGCTTCTATGTAGTATGGTAGATGCATAGTTACACTGCTCCAAGCTGGACGAATGTAACTATGAAAAATATTGATACCTGGAGTTCATCTTTAAATTGATAATGTTATAAACTGATATTTTACATCTCATTTTTATGCATTAAGTATATTGTAAATACAGGTACATTTACACTTAAGGTTTTCTTAAGAGAATGCCTAGCAGAATCTATTAGCCAGTGGACTACTGTATCTGTCGAATTTAAACCTTAGACAGAGCTGTAGGTAGGGAAGCGAGGATAGGGAATGAGACACCAGAATAACTCCTTTAAATGTGTGTAAATTCTAGCTTGAGCTACTGAGGTCTGTAAACCACATCTGTTTATATAATTAAGAGCTGAGAAAGATACAAAAGTATTTGGTGAATGATCACTATATATGCTCATTGAACTCTTGGCATAGGCATATCTGGTACACCCAGGCCTTGAAGGGATTAAAACAAGTTCATGGCTGCATGAGGAAATGGTCTTGATGTCCTGCTCATAGTGTGAATCAGGAAACGCTCAGCACTGAGAACTTCTGGTTTAGAGCTGTCGAAATCCCGGCTGCAATGCCAAGTAAACAGCTGGTTCCTGTGCTCATCTGGCTGGAACAGAAGGCAGAGAAGATATTAGGGGTCCATAAGGGGTACCTGTCACCTACCCAATGCTTTTGCATAGCTTTGTAGCCCCACTGTGATCGTAACAATTTTAAGTGAAAAAAAAGGGTTAAATATGTTAAAATAAAAATTGTAAAAGTGTCCTGAACGCCCTGTGCATACAAAATCATATATATATATATATATATATATATATATATATATATATATATATATATATACATATACATATACATACATACACACACACACACACATATTCTACTGAATCAACTGGAGAACAGATATTGGGTATCACCATAAAGTGACAATTATGCTAGGTCCCGGATTTACTGTTAGCTCTTTAAAAATGAGCTGTAAAGCATCTAAAGCATTTGTCTATTTATGATTTGGGGTACTATAATTTTACCCGTTTTGCTGTCCTACACAGCTTTAAGCCTTCGCCTATTTAATATCATTTTACTCAACACAATGGCCCGGATTCAGATAGAATGGTGTAACTATATGCGAGCGTATCTCATATACGCTACGCCGCCGTAACTTTGAGAGGCGAGTACTGTATTCAGAAAGAACTTGCGCCCGAAGTTACGGCGGCGTAGCGTATATGGGCCGGCGTAAGCACGCCTAATTCAAAGTAGGCTGGTAGGGGGCGTGTTGTATGGTAATGAATCGTGACCCCACATAAATGACGCACCTAACGAACGGCGCATGCTCAGTATCACGTCGAATTTTCTCCCTAACTTACGCAAGCTCAATGTTTAGTCATCGTGAACGTAACCAACGCCCATCCCCATTCAAGGACGACTTACGCAAACGACGTAAAATACGACGCTGTTCCGACAGTTCCAACGTCCATACCTAACATGACTTACCCCTGCTTTATGAGGGCTAAAGTTACGCGTATCTAGCTCATTTGCATATTCAACGCGGAAATCAACGGAAGCGCCACCTAGCGGCCAGCGGAAATATGCTCCTAAGATACGACGGCGTAAGAGACTTACGTCAGTCTTATCTTAGACAAATACTGGCGTATCTGATTCTTTAAATCAGGTGCCGAGACACGACGCCTCACATTCAGACTTACGACGGCGTATCTGGAGATACGCCGTCGTAAGTCTGAATGTGAATCTGGGCCAATCTCTTTCTTTATTTAATGCCAAAAATCATTTGGGATTAAATTAATTAATATTGTTGAATTTTTTCTGAAAATATAGATTGGATTTACAGTTGCGCAAATGCCAGGCAACATAAAAAAATGCAGCTTTTACATCTTGTGTTTCTACAGGGCTCACGCTTTCAGAAAATATGTAATATTCAGTGGGTTTTAAATAATTTTCAAGCCAAAAACGCAGATTTTATCATATGTGCGAAAAAAAAATGCTCCACAGGCAAAGTTTTTTATTCACTGCTTTCCAGGTAGAAATATTTACATAATGTTTGCCTATCACTGTACTGTACTTGTTATCTGGCAATTGTATGTTACATGTTTGTCTAATTACACTTTCCCTAAAATGTTTTCATAGTGCCTATGCATGCATTATAAGCTGTAAAGTTCTTTCATTGTGCAGTCATGGCAAAGAGGTTCTGAAGACTGGAAATGCAGTATATGTTGGAAAATCCACTAGTTTTTGTCCTTGTAAATAAATCCCACTGATTACCCAACTGTCCCTGTGCATTATCACACTAGGATGCAGTTGTAACAACTTATGATTAGCTGACAATTATGTCCTGTACATATCTCCTTTCCTAAATTTTGGAAACACCTGTTCTTAAACACAACTGGTCAACGGATAAACAAGATATTTTCTGTATAGAAACTGCACACTGACCCTTGCAGATGCAGATCCTTCTTTCAGTGTTCTTTGTGATTTTATAACATGTATCACTTTAAATAAAATGTATAAGAATGCAAATAATTTCAATAATAGATTCATTTGTGTCTGGGTTAAGGCCCATACACACGATCGGATATTCCGACAACAATTGTCTGATGGACGTGTTTTTTTCAGATAATCCGACTGTCTGTATGCTCCATCGGACAATTGTTGTCGGAAAAATGTAAGGATTTGTCCGATCATGTGTATGAGGCTTAAAGGGGTTGTAAAGGTTTGTTTTTTATTTTCTAAATAGGTTCCTTTAAGCTAGTGCAGTGTTGGATCACTTACCTTTTCCTTCAATTTCCCTTCTAAATGTTTTTTTTCTTTGTTTTCTTTGTCTGAATTTCTCACTTCCTGTTCCTCCTCAGTAAGGTGTTCAGTAAGCTGTTCTAAAGGACTTTCCACGGCTCAGATGATGGTGGAAAGCTTACTGAGGACAAACAGGAAGTGAGAAATTCAAACAAACAAAAAAACATTTAGAAGGGAAATCGAAGGAAAAGGTAAGTGAACCAACAATGCACTAGCTTAAAGGACCTTTTTTAGAAAATAAAAGACAAACCTTTACAACCCCTTTAAGTCCTGAAAATGTCTACATTGGTGGCACATATAAACTTTTTATCAGTGCTTAGCTTTTTTGTTTATATCAATCTACTATGTAGACAAGGCTATTAACTTCAAAATCAGTGCTGTCGAGTGTAATGGAAAGGAAAGCATTGTAAAACAACTGAATAAAAAAAATAAAAATAAAAAAAACAGGCAATTTATGACATGGTATGTTAAGAAAACGTACTAACTATTTATTGCCAAGACATGATCTGTTTGTATGGGTGTATGTCGACATGATCTGTTAGTCTAAGTGTAAGGCCCCGTATACACGACCGAGTTTCTCGGCAGAATTCAGCCAGAAACTCGATCGGAGCTGGATTCTGCCGAGAAACTCGGTCGTGTGTACACTTTTCACAGAGGAAGCCGACGAGTTCCTCGTCGGGCCAAATAGAGAACATGTTCTCTATTTCCTCGTTGTTCAATGAGGAAAGTTGGCTCGCCGAGATCCTCGGCGGCTTCAACACAGAACTCGACGAGGAACTCGATGTGTTTGGCACGTCGGGTTCCTCGGACGTGTTTACGGGGCCTAAGTAATAAACTGACTAATTCTAGAAATAATTACTTCCTATGCCATCAAAAATACTTGTTATCTTTTCCTTCAAATGACATAATCTAGATTGAACATGACAATCTCCTTCAACAACTATATTAAATGTAATCAGTCATGAGAAAAATGCATATTGCCAAAATGCAAGTTTGGTTGGCTATTCTACTGTCCCGTTGGCTTGTAGACTTGAATCACTAATCTGGTATAATTATGCAGATCGAGAGGGTCACAAGTTCTCTATAGTTGTTGAGATCATTGCCTGATGATATCGAAGTGCTAAATCTTTTACTTCAAGCAATAGCATTTTCATGATAGGACAACAACAGCAGCCCTCACATACAGTATGTCATTTGAAAGGTTTCTTTTAAAACTCAACTCCAGAGTCCCTACCCCCCTTCCCCAGATGCAGGATGCCATTCAACCTGTAAGTGGGTGGCAAAGAAGTGCTGGAATATGGAGGGGGTGAGTATCTCCTAGACATTTTTTCTTAACACAGGTAGGGGAGATGAAGGCTGGTGGACCTGGGGTGAAGAAGCTGATACAACTGGAGTTGGGCTATAAAGTGAACCTGAAACAAGAATAATAATAAACCACTAGTGTGAAATATAGAGCTTTCTGGCTAGGATGCACCAACTTATGGCATTTAACTTATTGAAACAAACCAGTCCGTAGATATCAATTTCCCTTTGGGGGTTCACGCCGAAGGTCACTACTCCAAGCCACCTGTCGGAACCCTGGGCTCTGCCAGTATTTACAGACACAGATTCAGAGTCCTGTCACGAGCTGGACATATCCAGAGCGCTTAGGGCCTACCTAGAAGCCACCGGTCCCTTTAGGAACTCTGAGAGACTTTTCATCATACCTTTTGGTAAATACAGAGGCAAAGAAGCTTCCATCAGAACTCTGGTGTCTTGGGTTGTAAAGTTGATACAGCAGGCCTACAGGGTGAAGAATATGGAGCCTCCATCCCAAGTGAATTCTCACTCTACAAGGGCAGTCTCAGCTTCCTGGGCAGCAAGGGCTAATGTATCGCTGGAAACGGTGTGCAGGGCCGCCACTTGGCCTTCTCATAACACGTTCCTTAGGCACTTCCATATTGACCCAGGAGCTCTTACTACGGTTGAATTTGGAAGAAGGGCAGTTCAGGCTGCTATGTCCTCTTCTAATTAAACATTTATTATTAAGCATTATCCAACCCGTGTCAGCTAGTTATTTATCACAGGTATGCTGCCATGGAGGCACCAGAAAAACGGAAAATTGTATCACTTACCAGTAATTTTCCTTTCCTGGTGCCTATCCATGGCAGCATACGCTCCCACCCTCAGTATTCTATATTACAGAGAATGTTGGGGGAGGGACTATGCCTTTAATTTATGCTATTCACTAGTCCTGAAGGAGGAGTCGAGGCGGAGCTCTATCACAGGTATGCTGCCATGGATAAGCACCAGGAAAGGAAAATTACTGATAAGTATGATACAATTTTCCGTTTTTATCAGTAGAAAAGAGACAGACATTTGGGCAATAAGTGGAGTTTACAATTTAACCTAAAATGTTGTATTGACATTACAATAATCTTCTTAATATAATACACTGCTTGTAGCTATCATTATAAAATGACTTCTCTCAAACTATTTAGCTACTATTTGAAAAATACAGCTGTGATGTTTTTAATTTGTGTGTATGCGGTAGATTTTTTGGAATAATCCAAGTGCCTTCTGTGTTATGGAATTGTTTACAGAAGGTGTTTCCATGGCATATATTAGGAACAAAGAGCAGAAATCTCACAACATTGGACAAATATGCTCAATCTATACAGAGCTCGGTGAGAGTTTTTAACTAGTGCCAAGAGAAGAGAGAGTGCTGGGACCAATGCCAAAGCTCCAAACTCCTATCATTAGATAAACTTGTCTTGGATTTCTCATCCTGTGAAGTACAACACCAAAACTGGTATATCCTCCACCCACACAATCTGCTGACATCATACAGTTAATAGTAAAATCCCAAACACTGGCTTTTAATACCATGGCTTAACTTTGGTTCAAATACAGTAAATGGCAAGCAAGATCCATATTCATACATTCTTTTTAATTTCTAATGTTTTGTAAATTGTTATCACAAAACCTTTTGTTTTTGGTATGCATGATTGGTAATCATATCCACAATCTCTCTCTTATTATCAATATAGTCAAATTTTTACGGGTCAGTCATGTAGCAACCTTAGTAGGGGTTAAGATCTAGCATTCCCTTCTCTAGATTTGGGTCCCCTTTACAAGTGTCATTATTTAACCACTTCAGCCTCTGAGGATTTGGCTGCCCAATGACCGGGCCATTTTTTGCGATTCAGCACTGTGTCATTTAACTGACAATTGTCCTGCGACGTTGCACCCAAACAAAATTTACGTTCTTTTTTTCCCCACAAATAGAGCTTTCTTTTGGTGGTATTTGATCACCTCTGCGGTTTTTATTTTTTTGCGCTATAAACAAAAAAAAGAGCGTCAATTTTGAAAAAAAATGTCTTCAGTTTAGGCCAATATGTTTTCTTCTTCATATTTTTGGTAAAAAAAAAAAAAAAAAATCGCAATAAGAGTATTTTGATTGGTTTGCGCAAAAGTTATAGCGTCTACAAAATAGATATTATGGAGGACACATGGGACACTTTTGACGCTATTTTGGCACCACTGTCATTAATACAGCGATCAGTGCTATAAAAATGCACTGATTACTGTGTAAATGACACTGGCAGTGAAGGGGTTAACCAGTAATGGGCAAAGAATGGTTAAGCGTATCCTAGGAAGTGATTGTAACTGTGAGGGGGCTGGGCTACATGTGACATGACACTGATCACTGCTCCCGATTACAGGGAGCAGTAGATCAGTGTTCTGTCACTAGGCAGAACAGTTAAATGCCTTGTTTACAAAGGCACCCCCTCGTATGGCCTCTCCATGACACGATCGCGGGACATCGAGTCTGCGGGTTCCGCGGGCAAGGTCACGGAGCCCGCTAGGCGGCAGATTCAAAGCAACGTGCCTGCCCGTGCCATTCTGCCGACGTATATGTGCATTAGGCAGTTGGCAAGCGGTTAAAGTTGAAGCTGAGCTGGAAGTGGCTCTTTCAATTCTATAATAATTCCATAATAACTCAAAGAACGCTAGCAAATAAAGTAGGAATGACTAACAAAACTAGGAAATGGAGGGTTATAGACTAGCCTAGTCAAAGCTTTCATTTTCTGTCCTTTCTTCAAAATCCATAAGGTAATAATGGACATTGTACAGAATGATCAATACAACATGTTTTTCCTCTTCTTTCGTTCCTTCCAAATAGAAAAAAGCGAAAAAAGCACAGCAGATGTACCTGTGAGCACATGTCCATAGCGCAGACGTGGTCATTCACAAACACTAGTACAAATCAGTGTTGTTATAGAATACATTCTCATTTAAAATTGTACCTTTGGGCCCAGTCATTTACAGTTTTGGCTCTAGGGGAACTAGTTGGAATTATACTTACACACACTTTATGAAAACAATGTCGGTTGCACAGTTTCTGCTGTTGACATTAAAGTGATTGTAAAGGCAGAAGGTTTTTTATCTTAATGAACTTTATGCATTAAGATAAAATGCCTTCTGTGTGCAGCAGCCCCCTTATAATTACCTGAGCCCCCTCTCAGTCCAGCGATGTGCACGAGTGCCTCAGCCATCCACACCTCTCCCTCCTGATTGGCTGAGACAAAGCGGCGGTGCCATTGGCTCCTGCTGCAGTCAATCAAAGTTAGTTAGCCAATGAGGAGAGAGGTGGGCGGGGCCGAACCACAGCTCTGTATGAATGGAGACACGGTGCTGCGGCTCGGCTCAGGTGCTCCCGTCAATTTCTGTGGGGGCACTCAGCAGGAGGGAGGGGCCAGGAGCAAAGTAAAGGGACCCCTGAAAAGGAAGATATGGGCTGCACTGTGCAAAACCACTGCACAGAGCAGGCAAGTATAACATGTTTGTTATTTTCAAAGATTCCTACTATGGACACACTTTAAATGGTCTCTAAATCTTTATGGGGTGGGGATTCTTCCCATTGCAAAAACATACTAATAGGTTAACTGGCTTCTCTAAAGGATGGTAAGGGTAGTAGCTTGTGAATGCATTTGGTAGGACAATGACTGCTGCTTTAAAGTGCTGTTTAGTATGTTTTTGCAATAATGAGAATCCCCACCCATTAAAGATTTAGAGACCATTTAACTTCTTCAGACCCGCGCTATAGCCGAATGACGGCTACAGCACGGACCTGAAAATCCAACTGGACGTCAATTGACGTCCGTCCCTTAGGGCGTTCCCAGAGCGCGCAGCGGGGAAACTGTGTTGGCCGTGTCCCTTGGACACAGCCAATTACAGTTCGCCGCGAACGGCCAATCAGAGTGGCCGTTTGCGATGCGATCTGTGCGGCCAATGAGACAGCGTCCTGTCTCTGGAGAGGAGACCGATCTGTATCCCTTGTACATAGGGACAC
The DNA here is from genome assembly GCF_905171775.1 of Rana temporaria. Classification (NCBI taxonomy): domain Eukaryota; kingdom Metazoa; phylum Chordata; class Amphibia; order Anura; family Ranidae; genus Rana; species Rana temporaria. Next base: position 48,518,360 of record NC_053501.1, read on the forward strand.
AGATCGGTCACCTCCCCCAGTCACCCCCCTCCACCTACAGTTAGAACACAATGCAGGGAATACATTTAACCCCTTCCTCACCCCCTAGTGTTAACCCCTTCAATGCCAGTCACATTTCTACTGTAATTAGTGCATATTTATAGCACTGATCGCAGAATAAATGTGAATGGCGCCAAAAATGTGTCAAAAGTGTCCGATGTGTCCGCCATAACATCGCAGTCCCAATAAGAATCGCAGATCGCCGCCATTTCTAGTAAAAAAATAAATAATAAAAAATAATAATTCGGTCCCCTATTTTGTAGGCGCTATAACTTTTGCGCAAACCAGTCGCTTATTGCGATTTTTTTTTTTTTTTTACCAAAAATATGTAGAAGAATACGTATCGGCCTAAACTGAGAAAAAAAAATGTGTTTTTTTTTAAATTGGGATATTTATTATAGCAACAAGTAAAAAATATTGTATTTTTTTAAAAATTGTCGCTCTTTTTTGTTTATAGAGCAAAAAATAAAAACCGCACAGGCGATCAAATACGACCAAAAGAAAGCTCTACTTGTGGGGGAAAAAAAGGTCAATTTTGTTTGGGAGCCACATCGCACGACCGCACAATTGTTAGTTAAAGCAACGTAGTGCCGAAAGCTGAAATTTCACCTGGGCAGGAGGGGGGTATATGTGCCCAGCAAGCAAGTGGTTAAAGTGTGTCCATAGTATGAATCTTTAAAAATAACAAACATGTTATACTTGCCTGCTCTTCAACAAATCTATACTTTTGTTCATTTAGATTATGAGTATGACTACACTATGTTGATTTTACCTATCATTTGTTCAAATATCACCTTTTTCTGTAGGCACTATTGAATGAAGCGCCAATGTTTGTCCATCCAAATAAATACTGGAAAAGTCAATTTATTTATTTATTTTTCCAAATGACTGTTTATGGTGTAACATTTTTCAGGAAACTTAAAAATGTCAGCACAGCTTTCCTGCAATAACCCATTTGGCTGATGAATAGGGGGAACACAGCTAAGTGTACTTTTAGTGATTTTCTTGCTAGATTCTCCAGGTTTACTTCAATGTATTTCAAATGCAGATTTTTAGTCCTAAAAAGCAAAGTTACCACACAGCTCTCCTAAGTGCAAAGTACAGCTTATATAGAGGATGAGTATCCAATGTCATTTTGAAAGTCATTATTTCCAACTACGGTATTTCCATTTTTTGTTTGGAAGAGCATAGGGGACTTGGGAAAATATGTAATATTCACATTTCAGGTAATCATTGGAGTATTTAAAAATCTGCCATTACCAGCATATTAATAAGACATTAGGATTTTAAATCTACATTAGACACTTGTTTCAAAAAGCATCAGTGCCATTTTTAAATGCATCAAAGCACAATGCTATTTAGCAAAGTATAATGACTGCCTCTGTTTTCATTAAATATCTTTTCTTGAGGTTAGAAGGCTTGGATGCGAGAAATCATTACCTTGAAAGACTTTGAAAATGGGCTGTTTGAAAGCACCAAATATATTAAGCTCCATCCTGCTCTGTATTTTTATAAAAACAAGCTTCACAAATTGATCTGCCAGTTATGTCAATTCAACCCATGAGCGATAAAATGTTTAATGAGGCTGAGCTGCAAATTACATGCATGAGGAAAAAAAAAAAAAAAAAAAAAAACTTTCTATTTTCTGCTGTATACAGAGCCTTTCAGCAGTTCTCTAAGAACTCAAGGACAATTTGCAATTCTAAGGAGGATATTTTTTCCCTAAGTGGGATGAGTGCCCAAAATTGCTGTATGACAGCTAGATTTGTACTTGCTGGGTAGTTGATACAACTATTCATACAAGAAGTGAGGAAGGAACTATATTTGTATACCGTATTTATCGGCGTATACCGCACACTTTTTTGCCCTGAAAATCAGGGCAAAATCGTGGGTGCGCGGTATACGCCGATACCCGCTTTCCTGCGCCGACATATACCGAGCGCAGTACACTCGTGTATTGTCGGGCAGTCTCGGCTCCTCCCGCGCTGACGTCCTGGACGTACAGGACGTCAGCACGAGAGTAGCCGAGTATTGCCGACAATACACGAGTGTACTGCGCTCTGTATATGTCGGCGCAGTATTCAAACTCGGCGCGGGAAACAAGCGGGGAGGCCGCCGATGGATGCCGCGCAAGACACCAAAACTGTAAGTACAAAAAAACTTTTTTTCCACAGGATTCGGGGCAACTTTAGGGGTGCGCGGTATACGCGGGAGCACGCTATACCGCGATAAATACGGTATGTATACACATAGGGCGAGATCCACGAAGCGCGTCGCTTCTCTCTGTCCGGCGTAGTGTATCTCAGATACACTACGCCGCCGTAACTTACTTTTTTATTGTATCCTCAAAGATTTCCCGCCGTAAGTTACGGCGGCGTAGTGTAACTTAGGCGGCGTAAGGGCGCGCAATTCAAATGTATGTGATGGGGGCGTGTTTTATGTTAATACGTCGTGACCCAACGTAAATGACGTTTTTTTTAACGGCGCATGCGCCGTCCGTGGGGGGTATCCCAGTGCGCATGCTCGAAATTAAACCGGAACAAGCCAATGCTTATGACGGTGACGTCATTCTACGCAAAGCCCTATTCGCGAACGACTTACGCAAACGACGTAACATTTTTAAAATTCGACGCGGGAACAACGGCCATACTTAACATAGGATACGCCTCATATAGCAGGGGTAACTATACGTCGGAAAAAGCCGAACGCAAACAACGTAAAAAATGCGCCGGCCGGACGTACGTTTCGTGGATCGCCGTATCTAGCTAATTTGCATACTCAACGGAAACGCCACCTAGCGGCCAGCGTAAATATGCACCTACGATCCGACGGCGTACTAAGACGTACGCCTGTCGGATGGAGCCCAGATTCCGTCGTATCTTGTTTTGTGGATACAAAACAGAGTTACGACGGGGGAACTTTGAAATTACGCGGCGTATACATAGATACGCAGGCGAAATTCGTTTGAGGATCTGGCCCATAATGTGCGTATAAAATTGGATGTATATGCTAACAATGGTAAAATTAAAGTATAGTAAAATAATTGTTGGGGGATACAGCACCAGTTGCATAATTTACCTCTGATAAAGGGATAACGTGCATGCTATGTCCTGCTGTGAGCAGTCATATCTTGCTCACAGCTGTAGTCTTCTGGCCATGTGGGGGTTAAAAGCAGCAGCTACGAAAAGGGACAATTGCACTTTGCACCTTCCTTGTCCACTAACAAAACTCCTTGTTAAATTTTTACAGAATGCAAGGCATTTTTTTAACTTAGGAGGGGCAGATGAGTAACTTGACCTCCCCTCCACCATTCACAGAATGCCTTGCATTCTATAAAAAATAATACAAGGGGTTTTTGCGAATGAACGAGGGGGAGGGCAAGCTGCATGCTCCTTTATTGTTTCAGGTATTGCTCTTGATTCCCATAGTGCTGTAAGATAACCCCTCTGAGCTTCAGTGAACGGAGGGTTTTTACCCGTACCAGCAGCCAGCAAGACTTTTCATTTAAAGTAAATTGTATGATTGGTGCTGTATCCCTAAAAAAGAATGGAGTAGACTTCAACTATGTATTTACAGCTGGAAGTGTTTTGTTATATTTGTTTGATAAATGCAACAAAACATACAAAAAAAACACGTAATCTTGATGTTATCAGGAGGTGTGTTCGAACTACTCACACTTGCATAATGGAGAAGAGGCAAGGGTGAAGTTGCTCTGCAGTCACGTCCTATGGTGACAAACACTGCTTCTTCATAAATACAGTATAGCAAGTAAGCGCTGTTACCCTAGGGCACTACTGTTATTGGCAGGATTACCAGGTGTAAATAGAATTAAAAAAAAATCACTTTCTCTAAAAAGAATAACGGATGACATATTAAGCACAACTCTTTTTAAGAATAGATGTATAAGACATCTGGTAAAGCAGGGAGGCACCTCTGTGCTGTATTTATTTTTTTCTAGCCGATACACTCCTGTATCAGAAAGCATGGGAAACAGAACTTTGAGTTGAATTTGAAGAAAAGTGGTCAGAATTCGTAATGCCATGCTTGCCAAGGCAATCTATAATGTACTATCTCTCTGCTATCTAGTTCCATCTAGAATAGCAAAAGTTTACCTGGATGCCTCACCTATGTTCTAGACAGGGATATGCAATTAGCGGACCTCCAGCTGTTGCAGAACTACCATGAGGCATAGCAAGACAGCCACAGCCACAAGCATGACACCAAGAGGCAGAGGAATGATGGGACTTGTAGTTTTGCAACAGCTGGGAGGTCTGCTAATTGCATATCACTGTTATAGGAGATGTACAGCCGTGGCCAAAAGTTTTGAGAATGACACAAATATAAATTTTCACAAAGTCTGCTGCTTCAGTGTTTTTAGATCTTTTTGTCAGATGCTATTTTGGTATAACTGAAGTATAATTACAAGCATTTCATAAATTTCAATGTTTTTTTATTGACAATTACATTAAGTTTATGCAAAGAGTCAATATTTGCAGTGTTGACCCTTCATTTTTCAAGAGCTCTGCAATTCGCTCAGACATACTGTCAATCAACTTCTGGGTCACATCCTGACTGATGGCAGTTCATTCTTGCATAATTAATGCTTGGAGTTTGTCAGAATTATTTATTTATTTTCACCCGCCTCTTGAGAATTGACCACAAGTTCTCAATGGTCTGGGTAGTTTCCTGGCCATGGACCCAAAATTTCAATGTTTTGTTCCCCAAGCCACTTAGTTATCACTTTGGCCTTATGGCAAGGTGGTTGGGAGAAGTTACTCTCGGAGGATGTTTTTGTTGGATGCTTTACTGTTGACATGACACAGGACTGATGGTAGCGCTCACCTTTTCTTCTCCGGACAAGGTTTTTTCCATATGCCCCAAACAATCATGAAGGGGATTCATTAGAGAAAATAAATTGACTCTATTCGTCAGCACTCCAATCCCTGTACCTGCATAATGTCAGTCTGTCCCTGATGTTTTTCCTGGAGAGAAGTGGCTTCTTTGCTGCTCTTCCTGACACCAGGCCATCCTCAAAAAACTCTTTGCGTCACTGTGTGTGCAGATGCGCTCACACCTGCCTGCTGCCATTCCTGAGTAAGGATGAGCTCTGGCGTGTTCGCATAGAACACGTGCAGAGCCCACCAGGAAGTGTGCACGGTGCTGTGCTAATAACAGCCAGGGAGACATTTCACGATCCCCGCAGCCGAGCATCGGGACAATGTCTCCCTGGCTGTGATTAGCACAGCGCCGTGCACACTTCCTGGCGGGCTCTGCACGTGTTCTATGCGAACACGCCAGAGCTCATCCTTATTCCTGAGCAAGCTCTGCACTGGTGGTGCACTGATCCTCCAGCTGAATCAACTGTAGGGGATGATCCTGATGAGCTTTCTTCACAAAAGCAGTGGAAATTTTTTTTTATGGGATTAAGTTTATTTTCATGGCAAAGAGGGACTTTCCAATTAATTGCAATTCATCTGATCACTCTTCATAACATTCTGGAGTATATGCAAATTGCCATCATAAAAACTGAGACAGTAGACTTTGTGAAAATGTATATTTGTGTCACTCTCAAAACTGTAGGCAATGTGCCATATGTGAAAACAGTCAACCTGAAATACACAATTATTTCCTACTGAGTAGTGAGCTTAAATCCCCAGTGCAATAAACAATCAAAGCTGTGCAGATAGTGAATAATAATGAGAAAGATTTTCATATATATCCAAAAAAAACAGGTTTTGAATTCAAATCCCCAGTACTAAACATACAATGCAGTGCGTGATTAAAAATTTGCAAATATGCTAATAAATGCAATTCAAGTGTAGTAACCCTACTGAGTATTGGGCCCAGATCCCCACCGCTGTGAACAAATCAAAAAATTGTGCAAACAGCAATATAAATAAAAAATTGATATCAGAAGAAATCCAAGGATAGCTCTGATCCAAGCGCTCAGTGGTATAATAAACTAAATTTAAAGCAGAGAAAACAGCTATTATATAGAAACAGATAAGAAAAAAAAATATGTCTTATTAAACAGTAATAATAAAACATAACAGCGCTAGAGAAACCATTCAAATCTCATGAACTTATTAGCTCATAATCTGCTATGTAAAATGCTGATGGATATCAGAATAAGACAAACACCAACTATGTGTGGTCTATGTAGCCCTCTGAGTGGTGATCACATAAGATAATAACAGTCCCAAAGAAAATCAATCTCTGTGTGCCTTTGAATGATAGTTCAGACGCTGTACATCGCTGGTGATGTTACAGGTACATTTTTTTTATCCCACTAGAGAGTAGACGAATCCATCAGCTGCAATCCCCTTATGGTATTGTACTCACCAAACAGCAGACATTCACAGCATTGAAAGGGTCCTGTCAGGATGATCAACTCCAACAGCTCTCCCCCAGGTGTGTGGTGGTTCCACTTAGTGGGTATATGCGTGCAGCAAAGCGGACATGCAAGGAAGCAGAGGAAACCTTTCAAAGGCACACAGAGATTGATTGATTTTCTTTGGGACTGTTATTATCTCATGTGATCACCACGCAGAGGGCTACATAGACCACACAAAGCAATATAAATAAAAAGCAATATTAGGCTGGGTTCACACTATTGGGAATTGGACAACCTGTCTGGGGTCTCCTGTGCTAGACCCCTACCAAAAGGGCATATGTGTGACAGGAGTCACTTTGGGTGGGGGGGGCCAGCCTAAGTATACCTCGCTTTGGTCTAATGGACCACCTGAAAATGGATTTCAGGTGGGAGAGGGCAGGAGTCATTACTCTGCTTCATCTATACTCTGATGGAACCCTGCAATCCTTTTAACAGCTCTGTTTTGAGTTTGGCCCAGATCATAAATGTTTTTCTCCATATTTACAACTGCGCCATGCGCTTCATACACAGGGCTTGACTCCTATCTCCTTTTTTCCCAACCCTTTCCTTATTATACTTATTCAAGCTAAATCTTCCAAGGGGCAACAGTCTGCAGTTTCTAACAAAATGTTTCTATAGATTTCCCCTCCCTTGTAAATGTAGATTGGAGGAGGATCCACTGTCTAGAGAGCTTTGGGATGATATACTGCAGAATAGTCAGCTGGTTTTGCTTTCTCCCATGCAACAGAGTGGCACAGCTTTATATTCTGTACAGGGTGTACCATACATCAGACTTTCTTTATGAAATTGGTCTCAGGGAGAATTTATATTGTACCAGTTGCAACCACCCACACGGTAATCTCATACACTTATATTAAAATTCAAATGTTATAGGAACAGGGGGCCAGATTCACGTAGAATTCCGGCGGCGTAACGTATTGCATTTACATTACACCGCCGCAAGTTTTATGGGAAAGTGCTTGATTCACAAAGCACTTGCCTGTAAACTTGCGGCGGCGTAGCGTAAATCCGTCCGGCGCAAGCCCGCCTAATTCAAATGGGGCGTGTATTATTTAAATTAGGTGCGTTCCCGCGCCGAATGTACTGCGCATGCTCCGTTTTGAAATTTCCCGCCGTGCTTTGCGCGAAATGACGTCGCACCGTCGTAATCTTTTGAACGTCGACGTGAGTTACGTCCTTTCCTATTCACGGACGACTTACGCAAAAAAAAAAAATTGAAATTCGACGCGGGAACGACTGCCATACTTTAACATGGCAAGTCTAAAGATAGGCCACGAAATACCAGCTTTAACTATACGCCGGGAAAAGCTGACTAGCGACGACGTAAGAGAATGCGACACCGCGCGTACCTTCGTGAATCGCCGTAAACAGCTAATTAGCATACCCGACGCGGAAAACGACGCAAACTACACCCAGCGGGCGCCGAAGTATTACACCTACGATCCGAAGGCGTACAAAGCCGCACGCCTGTCGGATCGAAGCCAGAAGCCGTCGTATCTTGGTTTGAGGATTCAAACTAAAGATACGACGCGGCAAATTTGAAAGTACGCCGGAGTATCAGCAGATACTCCCGCGTACTTCTTTTCTGAATCTGGCCCAGGGTTATTACCACCTTAAGCATTGCTGCAGGTGAGAAATTGTGCAAGTTCAACCCGGCAATACAGTCCAACTTCGGGGGCGATTTGACCGACATCTGTGCGGTTTTCCTGCATAGACGTCTATACAAATCACCTCCCGAAGTCACCAAAAGAAGTACAGGAAAAACATTTTTCTTTGTTTCTGGTATACAATTTGGCAAATAATCTTTCTTCATAAATTTGGGCCAAAGTTTATTCTGCTACTTTGGTGAAAATAACTCAAATCAGTGTTTAGTCTGTAGGAAAGTTATAGAGTCCATAAACTTTGGTATACTGTATATCTGAAAATCAATAAATTCTGATGTACTGATGGCTTGACAGCCCAATGTATTTAGTATGAGGCATGGAGAGTCTTTTAAAGTATACATTTTTTTGTAATTTTACTTCTCTTTATTTTTACATACTGTCACCAATACAGTACAGCATCATCATGTGACCAGAGCAATACAATGTTACCATTTTTAAACATTTTGATTGCTTATACCAGTGAACTTTACTGGTATAAACCACCATTTTTACTCAATGAAATTGATTAATTCAGTATTAACTGATGTGGTTAGCTGTGATTGTCCACAGCTAATTATATGGTACAGATAGATTTTGATTGGCCCTGTCTGTACCATGTGATCACTGTGACTAATCACAGCTAGCAACACAATTGTACACAATGAATAGCATGAAAGGAAGCAATTCATCATTTACAATTGTCATGTGATCTGCTGTGATTAGTCACAGCAATCACATGGTACCGTCACCAGGCCAAAACAGTCATCAGTCATTGGCTGTGTCAGGTGGATGTCACCCGGCACAATGAAAGTTAACCACTTTCTGCCTATTGTAAAATGACAACTCGGCAGGAAGTGGTTAACCTTAGCAGTCTTTAGCTCACTGTTTATTGCATGACAAATGGGTATCTGCTAACCCTCCGACTGTAAATCTGAACTGAACAGATGTATCTTGTTTGAAATCTATAATGCAATGCATAAATTCGATTCGATGCAATGTTAGATGGATAGATCTGATGTATCCTTCTATTGCTTTTTGCCGATCACACTGTTCTTACAGTTGCCTGTGGCCTCAATGAGGTATCTGGGTGACACCTTTGTTTAAAAATGGGAATCAATGTGTTTAGTGTTGAACCTTGGTCTTCCTATGCTCTTTTTCTCTTGGCCTTTCTGTCCTACATGACAGCTTGTTGTTACGATACTACTATGTAAAATAAAAAATCATTATATGAAAGATGGAAAAAAATAAAAGAAATGCCAATTATTGGAAACCAAAATGAATAATGGAGTCAACTTGCAGCTGCTCTAATTAAAACTTTCCTTGGTAACCACTCAAAGCCAAGAAGGTTGGCTAAAATGCTCAGGAGGTCTTTGGCAATAATCTAATAGTGTATTTTCAAATGTTTGTCCCTACAGAACATATAAATATGTATTACAAAGATAAACTCTACAGAGCAAAAAATTTACAACCATTTCTATGGTGGATTCCGCAATTATTTGTTGATCCTATATTATGGGGAACCCATTTAGTGAATGTAGCGCCATCATTTTGCTTTGTAAAGACTGTGGCCCGGATTCACGTACGAGTTACGTTGGCGTATCTCCAGATACGCCGTTGTAACTCTGAGTCCGAGCCGTCGTATCTATGCGCCTGATTCTTAGAATCAGTTACGCATAGATTTGTATTAGATCCGAACGCTGCATATTAACTGCATATTCACGCTGGCCGCTATGGGCGTGTACGCCTAGAAATATGTAAATCAGCTAGATACGCAAATTCACGAACGTACGCCCGGCCGACGCAGTACAGATACGCCATTTATGTTAGGCTTTTCCCGGCGTAAAGTTACCCCTGCTATATGAGGCATAGATGAGGCATACCAATGTTAAGTATGGACGTCGTTCCCGTGTCGAATTTGGAAAATTTTACATCGTTTGCGTAAGTCGTTCGCGAATAGGGCTGGCCGTCATTTACGTTCACGTCGAAAGCATTGGCTTCTTGCGGGTTAATTTGGAGCATGCGCACTGGGATACTTTCACGGACAGCGCATGCGCTGTTCGTAAAAAGCGTAATTTACGTGGGGGGCACATAAAATTTACATAACACACGCCCACATCTACCACATTTGAATTAGGCGGGCTTACGCCGGCCTATTTACGCTTGAGAATACGGCACTTGCCTGTAAAAGTTGCGGAGGCGTAGCGTAAATAGGATACGTTACGCCCGCACAAAGATACGCGATTCTACGTGAATCCGAGCCTGTGGTTGTAGGTCAGCAGTTGTAATACTAGTGGAGTTATCACACCAGAAATAAGGCTGAGATAAAGCCAGCATATGATTTTTATCAGCAGCCACGCAAGATTAAAATATCAGTATAGTGGTGAAGTTATGCTTTAAGGCTTCATCCAGACAGGCATTGACACCCATTCTGCACACAGGACACATTTGTTATTGCACCTGCATTTTCCTTGAACTTCAAGCATGAATGCAGCTGCATGTCAAAATTTGACATCCAAAATGTACAATGCTTGCTTTCAGATCCCAGCAACCCGCTCTTGCACACATGTTAAATTTTGACATGCAACGATGTCCATGCAGCTGCTGCATCCACCTCTACTGTATAGGCTGCTTGCGCATAGCTTGAAAGTGGATGCAGGCGCAATAACAAATGCAGCCTCCACACAGAACAGGTGTCAACTCCCATCTGAATGAAGTCTAGCATAACATATGGTCCCAAATTGTAGTTTAATTTTGATATAATATTGTTATTAAATAATGTATTTATAAAATATAAGGTAAGCAGTCTATTTACATTAGGGTGTACTATTTCTCATAGTTTTAACAAAAAGGAAGCATTTTTTTTAATAATACAATTTAAACACACATAAACTGTCTGCCAATGCTACCAATGCTTTGAGTAACATAGGATCTTGCTGCAAAAAAACAGGATATTGGTGTAATAACCTCAACAACTTCCTTTAAACAGATGACTAAAATGTACATATGCGTATATGCAAATTTCTTTAACCACTTGAACCCCTGGTCAATTCTGAAATTTTTCTGATGCATGGAAAAAACAAAACAATTTTGCTAGAAAATTACTTAGAACCCCCAAACGTTGTATATAATTTTTAAGCAGAGGCCATAGAGAATAAAATGGTTGCTGTTGCAATATTTTATGTCACACAGTATTTGCGCAGAGGTTTTTTAAACGCAATTATTTTGGAAAAAAATACACTTACATTCATTTTTTTTTTTTTAACAGATTACTTTCATTCATTTTAGTGCACATACACACTACATAATATCCAACTTTCTTACTAAAATGTACAAGATGATGTTACGCTAAGTAAATAGATATCTAACATGTCACGTTTTAAAATTGCGTATTTCCATGGAATGGTGCCAAGCTTATGTACCTAAAAATCTTCATAGGCGACAGTTTAAAAAAACAATTTGCAGTTAAAATGGAGGTTTGGTGCTAGAATTATTGCTCTCACTCTGATGTTCACAGCGATACCTCAAAGGTGTGGTGCAATTGCCGCTTACATATCCGAGCGGGACCGATTAAAACATTTTTATTTTTTAATTACACTATAGCGTTAATTATTATTTTTTGATTACTTTTATTGCTATGAGAAGGGATGAACAATATCTCTTGTGATAGCATGGGTCATTACATGTCCTCTTTTTGGAGGGATCTGGGGTCTATTAGACCCAATATCTCTTGTCTGCCCTTCAAAGCATCTGATCAAACTGAGATTGGTTTGTTCTGATGCTTTTACAAGCCAGTGATGGTTTGTTTACATGAGATTGAATCCTTGTTGCTTCAGGTTTTGGTCAGGAAAGCCCAGTAAAAGCGGCAGTGGCGGAGAAGGGGGGACCCCTTTCTGCCACCTGTAAAAGCTCTTAGCTGCTCAGATTACTTTTACTTTGTTCAGCATTGCCAGCTTTAAAAATGATATCTTGCTGCGCTGAGATATCACCCTTGCAATCCAGCAATGTACCTCTACGTCGCTGTTGGGCAAAGGGTTAAAAACGTGCCGCCCTGCTCCTGTATATATACTGTAGTGGGGTGGCATTGTTAAAAAACAAATCCTGACCAAATCCCAACTAGTACAGTGTTGCTATGGTTACATGGAACTACTCTGATGTAAGCATGTGAAAAAGAAAATAGAAAAAAAAAAAAAAAAAAAAAAAAAAAAAAGAAAAAAAGAAAAGAAATCATTGTTTTTTTTTACATACTGTCACCAATCTTTATCCCTGCTCACTGCCACTCCAGTCACACTCTGTACTGCACTGGTGACATTATGTAAAAACAAATTGTGAAAAACATTTTTTATTTAATTTCTTCATTTCCCCAAAAAATGTTAACGAAAAAATTTAACTTAACCACTTAAGACCCGGACCATTATGCAGGTAAAAGGACCTGGCCCCTTTTTGCGATTCGGCACTGTGTCGCTTTAACTGACAATTGCACGGTCGTGCGACGTGGCTCCCAAACAAAATTGGCATCTTTTTTTTCCTACAAATAGAGCTTTCTTTTGGTGGTATTTGATCACCTCTGCGTTTTTTTTTTTTTTGCTCTATAAACAAAAATAGAGCAACAATTTTGAAAAAAATGCAATATTTTTTACTTTTTGCTATAATAAATATCCCCCTCAGTTTAGGCCGATACCTATTTTTCTACCTATTTTTGGTTAAAAAAAAACCGCAATAAGCGTTTATTGATTGGTTTGCACAAAAGTTCTAGCGTTTACAAAATAGGGGATAGTTTTATGGCATTTTTATTATTTTTTTTTTTTACTAGTAATACCGGCGATCAGCGTTTTTTTTTATGACTGCGACATAGGACACTTTTGACACATTTTTGGGAACATTGTCATTTTTACAGCGAAAAGTGCTATAAAAATGTACTGATAACTGTGAAAATGACAATGGCAGTGAAGGGGATAACCACTATTTTTTTTTTTTTTTACCAAAGACATGTAGCAGAATACACATTGGCCTAAATTTATGAAAAATTAGATTTTATTGGATATGTTTTACAACAGAAAGTAGAAAATATTGTTTTTTTTCCAAATTTTCGGTCTTTTATCATTTATATAAATTAATTTAAAAAAAAAAAAACATAGTGGTGATCAAATACCAGCGAAAGAAAGCTCTATTTGTGTGAAAAGATTATATAAATGTCATTTGCATACAGTGTTGCATGACCGCGCAATTGCAAGTTAAAATAGCATAGTGCTGAATAGCAAAAAATGCCCAAGTTATGAAGGAGCCTAATGCCCTGTACACACGACCGGTTTTCCAGTCGGAATAAACTCCAACGGAACCAAATTCCGACCGTCAAGAACGCGGTGACGTACGACACTACGACAAGCCGGAAAAAAAATGAAGTTCAATGCTTCCGAGCATGCGTCAACTTGATTCTGAGCATGCGTGGTTTTTAGTCCGTCGGAATTGTATCCAGACGAACGGAAATTCCAATAGGAATTTTTTTCATCGGAAAAATTGAGAATATGTTCTCTATCTAATTCTGTCTGACTTTTTCTGTCGGAAATTCTGCTTGTATGTACAAGGCATTACTTGTTCCTTGGTAAATAGTTGAGGGCGCTGGTTAATATTTAAACGTGCTATAATCTACTCTATGTCATATAAATATATATAAGTCCATATGTGATATCTATATAGATATCACATATGGATTTATATAATTTATATGACAGAGTAGATTATAGCATGTTTAAATATTAACCAGCGCCTTCAACTATTTACCTATATTCCAAACAAGTATCACTTGATTTTTAGAGTAGCAGCTTTAGTCACTGTGGGCCAGATCCAGAAAGAAATACACTACGCCGCCGTACCTTACCTGGCGCATTTTCGAATCCACAGCGAGTTCGCGCCGTAAGTTACGGCGGCGTAGTGTATTTCTGGCGGTGTATTTCAAATTGGGCGGGTTGGGGGCGGGTTTCATTTAAATGAAGCGCGTCCCTGCGCCGAATGAAATGCGCATGCGTCGTTCCTAAATTTACCGCCATGCATTGCGCTAAATGGCGTCCAGCCCCATTCACGGACGAATTACGCAAACAACGTAAAATTTTCAAAATTATACGCGGGAACGACGGCCATACTTAACTACCAGATAGCAGCTTTAACTATACGCCGGAAAAAGCAGAACGGAAACGATGTAAAAAAAATGCGACGGCCGGTCGTACGTTCGTGGATCGTCGGAAATAGCTCATTTGCATACTCGACGCATACTTCTATTTTTCGTTTGAGATAACATTTAGTATGGTATGTTGTCTCACCATGGTACCATATGACCAGTTTGGTATCCAGCCACTAGAGGGCTTTTATTCAGCAATTAGTTTTAAACTTGATATTTTTATGGTCTTTTTAACAAAGTATATGTATTAAACTTTATGTTCATTCATGTATCTGCGTTATGCTCACATAGAATTCCGCTATGTGTATAAGTTTTGTGGCCCCAATGATGTTTGTTTTCCCTCTGTTGCTCACTCCAATGACACGCTGACAGCGAGGTGGCTATTTAAGCACAAGCTATCCTCTATCGAGTAGGAACCCATGATTAAGTCGCGTGCTTGTGACGTAACGCGTAGGGAGGAGCCTTCGATCGAATCCGAGTCCATCGGATCGAGTTGAGGAGACTGCATACTGAGCGGCGTTTCATGCTTTTAACAAGCGGGGATTCGTGAGTGTAATTGCCCATGTATCGGATCGCATTATCCATTTGTTTTTGATGTACTGCGCAATGAGGTCTTTTCTTTCTTTTCTACATATATCCACTTCTGAGTGCCTGCTCACCGGACTGTAGCATAGAAGTGCTGGGATCTACACTCCTAGTGAAGGAAGGCATCGTATGTTTTTTCCTAATTGGGACTTATTGGTTTCACTGTGCACTTGTCTTGAGGATTTGTTATATGGTCAATGTGAACCGCTCACCACATTCATTCACAGTATATGGAGTTTATTCTCCCTGAATAGTTTTGTACGTTTTCACCTTATAAGTTAATATTAGCGCATCTATATTTCTCACTGTTCATAATTTCTGATTTGGTATCACTCAGATAGCGGCTTTATTATTTGTTTTTTTACAAGGTGTCCCTATAATTATTAATTTAATAGCGCTGTAGTTTATTTTTCACAGGGTTGAGGAATTACAGCTCTTAAGAATACCCAACCCCCCCCCCCTTTTTTTAAGGGACCAAAAGTATTTGAACAATTGAATCAATAGCTGTTTCATGGCCAGGTGTGGGCTACTCCTTTGTTTTTTCTTCATCAACTAAGCAGGTAAAAGGTCTGGAGTTGATTCTAAGTGTGGTATTTGCATTTGGAATCTATTGCTGTGAACCTACATCATGCGTTCAAAGGAGCTGTCCATGCAAATGAAACATTAAGCAAAAGGAAATTGTGGGACTTTGAATGAGGTGCATAGAAACATGCAGCATCCATCCCTATCTTGGAACAAAAAGGGGAGGGGGGGGGTTAGGACTTTAAAGGAGGTATGTTATAAGACCTAGTAAATGGAGCCAATGTAAAGAACATGGGCCAGATTCACAAAGAGATACGACGCTGTATCTACAGATACACCATCGTATCTCTGACGTAAACTGGTCCTATCTATGCGCCTGATTCATAGAATCAGATACGCATAGATAGGGCTAGATCCGACAGTGTTAAACTGTGTTACACTGTCGGATCTTTTTTTGAATTTAAAAATGGCGCCGGGGGCGTTCCCGCTGATTTACGATAAATAATATGTAAATCAGCGAGATACGCAAATTCACGAACGTACGCGGACCCGTCGCAGTGTTTTTCCGTCGTTTCCGTAGCGGTTTTCCGTCGTATACTTACCCTTTCTTTTATCAGGCGCAGCCAATGTTAAGTATAGCCGGCGTTCCCGCGTCGAATTTGAATTTTCCTACGTCGTTTGCGTACGCCGATTCACGAACATGCGCGTCGCAAGTCCCGCTCACGTCGCAACCACTGACGTCCTAGTGACGTCAGTGGGAGCAATGCACGCCGGGAAATTCCCCGGATGACGCATGCGCATTTAAATCGGCGCGGGAACGCGCCTGATTTAAATATGACATTCCCCTAGCCGCGGAATTTGAATTCCGCTGGGGGATTTAGGATCCGCCGTCGCAAGTTTGGAGGCAAGTTGTTTGTGAATTAGCCACTTGCCTCCTAAACTTGCGGGAGCGGATCTTAATTCACGTAGATCGAGCGGATCTATAGATCCGCTGAGCTACGTGAATCTGGCCCCATGTACGTACAAGGGGTTCACCACAAGGTTCAAACCATTCATAAGCCTGAAGAATAGAAAAGCCAGATTAGATTTTGCCAAAAAAAGCCAGACCAGTTCTGGAGAAGCATTCTTTGGACAGATGAAACTAAGATTAATTTGTACCAGAATGAGAAGAAGAAAAAAAGTGTGGAGAAGGCTTGGAACAGCTCATGATCCAAAGCACACAAAGTCATCTGTAAAAACATGGTGGAGACGTGATGTGGAGAGTGTGATGGCATGGGCATGCATGGCATCTAGTGGCACTGGGTCATTGGTGTTTATTGATGATATGACAGAACACAGAGGCAGCTGGATGAATTCTGCAGTGTTTAGAGATATACTGTCAGCCCAGATTCAGCCAAATGCAACAAAGTTGATTGGACAGCGCTTCACAGTACAGATGGACAATGATCCAAACATACTGCAAAAGCAACCCAGGAGCTTTTGAAGGAAAATAAGTGGAATATTCTGCAATGACCAAGTCAATCACCTGATCTCAACCCAATTGAACATGCATTTTACTTGCTCTAGGCAAAACTAAAGGTACAAAGACACACAAACCAAGAACAACTAAAGACAGCTGGAGTTAGAGCCCGGAAAAGCATCAGAAAAAAGGAAACCCAGTCTTTGGTAATGTTCATGGGTTCCAGACTTCAAGCAGTCATTGCCAATAAAATTTTCGCATTAAAATATTAAAAATTGATTATATTAATGTGTCCAATTGCATATGAGCCCCTGAAAATGGGGGGACTGTGTATAAAAATGTTTGTAGTTCATAAAATTTGTACTTGATATTTATGTTCAACCCCTTGAATTAAAGCTGAAAGTCTGAACTTTAAATTAATTTGGATTGTTTTGATTTTATTCTGGTGGCATACAGGGCCAAAAGTATTAAAATTGTGCCTGTGTCCATTAATATATGGCCCTATGTCGGGTCTGCCAGGAGATTCCAACCATCACTCCGCTTTCCTGACCGGTAGTCTTGTTATCTTAGTATCAGGTAAGGGGACGGTTGAGATCCTGCAGCCAGTATTAAGGGACCGCAATAGATGGTGCAAACAACAAGGAACCACCAGCAAATAACTCACGGTTAGTAGAGGCCAAAGACAGGAACCCGGTGGGAGAAGGGACAATCCAAGTCAGCGGATAAAGGAAGAAGTACACAGGGGTCAACCAGAAGGCAGCGTCGAAAACAGGCAGGGTCGGCAACAAGATCAGCGTAAATCCAAGGGGTAATCCAAGAATCTGAGTCAGGAACAAGCAAAGTCAGCAACCAGAAACAAATAGCATCCACCAAACTAGCACAAACAGGAACCTATACTAGGGCAAGGACATAGTTACATAGTTAGTGAGGTTGAAAAAAGTCCATCCAGTTCAACTATAAATATATAATATCATACAATCCCATATACCCAATTCTATACCCACAGTTGATCCAGATGAAGGCGAAAAAACCCCAGCAGAGCATGCTCCAATTTGCTACAGCAGGGGAAAAAATTCCTTCCTGATCCCCCGCGAGGCAATCAGATTTTCCCCAGATAAACTTTACCTATAAATGTTAGTACCCAGTTATATTCTGTACATTTTGGAAAGAATCCAGGCCTTTCTTAAAGCAATCTACTGAGCTAGCCAGAACCACCTCTGCAGGGAGTCTATTCCACATTTTCACAGCTCTTACTGTGAAGAAACCTTTCTGTATTTGAAGATGAAATTTCTTTTCCTGTAGACCTAAAAAGTGCCCTCTTGTCCTTTGTGTTGACCGTAAAGTGAATAACTCAACACCAAATTCACTACATTGACCCCTTATATATTTGTACATGTTGATCATATCCCCCTTAATCTCCTCTTCTCAAGAGTGAATAAATTCAGTTCCTCTAATCTTTCCTCATAGCTGAGCTCTTCCATGCCTCTTATCAGTTTGGTTGCCCTTCTCTGCACTTTCTCCAGTTCCCCAATATCCTTTTTGAGAACTGGTGCCCAAAACTCAACTGCATATTCCAGGTGAGGTCTTAATAATGATTTCGACAGGGGCAAAATTATATCTCTCTTACTGGAGTCCATACCTCTCTTAATACAAGAAAGGACTTTGCCTGCTTTGGAAACCGCAGCTATTATTGAGCTTATGATCTACCAAAAAACCCTGATCGTTCTCCACTATGGATCCCCCCAGTTGTACCCCCCCCTAGTATGTATGATGCATGCATATTCTTAGCCCCCAAGGTGCATAACTTTACATTTATTAACATTAAACCTTATTTGCCACATAGTCGCCCAATTAGGCAGAGCATTGAGGTTGGCTTGTAAATTGGAGACATCCTGTAAGGACGTTATTCCACTGCATAGCTTAGTGTCATCTGCAAAGACAGAAATGTTACTTTTGATCCCAGACCCAATATAATTTATAAAGATATTAAAAAGTAAGGATCCCAGCAGTGAACCTTGGGGTACACCACTGATAACCTTAGACCATTCAAAGTAAGAATCATTAACCACGACTCTCTGAATTCTGTCTTTTAGCCAGTTTTCTATCCATTTACAAACTGATTCTCCAAGCCTGTAGACTTTAGCTTACACGAGACATGTGTGCGGAACTGTATCGAACGCTTTTGCAAAATCCAAGTATACCACGTCCACCGCCACGCCTCTGTCCAAGATTTTACTTACCTCTTCATAAAAAGAAATCATGTTTGTCTGACAGCTTCTGTCTTTCATGAATCCATGCTGTCTGTTGCTTAAATTGTTTTTTCCAGCAAGAACTCGTCTATGTGGTCTTTTATTTATTTTTTTGAATCAGATCCTTTTTTTTATTTTTATATGCAAACAACATTAAGACAATACAGACAAATTATACAAACAAAATCACATTAACAACATTAACAAAACACAACACACAAAAATAAAAATAAATCTCTGCAGTATCCTCCCAACTATATAAGTTAAACTAACAGGTCTATAGCTACTTGGTAAAGACTTTGTTCTCTTTTTAAATATAGGCACCACATTGGCCCTGCACCAATCCAGTGGTACTATTCCAGTCCCTAAAAATTAGATACAATAGCTTTGAAATTACAGAGCTCAATTCTTTTAGGATTCGTGGGTGGATGCCACTTGGTCCAGGTGCTTTATCCACCTTTATTCTGTTTAAATAGTTCTGGACCACATCACTTTTGAGCCATTGTGGATTTGGGGCTGTGTCCCATTATGGACATGAGCTCCCCCACGCTCCTTTGTATATACAGAGCTGAAGAAAGTATTTAATAAATTAGCCTTCTCTTTGTCACCAGTCACCCACTCTAGATTATTTTGTAAAGGGCCTACATGCTCAGACTTGACCTTTTTACTATTAATATATTTGAAGAATTTTTGGGGGTTTATCCTACTATCTTTTGCAATCTGTCGTTCGTTTTGAATTTTTGCATCCTTGATTTCCCTTTTACATATTCTGTTATATTCTTTGTAACATTTAAATGACACTAGTGTTCCTTCAATTTTATATTTTTTTAAAAGCTCTTTTCTTATAGTTAATAGCTTTTTTAACTTTGGCCGTGAGCCACATAGTTTTTATTTTTAGCCTTTCAAACTTATTGCCTATGGGAATATATTTAGCAGTGAGTTCACAATTATTTTTGAAGAATTCCCATTTCTGTTCTGTGCCCATTAATGCCAATATTCTCTCCCAGTCTAAGTCCTGGAGAGCAGCCCCCATCCTTGGAAAATGTGCTCTCTTGAAATTAAGTGTTTTTATCTTTCCTGTATTTGATTTTTGCTTACAGCTAACATCAAATGAAATCATGTTATGGTCACTGCTACCCAGGTGTTTCTTTATCTTAACATTAGTAATACGCTCTGCATGGTTTGAGATCACAAGGTCCAACAGAGCATCATTCCTAGTTGGGGCCTCAATAAACTGGAACATAAAATTGTCCTGTAATAGGTTTATTAATTTTTGTTCTTTAACTGTCCGAGCAGTGCCATTACTCCAATCAATTTGTGGGTAGTTAAAATCCTCCATTATTATCACTGTCCCAGCCCTTGCAGCCCTTTCCATCTGTGCAAGGTGCTGAGTCTCCACCTCCTCATTAACATTAAGTGGTCTATAACAAACTCCAATGATTAACTTAGAAGTATGCACATCTGTACAAGAAGGGGGAGTAAAGATTTATAGGGTCACTGATCAGGTGACTACCAACAGCTGGACCCAGGGTGGAGCCAACATCCAATACAGAAATAGTAGAAAAATTTAAATTTTTATAGTTTCGATGTTTCAGCAAGTCTCAGCCCGTCCTAAGAAAGGCAGGCTGACACTTGCAAAACACTGGCATAATAAAAGCTTGATATTTTTTTGTCTACATCTCCATTTGAAGGTCTTTTGAATGCCTATCTTACCTTTGCTTGTAATATATATATATATATATATTACATAAAAAAAAACATTTCAGCAAAAAAATGTAAAGTTTAAAACTAAAGAAATTTTACAGAAAACTAATCTGCATACATGAAAACTAATCTGCATACATGAATGTAGAACTATTGACACCCCCTATCTGGGATAAGATGTTCCAGAGACATTCCAGACTTAGGAGGAGGAATTTAAGATAAAACTCTTGCGAAAGCAAGGGAAAATACATGATTTATTATAACATTCACTTAACTCTTTAACATAGTACAGTAAGACCCTTATAACATTATGGAAGAACTGACACTCAGTATGACAGATCTGGCAAGGCAAGTAAGACAGTTTAGATACGTTCATCTTGTGGTGACCAGAGACAAGAGAAGCAACTGACTGATTTCATTCCAGTATATGGCATTCCCTGGGCAGAAACGGAACTGTCTGGGTAAAGATATACTTTCCTAAGGGGTTACTATTGTAAAGGAGCTTCCTGTATGGGTTAAAACATTTAGAAATAGCACATCACATATAGAAGGAGTAGCTCCCCAGAACATAAGCTGTGTATGCCTCACCAAAGGCTGGATTAACAAGCATTATCAAACAACAAGGGGTCAAAGGCTAATGGAGCACTTGATAGATGTGGTGGCATGAACCACATGCTTCATGATCTTTACATCTAACAGTGCAGTGCTTGACAGGTTTCCTAAAGTTTAAGCTTGGAAAAAGGGGGCATGTTAGAATTTTTAAACACCTTAGGAATGTTTAATGAAAGTCTGAAGCATCCTGTCTTCATTTGGCACTCCTATACCTCAACACACAACTATCCCAGGATCACACTGCTGTGACTTGTCATGTGACTTGAGAGTTCAAAGTTGCATTACAAGCTGCACCCCATTAACCGCAATGGAACCGATGTAATCGGTCGCTCAAGGTTTCTGCACTACTTTTGGTGTGACTTCAATATAATTGACTTCTTTTAAAAGAAGTTGTATGCAAGCCACAATGAAGTTGTATAGGGATGTTGGATACAAAGTCGCGCAAAAGTTGCATGACTTTGAAGTAGGGTTGTCCCGATACCGATACCAGTATCGGTATCGGGACCGATACAGAGTATTTGCGGAAGTACTTGTACTCCCGCAAATACCCCCGATGCCTAAATAGAATACTTGCCCCCCCCGCCGCCGTCGTATATCGCAAAGCCGCTGCCGCGTTAATCACCACGCGGGGAACATTAGAGTCAGCTTTCGTTTGAATAGCTGTTTTCCCCGCCGCGCGTAGACACTCCCCCTTGCTCGGGATTGGACGGATCTGTCCAATCGCGAGCAAGGGGGAGTGTCTCTATACACAGCGCGGCAGGGAAAACAGCTTATTCAAACGAAAGCTGACTGTAATGTTCCCCGTGCGGTGATTAACACGGCGGCGGCATCATTTAGGTACGGGGGACATGGCTGCATGTGGGGGGACATAGCTGCATGTGGGGGGGACATGGCTGCGTATATGGGGGACATGGCTGCAATATGTATAGGGACATGGCTGCAATATGTATAGGGACATGGCTGCAATATGTATGGGGACATGGCTGCAATATGTATGGGGACATGGCTGCAATATGTATGCGGACATGGCTGCAATATGTTTGGGGACATGGCTGCAATATGTTTGGGGACATGGCTGCAATATGTTTGGGGACATGGCTGCAATATGTTTGGGGACATGGCTGCAATATGTTTGGGGACATGGCTGCATATGTGGGGGGACATGGCTGCATATGTGGGGGGACATGGCTGCATTTGGGGACACATTTTAAAAAAAGTATCGGTATTCGGTATCGGCGAGTACATAAAAAAAAAGTATTGGTACCTGTACTCAGTCCTAAAAAACTGGTATCGGGACAACCCTACTTTGAAGTCTCAGCAGTGTGAACCCAGTCAAACCTTGTGTGTGTATGAGCTAGATCACAGCTGAGCTATCTCTGAAAACAAAGGTCACTGGTGTTGCCTATGGTAGAAGCTGTATACACAGGGAGAGCCTGACCTGACAAGAATGGGCAATGTAACCAGTGTCAGCAAACATCTACTGCAGAAGAAGCCATGACTTGAGATTTGCTATCTGGAGTGCTGGCCTGTGTTTTTCAATAAATACTGCAAGGATCTTATGCAACTTGCTGTGCAATACTTTTAACCAGAAAGCTTTGTCCGGGGTGCACAAATGCACAACCAGCTATTCAAATTGCTAGAAGGGCCTGGTCTTGATGCATAAAATGCTCAATCCAGGGAGACCAAACTTCAACTCCAGGGAGACCAAATTTGTTCATAGAGTCGTACAGAATGTGATTTTACACGTATCCTGGGCTATAGTGGGCATTGCTGATTTCCAGGCCTTTGCTAGTCTGTATAGCTGCTGTAAGAAAAAAATATAAATGTTTACCCTGAGCAGAAACCTTGTGGTTTCAAGTTAAACAGGGCCAGATTCACGTAGGTGAGCGGCGGCGTAACGTATCGTAGATACGTTACACCGCCGCAAGTTTTCATCGCAAGTGCCTGATTCACCAAGCACTTGCGATGAAAACCTACGCCGGCGGCCTCCGGCGCAAGGCGGGCCAATTCAAATGGGAGTGTGCCATTTAAATTAGGCACGCTCCCGCGCCGGACCTACTGCGCATGCTTGAGGCGATTAAGTTCGCATTTGTTGCGCTATACAAGTTTCTCACTCACTCACTCAAGTTTCTCACTCAGTGTCGCAATTCCCGTCGTGCTTTGCGCGCCGTGACGTCATTTTTTCGAACGGCGACGCGCGTAGTGTAATTCCGTATTCCCGGGCGGCTTACGCAAACGACGTTCATTTTTAAATTTCGACGCGGGAACGACGGCCATACTTTATACAGCAATACGATTGCTGCGTAAAGTTAGGGAAGGTAAAATAACGACTAACTTTGTGACGGGAAACTAGACTAGCGGCGACGTAGTGAACGCGAAAATTCGTGATGGATCGCCGTAACTCCTAATTTGCATACCCGACGCTGGTTTACGACGCAAACTCCCCCCAGCGGCGGCCGCGATACTGCATCCTAAGATCCGACAGTGTAAAACAATTACACCAGTCGGATCTTAGGGATATCTATGCGTAACTGGTTCTATGAATCAGTCGCATAGATACTCTGAGAGATACGACGGAGTATCTGAGATACTCCGTCGTATCTCAGCTGTGAATCTGGCCCACAGTGCCTCTTATAGATCTTTCCACATGGCCTTGCCCAGTACTGTGTAAATAAGTTAGCAGACTTGGACTAAGTATTGTTTGATATCATTGCAGTCTCACCAGACGTTGTGAATCATTTTGGCAAATATTTGGTGTTGACCATTTTTCATTGTAAGCTCATCTCCCTTGGTTGTTTCTGCTATGGAGTTAAAGTGGTTGTAAAGGCTGAAGGTTTTTTACCTTCATGAATTCTATGCATGAAGGTAAAAAAACGTCCATGTGTTGCTCCCCCAAAGCCCCCCTAATACGCACATGAGCCCGCTCTCAAATCAGCGATGTGCACGGGAGCCTTGGTTGTCCCAGGTCTCTCCTCATTGACTAAGACACAGCAGCAGGAGCCATTGGCTCCCACTGCTGTCAATCACAGACAGTGAGCCAATCAAGAGAGAGCAGGGGGCAGGGGTTCTTATGGACACATAGAGCAGTGCTCAGGAGCGAGCACGCACCAGTGCCTCCATAGCAAGCGGCTTGTTATGGGGGCATTGGTCAAGGTGGAAGAGTCAGGAGTGCCATCAGGGGACCCGAGAAGAAGAGGATCGGGGCTGCTCTATGCAAAACCATTGCACAGAGCAGGTAAGCATGACATGTTTGTTATTTGAAAAAAATAAATCTTTAGAATCACTTTAACTACTTACCGACCGCCCACTGTCGTTCTACGTCGGCACTTTAAAGATGAATATCTCGGTAACGGCAGCAGCTGCTGCCACAACCAAGATATTCATCTCTTCAGTGGGCGGCCGTGTAAACGATAACGGCGGTCTCTGCGGCGGATTCGCCGCGAGATCGCCGTTATCGGTGGCGGGAGAGGCCCCCCCCCCTCCCGCCGCTCTCCCGCGCCCTCTGCCGCTTACCGTAGCCGTCGGTAGCGGCGGAGGAGATCGGGACCGTTCGGCAGCTGAGCGGGGTTACGAGTGAAGGAAAAATCTCCTTCGCCCGTCCCCCATAGCTCTGCTGGGCGGAAGTGACGTCAAAACGTCAGTCCCGCCCAGCCTCTTAAAGAGACATTTTTTTTTTTTGTCATTTGAAAAAATGACAGTTTCAATTTTTTTTTTTTTTTTTTTTTTTGCATTTAAGCCTAAATATGAGATCTGAGGTCTTTTTGACCCCAGATCTCATATTTAAGAGGACCTGTCATGCTTTTTTCTATTACATGGGATGTTTACATTCCTTGTAATAAAAAAAAAAAATTATCACTTTTATTCCTATTTCAGTGTTAAAAATTGTAAAATAAATAAAAATAAATACGAAAACCCCCAAAAATGTTTTTTAAAGCGCCCCGTCCCGACGAGCTCGCACGCAGAAGCGAACGCATATGCGAGTAGCGCCCGCATATGAAAACGGTGTTCAAACCACACAAGTGAGGTATCGCCGCGATCGTTAGAGCGAGAGCAATAATTCTAGCCCTAGGCCTACTCTGTAACTCAAAAAATGCAACCTGTAGAATTTTTTAAACGTCGCCTATCAAGATTTTTAAGGGTAAAAGTTTGACGCCATGACACGAGCGGGCGCAATTTGTAAGCGTGACATGTTGGGTATCATTTTACTCGGCGTAACATTATCTTTCACAATATGTAAAAAAATTGGGCCAAATTTATTGTTGTCTTATTTTTTAATTTAAAAAAGTGATTTTTTTCCAAATAAAGTGTGCTTGTAAGACCGCTGCGCAAATACGGTGTGACAAAAAGTATTGCAATGACTGCCGTTTTATTCTCTAGGGTGTTAGAAAAAAATATATATAATGTTTGGGGGTTTTAAGTAATTTTATAGCAAAAAAATATGTTTTAGTCTCGTAAACACCGAATCTGAAAAACAGGCTCGGGGCTTAAGTGGTTAAAGTGTTTGTGAAGACACCCACAGGGTACTTCTATTTGTATATTCAAAGCACTGGGTCAGTCTTATTTAACAAGTGGTTAGTAGTAGTCAAGGCAAGGTGTCCCTCCAGCTGTCAAAATACCCAAACTTTGGCTGCTTTTATTGGATACAGCCGATATTCGCATGCCAATTTCCCACCTGGCTCCTTTGATTTTACAATCAAGAGATGCCGAGCAGGAAGTTGTAGAAAAAAATGAAGTCTCCAAAGATCTCCCCAATGAGAGAGGTATGGGAAGGTAGGGGATTTTAGCGTGCTAAAAAAATAAATAAAAGGAAACATACAATCATATACGAAAATGTATGTATATGATTGTATGTTTCCTTGCTTTGTTTTTTTGTTGGCACGCTAAAATCCCCTACCTGCAGGGGCGGAATGAGCATTCGGGCACGCAGGCTCTGCCCAAGGGCCCCATGCCACTAGGGGGACCCATCAGGGCTGCCAGCCTCAGTAAAACCAGGGACAGTATGTAAAAATCTGTTTTTAAAAAAAATCACAAGATTATAGCTGCCCCGCCTCTCCAGTACCTTTTCAGTGTATGTATGTGCATTCTGGGGCAGATCCACAAAGAGAGTACGCCGGCGTATTTACTGATAGGTGTACTTTCAAATTTCCCGCGTCGTATCTTTGGTTTGAATCCTCAAACCAAGATACGACAGCATTTGGGTTAGATCCGACAGGCGTATGGCTTCGCACGCCTTTGGATCGTAGATGCAATACTTCGACGGCCGCTAAGTGGAGTTCTCGTTGTTTTCCGCGTCGAGTATGCAAATTAGCTATTTCCGACGATCCACGAACGTACGCGCGGCCGTTGCATTCTCTTAAGTCGTCTCTAGTCGGCTTTTTCCGGCGTATAGTTAAAGCTGCCTTGTTAGTTATGGCCGTCGTTCCCGCGTTTATTTTGATTTTTTTTTTTGCGTAAGTCGTCCGTGAATCGGGATGGACGTAATTCACGTCTATGTTAAAGACGTGAATTAGCGCAATTAGCAACATCATTTAGCGCAATGCACGGCAGGAAATTTAGGGACGGCGCATGCGCAGTTCATTCGGCGCAGGGAAGCGCTTCATTTAAATGAAACATGCCCCCTATTCGCCGATTTGAATTAGGCGCCCTTACGCCGCCAGAGATAGACTACGCCGCCGTAACTTACGGCGCAAAATCTTTAAGGATTCGAACTAAAGCCAGGTAAGGTACGGCGGCGTAGCGTATCTCTGATACGCTGCGCGGGTGCAGATCTCTGTGGATCTGCCCCTCTGTGTGTATACTGTGTATGTATTGTGAGGGGGTTAACCCATCAGCGGGTGTGTGTGACCCCATGGACGGGTTCAGCAAACAAAAACAATTAGGCACAGCAGACGATGGTAAGAGGAAAACAAAAAGGTGCAGATTTTATTTGAACTATATACAAAACAAATGTGACAGAAACAAAAGAAATACAAAAAAAAATCCTGGTCACTTGACCGCTTACTAAACACATCGGTGTCCCTAACTAACGCCTGGGTACAGCCTAGTGCTGCCCCAGTCCATAACTCCCTGCTGGTTAGAGTTTTGGTAATAGTAGCCACACAGGCTTTGTCTCACCGCACAAAGATCACTCCCCAGGCTATTCACACAGGTCTGGTTCCAGGATGGAGCACATCTCTTAGCATGCTGGGAGTTTTTGTAGAGGACCTAACGAGCCCACCTGATACAGCTGGGCTCATCAAGTCCTCCCAGCAGGACTCCCAGCACTCCCCCTAGAGGTACAAACTGGAATTTAGCCTGAACCTAGGAGAAATATATACAGCATCTTGGATGCAACCAGGGGATTTAACCTGCCTACTGTCACAGTATGCTGTATGCGTTGTTAATACAATTTGTAAGTTCTGTATATAATTGTATTCTATACTGTATGTTTTGCACACAACACTTACTGTGCACACGACACTAATAATGTTTTCATGACATGTTTGCATTCTTTCGAGTGCTGATAAGAATTGGCCTGCTTATGTTACGCCCCTTGTTACCATAAAAGTACAATTGTAATATTAATGTAATTCCTACATAATCATGTGTATAAAAACCTACAATTGCGTCATAATAAAGTAGAACGGTTATATGGAAAGATGCGGAATGTATCTTTTGTGTCTGTTCCCTACTGCAGTAGTTATTCTTAATTTGGAACCACTAATCAATACGAGAATAGGAGTTGTCTATCCATAAAATGTCTATGTCAGCGTGTGTGTGTGTATACTGTGTGGCCCCATAATCTCCTATTGCCCGGGGGCCCTGTAATCTCCTATTGCCCGGGGGCCCCATGAGTTGTCAGTCCGCCCCTGCCAACCTTCCCATACCTCTCCCGTTGGAGTAGGGTTGCCACCTTTTCTTCAAGCCAAACCCGAACACTTCAGAGTCGCACAGCAATTTTTTTTCATAGTATGCATAAACTATGCATAGATGTTGCTATTAAATAAAATCTCTAATCATATGAAGTTAATCACACAAGCCATCTGAGTCCGCAGAGTTCCCCCTTTACATCTGAGTCCGCAGAGTTCCCCCTTTACATCTGAGTCCGCAGAGTTCCCCCTTTACATCTGAGTCCGCAGAGTTCCCCTTTACATCTGACTCCGCAGAGTTTCCCCTTTACATCTGAGTCCGCAGAGTTCCCCCTTTACATCTGAGTCCGCAGAGTTCCCCCTTTACATCTGAGTCCGCAGAGTTCCCCCTTTACATCTGAGTCCGCAGAGTTCCCCCTTTACATCTGAGTCCGCAGAGTTCCCCCTTTACATCTGAGTCCGCAGAGTTCCCCCTTTACATCTGAGTCCGCAGAGTTCCCCCTTTACATCTGAGTCCGCAGAGTTTCCCCTTTACATCAGAGTCCACAGACTTCCCCCTTACATCTGAGTCCGCAGAGATCCCCCTTTACATCTGAGTCCGCAGAGTTCCCGTTTATTGTAAGGGGGGACTATGATGTAAGGGAGAACTCTGGGGACTCTGATGTTAGGGATGCTCAGGTGTATGGCGAGGACTCTGATGTAAGTGGGAGCACTGTGGTCTCTGGTGTAAAGGGGAGCTCTGATGTAATGAGTGCTCTGAGAACCCTGATTTACCTTTGCATACTTACTTAGAGGCAGGAGAGAGAGGGGGGAGGGGGGAGACTTAGTCCAGTCTGAATAATGTGTCCGGGTCTCAGACAGTCCAAACCCGAACTGTCCGGGTGAATCCCGAACAGGTGGCAACCCTACGTTGGCAGTGGCATCTTAAGAGAATTATAGGCCCCCGGGCAAAACAGTGCACTGGGGCCTTGTCTACACAATCGTGCACGAGAATTTACTGACAAAAATCATGAAATTTACTGGCAGAACCACATTTATTTTACTGGCACTGCAAAAAAAAGTACCTAAAATTACAGTTTTACAAATTTCTTCATTGACATGAAGGTTAGGTTACTATAACCCAGCCTTCTCAGAGTTTCCTCTTACATCAGAGTCTGCAGGATTCCCCCTTACAGTGAAAGGGAACTCTTATGTAAAGGGGAACGCTGCAGATCATGATGTAAGGGGGAACTCTGATGTGGAGGGTGACTCTGGTGACCAGAGACCACCTTATATCAGAGTTCACTGCTTTCTCTTTACATCAGAGTTCCCACTTACATCAGGGTCCTTGCACTGTAAGGGGGAATCCTGCAGACTCTGATGTAAAGGGGAACACCAGGAACTCTGATGTGTGGGGCACTCTGGTGACCACAGACCACCTTCCGTAGAGTAAATACACTAAGGTAAGGGGGTGGTCACTAATATTTTTGTATTCACTCCCCCCTTACATCAGCAACCACCTGCCCCTTAGACTGGCCTGGTGGCGCTATCACTGATCTCCTGTCAGGTGCAACATGCACGGCTCAGTCAGATGGCTCCAGCTTGGCTGCTCTGGTTTTATCCTACTGTCTCCTCATGTCTGACTTCTCCCGTGACCCCCATCCCGGAGGCGCTCCCACTCTTGACTCCTCTTCAGACTCTTCCTCAGAGACTTTAGACACGATACAGTTCTACAGTTCTGACCCGCTGCTCTCCACCATTTTTTTTACTGGGGTTGCTGGGCAGCCGATGGGGGCCCCCCAGGCAAGTGGGGCCCCCGGGCAACTGCCCAGCGTGCCCAATGGAAAAGACAGCCCTGTAAAACGTTGGAGAGATCTGGGTAGACCTAATTTTTTCCACTATTTGCACATTTGGCAATTGTGCCTTTTTTCCTGCACAGGGCGCCCTACCCAAACATCCCTGCTAAGCAGGAAGTAGTTGACAGGCACCCACTGAGCTAAATTCGACCAGTGTATGGCCAGCTTTAGAATGTTGCCCCAAGGGCAAGAAATCTTATCGGCGCTGAAAGCCACTGCATAGTAAACTATGAAAATTGGCTTACTATGCAGCGTTTTTTTCTGCGGATATTAGCAAATATTTTCTACATGCTGCAAAAACACTCTAATGATGTAGAGGTTGGGAAGGAGGAGGGGTGCCTACAAGTCTCACGATATAACACTCCTGAGAGCGCTTATTTTCTAGCAGAACTGATATTTTCTCTTAAAATGCTGCAGCAGGCAGAGCTTCTGTCAGTACAAAAGACTGCCTGTCGGTCTGTGATCATTTTTCAGGGTAGAACGTAGTGACAGGGTCACTCTAAGGGGCTGGATAATGCATTGATGAAGAAGAAAATATTCCTGTTATTTGCAAATTTACACAAACTGCTATAAGCATCAAGCTTTTTTACTAGGATTTTCCTTCAGACCACAAGCTTCAATAATAATCAGCATCAAACATAGGGAGTTCCTTCACATATGGTAACTATTTGTTTTTGTGTGTTTAGTGGTGGAGCTTCAATATATGAGTATTGGTGGGATAAAGAGACACAATTGATTGGAATCAATAAAGACGGCATTTTGCCATGTTCTATTTAAATCTTACATTGCATAGTCTACTCCAGATGGTATGTGACACAGACTACTCACATTACCCCTCCCTAAAGCCGCGTACACACGACCATTTTTAACCACTTCCATACTGGGCACTTATACACCTTCCTGCCCAAGCCAATTTTCAGCTTTCAGCGCTGTCGCAATTTGAATGACAATTGCGCGGTCATGCTACACTGTACCCAAACTATTTTTTTATCATTTTGTTCCCGCAAATAAAGCTTTCTTTTGGTGGTATTTGATCACCTCTGCGATTTTTATTTTGATGGTGCCAGTCAGTGCCTATTTGTGGCACATCCTGGTGGTCCAGTGTGGGCATCCGAGGGGGGGCTGCGCTGATAAACAATCAGTGCACACCCCCCATGTCAGGAGAGCCGCCGATCGGCTCTCCTCTACTCGCGCCTGTCAGACGCGAGTGAGGAAGAGCCGATCAACGGCTCTTCCTGTTTACATCATGATCAGCTGTGATCGGACATGGCTGATCATGTGGTAAAGAGCCTCCGCCGGAGGCTCTTAACTGAGATCGGCGTTGCGGTGTGTCAGACTGACACACCACACCACCGATGGCCGCGATGCGCGCCCCCACGGGTGAGCGGCGGCTGTTATCCTGCAGGACGTCAATAGAAGTCCTGTCAGGATAACGAAACCACTTCCCAGAGCATGTTCTAAATTTTTAATGGCCATTTTCTACGTCGAGAAAAATTCTCTGGAGCCCACACACGGTCGTTTTTAATGAAAAAACTGAATTTTTCTCGTCATTAAAAACGGCCGTGTGTACGCGGCATTACTGTTATGTCGATACAGTTTGGCCGAAAAAAATATTCTGTGCCACATCTGGTAAAACTGTTGTTTGATTGACAGATTTTTAAGAAAAAAAAAACACAACTTTAGGGGAAAATGAATGGCACAATACAAAGTACGCCCATTTGTGAAAGAAACAGAGGAAAATGTTTCCATGCCTTGTTAGAAATGAAGGCGTGTAAAGTTGAATGTGATGTTTCTTGGATTCTATCCAAGTTTATTGTAGTTGGATATATAAGGATATAAGGAATAAATGTGACATTTCTAAACTGTTTGACCTGAAAGCAGAGCGACACGTCACGATTAATGTTTTTACATAATACCGCAAGTATAATAGAGTTAGTATTACATAACAATCTCACTTGTATATTGAACAAATTTGAAAAATAGATTATTGAAATGAGATGCTTATGTGAGATATTTCTTTAAAAAAACACAAATGCTCCTAAGAATACAAAGTTAAGCAGTGACTCTGCCTACTAATCCTCCTCTCTGGCAGAAACCGTGTCATCGATGCCTCAGCACTAACAGGCCTCCGGAGCGTTATGGAAGTATTGCTATTACTGGAAAAGGATATGTTTTTGTACTTTGCATGTTTTTGTTAATCTGTTGCAAAGTTTCTTACTTTAGAACCTGCCAATAACAGAACTTCCTAAGCCAGTGTCCACCAATTAGGAATGGTGTTGCCAACATGCCCTGTGACTACTTCAATTGGAAGAAGGGAAAAGGTTAAAGGGTCACTAAAGGAAACATGAAATTACTGGGGTAGATTCAATAAGATATGCGCATTTTTTACGTAGGCGCAGGGCACCGTTTTTGCCCTGCGCCCCCGCAAATTTTCTGCGCTACCCGCGATTCACGGAGCAGTAGCTCCCTAAATTGTGTGGGCGCTCCGGCAAAATGCCCGGCGTAAGCGCGCGCAATTTAAATGATCCCGTAGGGGGCGGGAATCATTTAAATTAGGCGCGTTCCCGTGCCGATTGTAGAGCGCATGCTCCGTCGGGAAACTTTCCCGACGTGCATTGCGGCAAATGACGTCGCAAGGACGTCATTTGCTTCAAAGTGAACGTGAATGGCGTCCAGCGCCATTCACGAATCACTTACGCAAACTACGTAAAGTTCAAATTTCGTGACGCGGGAACGACGGGTATACGTAACATTGGCTGCCCCTGCTAATAGCAGGGGCAGCCTTACGCGAAAACCGCCGTACGCAAACGACGTAAACTGCGTACGCAGGGCTCGCGTAACATTGTGAATCGGCGTTAGTATGCAATTTGCATACTATACACTGAGCTATACCTAGTGGCCATCGCAAGAATGCAGCCTAAGATATGCGGGCATAAGAGCCTTATGCCACGCATATCTTAGGCTGCAGTCGGCGTAACGAGGTTCCTGAATCAGGAGCATTCGTTACGCCGGCGCAAGTAAGCAATTGCACTGCGTAACTATGGTTACGCAGGCGCAATTGCTCTCTGAATCCACTGTTTACAGAGTATAGAGACATAATAGTTAACTGATTACTTTTTAAAATGATTAAAAAGAGATAAAAACCAATCATATAATGTACCTGCAGTTTAGTTTTTGCTGTTGTTTCCTGGTTCTCTGATGTACAGAGCCAGAGAGCCAATAGAGGGCAGTGAAGGTTTTGCAAAACGAAACTGATTGGTGCTTAGAAGTTTTAGACACACAGTAATCACACCTCCTTGATTAGTCACCACAGTGAGAAATCTCCCAGTACTGTGGTGATCAGGAAACAGACAACCAGGAAGTGTCCAGAACAGAGAAGAATTACAGCAACATCAAAGCAAAAACGAACAATGAGGACATGAAACCAGGACTGCAGTAAGGTAAAGGAAGCTATTTAGCTAAAAAAAAAAATCCTTTAGTGAACCTTTAAGGGAAGAAGGATGAGGAAGGAAAGAAAGGAAGGTGTCTCCAGGGATGGGATTGGTTGCTATGCACCATTGCAGTGTTTCCAGGAATGGGATGGGTTGCTATTGACCATTGCAGTGTCTGCATGGATGGAATGGGTTGCGATGGACCAGTGCAGAGTCTCCAGGGATGATTGGTTGCTATGGACCATTGCAGTGTCTCCAGGGATGGGATTGGTTGCTATGGAACATTGCAGTGTCTACAGGGATGGGATTGGTTGCTATGGAACATTGCAGTGTCTACAGGGATGGGATTGGTTGCTATGGACCAGTGCAGTGTCTCCAGGGATGGGATTGGTTTCTATGGATCATTGCAATGTCTCTAGGAATAGGATTGGTTGCTATTGACCATTGCAGTGACTCTAGGGATGGGATGGGTTGCTATGGACCATTGCATTGTCTGCAGGGATGGGATTGGTTGCTATGGACCATTGCAGTGTCTGCAGCGATGGGATTGGTTGCTATGGGCCATTGCAGTGTCTGCAGGAAATGGATTGGTTGCTATGGATCATTGCAATGTCTCCAGGGATGGTATGGGTTGCTATGTACCATTGCAGTGCCTCCAGGGATGGGATGGGTTGCTATGGACCATTGCAATGTCTCCATGGATGGGATTATTTGCTATGGACCATTGCATTGTCTGCAGGGATGGGATTGGTTGCTATGGACAAGTGCAGTGTCTCAGGGGATGGGATTGGTTGCTATGGACCATTGCAGTGTCTCCAGGGATTGTATTGGTTGCTATGGACAAGTGTAGTGTTTCTGGGGATGGGATTGGTTGCTATGGACCATTTCAGTGTCTCCAGGGATGGGATTGGTTTCTATGGATCATTGCAATGTCTCCAGGGATGGGATGGGTTGCTATGGACCATTTCAGTGTCTCCAGGGATGGGATTGGTTTCTATGGACCATTGTAGTGTCTCCATGGATGGGATTAGTTGCTATGGACCATTGCAGTGTCTGCAGTGATGGGATTGGTTGCTATGGGCCATTGCAGTGTCTGCAGGGAATGGATTGGTTGCTATGGATCATTGCAATGTCTTTAGGGATGGTATGGGTTGCTATGTACCATTGCAGTGCCTCCAGGGATGGAATGGGTTGCTATGGACCATTGCAATGTCTCCCTGGATGGTATTGGTTGCTAAGGACCATTGCATTGTCTGCAGGGATGGGATTGGTTGCTATGGACCATTGCAGTGTCTCCAGGGATGGGATGCTATGGACCATTGCAGTGTCCAGGGATGGGATTGTTTGCTATGGAGCTGTACAGTGTCTGCAGGGATGGGATTGGTTGCTGTGGACCATTGCAGTGTCTGTAGGGATGGGATTGGTTGCTATGGACCATTGCAGTGTCTCCAGGGATGGGATGGGTTGCTATAGATCGTTGCAATGTCTCCAGGGATGGGATGGGTTGCTATGTACCATTGCAGTGCCTCCAGGGATGGAATGGGTTGCTATGGACCATTGCAATGTCTCCATGGATGGGATTGGTTGCTATGGACCATTGGTTGCGATGTACCATTTCAGTATCTCCACGGATGGGATGCTATGGACCATTGCAGTGTCCAGGGATGGGATCGTTTGCAATGGACCAGTGCGGTGTCTGCAGGGATGGGACTGGTTGCTATGGACCACTGCAGTGTCTCCAGGGATGGGATCGTTTGCTATAGACCATTGCAGTGTCTGCAGGGATGGGATTGGTTGCTATGGACCATTGCAGTGTCTCCGGGGATGGGATTGGTTGCTATGTATTATTGCAATGTCTCCAGGGATGGAATGGGTTGCTATGTACCATTGCAGCGTCTCCAGGGATGGGATGCTATGGACCATTGCAGTGTCCAGGGAGGTGACTGTTTGCTTTGGACCATTGCAGTGTCTTTGGGATGGGATTTGTTGCTATGGACCACTGCAGTGTCTGCAGGGATGGGATTGGTTGCTATGGACCACTGCAGTGTCTGCAGGAATGGGATTGGTTGCTATGGCACGACCATTTCAGTGTCTGCAGGGGTGGGATTGGTTGCTATGGACCATTGCAGTGTCTCCAGGGATGGGATTGGTTGCTATAGACCAGTGCAGTGTCTCCATGGATGGGATTTGTTGCTATGGACCACTGCAGTGTCTGCAGGGAAGGGATTGGTTGCTATGGCAGGAAAATTGCAGTGTCTGTAGGGATGGTATTGGTTGCTATGGCAGGACCATTGCAGTGTCTGCAGGGATAGGATTGGTTGCTATGGACCATTGCAATGTCTGCAGAGAAGGGATTGGTTGCTATGGCAGGATCATTGCAGTGTCTGTAGGGATGGTATTGGTTGCTATGGACCATTGCAATGTCTCCAGGGATGGGATTGGTTGCTATGGACCATTGCCCTCTGCACACAGCTGTGCTCGCCGCCTTATTGAACAAGCCCAGCAATGCCTCCTTCATTCATGACACCATTATCCCGTTCTACTGGCACGGTGACAACAAGCTCCTCTAAGCCTCTCATTCCTGGAGTCAATGTGTTACCATGGCAACCCTCACCGCCCTCAGTACCGCCCGCCGCCATCTTGGCCAATGGGAAGTCTCGCGAGAGTCAGCTGCATGGGCTCAGCTGCGGGCGGGTGGAGAGTAACTTTGTTCTCAACTTGTGGGAGAGGAGAGCGGAGTGTGAGCGGACGGGGAGAGGCCGCCGCTACGATCCCGGCTCCGGTTCGCGGAAGGGAGGGCGCGGGGTGGATGGTGGGGCGCGGAGCGTGCTGGATTAATGTGTGGACGGTGAGGAGAGCGCAGCCCGCGGGAGGAGCACCGACCGAGGAGTACCGAGGTACTGAGAATGTGTGTGAGGGGAGCCGACCACCGCACACAATGCACGGCCCTACAATACAGACAGACAGAGAGAGAAAGAGAGTGCAGTACAAACACCGAGACACATCGCTGCAATACATCACACCACGGCTCCTTCCATTCCTCATCAACCCTGACTGACGGGCACAGTGCACCCCTGACGGGCACAGTGCACCCCTGACTGACGGGCACTGTGCACTCCTGACTGACGGGCACACTGATTAGGTTGACACACTGCACCCCTGACTGACTGGCACAGTGCAACCCTGACTGACTGGCACAGTGCACCCCTGACGAGCTGGCACACTGATTAGGTTGACACACTGCACCCCTGCCTGACTGACTGGCACACTGCACTCCTGATGGGCTGGCACACTGCACCCCTGACAGACTTGCACACTGCACTCCTGATGGATTGATACACTAATTAGACTGGCACACTGCACTCCTGAGGGGCTGGCACACTGATTAGGTTGGCAGACTGGCACACTGATTAGTTTGACACACTATGCTCCTGACTGACACACTGATTAGATTGGCACATTGCACTTCTGTTGGACTGGCACACTGCATGCCTGATTGGCACGCTGCTCTCCTGAAGGGTTGGCACACTGCACTCCTGTTGGACTGGAGCACTGCACTCCTTATGTTGGCACATATAGTTGGCACCCACCTTGATACTAATTTGTCATCCTGTAGTCTGCAGGCAGCACTGCTGTTGCCTCCCATTGGGCACATATGCGTTGTGTTCTACATACACTGCCATGACATTGACTCCCCCAGTGATCACATGGTACTGATGCCATCCCTGGCGGAGGCTCGCCACCACTACTTCTCTGACCTGTACATTGCTAAGTGTCCGCCATCCAAGAATCAGAAGCCTGACCTTAGAACAAAGGACACGTGATATATAGAGGGTGCCCTGATTATATGAGGGGTGGGCATGTTTAATTTCTGATGGATGGAGGTCAGTTCCAATCTCCACCATCCTCCTGGTAACACGTTCTGCTCCTGCTGTCTATAAGAGCATGCCCTTGTCTTCACACCGCAAAGCACTGCCCCCCCCTGAACCCCATTCCCATCCTAATGCCCCCTGCCATTGTAGCTGTACATAGTTCCTCCAGTCTCCCCTGATGTCTTATTTCTCAGATCTTGCCCCATTGTCTCTGGGCTATCCCTGGTAAATAACACCTAAGTCTGGCATACAGTCCTTCCACCAGGCTGCCTTAGAACCCCTAGCCACAGTCTAAGCTGGCATGGCAAACTTTGACTGTAGATTTACAATGCAGGCGATGCCACCTTCATTTCACATTGGGCAATGCACTGATTCTAATCTGAGTTGACATGCAGCCTCTGTAACAAAACACTGCAATGTCCATGGCAAGCTGAATTGGCACCCCCCCAATACACATAATGGACTGGCATCTAGCAATCCTTCACTGACTGTGTGTCTGACACTGTACATGGCACATAAGCAGTGCATTAAGATGTAATGTCCCCAAAGCAACCCGATCTGTGTGGTCTCAGAACACAATTTTTTGTTTTCACATTCATGCCATTGTGTTGTGATAAACTAATTATTCCATACAGCAGTGTAACCCCTCCCCCCCCTCCTCTGCGTGTTTAAGGAATGTACTGCTTCATTGCACACTGCACTTGCTTGCATCGCCCCTTAATCACATCTTCTGGTCACCGTCCCCTCATATTAGCACCACCTTCATCGCACAGTGTACTGGCACACAGCCCTTTGATGCCACACACTGCAGTGACACATCCGCTTGCAGCACTTTCTGCTACTCTCCTGTCAGTGGAATGGAGTGCCAGGTAGAAGATCACTTCTTCCATATTTATTGTTTGGTCAATATCATCACCATCATCACCAACATCATCAACCTTTCATCACCCACCATACTAAACTGGCACTTTACAAGACTTGTGCCAAACATGGACTATACCACTCTTGTGTGACTTTTCTCCTGCCCTAACCCTACACATTGCACCAACCGCCAGCCCAAAAGTCAGCAGTGTCTTCTCCTTCCCAATAAACGCCATTGTCTCCCTACACTGATTTATTGCATTCTCCTGACTCTCAATACTATTTCAGCACTTTCCATTTAAAAGCCAAACTCCCTTTTCCATACCCCCGGGCATATATGTATACAATGCAAGTCGTTCTCACATTCTCAGTCCTGGTGAACTTAAACGCCTTGAAAAAAAACAGCTGCCCCTAGCAAATGTTCATCTGACACTTGATTTCACATTACTGCTGTCAGTACAGGTTGGCATTGCAGCTTTCTCGGATCATCGATACCTTTCCAGAAATAAAGTAACACATACAGGAAATGATCAGCAGGGGAGCTTCTTATATAATGATCAGCAGGGGAGCTTCTTATATAATGATCAGCATTTTAGCCGATGTTCCTTTATGCTGCTAGTAAGGATATGTTCTCACCTTTATGCCTGCATTGTTTGTGTGTTTGATATGCTTCCTAATGCATGTTCTCATGCAGTCTGCATCAAGAAAATAAAGTAGAGGTTGCTAGGGGCTTGTTGTTGTCATGCATTTTGTGTGCTGCCATTGAAGTCTGTGGGGCCAAAAACGTGCATCAATCAATGCTGTAAATAAAAAAAAATGCACTTGTAGAATTATTCATAATACATGTAAGAGCTGCACACAGGTATGGCCTCATTGAAAATAATGGCAATCCTCTGGTCATACATTAATCCAGGGTTTGACAAATTTGCTTGGAATCTAGGAGCCTGCTAAAAAAGTTAGGAGCCAGAAAACGCACCCCGTCCCGACGAGCTCACGCGCAGAAGCGAACACATACGTGAGCAGCGCCCGCATATGTAAACGGTGTTCAAACCACACATGTGAGGTATCGCCGTGATTGGTAGAGCGAGAGCAATAATTCTAGCCCTAGACGACCTCCTGTAACTCAAAACATGCAACCTGTAGATTTTTTTTAAACGTCGCCTATGAATTTTTTAAAGGGTAAAAGTTTGTCGGCATTCCACGAGCGGACGCAATTTTGAAGCGTGACATGTTGGGTATGAATTTACTCGGCGTAACATTATCTTTCATATTATTAAAAAAAATGGGGATAACTTTACTGTTGTCTTATTTTTTTAATTAAAAAAAGTGAATTTTTTCCCCAAAAAAGTGCGCTTGTAAGACCGCTGCGCAAATACGGCGTGACAGAAAGTATTGCAACGATCGTCATTTTATTCTCTAGGGTGTTAGGATAAAAAATATATATAATGTTTGGGGGTTCTAATTGGAGGGAAGAAGATGGCAGTGAAAATAGTGAAAAATGACATTAGAATTGCTGTTTAACTTGTAATGCTTAACTTGTAATACCAACGGCCACCACCAGATGGCGCCAGCTCACATCTGGTGGTAATAACTTGTAATACCAACGGCCACCACCAGATGGCGCCAGCTCACACAAGGAAGAGCTGGGGACTTCACAAGGCCGCAAAGCCGCGGCCTCAATTACCGGACATCACGGGCCCCCCGCGATCGAGCGGCGGGGGAGGTGGGGGCCTAGTCCACTGCGATCCTGGGGAAAAGGCGCTCCGCGGACTAGGCCGAAGCCGCGGCCTCACCTAAAACATCCTGCCCGCTCGCAGCCTTTTCCCAGGATCGCAGCGCGCAGGATGTTTTAGGCGAGGCCGCGGCTTTGGCCTAGTCCGCGGAGCGCCTGTCCTATGGAACAAATTTTTTTTTTTTTTTTTCTGCCCACCTTCCAAGCCAAGTCGCCAGGATGCTATTTCTAGTCGCCCTGGCGAACGGGATTTGTCGAGCCCTGCATTAATACATGCTGGCCAACTAGTAAACAGAGACATAAGCTGGCCGAAGATGAAGCAATTTTCTTTCCTGCAACCACAGGTTGCAGGAAAGAAAATCGCTTGATTCCCCCAGCAACACTATTAGTGTTGATAAGGGGAATCCCTCCGGCGGAGCTATTGTGTTCTCCTGGCAGGGATGACTTCACACATGGTGATTACTGCTAGCTGCTGTAATAGTAAAAATTTGCATGTAAAATCCGACAGGCTGGTTGTACCCAAATTGATTGACCAACTTGGGTTCATTCAGCCTGCCCATACATGGTTCAAATCTTGGCTGGTCGCTGCTGATCCAGCCGAGATTCGAACCGTCTTGCCGGCTATACAGTAAGTTATTTGTCTAATGCAGCCTATTTGAGCCTGATAAGGCAATGGTTGTACAGTGTGTGGGCACCTTCATTGCGCAGTCACACCGTATGCGTTGGTCTTCACTGGGCAGCTTTGCCTAAAGTCATCCCAGTGCAGGGGCAAGGCAATCAGGCTTATCAGCTTAGTAACACACTGGGGGGTTGATTTACTAAAACTGCAGAGTACAAAGTGCAGCTGTGCATGGTAGCCAATCGGCTTCTAACTTCAGCTTGTTCAATTAAGCTTTGGCAATAAATCCTGGAAGCCGGTTGGTTTCTGTGCAGAGCTGCACCACATTTTGCACTCTCCAGTTTTAGTAAATCAACTCCCATGTGTGTTTAAAAAAAAAAGGACCCTGCGCTACATGTTGTCATTGCCGCATGGTGATGCTGTGCATTTAAATGAATGAAAAGTATTTTTGTGACATTTTAGCAAAGTTGGGGAGAAAAAAAAGAGAAGGTAATTGGTGTGCTGCATCATTACAATTCATTGGCACAGCTCCATTCACAATGCCCACTAGTGGGCACACTCAAACACGAGCACCGGTATGAAAGAACCCTCCGATGGGAGCTGACATTCAAAGCTAATCAATCACATGGGCAAATTCTATTGGCAGGCTGGATTGTCACGGGCAGTTTTGTGCCATGGATTCCTGCTAAGTGCGTGTATAACCAACAATGGAGGAAATGTCGCGCTCTCATTGTTTGCTCAGAAGATCATTTTGGGTTTAGTTAATGGATGTTTGATGTGATTGACAGCCAATGTGTCTGTGATATCCAACAATAGGCTTTACTGCAGCCTGAAATCTTCACATTAAAGGGAACCTGTGAGGATAGAAATCTGGAAACTGTTATAACTGATTTTGTTGTTTTTTTTTAACAATGATTCTTGCTTCAGTACCTAATGAGTGACTGACCTGCTTGTAGGGCTAGAGTGCAGATTATTAGAACCTGGCACTTGTTCCTGGTCAGTGATTCACTCAGTAGGGAAACAATGGACAATGAGCCATGGACCGACTTTTGGGTACATTCAGCCTGCCCAATGCCCATAGATGGTTCGAATCTTGGCCGATCCCTGCTGAACCGGCTGAGATGTGAACAGTCTATGGCCGGCTTTACAAACCGACTGCCCTTGGTGGCCCGGCTAATGGCTTATACTTCTTCCTGTGCAGAGGAGGTGAGGGGGTGGTGGAGAACAATGGAGATTCAAATTGATTATTTAAACCATTTAATCCGCCAAGTGATTTAATCTTGCCATACACGCCTCAATTTTTGGATGATCCCTGCTGAATCGGTTGAAATTCAAGCCCTGGGTGGCCCAGTCAGTATCACCCAGCTCCACAATCTTCAACTGAAAAATCAATGGAGCCGGGTGGAAGATTGTGAACCGTACAGTAACATCAGCCAAACGGACATTGTGGGCGGTAGTAACCCTTTTTCGGCCGCTAGCGGGGGTTAAAACCGCACCGCCAGCGGGCGAATATTGCGATAAATACGACAGAATAGCGGCGCTAAAAATCGCGCCGCTATGCCGTCACCGCACCTCCACTGCCCCGTGTGAAAGGGGCCTTATATATATATATATATATATATATATTACACATACACATACACATACACATACACATACACACACACACACCCCGTACTCGATCCAGGGCTGTGCACAAGAGCAATGGCTCTCGCTCTCTCCTCACTGGGCAGATTGATAGTATTGGGAGCCGTTGGTTTTCCCCATATTTAGTAATTCAGTGCTCCACTCACTGAAAATCAGCCCAGGACACTCTGTTCCATCAGCAACGCATCTCCAGAACCAAAGCACAACCACAAGCAACAATGTGATCCAAGGACGACAGCAGTGTAGATGCATGAACACAAAAACTGTAATTTATTTTTTATTTTTTGAGCTGATCTGCACCTTTTAATGCCCATTTTAAATAGTTAGTTTAGACTAAGCTGGCCCAAACCAAATATTTATTGCACTCACCGTTGCGCTGTATGAACTGTATGCAGCTACAGAGTACACAGCACTGTGTTTTGGTAGTGGAAAAGAAACTTCCCATCTCACTCATGGAGCAAAATAGGCTGAGTGGCACTCAGCTATTCACAGGACACCTTGTATTCTGTGAATGGATACAAAGCTTCCTCTAATTGGCTGAGGTAGAGAGGTGGGCAGATGA
This sequence comes from Rana temporaria, assembly GCF_905171775.1. NCBI lineage: Eukaryota > Metazoa > Chordata > Amphibia > Anura > Ranidae > Rana > Rana temporaria. The sequence continues at coordinate 48,561,146 of NC_053501.1, forward strand.
CGGCGTTCATGGATGCCAATGCTTCCTGTGAATAGCTAAGCACCGCTCAGCGTGACTCCATTTTGTTCCTGGGATGGGCCCTAAAGGGTGATAACTAATGATCTAAATTCTATATAAAAAGAGCTTAAAGAGGAACTGCAGTGTGCTCACATAATTTGTAATAAAAACATCTTTGCCATTCTGAAGCTTCCCTCCAACCATGTTGCATATTATTTAATATATACTGTGATTTTGTACTTGCCAAATATGCTACAGAAATCTCCCTCCACTGAGTCTGGCTGCAAATGTTTTAACTGTTGGCAGCTGAAGCTGCATCCTGTTCACTTCCTGGATTTACACAGACACATGTCTCCAGCTCTGCAGCTCTCATTGGCCCTCTTGTGACCCCCCTCCCTTCTTGGCAAACTCTCACGAGAGTAAGAGAGCTGTGCATGATGTCATAAGCCTAGTTCTTTTACCAGGCAAGAAACAGGAAGTGGGCTGTATAAGGTATTTATTGGCGGAATTCTTTTTTTTTTTTTTACTATATAAAGTTAAAACAACAAGGGCAGAAGATTTAATGGATGGAAAGATGAAAAAATGACTGAAGATCCACTTTAACAGTATAATAATTAGGATACTTTGTATAATTTTAAGTCTACCGTCTTCTGTACTTTAGGTAATTAGTAAAGGTATTATATAGCAGGGTAAAGGTAATGTGCAAAGTGCTGGGATCTGATTTCAGTATTTCGATGGGTTCTTATTTTCCATTAGACTTTTCATAATGCTTTCTGTCTTATTGATGGCATGTGTATCTTGCAGATCAGCTTGTTCTTGCCAAGGGAAACACAGCTTATAAAACAAAGATGTGAGAATGTTGCATTATGTCATATCTGTGGGGCTCAGCAGTTTAAACAGTGACTATTGCCACGCTGTGACATGCTAGCACAAGAACTGGTGATCTGCCTGTCTACAGTGAAAGCCTCTATGACGTTTCCTGCATCGCCTGCTTCTCATATATTCATTTAGGAAGCCACTTGGCTCTCTTGCTGAAAGACTTCTTGGATACGGCTAGGATAGCAGACTATTGGTGACCTGATGTTGCTCATGTTCTGCAATGGTTTAGTGCTTGGAGACACTTTTGTGCTAATTTCAGCAAGCTCTTATTCTTTTGGGGTATGTCCTTTGCTTGTCATATCGCGTATCATAAATAATACAGCTAGTACGTGTTCTGTGGCAGTTTTTTTTTTACTGTAATTGTTTGGTTTTCTATGACATGCTGGATTGTTAGGGCTTAAAGACACTTTACGGTAATTACGTATGTCAGCATGTTGTGATGCCACGTTTGTGTGTTTAGGGCAGATTTCCAGTCTGCAGCAATCTCTATTTTTAAGCTTTGCATCAAATGAAGCCTTAAGCCTCATACATAAGAACCAATTGTTGGCCAACCAAGTGTCCGATTTTTGTCTTGAGAGCCCTTTCACACGGGTGCGTTTTTGCCATGTTTTTTCGCGGTAAAAATAGCGCTATTAAAACGCTCATAAAAACGCCCCTCTCCATTGAAATGAATTAAACGCTGTAAAAAACTCTGTAAAATAGCGGTGTTTTACTGCTATTTTAACGCTCCGCTAGCGGCGTTTCCAGTGTGAAAGGGCTCTTACCCTACCTCCAGACAAAAGAAAGCCCAGCAATTGAGATATCAATGACCCTCCGCTCACACACTAAACACACAGCTGCCTATGTATAGGGGGGAGGAGTCTTAACCAATCGTGTTGCTTGTTTTTTTGTAAATTTGCATATTTCAGGAAAGCACTTACATTCCTTGAATTTTTACAGGCACTTTAGAGAATTTTGATCTTAGTAATACTAGATCTTAAACACACAATATAAAATTTCCCCCCTCCCCCCCCCTTTTTCTCTCCTTTTTTTTTTTTTTCTTATTCTCTTCTCTTCTTTTTTTTCTCCTCCTCTACCCTCTGCCCCCAAGTCCCTCCAGGATCTGTCTAGATATTAAGGTTATGAGACTTTGTCCTTTTATATAGGGAGTACATTGAGACTTTTTATGTTTGTCTATGTATGTATGAATGTTTAACCACTTGCTTACTGGGCACATATACCCCCCTCCTGACCAGGTGAAATTTCAGCTTCCGGCACTGCGCCGTTTTAACTGACAATTGCGCGGTCGTGCGACGTGGCTCCCAAACAAAATTGACGTCCTTTTTTCCCCACAAGTAGAGCTTTCTTTTGGTGGTATTTGATCACCTCTGCGGTTTTTATTTTTTGCGCTATAAACAAAAAAGAGCGACAATTTTGAAAAAAAAAATACAATATTTTTTACTTGTTGCTATAATAAATATCCCAATTAAAAAAAAAAAAATGTTCTTAGTCTAGGCCGATACGTATTCTTCTACATATTTTTGGTTTGCGCAAAAGTTATAGCGCCTACAAAATAGGGGACAGAATTATTATTTGTTTTACTAGTAATAGCGGCGATCTGCGATTTTTTTATTGGGACGGCGACATTATGGCGGACACTTTTGACACATTTTTGGCACCATTCACATTTATACTGCGATCAGTGCTATAAATATGCACTAATTACTGTATAAATGTGACTGACATTGAAGGGGTTAACACTAGGGTGTGAGGAAGGGGTTAAATGTATTCCCTATATCAGGGATATGCAATTAGCGGACCTCCAGCTGTTGCAAAACTACAAGTCCCATCATGCCTCTGCCTCTGAGTGTTATGCTTGTGGCTGTCAGAGTCTTGCTATGCCTCATGGGATTTGTAGTTCTGCAACATCTGGAGGTCCGCTAATTGCATATCCCCGCCCTATATAGTGTTCTAACTGTGTGGGGGGTGACTGGGGGAGGTGACCGATCTGTGTCCCTATGTACAAGAGACACAGATCGGTCTCCTCTCTCCCTGACAGGACGCTGTAATTGTGAGAGCCGGCAATGAGAAATGATCTCATATGTTTACATTCTTTGGCCGCACAGATCGCATACTAAACGGCCACTCCGATTGGCCGCTCACGGCGATCTGTGATTGGCTGTGTCCAAGGGACACGGCCAGCACAGAATTTCCCCGCTGTGCGCTCGGGAGCGAGGAAAGGGGCGGACGTCAATTGACGTCCTGTTGGATTTTCAGGTCCGCGCTGAAACCGTCATTCGGCTATAGCGCGGGCCTCAGGTGGTTAAAGGAGCCTGCTGTAAAAATTTCTGCCAAGCAACAGCTGCATCCAATCAGGTGCTGTCAGTGTTGTGGTGTAATTGTTGGTGCAATAGGTCCAATAAAAGGTTTGTTTATCTGTTCTGTATAGTGTGGATGAGGAATCTGTTTTTGTTTCATTTCCTGACTTTATTTGGGGATAAGCAGCCCGCAGAGCTGACGTGAGATACACTGGGTGCTATAAAGTATAAAACCTAGCATGGAAAGTAATGACCAGCTTTTCCTTTCATATAGGTTGTTACTACAGGTTTTATGAATGAAGCAGGAGCCATAAATGGAGGAAGGGTGGCTGATTGAAAGGTCACGTCTCCATTTATAGATCATGTTCATTCATAAATGAATAAAGGAGTGGGTGGAAAGGGCAGGCATAGTCGGGGCACTCTTGATGAAAGCCTGTGACAGCTCCTCAGTTCTGTTAACCCCTTCCACACTGAAAGATTACAGCCAAGGAGGTGAGGTTGAGGCATTGGAGGACGGAAGGTTTCTACTGCAATTGAACACAGAAGCGCCAGGGACACATCACCTTGAGGGTAAGTAATGTCCAATGTGAATCGGGTCAAAAACCTTTTATTGTAGTGTTTGGATAGAGAGGGGAAGGATTAGTTTCTCACTGCTGTACAGGGCTCCGTTGCAGAGCTCTCACTTTTGCTGACAACTGTTTCATCAAACAGGAAGTGGGGGGGGGGGGAATATTCCAGTGTGGGTGGAAGTGATCAGGTATGGTTATAAAGCCATCCAAATCACTTCTACTACAAAGCCAACAATTGACTCAACACATAAATAGACTGCCCTCAGCAATAGCAGTCAGGAGTCGGTTTACAGGGCTCTGCTGCCACAGGTGTGGTACTGCGTCAGTGGCGGCAAAAGGGCTAAAATGCCAAGTATATTTTAGCCCAGGTTCACACTGGGTAAGTTTTGCTTCAATTTGAGATGCGACTTCACATGTGAAATCGCATATCAAATCGGCGGCATTTGCCGGCAATTGTCGATGACATCGTCCTAATCGGTGCGACGCCGCATCTGCGGCGCTGCACCGATTTCAAAAAGTAGTTCCTGTACTACTTTTTGCGATTTCTGGCCGCGATTTACATTGACATCTGTGCAGAAACCTGCACAGATGTCTCTTAAATCGCGGCCAAAATCGGGACTGCCGGCGGGAGTGAAATCGTGCGAGTTCAGCTAAACTCGCACAGCTTCACTCCCGCAGCCCAGTGTGAACCAGGGCTCAATGCCAGAAAAACATGGAGTTTAAAGTGGAGGTCCACTTACCAGAAATGGCGGTTGCTATGCGGAAGTTCCTAATCTGCCTCTTCCCATACTGCGGCAGGTCTTCTTCCTCATCCTCCCCGCGTTGTCTTCTGGGCAATGGGGCGCGCTGCCTTTTGGGAACTGTGTGTCTCCCAGAAAGCAGCCACCCATTCACAAAAGCGCCGCGAGACTCGCGCATGCGCAGTAGAAGACAGGCAGTGAAGCCGCAAGGCTCCACTGCTTGTTTCCCTCAGTAAGGATGGCGGTGCCGGGAGCTGCCAGGATTGAGCGATCGGCCTCGGGGGATGGGGGGGGGACGCCTAGGACAGTAAGTGTCCTTATTAAAATTCAGCAGCTACAGTGTTTGTAGCTGCTGACTTTAAAAAAATAATAGAAAGTTGCGGGTGGAACCCCGCTTTAATTGGTGTATTGTGGTATAAATATGAAATGTTTGTATAATGTAGAATGCTGCTGTGCATGTAAGTTTTACTGTTTTGTATTATTAATATGGTGATAGATAGAATAAAGTTATAGTTCGCTGTTTCAGTGAAGACCATGCACAAGCTTTGGGGCTTTCCAACCTTCCATTTGCTTGTTGCTGTTGATGGTGTTGCATTGCTCTAGCAGTTGGGCCAGGAAGCTGTTGCCACACCTTATTAAACTGACAGATGTGCATTGAGAATGTGGTTTATAAGACAGGTTATCAAACTCTTTGAGGTATCTGGAGCCAGTTAGCACAATCTTAAAGCTGAAGGAGAATCCCTGGAATTCATAGTGTTGTAGATACTCCTCTATAGAAATCTGTCTCGGGGTGATGTGACAAATGGCAGAACTTGTGTCCAATAAAGTATATATGAATCTGTTGCATCCCTGACCGAACTGTTGAAGCATCTCTCCTGGGAAGTGGTGGAGGTTTTGCAGACAGAAGATATTTGGAGAGTAATCGAAATGCATCAAATGTCAGTCCCAGAAAAACGTAAAAGTATACCTAAAGTGGAGTGAGATTACAATCAGTTTGTATTGCTGTCTGTGCCCCCATTAGGGAGATTCGCCCTCTCTATTTGTCATATTTACTATTATCATTGAAAGTGAAAGAAAAGTAATAGAGGGGAAATCTTCCAATGGGAGCTCTAGTTCTAGTGACCTGGGGGTCCCCAAGGAATTCCTTTAAGTTGTGGGGATTTCACAGCGTCTCCCCGCAGGGATGTAGTCCCAAGGGAGGGGGTGAGCACACTGACTAACCCCCAGCCAGAACGTCTCGGATGATGGGGGCAAGCTTACTGATGAGGAACAGGAAGTGAGAAATTCAGACAAGGGAAAAAAAACATTTAGAAGGGAAATCTAAGGAAAAGTTTAGTGAACCAACAATGCACTAGCTTAAAGGAACCCATTTAGAAAATGAAAAACAAACCTTTACAACCCCTTTAATGTTTGACTTTGGAATGAATGGACTTTGCTGAATAAAAACCACATACATTGTTAGAAATGTGTTTGTTCAAGAAAAACTTTCATTTTTCGTCAAAATTTCTTGTCACTGTGGGCAAAAAAGGGACAAAGATTTGACCCACTGATTAGAAAAATAAACTTTCTTAGAGCCTTATTTTCCTAAGAATTTACATTCGAAATTCCTCCCATCCTTGGCGAGCTTTAGAGCCGGTTCACACCGGGGCGACTCGTCCGGCGACTCAGCCGCCTGACAAGTCGCGTCCCATTCTATTCAATAGAACCATTCTAATGGGAGCGACGCAAGTCACTCCGACTTAGAAAAAGGTTCTTGTACGACTTTGGGGGCGAATTGCATTGACTTCTATACAGAAGTTATTTTGTAAGTCGCCTCTGAAGTCGTCTTTTCAGGACACCTTGCCGAGTCGCCCCCGAAGTCGCGCCGCCCCAGTGTGAACCGGCTCTTAGACAAGTTTTGCTGCAGAATTGTTTTAAACTCCATAGTTACATTATGGACACAATCAACAATTTACTCCAGCACCTAAGAGTTTTTTTTACCCTACTTTCCTTATAAGGCGATGTGGTATTTCTTTATGAATTTGTTGCGACAATACCACATGTTATAGATATTGAGGCCAGTCCCACTAAATTCATAAAATTTGGTCATCTTGGCCCGGCATCCTGAGACTCGGCTGTTCTACCCTAAAACTCCTTCTTCCTTTTAATGGGTATGCTTACTAAGGTTCTGTGATGTCGGAATCCCATTTTTCAGGTTTCTCTCTGCCCTCCTTATGGTTATTTATCTGATCCCAATTCAGCACATTCTCTTATGCACAGTTACTCGCTTTAGGTTTATACGAAAGGTTGAGGTTATTTGAATTCCTTGTATTACTTCTGGCCTCTGACTTGTCTTAAGCTATTGCTATCTGTAGCTATTATACTTCAAAGTGATGGATTATGGAGTGGAGCACTGGAACTTATTAGTGTGGGCATAGTTGGTGCCTGCGTTTATGTACGATTTTTTTTTTTTTTTTTTTTTTTACTTTTTTCTGTACCTTTTGTACTATTTGCAGAACTATATCTTGCACTCAAAAGACAATAAAGATAAAAAAAAGATTTTGTGGGCAGATATGGTGGTGGGGGGAATGTCCTGTGGGGAAGAAGACACTCCAGTTGGGGGGGGGCGGGAGTGATAGGGTTTTGTGAAGGGGACAGAGGACACTGCTATATGGAAAGGGGCAGGCAGAGGACACTACAGTAAGGGGAGGGTGATGTCAAGGGGGGCAGAGGAAAATACAGAGGGGGGGGGTGATGTGAATGGGACAGAAGAGCCTGCTATGAGGGGGGAAAGTAGAGGATACTACAGTGAGGGGAGGGTGATGTAAAGGGGGGCAGAGGACACTGCTTTAGGGAGGCAGTGGACACTACTATAGGGGTGATGTCAAGGGGGGCAGAGGAAAATACAGGGGGGGTGATGTGAATGAGACAGAAGAGACTGCTATGAGGGGGGAAAGCAGAGGACACTACAGTGGGGGGGGGGGGTGTTATGTGAAGGGGGGCAGAACTTGTGTGGAGGGGGAAGACACTACTGTGGAAGGGATGATGTGAAGGGGAGCAGAGGACAGTACTGTGGGGGGGGGGGGTGGGGGTACAGGACACTATGTTGTGTTTTTATTGGAGGTGTGATATTTATTTAAAGTTGCCCCCCCCCCCCTTACCTGGGCATCTTTGATCCATGTTGTCCAGGTAAATCTAAACCTCTGAAAGGTTGCCTACTCCTGCTATAGAGAGATATGAACAAAGCATATTTCATGGCTGAAGTTTACAACTGCTTTAAGAAGGTTACAGGTATATGTGTAATGGATATAAATGCCATTTCCATTTTATTTATTTTTACTGTTTTATTTTCATTGGGCTACATTTTATATTCTAACCATAGATAAAATGAATAACCATGTATGATTTCCTGGTAGAAATGTGTTCACTCAAGTGTTCCCTTATTTACTTATGTTGATTGCAAAAGGACTTGCTGTCCAACCTTGAGCTCTACCAGCAAATAGATGACTTTCTTGGGGGGAGAAAGCTATGAAGCCATAGTCCATTGAGGTTGGACTCTCTTACTGCAATGCCCCCCCCCCAGGTTCCATGTGTGACCTGAACTATTCACATCAGTACACACTTAGTATTTATTTTTGTAGGGGGTCAGAGCTACCCATCAAACTGCTAGCTCCTAATTCTATACCACCTCAGATCGCTAAGGCCGGCCATACACGGTGCACATTTCTGTGGATGTAGGAAATTTGCACAATTCCCCCATCAACCAAGACAGTGCTGACAGGGAAATCCCTCCTGCTGAGCCATTGTCTGCTCCCGGCGGGGGAAAGCCGTCCCTGCCAGGAGAAGGGTGATTGTTGCTAGCGGCTGCTGTAAGAGAATCCGGCAGGCTGGTTGTACCCACGTTGATTGATTTGATCAAGTCGGTGCATTGAGCCTGCCCATTAATAGTTCGAATCCCGGCTGGTTCCTGCTGAACCGGCCCAGAATCAAACAGCGTATGGCCGGCCTAAGAGAGAATTTGCTTGCTCATACATCTCAACTTTTTAATTTTTTTTATCCTGGAAGGAAGGAAACCATTGATGCAGATGTGAGCTCTCTAAGCGATCCCATTGCTAGTCTGACAAAACCCTGATATTTACAATATACCTCATTATTTTGTTAATTGTAATATTCATTTTCTGCTTGCTTAGTCCTTTCTTGACATTATTAGTGGAAGACTTATGAGAATATTAACGGAAAAGAGACTGTGGTGTAGTCTCAATAGGTGTAGGAAAGGTATTCTTGTGTAGTATAGATACTGGCTAGTTCAGACTGTAGTGGTAACAATTTAGGTAAGCCTAACTATTACAACAAAGATGTAAGTAGTTACAAGCCTCGAGGTCTACATGTCAAGTTTGACATTATAAATTGTGCGATTTTATAATTCTGCAATCAAACCACAAGAAAGTCGGATGCTTTCAGCCAGGAAAGGGATTCTTTTGTTGTTTTAGGCTACAAGCCAATGTGGCAAGTGCATTGCATCTGAACGGATTCCGTGGCCTACAGCTATGTAGTGTGTTTTTATTATGTACACATAACCTCAGGGATCAAACATGTCAGTAATACAATGCATGTGATTATAGTAAAAACACATACATTTGTAATAATTATAACATTCCCTCCCAACACACACACACATGCACACACACACGCACAAAGAGTGTATTAGTTAAGTTTAGTTAGTGTATTAGTTAAGTTATATTTGTTTTTTATTTTGTATATATTTGTGTATAGCACATTTTGTGTAGAATAATTTGTTTATGCTGCTCATATGTCATCCCATTGGAGAGCAAGTTACAGGGGCAGAATCAGGCTGCAGATGTTTTTCATTGCCTGTGACCAATCTGTAGCATAGTTGGCTGTTCTTAGAAATGACATTATTTAATATGGGAAATGATAAGTGATCATGCAGGAATCGTGACATCAAAATCGATATTTGATGCTTCTGGCCCACACAAGGGCTCATTAATAAAAGAGAAATTCACATTTACGAACGTCTTGACTCTGAATTAAAGCCTGCTCAGTGACAATACAAATGTTTTTTATTTTATTTTTTGTAAATGCTTTCTTTAAAAGTATCCTTAACCTGAATACAATTGCAGTAATTGCAATACAGGTCATTAATAACTGAATATATAAATGCATTCCAAATAGAACCATGTTTTGGTATAAACATCATGTTTGTAATGAGAGGAAAGAACCATTTCATTCAGTTCTTCAACTTTTGAGACCCAAAGTGATAAAGTGGGGAGGGGATCCTTCCATGCAATTGGGATGCATGATTTGCCAGTATTGGGGCCTGTTCGCACTGCTGCGATGCGGGAACCCTGCGAACCCACAGCGGGTTCCCACATCGCATGTTTCCTAGCAGCAGTTCACACTGCCCTATGCAAACTGCTGGGAGTGTCAGGTAAAAGTTAATGACACCCCCACATCAGAATGTGTGAACACACATGCGATCCGATTCTGGTCCGAACAGAAAAAAGGATCCTGTGTGTGTTTGGACCGAACGCGGTGCGATATCGGCCATACTTTCTGTATGGCTGATATGGCACCACACAGACATCGCATGTAAAATGAACAGCAGTGTGCTGCGATTTACATGCGATGTATGTGAACCGGGCCTTAAAGAGGTAATGAAAGACCCATTTGCTGTAAGTTTTTGCTGGCATATCTGAAACTTGGAGAAGAAAGTATCCTTTGGGAGGGTAAAGTCAGTAAATTTTTGTGAGATCCTTCACACTTCCTCCTAAATGCGTTTTATTTTTTTCGCAAGACCGGAATATTTGTAGGATATCTCCTCGTTCCTCCTGGCACCTCCAGCAACAATCCGTGACTGTGGGGAGGAATTTGTGCAGAGTTGGAGGAGACTGGTACCACCTAGTTAGAATTTTGAAAATTGTTTCTTGCAATTTAATCTTTATAGATGATTTAAAGGGGTTGTAAAGGTTTGTTTTTTAAATAGGTTCCTTTAAGCTAGTGCATTGTTGGTTCACTTACCTTTTTTCCTTCGATTTCCCTTCTAAATTAGTTTTCTTTCTTTGTCTGAATTCCTCACTTCCTGTTCCTCCTCAGTAAGCTTGTCCCCATCATCCGATTGGCTGGGGGTTAGTCGGCGTACTCACCCCCTCCCTTGGGACTACATCCCTGCGGGGAGACGCTGTGTTTCAAAAAGTTGGGTAATTTATTGCGTTTTGTGCCCCCTTAAAATTATTGTGTCTTTTACTGAAATGTTGGGACCTTTGCGGTAATATTATGTGACATAAAAAATTGGAACTACCAATATTTTATTCTTTAGGGTGTCTGCTTTCAGAGAATATATGTTTGTATTTGTGTATATATATGTTTGTAGGTTTTATGTAATCTTAAGCCTAAAATTATTTTTTAAACGTATACAAAAATACTGTCTGTGAAAGGGTTAAATGAATAGTTCACCTTTGGGGGCATGTTATATGTGCTACCCTTAAACTTTGTTAGAAGCCAGTTTTTTTATTTTAAACTAACTTGTTTAGCTGGCTCCTAGATTCAAATCAAATTTGTCAAGCCCTGGGGTCAGTTAAAGAGGAAGTAAACCCTCTTAAAAAAAATCAGGCAAAAAAAAAAAACCTGCAAGAGAAAGGCATAATGAGCTAGTATGCAGAGAATACTAGCTCATTATAAATTGCTTACCTGAGATCAAAGCCACTGAAGCGGTCCTCCATCACCACCTCCACCGTCTCTCCCGGAGTGAGTTCCGAGTATCGCTGCTCCGACTCTGTGACTGGCCGGAGCAGCGATGATGTCACTCCCGCTCATGCACGCGGGAGCCGCTAGTGACGGCATGATCGCCTTCACCAACGGCCTGCGCCGTAGATATCGGTGCCCCTTTTTTGGAAAATATCTCCTTAACTGTGTAGGTTAAGGAGATTTTTTATTCATTTTTTCAGACCTACAGGTAAGCTTACCTGTGGTTAAAGTGGTAGGTTACAATCACTTTAAGTTGTAGCTGTTTTGGTTTCTTTAAGAAATACAACAATTTTCTACACCAATTATTGAATTCCTTTTGATTCATAGCCTGCAAATATTTCCTCTTGTCAGTGAGACAACAGTATTTCCAGCATTGGACTGCAGATAAATGTTGGACTGTAGCACATTTTATAGCAATTCTGCAAAAGAACACAACAGATGTGGGATAGATTTACTAAAACTGGAGCACTCACAATCTGGTGCGGCTGTGCATGGCAGCCAATCCGCTTTTAAATTCAGCTTGTTTAATTAGGCTTTGAGAATAAGCCTAGGTTCACACTGATGCAGGTTTGAAATCCTGCAAGTTCAGATGAACTCGCACAATGTCAAACCTGCATCTCAGTACCGACTTCAGGAGCGATTTCAGAGACATTTGTGTGGGTTCATACACAGATGTCTATTGAAATCGTCCAAGAAGTCGACACAAGTAGTGCAGGATCTACTCTTAAGAATCGGTGCGGCTCCGCAAAGTCAGCGTCTCACTGGTTTGGACAGTAATGTTGTCGGCAATGGGCGGCGATTGACATGTCAAAACGGGCCAATGTGAACGTGGGCTAAAACCTGGAAGCAGATTGGTTTCTAATTTTGCACTCGCCAGCTTTAGTAAATCAACCCCAATGGTTTCTCCAGCACTTTGTTTTTGTTAATGGTAATATTATGTGGGAATCCAGCATGGAACAATGATTTCAAGACCATGCATTAATAGGACAGCCTCATAATTGTGTTTTCTTTTTTAGTTACTGGATGCCTTTTGGAATAGATCATTGTTGTGTTTCCTGCATTAATTACACACTCTAATTGAAGCAGTGTGAGACTTCTAACACTTCCTGAGTGTGGAACACTCAAATTTGGTAAATAGTCCGGAGCTACATATGGACAAGGATACCCATGAACAATGGATAAAGCTCTGGCTTCAGCTCAGTTCCCTCACATAGGCCCCGTCGCTCTGATGTGTTTCACCCTGATGGGGTTTAATCGTACCTCAACTATTGGGCTTTAACGGGGTGAAACCAGGGCTGGGTAAAAAATCGATTTGAATCGAGTTGGGAGGTCAAATCGATTCCGATTTTGACCAAATCGATTTTTTCGATTTATTTTCCATAGGACCGGCGCTCCGCAGACTAAGCTGAAGCCCGTCCTCGCCTAAATAATCCTGCTCGCCGCGATCCTGGGAGAAGGCCGCGGACTAGGCTGAAGCCACGGCCTTTTCCTAGGATTGCGGCGAGCTCCGGGCAGGATTTTTTAGGCGAGGCTTCGGCCTAGTCCGCGGCCTTTTCCCAGGATCGTGGCGGACTAGGCCCGCAGCTTCTTAGGTGTCCATCAGAAAATTGTGAATCATGTTTGTTTTTTAAATCGCAGGATTTTTTTTGGGGGCTAAAATCACCCAGCTCTAGGTGAAACATATCAGAGTGGTGGGGCTTACGGGAAGGGACTAAGCTGGAGGAGTTCTGTCCACTGTTTCTTGGTTGTCTTTGTCAGCGTGTGGCCTCCAGTCTGCTGTTTTCTAGAAAGGTATTCACATGTTTTATTCCATTACATATCCAAAAGAAAATACCCCCTTGGCTATGTTCTGCAATGTTGCTTTAGATATTACATGCCCTCTCTTCTAGGCCTTCAAAAACAGAGTGTGGTTTCAGTCAAGCATTGAATTGCCTACGTGATGGAGGAGCACATGCGTGACTGATGGCATGCTCCATTCCGAATGGCCTGAAAGAAAGGGCATGTTAAGGCTCTGTGACTTACCTCTGCCCCCAACCCAAGCCTTGAAATGGTGATGGTAAGTACAGTGATCACATGACCTAGGAAGTAAGCCTGTATAGCAATATGTGGTTCACTTGCCTAAAGGGAAACATGCATACTCGGTGGCAGTACTGCAGAGGCCCTGCTGATCATTGCGACCAAGGAGGAAGGTCTAAAGAACTGTGCAGGATCAACAGATAGAGGAAAGCTTATTCTTACCAACTAAGAGTGCAAATGTAATTGGGTTATTCATTTTTTTTTTGTATAAAAGTAAGATACCTGGCACTAACCCAAATGTGCCCCTGCCAAGAAATGGAGAGAATTTGACTATCTCGGTACCCAAGGATTAGGCAAAAAGTATTATAAAATATAACAATATATTGATAGAAAAACATTATTAAAATTAAGAGAAAGGAAAATATACAGAAAATACTATATACAAGCAGTAGTTACAGCCGTGTATTTGTTCCTTTTAAGAGGTTTCAAAGGTTGATGAAAGATCACGGGGAGCTCCGGAATGTAGATCTTGACAGTCCTCTACGTGTTTCTTGGCAAAAGAAGCTTCCTCAGGAGGAGTCAATCATTTGTCATCTACAAAGTTAGGCATAGTCATAGTCCAACAGCCAGGCTAACCACTATGAATGATGGCAACCGGTCCCATCTCTTCATTATTTAGATTGTTTAGATTATTTTTATAGGTGGAAGGGTTTAGAACCACTTTAAAGGCTAAATTGCACCAAACATGATACAGTACTTGAGTTTAGCTTGAACACAAATAGGATGAATTCCCTTCTGCTTTTTTTTTTTTTTTTTTTTTTTTTTTTTACTGTAGAATTCTAACTTATAGATTTCTATACCTTTTTTTGTTCTGGTGATATAATTAAAAATATAACTCTGTACCTTGGCTTTTTAATGGCTTTAATTGGAGGAAGGCAAGCCAGGAACTCCTGCAGGCTTCATTTATATCTATTGGGGATGCTGCCATATTTTATTCAGTCGTTTGGACATTCACTGCAATGTTTCTTGTAAATTAGTGGCCTGAATGTCAGTTCACCATATGGCTCTCTTCATTATGTATGAGTAACGGGCACACATGCAGTGTTTGGTGGCATTATTAGTGTTATAATTGGCATGAAATTGATCAATATCTGTTCTTATTTATGGTTGACATTGGGATTCTTTCCAAAAGAACGGGAAACGCTGCTGATAATTTTGGTTTCTGGCATGTTTTTAGGTTTACTGTTTATAACTTTGACTCTAAAAAAGTGAAGGTATGTGCACATGACTGTAAGAAAAATGCAGTTCAAAGCATTTTTTGTTTAAAGCTGAACTCCAGGAATTTGGCCACTTTGATAAATGTGCAGGCCTACTATGAGTTGCATTTAATGAGGTGGACGCCCCCTTGTGAACTCATCTCTTTAAAGTTATTCTAAACCTTAATTTTTTTAGCATAAGACACATGTTATACTCACCTGCTCTGTGCAATGGTTTTACACAGAGCAGCCAGATCCTCTTCTTCTGGGGCGCTCCTGGCTCCTCTTCAGCAAGTTCCCACCATAGGTAACCGCTACCAATGGCGGCACTTGTGCAGGATCGATCCCGAGCCCTGCTGTCTGCGACTATAGACAGACTGCAGGGCTTGGCCAGCCCCCTGTTCCTTCATCATAGGACTTGATTGACATCAGCAAGACCCAATGGCTCCCACTACTATCAATCTGCCCTGTGAGAAGAGAGCACTGGATCGAGAATGAGCTCAAGTATGAGGGGGCCTGGTGGGGATTCTGGGTACAGAAGTTTTTTTTTTTTTTTACCTTAAAGTTGTAAAGACAGACGTTTTTTTTAATCTTAATGCATTCTATGCATTAAAGCGGAGTTCCGGCCACAATTTCACTTTTTAAATATAAATACCCCTGTAATACACACGCTTAATGTATTCTAGTAAAGTTAGTCTGTAAACTAAGGTCTGTTTTGTTAGGTTGTTACAGCATTTAGACACTTTATAAAATAGAAATTGACTGGGGCCATCTTAAATGTGGGCATCATGAAGCCAGACTGTATGACTTCCTGGATTTCAGCCTTGCAGATCTCGCACATGCTCAGTGCTGCACAAGCAGTGTCAGATCAGGTTTCAGCACCTGTGCTGTCCAAGTCACATGATTCTTTGAGACTGGGGAGTGCACAGACTCCTGGAAAGTTACACCCACTACATTCCCAGGAGTCTGTGCGGTGTAGGTTAGGAAGCATTAAGCACCTAGGTGCAGGAAGTGGGAAGATTAACTATTCTGCCTAGCAACAACACTTTGAAGGCATCTAAAAAAAAAAAAAAATCGTAAAGGACTAATGACATTTTTTTAAAACTACTGATGTAATGTTATATTTATGGGTGGAACTCCACTTTAAGATAAAAAGCTTTCTGTGTGTGGCAGCCCCCCTAATACTTACCTGAGCCTCCCGATCCAGCGATGTTGCAGGAGAGTCTCGGCTGATGCCCATGACTCTCCCTCATTGTCTGAGACAGCCGAGATGTGCCATTGGCTCCCGCTGCTGTCAATCAAACTCAGTGAGCTAATTAGAAGAGAGAGAGGTGGGGCCGGGCCGCAGATCAATGTCTGAATGGACACAGGGAGCTGCGGCTCGGTTTGGGTGGCCCCATAGCAAGCTTCTTGCTGTGGGGACACTCTACAGGAGGGAGGAGCCAGGAAAGCCAAAGAGGGACCAGAGAAGAGGAGGATCTGGGCCGCTCGGTGCAAGGTAAAAAACCTTAAATCCTTTGTTGCCATAGAAAACGTGCATTTATTATTTTTCCCTGCAGGACCCTGGAAAGCATTGCACCCCTGATCAGTGGATCAGGGGTGCATTGTCGGGCTTCTGCAGACAAGCCTTGCAGGTTTTTGCCTGTGCCTTCATACAGGCTGTCTGTTGGCAGATGCAGAGCTTGTGAATGAACTACAAGAGCACTCATCTGCACCCTCGCAGTTCATTCCGAACTGCAAACCGTCATCCACAGTGGCTGATGGTAGTTGTAATTCATTCATTCATCCATTCACATTCAGTTTAGGTGTGAACATAGCCTTTAGAGCCACTTTAATTTACATCTCACTGTTTTATTAAGCTCCAGAAGGGTTGCATGCAGGTGCTGTTTTCATATTACTGGGTTTAGTAACGCTTTAACATTACCAGTAAAAGTAAAGGAAAATGCCAAATTATGGGATGTCCACAGAACAGGAATAGAGGGGAAATATTTCAATGGGGACACTAGTTTTGGTACCAACCAGAGATTTGTTTCTGTGGAGGGATTTCCTTTAACTTCCTGTGTATATTTCTGTATTAAAGATGTACATGTCACATCTTTACACAGTTAAAGGGGTTGTAAAGGATTATTTTTTTATAATAAGCATCCTTTACCTGCAGACATTCCTCTTTTCACTTCCTCATTGTTCGTTTTTGCTCAGAAGTTGCTCTATTTCTTCTCTGTTCTGTTCACTTCCTGCTTGTCTGATTTTACTGACCACCGTGATGGGAGGCTTTACTGCGGTGGTCAGTGACATGCTCGCCCCCTCCTGGGAACTGCATCTGTGCAGCAGGACGCTCTCTACGTGTTAGAGACTTCAAGGAGGTGTGAATTACTGGGCGTGCCGCAATTCATACTGGGAAATGTAGTTCTTACATGAACGAGCGCCGCAAACCAGGAAGTGAATGAGAGAACAGAAACTAGAATGCCGGAGGTGATACAGATGAAGGAATTAAATAGGTATTTACTCGTTTTTTAACATAATCATTACACTATTCTGTCTGTCTACCTTGCAGACATTAATTTTAGGCAAAAACATTTTTTCCTTTACAACTCCTTTAACACAAGCATTTTACTGATCATTTATGCAGGAATTTTTACCTGAATGAGAAGTAAAATTCTTACAGCCATGTCAGTAGCCCAAAACGTCATTTTGCTGGCTGTCGTACTTCACTTCTGAGTATCTTAGTTTTTTATTTATCATTATGTGCTTATCAACCAATGAGAAATCCTTTTTAAACCTCACATGGCTGATTGTGCTTTCCAGTTTACTGTCTTTTTAAGGTTCCATAGAGGTAATTGCCTAAGTGTTTCAATTATGTTTCTTGATCTTTTGACAGATGGAAACATGTAATCATCTACAGGATTTCTTCAGCTTGCTGGTAAAGCCAATTTTACAGGGTGGAGAGCAAAAAGCATTTCTCACAAGTCTTTGTAACTTGCACAACCCTTGCATTGTAATTTTTATTTTTTTACTTTTATAGCTTTAAGATTTGACATTTTTATAGTGCTTTGTGCCCTACATTGTTTGAATGCTTTTCAGTGGGATACTTGTGTTGATTTGCGAGTTGCCAAGTGTTGTTTACCATCGTTTGGGTAGCTTATCACAATCTGCAGGATTTGTATAGTGATTCCAACAATGAAGGGAAGTTGGTGTATATTAGTGACAGCATTTGTCCCTGCTACTTTTTATGTGGTTACATTTTCTTGTGTGTTTTTTATTTTTTTTTAATATACTGACAAACAGAATATTTTAATGCAGTGAGTGAGTAACTTATATAGCTCTACAAATGCAAACTAAATTGCCTCGAGGCAGAGGAATTGCTTTCATATCGCTGGTCAAACCTTTGTGAGAAAATAGTACTACTACCGTGTTTCCCGGAAAATACACCCTACTCCGAATATAAGCCCTATCTGGATTATCGGGGCGCGCTGCAATATAAGCCCTACCACGAAAATAAGACCTAGTAAATCCCCGTTTAAAAACACCTTTTAAATACTGCCTATTGTCTCCGTTTGCTGCTAAATATAAAACAAACATGTCTGCACCCACCGCTGCCCCGCCGGAGGTCCTCTTCTCTCCTCCCGGCTGATGTCTGCTGCTGCTTCCTTGTGCGCGCGTCAGCCGAGGATCTTGGCTATTCTCTAGCCTCCCCTCCTCCCACCAGATGTCTTCAGCGCACTGGCGGCAATCTCGGCTCTTCTTTCTCCCTCCTCTCCTCCCGCTGACGTCTGCGCCCCCTCCCTATTTAGTGCACAGGGCGGGCTGACGTCACCGCAGCCGAACTCTTCATCACCTCAGAGATCATAGGGAAGAATACTGTACCAGTACAGTAATACAGGAGTTAAACAGGTATTTTTAACAGAATTAAAACTGTATACAGTACCAGTAATAATGATTTATAAACGGACTGCTGACATGACGTTGGGGGGGGGGGGGGGGGTGATGATGGGGTTATGATGATATTCCAGAAGAAGATGACATGATTGTAATTAAAAAAAATGTTGTTTAGAGGGGAGATACCATATATTGCTGTAAATGAGAAATTGGGACCAATGGTTCAAAGAAAAATGGAGATGACTATTTGAATAAATGTTCTTTAATGTACATACCGTAAATAAATAAGCCCTACCCTGAAAATAAGCCCTACCCTGAAAATAAGCCTTTGTGTGTTTTTTGAGACTAAAATTAATATAAGACCCGGTCTTATTTTTGAGGAAACACGGTAAGCAACTAAACTATGCGATTAAAGAGGAAGTAAACACTGATTGGTTTTATTTCGCTGCAAAGGTAAAGCTTCATGGGCTACTATGCATCGCATAGTAGCCCATTATGTGTCACTTACCTGAAACCAAAGCCTGTAATGTCACTGCTGTCCCCACTAGCAGCGAGCGTCCATCTTCGCCCTCTTCCTTCCAGGGGTGGCGAACTCCGGCTCTGTGACTGTCCGGAGTCACGTGGTGTCATTCCCGCGCATGCGAGTGGGAGCCGCCAGTCAGAGCATGACCTCCTTTTAGAAGCGGCACGATTGCTGCACCGTAGACATCGGTGCACGGCTCTATTGGAGATATCTCCTAAACCGTGGCGGCTTAGGAGATATTTCCATCTAGGCTTACCTGTAGGTAAAGTAATTATTGAACTAAAAGTTGCAGGCGTCTTGCTTAGACTGGCTTTTAAAGCTGAACTCCAATTAATTTAAAGGGGTTGTAAAGGTTCACGTTTTTTCACCTTAATGCATCCAATGCATTAAGGTGAAAAAACATCTGACAATTCCGGCCCTCCCAGCCCCCCGCTTTAGTTACCTGAGCCCTGGAAAGTCTAGCGTCACGAGTGTGCTCTTCCTTTGCTCGGTCTTCTCGGCTCTTCATTGGATAAATTGATAGCAGCGCATGTCGTCAATCAAATGATGCAGGTGCCGGGGGCGGGGCCGAGTCCTTGGCAATTGGCGACTATAGAGGAAATGTTTGTGCCCAGTGTTCCAATGCCGATTTGAAATGCCTTTTGAAATGTATGTGCCCAGTGCATTCTCCTAAATGCATTGAAGATCAGCATTGTAAATATATGTGCCCAATGCATACATGGTTTCCCAGAGTCGAAGGAACAGAACACCATGTACTCTGGATTCTTCATTGTGTTTCCAAGGTGACGTGATTCATAGCATGGTTTTAAAAGCCTCCCTAAATAGAAAAATTAAATACCAGTGAGCAGAATACGCTTTATAAAAACGACTTTTATTGAGCACAAGTCTTATCTGTCTCTCCGATGGCACTTGCTCAGGGCTATTGATTCAGCATTTTTGTGCTTAATGTGTCTGGAACCATGTATGACATTTTAGATGTTGGTACAGTAAAAACCGAAGCACACTTCAAACGTACCGTATATACTCGAGTATAAGCCGACCCAAATATAAGCCGAGGCAGTGGATGCACCTAATTTTACCACAAAAAAAATGGGAAAACTTATTGACTCAAGTATAAGCCTAGGGTGTTCCTCTGCATGCCTCACTTTGCCTCACTGTGCCCATGCCTCACTGTGCCCATGACTTGACTTGCATTTTAACATGGGAGTATATAGAAGGGGTTCCTGACTTTGAAAAATCGGTGCTCCCCGGCCGTATTTCCTCCGGACAAGAAACTTTGCACACTTGAAGAGTGAGGCTATGTGTGCCAAGTTTGGGGTCTAGGAGACCTACGGACGGCCGGTACCGGGTCCCCAAAGTCCGGGAGATCAGGCGCAAAAAGGTGACTTCGAGTATAAGCCGAGGGGGGCATTTTCCGTACCAAAAAATGTGCTGAAAAACTGGGCTTATACTCGAGTATATACGGTATGCATTGCGGATAACTTTGTACATTTTACACTTTTGAACACTGTTAATTATAATAAGCAGTATTGGAACATGCAATCATTAAAATGGTTGTAAACCCTTACAGACCACTTTAACCTACATGTAAGCCTAGATTAAGGCTTACCTGTAGGTGAAACAAATATCTCCTAAACCTACGCGGTTTAGGAGATATTTGAAAAAGAAAGGCACAGATGTCTACGACGCATGCACCGTAGACAACTGCGCGCATGTGCACTGAGTGTGCCGGTACTAATGGCAATCATGCCGTTGGTGGCGGTATGCGCGGGAGTGGCGTCATCGCGGCCCCGGCCAGTCACAGCGCCAGAGCAGCGATATGCGGAAGTTACTCGTGGAGAGATGGCGGAGGAGGTGACCGAGCACCGCTGCGGGGCTTCGATCTCGGGTACGTACTTCATAATGAGCTAGTATGCTATGCATACTAACTCATTATGCCTTTGCCTTGGGTGTTTAAAAAAAAAAAAAAAAAAAGAGGGTTTAAACCTCTTTAAGATCGGATCCCTGCTTTTTGGATCCGATTGCAGTGCAATACTGCATTATAATATCACTTTCCACCAATGCTTCAAAACTGAAGGGCATTTTCACACTCAACTTGGCTCCTTGACAGATAATTATTTTTGAGGTCTAGTTAACTTTCACACTTATCCCTCCTGTTCAGTGCCCCCACAACAAGCAGCTTGCTATGGGGCACAGCTCCCTGTGTCCTTTCAGACAAGGAGCCTCGACCTGACCCGGCCCCCTCTCTCCCCTGATTGGCTAACTGACTATCCAGGCAATGGCACCGCTGCTGTGTCTCAGCCAATCAGGAAGGAGAATCTCGGATGGCTGAGACACTTGTGAACAGAAAGGGACCTCAGGTAAGTATTAGGGGGGCTGCTGCACACAGGCTTTTTTTCTTAATGCATAGAATGCATTAACTGCTTGCCGACCAGCCGCCGTTATACGGCGGCAGGTCGGCTCTGCTGGGCGAGATCGCGTAGATCTACGTCATCTCGCCGAGCAGCCAATAGGGGCATGCGCACAAGCGCCTCCCACTCGCCGACACGCGTGCTTGGCGGGCGTGATCACCGCCTTGCACCTGCGATCGCTCGTTACAGAAACACACAGCTCCCGGTCCTGTCAGGGCGAGAAATGCCTGATTGTCTGTTCATACAATGTATGAACAGCGATCAGTCATTTCTCCTAGTCAGTCCACCCCCCCTTCAGTTAGAACACACCCAGGGAACATACTTAACCCCTTCCTCGCCCCCTAGTGTTAACCCCTTCCCTGCCAGTGGCATTTTTATAGTAATCAATTCCCTTTAATAGCACTGATCGCTATAAAAATGCAATGGTGCCAAAAATGTGTCAAAAGTGTCCGCCATAATGTCGCAGTACCGATAAAAATCGCTGATCACCGCCATTACTAGTAAAAAAAAAAATATTAATAAAAATGCCATAACATTATCCCCTATTTTGTAAACGCTATAACTTTTGCGCAAACCAATCGTTTTTTTTTTTTTTTTTTTACGAAAAGTATGTAGAAGAATACGTATCGGTCTAAACTGAGGAAAACCTTTTTTTTATATATTTTTGGGGGATATTTATTATAGCAAAAAGTAAAAAATATTCAAAATTGTCGCTCCCCTTTTTTTTTTTAGCTCAAAAACTAAAAACCGCAGGGGTGATCAAATACCACCAAAAGAAAGCTCTATTTGTGGGGAAAAAACCGTCAATTTTGTTTGGGAGCCACGTCGCACGACAGCGCAAATGTCGGTTAAAGCGACGCAGTGCCGCAGTGGCCTGGTCTTTGACCAGCAATATGGTCCGGGGCTGAAGTGGTTAAGATAAAAAAACAGCCTTTACAACAACTTTAACTTCCATTGTGATTTTTTTTTTTTTTGCAATTTAATTTTTTATTTGGTTTTAAAATAAACAAATAACGGCAGGGGAAACCAACATTACAGG
The DNA here is from genome assembly GCF_905171775.1 of Rana temporaria. Lineage (NCBI taxonomy): Eukaryota > Metazoa > Chordata > Amphibia > Anura > Ranidae > Rana > Rana temporaria. Next base: position 48,583,493 of record NC_053501.1, read on the forward strand.
TGTATACCACAAATAACATCAACAGTTGGATTTATACATTTCCTACATCACATTATCTCCCCTTCTCCTGCCACCTCATAATTCTACCTGTTATTAACCATCTTTATCCCACTCATACTCATACTATTACAATTCTTAGTCCTTAAATTTCCCTAATCCACACATTTGGGCGTCTAGTCCCCCTACCCTCGGGGCATCCTCTTATGCCCGGGACGGCAGGGGGACTTCCTCCTCCTCTGCTTGTTCTTGTTCCCCCCCAACAAAACAACCGCTCTCTCCCCGCACCCACCAGTTCCACGTCTCATCCTCTTTATTTAATTTACAGATTTCCGTCTATAAGAGTTTTCCCCTCCTCTGTGTATTTGAAATGATTCCATTCCGCCCACATCTCCAGGTAAACCCCCCGTTTTTGTGATTTTTATTTTAACATCACTTATGTCTTTCGTTGCAAAACCGTTTATATATTTTAAGCAGGCTATCAAAGGATATATAGGGACAGGGCGTTTTTTTCCTGGGAATTTTACCTTTTGAGCGATTGCTAGAACACATCATTTGTATTTGACCTCTTTTACTTTAAATGGACTGCCCATTATTGACTCATTATGGTTTCTATTCATCCTTCAGAGAAAGATCTAATTTAAACCTTGCATTGTGCAGGCTCTGTTTCTCACTGTGAGGAAAATAAGCTTCTACGTGAGTCATAGCAATTGTTTGAATTTACGAGATAAAGCTTAATCCCTGCAATAAAGGGTTACATCTCATTTTACCCTTCTCTCCTGGCCAGGCAACATTCCAATACATGGTCCCCTGGATAGGATCACACTTTATAATCTACAGTGAAAATACAGTCTGTTCCAGCAGTGAAGTTTTCACATCATAACATGTCAGTCAACCGCAGCGTGTAATTGTTTTTCTTATGTATTAATGTCTAAATGAAATGATCTGTCATTAGCTGACTTGTACTTTAAGTGCCCTTGTTTATGAGAGTCACGATGGTTGCATTACCCTGTGTGAATTCAGTGGCTATGCTAATGTTGAGATACTTGTCTCTTTAAACAGCTGAGCTTTCTGACCAGATTAGATTTCTTGACTGAGGAAACTGGCATCGGGTCTTCTGTTCTTTTTCCATTTTCCACTAAATGTGCAGGATTAGCTTTAAAACACTTTCACTCCTCAGAATGGAAGGCATGTTGCCCAAGACATACAATTTGCGGCATGCTTGACATCCACATTTAGCAGCACAAGAAAGCTGCATCTGAACAGAAGTGGCATTTAACTACTCCTAGGTAACATTGACTAGAAGGTCCCTTTCACACGGCGCAGTGGTGGTGCGGTGACGGTATAGCGGCGCAATTTTCACTGCTATGCCATCGTATTTACCGCGATATTCGGGCGCTAGCGGTGCGGTTGTAACCCCTGCTAGTGGCTGAAAAATGGTTAATACCGCCGGCAATGCGCCTCTGTGGAGGCGCATTTCTGGTGGTATCACCGCGGTTTCCCATTGATTTCAATGAGAAGAAGCGGTATAGGAGCGGTAAACACCCTGCTCCTATACCGGTCCAAAGATGTGGCTAGCAGGACTTTTGGAGCCTTCGGCTTTCACATTGAAGACGGCAGGGCATGGATTTTTTAAGGCGGTATGAAAAACATGTGTGTGAAAGGGGCCAAAGTTTCAAGTTCATAAAGTCCTCTGCTTGCCGAATGTTGTGCTATGGTTATTAGATACTCAGATGTTGTTCTTGGATGCAATCAAAAGAACACGGATGTGTTGGGTACATCAGAACTGATCAATTTTCAAAAATATACAGTTGTGCTCATAAGTTTACATACCCTGACAGAATTTATGATTTCTTGGCCATTTTTCAGAGAATATGAATGGCAACACAAACTTTTCTTTCACTCATAAAATTATCATTTATCCGGACACCAGACAATCCCGGGGATGGCCCCACTCCCCTTCCAGCGCACAGCAGGCTATTGACAGCCGCCTGTTTTCCTATGAGACTGTATAGAGGAAGATGTGTCCATTCCCTCCACTCAGGTCTCAAATTACACTCCACTCTGCTATGCAGTGTGTGTGACATCAGATCCCGCACCCTGCCTCTGGCAGCTCAGAAATGCTGTGTAAATGGTGTACAATAACTGGTACAACTTGTACAAGGAGCTACTAGCTAGTCCATACATGGATCGAAATTTGTCTGGTCACTACTGAGCGGCCGGCTTTGGGAATTGAAACTACTTTAATATTTTTAAGACCCTGAAGATCCTTTGCGGAGAAGGGTACAGTAATTAAATGTTTTTGTGTTTAAGTGCTCGCCGAAAGATTTTTATTTTTTTTTTGCCAAATTTTTGCGTGTAGCTGCCCCAGTATAATTTTGATGCATTTGTTTTTATTTTAACACTCAGGATTTTAATATGTTTAGAAGACTTTTTCAAAGGCCATGTGAATCGTCACAGCGGAACTAGCCGAGAACAGAAATGGGCAGCTGCCGAGTCCTCCATTTGGGATGCGCTCTGCAGGTGGCTGATGAACACAAGCACCAGTGAATCACGCCGATTGAGGACAGATTGTGCACTGACTTGGCCTTAGTGAATGTGTCTTTGTTTTACAAAGCATAACTAAGACTCTTAGACCAGAACAAACTTTTCCCCCCCTATGGACACAATAATAACAGGACAGAGTTAAACGGTAAACACAAAACCATTATAGATCCTCAATTTTTTTTTAATCATGTTTTGTCAAGGATATTAACCAAATAAATCAATGCTGTCCATTGTTTTGTGCTTATTCAGGTTCCAAACCTCTATCAGGCACTGCATGTACAGTTGAATCTATCAGGCTGGTTTCTGCAGTGCTTTTAAAGAGGAAATAAATCCTGATGGGTGTTACTTCCTCTTTGTTTCCCTGCAAAGGTAAAGCATAATGGGCTACTATGCATCGCATAGTAGCCCATTATGTGTCACTTACCTGCAGGAGAAGCCCACGATGACCCTGTCTTCCTTCCTCTTCCCTTCTCGCTCCTCCGGGATAACAACCAAACTGCCTTTAGCAGGCACATGGGGGTGCTGGTAACTAATGCCGCAGCATCATGCAATTATTTGCAGTGTGTTTTTAAGAAAGGGACGGGGACTTCTTTCCTGTGCAAACATGCAATTACAACTCGCACTTGTGTGACACCCCCCCCCCCCCCATGTGTAATCACCAGTGCAAAAGAAAACTCCTTTAGTAGAGTGGAAAAGGGTGTTATTGCTGTCGGCTTGCTCGTCCCAGTGACAGGACCTTCACTAATTTCTTGTCCTGGTTTCACAGGAAGAAGTGAAGGAAAACCTCTCTTGTGAGATCAAAGAAAATGAAAATTTGACAGAATTGTGTTTGATTTCCATTCTATCAAAACATAAGCATAACATTTCAGGGAGTCCCTGCTACTAATCACTGTGTCTACAGCTCATGATGCTTCAGTGTGATGGTCACTGGGAAGAGCGCCCCTTACATTTGTGGCCATTGGTCAGAATCCACCTTTTAGGCCTCTTGCACATGGGACGTTGGCTCCGGTCCCTTCCCTACAGGGTATTGTTACTACACGTCTGTTAGTTCTTTTATGTACCCTTACTAGACTGCTTTTCAGGCAGTCCTATTATCTGATTTATCCCCCCGGGATTGGTTATTATTGTTTTCTTTGTAATTTTCTGCTATATTCCCAAAATGGTGTGAACTGCCCCTAGGGGCTTTTGTTACTTTTGTAGCTTATGAATTCACTGTAACCCTATTTAAAATCTCAATAAAAATTTATTGAAATAAAAAAAAAACACTGGTAGCTTTAGTTGTAGAATGCTGCATTAAAGATTGGCGTGTTGCAGCTTTTTTGCATTAGCGTTATTTAGCATTTGCAGTTTTTAGCAAAACTTTACTCCTGCAAAAGCTTATGACTCAAAAACGCTCAGTTTTTCAGCGTTGGACCATTATTGCAGCTGAAATACTCCTCTTCAGATGTTCTGGGGGGTTTTTCCAGTCAAAAAATGCTGACAAAAGCCTATGTGTGCATGGATACACAGCATAACATGCTGAAGAGTTTACTGACTGCAGAAAAAAAAGCACCTGAAGCCAAAAACGGCAGCTGTAAAAACAGCCTTAGACCTCATGCACACTGGACATTATAAAAACAGCAGTAGCATTGGCTGTAGAAAGCTGTAGCTGTAGAATGAGTTTTGCAGTAGCAATTTTCAGCGTTTTGCATTTGTAAGCTTTTTTAACCACTTCACCCCTGGAACATTTGGCTGGCCAAAGACCAGAGCACGTTTTGTGATTCGGCATCAAGTTGCTTTAACTGACAATTGGCTACCAAACAAACTTGACTCCCTTTTTTTTCCCCCACAAAAAGCTATCTTTTGGTGGTATTTGATCACCTCTGCAGTTTTTTTTGCGCTATAAACAATAATAGAGAAACAATTTTAAAAAAATCAATTTTTTTTGTACTTTTTGCTAGAATAAATATCCCCCAAAAATATATTAAACATTTTTTTCCCTCAGTTTAGGCCGATACGTATTCTTCTACATATGTTTGGTAAAAAAAATCGCAATAAGCGTTCATTGATTTGCGCAAAAGTTATAGCGTCTAAAAAAAAAAAGGGAATAGTTTTATGGCATTTTTATTAATGATTTTGTTTCTACTAGTAATGGCGGTGAACAGCGTTTTTTTTTTTTTTTTTTTTTAATTATATCGTGACTGCGACATTATGACGGACACATTGGACACTTTTGGCGCTATTTTGGGACCATTCACATTTATACAGCAATCGGTGCTATAAAAATGCACTGATAACTGTGTAAATGTGACTACCAGTGAAGGGGTTAACCTGTAGGGGTGCTGAAGGGGTTAAGTGTGACCTAGGGATGTGTTCTTACTGTGTGGGGCTATGTGTGACCCGACACTGGTCACTGCTCCCGATTTACAGGGAGCTGTGATCAGTGTCCTGTCACAAGGAAGAATGGGGAAATTCTTGTTTACATTAGCATTTCCCTGTTCTTCCTCTCCGTGAGACGATCGCAGAACTCCCAGCGGACATCGAGTCTGCGGGGCCTGTGGTCAGACTCGTGAAGCTCGTGGCGGGCGCGTGAGTGCCCGCAACCCCCGGGCCTTAAATGCGTTGTGTATATATACATTGATCTGCCCAGCTGTGCCATTCTGCCGACGCATATAGTCGTGCAGCAGTCAGCAAGGGGTTAACAAAACTATACTCCCACAAAAGCTTATGGTGTAAGAACGATTAGCTGTGTTTTTCAGAGTTTTTAAGCTTTTATCAGAGTTGAAGCATTTTTTCTGCCCTAAAAATGCTTATAAATCCCTATGTGTGCATGGACACATAGGTTAACATGCTGGGAAATGTATTGGCTGCAGAAAGTCTGAAGCCAAAAAAACAGCTATTTAAAAATGTCCAGTGTGCATTAGGCCTTACAGCTAAAAAGATCATTAGTAAGGCTTTCAATAGCCAGAGCAATTTTCTTATCTGCAATCAAGGTTTACAGGAAAGAAAATCCCTTGATTTCCCCATCAACAATGTCTGGAATCCCTTCCACTGAGCCATGGTGTTCTGCTTGGGGGGGCAGGGAAAGCCGCCAGGCTGGTTGTACCCAAATTGATCAGTGGATCAACTTTGGTACATTGAGCCTGTCCATACATGGTTCGAATCTCGGCTGGTTCCTGCTGAACTGTCTATGGCCTCCTTAAAGAGTAGTTCCACCCAAATTTGAACTTCTGCTTATCCCACTCCTCACCCCCTTACATGCCACATTTGGCATGTAATTTTTTTGGGGGGGGGAGTGGGGGCTTCAGGAAGAGTGGGACTTCCTGTCCCACTTCCTCCTTCCTGTAGGCGATTAAGCTTAATCGCCTTCAGGAAGGGGCTGCTGTAGGCGATCGCCTAGGACACGTCACAGGTCCTAGGCGATCTCCTGGCCAATTACACGGCGCAGGGCCGCGCCGCTCGCGCATGCGCAGTGGGTGCCCGGCCGTGAAGCCGAAAGCTGTCACGGCCGGGTGCCCACACTGAGAATGAAGACGCCGGCCGGGGAGGGGGGGAAGAGGAGCGGAGCCCCGGCCGGCGCGTCGCTGGAGCAGGTAAGTGTCTGTTTATTAAAAGCCAGCAGCTACACTTTTTGTAGCTGCTGACTTTTAATAAACATACAAATTGTCTGGAACTCCACTTTAAAGTTATTGTAAACCAAAAAAACAACCTGTTATACTTCCCTCCTCTGTGCAGTGGTTTTGCTCAGGTCCCTCTTTGCTGCTCCTAGCTTCTTCCTCCGACCGGTGCCCACAGTCAGCAGCTTCCTATAGGGGGCACTGAAGCCGAGTCACAGCTCCGTGTGTCCGTTAAGACATAAAGCCTGACCCGCCCCCTCTCTTCCCTGATTGGCTGACTGACTGACTTTGACAGCTGCGGTAGCCAAAGGCGCCGCTGCTGTGTCTCAGCCAATCAGGAGGAGTGTCAGCTTAGACATTCGTGGACATTGCTGTAGAGCAGGGTTTCTCAACTCCAGTCCTCAAGGCGCCCCAACATGTCATGTTTTCAGGCTTTCCATTATTTTGCACAGGTGATTTGATCAGTTTCACTGCCTTAGTAATTATCACAGCTGTTTCATCTGAGGGAAATCCTGAAAACATGACCTGTTGGGGCGCCTTGAGGACTGGAGTTGAGAAACACTGCTGTAGAGAGATGGGGCTCGGGTAAGAAATTGGGGTGCGGTGGGGGGCTGCTACACACAACGTTTTTTATCTTGATGCATTAGGATTAAAAACGTTCTGCCATTACAACTCCTTTAAGGCTTTGGACCTTTGGAAGACAAGTGAGATTTTTTTTCGTATGCTGAAGAAAGCATTTGCTCTGATGAAGCTCATGTGTTTAATAGCGGGAATGATCTGGAAATCCTGCTACGTTGACTGGTTGCTACCTGAACTTGGCCTTCAGGCTCTGTAACATTTATGAGTGTCTGTCTGAGTGTCATTTTTTTTTGTCTGCCTGTCAAAGGCAATGTGTCAATCTGGCCCTGGGGCTGGTGTGGGGTTGTCTGAATTTTACTCTTTACGAAGTCATGTTTGCTGTCAATAAATATTGTAGTGGGACCATGGTGTATTTAGGCTTTGGATCCAATACAGAATTGGGAGTAATTGTTGAGCGTATTTAATGTATATACAGACGGCATTGATGATTGAGTCATCTGTGTCTGGTCTTCTCTTTTGTGTCATCTGTTCATTTCAGTAAGTTGAAACTTTGCTATGCTTCTGGACTTTTCTATCATCATTATGGAATGTTGAGCAAAGGTGACCATACAAGGGAAGATACAGCCTATTATGCAGCTGTCATTCATATATGCCATGGGTCACATCAGAAAACGGCATCTCTTAGAAATCAGGTTCTTTTTTTCCTTTTTTCTCTCTGTTCTCTTTTAGCTGAAAGATCCAATTTACACAGAGATGCAATAAAGATAACCAAGTACTACTGGGTATGGTCTTCCCAGGTAGTTATTACCCTGTTCGCCCTGCTTTGTGTCATGCTATGGCCCGGATTCACGTACAGCCGCATATCTTTGAGCGGGCGTAACGTATCCTATTTACGTTACGCTTCCACAACTTATACGAGCAAGTGCAGTATTCTCCGTAAGTTGCGGCGGCGTAGCGCAAATAGGCCGGCGTAAGCCCGCATAATTCAAATGTGGAACAGGGGGGCGTGTTTCATGTTAATCACTCGTGACCCGACGTGATTGACGTTTTTCACGAACGGCGCATGCGCCGTCTGTGGACACATCCCAGTGTGCATTGCTCCAAAGTACGCCGCAAGGCCGTATTGGTTTAGACGTGAACGTAAATTATGTCCAGCCCCATTCACGGACTACTTACGCAAACGGCGTAAAATTTTCACATTTCGGCCCGGGAACGACGGCCATACTTAACATTGGTACGCCTCATATAGCAGGGGTAACTTTACGCCGGGAAAAGCCTAACGTAAACAGCGTATCTGTACTGCGTCAGCCGGGCGTACGTTCGTGAATTTGCGTATCTAGCTGATTTACATATTTCTAAGTGTAAATCAGCGTACACGCCCCTAGCGGCCAGCGTAAATATGCAGTTAAGATCCGACGGCGTAAGAGAATTACGCCGGTCGGATCTAACACAAGTCTATGTGTAACTGATTCTAAGAATCGGGCGCATAGATACGACCGCACAACTCAGAGATACGACGGCGTATCTGGAGATACGCCGTCGTATCTCCTTTGTGAATCTGGGCCTATATATTCTATTTTTAATATATTGAAGAAGCAAACTCTTGTAAAAAAAAAAAAAAAAAAAAACTGCAAGACAAAGGCACAATGAGCTAGTATGCATAGCATACTAGCTCATTATGAATTACTTACCTTCGAGTGAAGCCCCCGAAGCCGTCCTAGTCTCCCCCTCCGGCTGCAGACATCTCTCCCGGGGTTACTTTCAGGTTTTGCAGCTCCGGCCAATCACAGCGTGCGGGAGGCGCCGGTAGCGGCACGCAAACTGATGCAGCGGCACATAGGTGCCATTGCGTCAGTTTGCTCTAGTGCGCATGTATCAATGTCATCAGCACATGCAGGGGATATCTCTTAAACCGTGTAGGTTTAGGAGAGATCCTGGTTAGCTACAGGTACTGCAAGCCTTTTAATAAAGGCTTACCTGTAGCATAAAGTTTAAAAATGGGGGTTACAACCACTTTAACATATATTGATTGATTGGATTATTAACTTTGTTTTCTTCACAATAATTTCTTAAACAGTAAAAAAGGCCATAGTTCCCCCTATCGTTTACCAGAGTGTGGCTTTAGGGGCTCCTCCTGGATTTGGTGGAACGTTCATTGCCTCTCTCTTATATCCTTACCCTTCAGCACTGCTTCCGATTCCATAATTTACTTAGTTGAAACAATTTCCTCCTCCTTAATTATAAAGGAAGGGGTTGTCTAGACAGGCTTTGTGCATATTATATTTGCACGGGATCAAAGTTTGTTTTCTGTTGACAAGCATAACAAGCCAAGCATGGGTGATAACAGAAATGTGGTGTTGTAAAAAGTCAAATATCAAGGTAACAATGGGTGAGTTGTTTCTGTTCTTGTGTTTGATTATGTAAGATGAATATTTAAATGTATATTTATTTCCACGCACCTCTGTGTATGAAGCCATATGTGTAGAAATAATTCCAATGAAAAAACCTAGTCATGCGTTATATTAAAATGGAACTCTGGGTAATAGAAAAACACCTTTTTAGTCTAGTTGGGTTTTCTATAATAATAATAATTATTGAAACAAATATTTGTTTAAATAGCTGAGGTCGAATATCTTTTAAATGTCCATGATCTCCTGCACCTCAGAAATCGGACTGGAAGTGGGCGTGCCAGTCGATTTTTTAGATCTTACTAAATGTCAAAGATGTTATTAATAAAAAGTCTTTCTTCCCTCAAAGCAAATGGTCTCCAAACTGTGTCCCTTTGCTTGCTTTTATCCAGCCCTTGGGGCACTATATTCATCCATGGATATGAACAATAGAGTATAATGCCCCCCCCCCCCCATTGACACCAGTGAAAGGCTAGAATTCCTCCTAGAGATGGGGCACAATTCCTCCCAGTAAAACCAACGATGGGGCACTCATTCCTCCCTGTAAAACCAACGATGGGGCACTCATTCCTCCCTGTAAAACCAACGATGGGGCACTCATTCCTCCCTGTAAAACCAACGATGGGGCACTCATTCCTCCCTGTAAAACCAACGATGGGGCACTCATTCCTCCCTGTAAAACCAACGATGGGGCACAATTCCTCCCACTGACATCAGGACCTCTATTACTACCAAGGGCCACAGTCCAGCCCCCATTGGGTCTAAAGGACAGTAAACTGGACCCAAAGTTTGGAGACCCCTGCCTTAAAGTGTTATTAAACCCAGGATTCACTATATCTGGTCTCCCACAGTACACAGAACATGGAAATGTAATAGTTTTAGTAATTATAAACTGTTAAATACCTTTTGTCATTAGCAGTATGTGGCGGTTTTGTGACTTCTATTTCTATGAGTATCTGGTTAAGCTTGTAGGAGGAGTTGTTTCATTCTACTCTTACTGTCTTATGAGGCTGCAGGGCCCCCGAACATCTGTCTGGACAGTGCTGATCGGCCCTGTGCTGATCACATGCACTCTCCCAAGAAAATAAAAACTCCATAGCAATACACACCAAACAGAGCCTTGGGGGCAAGCTGCACATGCTTTGTTCTATATGATGGGTTTGGGACAGTGGAAGAAGGAGGGTCAGAGAAGACAGGATCAAACAGCTTTTTTTTTACACAATGCAGAGGATTAACCCCTTAGGTTCCACAGAGTATAACAAGCATGCTTTACTACATGTCGTACACCAATAATGACTGGTCATTTCCTACTTTATTAGACCTGTACATAGCACCCTACAGTCTCGCCCATCTCTGTTTCACATGAAAAATGCTTTATCACAACCTATATTGGGAGAAATGTCAGAGAAGTGTGGTCCTTGCTGTCCTTTCCGCAGAGTTCAGAGAGTGTTGTGGGTCTCCCTTTGGTCAGCAACTGAAGTTCCAGAGGCAGGGGATTTTCCTACAGGCTCTGGAGTGATGACTTCTCTCTATAGGCCTAGGGCATTGTACATATTATAAAGAGAAGAAATTCCTGACAAACTAGCAGACTGGCGTTCTGCTTTAAATGCATTTGCTTGCTATTAAGATGAGTTTCCCATGTGATAAGGTGGTGAATGGGTTAAGTAAGCCCTTAAGAATATTACAAGCAGAGGATTAGATTGTTTGAAATAAAGCTATTATTGGCTTTGTATTACTCAGGAGGAGGTTAAAGAACTGGAGAAGAAAATCAATAGTAAAACTATCTTGAATAGATCTTGCCCACATATTCAATGAAAAGTCATTTGTCGTAGAAAGCTACAATAAATGTCTAGAGATCTACACTCAGACAGTGATGATTTTTAATTGAAATTTTATGCAGTTTGTGAGGGAACAACTATTCAAAATTGTGATTTTTTTTTTTTTAAGTTTTATCGCTTTGGAGATTTAGGATTTTGGGAAGGTTAAAATGAGAGCAATTTGTTCAGTTTTCATTCTATCTTTTATATTATATATATATTGTGACGTGTTGATTTAAATAGGTTTTACTTATCTTTTCCTTCACAAATTCTATAGGTAGATTTAACAGATTAACCCACATGCATAACCTGAATCATCCTAGAAATCTTGATTTATACCTGTTAGATTAGAGAAGCCAAATGTGTCCAGTCCACACGTTCTAGCTCTAAAGGCCTATTTCCACTAGTGAGTATGTGTTATGTTCTGTATATTGTGTGCCCTGTCGAGTGGCTGTGCAGCGTGTTATTAAAATGCATCAACGTATACCAGTGCAAACTAAAACAATTAGGCATAAGGCAAATGGCTCTGGAGGAGGTGGAAGCCCCAGCTTTGATGTCAATATCCGCGGGTGAGGCTCACGGAAGTAGGGAAGAAAATTTGTCAAAGACGGTTATCTCCCCCCCCCCCCCCCGAAAGGTGCCAATTGTGGCAACAGAGGGGGGGAGGAATCGGTTAAGCAGAAGTTCCACTTTAAAGTGGAGGTTCACCCAAAAAACTTTTTTTTAACATTAGATTGATGCTCGTTTTGACAAGGGGAATCGGGTGTTTTTTTTACAATCGAAGCAGTACTTAACGTTTTAGAGATGCATCTTCTCCGCCGCTTCCGGTTATTGGCTGCGGGACTGGGCGTTACTACTTGATTGACAGGCTTCCAACGGTCGCATACATCGCATCACGATTTTCCGAAAGTAGCCGAATGTCGGTGCGCAGGCGCCGTATAGAGCCGCACCGACGTTCGGCTTCTTTCGGCTACTTGTGACGCGGATGTATGCGACCGTCGGAAGCCTGTCGGAAGCCTGTCAATCAAGTAGGAACGCCCAGTCCCGAAGACCATACCCGGAAGCGGCGGGGAAGATCGCTCTCTAAAACGGTAAGTACTGCTTCGATTTAAAAAAAACTACCCGATTCCCCTTGACAAAATAAGCATCAATCTACTGTTAAAATTATTTTTTCGGGTGAACTCCCGCTTTAAAGAATCGGGCATGGCCATATTATACATAATATATTGGACCAATGTAACTATGTATATACCATGTGTAAAACAAGGGAAGCCCAAAGGCTTAAGCTGTGCTCGAAAAAACAATATAAAACCCTAAATATTATTATAGATACAGCTGCCAGCACCTTAACCACTTCAATACCGGGCCTATTCTGGCACTTTTTTACTTTAATTTGTTTTTATTTTTACACTTTTTTTACATTTAAATAAGAACGATCAAGCGGTGGAACTGCTGCTATGATCGTTCTTATCGTGCACAGAAACGCTGGCTGCAAAGAATATCTGAAGCTGCAGGCATCATTCAGATATCCCCGCACAAAGTCAAGGACGTCATTTGACGGTGTGCAGTAGCAAAGTGGTTAAAGTCTAGTACCACAACTCGAACAGATTAAAATATGCAAAGTAGATGCAGCGCTAATAAAATTATTTTCAAAATATCAAGTGAAAATAGAGAATAAATAAAAATTGCTAAAGTAGATTCCCATTGAAATACAAGTCCATAAATGACAAGGGGATAACACGCATCTGTGTAGGTATAGATAATAGACTGCAGAGGATAAAATCATGAAAAAGTCCTTCATATAATGTGAGTCCAACTCCACACCCAGGTGAGCAAGTAGCCTCCTCACAGGATAACAGTGACCACTAAACAGTCTCACACAGCTCAGGCAAATCTGTCTCTCAGGACCCTTACTATTGTCTGGAACTGTGGCTAAAAACTGGTAGTACTCAGACATAAAAAGAAATGCTCCCATAGTGCAGTATGTTGAACAGAATGAATTTAATAAAAACAAATAGATTTCACTTACAAAATAGAAGCTATATTGTTTGCCCATCCACCTTCTCAGAAGAAAAATTTGTAGCTGTCGTAGGAGCTACCCTACGCGTTTCGTCACTAATGGCCGTCATCTGGGGATTGGCTATATATATATATATATATATATATATATATATATATATATATATATACACCATACCTGGCTGATGCCCCCTAAAGTTGGAAATAACTGAAGTAGACACCTCTACACCAGTGATCTCCACTTGCTTCTGGGTCCTGTGGCGAACAACTGCCCCCCTGTGGCGAACAACTGGCCCAATGAATTCTGAACACAGGAGGTCGGCTGCTCAGCACAGGAGCCATTCACAGCATGCATTGCATTTTCTGAATGAATGCAGAGCATTCTCTGATTGGACAAGGTGAAGAGCGTCAAGTCATTGCCCACCTCTCCACCTAGTCTAATCAGAGAACACTTTGCATTCATTTAGATAATGCAAAACATTCTCTAAATGGCGCCTGTGCTGAGCAGTCGGCCTCCTGTGTTCAGTAAGCAGGAGTGCAGCTGCTCGGAGCGAGACACAGAAGCAAATGGAGACTGCTAAAGTAGCGGGATATACTTCAGTGATTTCCAACGGTATCAACCAGGTATGGTATATACATAGTGAAATTGGTCTATGCTGAACATTTTTTAACAAAGCTCAGTGCGTATTGTAGAAAAAAAAAAATTCTGATAACTTTACATACAGTAGGCCAACCAATAATCAAGTACAATGAGATTGATTTACTAAAGGAGTGGAGACTATTCACTGATCTTCTATGTGAGGCTGTGTTCACTTCAATCATTGCATTATGTACAAGAAACAATCCTCCTGTTTTTTCTTTTTTAGCACTCGATTGGTAAGTGAACACTCTACACAGCTTTATCTTATTTACTAAGCTCATTGTACATTCACATTACTCAGTCTATAGTCTCTCCTCTTTTAGTAAATTAACTTCATTGAGTTTTAATTAAAAGTTTATGCATACTTTGAATGTTGGCCTCTTTCACAGAAAGCAAGTTATAATTTTGTTTGTTTTTCCTTTATGCATTCGGACAAAAGTAAAAATGTACTGCTGTATAGTGTTTAATATATAAAAACTATTTTGCTTTTTTTATCTTCATTTTGTTAGTCCGGAAAAAACTGGACTATCTGGAACCCAGTAACAATGCCTTGTAATTCATTAACCTACTACTCCCATGATATGTATAGCTGTTTGCCCTTAGGTGATTGCAGAAGGCTTTAATTCATTTAAAGCTAATCCATCATCTGCAAGCTCTGCTGTAATGTATGCTGTGTTTTTTAAGTACTCAGCTATTTTTATATTTTATAGTGTTTAAACATTTATTTGTCCTCCTTGACTTTTGCAGCAAATCTAATATTAGACTTTATATCCTGTTCCCTATTTACACAGCAGCTATATCTCTGATATAGGGTGGTGATGCTGGTGAGGTGTGCTTGATCTGGCAAATACTATTGGGGGGAATTAGAGGTGGGGCTTAATATAAGAATGGACAAAGCCCTGGAGCTATGTGGCTTAACATGTTAGTTTGGTAGTAGCACTCTCCTTGATCCTTTTGTCCTCTGGCTCCCAAGTGCCGGTTCACACTACAGCGACATGAAAATCGGCACGACTTTACGAGGCAACTTCGATGGAACATCAAGTCGCCTCCAGGACAGGCAACTTTGCCAGTGGCCAATCAAACAATAATCAGCTCTGTGGGAGGGAGGGGTTTGCCTGAGAACTATTTTCTCTTCCTGTAAAGTTGCTTCAGTTAAAGGAGTTGTAAAGAATTTTTTTTATTCACCTTAAAGCGGGAGTTCACCCAATTAAGTTTTTTTTTTTCTCTTTTCCCCTTAGATGGATGCTCGTTTTGTCTAGGGGAATTGGCTAGTTGTTTTAAAATATGAGCCGTACTTACCGTTTTCGAGATGCATCTTCTCCGTCGCTTCCGGGTATGGGTCTTCGGGAGCGGGCGTTCCTTCTTGATTGACAGTCTTCCGAGAGGCTTCCGACGGTCGCATCCATCGCGTCACTAGTAGCCGAAAGAAGCCGAACGTCGGTGCGGCTCTATACTGCGCCTGCTCACCGACGTTCGGCTTCTTTCGGAAAATCGTGACGCGATGGATGCAACCGTCGGAAGCCTCTCGGAAGACTGTCAATCAAAATAGGAACGCCCAGTCCCGCAGCCCATACCCGGAAGCGGCGGAGAAGATGCATCTCGTAAACGGTAAGTACGGCTCATATTTTAAAACAACTAGCCAATTCCCCTAGACGAAACGAGCATTAATCTAAGGGGAAAAATAGTTATGCATGGGTGAACCTCCGCTTTAATGCAATCTATGCATGAAGATGAAAAAACATCTCATGATGCCGAGCCCCCATTTTACTTACCTGACCCCTCAAAAGTCCCGTGCTCGGTCCCGAGATCCTCTTCGCCGCTCAGCCTGGCCGCTGATTGGCTAGAGTGGATGGATTGAGAGCAGCGCAGCCATTGGCTGGTGCTGCTGTCAATCACATCCAGTGACGCGGAGGGGCGGGGCTGAGTGATACAGTGAGCGCCCCCGCAAAGACGCATCACCATGCGAGCTCTCTCACATGAATGTGATGAGTTCTTGCGGGGAGGACCAGAGACAGCCGCCGAGGGACCCCAGAAGACGTGGATCGGGGCCACTCTGTGCAAAACGAACTGCACAGTGGAGGGAAGTATAACATGTTTTTTATTTTAAAGAAAACCTTTTTTTTTCATTTAGTGACCCTTTAAGACAGTGATCCGACTTTGGAGGCGACTTCCATTGAAATCAATGGGTACAAGTCACCTTGAAGTAGTACAGAAACCTTTTCTGAAGTCGGAGCGACTTCAGTAGTGTGCATTAAGACGGCTCTCATTCACTTTAATTTCTCATGTCGCGCGACTTGGGACGACACAAGTCATGGTAGTGTGAACCGGCACTTAATATAATTTACAAAATGTTGTACAAATCTGCCCACCTCAGATTTTCTCACAATTGCCAACCAAATTGAGAACCAATTGAGAACCAAACTCTTGTCTTGCGGTAGCTGTGCAACTTTTTTTTTTTTTAAACTACAAAATCTTTGGGTTTGGGGGAAAAAAAAGCATACGTTCTACCATGCTCTGATAAGTGATCCTGTTCATAGGGCCATAAGCGCTGCCACATGTCTGAAAGAAGGCTAAGAAAGGGAATTTTTACTACGTATAGTGAATGAGATGAAGCTGTGCTGACTTTAGTAATACAGTATAATCATGTGTGAGGGGGAAATCCTGTTTTATTTTTATTTTTTCTTGTAAATGATTTGGTGTGCTTTACAAAGTGATTTTTCACTTAGCTTCTCATTTACTAAGCCAAGTGAAAATTCCATTTGCAGAGTGAACATATGCTACTCATTTGGTAAATCAACCTCCATTGCCTGCTACCACAGTTTTAATAAAATCATGTTCCAAGTCAACATACCATAAGTACAGATGTCTCCCCGTGAATTATGGGTAGGGAAGTATCTGACAATACACACACAATAGAAGAAAGAGGCAAGGTTTGTTGGAAAATGTGTGCACACTGGCCGTTTCCTACTAAGGAGTTTGTAAACTGTCTGATTGTCATCAATTCATGATAAGCAGGCTCTTAATCACCCCCATAGCTAAAACCCCTCCCCCACAAATTTTGCTAAAGATTTGGTTCAGTTTAAAAAAATGCATATAATAACTTATTAACCGCTCAGTGGATATGCATAAATTGGGTAGTTGAGAGTGATGATGTAGAGCACTGAAGTCATACAGCCTGCTTGAAGTTGTGTAGTACTTGTCCATACCACTTGTCTATAATTGTGGTCCATTGAAAAATAATGGTAACTAATGCAGGCCAAGTTCATCTCCTGTTGCTACGGAATTTTTTTTTTGTGGCCGGGAATCTTCTTCTTTTCTTTCCAGGTCACAGCTAATGCACGTTTCTTTTTCGATTTATATTTCTTGTACATATCTCCCATCACTGATTAGAAATTAGGTTGTTTTTCCAAAAATTTTCAACATGGCCGCACAAAAATCAGCTGTGCGAAATTCGAAAGAGAATTCTTGGTCACAATTTTCATAAGTACAGTGGAACCTCAGATTACGAGCATAATCCGTTCCAGGAGAATGCTCGTAATCCAAAGTACTCGCATATCAAAGCGAGTTTCCCCATTGAAGTCAATGGAAATTAATATAATCCGTTCCGCATTGACTTCAATGGCATGCAATACTGCATGTGGCCAGGGGTGGGGGTGCATCGGAGAGCCTCAAACACACGGAAAGGCCTGAGGACAGCTCGGCTGACCTCTGCAAACCTTGGTAAGGCTCGGGAACTGAGTATTTACACGTTTTTCCAAGCATTTCCGAACGGCGCCGATCGGCTCCAGCGCCCCCCACCTCAGGCCAAACTGCACACCACTTTGGCTTGAATCCTGTTCGCTTTGCGAGACAACACTCTCACAAACCGAGTTAGATTTAAAAATACAGTGCTCGGATTGCGAAACGCTCGTTAACCGCGTTACTCGCCACCAGAGGTTGCACTATAAATTCCTTAAGAATTCGGCCCATGCATGTCCTGCTTTAGGCAAATTTTGTACCATTAGTGGGCCTCAAACGGACGATTTTCCGGCGGTTATTGAATTTGAGTGATAGGGCATGTTGGAAATTTTTTGAAAAGCAAATGATTTTCTAATCAATGATGGCAGAATCGTTTGAGAAATATAATCAAAAAACAAATGCGCACGAGTGCAAGTAAAGAAGATTCCCTGCCACAAAGTCTTTTCTGTAGCAACGTGAGATGAAACTGAAGGCTTGGGTGGTCACATTTTGAAATCAATGGTGGCAACTTTGCATCAAAAAAGGCATGGCTTCAGGATTTCGATTCGTGTATGGTCTGCATAAGTCATTATTCCATGACTAGATAATTTTATATTTTCTGGCAACAAGTCAAATTGATCAGCGAATTAGTAATGCTATCCATAAGACATGAATTTATGGTAAAGATAGACATTTCTCTCAATTTAACTTAAATTAAGCTTTTTAAAATCCCTCGTATCTGTATTATCCCCTGATTTTTGCAGCTGTGCTCATGTGGTTAACCGTCCAACTGGGTTCTCCCTTGTGCTCATTCGGGAATGGGTCAAACAGATGTGCAACCATTTTGAAATATTACCTTAAAAAATATGTGTGCACAAAGCCAGCCATTGTTTTATTGTGGAACACTTCATTGCATGCTAGAGTGAAAAGCCTCACAGATCTCTGCTGCAGCAGTGTTGAATATGAGTGGGATGTGGGATTATGTGTAACCACAGGGACTTGTGAGCCGGAGTCTTCTGAAACAATAGAGAGCAAGCATGAGCTTAACATCCTAATTATTGTGCTCCTCTCCCTGTATGCATTAACTGACACATGCTCTGGAAACCTGTGGTGAAAGCCTCAGGACCTCTAGGCAATGTTATTCTCTATATGGTCGCTTGGTCAAACGTCTGTTAATGACCCAGCACCAGCTGTTCTCATTTATTATTGCCCTGTCATTAGTCATTATTAAACATATGGGTTCTGCAGTATATTGTGTCTAACCACTAGGCGATTGATGCTGAATGGGGGGAATTGATTTGGTGTGTGTCTTATCAAAATTGCTAATTGGGAATGGGATGTAATTCTTAAAGCGGGGTTCCAACCACAATTACATTTAAAAAATGCTATGTCCTTTCATCATGCGTTTTTATAATATAAATCTGGTCACTTACTATTTTACAATCCACCGCCGATCCGCATAGTTATTCAAAAAAGATAGTTTATAAAACTATGTCCACACCGTTGTCATTTTGCTTGTGGGCATTGTGAAGCCCACAAGAACTTACTTCCTGGAAGTCTTGGATGGGGAGTGATAATTGAACAGCGCACTGCATCCTGGGAAATGATACAATTCCCAGGAGCATTAGAGGGACATGTCAGGATCCTAGGTGATTCCAAAGGCAGATTTCGTGGGACTGCATAGCAACAGGCATTTCCAGATGAGTAAAAACATTTTTTTTTTCTTTTTTAGGTCTAATGAGCACAATATTGAAAAAAAAATTTTTGGGATGGAAACTCCACTTTAAAGTTAAACTGGGCATAAAAACTTTCATTAAAGCGGATCTCCGCCGTAAAAATAAAATAAGTCAACAGCTGTAGTGTTTGTAGCTGCTGGCTTTTAATTTTTTTTTTTACCTGGAGTCCAGCAACGTCGGCAGCAGAAGACGTCTCTCGGCAATCGCTCGTCTCTCGGCTGCCCCCACTGCCATCATCGGTGAGGGGCCCGGTTCCCTACTGCGAATGCAGTAGTCGCGCTGCACGTTTTTCACTGTTCCCCGCTGTGTTCTGGGAGCCGTGTGTTTCACAGAACACACCGGGGAGGGGTTTACTGACGTACTGCCCGCAGGTCCCCGCAGAGTCTATGCTCTGAAGTGGGTGCAAATACCTGCACCCCCCCCTCCTGAAAGGTGCCAATTGTGGCACCGGAGGGGGGGGGGGAATCCGATGAGCAGAAGTTCCACTTTAGGATATTCATCATTAGCCTCACAGAATAAAACCCCACTTTGCATTAACCAAATGCCTTTGCACACTGAGATATAACCTTGTGAAATAAAAGGGGACATCATCACTGTGCTTTGCATAGCCTGTGCTAAGAGTAGTGCTCTAGGACGGTCCCAACAGGTCTACCCACTACAGAAGGGGGGCAGATACAAGAACAGTCACCTTACACAGAGCAGCAATGACTGGCCCTTATTTACACAGAGGTAAAGTTTCACATTGGATTACTGCATGAAAAAAAACAAAGCACACCAAGATTCAAGTAAGAATACTTGTCTATTGTATATAGACAATGACTAGGTTTACACTAATGCAGTGCAGAAAACCCTGTGATCCATGAGAGATTCCCACACTGCATTCAAATTACACTGCTCTTGCGTTCTGCAGCGGTTGTCAGTACAATCTTAATGACACCCCAAATGTAAGTCGCAAACGTATTGCCCTTGCCTGCACTGCATTGCATGGTACCAAAGTATCATGCAATCCAATTTCATTGTGGTTCCAAAATCGCGGCATGCAGAACTTTTGGTTGGGATTTGAGTCTATTCAGAATGAATGGGCTCAAATCACACCACACTGAATCGCATGTAAATTGAACAGGAATGCGGTGCAGTTCAAAGTGAACCAACGATATTTTTTTTGTCAAGTTCAGAGTTAAATTGCGTGGGTTTTGTCTTGCATGTAGCTGTATCTAAGCAATTTCAATCATAGTATCGCATATATAAAAAGTTGCCTAAAGGCCCTTTAACACAGGCTTCATCCGTTCCAGTCAGCAGGGGATCCATTATCAGATCCCCTGCTGAATCTGAGCAAATCCGCACTTGTGTAACATCTGCGTCTGGTCTCATTTTTTTCACCATCGCAAGATGGGGAGCGTAACGGACTCATGTTACGCCTATGGGCAGGTGGATCTAAATGGATGTGTATTTGTTTACATCCTTTTACCTCTGATCCCTTGTGTTTAGGTCCAAAAAGAAAGCAAACTTTATCTTTTTTTTTTTTTTTTTTTTAAGCCTAGACAGACTCCGAGGTAACTGGATGTAATTGGAAACACGTTGTTTTAGATTTGCCTGCCTATAGAGTAACATCAAGCTTTTGCCTGAAAAACAGAAGTATAGATCTGATCACAATTCTCATGTGAAAGGACCCTCAACTATGTGAATTGTTTCATTTTGAAGGAAATGTCACATTTGTAGCTTATGTAATTCTTACATTCAGAGTCGGTTCACACTGGGGCGACCTGTCAGGCGACTCAGCCGCCTGACAAGTCGCGGTCCGCAGTAGTCAATGGAACCGTTCTAATAGGAGCGACACAAGTCGCTCCGACTTAGAAAAAGGTTCCTGTACGACTTTGGGGGCGACTCGGGCGACTTGCATTGACTTCAATACTGAAGTCATTTTGCAAGTCGCCTTGAGATCGCCTTGCCGAGTCGCCCCCAAAGTCGTGCCGCCTGTGTGTGAACCGACTCTCAGTGTATATGTATGGCCAATGCAGTGAGAATAATGTGTCATCCGGTTTCAGGTGATTTAATAACCATACTTCAGTTTATTAAATTTTTGTAACTTCATTCTTGTCCAATAAGTCAGCATTTAAAAGACACTTATGGGAACTCAGAACAGCCCTAATGGCACTTTACTGGTGGTAGTTCCTCTAAGAACAACCTACCCCTAATTCAGACAAGCATTTATGCCAGTGTAGGACACATGCGGCACATCCAGGTAGTTCTTACTACCACCATTTTAAAAATCTGTCACTATGACAGTGACAAACTCCTAAAGTAGTTGTAAAGCCACAATAAACTGCGAGACAAAGGCATAATGAGCTAGTATGCATAGCATATTAAATGCTCTTATTGAAAATCGTACAAATATTGCCTTATCCATTATTTAAAGAGTCCACGTGATGAAAAGTGCAAAAATATATTGCAATGTGTATATTTGTAAACAAAGTCCTTATCATTAAAGCACTTTTTATAAGAGCCGGTTCACACAGGGGCGACCTGTCAGGCGACTCGGCCGCCTTGACAAGTCGCGGTCTTCAGTAGTCAATGGAACCGTTCTAATAGGAGCGACGCAAGTCGCTCAGACTTGGAAAAAGGTTCCTGTACGACTTTGGGGGCGACTCGGGGCGACTTGCATTGACTTCAATACAGAAGTCATTTTGAAAGTTGCCTCTCAAGTCGCCTTGAGATCGCCTTGCCGAGTCGCCCCCAAAGTCGTGCCGCCTGTGTGTGAACCGGCTCTAAGGACTTTGTTTACAAATATACACATTGCAATATATTTTTGAAGCACTCTTTAATATGTGCCATTGCTTCAGTGCACATGTGCCAATGATGTTGGCACATACCGATGCAGGGGATATCTCCTAATCCGTGTTAGGAGATATCCGGCGTATCTACAGGTAAGCTTTATTATAGGCTTGCCTGTAGCATAAAGTGGTCTGTAAGGGTTTGCCACCAGTTCGCAGATTAGGAAACTGGCAGTAATTAAGGCCACCTCTGAGCTGGTGTACAACGGTATGACAGCATTCTGAGTGGGCAATGCCTGCCTGTGCTTGGAAGCGGTCATGCATAGTGCTGTATCCCTAACCCCCTATACCCGTCACCTCGAAACAGCATACCGGCGATTATCATTACTTGTCACTGCACAGACGGAGCCTGATAGGGTAACAGAGAGACCAGTTTTCCATCAGGTCCTCCTTACTTTTGATTAACGGTGCACAGCGTGGGTGGATTTGAAAGCCACTATTGTACAGAATAGCAGCTATAGCCAGCAACATTGATTATTGTATTCTGACGGTGGGGAAATTTCCTTGCTGTTGAAATACAATAGATCAGCAGGAGGGATTCCCCCATCCACATGGAATATGGGAATGGGGGAATCCAGACAATTTTGCTGGTTGAACGAAAACAATGAATGATGTATGGCCAGCCTAAGGCCCTTTGCACACAGGGATCTCTAGTTGCTATAGCCCTGTCTGGAAGTTTAGTGCACCCTGGAGGGACAGGTGCAGCGTCCAGCCCCACTGCCTGCAGCCTGCCTGCCAAAGTCTATGCATGCTGCGGATGGGCTTTTGCATTCTGGGCATTCATCTCTGTACACATCAGACCCTAAATGTGAGTATTACTCAGTACGGCATTCAGCCCCGGCCAACTGCAGCCTGCCATAAACTTTGTCGGGAATCGGGGCTGGATACTGCACCTGTCTATCCCGATTGCACTTAAATGCCAGGAGGCATGCACAGCACCTAGACGTGTTCAAGGTGGCTAAAAGGCCCCATACATACAGATGCTCAGCAGCTTCTGTGCGCAGAGGCGTAAAATGCTCCCGATTTCTGGTGCTAGTCATTCACAGGTTTTGACTGCATGAGCAATTGCATGTGATCGGCCACAAATAGCTGGTGCAACTGTTGGAATTCTATTGCTTTCAAAAGGACTTTTAGCCCGCAGCTAATCACAGGGAGCGCTTGCTGGGTCGCCTGAAGCTTATCGCAAATGGCACCTTTCACAAGGGTCAGCGGAGCCTTAAATTGTAGGCCAGGGGCAGAAAGGTGACCCCTCTGTATATATCAACTGCAGTAGAGAAATGTGAAGTCTGCTAGATTGTCATGAAAACCTTGTGGCAGATGTATGTAAATCTCAAGACTTGCTGGAAAAAAATGTGTAGGTAAATCAACCCCCTTGTAGATTCCCCTAGTATGCATTTCACTTGTGTAAATAGCGCTTTGTCTAAAGTACAACTTTAAATAGGAAGTAAATCTGTATTTTCTTCTCTAAATAGACGCTAGTTGGTCCTTTTTTGTTAGTTTTAGAATAAAATGTAACATTGCGAGTAGTTTTGTCAGGATTGAATAACCTTTATACCATGCCATTATTTATTTGAGCATTGTTTTCTAGCAGATACGTTGTGTATATAAATTCCTCTGACACACCACAGCTGAATTTCATGCAGGAAGTTATATTTTTTTGCTTGACTTTTTTAAATGACCAATTTCCCCTTTGGCTTCCTTTTTACATTTCTGTAGCATAAATAATAGAATTCACACACCCATTTTTCAATTACTTAGGTATGGTGATGCTAAACTAATTTAGTAAGTATCCAGGAGCGTTAGGTCCTTGTTTGTTTTTCCTTTTTTATTTTATTCTGAAAATCTAGGTTATTAGACATTTTGTAATGTCAAATGGCTCAACTTGGGCAGGTCATACATTATTTTTTCCTGAACGTCACACCCATGAATCAGGATAAAAGAGTAGGGAAGGGTCAATAAATGTCATTTAGCAGCCCCTTCCTTTCCTGAATGAATACATCCAGTAATTGGTACTGATCACTGACAGTATCTATTCATAACTGAAGCATAGTAAACAGTGTTTACTATGCTTCATTTTGTGAATGAACAAGGACTGAAGCCGCTCAGCACAAAGCACTTCCCATGCATTCATTGTCCAGTGCAGATAAAGAGACCGGGGCTTCTCTGTCCTAAGTACCCTTCTTTGTCTTAAAAGTGAGACGTCGGGGGTCTTTTTAAACTGATATTTCACCAAAGCTACCCAACGGGGCTACTAAAAAAATGCAAAGAAAAATTGTAAAAAATACAAAGGAAAAAAACTATTTACTGCCCTACTGACACAGTCCACACAACCCCATCTATTTCTCTACTGACACCGTCCATGCACCCCATCCATTTCTCTACTGACACCGTCCATGCACCCCGCCCTCTTCTCTACTGACACCGTCCATGTGCCCCTCGTCCACTTCTCTACTGACACCGTCCATGCACCCTGTCCATTTCTCTACTGACACCGTCCATGCACCCTGCCCACTTCTCTACTGACACCGTCCATGCACCCCGCCCACTTCTCTACTGACACCGTCCATGCACTCCGTCCATTTCTCTACTGACACCGTCCATGCACCCTGCCCACTTCTCTACTGACACTGTCCATGCACCCCGCCCACTTCTCTACTGACACCGTCCATGCACTCCGTCCATTTCTCTACTGACACTGTCCATGCACCCCGTCCATTTCTCTACTGACACCGTCCATGCACCCTGTCCATTTCTCTACTGACACCGTCCATGCACCCTGTCCATTTCTCTACTGACACCGTCCATGCACCCTGCCCACTTCTCTACTGACACCGTCCATGCACCCCGCCCACTTCTCTACTGACACCGTCCATGCACCCCGCCCACTTCTCTACTGACACCGTCCATGCACCCCACACACTTCTCTACTGACACTGTCCACACAACCCCATCCATTTCTCTACTGACACTGTCCATGCACCCTGTCCATTTCTCTACTGACACTGTAAGTGCTCCTCCACTTCTCTACTGACACGTCTACGCACCCCGCCCGCTTCTCTACTGACACCGTCCACGCATCCCACCCACTTCTTTACTGACACCGTCCACGCACCCTCCACTTCTATACTGACACCGTCCACTGCTATACTGACTGACACTGTCCACTTTTAAGGTAGGTTACGTTTATAGTTTTCCTTACTATTTAGTTAGGGCTTTGCTAGTTGATTTCTTACAAAAAAAAAACTAATGATCTTTGAACTTTTCATGTTGTTCAGGTAGATCTCCCTCTCAAAGGTGGCCTTTTCCAGCTTTTAGACAGTCTTAACCTATTGCTTAGAACAGTGATCATCACTCCCCCCTCCCCCACACCATCCTGGCTTTGCTATGCAGTTGAGCTGGGTGTTTCTCAGAACTGTATGGAAAAAATACAAACCTTTTTTGCAGGTAAAACCTTTGTATTTCAACTGTACGTTAATCGGTTTGTGTGGAGTCTGCATATAATTGTTTAAGCTTTTAGATTTGTCAAATCCATGAATGAACTTCCAAAACGCCGTACAGTATGACCCAGCTGGTAAACACTTTGATATCTCTTCTCATGACAGCAGGCCAATCCTCTGGTACATGCCAAGTAATAAGTGCATCTGTGAAAAGGACATTAGTCAGGAGGTTTTTAATGTGCCCAGCAAAAGGAGGTGTTGCTCACAATGTACCGTACATGCCACTTAACCAGGATGAAGAATGTGTAAACCATAGGAAGCACTTTGTATTTCAGACGGCCTGCCGTGTTCTTTCCTCTGGTGAAGACATTGTGAAGCTTCCAGAAACTATTTTAAAGCTTCTGAAAATGATTCCTCCAAATGAGCTAATATCAATTGCATAACTAAAATAATCTGCTCAATGCAGAGGTTTTGCGCAGAGCAGCCCAGATCCTCCTCTTATTGGGTCCCTCGCTGGCGCTCCTGGCCCCTCCCTCCTACCGAGCCGCTGCTCTGTGTGTCCATTTAGACACAGAGCAGCGGCTCAGCCCCACTCCCCCTCTCTCTTCACTGACTTTGATTGACAGCAGCAGGAGCCATCCTTACTATTAACCAATCGCCTGCCTGTGAACTCGGGAAGCAAACCCTCCATCCAGAACTGTCCTGCTTCCCGCTGCAGGCACGAGGATGAGAGCGGTGATGGCTGCAGGGTGCAGCAGGCTTCTAAATGGCGGGACAACAGCGGTCTGAAAAGGACACTGACTGCCGTCCGCATTTAGTGATTCCTGGACTATGGGATGTGTAGCTGACGGAGTGTAGCTTTTATTCAAATCTATAAATTACTGTACATTTGTAAATGTTGTCTGTAGGTTTAGTGGTCTTATCAAGCTTTTGAATAGATAAACTGTATGGCAAAAATCTTAGTGACTCTTATAAACTATGTTGTACTTGCTGTGGTAAATTAGTTATATTGAAGTTCACTTCTGTAAGTATTGTAAAGATTCAAAGGGTTTTATACCCCACAAATGCCTAAAATTGATAAATTAATCACATTTGTAGTGTGATAATTCTCTGCAGAGTCCCAACCTGAAAACAATTGCTTTTGTGCTTAACCCCTTAGCGCAGAGCGTACACACGTATGCGGCCTCGGCTTTAAGGGGTTATACCGGGGTAATGCTTGCAGCTGCAGGCATCATTCGGTACTGTTTTTTTAGAGCAGGTGATCGACTCTTCAGGGATAACAGCCTCCCGTCCCACCAGGAAAACCGAAACCACGATCCGGCACTTCCACCATCTAGAGTGAGACTGGAAGGAAGCCAGAAACGGCTTTGTTACAGTCTCCTTCGGGTAAACATGGAAGCGACGTCGCTTCCGGTTTACTTGGCTGCTAATGTCGGGGATTTAAAAAAAAAATGACCGTATTCAGAATTGCTGTTTTTGGTGATCTGAATACCTTGAAGTGTAAAGGAGGTTGGGATCTTGTATTGTAGACACCCCCCCCCCCTCGGTCCCTCCATAAAGAGTACCTGTCACCACCTATTACTGTCAGCAATAAAAGTAATCAAAAGAGACAATGTGAAAAAACAATAAGATGTTTTTTTTTTTTTTTTAAAGGGGCCCCGCATATGTAAACGCTGTTCAAAACACAGACACATCAGGTATCGCCGCGATCGTCGGAGCGAAAACAATAATTCTAGCACTAGACCTCCTCTGTAACTCTGCATCGCCTATGGAGATTTTTAGGTACCATAGTTTGTCGCCATTCCACGAGTGTGCACAATTTTAAAGCACGACAAGGTATGACATCTTTCACCAAATACAAAAAAAATTGCCTAACTGTTTTTCGTATTTGTTCCCCAAAAAATTGCATTTAAAAGCCCGCTGCGCAAATACAGTGTGACATAAAATATTGCAATGATCGCCATTTTATTCTCTAGATTCTTTGCTAAAAATATATATATAATGTTTGGGGGTTCTAATTAATTTCCTAGCAAAAAAAAAATGATTTTAACTTGTAAGCAACAAATGTCAGAAATGGGCTTAGGCATGAAATGATTGCTAGGCTGGCAAGTCTCACCAAACTGCAGCTTTACTCGGCATTCTCATGCAATGCTTTAAAAGTGCATCATGAGAAGCCCAGTGCCTGTAGCACATCTCCCCCGTCAGTCTGATGATTTCTGTCTCTATGGGAACAAAGTCTTACAGCGTTTGGCATTGATGCAGGCTTTGGGTACATTCAGACATTCTGTAGAAAAGACATTTGATGGTTTAAGCAATGTTCTATCTTACTGTAGGGAGTGCAGTAGTGGGCACTTATTGACAGAGTTAAAGAAACACTCCACCTAAAAGATATAAAGAAACTATTGTGTTTTTATCTTGCAATATTTTTGGTTCATAGAGTCCGAATACAACTATGACAGTTTAAATGATGGGACTTGTTTTATGGTTTCTTAATAGGCCCACTGTAAACGTGGGCAGTGTTTCATACCCTATAAGGCTGCCTATACAATGTGCTGCCACAATCCAGCCACTCATCTCTGGAATGCTGTAGTCCTCCATTATCATGTTTGTGTCAGGGGAGGTGTGTAGGCAGATGCTGCCACTAGCAAGGGAAAACATAAAAACATGGAGATCATTTTACTGATGTATGCTAAAGCTCTCAGATGGTGAATGTGCAAAGAAAATGTAGACTTTAAATGTCTTGCTTGTTCTTTGTTTAATTGAGCCTTAGATCCAGGCAGAACGTCCTTCCACAGGCATAATACTGCTTTGTGGACAGAGCCATCTCTTTGCAGTGATCTGGCACCCCCAATGAGTCTAGAGCCAAGCAGTCAGCAGAAAGTGTACGCTACCACACAGAGCAGCGCTCCTCTGCATAATTATGCGCAGGAAGTGACGTTTGGGGATTCTGTTATGCCCTTGAGCTATGGAAGTTTTTACCCCAGGGTTTGACAAATTTGCTTGGAAGTTAGGAGCCAGAAAACATGTGCCGAGCTTGCGCGCAGAAGTGAACGCATACATGAGCAGCATCCGCATATGTAAACGGTATACAAACCCCACATGTGAGGTATCGTCGCGATTGGTAGAGCGAGAGAAATAATTCTAGCCCTAGACCTCCTCTAACTCAAAACATGCAACCTGTAGAATTTTTTAAACGTTGCCTATGGAGGTTTTAAAGGGTAAAAGTTTGTCGCCGGGTAGAAATCTTAATTGTCAGAGGATGGTTAACAGTGAGTATGCATGCTGTGCCAGGGCAGAAGACATTGCAGTACAGCTAAGAAAAAGGACCGCAGCCTCGCCTAAAACATCCTGCTCGCCGCGATCCTGGGAAAAGGCTGCGAGCAGGCATCCGGCCTAATGCTGCTCGCGGCCTTTTCCCAGGATTGCTGCGGGCAGGATGTTTTAGGCGAGGCCGCGGCTTCAGCCTAGTCCGCCGCGATCCTGGGGAAAATGCGCTCTGCTGACTAGGCCGAAGCCGCGGCCTCGCCTAAAACATCCTGCCCGCAGCGATCCTGCCCGCAGGATCGCGGAGAGCTGCGGGCAGGATGTTTTAGGCCAGGCTTCGGCCTAGTCCTCGGAGCGCCGGTCCTTTTTTTTTTTTTTTTTTTTCACCTTCCAAGCCAAGACCCCTTTCGCCAGGATGCTATTTCTAGTCGCCATTGCGACCTGGCGACCGGGATTTGTCGAGCCCTGTTTTACCCCTTTTTATTACCAGGGCATTCTTTCTTTCACTTATTCTATTCAGCATTGTGCTACTTTTAACTGGCAATTGCTTGGTTATTCAACACTGTACCCAAATTTTAATTTATATATTTTGTTTCACACAAATAGTGCTTTATTTTGGTGGTGTCAGATCACCATTGTGTTTGATTTGATTGAAAACTTTGAAAAAAGAAACCAACAATATTTTCTACTGTCTTTTAAAAAGCATATCCATTAAAATGGTTGCAGGAAAGAAATTTGGCTGGCCTAACGGACACTGATGTAGCTAGTGACACTAATACAGTGATCATACTGTACACTGACGATGTACTAATGACACTGGCTGGGAAGGGGTTAAATTCTATGGGCAATCAAGGGGTTAACCATGTGCTTATCCAATCGCCGGGATGGACGGGCAGGAAGTCTAGAGAGGGCATGATGGCCCCCACTCGACTCTGCCCTTGGAGAACTGGATCAACGTCAGACGTCACTTCCGCCCTCTGGCTTTTCTTTTTTCTATTACAAGAGATCTTTACATTCCTTGAAATATGAATAAAAGCAATCCAAAATATCTTTAATAAAAAAAAGGAAAATATATATTTTTTTAAGTGCCTTGGCCCCTTAAGCTCACGTGCAGAAGCGCACGCATACGTAAGTCGCACCCACATATGTAAACAGCGTTCAAATGACAAATGTGAGTTATCGGCGCGATTCTCAGAGTGAGAGAAATAATTCTAGCATTGGACCTCCTCTGAACTGGTAACCTGTACAAATTTTTAAAGGTTGCCTATGGAGATTTTTAAGTGCCAATGTTTGTAGCCATTCCACGAATGGGCACAATGAAGCATGACATGTTGGGTATCAATTTACTCTGCGTAATATCTTTTACAATCTAGAAAAAAATTGGGCTTTACAGTTTTTTTTATTTAAAAAAGTGTATTTTTTTTAAAAGTTTGTAAGATCGCTGCCGAAATACGGTGTGACATAAAGTAATGCAACGATCTCCATTTTTTTCCCCTCTAAGGTAGGGGTCTCCAAATTGCAGCCCTAGGGCCCAATGCGGCCCTTTGCTTGCCTTTATCCGGCCCTTGGGGAACTTTTCCTTCTACCGATACATGATACTATTCCTCCCTCTGATACCAATAATGGGGCATTATTTCTTCCATTGCCCCCAACGATGACAAATTCCCTTCTGTTTTTTGGATTGGAGGTAGGTGGGTGTAAACAGACATCTGTAGTTTTATAGAGGTGAATTGAAGGTTCCATTTGGTCGGGCTGATGGAAAGGGCCTAAGACTGCTTTCTCACTGTTGTGCCGCGGTTTACCCACACTGCGGGTGCATTGTAATGCACCTGTGTCTATCCTGTGGGTTAGCTGAACCTTTCCATAGACTCCGCCTGTTGCTAAAGCCGGCACTGTAGAGGAATCGTCGGCTTATGGGGCTTTGCTCCGCAGCCACTTTCTTTCCCTACCACCGGCTTCATTCACAACACTGATGCTGTGATATGGCACGTTGACAACCTGCGATCTGGGCTTGCCAAATCGCCATTCCAGAGCAAGAGGTCGCGGGCCACATCAGAGGGCTCCGCGGGCCACATGTGGCCCCCGAGCCACTGGTTGGCCACCCCTGCCTTAAACTGACACCGACAATGGGGCACTATTAATCCCACTGACACCAGCAATAGGACGCCATTTCACCCCCTATTTCACCCCTAATATCAAATTGACCACAGTTCGGCTCTCCTAAAGTCTGGAGGATATTAAACTGGCCCTTTGTTTAGAAAGTTTGAAGACACCTGCTCTAAGGTGTCTGAAAAAAAATACTGTATTTATCGGCGTATAACATGCCCCCCCCCCCCCCCCTGAAAACAGAGGGTAAACGGTGCCTGCGTGTTATACACCGTTAATATGTTTTACCAACAGGGGGTGTGGATTGGGCAGTCTGCCGCCCATTGGGGGGGAGGGTTGTCAGGCCGGCGGCCGCCCCACCTCTCCTGGCCCCAGGGACAGCACTGCCTGTATATTCTAAAGTTGAGAAAAAAATCACTTACCAGCCCCTTCTCATACACCACTCCTCCTGTATCCGTGTCATTGTAAAACAAAACTTCTAAGTACCTCAATAGCTCAGTTTTATCTGGCTGCTCTCCTCTTCCCACTCCTCCTCTGAGTGTAGCTTTAGATTGGAGGAGAGCGGTCACTTGACCATCTATGTAACGTCAGAGGAGAGCAGTCATGTGACCAGTTCAGTGAAAAAAATGGAGCTAATGAGGCATATGGAAGCTTTGTTTTATAATATGAGTGACACAGGATTAGTAGTATAGAAGGGTCTGGGAGTGTTTTTTTTTTCCTTAACTGTAGAGTATGTTGGCAGTGCTGTCCCAGGAATGCAGGGGGGTTGCTTACTGGATGGGGGGCTTTGTACTGTGTACTTGGGAGGGGCGCTGTATATTGGATGGGGGGCTGTGTACTGTAAAGGGGGCTGTAAAAAATGTTTTCCATTTAAGGCCTCTTTCACACAGGGGCGGCGTCGCCGGTAAAGCGCTGCTATTTTTAGCAGGGCTTTACCATCAATTTTGCGGCGCTATTCGGCCGCTAGTGCCTGAGAAAGGGTTAATTATATTTTAATTATTATACACATTATTATACACATATAATTATAAAATAGTATACACACACACACATATACATATACATATATATATATATATATATATATATATATATATATATATATATATATATATATATATATATATATATATATATATATATATATATATATATATATATAATATAAAAATATGCTATTTTGCATGAAGTTGATAGGGACTGCCATAATGTAGTCTGCTTATCTCAAGGCATTTGCAGTTCATGGAAAGGTGAGACAGGTCTACCACACATTGCCGGAGACGCCTATGACTCACCCAGGTGCCTCTCACACTTCACTTCATTGTGCACTCGGGCTGTTTACCAAGTCGGGCTGTCCATCTTTTCGTCTCCCATGTGTGCTCTGAGGCGTGTAGATAATCGTTATGAGTCTGTCTACCTGAGGGACTTGTTTTCCATGGTCAACAGGAGTTTAACAATTAAAGGACTAAGATCAATTTGCAGTAAATCAAGCGATCTAATAATGGAGTTGATGCATTTAATGACTAATAAAGCCTAAAAATGAGCCTTTCTATCTGTTAAACCGTTTTCCTTTTAGAAAATACAATTTACAGAGAGATTTACTTAATGTTTGCATATTGATTTGGCAGCTCAAGATAGTCTAGCTATAAGAATGCTGTGACATGCAGCTGTGCGACGGCAGAATTGTGTCTCAAATTGGGGAATTGGCCGTTCTAAGCCCTGTATGCATTCCATTAAGAATTTTAGATTCTGTAAATAACGACTATATTGTTGCTTATAGTTGCTAAATTAAAAGTGAACACTTTGGCCATACATGGCAAAACAACAAGTTTGCCTATAGCAGACCTCCTCCAGCTTTAAATCTGAACATGGAACCCTCCCTCCAAAGCCCCCGAAAAAAAAAATATATATATATATTTTTTTTTCTTGCACTCTTTTAGCTGTTCCAATAACACCAAAAAGTGCTTCCTCCCTTGTTCTTGGTGGCGACTACACAGGATTGGAATGTCTGACAAGAAAAGTTCGATGTGAGCTTTTGGTCAGAAATTCCGACTGTATGTAGGCCCCATCTGACTTTTTCTGTCGGAATTTCCCAACAGCAAAAATTTGAGAGCTGGTCCTTAAATTTTCAGACGAGAAAAGTTCTTGTCAGAAATTCTGATCGTCTGTATGCAATTCCGATTCGCAAAAAAAACACGCATGCTTGGAATCAATTCGATGCATGCTCAAAATCATTGAACTTAACCCTTCTCGGCTCGTTGTAGTGTTGTACGTCACCACGTTTTTGACGATCGGAATTTTGTGTGACTGTGTGTATGCAACACAAGTTTGAGCCAAAATTAAGCCGGGGGGAAAAAAATCCACGGTTTTCTTGTCAGAATTTCCGATCGTGTGTACATAAGAGTGGACATTCTTCTGGACTGATTGATGGGTGAGCACCCCTCACTCTTTGAGTACCGTCAGCTCAACCTGCATGATGACACAACCCCACAAGGGTGTGCCAACGCCAGGCTGAGCTCACACGAAATGGGCAGAATGATATGTTCTGTCTGGAGAGGACTGATGGCACTGGACCGAGAAGAAAGCTGCCTGGAGAGGGTAATGCAGCTTAAGCCGGCCATAGATGGTTCAAATCTTGGCTGGTTCAGCAGGGACCAGCCAAGATTTGAATCGTGTATGGGAGGCTGATTGCACCCAAATCAATCGCTCTGGGCACAATCAGCCTGTCAGATTTTTAATACGATTATTACTATAACTACTAACAATAATCACTGTGTTCTTATAGTAGTTGGCAGCACAGTTTTCCTGTTACAACCCTGCAAATGGTCCTTTAAGGACACAAGTTTAAATACCCATACATTTATACTAGAAAATATTTATGATAATACAAATTTCATGTTGTGACCGCATGTTTCTGACTATAAGTGAGTGTAATCTCTGGCTACAGAGTAATATGGGGCCCCTTGGAAATTATTTAATCAATTTTCTTACCCCCACAGCATTTGTTCTTGTCAGGCATTCGCAAAACTTGAATTTTCTACAAAGGAATTCCCAAGTTATGTCTAGTAATTTTTTTTTTTTTTCTAACCACATGGATTTTTGTTTTATTTATATAGTAGGCAGACTTGCTTTGTACAAAGATTATGTATGTATATATTGTATTTCATGTATGTGTATGTTGTACTCAGTATTATTTATCTTTTTTAAAACTTGCTTGATTTAGAATCTATAACTCATTGGCTGTAAAGCTGCATAGTTCATTGATCGAGGATTGTTTTAAATCAATGTCTTTGCTCTTGTGTTTTGTTACATTTTTGGCCACCATGTAAGGACATGTAAAAAGAACCTTGAAGCGGAACTCTGGCCTTCCCTTTGTCCTCCCACACCCTTCTAGCAATTCCTCTCCTGTGTTTACACTAATTAAGCTGGCAATAGATGGGTAGAATCTCAAATTCTAGCACACACGGGCCGAATGTCGGGCAGCATCGTCCAGTTCAATAGAAACCGGCCGACATTCGGTCCATGTGTACTGGAGTCGGTGTGCCGTTAGGTCAGCTTCTGTCGAAGGGGCATGAATGAAAAGGGTCCGCCGACTGACTCCCGATTAGCGCTCTCAGCCAATGGCTGACCAGAGTGTTCTGGCGGGGGCCGTCTCCCTGTCAGAACACATTTAAACATTAGGGGAGATCGCTGTACTATTGTTGATTAGTACAGCGGCTCCCCCTGAGCTGTCATTTTTTTTTTTCCGTTAAACTCGTAACTGTAATGTTAAAAATAGTTCTCACTTCTTTAATGTCGCTACTGCCCCGCAATCTCCGTCGGCATAAAATGTGACTTTATAAAATAATCTTCAGGCCGTTTTCATTTTGCTTGTGGGCAGCGTGAAGCCCACAAGCAAATGCTTCCGGGAAGCGGTGAATGCGGATGTCCCAGCATTCACTTAGAAAAAGGTTCCTGTACTACTTTGGGGGGCGACTTCCATTGACTTCAATACAGAAGTAATTTTGCAAGTCGCCTCTGAAATTGTCTGGAGATCGCCTTGCC
Source organism: Rana temporaria (assembly GCF_905171775.1). Lineage (NCBI taxonomy): Eukaryota > Metazoa > Chordata > Amphibia > Anura > Ranidae > Rana > Rana temporaria. Next base: position 48,618,231 of record NC_053501.1, read on the forward strand.
GAGTCGTGTTGCAAGTCGTGCCGCCCTTGTGTGAACCGGCACTGAAGCACAATAGTTCAAATTGGTGTAAAACCGTACATAAACACAGGAGTATTCTCCCCTAAAATATGCATAGACATAAAACTTCCGAATGTGAAACAGGGAGAACCCAACAATAAACAAACATTCTCAGTGGGGATACCAGTAGAGACAAGAAAATAGTATAATAACATACAATTATTACCAATAGGGTCGAGGGATATGTCCAATCCACTAGGGATTTGATTGCATGATGTCCCATCTGGCCATTGTGTGATGTTTATTTTTAAAGTGGATGTAAAGTTGACGACTTTTTTTTTTTTTTATCTCACTGCACTGTAAAGTCATAATGTGCTAGTGGGCAAAGCCTACTAGCACATTATGAAAAACTTACCTTGAAACGTAGCCCTCCAGTGGCACTCTGTCAACGCCGGGCTTCCATCTTCACCCGGTTTTCCTTCCAGGTTTGCAGGCTCCGGTCCTTTTGAGTGGCCGAGCTGCGGGACGCACGGTCTATGGCACAGGGCTCTGATTGGACAGCAGGGCTATGCCGTTCCTTCAGAGCACATGCCTCAGTGATGTCACCGGCCTCAGACACTGAATATCTCCTAAACAGTGCACGTTTAGGAGATATTCCTTGTACTTACAAGTACTCTTTTTATTATAAGTTTACCTGTAGCTAGAAGTGTTCAGGAGGACTTCACTCCCACTTTAAGCTCAGTGAGGGGAATATTCAAAGGAGCAGTACGGAACATTTTCTCGCACCAATAAAAAACTTCTTGCGGTGTATGTGGTTTTCGTTCACTCCAAAACCAAATGTTAAAGAGGAGTTCCACCCAAATTTGGAACTTCCTCTTAACCCACTCCTCTCCCCCTTACATGCCACATTTGGCATGTAATTTTTTTGGGGGGGGAGTGGGGGCTTCAGCACGAGTGGGACTTCCTGTCCCACTTCCTCCTTCCTGTAGGCGACTAAGCTTAGTCGCCTTCAGGAAGTGGCTGCTGTAGGCGATCGCCTAGGACACGTCACAGGTCCTAGGCGATCTCCTGGCCAATTACAGGGCGCCGGGCCGCGCCGCTCGCGCATGCGCAGTGCCGCGCCGCTCGCGCATGCGCAGTGGGTGCCCGGCCGTGAAGCCGAAAGCTGTCACGGCCGGGTGCCCACACTGAAGATGAAGACGCCGGCCGGGGAGGGGGGGAGAGGAGCGGAGCCCCGGCCGGCGCGTCGCTGGAGCGCTGGAGCAGGTAAGTGCCTGTTTATTAAAAGCCAGCAGCAACACTTTTTGTTGCTGCTGACTTTTAATAAACATACAAATGGCTGGAACTCCCCTTTAAAAGCAAACAAGCATGGAAGGGCTATCTTACGATACAAGGGCTCTTGAAGATCAGTGACAGAATGCTGTCATGTTTTTGGAGCTTAAAAAAAAAAATCATCACTGCTTTAAACACTGAGATCTGTTTATTAAAGCGGTTGTAAACCCGCATCAAAATTTTTATTTTATTTTTCTCCTGTAAGGCAAAAGTCATAATGAGCTAATATGCACCGCATATTAGCTCATTATGAAATACTTGCCTCGGAACGAGGTGTGTAGCACTTACCTGGTCCACGCCGAGCGAGATTTCATCTTGCCTCGGCGTGTCTTCCGGGTATCGCCGCTCCAGCGCTGTGTGCGTGCGTGCGGGAGATTTAAAACTCGGCAAGGTCCGGCGGTTGCCGGTCCTTTCGCTGTAGATCCCCCTTGCGCATGCAGCGCATTGCGAGGGGAATATCTCCTAAACCGTGCAGGTTTAGGAGATATTCTCCTTACCTACAGGTAAGCCTTGTTATAGGCTTACCTGTAGGTAAAAGTCAAAGTGGGTTTACAACCACTTTAAATAAAATGTTTGACACAAGCATTCGCCCAGCCCTCATGGATTATAAGGAAGGAAGAAAGTCTTGGATGTCCGCACACTGTTGAAGGCATTTTATATTAATATCTTGTATAGCAGCATTTTACATCTGCTCCATTCGATTGGCGTATTTGAAGTCTATTGCTATTGAAGACTCGGTCTCGCAGTGGTAACATGCAGTGATTATATCAAGCCTTGTTGACCCTCTGAGCGTATGCTCTTTAGGGTTTAACATTTCTGGTAAGCCTCTGTGTATTCGGTGGCAGGTCTCACAAGTGTGTCACGTCCAGATTTTGGGGATATCGCACATCCTTTTCTATTCACATTATTCACGTTTCAAGCTTTACAACTTTATCCATGACTTTTGGACTTTACTTATATTTACATTGGTTATAAATCATTTCACCTTTTTTTGATTGTACACTAGTCACATGGTGATTTTTGTTCATTATTTATCCTGTTTTCTCAGCAGGACATACAGTTTATACACTTATTTGGGATAATATCTAGCGCTACAATTTATATGTTCTGTTTGTTACTTTCCACTTGTCTATTGTTATTTTTAGCTGCTCACTCATCTAGATAGCGCGGATTTATTTAGTTTTGTATGGATTATAACCTTGTTTTTCTTCATACAGTATTTTGATTTCCTCTGATCATTAGCTCCATCTTGTGGCCATATTGTGTTATTTTTCCTAATATGCCTTGTATTGAAAACAGACCAGTTACATTTTAGATATTTATAAAATCCATGTGGAAGCCACATTGCTTTATCAAGGCCACTCTGTAAAACATAGTCCTGAACTCTGATCTAACAAAGCCCCCATCCTGGGACACACATATCAGTACATATAGTTTGTTATACGGTATGTATTTATTGCTGTGTATGTGCTGCATGGGGGCTTTGATGAGTCTTCCCCAATTAAAGGTTGTGCCCCTTTCTACCCTCCAGATACAATGGATTATGTTACGGAACACTTATACATTAGTTCAAAGTTCTTAGGGTCTGTCTTCTCTTTTTCACAAACTTGACACTCACTATCCATGTCTTGCTATAATGAATAATCCTCGATTTTGTTTTGAAGTTCTCTCCTTTTGCTTAGTCATGTATGACAACATCTAGTGTAAGTAGCAAAAGTTGTCTCAAGACTTGAGTTTTATTGTTATGTTTCCAGACATGGCTGAGGTTTCTTTAGAGATGATGAGTTACAAGAACTGTCCGCATCAAATGTCTCTTCCTCAGGTGTGTGTTTGTTTTTGCCGTATTTAAGTTCCTTGTCGATGGCGTAATGCTCTATCAAAGCCACAGCATTCCTTCCATCCAAGGTAATCAGCTGTGGTCTCTTGAAGCTCATTTACAAATCCTTTAAGCAATTCTAAAGGCTCTCCCTTTTTTTTTCATTTAACCAAAAAAAAAGAAAAACAAAAAAAGTTGTACTCGCATACTCTGTGCACTGGTATTGCACAGAGCGGCCCCAAACCTCCTCTTCTGGCGTCCAGCGATCTTTGCTCCTCCTCTTCTATGTCTGCCATTATAGAAAGCTGCTTTGCTATGGTGGTAGACGTATGTTATCGCTTTCCAGTCCCCCACTCCCTCCTCACTGGATTTGATTGACAGCACCAGGCACCCACAATCGCTCATGACAGAGCGAGAACTGGGATCTGTGTGTGTAAAACGCACAGATCCCGGTTCTCTCAGGGGAGCGACGGCCTCGCACAGATATACGTCTGCACAATGGCACGGGCAGGCAACTGGGCGCACCTGTATGTCCCTTTAAATTTGCTGCGCTGCCTCATGAGTGCACTCACGGGTCCCGGGAGCTCTACGTTACCAGGCAGACTGCGATTGCGGTCGGAAAAGGCAGAACATGAGGATGCCTTTGTAAACAAGGCATTCCCGTGTTCTACCTAGTGACATGTCACCGATCTACTGTTCTCTGTGATCAGTGATGTGTCACTGGTAGCTCCTCCCTCTAACAGTTAGAATCACTCACTAGGACACACTTAACCCCTTCAGCGCCACCTAGTGGTTAACCCCTTCACTGCCAGTGTAATTTTCACAGTAAGCAGTGCATTTTTATAGCACTGGTCGCTGTAAAAATGACAATGGTCCCAAAAATGTGTCAAAAGTGTCCGATGTGTCCGCCATAAAGTTCCTATTTTGTAGACGCTATAACTTTTGCGCAAACCAATCATTATACGCTTATATGAATACATATCAGTCTAATCTGAGAAAAAAATAGCTTTTTTACAAAAATATTGGGGATATTTAAAATGGCTAAAAAGTACAAAATATTGCTTTTTTGTTCAAAATTGTCGCTCTATTATTGTTTATAGCGCAAAAAATCTAAACCGCAGAGGTAATCAAATGCCACCCAAAAGAAAGCTCTATTTGTGGGGAAAAAGGACGTCAATTTTGTTTGGGAGCCACGTCGCACGACCGCGCAATTGTCGGTTAAAGCGGCGCAGTGACAAATTGCAAAAAAGTGGCCTGGTCTTTGGCTAGCCAAATGGTCTGGGGCTTAAGTGGTTAACACCTTGATTGCCCCCCTAGTGTTAGCCCTTCCTGCCAGTGACATTTATACAACAATCAGTGCATTTTAAAAGCACTGATCGCTGTATAAAATGTAAATGGTCTCAAAAAATTGGGATTAAATACCCACCAAATGAAAGCTCGGGGGGGGGGGGGGGGAAGATGCAAATTTAATTTGGGTACAGTGTCGCATGACCCCCCGGGAACAACTGTAAAAGCTAAAAATGTACAGTGTGAAAGGTAACAGCACAATTGACTGCATTAGTATGCTGTCTAAGGACCAGGAGAGCTAAAAATACAAGTAGACTATACAGTAAAAGAAGATGGTGCTGGTACAATGCAGAAAGGTAGGCAGAATAATTATGCTGTTTATTGCCTTTTGGAAAAAAATATTCTTTATATAGATCTTGTTACTTCAGCCCAGTGTCATGCTTACTGCTTGAACAACCAATCAACAGGGCTGGGCACTGTCACTTGAGGGGTGTGCGGAAACGCCTGTGGAGGGATAAAAACGTAGGCCTTGTACACAAGGTCGGTCCAAACCGATGGTGTGTGGGCCCCATCGGTCCGTTATCCTTTGATCGAAAAATCGTTTTTAAAAGGAATCGGTTAACTATTATGTCTCTATACCCTGTAAACAGTCATTTCAGCAAAAACATTTTTTTTGTTTACATCCCCTTTAACTTTTTTTTGTTGCCCACATAGACTTTGCACTACATAAATAAGTATCCGATGGCATCCCAACTATAGTAAATCTTGAATTTACTGACCATATTGTAACTTATCGGAAAATCCTACTTTACTATTTGATAACGCTGCCATCTGCTCTCTGCCATTTAATTTCAAAGTACTTCCATGTTAATTATTTTGTCCTACATGCTTTTATGTAAATGTGTTGCTGAAAGTCACCTTTTACATACTGTAGGCTGAATGCCTGCTGGCTGCAACTACGCCACAGTCTGTACTGCACAGCGAAGGTCACCGATCAGCTGTGTAACACTGACCTATTCATTATCTTCCTTTGATTTCCCCGGTGCTCTTCCTGTAACCGAATTACTGTAATCTTGTTGGAACTGCATGCATCACGTTTGTACTCGCCATTTTTTTCCAGGATTAGATGAAACCTGCAAGTGTTGGAGCATAACATATATTGCAACAGAATCATTTTTTTTTTTATTATGCTATTACTGATATATATCATTCTTATCTCTGCGTCCATAGGAGTATCCCTAGCAACTGTGTTTCAGCGATGTCACCCAATTCTAAATTATATGCTGGAATAAAAATCCTGAAGATACAAGCTGTTTTAAATAACTATGGTCCAAGTCTGTTTTTGGTTTCATTCTACATCTGCTGATCCGTATGACCTTTGAAAAGAAAAAGGGTTATCACTTTTCACAATAACGTAAGTTACCTGTAGAAAAGTGATGATGGTCTTTTTCAGACAAGTTTGAGTAAAGTATCATATCTGCGGGTCCTTTGCACAGTTCCCAACCAACCACTTCACTCCCCTGGATTGATTGTTACTAACTAAATGACCTGTCCCAATTGCCATTGTTCATTTCCATGAGTGTCGCTGTCTACCGGAGCTGTTTTTGTCCTCTCCCTTTTTCTTTTCATGACTAAACCGAAGCGTTCAGCCAAGAAAATGTTCACGTCTAGGAGCAAACTGCAAACGTTGGTGCTTGAGGCTAGTTGGATGCCTCATGCCTGCAAATCATTAGGACTTTTAACATTTATGGGCACCCCTTAATGTGACCCTGGCACTTCCATATAAAGGACTTTAATGACACCCCAAGTATGAAAGGGGTTAAAGTCGTTTAGGATATTCCATTCCCAAACACAAAGGCAGCTACCAACACTCCAACCAGCCGAAGAAGAAACCCATACGATTAATTCTCCCCCAAATACGAGACGAAGCTCCGTGTTGAAGGTCAAACAGGAATACAATCTTTATTGAAAGACTACAGGCTTTTATACAGTAAAAGAGGAGGTGCTTACATATCCTGCTCATATTACTCTGAAAATACACCTGTGACCAGACCTAATTAACATGAGCTAATTAACTAATCCATTTAGGCAGCCAAGATGACTCGGAGGCATGACCTTTAGGCTAGACTTGCAATCTTGTAGCTCAGAAGACACAATTAACATTATCACCAATCAACACTGAACTCCTTCACACAATTACAGGGTCAATTCGCACAAGCAACAATGAGATGCAGAGCAGTCACACTTGATTCATTTACATTATACAGACAACAGACAGGTGGCTGGAGGTGATGACATTAGCATCTCCTTACAGTATATGTCCCAACAGTATGAATGAGTCGATCTTTCTAATATGGTATCCTGGGAGATATTGTGGATAAATATTACTGTCCCGTTTTAAGTAATCCAAGATGTATTCTTAATGTCCATTATTTTCTTGCTCACCCTGTGCCCCTAATAGACACAGGGTGATTTAGACATAGGTGCATGGGGAGCTGAAGCAAGGGTATCCCATTCTTTCTAGGTGATTCTGGGTTCCGCGGGCCCTCCCGTTACCTATCTGCTTAGGTAGAAGCATAACCCAATAAGTCATGCATTTCTGAGTCTTATGAAAAATAGTTTGTGCCTTGGGATCTACTCTAAAGGCAAACCAAAAATCCTGAAAGAAGTGGTTGCTATTGACAACATTTCTGTTTTAATTTTCATTGGTTTTTCACATACTGCCACAGATGTAAATTAAGCCTTTTAGAAAAGTGCAACACAGACCTTACCAATTCTTTATCATGTGATGTGTGAATGAAAGTTTTGTTATTTCAATATACAGTACTGGGTCATCCAGTGGGGGCAAGATAAATGGTAAAAAAGGTGACTGAATCAAACATATAATAATTCAACATTTCAAATTTATCTGAGATTTGTTTACCCTATCACTCCTTAATGGTGATTTTTTTCATCTACCAAGCTGCAATTTAACCAAAAACTATACGATGGAATGGCACAGTGGGGAAATGGGCGTATATATACGTCCCCTTTAATTTGCCACCGTGTGGTCGTGTGCTGGCGCGCTTGCGATTCTTTCTGCCACAATTTCGCAGTCATGACAAAAATATTGAATTGTTTTCAAAATTGTCGCTCTATTTTGGTTTACAGCGCAAAAATAAATACCGCAGCGGTGATCAGATTTCACCAAAAGAAAGCTCTATTTGTGGGAAAAAAAGACGTCAATTTTGTTTGGGAGCCACGTCGCACGATTGCGCAATTGTCAGTTAAAGCGACGCAGTGCCGAATCGCAAAAAGTGGCCTGGTCTTTGGCCAGCCAAATTGTCTCGGGCTTAAATGGTTAATTCACAACTACTTCAAAACTCATGAAAGTAATTCCAATGAAGAGTGGTTTGCAATAAATATGGGAAAATGTATTTACAGTTTCTCCAAATAGAGCACATCCAGACTATTTTGGCAGCCTTATATCAACAGTACATTCCCATGTGATGTATGACCCATGGAGACTACATTCTTTACACAAACCAGCAGGTTCTTGTTTCAGTGTATATAAACAATTACAAACTCTTATCTAAGTTGTAATTTATGTATGGGTCAACCAAAGATGTTACCTTCATCTATCACTTAACCACTTGCCGTCGCCGCACCGTCATTATACGTCCACAAGGTGGCTCTCCTAGGCGACACCACGTAAATGGACGTCCTACCTTTTAGCCGCCACTAGGGGCGCACGCGCGCCCCCGACTCGCCCCCGACTCCCGTGTGTGTGCCCGGCGGGCGCGATCGCCGCCGGGCACACGCGATCGCTCGGTACAGAGCGGGGAACGGGAGCTGTGTGTGTAAACACACAGCTCTCGTTCCTGTCAGCAGGGGAAATGCTGATTTTCTGTTCATACAATGTATGAACAGAAAATCAGTGTTTCCCCTAGTGAGGCCACCCCCCCCCCCCCACAGTAAGAACACACCCAGGCATACTTAACCCCTTCCCCGCCCCCTAGTGTTAACCCCTTCACTGCCAGTGGCATTTTTATAGTAATCTAATGCATTTTTATAGCACTGATCGCTATAAAAATGCCAATGGTCCCAAAAATGTGTCAAAAATGTCCGAAGTGTCCGCCATAATGTCGCAATACCGAAAAAAAAATCGCTGATCGCCGCCATTACTAGTAAAAAAAATATTAATAAAAATGCCATAAAAATACCCCCTATTTTGTAAACGCTATAACTTTTGCGCAAACCAATCAATAAACGCTTATTGCGATTTTTTTTTTACGAAAAATATGTAGAAGAATACGTATCGGCCTAAACTGAGGGAAAAAAATGTTTTTTTATATATTTTTGGGGGATATTTATTACAGCAAAAAGTAAAAAATATTCATTTTTTTCAAAATTGTCGTTCTATTTTTGTTTATAGCGCAAAAAATAAAAAACGCAGAGGTGATCAAATACCACCAAAAGAAAGCTCTATTTGTGGGAAAAAAAGGACGCCAATTTTGTTTGGGAGCCACGTCGCACGACCGCGCAATTGTCTGTTAAAGCGACGCAGTCCCGAATCGCAAAAAGTACTCTTGGGCAGCAATATGGTCCGGGGGGTAAGTGGTTAATCATTCATTAGTTTGGGACTGGGAAGTAGAGAATAGGTCATATTTCCCTACCGACAGACACACAAACAGGCACGTTTGCATTTTTTAAGGGTGCATGGCTATGTGTACTACAGAAAGTACCCATCTTTAGGGTGGCCAGAAAACAAGCAAATTATGCTCTCAGTGACATGACAGTTGGGCTTCATATAACTTGGTATACGGTGATGTCCACCTCATAGTTAGAAGCACTTTATTGCACAGAGATTTCCTGTAATGTTGTAAAATTCCTATGAATGAGTCCTAGTCTTTCTTTTTTGTAGGATCAGATGCATCTGCTCATACCTCCGCTGACCCCATTGGGTCTCGGGGAGCATACATTTGATATATTTGAGCTAAGATCTTGCGGCTGCATAGACTTTTTTTCTATGCTACCACTGTCAAGCAGGCAACATGTCAGCTTGATGTGATACATATATTATGAATGCCTTGTCAGGGTGGATTTGATTTAAATTATGATTTAAATCACTCATAAAATAGCTTGATTTAAATCATAATTTTTAAAGAGCAACTGTCATCTCCATCCCGCAGTGGCACCTCCTCTGACCCGCTGTTGACTCACGACAGTCTTATTCTCTTTAATGGGATGGCTGGTGATGCGGCAGTGACACAACAAGGTGAGGGACGTGGCGGCAGCAGGTGAGTGGATACCCATTAACAGGCGCTGCTTTGATGGATCTGAAATGACAGGTGCTCTTGAAATGTAAGGACCTATTCTTGCTGACAGTTAGAATCGTTAATATTTGCAAACAAAATGAAGGTTTCCCATTTAGAACCATAAGCTGTCAGGTTAGTAAAATAGCGATATCAGAACCAATTCAGTCATACAGTTTTTAATGTACATAGATTTGCAAAACAATGGGATAAAGGAATTTTCCTGAACTTTGTTTTATCTCATGGCAGCGCATGTTATCATAGCTAGTTATTGAATGGCTGCCAACCCATGTGCATGGACACAAATAAATTGCGCCCTGTAATGCCATTCTGGGATGCCGTCATATGACGTGACGGCTTACCAGAACGAGTGGCGGGTCGGCAACTTGTTAAACAGAAAACTAACTTTAGAATTTTATAAAAAAAAAAAATGATTTTTAAATAAAAAAATCTTTTTTTAAATCATTGATTTATATCCACCCTGATGCATGTCTCTCTATGTTGGCCTATGTGTCCATTCACACTATACCGTATTTATCGGCGTATAACACGCACTTTTTCCCCTTGAAATCAGTTATACGCCGATCCCTGCTGTCTGAGGGAAGAGGACCGAGCGCCGCTGAATTACATAGAGCCGTAATCTCCTTCCTGTGTATCCGGTGCTCCGTCTCACACAGCCACGCCTCCTGGCCCCGCATTGGACCACTGTACTGTATCATATGAGCAGGGGCAGGAGGCGTTGCTGTGAGTGACAGAGCGCTGGGTACACAGGAAGGAGATCACGGCTCTATGTAATTTAGTGGCACTCGCTCCCCCTCTTCCCTCGGAGACAGCAGGGAAGATCTGACAATGAAAGGTGAGACTGTAGATGGGCACTGAACAGGCAGGGCATTTTGGTAAATGTATAGGCTGCAGATGGCCACTAATCAGGCTGCAGTGAGGAGCAATGTTGCAGATGGACACAGATCTGGCTGGATTAAGACTGCAGATGGGCACAGATAAGGCTGCATTGATGCTCTGATACCATCATTTTGCTTCAAAGTGGTTTATTTAAAAAAAAACTTTTTTTCCCTGAAACTTCCCTCTTAAATTGGGGTGTGTGTTATACGCCGATAAATACGGTATGTATTACAGGGGTTTAGAGGCAGAGCATTTAGATACAAAAAACCCCACCAAAGTTGCTTTCAGGAGCAAAGCCTTTGAACATGTATGCTCATGCACGTTTATGTGCGTTTGCGCATTAATGCATTGTAATGGCCAAGGTGAAGTAAAAAACAGACGCATGAATGCACTTTTATCATGTAGGAGAAAATGATTCATAGAGAATACATTGTGCATGTGGCTTGATTTACAGTGGGTACGGAAAGTATTCAGACCCCCTTAAATTTTCCACTCTTTGTTATATTGCAGTCATTTGCTAAAAGCATTTAGGTTCATTTTTTTCCTCATTAATGTACACACAGTACCCTATATTGACAGAAAAACACAGAATTGTTGACATTTTTTCAGATTTATTAAAAAAAGAAAAACTGAAATATCAAATGGTCCTCAGTATTTAGTAGAAGCACCCTTTGATCTAATACAGCCATGAGTCTTTTTGGGAAAGATGCAACAAGTTTTCACACCTGGATTTGGGGATCCTCTGCTATTCCTCCTTGCAGATCCTCTCCAGTTCTGTCAGGTTGGATGGTAAATGTTGGTGGACAGCCATTTTAAGGTCTCTCCAGAGACGCTCAATTAGGTTTAAGTCAGGGCTCTGGCTGGGCCATTCAAGAACAGTCACGGAGTTGTTGTGAAGCCACTCCTTCGTTATTTTAGCTGTGTGCTTAGGGTCATTGTCTTGTTGGAAGGTAAACCTTTGGCCCAGTCTGAGGTCCTGAGCACTCTGTAGAAGGTTTGCATCCAGGATATCCCTGTACTTGGCCGCATTCATCTTTTCCTCTATTGCAACCAGTCGTCCTGTCCCTGCAGCTGAAAAGCACCCCCATAGCATGATGCTGCCACCACCATGCTTCACTGTTGGGACTGTATTGGACAGGTGACGAGTAGTGCCTGGTTTTCTCCACACATACCGCTTAGAATTAAGGCTAAAAAGTTCTATCTTGGTTTTCTTTTAGACCAGAGAATCTTATTTCTCACCATCTTGTCGAGTCCTTTAGGTGTTTTTTTTTTTTTTTTAGCAAACTCATGCAGGCTTTCATGTGGAGAGACTCTGACATAAAGCCCCGACTGGTGGACGGCTGCAGTGATGGTTGGCGTTCTACAACTTTCTCCCGACTGCATCTCTGGAGCTCAGCCACAGTGATCTTTGGGTTCTTCTTTACCTCTCTCACCAAGGCTCTTCTCCCCCGATAGCTCAGTTTGGCCTTAAGGCCAGCTCTAGGAAGGGTTCTGGTCATCCCAAATGTCTTCCATTTAAGGTTTATGGAGGCCACTGTGCTCTTAGCCCCCATTCACATTGTAACGCCGCGTACGCGGCGTATTTTGCCGCGATTAGGTTACTTTTTTTTTTCCACAAAGAATTGCCATTGTCTATGGCCGAACGCCAATGCCGCCTGAAAAAAAAGGGTCCGGGACTTGTTTTCAGGCGTACGGCGTTTGAGATGTGAACCATCTCATAGACATCAATGGCAATTCTCCCCTCCAGCGGCACGAGCGTCGGGCGTTTTGTCGCCAAGGTGTGAATGGAGCCTAAGAAACCCTAAGAGGGTTCCTGCCGGCGTCATTTGGCCCGGTAAGGAAGAGGGTAATCTGCAAAAATGTCAACAATTCTGTGTTTTTCTGTCAATATGGGTTGCATTAATGAGGAAAAAAATGAACTTAAATGATTTTAGCAAATGGCTGCAATATAACGAATAGTTAAAAACTTAAGGGGGTCTGAATACTTTCCGTACCCACTGTTATATCTACTCTTTGCTTTGGCTTGCTCAGTTTGCCTGAAACAAGTCTATTTCCACCTAGCATTTGGTTTAAACAGGTCCAAAATCCTCCCACTGGCAGCAGCATGTAGCTGGATCAGTAAATTGGTGGCTTCAGGTAGAGCTGGCAGACAATATAATTTGATTCTGTAATGAAACCATTTGTATGCGGCTTCCTTCAGATACATTGCTTATATTTACTGCTGGTAGTTGACCCAGATTTCTTCTTTAAAGCTTTGGAAAGACGAGATCGATTATATGCATGTTTGAAATACAACATTGCTGTAAAGCTGTTCTTTGTATTAAATTTTCTTTTGCTTGTTTTTATCCGGCCTTCTTCAAATAACACTGTTATTGTTTTCGAATATGTAATGCATACAATACTGAGCTGCATTATAACATTCTGTGATCAATTAATAATCGCTCAATAAGCTTTGCACATCCGGTCCTTTCAATGCTCTGACAGAACCCAGCCGTTCAGTGTATTTTTAGCGGTGTAATTATTTGTCATGAAGAGCTTGCATACAGCAAATCTTGAAATGTTCTCTTTTACTGCTGGCTTGGAAAAAGTTAAACTATTTCTTGGATTATTTCCTTTCCAACACCTACATCTCCAGTTGCCTGGATTCTATGGCAGTCACCCTCCTCCTCCTCATTTTGTGTAGGCAGATTTTGTGCTTGACGGAATCTATGGAGTATGTTTAGTGTCCACACCTGAAAATTATCATGCTACTGTACATCACAACAATAATTACATTAACACTTTTTTAAATCTTGATGAGCTTGTTTTGTAGGGCTGAATTTGAAATGGTGCTTTTGAAGCACAAAAATCTCCATTTTGCTTTAGAGCAGGGGTGCTGAATCCATGTGGCCCACAACCTCAAACCAGGGAAGGGCATGCCTGGGGTGGCAACCCTTTGATCACAATCTGGGCTTGCTGACCTACCATCTCAGAGCATCAGAGAGCAGTGAGCCGGCGCTGGCAGCAGAGAGAGCAGGCGGCCGTGGAGGGAACAGGAGCCACATTGGCTGAAGCTTCCTCTGTAGCGCCGGCTAATGTCCCTGGCAGAGTGATACCAAGTGAACTCTGCTTCTCTCTAGCAGCCTTGATAGTGATTCCAACAGCAGCTGCAAGAGGAAAGGAAGGTCAGCGTATTAAACACACATAATGGGCGTACATCTTTTGCAATATGGGCATGTTTGCATATTATAAAAGGGTTAACAATTAGGCTGCTTTCACACTAATCCATGGGTGCAGCACAGTATACCTGCTTCTTTCCTGCAGGTTGGCTCACAGGCGTCATGCAAACCACACAACATGCATAGACAATAACCACACAACCATTGAAATTCAACAAATCATTTATTTATATTTCACATGTTTCCATTTATCACTAACTATGTACTTTTTTCATTTTGGAATAATATTGGCCACGATCCGATTTTTTTTTTTTTTTTTTTTAATCCATACCTTACCACTTCATAATTCTGTAAATAAATCACCAACTCCAGCCACTTAGACTCAAGCTGATTCAGTATTTTAATTTAACCTTTATTTAAACCTCCCCTCCAGTTAAATACCAGAGGGAGCCACCACATAAATCGGCCGACACAAAAATGGTGGGTAGGGCGGGGAGTCCTCTTGCAATCTTCAGTCAGGAACTGGTACTGACCCACACCACTTCCCTGGCCTTAAATAGGCTGTTACCAGTCTCCAGAATATTCTACCAAAGTCATCTAACCCTTTTAGCTAATGCCTGAATACCTTGAACACCTTTCCAGAACCCTCTAACCCACCTGATTTCACTGACCAATCCTGTTAACTCACCTGCATCTTACCTTTCCCTTATCCTCAACTGACCTCCTGAACTAAAATCCCCTGTACCACCTGACCCTTCCTAACCAATCCTGACTAATCTTTATCTATTCCTATTTCAAATGCTAATGCCATGATCCCATTCGGAAAGGGGGGCCTAATTGGTTCTCCCCTTACAATTCCCATTATATCCTGTGGGTTTGGTGAGTTTCCTGAATGCAGGGTGCGCTTTTTTGGTGCGCTTTCAGAAAGTGCACCACTCCCACAAGATGTAATGATGGGTAAACATCCAACAGGTATTGGTCCCAAGGAAATTAATGATCCTGATCGTTTAAAATCTTCCCTATGCTATTCAAATTAAAAATTTGAAATTCTGAAGCATTTCATTTCATTGTGGCCCACGTCCAGTTACCAAATCACTTAAGTGGTCGTTGCCCTTCAAAAGGTTGCGCACCCCTGCTAATGGAGTTTTGCCCAAGTATTTAGTTGCCTTTTAAACAAACTTATTTTTAAAAGCAATTCCTAAATTCCAATATATACGCATGCGACTTTTATTTTCAATTTTTTTTGGGGCTTGACTAAAAAAATAACTGTCACTCTTTTGAAAGTGGATCCTTAGCCTGGTGTGTTAGGTTGTGAATTGAGCCTGAAGTAATAAAAAAAGAGTAGATGGAAATATCATGAAAACCGTTACTGTGGCTAGGTTCCTAGATATTTGACATGTCGGGATGCTTTCTGTGATCTTTACTGGGTTTATGCTGGTTAGCTGATCTTGCAGAGTAATATTATAGTGCAGCGCTGTTTCACAATAGTGAATCTAATCAAAATGTACATGTACCATAAGTGCAAATTCCAAAATGTATTATAAACCAGTCTTTGCGTGAACTATAAAAATAT
Source organism: Rana temporaria (assembly GCF_905171775.1). Classification (NCBI taxonomy): domain Eukaryota; kingdom Metazoa; phylum Chordata; class Amphibia; order Anura; family Ranidae; genus Rana; species Rana temporaria. Next base: position 48,633,588 of record NC_053501.1, read on the forward strand.
ATACAGTACTCAAAATCTTCTAATGAATATAGTGCAAAATCTTGATGGTTGTAAACTTCAATCTTTATCTAAAACCACCGCTGTGCCTCTTTCGTTCTCCAATGAAACACCCTTAGTCACCGTCACCAGCTGTAATACCGGCTCGCTTCTAAAAGTAGTTAAATGGACTCAAACGATCTTTTTTCACTCCGCTACGATTTCTCTCCTCCACACCAGGACAACTGCTCTCTCAGCTTAGCAATGTTATCCAAATTTGAGTTTAACGTTTAGAGGCAGAAAAAAAACGTCTGTTTTGCGTTTCTGATTGGAGCTCCGAGGCAGAAAAAACGTAAAACTCTCAAACTCGTCTAAACTTTGTACAAAAAATGCTCTATTTTTACTCCTGATAGAACAGACCTTTTTTTTTTTTTTAAAGCCCAGTGTGCATGGAGCCTAAAACCTCATGCACATTTGTGCAAAATACACATGGCTAGTGAAAGATTCACTTAATTTTCCCACGCCCAAGGTGGGCATATAGCTGGCCATAGAAGTAGCAAAAGCCTGTATTCGTGTCAATGCCTATTGCATGCCAACGTATCTGCATTGCCTTAGTGTGTTGTCATGTTATTCTAAATGAATGGCACTGCAGTGAGTCAACGCATGTAACGGGCTTTGCCGTAACATGCACATTGCTGAAACGCATAGGTGTAAATTGGGCAATAAAGAAAACAAATTGGGGTACGTGCTTACTTACCAGCCATGGTGCTTAGGCGAAGATGACATTACAATCCTTCGAGGTAGATTTTGGGAAAACAGATCAGCCCGGCTCTTGTGAGAAGACACTCGCAGTGGACTAGTGTCTTTTTGAGAGGTTTTGCCTGCTTTGCATTCCCCGGGAAACCTTTCAAAAGGATGGTGACCGCATGTCTGGCAACGTGGACGAATTAATAAATGTGTGTATATATTTTATTCGACTTTTTTTTTTTTTATATGTACGCTTTATGCGGCCACTTCCAGCAAGCCATTTGTAAAGGACGAGGGGTCTGGGCAAATTGAATGGACCTTACTTTATACTGTCAGGGCCACTTTATTAACTAGAATAATATAAAGGCCCATACACGTGGTCTGACTTTATGACAACAAACTTCAAAATGAGCAGATTTTTTACCCTCCATCGGACAAACTTTTTCGGTTTTCATTGGACAAAATTTTGCTCTGCAAACGGACAAACTTTTCGCCAACAAAAGTCCTGCGGTGCAAAATCCTATTGTGTGTTCAGAAGTCCATCTAATGTAAGGAGGGGATGCGCTGGACATCTAACCTTACAGATACTACCGGCCCTTTTGAGGACAATCCTAATGCTGATGCGGCTCACAACCTTACAGATACTACCGGCCCTTTTGAGGACAATCCTAATGCTGATGCGGCTCACAATGAAATTGAGTTTGATACCCCTGGTGTAGGGAGTCCAAGTCGAAACATGTCTTATAAAGTGGAACTTCACTCTCCCAATCAGCGTTGATTATTTTGAATCCTCATGCCTCTAGCATTAGTAAATGGATAGGAAAGTATATAATAATTTCTTGTTTTAAACTTTCTTTCTTTTTTTTTTTTTTTTTACTTCCTGGTTTCCTGCCTTGGCAAATGTCATACATTCCAGGAGTCTTCAGAAGGGGGGGAGGGGTTTTCTCAGCTAAGCGCACACTCCTGCATGCAGACTTGAGCTAAGGGCAGGAAGTAAATGCTACATTAATAATTTGCCCTTACTCAAGATGGCCACTGCCAGAAATGCAAGGGGATGTTTTGCAAGGCGATTTCTCACCAAAATAAAGCACAGAGACATGCATGGATGGGGGAGTTTGCTTTGAATAATGCAAATTAATTAAATTGCATGTTTGGTTTGTGGTGCTCAGATGCAGTGAAGTTCTGCTTTCGGGATATATCCCGACTGTGCATTAAAGTTATCCATTAAATCTGTAGTTTCTAGTAGGGGATTGTGAAGCCATGAAGCAGGAAAAGACTGTTCTATTTGATATGAAGGATTTGACTTATCTTGTCTTTTATCATAGAATTGGTAAACAGAATTAAGCAAAATAGATGATTTGACAGTTTCTCTGCTTATTAAAACGTTTCTCATGCCCACAATACTGCACAATTTAATAACTTAAGGGCTAATCATATTGATGGTTTAATAGCTTGTCATTGCTCAGTGATGTATACGTAGTTGCGCTCCTATGTACAATTAGTCCATGTGTAACGATACTAATGTTGTGCCAGTGGCTCTGTAATATCCTATATCTGATGATGGGAACTGGCCTTTCCTGCCTAGACAGATCTGGTGTGATGGAGCACAGTTACCATGGTCCCTTAAAAGTGATATTAAGCACAAATGCTGCAGAATGCTGGAGTGTTTTAATAAAGCAGAGGCTTTGTTTTATTTTCTCTAGGGCCTGGTAATGGGGCTTCGCGCAGACGTTTGAGATTCTAAGCAGAAGCAGCACATATCAAAGTGAACATCCAGAAACATGATGTTATAGCAGGTAAGCCAATTTTATTCAGGTCAGGGAAGAGAATAAACAACCCTACCACTGCTTATGGCTAAATGTATCAAATGCATGTACAGTTTATTCATTTGCAATTGCAGTTTATAGCATGTTATGGTTGCCTCGCCTTAGGCTTGTTATGTTACAAAGAAAAAAGACGACATGTTAATAAAATTATATATTTTTGTTTGGATCAGTGGTTAAAGTTTAGTGAACATAACACAATATAGAATCTTGGCTGCCTAACTTCGTGCAGTATGTTTTATATGGATCGGGCCACAGGGCCTTCCAATAAAGCAAGTTATAGGAATGTACTATATTGTTAACTGCGTGTTTTGTAACACAGATATGCCCAACCATAAACACAAAATCTAAATTAGGGTTGTATGTTTCATAATTTTAGGATATTATAAGGCAATTAAATGCATAAGCATTCAAGATTCCTTGGTAGGTTTATTGCTTGTCTGACAGATTTATAATATGTAATTTTAGCTTGTGATATACAGTATCTCACAAGTGAGTACAACCCTCACATTTTAGTAAATATTTTATTATATCTTTTCATGTGACAACACTGAAGAAATTACACTTTTCTACAATGTAAAGTAGTGAGTGTACAGCTTGTATAACAGTGTAAATTTGCTGTCCCCTTAAAAAAAACAACACACAGCCATTCATGTCTAACCGCTGACAAGAAAAGTGAGTACACCCCTAAGTGAAAATGTCCAAATGATTACAAGGTCTCAGGTGTGAATGGGGAGCAGGTGTGTTAAAATCTGTGTTATCGCTCTCACCCTCTGACTGGTCACTGGAAGTTCAACATGGCACCTTATGGCAAAGAACTCTCTGAGGATCTGAAAAAAAAGAATTGTTGCTCTACATAAAGATGGCCTAGACTATAAAAAGATTGCCAAGACCCCGAAACTGAGCTACAGCACAGTGGCCAAGACCATACAGCGGTTTAACAGGACAGGTTCCACTCAGAACAGGCCTCTCCATGGTCGACCAAAGAAGTTGAGTGCACATGTGTAGCATCCTATCCAGAGGTTGTCTTTGGGGGAATAGACGTTTTAAGTGCTGCCAGCATTGCTGCAGAGGTTCAAGGGGTGGGGGTGCCAGCTTGTCAGTGTTAAGACCATACATTGCACACTGCATCAAATTGGTCTGCATGGCTGTCATCCCAGAAGGAAGAGTCTTCTAAAGGTTATGCACAAATAAGCCCGCAAACAGTTTGCTGAAGACAAGCAGATTAAGGACATGGATTACTGGAACCATGTCCTGTGGTCTGATGAGACCAAGATAAACTTATTTGGTTCAGATGGTGTAAAGCGTGTGTGGTAACAACCAGGTGAGGAGTACAAAGACAAGTGTCCTTGTCATGTCCGGGGCTGCAGGAGTGCTGCCAGCACTGGGGAGCTAAAGTTCAATGAGGGAACCATGAATGGCAACATATACTGTGACACACTGAAGCAGACCATGATCCCCTCCCTTTGGAGACTGGGCCGCAGGGCAATATTTAAACATACAACCCCAAACACACTTCAAGACAACCACTGCCTTGCTAAAGAAGCTGAGGGTAAAGGTAATGGACTGGCCAACATGTCTCCAGACCTAAACCCTATTGAGCATCTGTGGGGCATCCTCAAATGGAAGGTGAAGGAGCGCAAGGTCTCTAACATCCACCAGCTCTGTGATGTGGTCATGGAGGAGTGGAAGAGGACTCCAGTGGCAACCTGTGAAGCTCTGGTGAACTCCATGACCAAGAAGGGTGAAGGCAGTTGCGGAAAATAATGGTGGCCACACAAAATATTGACACTTTGTGCCCAATTCGGACATTTTCACTTAGGGTGTACTCACTTTCTTGGTCAGCGGTTTAGACATTAATCGCTGTGTGTTTGAGTTATTTTGAGGGGACAGCAAATGTTACACTGTTATACAAGCTGTACACTCACTACTTTACATTCTAGCAAAGTGTAATTTCTTCAGTGTTGTCACATGAAAAGATTATATAATAAAATATTTATACTAAAATGAGGGGTTGTACTCACTTTTGTGAGATACTGTATGCCAGTATTATGTTGGAAAATAGCAAGGTGTGTATAGGAGCCATCACACAGAAGATATTTGTGCTGAATTTGATACACCGCATGATACTATATTCTAAAAAAAATGACCGTAGAAAAAACGCGCTTCATTTCTGGACACAATTGCTTTCCGGATGCATAATATGTTTGCATATTGCACCCTTAATACGGATGTTACATGTTACTAAAGGTGAACTACTGTAGCCCTTTTAAAGAATAACTCAAATTATGTTTTACCTAAAAAAAAAAAAACAGACAAATGACTAGTCACCAATATTGCCTGTCGTCTCACTGAAGCTGATCTTCCTCCTTACTGACTTATGCCACGTACATACGATCGGAACATTGTACGAAAAATGACATCACTTCCGATTTTTTTTTTTTTCTTTTTTCTGTCGTACGAGAATTTTCTTGACTTTAGCAACCTATTCAATTTCTACTTGCGACTAGTAAACGGAAAAAGTCGGACGATCTGTCGTCCTATTTTCAGATCGTGTGTATGTGGCATTAGCATGCCTTGTTCCACATTGTGTCTCTGTGGCCATCTTGGTAAAGACCGGGTTTTGCTTCCTTATGTTGGAGCCTCTAGTACAGGGGTGTCAAACTGGCGGCCCTCCAGCTGTTGCAAAACTACAAGTCCCATGAGGCATTGCAAGGCTAACAGTTACAAGCATGACTCTCACAGGCAGAGGCATGATGGGACTTTGTAGTTTCGCAACAGCTGGAGGGCCGCCAGTTTGACACCCCTGCTCTAGTAAGAACAGTGGTGAGCAGCACAGTAATCACCTCCTCTAGTTTAGTACTACAGGGCAGCTGTGTCCTAGATCTGCATTATACAGCTATGTGGCTGTAGAAACCTTGCATACCAGAAAGTGCATTGCTATTTTTCAGGAGGGATTCAAAATGTTTACATTTACTGCTTAGGCACAATGAACTTTATCTTTAAAAGTTGTCTATAACAAATATTTACCTTTTTGGGGCTCAGGTCCAATGTAACTAATCTTTCATTTCTATCTTTTTAATGACCGTGTTTATTCTATCTACTCATTTACTGGCAGTAGACGGTTAGATCAGCTCGTTCTGTGTGTGTGTGTGTGTGTGTGTGTGTGTTGCATGTGGTGACCTGCAGGCATCCTTAATGTATACCAGGGGTAAGCAAATTTTGTCCCTCCACCTGTTGCGAAATTACAAGTCTCATCATGCCTCTGGGGGTTATGCTGACCTCCTGAGCAAGCCTTGCAGTGCTTCATGGGGCTTGTAGTTCTGCATTTTCTGGAAAGCTGAAGGTTGCCTGCCCCTGATGTAGCCATCCTTAAAGTGATATTAAACATTTGGTGTTTTTTTTTTATTAACATAACAAACCTGTCTATACTTACCTGCTCTGTGCAAGACTTTGCACAGAGCATCTCCAATCTTCTGACCCCCTCCCCCCCCCACTGGTGCTCCCTTCTCTTCGGCGGGTGCTCCCACGGAAAGCCGCTTCCATGGGGGCAGCTGTGTGTGCTCCCGAGCCCTGCTGCTGCATCTGTTGACACAGGCAGTGGGACTCTGCCCTGGCTCTTGCATCACAGCATTTGATAGCAGCAGGAGCCATTGGCTCCCACTGCTGTCAATCAAGCTGCCAAATGAGGAGGGAGAAAGCGGCTGGAGCCGCTGCTCTTGTGCACATTTCTTGATTGGCTCAGGCTCAGGTAAGAATATAGAATTAAAATGCATTAAGGTGAAAAACCTTAAAGCTTTAGAACCACTTTAAAAGAATCTATCAATTTGCATGATACAGCATCCTTGAAGCTGTATGAAGACAAAGTTCTTTGCATATGGAGTTATATAAATCAGGCATACACGGCATCCCACAATATGTGCCTGCTGCAGAGATTAGCACTACATTGTAAAGTGCTGAGCAAACTGTTGGCGCTATATAAATCCTGTATAATAATAAGGGCCGGTTTACACCACAATTTTTTTTGGATGTATTCCTGTGTGCATTTCAGTGCATTTTTCACCTTTTTTTCCTTCTTCTTAGAACATGTGCAATACTGGCACGTTTTTGATTAGTTCCAATGTGCTTTTAATGCATTTTGCCATGTTCCAAATGCGTTCCATACAAAACAAAAGCAACATGTTCTACTTTTGTTGACTGCACTGTGCGTTTGAGCTATGGCCATTTGAATCCATGTTCGACACTGCCCATGCTTTTTTGACGGAGAATACAATTGCATTGGACTGCATCTGGTGTGAACCAGCCTAAAGCCATAAAGGGATTATACACATGGCAAGGTATTTCATGGATATGTTCTTACTACTTTAACGAGAAATCCTTTCTGTGTCTTCCCTGAATACTTATTTTGTACAGATTTGCATACACTTTATTGAAGGCTTTTATAGAAATGATGACTAGGGCTGTTGAAGCCATGTTAATTTAAGGCTTTATAACAAAGGTGGCCATTATAGTATTTATCTTTTTCTCTAGGCATCTATTAAATGAATGTCATTTTATTGGGTGCTGGTTAGACTAGACATTATAGGATGGTAAAATTGAATCGTATAATTGTTTGTTGAAAGTGATTATGTTCCAACGTAATATTAAATTGTAAGAATAATAAATCATTTATATAACTTGGTAAAATCGCTGCAACTGTAAAATATACTTGGATTTACTAGGTTGTAACTCCAGTGAATGTGTCACAGGCATGCCCTTGTGATTTATTATGTTAACAAAATGTCAACATTACAGAAGGACCTAGAGGTTTATAGCTTGAAGATAAAAGGAGAATTTTTATAAAGCCCTTTAAATTGGAGATAATTATTTCAAGGCTGAAATCAAGTGGAAATAAAGGCTACATATAAGTCTGCTTAAACCCTGGGTTCACACTAGTGCGATGTGGGAACCAGCGCGATTCTAGCTCCGGTTCCCGCATCGTTCCTCTCCCGCAGTCAGTTCACACTGCATTGTGCGAACCACTGCGGGAGTCATTAACAAAGTTAATGAATGACACCCCCAGTTTAGTTCACAGATCGCAGTGTGAACTGTGAACCTCGCACATGAATCGAATTGCATAGGTGAGAACACCCATGTGATCCATTATAGTGCGGGGGAAAAAACAAGTCCCTACACTAGTTTCTGTGCAAATCCAATGCGAGTTCTCGCATTGCTCAGAGATCGCAAGTGATCGGCACCTGTGGTGCGGGTGCGAATTATATGTCATCTCTGAGATCGTGCAAGTGTGAACCCAGGCTTAAGGGTGAATTCACACTGTAGTGCAGAGCAGCCAAAGCAATTCGTCTCTCCAGCCCCTCTGTGTTGCCGGTGTCTTAACGTTCTTGTTCCACCATCTGAGAAGTTCCACAACCGACTGCGCAGACTCCGGGCATGCGCAGTAACAGGCTACGGGCAGGCTACGGAAATAGCCGAACGCAACAGCTGATCGTCAGCTGTTAAGAGGAACAAATACCATTGCTGGAACCAGCTCGGCAGATCACCGGCTACAGTAGGGGGCAGTGTGGTATGTGATTCAGCGCATCACACGGCTCCCTTTTTTTTTTTTCAATAAACTTTATGCTAAGTGTACAAACTGTACTGCACTCCCTGCAATGCAGGACAGCATGAATCGATGTGCTGCCTTAAAATTACCGTGCGATTCAGCACAATGCTCTACTATAAATTGCAGCAGGTCTGAATTTTACCACAGCATGCTATACACTAGTATACTGCTGGATTAAAAATATGTGTAAATCGCTTTTAAATCAGGCTCTTATGTAGCCTTTCATTTTAAGCACTTTCAATGAGTTATTGGTTATCAATGGTTATTTTATCCGATTTACATTTTTTAACAAGCTTGCTCTTCATACTTTTTTTAATAAAATTAGAGATAGAGGGTAAAGGTACTAAAACTGGGTGCACTCAGAATTTTGGTTCAGCTGTGCATGGTAGCCAATCGACTTCTAACCTCAGCTTGTTCAATTAAGCTTTAGAAAAAAAATCTTGGAAGCTGGTTGGTTTCTATGCAGAAGTGAGCCTGATTTTGGACTCTCCGGCTTTAGACTGGGTTCACACTGGTACGACAAACACTCAGACATTGGGAGCTCATGTCGCATGACGTGTGAAAATCAATGTTTCCCTATGAGAGCCGTCTTAATTGGTCGACACAAGTGGTCCAACTTTGAAAATGCTCCCTGTACTACTTTGGTCCGACTTTGATCCTACTTCAGTCCATTGAATATCATTGAAGTCGGATGAAAGTAGGATCCTTGTCCTTACCATCCGACTTTTGACATCCAACATGTGATTACAGCAGCCGTAAAAGGAATTTATCTCACTCTGGGATTGTATTGATTAGTCAAAGGAAAAGTCAGACTATCACAAAGTTGGATCAAAGTGGTATCCTTGTTCATTCAAGTCGGATGGATGTAGGACTGATGTCGCAGAGCAAAGTAGGATGAAAGTCGTATGACTGTCGTGTAGTATCAGTGTGATCCCGGCCTGAGTAAATAAACCTTAGATTTTTAGATCTGCCCCCAAAGGTAGCTCTCGGTGACTTGGACACTGTGTGTTTTTGTGACCCTGTCTCAGCCATACCACTGCTTTTAAAGATAAAGAAAAGAACTCGACATTTCACATAGCTGTGCAGGGATGAGGGCCTGGTTATGTGAACTATCAAAGTCACATGAGTTGCTCTCCTTCAGTCACAAACTCTCAATCCTATACCAAGCACCACCTTTTATAAATAGGCTGCGTAGCTGAACAGAGTATAACGGAGCAAATTGTGGCTATACATTTCTCCCTTTTATAGAATCGTCTTCAAGGAGCAGCAAGATATTGGAAATCACTCAAGAATACATACTATTTTCAGCTCATATAGATATCAGGAAATGATCTGCTGAATATTTAATAGACCTTTACTCTCATGTGTGCTCTACAGTGTAATTGATATGGTTCATAGTCAGGAAGGGGGGGGGGGGTTGGTTATGAGCATTTGTGTTGCAGACATATTCATCCTGTTGATGGTTTCATTAAACTTTACACCAGTACAGCAACAGCTGAAGATATATGTGGCATATTCTGCCATCTATGCCTCCTTAAAATAAGTCCTGAACACGTCACCATTTTGCTAGGTAAATATATTTCTAATGGTGCTATTGACATTACATTTTCACCACGTCGGTTACAACCAATGTGATCCATACATACAAAGAAACCAAAACAAATGAGATCAAAAATGTAGTTATGTGTAATAAAATGAAATGACACAGGGAAAAGCTATTTAACACATGAAGAGAAGGAGGTCCAAAAAAAACCTGGAAAGCCAAGACAGCAGCTGAAATATTTCAGTAATTAGAAAGCAATGCTGCCCCTTGTCAGTGAAAATTTAATATGGTTCAGTCTCAACTGATGGAGTATAAAAAGGTGTCCCATTACTAAGGTGTCACACAAACATCTCACGAAGGTAAAAGCAAAGAGCTCTCAAGACCATCGCAACATAATTGTTGCAAAACATACTGATGGCATTGGTTACAGAAGGATTTCCAAACTTCTGAATGAGCACTGTTGGGGCCATAATAAGGAAGTGGAAAGAACATCATTTTACCATAACGCAGCTACGACCAGGTGCTCCTCGCAAGATTTCTAACAAAAGAATTATCAGAAGAGTTGTCCAAAGGCCACTTGTGGAGAGCTTCAGAAAGACCTGGAATTAGAAGGGTACAATTGTTTTAAAGAAAACAATAAGTAATGCACTTAACCGCCATGGTCTGTTTGAACGCTCACCATGCAAACCAATCACCTGACTTGAATCCAGTAGAAAGAACTAAAGATCAGAGTTCAAATATTGAAGGTTCCATGGACCTCTTCTATAAAGTCTGTGTGCAAGAATGGGCCAAATCGCACCTGAGCTATGCATGCGACTACTTTCTCCATACAGGAGGCATCTTGAAGCTGTCATTACCAAGAAAGGTTTTTGTACGAAATACTTTTATTAAATCATTTTCTGTTAGCATTTTTAATACCCTTTCCCTGCGTCATTCCATTTTATTACACAACTTCATTTCTGAATGTATTCTTTTCAATTTCTTAATATGTATGGACTGCATGGGTGGGTTGTTACTGATGTGGGGAAAATTTCATGTCAATAGCACCTTTAGAAATATATTTCCGTAAAAAAAGAATGACATGTTCAATACTTATTTTACTCACTGTGTGTGTGTGTGTGTGTGTGTGTGTGTGCGTGCGCACACACACACAACCAACCAAGGTGGGACACCTCTGCCATATAGTTAATTTCCTTACACCGGATTACATCAGATATGTATAAAACATTGGAGATGCAATCTCAGTTTAAAGCGGAGTTCCACCCAAAAATGGAACTTCCGCCTTTTCTAAGGAAGGTATTTGCACCCACTTCCGGGCATAGACTCCCGTGGGAGTCACGCCATTCCCCCCCCACGCTATCTTCTGGGAAACACCCAGGAGAGAGCGGGGACCAGTTATGTGCGCCGCGCAAATCACACATTCGCAGTAGGGAACCGGCCAGTGAAGCCGCAACGCTTCTCGTCCTGATTTCCCTCACCAAGGGTGGCAGCGGCAGCATCTGAGGGACAAGCGAATGCTTGGCTGCCGACATCGCGGGCGTGCTGGACAGGTAAGTGTCCATTTTTTTAAAGTCAGCAGCTGCACTATTAGTAGCTGCTGGCTTTTAAAAAAAAAAAAAAATTCGGGTGCACCTCCGCTTTAAGTTGAATTCACCTCCTATATGACAAATAGCATTTCTCTACTGCCCCCAACTGACAGATACCATTCCAGTCGTATTTTCTATCCAGTGGCAGGCTCCAGATGTGGGGGGAAGCCTAGAAGAACCTCGAGGTTCTTCTAGGACTCCCCCTCACATCTGCTGATACCTCACGGCTCCTTCCGTTTGAACTAACATCTTTGTATCTCCATGTGGGGTTGTTAGTCCTAGCCTTGTTTTATTTTCGGAACATTGTATGTGTTTTATGTATAATAAATGTAATATTTTATTATATTGACTCATGTTATCAGTACCGAGAAAGTCCATTGATACACATTTTTACTGGGTAATAGTTTGTATGAGTCTGTGGTACTAGCAGCCACTATCCCTCTATTCCAGATTCTAGAGGTGCTCGGCGGGGACATTGACCACAGATTTGATTTGGAGTAATCCGCTTCTTAAAGCAAAGTCAATTCAGCCAGTTTTATGCTTTGTTCCTTGCCTGTATATTGCCTTTTTTACAGGTTGTTTGCATAGGCTGTGCCTACTACTAGTATATATTTTATTGGTCTGTCCATTTTTAGCATCTCCGTAACTTTGCACAGATTCCATCTGCAATGAATAGCGGTATGGATCATGAACTGTGTTGGTTTTGGCAGTTTGAAGCTTCTGTCTCCTGCTGCTGTCCTTAATAAAACATTTGTCTCTCCTTTAAGTCCCTCCTGCCTTCAGCATTCCCAATTCCCATATGCCCCATCTAATAATATTGAACGTTCAATATTCATTTCCCTTGCTTGTCAGAATTAAGTTGTTAGAACGCATTTTTGAGGTTGGTTTATTGCTCTTTAATGGCTGTTATAGAGTTATCCTGGGACATCCTCAATAGAGGCTTTCTATGCTAGAATATGGAACTAAAATAATACTGTGTTATATCCCACTAGACAGCAAACATTCTTTAGCATAAAAATAGTGCTGTACCCTTTTTAGGTGGTCCTTTGTTTTTACATCACAGCGATTTAGTTGTTTTGGTCCTGAAAAAAATGGGACTTGTCAAAGGAAGCTATGTTCCTAACAGACGTTTGGTTCTGGAAAGAGTCTTGTTTTTTTTTCCATGTTTTAATTAAAAAAAAATAGGAAAATGTGCTCTTGCGCAATACTGCCAGAGGTTTTAAAGAGGTTGTACCCTTAAAAGAAAAAAAAAATCCTGTTCCTTTTTTAAAGCATGTTAAACAGCCTAGTGCTTGTGCTTTCTATGCTGTAAAATACCTGTTTGATCCTGCCTGTTCCTGTGTCCCCTATGACCATGATAAACATGGCTGCTAATCGATGATACTGTGGTCGATTTATGTGCCTCCATCATCTTAGTGGGTCTCTCCTCCCTCTCCCTGCCAGTCAATTCCTAGTGTGTGATCTCCAAGCCTGCCCCTCCCCTGCTGCTACTATTTTGTGTGGCAGTAAAGTCAAAGTACTATTACTGCCAGCCTCTCTGTTATAACAGGGTATAAGACACGGTGTCAATGTGTTTTTTTTTATTATTTAATTATGCTAACTACCTTATTTCTGAGTGCCACTGTGTGATCACTTGACCTCCCGCCGCTCTCCTTTCCCGATCGAAGGACTACGGTGGGAGGTGCTGAGCGGACAGCACAGCGGTTATATGACCTTCAGGGTGATGTCAGAGGGGAATCTGTATTTACTTAGATTTGGGGAGGAGAGCGGCGAGAGGTCATGTGATTGCACAGTGGCGTGCTGAAATAAGGCATTTGGCAGCATCATTTAAAAACCTTGACACTGTGTATGATACCTTGTTATAACAGAGGGGCTGGCAGTAATGGTACTGACTTTACAACCGGTTTAATGATTAAGCTACTACCGGGTTAATTTAAATAAGTGTGGTAAAGGACCCAAAACTTCGCAATTGTGCAATGGAGTACTAGTTTTGTCACGCTGTTCATGTACAAAGCGTTTTGAATGGATTAACAGATTATTAAAAATGAGGTTGCATAAAAATGAGCGACGCACCACTGCCCATTACTTTGATCTTCGTATCTCACACACTTCCATGTGTTCAATTCCTGGCTCCCTGTTGCACACTGTGCTTCTCTCCCCCCCAGCCCCTCCTTTATTACCGGGCACAGTAGGGATAGACATAGGGATCAGCAGAGGGAACCACAGCACACAGCCAGGAGACAGAGGAGGCTGACACTCCTGGAAGTGAAGAGTGTAAAGGTTCTTCAGGTGACCATAGTCCTCCTGCACAGACCAAAGATTACAGGAAGATGTTGGTGGGACAGAGGAGTATAAATGCCTTTTCCCCAATTGTTACTTTTAAAGAAGACCTCTGTGCTGATCTTGATTGTTTGAAGTGCCCTGGATGTGTCTAGTTGGCTGACTTGTAGCATGAGACATTGTAACTCCAAGGAGGGATTGCTGTCATTTCCTTCATTCTGCAATTTATAACTGTGACAAGAGATATTGTGGCAAAGTGTCTGTTGTCCTTGCACAAGGCCCAGTAATTGTTCACATTTTTACCTAGAACTCATTGGCAACACTAACACTACAGTTTCTTCATTATATGCAGTGATCTTTTTGAGTAGAGGTCTACTAATAGCGGTTTGTAAAATGGTTACATAAAAAATATTATTAGGAATCTGAGGACATAAATATGGGAGGTGCCGTTGCTGTTTTAGTTTTTAAAGGGTTAATAAAGGGAAAAAAAACATGTTTTCTTTTAAAATTACAAACATGTTATACTTGCCTCCCCTGTGCAGTTCGTTTTGCACAGAGTGGACCCGATCCACGTCTTCTGGGGTCCCTCGGCGGCTGTCTCTGGTCTTCCCCGCAAGAACTCAACACATTCATGGGAGAGAGCTCGCATGGTGATGAGTCCTTGCGGGCGCTCTCCTGTAATGCAGCGAGCGGCCATAGCCGCTCACTGTATCACTCGGCCCCGCCCCGTCACTGGATGTGATTGACAACAGCACCAGCCAATGACTGCGCTGCTCTCAATCCATCCGCTCTAGCCAATCAGCAGCCAGGCTGAGCGGCGAAGAGGATCTCTGGACCGAGCGCGGGACTTTCGAGGGGTCATGTAAGTAAAACGGGGGCTCGGGGGGGCGGCATCATCAGATGTTTTTTCACCTTAATGCATAGATTGCATTAAGGTGAATTTTTTTTTCCTTTACAACTCCTTTAAGGCTTCAGGCTCCAGCACTGTCACCTTGATCCTAGCTTTACTAACAAAATAGTCATTGAGCTGGCACAAGCATGTGTTTAGTAAAAGCTACAAATTCCGAATTTATGTCCATGGATCAGGTCTGGTCAGGTTAGTGAATTATGAGATAGATAAGATTGGACAGTCCCCAGCGCCTGCACCTTTTAACATGTCAGCAGGAGCAGTTTCTGTATTTTAATCCCCACAGGGATCTTCTACTTCTAGTGTAGAATGGACATCCATACAACTCGACACAATCCCAGTTACACTAGAGCAAGCTATTCCCACCATACGTGATTTTTTTTTTCTTCAATAAAAAAATACTGTAAGTTCCTTCCTATTGAAATAATGACATAGGTTCAATCCTTTCCTTACGGCACTAATAAAAGTGCTTATATTGCTGTTTGTGTCTCTACTGAAGATATTCTCCTCAATTGTCATCTAATGGCACAAAACTAAAAATATAGACTAATCTCTGTAATGGGAATGCAGAAAACAAGAAGGCCTCATGCACCATGGGCATCAAAAAACAAAACACAGAACGCTGCTTTTAAAGGCATTTGATTTTTTTGTCTGTCTCTCAATCTTGGCCTATGTATCCATGCACTCATAGGTGTTTACAGGTGTGTAGGCTGGCCATACATTATACAATTTCCTTGTTCAATTCCCTTTAGATTTACATTCAACAATGTAGTGCAAGGGCCTGCCCGATTCCATACAAATTGAAAGTGTTCAGGTTTGACCTCATATGTTTTTGGTAAAGCTAAAGGAAAATTGTATAAGAGAATTGTATAATGTATGGCCAGCCTAATGCTTCGTACACACGACCAGTTTTCCCGTGGGGAAAACTGCCATGACAGCTTTTGGCTGGGAAAACTGTCCATGTGTATGCTCCCCATTGCAGTCTTCCCGACAGGAAAACCACCGGGAAAAATTAGAACATGTTCTCTTTTTTTCCTGCCGCGATTCCTGTCGGTCTTTTTCCCGGCAGTTTCCCTATGGGAAACACTGCGGTGGAGCATACACACGGCCGGGTTTCCTGGCCAAAGCTCTCATGGAAGTTTTCCTGCCAGAAAAAACAGCCGTGTGTAGGGGGGAAAAAAGCTGCCGAGCAGGTTCTCGGCTTTCTCCTTGGGTTTCCTGGGGGTAAAAATTCCGCCGGGAAACCCGTACGTGTGTACGAGGCATTATAGGCAGACACTGCATTCAGGAGTGGAATGTTTCAGCAGAAAAATAACCAGATTCACCTAAACCCTAGGCACTTTTAGTGCTTGGGTGTTTGTTCATTTTAGTGGCCACAAGGTTTTCATATTATGGCCAGTGGAATGAATGAAAGCCCAAAGGCTTGACGCACCTCAACACGTTTGCAAAGCGCAGCTTTAGGCACAAATGTTTACACCGGCATTCAGAAGAGCGAGGTAATCGCCCAGCGTGCATGAGGCCTATGAAAGAGGGTCTGGACAGAGAGAATCCCCTGGGAAAATAGTATTATGTGGGCCCACAATGTACAGCGTAAATAAATCTATTTTTTTTTAAGCAATAATACAGTTTTATTGTTAAAAAGAGGAAAGCAATGCATTGCTGGTATGGCAGCTAACACACACCAGTAGGGAACAAAACATGGATACACAAGATATACATATATGGTTGGCCTCATAGTGAGTGAGGCATAGCCGCTAAATGCACAAGACCCCTCTTCTATGTTTTGTTCCCTACTGGTGTTTTAGCTGCCATACCAGCCTCGCATTGCTTTTCTCTTTTTTAACGTTGTTGTGTCAAAAAAATTGTGTTATTGCTTTTATTATATCTTTCTGTTTTTTACATTGTGGGCCCACATAATCCTATTTTCCCAGGGGATTCTCTCTGCCCATATCCTTTGAGGGATGATGGCTCACTCCACTATGACCCTACCTACGTCTCCTCATTACAGTTTGAGAGTAACTTGGTTTGAGAGTGTTTTGCAAGACAAGCAAAATGTTTTAATACATTTTGCCTTGATATACAAGTGATGTCTTGCTATAAGAGTAGCGTCATGTCACAACTGAGTATAAAAGAAGAGAGGAGCCTCTAAGTGTAGCAATATGGTTGCATTTAATGAAAGAAGAGAGGAGCCTCTAATTGTAGCAATATGGTTGCATTTAATGAAGGTACAACATTTAGCAATTTACTGCTACACTTAGAGAGGTGCCTCTCTTCTCTTTTATACCCTGTAAAAAAAATGCTTTGATATACAAGTGCTTTGGATTACAAGCATGTTTCTGGAACGAATTATGCTCCCAAACCAAGATTTTACTGTATATAAGAGAGGCTCTGATCTTTTCAAGCTCTTCTCATAAGACAAATTCCACTTTAAAATTATATGTGAACATTTACCTTATAAAGCAACCCATTCAGTTTACATACATTCTAAATACCCTTTTTTCAAATAACTGATCACATGACCTCTGTTCTCGGCTTCATAAGACGCTTAGAGAGCTGGGGAAGCAAAGCACAGGCACAGTCTTGTACAACGCAGATAGAGAAATACATTGTGACGAGCTGGGATTAGGAGTGTGTGAGGAGGAGGCAGAGAAACAGCGGTACACTGATGTTCCCAGTGAGGAGTTATACAGGGGGGCTGGATGTGCTTCCATTCCCTGGTGTGTACAGTTTGAAAAAAAAAAAAAAAAAACAGGGGGGCTGGCAGGATCACCGAGTATTTCACACAAGGGAAACAATACAAAGGGAACAGGATACATTTTAATACAAGTACACATGCATCGGAAATCTAATAAGTTGGGATAACTCCTAATAAATGTATATGTTGTCTCACCCATCGTCTGCCTGCCCCATCTGTTAAAGCGGATAGAGAAAGAAAACCGCCGCTCCATCTGTTAAAGCGGAGCTCCACCCTATTTGAATACATGAGCTCAATCATACAGCAGCCTCTGATGCAGTTAAAAACTGACCATTTTTTTTTGTACAGTACCTTTGTTTTCCACATCTTTAACTGTGCTTCCTGTCTGTGTGATGTGCGGGTAGTCTGTGGGTAGTGTGTCATTTCCTGTAATCGCACTGTCCTGGGAGCTTTTCTCATTGCTCCCAGTAGTCATTGCGGAGCCTCGCCGCCATCTTGCTACACCCCACACTTCTGCACAGTAATGATAGTGAGAAGGGGGCAAGCAGACATATTGTTACACCCACCAGAGTTTTAGATTTCAGTTATTTTCAACACAAAATGGAGCTTATATGCTTAAATACAGTATTTGGAAATCCGACAGACTGTTTACATGTTAAAGGGGAGTTCCACCCACAATTTCACTTTTTAAATATAAATACCCCTGTAATACACAAGCTTAATGTATTCTAGTAAAGTTAGTCTGTAAACTAAGGTCCCTTTTGTTAGGTTGTTATAGCATTTAGATAGTTTATAATCTAGAAATAGACCGTGGCCATCTTAAGTGTGGGCATCATGAAGCCAGACTGTATGACTTCCTGGATTTCAGCTTTGCATATCTCGCACATGCTCAGTGCACAAGCAATGTAATAGGTTTCAGTCAGGTTTGCAAGGACTACTGGGAAACATGATGCCTATCCCAGAAACCCTTGCAAATAGCCTAGGCAAATAAGGAGGAGGAAGTAATGGACTACAAAATAAAGGTATTTACAAGCAACAAATTAAATAAAAATTGTCCATTCTGAACACTATGAGATTAGAGCATGCAGCACAGACAAACATAAAAAAATGGGTGGTACTCCACTTTAAATGTGAAAAGCAGCAGCAAACCTGCTGACTTTACACAGTTGCTAATGTGACAGAACACCTCTGATTTTCACATTTAACATGTTGTAAATAGTCTGTTGGATTTCCAAATACTGTATTTAAGCATATAAGCTCAGTTTTGTGTTGAAAATAACTGAAATCCAAAACTCTGGTGGGTGTAACAATATGCCCGCTTGCCCCCTTCTCACTCTATCATTACTGTGCAGGAGTGAGGGGTGTAGCAAGATGGCGGCGCCGGAACTGAGCATGAACGAGCGGTGAATGCTGGGAGTTGAGCATTCACCGCAATAAGGAAGTAAGTGCTTGTGGGCTTTTCATGCCCACAAGCAAAATGGAAACGGCGCTACTATGAAAATAAAAGTTAACATTCCAGACAAAATCGGAAAGCGGATGTAAAAAAAACACCAGTGGGTAGTCTCTTGATACGCCTTAAATAATTTAATGCAAAAAAAAAAGACTGGAAGCGGTATAATTACTCGAGGGTCATGGGAGGATTAATCTCTGCAAGTAACATATAAATCATATGGCAACCAATCAGAAGTTCTGATTTGACTACAGTAACCTTTAATAAAGTTGCCATAGTTTACTGCGCATTGGACATAAATATCGTTTTCCAGAGCCGCACCAAACAAGTCTACAAGCCACAGTTATTCCAAATATTTTCACATGCTCTTCTTGCTCCAGTGGTCTGCTTGTGGCCTTTTTAATTTTGTTTTTAATTGAAATGTCATTGTGCCATTGCTATAGAACTATGAATGCCCCTTTGTGTACTTGGTCACAGAGGTTTCCTCCTAATAAGATATTGTAGATCCGGTCACAAAACATTCTAAGGCATACGTAGTATTTATGATGATGTGCCTCAGTGACACTTCTTGCCTTTAGCAAACAGTGACAGTTGGGTCACCTCTTAGCATATTCCTATAAATATTCAAAATGGTTTGCTGCTAACAAAAGCCGTATAGTATGTGAGACTTTTCTTAACAAAGGTCTTTAGAAACGCAGGGTTCCCATGAATCTATTCCATGGTGTGATATTAGGAGGTCATGTTTTGTTGCTATTGGAATTGAGCCAGAATATTCATACTTCTGTCATAAAAAATAAAACGCAAGATAAATGTCTTTGTGTCATGATGCTCAAGTTAGGTTGTGATCCTTTCTGCGGGGAGCAAACCGTGAATGTTAATCACATGCATCTCCCTTATTTAGTGACCTAGAAAACAAAATATGACTCAGACATTCCTTCATTGCATGGAGTGCTTTTGTCTGTGTTAATTGTTCTGCAAGAACTACCCAAAATAAGCTGTGCACCAAAGGGGGGGGGGGGGGTGTCCTTGGCAATCTGTAAGGTTATTCCAAAGTGGTTTGCACACAGAAAAAAAACAGTCTATGTAAACCCAACAGCAAATGTTCCTTATTTGCTTCTGTTCACTTTTTTTTTAAGAAACCTCCTTCGTTTGTGTCTTTGTGCGGGTCGTCTGGTACTGGATTTTTTTCACGGCTGGAATGGAGATAACATGGGAAGCATCCACCATCTGAAGAGGTAAGTAAGCGCCTTGGGATGAAAGGAGGTGGTACATTAACTTTCTGTCCAGCCTGCAGGTTGCACAGCACAGTTTTACAAATCTCCTGCATTTTGACAGTCCGCCCCGCCAGCTGTCAGAATTTCCAAACAGTGCCTGCATTTGATTGGATGCAGGCTGTGTTCACCCAACAATTTTCCATCGGCTCTTTCAATTTTTCAATGGAATGTAAGGTAGGCGGTGACTGTCAGTGATTTTTGGTGGGTTCATCAAGAACAGGAGGAAATGCTTGACCAACTTTAGCATAGTTAGGGGGGCTGGGGAGGGAGGATTTAGTGGTTTAGTAAGAGTAAATTATTCTTTAACAAATCCTTGAAAGTTTTTTTTTTCTGTTTCATGAGTGCCAGATCCTTTTTGATCCTGCCAAAACTTGTTTAGCTCTTAATATTTTGTGCTGCCTGCCTCTGCTGCACTGTTTTCAGTTAACATTCTTCCCAGCTCTCTCTGTGCACTTTTGGGGGTGGTGTATGCACCACGCTCTTTAAGTGTAACATTAAACGGGTGATCTCTGGGCTTAAAGTGATTGTAAATCCTCTTTTTTTTTAATGAAAATAACAAACATGCATATACTTGCCTGCTCTGTGCAAGCAGCCCTGATCCTCTTCTTTTGGGGTCCCCCGTCAGTGCTCCAAGCCTCTCCTCTTCATTGGGTGCCCCCACAGAAAGCTGCTTTCAATAGGGGCACCCATGCTGGCTCACCCGGAGTCTCGCTGCTGCGTCCTTTGACACAGACAGCGGGACTTGGCCCTGCTCCCGTGTGGGAGGGGAAGGGGGGTCTTGGGGGTAGCTGCCGAACAGGTTTTTTTCACCTTTTTAATGCATTAAGGTGAAAAATGTTAAGGCTTTACAACCACTTTAAAGCATGCCAAAGTAATAATACTGACTAAAAACGTACTTTACCATCTTCAAAATTGTTGTAAAGGCTTAAGTTTGGTTGTTGTGCTTTCAGTAGGAAACAGCCAGTGACTTTGTCCTAGGCTTACTCAGTGAAGCGACTGGCCTCATGTAAAAAACAGACATTAAACAAATCTTCCTACATAAGTTGCATTGTGTTGCAGTGCAGTGGGAATAAGGTTCAGCGCACTACACTTTTTTTCTCCGTGCTAAAGTATATAAATACAGTACACTTAAAATAATTTTCTTTTTTAGCTAAATAGCTTCCTTTACCTTTCTGCAGTCCAGGATTCATGTCCTCATTGTTCGTTTTTGCTTTGATGTTGCTGTAATTCCTCTCTGTTCTGGACACTTCCTGGTTGTCTGTTTCCTGATCACCACAGTACTGGGAGATTTCTCACTGTGGTGACTAATCAAGGAGGTGTGTCTAAAACCCCTCAGCACCAATCCAGTTTCGTTTTGCAAAACCTTCCCTGCCCTCTATTGGCTCTCTGGCTCTGTACATCAGAGAACCAGGAAACAACAGCAAAAACGAAACTAAACTGCAGGTACATTATATGATTGGTTTTTATCTATTTCTAATAATTTTTTAAAAGGAATCCGTTACATATTATGTCTCTCTACCCTGTAAACTGTCATTTCAGCAAAAAAAATCTTTTCCTTTAGTGACCCTTTAACTATGACTCTGGAAACAAAAAACAAGTTTGGCTCATTTGAAGACCTGTCTTTCCCCAGCTCAAAAAGCCTCTGAAACGCAATGCAAATGCATGCCAAACACATGGGAAACCATGAAACGTGTTTTCTGGTCTGAATTGGCCCCTACCTAGAAATCACAGCAGCATCTGCTGTTTGTTTACATCCCACTGGCAGATCTTCGGTGAGATGGCCTTGTCTGACCATTAGCTTCATGTAGGGTATACAAGTCCCATCTAATGGAACATCCCAAGCCTTAAATATAAATGCATGTTTGAACATTATCCTTTAAGCAGACTGTATCAGTACAAACACTGGCAGCCTATCTATTTACTGGGAATTGGTGACATTGGTTACTTCACTTTGGGAAATATTTGAATATTAAAATGGTCTATTATAATAATGTGTTTTAGTAATTACTTTATTTCCTGAAAAGTACACTCTGAAAGCAGGCATGTTGTGTAATCAAGTGTAAAGTAATTAAGTCTGGAAGAAGAAAATGCATTATGGACAATTACAAATGAAATTATACTCTGTATCAGTAATGATAATGTGCAGTAAGCATATCCTATTTGGTGGTTTAAATGAAGATTGCATTGGCTAGTCCTGGGCACATGGGGTAATTGTATTTGATTGGATGTAGTCGAAGGCTGGCATTACACATGCCATTTTTTTTATTGCAGAAATGCAACCACCATTTAAAGTTGAATTCCTGTCAAATTCCAACCAAACCTAAACCTACTCCCATTCTAGGACTATTCTAACTACCCCGTGAAAGATGATGTGTATACTTAACTATGCTGAGGTACGCAGCTTCAGTATAAAGGAGGGATGGCCAACAACTTATGTCCCATAGTAAGCCTATGGGTGACACCATCGCCCAGGCTCTGTTGTTGCCTATCCTCTACACACTAAAGCTGGCGCTGGAATCTGATAATGTGACCAGATCAGAGCTGCCTCAGAATAGGTAACTGTACATGTCTTGACTTTCACAGAGTAGTTAGAATAGTCTAATGCCCCATACACACGATCCGAATATCGTACGACAGACCAATACGACTTTTTTTGCTTGATAGTCGCAAGTAGAAATTTAAAGTCACAAATTCTTGTATGAGAGGGAAAAAAAATCTGAAGTGATGTCATGTGTTGTTGTAATGTATTTGTATTGTATTTTCGGACGGCAACTGTACTGGCTAAACGAAAATCGCACAATCTGCTATCGTATGAAATTTTATGAATGTATGAATGTCCAATAAAATAATATCGGATGAACTGTCATGATCGGCTTTCAAAAGCTCTGTACTAACGATCCGATTATCGTACGATTCTTCCTCGGACGACATTTTTCGTACGATATTCGGATCGTGT
Organism: Rana temporaria; assembly: GCF_905171775.1. Classification (NCBI taxonomy): domain Eukaryota; kingdom Metazoa; phylum Chordata; class Amphibia; order Anura; family Ranidae; genus Rana; species Rana temporaria. The sequence continues at coordinate 48,656,427 of NC_053501.1, forward strand.
GTATGGGCCATTAGAATGAGGATCGGAGTAGAGTTAGACTTGCGGTAGTAAGAATTTGACTGGACTTATGCTTAATAACTTTATCAATGTAATCAAGTAATCCTATGATGTTGCAAATGTGCACTGTTTCCGATGAAATAATAGTAGACATCTTTGTGATGGCTTTTTCATCTAAAGCAGACCTAAAGCAGACCTGGGCAATTGTGGCCCCAGGGATAATCTGGCTATTTTGCTGTGCCTGTCTGTGTGGAGAGCGGCAAGAACTGGAAGGAGAGAGTCTAAGGCAGGGGTGGCAAACACAAGGCCCGCGGGCCGAATCCGGCCCGCCAGACCTTGCCATGTGGCCCGCGCAACGATCGTCAAGTAGCCACCTCTTTTGTCTCCCAGGCAACACAACTAAACATCCTCCCGGAAACACATTCAGACCGGATGGTGTCTTCCTCTATGCAGTCTTTCGGGAGAGTGTTTATACCAGCCTGCACAGAACCCGCCCATCACCTCACCTCCCCCGCTCTCTCTCTCTCTCTGTCACTGTGTTCATTTCCGGGATTGAGGGGACGCTGCTGAGCATGGAATACTTGCAGATATGTGTGCGGGCTGCGAGGTATGTGTTCATCCCTGGTGAAGTGTCCTTTCCATCTCCAAGGGAGAAGCCATGCAATGTGACTGTCAGCGGTGTAGCGGGTGAGAGGCACAGGATTAGCCCAGGTGACATCGTACAGGCTCTTGCAGGTACAAGTGTCCCCTCGTTCACCACAGCTCAGAAAGAGACAGGAGGTGGGGGAGGTTATGCTCTCTAGCAGTAGAGAGCCGGTGGAGGAAGCAGTCTTCGTGCAGCATTGACACCGAGCAGGTCTGTGCAAGTTACAACACACACAGGGGTTGGGGGCATGGATACTTGCTGTGTGCTTTATTGGTCATAAGTGAGATCTGTAAGACTTCCACACACACCAAATCCCATCCCATCCCATCCACCCCCAACTTGTCCCCATCCCATCCACTCCAACCCATCCCATCCTACCCCATCCTACCCCATCCCAACCACCCCCATCCCATCCTACCCCACTCCACCCTATCCATCCTACCCCACCCCATCCCACCTCATCCTACTCCACTCAAACCCATCCCATCCCACTCCACCCCACCCCATCCTACTCCACTCCAACCCATCCCACCCCACCCTATCCTACCCCATCCCATCCTATCCACCCCCATCCCGTCACCATCCCATCCCGGCCCTCATTCCATCCTACTCAACTCCAACCCATCCCACCCCATCCCATCCTACCCCACCCGTCCCCATCACATAGTCCTACAGATACAACCGGCCCTTTGATGAATTTGAGTTTGACACCCCTGGTCTAAGGAGATGATTGGGACCGGAGGGAGGCTCAGTTCCAGCAGGAGAACATTGCCTAGCAGACATCTTGAAGTTCTCCTGCCATTCTGCTACCTGGCAAAGTTCCTTCTGTGTTAGCGCCTGCCTGCGGAGAACCCCAGGAGCCATGTACCTGTTCTTCGGTCAGGATCTACAGAAATCCCTAATCTATCTCCGGGTCTCTCCTTCTAGTCACAGTGCTTGCAACTCCAACTGCCAGTTATCTCCCTAAACCTGTCAGTCACACATCAGCAGATCAGTAAATTACCCCTACGCCTGTTGGCTCCCTCATTGCTTTTACTAGCCTGCCCTACACCAACATTGTGACCAGCAGAGGACATTTCTGCACTACTGTGTCTAATATTGTGCACACTATTTCATGCGCAGTTGTATCCATTCTTCCTAGTGCTAGGTTGTGTTTTCTATATATTTATGCATTTACTGAACTTTCAAATCTAGTGTTTTTCACCTAGACTGCTGGTTTAATCAAATAATTTTTTACTAGAGCGGCACGATTAATCGTTAAACGATCGTGATCCAGATTCAACACCCCTCACAATCTTAACCCGACATTTCCTCGATTCTACAGTATGTGACAAGTGCAGAGCCGCTCAGCGCAAAAAAAAAGAAAAGAAAAAGGCCAGTTTTACCACTTAACCCCCGGACCATATTGCTGGTCAAAGACCAGGCCACTTTTTTGCGATACGGCACTGCGTCGCTTTAACTGACAATTGCGCGGTCGTGCGACGTAATTCCGAAACAAAATTGGCGTCCTTTTTTCCCCACAAATAGAGCTTTCTTTTGGTGGTATTTGATCACCTCTGCGGTTTTTGGTTTTTGCGCTATAAACAAAAATAGAGCGACAATTTTGAAAAAAAAATGAATATTTTTTACTCTATGCTATAATAAATATCCCCCAAAAATATATAAAAACATTTTTTTTTCTCTCAGTTTAGGCCGATATGTATTTGTCAACATATTTTTCGTTAAAAAAAATCGCAATAAGCGTTTGGTTTGCGCAAAAGTTATAGCGTTTACAAAATAGGGGATAGTTTTATGGCATTTTTATTATTATTTTTTTCTAGTAATGGCGGCGATCAGCAATTTTTTTCCGGTACTGCGACATTATGGCGGACACTTCAGACACATTTTTGGGACCATTGGCATTTTTATAGCGATCAGTGCTATAAAAATGCATTGATTACTATAAAAATGCCACTGGCAGGGAAGGGGTCAACACTAGGGGGCAAGGAAGGGGTTCCCTGGGTGTGTTCTAACTGAAGGGGGGGGGTGGACTGAATAGGAGAAATGACTGATCGCTGTTCATACATTGTATGAACAGACATCAGGCATTTCTCCCCCTGACAGGACCAGGAGCTGTGTGTTTACACACACAGCTCCTGGTTCTCGCTCTTTGCGGGTACTGGGCGGCGATCACGCTTGCCGGGGTCAGGGATAAGCGAGGGCGCGCGCGCGCCCCTATTGGCTGCTGGGTGAGATTACGTATAGCTATGTGATCTCGCCCAGCAGAGCCGACCTGCCGCCGTAAAACAGTGGCGGCTGGTCGGCAAGCAGTTAACCACTGAGCACTCGTTCCTGGCTTGTATCTCTCCCGCAGGCAGTTTACACTGCCCTCTGTGAACCGCTGCTGTTAACACAATGTTAATGACACCCCCAGATAATTTCACAGAACGCAGTGCGAACTGTGAATTAGGACAGAAATCGGATCGCATGGGCGTTTTAAGTGTTCATTTTTTGCCAACACATGTAAAAGCACCACAATCATGTTAACTGGGCTAGGTGTATTGCAGTATTATTGCTAGTTGTGCAGTGTTTATAATGAAGGGGGTCAGATCTCTGATCTTTTGTTAAAAAAAATAATAATAATAATAATCCACTCGCTCATTTCTTGCATAAAACAGTTTTTTCTAATGGAGAATCTTTAATTAACCTTCAATGCAGTCGAATAAAAGTCACAAGACCACCTAAATCAGTGGTTCTCAACCTGGGGGTTGGGGCCCCCTTGGGGGTCGAATAACAATTTGCCAGGGGTCACCGAATCCTGGGATGTTTTTGAAGCCCGCACCGCTTTCCCAGCCTTTTCACAGCCGATGGAGAGAGATAAAAGGGAAAGAAAGGAGAACAAAGAGAGAGTGGTACATCCTAAAATGTACCATAAGTGGTTTTAATACTGTACGAGTGAAAGGGACTCGGGGAGCGCTAAATGTCCGTGGGTTAGGGGCGCAAATTACTTGTCTTGCCCAACAACTCACGATACGAAAATGTTACTGTTAGGGGTCCCCACAACATGTGAAATTTTATGAAGGGGTCACGGCACTAGCAAGGTTGAGAACCACTGACCTAAATGAAACGTATGCCGTTCCCCAATTCTTTTGTTACATATCTGATAGTTTTCTAAAACACCAATTGCATATATTGTAGTCGAAAGATTATCTGAACCTACCATTCCTTATTACAGTTTTGTTAAGCTGCATAGTACCAAAAGAAAACCATGGAGGCTTAGTGGTTAGCACTTCATCCCAGAAATCTGCGGTCCAGGGGCTTGGTGTCCTTGGAGGCGTTACATTTTCCCTGTGTTTTAGTCTATGTTGGTACTATATACGTATATACAGAAATGGAACTTGTTGCACTGGCTTACTAAATGTATGGATGATTTTTATGAATTTAAATCAAAGTAGAAATAATGTAACATTCTACTAACTGTGTAATGAGCCAAATCTAATTAGGTTTATGATATTCCTTCTGTCTGAAAATGTCAGTTATTAAATCACTAGAAACTTTCAATCACAAAACAGAATTTAATATGATTTGCCTTTAGTTTAATTTAAGATTCTCAACATCTCATTCAAATAACTCCTTAACAAACTGCACAGAAGCCGTCATGGATAAATCTGTAATGTTGAAGTTGTTCGGCACACAGGCAGTGTTTAATTTGAGTTTTCATTTATTCCATGAAGGTGCATATCGGGATGTAAAAATATTGGTTCAAATATTTCCATACTTTCACCTTTTGTGTTTATTTTTTTTTAGTCTGAACAGTTGGAATTGACTGTCGAAAGCACTATACTAATGAACAGATAATCGACCGATGGTTCCTCATATAGAAATGTTCATACAATTTTCTTATTGTGTGTATGGGCCATTGGTTCACCTTTTTTTTTTTTTTTTCTGTGAAGGTGAACTAAAGCTGGGTACACATGGTCCACGTCAGTAGGAACTGCTCGACATATGGACCACGTGTACAGCTGTCCTTCATACAGAAGCTGGTCTAAGAACCAGCATTTGTTAAAGGGACATGCTGGAAAACCAGCATCCAATCAGCGCTTGCAGCCAATGGCTGCGAGTGTTGGTTTGTTCTGGTGATAGGGTAGTTCCCCACCGAACACGTCGGGAGAAATTACTACACTTACATCGCAGTGATCTTTTCTGTTTTTCCAGCCCACTGGGTTGAATGAAAAAAACTGAATGTATGTATTAGGCATAACCCTTTAAATATGCTAAGTGCTGTAGTAGCAGTTAAAATCAGTGGCCGCTGGTGCTGTATATTTTGGAGGTGGGGGGGGGTGCAGCAAGCCCACCCTTTTTTGAAGCCAATTAGAGAGTTGGGCTCTGAACTTTTTTTTTTTTTTAAAACCCATTGAAATCCATGCGATGGTGCCCCTAATGGATGGACTGCCACTGGTTAAAATAGTGAAAATTGTCTTCCCCGGTGACAAAAAGGTTGGGGACCGCTGCTCTGGTGTATAGAAAATCAATGTCCCGAGGTGACTCAAAGTGTAAAGAAAAAAAAAAAAAAAAAAATCATCGCTCTTACATATAAGCGTGGATTTATTGAATGTAACAATATTCCACTCACATATTCAATCGTCTTGTATATTTCATTACATTTAAGGCAAATTAGGGAGATGCAGAGCTCTCCTCCTCACTGCTATTGTTACATTCAATAAATCCACACTTATATACACGTTTGAGCGATTTTCATTTTTCCGCTTTGCGTCACTCCAGGACAGTGGTTTTCTATACACTAGAGGATATCCTGGATACTTCTCTCCAACAGCAGTACCAAACCGTCTAAAGATTATATATTTTGAAGGCACGGTCTGACCCATTTAGGATCGCTCCTTAAGCTGAGCGGGCATTGCACCCGGTGGTAGAAGTGGAGTCACGTATCACAGTATAGTTCCCAGTATTGGATGAGCACTTTATTGACACTTTAAGAAGTGACTTTTAATCTACTAAAAAGGACTTTATACGCACAGACTGATATTCATTTAATCATTTTGTTTATTTATACAGTATATTGAAGTTTATCTATGATTTAGGGGATTTTTTGTGCAATTATGTTTTTTATAGTATGTTGGAATAAGCGCACCATTTTTCTACAATACTATGCCATCTAATGTTTAAAATCATTTTAATGGCGCAGCTGTTCCATGTTGGCTTCTTACACACTTTTATACTCTTTTACAGCGTTTTATTTTCACAGTTCACATACATAGCAGTATTCTATCACAGTGGTTAAAATACCCTTTGCTGGCAGCACTAGAAAAGTCGTTGGACTGCTGCTTTTACACACAACCAGCTGCTCACTTCTTTGACTTGCTCCCCTGAACAGTTTTTAAAAGTTCTGCTCTGGAAACGAGAGTGATAATAATAAAAACAGTTTTCAGTGGAGTGTGTTGGGCCACAGAGTTTGTGTGAGAACCATAGTCCAACTCTCCTAGTGATGCAGCTGATTAAAAAAGAAAAGAAACTATGTACAGTAAAACCTTGGATTGAGAGCTTAATTCGTTCCAGAAGCTTGCTTGTAATCCAAAGCACTTGTATATCAAAGCGAATTTTCCCATTAAAAATAATGGAAACTTAAATGATTCGTTCCACAACCATTTATTCATAAGTCCTTCAGTTTATAGTCAATATAAAAGATTATAGCAGTGTGATAAGTTGTGTAACCATAAAATGTCCATCCACAAATGGAAGCCTCCCCAAGGGGATTAGAAGCAAAATCCATCAGGAACTACAGGGTATAAAAGAGGAGAGGCACCTCTAAGAGCCTATTCACACAGGGACGACTTTGGATCCGACTTCATGTTACCCCCTAGTCGCCTTAAGTCGCGCTGCATGAGAAAATGAATGGAAGTGAATGGAGCCGTCTTAATGCACACTACTGCAGTCGCTCCGACTTCAAAAAAGGTTCCTGTACTACTTCAATCCGACTTGTAGGCAACTTGTACCCATTGATTTCAATGGAAGTCACCTCAGAAGTCGGATCACTGTCTTAACTGAAGCAACAATACAGGAAGATAACATACATTTCTCAGGCAAACCCCTCCCTCCCACAGAGGTGATTGTTGTTTGATTGGCCACTGGAAAGCCTCCTGTCCTGGAGGCGACTTGAAGTTGCCTTGTACTGTCCTGGAGGCAACTTGAAGTTGCCTTGTAAGTTGCCTGATGATTCATACTCAAGTCGTGTCCAAGTTGCCTCCCAAAGTCGTGCTGGAAGTCGTGTTGCCCCTGTGTGAATGGGCTCTAAGTGTAGCAATATGGTTACATTTAATGAAGGTACAACATTTAGCAACTCACATGGTTGATTAAAAGAGGCACATCTAAGTAAGTATGCAAGCATCTGGGGTAAAGCGATCCACTTAGACAGTCCTCACTGCCGGCTCCCACTGCTATCAGTCTACAATCAGAACGGAGAAGACTACCCTGCAGTAGAGCGATCTGAAAGCGAGGCTTAAACAGCTTGTTGAAGGGACATCAATGGCGGTGAGGAAGACGGTTTATGTGGACAGCTTTACCCTGGATGCCTGCATACTTGCATGTGCCTGTTTTAATCATCAACCATGTGAGTTTCTAAATGTTGTACCTTCATTAAATGTAACCATATTGCTACACTTAGAGGCTCCTCTCTTCTCTTTTATACTCAGCTGTGACATGACGTTACTCTTACATCAAGACATTGCTTGTATATCAAGTCAACATTTTTTAAAACATTTTGCTTATTTTGCAAAACGCTCTCAAACCAAGTTACTCTCAAACCAAAGTTTTACTGTATGTTTATTACTGTATAGTCAGCCTAACTACATTACAGTAATACATTTCAGGGGCTCAGATGGGCCTTAACCAGTCAGGATAATGTTGCTGACCTTGTGTTGAAACAATAATGTGACTGTTTGAGCTACGTTTGCTGTTTTTTTGCCTTCAGTTTTATATATGAGCTTATACTATAAGTAATAAAACAAACACAGAAGCGTCACAGATAGGTCCCTTTAATCCTGATTACCATCTTTTTTTCTTTGTGAATTAAAAATAAAAAGCCATTTGCTTTTCCCATTTTTACAGTAATGGGTGCACCCGTGGGAGGAAAGTCTTCATATACAACCGAAAAAAACTCTTCCGTCAGCACACCATTGCCCAATTACAAAAATGAAAACCCTCTTTTTGTATATATTTAACCTGTCAAGTGAACATTTTAAAGCTGATTAATTCTTCATGCCTTGTTCCATGTGCTTACCACTGGGATGTTTATTTGAATTGCATTAATTAGCTTGTGCAGTTGCTTGGTCTGTCACTATTTATTATTTCACATTGGATGTGGCTGCAGAGGTCCACATTTATATTTCCAGTCTGTCGTTGGTGTAAAATCAGATGTACAGTTTTTTTCAGGGTATTGTGTCTCACATTATTGTTCCCGGACTGCTGTCACCTCCATGAAAGAATCATATATTCGTGAATGTTCACTTGACTCAATTTACTGTTTTCCGCTCAGTAAGTTTAGACAGGTTGTCGCATTCATTAATTGTTTGTTGGTAACATAAAATGAGCAGCTCAAGTTATGTTAGGTGACATGATTGTGTTGTATCCTGATGTGTCATCATTGGCACCTGCTTTCCACAAGCTACTTTGAATTAAAAGACACATTTTGCTTAAGGCCCCTTTCACACTGAGGCGGTTTGCAGGCGCTATTGCGCTAAAAATAGCGCCTGCAAACCGGCCCTAAACAGCGGTTGCTGTTTCGGAGCGGTGCGCTAACAGGAGCGCTCCAAAAGTCCTGCTAGCAGCATCTTTGGAGCGGTGTGTTTACCGCTCCTCCACCGCTCCTTCCCATTGAAAGCAATGGGAAACCACGGCTATACCACCGGCAAAACGCCTCTGCAGAGGCGCATTGCCGGCGGGATTAACGGTAAAGGTCCACTCACAAAGATTATTGCATATGTTAATATTTAAAATACAGCTTGATTTCAACTGATGTAAATCACAATGGGGTGCCTATTGAGGTAAGCATTTGGAGGTGGTGAGGAAATAGTTTGAAAAAATTTTAATCGGTAAATAGAAATCATGTACAAAAATTAATTCAACTCTGTATTCTATATTTAAATGTATTTTTTTTAAATGTAAGCAATATGGGAACACAAATTTTACCTGGTGTAAGCCTCTTGTAGTTCATGTTCAGCATGGCTGAAGTGTGAAAGGAGCCAGTGCATTCATGTACGCGGGGAAAGCTCTAGATTATAGAAAACTATTTTTTAGCAAATTCTGGTTTTATTTTTATTTTGTTTGTTTTTACCTGGAGTTGTGCTCTAAATTCTCATTATTGTGATATTTTTGTTTGTGAATGGATTGCTTTTAGTAGAACATTTAGTGTGATAAAATTCAGTTTATATAACCCATCTGTTCTAACAATTTGAGCCTGTACCACCAGACCACCATAGGCTTCGGGCCAAAAAAAAATCCTGTCACGCGGGTGTGAATAGGACCTTTTGCTGGCTATGTGTGTGCTAGTCAGTTCTTTGCTTTAGAAACAGAGCTTCCCTAGCAGCGTGTATGGGTTTCCATTAAATCTTGCAAAGTAGAAATACAACACAAGACTGACATTGCCTGGGACTTTGGCTATTCTCTTCAATTCACATTGTCATGTGCATTTCACTAAAGCCGGCCATAGGTGGTGTGATTATCTTTCCTGCAACCACAGGTTGTTAGAAAATTGCTTGATTCTCCATCAACACTGACTGTGTTGATGGAGGAATCCCTCCCAGGGAGCCACTGTGGTCTGCCGGCAGGGAGACGTCTCTGCCAGGAGAACACAGTAATTATTGCTTGAGGCTATAACTGTTGGCAATCGCATGCCAAAAATCCGACATGCTGCTTGTACCCAAGTTGATAGATCGACTTTGGTGCTTTCAGCCTGCCCATTGATGGATCGAATCTCAGCCGGGCCCTGCTTAACCAGCAGAGATGCGAACTGTCTATGGCCAGCTTAACCACTTCCCGCCCAAGGACGTCATATGACGTCCTGGACTTTCAGTGGGGATATCTGAAAGATGCCTGCAGCCACAGGCATCATTCAGATATCCATCTCTTCAGCTGGCGAACCTGCGCACCATAAGAACGATCATAGCGACAGTTCTGCCGCTTGATCGTTCTTATAGGCGATGGGAGGGGACCCGGAGAAACGATCTGCCAGTGCTGGATGAGAGGCATAGAGATGACTGGTGACCAGATGGGCGCGATGTTATGATGTCACGCCCGGGTACCGGAATGTAAACAAAGCTGCAAACGCGGCTGAAAGCATGAGATCCGTGAATTATTTTTCACGATCTCGTGCTTTCCAGCCTGGAGGAGAGATGCGGGGTCTTATTGACCATGCATCTCTCCATAAGGAGTACCTGTCACAAACCATTCTTATTACAAGGGATGTTTCCATGCCACACACTGATGTCACAGCGCTCAACAGGAGGAGAAGGGCTCCTTTAGTGCCGGCCGGCATTTTGTTTTAAACGCTTTAAAACACTACGTGTTTGTGAGTATGCTTTTCCTTTTGTGCTTTTAATACATTTTTACGGAATCACACTATGGTCCGTTTCTTTCCATACCTTTGTACCGAGGACCTTTACCTTTGAGCAAGTGAACTTATCCGTGGATACCTGCCCATTGGAGCTTTGATAATCCGGTGTCGCAGTCCGTGGATGGAGTTTTTACATATATGCTTTTGAATCTGGTTGCTCTGGTAAGCGGCTTTCCGTTCGGTGGTGGTTTCCTCACAAGAAGCTTTATTCACGGTGGTTCTGCCATATCTTGTTGACAAAATGTGGAAAATTACAAGGGGTATGAATACTTTTTCAAGGCATTGTAGCATCTAGACGTTATATAATGTAATAGCCTTATGGTGTGTTACGAGCATTTGTTTTTTCATGCCGCAACACTTAGTAGACCCATGTGTTCTTTATAGAGCAGATGAAATGATCCCTTTTGGCATGTATCATGCATGAAGTCCTGCTCCCTAAAGATCAGTTTTTGCAATTTGATTGTTAGAGACTCATTTTGTAAACAAATGGCCCTTAAAATATCCAGATGGCAGCATTTTTCTGCAATGTAATTTCTGTACGTAAAACCAAACTCATAATTACTGCACAGGCAAAACTGTTTATTTCTTTGCACGTCTTTTCTTTTGAGACATATATGTATGCAAATTGCTTTTCATCATTGAGTATTTTATTTTTTTCTCTCAAAGACCTTTAGCATTGACCAGTGGTTGGATTTGTGCAGGTCTCTAAATATTCACAGTTGTAATGTCATAGGTTAGAATTTCTACATCATAATCGTGGATCATCCTATGGAAATTGACACTCGGGGTATATTCACTTCAGCCGTTGTTGAAACGCAGCGGCTGTGGTGCAGGCCAGCCGGTATAGGCGCAGTGATGATGCGATGATCTCCATGGATCACGCTGTTTTTGTTTTTTTTGTTTTAATTAACTTTCTGAGAGGTCACCCATACATCTCCTGGAGTTAAATTGCCGGCTTGGCTTCCACTGCGCTGTGCTGAAATATAGTACTGCACGCACTACTTTTTTTCTGCACACACGCAGTGGTATAAACCGGAAAGAGAGGGAGAGAAGTCGGAGGAAAGAAGGCATTTTTCCTTGTTTTTATTGTGCGGTTTTCTTAAAAATAAATGAAAGCTAAAATTTAAATGTTCTGAATCTAAGGATTTTAGAAATCTCTCTATTGTATGTATTTTGAAGCAGTCTTAAGGGGAGATTGATTATGACATGAATGCTTGAATATTAGATGCTGCAGCCTCCTCAGCTCACAGTAGGCATTTCAGTATGTCAATTAATTGTGGTAGTCAATATGCTAAAAGGTCTCATGAGAGGAGATGTATGCTTTAAAGTAGGATGTCCTCAATGACATGTCCTTTAATGTCCCTGTGTGCTTGAGTCTTAGCAACCATATCTTTTTTTTTTTTTATCTCCAAGTGAGGTTTTCCAGACTGCGGACAATACAAGTGAAGTGCAGGTATTTTTGGAGAATGGTGGTGTATTTCTTGTCTGCTTATTATAATAGATCTATGCCTTTATAATACACGCTGGTTTCTGACAAGGAATATGTATGGTGTTGATTTGTATGAAATCACTGGGCAACTGTAGTCTTATAGAAATCTATTGAGGTGCTATAGAAATGTAAACAATGTGACAGCCAGTAAAAGTGAAAAGTAAAAGTGATCACCAATAAATAGACACAGTTTGACACACCTCTATCCCTGCAATAAGCATCAAAAGAAAAAGGTTCGCCCTTGGGACTTTAAGTGAAGTGAGCACAAAAAAGCCAGTAAAAAATTGCAGAAATAATTATGGTATATATTTAATTCAAGTAGAAAGCAGTACATACATTGCTGTCATGAACATGAGCCAATTCATACAGAATACAGAAAATAGGTAAAATTATATTGCAAGTATCTGTCAATATTTTAACACACAAGCATCAAGTATACCCAACGCGTTTCGCGAGGCTTTGCTCGCTCTTCATGGGTGGATGCTCATATTGTACCTAAAATGAAAGGATATAGTATATAGTTTGATATAAAAGGCACAGCGTAAGGGGGCCCTTGATGTGACAAAAACCCCATACTCACCAATGGACATAGCCAAAAACCAGCGCATGTGAGGCTCCCAAACGGCGGCAGCAAATGTCCTGCCAGGAAACAGAGGAGGCGGGCCAGGGAACAGAGAAGGCGGGCCAAACAAAGTCCCAACCAGGGCCAAACGGAAGCAGGGCACAGCATGGATAAAGTTTGTGTATCCCCAAAAGTCTCAATGGGTCCATAAGGAATATTGGCTCTAAAAACAAATATGTATGTTAGATAATTGAGATTATGGTTTGTCTGTGTTAGCTATACGTTATGCTGTTATACCTCTGACTCGCATATAGGGATCGCCTCTTTTTTGTTTGCTTTGTTCACTGTTTCCTTATACTTGAAGCTCATATGCTTCCTTAATGTGGACGATATGTCAATGCTGATCTATTTGATGGATTAACGGAGTCCGCCCCATGAGAAGGGGGCCTTAAATTGGTTGGTTGTAAAGGCTTTAAGGTTTTTTTTTTTTTTTTTTCCTTAAGGCATTCTCCGCATTAAGATAGAAAACCTTTTATTGTCAGCTGCTGTCTCCAGCCCCCAAAAAACTTACCTTGGCCTAGCCCTGAGCCAGAGCAGTGGCACTGCTCTTTCTCTCCCTTTTCACTGGTATCAATTGGCTCTTGCTGCTGTCAATCAAATACAGTGATAAGGGGAGGGGTCAAGCAGCACCGTGTACCAATGGATACATGGAGCGTGTCTTCCTATAGGGACACACAGAGAGGAGAAGGAGCCCAGAGATTTGATGGGGGAGCCTGAGAAGCGGCTGATTGGGGCTGCTCTGTGAAAAACCATTGTACAGAGCAGATAAAAAAAAAAAAAAAAAATCTTTTAATTTTACAATAACTTAACACTTTCCCTACCTAGTCATTGTAAAATGACGTCGGCAGGAACCCTCCCTCCCTCAGAGTGGACGTCATATGACGTCCTAGCATTCCCGGGCAGCAAGGGGGCGCGCGCGCCGCATTGCTTGGGACCCGGTGCCCGGCGGTCACCGCAGGACCATGGATCTGTGTGTGTAAACACACATCAATGTCCTGTCAGTGGTGAGGAAACCGATGTGTGTTCCCAGTAAAGAGGAACACACATCTGGTCTCCTCAGTTTGTGAGTCGCCTCCCCCCACAGTTCGAACACACTTTAGGTCACATTTTAACCCCTTTCTCGATCTCTAGTGTTAACCCCTTCCCTGCCAGTCACATTAACACAGTAATCAGTGCAGTTTTATAGCACTAATCGCTGTATAAATGTGAATGGTCCCAAAAATGTGTCAAAAGTGTCCCATATGTCCGTCGCAATGTCGCGGTCACAATAAAAATCGCAGATCGCCGCCATTACTAGTAAAACAATAAAAATAAGTGCCATAATTCTATTCCCTATTTTGTAGATGCTAGAACTTTTGCGCAAACCGATCAAATACGCTTATTGCAATTTTTTTTGGTAAAAAAAATGTGGAAGAATACATATCGCTCTAAACTGAGGGGAAAAAAATATATATTTTTTTAAAATTATGATATTTATTAAATCAAAAAGTAAAAGATATTGTGTTTTTCAAAATTGTGTCTCTTCTTTTGTTTATAGCGCAAAAAATAAACACTGCAGAGGTGATCAAATACCACCAAAAGAAAGCTCTATTTGTGGGGGAAAAAGGGCGTCAATTTTGTTTGGGAGCCACGTCGCACGACTGCGCAATTGTCATTCAAATTGCGACAGCGCTGAAAACTAAAAATTGGTCTGGGCAGGAAGGGGAAGTGAAAATGCCCTGTATGGAAGTGATTAAAATACAAATTTCACACAAAGAATGGGGGTGGGGAATTGGGGATAGAAATGAAAAATAGGGGGATTTGGATGGGTGTCAGCGGGTGGGGGTGCAGATAGTTCTGTTTTAGCCCCCAGCAAATAATCAACATTTTTAATTAACTTAAGACAATAGTAGAACGTTTTTGAGCGCAAATTATAAAACGGCTCCAATGTTTCTGGTTGGGAGTGCTTCTATGAATCTATCTTCTAAACCCGGAACTGGCTCTGAAAATTCCTTTGGGCAGAAAAAATGCCTGTGAAGATATAGAAGCTTATTTTTAAAGAGTATTACACTGCTTGTATTATAAGATGGGACAGCCTCTTTTATGTCCATTTTCCCAGGCTGAATGCAGCTATTCTGCGCTTAATTCCATCACTGTTGAGTGTTGCCTCATCCATATTTATCCCCTCAGGCTTCCAAACACTTCAGAAATGTTTTTTTGCTTAGCATTTGTTAAACTTTTAGCATCTTGATTTCTTTTTCCCTCAATTACTTACGCTTGTGTGTGTTTGTTTTTTTTTTTTTAAAAGAAGCATCTGGCAGAAGATTTAATGTCTGACCAATTCCTAGCCTAATGCCGCATACACACCATTACTTTATGTGATGAAAAAAAACGACACTTTCTGTGAAGTAAAAAATGACGTTTTTGAAACTTCAATTTTCAAAGACGAAGTTGCCTACACACCATCGTTTTTCTCACAATGTTCTTGCAAAGTGAGGTTACGTTCCACCACGTTTTACCATTGAAGTAGCTTCTGGGCATGCGTGGATGAAAAAACGTCTTACAAAACGACGTTTTTTGCTACACACGGTCAATTTCTGTGAAGTAAAAAGTGCACTTTTGAAAAACGACACATAAAATTGAAGCATGCTTCAATTTTTTTTGGTCGTTTTTTACAAGACATAAAACGACGTTTTCCCCCACACACAGTCAATTAAAGTGACGTTTTTAAAAACGTCATTTTTTTTCATCACATAAAGTGATGGTGTGTACGCGGCATAAGGCTTTTTAAACGCTAGTGTTGTGGAATTTATCAGTCATACATCTCTCTTCCCCTCTGTTTAAGCTGAATATAATTTATCAACGTAAAAATTCTTAGCTTGTAAATTTACTGCAGTAATTCTTCAGATTTGGCATTTAAAAAATGGGAAATCTAAAGTATTGAAGCAACTTTCCATAACTGGATATCTTTTCCCTAAAGTATAATTAAGCACAAATAAAATATTTTAATGTATTGCAATTTTGTTTGTTCTGCATTATTTTTGTGGATTTTTTTCAGCTACAGAGGCAAAAACATTATCTTGTAAACTACAGTTTTCATCTTCCGTATATAGGAGATGAACAAAGGCGACTTGCTTGTAATCCAGCCTGGGCTCCCTACATAGATACAGTGGTGGAGTAAGCGTAGCCACCGAGGGGTGGGACATATGATGTTCACAGGATTACCAGATAAAAATTAAGCAAAAGAAACTTGAAACAAAGCTAATTAAGGCGCCTCATCTAAGGTCTGGTAGGCTGCTACGCATTATACTTTAGTTTTTTGAGTTTAGATATGCAATACAGCACTACATTATTTTAACTGACAAGTGATGCTGTACCAAAATACATTGTATGGCATTATTTTCTCCACAAATAGAGCTTTCTTTTGGTGGTATTTGATCACCTCTGCAATTTGTATATTTCTTTATCGTACATCACGGGACACAGAGCAGCATAGCCATTACATATGGGTTATATAGTGTACCTTCAGGTGATGGACACTGGCACTCTCCGACAGGAAGTTCCCTCCCTATATAACCCCCACCCATAGTGGGAGTACCTCAGTTTTTTCGCCAGTGTCTTAGGTGTTGGTGCACGTTGAAGGTTGTGCCTGCAGTTTGTCCTTGGGACCAGGGCCAGCCGACCGGATCCGTCCAAGGTGCTTCATAGCCAAAGTGGACGGTACCCGGGCCCCAATTCGTGGATGGGGTTTTGCCTATAATGCCTCTCCTTGGAGGGCTGGACTCTGGGTTCCAGGACTGGGTTTTTTAACCTATGAATACCTGCTGCCAGTAGTGCTGTATAGGTCCAGGTGTGTGGTGTTCCTGACTTGGACCCCGGTCCCTGAAGGTCTATGACCATACCCACGGTGAAGGGGGAAGATTGGGCCTCTTGCATGAGCAATACCCTGCGGCGTGGAAAGGTAAGCGGGGGGCCTACGGAACTTGGTTTGTCAGTGGGCTCCCCACAGGGGACTCTGGGGAAAAGCCTTTTTTATGCCTCTGTGCATGGGCTAAAAGAGAAACCACAAAGTCTGCATGACTGGATGGCTCAAACACCCAGGTATACTGTTCCTCTGGCTGGGCTAATAGACTGCTGCTGCTGCTACAAGGTGTTTTGCTCCATGAAATGTAAAAGGGAGCATGTCAGGTTTAAATTACTTACTTCCTGATGTCTGTGTATATCCAGCAGCTCCCGGGCTCCTCTCCCCACATGGATTCTGCTTCCTGCTTCCTGAAAGCGGCGTCGGGAGCGCGCGCGCGCGCGTGCGCGCGCACTGTTATAGGCGCCGACGCTGCGTGGAGGGGCGGGGGACGCCCAGGGAGTTCCCTCCCCTCTGTACATCAGAGGGAAAAACTCTATTTAGCCTGTCAGTTTGCTGAAGGCTGTGAAGGGACACGGAGCAGCGATGCTGAGCTGAGCAGGATAGGTTTGCCTATGTTATGCTGACACAGTGACACCTAGTGGCCGTTTTTTTGTACACACCTTGCTAAAGAGCTGTTTAAGCTCATATTTTCTCTAAAAAGCCGGTGTACTAAGTAGCAGTCAGAGTACTTAGTATTTGGTACTCTCTTAGCCCAGCATTAAGGGAAGCAATATTAGGATATAATTAAGCCCTTGGGGCTCAATATTGCTATCTCTTGTTAGGTTTTGGGAAGTTTAGTTTCTGTCTAACATTACCCTAGCCTAAATTTTTTTTTCCTCATTTATTTAAATGTGTGTTTTTCTCCAGCTATTACAGTTAGTTGTATATTAGCGGAGTATCTCAGATTTGTTATTATGGCTCCTAAGGGTGCAGGGAACGCTAAAAATGCTAAAGGTGTTAAAAAGCCGAAGGGTTCCCCATCGGGCTCGGAGGATATTTCCCAGAATCCACCTGCCCCTACCTCCCCGGAGGATCCGGAGGTTGCTGCCCTGGGTGAGCCATCGGGGTTGCTAGGTGCTATGGCGGGCCCTATTCAACCAACTCCTTCCTATGTCACGGAAGAGATGTTAGCCTCCACCTTGGGTGGATTTGAAAAGAGGATGGCCGCTCTTATTACGGCCTCTTTATCCGGGAAGAAGCGGGCTAGGTCCCCGTCTCCCAGGTTTGAATCTCCTGAGGAAGATGTCCTTTCCACTGAGGAATTGGAAGATACAGGAGACCAGGCTGAGGATCATCTGGACCATTTGGGTTCTGAAGATTCTACTATAGAAGAACCTTTTTCAGCTTCTCACGCAGAAAAATTGTGGGTTCAGTCCTTAACGGATATGGTGCGGTCAGCTTTTAAAATGCCTTTGCCTCAGCCTCTGGCCTCCGCTGTGTCCTCATTGGGCTCCCTAAAAGCGCCCCAAGCCAACCTGGTGTTCCCGGTCCATCCTTTGTTAAAGGACCTGATATTTCAGGACTGGGTTAAGCCAGACAGGATTTTTCTGCCTCCTAAAAGGTTCGCAGTTATGTACCCTTTAGAGGAGGAGTTTTCAAAAAAATGGGCTGTCCCCACTGTTGACGCAGCCATATCATGTGTCAATAAAGCTTTAACATGTCCAGTGGACAATATTCACATGTTCAAAGATCCTGTGGATAAAAGGCTTGAGACCTTACTAAAGGCATCCTTTTCCACAGCGGGGGCAGTGGTCCAGCCAGCTGTAGCTGCCATTGGCATCTGCCAGGCTTTAAAAGACCAGGCCAAGCAGGCCCTAAAGGACCTCCCGGCTCAACAGGCTCAGGACTTAGCCGATCTACCTAGAGCCTTATGTTTCGCGGTAGACGCTATCAAGGATTCAATCCAACAGGCGTCCCGCCTATCCCTGTATTTGGTCCACATGAGAAGATTACTTTGGTTAAAGAACTGGTCTGCAGAAACCCCCTGCAAAAAACTCCTTACAGGATTCTCCTTTCAAGGAGAGAGATTGTTTGGAGAAGATCTTGACAAATATATTCAAAAGATCTCTAGTGGTAAGAGCACCCTTTTACCGGTTAAGAAAAGGTTCCGAGGTCCCTCTTCTAAGCGCCCAACCTCTCCAGTTCCAGGGCCCTCATTCTCTATGCAGTATCGACGGCCTCCTGGACGCGCAGCTGCAAACAGGCCCCAGGGGCAAGCTGCAGGGAACAAGAGACCGTGGAACCGTAAGCCGGTTAAGGCTGCCCCTAAGGCAGCCTTGTGAAGGGGCGCCCCCACTCTCTCGAGTGGGGGGAAGACTCCGGTTGTTCTCGGAGTTGTGGGGGGCCCAAGTTACCGACCAATGGGTTCTGTCCTCAGTAACTCAGGGGTACAAGCTGGAGTTTCGGGAGTTCCCCCCTCCTCACTTTCAAATGTCAAGACTTCCAGGCGACCCTCAGAGACAGGCATCGCTTCTGTCCGCCCTAGAGCGACTCCTATCTCAAGGAGTGATTATGGAAGTACCAGCAGGGGAGCAAGGACAAGGGTTTTACTCAAACCTCTTCGTTGTCCCGAAGCCAAACGGCGACGTCAGGCCTATTCTGGACCTAAAGTTATTAAACCGCTTTTTAAGAGTCCGGTCTTTTCGAATGGAGTCCATTCGTTCGGTGGTGGCCGCCCTCCAAGGAAAGGAGTTCTTGGCCTCCATCGATATAAAGGACGCATACCTGCACGTTCCGATTTTCCCAGGCCATTACAGGTATCTGCGTTTTGCCCTAAACTATCGGCATTATCAGTTCGTGGCTCTTCCGTTCGGACTAGCCACGGCCCCTCTGGTTTTTACGAAGATCCTGGCCCCCGTATTAGCCATCCTAAGGGAACAGGGCATTCTGATCATGGCCTACCTAGACGATCTTCTGGTAGTCGACCACTCAGCGGCCGGTCTAAATCGGGCAGTGTTGCTAGCAGTAAACTGCCTAGAGTCCCTGGGTTGGGTTCTAAACCGGGACAAATCGGCTTTACAGCCCACAAGAAGGTTGGAGTATCTAGGTCTGATTTTAGATACAAGACAACAACGGATCTTCCTGCCCCAGTCCAGAGTGGACTCGATAAGGGAGTTAATCCACATAGTCCTAAGCAGCACAAGGCCATCTATACGCCTCTGCATGCGCCTGTTGGGAAAGCTAGTGGCCACCTTCGAGGCAGTGCCCTATGCCCAGATCCATTCTCGGAGACTACAGAGAGCAATTCTCGCGGCCTGGGACAAAAGACTCCAGGCCTTGGATCTTCCCATTTCCCTTCCCTATGCGGTAAGGCAGAGCCTGTGTTGGTGGCTAGTCACAAAAAATCTTCTGAAAGGAAGATCGTTCAATCCCCCCTCATGGAGGATAGTAACCACGGACGCCAGCCTATCAGGTTGGGGTGCAGTCCTAGACGATTTAACCCTACAGGGGAAATGGTCAAGGGCAGAATCAGCCCTACCCATAAATGTCTTAGAGATCCGAGCAGCTCGGTTGGCTCTTTTGGGCTGGACGGAGGTTCTGCAGGGCTCCCCAGTAAGGGTACAATCCGACAATGCCACTGCCGTAGCTTATATAAACCACCAGGGTGGCACCAGGAGTCAGGCAGCCCAAAGGGAGGTAGATCGGATCTTTTCATGGGCAGAAGCCCATGTCCCCTGCATCTCAGCTATCTTTATCCCCGGGGTGGACAATTGGCAAGCGGACTTCCTCAGCCGCCAACAGATGTCCCCAGGGGAGTGGTCCCTCCATCCCGAAGTGTTCCAGGTCATTTGCCGGAAGTGGGGTACTCCGGAGGTGGACATTATGGCGTCCAGATTCAATGCCAAAGTAGCAAACTTTGTCTCTCGAACGAGGGATCCATTGGCCTGCGGGACAGATGCCTTGGTGTGTCCTTGGCATCAGTTTGCGCTAATCTATGCCTTCCCTCCAATACGGATGCTACCCCGTCTTCTTCACAGAATTCAAAGGGAACGCAAGCCAGCGATTCTAGTGGCCCCAGCGTGGCCTCGAAGACCTTGGTACTCCTTGATAAAAAGGATGACCGTAGAGGAGCCTTGGGTCCTCCCTCTACGTCCGGACCTCCTCTCACAAGGGCCATTCTACCACCCTGCCTTACAGGCCCTAAATTTAACGGCCTGGCGGCTGAGTCCCTGATTCTCAGAAACAGAGGCCTTTCAGGGCAGGTCGTTTCTACCCTTATAAACGCAAGAAAACCAGTTTCCAGGTTAATATACTATAGGGTGTGGAAGGCCTATATTACCTGGTGTGAAACCAGGAAATGGGATCCCCGCAGATATACTATTGGGAGAATCCTGGAGTTTTTACAGTTGGGAGTGGAAAAAGGTTTGGCGGTCGGCACAATCAAGGGGCAGGTGTCTGCCTTGTCGGTCTTCTTCCAGAGATCGTTGGCTGCCCATTCCTTAATGAAATCCTTTTTACAAGGTGTTATTCGGGTGAATCCCCCGATTAAAGCTCCCCTGTATCCTTGGGATCTAAATTTGGTTCTATCGGCCTTGCAAAGGCAGCCCTTTGAGCCCTTGTCCGTGATTCCTTTGGTCCTTTTGACTAGGAAACTAGTGTTTCTGGTGGCCATGGCATCCGCCAGAAGGGTGTCGGAGTTGGCAGCCTTGTCATGTAAGGCACCTTATTTATTATTGCATAAGGACAGGGTCGTTTTGCGGCCGCTTCCGTCCTTCCTGCCTAAGGTGGTATCAAATTTTCACCTTAATCAAGATGTGATTCTTCCATCATTTTTTCCAAAGCCTTCTTCTAAGGAAGAGAGGTTACTACATTCCTTGGATGTAGTTAGAGCTGTAAAGATTTACTTGGAAGCTACAGCCCAGATTCGTAAGACGGACGTCTTATTCATTCTGCCGGAAGGGCCCAAGAAGGGCCAGGCAGCGTCTAAGGCCACTATTGCTAAGTGGATTAGACAGACGATTATTCAGGCCTATGGCCTGAAGGGGAAGAGTCCACCCTTATCGGTTAAGGCTCATTCCACTAGAGCTATAAGTGCCTCTTGGGCAGCGTATCACCAGGTCCCTATGGCTCAGGTCTGCAGGGCAGCAACCTGGTCATCTGTCCACACATTTGCAAAATTTTATCAAATGGACGTTAGGAGGAACGCTGATTCAGCCTTTGGGCAGGCGGTACTGCGGGCCGCAGTTTAATCTCCTCTTGTCCGGTGGCACCTCTTGTTTGGTTTTTTCTGGTTGTCTCCCTCCCCTCATGGAGCATTGCTTGGGGACATCCCATATGTAATGGCTATGCTGCTCTGTGTCCCGTGATGTACGATAAAGAAAAAGGGATTTTTATTAACAGCTTACCTGTAAAATCCTTTTCTTGTAGTACATCACGGGACACAGAGCTCCCACCCCTCTTATGGGGAATTTTGGGATGCATATTGCTTGCTACAAAACTGAGGTACTCCCACTATGGGTGGGGGTTATATAGGGAGGGAACTTCCTGTCGGAGAGTGCCAGTGTCCATCACCTGAAGGTACACTATATAACCCATATGTAATGGCTATGCTGCTCTGTGTCCCGTGATGTACTACAAGAAAAGGATTTTACAGGTAAGCTGTTAATAAAAATCCCTTTTTTCGCTATAAACAAAAAAGTTTTACTTTCTACTATAAAACATTTCCAATGAAAAAAAAAATCGAATTTGTTCATCAATTTAGGTCAATATGTATTCTGCTACATATTTTTGGTAGAAAAAACAAAACAAAAAGCTTGTGCTGATTGGTTTGTGCCAAAGTTATAACGTCCACAAACTATGGGATATATTTATGAAATGTGTAGTTATTTATTTCGACTAGTAATGCCGGTGATCCACGACTTGTAGTGAGACTGAGATTTCACGGCAGACAAATCGGACACTAACTGACACTTTTTTTTTTACACTTTTTGAGGGCCAGGGACACTAATACTGTACAGCGATCAGTGCTAAAAAAATAAGCAAGGTCACTGTACTAATGACTGTCTGGGAAGGGGGTCTCCATCAGGGGCGATCAAAAGGTTAACTGTGTGCCTAGCCAGTGTTTGTGTACTGTATGGGAGCTGCGTTTACTAGGGAAGGCCAATAAACCATGTTCGTGCTTTGCAGGAACACAGGATCAGTTCCTTCTCTCCAGAGAGAAAGGCGATTTGCATTGTTTACATTGCATGTTGCGCCCCAGACCTGGAATTGCTGGATCATGTACTAGGTATGTGATCCTGTGCAGCAGAGCCACCGTATATGCAAGTTATATGGTCAGCAAGTGGTTAAAGTGTTCAAGATTGAAAATTTTAATTTGTTCTGGTGACTTCTGTGACTGGGATGTAAAATAATGGGAAATTAAAAATAGCTTTATGGCTGTCACTGGAGGTAAAGAAAAATCTTCCAATTGTCACCACTGTCTAAGTGGGGGTTTCCCCAAATTTGGAAGTACCAGTATTTCCAATTGCATACCTAATTACCTGTTGCATCTTTGGGACAGGAAGTGAAGGGAAAATCTCACCGATGGGATGTAGCCAGCATAAGAAGTGTTTTTTTTTTTTTTCAATCTCCATCAAAAATTGTTTGCTTATCTACTTAGAAAAATACTAGTTGCCTGACAGTTATGCTGGCCTTCAGGCGTTATTGCTTTCCTTAGCCACTGACTTCGACATTTCTATTACTGGACTGGCTTTAACACCTTTGCACCTCTTTGTGTTCTCTCAAGACTTTCCTGATCTCATTCTCAGGGTTTCATATGAAAAATAAGATGCTCACCCAGCAAAGCAGGATAGTGCCGACAATGTTGGAGGGGTCGATTTTATGTTGCTGCTTTTGTAAGGCCCCTTTCACATTGAGGCGTTTTTCATGCGCTACAGCGCTAAAAATAGCGCTGCTATACCGCATGAAAAAATCATGCCCTGCAGGCTTCAATGTGAAAGCCCGAAGGCTTTCACACTGAAGCAGTGCGGTAGCAGGACCGCTCCAAAAGTCCTGCTAGCCGCATCTTTGGAGCGGTATAGGAGCAGGGTGTTTACCGCTCCTATGCCGCGCCTTCCGATTGAAACCAATGGGAAACCGCGGTAAGACCGCCCGCAATGCGGGTGGTATTAACCCTTTTTTGGCCGCTAGCGGGGGTTAAAACCTCACCGCTAGCGCCCGAATATCGCAGTAAATACGATGGTATAGCGGCGCTAAAAATAAAGGGAATTATACCGTCACCGCACCTCCGCTGCCCAATGTGAAAGCAGCCTAACCCTTGCTTTTCCTTATGCTATCCCATCTATTACCTGTGCAGACTATAGTATATTTTTTGTTACTGCCCATCTCTCCTGTTAAAAGCTCTTTAGCAGTCCTTTGTGTGTCTTTGTTGTCGGTCTGCTCAGGTACAATTACACCACTGCTAAATATATTTTAATTGACTGAGAGGTTAGCCTATACAAACATATTAATTCCAGCCAGTCTGTAATGGAGGTCTAATATCATTGTATCTGGGCAGGATTCTGAAAGTAAACTCAAATTGTACGCAGTTTCCCGACTATCTGGGGAATGCTAGAGAACTGTGACAGGAAAGAGGGTGCAATTACAGGCTTACAGCAGCGTCCGTACAAACGTATAGTTAGAGAGGATAGCAAAAGGAATAGCAAGGGTCACTTTGGTTTTATTGATTGAATGCGGTACTGATAGACAAATGGGAAATGTTTACCGCAGACATGTCTACAGGTGTGAAAGAATGCACCCTTGGGGCTGCTATGTGTGTATAGCACTAATCTTAAGTAGAACTTTGGCCTCCCATTAAAAAAATGATTGTGACACTTAAAGTGGATGTAAACCCAATATTTTTTTTTTTTATGTCACAATGTAGAGAATAAGATTTCCTATCATCTGTGCCCAGTCTTGCCACACAGAGTTAATCCAGCTCTGAGCAATCCTCTTTTATTGTTCAGCGAAAATTAACAGACTTCCAGAAAAAAACCCTGTCTAAATAAAAAGTCCGTTCCTCTCTCCTTGCTTTGAGTGACAGGTTATTTACATATCTAGCTTGGACATGTTATGTTATGTTTATCATAATATGAGGTGATTCACAGTTCATTGTATATTACCAGGATGTGTTATGTGGGGGAGGGGTGGATTTCTCACTTTTTATACTGTGGATCACCTCATATTATGATTAACATAACATATGATTAACATAACATATGATAAACATGTCCAAGCTAGATATGTAAATAACCTGTCACTCAAAGCAAGGAGAGAGGAACAGACAGGGTTTTATCTGGAAGTCTGTTACTTTTCACTGAACAATAAGAGGATTTCTCAGAGCTGGATTAACTCTGTGTGGCAAGACTGGGCACAGATCATAGGAAATCTTATACTCTACATTGTGACATAATTTTTTTTATTTATTTTTTAACTTTAACCACGCAAAATGACGTATCTGTAAGTCGGTACTTTGGAGCGCAATACTGGTATTTTCGGGAATGCTGTATGTTTGTCTTTATGATAAAAGTGGTCTCCGCAGCGGATTTGCCACAAGATCACTTTTATCGGCGGCGGGAGAGGTGCACTCTGGTCATGTTTGTCGCTTACCAGTAGTGCCGGAGATGATCGCATCTTGTCCTGTGGATGCCTGGCTGCCGACTGAGGGGAAGATGTCCCCTGCTCAGCTCCATAGCATGGGAGGGTGGAAGCGATGTCAAATGTCACTTCCGCCCATAGCTCTTTAAAGGAGAATTTTTTTTTTCCAAGTGATTTTTTTTTTTTTAAATATGAGATCTGAGGTCTTTTTGACCCCAGATTTCATATTGAAGAGGTCCTGTTGTGCTTTTTTTTTTTTTTTATCACAAAGGATGTTTACATTCCTTGTAATAGGAATAAAAGTGACCCAACAAAGTTATTTTTTTTTTTTTTTTTTTTAGAGAACAGTGTCAAAAGATTTTCTTTTTTAAAGTAAAATAATAATAAAAAAACGATGTTCAAACCGAGAGCAATAATTCTAGCCCTCGACCTCCTCTGTAACTCAAAACTGGTAACCTGTAGACATTTTTAAACCTGGTCTATGGAGATTTTTAAGGGTAAAAGTTTGTCTCCATTCCACGAGCAAACGCGACATGTTGGGTATCAATTTACTCAGCGTAACATTGGCATTCACAATATAAAAAAAATTGGGCTAACTTTACTGTTGTCTTATTTTCAAAAAAGTGTATTTTTTCCTCAAAAAGTGCGCTTGTAAAACCGCTGCACAAATATGGTATGACAAAGTATTGCAACGACTGCCATTTTATTCTCTAGGGCGTTTTTTCGAAAATTTCTAGCAAAAAAAAAATATATTTTAGTGTCAAAAAGAGGCTCGGTCCTCAAGTGGTTAATTTATGTATTTTTCTGCACTTATAGGGCCAGATTCAGAGAGAACTTACACCGACGTATCTGTTGATACGCCGCGTAAGTTCTAGGATGCGCCGTCGTATCTATGCGCCGTATTCTTGAAACCAGATATGCCTGAATTCTGGCTCCATCCGATTGACGCAAGTCTCCTACACCGTCGTATCTTGGGTGCATATTTACGCTGGCCGCTAGGGGCGCTTCCATTGATTTACACGTCGAATATGTAAATGACCTAGATACGCCGATTCACGAACGTACTTGCGCCCGTCGCAGTAAGCTACACCGTTTACGTAAGGCGTAGTCCGGCGTATAGTTATCCCTCATAAAGCAGGGTTAAGTCATGTTATGGTATGGACGTCGGAACAGCCGTCGGATTTTACGTCGTTTGCGTAAGTCGTACGTGAATGGGGCTGGGCGTAGGTTACGTTCACGTCGAAAGCATTGAACCGACGTATCTTGGGGAGTATATGCGACGTGATTCTGAGCATGCACCGTTCGTCGGGAATTTATTTACATGGGGTCACGGCTAATTTTAATACAACACGCCCACTACCTTCCTAATTTGAATTAGGCGGGCTTACGCCGGCCCATTTACGCTACGCTTAGGGAGCAAGTGCTTTGTGAATACTGCTCTTGCCTCTCAGAGTTACGTCGGCGTAGCGCATATGAGATGCGCTACGCCCGCACAAAAATGCGCCGCTGTCTCTGAATCTGGCCCATAGTGTTTTGGTTTTTTTCGTTCCCCTGTTTTTTTCGTTCCCCTGCAAAGACCCACATAAACCTGCTGAGACTGCCAGTGACGTTCACCTAATGCAGCTTTTTGTGATGGTGTTTCTGCACCTGAATTAAAGCATTGTTAAACCCAAACCCAAACATTACATTGCAGCTTACCATTTCTTGGATGTGATGTTTGCATTCGTTTTATTTTTTAGGCTTTCTTCTTCATCTGGCCAAAAAGTCTGTTTTTCAAAAGCACAAGCTCTCTAGCAGAATGTACCAGTTGTTTACATTGATGAGACAAACCACTTAACACTGGCAGGGGTAATTAACCACTTGCCGACCACCCACAGCAGATGTACTGCAACAAGGTGGTTCGGCTGCGCGAATCGATGTAACGGTACGTTTTTTTTGTGCACTAGCTTTCGTGGGTGCGAGCTGCCAGCGGGGGAGCCAGTCGGCAGTTCCTGAACAATTAGAAAGTGTGACAGGAAGTCGGGTAAATCTGTGGGTGTTGTCACTGATAGGACAGACATTTCTGCCTTTTTTAGACGATACACAGATGGTTATCGGGCGTCGGCTACAAACGTAGCCAGAGAAAGGCTAAAGGCCGTTGAAAAAACTTCAGCTGTTCAGAATGAGCCAATTAAGGCCTCTATTGGTAACCCAAAGGATTACCACTGAACGCTGCATCATTCCTAAGGCTTTGTGAGTAGGAGAGCAGCGTACTGAAAGTCTCCTGAG
The DNA here is from genome assembly GCF_905171775.1 of Rana temporaria. Classification (NCBI taxonomy): domain Eukaryota; kingdom Metazoa; phylum Chordata; class Amphibia; order Anura; family Ranidae; genus Rana; species Rana temporaria. Next base: position 48,683,510 of record NC_053501.1, read on the forward strand.
GAGGCGAGGAGAGGATTGATTTTTCTGTGTGATAAAAATCAAGACTATTGTTTTGTGCTATATGTCCAGCACTGTCTGCCCAGCGCTAGGCTGAGTCAGACTCCATAGATAGGTTCCTGTGTGGAAGGTAGACGCCCAGAGTGGCTAGGATTTATTTTATGTTTGATTTTGGTTATGCTGTTTGGATGCTTGCAATTGTTTTCCAGCAAGATGGAAAAATAAACCAAAAACTTTGTTTTCAACTGTCTTCGACTGCCAGTCTGTACAAATTCAGTGTGTGGTGAACCCATCCAAGGGGTCACACACCCCGCTACCGAGCTAACCCCTCACAAAAGCCATAGTTTGGAGACCCCTGATCTAAAGCAAAGCTCTGTCCTCCTATGAAAGAAAGGTCAAATTCTTTTATGCCACCCTGTAATGGCTTTAGCGTTTGCCTTACCTAGATGGGGAAGAAAAGGAAAGAGAAAAATGTAGGTTTCTTTTCTCATCATCGAGGGGTTCTATCGCACGGTGAAATGATTTGTGTCCTGTCTAACGAAGGTCTAACCATTTGATGAAAATGTCGTCGTAGATTAGGGCTAATAAAGGTACAGCTCTTTCACATGTAATGACCTTACCCACTCTTCTTATTGGCGTGTATTCATCTTACTCTAATGTTAACAGTTGTAGATCTGTTTTAATTAGCCAAGTTCACTTCAATATTAAAAGGGCAGCACCGACCTCATGATTTGTTCTCAATGCCAGCATAACCCTAATAACTGAAACGGTTGCTGGGACAATATAGATTAATAGCGGTTTCAAGATTTCTATAACTGTTTTTTGGTAATTTCTCCTCCAAATTGCTCTGCACAGACTTGAACAGATCAGCCAGTAGACTGTAATGTCTGGCTGCGAGAGGACTCTTTCCATTGGCAGCCTCTTGCCTGGGTAATGTATTCCCCAGAATGTTTGGAAATAATTCATTCCAGACTCTGCAGCAGTTGCTTTCAATATTCGCGTTCAGCCTTGTTTTCGTTTCCAGCAGATCTACAATGATAATCATCTGTAAAAATTGTATTTGTACACTATTTTCCATGAGAAAAAAAAATTTACAATTATGTAAAGCAATCTTATGTTTTCTTTATAGTAGCATGATTTGTGTAGAAAGGGCCTCTTGTATACTGTAGTACTTTACAATGGTAAATGACATAACACATGTGCAAAAGGGCTTCATAAAACGAATGGAGATGGAAAAATAGGCTGTAAATCACAATTTGTAAAAGATTTACATTTCCCAACCTAGACTGGGAAAAGACCGAATCTAGTAACTATGGACCACATCGACACAAAACAAAAATGGACCAGAAGCCTATTGGATCTTTTCTAGCTGTACTAAAGGAGTATCCTATGCATGTGTTGAGTAGAACTTAACCACTTCCATACAGGGCATTTTCACCGCCTTCCTGCCCAGACCAATTTTTAGTTTTCAGCGCTGTCGCACTTAAACTGACAATTGCGAGGTCGTGTGACGTGGCTCCCGAACAAAATTAACGTCCTTTTTTTCCCCACAAATAGAGCTTTCTTTTGGTGGTATTTGATCACCTCTGCGGTGTTGATTTTTTGCGCTATAAACAAAAGAAGAGCGACAATTTTGAAAAAAAAAAAAACACTATCGTTTACTTTTTGATTTAATAAATGTCATAATAAAAAAATAAAAAAAATAAAAATTTCCTCAGTTTAGGCTGATACGTATTCTTCTACATATTTTTGGTAAAAAAAAATCGCAATAGGTGTATTTGAGCGGTTTGCGCAAAAGTTCTAGCATCCACAAAATGGGGAATAGAATTGTGGCATCTTTATTTTTTTTTATTTTTTTTTACTAGTAATGGCGGCGATCTGCGTTTTTTTTTTTTTGTGTGCGATTCTGACATTGCAGCGAACATATCGGACACTTTTGACAAATTTTTGGGACCATTCACATTTATACAGTGATTAGTGCTATAAAACTGCACTGATTACCGTGTAAATGTGACTGGCAGGGAAAGGGTTAACACTAGGGGGCGTTGAAGGGGTTAATATGTTCCCTAAAGTGTGCGGCGGGCGCCTGTGCTCCCCCTAACAGCCCGGAAAGGCAAGGGCGTCATATGACGTCCACCCGGAGATCGGGAGGGTTCCTGCCGACGCCATTTTACAATGACTCCGTAGGGAAATTGTTAAAGGATCACTAAAGATAAAAAATGTTTTTTTTTTAAATAACAAACATGTTATACTTACCTCCACTGTGCAGCTCGTTTTGCACAGAGTGGCCCCGAACCTGGTCTTCTGTGGTCCCTCAGTGGCTGTCTCGGCTCCCCCCTCGCAAGGACTCAACACCTTCATGCGAGCGAGCTTGCATGGTGTTTGAGTTATTGCGGGCGTGCTCCCGTGATACAGCGGCAGCCATAGCTGCCGACTGTATCACTCGGCCCGCCCCCCGGGGGGTTGCATCATTGAATCTGATTGACCGCAGCCAATGACTGCGCTGCATTCAATCCATCCACTGTAGCTAATCAACGGCCAGGCTCAATGGCAAAAGAGGATGTCACTGGACTTTCGAGGTGTTAGGCAAGTATAACGGGGGGGGGACTGGTATTGTCGAATGTTTTTTCACCTTAATGCATGGGATGCATTAAGGTGAAAAAACTTTTACAACCCCTTTAATATGACTGTACAGAAGTTTTGGATCCTTGTATTTGGGCTAATTTACTGCATCACAGTCATATGGTTATTTGTACATTAAGGCCAGCCGCTTCCATCTTGGATCTGCTGCGTCCCACCTTCCATCTGGGTTTACAAACGTTCAGCCCAGTTACAAGAGAGGATGGAAAGCTTCCCCACTCTGTGAATGGGCTGTATGTTTGCAAACACTGCTCGTGTTTACACATGATGGCTGTGTTTGGTTCAGTCCAATAACGGTCCACATCACAGCCATTTAAACCCCATACACACTATGAGAAAATCGGGCTAATAATCGGCCTGGTTTTCTTTGATGTTTCACAGCAAATCAGAACCGAGGATAGAAATAACGTGCAAAAATTCTGGTACAACAAAGACTTTTTTGTTTTTGTTTCTAATCATGCGCAGTCTTTCTAATTCATCATTCTTGTATGGAAACGGTACACCTTAACCACTTTCCCACCGGAACATTTGTCAGCCTTAAGACCAGAGGTGTTTTTACAATTTTCCACTGCGCTGCTTTAACTGGTAATTGCGCGGCCATACAATGTTGTACCCAAACAAAATTTGCGTCCTTTTTTTCCCACAAATAGAGCTTTCTTTTGATGGTATTTGATTGCCTCTGCGATTTTTAATGTTTGCGATATAAACGGAAAAAGAGCGAAAATTTTGAGAAAAAATGATATTTTCTACTTTTTGTTATAAGAAAAATCGAACAAACTCAATTTTAGTCATACATTTTGGCCAAAATGTATTCAGCCACATGTCTTTAGTAAAAAAAATGCCAATAAGCGTATATTTATTGGTTTGCGCAAAAGTTATAGCATCTACAAACTAGGGTACATTTTCTGGAATTTACACAGCTTTTATTTTATGACTGCCTATCTCAATTCTTGAGGTGCTAAAATAGCAGGGAAGTACAAAACCCCCCCAAATGACCCCATTTTGGAAAGTAGACACCCCAAGGAACCTGCTGAAAGGCATGTTGAGTCCATTGAATATTTTTTTTTTTTGTAACAAGTGATTGAATAATGACAAAAAAAAAAAAAAAAAAAGAAATTACAAAAAGTTGTCACTAAATGATATATTGCTCACACATGCCATAGTTATATGTGGAATTGCACCCCAAAATACATTCTCCTGCTTCTCCTGAGTACGGGGATACCACATGTGTGAGACTTTTTGGGAGCCCAACCACGTACGGGGCCCCGAAAATCAAGCACCGCCTTCAGGATTTCTAAGGGCGCAAATTTTTGATTTCACTTCTCACTACCTAAGACAGTTTTGAAGGCCATAAAATGCCCAAATAGCACAAAATCCCCCCAAATGACCCCATTTTGGAAAGTAGACACCCCAAGGAATCTGCTGAGGGGCATATTGAGCCCACTGAATATTTTTTTTTTTTGTACCAAGTGATTGAATAATGACAAAAAAAAAAAAGAAAAAAGAAATTACAAAAAGTTGTAACTAAATGATATATTGCTCATACATGCCATGGTTATATGTGGAATTGCACCCCAAAATACATTCTGCTGCTTCTCCTGAGTACGGGGATACCACATGTGTGGGACTTTTTGCGAGTCTAGCCGCGTACGGGACCCCGAAAACCAAGCATCGCCTTCAGGATTTCTAATGGCGCAATTTTTTTATTTCACTCCTCACTACCTATCACAGTTTTGAAGGCCATAAAATGCCCAAATAGCACAAACCCCCCCCAAATGACCCCATTTTGGAAAGTAGACACCCCAGGCTATTTGCTGAGAGGCATGTTGAGTCCATGGAATATTTAATATTTTGCCACAAGTTGCGGGAATATGACAATTTTTTTTTTTTTTGCACAAAGTTGTCACTAAATGATATATTGCTCACACATGCCATGGGCATATGTGGAATTACACCCCAAAATACATTCTGCAGCTTCTCCTGAGTACGGGGATACCACATGTGTGGGACTTTTTGGGAGCCTAGCCGCGTACGGGACCCCGAAAACCAAGCACGGCCTTCAGGATTTCTAAGGGCATACATTTTTGATTTCACTCCTCACTACCGATCACTACCTATCACAGTATTGAAGGCCATAAAAGGCCAAGATGGCACACAACCCCCCCAAATGACCCCATTTTGGAAAGTAGACACCCCAAGCTATTTTCTGAGAGGCATTTTGAGTTCATGGAATATTTTATATCTTGCCACCAGTTGCTGGAATATGACAAACTTTTTTTTTTTTTTTTTTTTTTTGCACAAAGTTGTCACTAAATGATATATTGCTCACACATGCCATGGTTATATGTGGAATTGCACCCCAAAATACATTCTGCTGCTTCTCCTGAGTACGGGGATACCACATGTGTGGGACTTTTCGGGAGCCTAGCCGCGTACGGGGCCCCGAAAACCAAGCACCGCCTTCAGGATTTCTAAGGGCGCAAATTTTTGATTTCACTCCTCGCTGCCTATCACAGTTTCGGAGGCCATGGAATTCCCAGATGGCACACAACCCCCCCAAATGACCCCATTTTGGAAAGTAGACACCCCAAGCTATTTGCTGAGAGGCATGGTGAGTATTTTACAGCGCTCATTTATTTTTGAAAATGAAGAAAGATATATATATTTTTTTTTTTTTTCTTTTTTCAATTTTCAAATCTTTGTGACAAAAAGCAAGATCTGCAAAATACTCAACATACCTCTCAGCAAATAGCTTGGGGTGTCTACTTTCCAAAATGGGGTCATTTGGGGGGGTTTTGTGCCATCTGGGCATTCCATGGCCTCCGAAACTGTGATAGGTAGTGAGGAGTGAAATCAAAAATTTACACCCTTAGAAAGCCTGAAGGTGGTGATTGGTTTTTGGGGTCCCGTACGCGGCTAGGCTCCCAAAAAGTCTCACACATGTGGTATCCCCGTACTCAGGAGAAGCAGCAGAATGTATTTTGGGGTGTAATTCCACATATGCCCATGGCATGTTTGAGCAATATATCATTTAGTGACAACTTTGTGCAAAAAAAATAAAATAAAATAATAATAATTCTCTTTCCTACAACTTGTGTCAAAATATAAAATATTCCATGGACTCGAGATGCCTCTCAGCAAATAGCTTGGGGTGTCTACTTTCCAAAATGGGGTCATTTGGGGGGGTTTTGAACTGTCCTGGCATTTTATGAACAACATTTAGAAGCTTATGTCACACATTACCCACTCTTCTAACCACTTGAAGAAAAAGCCCTTTCTGACACTGTTTGTTTACATAAAAACATATTATTTTTTTGCAAGAAAGTTAAGTTGAACCCCCAAACATTATATATTATTTTAAAGCAAAGGCCCTACAGATTAAAATGGTGGGTGTTGCATTTTTTTTTACCACGCAGTATTTGCGCAGCGATTTTTCAAATGCATTTTTTTGGGCAAAAATACATATTTTTTTATTTTAATGCACTAAAACACACTATATTGCCCAAATGTTTGATGAAATAAAAAAGATGATCTTAGGCCGAGTACATAGATACCAAACACGACATGCTTTAAAATTGCGCACAAATGCGCAGTGGCGACAGACTACATACATTTTTAAAAGCCTTTAAAAGCCTCTACGGGTTACCACATTAGATTTACAGAGGAGGTCTACTGCTAAAATTACTGCCCTCGATCTGACCTTCGCGGTGATACCTCACATGCATGGTACAATTGCTGTTTACATATGACGCCAAACCGACGCTTGCGTTCGCCTTTGCGCAAGAGCAGGGGGGGACAGGGGTGCTTTTTTTTTATTTATTTTTTTATTATTATTTAATTTGCTTTTTTAATTTTATTTTAAACTGTTCCTTACTTTTTTTTATTATTTTTATAATTTTTATTGCCATCTTAGGGCATGTAAATATCCCCTATGATAGCAATAGTTAGTGACAGGTACTCTTTTTTGAAAAAATTGGGGTCTATTAGACCCTAGATCTCTCCTCTGCCCTTAAAGCATCTGACCACACCAAGATCGGTGTGATAAAATGTTTTCCCACTTTCCCAATGGCGCAATTTATATCCGGGGAGGGGACATACCCTCCCACTGCTTGTAAAAGCAGTTTAGAGGCTAATTAGCCGCTAGGACTGCTTTTACATGAAAGCCGACCGCTGGCTGAAAAGAATGATACCAAGATGATGCCTAAACCCGCAGGCATCATTCTGGTATAACCATTCAAAGTCCAGCAACATACCAGTACGTTGATGGTTCTTGTTGGACATGTATTGTAATCTTTTTTTTTTTTCATGCAGCCTGTTGGCTGAACGAAAAAAAGATTGATCGGTGGGTATGCCCACCATTAGAATACCTCCCTTCATCCACCCACTTCTAATGATGGGCATACATGCACCATTTATATATGCCAAAGCATGGGGGCATCCTCCCGCAAAAAAGTTATGCCGCTCACACACGTATGTACGCCGCATAAAAAGTTATGGCGCATACACACGGTCGGACTTTTCCACGGGCAAGCTTCCGACGGAATTTCGACCGTATGTACGCGGCATTAGGAGCAAAATCGCTCCTCCGCCCCTAATGCCCCCATGCTTCGGCATATATGCTCTTTTTTTAACTGTGGTGGTGAAATCACCTCCCACAGTGTTGGAGTCGCGGCTTTATGTATCGTGGGAGCAAACGCTGTTGCTGTCACGCTAAATAAATCCGCGCTGCAACTGAATGGCGTACCTGCTAAGCAAATGATGGTTAACATTATAACAAAGTAACATTACATTTTAACAGTAAGATCTTACCATACCATACCTGCAAAGCAAATATCAAAAACAAAACAAAACATTTTTTAACGCAACCTGTGCCTAAAAAATATATATGCCGAAGCATGGGGGCATCCTCCCGCAAAAAAAGTTATGCCGCGTACACACGGTCGAACTTTTCCACGGGCAAGCCTCCGTCGGAATTTCGACCGTATGTACGCGGCATTAGGAGCAAAATCGCTCCTCCGCCCCTAATGCCCCCATGCTTCGGCATATATGCTCTTTTTTTAACTGTGGTGGTGAAATCACCTCCTACAGCGTTGGAGTCGCGGCTTTATATATCGTGGGAGCAAACGCTGTTGCTGTCACGCTAAATAAATCCGCGATGCAACTGAATAGCGTACCTGCTAAGCAAATGATGGTTAACAATAAAACAAACATTACAGTATAACATACCATACCTGCAAAGCAAATACAATAAAACATTGTAAAAATAGAGAGAATAGATATAGAACAATAGTGAGTGGACAGTAGAGAGTGAACATAAGAGAACAATAAAGAGAGGAGAAAAATACAACCACAACTATTTTTGGATTTTTTATTTTATATTTTTTTTGTGTTTTTGTGTGTTTTTTTATTTTTTTTCTACTTTTTTTCACTTTTATGAAAACTATAAACTGAACGTTGCAGATTATGGTCTCTCAAAATGTGATGGCCATCACATATTCCGAGACCCTGTGTTGGTGTGCCTAGGACTGTGTGGTGCTGTACCCTACGCTAAAACTCAATTAGTGTGTGGTAGCGTTTGAAACATACACCAATGCAGAGACCAGGTTGGTCAGGACAGTCGGGACAATAAAAGCGGGTGTCACGCCTAAATCCGAGTTTGCTGCAGACACGACATATTTTTTGGCGGGTTCTTTGGGTAGGGGTACCAGCGAGGACAAAAGGAAAATGCCTCTCATACAGCCGGCTCACTGCATTTGCGTTGGGAAGGTGGGGCACAGCACCTTCTGGAAACAGAAGGGCTTCGACGATCTCTTCCTGGAATTTTAGGAAGGATCCAGTCCGTCCTGAAGCTCTGTATAGCACATGAGCGTTCAGCAAAGCCAATTGAAACAAATACACTGATACTTTTTTGTACCAGCGTTTGGACCTCCGGGCAATTAGGTACGGCGCCAACAACTGGTCATTGAGGTCCACCCCTCCCATGTTAAGGTTGTACTCGTGGATACAGAGGGGTTTCTTCACAACACCAGTCGCCGTAGGAATTTGGACTGCCGTGTCTGCGTGAAGCGTGGACAGAACGAAAACATTCCGTGAATCCCTCCACTTCACTGCTAACAAATTATTACACCGTAAGCAGGCTCTCTCCCCCCGACTAAGACGGGATTCTACAAGCCGTTGGGGGATGCCCCGGCGATTAGGTCGCACGGTGCCACATGCGCCAATTCCATAATCAAAAAGGTGACTAAAAAGTGGCACGCTTGTGTAATAATTGTCCACGTACAAGTGGTACCCCTTTCCGAATAAGGGTGACACCAATTCCCACACTATCCTACCAGCGCTCCCTATGTAATCAGGGCAATTCTCCGGCTCTACGTGACTGTCTTTTCCCTCGTAAACCATAAAGCTAGATGTATAGCCTGTTGCCCTGTCACAGAGCTTATACAACTTGACCCCGTATCTGGCACGCTTGCTGGGAAGGTATTGTTTGAATGACAAGCGGCCAGAAAACTTAATCAGGGACTCATCAACGCAGACAACTTGTTGGGGATTATACAAGGCTGCAAACCGTTCGTTGAAGTGGTTTACGAGGGGCCGAATTTTGTAGAGCCGATCGAATTCAGGGTCTCCCCGAGGACGACAGAGTTCATTGTCACTAAAATGCATGAACCGCAAGATCTGCTCGTATCGTGTCCTGGCCATGGAGGCAGAGAAAATGGGCATATGGTGAACTGGGTGCGTGGACCAATATAACCGCAGCTCACTCTTTTTAGTAATGCCCATATTGAGGGAAAGGCCCAGAAAGATCTTAAATTCGGAAACCGTAATTGGCTTCCAATCTCTGGCAAGGGACAGCTGGGGATTAGCGGCGAAGAATTGACCAGCGTACAAATTGCTTTGGTCCACAATAGATCTATAGAGATCTTCGGTGAAATACAGCGAATAAAAATCCAGTGACGTAAAATCAACTGTATTCACCTGAATTCCGGGTTGGCCAGTGAATGGGGGAAGTACGGGTGCTGCAGAAGTGGTGGGTACCCAATCAGGATTGGCGAATGCAGCAGGAAGGACACTATGGGGACGGGCCTGTCTTTGTCGTCTTCTTCTTCTTGGTGGCAGCGGGACACTACTAGTGCTTGCCACCTCTCCAGCTTGAACTGCACTTATGGGACTCGCCACGTCACCAAGTGTTACTGCAGTGCTGGATATATGACCAGGATGTACTAGGCCGCTGGTGCTTGCCAGTTCACCAGAAGGAATAGCGGCGCTAGTACTTCTCTCCTCCATACGAGAGCCCTGCGGTTCTTGCACCTCAGCGACAGCAGAAGATCGGGGTCTGGTACGCCTGACCCTAGCAGGGACCACTCCGTCGTCAGAGCTATCTGTCAGGGAGCCACTGTCGTCTACAGGATCGTATTCTGAGCAAGAATTTGACAGATGCGTGACCTCCTCATCACTATCTGACAGGCTCATAAACAAGTAGGCCTCTTCATCACTGTACCATCGATTTGCCATTTTGGGCTCTAAATTTAGGGGTACAGTGGTGAGATTCACAGGCAAAAAAGCACCTGACCTGTTAGCGACTGAGTCAAGCGCTACCAAAAAAACTGTTAGCGATCGCAGAGATCAGGCCTGACTCTGCGAACGCTGCAGTTATGTGTTTTTGTGTTTTGTGTCAGTGATCGATCGATCGATACTGCACTTCGGTGGGTTGGGCTGGGCGAAGGGGCTAAACGCAGGTGCTAGCAGGTATCTGGGCTGATCCCGCTAACAATGCGTTTTTGGGAACCCTAAACTGCAGGGGACGCTAGTATAGATCTGATCAGATCAGGTATCGATCCGATCAGATACTATACCACTAAAGGGAGGCGTATGGTGCGTGCGTGGGTGTTAGCGCTACTGGCACTAATCTGACGCTGCCTGGGGCGACGCAGACCCTATCTGGCGCTAAAACCAAACTTTTATCACACGCCGGGCGATCAGGGGGTTAAAACTTTATTTCAAAAAATATGGCGGGTGCCCTGATGCTATAGAAAATAAACAAACTAAACTGCGTCACCTGTGACACTTATACTGTGATCACTGGTGACAGGGGGTAATGAAGGGGTTAAACCTTTATTGGGGGGGGTTAGGGGGGGTCCCTAGACTTTTTATGGCCTAAGACTGATTACCTAAACACTTATTTTTGTCACTAATGACACTAGTACAGCGATCAAAAAAAAATCTGATTGCTGTACTGGGTGACACAGTGACAGGCAGTGAATGGGTTAATTTGGGGGGTGATCAGGGGGTGATCAGGGGGTTAAATGTGTGCCTATGTGACCTGGTGTTAGAGTAGTGTTGTGCAACTCACGTTTCAGATGCTCTCTCCCTCTCGGTCTGGAACGGAAAGACCGACAAGAGGGAGAGAGCATGACTTCCCCTGCCAATGTTTACAAAACATTGCCAGGGGAAGACAACCATTGGTGGAGGTGATCACCAGGTCCAGGCCAGATTTTATTGGCCTGGACCTGGTGATTGATCAGTTCTGAAACGAATCTGATCATCGGGAACGGCGGGGGGGCGCGCGCGCGCGCCCCATCGCCGTTCACGCGCAGGACGTATAGCTACGGGCTCTCGCCTGGGAGAGCCGACCTGCCGCCGTATTATGACGGTGCGCGGTCGGCAAGTAGTTAAAGGAAAATTGCTTGTTCTGTTCCTGTATAAGAAAAATTTTGGAGTTTGTCCCTAAGGTAATTTTCATTTAAAAGTTCAGAATCGGCTGTCAAAAGTTGGTACGATTGTTCCTCAGACGGAAATGTTCGGCCGGTGTTCTTTTAGTGTGTATGGGGCATGACAGACAAATTGGCCACCCGCATATGTTTTTAAAGTGATGTTTATAAACGGTGCTCTAATAAAACAGGTCCACTACAGTGGCTTGTGTGTGTGTGTGTGTGTGTGTGTGTGTGTGTGTTTTTTTATTTTTATTTTTTTTTAGCCTTTTTTTGACTAAAAAATAAAATAAAAAATAAATAAAATGGTTCATCATAAGTTGCCAGCGCTCATTGTAATTTAACAAAAGGTACAGTAAAATTACACATTTTTTTAATGTGGTGTGTCTGATTTATGAGTCTAATTTGTTAAAGCTACTAGAAAATCCTCGCGTTTTGTAATGAAAGCAGATCATGTTACAACACATTTAGCTGATGTATAATGCATACACTTAATTAGCCTATTGTGCTTCCCTTTACCTTCTGGGCAGACGCAGCTAATGCTGTGACAGAGATTTTCTGTTGTCTGTTTTTTACATCTGGAGAAAGTTATTCCCAGCCTGCAATTTGTTCCCCAGTTTACATGCCCCTTTGAAACCGGTTTACTAAGATTTTTGTCTGTGTTTTACTCTTTTGTATTACCTAAGTTAGCAAGATGCCAGACCCGTATTTGAGGGACCTGAAATTGGAGGGCTAAGTATCGGCAAAAAAGAAGAATCAATGGTATTGGGCTTTTCCTGTTTACAGGACAGCAGAATGTGGTTTAGGACCCCTTTGCTATTTTACATTTTGAGGTGCTAATGATAAGCAGACTGTAGTGATGTGCTCAAAATTACCTTCCACAATGAAGTCATTTTTCATTGCTTACTGGTGGTAAGATGCATTCTAGGTATCTAATACCTATTTTATTAAAATGTTGCAGGTGCAAATTTTAGTGTGCGAGATTCTAACATTATTTGTCTTCATCTGTAAATGCTATAAAAAATCTTTATTTTACCCACAGTTGATTAATATTCTAAAATTAATCACTTTATCAATTTTATATTGCAATTTGCAGTAACCCATAACAACCAGATAGATAATCTGTTACTGAGCGGACTCCAGTAAACTGAAATCTGGCTGCTTTTTGTTGCCCTTGGAAAGCCGTATGTACTGTGATTTATTAAAATAAGCATGGCATAGCAATACATTAATAAGGCTGTATATTTAAACAAGCAATTATTTGTTTTAAGGCATATCGGTAAACTTTGACCTTTTGGTTTTCAACTCTGCAAATTGATGACCTAATAGTTCCCATTCATGACAAAACCTATTCAATTCAATTGATCAACACAACCAGTAGGGCTCAACCTTTTGAAGTGTGAGGGCCACTTAAGTGATTTGGTAACCGGTTGACGGCCTCAATGAAATGGTCCATCGTTTATATTTTTTATATATTTTTTGAAATGGCATAATGAAAATTTTCTCACTGCAGTCATTGAATGCTGGCGGGAGGGAGAGGAGGAGAATCTGATGTTTAGCGGCTTTGGGAGGAGAATAGAGAAGATTGGTTCCTGTATGTGCCTCCACCACCACCCCTCCTGTCCAAATGTAAAACGGAATGTGACAGGAAGGCAACACATGCCCCCCTGGAGCATGGAGCGTGGTCACCATTGCGACTCCTGACGCTGCACCAGTGGTTGCGATCTCAACTATGGGATTTTACTTCCCCCCCAAACTGCAAATGTAAATAGCCCCCTAGTGTCCTGAGCCCCCTATAAGGTGACTATCACACTGATGTGCTGCGGGTTTCCAAAAGCGCACCAAACCTGCAGGATAAAATAGAAGTCTATGAAGAAAAGCCGTATGTACTGCACCTGCGAAAAAGTGTGAAAGCAGCCCAATAACCCCAACCCCCCTTTTTATAAAGTTCTCATATATGCCCAATTGCAAAGCTATGCTGTTTAAATTATGGGTTTTACTTCCTCTTTCCTCCTCTGCAAACTAAAAGCATAATGGGCTAGTATGCATCGCATACTAGCTCATTGTGTGGCACTTGCCTGCAAACAAAGCCTGCGTTGTGCCCGCTGGTGGCCGTTTCCATCTTTACCCCTCTTCCGTCTGAGGCTGTGGACTCCAACTCTGACTGGCCAAGGTCGCGTGATGTCACTCCCGCGCATGCGCGCTGGAGCCATCAGTCACAGCACTTTCTAGTGACGAAACAGCACGGAGGGCCGTTTCTTTACAGCGCATGCGCCAATGTCGGCGCAATCGTATATGGTAAATATTTCATCTGTGCAGGTTTAGGAGATATTTACAGTACCTACAGGTAAGCTTTATTATAGGCTTACCTGTAGGTACACGTGGTGTAACTAGGTTTACAACCACTTTATACATAATATGCCCATTGCTAAAGTGTCATGTTTAACCACTTGAGATCCGCGCTATAGACGAAATACGTCCGCAGCACGGCTCTCAAGTGCCAAGTGGCCGTTTAAAAACGGCCTTTTATGTGCATTACCCGCGCGCGCCACTGGGTGGCGCGCGGCGGGTAAAAACTGTCCCGACGCATCGCCGAAGACCCGATGCGTGTACCTGGCGGCCGCGATGTCCGCCGGGTACACACGATCGTCGGTGACACGGCAGGTGACAGTAGGGACGTGGAGCTCTGTGTGTAAACACAGAGCTCCACGTCCTGTCAGCGAGAGAGGAGACCGATCTGTGTCTCTTGTACATAGAGACACAGCATCGGTCCCCTCCCCCAGTCACCCCCCACACAGTTATAACACACCCAGGCTACACAGTTAACCCCTTCCTCACCCCCTAGTGTTAACCCCTTCACTGCCAGTCACATTTATACAGTAATTCGTGCATTTTTATAGCACTGATCGCTGTATAAATGTGAATGGCGTCAAATTTGTGTCAAGTGTCCGATACGTCCGCCGCAATATCCCAGTCCCAATAAAAATCGCAGATCGCCGCCATTACTAGTAAAAAAAAAAAAATAATAAAAAAAATCATAATTCTGTTCCCCATTTTGTAGGCGCTATAACTTTTGCGCAAACCAGTCGCTTATTGCGATTTTTTTTTTTTTTTTTTACAAAAATACGTCGAAAAATACGTATCGGCCTTAACTGAGAAAAAAAATAGTTTTTTTAAAAAAAATTGGGATATTTATTATAGCAACAAGTAAAAAAAATATATATATTTTTTAAATTGTTGCTCTTTTTTTGTTTATAGCGCAAAAAATAAAAACCGCAGAGGTGATCAAATACCACCAAAAGAAAGCTCTATTTGTGGGGAAAAAAGGACGCCAATTTTGTTTGGGAGCCACGTCGCACGACCGCGCAATTGTCAGTTAAAGCGACGCAGTGCCGGACGCTGAGATTTCGCCTGGGAACGAAGGGGGTTTATGTGCCCAGTAAGCAAGTGGTTAATAAACTGACCTTTTATCTTTCAGTTTCTGCCAGAATCACTGGAAAGGTTACATTAGATACTTAATTAAAACTCCCTTAATAAAACATTCAAGGGGTTCCCACCCCACTTGCAAACCTAGCTACAAAGAGTCCTCTATATTACCACAGTTCAGATACATTTTTTATATTTTTTTCCCTGATCACTTTTTACCAATTTCATGTTTATGGTAAGCATCTGATTGCCTGTCACTGGTAGTTTAGAATGCAGAACATTTTGTGAGCCAAATTTGAAATTCACTTTAGATACCCATACTCCTCAAGTATCGTCCGCTGCAACTCTCAGGGCCCATTCAACTGCATATCATTACTGCACACATAACCTTGAAAATGGAACCCTTCACATTAAACATTTCCTAACATTTAGGCTGCATTCACACCTGAACGTATCGTTTTTGGTCATTTGGTTGCACGTTTTGTCGCGCGTTTGTATACAGCGTTGTCCGACCTTTTTGAGATTCGTCGTTTTTTATTTTGGCCAATAAGGAAAATGATCATCTCTTTCATCATTTGTTGCTATGTTTTTAGATTTTTTTTATCTTCTTCCTGGGTGAATATTCTATTTCACAGAACAGATTAAAGCGACAAAACGCCCGTAGAAACCCTCGTTGTCGTGCTAGACGCTTGAATTGAGCGTTTCCATTAGTTTCTGAGGGAATACAAACGTTCAAAAACGCCCAAATCAGCCCGATTCGCGCATCAAAAAAGGGTCCAGAACTTGTTTGAGCTTCAGGTGTTCGGCTTCAGACATTTTGGAGTGGAGATGTGAACCATCTTCATTGAGAATAATGTATTTTTTCCCCTCTAGCGTTTTATAGCTTCACGCTTCAGGCTACAAAACGCTGAGGTGTGAATGCACACTAAATTGTGTTCAGTGATTTAGGCTTGTGAACCGGACTTCTGGATATTGACACTTCTCATGTGTTAAATGTATTTTTGGATGGTGCCCCACAGAAGAAAATGCAACCAACATTTGCATGGCTGCTGTGTAGCTTCTGGCCTTTCTGGCACCTGTGCTTCGTGTTGGTGGTGGCCAACACATTACATTGATGGCCAGTAGTAGGACACGGCCAGTCGAAAGACACAGGTTACATAATGACTCTGCAAACTCTGATTACAGTTTCCTTTTACAGGAGACCCAAGGTGATCACTCTACTGGGGAAGTGTTCAAAAGTAGCTAAAACCATGTTTAAGCATTTAGAGGTGCCTGCAACCACGCAATAGTGGGTTGCTTTCAGTTTTTATACTTCTAATGAGTGGAATTACCAAAAAAGAAAAAAAGCACAATCTATTGCAATTCAAGTAATTATGTTTCTTGCTTTTTAAAAAAAATAATCCAATGATTTTTAAAGGCCTTCAGAAGGCACTACGTGGCCTTTGTGCAGTAGCTACAATGGTTCTTTAAGCAACAAGGAAATCTAAATGTAACCAGAATTTACATTGGCATTCTCTCTGTAGTAAAGGTTAGACTATGTTGTAAAGTTTATGGTAGACGGCAATTTATAATGTTCTCTATATTTCCTTTCTTTACGCCTTCGGGCAAAGTATTCCTTTAGCCACATTTTGCAGTGATACATGAGTTACGGCTTCTTTGAGAAGCCTCAGTTGTTGGATTCATAGCAGTAAAGATAAATTTGTTACATTTGTCAAAATGATGGTTTAGTCTCTAGTATCATTTACATTTAATGTGTTTGGGCGAACACCGGATATTCTTGGACTCTGAAATTGCAATGACCTCTCAGCTTCTTGCCAGACTTGTTGATGAATGTATTTAAAAAAAATATGACGGCTCTCAAGAGATTTAAAGCTACATTCTAAATGGAATTTGTTCTACAGAAGTTAATTCCTGAGCCTTACAGACCAACCAAAAGGAATCTGTCTGTCTGTCTGTCTGACTTTTGTTTTCTTGTATGAATTTTCAGTATGAAAGTTTTATAAGCAAGGAATGCTAAATGTTTATTTAATCTATTATACTCATGGATAAGTTGCCACACAAGGTCATAGGATTTTTTATTCCATCCAGGAGACCTTTCATTTATTTTATCATTTTTTTCACGTAACTGTTTAAATTGTTCACTGTATGCTTAATGTGTTTGGTACCCCCAACGCTTCATTTTCCTGATATGTGCCTGCTGTACCATGTATTTGTATGAAAAAGTTTCTTGTTCTTTGTGTGAAATCCCTGGTGTTTCTTCTAGTTCCCTTGCTTTTTTGATTAAAAACTGACCACATTAAAGCGGAGTTCCACCTAAAAATGGAACTTCGCTTAACCCACTCCTCGCCCCCTTACATGCCACATTTGGCATGGAATTTTTTTTGGGGGGGGGAGTGGGGGCTTCAGGAGAAGGGGACTTCCTGTCCCACTTCCTCCTTCCGCCGAGCGGCTGGCAAGGCGATTAGCTTAATCGCCTTATTGCAGCCCCTCCCTGTAGGCGAGCGCCTGTCCAATTGGACTGCGCCGCTCGCGCATGCGCAGTGGGTGCCCGGCCGTGAAGCCGAAAGCTGTCCCTGCCGGGTGCCCACACTAGGAATGAAGATGGGGGGGGGGGGGGGCGGGGGGCCAGGGGCGGAGCCCCGGCAGGGGCATCGCTGGAGCCGTGGAGCAGGTGAGTGTCTGTTTATTAAAAGCCAGCAGCTACACTTTTTGTAGCTGCTGACTTTTAATAAACTTAAAAACAGGCTGGAACTCCCCTTTAAGCAGGAGAACATACTGTGGTCAGTTCTCTAGCTGTGCTGGGAACTCTGCTCTCCTCCAATGATCAGACTTGTCCCGACACGTCCCCTCTGCATAGCCTCTCACTGGGAAGCCCAGTGTACTGTTTGTTCTCCTTTCCCCAGCTGCAGCTGAGAACAGAGGAAATTTGATAACTTGTGCAAAAGGGTATTTATAATTATCTTTATAGCTATACACAAATATTTTGCCTTTGATTTAAGTTGCCAACTGAATTGGTTTTACAAGGTGGTCATTTATAATCAGTTAAGTGCCTGATTCAGATGTATAAATAAATTAAAGGGATACTAAAGGATTTTATTTTTTATTTTTTTTTAGATAACCTGTCATACTTACCTCCCCTGTGCAGTTCGTTTTGTACAGTGGCCCTGATGCACCTGTTCTGGGGTCTGCGGCGGCTCTCGCGGCTCCTCCCCGCATTAGATAACCCCCTCTGGGAAGTTCGCTCCCGAGGGGGTTACCTTGCGGGCGCAGTCCATAGACGCTGAGTGTATGACTTGGCGCCCGTGTCATTGGATTTGATTGATGGCAACGGGAGCCAATGGCTGTTTTGTATTGTATAATCCATACATGCTATTGGAATTTCATATGGCAATAAAAATAATTTTACAAAGTTACCTCTTTGTTTTGTTTATCAATTCAACCCATTTTGCTGCTAAAAAAAAACACCATTTGCTGTGCAGATACTGACAGATGCTACTCTAGTCTGCTCTTATCACCAGCTCCAGTTTTATAAGAAGGGTAAAAAGGCTGAAAAGAGACCATGACATTAAAGGGGTTGTAAAGGTAAATGTTTTTTCACCTTAATGCATCCTATGCATTAAGGTGAAAACACATCCGATGGTACAGACCCCCCCCCCCCCCAACCCCCATTTTACTTACCTGACCCCGCGAAAGTCCCGCGCGCATCCATGTCATCCGCTTCGGTTCCCAGCCTGGCCATTGATTGGCTAGGCTGGACGGATTGATAGCAGCACAGCCATTGGCTGGCGCTGCTATCAATCACAGTGGATGACGCGGCGCGCTGGGGGGGCGGGGATAAGTGATACAGTTGGCGGCTATGCCCGCCGCTGTATCACGGAAGTGCGCTCGCAAAAGCTTTCCACCATGCGAGCTCGCTCGCATGAAGGTGGAAAGCTTTTGCGAGGAGGAGCCGAGACAGCCGCCCAGGGACCCCAGAAGACCGGGTTAGGGGACACTCTGTGCAAAACAAGCTGCACAGTGGAGGTAAGTATAACATGTTTGTTATTTAAAAAAAAATAAAAATCTGCCTTTTAGTGTTTCTTTAAAGGTGTTTTAAGAGTAAATTAAAATAAAAAAAATAACAAACATGTTTAGACTTGCCTACTCTGTGCCAGGGGGGCACTTGTGCGGGCTCGCACCCGAGTCCTCTGTTGCATCCATTGACACAGACAGAGGGACTCGGCCCTGCCCCCGCTTCCTCGACACTGGCTTTGATTGACGGCTCTAGGAGCCAATGGCTCCCGGTGCACCAGCAAAGCCAGGGAGAGCTGGAAGTGAGAAGAGAAAAGATCTGCATGGCACAGGATTGAATGAGGGCTCAGGTAAGTAAAGGGGGGCTGAGAGGGTGATGCTGACACCTAAACATTAATGCTTTAAAGGGGAGTTCCACCCACAATTTCACTTTTTAAATATACATACCCCTGTAATACACAAGCTTAATGTATTCTAGTAAAGTTAGTCTGTAAACTAAGGTCCGTTTTGTTAGGTTGTTACAGCATTTAGATAGTTTATAATCTAGAAATAGACCGTGGCCATCTTAAGCGTGGGCATCATGAAGCCAGACTGTATGACTTCCTGGATTTCAGCTTTGCATATCTCGCACATGCTCAGTGCACAAGCAATGTAATTGATTTCAGTCAGGTTTGCAAGGACTACTGGGAAACATGATGCCTATCCCAGAAACCCTTGCAAATAGCCTAGGCAAATAAGGAGGAGGAAGTAATGAAGGATTACAAAATAAAGGTATTTACAAGCAACAAATTAAATAAAAATTGTCCATTCTCAACACTATGAGATTAGAGCATGCAGCACAGACAAACATAAAAAAATGGGTGGAACTCCACTTTAAGGTAAAAAAAACTTTTAGACTCTACAACCCCTTAACAAGATTATTTCTTAGCACATTCTATACATCTACTTTATACAGAACACCCCCAGATGGTTAAAGGAATTTAGATTCCTTGGAAGTTTCAGAGACTTATAGCTGGCTGCATATTGAAAGTGGAAGCAATTATTAATAACAGAGTTACAAATTGGCTGGTGTATTATCAATGATATAAGTATGGGGATGTTCTCTCTTTCTAAAGCTCCTTTAGCTTTGCCTCAGCCTTTGCTTCTTTTAGCTTGCTTACTTGAAAGGCAATGATGATGAGACGGCGAATACTGTGGAACCCCACTGTTCTAATTAGTGTATTCCACAGAAATACTGGTCCCTCTGTTCAGAGGTTCTCATCTGTCTTCTGTGACATAGGGCACTTGTACAGATGGTGACCTTTTGCAAGAATAAAAAAATGTAGTTTACCTTTTTTTTTTTTCTCTAATCAATTTTGTATTTGTAATGCATGCTATGTGCCACCTAAAAAATAAAGTATGTTTTATTTTATTATCATTCTATAAATGAATGGAAGTCTTATTTTGAACAAAGCAACAACAAGCAATATACTGTAGATCAGTGCACAATTAATTGTGCTCAGCCAACATTGCAGCTTTGCTAAATTAAAAAAAGTCTACCTTATTAATCTTGAATATGGGGTTATAAAATTCCCAGCAGCTGCATTTATTAGGCTTCTTATACTTATATGGACTGCAGCCTTTTGTCACTTTACTGTGAGTGGTGCAACCTCTCTATAATGCTCCATTATGTGGAGGCAAGACAAGTGTGTCAGAACTATGGAACATACTGAATTGCATTTTCAGCAGATTTGGGTCCATTCAGAAGAAGGGGTTACAATGTGACAGTAGCTACGTTGCAATTGTCATAAAGTGAAACTGAGCTCCCAAGTTATTTTTAATGTTTTAAGAATATATTGAAATTACCAATACCTCTAGTCTTATCGTTTATCAGCAGTGTGGGAGCCAAGACACTGGTGCTTCTTGACTGCTAGTCTTAAGCCTGGTTCACACTATAGTTTTTTTCCATTCCACCCTGCGGGTAGAATGAACCCCCCCCCCCCAAAAAAAAAAACGATCAGCTCTGGTCAGAGCCGCTGTACTCACTATGCAAAGTAATACAGTGGAATCTCAGATTCTGAGCATAATCCATTCCAGGAGAATGCTCGTAATCCAAAGTACTCACATATCAAAGCGAGTTTCCCCATTGAAGTTAATGGAAACAAAAATATGTTCCGCATTGACTTCAATCGCATGCAATACCACATGCGGCCAGAGGTGGGGGGCGCCGTAGAGCCTCGGAAAGGGCCTTAAAGGCCCGAGGACACCTCGGCTGACCTCTGCAAAACTCATGTCCCGAGCTTCTCCGAGGTCAGCCGAGCTGTCATTGGCCCTTTCCGTGCATTTCCGTTCGGCTGCGATCAGCGCCGCTTGGCTCTGGCGCCCCAGCCCCCAACTCAGGCCAAACGCGGTACAGCACACCGCTTTGGCCTGAATCCTGCTAGTTTTGCAAGACAACACTCGCAAACTGAGTTAGGATTTTTAAAATACAGTGCTTTTATTGCAAAACACTCGTTAAACCGCGTTACTTGCAATCCAAGGTTCCACTGTACAGTGATCTCCCCCACTGAGCTGTTGTGTTCTGACAGGGGGTGGCCCCTCTGCCAGATCACTCCAAACAGCGTTTTCTGCCATTGCCGGAGAGCGCTGATCGGGAGCCGGTTGGCTGCTGGTTTTCCAGCATACTCGTCCGACAGAAGCCAGCCAAACCAACATTCACAGGTTGGCCTGTTTTATTTTTTGGAACCAGCAAATGTTTCCGATATTCAGTCTGTGTGTAGCCGGCTTTAGGCTGCCTAACGAGTTGCACTATGAAAAAAAAACAAAAAAAACACTTGATCCTTGATCCCCACCCACATATTCAAGGTGGATGGGGGAAACCTCCCCGCTGTGCTATTGTATTCTGACAGCAGGGAGACTTACCTGTCATCAGAATACACTGACCAGTACTTCCAGCTATAGCTCCACCTTCCACCCAAGGTATACTTTGTCTTAGAGGACATCTTCCTCTGTTGACCCTGGAAGATGTTCTCTGAGATTAAACTGATCTGGCTTAATTCATGATATCAGGAATGCAGAACACACCAAAAATAGGCAATGATGCATTTTGGTGCAATCCATATTCCTAACCACAATAATGAGCACAGATCTGCACTCCCTTTCTTCAAACCATTACAATAAAAATGCAGCCACTGCACAATTGGGACACCACACGATACCGCATTAATCACTCACTGGGTAGTACCTCTTAGACTCAGGTGGTGTTGGTGTTTTTTCATTGTTGCATGATGAGTTAAATAAAAAAAAAATGGGTCAACTATACATTTATGGAAAAAACAAATTAAAGCTAAAATCCTTACAAGCTCCCACCTAAACTCTGTGCTACTACACACTCGGGTCAATGTCCGTACAGAGCCAGCAACTTCCCAGATATGCACGTTTATTGGCCGTGCTGAAGGTTTTGTATCTGTTATTTAACTCAAGTACTGCAAATTCATCTTTGATGTAGTTTATATGCCAGTACCTGAACCTTCTGACATACCAGTCTGGCAGTACAAAAACGGTTTTATTTTTCTTAGATTTTTATTTTTTTAGCAAGCTTTTTGTCTCTTGCTGGGCATGTAAGAGTAATTGTCAGTCCTGCCAATAAACCAATGCTTCTAAGGCGGGTGCAGGGTAGGTTGATCTCCATCATTCCAACGAATGGCTTGTAGCTTTGTATCCAAAGTGGCCGTCGGTCATTTTCTTAGACGAATATTTTTTATGTTTTACCAAGTGATTTTTTTTATCGCTCTAGCGAACAATGTGCTTTGTACTTATTGCTGTATTTCTGACCTTATTACATCTTAGTATGTAAAGACATTAAAGCGGGGGTTCACCCCAAATTTTTTTTTTTAACATTACATTCAGGCGAGTTAGAATCACAATCGGGTGTTTTTTTTTTAAATCGTTGCCGTACATACCGTTTTATAGATATATGTTCACTGTGGCTTCCAGGTATAATCTGCGGGACTGGGCGTTCCTAATTGATTGACATGCTTCCGACCCTCGCATACAGTGCGTCACGAGTTGCCGAAAGAAGCCGAATGTCGGTGCGCAGGCGCCTTATAGAGTCGCCTCGCAGTCTGGCTACTTTCGGCAACTCGTGACGCGCTGTATGCGACGGTCGGAAGCATGTCAATCAATTAGGAACGCCCAGTCCCGCAGATTATACCCGGAAGCCACGGTGAACAAATATCTATAAAACGGTATGTACGGCAACGATTTTAAAAAAAACACACGATTGTGATTCTAACAACTCGCCTGAATCTAATGTTAACATTTTTTTTTTGGGTGAACCCCCGCTTTAACATATTTTTTTATGGATTAATGTAATTTCAGTTTGCAAGATTGTCTGCTTATTTTCAATGTGATGCGTCCCTTGTACAGTAGAGGTCGACCGATATGGGTTTTTCTCTGGCCGATACCGATGCCGATATTTAGAATTTGGGGAGGCCGATGGCCGATATATGATGCCGATTTTTGCGGCCGATATTTTAGGCCGATTTTTTATTTTTTGGCAGGTGGCGCTAATTGGCACTGGCAGATTGCACTGGATGGAACCAATTGGCAAAAGCAGATGGCACTGATTGGCAGGTGGCACTGAATGGCACTGGCAGGTGGCACTGGTTGGCACGTGGCACTAAGGTGGCACTGGCAGGTGGCACTAATTGGCACTGGCAGGTGGCACTAATTGGCACTGGCAGGTGGCACTAATTGGCACTGGCAGGTGGCACTAATTGGCATGTGGCACTGGATGGTACTGGCAGGTGGCACTAATTGGCAATAGTTAGCACTGGCAGATGGCACTGGTTGGCACTGGCAGGTGGCACTAATTAGCAGGTGGCACTGGATGGCCTTGGCAGGTGGCACTAGTTGGCACTAGCAGGTGGCACTGGATGGCACTGGCAGATGGCACTGGATGGCATTGGCAGGTGGCACTGGATGGCATTGGCAATGCCAGGTGGCACTGGATGGCACTAGATGGCATTAGCAGGTGGCACTGGATGGTATTGGCAGGTGGCACTGGATGGCGTTGCCACTGGCAGGTGGCACTGGATGGCATTGACAGGTGGCACTGGATGGCATTGGCAGGTGGCACTAGTTGGCATTGGCAGGTGGCACTGGATGGCATTGGCAGGTGGCACTGGCCGGCTTGGCATTAGCAGATGGCACTGGCAGGTTTCACAGCACATAATGTAGCGGATAATGTGTGAAACTCTCTATACAGTTTCACAACTGCTGCAGAGAGAAAGAGGAGCTCAGATTCATTGCGATGTTGAAGGTGGGCGGGACCCGGGTTGGGCAGGGCTCAGCTGTCCACCAGCCAATGGGATGAGATCATTGGCTGGATAGCTGCTGAGTCCCGCCCACCTTCAACATCGCAACGAATCTGAGCTCCTCTTTCTCTCTGCAGCAGTTGTGAAACTGTATGAAGAGTTTCACACATTCAGCTACATTATGTGCTGTGAAACTGTGAGAGCAGAGAGAGAGAGAGGAGCTCAGATTCATCGTGATGTTGGAGGTGGGCGGGCCCCAGCAGCTATCCAGCCAATGATCTCATCCCATTGGCTGGTGTTGGACAGCTGAGTCCCGCCCACCCCGACATCAGCCCGACATCTCCATTCTCCTTCACACACACGGCACTGCTCTGCAGACAGTGTGGAGAAGGGAGGGGGAACGCCATGTTCCTCCTTCCTTCTCCACACTCTGCTGATGCAGATCTGCTAAATATCGGCCACATTTGGATAATAATCGGCCGATGCCGATTTCTCCAAAATGACTGAATATCGGCCCGATATATCGGCCGGCCGATATATCGGTCGACCTCTATTGTACAGTACTGCTGTTTTCTGGTTTAGGAGAAATCTTCTTGCTCAAACCCCCCACTGCCACCCCCCACCCCCAAAATAAACCCTGCTGCCATAATCTTCCGGGGCAGCAGGGGTTAATGGCTGTGAAAGACACAAGTGCTCAACTATACCCGCCCTTACCACCCATCCTCTCCATTAGTAGAAGCCAGTACTACCGATTTCTATAAATAAAACACGATCTATGAATGAAGGGGTCAGACTTTTCATCTGCCTGTCCTTCATTCATAGATCCCATATTGGTTATTTCATTTTTTTAAGTAAACAAAGGCTTTAAAATAAACCTGTCATAATAGAGACATAGAGGCTGCTTTTACCTACCTCTTCTGAATTCTCAGGAATACCTAGCTGCCCGATTGTTAGGTTGACCCCTATTGCTTCAGTAGTCCAAGATAGGATTGTCAGAAGGGATGATTGAATGCGGAAAGATCCAAGACCAAACACTTATTCATTTTTTTGTTTCCCTGTAGATTTGTCAGCAATCAATAAATGAATTTAGGAAACCATGACTTATGAAAGCTTATTATTGGTTATTTTTTGGCTTTTCCAATGTACATATATTCCCAGAGAGCACTGGAAGCCCTTTTATTTCTCAGGTTTACTTTAAGCTGGTCATATATTTGCAGTGATTTAGAACATGCATGTATAGCTCAGTGTGCATTCCCGCCAAACTGCAACCGTGACGGAATGATGGACTCTTGTGCGCCTGCGCAGGACGACGTCATTCCGCCACCAGCCAAGAGGCCGAAAACCAGCACTGGGAAGATGATGGCAGCAGCTGGCGAGGGATTTTCCTGCCACATCGCTGGAATGTGGAGGTGAGTGTTTCCTTCAGTTTAGTTCTCCTTCAAACCAGTCTGATAATTGAAAGCTGTATTGATGACGACAGTGTTTTTAAGGGTGAGCATACAGTGTAAAATCAGATTGTACACTCTCTGTAGATTCAGGCAGTCCCTTCCCTATATATTTGATGGGAAATCTAAAGGAGCATATAGACTCAGATTGTATAGTGGATAGATGGCCATCTTAAGAACTGAAAGACCCAGCAATTTACAACACTGCATAGGGGGCACAGAGTTATTGTCACAATAATGGAAAGACAATTTTTTCAGCTAGATGGTGTATTTGGTTCCAGCATGTTTAGATGTGTGTCCAGCTACAGTGTGAAATGATGATGGCTGCTTTTGTGTTTTTGTCGGTGTCCTTTCTTTTGTTCTTTGTGTCCTCTGCAAAAGATGTGGTATGCCATACAGTAGCCCCTGTGAGCTAATGGCTTTGCAATGCCTGTATCTGCTTAGCCAGCAGGATTGTGATATCCCCCAAAGGACAAGTGCTTTATTAGTGGTGATGTTTGTGTGCTCAGCAAGGAGATCACGCTTTATTTTTCTCTACTTCCCTTTGTCATTGAAAATTAGCCACTGGTGAGTTGCATGAATTAACTGGAGGACTAGAGCTACAACTTTGCTAATACCCCTACTGTAATCTACTGTAAGCTTCAGAACAAACAGGTACTGTAAAGCTAACCATATGAATTAGACCTTTCCATAAACATGCATAATTATTTCACCCAACCGTATATTTGATATGTTATTGAGCAGACACCGCAGGTGCCGGCTTTATCCGGGGACATGCAATCGCAGTACTGGAAAATAACAATTCTGCTCCCCCCCCCCCCCCCCCATCTCCCTCCCCAAGGTTGGTCAGCCAGGGATGCTCAGGACTCAGTATGTCTGTATTCATATGATCATTTTCTAAACTATTTTTGTTTGATTCATGCTAGGGTTATGTCAGAGGAGTCAGATTTTTTGATGGTGACATATCTGGAAAGTAGTATGATGTTTAATCTGTCAGAATCATCTTGTGATCTTAATGGCTGCATCGCCAGAACTATGAAAATGTTACAATTCATGTCAGACCTTGTGTGCTTATCCCGCATACCATAGATATTACATAAATGTAGGGCTGCAACTAACGATTATTTTCATAATCGATTAGTTGGCCGATTTATTGTTTCGATTAATCGGATAATAGCCTTAAAAAAAAAAAACATGCAGTTTTTTGGGCCAGTTTGTTGTTGGGCAGATTACAAAACACAAATTGCCGCAAAAACACATTGCATGCTTTTCTGCGTCTTCTCCATTGAAGTAAATTGAACCAAAAAAACAAAATAGCACCGTTTTGTGTTAAAAAATCCAATAGGAAAACATGTAAATGAACTGTAGTGTGTGAACCCAGGCCTGAGATGTTTAGTAACATAATGGGGTTAAAAAACAAGTACAAAAAGAGCAAATCGCTACTGTAAGGGGTTAATTTTTTTACTGTAGGACAGTGAAAGTAATATTTACAGTAGCGATTTGCTTTTTTGTACTATAAAGGGCTAATTTTAGTTTTTTAAACCCAATTATGTTACTGGCCGATTAATCGATTACGAAAATTGTAATCGATTAATTTCATAATCGATTAGTTGTCGATTAATCGATTAGTTGTTTCGGCCCTACATAAATGTATTTATGTTAATTTTAAAGTGATTTTTCTATAATTGGTATGTTTGAGTTACAGTGGACCTCATGAAAATTCTGTTGGCAGTTTGGATATTTCTGTGCCAAATGGTAATAAAATAGTATCATGCATGCCTGTGTGGAGCTGTTTGGACTGTATATGCAGCCTTTAACCACTTAAGGACCACCCCATGTACATATACGTCCACAATATGGCACGTACAGGCACATGGGCGTATAGGTACGTCCTCGCCTATTAGCGGGTGGGGGGGTCCGATCGGGACCCCCCCCCGCTACATGCGGAGGTCGGGTCCGCTTGGGGAGCGATCCGGGACCACGGCGCGGCTATTTGTTTATAGCCGCTCCGTCGCGATCGCTCCCCGGAGCTGAAGAACGAGGAGAGCCGTGTGTAAACACGGCTTCCCCGTCCTTCACTATGGCGGCGCCATCGATCGCGTCATTCCCTTTATAGGGAAGACACGATCGATGACGTCATTCCTACAGCCACACCCCCAAACAGTTGTAAACACATACTAGGTGCACCCTAACTCCTACAGCGCCACCTGTGGTTAACTCCCAAACTGCAACTGTCATTTTCACAATAAAGAATGCAATTTAAATGCATTTTTTGCTGTGAAAATGACAATGGTCCCAAAAATGTGTCAAAATTGTCCGAAGTGTCCGCCATAATGTCGCAGTCACGAAAAAAATTGCTGATCGCTGCCATTAGTAGTAAAAAAAAAAATAAAAAATAAAAATGCAATAAAACTATCCCTATTTTGTAAACACTATAAATTTTTGCGCAAACCAATCGATAAACGCTTATTGCGATTTTTTTACTAAAAATAGGTAGAAGAATACGTATCGGCCTAAACTGAGGAAAAAAAAATGTTTTTATATATGTTTTTGGGGGATATTTATTACAGCAAAAAGTAAAAAATATTGCTTTTTTTTCAAAATTGTCGCTCTATTTTTGTTTATAGCGCAAAAACTAAAAACCGCAGATGTGATCAAATACCACCAAAAGAAAGCTCTATTTGTGGGGAAAAAAGGACGCCAATTTTGTTTGGGAGCCACGTCGCACGACCGCGCAATTGTCTGTTAAAGCGACGCAGTCCCGAACTGTAAAAACACCTTGGGTCTTTAGGCTGCATATTGGTCCGGGGCTTAAGTGGTTAACATACAATCTAAATACCAAACTGATGCTTAAGATTTTCAATGCTGTAGCCGTAATCACCACCATGAAGCTTGGGAGACCGAAGATTATCTGGCCAACCAATAATTTGTCATAAGTAATTGCCTCATTAATATTTAAGGTCCCTTGCATATAAAATCATATTCTAGCTCCCAGAGTATTCTGTTTTCCATATTTTATACTATTATCCAAATCTGTATACTATTGTCACTTTTTTCCTTGCTTGTTGCTGCTCCCTCTTCTTGATAGTATTATTGAAAGAGATGTTTTTATTACCCCGTTTTACCCTTTTTAACTCTTAACCCCCCCTTTTATACACCTTGGTGGTAATTGAGAACACAGGAAATAGCCATCAAGGAGGATGCAAGCACTAACCACTGGGGGGGGGGCACAGACACCGATCACCAAACGGGGCCATTGATTCCCTTAACCCTTCTCACTGGCCTCTTCACAGCCGCCTTTGGCAGCGGGTCCTGATGCCCATGATACCAACAATCAGTGCTGCTGATAGAAATCATGGAACTCTGTACAGCGTGGCTGAAAGGGGGAAAACCCAGGCATAAGGGCCCTTTCACACGGGCGGATCAGTAATGATCCGCTCCGTGTGTCCGCAAAAGCTCAGCAGGGATCCTCCGTAAAATCCCTGCTGAGCTGACAGGGCAGTCCCTGCACACTGTGCAGGGACCGCCCTGTCTTTCCTCCGCTCTCCCCTATGGGGGATCGGATGAACACGGACCGTATGTCCATGTTCATCCGATCCGGCAGACGGAAGAAAAATAGGATTTTCTTCCGTCCGCAAATGCGGATCTTTGCGGAGGCGGACAATTACGGGTGTCAGCGGATGACCATCCGCTGACACCCGTAATCGCATAGGGACCCATGTATGTCCCGTTTTCATCCGCAACGGACGGATGAAAATGCGGACATACCGTACGTGTGAAATGGCCCTAAGGGTGCAGACTAACAGCCACGAAGGCAGTTATTGATACCAATCTCCCTGTGTGGCTCTCCCTGCAGCAACTGAAAGCTGAAGGGGAGGGAGAGGAGGAGAAGCCGGATGCACCGATACACCACACTTTCCTGCAACTAGAGAAAGCAGTGTGAGGGAACCAGATAATTAAATAATCAGGCGGTGCTCTTATTCATTTCTGTATGCCTGTATCCTTGTGTGTGTGTATATTATCTAAGTGAGCATGGGGTGGTAGTTGCTAGTGCCACTTAAACCCTTGATTGGTCACTCAGAAAAAGCAGGTTGATTGGACTTCAAGGAACTGATAACGAAACAAAAAATAATAATATAAAAGGATAGTTTATTGTACATCAAAATATACAAGTAGAATCATTTAAGCCAAACCCCGCAATCAAAGCATTAGGTTGTAAATGACAGAGCCCCGTCAAAGTTTGCTGTGGTGGAGGAAGGCCTTCTTTTTCTGAGTGACCAATCAAGGGTTTAGGTGGCACTAGCAACTACCACCCTATGCTCGCATAGTATAATTTTTCATAATTCTTTATGGATGATGGTACTTTATTATTTCTATTAATGAGACTTAACTGAGGCTATACTCATATTTTGATACTTGTGTGTATGTACTTGCCTATACAGACGTATAGACATAAATTACTGTAGATAAACAATTATTTATTTTTGGCTCTGTACTGCATCTGATTACAGATCTGTAAAAAACGTGGAGTTACACAACCTTAAAATATTTTGAGACATTGTCTGCCCGATGCCTTTTTGGTAATTATTATTATTATACAGGATTTATATAGCGCCAACAGTTTGCGCAGCGCTTTTAATTGTTAATGTTGGGCCCCTGCGTGGGCTAGTTTACTTGCTTTGTCTGTATCTTTTGAAAAAACAATAATAAACATATCTAAAGAATAACATATATATATATATATATATATATATATATATATATATATATATATATATATATATATATATATATATATATTTTTTTTTTTTACTCCCATGTGAAACTGGCCTAATACAGAAGCTCACCAACATGGTTAACAATGTTTGAGATATTCAAAGAAGCCTGATGGTTACTAAATGAGCTCTTAGAATCCCTTGCAAGTGGTCCATTACTTAAAGGATTTAGGGGCCATCTAGTCAAATCTAAATTCATAGGAACTTTGATGCAATATGTACAATACATCAGGGGTCGACACAATATCCGAGTGCCAGGTCGCATTGGCGACAATAAATTGTGACCTGGCGCCCGTTATTAATTGAGGACCCGGCCTACAAGGTCGCGGCCTCAATTACTGGCCGCCGTGGGCCCGCCGTGATCGTGCGTCGGGGGAGCACGGAGACACAGGATCCTCCATGCGTCCCCACCTCCCCTGCCGCGCGATCGGTAATTGAGGCCGCGGCTTTGCGGCCTTGTGAAGTCCCAAGCTCTTCGGAAGCTTCTGTGAGCTGGCGCCATCTGGTGGAGGCCGTTGGCATTACATTATATTGGCATTGCAGCAATTATAATGTGTGTCATTTTTCATTATTTTCACTGCCATCTCCTTCCCTCTAATTAGAACCCCCAAACATTATATATATTTTTTGTTCTAACACCCTAGAGCAGTGATGGCGAACGCGTGGCACGCGTGCCACTGCGGACACTCCGAGCCCTTTCTGTGGGCACGCCATCAAATGAGGAAATCTCACACCGCACCGCAAACTACATCTCCCGTAGTTCTGTGGGCTAGCGGTGACGTGCCCGAGTGGGAGTGACAAACAATAAGCGCCCGGGGTGACGAGCGCAATCATAGAAGCCGTTTCGTCCACACTTCTAATAACTGCTCCGCCCACCACCGCCTCTCAGCCAATCAGTATCGCTGTAACCCGCCCTCCTCCTGCAGCCCGCCACATTTGACAAGAAGATGCAGGCAGAGATGAAAGCGTGGCTGAGCTGTATTGAGGCGGGCGGCAGTGTGCTCTGCTCGGCTGTTCCCTGCACTTACCATGTTCCAACTTCCAGAGCCGCCTTCTCCTCTGTCAGGACCGGAGCTGCTGTGAGGCAGAGCAGGCTTTCTGTGATGTCCCCCCCCCCAGGCCCCCCTTCCCTTCTCCGGTCAGCAGCACGAGCAGTGAGATTGTATGGTAACCGATAGCAACTGAATGGTGGGCAGTAATGTATAGTAACCAATAGCAACTGAATGGTGGGCAGTAATGTATGGTAACCGATAGCAACTGAATGGTGGGCAGTAATGTATAGTAACCGAAAGCATAATTTACCATTTTAATTCTGTGTTGGCACTTTGAAAGAAATAAGTTGGTTTTGCGTCGCGGTTTGGGCACTCTGGCTCAAAAAGGTTCGCCATCAATGCCCTAGAAGAATAAATAGGCTATCGTTGCAATACTTTCTGTCACATCGTTAAGTCTTAAAGCACACTTTTTTGGGTGAAAAAAATACACTTTTTTTTTTATTAAAAAATAAGACAACAGTAAAGTTATCACAATTTTTTTTATATTGTGAAAGATAATGTTACGCCGAGTAATTGATACCCAACATGTCAACGCTTCAAAATTGCGTCTTGCTCGTGGAATGCCAACAAACTTTTACCCTTTAAAATCTCCATAGGCAACGTTTTAAAAAAAATCTACAGGTTGCATATTTTTTGAGTTACAGAGGAGGTCTAGAGCTAGAAATTATTGCTCCTCGCTCTAACGATCGCGGCGATACCTCATGTGTGGTTTGAATACCGTTTACATATGCGGGTGCTACTCACGTATGTGTTCGCTTCTGTGTGCGAGCTCGCCGGGACGGGTGCATTTTCTGGCTCCTAACTTTTTTAGCTCGCTCCTAGATTCCAAGCAAATTTGTCAAACCCTGCAATACATGCAACCTATCTGTACTCTGTGTATGTTGGGGCCCACTTTGTGGGACATTCTGTGTATTTTGCATTTGGCACTCCCTTTTTATAGTGAATAATATGCTGCCTTTCTACTCAGACCTGCCATTTAGTTGGTCAAAGCTATAGTCGACTGCAAAAAACTGGATTGCGATTTTTGTAGAATACTACTCATGCTTTGTTCTTTGTGCAGTGTTTTTAAGATGGCTTTGTTGCCAAACCAAAAGTACCAATAAAAGCATTCCCTGTAAAGTAAGTAAATCAAATTTCCGGTCATCCTCTACCGCCAATTTCCACTTAATTTATCCAATTATCGCTGGCAGTGGTTTTCTTCCAAAACCACACTTTGTGTGTCTCATGGTCCCCATTGCAGTGTGTGGTTTCTCCACAGACTCCCTATGTCACTATGTCACTACATGAACAAAAAAAACTGCATAGTTTGGAAGTGTTGGATTTTAAAGAAACTTTTGCTAGCAATATTTTTGTCAAAGGAGGCATCATTGGGCAGTGCAGGTGATGAGAGATATTCAACTTTGCTTTTGTAGGAACTACTTTTTTATTTAAACTTTTTAGTTTATTTAGAATATACTTCAGTATACATTATAAAGTACTATACTTTAGGAACTACTTTTATTGTAACTCTAGTGACAGTAGAGTCGCATTAACTCTTTGTACATCTAACCTTCATGGGGGCTTGGAATCGTTGCTTACAATGAATGTACAAACATAGCCTAAGTGTTTTTTTTGTTTTTTTTGGATTGGAAACCTTTATCATTTGATTACCGTATATAATGACATATTTATACAATGATTAGTCCTTTTTTTGCATTTTAAGGAAAGGTGACCCTTGACAGATCAGTTGACAGTTGGCATATGTCATCAGCTCCATACTAGAGATGAATTGCCCATTACTGCCTAAAATCTGTGTGCCGGATAAAAGACAAAGTGTCCAGCTTACATTATAATTACTCCACAAGATTTCATTTCCTTGCTCAGCTTTACTGAAAACTGATTATTTCGCTATAATCACAAGTGCAATGGGCTGAAAATCTCTTTGTGCCATATTGAAAAGATCAAATGGCACTTGTTCAGAAACATATGGAGCAAATGATGAAAGCTGTACAGAAACAATTATATTTTGCTGGCATATCACGGAGCAAGAATCTGTTCTCCTAGTCCATTAAGTTGTAAGATTGGCGGCCTTCAAAAGCT
The DNA here is from genome assembly GCF_905171775.1 of Rana temporaria. NCBI lineage: Eukaryota > Metazoa > Chordata > Amphibia > Anura > Ranidae > Rana > Rana temporaria. The sequence continues at coordinate 48,716,940 of NC_053501.1, forward strand.
GCTGTTGTCTTTTGTTCTCTGGTATTATATTTAGTTAATCATACCATATAAAAACAATGTATCTAACATGGATCCATCTTTCTTGATGGATAACTTCAGTTACAAAGAATGAACATTTATTCCTTTTTTTTTTCCTCCTGAAGTACCCCATGCTCCCCAGATGCATACTGAAGTACTCAGACCTCCTTTCTTCTATTCAATAAAATATAAATATATATACAAAATCAAATAAACGTAATCTCTCCAATATGTAAGTGCTTAATACATAAAAGCAAAATTCTAGTAAATTACCAGTACTTGGTGCATAAAACCCATAATCTAACAAGTATTGCTTAGTGCATACAAAAATGTCATCAATACCATTTTCTCATTCCACATTGGCCAAAGAAAATGCTCAGTGCATAAATCCATTCATTAAGTGGACAATGTGCTTCTTGTGTTCTCTGTGACCCCCCTCGAGTACTCCCTAAACTCACCAGAAATTCTATGACCCTCCCGAATCTTGGGCTCAAGAGTCAAAACAGCTTTTAGGTGATTATGACTCATACTGAAGTACTGTCATAATGTGTGTGTGTGTGTTTGTGTGTATAATATAGTATTGTTGTGTGTGTGTGTGTGTGTGTGTGTGTGTGTGTGTGTGTGTGTGTGTATGTATGGATGTGTGGTGTGTGTGGTGTGTGGTGTGTGTGTGTGTGTATATATATAATATATATATAATATATATATATAGTATATATACTATATATATAATATATATATATACATTTTTAGCTTTTTGTAATCCTTTGTTGCTCTTCTAATCAATAAATATATACGTGGTGCTACTGTTTGTGTAATACCCAATATAACATACCTGTGGATCCATTCATAAAGTCTAAATGCCCTAAATAAGCATATAATTCATATATATAAATTTTTTTTTTTAAGTGTCAGTGTTCGTTTAAAAATAAAAAAAAGGTGGAAAAAGACCTGTATGAAAAAATTCTATAAAAAAAGTGCCCTATACAGAAAGTGCTCTGTGCCTTTAAATCAATTGGGTAATCATATTATAAAGTCCATTCAACAGAAAAAAAGCCGCTCCTGATGACATCATTGACAAAACGCCTTGGTTGGGGCTGCTGACGTCACTTCTGTGTACATACTTCCGACATTTACATGCCGGGGAAATTGTTACATGCGATCTTTGCTTGTATATTGCAAACATTTACCTAATGTGAGTTATCTTGGTTTGTTTTTAATGTTTTTTTAACTAAATAAATGAATTACACTCTGGAGCATTTGCCTGGCTTTTTTATCCTTGTGTTCATGGCACACATGATTAGGAGCAGTTACTAAGAGAGATCCATTTACCCCAATAAGAAGGCAGGGGAACGGCCCAGGAAGAGACCACTGGTTTTACACACAAAGTGCTTGTTGATTGTGAGCTCTGATAATGGGAAACATAGGAGGGAAACACGGAAGAAAGTATTTGGCATCTTGGAGCACTGGGCACTTTAATCCACTGTGGACCTTTTTTCAAGTTTAATAAACTTTTAACACCTAATCGTGGGGCTTTTTTTATTATTTGTCTTATATTCTGCAGTCCCTTTGCAGGCACTTCATGTGCTTACACTCCATAAATTGCTGCATGACCTTTCTGAAGGTAAGATCCCTGATAGTGATAGCAGTGGGCCATGGCTGCATAATGTGTGTTGAAACAGCCACATGTAGTCTCCACCGGAAACCCATAGAACAGAATGTAAACACAAGAACATAATTTGGAGAAGAGTTTTCACCCAGCGACTGGAAGTACTCAAATAAGACCTTTCATGGGAAGAATACTTTTTTTTCATGTACTCGCCGATACCGATACTTTTAAAAAAAATTCAGCCATGTGACCCCAAATGCAGCCTTGTGTCCCCAAATGCAGCCTTCTGTCCCCAGAAAGCTGCCTTGTCTCCCTGAAAGCTGCCTTGTCTCCCTGAAAGCTGCCTTGTCTCCCTGAAAGCTGCCTTGTCTCCCTAAATGCAGCCGTGTGTCTCCCTAAATGCAGCCTTGAACAAAGTATCAATCAAATAAAACCAGTGTATATAGGTTTAAAAATGATAAAACAGCGCTATGCATAAACATGTAGATAAAAGGTGTTGGAAAGAAAGTCCATAAATCAGTGAATCAAAAATAAAGTTCAAGGTGCTGATTGAAATGTTTTTTCAAGGAATGGTAGTAAACCCTCCACCGATTTCCAATTTCCACCAAACGTGAGACACACTTCCCCTCTGGGGTTTAAACTCACCAGAAGATCAATATAAAATAGCCTTGACACAAATCATCATGATTGGACCTCCAACCTCATTCCAGAAGCAGCAAAGGATTTTAAA